>NC_133538.1:173534548-178334548 GCF_048544455.1 Silene latifolia
AAAATTAGCTAAACTTCGAATTTTCCAGTGGTTTTTGGATATGTTTTCACATATATTATTTTTAGATGATCTGGAAATTTTCATAATTTTATGAGTTTTATGCTCGAAAAATGGATTTTTCATGATAAAAATCGGATTTAAGTGAAAAATAGGTTAATATGAGATAAATTTCGAATCTGGTCATAGAAATTTAATATGTTGTCACATGCAATTTTACAAGATGTGTGTAAAATAATTGGCTATAAAGAAGTCTTTTTGCATGATTTATGGATTTTTGAAGAAAAATTGCATGAATAGTGACATTATTAGTGAAAAATTAATAGAACATAATCTATGACTAAGGAAAAACGTCTAATGTTGCATTTTATTATCTTTTTCAGATCTAAAATTGAAAAGTTAATGAATATAATTTTTCCATGTTTTTATGATTATTTTATTAAAAAAATCGATAAACCGCAACATTGTTTTTCCGAAAAATTTCGAAATTTTTAACCTAAGTTTTTAAACATTATGAGTGTCATGGTATTTTTCCAGAATGTTCATGAGTTTAAATTTCAAATTTCAAATTTATTTGAAATTTTGTGATTTATTTGAAGTTTATAGCTTATTTTTGTAAATTTTAGTCCATTAATGAACAATTTTATAAATATGAGTTAATTATGGTCAAATTATTAGTGAAGACTAAATTTTGAGTCCTAAGAGGTTAGGGTAATTAACTTATGCATAAATATGAATTTATGTAATTTTTGTGATTGTAAAATGTTGAAATCACGCAAATCCGTAAAAACCGAGTAATATACGATATTGGCTAATTAAAGGCGATTTAGCATAAAATTGAGCATGTTCATACATATTATAATGCTTCATTTTCTTTATGATTGTCATAATTTTAATTTATGTAATTTTTGAATTATGTAATTTTACTTAGTATGGCCTTAGATTTAATTGGTATTTCCCGAAATGTATGGGAATATCGATTCGGTTGTAATTTTATTGTGATCTCGTATCACCGTTTTGTAATTTAATAGATTTATTTTATTTTAGTTACAAATGTATAATAGGAAATTATGTAATTTATTATGTAATTTTATTCGTTCCGGAGTTCCCAAAGATGGATTTCTTCAAGAATGGCGATACATAAAGACGATGTTACCTCGAGATGCGTGCCACAACCGAAGTTCAAGGGACCAATGGAGTTGGTTTCCGAATATGTAATAGTTAAATAGTTTTTCTATTTTAGGAAAGGCCATACTAGGATTTATTTACTTTTATGCTTGCATTTTATTTTATGTCGCATGCATCGCTAAATCGCCATAACTAAAACATGCATCTTCTTTCATCGAGTTTATCGACCGTGTCAATTAAAATTATCGTAGTTCACCGCTGTAGTTCACTTAAAACGTGATAGATAATAAATTGACATGACCTCTCGCTAAAATAAACAATTGAGACATAGCCTTACCAAATAGTAGAAACCATGAAAACCTATTTCGCGAGGGAGTGCACTCGGCTACCCCGGGGTACAAACCTTGTTACGTAGGGGAAGTGGGTGATAAATGTCTATCCACCGAATTCATGTTGATGAGGGTTTCATCGGCTACCCCGTGCCTAAGTTAATGTGGGTTTGGATAATGGACACATTTATTCGAAATTTGGATTGAACTCAACAAAAGTTATTGATAAGGGTTTCATCGGCTACCCCGTGCCCTTGTTGATGTGTTTTGGGCTATAGATAAACATTAAAGTAATTTTATCGACCAAGAGTTCTAAAAGTAGAATCGATTAAAAGGTTAATCCACCGAGTTTTATTGATAAGGGTTTCATCGGCTACCCCGTGCCCAAGTTAATATGAATTTGGGTCTTGGAATCATTTATCATAGTTGGGTAGAGGTCACTATGTAAATGCTTTACTTGTTATTTACAAGTATTAATATAACAATAAATGTTTTGTTTTCACTATTCCGTTATTATATTGTTCTATTTCTTTACCACAATTTATATACGATATCATTTCGATTTTTGATTCAAATCTCCATTAAAACATCGTAACTAAAGACAAATATGAATTTGCTTCTAAAACCTCAAATGAACCATTGCTAAGGATCTCTGTAAAGAGTATAGATTAAAGTTATTCATTATCAAACAGGTTTTTGATTCTTGACTAACATGTCTACTTACAATGTATTGTTTCACATATGCTTAATTAAATTAAGTACCTTGAAGCGATAAATTGTTTTGGTGATTAGATTTTCAGAATTCGTAATTGACCAAAATAACGCAACCACTTCAATGAAAGTTTTAAGACTAAAACGAACAAATGAAGAGTAATCTTCATGAATTCAATTTTGCTTCTCAAAGCAAAGACTCATTGAAATGAGTGGGAGCATTCTCTTAAACCGTTAAGATGAGGACGAGGTTCAAGAAGTAAAGATTATAAAGGAATTGATACAAGGTAATGTTAAAGGTAAAGTTGTTGAGAATGACGATACTAAACCTATCAATCCCAACCGATAAAGTCTCCATTGTCTTAAATGTTGGACACGTTTAAGGAAACTACCCCAAATCATTGAAGAATCAACAAGTTAGTTGTGGGACATCTAATGGGATCTTCTTCTTTAAATGTTTATTTGATTAAACATAAATTTTGCTAGTACTACTTCGTCAATATTAGAAACCGGTGGTGGTTTTCATCATTATGTTTGATACATGGGATGATTAGAATATGACGACTAGCAACAACGAAGTCAAGAGATAGAGTCATTGTGTACTAAATCTAGTTTTCGGGTTTGGAGTTGTACTTAATTGTGACTATTAAGTACATAAACTCTAAATAAGAATACAATTTGTTAAAGATACAAAGAGGTTTCACTTTTGTGACCCTATACACCATGATTTGATGAATGGCTAGCCCATCATCAAGGTGATTATATTCTAAACCAAACTAGAATGATATATCATGAAGATGATGCAAGACTCAAATTGGTAACCCAAGATTAAACCTCAAGTTTTGAATGATGAACGCAAAGAGTTATCGAGTACTCTTGAAACCATTAGATTGTTAATGGTATATGCGTAACTTGTATTCAAAGCAAGATATCTCGTACCTTTTGGTTGAAAAGGAGATCGAGGTTATAAATCATCAATCCAAAATAGGTTGATCATCATCTTTTACCAACGATTTAAGTTGACACTAGTGTGTTCACTTAATAAGGTAAATAGAGAAATCTTTAAAGAAGTTCAAGATTTCAAGGAATCACGATTTAGTCGTGATGGGATTATCAAAGTGAAGACTTTGATATAAGCCAAAGGAAATGTGATATAGTATCACAAGTTAATCTCTCATAGCACGCATTATGAAATAATGTGTGGATGGATAAGAAATTAAACGCTATTCGATATGGTTTGGACTTCAATCAAGTTACTTTGAGTTACTTGATACTTTTGGGGATTTTATCATTTTGTCTAGATTATTTTTCCACTAAATCGAATCATATGAGATATGAAATGGTAAGGGTACCATGTTTGTAAGTTTTCACAAGAAACAAATGCTCATTTTTCCCTTTTTAATTATCACGAGTACGACGGGTTTGCGGCTCGTGAAGCTGTCTTTCTAAAATACAAGTTTATTTCTAGAAGACAGAGTGGGAGAAATTATTCAAGAGCCACAAAGAATGCCACATGGAATGTTATGTCGCAAGAAACTGGTCTTTCTTGGCTACATGAGACGTTTTGTGTAAGACATTGTTTCTTCAAAACCTAGGAGGTTAAATTCGTCACTTGTTAAAAATGATGAATTCATGTTACTTTTAAGAAAGTAAAGAGTTTATAACTTACAAAAGAAATTGTTTGATTCAAGTTGATTACTTCTAGAAAGTAATGAACATATGACTTACATAAGAGAGTTTAAGTCACAACTCAATACAAGGCTTAGAGCCATGAAAATACGAAATAAAAGGCTTGATTAGTGACAAAGAGTTTTGCACTAATAGAGAGATATTTCAAAGCTTGATTGGTGGCAAAGGGCTTTGCGCAAATTGAAATGCTTAAGTCTATTTGGATCTTCTTAGGGATTGTGTTTCATTATGAGGTTATGAAATACATATCGAGTGAATCTAAAACCCACTTCTTCAATAGAAGTAATGTATTCAATACATATCATGAGTTTAGTAGATTCTTGCAATCCTAAGATAATGTGAAACTTAAGAGAGGGTCTTAAGTAGGACATCAATGAGTTAGAATCAACATTTTGATCATGTGATAAAACATTTCTCGATAAGTCGAGAAGTTGTGTTTATACATGGAGTTTAGTGGGAGTTACGGAATTTTTTTTTAATTAGTCCAATATGTGGATGACATATTGATCATTGAGAATGATTTAAGACTTTTGGAGTATTATAATACATCTTGAATATCCGGATTTATGAAGATAAATCCACATGATATTAGCGTCAGTAAGAAGTCTTATGTTGATAAGATTCATGACTAGTTCAATTAAATTGAACATATTTGATTGATTCCATTTGCTTCCGCTGCCGAATCAATTAAAAATAAATGATGTATAACACTTCATATGCTTTGAGTATGATGAATTGTTTTCAAAATCGAATTTAAGTAATCTTTACCTAGTAAGCCATAAAGATTACCCTTAAGTGCTTGTAGAAGCATTAAGGAAGTAAAGCAAAGTGTTTATGATGCAATTTTGTGTAAGGGTGTTACACAAGTGACAATTGACAATTGAGATTGCGCATGGTTTCCGACAAAACCATAATCAAAACACATTAGGATGGTTAAGATACCATTGTGGCAATGTTAATAAAGAAGTAGATTTTCTAGAATCGTTCTAGGCAATAAAGAACAATGAGAGATATTTATAACGGAAATTGAGTACACTTGCAATCATGAGATGTGCAAGAGGATGAGTCCCGCACACTGTGAAAACAGTGGGAGCCATTCTTGGGCTAAAGGGCCTATGTCTTGATTGGATCTCGACACGTACTCAGAAAGTTTTGTAATGCAAATGTATACATTACAAAGGAAAACGAGTATGTAGTAGGGTTGAGTAAGGTACAAGAAATTGATAAAACCTACTAACCAAAGCCTTCTCAAAGGCTAAACATGATGACTCATGTCATTTCAATTGAGTTGAAATCAACAACTACATACAAGGTCAAATTAGATTATAGAATATGAAATAGTAATCAGGCATTGACTATTCATATGTGATAATCGCATTTGTCGTTCGAGTTTTACTTTAAAACTCTTTTATTATACTTTGTTACATCCAAACGGGTTGTAGAGAAAACATTGAACCCCGTTAAAGTGAACATGGATTAGCATTGTATTCGCCCATTGTCACTGGTATGAGGTGACGTCTCGAAGTGACTAGAGTGTGATGCGATTGATGGCAAGTTCAAGTGCCATACAGTCATGTGAGATGACTAGTCGATCACATAGGCAGATTGTTAGGAACATTTTGTCGGGCCTTATGACCGCTTATAGAGTTCTGGAAATTTATATAGCCTGGTCGTGGCGAGAGCTACTATAGTATTCTAATGAGTCGATTCTTTTGACTAAAGACTATTCACCTAAGATGGCACAGTTTCAGATTAACTTTGATGTGTGTTACTACGACCTTCGTAAATGGGGTCAAATGGGCATATTTTGGGTTATGATGGCTGTGGCTAGTCGAAGGGAATGAGTGCGATAGGAATTGTCCACCCCCTTGTCAGGGTTAAAACAATATCTCAGGGCCACTCGAGGAGTAATGAACTGGAAATGCGTGGCCACGCTCGGAAGGTATCTATGATAGATAAATCCGGTCAATCAGTTATTCTCCAGATCGAGGAAACCACTCTCGATATGATCACTTGCAAGTACGACCTGAAAGACACCTTGCATTGAGTGGGAGATAGTAATAGGACAAGAGAATTGGTGACGCACACTTGTCGAGGACAAGTGGGAGATTGTTGGGAAATGTGTCCTCAACAATAGTGCGATCACATGATTTAAATATCATTATTAAATCTCATTTTAAGAATACATGTGGGATGTAATTTTTTACAGTCAACTGGTCCACACATATCGGTAATGATTGGCTGACTAGAGTTTGACATTACTGTCGTGCGATGGTGGTGATCAGTTGATCCCCTTAGGTCATACCTATAGGGAAATACTCTTAATTGATTATTTAATTAATCGTATACCGATACGAGTTAATTAAATTGCTTAAAATTGACGGATGATTTTGTGAGTATAATTTACGTATCTTATAGTAAATATGATTAAATGAGACACGGTCTAAGTAATCGAATTATTTCATTGCTTAGATGAAATTATTGTTTACAGAAACAATTGAATCGGAATGAATAAATCATTATAAATACAGAATGTTGTAATTTATAATTTGGAAACATTTTGGCACGAGTAATTACGAATTACTAGTCAATTTTGTAAATGACATATTTTATGAGTATGTTGATTTTTAGTATGTTAAAAATACATTACATTGTGACATGTCATGTAACATGTTACATGTGACAAAATTGACAAATGACAAAATAAAATGGACCATCCATTTTATTATGAAAGTGCTTAAAATTAGAGGGAGTATTGGGTTAATATTGTGTTTTCATATTAGTGGAAAACATAATTATTAAAGACTACCTACTAGCCTTGCAAGCCTAAGCTTTTGAGAAGAGCAAAAACAAAAGGTATTAGGCATCCTACCCAAGCCAATTTCGGCCAACCAAAGAGAGTTTTTCTTTTCAATTTTCATCATTTTTACATATACATTTTTCTAGTGTAAGAAATGTATCCTTCTCTACATCTTGTGAAATCTAGAGAAATAAAAACTCACATAATCTCCTCTCTTGACCGAAATATTCAAGAGTAAAATTACAATTTATATTGTGTCAATTTTATAGTAAAACTAATATTATTACTAGATCTAAATAATATTGGTTATTAAGAGATTCCTTGGGTATATGCTTTTGGGAGGGATTCTATATTTGAATCCTTGTTCTTCCATTTGGAGAGCTCAAGAACAAGTGAGTAGGAGAACTCACTTGTGCCCATATATCCGAAAATCACAATGTAAGATGATGGTTTCTTCTTTATATTGTTTTAATGTTTGCATGCATAAGTTCCACCATTTAATTTTATGACAAATTAAAATAAAACATATATGAGTATGTTAGTATATAAGATCTACTTTTCCTTCAAAAAGATCTACAGTCAGACTAGAAGGATGTAGAGGGATACCAAGGTATTTAAACGGGAAGGAACCCTCAACAAACCCAGTTTGAGTAAGGATCAAATGCTTAACAGCTGCTCCAACACCAGCAAAATAAATGTTAGTCTTGCTGGGATTGGGGGTAAGACTAGAGAAACCAGAGAAGAGATTCAAGCAATCCTTAACAGCCAGTATAGAAGGAAGGTCTCCTCTGACAAAAACTAGCAGGTCATCAGCAAAAATGAGGTGTGTTAGATGAAGTCTGACACACTTAGGGTGATAGCTAAACTGGGAGGCATCCTTCATATTCTTGAAAATTCTAGTGAGGACCTCCATGCATAAGACAAACATGAGGGGTGAGAGGGGGTCACCTTGCCTTAGCCCCCTCTTTCCTTCAAAAAACCCCTCATTGCTCCCATTGATCTTCAAAGAGAACCTGGAGCTAGTAACCAGGGTAATAATCCTGACACGTCTGTCGCGTACCTGTCAAAAATACCAACTGGCTCTAACTAATATAGCTAGGGAAGTCGGGTCGAATCCATAGAGAGGTAGGAAATTGTAGCTTAATCTAAGTCCGTCAAGGTAATCAAATGGGGGGTTTTTAAATGTGATGTTATAAACTAATAAGAATAAGGAAGAGAAATAAGAGGAAGGAATTAATCAGATAAGGAGAAACAGCTAAGACAGACGGTTCACCATAATCATTCAGTCAAGTAATCTAGGTCCCAGGTCAATGCAAATACGGTCTAAGGGGTAACGAATGTCACCTTTCGGTCCTTAATTCACCCTAGAGCGTAAATAGCTTAGCTTTCGCCCTCACTACAATACCCTATTGCTCGCTACTAGTCTTGCCTTTTCCAACCTTTTGGTCCAGGTCAAGGATCACTAAGGTATAAATGTCTAATCGCGTCGACTCAATCAGACAGATACAATTAATTGTAGCATTTAAACAACAGAGATTATACCCGCATTAACCCAATAAATCGGCTACTATTCCCTCATGATTATGGATCCCCTATAGTCTTAGCAGGGGGAGAATTAGCTACTCATTACCGTCAAATTAACAATAATGACAAATAGATAATTAAAACTAAACATGACGATAGAAATAATAAGGATTGAATTAAAGCAATTATGATAACAATTAAAAGAGGGAAGGAATTTAAGCAATAAATAAGATTAAAGATAAAAGTAGAATAGTAATACCAATCGCAAAATCCAAATCCGAGTAGCAAAGTGTAAAGGAAGAACAAAAATCCAAGAACAGTAGTCTTAGGTAGAGTAAAACGAACGTCCGAAGAGAGAGCAGTAACGTAGTCCCTCTCCTCTATCTTATACGAAAAATCCATCCTAAAACCTAATCCATGGACTAATTACAAAAGCCCATAAAATAATTAGGCGGGAATTAACTAAAGCAGGACAAACCACTCGATCGAGTAGAAATAAACTACTCGATCGAGCAAATGAACGCCAAACCACTCGATCGAGTAGTAATAAACCACTCGATCGAGCACTTCATGCAAAATCTCCTCGATTGACTCCTTAAACTTCCCGATCAATCAATCTTGAGTATATAAAGCATTCGATCGAGTAGTTAACTATTCGATCGAGCTAATTAGGAACGCTAGACTTTGAAACACTTCCCGAATCCAGCTCACGCGTCTTCCAAGTGTTAGATTTCCAAACTCCGGCTCCTCATTCTCCATACATGCATGCAAATGGGACGGATTTAGGCTCGATTTAGCTCCTCTTTGGTCAATTCCTGCAAATTACATAAAACGAACCAAAGTAGAACATTCGGGCGTATTTGTAGCTAGATGCTACATAAAAAGTACAGAAATGCGTGTGAAAATGAGGTAAAAACCTTATATAAAAGACACGCATCAAATCCAATGACAAAACTTGGGGGGTAAGCCATAGAGGGGTAACATAACTTTCAGAAAATTCCAACTAACAGTGTCAAAAGCTTTTTTAATATCAACTTTAACCACACACCTAATAGTTTTATATTTCCTGCTATATCCTCTAACCATCTTATTAGCAAGCATTATGTTATCAAAGATGGATCTGCCAGAGATAAAAGCAGCCTGCTCATCCCCAACAATAAGAGGCATTACCTTCTTAAGCCTATTAGTGAGAATTTTACTAATAGTCTTATAGATGGTAGAGCAACAGGAGATGGGCCTATAGTCTAAGACAGTAGAAGGAGAGTTACCCTTAGGGATAAGTGAAATGAGGGTAGAGTTAACCTCCTTAAGAAGCTTCCTAGTTCTGAAAAAATCCTGAACAACAGCAACAAACCCTACTTGTATGACATCCCAAGCCCCCCTAAAAAACCCAGAAGTGTAACCATCAGGTCCCGGACTTTTGTTGGGATAAATGGAGAAAAGAGCATCCTTGATCTCAGCAGAAGTAACTGGAGCCAGTAGAGGGAGACCATCCTCAATAGTTAAGCATTTCCCATTTTGCATAATAGTGGTATCAAAATCATTGACAGCTGCATCAGTCCCCAGTATCCCCTCATAGTAATTCAAGAAAGCTTTAGCAATGTCTTTCTGATTAGTATAAACAACTCCCTGAGCATCAATCACCTTACTAATATTATTATTATTATTATTATTATTATTATTATTATTATTATTATTATTATTATTATTATTATTATTATTATTATTATTAATTTTTTTTTTGCAAGAAATTATAGTCCATTTTATTCATCCATCATGGGCAAATAAAGAGGACAAGGATTTCATACAAAAACAATAACCCCTAAGGCATAAGGCCAAACTCAAGAGAGATTTAGCCTATAGACAGCCTTATCATAGTCTTTAGTAGGAACTTTCCCTAAGATACGACTACTAACAGTGTGCCTGATTATGTGAGTAAGTTGAGCAGCAGTTTTTTCAATTCTCAGGAAGATCCTAGCATTCCTTTCAGCCCAGATGTGATAGCAGACAGCTCCAATGCAGCAGCGGAACCAGCCATTCTTCCAGTGTCTAATATGTTTCTTTCCTATGCACCATAGAAGCTCTGTTGCTGGGTCAAAAGTCCTGTGTGGCAAGCCAAGCCAGGTGATGATACTAGCCTAAATATGTTTAGAGAAAGAGCATTGAGAGAAAATATGGCTATGAGTTTCCTGATCCTGCTTACACAGAATGTACCTATTTGCTAGGGAGAAGCCTCTAGCTGCAATTTTATCCACAGTGGCCAATTTTCCTTGGATGGCTAAAGATGTAAGCAACCTATGACTGGGGATAAGGAATTGACTGTTGAAAGCAGGCGCCTAAGGGAGAGCAGGTGCTTGAATCCTAAACCAGTCATAGGCATCTTTAAAATGAAATTTACCATTTCTAACCCAGGAATTGAGTAAGGCATTAGCAACGAAGCAATGCCGATCTGTCAAGTATTTCCTCCTTTACAGTAAGAATGCCCCTAAAACTTTCAGAGTGATGGGGTTTGCTATGAGTGTCCCAAATGGAATCATTTACCACATTATAGGCTGTATTCCAACAGCACCAAAGACCATTATTATTATTATTTTTTTTTATTATTATTATTTTTTATTATTATTATTATTATTATTATTATTATTATATTATTATTATTATTTTTTTTTTTATTTTTTTTTTATTATTTTTTTTTTTATTATTATTATTATTATTATTATTATTATTGTTATTATTATTATTATTACTACTAATATTATTATTGCTATTATTATTAATATTATTATTATTATTATTATTATTATTAATATTATTATTATTAGTAGTATTAGTATTAGTATTAGTATTAGTACTATTACTCGAGAATTCCGAGCACAAGGCCCAAGGCACACATGGTCTATCACCACTTCCTGACTCACTTATTATTTATTATTAATTACTGTCTTATTTGCAATTATTAATATAAATACCTTTTAATTAATTATTCGAATTACATAAATTATACTTATAAATACTTATCATATTTCAGGGTATTACAGGTACGGTATCGGTTTTGACTCTATTTAGTGTCATTGCGACCTCGTCGTAGTGCATAAAACACTATAGGTATTTTGAAATGTTTTGAAAATGTTTTCTTTTTTCGAAATCGTTTTTTGAGTTTTTCGACGCGTAGTTATATAAACTGTCGATCAAATATAGCGATTCCTAAGCATGTTGTAGTCCGATAATCATCGGGTGTTTGTTAGGGATTCGGCAGATACCGGGTATCTACACTTAGCAGTGGGGCCATTGTGACCCGTTTGACTCAGCGTTGGACCAACTTTGAAGTCCCGGCTAAGTTGACTTCCGCCCTGTTTGAGACCACGCCTACCATAGATGAGACTTACTTATGCCATGTGAAGTGGTTGAGGAGGTTGGACAATGAATCCCCGGCATGGAGAGTGAAGGGAACTAGGTGGATGAGATTGCCGGATGCTGAGAACCTACTAGTGATCAACCACTTGCGGGAGTATGACCCAGGAAGTGGGGAACCCGAGCCCCAGATCTGCCTTATCTCCACTGAGATCCTTCTAGACTTACCTGAGCCGATCATAGCTTCTACTAAGATGTCCCGACCCCTCGTGAGCACCGTGGAGTAAGGATGACTAGAGAGGTGGAGACCAAGCCTCCTTACACCCCACAGAGCTTCTACCCACACCAGTACCCCTCCTACCCTACAGTCCACGACCCTGGGATGCAGGTTAGTGAACTCATTGAGAGGATATCTACCACCTTAGTGCTGAGGAATCTGCATGAGATGGCGCATCTGTAGAATATGTGGACCAGTCTTGCTCAGCCTGTGTGGTGGAGGGGAGTAGAAGATTATAGCGGGGTGTTTCATATTTATGGCATGGACATCACTACATGGATAGATCCGGTGAGCTATGAGTATGGCTGTCTCGCCGGACCGTCAGGAGCCAACTACGGTAGCCAGCTTGGTGAGGCAAGGAGCTGGGTTGGTGGTGACGACGCAGCTGGAGCATATCAGGGAGCGGGGACTTCAGGCACAGGCGGTGGAGAGAACATGGATGAGGATGTGGGTGTCGACCCTTGAGCTCCGTTTATATGTTGTTTGATTTGTTGGGCATTTGTTGCAGATTTCTTATTGTTCTTTGATATTTGCATTTATTCGAATGTCTGTAATTTTATATCTTGTTGAGGGGTCAGGTTTCTTTAGATATCTAGGATCTATTATTCATAAAGATGGGGAGTTAGACGGAGATGTAGCTCACAGAATTAAAGCGGGATGGTTGAAATGGAAAAGTGCTACAAGGTTTTTATGTGATAAAGATATGCCCCAAAGATTGAAGGGAAAATTTTATCACACGGCGATTAGGCATGCCTTACTTTACGGCTCCGAGGGTTGGGCAGTGAAACACTGTCACATTACAATGATCAATGTGGTGGAGATGCGTATGTTGAGGTGGATATGCGGTCATACAAAGAAAGATCAATTAAGGAATGAGGTGATTATGGAAAAGTGAAAGTGGCGCCAATAGAGGACAAGATAATGGAAAATAGACTAAGATGGTTTGGCCATGTGAGAAGGAGAACTAGGGACGCACCACTTAGAAGGCTGGAGACTTGGGGAACAGAAAAGGTTGCTAGGGGTAGAAGGAGACCAAAACAGACATGGTTGAGAGTGATAGAGCACGATATGAGATTTCTCGGGCTTGATGAGGGAATGATGACGGAGAGGGCACAATGGAGGGAAATGATACATGTGGATTTTTAGTATTTGACGTAATTTAAAATATTTAATGTTTTTATTTATTTGTTTTTTTTTCCGGATTTTATTACACCTTTTTTACTTAGTTCACTTTTAATACTTGGTTCACTTTTGAGGTATTCCGGACTCTTAAGTTTTATTTCGCTTTTCAAAATCTTTTTAATCTTTATTCTCGATTTAAAGTCAAGTTTTAATAAAAGAAATCCGGACTCCGATTTTAAACCTTATAAGTTAACCTGGCTTTTGTATTATGTTTCACTCCCCTTTTATTTTTCACTTATTATTTTATCTATTTTTTTTCGCTTTTTGAGGTTTGTGTTCACCCAGGGATGGTTCTAAAGGATGATTCATGTCATCCGACCCCAAATCATTGTAGGATTAAGGCTCTGATGTTGTTGTTGTTGTTGTTGTTGTTGTTGTTGTTGACTTTAATCGGGCCATAAGGCCAATACTTTACTTTTCTATGTTGCTTTTTAGTTAAGACTTGATTTCTTGTGTTGGTCGATGGTTGAACATTGTATTGTAGGAAGATGTTTGCGGTTTCATGGTGTTAGTCATTGAAAAATTGAGTTCTGTCTCAAAGAACTCGACCGAGTATTGGAAACTCGATCGAGTACCGCGTACTCGGCCGAGTTTCGCTGGTTCTCGACCAAGTACCCTGGGCATGAGTTATGCTTTGAATCATAGATCGTTGCTTGGTTGAATGAGTTGCTAATTTCAGTATACGTGTCATGATGAGGTTTATTGGTATCAAGGCATTGGTGATATGGTATTCGTGTGACGAATTTTGTGATGGTCCAATGATTAGGTTTGGAATTGAGACGAAATGAAGTGAGAATGGTAACAACATAGTAATCATATGGTACTAGTTGGTATTGTGAATTGCATACTTCTTTTCTAAGATCTGTGATTTCAAGTCATTTTATTTCCACTTTATACAAGTATGGTTGTATTACATCTATTTGTGCATGCTCCTAATTGTTAGAAAAGGTGATAATTGCTTTCGTTAATCGTTGTGTTCCAACATATATATATCTTACTTGTACAAGTTGTGAGTGAACTTTGGGGATGAAGTTCCTTTTAGAGGGGTAGATAACATCGAGGCAGGGAACTTGCACAACTTCGTAAAAACTTCTTTAAAATGGTTGCTTTTTAATTCTGTAAACTATTGTTCTAATAAATTTTAATCGTTGCTATTTGAACTATTTTAATTTCATCAGCTTTATTTTCTAAACGATTAAGTGGAAGGGCATGGTAGTAATGTAGTTGTTTGGGTAACTGCTAATTGTACTTTTGGCAAGCAGTGGTTGTCTGGTCATTATAATCATGTCACGGTAATTTTGTGGTGTTAGCATGTAATGATAATAACTTTGTAGTTATACGTTGGCATTACTTGGTAATTGCATGAGTACTACCTGATCTTTCATGTGCCTTGTGGCGTTACAATTGGAGTGTGGGACGAACTTCGTGGACGAAGTTCCTTATAAGGGGGGAAGACTATAATACACGCCCTGTTAGGGACCCGTTGACTGACCTGTTTACCATGGAAGGCCCTTAGTAAGGGAGACAAAGGGAGACTACGTTGTCCTCAAAACGTGTTACTCGACCTAGTAGATGTCACTCGGCCGAGTAGCTGGGGTACTCGACCGAGTGCGGCGTACTCAAATGAATATGTCCATACTCGACCAAGTCCCTCGTCTGACACCGTGTTATTATAAAACCCGGCGACTAAAACATAATTCTTTTTCGACGTTTCATTTAAAACATTTTTAAACCTAATCTCTCTCTCCCAATTCTCTCGTCTCACTCTACACATCTTGGGTAGCCTTGAACCTTAAGCCGGGAAAGGAGACGGTCTATGTATGAGGTCATCAAGTCGGGTTATTGTCGCCATCGGCATCGTTATGTCTTTCAATGTGAGTTTGTGAATAATTGGGTTTGTAGAATACGATATGGAGTCTTTCTTGGCGTGGTGTGATTGATGCGTTCTATGGATTTGTAGAAAAGGTAGGGTTTTCCTACCCAGTTGATTGCATAATTGGTTATAAGACGACATTTTTATTGATTGATTGGTATTATTATTGTGATTCTGGTTGATTATAATATCTCTGGTTATTGATTACTGTTGGTGAAGCCATTTTTGAGATATGGTATACACACCCAATTTCGCCCCTTGTGGCTCCCGACATAAGGGGATGTGCATAATAATGATCTGGGTTTGCTCATTGCGATGAGTGGGGTTTAGGTGGTACGGCTGCGGTCCCCAATGGTGGCGAGGGTTACCGGTTGCGATGGGTAACCTGGCAGGGCTACACACCTTGGTGTGTAGTCAGTTACTGGTTACTATTTGAGTTTAGAGGATGGTTACTACAGTTTGGATTGGTTTGTATATTGGTTGTATCTTTGTGTTTCTCTTATCTTGGTTAGGCAGTTGACTGACCCCGTTTATTGTTTTCAAAAATGTGGTGATTCATTCAAGGATGGTGAGCAGTTGGTTTAGTAGGTATTAGATGTTGATGTTGCTTGCAGGATATAGATGGGATCGAGTCATCACGTCGTTTTAGCTAGATGCCGCTGTCACTTAATACTTTATATGTTCTTTCATTTCTTTTCGAAGTTGTTTTCCTCTTTGGTTATGTCTTGTGTAAACAATAAGGATACATTTATAACTCTTCTTTTATGGTGTGATATACTTACCTCGGGCAATCGAGATGGTAACACCCTTACTTAGTAAGGAAGGTCTTGTTAAGGCTCCATGGTAAGTGGGGGTGTTACAAAAACAGACTCGAAATTCAACTCCCGACATAACACAAATCAAACCCGAGTCAAATACACAAAGTGTAATCCATTATAAATCTAGTCCAAAAACAATGGCGGAAACATTGTCGAATTAGGATTAAAATATCACACGATTAAAACTAAACATTATAAAACTGTTATCAAACGAAAACCATGGGAAACAATCTCGAAAAGGTAAGTCATACAAATGCCACTTTTTCTAAAAAGGGCAAAAAATTAAAACCTTCAAAAGTGTTCAACAACTACTATAAAAAGCGAAGATAAAAAGGAATAGGATCAACTACTCGCTAGCTCTCACTCGAACCCCTGCAACATCCAAATCAAAGTTCAGAAACATTAAAGTATAAGATACAATATCAAATACTCCTTATGAAAA
This sequence comes from Silene latifolia, assembly GCF_048544455.1. Classification (NCBI taxonomy): domain Eukaryota; kingdom Viridiplantae; phylum Streptophyta; class Magnoliopsida; order Caryophyllales; family Caryophyllaceae; genus Silene; species Silene latifolia. Next base: position 173,550,670 of record NC_133538.1, read on the forward strand.
CCAGCTTAGTGTCTTAGTATATATTTTCACTCGAACTATGCTAAAGTACCACGGTTCCACAACCATAATAGGACAGCGTCTTACTCCGTAGTGCGAGGCCCTAGTGTAAGTGTATGTAAAAAACTCCCGGGGTGCAACACTCCAAGACGACCACCGATGACAATCATCAGTTTTATAGCTAGTGGAAAAACTAAGCATATCCCGAGTTGATTATTCTAAACCTTACACCTAGCTGATCCATAAGTATTCAAAATCACTTAAAAAGTGTTCATTATTCAAATCCTTTAAAAGGGAAACCTTCCAAGAAGGCAACTTCCAAAAAATAGTAACTTTCTATAAATAGAATCTTACTTAGAGTAAATACCTTCTCAAAATAGAAATTTTATGAAAATCGTAATGTATTATGTTATAAATAATGTCATTTAAGAAGTTAAAAAAATATAAGTTATTATCTTATTACCAAATTGGGTAATCCCATTTTAAATACTAATTCATTATTTAAAATAATAAAATAATTTTAGTCAATTACTTCTTATAAAACAGGCCCTTAACACATTCTGGATTCATATGAAAAATGACCATAATACCTTTCTCCATAAATTAACTTCAAAACCATTATTTACTCGGTTTAACCAAAATAGTGTTTTATTTTTATAAAATAGAATTTAACTTCGATACTCATGAAATCTTACTTGAGTAATTTTTATAATATCTCTGACCAGCATGTAAAATTTCGTAAAAAGATCTACTCATTTGATGTATGAACCGAATTACAAACCAGATAATCGTAAAAACCGCAAAACATCATTTCAATTAATAATAAACGTTTCTTATCATAACGGTTCTCAAGAATATTTGTGACATTCTGGAATTAAGTAAAAATACCAAAAATAAATTTTCCACCAACCAAAACTCCCAAGTACTATTTATTAAAATTGTATTCCTAAAATAGCCAGCACTGTATTTTATTTATTAAAAATATAAGTCGACCCAAAATAATTTTTTTTGCAAAATTTATATCATTCCATAATGAATTATTAGAGCCATTAAAATAGGCTTAGTAAATTATAAAAATGAAAAACTAATTAATACCTAATAAACATCAAAACCGCGTAAACAATGTATAAATCATAATAATTACTAATAAAATTAAAAGACCGAAACTTTTATGATCCTAAGTATTAAAAATTTTCATAGGACCAGAATAAAATTATTAAGACGAAATTATTCCATGATTAGTGTTGGGCCAAGATTTGTCCTGCCTGATCAGACAAAAGTCAGGCGAAGAAATACCTAATCTAGCCTGAACGGAAGCAACTCAGTACAAAGCATATTATACCCAGGCAAGTGGCAGCCAGGAGGGAAAGACAGGTCCGGCCAGCCGTATATTGGGCACTACTAGAACAAGTCAGGCAACAACCAAAGCACAACTAAAGCCTAGAAAGGCAGTTCCTACTTTCCTGGAAGACCTATTCAACAGAATCAACGAAGAGTGTGGAGCATTTAACTAAGCAAAGATAATGGTAGGCGGTTTCTAGAGTCAAACACCTACCTTCGGGTAAATAGGGCACGAGGCCTATTACCTAGGAACGTCAAAAACAAACGTTAGAGAGCCGTTGCAAACAAGATGAAACTACTATAAATAGGAAGAAGCAGAAAGAAGAAGGATCATCTACTATTCACTCATTTTTACCCTCATTTCATTATTGTAATCACTATGAGTAAATCCACTAAGCATTTACACTTTATCTCTAGCCTGACATACAAATTCCCTGTTAGGATACACTAAAAGATAGTAATAATCTCTCCTGGCTTGGTGCCCGTGGTTTTTTATCTTATTCCCAGGGTTTTCCACGTAAAAATCTCTGTCTTTCAGTTTATTGTTCATTCTTTAAGTTATTCATCGTACTAGTCTGGCATAATTATTTGAGTTAGATTACCCTGCAATTAAATCCCTGTCAAGACTTTACTTCCGTGTGAAATCTTGCTAAAACAATTGGCGCCCACCGTGGGGCATCTAGCTAAAAAATAATCAAAACCTAATTCCAAACAACACAAAAAATCTTTCAAAAATGGCTGGAGACAGTATAGAACAACAACTGGATGCCGCCAAACAACAACTACTGGAGATGAAGCAACTGAAGCAAAAAATGGCCCAAGCTGAAGCTGAAGTCCAGAAACTGAAAGAATCAGAGTCCAGCCTGAAGCAAAAGCTAGGAGATAAAGCTTCAGACTCAAAATTGAAGATTCAGCCTGGAACACCATTTTCTTCAATCATCAGGAATATTGACTTCTCCAACTTTGGTACTCCAACTTTATCAAAAACCAAAGTAGGGGTTCAGATTTAGAAGAAACCCCAAACGAAGAGACTATCCCAGATCAAACCAATGTAGCCATAATGAAGACCATGGTCCAGGAGATCCAGAAACTCCATGAGAAATTTGAGAAGATACCTGGAATACCTACAAGCATTGAGGAAGCCAACCCTGAAAGCTATGCTGACTCTCCCTTCGTGGATGAGATAGCTAAGATAGATCTGCCAAAAACGTTTGTGGTACCATCAATGAGAACCTATGATGGAACTGTAATACTCCGTATTTATAAGTCTTGGGGTACTCTATCGAGTAGGCCTTACTCTGTCGAGTAAGGGTAAGTTGCGTTTTAGAAAAGTTTCGACTCGACAGAGGGTACTCTATCAAGTAGCCTTAGGTACTCGATAGAGTATGGGGGTACTCTATCAAGTAGCCTTAGGTACTCGATAGAGTAAGGGGGTACTCTATCAAGTAGCCTTAGGTACTCGATAGAGTAAGGGGGTACTCTATCAAGTAGCCTTAGGCACTCGATCGAGTAAGGGGGTACTCGATCGAGTACCTTGGGTACTCGATCGAGTGTCCGGTTTTACGGGGAGTTTTCTCGGGTTTTGTTAATTATGCGATTAAGGTATTTAAACATAATCGTCATTGTTTTAAATCACTTTTGCAAAACCTAAAACCCTGTTTAAGAGAGAAAGCAACCAGTTCATCTTCCTAATCGCATTCTTAGCAATTCCCGGAGTTCAGACGGTCGGTTCTTGTCGTTATTCGTATCGTTGAGTTCCTTGCGTCGAGGGTAAGCTTTTAATATAATTTTTATAGTGTTTTGTTAAGTTTGGTTAAACCCTAATTTAGAGATTGGGGGTTTTGTGTGTAGTATGTGATGTGTAGTCTCTATGTGTTATATGATAGGAGGAGGGTTCGTAGAAGAGGCTTTTTGATACAGCTGTAGATACCGTCTGCTTGTTGTGCTTTCCAGGTAGGATTTCCTACTCAGTATTAGTCCCATAATGGGATATTGGTGATGTGCTGTAGTTAGTTGTTTGATATGATGATTATGATTGTGTTTGTGATTGTGGTTGTGTTTGTTGATGGTTCTCGAGATGCGTTCTCGGCTGAGTGGGGTCACTTGCGGGAGTGATCTCACGCCCTAGTTTCGCCCTTCGTGGAACCCGCCACGAAAGGGGATGTGCACATTAATGGGACAGGGTTATCGCTCGTACGATGAGCGGGGCTTAGGTGGGAACGGCTGCGGTCCCCCACTGGCAGGGCTGGTCCAGTGGACAGTCAGTATTGAGATGATGGGGATTGGTTGGTGGTGTGTGTGTGTGTGCGACAGTTCAGCTGTCTGTTTGTCTTATTATTGATATATATATATATATATAAGTTGTGTGATTAGTACTGACCCCGTTTAAATGTTTTAAAAACTGTGGTGATCCATTCGGGGGTGGTGAGCAGTTGCTTGGCAGGTATATCTTGGATACGCGTGGGATCTAGCTGGGGATGGAGTCATCACATATCAGAGTCTTTAGTCTTCCGCTGTGTTTATTAGAACAGTTCCTTTCAGTTGGTTTATAGTTTGAGGACAGTTGTATTTTGCTTACAGTTGGTTTTGTAATGTAATCACTTAAACTTATTTAATAAAGTATGTTTCTTCATTGTCTTATGATTATCATGCCTCGGGTAACCGAGATGGTGACATCCTCATACCTGAGTGGTCCTGGTAAGGCACTTGGAGTATGGGGGTGTTACAGGAACTGCAGATCCTCAAAACCATGTAGCCTACTACAAATAGAGAATGTTGCCAGCCTCTATACCCAGTGAGCTACGACAACTTTTTATGTACAAAGGATTTGGGACAACCCTGACCGGGCCTGCCCTTCAATGGTACAAAAGCCTGACAAATGGAAGCATTAAGTACTTTGGAGATCTGATAAACTCGTTCAACCACCAGTTTGACAATAGCAGGGAGCTCGAAAAGAGATCGAGTGACTTATACAGAATCAAGCAAAAGCCTAGCGAGACAATCAGAGCATTCCTGACCATCAGAGCATTCCTGACCAGATTCAACAAAGAGAAAGTCTCAATCCCCAGATGTGATGTTGGAACAGCCGTGGAAGCTTTTCAGGCAGGGGCTACCACTGGATAGCGATTTCTATGACGAGCTGACCATGAAACCTTGCCTAACTTTTAAAGACGTTCAGGCAAAGGCACTTGGCTACATCAGGCTGGAAGAAGATAAAAGCTTCAAGGCTGAAACCATTGACAGTGTTTCAGGATATGAAAGGTCTAATAAGAAAAGTTCTAATCATAGGGGAAGCAGCTCCAGGCCATCTCCCTACACCAGGCCTGACAGATCAGAAGTCAACTATGCTCATGAGCAACGAGGTAACTCTTACACTTATCCACTTATTCAAGAATATAACTTCTCTGTTGATACTGCAGGACTCATCAAAAGGCTTGAACACATGGGACACATTGTCAAGTGGCCCAAAAAGAGGGACAATCCCAACTCAAGGAAAGACACAACAAGATGGTGTGAATTTCACATGGACATAGGACATACCACAGAAGAATTCCTGGGTCTATGCAAACAAGTGGCTTACCTGCTAAACAAAGGCTACTTGAAGGATCTAATGCCATCAAAGAACAAGGAAGACATCGGATCAAGGAAGGATCAGGAAAGACCACAACGTGATCTACCTCCAGCACCACCAATCTATGAAGTCAAATTCATCAATGGAGGATCTGAGATTTGTGGCCTGACTACCTCAGTTTCAAAGAAAATAGCCAGGGAGTCCAAAATGAAATCTCCTTTTAAACCTTGGAACTTACCTCAAATTACTTTTGATTATATTGATATGCAGGGAATCCCAGACATCCATCATGATGGCCTGGTCATTACTATGCAAATTGGCACTGCACGTGTCCTAATAATCCTAGTAGATGGTGGCAGCTCAGTCAATTTAATCATGTTTGATGTCCTAAAAGCCATGAAGATCGATAAGAACCAGATCATAAAGAAGTCAAATGTCGTGGTAGGATTCAGTGGTGAAACCAAGAACACCCTAGGAGAGATCTACCTAGAAACCTACGTTGAAGGAGTCTCATCATATAAAAGATTTGGAGTCCTAGACTACCTCTCATCCTACAATGCAATCTTAGGCAGACCTTGGATCCATAATGTCAAAGCCATTCCTTCAACCTACCACCAGTACGTCAAAATACCAACAGAATAGGGAATAGCAACCATCAAAGGTGAAAAAAAATCTACCCAGGAATGTTACACTGAATCATTAAAACCTTCCAAGGCAGGTAAGTCTCTCGCTTAGCAATTACAGTACCCTGTCAGGAGCACTTATGTGGCAGAAACCCAAATGGAAACAGATCAAGTAGTACTAGACCCTAAATACCCTAACAAGTATGTACTGTTGGGATCTGATGTCCCTGATAACGTCAGACCAGAACTAGTAAGCTTTCTTAAAAATAAGTCCACATGTTTTGCCTGGTCACACTTTGATATGACTGGCATAGATGCTAATATTATTACCTAAAAACTCAATATTGACACTTCTTTTAAGCCTGTACAGCAGAAAAGGAGAAAATTTGCCCCTGAATGCAAGACAATCATTAACGAAGAGGTAGACAAACTCCTAGACATGGGAATGATCAGGGAAGTAATACACCCTGAATGGCTGGCCAATATTGTCGTAATGCAAAAGAAGAATGGCAAGTGGAGAGTATGTGTAGACTACACAGATCTCAACAAAGCCTTTCCAAAAGACCTATTCCTACACCCTCACGTTGATGCAATGGTAGATGCTACAGCTGGGCACGAGTGACTGACGTTCATGGATGCCTCAGGTGAATTCAACCAAATCAAAATGCATCTAGCCGATCAGGAAAATACTGCATTCATCACGGAAAGGGGCATATATTGCTACACAGCAATTCCCTTTGGCCTAAAAAATGCAGGGGAAACCTACCAACGCCCGGTTAATATGATGTTCAAAGACCAAATTGGCGACACAATGGAGGACTACGTATATGACATGATGGTCAAATCAAAGAAGGCTGAAGATCATGTGAAGGACCTTAAAGTAGCCTTCAAAATCCTGGAAGAATTCAATATGAAGCTCAATCCCTCCAAATGCCACATTGGAGTATCATCAGGAAAATTCTTAGGGTACATGGTGACAAAAAGAGGGATTGAGGCCAGCCCAGACCAAATAAAAGCCATCATGGAGTTAGAATCTCTTAAGTCAGTCAAAGATATCCAGAGATTGATAGGAAGAGTTGCAGCCCTGAACAAATTCATATCTAGATCGTCTAAAAGACGCAGATCATTCTATGACCTTCTCAGGAAGAACAAGTCGTTCAAATGGATGCCTGAACATGAAACAACCTTCCAAGAGTTAAAGAATTACCTGGCCACTCCTCCATTACTGGCCAAACCTAACAATGGAGAACCCCTGACGGTTTACCTGTCAATCACTGAGACAGCAGTAAGTGGAGTCCTAACCAAGGAGATTAAAGGCTAACAACATCCCGTCTATTATGTAAGTAAAAGTCTCCTGGATGCAGAAACAAGGTATGGATTACTTGAAAAATATGTACTTGCATTAATTGAATCCTGCACAAAACTCAGACCTTACTTTGAGAGTCACCCAATAATTATCAGGACCAATCTGCCTATCAAATCTGTCCTCAGAAAACCTGATCTTTCAGGCAGAATGGCAAAGTGGTCAGTACAACATAATACTTATGACATAACCTTTGAACCTAGAACAACAATTAAATCCCAGGCTTTAACGGACTTTGTGGCTGATTTCAGTCCCAACCTAGAACCATACCTCATAAAAGAGTTCAATCAACTAGACACCCAAAAATTAGGCCAGGAATGGACCTTACACGTAGATGAAGCAACCAATATGAGAGGAACTGGCCTAGGACTCGTACTCAAATCACCACAAGGGGATTTAATAGCTCAGGCTATTAGTTGTGAATTTAAAGCAACAAACATTGAAGCTGAATATGAAGCCCTGATAGCTGGAGTCAAGGTATGTATAGATCTTGGCGTGCAAAATCTCAAGGTAAAAACTGACTCACTTTTAATTTCCAATCAACTCAAAGGAACCTACGCTGCAAAGGATTCAAACATGATTCTTTACTTAGACTATATCAAAAACCTTTGCAAAAACTTTAGTTCATTTGACATTGATTAGATACCAAGAGACTTAAACACTCAGGCTGATGCCCTAGCCAGCCTGGGATCAAATTTCAGCCCTACTATATTTGATAAGATACCCATTGTTCACCTGCTCGAACCAACCATTACAAAACATGACCAAACTTATCCCATCATTGAGGACACGAACTCCTGGACCAAACCATATTATGATTGAGTCTTACAGAGGATCCTACCCAAAGACAGGCATGAAGTAAGGGTCGCTAGAATTAAAGCTTTCACCTACATCATTATATATAACACTTTGTTTAAAAAGTCTCAGGCTGGACCCTACCTGCGATGCCTGGAGCCACATGAGGCCAAACAAGTTATTGAGGACATACATGATGGATACTGTGGAAATGACAAAGGAGGCAGAAGCCTGGCAAGCAAAGTTCTAAGGACAGGCTGCTTTTGGCCAACTTTAAGGGCTGACTGCCTAGCTTACAGCTGAAAGTGTGAAGCCTGTCAACTTCACTCCCCGTTCATTCATCAACCATCCGAGCTACTACATTCCATTTCATCCCCCTGGCCATTCATAAAGTGGGGAATGGACATTGTAGGCAAGGTATCCCAAGCCCCAGGATAAAAAGCCTACATGTTAGCCATGACTGACTACTTTTCAAAATGGATAGAGGCACACTCATACAGACAAGTCAAGGAGAAGGATGTCATATCATTCATTAAGAGAAACATCATATGTAGATATGGCATCCCCTCGGAAATAGTTTGTGACAACGACACTCAATTTGTGGGAAAAAGAACAATGGCCTTCTATGCACAATGGAATATTAACTTGGTGACCACCACACCAGGCTATCCAAAAGCCAACGCCCAGGCTGAATCCAGCAACAAAGTGTTAATCAGCTGCCTGAAGAAAAAACTAAAGAAGAGAAAGGGTAGATGGGCTGAAGAACTCCGTTTAGTCCTCTGGGCTGATAAAACTACACCTAAAACATCCATAGGCCAGACCCCTTACTCCCTGGTCTATGGTTGTGAAGCAGTGATCCCAGCAGAAATCCATGTACCAACTGATGCAGCCTGAACACCATGGAGGAAAACCAGCCACTAATGCAAGACAGCTTGACCTTGGCTGAAAAGCTGAGAGATGCAGCTAAGATCAGAATAGCCTTCTACCGACAAACAGTACCCAGAAGCTATAATAAAAATGTGAACATCAGAGTGTTCATGGAAGGGGACTTAGTCCTACCTAAAGTCTTCCCAAATACAAAAGATAAGAATGCTGGCAAACTTTCTCCTGCATGGGAAGGACCTTAACTGATTGATTCAATAGTAGGGCAGGGAGCCTACATGCTACAGACCCTGGACGGAGAAATGATCCCCAGATCCTGGAACATCTACCACTTAAACCTCTTTCATGTATAACCCATTTATCTTATGCTTGAACCAGGTAAGACTATTAACCTTATCTCTTACCTGGCATGATTCTATGTGTAACCCCATGAATAAAATGATCCATGTTCTTTCTATGTGCTTTCCTGCTAGTTTCAACTGCCTGTCATAATTACAATTTTTACCATATGTCTCAAATTACCATGTTAAATCCTGAAAACTTGTTTTACGCCTCTACTGCAATTATCTAGATAATTATATTTGCATGCTTAAACAAATATTCAGGATTGAGGGCCACTCCACCCAATCTGAACAGCATCCCAGAAATGCTTCACAAACCTTGGCATTTTTGCCACATCTAAAAAACACATAAAAACTGAGCTCAGTATGAAAAGACAGGTATGATGGTGAAATTAATCCAAACTACTTGTCTTAAGCCCTCCTGACAGGTTGAGGGCCATAAGCCCTCCTGACATGCAACTATCCCTTTTACCCAAAAAAGCCCTCCAGACAGGCTAAAGAGCCACAAATTCCTGAACGGATTGAGTGCTATAAGCCCTCCTGGCAGGCATTATCTTAACAAATAGTTTAAATTGCATTATTTGAATAGGTATTATCTAAACAGACCAAGCACACAATGGAAACCAGAAAGCAACTTCAAATGCATAAAGAAAAGAGCAAAGACAAAGTTTTTCCAGGGAACATCCCCCCTGGATAGGCCAAAAAAGATTACCCTAAACCAAACTATCAGCCTGCCTTGGAAGCACTAGCAGAGCTTATACCCTCATCAGCTGCCTCTTCCTCTTCATCATCCTCATCCGCGTCAGCCTCACCGCTCTTATCTTTAGTTCGAGGAGAGTTAACCTTATCATCAGCATACAACTTGCAGAGATCAGGATATGTAGCATTAAGGTCAGCCATTTCTTGCTCTGGATTCCAGTACGGCCTGACCTCCACAGGCTATTTCATAGCATCAACACGACCTTTGCCAAAGAAATACAAGGCAACATCCTTATACCTGCCCTGCATCATATCCCTCTCGACAGCCAGCTCCTCATTTGCCTTCAAACGATCCTGCATAGCCTGCTTCTCAGCTTTCAACTCGTCCTGGACTGCAACAAGTTTAGCCTGGGTGGACTTCACAGCATTCTGAGCAAACCCCAACTTGGATGTTTCAACAACCAATCTTGCCTTGCCTGCCTCATTCTCCTTCTTTAAAGACTCATTCTCCCTTTTCAACACTTCCAAGTCCGTCTTCAAAGATTCGACGTCCTTCTTCAGGCATTGCATCTCCCAGTCCAAAGTCTCATTCTTGGCATTCGAAGATTTTAGTTTACATGCACCCCTTAGAATGTCATTTACATTCTGCAAGAAAATCACGAATCAGGCAAATTGGGGCAAGAGACAAACAAGAACAATAAAACTAAGGGAAAAAGAATTATACCTCCTGCAGCATAGTAACCAAATTAGCAGCAGCTACTGCCTGAGCAGACATCTCCTCAGTTTGATATTTAAGTAAGGATCATCAACTAGAAAAGAGTGAGCCTGGATTTGTTCCTTGGCAAATTGAACATCAGCGAGCCTAGCCTGACCTCCCTGACCTCACTCACACCTTCACCACCAACTCCTTCAGAAACCTCATCCGACCTTTTTCTCTTGCCAGCTTGACTGAGCTCATCAACATCAACCACAACCTGCAGAGGAGACACCAATTGAGCCTGACAAGCATGGACTTGGATTTGAAGCGTACTGTCACTCCCTATAGCCTCACTACTCCGGGACTTTTCCCCAGCAATCTGGGAAACACCTGCCTTTACCAGGGACAAGTCAAAGTTATCAATCCTTGCAGAAGCCCTAGTAGCTACACGACGAAATTCTATATCAGCAATACTAACATATGCTCAGGCATTAAATCAACATAGAAAAGACAAAGATTTACTTCCTGATGATGAGGCCCCTGAAGCCTTGACACTTTTAGCAGCCTTATAAGTACTCAGCTTAGCCTTCCTGAAGCGAGGCAGGGGCTCTTGACCAAGACAAGCATGCCACGTCCTCTCCTCATCTAGCAAGGCCATAAAAGCTGCAATACGGTCAGTCGACCCCACATCATCAGGATCATAAGCTCAGTCAGCCACTATGGTACAACACAAGTAAGTTTTCATTAAAATATGGTTTACATACTATTATAATTTGAATTGAACCCAGGGAAGAGAACTTACCACCCTCCACAGCCGGATATCTAAGATAATACAGGACAGGGGCAACAGAATCTACCTTGATGAACATATAGGTTGTCGCCCAACCCTTATCGTCGCCTGAATCAAAGTTGGTTATCAAATGAGTCATCTTTGCCCTGACTCGAAAGTTGAAGCGCCAAGTGGTATTACTTTTCAAGTGATAAACGTTCTTGAAATCTTCAAGGGTGATCACCAAGTTATGCTTGGCACATAGATGTTCGACATATTGAACAATCTTCCAAACCATCGGCATAAGTTGAAAATGAGCAACCTTGATGGCCCTGATAACCTCAACCATAAAAGGAGTGAAGGGAAGCCTGCAACCCTCCTTTAACGCCCATTCAAAGATACAAAACCAGCCAGGGCTGCACCAGTTAGCCCTGACTGGACCACTTTCCGGGATACAGACCTCAGCATCAGAAGGAAGTAGACCTCTGCCCTTCAGCAAATGTTCAAAAGAAGGTTTAAGTTGATTGGCCTAAGGGAATGAAGCAGACAAAGATTTCACAGGGGAAAAACTGACACCCTTGTGCGTAATAGACAGAATTTTTGCAGGGGCAGAAATTTCCATAACCTCATTCTCAGGGATAACTTCTGGGACATCTACCACCATCGGAGGCTGATCGGCCTCACCAGCTGATGAGCGTGTCGTTGTCCGCTCTGAAACACATTTATAATATTAACAAACAACTAGTTAGTGGTTAAGTCGAGGTCGATCCACGGGACGGTGTGCTTTGGGTTTTAAGTCTATCTATCTCAATTTATGTTAGAGTCACAATTTGTTGGGGTTTGAAGTTGTTGAGTCTAAACTAATGAAAGCAATAAAGTAAAACAAGCAATAAATTAAAAGATGTAAACAAATGATAAACAATACTAGGGTGTTATGGGTTTATAGGGGATTCATGGTGCAGATCATACAAAGATGTTTACATAGTTGCAAGCAAATTATTATTGTAGTGGAATTGAGTTAGTTTATGTCTTACAATTCATAGGAAGATTTGGGTCCCGGAGCCGAGTCGGTCAAGATTGTACAACACCAACAAGTCGACTTACTTTCTTTCTATTTACTTCTATGCATGGTCTAACAAGACTCGAGTTAGTTTATATCTTACAAGTCATGTTGAATAGATAAGAGATGTATATATGCAAGGTTTCATAGTCAATCATTTTATCAAGCATAACATGTACATAGGTTAACACCACAACAAGCAAGCAATCTTATGATAACATATTAGATTAAGTATGGATCTTCCCCATGTTATAGTTCCCCTAATCTCCCATTAACCATAGCTAGAAGACTACTCACTCATGGTCATGGTAAACATGCTAATAAGGGTTCAATCATATTAACAAGGTTAAACATGGTGAATGAGTAAAGCAATAATTAATTAAGCAAAGAGTAAAAGAGATTATACCAACTTAAGGATGATCCAAATAATAAGCAAAGAATAATAGAAGAAAACTTGATTGATTGATGAAGAGTTGTCAATTCTTCAATAATAACCCAATAGTCTTCAATTACCCAATAAAAAATCTTGAACAATAATTAAGGAAAGATTAATGTGTAATTTGTGGAAAGATTAAGTACTAATCTATTCTAATCTACTCCTAATGAAAGCTTTGCCTCTACTAAGAGGGCATAATCCTTTGATTATTACAAAAGAGGTATTTATAGTAGTACAAGGATAAGGTTACCTAAGGGCTTAAATGACGATTAGACCCCTTAAAAGAAGATTAGAGCCTTGCAAGTCTCAGGGGGAGCCCCACGACTCCCCTTTGTTTGGACATTTGAAATGCAGGGAGAGACGCTCGACCTATGCTCGGGAAGCTCGGATTATTCACTGAGTCGCCCGACTTGAGCTCGAGCCGCTCAGATTGTGACCCAGCATGGCTTCTCCTTCTTTGACTGCCTCAAGATCCGTGGGGATCGTTGAGGGGTCGTGGGGGTCTTCATCATTGCCCTTTTTCTTTGCTTTATTGACTTAGGTCTTTTGTATTAATCTCCTCTTTGATGCTTGGTCGTTGGATATCGTCAATTTAGCTCCGCTTTACTCCATTTAGGCAAGGTTAATGCTCTTATCCTACAAAGGACACTAAACATCATAGAATATGCATAAAAGGAGGTTAAAGACAAGAAACAACCCTAATACATACTAAAAAGCATAGGAACTAGGCTAGCTTAGGGGACTAAATGTGCGTAAATAGGAGTCACATCAAATATCCCAAAACCGAGCCTTTGCTCGTCCCGAGTAAAGAGGTGAGTAAAACAATGACCTTTATTTAAATTATCCTAATAATATAGCCGATGTGAGATAATTAACGGGTCTCACTCCGCCCCTTCAACTCACAACAAGACATCCATGAGGTAAGATGCCTTCTTGCAAGGCTAGGTGGGGCTTGCCAAAATGGCGATGCATCCAAACATTAAGCACACAAAACAAGTAAAGGATGCACCTACAAAAGAATAGCCACTTTCCTCATCTAAGTGGCGGAAATCACCTACAAGGGAAGCAATCTAATGGTACACACTCCATCATAGATATTGGTTCTCCTAGTTACTAAGTCCAAGAGGATACAAACAAGTCACCTCTAAGTTGTGTTAAACTAGGTTACTTTTGTCCACAATCGCTAAATACTTTTGTTAAGAGTAGAGTCCTTATGGTGTTGCAAATACTATAGGATTGTGGAATTCCCCCTCTTGCCTAGACAAGAAGAAGGGTCGTCCCCTTTCAACCATGCAACAAAGTAGGATCATGAAAGGATAGAAAGGGTTTCAAGATGCATGAGTTTCACAATGGTAGTTTGCTTTTGATTTGTTTTTCCCCCCAAATTGTTGTGGCATTTGACTTTTTAAGAACATTTCTTTCCCATTTTCGATGTTTGGCATTTTGATAGTTGGCAAATTTTTCAATCTTTGTATTTTTGAACATTTTTCAAAGTAACCCCATTTTTAGCAAGGGTACTTCTATTAAACCATAGGAGTATTTTTTTTTCTCCTCTTTTCATTTGATGCAATTTGCAAACGTTTGATTTCGATTTGGTACTTGAACTCAATTTGATGTTTTGTGCTCATTCCCTTTTGTTGACAAAAAATGATGATAGAAGTGAAAGAACGGTTGCATGGCTTCAAAGGTCACCTTGGAGTAAACGGTAGCCAAGGAGTTATCACACCACAAGGTACTCTTGACTACGCCTTAGTCCATGGGTCAAAAGATACTATTATGACACATCCTAGGGTGTCTTGAGGGTATTCTAGCATACAAAGTCTTAAGGAGAAAAATTATCTACAAGGGCCTTATATACACTTGTCAAGCTTCCCAAATAGACATTTTCACAAAATTTTCTAACCATGCAACTACATGCCATGACGCAACTAACATTTATACAAATCTAATGCATATGCTTCTATCAACTAAAATGCCATGTAATCTAGATGATAACTCCTAACAACTTAGAGATACACAAACCGCAACAACAAAATACACCACATCCTCCTTGACATATAAGCACATCCTCCTCATATGAATAATGAAAATAAATGGAAGGGGAAATAGAGATTAGAGCGATCATACCAAGCGGTCTTCACATCCCCTTGACAATGCCTCAAATGTAGTGTTGTATCTATGTGAGAAGAGAACAAAAATACAAGTGTATACAATTCTACACTACTAAATTAAAGAACATGTTTTTGGTTTTTGAAATTTTCAAATATTTATGGATTTTATTTTTATGAAATTAAAGAACCTATTTTTAGGCAAAATTTTCCAATTTTTATGCATTTTGGAATATAAATTCCCATCCCCCACTTTATTTTGGACATTGTCCTCAATGTACATGTAGGGGTAGGAATGAAAAAGAAATACATGTTTTTGGATTTTTGATTTTTTTCTTTTTTTTTGAAATTAAAATACAAATGCAATGATATGATATGAATGAAACTAATCTAATATGCAACTATACATAAGAGAGGGAGAGAAGAGGTATCATACAAATGGAGGTGGCGTGGCTAGCCCATTCACTCGTCATCATCATCATCATTGCGGCCTCCTTGTCCGCTATATCCTCCTTGGTCATAGCCTCCTCCTTGGCTAATGAATCCCCCATTATGGTTGCCAAATTTCCCTTCTTTGTTGCCATGGTTAGGGAAAAAAAGATGTGGTTGAGCCCAAGATGGATGAGGGCCTCTAGGGTTGATGTACCCTTTTTGAGCCATGTTGTAGTATGAGGGGTATTGGGCCAAGTAGTTGTCAACCCTCCCATCGTGCACTCTAAGATCAACATTTTGCATGAGCTTCATCAATTCGCCCATGGATGTAGCTACCGGATCTTGAGGAGTGAATGGCAAATGTGGTGTGGGGTAGGGTGGAATAGGCAGGTAAGATGGTGGTGTATCACCCCATTCTGGCAACTCACAAGGTCACTGAGGCACTTCTTCCCTCGGTGGTGGGTGGTCAAGGATGTCGATGGGAAGGAGGTAGCTTGCCCTTGGTTAGTATCGGCTCAAGCGGGGCTCGGTGGGTGGTATGTTCTATCCCAATGAGAACAAGTGGTGTGCACCCCTTAGTGAACTACTCTATACTCCCGGCACCATTGTATCTACACCACCGGTAGTGGTAGAAGATAGTATACTCATCAATCAAAATGCTCCCCTCGAGCTTTTCATATCTTCCATCAAAGTTGAACCCGGGGCAAAGTTCATTGTCCAAAATTGTTATTAGGCCTCCCATCACAAAGGTTTTAATTGGAGAATTCCCCTTTACAAAGTCATTAAACCTTGTAATCATCTCAAGGGGGGTGTTAAAGTTGTAAGGCCGCATCCCTTGTACATTCAAGTAAGACTCTAGGAAAGTCAAGTCGAAAAGGGTGCATATATCTTGTTCTAGCCTCCCATTTATAGTTCCGGCCACGAACCGCTCGCTAATTCTAATCACCGGATATTGGATTGCAAAAGTATACCATTGTTTAAAACAATTAAATTCTTGTCGGTGTCACTCCTTGGTACCTCAAGACCAAAGATCCTTGCAAAGTGGTCTAAGGTGATTCTATGATCCGTATTGCAAAGGTGGAATTCCATAGCGACATTCTTTTGTCGAGTAGTGACAACATGGAGGCTACATAAAAACTCTAGTTTAAGGCTCAAGTAAGTGTCCTCATGGGTATAAAACAACTTCTCATGACCCAAACCATTGAAGAATACCTCCGTTTGATGCCTTATACCAAGTGTTTCTAACACCTCAAGATCAATGAATTGAGTGGGTTCATAGGCCTTACCTAGCAATTGCTCAAATCGTTGATGGTGTTCATTCTTGACAAAATATACCTCCGGGAAATGCTCAAGTTGTTCAACATCCGATATCATCTCGTTCTCTCGGCCCCTTGCCTCCCGTGAGGCGGTTAAAGAAGCACCCTTTCGGTGCTTGGGTGCGGCTTCGGCGGCTTTTTTGCTCTTGCTTCTTAGGTTCATTCTTGCTTGATGTGGTTGGTAGGGACTTTGATTTAAAAACCTTGGATTGATGAATGTGATGGGGTTTTTGTGATGGAGATTGTAAGGAGGATGATGAGATGTGGTTATGAAGTTGATAATATAAGGGAATAGGGATGGTAGGGGGCGTTTATATCGAAGAAAAGGTGTTGGGTCGAGCGGGCTGGGACTGGGTTCGGGCGTACAGTAAAGGAGCTCTGCAAATTTTTCTATTCTGACCTGGGCGACATGACATCTGGTCGAGCGACTTATGGTTTGGGTCTTATCTTTTCTTTGATTCCTTCTTATCTTTTCTTTCCCTGAAAAATGGCTCAAAGAGTAGATGAGAACTCTCCCTCACATCTCTTAAGTAAGCACTAAAGAATATATACACAATGCAAAAGTTATGGTACAGTGTAGAGATTGGAAAGAATATATTACAAATGGTGGTTTGAGGTAGGACTCCACCAAACTAAGTCAAAGGGAAAATTCCATGATCCATGGAGCTCAATAATCTCAATAGTTGATCAAAAGCTTGTGAATGGTCCTCAAGTAAGCATGAGTAGGTTTTGAACCATTTCAAGATAGAGTATGGCCAATTCATGAAGAGCCTCTCTTTAAACTTTTTCCCGTTCTACTTTGCGTTGTCATGATGGCCTTACCGATTATTGTAACTACCAAAGTTAGAATTCTTATCGGGAGGCTTCCATTCTCTCCCGTCCCCCTCAAAAATAGTGATGGTAATAGCATTCGGGTTTATCAATCCTTCAAGAATAGAAGGAGAATTCTCATAGCATTGATGACGGGATAGCTTAGGAATTGAGATTGTGGGTGCCAACTCTCCACAAGTAAGTTCATTCATAGTTTTGTTCTTGAGCTTCTCTACCAAGTACCTTTTATATGATAATTTTACCTCTTGGAAGAGGTTTACCATATTATCTCCAACAATCATAAGTTCCATAGTGGGTGCGTAAAGGTCTTTATAGTCAATAGGAAAGAGACATTCATCTTCTCCATGGAAGCATACCTCAAAATTCTCAAGGATTAGCTCCTCAAGTGAGGCAAACTCAAAACTCCATTCCTCTTCTTCATTCCATAAGTCCTTACAAGACACATATTCCGTATAAGCTTCTTCCATAGGCTTGTCATCATCGCTATCTCCATATGAATCATAGATAGGGGCTTCAGTCTTCTTCATTAACTCTTCCTCCAGCACCTTAATGTCCACATCAAATGACACACCCTCATACTCACAAAGGCTAAGAGTATTTGGCTTACTCAACCTCATGTCTTCTTCATCAAATACCACACTTTCATACTCACACGAGCTCAAGGATATTGGCTCTTCCCACTTCACATCTTCTTCATCAAAGGTCATTACCTCAAATTCACATTCATGGTGAATGCTCAAGGATTGGTGGGGAGTGGTTGGTTAGGTTATTGCTTGGGTTGCCTTCATTTGGCAATTCGAATTGCCAACTCCTCACCATAGATAACAACGCTTTGAAGAACATTGTCCCTATTTTGGCTCTCCTCTAGCACTTGTTTGAAGAAGTTTTGTTGATCTCCCATCATTTGGAGAACCACATTTTGAATGTTATAGTTGGGCTCATCTTCTTGTTGTGGGTGGGTGTGAGAGTGGTTGTATTGTGGCATTTGGAATTGGTTGTAAAGTGGGTATTGGGAGGGTGGTTGTTGTGGATATTGGAGGTGGGAGCTTTGGTGTGAAAAGTTGGGGTAGTAGTTAAGACTTTCATTGTATGAGTAGTAAGGTAGGTTTGTGTTGACTTGCTCCTCAAACTCCCCATACCAATAGTCATACTCAAAGGATCCACTACATACTCCATGTGTCAAGTCTTAAGCCATCATCAAGGCTAAGACAAGAAAACAACTACAACCAAGGAAACTACACAAAACCGGTAAGAACAACCTTGAGGAACAAGTTCCTAAAGGTTAAAGCAAAATTAAAATAGACAAACAAACAAGAACTTAATCACATAACACCGTCCCCGGCAATAGCGCCATTTTGATGAGAATGTCGTTGTCCGCTCTCAAACACCTTTATAATCTCAACAAATAATTAGTTACTGGTTAAGTCGAGATCGATCCACAGGACAGTGTGCTTTGGGTTCTAAGTCTATCTATCTCAATTTATGCTAGTGTCACAATTTGTTGGGGTTTGAAGTTGTTGAGTCTAAACTAATGAAAGCGATAACGTAAAACAAGCAATAAATTAAAAGATGTAAACAAATGATAAACAATACTAGGATGTCATGGGTTTATAAGGGATTCATGGTGGAGATCATACAAACATGTTTACATAGTTGCAAGAAAATTATTGTTGTAGTGGAATCGAGTTAGTTTATGTCTTACAATTCATAGGAAGATTTGGGTCCCGGAGCCGAGTCGGTCAAGACTGTATAACACCTACAAGTCGACCTACTTTCTTCCTATTTACTTCTATGCATGGTCTAACAAGACTGAAATTAATGGTATATATATGTTGGGTAATATGTGTAAGTGGCGTCATAATGTGAGTTAGCTGTGATAACATTTTGATTAGCATGCAGGGTCTACGTGGAATAGGTTTTGAGTGGTTGTTAGTATGCGCGAACTTTGAGGATGAAGTTCATTTTAAGGAGGGAAGACTGTAATACTCCCCATATTTTATGGTTATAGGACCCTTTGTTTGTGTCTAAAGTACAAGGTAGACTATGAAAGGTTAATAGGAAGCTTGCACATATGTGCCAATTATGGAAATGTGATCACTTGTTTTAGGGGTAATTTGAAACGGGAATATCTAGAGTTTTGCAGCTTATATGAGGGTGATTCCAATTTGAGGTGAAAGCTTATTTTTTTAGCTTTCCAACGCATGGTCACAAGCTTGATTCTGATAAGTAACGAAGAAATAACAGCTGTTTGAAAATCAATGCGCAAAGCTGAATTCGCTGAGTGATGTTACGCGCTAATTAGTTTCATAATTTCGCACCTTATTATAGTATTCCTAATAATATAATATTATACCCCATTATGATTATGATTATGATTATTATGATTATTAATATTATTTTTTTATTTTACCTGCCATAAATATTTTATTATAATTTATTATATCTTACGACTTATAAACTTTCCTAAAACGATACTACCTTACTACTATATATACAATAGCAAACCACAAGTTTTATTCACTTTCACAAAACAAAAAATATATATATAGAGAGAGAATGAGACTAGAGAGATAAGGAGCTTGTTCATCTTTTCTTCATCTGAAGATTAATTGGCCACGCTTTTGTGAGACGAGTTTTGTTGCTTGGATTCGTGTGCTTTGCAATTTGGATATTGTTGAGCCGCTTTGTTATACAGGTAGGATAGCTACTCAATTACTTTAATGATTACTTGAATAATGTTATATGATTGTTTGATTGAATTGTGTTGGATGAATTATGATTGTTGGATTGAGATGACTATATTGAAATTAATCGTTTAATGACTACCTCAGCTCGTGACTGAGATGCTTATATTGATTTAGTTTCCCATCCTCATATCTGGGATGGTAAATATATTGTTTGCATATCATATCATGAGCACTTGCATTGGTTTCCCCGGGCTGGTTCTGTAGGACTTGTCTCTGGGATGTTATTGAGATTACCCCGGACAGGGATTGGCGGGATGAACGGGAACGTCGGAGGATTGATCATGAGCATGCATTGCATTTGCATTTGATATTGTCTTGTATTCATTTATTGTTGTTGTTTAGCTATTCCTACTCAACCTCGTGGTTGACAGTGTATTTGTGAACACCTGTGGTGAACCATAATGGGGAGCAGATTTGACAGGTACTAAAGATTAGCTAACTTGGGAGCTATGGGATGCGTGAGGACTTGGCCAATCTACCTAGAAGTCTAGACCACGTAGATTATGAGATCACTTTATTTATTTTCGCTGCGAGTTGTAATTATTTTATATTAAGTTTTAGTTGATTAATTTGTAATACATATGTATTCATTAAAGTTTTAATTTAAAGTACTTTGGTGAGTTGGACTTTGTTATTCACTACCTTGGGAAACCGAGATGGTAACAGTCTTATTTATTTGGGAATGTCTAGCTAAAGTCTCCTGAATAAATGGGGGTGTTACAAAGTGGTATCAGAGAAAACGATCCTAAGGCCTAAACCAATGAATTTAATGAACTTAGGATGAGTCTAATAAAATGAAGCCGGAGTAGAAACTGTTTAGGAGCCTCTTCTAGGTTAGGGAGACGTCCTTGACCTGGCCCTTTTCAGTTTTGAGCCGGACACCTCGAGGGAAGGTTAGGGAGAGAGAAGGGTAGTTAGCGTGGATGTTTTAACTTAAGGGTCTAATTGTGACCTGAAAATGTGAGAAATACTAATTTTATCGCAATTTGAGAACAAAAAGGTATGAAATTTTGAGACGAATAAAAAGGAAAGGCGTGTGGTCTTTGAGACGGCGGTCACATTGAATTGAATTTGTTTTAATTCGTTGCATAATTGCGCATAGAAATTTTCTTGGCATATCATGAATGACATTAATTGGAGAAACATGAACCGTGAAATATTGCATCTTTATATGTATTGGTTGTATATATGTGAATTTCATGCTTAGAAATTTCATGTCCAGAGATATGCGGAATGTGCTACCCTGAACTGATTTGTGATATTTATGCTATAGAATTGTTATAAAAGTTTAAATTTAATTGTCAAAGATTAAGTAGTATGATAAATGTTTAAAAGAGAGGCAGGTAGGCATGAATGGAGTGACACGAAAAAAAAAAACGAAAATTGTGGCAAATTACAGCAAAATTGTGGTAAGTTATAAAAAAATCGTGACAAATTATAAAGAAATCGTGGCAAACTGTAAAGAAATCGTGGCAAAATAATTTGTACGCAATCATTTATTTCTAGTAAGCATGCGCGTACCTTAGAATTGAAATTATTTGATGTGATAAAATTTGATGTAGAAATATCTTCGGGGGAGTCATTAACTTTTGAGAAGATACATCAGGGTGTGAATATTTTAATCGGAAAAATTCTTTCTCTATGGATTTAATTGAACTTCTTTGAGAGATTTAGAGATCATCTTAGGGATGAATTGTTTGGGAAAAAATAAAGGATTTATTAACTACTATCAAAATGAAATGTCTTTGAGGGAACTTAAGGGAATAAATGTGTCTTATAAGTGAATTGTGGTGAAATCTAATGTGAGATTTATGACAACAATTACCTTAAAATTTTTTTGTGAGAAAGGTTATCAGATGTGAATGATATTTTTAATATTTTTATTGATCATATAAGAAAGATATATAGTCTGAGATTATTGGGAAACATAAGTGTATAAGAGAAGTGAGATTGATGATTGATGCGATAACAAGGTAAATAATGTGATTTAAAAGGTGATATTGACAATAAATTTAATGAAGTATTAATGTGGTTTCTGGTTAATTGTGACATGAATAAGGTGTAGGTAAGGATAAATTTTTTTTTAAAAAAAAAAGGTTAAATGTTCATGAGAAGGATATATTATAATAGGATAGAAGTGAATTTTATTTAATGAACTTATTTGTTTTATGTTAGTGTATGAAATTTTAGATGACTGGGGTGGTTAGAAATTTGGGTTACTAAGAGGTAACTTTAGGGTGTATGTTAGTTATGAGTTAGCAGGATGAGGTAAAATTTTAGATTTTGGGTATTATTAATGATGGGTATGATAACTAAAGATGAAATGTCGATGGGTGATTGAATTTAATGGTGGCAATTGAGAATTAGAGTGCGTGAATTTAAATAATGTGTTTGATAAAGGAGCAAATAACTGAAACATGTTTCGGAGAAAAACTATTGTTATGAATTGTTGGATTTAGTTAAGCATCAAAGATAAAATAACCGAGCCTTGAGGATTAAATAGTAAGAGTAATGATTTGGGTTGTTAAGTAATTTTAAGATGAGTAAGATGAATAAGGATTGATCCGAACTTAAGGATTGTTGACAATGAGTATGATTTATGCATATGGTGTATTGAGATTGATAAGATAATAATGTTAAAATTTGAAAGATTGATATTTATTACACAAGAAATTGTTATGGACTCTTGTTGGCAGAACGATGAGTGGAATGTTAGGACGAATATTTTGTAAATATAAATAAGTTGATAGTCATGGAAAGAAGTCTAGAGGATCTTGGTGAGTGTTGTGTAGTCTTTGAGGTTACGCAGACGTAACCTTAATTTTAAGTAGGGTAGGATGTCATATTTCGTTAGTATCACTTCTTTTTATTTGTTATTTGGTTTCTTAAGAAATGTTGGTAAGCGTGATGAGATCTGTTGTAGCATTAAAGTGGACTTAAGGATTTAGTTGTTATAAATGTTGGTGGCGCACCAGATAGCGTGTGAGTATTTGGGGGAGAGAATTGGATAAGAGCACATAGCCTGTTAATATTTGGGATTATAGTGGTGTCAAGATAGAGGTGGAACTTCGGGACGAAGTTATTTTTAAGTGAGGTAGAATATAATACTACTGAAATTAATGGTATATATATGTTGGGTAATATGTGTAAGTGGCATCATAATGTGAGTTAGCTGTGATAACATTTTGATTAGCATGCAGGGTCTACGTGGAATAGGTTTTGAGTGGTTGTTAGTATGCGCGAACTTCGAGGATGAAGTTCATTTTAAGGAGGGAAGACTGTAATACTCCACATATTTTATGGTTATAGGACCCTTTGTTTGTGTCTAAAGTACAAGGTAGACTATGAAAGGTTAATAGGAAGCTTGCACAAATATGCCAATTATGGAAATGTGATCACTTGTTTTAGGGGTAATTTGAAACGGGAATATCTAGAGTTTTTCAGCTTCTATGAGGGTGATTACAATTTGAGGTGAAAGCTTATTGTCTTAGCTTTCCAACGCATGGTCACAAGCTTGATTCCGATAAGTAACGAAGAAATGACAGCTGTTTGAAAATCAATGCGCAAAGCTGAACTCGCTGAGTGATGTTACGCGCTAATTAGTTTCATAATTTCGCACCTTATTATAGTATTCCTAATAATATAATATTATACCCCATTATGATTATGATTATGATTATTATGATTATTAATATTATTTATTTATTTTACCTGCCACCGATTTATAAACTTTCCTAAAACGATACTACCTTAATACTATATATACAATAGCAAACCACAAGTTTTATTCACTTTCACTTTCACAAAATATATATATATAGAGAGAGAATGAGACTAGAGAGATAAGGAGCTTGTTCATCTTTTCTTCATCTGAAGATTAATTGGCCACGCTTTTGTGAGACGGGTTTTGTTGCTTGGATTCGTGTGCTTTGGTATTTGGATTTTGTTGAGCCGCTTTGCTATACAGTTAGGATAGCTACTCAATTACTTTAATGATTACTTGGATAATGTTATATGATTGTTTGATTGAATTGTGTTGGATGAATTATGATTGTTGGATTGAGATGACTATATTGAAATTAATCGTTTAATAACTACCTCAGCTCGTGACTGAGATGCTTATATTGATTTGGTTTCCCCATCCTCATATCTGGGATGGTAAATATATTTTTTGCATATCATATCATGAGCACTTGCATTGTTTTCCCCAGGCTGGTTCTGTAACACCCCCTCATACCAAGGTGCCTTACCAGGACCACCCTACCATGAAAGTGTGTTACCATCTCGGTTGCCCGAGGTTAGTACATATCAAAAGCGTCTGAACTGAGCACATTTATTAAAGTACTGTAAAGTATAAAGTTTACATCAACCAAATCCAAAAATAGATTCAACTAAATACAACTCCAATGTCTAACAATAAAAGAAATCAACTAAGACTCAGACGGTGATACTATGACTGGTGATGACAATACTCCCATGACTGTCCCCAAGCTCATCACTAGCAATACCTGTCAAGCCTGCTCACCATCCCCGAATGGATCACTGCAGATTCCACAAACAACAACGGGGTCAGTATTACTCAATCAATATTAGACAAACAAACGAAGTAATCAACTGATCATCGCCCAATCCCAATCTTTCGTTCTCACATCAGAATCGACTACACACCAAAGTGTGTAGCCCCGCTGCATTACCCATCGCAATGGTAATCCTCGCCGCCAATGGGTGACCGCAGCCGATCCCACCTAGTCCAGCTCCTCAACGAGCGACAAACAATCCCTGTCCCTTAATGTGCACATCCCCACCCGTGGCGGGTTCCACGGAGGGCGAACTAGGGTGTGAAGCCATTCCCGCAAGTGACCCCACCACAATCACAATCACACGACATCACAGCCGTCACAACACCCTCACACCAACATCGTCACAACAATCTCCATACTCCGATGATCAACAGATAACAATAGTCACACAACAAACATGTCTTAACAATGAACAAGAACCGAGTAGGAAACCCTACCTTAGCAATCAACAAAGAGAATGAACTCGAACAATCATAAAGGCTCCTCTACGAAGTCTTCTCCTATACAATAATCACATAACACAATTACACATTGCACAACCCCCATATTCCCAATTCCTTAAATGTACACAGTAACCCCAACGAATAACATAGAAATAGAACTTACCAACAGTAGAATGAGGAATTATACGCAAGAACTCCGAAGATTACACACACAACAACGCTATGGAATGATTAGGAAGTGATTAGGCAGAGATTAGGGTTAACGTAGAAATGATGAAGTTTGAAATGATGTTTAGAAACTGACGCGGGATATAAAAATAATCTTAAACACTCCCTAATCAAACCATCAAAATAACACTCGCCAGACCGGATACTCGGTCGAGTAAAGTTATACTCAGCCGAGTATCCTCTACTCGGTCGAGTATTCACTATACTCGGCCGAGTATTCCTCGGCAGAACCAAAACAACCCACGACAACAGCACTACTCGGCCGAGTAGGCTCTACTCGGTCGAGTAGTCACCAAAGAAAATCCGTAGTATTACAGTCTTCCCCCCTTAAAAAGAACTTCGTCCCGAAGTTCAGAATCCACTCTAAAACAAGGCACAACACAACGCAACAAGACTATACTAACCACATGTAACAACGCCAAAGAACTACACAAGTCACCACAAAATTCACTACCCCGACTCAAAACAAAACAGCAAAACAAGACAAAACACGACCGCGACCATCTCCTACCCCCCTAAAAAGACAACGGTTACGTCCCCGTAACCAAACATACCTGATAAAAAAGGGTAGGAAAACGTTCTCGCATAGCTTCCTCAGGTTCCCATGTGGCTTCCTCCACATTACGATTATACCAAAGGACCTTGAGTAAAACCGTCTCACCATTCCGGGTCTTACGAACCTTGCGATCAAGAATCTCCTTAGGAATCTCGGCGTAGGACAAGGATTCATCAAGCTCGATGTTCTCCATCTCAAGGATACGCGACGGATCGCTCACATACTTCCGAAGTTGAGATACATGAAAAACATTGTGTACCCTATCCAAAGCTGGTGGCAACGCTAACCTGTAAGCTACCTCGCCTACACGGTCCAAAATCTCATAAGGACCTATAAACTTTTGGCTTAGCTTACCTTTCTTCCCAAACCTCATAACACCTCGCATAGGTGACACTTTCAAAAGGACCTTGTCACCTACCGCAAACTCAATGTCCCTGCGGTGTAAATCGGCATAGCTCTTCTGATGATCTTGAGCTGCTCTTATCTTTTGCCGAATTAACTGGACTTGCTCAACCATATCTTGTACTAGTTGTGGCCCTAAAACCACTGTCTCAGAACTATCATCCCAACAAACTGGACTTCGGCACTTCCGACCATACAAAGCTTCAAAAGGTGCCATCCTGATGCTCGTATGATAACTGTTATTGTATGAAAACTCGATCAGATTAAGCTTGTCTTCCCAACTGCCCCTAAACTCCATAACACATGCCCTCAACATGTTCTCTAAGGTCTTGATGGTCCGTTCTGTCTGACCATCGGTTGCCGGATGAAAGGCTATACTCATCTTCAAAGTTGTACCCATCAACTCTTGCAGTTCTTGTCAAAACTTGGATATGAACCTCGCATCACGATCAGAAACGATATCTTTAGGTATACCATGTAACCGAACCACATGCCTCCTGTAACCCAATGCCAGCTGCATCTTAGACCAAGTATCTTTCATGGGAACGAAATGGGCTGACTTGGTTAACCGATCAACAATCACCCAAATCATGTTGTTACCTTGCTGTGACCTAGGCAACCCCACAATGAAGTCCATGGATATCGACCCCCACTTCCACTCGGGTACTTACAAAGACTGTATCTTACCTTGTAGTCTCCTTTGTTCACCCTTGACCCTTTGATAGGTCAAACATCTGGCTACAAACTCAGCTACATCTCTCTTCATGTTTGGCCACCAAAAAGTCTTCTTAAGGTCTTTGTAAAGCTTGTCACCACCCGGGTGAACTGAATAAGGAGTGCAATGAGCCTCCGTCAATATCACTCTCCGCAACTCTGCATCCTCAGGAACACACCATCTCCCATCAAAACGAACACTCCCATCTGTATGGGTAGAAAACCTGGAAATTGTTCCACTCTCTACCCTTGACATCCACTCCTGAATCTTAGGATCAAGCTCTTGCTTACTTTTGATGTTCTCATACAACTCTGGCTCGATCGTCAAATCCCTGATGGTATCTCCCTTTCGTATCATAAAGATCCCCATCCTAGACATCTCATCCCTCAATTTCAGCAAAGACATGGCTGTACATAGCGAATGAACGCTCTTCCTACTCAGTGCATCTGCAACAACATTAGCCTTACCCTCGTGATAGATGATCTCCATATCGTAATCTCCGTTCAGCTCCATCCACCGTCTCTGTCGCATGTTAAGCTCCTTCTGAGTGTAGATATATTTTAGACTCTTATGATCAGAGAACACCTTAAAAGTTTCTCCATAAAGGTAGTGCCTCCAAATCTTAAGAGCGAAAACAACTGCACCCAGCTCCAGGGCATGAGTAGGGTAGTTCTCCTCATATTGCTTCAATTGCCTCGAAGCATAAGCTATGACTTTCCCTTCCTGCATCAAAACATAACCCAGACCATTCTTTGAAGCATCGGTATATACCTCAAAATTCTCACATCCCTCTGGCAAGGCTAGGATAGAGGCTGTGGTCAAGTGTTCCTTTAAGGTCTTAAGCGCCGTCTCACAACTCTCATCCCAAACAAATCTGACTTCCTTCCTCATCAAAGATGTCATAGGCCGCGCTATGGTAGAGAAATCTTTCACGAATCTCCTGTAGTAGCCAGCAAGGCCTAAGAAACTCCGAATCTTAGCAACGTTCTTCGGCGATTCCCACTTGGTTACGGCCTCAATCTTACTAGGATCCACAGAGACCCCCTTCTTAGATATCACATGGCCTAGAAAAGCCACCTCCTCTAACCAGAACTCGCACTTAGATAGCTTGGCATATAGTTGATTTTCTCTCAAAGTCTGCAAGACTATCCTCAAGTGCTCCTCATGCTCTTCCTTAGTCTTAGAATAGACTAAGATATCGTCGATGAAAACAACCACAAACCTATCCAAGAATGGTATAAAGATCTGATTCATTAAATCCATAAAAGCTGCTGGTGCATTAGTCAACCCAAAAGGCATCACCACGTACTCGTAATGACCATATCGAGATCGGAACGCTGTCTTAGGAATATCCTCATCTGCTATCCTCAACTGGTGATATCCTGACCTCAAATCAATCTTGGAAAACACACCTGCTCCACTTAGCTGATCAAACAGGTCATCAATCCTAGACAACGGATACTTGTTCTTCACTGTGACACGATTGAGCTCTCTGTAATCAATGCACAGTCTCATACTACCTTCTTTCTTCATTACAAAAAGAACTGGGGCTCCCCACGGTGACACACTAGGCCTGATATAACCCTTGCCTAGCAACTCATGTATCTGCTTTTTCAACTCTGCCAACTCTTTAGGTGCCATACGGTAAGGTGCTTTAGATATAGGACCTGTTCCTGGTTTAAGCTCCACGCTGAAATCAACATCCCTCTTGGGAGGCAAACTCGGTATCTCCTCAGGAAAAACGTCTTCGAACTCTCGCACCACAGATATCTCAGAAGCTGTCGGCGGCTCTACTCGGTGGTCTCTCACATGACAAAGAATCAAGGGACACTTCTTCCTCAAACATGACTTTAAAGTCATCACAGCTATGAACCTACACTTAGGCTTTACGACAAACCCTATATAGGACACCCTAACACCCTTGGGACCCTTTAAGGACACTCTCTTTTGCCGACAATCTATCCTGGCATCATACTTACCCAGCCAATCCATCCCGACAATCACCTCGAACCCATCCATAGGAAACTCTAACAGTCTCTTGGTAAATCTACCCCTCCAACTACCATAGATACTCCCTTATACAACTTGAGACACGACACGTACTCTCCCGAAGGTATGAACACGTCATCTTTAACAACCTCAAACTTTCCCAAACCCATAGACACAGCATGACTCTTAGACACAAAAGAGTGTGTAGCCCCTGAATCAAACAAAACAAAGGACGGTACGTTATGAATAAGAAAGGTACCGGTAACTACATGAGCATCATCCTGTGCTTCCTGCTTGTCCATCATAAAAAGCTTCCCACTATTTTTCTGTCCTCCACCCCGAATCAAGCATTGGAGGTACTTGGCTTCGCCGCCGAATCCTCGGGTGGTCTTTGTTGTTCTGCGCGATATGATCCACTACCACCGCGGTTGTAACCGCCCTGTTGCCCTGTCCACCTCTGTTGCCCTCATGAACCTCCCGGTCGGTTACTAGCAAAACTCGAGTTGGCCCCCGAGAAAAATTCCCTGGTCGAGCTCCCGAACCGGTCTGCGGGCTTGTAGCTCGTGCATTCCCGTCTTTTGTGGCCTATCCCACCACAGTTGAAGCATGTAAGGTTGGAGTTGTCACTCACACTCCGATCTCCATTCTTTCCCCAGCCACGAGATCCTCCCGAGAAACCAGCTCCGCCAGAAAAAGCCTTGGCATGGTTGAAGTTCCCTTTCTTGTTGGCCGACTGACTGTTGCTTCCACTGTCAGCCTTCCTCTTTTCCGCAGCAGTCCTCTCATCGATCTCTCTTGAGAGATCTACCATTCTCTCAGCTTGACCCGCTCTCAGATACACTTCCTTGAGGTCAGTAGCAACCCCGGCTGGCATACGACTCACGATCTTAGCAAATAAACCCCTCTCAAAATGGAGAGCCAAACCTCTCTGTCCTAGCTGCATGTCCTCAACGTAACGAGATAGCTCCAGGAACCGATGATAGTAGTTCGTGACTGTCATCTCCTCAGTCATGGTAAAGGAATCAAAGTCGGATCTCATCTTGTGTCGGATATGCTCCGGCACAAACTGCTCCCTCATAGCACTCTTCAACCCAGACCAAGGAATAGCTCCTTCAGCCTGGTAAAAAGCTCTAGCATCTTCCTTGACGTTTTGCCACCAAACTGCAACTTCACCTCTTAGGTAGTACACTACCTGCTGGACGATCATATCTTCGGGGCACTTAACCATTTCCATGAGAGCTTCGATCTCACGGTGCCACTTATCGAGTAGCTTTGGTTCACCTACCCCATCATATGTGGGAGGTTTGAAGCGAGCAATTATGATGCTGAGCTAAGTAGCATCCATCAACTTCTCATTCCCCTTTCCCACATTTTTGAGAGCTTCAAGGAGAGCCTCTTGTTGCTCAATCATACGAGCAACCTCATCAAGAGTCATCTCCGAAGCTTGGATCTGTGCGGGAGTTCTTTTGGGCGGCATTTTGAGCTAACAAGAAATAAGGAAACGTAAGCACAAAAGCCTACGGCTCAAAACGTAACAATCTTCCGCCAAAGGAACACTCGGCCGAGTATACAACCATACTCGGTCGAGTAAAGACTACTCGGTCGAGTATCCTAGATAGTCGGTCGAGTATTCGACTCCAGAAGTAAACATCAAAAACTCAGAAACAACACTCGGTCGAGTAAAACAACACTCGGCCGAGTAGTCACTACTCGGTCGAGTATATGTACTTACTCGGTCGACTTATCATATACAGTAGCCACTGCTACTCACTGCCAAACAACACTCGGTCAAGTGCTTGGTTACTCGGCCGAGTGCTCCCTACTCGGTCGAGTACCTGCCCTGCTCGACCGAGTAACACTATAGACGAGTATACAGTATAAAGTTCTCTATCATGCTCACTATTCCCGCAGCAAACACATAACATCAAGAAGTTAAATGCCACGTTATAATCATACCGACATACAATTCATGCATATTCTAAATCCAACATAACAAACATTCACAAACCCGTCACCTACACCATTTCTCCAATCACCGCACTTACAAATTTCAACACATACCCTTTCAACTATCAACTATTACCAACATGCATCTTCACATACATGTACATACAAAACCCAACTCTCATCACACTTCCCTAATGTTACCGGCTCGAGTTAATGAGGGCATATTTGCGACTCCGGGAGGTCTCCCGAGTCTTTGCGGTTGCTCCAAACAACTCTCCCCGGGTTCATTTTATTTAGACTCCCTAAGTTCATTAAATTCATTTGTTTAGGTGCCGGAATCTTCGGCTCTGATACCACTTTGTAACACCCCCTCATACCAAGGTGCCTTACCAGGACCACCCTACCATGAAAGTGTGTTACCATCTCGGTTGCCCGAGGTTAGTACATATAAAAAGCGTCTGAACTGAGCACATTTATTAAAGTACTGTAAAGTATAAAGTTTACATCAACCAAATCCAAAAACTGATTCAACTAAATACAACTCCAATGTCTAACAATAAAAGAAATCAACTAAGACTCAGACGGTGATACTATGACTGGTGATGACAATACTCCCATGATCGTCCCTAAGCTCATCACTAGCAATACTCAAGCCTCGCTCACCATCCCCGAATGGATCACCGCAGATTCCACAAACAACAACGGGGTCGGATACTCAATCAATATCGACAAACAAACGAAGTAATCAACGATCATCGCCCAATCCCAATCTTTCGTTCTCACATCAGAATCGACTACACACCAAAGTGTGTAGCCCTGCCAGATTACCCATCGCAACAGGTAATCCTCGCCGCCAGTGGGTGACCGCAGCCGATCCCACCTAGTCCAGCTCCTCAACGAGCGACTAACAATCCCTGTCCCTTAATGTGCACATCCCCGCCCGTGGCGGGTTACACGGAGGGCGAACTAAGGTGTGAAGCCACTCCCGCAAGTGACTCCACCACAATCACAATCACACGACATCACAGCCGTCACAACACCCTCACACCAACATCGTCACAACCATCTCCATACTCCGATGATCAACAGATAACAATAGTCACACAACAAACATGTCTTAACAATGAACAGTAAACTGAGTAGGGAAACCCTACCTTAGCAATCAACAGTAGAATGAACTCGAACAATCATAAAGGCTCCTCTACGAAGTCTTCTCCTATACAATAATCACATAACACAATTACACATTGCACAACCCCCATATTCCCAATTCCTTAAATGTACACAGTAACCCCAACGAATACGAATAACATAGAAATAGAACTTACCAACAGTAGAATGTGGAATTATACGCAAGAACTCCGAAGATTACACACACAACAACGCTATGGAATGATTAGGAAGTGATTAGGGAGAGATTAGGTTTAACGTAGAAATGATGAAGTTTGAAATGATGTTTAGAAACTGACGCGGGATATAAAAATAATCTTAAACACTCCCTAATCAAATCGTCAAAATAACACTCGCCAGACCGGATACTCGGTCGAGTAAAGTTATACTCGGCCGAGTATCCTCTACTCGGTCGAGTATTCACTATACTCGGCAGAACCAAAACAACCCATGACAACAGCACTACTCGGCGGAGTAGGCTCTACTCGGTCGAGTAGTCACCAAAGAAAATCCTTAGTATTACAGGTTCTGTAGGACTTGTCTCTGGGATGTTATTGAGATTACCCCGGAAAGGGATTGGCGGGATGAACGGGAGCGTCGGAGGATTGATCATGAGCATGCATTGCATTTGCATTTGATATTGTTTTGTATTCATTTATTGTTGTTGTTTAGCTATTCCTACTCAACTTCGTGGTTGACAGTGTATTTGTGAACACCTGTGGTGAACCATAATGGGGAGCAGATGTGACAGGTACTAAAGATTAGCTGACTTGGGAGCTATGGGATGCGTGAGGACTTGGCCAATCTACCTAGAAGTCTAGACCACGTAGATTATGAGATCACTATATTTATTTCCGCTGCGAGTTGTAATTATTTTATATTAAGTTTTAGTTGATTAATTTGTAATACATATGTATTCATGAAAGTTTTAATTTAAAGTACTTTGGTGAGTTGGACTTTGTTATTCACTACCTTGGGAAACCGAGATGGTAACTGTCTTATTTATTTGGGAATGTCTAGCTAAAGGCTCTTGAATAAATGGGGGTGTTACAGACCACTTCGACCAACTACACTCAATCAATTCAACAACTAAAAGCAACACTCTTTCTTATAAATTGGTTTTCAAAACGAGTTTTCTGACTCACGAGTTTAACACTTTGTTGATTCTCGTCAAGCAATCGAACATGTAAGTATGAGGGTGTAACAAACTCTTAACTTAATGTTTTTACTGTTTTTATGATTCTATAAACATAAAACATGCATAACACCATTTAAAACATGGAAAGATCAAGCCAAAACCGAGTTTTAGCCTGAGACAGAGGCTCCTTGTGTCACCAAGGACCTCGCGCCTCAATGGGCTACACAGGCCACAACTCAAAAATTTTGAGTTCATCATTCCTTCAATGTTTTATCTTATTTTTTCCCTTCTTTTCTTTTATGGTTTTTACCATTTTAATTCATTTTCGTGAGAAATGTTCTTGACAATTACCAAAATCATCCTTGGTTCCTTATACCATGACGGTTTATTCCATGACTCAATGATATTGTTGTTTAATTACAAATTCATGGGTAATTAAACACACATCTCTTTCATTCATTCTGTTCTTCATTTATTCACATGTGGAACCATTTTAGTCACATTCATAATCATCCTTGGTTCTTTATACCATGTCGGTTTAATCTGAGTACGATGACAAATCTTGACTAATTACAAAGCAATGAACTTAACATAATTAGTTCATATCAAACACTTTTCTTTCACTTTTATTTCATTTTATTTTCATATTCATCTTGACTATACCATATATCATCCTTGGCTAACATATATGCCATGTCGATTTAATTCGAGTACGATGACGAAACGATTAAACATACATATTCTACATATTTTATTTACAAACTATTCATGTCAAGCTTACAAATCCGAACCCAACGCGGGATATTACCAACATAATGGTAAAAATTCCAAGTCATGCAAACCAAATTCAAAGCATTAGCACAAAAGCGGTCTTAACGATCTTTTCAACAAAAGCGGTTTTTAATAACCTTTCAAAACAGTTTTAACAACCTTTTGCAAACCAAAAAAGGCCCATTTGGACTGCCGCTTAGTACGCGCCCAAATAAACTTTCTGTTTTCATCCTTTACAAACCAAAGCATGCCCATTTGTATTGCCACATGGCTCGCACCCAAAAAGGGGCTGCCTGGCACTGCTCTATTTCATTTAAGCACTCGTCTAGGACGATCCCGATTACGATTAACCTGAATGCGTGACGGATCAGATTGACAAATTTGTTATAAATTATTAATCTTATATTTCGACATATTAATATATGTGACAATTAATTTAGTCATAAAATTAAATTTAGATCTTATGCATGCAAACATGAATAAGAATAAAGAAGAAATCGTTTTCCTTACTTTGAGTTTTCGGATATATGGGCACAAATGAGTTCTCCTACTCACTTGTTCTTGAGCTTTCCTTTCAAGTGGAAGAACAGGGATTCAAAGGTAAAATCCCTCCCAAAGATATATACCAAGATAACCTCTTAAAGACTAATATTATTTGAACTAGAAGAATATTAATCTTACTAAAATTGACCTCAAAATTATTTTGGTCTCTTGCTTTTTCGGTCAAGAG
The DNA here is from genome assembly GCF_048544455.1 of Silene latifolia. Classification (NCBI taxonomy): domain Eukaryota; kingdom Viridiplantae; phylum Streptophyta; class Magnoliopsida; order Caryophyllales; family Caryophyllaceae; genus Silene; species Silene latifolia. Next base: position 173,585,347 of record NC_133538.1, read on the forward strand.
AGGAGGAAAGAAGAAGTAATTTTTTCTCTCTAAAATTTCTTTAAGTTTTAGATGTTATGAATGAATGAATAACCACACACATTTGTTGTAGTGTATATTAAGAAAAATATAGAGCAAAAACCCTTGGCCTTGCTCTAGGAAAACCGGATATGGGGGGGGGGGGGGGGAGGTGGTAATGGCCAACGCATGACCAAGATGCTCTTCACAAAAGCAACTAGGTGTGCATGGCTAGAATGTGTAGTAATCATTTTGTTTCCACTTAAATAATTAACACAAATTAAACATTACACTCCCTCCATTTTATTTTCGGCACTTATATATAATGGGAAGTCCATTTTATATTTTGTCATTTGTCAATTGTCACATGTCACAAGTTCCATGACATTATGTGTATAAAATGTATTTTTAACAATTAAAAATCAACATATTAATAAAATATGTCACTTATAAAATTAACCTAGTAATTCATAATTACTTGTACCAAAAAGTGTTTCCGAATTATAAACTACAACATTCTGTATTTATAATAATTTATTCATTCCGTTTTAATTGTTTCCGTAAACAATAATTTCATCCAACTAATAAAACAATTCGATTACTTAGACCGTATCTTATCTAATCAAATTACAATGAGACACGTAAATATTACTTCCAAAATCGTCCGTCAATTTTAAGTAATTTAATTAACCCGTATCGTCATACAATCAATTAAATAATCAATTAAGAGTGTTACCCTTTAGGTATGACCTAAGGGGATCAACTGATCACCACCGTCGCACGACAGTAATGTCAAACTCTAGTCAGCGAATCATTACCGATATGTGTGGACCAGGTTGATAAAAATATTACTTCCCACATGTATTCTTAAAATGAGACTTAAACATGTGATCATCATGATCGATAGTTGTGATCGCATTATTGTCGGAGGACACATATTCCAACAATCTCCCACTTGTCCTCGACAAGTGTGCGTCACCAATTCTCTTGTCCTATTACTATCTCCCACTCAATGCAAGGTGTCTTTCAGGTCGTACATGCAAGTGATCATATCGAGAGTGGTTTCCGCGATCTGGAGAATAACTGATTGACCGGAATTATCTACCATAGATACCTTCTGAGCGTGGCCACGCATTTCCAGTTCATTACTCCTCGAGTGGCCCTGAGATATTGTTATAACCCTGACAAGGGGTGGACAATTCCTATCGCAATTACTCCCTTCGACTAGCCACAGCTATCATAACCCAAAATATGCCCCTTTGACCCCATTTACGAAGGTCGCAGTAACATAAATCAAAGTTAATCTGTAACTGTACCACCTTAGGTGAATAGTCTTTAGTCAAAAGAATCGACTCATTAGAATACTATAGTAGCTCTCGCCACGACCAAGCTATATAAATTTGCCAGAACTCTATAAGCGGTCATTAGCCCGACAAAGTGTTCCTAACAGTCTGCCTATGTGATCGACTAGTCATCTCACATGACTCCATGGCACTTGAACTTGCCATCAATAGCATTATACTCTAGTCACTTCGAGACGTCACCTCATGTAAGTGACTATGGGCGAATACAATGCTAATCCGTGTTCACTTTAACGGGGTTCAATGTCTCTATAACCCGTTTGGATGTAACAAAGTATAGGTGAGTTAATAAAAACTCAAACGACGAATGTCGTCATCACATTCGGGTTGTCAATACCATATTACAACCTTGTGATGTATATCGTAAGTGTGTAAACACTAGTCGATTGCAATAGAAGTTTAACATACCATGTGTCCATGTGTTCATACTTCTTGTATTGCACTATCCTTTATATTCATGTTATCTCTCATAGCATGAACCTTACCAAGTACATATCTAGGTTCCTAACCTAGGTATAGATTCTTTATCTTGAAAGAACTTACTTGTTGTTTATCACATAAACAACGAATTGTGGTGGATGATATAACTTGCACCGGTCAAGTGTTCTACCAACTCGCAATGCACTAGGTATACGTTTTGTAGGGTCTTGTAACAATTGTCAAGATGGTTAGCCTAGCACTTCTCATAAGTCCTAGCATATTGGAAAATATTAGTTTTGAGTAACTTCTTACTAAAACAAGTATCTTTTCAAACTTCTTATTTCTCTTTTTAGCTTGAATGGCTTAGTGTTTTCATAAATCCTTACGTGTTTCTCGAATTTCAATATGTGCAACTTCTTGTCACATAACAGAGTGTTTTGTCAAACACTAGAATAGCTCATTAGTTCTCCTCGAGAGTTCATGACAATTCTTCTATGGCTTGCCAATGACTCATCATGCTCTTAAGCATATGATTCATTATTGGACATGTGCATGATTATTCTAATGGCGGAAACATTAGTAATTTTAATCATGTAATCAACCGTTTTTTTTTAGGTTCAATGAATGACCACGACTGCTTATGGTAATTCCATTTTCATCGATATGAATAACCTACGTTTCTCGTTGATTTGATGTGTATATCTCAATACCTATCCAACATTCCATGATGTAATTGGATTCATCATAGTCCATTTTAATCCAGAATTGAAAACTCAAACATATCTTTGTGAAAGATAGTACTAGCTCGTCATTCTCAATGAGTTATAAATTTTACAAGATGATTGCTCCCACTAAATTTCATGTCTTCACATGATAATTTCAAACTCCCACTCAATTCCACATGTTTCGCAATAGACTACTCAATCGAAACATTTCAAGAATTGAAATACATTTTGCTTTGCCAAGTTATTAAGATTAAAACCATATATTTTCCTAGCATATCCTTTCAAAATACCTATTTTGAAAAGGTTTCAGTCTTAAACTTATGGAAAGAGATTTTGATCTCTAACTCATTCATTTTATAATGATGCGTAGCAATGTCATTATTTAAATGTGAATTTCATTTAATACACGTCCTTCTCAAAATACTCTTTTCCGGAAGGAGGTTTAACCATTTTATTTTCATAATGAGGTTAAGTAATGACACTAGCGTGGTTAACAATTAACTTAGCTCTTTTAGATATCGGCATATCTTTCTCTGCAACTTTTAGTCATAAATCTCATTTATTTTCAAGGATGCAACTTTGTTTCATTTAGGCTCTTAAGTAAATATCAATATTGAAACTCTTGGTCAAATGTTGTTCATAAACTAGCCAAATCTCTTGTTAAGACTTTTCATTAATCATTTTCTTCCAAACTTTCTTTTGGTCTCCTCGTGTAGTTATCTTAAGAACATATTCTTTTGATTACTTCACTTGGTCTCTTTTGTCATGTAGATTTCATCTATTCGAGACCATATATCTCATCTATTCGTGTACACTATCTATATAGGTTTACAAATCATTCTTTCTTTCGTAGATCTCATTTAAGTAAGTATACAAATTTGCTTTGTGTTCTTTGTGTTCATTTTTCTCCCACTCTATCTTTAGAATAAATACACTAGAGATTCAAAGATAGCTTATGAGACACAAATAATGATTTTGAAGTATAAGGAGGACTATCTCATAGATTGACTAATAGTTTTAGATTTGATGAGTGTACTTGGTAATTTACATTCCTTTAGGAGAGTTCATCAACTCAACATCACTTTATAATTGATCATACACAAGCCTTAAACTTGTGGACATATAAAGAATCCCATCATTATAGCTGTCTATTGGATCACTTTAAGTGGATGATCATATATTTCTATGTGCAAGCATATAAAGACGAATTTTTAGAATAAGGAGATGCGATAAAAGGGGGTGACTTGGGTTACAAACCAAGCCACCAAAATCCAAAATACAACCATTGTTTAGAAAGGATCAACCATTTCCATGTGGAACACGGAAATCAAAATAGTTCTAAAATTCATAACATTAAAATAAAGACAATAATAAAAGCGAAGCTTCATCGGTAGCTACTCCTAGCTCCTTCATGATTTCTCAAGCTTGCTTTTCTTTTCCCTTGTCTTTGCTTGGAGGAGGCCCTATTTACAATAAAAAGGGGATACATTATCACAACTTTGTATCAAAATACCATAGTTGAATTAGAAACATAAAAGAAAGGATAGTCATTTACCTACTGGAGTGATCTTTCCAGCTTTGATGTCACCAAGATACTTGGAACAATTCCTCTTCCAATGTCCAACACCATTACAATAATGGCATTTGTCAAGAGGACCCTTCTTGGTCTTAGAAGTGCTAGCTTCAAAAGTCTTAGCCTTGGTGGACATGGGAGCTTGCCTCTTACCCTTTTTCCCATTCTTCTTGAACTTCCCCTTGCTCTTGGTGCTTATGTTAAGCACATCCTTAGGTGGGTTAACATTTAACTCCATGTCTCTTTCGGCTTGCACAAGTAACTTGTGCAATTCTTCAAGTGACACGTCCTTGTCTTGCATGTTAAAATTCACCCGGAATTGAACATACGCTTTGACTTTGGATAAGGAGTGTATAATCCTATCTAGAATGAGTTCTTTGGGGATTTCAACTTTTTGAATCTTCAAAGTCTCGACTAGCTCCAACAATTTGAGCACGTGAGGGCTAACCTTTTGGCCCTCCTTGAAATCGAGATCAAAGAATGCCGAGGCCGCCTCATATTGGACGATCCTCGGAGTTTGTGAAAACATTGTCACAAGTTTGGAATAAATTTCATTAGCGGTGCCCATTTTAAAGGCTCTCCTTTGGAGATCCGCCTCCATCGCAAAAATCAACACATTTTTCATTGCGGCGGACTCTTTGTGGTAAGCCTCATATGCTTCCCTAGTGGCGGCACTTGACCTAGCATTAGGTTCGGGTGGAGAGGCCTCGGTGATGTAACGAAGCTTGTCGTCATCTTAGGCGGCTAATTTGAGTTGGGCATCCCAATCAGAGAAATTTGACCAATTCTTTTCAAGTTTACAACGATCCCTGAAGGATCGGAGCCATGAAGTATTAGTGAGAGGTGTGGCGTTGGTGATTGGAACGGTCATTTGTTATGAGAAATAAAAGTGGTCTACAAAACGAAAATAGAAGGAATAAAACATTTGTCGTTTTCTCAATAATAATAATACTTGTAAATTTAATTTAAACAAGTTTTATTGCATTTATCTAGTGACCTCTACCCAACTTTGATAAATGATTCCAAGACCCAAATTCATATTAACTTAGGCATCTGTAAAGCCGAATACAACCCTTATCAATATAACTCGGTGGATTAACTTTTTAATCGATTCTACTTTTAGAACTCTTTGTCGATAAATTTACATTAAAATTTATCTTTAGCCCGAAACACATCTGGCAACCGTCGAGAATACTTTCGTTGAGTTCAATCCAAATTTCGAATAAATGTGTCCATGATCCAAATTTACATCAACTTGGGCATCGGTAAAGCCGAAAACAACCCTCATCTTTATAAATTCGGTGGGTAGACATTTATCACCCACTTCCCCTACGTAACAAGGTTTATACCCCGGTAAAGCCGAGTGCACTCCCTCACGAAATAGGTTTTCATGGTTTCTACTTTTTGGGTAAGGCTAAGTCTCAATTGTTTATTTTTAGCGAGAGGTCATGTCAATTTATTATCTATCACATTTTAAGTGAACTAAAGCGGTGAACTACGATAATTGTAATTTACACGGTCGATAAACTCGATTAAAAGATAATGCATGTTTTAGTTATGGCGATTTAGCGATGCATGCAACATATAAATAAAATGCAAAGCATAAAAAATAAAATCCTAGTATGACCTTCCTAGAATAGAAAATCTAATAAACTATTACAAATTCGGAAACCAACTCCTTTGGTCCCTTGAACTTCGGTCTTGGCATGCATTTCAAGGCAACAAATTCTTTAATGGATCGCCTTCTCGAGTGGCACCGTCTTCAAGGAACTCCGGAATAAATAAATTACATAACAAATTACATAATATCCTATTATACATTTGTAATTAAAATAAAGTAAATCTATTAAATTAAAAAACGGTGATACGAGATCACAATAAATTACAACCGAATCGATATTCCCATACATTTCGGGTAATATCAACTAAAAGTAAGGCCATACTAAATAAAATTACATAATTCAAAATTACATAAAAATAAAATTATGACAATCATAAATAAAATGCATCATTATATTATGTATGAACATGCCCAATTTTTATGCTAAATCGCCTTTAAGGAGCCAATATCGTATATTAATCGGTTTTTACGGATTTGCGTGATTTAACCTTTTATAATCACAATAATTACATAAATTCATATTTATGTGCAAGTTAATTACCGTAACAAACTTAGGACTCAAAATTAGTCTCCACTAACATATTGACAATAATTAATTTATATTTCTTAAAATTGTTCATAAATGGACTCAAAATTACAATATTATGTCATAAACTTCAAATAAATCATAAAATTTCAAATAATTTCAAAATTTGAAATTTAAACTCATGAACATTCTGAAAAAAATACCATGACACTCATAATGTTCAAAAACTTAGGTTAAAAATTTCGAAATTTATCGAGAAAAACAATGTTGCGGTTTATCGGATTTATCATTTATTTCCATAAAAATACGAGAAAAATTATTTTTATTAACTTTTCATTTTTAGATCTGAAATATAAGATAAAATTCAATATGTGACGTTTTTCTTTAGTCATGAAGTATGTTTTAGCAATTTTTACTAATTAAAGTCACTATTTATGTGATTTTTCATCAAAAATTCATAAATCATGCATAAAGACTTCATTATAGCCAATTATTTTATACACATCTTGTAAAATTGCATATGACAACATACTAAATTTCTATGATCATATTCGAAATATAACTCATATCAACCTACTTTACCATTTAATTACGATTTTAAATTGAAAAATTCATATTTCGAGCATAACAACTCGTTTTATTATGAAAATTTGCATGTCATCATTAGATAATATATGTAAAAACATATCCAAAAATCACTGGAAAAATCGAAGTTTTGCTATTTTTAGTCCAAAATGACATTTTAATCATAAAAATCACATTTTTAATGCCATTATTAATAAAAATGAACAATAAAATCCATAAATAACCAAAATATCCTAAGAACATTTTAGGACCAGAAACTTTAACATGCATAATAAATTTTATGATATATCATAATAAACACAAATTTATAAGTTTTATTTGTTAATCGTATAACTCGGAAAAACACTAACCGATTTGCATGCAAACAACCTAAGGCTCATGATACCGCTTGTTATAAATTATTAATCTCATATTTCGACATATTAATATATGTGACAATTAATTTAGTCATAAAATTAAATTTAGATCTTATGCATGCAAACATGAATAAGAATAAAGAAGAAATCGTTTTCCTTACTTTGAGTTTTCGGATATATGGGCACAAATGAGTTCTCCTACTCACTTGTTCTTGAGCTTTCCTTTCAAATGGAAGAACAAGGATTCAAAGGTATAATCCCTCCCAAAGATATATACCAAGATAACCTCTTAAAGACTAATATTATTTGAACTAGAAGAATATTAATCTTACTAAAATTGACCTCAAAATTATTTTGGTCTCTTGCTTTTTCTGTCAAGAGAGGAGGAAAGAAGGAGTAATTTTTTCTCTCTAAAATTTCTTTAAGTTTTAGATGTTATGAATGAATGAATAACCACACACATTTGTTGTAGTGTATATTAAGAAAAACATAGAGCAAAAACCCTTGGCCTTGCTCTAGGAAAACCGGGTATGGGGAGGGGGGGGGGGGGTAATGGCCAATACATGACCAAGATGCTCTTCACAAAAGCAACTAGGTGTGCATGGCTAGAATGTGTAGTAATCATTTTGTTTCCACTTAAATAATTAACACAAATTAAACATTGCACTCCCTCCATTTTATTTTCGGCACTTATATATAATGGGAAGTCCATTTTATATTTTGTCATTTGTCATTTGTCACATGTCACAAGTTCCATGACATTATGTGTATAAAATGTATTTTGAACAATTAAAAATAAACATATTAATAAAATATATCACTTATAAAATTAACCTAGTAATTCATAATTACTTGTACCAAAAAGTGTTTCCGAATTATAAACTACAACATTCTATATTTATAATAATTTATTCATTCCGTTTTAATTGTTTCCGTAAACAATAATTTCATCCAAGTAATAAAACAATTCGATTACTTAGACCGTATCTTATCTAATCAAATTACAATGAGACACGTAAATATTACTTCCAAAATCGTCCGTCAATTTTAATTAATTTAATTAACCCGTATCGTCATACGATCAATTAAATAATCAATTAAGAGTGTTCCCTTTAGGTATGGCCTAAGGGGATCAACTGATCACCACCGTCGCACGACAGTAATGTCAAACTCTAGTCAGCCAATCATTACCGATATGTGTGGACGAGTTGACTGTAAAATATTACTTCCCACATGTATTCTTAAAATGAGACTTAAACATGTGATCATCATGATCGACAGTTGTGATCGCATTATTGTCGGAGGACACATATTCCAACAAAATTTACATTTTACACTTCATCATTTAAACACACTTTTTCAAACAAATGGATCGTGTTAAGCACCATAACCTAACTTGGTAAATGGATGCTTAATTTCCAATTTTGCATAAAAATCAATTTAGATCCCCCTCAACATGATTTACTTGATACTTGGATAAACCACCGACTTAGAAAACTTCCACATGTTAGGTTAAACTAATGGATGCGCATTCATGTATTTAACCCGTTTTATCAACTTTTGCACTAGCAACCACGATCGATCAGTACAGGTCGCTAATGCGAGCGGGAATGGGTGTTCGATTAAAGGGCTTTCCAATACATACCCTCACCCCTTTACTCAGAACCTTTGGATAGTGGACAACCTTATCCATGGCAACGAGAGTCATTCTACACATAGAATGCTAAAGGGGAACGAGTCCTTATCTTTAGTATTTGTGTCAAGCACTGCTTCATGCTTTGTTTGACCAAGGTATAAAGTGGATCTCGAAGGGTGTCCAAGCACTCCACAATTGCTTGGTGGCGACTAGAACATCTTAGCATCGTCCCGAGACCTTTACCGAGAGGAAACCGTTCGATATAAAGCGATCCAGTCGAGAGCATTTTTACGTCCCCACACGTGGCTTTTCGACCATCATATGTCCACAAACCGGAGTGCTGATGGCCCATGTCCACACGTTCTCCTTTAGATATCCAATATATGGATGATTGCTACACTCGTTTTCCCTTCGACTGGATTTTTTGTCCCAAAGGGTTTTTCCTAATAAGGCTTTTAATAAGGTAGCACTATAAGCGCTGTAGTCATGATCATCATGATTATTGAGATAACAGTTATTTTAGACATATAATATTATGTCATATATTGAGAAGAATTAAAGTTACATCCTATCAGAAGCTGCGAAAGTAATATATGAAATGAATATCCAAGAGTCATTATGAATGCTACATCCAGTGAGAAATATGAAGATTGAAATTATTAAGGGATTGAAGATATCAAGTTTAATTTATCAGCTACGATGGATTCTATTTCAATGATCGGGAAGTTACAACAATAGATCATTTCAAGATAGAAAAAGTTATGTAATCATCAGGGGGAGTAATTACGCGCTGTACTATTTTTTCTTATCCATGGTTTTATCCCACTGGGTTTTCCATGGAAAGGTTTAACGAGGCAGCTTCTTATGTGTGTTTGGAAGACATTGTACTCTTTTCTTTTCAAGTGTTTTTTCCACAGGGTTTTTCTAGTAAGATTTTAACAAGAAATGTTTTTCACTAATGGATATCCAAGGGGGAGTGTTATGAAATATTGTTGTATATAATATTATATGGATGTCCTTCTTAGAATATTCTAGAATATATCATCTTATAGAAACTTTATCTCAATATATATATATATATATATATATATATATATATATATATATATATATATATATATATATATATATATATATATATATATGGTCCGGATCCGGATCCGGTGAGGCTGTTAATTATGGCTAGGCGGCTGGCCTCACCAAATTCCTTCATTAGACTTATGCGGACTATTAGCGCGGCTCTTTCAAATTGGTTTGAAAATTTGGCCCACTAACTTTATATATCTAAAATATACAAACACACACACACACGACACAAATATTCTTCATCGACAAGCTACAGCTCTTCATGAAATTGCAGCTCTATAAATAATAATTAAACAAAAACCTATGACGCCATCCTAATACACGTGTCAACTTCACAGCGAAAAAATTCTCGCTCAAAGCCTCGTCTTATTGATTAACCCTAAGGGCTCCCTTTGGACTAGAATAATAATTAAGGGAGTAATAGAGATAAAATGAACTAAAAAAATGAGGGAAGAGATGGGGATTGGAGATAGAAATGGATGGAAATGGGGAAATATAATGTAATATTCCCTCCATTAAGGGAGTAATTGTTATCCACCTATCCTTCCAAGTAATAATTACCTCCATATAGAGGTAATAATTCTTCCCTCACCTCCTCTTTGCACCCTCCACAACCACCATAAAGGACCAATCTCTTCCCATTTTTTCTTATTTTAGCTCTTATTACTCCCTGAATGATTACTCCCATTCCAAGCAAGCCCTAATTGATGAGTACAGACTGTGCAGTGTTTCCTATATTTCGTCTTCTTTCACAACATTGTTCACATATTCTCCACATCTTCAATTCCGCTCCCTCATCATCCCAATTCCAAACACATCCCGATTCTGACACAATTTGTTGGTTCATAAAGCAATTATCAACATATTTCCATTTGTCTATTGATTACAATTCATCCAAGAGGTAAATAGTTTTCTGTTATTTTTAACATTGATATTTTTCAATTACTGCTCCATGATTATTAAATCTCCTATCAATTACTCTGAAAGTTTGATATCTATACTTGGTTTGATATTTATACTGCTTTTGTGTTCCTATTTTATAGTTACTTTAATTTTGTCTAATAACATGCTATCATTAACTTACAGATCATAAGCAGTACATTGGCTTTGTCTCGTGGTATTGGTCATCAAAATATACGATTCACGTTGTTGTTTAGTACATTGGCTTTGTCTCGTGGTATCTTTCAACTGTACTATAGTTGTTTAGTATGTTTTATTTCACGTTGTTTGGTGTACTCAATTTAAGAATGTGCGTTGTTGTGAAATTTTGCACTTAATTAAGTTTTTATACGATTCTCTATTGTTCATATTACTTATTTATATTCTTCTCTTGATGGCATTTTTTACTATTAGTGAAAAGATGGGTATGGATGTTTTTGTCCAATAATTCAAGTGATTTTGCATGGTTCAGGGATTCTCCTCGTGGAATTGAAGGGAGGGGTGTTCTAAGTCGTAAATTACAGAGAAAATTTTGGGAGTTTGAATTTTTTTCCCATTATCCCTTTAGTCTGACCACTCATGAATAATCATTATGAGAAGGATAATGATTTAGGTCATTAGAAAAAAAAAAGAACTTGCAGGTCTTCTTCTCCCCATAAATTCTTTTACCTCTCTGTATATTGTTCGCAACTTTTTGCAAAAAAATTTTGCATGTCTTCTTTTCCCCATGAAGTCTTTTTGTAAAGGAGGTTAGAACTAATTACTAACTGTAGAGTAACTGACTATAACTTTGATGAGGCAAATTTGTTAGACAAATCTCATAGGGGATGCTTTGTTTGATGATATGTATCATTCTATTGTTATTACTCCTAGGATTCAATTATTTGTTTACATTTAATTAAAATATATCTCACAAAGAATATAAAAGATAACAAATAATTGAGGCGGAGTGAGTATACCATAAAATATGACCATTTGAATTTTGCACAATTAGATTAGTTACTAGTTTTCTTGCCCGTGCGTTGCACGGATATTAAAATAATATGTGATAATTTTCACAATAAAATGGAATATAGACATATAGTACATCCTTCATGTCTAAGATTTTATCTATGCCGCATGACCAACAAATAATTCCCGTTAACATAATATTGACATAAGAATAAAAGAGTGTTTGATTAATAAAAATTTTTTTTAGGAAAATAAAACCAATATGAAGTTTATATATATGATACTTGGACTGATAGTTTTCAAAATTTGTTCATTAATACCTGTTTGTTTTTCAATTGGTCAAGGAAAACAATAATATCTACTCTGCATAATCAACTCAATGATACAACAAATCTCATTCTTTCGAATAACAGCCATAATTTAATCATTGCTGGATCAAATTGTAATTATGTAAAGACAATTAGAGGTAGTTAGAATGTTATATCTCCCGGTCAAACTATAGAAGTACGTTTGAATGTGAACCAAATTCCGACGCAATGCTACATGTCTAGGGCTGGTTATGACCCCACACTCTATAGCAATAGTCTTGGCCCCCATCTTCTCATTTGAAACAAAATATTTCACGCAGACCTCTATTTTTCTTCTCTATTCACACACATAATCTAAAACAATCTCATCCCTTAAAAGATCGATCATTGTCTCTGAAACTTATCTCATATTTATCCAATCAAGTGAAAAACTAAACTCCTACTTCTAGAAAAATCCACCATCCAATAGAAACTAACCCTTTCTCTCGACAATGTTTTTTTTAGGAAAATAAAACCAATATGAAGTTTATATATATGATACTTGGGACTGAGAGTTTTTAGATTTTGTTCATTAATACTTGTTTGTTTTTCACTTGGTCAAGGAAAACAATAATATCTACTTTGCATAATCAACTCAATGATACAACAAATCTCCTTCTTTAGAATAACAACCATAATTTAATCATTATTGGGTCAAATGCTAGTTACGTAAAAACATTTACATGTAGTTAAATGTTATATCTCCCGGTCAAACTATAGACGTACCTTTGAATGTGAACCAAATTCCAACGCAATAGTCTTGCCCCCATCTTCTCATTTGAAACAAAAGCCTTCACGCAGACCCCTATTTTTCTTCCCTATTCACACACATGATCTAAAACAATCTGACCTCATCCCTTGAAAGATCGATCCCTGTCTTCGAAACTTCTCTCAAATTTATCCAACCAAGTGAAAAACTAAATCCCTACTTCTAGAAAAAATCCACAATCCAATGGAAACTAACCCTTGCTCTAGACAATGTTGTTAGAATTAAGATTTTACTTTAATTTGGATTGATGGGGTCAAGATTAAGTTTATCAAGATGATGATCTTTTCAGGTTTCTTGTTATTATTCATGTTACCTATATGTTTTAATGCAAGCGATATTTTGCTGATAAATAACCTTATTTATTATCAATATCCTCGTTAAACTCATCACCCTCCACAAATGCACCATCCCTCCACCCCACTAATTTACCCGCAAAATAAAACATCAGCCACTGTGATTAGTTCTTACTACTTGAAACAACCTTCAATCCACTACCACTATCACTACCTTTCTGCCACGTTTTACATCTAAAAAGTCATAAATCACATTCACCTCCATAAAAATATAGATCGTCGTCTCCCTTATCGAAGACAATTAATTTCTCCTTCAACAAAGAAAAGTATAAGAAGCAATCTTCCCTCTTATCTCTCTCCTTTTCCCTTCCTAGTCGTTTTCTCGTCCCCTCCCCTACCTCCATTCAGATACTCAAACAAAGTGTTTATGTACTATGTTTGTAAACTGAATAAGTTTGAATATTATATATATACACAAACTTTGTTATTTATTTCATTTTGCATAAATAAATCTTACTACCTCCATCTCATTTTTATTGTCCTTTTTTCTTCAAATTTTATTATCTTATAATTATTATCCCCTTTCTAGATCTAGTAAGGAAAAACTTTAGTCAATCAACTCGTCGCAATGAATCTCATTCCCACTCGAAACAACCTTTAGCCCACTACTTAATCCATTCGGTTCACACATAAAACGGTCTAAAATGCCAAGCTTTCATCTCTCTCTTGAAAAGTCCATCAAGTTAACAGAAACCTAACATCTACATTCTGAACTTCATCATTTTTACATCCCGTAAAGATTAAGTCGAACATGACAAAAAATGCGAAACTTAGGTTTTGTTTTATAACGGCAGATTGAACATTTTTTTTTTTAGCATTTTGAGAGTTTTTGCACTATTTAAATAACAAATGTGATGTTTTGAGTGTTGATCATCGACATACTGAAATAGTAGATTGTGGTGTAATTTCCTGTTTTACATTATGACCTTTAATTAGTACGGAGTACATTATAAGAAAATAAAAATTGAGTTTTTTTTTATCTCTGAGGAAATTAAAGATCAAACTTTATCTTTATCATATTTATAATTAATATTCTTCACTTAAAATATATAAATTTAATCAAGTTCAAATAAGTTAGCTAAAAGTTATAAATCACACACTTTACTAAGTCGTATAATTATTTTTTTATTAATATGAAATAAATGTCATAAACTTTATGAGAATATTAATGCGGTAGAGAACTATAGAAGAGTTGGCAAGTACGTGACCGCCTTTTAGGTTTAAATTATTTCATATATTTTTATATTTTTGCGTAAAGGTGGTTAAAGCATTGTATTATGCATGACAAATATGTCTCACCCTTCCCCAATTTGTATCTCTCCTTAAATTATACTGATGATGTGCTCAATTTATACAAAAAAAAAATATAGCATCAACAATAATTAGTTTGCTCCATATAATTGAATAATACCGTTTTTTATGCATGTAAATTTGTCAGAAGAAAAGTTTGAGAGAAACGGTCTTCACTATGTTAGGGAAAAACTACTCTTACCCTTTTATGTGTTTTTCATGACTTTTTTTTAATGTATCTAATAATTTGAATCTTAACCTTATACATATTTATATAATAAGTGTATCTAATTTACCTTCAAGCCTCATTCAAATCTATTTTATTACTCGTGGTACCATTTTTACTTTAAATTGTAAAACAATCGCACAATAAAGTTTTTCAAAACATTTACTCATTTGTCATAATATAATATTTTGATTCGCAAATTAGCAGCAACTTTCTTTATCTTTTAATACTCCTTGAAAAATAGATATCAAACTTTTTACTTATCAATAATTTGTGAATATCTTATTTAAATTTTGATTAATATACTTTTATATAATGACAAATGAATGTAAATAATATAATAAAAAATTATCAATAGAAGTTGAAGTTTATTGTGAGGGAAATAACTTTAAAATTAGTAGGAGAAATACATATGATATTTGAAAAATAAATTTCGTATTATGTATAATTAAATATGACATTAGCAATAACAAAAGACGTAAGAGCATATTTCAGCGTTCATTTTACTCTTTACATGAGTAAATTCCATGTAGTACGTATTATGCATGCACATTTGGCACAACCCAGTTCGGTCTAGGGCCTTTTAGCCTCATAATACCTCATTTTTTTAATCGGAAGTTGTTATAAAATTGGATATTATAAATATATCAAAGGTTTTTTTGGCCTTCTAATTTAATAAAAAGTGAACAAATACTAATGAATAATTTTTTAATATTAATAAATTGTAGATAATTAATTTATTTCATGTTTCTTATAATAAAATTGTAAAATAATTAATTAATTCTAGGAAAGTTATATTCCTAATTATAATAGAAAAATTGTAAATAATTAATTATCTTCTAATTCTAATGCTAATAGTATTATTAGAAAAAAAAAGCCTCCTTTAATTATATATATTGATATTGATTGATTGATTTTGGTTTTAGGTAGCTATTAGTGACATTAAACAATTAGTACTCCATCTGCCGACTTTTCTTTGATCGTTGATTTCTTATTACAAAAACTCATACTTGCCTATTGTTTTTAAACTTCCTGGTGTAAATCAGCGTTGTTGGGTGAAGACTTCCTCTAAATATCAGAATACTTGATTGTACGACTTGGTAGTATCAATTTGTGCATTACGTCTTCATTATTTAGAGCTGAACATCAAAGTAGTAATAGGTTTTTCAGAAATTACGGAGTACTACTCAGTATTTTAGTTGATGTTAGCGATACACGCACTGAAATAATCTTTTAACTTAATTGATACTTGTGTCCATTATAATTTTTATTAAGCTAGCAATCTCAAATCTTGGATGGTATTTAATTAATACACCGACCATGGTACTACAATACTACTTATCTAAGAACTATGGACCCTATGGTGCTTAACTCATTTTTTAGCTATTATATGTATATGTATAATATTTTGCTACCAAACGTAAGAAAGTAGTTGTTGATTGTTTGATTTTCCTTATTTTACAAAGCTTACCAAAATGTATATCTATTTTGCCTTTAATATTATTGTATTGTTGATGATTCTTACTACACAGATTTTGGATCGTGTTGTGATAAATATTTTTCTATAGATAGATTTTGGCAAGCAAAAATTTGAGAAGGCGTTTCAAAAGGCTGTTCAGATTCCTAAGAAGTAATCAAAGGGTTTGAGTTTTTGAAACATTAGTGTTTTTAGCTGTCTATATTACTGCATCTTATAGATTTTGTTTTTGAAACATCAATTTTAGAACATCAAAAACATAAAACAAAAGGACGAAAGGAAACTAGGAAAATAAAATATTATGCAAATCACATTTTACATAGTGGAATGGAAGAAATGATGACTCTAATGATCAAGAAGTATACACCCTTGCATTGGATGTTGATTAGTTGATATATTTCATGGGCAATTTATTTCGCAATGTCATGGAAAGCGTTTACTTATAAAAGAATAATATCATTACTTTACTTATGTAGGGAACAAATATAATTAATCTAGATGTTAATAAAGCTAATTAGCTCACATGTTTAAGCGGGTTCCCAGAAGCAACTTTTACTCATATTTTGTTCTTAGGGGGAAATTTTCCGAGGTTAGCATGAATCCTTGTGGTAGTAATTGAATTAGTATTATATGGGGTGACATATGGTGTACATGTAATTGCCAAAGACGAAGGCTTTGAAGCACAACTGATCTGAGCGTAACCTTTGGGTTTTTGAGATGAAGAAGCGCTGATAAGTGTTTTAGTCGTGAAGGCCGGGTGACGCGGCTAGATAGATTGGTCTACATAAGCTTATTTACATCATTTGCTCCTTAAGAGTTTTTTTATACTATACCGAATACGTGTTTGTGACATGTAAAGAAACGACTTTCCAATTTGCTAGCTTGAGAGATGGATATTTTAATTGTGTGGGTGACAATGAAGATAATGTGAAAGTTCAGATAGATACACACAACTGTAATTACTTTCAGCTAACTGGTAAAGTTGCAAATAATAGTACACCTACGTTCAAAATTCCATGCACGTAGCCGACCAGCGGTTAAGTGTATACCATGGAATTGCGTAAATTTTGTGTCAAACAATTAGTATTAGATTTGGTGATCGAGATTCCAATACGGTCTACTATTCAATTTTTGTTTTCTCATTCATTTTTTATGTTTAAATTTTTCTAATTTTGTACACAAACAAATTACTTCATTAAATTCCAGTTTAAATAATGTTATAGCCAAAAACAAACAAATTGCTTCTTTATATGCCCGTGCAACTTTGCACGGGTTTAAACTAGTTTCATTATATATCGAAATATATTTTATTATGAATTTATCATATTTAGTATTGTTTATATTAGATTTAATGTTATTGTTGTTATAATCACAATATATCAATTTCTAGGGTTTAAATTACTAATCATCGTATAATTTCTTCTTGATGATTTTATTCTGATCCTATGACAAATTTTAAGACTTAGGATCATAAAATTTTCGATCTTTTAATTTTATTAGTAATTATTATGGTTTATACATTGTTTCATCGGTTTTGATATTTATTAGGTATTAATTCGTTTCTCATTTTTCTAATTTACGAAACCTATTTATTAGGATATTAGGCCCATTAGGGCTGACTATCATCTAGGGTTTGGTAGTGACGGCTACGTCCTAGGGTTTTAGTAATGCTTAGAGTTCCTTGTAAGGTATTATAAATACCGTTCATTCTACCGCTATCAATAACACAACAACATTATTATCAGTACAATTATCTTATGAAATATTCTTCCCTCAATAATCTTAACATGGTATCAGAGCCAGTGTGACCGTAGGTCACGGGTTCGAATCCTGGCAACCTCAAAACTCCTCAAAAACTCGAAGTAGAATTCTAGCACATGGTACGAGGGAGCCGGTGCACAACTAACCACTCTTCAAGCCCAATGGGCATTTGAGTGAGATATCGTAATAGGAATATTTATAATAGTTGGGCCTCAACCATAACCTTAAGGTTTTGGTTGAGTTGGTTCATCTAACATGGTATCAGAGCCTCTTTCTTGAGGTCTCTAGATACCCTTCTTGCCAGTGGGCAATAGCCTACGGTGTCCACCGGTGGGATTCAATTAAAAAAAAAAACCTCAAAATATCACTGTCGTAGTGCCAATCCTTTAAACAAGACTACAATTGTATGCGCAGTACATCAACCATATTCATCCATTTAGATGATTTATTTTCATCTCATCTCATCATTACTTATTGGAGGGCTGTGATGATGAGGTGCTAATGTTGTGTTGTGTTTCAACTTTTGTTATTTTCCATTTTTTTACCTAGAATAAGTTGCACAAACCTAAAAAAATAAGAAAGAAATCGTGAGATCTTCTCTTTCGAAAATCATCACTTCTAACCAAGGTAGTACCGAAAAAAACTGGCGAGTTACGCACCCAAAAAGACTGGCGAGTTACGCAAGAAAATTGTCTGGCGAGTCCTATACGCACCCAAAAGAAGTGTCTGGCGAGTCCTATACGCAATATCTACTGCCTTGCGACGATGAGAATTTTTTCGTAAAGAAGATTTATGAAGATTTGAAAATCCATGTTTTTATTTTAATTATTATCTGCTTGTATTTCTCCAATCGTAAAGTTCGTATAATGTACTGCCTTTACGATTGCGAGAGGGTATTAGGATATTAGGCCCATTAGGGCTGGCTATCATCGAGGGTTTGGTAGTGAGGGTTACGTCCTAGGGTTTTAGTAATGCTTAGAGTTCCTTGTAAGGTATTATAAATACCGTTCATTCTACCGCTATCAATAACACAACAACATTATTATCAATACAATTACCTTATGAAATATTCTCCCCTCAATAATCTTAACATTATAATGGCTCTAATAATTCATTATTATAGAATGATATAAATTTTGCTAAAAATTATTTCGGGTCGATATATATTTTTAATAAATAAAATACAGTTCTAGTTGTTTTAGGAATTCAATTTTAATAAATACTATTTATGATTTTTGGTTGCTGGGAAATTTATTCTTAGTCTTTTTACTTAATTACAGAATGTCACAAATTTTCTTGGGAACCGTTCTGGTCAGAAACGTTATTTAATAATTGAAATGGTGTTTTACGGTTTTTACAATAATCTTGTATGTAATTCGGTTAATATAACAAATGAGTAGATATGTTTACAAAATTTTACATACTGGTCAGAAGTTTTATAAAAAGTACTCACGTAAAATTTCATGAGTATCGAAGTTAAACTGTATTTTATAAAAATAAAACACTATTTTAGTTAAACCGAGTAAATAATAGTTTTGAAGTTAATTTATGGAGAAGGGTATTATGGTCATTTTTCATAATATACCAGAATGTGTTAAGAGTCTGTTTTATAAGAAGTATTTGACTAAAATTATTTTATTATTTTAAATAATGAATTAGTATTTAAAATGGGATTACCTAATTTGGTAATAAGATAACTTATATTTTCTAACTTCTTAAATGACATTATTTATAACATGTTACATTACTATTTTCATAAGATTTCTATTTTGAGAAGGTATTTACTCTAAGTAAGATTCTATTTATAGAAAGTTACTATTTTTTGGAAGTTGCCTTCTTGGAAGGTTTCCCTTTTAAAGGATTTGAATAATGAACACTTTTGAAGTGATTTTGAATACTTATGGATTAGCTAGGTGTAATGTTTAGAATAATAAACTCGGGATATGCTTAGTTTTGCCATTAGCTATAGAACTGATGATTGTCATCGGTGGTCATCTTGGAGTTTTGCACCCCTGGAGTTTTTTACATACACTTAGACTAGGGCCTCACACTGCGGCGTAAGACGATGTCCTATTATGGTTGTGGAACCGCGGTACTTTAGCATAGTTTGAGTGAAAATATATACTAAGACACTAAGATGGTTTTCATAAGGAGTATTTGATATTGTATCTTATACTTTAATGTTTCTGAACTTTGATTTGGATTTTCAATTGCTCAAATGCTTATTTATGTTTTTAACATATTATGATATAATGAGGTTTCATATTTCAAATAATTATATTTTTAACATTTGGTTGCCTTTAACTTGATGAAATGTGGCTGGGAGAACGCCTGAGTTACTCCCAACTAATTGTGGCTGTTATGTATATAACATGACAAGTTTTGGATGTTGCTGGGGTTCGAGTGAGAGCTAGCGAGTAGTTGATCCTACTCCTTTTTGTTTTCGTTTTTTTATAGTAGTTGTTGAACACTTTTGAAGGTTTTAATTTTTAGCCCTTTTTAGCAAAAGTGGCATTTGTATGACTTACCTTTTTGGGACTGTTTCTCGTGGTTTTCGTTTGATAACAGTTTAATAATGTTTACTTTTAATGGTGTGATATTTTAATCCTAATTCGCCAATGATTCCGCCATTGTTCTGCACTAGATTTATAGGTGATTACACTTTGTGTATTTGACTCGGGTTTTATTTACGTTAAGTCGGGATTTGAATTTCGAGTCAGTTTTGGGCTCGGAGTCGGATTTGACTGTTTTTAGTGTCATTACGACGCCGTTGACGTGCATAAAACATTCTAGGTATTTTTAAAATGTTTTAAAATGTTTTCATTTTCGAAATCGGTTTTTGAGCTTTCCGACGCACTGTCATACAAATTGTTGATTAAACGCAACGATTTCCGAAACTTGTTATAGTCCGAAAATCATCGGGTGTTTGTTGGGGATTCTGCAAATACTGGGTATCTATAGAGCCCCCACTTTGGCTGACGCTTAGACAAAGCAAGTCAAAGTATAGCCTTCACGTCAATCGAAGATTACAACCTGGAGACTATTGCGACGTCGAGGCGACTCAAAGGGTTTAAGTCAAGGACCTGTCGTCGGGAAGGTCGGCGTCGAGGCAACTCAAGGATTCGAGTCAAGGACCTGCCATCGGGAAAAATTTAGAGTCTGATGACTGCCGGTGCGGGTCGTTTAAAGTCCGTTAGACTATGTATAAAGGCTCGCCAGCCATGAGAAGGAGCCATACCTGAGGTGTCGTCGGGGTATGTCCTTGAATTGATCTTGCCCGGGCATGTAGACTTGCTAGCCGGTTGTGTGGACACGGGGGGCGCTTGGGAAAACAAGCGTTTGCATTTGTGGAGTCGCCATCAATTTATTGTGGAAAATTGGAAACTTGTTCGAGTACTTCGCGTCATGTCAAGACACAAAGTAATGACATAGACATCAAGAACTCGTTACCCTTAGCATTCTATATCTAGAATGACTCTCGTGGATGCCAATGAATACGGATGTTTACAGAGATCTGGAGTAAGGGGTGAGGGTACGTATTAGGAAGCTCTTTTGATCGAACACCTAATCCCGCCCACCTCGATAGCGGCCTCTACTATTGATTAGGGAAATCATCTATACTTGATATGTTGTCGATTATATGCATGCAATGCAACATCCAATAAATTAATTATAGCAGGTGAGAATTAACTAAGTCGGTGAACATGTATTTAAGCATACATTTTGAAGAGTCTATTGATCCAAAATACTCAAGAGGGAGGAGGGGGGGGGGTGAGTTGAGGATTTAAAACTTTTTAAAGCTTTTTCAATTGTGCGAGTATAATTGATTATTTAAAGTTTATTGATTAAACTTTAACTAATCAACTAACGATTGTAAAAACAAACGAAAGAAGAAGAGACACACGGATTTTTGAAGTGGTTCAGTTTCACAAGTCGAAACCTACGTCCACTATTCTCGATTGATAAATTTAGTACCTTTCTACGGATTACAAATTTACTAACCCAACTCGTACAACTAACTCTAGCTGTAACTCAATGAGTACCGTTAAATACTCGAATGACTAACTTACGCTAATAAGAAAGCACTAATGATTCTACTAAAAGTTCACGTTAATGAACGAGTAAGAAATCAAATAAGCACTATTATCTTATAACGATAACAATAAGAACGAATGCACAAGTTTATAAATCACACGACCTTTTTCGAAATTAAACAAAACGGTTTTTACTCTAAAACACGATTTTTGCTTTTTGAAAATATATGAAAGTTATGCTCAAAGGTCTTAACTTTAATGATGTAAAGTATGGAGTATTTATAGTAAAAGAGGAGCAAGGGTTTCGGTTTTGCCAAAAACCCTAAGTACCGTGGAAGGCTTGTAAAGCAAGAAAAGAATTAGGTTAAATCTTTCCTTAATTCTTTTCCAAGACTTGCCTTAATAAATAATATTTTCCTATCTTAACAACTCACCAATATCTTGGAGATTAGGAAAGATAATATAAGGAGATAAAGAAATCTCTAACAAATATTATCCTAATACCTTAACCCTTATTCAAGCAAAGGCTTATTGTGCAAGAAAAAAATTACTATTCACGTTTACTATTCACGCGGCACTGTTCACGGGTACTATTCACACAACACTATTCATCCCTAATATTTTTATAAGATAGAAAGGAATAAATCAAATAATAAAGAGATAACAAATCTCTAACCAAATATTATTTTAAAGATTTACTCAATCTTTTCCTTCTATCTTTACAAAAATAATCTCTTATAAGTTAGGAAAGAATAAATCAAAATAATATAAAAGAGATATTAAATCTCTAATCAAATATTATAAAGATTTATACAAAACCCTAACTTGTACAAAGAGTAACCGTGTATGAGAAAGAAACGACTCATAAGCCCAATCCTCTTTCACGAAAACCCTAGGTAATATAAATTAGGTTTAGGGTATTATAGAGTATGTAGAAACTAGAAACCTTAATTAGCAAGATGCCTCAACTCATAAGTTGATTCAATCATAACTACTAATTATAAGCTCATAGTAAAACCATACTCAATATTAAAATAAGCTCCCTTGTAAAATAAATACTTTTACTAAAACATTCAAAACGGTTTTCCAAAAACAATTTAAAAACTATTTTGTCGTGTGTTTTATAAACTTCACATCTCAATGTTATAGTAGAAGAGCTATAACATTGAGCTCTTTAACAAGTAATGTTATGGCTGTGAAGCTATAACTTTATCAATTTAAGAAGCGCATTCTTACGTTACCATTACGAGATAATCACCGACGCTATTCTAATCTTCGTTAGGAGATCTTCGAGTGTAGGCTACTTCATTATCCAAGCTTGATCAATCTTTAATTGAGCTTCATCTTCTCACGATGCTTGAATAATTCTTTCACTATCTTGTAATATCTTGATCCGTGATTGAGGGCATGATCATGATATGTTCTTGTATACTTCCGTCACAATTCTTTAATGCTTGCGATTAGTAAGTCCAATCTAAAAGACTAAACAAACAATTAGGCGCAACGAGTATATAGAATATAAAGCACTCTTGACATCATCAAAACATAAACATATATATCTATATGGTTCAACACATTTGGGTCGAAGTAAGGATTTAAGGTTGATACATGTGAGAGCAAACAAACGATAATAAAGAGCACAATAAAGAAAAATAAAATAAACGATAATAATAAAATTACAATAATTACAATGGCTAACAAACTAGGTCAAAGCAAGAACGGAAGTTCAGAAACAGACATCACTCCGGAACAGGCGCAGCAGTGTTGCATCCCTTGGAAGAGGCGCAGTTGTCACTGCGTCTGTTCCTGAGGTGAGTTCTGACTGTGAAGCCGAAACTGCATATTGTTAATGTTCCTTGGTAAATTTAATGATCGATTATTAATGTTCGACTCAAGTAGAAGTGATTTAACGGATTAGCTACATGTGAATTGGTCATAAAAGCGATAAAGAAGGAACTTAAATTAATTAGAACGAATTAAAGTGAGCTATAAAATGATCACAAATTAGGTTTATTAATACAAATTAATTAGGTTTGCTATGTTAAACTATTGATGAGGATGGTGATAAACAGATGAAAGATATACAAAAGGCAAATCCAGAGACTTGATATGAACAAATCGAATCTCTAAAACCCGGTTTGATTTTAATGACAAAAACCCGCAAATATTGATTACTTGGGATTTAAGTCGGATTTAAAGGTGATAAAATAATATAAATTATGTATTATAATTATACGAGTGGAAATATGAACAAAATAAGACAAAACAAAATAAAAGAGACGAATCAACAAAGAACGAAGGAAGAAGAAGAAAGGCAGAAACTGCGGCAGCCTCAGGAAGAGGCACATCAGATGCTGCGACTCTTAGAAGAGGCAAGGCAGTTGCTGCGTTTCTTCTCGACGTCTGTCTCTTGTTAACCCGTGTAAATAGGTTTGATAAAAGGTTTTATAAATCAGTTTTAAACATGTTTTTGACGTAAATCTTACAATAATTTATACAATAAAAAGTACAATAACATAACATGGGATTTATACCCACAGACTTACATGTTAGTCGAAACGAGATTAACTAAGTTAACGATTAGTGATTGCTCGACTCGAATGGATGATGAAAGTGCCCTCGTAAGAGGAATTAAATTAAATTGATTTGATTAATTGAGTGGAGTTGGTCAAATTGGCCGGTCATGCAAAACGAGACTGGTACTCATAAGGATCCGAGCTTACGTGGTCAAAAGTTCAAGCACGTAGACGTCAATAAGCAAAGAGCGCGGTCTTAGAATGCAAAGGGAGAAGAGAAGGGCGGACACTCGCGTGAGAAATATGAGGAACGAAGGTCCCTATTTATACTAATCACAAGGAGGAATTAGGGTTACGGTAAAACTTTGGAAACAAATCTCGAAAAGATTTTAAAATACGCAGAAAAGAGATGGGGAAGAGGCGCAACAACCACTGCGACCCTTGGAAGAGGCGCGGCTGGTGCTGCGTCCTTTCCTTGGAGGTTTCCTCCTGCGGAAGAAAGATTTCCGCGTTTCTGTTATGGAATTACGGTAGATGTCAACTTCTTTTATTTTTTAAAATATGATTTCAGGATATATTTTGCCGAAAGATGAAAAGATTAAATTATGGAATGGAAATATCCGGAATATTCCAGAATTTTCCGACTCGACATTTTAAACGGTTTATTAGAAAATGAAGACGGTATTTGACCCGGACCCCAATGAACTCTAATTACTGTCAAAACGACCGTAATGGCACGTAGATGACGACCAAGGGGTAGACACAAGTATTTGAGCTATCACTTGACGATAAACTTACGAACTGTCATAAATCATTCCGTGTACCAAACATGCGGCCCAATCATCACTGGGTGGTTTGCGGGAGGTGCAGAAATGAGGTATCTACAGAGCCCCCACTTTGACTGAGGCTTGGATAAGGCGAAAGTCAAAGTATAGCCATCAGGTCAATCGAATATTACAACCTGACGACCATGGCGACGCTAGGCGGCTCAAGGGGTCTGAGCCAAGGACCTGTCGTCGGGAACATTTTAGAGTCTGATGACTATCCGGGAGGGTCGTTAAAAGTCTATTAGACTACGTAAGGAAGCTCGCCAGCCATAAGAATAAACCATACCTGAGACTTCTTTCTCGAGATGTTTCCGGAGTTGCGTAGGAGCTAAGGGTAAGCGTAAGAGCTAAGGTTAGGACTCAAAGGATATGTAAAGGTTGTGCTAAGGGTGTAGGACCCTAAAGGAAAACATCGGCGAGAAGGCGGCCAAAGGGTAAACATGGTTTTGGGTGTATGAACACGGAAAAAGCGATTTCAAAGGAGTGCGATCCTATCGGTGAAGGCTTGGTGTAGGAACATGGGTAGTCTGAAAACCTACGAGATAGTTGGCATAAGAACAAAGTATAATATAATATTGAAGGCAGCAGGACGTCGGTAGAAACTGCTGGGGGAATCTGCTTGCGTCGATCTCAAACGAACTCCATATGTTGAGAAGTACAATCGGCTGTCATGAACTCTCGCTGGGGAAATAATTGAGGCGTGTCAAAACACCATCAGAGAAAATCTGCTCATTGTTGCGAGCGAAGTCTTGATAACGTACTGCGAAAATTCACAGTCTGCTCGAAAATACGGGTCCGGACAAAGAATAAATATCAAACGGACCAAATATACGATATATGGTTTTGGAGAAGAGGCGCACCAAAGATGGGCCCACGAATAACGAACTTGTAACGAATTTTTGAAAATTGAATTGGAGGGAAGATGAGGAAGAGGCGCAGCACCTGCTGCGTCCTTTCCTGGGTTCCTCCCTGTCTGAGTAAAAACTCGACAGAACCCTTGTTATGTTCATAATAACAAAACACAAAACTCTCTAAACTCTCTCAAATTCTGACCATTTTCCATCAAAGTTTGATCAATCCATTCCATTAATCATGACTAATCGAGGTATGTGTCTCATTCTCGCTTAAACATCCGTATTTTGCTTAGTTTGAATCGAAAAAAATTAGGGTTTTCAACCCTAATATCTCGAAAATTTGGGGCTTTTTCCCCAAATGGATTTGTCTTGTGAAATTGATATTAGAAATGGATAATTGGTAGTGTAAGGAACATAACCATGTATTCTTTTCGAATTTTCATTGAGTATTGAGCATTTGAGTAGAAGTGAGACGGTTTCTCAGCTGTTTTGTAAATTGCTTCGAAAATAGTCTTAGGATTTCCCATTTATGTTAAAATTTGGTATTTGGGATCCTTTTGTGATGGTTAAACTTCCTACCATCTCGGATTTTTGATTTGTGATAGCTTTTTCAGGACCCTTTTCTACGGCATAATCACCGTTATAGCGAAATGCTGCCGAAATTTTGACTCAAACCCATTACTAGGTTCAAACTTAGACTTGACTTGACCCATTTTACCACATGAGCAGCCGGGTTTCGAAATAAATGGCCAAGGATGGCGGGAAAAGGCCATATTCGGAGCTTGAGAGGCTTGGAATTCACTTTGATCGAGGCCCGCCGTCACTTGATGCGGCCTAATTTACTCTAATTTTGCAGGTGACATGGCTTCTACGTCGGGAAGGGCTCCTATGGACGTGGACACTGACTTCTACTCTTCTCTTACTTTTGAGGAGGCGTTTGCTGAGGAGGAGGAGGCCCCGAGGCGGGTCATTGTCGGACGAGGCACTCGCCAGCTAGCGAGGGCACCTGAGTGGGCTGAGAAATGAGATGGTCACCATCTCATTTGGGCAGCGGAGAGCCACCTATCTTACAGGACGGTGAAGAGTTTGGTAAGTCTCGAGCTTGTCATTCTCTCATCATCTTTCTTTATTTGTTTGCCGTTTTATTTTTCCTTCACTTTGAGCTAAAGATAGCTTTGCGTCGAATTGATACAGGAGGTTGGGAACATAAGGTCCTTTTCTGGCTATACGACGATGATGGAGGCCTACGGGAGACTGTCGGAGAAGGAGCAGGCCATCATCTAGCTAGGAGCTTTCGAAGCCTTGGTGGGAGCGTAGAGGGAGATCAAGGGAAGGAAGCTTCGAGCTAAACTTTGCCTGATTCGAGCCTTCCTTGATCAGTATTGGGACACGACATCAACCTTTCACATGCCTTTTGGTGAGGTCGGGGTCACGTTGGAGGATTACAGCATGATTTCTAGTCTGCCGGGTGGAGAGGAGGCTGTGGTGTGGCCGTCGACGGCTATGAGGGTGGACTCGGCCGAGGCCAGGAGGCTGATTGGCTGGAACTTGGCGGTGAGTGCTGCTACGGTTCCCGGGTTAGTGCCAAGCTCTTACGTCAGGGATTACTTTGCGGGTAAGACCCCAGCGTTGGTGACGATGGATGGGAGGGAGGTGGCTCCTCCTCCTTGTACTGTGGAGCAGAGGGCTCGTCTGTGGCTCTGGTGGTACTTGTCTTCACTGTACCTTAGAGACAAGGGGGAGAGGCTGTCGATGAAGCTTCTTCCCTTCCTTTCTGACCTGAGTGACCTAGGTCGTTGAGACTGGGTCACTCCTGGCTTTGCGGTCCTCACACGCTATATGAGGGCCATGGTTCATCCTGAGCTGCTGGAGAAGAGGACTTCTCCTGCTACCGTTGGCCCTGGACTGTTGTTGGAGGTATTAACCTTCATTTTATATTATAAAAATCATTGCTTATTTTTATCGAATCGTGAAACATCGTCATCAATTGTCTTGCTTTGCAGGCGTGGGTGTACTCCTACTTCTCGGGCTTCGCGCCCAAGAGGACGGAGCCTGGACCGAGAGCTTACCCCGTAGTGAGGGACTGGGTGATGTGTCGTAGGAAGAGCCAGCGCTCTTCTTACGATGTCTGTCGACGGGGCGTGAATGCTGTGAAGCTGAGTGACGTAAGTATTTTCGATCACTTTTCCTTCATTTGTTTATTCATTATCCCTTAGAAGCGATCATAAGAATGACCCCTTGTTCGCTTGTCTTAGTTGGTGCCCAGGCCTTGGGTGGACTACCCCGACGCCTCTCCTTTCGTGGCTGAGGTCCTTCGACCAAGGAGTTCGAGTCGGTTGCTGCTGAGGACGTCTACGGGTCTAGTGTGGTATCTGGACGAGCGTTTGACTTGTCAATGCTCTCATGATGCCTTCACGATTCCCATCGGTCCTCCTCGGACGATGTTTAGGGAGCCTTCTGACGCTGAGAGGGAGGCTGACCCGGAAGACGTTGGTTGCGACGCTCTTCTCTTTCCTGGTGAGGAGTACTCTCTGTTTGTTCGCCAGAGGCTAGCGTACTGGCCGGTCGTGGTAAGTGCTTCATTTTCCCTTTCAAGTTTGACAAAATGATGAATGATCATCGAATAAAGACTTCTTTTGAATTTTGCAGGAGGTTGGGGAGGCGGGCGTCGAGCCCCCAGCGTACCCCGAGACCCTAGAGTACACTAACGCGGCGGGGATGACGACGATCTTCGAGCTCCGCGGCGTTGGCGAGGCGGTGACAGATGCTGGCCTGGAGGGGTGGCAGCACTTGGTTAGGAGGGTAAGCCCCTGATTCAGTTTAGCTTTTGTTGTTGTATAAGAATACATTTGTCCATTTCATTGAAAATCTTTGTTTATTGAAATGCAGGTGGCGCCGTCTCGGTACGTGGCGTTGTGGAGGGTGGCCAACCGGCTACGGGCTACAGCCATCGAGGCACTTGCTGGCGGCCGAGGACGACAGGTATGAACCTTTCATTTACTTTGATTTCTGTTGTAATTTTCCCGCATTTTGTTTGAAATGATTTAAACGAGGTACTTCTTTGTCATTTTCAGAGGGAGCGCGACCTGGAGCGGGAGCTAGCGCAGTCCCAGGAGTAGACGGCTCACCTGTTGATGGAGTTGGAGGTCAAGGACTCCGAGATCGCTGCCCTCGAGGCTAGGTTCACCGAGCGAGGTGGCGACCAGGAGTAGTTATCTTTGCTTGTGTTGTCATCGGCTGTGTTGTATACTATTTGTACGTTTAGGACTTCATCTTGAATTTTTGGACTTGTTTTGGGCAGGAGCCCCCAATTTGATGTACATATGGCATTTTGATTGTATATATGATGGCCTGAGTGCCTTTGCTGCTGGGTTGTTTGTTTGTTCCTGCTGGTTAGCTTAGAACAAGTTTGGTAGATGACGGTTTACGCCGTCATGCTGCCGAAATTTACATAGAATTACACATAAACACATATTGTACATATGGCTTAAACTAGC
Source organism: Silene latifolia (assembly GCF_048544455.1). Taxonomy (NCBI): domain Eukaryota; kingdom Viridiplantae; phylum Streptophyta; class Magnoliopsida; order Caryophyllales; family Caryophyllaceae; genus Silene; species Silene latifolia. Next base: position 173,615,074 of record NC_133538.1, read on the forward strand.
GCAAAAAGAGGAAAAGACCTAAAAAATGCAAAAAAATTGCCCAGAAATGAGCAGAAAAAATTGCCAAAAAAATGACCGGACGATAGGGAGGGCTACCCCTAAAAAAACGAAAAAAGAAATGTATAAGTTTGGAATGAAATGTGAAACGGGGAGTGAAAGGATTCCCCCAAAAAAGAAAATAAAGTGAAATGGGTAAGTGTGTTTATTTGACGAAAGTGTTGATTTCGTCTTGAGAAGCGTGCCCCGAAAATTAGGAAACACAAAATATGGTAATTTAATGGAATTACCAAAACAATAACCTATAAGAATAGGAAATTATAAGCAAAAGGAATTAGGAAAGATCCAACGCGTAAAAATCACAGAAATCCTCTGAGGAAGTGGCGCAGCACGAGCTGCGATCCTTCGAAGAGGCGCAACAGGTGCTTTGCCATTTCCTCAGTTGGTCAGTTCTGACGGAATTTAGGAAATAACTTTTAATATAAATATAGACGTCGATGGAGCTTTTATTTACATAATTCTCCCATCTTTCTTCCGTCTATTATATAAAAACTCTCCTAATACATAGAAAAATTTACAAATCATGGATGTCTTGGAAAACCGTCTCAAGGAGTGGACAAATGAATTTACACACGTTGAGAAGCATGATATGGGTGCTTTCAATTTGGGGTCGATTTTGAGTCTCAAATTGGTGAAGGTTGTGAACCCTTTCTTGGATGCTTGTCTCGAATATTGGGACCCTAACTTCCATATATTTGCCTTCCCTGGAGGTGACATCTGCCCTTTTCCTGAGGAAATTGCTACAATTGGAGGATGGGAACCAAAAAATATGCCTGCTATACCCTCTAGCTCTCAAGGGTATAAAAGCAAATTTAGAGATTTGCTTGGACTGACTAAAGCCGAGGTTGACCGTCTTGTGACCTCAAAAGGAGTCCGTATGCTTGACTTTATTGATCGATTTAGAAATGGGGAAGACCCTTCTATCTCTTACGCAGCAATGCGTAGGGCATTCGGGTTTTGCCTACTACATGGTTATGTCCTCCAAGGGCATGTTGATAAGGAAATGAGAGGAGATCCTCGTTATTTGAGCTTGATTGAGCAAATGGAGCTGCGCAGGAGCCCAGCGTGTCTGTGCCTAGGAGAAATCATCTTGGGGCTGGATAACAGGAAAGCCAACCGCGAGCTTCCTTACTTGGGAAGTTCTATCATTTTGCAGGTAAGAACCCTTCTTTTTTCTTTTTCTTTTTTTTTCTTTTTTTTTTGCGATTGTTTTTTTTTCCGATTGGATACTAATTCCCGTCTATGGTAGGTTTGGCCCATGGAGCGTCTGCGGTTAATTGAGCCCCCAGCTAATGTTCTAGGATATCATGCTAGGTCGATTGCAATGAGGACCAGGCTCTATATGGTGAACTTCACTCGGGTTTGCAACTATTGGGAGAACAAGTTGAAGAACGAAGGTGGTCCTTTGATCAGATGGGTCGTGCCTTGGTGGCATCTTAAGGTAGTCACTGGAGTGTCATCCTTACATCGTACTCGGTCAGTACGCATTCCTGGCTTGGAATTCATGGTATGCATCTTCCCGGAGAGATTGATGAGGCAGGTGGGCCTTAAACAGAAGATTCCCAAGCTTGATACCGTTCCTCAGACTGCGGTGGCACATACTACCGAAAGTCGTAGAGAGTGGGCCCTTAAGTGGTCTCAGAGAAACATGTAGTTCCTACATTATTCTGTTAGTTTATTGTGGGTATTGGATTCCTATTTGCAATGGAGGAAGGCTACTACTCCCGAGGAACGCAAGATATTGAGGAAGCGTGAGCCCGTTGACTACCAGATTCGTGAGGTAGCAATGGAGAACCAGAAGTATTTGACTGAGGGGGAGGAAGAAGCCGGATTCTGAGTTGTTCATCCGTCGAAGAAACCGAAGACTTTTCCTGCCGCAGAGATGGTGGTTGATCAAATAAATCTAGACCGCGTGAGAGACCGTTGGATGATCAGGTCTGAGATAGCACAGGAGCGCCCGGCTCGTGGTCGAGACAAGAAGTATGATAAAAATGACAAAGGCAAAGGAAAGATGGAAGAGTAGCCTAGGTCGAGTATTATTTATTATTATTATTATTATTTGTAATAAATGGTGGGGTTTTTAGAATCCTAGCCTATTTATTTTTCAGCATTTTTATATTATGTGGCGTATTATTATTATTATTATTATTATTATTATTATTATTATTATTATTATTATTATTATTATTATTATTTTTATTTTTATTATTATTTTTATTATTATTATTATTATTATTATTATTATTATTATTATTATTATTATTATTATTATTATTATTATTATTATTATTATTATTATTATTATTATTATTATTATTATTATTATTATTATTATTATTATTATTTATATTTATGAAAGAAATGAATAAAAGATTAATTAGTTATGAAACTATTGTGATTTCCTTTCTTTTATTATTCTTGTCGAATTTCAAATGCAAATGCAAATGTCCTTCTATTTACATTTAGAATAATGGGTTGTATCCTGCGAAGGATTGCCTACAGATTCATTTAAAAAAAATGAAATCAAACGCTTGCGCGTAGTTCAAGTAAATGTAAAAAAATAATTGTTCTAAGCAAGAGCTTGTAGTGAACTAGAAATTGAGCATGAGCTTTACTTAGTCGTAGAATACAATTCAATTTATGATGATACGAGGATGACGAATTGTCAAAATGTAAGAGCAAGGTGACATAAGCTTTATTTCAACGGGCCAGGGGCTGTTTTTATTTCGTGTCGCATGAGCGGCACGTGGGTGTTACGCGAGGCGCGTTTCTATCCTATTCTAGGTATAATATCGTTTCAGTTGGTCGAGGTTAGTTGGGTTGGCAAATTCGTTCCCATCTAGGTATGTGATTCAAACCGCACCTCCCGGGAGTATGGAATTGACCAAGAATGGTCCGTCCCAGTTAGGTTTGAACTTTCCTCGTGGATCGACAGGGAGAAGAGCTCTAACTGATTTGAGGACTAAATCTCCTTCTTTGATATTTCTAGGCTTAACCCTTTTGTTGAAGGCTCGTTTGATACGTGCCTGATATGTTTGCACATTATGTAATGCGCGCAATCTTCGTTCATCCAAGAGGATGAGTTCTTCATACCTATCTCTTTTCCAATCGGCTTCTGGAATTTGGCTTTCGAGTAGGATGCGTAAGGATGGGATCTCTAGTTCAACTGGTTGTACAACTTCCATGCCGTAAGTCAAATAGAAAGGAGTAGCCTCAGTGGGCGTCCTAATGGATGTGCGATATCCCCATAAGGCGAACAGTATCTTATTGGGCCAATCTCGATAATTATCGATCATTTTCTTAACGATTGTGACAACATTCTTATTGGCTGCCTCCACCGGGCCATTAGTTTGTGGTCTGTATGGCGAAGAATGGTGGTGTTTGATTTTGTACTTGGCTAGCAATTATTCTGTCTCAGCCTGGAAATATGGTCCATTGTCACTGATGATTTCATGTGGCCAACCATATCGACAGATGATATTGGTTTTTATGAACTTTGCCACGTTCTTTGCTGTGAGACTAGTGCAAGATGCTGCTTCTACCCATTTGGGTAAATAGTCGATCGCCACCAAAATGAAACAGTGACCTCCTGTTCCGGCTAGGGCGATCTTCCCGATGATGTCGATTCTCCAAGCATAAAATGGCCAAGGAGATGTCATGGTGTAGAGTAGTGAAGGAGGGACATGTTGCACATTCCCGAAGATTTGGCAGTTGTGACAATGTCTGACATATTTGATGCAATCGGATTCAATTATGGTCCAGTAATATCCCAGACGCGTGATTTTCTTTGCCATCTTTGGTTCACTCATGTGAGGGCCACATTCTCCATCATGGACTTCTTCCATCACTTTCTGTGCCTGTGAATGATCAAGGCAACGTAAAACTACACCAATAGGTGTTCTTTGGTAAAACTCTCCTTGCATGAGGAGATGTTGAGAGGCGAGTAGTCATATAGCATGTTGTCCTCTCTTATCCATATCCGGCGGATATGTACCATTGAGCTTGAAGTTTAGAATGGCCTGAAACCAAGGCTCCCCTGGGTTTTCCTCTTCATCTATAATTTGGTGCACATAGGCTGGTTCTGACCGTCATTCGATGCGTAAAGGCATTTCTACCATGTCGTCTGGCATGTTTATTAGAGTTGCAAGTTTTGCAAGAGCGTCTGCAAACTGATTTTCTTCTCGAGGTAGGTGTAGATAGGTCACTTGATCGAAGAATTGGGCAACCTGATCTATCCTGGCCTAATAGGGTGCTAGACTTTCACTTCGAATTTTCCAAGATCCCGTAATTTGGTTGATGATCAAGGATGAATCTCCGTGAACCCGAAGATTTTTGATGCCTAAACCTACTGCTGCTTGTAGTCCAATAAGGTAAGCTTCATATTTTGTTGCGTTATTTGTCACCTCGAAGTCGAGTTTGACAAATAGTGGTGTATGCTCACCTTCAAGAGAAATGAGCAATACTCTTATTCCAAATCCTCTTAAGTTCGATGCCCCATCAAAATAAAGGTCCCAAGAGTCTACACTGGTTTGTAGTATGTCCTCGTCTAGGAATGACCATGTATCTACTGCCTAGTTGTCGTTGATGGGATTATCTGCGAAGCTCGGCGTTGGCACGCCCTTTTATAACCTTTAGAGGTACGTATTTGAGATTAAACTCTGAGAGCATTAAGGTCCATCTTGCTAAGCGTCCGTTGAGAACGGGTTTTTCGAAGAGGTATTTGACAGGATCCATTTTGGAGTACACATTGACGGAGTAGCTAAGCATGTAATGGCGTAGCTTCTTTTATTACCCACACAAGAGCGAGGCATGTCTTTTCGAGTGGTGTATACTTGCATTCATACTCCAAGAACTTCTTACTAAGGTAGTAGATAGTTGTTTCTTCTTTTCCAACGGTTTGCGCTAGCATAGCCCCCATGGCCGTTTCGATCACTGTGAGATATAAACCAAGAGGTTGATCTCGTTAAGGAGGTATGGGCACTGGTGGTTTGGCTAGTATTGTAATACTACGGTTTTATAAGTCTCGGGGTACTCTATTGAGTGGGCCTTACTCTGTCGAGTAAGGGTGTTTTGCGATTTAAAATAGTTTCTGACCTGTAGGGTACTCGATCGAGTAGCCTTGGTACTCGATAGAGTAGGCGGCACTAGTTTGAGTACGTCAGTTACTCGATCGAGTAGGCCGGTTTACGGGTAATGTTTTGTCTGGTTTTATTAATAATGCGAATTAATATATAAACACTTCCGTCACTTTCATAATACGCTTTACAAACCTAATTACTTTGAAAAAGAGATTTCAACCTACCTACTTCGCATTCGTCGCATTATTGACAAATCCCGGAGCTAGAGAGGTCGGATTTCGTTGTTCTTTGCATCATAGTGATCCTTGCGTCAAGGGTAAGATCCACGTACCATTTTTATAGCATTTGGTTGAATTTGTTTAAACCCTAATTTTGGGAATTGGGGATTTGTATGATTTGTGGTGTTAGTAGTGATTGTATGATTATGTGAATAGGAGGAGGATTCGTAGAAGAAAGATTTTGAGACAGCTGCTAGATCGTCTGCTGTTGGTGTTGCATTCCAGGTAGGGTTTTCCCTACTCAGTATTAGTTACATGATATGTGTGGTGATTGCAGCTTGTAGATAGTGATTGTTGATTGATTCGGACGGTTGTGTTTGGTATATTATTGATTGATTCGACGGTTGTGATTGTATATTGTTGATTGATTCAGACGGCTGTTGATTTTGGTGTGATGGTTGTTGTTTATCTGTATGTGTTCTTCGGGGTGCGTCCCTGGCTGAGTGGAGTCACTTGCGGGAGTGGCTTCACGCCCTTGATTCGCCCTCTGTGGAACCCGTCACAGAGGGGATGTGCACATTAATGAACATGGGTTTATCGCTCGATGGAGATGAGCGAGGCTTAGGTGGGAACAATGGCGGGTCCCCCATCAAGGAGGAGAGGAGTAACCTGTTGCGATGGGTACTCTGGCAGGGCTACACACTTTAGTGTGTAGGCAGTTGTGTGGAGATTCGAGATGGAGATTGGGGTTGTGTTGAGCTGTTTGAACTGTTTGTGTACTTGTTTCATTGTGGCTTTGTTTTTGTGTAATTAGTACTGACCCCGTTTAAATGTTTTAAAAAAACTGTGGTGATCCATTCGGGGGTGGTGAGCAGTTATTGAGCAGGTATGAGCTGATGCGTATGGGATAACTGGGATGAGTCACCACGATGCAGTTTAGAAGTTTTCCGCTGTGTTTGATAGGTTTATAGTCTTTTGATAGTAGACAGTTTTGGAGAACTTGTATCTCTTTATCATTTTTTGTTTTTGGCATGTAATCACATTAAATGTTATTTACTATTTAAATATGTTTCTTTATTGTCTTATGATTATCATTGCCTCGGGTAACCGTGATGGTAGCACTTCCATGCCTTAAGTGGTCCTAGTAAGGCACTTGGAGTATGGGGGTGTTACAAAATGGTATCAGAGAGACGATCTTGAAACCTGTAACCAATGAACCTAATGAGCATAGGGAGTCAAATTAAAATGAACCCGGGGTAGAAGTTGTAGGAGCTAATACAAAGACTTGGGAGACGTCCTAAAGTCGCGAACTCGCCCTACAATTTTGAACCGGTCACCATGGGATATGAGTCGGGATCGCTATGTGTTTATCTTGTGAATTGTGTACTTATATGGTGATGTGTGGCATGAATCAGTGGATGTATGTATGTGGAGAATGGGGAATGTGTAGAAAAGATGGTGATGATGTGATTTCGTAAGTTATTGATTGTAAGCATGATAGTTGTTTTACAAGATGGCATTACAGAAATACGGAAATGAAGTTTGTTTGGTTTGAGTTATACATAGAGTTATGTATATATATATATATATATATATATATATATATATATATATATGTGTGTGTGTGTGTGTGTGTGTGTGTGTGTGTGTGTGTGTGTGTGTGTGTGTGTGTGTGTGTGTGTGTGTGTGTGTGTGGTTGGTAGTGTTGTACGAGTTTATATGGCAGAAAGTTTGAGTAAGAGCATGAATAATTGGTGGAAAAAGATGCTAATTATTGCATGATAATATGATTTTTTTTGATGAAGCATGTTGTATGATGGAAGAGATTTCATAATGTTGTTATGCTAGTAACATGTGAATAGGAGACTTGATGTTATATATTTGTGATTTTGTCTACGTAAAGTTATAGAATAAAAACATGTAGGTAATACATGCTTGGTAAATTGAATGATGCTGTGCATAATGGATGTTGTTGCTTGGCTTTTGAAGATAGTAACATGTGGTTAGGGATACTGGTTTTATGAGCATCGAGTTGTTTTTGTTTACCTTGTTGTCGTTTAAGTTGTTTGGAAGTAAAATCAAGTAGTTGTGTTTTCGATTATAGAGAAGTTGTCTTTAAACTGTTATAACTTGAGATGCATAAATTATTTTAATGTGATTCCAATTGGAGGTGATAGCTTGTTCTTTTACGATTCTAACGATAGGTCACATGCCCAAAACGACCAAGAAATGAGTGATTTATGACCATTTTACGAAAACTGGGCAGTGCTGAGAAACGCGTAGGGTACTCGATCGAGTGGCCCTTACTTGATCGAGTGCACCTTGGTACTCGATCGAGTACCCCTTACTCGATCGAGTAACCCTGGTAGTTTTTATATACGTGTCTCTGACTTTCACCTACTCGATCGAGTAAGTTATTTACTCGATCGAGTGGCATGTACTCGATCTAGTGACCCATGTTTTGGGTCATATGCCTATATTTTGACTTTGTTGCATATCATGTTTAATTCGAAAGTGTTATTTTGCTTCTTTATGCATTGTTTTACATGTATGTTGGTCTTGATGCGTAAGTTACCCAATATTATGGTGTAGTGAGTGTCACCTTATGGTGGGTATGAATTCAGTGGGAGGACATGAGTTATATGTGGTTGTGATAGATAGAGGAAAAAGAAAAGGAAGATTGACAAGGCTTAATTGAGGCATATAGCATGTTTTGTGAGACGGGATGAGTGATATGATTGTGTGTTGAGTAAGGTAAAAGTGAGTGAATATGGACAAAGGGTGATGTAAGTATAGGGAATGTGAGAATGAAAGATTGAAATGAGAGACGCATATGGTGGTAACTTTGGATGTTTAAGGATTATGAAGGGAGGTAGTTATCACTCAGTTGGTTAAGAATATATGTAATGGAAAGGTCGTTATAGGTAAATGGAAAGAAATGGGGTATAAAGAGCTTAGATTGAGTTATGCAGCGATGTGGGTTTGCAGATGACGAGTGAGTTTGGGAATTTGATTTACAAAAGGTGGAACTAATGTGTGATTTTCTTGGGCAGTTAACAGTATGAAATGAGTTTGAAAAAAAAAACGAGATGTAGTGGACTGACCGTGTAGATTGATTGGTGATAAGTGAGAGTGATAGCATGATAAGAGAAGATCCATGGTAAGGAAGACTGAGATAATATCGATAAGAATAATGGGATTTGAGTTTTGGAGCAATGAGAAGGTGATCGGAGCACTAAAGAGTTAGGAAGAAGTAATAAGGAGTTTTATGGGTAATTGATTTTGTCGAGTGAAAAAGAAAAGAATGAGGGGAGTAAAACTAGGAAAATGTTGACCGGAGTTATGTGATATAGAGGTAAGGAGTCGTCGAGATGGGTGATACCAATCATGAGGATGTTAGTTAATGGTTATATAGGAGTTTCGGGACAACATGATTAGTCTTGAGTTTTGAGGAATTAAGGAAAGTAAGAAGTTGGTAGAATATCTGCATGATATGAGATTTTGGTGAAGAGTTAGATGATGATACAGTTAAGGATAGTATTGGGAAGAATGTTGAGGTAATTTTGTTGATGGATTTGATGTTCGTTATTTGGGATGTTAACCAAAGATAGGAAAGAAATCGTGATGTTTAGAGATGAGTGTAAGAGATTTGATGTCCGGACAGTGGTAGTGTTATGGTTGTGACTAGTGGCTAAGGGTGATGGTATATTAGAAAGGTAGCAATTCTAAAGAGGTTGATTTTGTAGAGACCAGATTGATATGTATGGTTATGAGAGAGTATAAGATGTGGTTATGTGAGGCGGTTGTTAGTAGTTGAGTATTAATGGTATGGTTACATTTGGCAGGGGGTGATGGATATGCGAATGGGAGAATATGTTATGAGGGGTATACGAGTTAAGCTCGGGTGAGAGGTAACTTTTATCAGGTGGTAACTTACGTGATCAGGATTGACTGGTTGGATGTGATTACGGGTCTGTGATATATATAAATGTTTTTGTGAGGTTCGGACCTCACAAAAAGTGGTATGGTGTGATTTTTCTAAAGTTGTTATTTGAATGTTCTGTAATGCATGTTGGGTACGCTAATCTAATTGAATGATATTCAAAAAGGTAATAATTTGATTGATCTGGCATGGCTAGTTATAATTTTATGTGTATTGTAAAACTCATGTGTATTCTGTGAAATGGTAGGGATGATGTTTATGAGGTGCTTATCTGTTTATTCCATATAATATGTTGCGTTGTGATCTAGAAAAGCGGTTTTGAGTAAGTTTTATTGTCCCGGAAGTTATACTGAGTCAGTGTTCATGGGAATTGTATGTGGTTGTGATGTCTATCGATGTGGTTGTTGTGACTTAGGTGGTGATCCGGGCACGGTACTTCGTGTTGTGATGTGGATATTTTCGCGCTGCGGTGCGGTTGTTGGTGGCGGTGTTGCGATGCCGTCGCCGGTGGTGGTGGAGTATACGGGGTGATTATGATACGAGTTTTCGAAAGTACATACCTGTTAAACATAGATTGTTGTTTTGTTTGCTGCTGTTCCTTGTGAGTTTTGGTTGAACATGTAGACTGTTGTTTTGTTTGTTGATGTTTCTTACCAGTTTCAGTTTGGGAATGAGGGTAGAGTATGATATGAAAGAGAGTTGTATATGTTTTCGTTGTTGTCATGGTATAGTGATATTCTGTTGATGGGACACAGTTGTGAGAAGTTGTTACAGTAATTTTGATCTTGTTTTAAGATGAGGCATCGGTAGTCATAGTCATGGCGAGTAATTCGTGGAACATGTGTTATAATGATCTGAAAGCGGTAGGTGGTTCATAATGTTTTGTTGAGATAGTGAGTGCAGGGTATTGGGAGTTGGTGTCATGTTAAGTTATATATGAGTTTTGTGGTAATGAAAGAAAAGAACTTGAGGACCTAGTGTGAGTGTACGTAACAAGTGTGGATCGTGAGTTATGCTTTAGTTTTGTATAGTTTATATAGAGAGGTATGTCATGTTGCGGTAATGTGGAAGAGTTGAAGTTTTGGGTTAAGCTAAAGATTTTGAGGTATAGGTTAGGTGGTGTGATGAGTGAATTGAAGTATGAGAATTGTTTAAGTAAGAGAGCCTTAGATATATGCATGGCGAGTGTTTAGAGTATAGGTGGTTATCTTTGACATGCGGTGGTGATGTGGATAATGAGAAGATATAGCTATGATCTAGTATTAGTGAGTTACGAGGACGTAACATTTATCTTAAGAGGAGTAGGATGCGACAAAGAGAGTTTAATGGTTGTACAGGTTGTAGTAGATTTGGAAGTTTGAGTCTTGATGTAGAATAAAAGATTTATTCGTGTTGTGCTTGATTTTGTTAAAGGTCATGGTCGTGCTTGGAGTAGTGTGATGCTTTGGAGTGTGAGAATATTTTCTGTAGTGTTGATAGCTGAATGATGATGATTAGGAGTTCGATAGTTTTGACAGTTGGAAGATGATTCTTATGAGTGCGAGTAAACTTCGAGGACGAAGTTCCTTTTAAGGGTGGTAGAATGTAACATTCCGTTTGATGTTATGAGTATTTTGATATTGAATTTTCTAGTGGATGATATGTTTCGGAGCTAGCAGTGGTGTATGGAGTTAGTGTCGAGATAGATATAATGGAGTTGATATGATATCGTGATCCATGTTGTGGAGGTAGGAATAGTTGGTAGAGTTGGTGTTACGAGTCATGTTTGGTAGGTTGGAGTTTTGTTTTGAGTTCTTAGTTGCGTTGTTGTGTCTTGATCGAGTTAGTATGTTTGTTTGTTTTTGAGTATGGGTTGAACTTCGGGGACGAAGTTCCTTTTAAGGAGGGAAGACTGTAATACTACGGTTTTATGAGTCTCGAGGTACTCTATCGAGTGGGCCTTACTCTGTCGAGTAAGGGTGTTTTGCGATTTAAAATAGTTTCTGACCTGTAGGGTACTCGATCAAGTAGCCTTGGTACTCTATCGAGTAGGCGGCACTCGATCGAGTACGTCAGTTACACGATCGAGTAGGCCGGTTTACGGGTAATGTTTTGTCGGGTTTTGTTAATAATGAGAATTAATATATAAACACTTCCGTCACTTTCATAATACGCTTTACAAACCTAATTACTTTGAAAAAGAGATTTCAACCTACGTACTTCGCATTCGTCGCATTATTGACAAATCCCGGAGCTAGAGAGGTCGGATTTCGTTGTTCTTTGCATCATAGTGATCCTTGCGTCAAGGGTAAGATCCACGTACCATTTTTATAGCATTTGGTTGACTTTGTTTAAACCCTAATTTTGAGAATTGGAGATTTGTATGATTTGTGGTGTTAGTAGTGATTGTATGATTATGTGAATAGGAGGAGGATTCGTAGAAGAAAGATTTTGAGACAGCTGCTAGATCGTCTGCTGTTGGTGTTGCATTCCAGGTAGGGTTTTCCCTACTCAGTATTAGTTACATGATATGTGTGGTGATTGTGCTGTAGATAGTGATTGTTGATTGATTCAGACGGTTGTGATTGGTATATTATTGATTGATTCAGACGGTTGTGATTGTATATTGTTGATTGATTCAGACGGCTGTTGATTTTGGTGTGATGGTTATTGTTTATCTGTCTGTGTTCTTCGGGGTGCGTCCCTGGTTGAGTGGAGTCACTTGCGGGAGTGGCTTCACGCCCTTGATTCACCCTCCGTGGAACCCACACAGAGGGCATGTGCACATTAATGAACATGGGTTTATCGCTCGATGGAGATGAGCGGGGCTTAGGTGGGAACGGATGCGGTCCCCCACTGGCGGCGAGGAGTAACCTGTTGCGATGGGTACTCTGGCAGGGCTACATACTTTAGCGTGTAGTCAGTTGTGTGGAGATTGGAGATGGAGACTGGGGTTGTGTTGAGCTGTTTGAACTGTTTGTGTACTTGTTTCATTGTGGCTTTGTTTTTGTGTAATTAGTACTGACCTCGTTTAAATGTTTTAGAAAAAAACTGTGGTGATCCATTCGGGGGTGGTGAGCAGTTATTGAGCAGGTATGAGCTGATGCGTATGGGATAACTGAGAGGAGTCACCACGATGCAGTTTAGAAGTCTTCCGCTGTGTTTGATAGTTTTATAGTCTTTTGATAGTAGACAGTTTTGGAGAACTTGTATCTCTTTATCAGTTTTGGTTTTTGGCATGTAATCACATTAAATGTTATTTACTATTTAAATATGTTTCTTTATTGTCTTATGATTATCATTGCCTCGGGTAACCAAGATGGTAGCACTTCCATGCCTTAAGTGGTCCTGGTAAGGCACTTGGAGTATGGGAGTGTTACAAGTATCTCCTTAATTTTGTCAAACGCCTTTTGACAATCGTCATCCCATATGGTATGATCTGTTTTCTTTAGCTTTTTGAAGATGGGTTCACAGATTATGGTAAGTTTCGATATGAATCGACTTATGTATTGCACCTTGCCTAAAAATCCCCTAACCTCCTTCTCTGTCTAAGGTTGTGGCATTTCGACTAGAGCTTTGATTTTGGAAGGGTCGATTTATATTCCCTGTTGACTGACGACATATCCCAGAAGCTTGCCTGACGTTACTTCAAATGCATCATGTCATGTAGGAGTGTGGTTGCAGTGCGTTGATACGTAGCTCCAGCATTGATTAACCCGAATGGCTTAACAATATAGCAATAGGTGCCCCATTGAGTAACAAAGGTGGTCTTATGCATGTCTTCTATGGCCATCTTGATCTAATTATATCCTGCGTATCCGTCCATAATGGATAACAACACGTGATCCGCTGTATTGTCCACCAATATGTCGATATGTGGTAGAGTAAAGTCGTCCTTGGGACTCGCTTTGTTTAAGTCTCTGAAATCAACACAAACACGGATTCGTCCATCCTTTTTGGGTACGGGTACTTGATGCGTGTCCTAAATATGATGTTTTACACCCTATTTCACACGCATTTCAGAGCTCAATTATGTAGTTTATGCTAGTATTTTCCCTATTTCCGTCTACTTTCGTGTTTTTGTGTAATATTTCAGAAATGTGAAGAATCCAGCGGAAATCGAGGCGAATCCATCCCTAAGTGCTTGGCATAGGATTTGACATGAATTAGTGACTCGAGAGATGAACTTGGTGCGCGTTTCAAGGCCTGAAAGATATATTTGCGAGAGTTTCAGAAGCGGATTACCAGCTACAGTGGTCTATAGACTGACCTACGTGGTCTATAGACTGTCAGAATGCTGAACAAAAGTCTGCAGGAGAGAGTAGTCAGTCGATCCACTGATGCCTCTGGTCGATCGACCAGAGCACGATTATCAGAAGCTTCTGTACAGCGCAACTTAGTTGATTGACTGAACAACGAGTCTAACGCAAATTAGAAGAAGTGCCAAAGCCCATTATAATTAGGTTAGGAGGATTAGGTTACGTGATAATTCCTTTATAACGTGATTCAACTCCTCTGTATGGGGGATCTAGTTCCTATCATACATAGTTTTAGTTTACATACACTAAAATACATTAGCTATTCGTAGTTTAGAATTCTCAATAAAGTTCGTATCTTACTTTCGGATTCATCGCTTGTTCCATTGTTTTAGTAATTCTAGTCCTTTAATTTCAGTATTGTTTTATTCGTTTCTTTAGTTTTAGTTCTTGCTAGATAGAATACCAAGCCCTAGTTACAATTTTATGCGAATTTATTCATTCAATTATTTCAATTATGCAATCCATTATGCTTATTATCAAATTAGTTCTTGTTATTTTCGTAAATTTGTCTACCTAAACACCCCGTTCTAGGATGTAGGGGATCTATAGCATAGATGGCATTAGAATAGGTGACCCCGAATTAGGGCTTGGTCGATCGACTGGGGTAGCTGGTCGATCGACTGACTTCGTGTCTGATTAGCACCGTTTGATTCGTTAAGTGCAATATTTAACAATGAGACCGAGAGGAGACTTGTTAGATGCTTAGTTTTGACCTACCCGTAGATCGAGAGATAGGGGAGGGCATTAATTAATGAATTGAGACGACTAAATTGCTGAGATCGAGAGATAATGTAATTTAGGCTTTAGTAATCACTAATCGGGGCGAGAGCTAGCATTAGTGAGACCTAGGGACTAGTAGCATAGGCCGAAAGGAGCTACTAGTTAATTTGGACCGAGAGGACTTGTTTTACCCATCCTACACGACTGTATTTCAGACTTACCTAGGATTGTGTGCCATCGCAGCTATAGTGAACCGACCGTCTTAGCATTTCTTTTATCATTGTTCACATCCTTTATTACTTTTATTTGCTTATTTAGTTTATATTATTAGATTTAGATTTAATCCACATCAAAACCCTCTCAAACTGTTACCGTTAGACTAAAATTAAAAGCAACTATTATCTCCCTACCTCCCTGCGGATCGACCCTTACTACCGCTTGCTAGTTGTAGTTCGGAATTTATAAATATTATTTTTGGTACTCACTTCGACAGGTATCAAATTTTGGCGCCGTTGCCGGGGAGGCAGCGCTAGTTTTAGTTGTTTATTTATTTTAGTCTTTTTCTTAGTATAAGGAACTTTTTGTTCCTTAAACTTTTCTCATCTTCTTGTTGTAGTTTATTCTTATGCGTAGGTCTCAAAAAGGCGAATTATTTCCCCTTAAACTCGAGCTAGAGAGGACCCTGCGAGTTAAGAGAAGGCTATTTCAAGAAGCACAGTCCGAGGGAGAGCCTAGTTCTCAGTCTAGTTTTTACGAGAACGAATTATTTGAAGAAAATCCACCACCATCTCAAGTTTCTTTCACGGATACCGTTACTTCTCCAAATTTTCTAGAGATGGCTGAAGAAGCGAGTATAGCTAGTCAGTCCGAGCCGAAAGCTGAGAATCTCTATAAGGGATTCGCGTTGCCAGCTGGGACGGATAGAAAATGTTAACCGAAACCGTCTTACATTAACTTGGTTGAGATAAACCAATTTGGGGGAGCTGCAAATGAAGATGCAGCTAAACATATGGAGATATTCATTGACTCATCATTGCTCCATACCCCCACCAAAGAGTGTGACCCGGAGACCGAGTAAAAGAGACGATGTTCATTTTCTCGCTTCGTGATGCTTCTAGGGAGTGGTACCGAGATCTGGATCGAGCTGCTAACGGGATTACTGATTGGAATTCGCTGGCCCTAGCATTTTATAAGAAATACTCCTCTGCATCGAAGACCAATGCGATTAGAGCTCATATCACAAGCTTTAAACAGGGCCCTGATGAAGATTTTCATGAGGCATGGGTCCGTTTCAAAAGACTGGTGCAATATATTCCGCACCATGGGTTTGAAAAATGGTTTATGTGCAACCAGTTCTATAATAGTCTTTATGACGATCGGAGAGCTATCCTAGACGCTGCAGCTAATGGGAGATTTCAAGAAAATAGCGGTGAGACAAAGGGGTGGAAAATCATCGATGACCTGGCCACCCAAAAAGCTGAGCATGGGAATTCTAGAGGAAATCAGAGAAGATCACCAATCTCCCGCCGTAGCCGCAATAGAGGCCCTTCATCATGAGATTTGACAAGAGAGATTTTGGAGGATCCCAAAAAGGAGGGATATATAAAGTTAATGCAGTTTCAGACGGTCCTTTTTCATGCAAGAGGTGTGGAGTAGAAGGACATGTTGCAGAATTCTGTACCAGTCCCAATGAGGTTTGTGCTGCTTTCTAGCATTATCGGCAGACCAACACCTACTTTGAGCCTTCTAATGTGCATCCAAATTTGAGGTCGAGTAGCCAAAATGTCCAAAATCCGACTCCACCTTCGCAGCAGCAGAATTATGTGCCCCCTCATAAGCAAAGCAAAGAACAACCGTGCAAACCACCCTATGTACCTCGGCCAGCAGCAGCCTCAAAGTTATGAGGCTTCCGAGCTCAAAAACATGTTTCGAACTTGACGGGAATGTCTGCGGAAGGAATCTCAGGCTAGAGAGGCTAGTACAAAGATGTTGGAAACTCAGATTGCCCAGTTAGCAGGTAAATTTGCTACTAGAGCTCCCGGGCATTTACCGTCGCAGCCGGATCAGAAAGAGACCCTGAATGTAATAACATTAAGGAGCGGGTCTACCCTTGCTGGACCCGTTACTGTAGAGGATGAAGCCGAGGGAGTTATGGTTGAAAAAGGTGGAAAAGCCGCTGGAAAAGGAAAGAAGAAAAAGAGCGAGAAAAAGACGACCACCAGCGATCACAGTCGATCGACCGCCACACCCAGTCAATCGACCACTCCTTATCCCTCAGCGACACTTTCTGATCTTTCTGCTCAGTTTGGAAAAGAGGAGATCAGTCGATCGACCGACCCCACTGGTCGATCGACTGATGACGCTGTTGATGTCGAACCGTTTCGTCCTTCAGTGCCAGATAACTTGAGGGACTACTTATTTCGGGGTACGACGGCTCCGAAATTACTGAGGCAAGATCCAAATGATGATGGGTTAGTTCCGGTTCCAAATTACGACCCTACGACGGTTAATGGTTCATTCTTGAGACGGTCTGAAGAAGGTTCGAGATACAACAAAGACAAAGTAGTGGATTTTCAGCCTAAGTCCACTGATGCCGGTATGAGAGACCTAGAAGAGAGGGCTAAGACGCTTTTGACAGCCCCTTATCCAGAAAGACTAGTGCCAACCAAAGATGAGGTAACGTTCGGTAAATTCAAAGATTTAGTGCGTATTCTTAATGTGCAAATACCTTTCTTAGAGCTAGTTAATCAAGTACCTGAATATATGAAGTTTATGAGACAGTTGCTAGCTAAGAAAAGGTCTTTGAATGCTGTCGAGTCTGTGTATTTAACTGAGGAGTCTAGTTCATACTTAACTCACACTGCTGCTCGTAAACTAGCTGACCCAGGTAGTTTCTCCGTCCCATGTTATATTGGTACCTTCTCAATTGAGAAGGCACTGTGTGATCTAGTAGCTAGCATTAGTGTCATGCCATTAAATCTAGCTAGGAAGTTGGGATTGACTAGGCTTGGAGTTACTAATATGACTGTACAGATGGCTGATCATTCTGCAGTTCAGCCAGTAGGGGTCTTAGAGGATATTCCTGTGCAAATAGGGAAGTTCTTTTTCCCCGTTCACTTCATTGTCCTAGATATACCCGAGGATGCTCACATTCCTATTATTTTGGGTAGACCGTTTCGCACACTTTGCTTTGGTGCGATGAATTGATGTGGGGAAAGAACTTTGACCTTTAAGGTGGGCAAACAGTCCATTGTTTTTGCCCAGTCCCTTAGGAAGAAAGACCCTATGTGGCCAGTTACTTGTAACGTGATTTCTGAAAAGAAATCTTATTTTGTGCTTTCTGATATGCCTACTTTAGTACCTGTACCAATTCCTGTTGTGACACCTCCGCCCCAGATTGGGAGCAAATTAGAGGACAATTCTTCTGTTTTAGATATTGCAGGAAATGGTTTGGGGAAGGAAGAGCCGTTTATTGTTCCAGCTGTGAAGGAGCCAATCGTTCAAAGAGGCGGTCTAGGATGTCTTAGCTATGGCATGGATGAGGAGCCAGATGAGGAGCCCAAGAAGGCGCCAGTTTGAGTTACAGTTTCAGACTTGGAGCTTGAAACTGAAGAGGATGTCCAAGTGTGGGAAGATGCTTCTGATGTTGACCCGTCGGATGGTGTGGTGGATTGGAGTGCTAAGAGGCTGAGCACCGTGGAGGGCACTTCATATAGCCAGAAGCCTTGGTCGGAGATTTTCCGCATTTTTCGCGGATGAAAACTTTTTATTCCATAAGTTTTAGACATTTTATTGCTTTTGTTAGACTTTTTATTGCTTTGGTGTGCGCGAGACTTTGCTTTAATAAGTTTGCTTAGGATTTAAAGACTTTAGACTGTTACTTTGGGTTTTGCGCAATTTTGGGCGCGTTATTATGCGTATTTGCAGGTTCATAGACCATATAAGCTCAATTTATTGAGTTAATTCGAAGAAATCAGAAACTTAAAGCAGGTATCTCAGTCGATCGACAGGCATTTGTGGTCGATCGACTGTGCCGCGACTCCAGGGGTTTCTGTTCCTGTCACCCTGGTCGATCGACTGGCTGGTATGGTCGATCGACCGCCTTCGCTACTGTACCTGTTCACGACCATTCCCCTGCTGTGTTTGGTCGATTTGCGGAGTTAAGGGAGTCTTTTCTCCACTTTATTCTCCGATTCATTTCTGTTTTCTTCTGTTTTCTTATTTTGCACATAATTTTGCGTTTCGTAGATTGCTTTCTCGGAATTACGCGCGGTATTTTTGTTTCTTTTCAGGTACCTATGTTAGCACTGCTGGCTACTGAAACCTCCTAGCTCACGCTGGTCTGGGGAGGTTTCTGCGCTTAAAGTCTTGTGAGTTTCCGAGTCACTTTTATGTCTTATTTAGTTATTTATCGCAACTCCCCATTTCCTTTCGCTTCTTTATAGTATGATTTTGCACAATGAGGGCATTGTGTGATTTGGTTTGGGGAAGGGTTTTGCGTTCCATTCATTCTATTTTGCATTCACGTTTAGTTTTTGTCTTGCATTGTTTATTTCGTTTCCTATATATGTACGAAAATTCAGAAAAATTGAAAAATTTCAAAAACATAATTCAAAAAATTGCACGTTTATTTTAGCATATAGGTCGAGTCGGAACGGTAGTATTTCAAGGATGACATTGCATTTTCAGCTGTTTATGCCTAAGTCGTGTTTAATTGACATGTTATTAGTAGAATCAAATATGCATAGTCTAAGAGTTTTCGTTAAATATCTTGCTGAACTTTAAACTTGACTTAGATTTTTGGCAAACTACATTATATTCTGAGTTTTAGAGCCTTATAACTGGTGTCATTCATGACCAGTTTATCTAGGATTGTGAGTAGTTGCTCCTTGTAAGACATGTTACATATATTTGCATAAATATGAACTTGGTCTACTTAATACCTGTATGCATTCGGTTTGTGGTTTGTTGACACATGTGGTAGAGGTCCCCTTTTCTCATTTTACCCATAAACCTCACATAGCCAAAATAGCCCTTTTAGTCCCTTTAACTACATCCTATATTCAGCCTGCTTTTGTCAAGCTAGTAGTATTAGTCTTTGGGAATGTGTTCTTATCATTTTGGTTATATTTGCTCTTATTGAGAATGTTGGTGAAATGATTTAAGGAAAAGAAAAAGAAAAAAAAAGACAAAAATGATTCGAAAAAAGAGGATCAGTCGGTCGACCGTTCCACTTGGTTGATCGACTGCTTGCTGCAGTAGCGAAAGAAAATTCAAAAAAAAAATCACGTGGTTGAAGTTTCAAGTAGATGGTGATTTTATTCCTCTGTTTTATTTATATCATTTGGGGAATTAAGTTTGTATGGAGAATGTGAGATTTGTGCTTCTAATTAGCACCGGTTTTATTGTTGAATTTTGAGCAAGAAGTTGGATGTTGTTATAATTTGGTGTTTAGTAAGTTACTGGCTTGGCTTTAACTCCTCTATTCCAAATTTATCTTAGCCTCTTCTTACCCATTACCGCACATATCCATATTTACCTCGGCATGTGTCATGGTCATTTATTTGGTTGGAATGCATATGTACGGTTGTAGAGATTATTTTCATATTAGATTGCAGTCATGTTCTTATAGGTCATAGTTAGGTGAGAGTCTTTACAAAATTACTTCTTTCTATCTCTTACATATATTCACCTGTGCTTATGTGTGATTTGAGCGACCCGTGAGAGTCCAATATGATAAGTCTTTATAGTTGACGGTTCAGCAATTTTTAACGACTACATAACTCGTTTGCATGATTCATATTGCTAATTGATTGTTAATTGTAGCATTAACTTGGTTTAGGCTTTATAGTTGCATTTCGCTCTGAGATTGAAATCGTTCCATTAGGTCCTAGGATCGAGTCTAGTTCTTGCTTGGGGACAAGCAAGGGTTTGGTTTGGGGAAGTTTGATGCGTGTCCTAAATATGATGTTTTACACCCTATTTCACACGCATTTCAGAGCTCAATTATGTAGTTTATGCTACTATTTTTCCTATTTCCGTCTACTTTCATGTTTTTGTGTAATATTGCAGAAATGTGAAGAATCCAGCAGAAATCGAGCCGAATCCGTCCCTAAGTACTTGGCATAGGATTTGACATGAATTAGTGACTCGAGCGATGAACTTGGTGCGCGTTTCAAGGCCTGAAAGATATATTTGCGAGAGTTTCAGAAGCGGATTACCAGGTACAGTGGTCTATAGACTGACCTACGTGGTCTATAGAGTGTCAAAATGCTGAACAAAAGTCTGCAGGAAAGAGTAGTCAGTCGATCCATTAATGCCTCTGGTCGATCGACCAGAGCACGATTATCAGAAGCTTCTGTACAACGCAACTTAGTCGATCGACTGGTCCTAGTGGTCGATCGACTGAACAACGAGTATGACGCAAATTAGAAGACGTGACAAAGCCCATTATAATTAGGTTAGGAGGATTAGGTTACGTGATAATTCCTTTATAACGTGATTCCACTCCTCTGTATGGGGGATCTAGTTCCTATCATACATAGTTTTAGTTTACATACAATAAAATACATTAGCTATTCGTAGTTTAGAATTCTCAATAAAGTTCGTACCTCACTTTCGGATTCATCGCTTGTTCCATTGTTTTGGTAATTCTAGTCCTTTAATTTCAGTATTGTTTTATTCGTTTCTTTAGTTTTAGTTCTTGCTAGATAGAATCCCAAGCCCTAGTTATAGTTTCATGCGAATTTATTCATTCAATTATTTCAATTATGCAATCCATTATGCTTATTATCAAATTAGTTCTTGCTATTTGCGTAAATATGTCTAGCTAAACACCCCGTGCTAGGATGTAAGGGATCTATAGCATAGATGGCATTAGAATAGGTGACCCCGAATTAGGGCTTGGTCGATCGACTGAGTAGCTGGTCGATCGACCGACTTCGTGTCTCATTAGCACCGTTTGTTTCGTTAAGTGCAATATTTAACAATGAGACCGAGAGGAGACTTGTTAGATGCTTAGTTTTGACCTACCCGTTGATCGAGAGATAGGGGAGGGCATTAATTAATGAATTGAGACGACTAAATTGCTGAGATCGAAAGATAATGTAATTTAGGCTTTAGGAATCACTAATCGGGGCGAGAGCTAGCATTAGTGAGACCTAGGGACTAGTAGCATAGGCCGAAATGAGCTACTAGTTAATTTGGACCGAGAGGACTTATTTTACCCATCCTACGCGATTGTATTTTGGACATACCTAGGATTGTGTGCCATCACAACTATAGTGAACCGAACGTCTTAGCATTTCTTTTATCATTGTTCCCATCCTTTATTAATTTATTTGCTTATTTAGTTTATATTATTAGATTTAGATTTAATTCACATCAAAACCCCCTCAAACTGTTACCTTTAGACTAAAATTAAAAGCAACTATTATCGCCCTACCTCCCTGCGGATCGACCCTTACTACCGCTTTCTAGTTGTAGTTCGGAATTTATAAATATTATTTTTGGTACTCACTTCGACAGGTATCAGTACTATGTTGGCCACCCAGTCTGAATACTCGGAAACTTTGATGAACCCGGCTTTGAATTGTTTATCATCTTCTTCTTTGATCTTAAGAGCCCATTATGTCCTCATTCGACGAAGCTTCTGCTTTACAGGTTTGAAACCTGGTTTGATTGGAATTCTGTGTTCTGCAATATCCATGTCGATCCCCGGCGTGTCTTTGTAGGACCAAGCAAAAACGTCTTTGTACTCGTGTATGAGGTCTATGAAACTAGCCCTTTCGGTTGGGCTTAGGGTTGTCCCTATCCTAAGTTCTTGGGGTTCTAGTTCGGTTCCTACGTTGATGGGTTCAATGTTCTCTATAACTGGTGCCCCTTCCCCTTCTTGTAATATTTCTTTAGCTATGTAGGGAGGTAGTTCGATTGAGTCTGGGTCTGGATCATCCTCATTATCATCGTAAATAGAATTGCATTAAGAATAACACAAAGAGTTAGCAGAGTCTGATTTATTCATATTAAATTTTGAAAATAATTGAAACAAAGAAGCCATTTGTCCAGTAGTCGGTGGCGGTAGAGGGACAGCTGTTGGGACATTTCCCAAGCTACTGTTACTACTTGATACTATGCTAGGAGAAACAAGGGGATTGGGAGTGAAGACAGAAGGAGACTCTCTAGGGACTTCTCTAGACTCCGTCTCTGATTCTGACTCCGACTCTGACTTTGACTCGAATTCATTGTCTTCTGGTTCTCCTTTGAACATCTCTCCTTCTCCAGTGGTGAGTTTGAAGAGTCTTTCTTGGTTGTTTGTCCATTTGATCAACTTTCTCCATCCTTTTTGCTGATTCGAACTGGTTTCGGTGATTAACGCGGCAGGGTTGAAATGGTCATCTTGAAGTATCATGGTAATGATCTCATCCTGCTAACAAATCGATCTTCTCCAAACAGAAGGCTAACGGCCTGTTCGTCTAAGCAAGGTGCTTGACGAGTCTTGACGGTAGGAACCGTTTCTGAAGGAATGAAATAGCAATCGTGAAAGATTTCGATTCCAGCTAGTTGCCTTCCTTTGTAGTGCCAAGGTTCGGGAAACCCATGAAAGTATTCGTGATTCTCTTCTCTAACAAAGTATCCATTTAGGGTAGGGAGGTAGGGTCGCATTCGGATTCCCACGTTCTTGCGGTTTTGAAACTGTAAGAGCATCTCTAGAGCTTCTTCTTTCGTGGGTTTGTATCCCAATCCTAATGGTATCCTTTGAGAGTTTCCTTCCTTATAAGGTGCAAAGGTATTTCTTCAGACAGGATTCAGTGGCATTCCCGGGAAGTATCCCTGAGACTTGAGTATGTGGTTTACCACTAAATTGGAATATGGATTGAAGTATAAGGGTGCCAGTTCGCTTTCTACGAGGTTTATGCTATGGAAGCCCCTAAGCTTGTATACTGGATCTATAACCACTTGGTTATTTGACATATTTTCTATCACTGCCTTGATAGGTGACGAAGTGATCGTCACTACTTTGCCATCTAGTGGAATCTTGATTTTCTGGTGGAGGGTGGATTTTACTGCTTTGGAAGCGTGAATCCAAGGCCTTCCGAAAAGTATGTTGAATGATGCTTCTATATCCACTATTTGAAAGTTAACCTTTCGCTCAATCGGCCCTATGGCTATGGTGAGGTTGACTAGTCCTACTACCTTACGTCGTGTACCGTTGTATTCGCGAACACCTTGGTTGGTAGGGGTCCAATCCGACTCTTTCATGCCCAACTTATATGCTATTTTTAATGGTATGACGTTGAATGCGGAACCATCATCTACCAAAGTCATTGGATTATTCTTCTTTAAGAAAATGACAGTAATGTATAGAGCCAAGTTGTGACTAGCGTCGAAAGGTGGTAAATCCTCATCTAAGAAAGTAACCGGGTTACTTAGCTTAGTTGAATCTTGGAAGACCAAGTTGACTACATCGTCAGGTGTAGAGTTATGTGCCACGTTTAATTTAGCCAAGGCTTGCAGTAGAGCTTGGCGATGAGGAAATGAGCTTGCAACTAGTTCCTGGACTGAAAGATCAACCTTTGTCTTCTGTAATTGTTTTAACAAGTGATCAGTAGATGTATCTTCGCCATCATTTGGCGTAACGACGTTGGTGTTAGTAACTGGACCATTAGCTATGGGACCATTTTGAGAAACATTTTGATATGGACGCCCTGAACGAGTACGGTGGTCTATATCTTGGTCTTCACTATTTTTGACTATGTCCTCACTAATCTTGACTAGGTAGTGTTCGGTGAGGTATTCGTCTTCATCATCATCGGCCCATATGCCGTTGACTGTAGCAAGTTCTCTCAACCTGATGATTTCAGCTTCTAAGTGGATTATTTGATCGATTAGGCTATCAACCATGGTTACCACTTCTTGGATTGTAAAACTTTGAGAGAGATTTAGTGGCATGCTCTCCTTAGGTACGGTGTTTGGATTGCGGAGGGATGTTACTATACCTTCCAGTTCTGAGACTTGTCTATTCACACTCCTTGCCCATGCAACAAAGTCATCTATGGTAGGAGAAATGGTGGAGTAATTCCTCTCATCTTCTAATGCACGGATCTCATATTCGATTGGGGAAATGAGGTGTGAACAATCAAAGGCAGATTCTTCATTTGTAATCATCAGAACTCCAAGAGGATTCTGATTATTGTTAGGCTTAACTCCCGGAGGTATGGGTAGGCGACCGTCTTCAATCATATCTTGAAGAACATGCTTTAGCTTGTAACACTTCTCTGTATCGTGTCCCTTACCTCTATGATATTCGCAGTATGAATTTTCGTCCCAGAATATGGACTTCTTTTCTGGATCAGGTGTAGGCCCTATGGGTTGGAGCTTACCCTGTTTCATCAGTCTCTTTAAAGCATTGGAGTATGTATCACCAATGTTTGTGAACTTCCTTTGGGGGTTATTCTTCTTTAACGATTCGAGAAGATTAACCTCATCAGTCTTGCTAGTAAAGCCATAAGAACGACTCGTCGAGCCTTGATATCCACGACCCACCGTTTTGGACAAGAGTCCTTTACAGATGTCATCTTCGATTCTTTTCCCTAGCACAGTTAAGTCCTTGAAGGTCTTAATGTTTGGGTACCTTGAGTGATTTGCATAGATGAGTCTTAAGTTATCCACAAATTTTTCCACGAAGGTAGCTTCATCCGGACGCTCGACAAGTTGTGTACTAGTCTTCCTCCACCTACTTAGGAAGTCGATGAAACCTTCTTTCTCATTTTGGTTAAGAACCTCTAAAGTGCGCATATTGACTTGGATTTCATCATTATCCGCGTATTGTTTAGCAAACTCGATTGCGGCATCATCCCAGGTAGCAATCTTCTTGTGCTCTAGAGAATAGAACCATTGCTTAGGAATGGTGTCAAGAGATGAAGGAAAGATCCTTAAGAACATCTCGGGTTGATGCCTTTGATAGACATGTAGTCTTTGAAAGCACGAATGTGGCTCAAAAGGGTTTTCATGTCCCTTGAACTTCGGGATATCAGTCATGTTGAAGTTGGTTGGTAATTTGGCGCTCACGGCCTCATACTTGCTATTGTTTTCTCTATAGATATCATCTCCTTTGAGGTACATTAGTTTCTCCTCCAAGTATTGGAGTCGCTTTTCAGCTTCAGTAAGACCTACTGGAGGGTTGATTTCTGCTTGTCCAACATAGGGTGGTAGGTTATCATTCACACATTCACTAGGAACTTCATCCTCTACAGGAGGTAGCCTAGGTTCTACCACAACAATCCAGCTTTCAATAGCATTAAGGCATTCATAAGCTTGTTTTTGACTCGTTTGGAGACAAGCGAGCGCGTCTAGGATTAGATCATTACCATTTTGGGGTTGTCCATTGACACTTGCGCGACTAGTTCCAGACATCTTGGAAACGGGATAAAAGATCGACGAAGAATAAAAACACAATCGACCACTCTAGCACACTCACTCAAAGAAAAGACTCGAATTTTGAAGTGGGAGTGTGCCACTTGTGTCAAGTGAGGTTTGAAAATGACAAAGTTTTGAAATGTTTGTCCTAATTAACTGTAGAATAATTGTAGGAGTGTTGAGTCGAAGTGAGGTTTTGAAATGGGTTTTGAGGCCCGATTTTTGGCTCGATATTTGGACAGGGTTCCGACTCATTTTGCGCTAATTTGGGCCATTCCTCGAAAATATTTAAATTTTGAAAGAGGTTTTTTTTTTACAAAATTCGTCATGGTTTTGTTTAGAAAATGGTGGTCACATATGATACAAGCATTAAAACATGCATTATAACGGTATGCTGAGGGCATTTAAAGGGTTTTGGCTTAAAAGGGTGGGTTGTCATACCGAGCAATCAAACCTGGGTCTGTGGAGAGGTCCGCGCCAAACAAGAGTAAGGCCGGTTCCTAGTCCATTCCCTCGAGTAGTGAAAACCCTTGATACAAACATGAGTAAGCATCATGGTATGGTTGACGTCAATCGCTATCCATCCTTAGGCCCAGATAAGAATTTGGACCGTCCAGACGGGACGATTGGTCGAATGGGTTGGGTTGGGCCTAGGAAGGCCGAATAAAACGATCTAAGAAGATCGAGTAATGAAAACCGACAACTGTCTCATATAAACTATTCCCTAACCTTGTTCAAGTTTCACCCTTGGCAACACGTAAATATATTACTCCCCAGCGGAGTCGCCAAACTGTGGACACGGGGGGCCCACATGGGCGCTTGGGAAAACAAGCGTCTGTATTTGTGGAGACGCCACCAATTTATTGTGGAAAATTGTAAACCGTTCGAGTACTTCGAGTCATATCAAGACACAAAGTAACGACATAGACACCAAGAACTCGTTACCCTTAGCATTCTATGTCTAGAATGACTCTCGTGGATGCCAATGAACATGGATGTTCACAGAGATCTGGAGTAAGGGGTGAGGGTATGTATTAGGAAGCTCTTTCGATCAAACAGCTAATCCCTGCCGCCTCGATAGCGGCCTCTACTAATGATTAGGAAAATCATCTATACTTGATATGTTGTCGATTATATGCATGCAATGCAACATCCAATAAATTAATCCTAGCATGTGAGAATTAACTAAGTCGGTGAACATGTATTTAAGCATACATTTGGGTCGAAGTAAGGATTTAAGGTTGATTACATGTGAGAGAAAACAAACGATAATAAAGAGCACAATAAATAAAAATAAAGTAAACAATAATAATAAAATTACAATAATTACAATGGCTCAATGATTTACGTAGAAAATACGTTTAAAACGGATAATTTTAGAAAAGAAAAGGGAAAATAATTAAGGTTAGAAAATGGACAGATTAGTAGTGATACTATGATTAATAGTTGATTAATACATAAGCTAACAAACTAGGTCAAATCAAGAACGGAAGTTCAGAGACAGAAATCACCCCGGAACAGGTGCAGCAGTGCGGCGTCCCTTGGAAGAGGCGCAGTGGTCACTGCGTCTAATCCTGAGGTGAATTCTGGCTGTGAAGCCGGAACTACATATTATTAATGTTCATTGGTGAATTTAATGATCGACTCAAGTAGAAGTGATTTAACGGATTAGCTACATGTGAATTGGTCATAAAAGCGATAAAGAACGAACTTAAATTAATTAGAACGAATTAAAGTGAGCTATAAACTAATCACAAATTAGGTTTATTAATACAAATTAATTAGGTTTGCTATGTTAAACTATTGATGAGGATGGTGATAAACAGATGAAATATATACAAAAGGCGAATCCCAGCGACTTGATATGAACAAATCGAATCTCTAAAACCCGGGTTTGATTTTAATGACAAAAACCCGCAAATATTGATTACTTGGGATTTAAGTCGGATTTAAAGGTGATAAAATAATATGAATTATGTATTATAATTATACGAGTGGAAATATGAAGAAAATAAGACAAAACGAAATAAAAGAGACGAATCAACAAAGAACGAAGGAAGAAGAAGAAAGGCAGAAACTGCGGCAGGCTCAGAAAGAGGCGCAACAGATGCTGCGACTCTTCGACGAGGCGCAGCAGTTGCTGCGTTTCTTCTCGACGTCTGTCTCTTGTTAACCTGTGAAAATAGGTTTGATTAAAGGTTTTATAAATAAGTTTTAAACATATTTTAGACGTAAATCTTACAATAATTTATACAATAAAAAGTACAATAATAAAACATGGGATTTACACCCTCAGACTTACATGTTTGACGAAACGAGATTAAGTAAGTTAACGATTAGTGATTGCTCGACTCGAATGTATGATGAAAGTGCCCTCGTAAGAGGAATTAAATTAAATTGATTTGATTAATTGAGTGGAGTTGGTCAAATTGGTCGGTCATGCAAAGCGAGACTGGTACTCAGAAGGATCCGAGCTTATGTGGTCAAAAGTTCAAGCACGTAGATGTCAATAAGCAAAGAGCACAGTCTTAGAATGCAAAGGGAGAAGAGAAGGGCGGACACTCGCGTGAGAAATATGAGGACGAAGGTCCCTATTTATACTAATCACACGGAGGAATTAGGGTTACGGTAAAACTTTAGAAACAAATCTCGAAAATATTTTAAAATACGCAGAAAAGAGCCGGGGAAGAGGCGCAGCAACCACTGCGACCCTTGGAAGAGGCGCAGCAGGTGCTGCGTCCTTTTCCCAGAGGTTTCCTCCGGCGAAAGAAAGATTTTCCGCGTTTCTGTTATGGAATTGCGGTAGATCTCAACTTCCTTATTGTTTAAAATATGATTTCGGGATATATTTTGCCGAAAGATGAAAAGATTAAATTATGTAATGGAAATATCCGGAATATTCCAGAACGTTCTGACTCGACATTTTAAACGGTTTACTAGAAATTGAAAACGGTTTTTGTCCCGGACTCCAAATGAACTCTAATTACTGTCAAAACGACCGTAATGGCACGTAGATGACGACCAAGGGGTAGACATAAGTATTTGAGCTATCACTTGACGATAAACTTACAAACTGTCATAAATCGTTCCGTGTACCAAACATGCGGCCCAATCATCACCGGGTGGTTTGCGGGAGGTGCAGAAATAAGGTATCTACAGGTTGATGATGCTTATGCGTATAGACTCGCCAATTGTTGATGGTTAATTAATTGACTGCGGGAATGGTCGATTGATTGGGCCCATTTCAAGAGGTTGCCTGGTGATGACTTCCAACCAGGTTGAATGACTGCGAGAATGGTCGACTTATTGGGCCCATTGCAAGAGGTTTCCTGGTGATGACTTCCAACCAGGTTGAATGATTGCGGGAATGGTCGACTAATCGGGCCCATTTGAAGAGGTTGTTAGGTTAGTGGACTTGTTGGGAAGTGATGTTGATTTCGCCAAGGAAGGAGGATGTTAGATTTTTTATTTGCTTGACGCCAGATCAATGTTGCTTATGTATGTAGGCTTGCATGTCGAAAGATGACTTCGTGGGGAGGTTTTACAAATGGTTGCCCGCTCATGAGCCGAAGGTTCCGCTAAGGAATCTGTGTCGTGGGAGGTAGTTGTGACCCCGGAGGTATTTGTATTGTGCTGGAGTCATTGGCACTTGGAGTGCCTTTGGCAGGTAGGTCCGCTGGGGCTGTCTGAAGTGCTTGGGAGAGTAGGCCTTTCGTGACTCTGGCCTGGCCCTCGAGTGCGCGCTTTTGATTGCAACTCAATGTTTGGAAGAATAACGGGTTTTAATTTCGTTATTTGCAAAATTGGCTTTTTGAGGAAAAATGTGAGTTTTAATTTCACTATTTGCAATTTAAAATGTGGGAAATAACGATTTTTAATTCCGTTATTCGCAATTTGGAATTTGAGAAAATGGCTGTTTTTAATTCCGCTATTTGCAATTTGAAATATGAAAAATAACGGTTTTAAAATCCGTTATTTGGAATTTTGATAAAATAGCGATTTTTAATTCCGCTATTGGCAATTTGAATTTTTGGAAAATAGTGAGTTTTAATTTCACTGTTTGTAATCTGAAATATGAGAAATATTGGTTTTTAATTCCATTATTTGTAATTTTGAGTTTTTTGGAAAATAGTGAGTTTTAATTTCGCCATTTGCAATTTGAAGTGTGGAAAATAATGGTTTTTAATTCCGTTATTTGGTATTTTGAATTTTTTTTTAGAAAATAGCGATTTTTAATCCCGTTATTTGCAATTTGAATTGTGGGAGTGTTTTAGCAGGATTTTCCTGAATGAATCCGGCCTGATTAGAGAGTAATTTGGGTATCTAGTTCTATATGTTTGGAAAAGATTAACGAGTAAATAATAAGAAAAGACTAAGTATAGAGAATATTGCTTATATTATATGGATAAGTTGAGTACAAATTAGTGTATACGATCGAATATTTGGGAAGTAATGAGAGGAAAAATGTAGAATAACTAAGGAGTAATTGATCCCCGATTATCTATTTACAAATGCTATTTATAGTTCTCTAAATATTAACGTTACAATGATTTCAACCTCTTTCCCAATTGTAGGAGTTGCACGGGATTAATAGGGCATGCTCCCTATTAATCCGCTTGACTTATTCTACTCTTAACCAATCTTGACTTTTTCTCCTTTACCCGTCTTGATTCATGGATGATATAGTCTTATAGTTGGACTTGGTCTTCCTTGAGAATAGGACACGATTATTCATTCCCAACAACTGCTTTTCTTGTTTATCTTCTTAATCCAAATGTTTTAATGCCCTACCAGGCTATTCTCATTTACCATCGTGCTTCTCTTCCAGGATTTAGTAGCCTACTTGCTATAATATTCTTCAACACTAAATAGTAGTTAGATTTGTCCGGTCTCCGGTTGCCTCAATCGGCCCTAGTAAGGTCGAGCCGGTTAGAGTCGACCAGGCTAAACTGGGCCTAACAATTGCCCCTTGACATTTTACCCGTGCTAGATCGGGCCAGGGGTGAGATGTCAATTTTACTCGAGCTAAATAATAAAGAGAATTATATTTGCTCAATGACTCTTAGACTTCTAGTTACCGTTAAATACTATAACGGCTAATGATGTCATGTCTTGTGATTTTGTATTTTCTAGGGTTTTTTCACCGTTATTTCTCTTCTATAAATACGGTATTTGTGATGAGATTGTTCTTCACCAAATTTCTTCCACTTTCTTTGCTAAATTTTCTCCAAAATTCTCCCCTATTTCTCATGAGCTCCATTCTGCCAACTTTATAATATAAAATTCATCACAATAAACTAAATAATTAAAGGATATGGGAGCCAAAAAGCGTCCTGCCTCCCAGAAGGCTGCTGCTGAATCTGAACCCAAAGACGTCCAAGAGGAGGAGGTGATTGAAGTTGATCCTCCTGCTCGTGCTATAGCTTTCAAGTATCAGGATTCTATTTTTTCTGCTCTTCAATCTCTGGATCCTTACTTTCCTGAAGAAAACCTATTGAAAACAAACTATGATAGGGTTTTAAGGGAGAAAAATATTATTCCTGATTCGACTGAGGTATGGATTCTTGAATCTTGCCCAGTCAGAGCTAACTGGGTGTCACCTGGTTGGTTCTGTATTTTTGAATGGGCGTTCAAAGCAGGCTGTAAGTTACCTTTTACTCCTTTAATGAGTGATACCATTCGTGCTATGGAAGTATCACCTTTTCAGATTATGCCAATGGTTTGGAAACTCATTCATTCTATTGAAAATTTATGTGCTAAACACAATCTTGTAATTACTATTAATGATATCAAGGCAATATATCATATGAAGAATCCTGTTAATGGTCGTTTTAATTTGAGAATCAAGTCGAAAATGTATCCATTATTAATTACTAACCTGGATCGACTCTGGAGATGATAAAAGTTGGGCAAAGACTTTCCTGTTCATCCGGACTGAGAGTCTGGGATCAGGCTTTGATTATCTGAGATATCCTCCCTTGGAGAGCGGTAGGTTTCCTGTACTCTTAGTTTACTATATATATTATACCAAATTAGGATGTTTGGAGTCTTACCTGTATATTTTTGGTGATTTTTGCAGCTCCTGATTGGAACTCTGATCCTCTTGACGAGGAAGCTATTTCCAGGATAGAGGCTTTCCTTGCTATTCCTGAGGAAGAGAGGGCCTGGCTCGCTAGTCCTGGGCGGGAATTGTTGCCCGGTATATGAAGACCAAGCTGAATGTGGTCAAAGTACCCAAAGGCAAGCCTGGCTCCACTGCTCTTTCCTGTACGTCTTCTATATGTTTTTATGTCAATTGTTATCTTCTTATCTGATATTTATGTATATTCTCTGTATATTCAGTATTCAGGTCTTCTGCTAGGTTGGCCAGCTTTTCTGCAAAAGATTTGAAAGCTGGGGTCGCTAGGATTGCTGAATAGTCCAAGAGCCAGGAGGCTAGTGGGAGTGATAAGACACTTGATATTTTGGTTTCTGATGTCTAGCCTCCTCAGGATCCACCCAGGCTAGTATCACCGGAGGTTGTTCAAGCTTCCAAGAGAAGGAGGGAAGATGTCGTCCCTAAAGAGGAGAAGAGAGAGAAAGAGCCTATTCAAGCTCAACCGATCAGGAGTATCAGGCAGGTGTCTGCTAGGATTGATGATATGGATGCTGCCCGGGCACGGATAAATGAGTTTTCTGCTAGGATGGGCAGCCAGCTTTTATCTGCTAATACTCTTGAGTCTTCTACTAAAGTGGTTTGTATCTTGTCTTCTCTTGTGACAAAGGCTGCTGAGCTTGCTTCTCAAGCCAAGGAGGTTAGTTGTGAGGGGATTTTTGTTTGTCATATGTTCTTTTGTGTTGCTTTACATTTGGCTGATTGACTTTCTTTTGTTTCTTGTAGGGATTGGATGCCAGGTTGGCTACCGCTTGTCATCTCGGGGATGCCCAGGCTAGGGTTTCTAGTTTGGAAGAGAAAGTGGATAAAGTTAACCGTGAGCTGCTCACATTCAGGGGAAATGAGGTAGTACTTCAATCTCAGCTGGGGACAGCTAGAGAGGCATCCAGGGCTGCTATAGTTTGTGAGGTGGCTGCAAAAAACGCTGAGAAGGCTGTCAGGCAAGAGTTGGAGGCTGTAAGGGAAGAGCTGAGAACTGTCAAGGAAGAGTTGGCTGCCGAGAAGCAGGCAATGCAAGATCAGCTGAGAAAAAATGAAGAGCTTGGTGCTGAAAGGGAACTAGTGGAGGCGCGGCTTGCTGATGCCGCTCAGTACTTCTTTGGGAAAGGCCGGGTTGATGCTATGAGGGATCCGGAATCTGACCGGGCTAATTGGGACCCGGACCGGGATGAGGCAGCTCTGGACGCCCAGTATCCTGATTTAGCCAGTATGGGTCAAGAAGACGAGGCAGATTCTCCTCCTTCCAAGGAGAAATCTGGTGATCAGGAAATGGTGGATGGTTGTGAGCCGGTTACTGGCTCGAAGCCTACTTAGACTGAAGTTTCTTTTTTTTTTTAATTTTTTGTTCTGGCCCATCCAGGGGGGGTGTTCCTAGAATGAATATTTAGGTATTTTTTGGCCCATCCATGGGGGATGTCCCTGGAATGGATAATTATTAGGTATGTGGCAAGGCCAGCTATTTTGGATGAGTAAATATTTGGTCTTTGTTGGTTCCTTTTTGTGTTTTGACAAGATATTTTTGTAGTATTGGATGTTTCACGGATCTGCCGCTTATTCGACCGGATCGGGCCATTCTTTATCTTTGGATCTGTCCGATTCATCGTGTTATGGGTGGGGTTATTGCACATGGAGGGCTTACTTCCCACCTGTCTGGAGGGCTTATGACCCATCTATGTTATACAAGTCGGGAAGAGGTTTTCCCGATTTGTATATTAAATGGAGCTCAATATTTTAAGGCCTGTTTTGCAACTGAAAATTGGGTATCAGTTGGATATTGGTGGGGTGGCCCCCAATCTTTAAGATTTGTTTTAAATAAAATGCAGTATGTAAAACAAGTATTGAAGATTCTACTTGGTAAAAATAAATATGAGAATATTGACAAGTACTTGGGCACATAATAGAAGAAATTATATAAGGCATTTATTCATATAATGGCAAGTATCATACATTTAGTTTCACATCAGGCCAGGCAAGAAATGTGAACACAAAAATTATACCTGGACCGGGAGATATAGTCTATATGTGAAATAGTTTTAAGTGTGCAATATTCCAAGCTCTTGGGATCATTTCCCCGTTCAGGGTTTGTAATCTATAAGCTCCTTGGTCGACTATTGAGTCAATTAGGTAGGGACCTTCCCAGGTTGGGGCCAATTTGCCAGCATTCTTTTCTTTTGTGTTGTGGAAGACTTTCTTGAGGACTAGGTCTCCTACCCTGAATACCCTGGCTTTTACAGTCTTGTTGTAGCTTTTTGCAACTCTTTGCTGATATGCTTCCAATCTAATGTTGGCTGCATCTCTTAGCTCTTCCGTTAAGTCCAGGTTGTCCTCCATTAGAGGTATATTGCTTGTTATTGTGTTCAGGCTGCATCTGGCTGATGGAATGTCGACCTCAGCCGGGATCACCGCTTCACATCCATAGACCAAGGAGTAGGGGTTTGGCCTTGTGGATGTTTTAGGCGTGGTTCTGTCACGAGAGGACCAGGGGAGCTCTTCACCCATCTCGCCTTTCCTTCTTTCTAGCTTCTTCTTTATGCAGGTGATTACTACTTTGTTCTGGATTCTCCTGCCTAACCGTTAGCTTTTGGATATCCTGGTGTGGAGGTTACCAGGTTGATGTTCCATTGAGCACATAAGGTCAGCTTTCTTTTTCCCACGAATTGCGTGCCATTGTCGCATACTATTTCAGAGGGATGCCATATCTACATATGATGTTGTGTTTGATGAATGCTATGACATCCTTTTCCTTGACTTGCCTGTATGAATCGGCTTCTATCCACTTGGAGAAGTAGTCAGTCATTGCTAGCATGAAAACTTTTTGTTCCGGTGCTTGAGGTAGTTTCCCTACTATATCCATGCCCCACTTCATAAATGGCCAGGGTGCGGATATGGAATGTAGTTCCTCAGATGGCTGATGGATATATGGTCCATGAATCTGGCAAGCTTTGCATTTAGAGCTAAATTCCAGGCAATCGGCCCTCAAGGTGGGCCAATAATAACTTGTTCGAGTACCTTGCTTGCCAGGCTTCTTCCGCCTTTATGATTTCCACAAAGATCCTTCATGGATTTCTGATAATATCTGTTCAGCTTCTTGTGGTTCCAGGCATCCGAGGTCACCACTGCGATTTCTTAAATAGCACGTTGTTAATAATAGTATATGAAGCGACTTTTATTTTTAGTGCTCGGCATCTTGCTTATTTAGGGAAGGATTCCTTGTTGTAGCCAAATATAGTAGGGTTTTGTCCAAGAATTGGCAACATAAATTGGGAAACTTTCATCTTGTTTATTTATTGCAAGTTCTAATAAATGTACAATGGGTATTTTGTCGAAGTCAAGGGGACTGAAGTTGGATCCTAGGCCGGCTAAGGCATCGGCCTGGGTATTCAAGTCCCTGGGAATTTGGTCAATATTAAAATTGCGGAATTTCTCTTTTAAAATCTGAACAACTTCCAAATAAAGCATCATTTTTGAGTCTTTTGCGATATATTCCGTTTACTTGGTTGGAAATAAGAAGGAATCAAGATGCGTACCTTTAGGTTTTGCACACCAAGGTCAATGCATACCTTTAATCCAAATATTAGGGCTTCATATTCCGCCTCATTGTTGGTAGCTTCGAATGCACAACTTATAGCTTGTACTATCTTATCCCCTGTGGCGATTTTAGTACTACCCCAGGCCTGTGCCTCTCATATTGGCCGCACCATCGACAAATAGGGTCCATTCTAGGTCCGCTTGGTCGTGGTCAGTTTATTTACCTCTTTTATTAGGTCGGGTTCTAGGGTTGGACTAAAATCAGCCACAAAGTCTGCTAGTGCTTGTGACTTAATTGCTATCCTTGGTTCAAATGTTATGTTGTATGTGCTTAGCTGGACTGACCATTTGCACATTCGTTCGGACAGTTCTGGCTTCCTAAGTACAGACTTGATAGGAAGATTGGTTCTAACTATTATAGGGTGGCTTTCAAAATATGGTCTTAATTTTGTGCAACTCATAATTAAAGCTAAAACATATTTTTCAAGCAGGCCATACCTGATTTATGCATTGAGTAGACTTTTACTTATATAATAGACAGGGTGTTATTGTCCGTCTGCTTCTTTGACCAAGACCGCACCGACAATTTTTTGTGATCGAATTATCTTGTCGGGGTTCATCTTTGACTGGTTTTGCCAAAGCAAGGAGGAGAGGATAGATATATTTTCAGTCCTCAAAGGCGGCTGATGATCGGGGTCCATTGAAAGTCTTTGTTCTTCCTTAGCAGACTATAGAATGATTTGCACCTCTCTAACGATCTTGAAATGAATCGTTGCTTCAGTACGCTATTCTTCCAAATCGACTTTTGTATGTCTTTGACCATCTTTGGTGGTTCTAGCTCCAGGATAGCTTTGATATGTTCAGGGCTGGCTTCTATTCCTCTTTTTGTCACCATATAGCCCAAGAATTTCCCTGCTGAGACTCCAATATGGCATTTTTGTGGATTGAGCTTCATATTGAATTTCTCCGATGATTTGGAAGGCTACTTCCGTGTCTTTGACGTGATCTTCCGCCTTTTTTGACTTGACTACCATGTCATCTATGTAGACTTCCATGGTATCTCCTATTTGGTCTTTGAACATCATGTTGACTAGCCTTTGATAGGTTGCACCGCATTCTTTAATCCAAAGGGCATAGCAAAGATAACAATATATTCCTCTTTCGGTGATGAAAGTCAGTGCTTTCCGATATGCAGGATGCATCTTTATTTGATTGAATCCGCTGGAGGCATCCATGAATGTTAACATCTCGTGGCCTGCAGGTGGCATCCACCATTGCATCGATGTGTGGCGGGGAAATGGATCTTTTGGGCAGGCTTTGTTTAGGTCGGTAGTCTACACGGACTCTCCATTTGTCGTTTTTCTTTTGAACGACTACTACATTTGCAAGCCAGTCAGGGTACATTACTTCCCTGATCATTCCCATGTCCATTAGCTTGTCAACTTCTTGGTTGATGATTTCAAGCCTCTCTGCAGCAAATTTTCTTCTCTTTTCAGATAGCTTAAATGATTTGTCAATATTCAACTTATGAGTTATAATATCAGCATCTATACCAGTCATATCAAAATGTGACCAAGCAAAACAGGACATTTTAGTTTTGAGAAAGCTGACCAGATTGGGTTTAACCGATTCTGGTGCATCTGACTCTACAAGTACCTTCCTGTCAGGGAATTCTGGGTCCAAAATGACCTCTCCTGTTTCCATCTGTGTTTGTGCAATATATTCTTCCCTGACAGGTGACTTTAATTGCTATGCAAGGGACTTACCTGACTTTGAGGGTTTCAAAGCCTGGGTGTAGCATTCTTGAGCCGTCCTTTGTTCTCCCCTGATGGTGGTTATCCCCCATTCGGTTGGTATTTTCACACATTGATGGTATGTTGATGGGATTGCTTTAACGTTGTGGATCCATGGTCTGCCCAAGATTACATTATATGAGGATAGGCAATCCATTACCCCGAATCTTTCATACGAAGCCACGCCTTCCACATAGGTTGGCAGGCTAATTTCTCCCAGGGTGTTCTTTGTTTCTCCGAATCTAACCAGACTGGATTTCTTGATGATCTTTCCTTCATCTATCTTCATAGCTTTGAGGACGTCAAGCATCACCAAATTGATTGAACGCCTCCATCTATCGTGGATTCTTGATACCTTAGTTGTGCCAATTTGCATGGTGATTACCAAGGTTGTCATGGTGTAGATCGATATTCCCTGCAGGTCCGAGTCATCAAAAGTAATAGCAGGCAATGACTTGGACCTGGAAGGGGGCTGAAGTCTAGACTCCCTGGATATTTTTTTGGCAGCCGACCTGGTCAGACCACATATTTCTGATCCTCCATTTATGAACTTGACTTCATAGATGGGGGGAGGAGGAGGAGGATCTCTGCCGTTCCCTGAATCTCTCTTGTTTTGTCCTTCATCTTTGTTCTTTGGTCAAGGGTTAAGTCCTTCAAATAGCCTTTCTTTAGGAGATATGCCACCTGTTTCCTGAGTTGGATGCATTCTTCTGTGGTGTGCCCAATGTCCTGATGGAAATCACACCATCTCGTTGGATCTTTCCTGGGGTTGTCGGATTTCTTGGGCCATCTGACCGCATCTCCCAGGCTTTCCAGGCGTTTGATTAATCCTGCAGTATTAATAGAGAAGTTATATTCAGGAATAGTTGGAAGGCTAGAAAGGTTACCTTTGTGTTCTTGTGCCATGTTGACTTCAGATCGTTCAGGCCTGGAATAGGGTGATGATCTGGGGTTGCCTCCTTTCTGGTAGGAGCTTTTCCTGTTAGTGTGACCATAGCCTTGTTTTCCTCCGGATGAGTTTGTCCTGAAATTGAGATCTTCCTCCAATCTAACATGTTCTAAGGTGATGGATTGAACAGTGGCAAAGGTTGGGCAGGCTTTCTTGGTTAACTCTGCATAGATGTCACTGTCAAGCAGGACTCCTTGCCTGAAGGCTTCTACTGCTGTTTCTTCGTCACACCTGGGATTGGCCACCTTCTCTTTGACAAATCTGGCCAGGAATTCTTTGAGAGATTCTTCAGGGAGTTGTTTTACCCTGAACAGGTTACTGGGTCTCTTGGCCATATATTTGCTGCTTGTGAATTGTTGATTGAAGGCATTGATCAATTCTGCAAAATTCTTGATACCTCCATTTGGGAGATTAATGAACCATTGTAATGCTGCTCCGGTCAGGGTTGTACCAAAGCCTTTACACATGCAGACCTGCCTGAGTTCACTG
Organism: Silene latifolia; assembly: GCF_048544455.1. NCBI lineage: Eukaryota > Viridiplantae > Streptophyta > Magnoliopsida > Caryophyllales > Caryophyllaceae > Silene > Silene latifolia. The sequence continues at coordinate 173,653,716 of NC_133538.1, forward strand.
GGTATTGAGGCAACCAACATCTTCTGTTTGAATATGGCAACGTGATTTTGTGAATCAGAGGTCCCATCATAAGTTCTCATGGATGGAACGGTAAATTTCTTGGGGAGATCAATCTTTGCAATTTCATCTTCAAAGGGTGAATCTGCAAAGTCGTCAACTTCAACCTCACCACGTGGTCCGTACTCCAGTATATATTTTCTATTTTGTTGTGGAATTTTTGAATTTCCTGAAACATAGCCATTATTATTGCTGCTTCAGTCTTGTTTGTTTCATCATTGGAAATGATTGGGGTACAGGATAATGTATCCTTCTCCGGGGTTCCAAAATTGGAAAAGTCAATGTTTTTGATAATGGATGAGAATGGGGTTCCTGGCTCGAATCTGGTCTTGGAGCCTGAAGCATGATTTTCCAATTTTTTCCTCGTGCTAGACTCGATTCCTTGACCTATTGATTTACCGCCTTGGTTTGCCTTCTCTTGAATTGCCTCCAATTCTTTGATTTTAGCCGGGCGGCCGCTAATTGTTGTTCGGGTGAGTGAGTTCCACCATTTTTGTATGTGAATATTAAATGGAGAATGGTAAAAGGAATTTTTGATTAAAGAACTAGATGCCCCACGGTGGCGCAAATTGTTTTAGCAGGATTTTCCCGAATGAATCCTACTTTGATTAGAGAGTAATTTGGGTATCTAGTTCTATATGTTTGGAAAAGATTAACGAGTAAATAATAAGAAAAGACTAAGTATAGAGAATATTGCTTATATTATATGGATAAGTTGAGTACAAATTAGTGTATACGATCGAATATTTGGGAAGTAATGAGAGGAAAAATGTAGAATAACTAAGGAGTAATTGATCCCCGATTATCTATTTACAAATGCTATTTATAGTTCTCTAAATATTAACGTTACAATGATTTCAACCTCTTTCCCAATTGTAGGAGTTGGATTAATAGGGCATGCTCCCTATTAATCCGCTTGACTTATTCTACTCTTAACCAATCTTCAGCTTTTTCTCCTTTACCCGTCTTGATTCATGGATGATATAGTCTTATAGTTGGACTTGGTCTTCCTTGAGAATAGGACACGATTATTCATTCCCAACAACTGCTTTTCTTGTTTATCTTCTTAATCCATCCTGTTTTAATGCCCTACCAGGCTATTCTGCATTTACCATCGGCTTCTCTTCCAGGATTTAGTAGCCTGCTTGCTATAATATTCTTCAACAGCTAAATAGTAGTTAGATTTGTCCGGTCTCTGGTTACCTCAATCAGCCTAGTAAGGTCAGGCCAGGTTAGAGTCAGACCAGGCTAAACTGGGCCTAACAGGGAGGAATAGTGATTTTTAGCTTCTCTATTTGCAATTTGAAATGTGGAAAATAACGGTTTTTAATTCCGTTATTTGGATTTTTGAAATTTTGAGGAAAATAGCGATTTTTAATTCCGTTACTTGCGAATTGAAATGTGGGACGAGTTACTAGTTGTAACTCGTAATATTGCGAAATGGGTAGATGCTATAGGGTTTGGGTTTAAAAGCCCTAAATCCTCGAAAATGGGAAGAGGAAGCCTTAAGGGGCGCGAGCAAGGCGGCGATACAATGAGGCTTTCATTTTTTTCCTTAAGAGGACGCGAGTAAGGCTGCTTCACCATTTCGCCTTCTCTTTGACAAAAAAAATCAAAAAAAGCTCTCAAATCGCATTTTTCGATCTCATTTGTTGCTTGGATTCGTGCTACAATCATCATGTCATCTCAAGGTATGTAAATCCTCTTGATTCCTTTTGCTTTTGTTCTTGTTTTCGTTGATTAAATCGAGACAAAACCCTAATCCGTCTCAAATCAAATTGGGCGTTTTTGTTTAGCTCGGTTTTTGGTGGAATTGTTGGTTACATTAGGTTAAAAATCCGTCTAGGAGAATAGGGATGCTTTTAGTTTGCATTTTGGCTTCCGTTCTCGTTCCCTTTGTGCGGAAATTGCGACTAGGGTCATAAGACCGTCTCATTTCGCGAAAACCGTGTTTGTTGCTTGTGTTGTGGGCCCCACTAGGTTGCATTGTAGTCAGGGAGAGTCATTTGTGCTATGTGCGATCCTTGTCGCTTGTGAGAGGCTCAAATTTTGTGTTTTGCATTCGTCACACGGTCTTATACTGACGAAAATAGTGCTTGTTTGGGCTCAAACTGAGCCGTCTAGCTTGGACATGTTTTCCAAAGACATTGTAGGTCACATTAGGACGCGATCGAGTCATGTTGCTTTACCATGGCCGTAATTTGAATTTTTGGCCTTTACGCGCTCAATTTGTATCAGTTTCGCCTTGTTAGGGCTTTGTCGTGATGTTTTACTAGGAGTAATTTTTGTGGGCGATATGTGAATTGGGGGGGGGGGGTATTTTTGCGGATTATAACTCCTCTTTCACTTGAAATTGGCGAGTCGGAGGGTTTCTTGTGCTAGTTTGCATTTGTAAATTGGATGGGGTCGGGCGGGCTTCCCCTTATTGGTTTGTATTGATGTTGTTTTGCGTTTGCAGGTTATTTTTGCTTGGTGCTTTTTTGTTTGGTTTTGTCTATTTTGTGCCGTCATAATACTGAAATTTCGGCGGACATTGGGCTTTCTTTCTTGCTTTTATGTGAGTGTTCTAGGGCTTCTGGGCCCGCTAGTGCCGAGTCGGGGATTCGGGAGGAGAAGGTCATGAGGACCCTGGATTTTTTAGCCCAGACTGGGCCGGTAGGCACCTCGGGTTGTAGGTCGGAGGTAGTAGTAGAGGGCGCTGTTGAGGAGGCCGCTGAGCTCAGGGAGGCTGGTGGTGTTAACAGGACTCGGGTGGAGTCCGGGGCTGGTTCTTCTGGGAGGAGGGTTACCATTAGTAAGAGAGATCCTCCGGTCTCCCGGCGAGAGCTTGAGGGAGTTGTCTGGGTTGTTGAGCAGGGACCTCACCGTATCGTATAGTCTCGCGGTGCAAAGAGGCGGAGGGTGGAGATTGAGGCAACGCCTATATCTAGGAGTTGGAGGCTAGACGAGTTTAGCCCCGGCGAGGGCTGAACTTGCGGGTAGCTCCGACGTAGGCCAAGGGCTGGAACAGTAGCCGATTGCTGTTGCGTCTTGACACCCACATTTCTCATCGGGTGCACAAGGGCCTGGTAAGTCTGTTACACTTGGCTATGAATATGCATTCTGACCCAGTTTAGTTTTGATTTCAGGAGATTGCCGGTATGAGGACGTTCTCCGGCTACTCGACTTGTCTGGGGTTTTACAACTACCTACAAGAGGGCTCGAGGGCGCTGATAGAGAGATCAGCTATGGGCCTATAGGTGGTTGCTTAGCGTGATATCCGCGGGTCCCAAGTTTAATCGATCTTGTGTATGATCCGGGCGATGATCAATCGCTATTGCGCACGACATCGTCGTTCCATATGCAGTTTGGGGAGATCAGCATCACCTTGAAGGATTTTGATATGGTGTCGGGTCTTCCTTTCGGCGAGATGCAAGTTGCGTTTTCTGAGGCACCGGAGAGAGTGTCTTCTGCGGCGATCACGAGGCTGATTTGTGACGTTTTGCCTCCGCCGAGTGCTCCTTTCACGTTGGCGAGTTCCTTTGTGAGGGACCACTTAAGGCCGAGGGTAGGTGGTATAGTTCTAGCGCCGGTGGGTAGTCTTGAGGCAGAGCCTCGGACGGATGCAAAGGAGGCCCGGTTGTGGTTGTGGTACTTCTTGGGTTCTTCCTACTTTGGCCACAAGGGTGCGTGCTTGTCAACCAAAGTCATCCCTCTAATAGATGACTTGGACGCCTTGGGTCATTTTGACTAGGTGACGGTTGCTCTGGCTCAGTTCAGCCATTGCTTACATGCTGCCGTTCATCCAGAGACGATGGACGAGGGGAGTGAGCCTGCCTTAGTTGGTCCAGGCCTCATCTTGGAGGCATGGATGTTTTGTCCTTGTTTCTTTTGTGGTTTATTTTTAGATTTTTGTGTTTTGTGTTTTGTGGTTGGCTTTTTGTGTTGTTGACTACCTGTCGATTTTTTGTTTTTGTAGGCCTGGATGTACTCCTACTTTCCCATACTACGTCCCAGGATTGTGACGGTCGCGCCGACGACATACCCTGCTGTGAGAGGATGGGTGGTGGCTTGAGTGAAGTTGACAAAGTCCACCTACTTGAACTGTAGGCGTCGGGTGAACGCTCTTCGGTTGGGTGACGTGAGTCTTCTTCCTTATCTTTTTTGTTTGGAAAGTTAGAAATAGGTTGATTAGGTAGCTATGAAGCCATCAGTTCCCTTGCCTCTTACGTTGTTAGTTGACCGTTTTTTTTGTTGTGGCCCAGTTCATTCCAAGGCCTCGGACGAGCTAGACGGGAGTACCAGTTTCTTTAGGGGAGCCCTTGAAGTCCCGCACCTCTTGTTTTCTGTACTTAGAGACGACGATAGAGCCAGTGTGGTACCTCAGAGAGTGTCTATCTCGTCAGTTCTCTACTGAGACCTTTGTAGTGCCTGTCGACCCTCTTCGAGTGCTGTTCCAGGAGTCGACGCCTTAAGAGGCCTTGCTCACCTTCACGAGCGTGGAGGTGAGAAGTTGCTTTTGAGGGAGGGGTCGTACGAGACCTTCCACTTGTCGAGGCTTGCTTGGTGGCCGATCAACGTATGTCACTGCCTTGTACTTATTTTTTGGCCTTGTAAGGCTTTTGTTTTCTTGCTAATGCTGTTTCTTGAGCAGGGGGTCGACCACATCATGAGGATTCAGACTCCGAGTTTCCCGACATAGACGACTTACTTGGGGCCAGGCGATGAGGCGTTGGAGCTGCGCTTGCCAGAGCCAGTTTTTCCGGAGGTGACCGACGTTGGTCTCGAGTGGAGATTGACGGTCCTGAGGGTGAGTTTCTTGGCTTTAATTCGCACCTCGTTGGGCTTTTTATTACGCTTTTTCCTGATTATTTTTTTGTCTTTCAGGTGTTGTCCGTCAATTACCAGGCTTTGTACCGGACGACCAACTGCTGGAGGATGTTGGCTAGTGACTTGGCTACGAGGGAGGCTCGACTTGTCTAGGTAATGTTTTTGTTGGTTGTTTTTTTTTATTTGGCCATTGTCTTTTGTGTTTTGTTTACATGGTTTCGAGTCTGATGACCCATGCTTTTTTTTTGCAGAGCACTGTGGATCGGCGGAGCTGGCCCAAGTTTGTGCTGAGTTGAAGGAGGCGAGGGTAATGATCCATGGGTAGGGGCTCGGGATCACCACTCGTGATGAGGATTTGCAACGTCGAGAGGAGGAGCTGCGACGCCGAGAGGCTGAGAGCATCTCGTTTAAGGCTCACATGGCTGCAACGGAGGCTTCTCGTGCTACGACGGAGTCGGAGATCGTATTGGAGCAGGAGACATTGAAGAGCTCTCCCGAGGGGACGCCAGAGTACGAGACTGTGTTTGTCTTGGTCGCGACTCCTAAAGCGAGTGGGACTATCCCACCTAGGGATGCTGAGTAGCTTTAGTAGCTGTTTTTACTTGTATTTTGGACTTTGACTTGTATATGTGTGTGGGTATGTTTTGCTTCAGGCGGTTTTGTACATATGGCTCTTTTATGGCTTTTTTGTGTTGTGGTTCGTTTTTGTGTTGTGTTGTGTTTCGCTTGTGCGTGGTGTTTCGTCTTTGCGTCGTGTTTCGGGGAATTCGGTCAGCGGCGGACTCCTAGTTTCCTTTAGTATTCACACCTGCAATGTTAGTGTAGAAAATAGGCAACAAGTAACATACACGCAGCATTCGTACACGTATAAGGCACGTTAAAAGCAGACGAGATGCTGTCGAAACGACTGCGACGTCTCGAAGTTTAACATTTGAAATCATTTGGGAATTTGCTTGTTTGAAAATGATTTTAAAAAATTTCCGTAACAAAGCAACACGTTTGGACTCTTTAAAAATTAATTCGAAATTTGCGGAAATTGTATTGAAAGTTTGGAAATCAAATCAATTTTGTGGGAATTAAATCGAATTCGCGGGGATCTTGCGAAAAATTAAATCGAATTTGCAGAAATTGATTTGAGACTTGTTTTGGTGTCAAACCGTCTTTTGAATTTAAGTGAAGTAAATTCCAAGAAATTGGATTTGTGTAAGTGTTTGAAGGATTTGATTTTTGAATTTTGTGAAAAACGATGTCGCGGAGATTTTTTGTAAAAAGGATGTGCAAATGGTGTGGAAAACTTTGAAATTTATTTGACATTTGTCATGGAGCCGATGCGTCGCGGATCGGGGCAACTAGCCCATCCCCCCTTTAAAAAATAAAAATAAAACTATATGTTTAAAAGCGGGTCTTGAACACCGTGTCGGACTTCGTGGAACGTGAACCCAAGGAATAAAGAGAGGGTGTGAAAAGACAAAAGTTTCTTGGTAGGCCAAAAGAGGCGCGAGTATGTTGGCGAGGGAAGGTAGTGTGTCAGGAGAAAACACAACTAGAAAAGGACAAGTCAAGGTGCGGATTTTTAGATACAGCCCTAAGGGGTGTGAGCTATGATGCGAGGGAAACCAGCCCTCCATTTTTTTGAAAAAAAACGCTGCTGTTTTCTGCGTATATAACGACTTGTGCTTTCTTGTTTCATTAACCCGAAACACAAAAACTCTACGAAAACATCCTTTTTCCTTCCACAAAGTCATGGATACTTTTGAAGGTAGGTTGCGTCATTGGTGCCGAGGTTTGTCTCCACCCGAGAAGTATCAACTCGATGTCATGCGAGTTGGTCAATTGTTGGTGGTTCGTCAAGTGAAGGTTCAAGCTTTCTTTCTTGATGCATGTTCTCAGTTTTGGGACCCGAAACTTCTTGTTTTCGTCTTCCCGAAAGGTGAAATTTGCCCTCTTGCCGAAGAAGTGGGTGCTATTGGAGGATGGTCGAGTTGTACTCCAGCTCTTCCTCTGACTCGACTGTGTTATAAGGAGAAATTCTGCTCCATGCTTGACTTATCAAAGAGCCCAATGGATTTTCTCCTTGCCCCTCATGGTGATGATATGATGGCCTTCATCAACATCTTTTCCAATCGGTTGGATGCTAGTGTCTCGGAAGTTGCTAAAAGAAGGGCTCTTGCTTTTTGCTTAGTGCATGCCTACCTTTTTGTTGAGGCGTTGAAGAAGGAGGGGCCAACTTGGTATGGTAACATGACCCTTATTCATGTTGTTGAGCAAATGAAGCATGGATGGGATCCTTATTGGTTGCTACTTGGTGAAATTGTGCAAGCCTTAGATAAGAAGAAATCCCATGAGGATTCGTCTTGGTTCGGGTCTCCTAGAATTCTCCAAGTTTGGCTTATGGAGAAGCTTAGATTGTTGAGCCTCACATTGATGTTATCTCTTATTCTTTCCGCCACTTTAACATGAGAAAGAAGTTGTATGCGGATAGCTTTGCATGCACCGAAGCCTATTGGACCTCGAGGTTGATGGGGGAGGGTGTTCCTCTTATCCTTTAGGTCATGCCGTGGTGGCGCTTGAGGTCTTTCACGGGGTTGCCCGTTTTAGCCGCTTCTTCTTGCTCTTTAATGGTTGTTGGCATGAAGGTTGTTTCCTTCATTTATCCGGATCGGGCCATGAGGCAAATGGGTCACCAACAAAAGGTGCCTGCTCGAGATACGTTGGTTCAAGAGAGCTTGTTTTGGACCTCCGAGTTAGTGGAGTGGTTTGAGAGATGGTGGGACCCTCGGCCGATTTGGGACGTGCCAAATCCCACTCCTACTACATGGGTGACTCCCATAAATGTCAAGTGGTTAAGAGCTTCCACCTAGGAAGAAATGTCAGGGTTCCGCAAGGATGAAGTTAGTGACTTGAAGTATCGGGAAGCGGCTAAGGCAAATCGTGCTTTCTTTGACCACTTTGATGATGATGATGATGATATGAGTCCGAGTGTAATGAGGCAGCCAAAAAAGAAGAGCTTGGGCCCTAAGGAGGCTTTGGGCCGCGTGTAGGCCAAGCTCGGGCCGGGTAGTAGGCCGTGTAGGAACCTGGGTGCGCTGGTTGTCGTGGATTCATTGAGGATCCGTTCGGAGGAGGAGATTTGAGCTAGGTGTGCTACCGAGGAAAGCAAGGGGAAGATGTATCTTGGTGGCAAAGTTAAGGGGAGGATGGAAGCGTACGGATCTCTACCTTCTTTATTATTATGTTGTATTAGGGTGTGTTTGTGTGTTGTACAGTTATTATGTTGTATTAGTCATGTTGTTGTGTGTAATGGTATGTGGTATGTCTTATTATGTAAAAGATTGTAATAACCATAGTTTATAAGACCTATACTCGGTCGAGTAAACCGAGTACTCGACCGAGTAGAGCCCACTCGACCGAGTGGGGGACCCAGTGAGACCTTTAACCTTGGGAAATTTTATGATGTTGAGTCACTCGACCGAGTGACGGTTCACTCGACCGAGTGGCGGTTCACACGACCGAGTGGCGGTTCACACGACCGAGTGGCGGTTCACACGACCGAGTGGCGGTGCACTCGACTGAGTGGAGCTTCACTCGACCGAGTGCCCTATCGCTCTTCATCTTTTACACGGGATTATGGTAGGTGGTCTCACATTCGAATCCTTATTTTTCAGATTTCCTCTCATATTCTCTCAAGAACCTTATCCTCTTATCACTCTAAAATCCATAAATAATCCCCTCGAGTCTTACTCTAATGATTTTGTACATACCTTGAAGATTCACCTTCAAGTCTTTATTCCTTTCCATTGATCATACCTTATGTTAGGCCTGGAAATCCGCAGACGTCCCTGATCAGTATCTCACCTTAACCTGACCATCAGGCTGTCAGGGTGTCAAGGTATCTGGACACATGAAGATAGGCGTCAGGCCATGGAGAGGACAACTGTCAAAATATCAGGACGATATCAGACCAGGAAGACATATTACAAGAGGAATATATGCGCAACATTGAATATGAAGATCTCGCAGTAAATGCAGTAATTAAGGGCGTAATATTGGCAATTATTGCGGGTAATTAAGGAGAATAATCCACACTAATGCCGCCATCACATAGCCGTTCAGCAAGAGCTTATGTAAGGTATATTTGGAAATCATTTAAAGGATCATCACAAGACAAAGCAATATACAACATTCTCATTTCATTCATAGATAATTACGTCTAATTGTGCCCAATACATAATACAATAGTGAAATCCTCTCCTGGCTTGGTGCCCGTGGTTTTTTCCCATTTAAGGGTTTTCCACGTACAAAATTCTTTGTCTTATTGTTGTTATTTTTTATTACATTTACAGTTTATATTTTCCCCTAACAACCTGACTATTAGGGCATTTAGAGCTAGTTAACCCTACCCAAATCTACCCTGACCTGATTTCGCCTTGCGCAAAATCCACACAAAACAATTGGCGCCCATCGTGGGGCATCTAGCTCTTTAAATCCTTTTTTCTCATCTTACAAAAACTCAAAAATCCTACAAAAATGGCCCAGCCTACCATTGAAGAACAATTGAACGCAGCTCTCTAGCAAATCGCTGAGTTGGAAAGCTTGAAAGAAAAAGTAGCCCAAACTGAAGCAGAAATCCTACAACTAAGAGAATCTGAGTCAGCTCTGAAACAAAAATTAGAGAAAACCCAAGGAGCAGGCTCTAGATTCCAGCCAGGAACCCCATTTGCATCAATCATCAAAAACATCGATTTCTCCAGTTTTGGGAGCCCAAGTGGTTCTAAATTCATTAATGTTGATGGTGACGGTGAACTAAAGAATGACAATGAAAATCCTGATGAATCTGCAGCAGCCATCATGATGGCAGTGGTTCAGGAGATCAAGAAACTCAATGGAAAATTTGACAAGATACCTGGAGTACCTACCAACATGGAAGAAGTTGCCCCTGACAGTTATGCCGATTCGCCTTTCATAGATGAAATAGTCAAAGTAGATTTACCAAAGAAGTTTGTGGTCCCATCCATGAGGGTCTATGATGGAACCACAGATCCACAAAATCACGTGGCTCTCTATAAACAAAAAATGCTGGTTGCATCTGTTCCCAGCGAATTTAGACAAGTTTGCATGTGTAAGGGATTTGGAACGACCCTGACCGGCCCTGCTCTGCAATGGTACATCAACCTGCCAATTGGGAGCATCCATTCCTTCGCCAACCTGATCAACAGCTTCAACCAGCAGTTTGCGAGTAGCGGAGAATTGGAGAAATGATCCAGTGTCCTTTACCGAATCACACAGAAGCCTGATGAAACTCTCAGGATATTCCTTGCAAGATTCAACAAAGAGAAAGTATCCATTCCCAGATGTGACGTTGGAACAGCAGTGGAGTCATTCAGGCAGGGATTGCTACCACACAGTGACTTATACAGCGAGCTCATAAGTATCTCTGCCATACCTTCGAAGACGTTCAGGCCAAAACTCTTGCCTTTATCAGTCTAGAAGAAGACAAAAACTACAAACTTGGATCACCCAGTGAACCGAAGGGTTATAAGATGAGCATTAGGAAGAACAACAAAGGAAACAACTATAGGCCCACTCTATATTCCAGGCCAGATCAATCAGAAGTTAACCTGGCTCATGAGTATCAAGGTAAGGCTAAAGTTTTTCCACCTATTTCTGAACATAACTTCAGTGTTGATATTGCAGGGTTAATCCAGAGACTTGACAACATGGGATCAGTAGTCAGATGGCCCATAAAGTCAGAAAATCCCAACCCTAGAAGGGACAATTCCAAATGGTGCGAATTCCACATGGACATTGGACACACGACGGATGACTGTTTCACCCTGAGGAAAGAAGTGGTTTATCTGCTAAAATCCGGGTACCTAAAAGACCTGATCAAGACGAAAGGTAGGAATGTGAACCAGGGCAAAGAGGATCAGGAGCACAAGCAGGATCACAACCTCCCTCCACCACCTCCAATATACGAAGTAAAATTCATATCTGGTGGATCATAAATCTGCGGCCTGACCAGTTCAGCAGCAAAAAAGATAGCCAGGACGCCAAGGACAGTCTCACCCTGCAAACCAGACCATATCCCAACAATCACTTTCAACGATTGTGACCTGGTAGGTATTCCTGATGTTCATCATGATAGCCTGGTAATTTCTATGCAGATTGGAACCGCCACAGTGAGAAGGATCCTTTTAGATGAAGGCAGCTCAGTAAACCTGATCATGCTTGACGTGCTGAAAGCCATAAAAATCAATGACCAAATCACCAAAAAATCCAGTGTCCTGGTAGGATTCAGTGGCGAAACCAGGAGCACTTTAGGAGAAATCCACCTCCCAACCTACGTTGAAGGAGTCTCATCTTATGAGAAATTTGGAGTCCTTGATTGCCTGTCATCTTACAACGCAATCTTGGGTAGACCCTGGATTCATAATGTCAAAGCCGTACCATCAACCTATCATAAGTGTATCAAGATACCAACAGACTGGGGCATAGCCACAGTCAAAGGGGATCACAAGACAGCCCAGGAATGCTACACAACAGCTTTGAAGCCTTCCAAGGCAGGTAAGTCCCTTGCATAGCAATTACAGTACCCTCTCAGGAGCACTTATGTAGCACCTCCCAGAATGGAAACAGATCAAGTAATTCTAGACCCTGAGTACTCTGACAGGTATGTTTTAGTAGGATCTGACGCCTCGGATAGTGTCAGGCCCGAACTGGTAAAGTTCCTTAAAAATAAATCATCCTGGTTTGCTTGGTCACATTTTGATATGACTGGAATTAATGCCGATGTAATTACACATAAACTCAATGTTGACCCATCTTTTAACCCCGTGCAATAGAAAAGACAAAAATTTGCAGCTGATAGAAATGCTATAATTAACGAAGAAGTGGAAAAACTCTTGGATATGGGAATGATCAGGGAAGTAATGTACCCTGAGTGGCTGGCTAACGTGGTTGTTGTGCAGAAAAACAATGGAAAGTGGAGAGTCTGTGTAGACTACACTGACCTGAACAAAGCTTGTCCCAAAGATCCATTTCCTTTACCACATAATGATGCCATGGTAGACGCCACAGCAGGCCATGAAATGCTAACATTCATGGACGCTTCCAGTGGGTTCAATCAAATAAAGATGCACCTGGCGACCAGGAGAGTAAATCTGCGTTCATTACAGACAAGGCATATACTGTTACACTGCCATGCCTTTCGGCCTGAAGAATGCAGGGGCAACGTACCAGCGCCTGGTCAACATGATGTTTAAAAACCAAATAGGCGATATCATGGAAGTGTACATAGATGACATGGTGGTAAAATCCAAAAATGCAGCAGATCACGTGAAGCATCTGGAAATAGCATTTGAGATATTGGAGAAATACAATATGAAGCTCAACCCAGCAAAATGCCACTTTGGAGTCTCTGCGGGCAAATTCCTTGGATACATGGTCACAAAAAGAGGCATAGAAGCCAGTCCTGAACAAATAAAAGCTATCCTGTAACTACAGTCGCCCAGATCTGTCAAGGATATCCAAAAATTGACAGGACGGGTAGCTGCCTTGAACCGTTTCATATCGAGATCCTCTGAGAGGTGCAAAACATTTTATAACCTCCTCAGAAAGAATAAACAGTTTCAATGGACGGATGAACATGAGATAGCCTTTCAAGACTTAAAATGCTATCTATCATCTCCACCCTTACTGGCTAAACCAAAAAAGGGAGAACCCCTGTCAGTATAGTTATCCGTTAACTGACACAGCAGTCAGTGCAGTCCTAGTAATAGAACAGGACGGCCAATAACACCCTGTTTATTATGTAAGTAAAAGCCTGCTGGATGCTGAGATGAGGTATGGACTACTTGAGAAATATGTTTTAGCTTTGATTATGTCATGTACTAAATTGCGACCTTATTTTGAAAGCCATCCCATTATAGTCAGGACCAACTTACCCATAAAATTTGTCCTACGAAAGCCTGAATTATCAGGCAGGATGGCCAAATCATCAGTGCAAATTAGCACATACGATATCTCTTTTGAGCCCAGGGCAGCAATCAAATCGCAGGCCCTAGCAGACTTTGTGGCTGACTTTAGCCTTAACCTGGAACCCAACCTGAAAAAAGAGGTCAACTAATTAGAAAATAAAACCCCAGACCAAGAATGGACCATATTCATAGATGGGGCATCCAACGTCAGGGGAACAGGGTTAGGATTAGTGCTCAAATCACCACAGGGAGATATGTTAGCAGAAGCTATAAGCTGTGAGTTCAAAGCTACAAACAACGAAGCAGAATATGAAGCTCTGATAGCAGGCTTAAAGGTATGTCTAGACCTCGGTGTTCAAAACCTAATGGTAAAAACTGATTCACTTCTAATTGCTAATCAAATAAAGGGAATTTATACGGCTAAGGATGCAAAAATGATTTCGTATTTAGAATGTGCAAAAAACCTTACCGCTAAATATGCTTTATTTGATATAGATCAAATATCGAGAGACTTGAACACCCAGGCTGATGCATTGGCCAGCCTAGGTTCAAATTTTACCCCTACACTTTTCGATAAAATACCAATTATTCATTTATTAGAGCCAGCTATCACCAAGCCTGAACAAGTCAATCCTGTCAATCAGGATAATAACTCTTGGACTAAACCCTATTATGCTTGGTTTCTCCGAGGAATACTGCCTCAGGGGAGACATGAAGCAAGGGCGTTTAAAATTAGAGCTTCAACTTACGCTATTATCAATAACACTTTATTCAAGAGATCGCAGGTTGGACCTTACCTAAGATGCTTGGAGCCTGACGAAGCCAAACTAGTACTTCAAGAAATACACGATGGACACTGTGGCAACCACAAAGGAGGAAAGAGCCTGGCAAGTAAAGTTCTCAGGACAGGCTGATATTGGCCTACACTGAGGGCTGACTGCCTGGAATACTCTTCAAAATGCGAAGCCTGCCAAATCCATGCACCAATCATACATCAACCATCTGAGCTCTTACATTCAATTTCTACACCCTGGCCATTCATAAAGTGGGACATGGATATTGTGGGGAAACTGCCCGTAGCTCCAGGACAAAAAGTATTCATGTTGGCTATGACTGATTACTTCTCCAAATGGATTGAGGTTGATTCTTTTAGGCAAGTAACTGAAAAGGAAGTAATATCCTTCATCAGGACAAACATCATTTGTAGATTTGGAGTCCCGTCAGAAATAGTATGTGATAATGGAACCCAATTTGTGGGAAAAAAGACCCAAACATTTTGCCAAGAATGGAATATCAACGCTCGTAACATCAACCCCTGGATACCCAAAAGCTAATGGCCAGGCTGAATCAAGCAATAAGGTAGTCATAAACTGCCTAAAAAAGAAGCTAAAAAGAAGACGAGGCAGATGGGCTGAAGAACTTCCATTAGTATTATGGGCAGACAGGACAACTCCAAAGACATCAACAGGCCAAACACCTTATTCTTTGGTGTACGGCTGTGAAGATGTCATTCCTACAGAAGTACGAGTGCCAACATCAAGGTACAGCCTGAACAATGTTGAAGCAAATAGAAACCTGATGCAAGATAACCTGGTTCTAACAGAAGAGCTATGAGATGCCGCCAAAATCAGGATGGCATCATACCAACAATCAGTTGCCAGGACTTACAACAAAAATGTCAAAATCAGAGTTTTCATGGAAGGAAACCTCGTCTTACGCAAAGTTTTTCCAAATAAGAAAGAAAAATCAGCAGGCAAACTGGCCCCCACATGGGAAGGCCCTTACTTGATTGATTCAATTGTTGGACAAGGAGCATACAGGCTCCAAACACTAGAAGGAGAAATAATCCCAAGATCCTGGAATGTAACCCATTTAAAATTATTCCATATGTAAAGATCAGATCCAGTTACAATCAGGTACAAACTCATATCATTACTCAACATGATGTGCTACCTGAAAAACTATGTGTTTTACATGCTCTGTATGCAATTCATGTCTATATATTTAACTAACCCATTTTCTCTCACTTTTTGAATCCTGAACAATTATACATGATAAATGTTTTATATGCATAAATATTCAGGATTGAGGGCTACTCTACTATATATCAATTTCTGAAACAAAATTTTGCACTAAACTATGCCTAACGAGTTGGTAACCATCACCAGATACAGTAAATGTCAGGACCAATCAGGCATGAAATAATTGCTTGACCTTACTAGGTTTACTGCAAATGATTACAACTGGCTAGACGCAGCAAGACAGGTGCAAGGATGTTCTCTCACAACCACTTAGTCTAAACGACCTCTTGACAGGCAAAATACCAAGCCCTCCAGATAGGCAGGGTACATAAGCCCTCCTGACAGGCCAGTTTTCCCACCCCTTCAAGCATTATGGCAAAAAACTATACTTGGTTGAATTACTCACGACGGTTCAAATAACAGGATAAATCAAAATATGCTTTGCAGGTTAACTAAACACAAATTTTGACAGGTCCATCGGGATGGGAAAAAGAAAAACTCACAGGCTCAAGCAAAGTCAAAAAGGCAAAATCAGCCAAAATAGGCCACCATGCCTATATCAATAAAGCCCTTACTCCCTGGGCAAAGGCGCCAAAATATTCATAAAGTCCAGGGATAGTCTCCCTGACCTGGATAAAGACAGAAAAAGAAAATAATAATTGTTCGTCCAGGGACATCCCCCCTGGATGGGCCAAAAACCAACTAAAGAAATCAAATTACTGCTTCTCCTTAGAAACAGTACCAGCACTCCCACTCTTAGCCGGATCAGCATCAACATCCTGCTCCCCTGGAGAATCGACCTCCTGTTCATTTCCCATGTTATGCAGGTCAGGATACTTTGAAGCAGCAAAAGCCATCTCAGCCTCAGGGTTCCATTTCTCCCTGGCCTCGATAGGCTCTGACATAGCAGCGGCCCTCCCCTTAATATATAAATAAATAGAAGCATCATCTAGCTTGAACTCCAGGTCATCCCTCTCCTGGGTGAGCTCTTCATTCCTGTCCAAAGCTTCCTGCAAGAGCCACTTACTTGAATCTGCCTTAGCCTTAGCAGCATCCCTCTCAGCCTGCACCCTCACCAAGTTAGCAGCTTTAGCAGCCAGGTCAGCCCGTGCAAAATCCAGTTCAGACTTCAGCCTATCATAATCTGATCTCATCAGATCAATCCTGGCTACCAAAGAAGTAGCCTGATAGGCGTTATGGAGACAGGTCGCAGCACCCTGACCAAAAACAGGAAGAAGAATATAAATAATATACCCTAATAACAAACATACCTAAACAGAATACACATAAAAATAAAAATTGCCTACCTCCCTCACAGCAGCCAGGGCACCTGCCCAAAGGCTGAGTGAATGATCCACTGAAGCAACCGCCTAAGTAGCAGTCTCAACAAGGTCAAGGGTGAGCATAACGTCTGACTTAGAAGCAGCATAATCCTTAATCTTCACCCTAGAAGCCTCCATATTGTCCACCCTGGCCTTCACTTCCCTGACCGGGGCAGAAATGTCAACGTCTTCAATTTTTCTTTTTTGGGCTGCTGAACTTGTTTCAGCAGGGGCAGCAGGTACAACAGTGACCTTAGGAGCATCAGGTTGTTCAGTTAAATTGATAACAGGCTCAGCATCTCCGCTTCCCTGGGAGCCTTCCTCTTTGATCTTAGCCAACCTGGCTGAGGGGTCAGCCATACCAAACCTGGCAAGGCGAGTAGACGACCTGGTGGCTACAACACAAAACACTATATTAAGCAATATAAACTAAACATCACCAGGAAGCCAAAGTAAGAAGAAAAAAGAAATTAAGATAGACTTACTGCCTGAGGTAGTGGCACTAACAGCTCCAGAAGGTTTAGCTACCCTGGCAGCGCCATCAGTCTTCAAACAACGAGGGAGATGGCTAACCCCACAACAGAGAGACCAAGACCTCTCCAAAGGAGGAATAGTAAGGAAAGCAGAAATACTGGTAGTGGGATACTCAGTTTCAGTAACCTAATCATCAACTGCACACATAAAAGGCATGATTCAATATGAATTTCATTTTATTTTTTACTAACGAGTAAAACATGCAGGACAAAAGAAAAACTAAAAAACTCACCAGCAACGCAAGCTTCGTAATTTAAATACGCCAGGTCAGGACCCATAGAATTGGTCCTGACAAACATGTACCCAGCAGCCCAGCCCTTATCATGGCCGCTATCCAGATTTCTCAAAAGGGGAGTAGTAGAAGCCCTGATCTTAAAACTTATACGACCAGGACTATTGGTTTTAACAGCATAACAAGCTTTCAGATCATCAAGGGAAAACGAGATATTGTGTCTTTTACAGAGATACTCAACGGAACACACAACCTTCCACACCATAGGCATCAGTTGATAAGATGGAACACCAATCTCCTTAATAACCTCAACCATAAGAGGAGAAAAAGGAAGCTTACAACCTGCCCTGAAAGCCCAGTCATGAATGCAGAACCAACCAGGACAAGCCCAGTCAGCCCTGATAGGAGAATTCTCAGGGATCCAGACTTCAGCATCAGTAGGGATGATCCCCTTATCCTTCAACACCTTTTCAAACTCAGGCTTCAAACGATTTGCAAGAGACTGATCGTCCTTCAAAGCCTTTGTAGGCTTGAACTGGAAATCCCCATGGAAAATTGAGATAATCTCCAATGAAGAGTCACTCGGCTTATTGATCGTGGAAGGTTGAGCAGCAGAGGAAATAGGCAAATTCTCAGAAGAAGTGTCCTTAGGATTCTGGGAGGGAGGGGTTGCAGGAGTCGCTGCCCTGATAGACTTCTTTTTTGCAGGCATTATTGAAAGATTATGAAGATTAATTGAGGATTAGAGAACTGGAAATTAAGAAAAATTAGAGAAGAAGCTTATTAAGAAAGAAATAAGGGAGATTATTCTGATGGAGATCAACTTAATGAAGTTAACGGGTATTTATACTAGAGTAAATTAGGGTTTTAACCGCAAGTGGATGGATAATCATTGAAGGAGTTGCAGTAAAAGCTACACGCGTCATAAACTGCAGGAAGTAGCCGTTACAGGAACTGACTAGGCAAAATTCAACCGTTGGATAATTTTCCTGAGATTAAAGTTATCTCCTTATTTTTTGTCCTGGCACATTGAAAATGAGGAGATAAGGGGCAATTGTTAGGCCTGGAAATCCGCAGACATCCCTGATCAGTATCTCACCTTAACCTGACCATCAGGCTGTCAGAGTGTCAGGGTATTGGGACACATAAAGATAGGCGTCGCGCCATGGAGAGGACAAAGGTCAAAATATCAGGACGATATCAGACCAGGAAGGCATATTACAAGAGGAATATATGCGCAGCATTGAATAGGAAGATCTCGCAGTAAATGCAGTAATTAAGGGCGTAATATTGGCAATTATTGCGGGTAATTAAGGAGAATAATCCACATTAATGCCGCCATCACACAGCCGTTCAGCAAGAGCTTATAAAAGGGATATTTGGAAATCATTTGAAGGATCATCACAAGACAATGCAATATACAACATTCTCATTTCATTCAGAGATAATTACGTCCAATTGTGCGCAATACATAATACAATAGTGAAATCCTCTCCTGGCTTGGTGCCCGTGGTTTTTTCCCATTTAAGGGTTTTCCACGTACAAAATTCTTTGTCTTATTGTTGTTATTTTTTATTACATTTACAGTTTATATTTTGCCCCGAACAACCTGACTATTAGGGCATTTAGAGCTAGTTAACCCTACCCAAATCTACCCTGACCTGATTTCACCTTGCGCAAAATCCAGACAAAACACCGTGTAAGTAATCTTTTCACTATCTCCTCTTCATTTTATTGGTGGTAAGTAAACCCTAGTTTTCTAGTATTTACACTATAGGATTTTAATTAGGGTTTGACTAATTAAGTGGGGTAATTAAGGGTTAATTAGTAGTATTAGTTGTTCTAGAATGTTTTGTGATATTTATTATGTAATTATGTAGAATGAGACGGTGATATGAGATGGATCCTTGGTGGTTTTGAGTAGCTTTTGGAGTTTGATAAAAAGGTAGGTTAATCCTACTCAGTTTCAATAAGTATAAATGGTTGCATGTGTCATTATTGTGTTGCTATTGCATTATAACATGATTGTTGTGGATAATTGTTGTTAGTCTCATAGTATTGTTAGGATGTCTTCATAACATGATAATGAGACATTAGTGTTGGTTTCATAATATCATTGGATTTGCATTATAACATGTGGTCGTTGGTATACAGGGGTATGTGGTATGACTGGCATTTATGATGCACGATAAAGAGGCACAAT
Source organism: Silene latifolia (assembly GCF_048544455.1). Lineage (NCBI taxonomy): Eukaryota > Viridiplantae > Streptophyta > Magnoliopsida > Caryophyllales > Caryophyllaceae > Silene > Silene latifolia. Next base: position 173,672,870 of record NC_133538.1, read on the forward strand.
TGATAAGAATTATGCATATTCATTGTGAAATGGGCATATTGGCATATTGTGCGGTATTTTACATTTATTGTGTTTGTCATGTATATTGGAGTACATGACGGATTTTCGTTGATCACTTGTTGTTGAGGAGACGTAAGGTGGTTGGGAGACCGTCTTACGCTTGAATCGCCTCTTGAAGCTTCCCACTCCAAGAGGGATGTGCACATTAATGACTTGAGTACGGAGGGACTCGTGTGGTTGAGGCACGACGTCTGGTAGGGATCCGAGTCGCTCTTTGGCCTGGTACCACGGAGGTGTTCCGAGTACCTATTTGTATGATGTGGTAGTGTCGTGGGCGTGTCCCTGACACCGGTGGTTGTGGGTATGTCTGGGCATGTCCCGGTACCGGCGTGGTGATTGTATAATCGTGTCTGATTCATATCATTGACATGTTGCATATTAATATATCATGTGTGTCTTATTATTTAAATTGACGTGTTTGTGTGTCTATGTAAATCGTCACCTATTTTCGGGGTGGCCTGTTTCGATCCATATTATATTTCTGATCATATGGGGAGCAAGTTGAGTATAGGTTAATTTGGTGTCACGGGGGAGACGGGACGCGCTTTGGACTTGGAGTCGAGATACCAAGTTAGATGATCTAGATAATAGTCGAGTTGTATATGTTATAGTTAACATTTGTTAATCATTTAATCATTTGTAAATCACTAAACTTGTTATTTATTTAAGTTGTTCTTTAAATTGGAGTTTTGAAACATTGTCTCAAGAAACCGAGATGGTAACATCCTTCCATTACCTTGGCCGGGTAAGAAGGGAGTGTTACAAAGTGGTATCGGAGCGACGATTTTGGAACCTAAACCAATGAACCAAAATTAACCTAGGTGTGTCTAATAAAATGAACTCGACATGAGTACAATAGGAGGTCGACTTTGGATGAGTAGGCGCCCTCATATCAAAACTAGTGCCTATTATCTCGGTTGGTCACTACGTGGGTGGTTATGAGTACAGGTAAAGGTATGTGGAATGTGGTATGATTACATGTATGGTGTGACAAGTGATGTATTATTTTAATGTGTGGTCATTTATAACATGAGATATGGTAACATGTGAAAATTGGATGAAGAATTGCACGCGTAACATGCTTCGGAAAGGATTGTTGTATGTGAGTGTGCATGCATGAGGAACATTAGTCCCGAATCTTGGGCTATAGATATCGTATGCGTTTTTGAACTTACTAGTGCTATCATTAGAGTATGAATATTGATGGATGTTGGTAGAGTGGTTACGAGTATGAAAGTAATGTATTACTGACGATGAGTATGATACCGTATGAGCTAACTCGGGACGAGTCACCGATAGACGGTGGACTCCCGAACCTTTCTTTATGTTGAAAGGATACCATTGTTCGAATTTAATTGAGAATTGGAAGCCTAGAGGGTCACCCGAGTGAGTACGAGCCCACACTCGACCGAGTGGACCAGTCACTCGACCGAGTGGGCAATTCCAGAATCTGGAATACTTCTGGAAAAAGTCACTCAATCGAGTAACTCCTTCACTCGACCGAGTACGACCGCACTCAACCGAGTGCGCTCAGTACTTGACCGAGTGGACGTGACGGGTAGAAATCTCATGTACAATTTTCTTTTTGCTCACCCTTATGTTTTTCATTTCTTCATTTCACCTCATAACTTCAACACCAAAATTCCTCTAAAAATAATTCCAAAACTCCATATTTGTGATTTGTTGCTTGGATTCCACTTTACTACACCTTTCTTCATTCATCTCTTCTTATTGAACAATATAAGTGTGTTCGTCTTTCTCCATTGTTCCCTAATTTGATTTTTATTTAGACCAACTCTAATTTCCTTCAAATTTAAAGAATTATTTGCATGTTTTGTTTAATTCATGGTAGCAATTAAATTTCTACATCATTACTGTTGTCAAAAATCAAATTTTTATGTTGAAATCTTGTTCACCTTTAATGAACTCAAAAGTTTTGTTCTTGAGTCAATTATTTGACATTTGGTGCTTGTTGTTGGATTTATTTTATCAACAAAGCTTAACCTTTGTTGTTAGTGATAGACCTTGTCTTACATGTGAAAATTTTGCCTTAAAATTTTGAAATTCATGAACTTCATTCACATATTTTGATTTTTCATGTAAAACTTGGTTTAATTATGCTATAATTAAGCCTATCTTCTTTGTTGGTAATGCTATTGATGCGTGTATTTTATATAAGGTTTTTACCCCATATTTACACGCATTTCTAGGTTATTTACACGGAATCTAGTTACAAATGCCCCCCCCCCCCCCGAATAGTCTACTTTGTTCTGTCTTGTATTAATTTGCAGGTATGAACCGGAAAGGAGCGAAATCGAGCCTGAACTTGTCCTAATCTCATGCATTTTGGAGAATGAGGAATCGTAGCTTGGAATCTGTCACTTAGGGATGCGTGAAGTGGCTTCGGAAGGTGTCAAGGAGTCCACCCGTGCTTATATAGCTCGATCGAGCCATTATGCTACTTAAAATGGTCGATCGAATGCTTTATCCTCTTGGAATTACTCGATCGAACTCTTTACTTACTTGATCGAGATAACCACCCTCTGAAGTCTTTGATTGAGCACCCTGTTTCCTCGATCGAACGGTTTGTCGAGTTTCATTCTTGATCGAGTGGTTTCATTCTACTCGATCGAGAGCCTAGGTGTTTTATGCGGATCTTTAGTTTATTTCGAGATGGGCCTTTTGCAATTAGGATAAATAAGAATGACGGCAGTCAAGAGTAGGGACTTTTTCTTCTCTTCTCTCTCTCCGGGATTTCTCTGTCTTTTTTTCTCTCTTAGAACTTGAAACTTGGAAACTTATTTCTTCATTGCTTTTCCTTGTAATCGGTATTTTGTACTTTAATTAATCAATTACTCTTGCTTTGTGACTCTTATTCCTTTAACTACTATTCTTTTTATTCTCCTCTTAGATTGTTAGTTATGCTTAATTCTTATAGTTTATGTGTTGTTATTGTTTATTCAATAGTCATGCATAGCTAATTTCCTTTGCTAAGACATAGGCGAACCATGATTTTAAGGGAATTATGAACGGGTGATTAGGATTCAAATGCGAATTAGATCTATGATGTTAATAGTTGCATTTAATTGTTCTTGTCTACTTGAGTCGACGCAGTTAGATAATTAACCTAGGTACACCTAAACCTAGATCGGAAGATTGGAATAGGTAAGACCTGCAGTGAACATAGAACATTCTAATAAGGGCGGAAGTTTAGTTAGAATTATTTTACGGCGAATAGCGGACCGGAAGGACCTTTTCACTACCCTGTAGATCGAATTTGCATTAACCTAAGACCCTAGATTAGATTTCTTAAGAATCATGGTGAACCGACTGTCTTAGCTGTTTCTCTTTGCTTGATATTTGTCAACTTTCTTCTTTGCTTCTCTCTACTCTTTTTCTCTCTTGAACTCCATAGATTAGAACAAATTATTAAAACCCCCAGGAAAAAGTTACTCAGACGGACTTAATCTAGCAGACATTTTCCCATCTCCCTGTGGAGATCAACCCTACTTCCACTAGCTTATGTTAGTTGTTTTAGGTATTTATTTTTGGTACTAAACGACGGTATCAAATTTTAGCGTCGTGGTCGGGGAGGTGGCGTAATTTTGTTGCCTTATTTAAGTTTGTCTCTCATCTCAAGGAATTTATTCCTTGAGACTGATCTTATATTTATCTAGTGCTTTAATATTTTTGCAGGAAATCTGTCCTAGAAGGGGACATCGTCATACCTGCCCTCCTATCAGCTCTGTTTGCCAAGATGCCAAACATCGCCAGTCACTCAGAACCTATGGTGGATTCTTTGCCTAAAGATTTTCTGCTTCCCACTACAGATGCAGGAACCTTTGGGATCCATCCGTCTTATATACAGCTAGTTGAGAGAAATCTCTTCAAGGGGGTACCTGGCGAGGATCCATGTAAGAAGATAGAGCTGTTTACGGAGTATTAATCTACCATTCCATTACCTGCTGGGGTGACACATGATAGGGTCAAGGGAGTCCTTTTTCCTTTTTCCTTGACTGATGATGCCCGAGAGTGGTTGAGAGACTTGGATAGGGAAGCTGCCGACGTTACTGACTGGAATTCCCTAGCCTAAGCCTTCTACATAAGGTATTTTCCACCACAGTGCACTAATATGCTGAGAGGCCAAATCACCACTTTTACTCAGTTGGCCACTGGAGATCTAAATGAAGCTTGGACTAGGTTCAAGAAATTAGTTCCTCTGTACCTCACCACGGTTTCCAACGATGGTTCTTATGCACCCAATTCTATAATGGGTTGTATGGTGATCAAAGAGCCGTGTTGGATAATGCAGCAAAAGGGAGATTCCATAAAAATGTCGAAGACGATAAGGGATGGCGACTCATTGAGGAAATGGCCATTCATGTAGCTGAATATGAAACCCTAGAGGAGGCAGACGAGTGAACGAGTCTTTAGTAGCTACAGTGGAAAGTCCCAGTGGGAGGTTAGAAAATTCGGAGATTGTACAACCTTCAGGTGCACCTGAACAAGTCTGTGCCATAATTGAGCAAGAGGTAATTTGTGGTAGATGCAGTACAGAGGGACTTGATCCTATTACTTGCATGGCAGATGTAGAGCGAGTTCGTGCTTATCTAAAATTCAAGCAAGGAGTTCCGTTCTCTAAACTATATGAAGACTTGACCATGACAAGTGCCTCTAGTCCTTCTAAACCAATGCCACAACAAGTTGTTTCACCATCTACAATTGTAGAAATTGTGGAGTTAAAGTCTTTGGTTTTGAATTTAGCACTTCAACTTGAAAGAAAGTCGGACAAAGACGACAACGCTATAAAAGAGTTGCAGGACAAAGTCGCGCAACTTACATCCGCGCAAAGTCAGGTGAATCACCCACCTTAATGTGACCCGATCAATGCAATAAATCTCTGAAGCGGTCTTACCTATGGTGGACCGAAAATGCCGGAAGATGATGATATAACTGCTGATGAGATCCCGGAAATTATTTTGGAGGAGTTAATTGAAGATGTCCCTGCTGAGCATCGTCAAATCTCTCGAACGAATGCTAATTCTTCTCGATCGAGTGATATGTCTTCCGAAAGTACTCGATCGAATACTCACATTGCTCGATAGAAAGAATCTCAAACTGACGTTCTTGATCGAGGAGATTGTTCTTCTCGATCGAGTGACTTGCCCAGCAAAAATGATTGATCGAGTAATTCTGCCCTTCGATCGAACTGTGCCGAACCTGATGAACTCGATAGAGAGATATGCATTTCTCGATCGAGGAGTTTGCCTGAAGAAAATGTTCGATCGAGTGGACATAGTGCTCGATCGAATGCCTGTGCCAGCGGAAGTTCTATTTCAAAGTGTAGTTCTGCTACCGTGTCGTCTTCCACTGCTGCGAAGATGTCGCGTTCTAACTAAGGTAAAGAGAAAATCGCGGACCCGCTTACTATTACCAGGATTCCCTATCCAGGACATCTAAAGGATGCTAAGGTCAACCGACAGTACGGTAAATTTGTGGACTTAGTCAAGAACCTTCAGGTAACCGTCCCCTTTACTGAAGTTATTACCCAGGTGCCTACTTACGCAAAATTTATGAAATAAATTATGACGCGTAAGAGGGAGCTTAGCGAATTCGAGACTGTTGCTTTTATGGAAGAGTCCAGTAATTTAGTTCTCAATAAAGCTCCGCCTAAACTGAAAGACCCGGGTAGTTTCTCTATTACTTGTACCATAGGAAATGAAGTGATAGATAAGGCTCTCTGTGATTTAATTTAGCAGCCAGTGTTAGTGTCATGCCTTTTTCTGTCTACAAGAAACTTAATATGGGTTACCTTAAAATGACTAATATCACCTTACAGATGGCTGATAGATCTGTTAGACGACCCTTAGGTATCCTAGAGGACGTGCCTGTTAAAGTAGGCAAGTTCTTTATACTAGTGGACCTCATTGTTTTGGACATAGCTGAGGATACCCGGACCCCAATTATACTAGGAAGACCATACTTATGTACGACTGAGGCTATTATTGATGTCAAACAAGGGCGTTTGACTCTTGTAGTGGGGGATGATGCGATCACTTTTAGTTTACCTGGTACACTTGCTCGCCCAATGATAGAGGATACTTGTTATTCATTTGATATTGTTAACGAGTCTATTTATGAGTTCTGGTCGGATTCCTTTATAAAGGATCCACTAGAAGCTTTGATGTTGTTAGATTAGTGTGCAGATAACCCAGAGAACAATGACGATGTGTTGGATTTGCTTGAAGCTGCAATAGATGAGCGTGAACTCACCGACGCTGAAGGAGAGAGAGTGGAACAAATGATAAATACTCTTTGCGCCATAGAGGTAAAGGTACCTGAGCGTCAGCCTCTTCCTTCTCATCTTAAATATGCATTTTTAGATGATACAGAGTAATATCCAGTCATTGTTAGTGCTAAATTGGACGATGATCAGCTGACCGCTTTGTTAGGTGTTCTTAAGAAAAACAGGAAAGCAATGGGTTATTCATTGGATGATATTAAGGGCATCAATCCTGATATTTGTATGCACAGAATTGAGCGTAAGGAAGATCACAAGCCTTGCAGACAGGGTCAGCGCCGACTGAACCAGAAGATGCAGGATGTTGTGATGGCTGAGGTAATGAAGCTGCTCGATGCAGGTATTATTTATTCTGTTGGTCATTCCAAGTGGGTAAGTCTAGTTTAGGTAGTTCCTAAGAAACGAGGGACTACAGTGGTCAAGAGTGATAAGAACGAATTTATACCTACTAGAGTAGTGATTGGTTGGCAGATGTGCATAGACTACAGACAGCTAAATGCCGCCATAAACAAAGATCACTTTCCCCTTCCTTTTATCGATCAGATGGTAGAAAGGTTAGCTTCTCATAAGTTTTTATGTTATCTAGATGGATGCTCAGGGTTTGTTCAGATCCCTATTCATCTAGCTGATTAGGAAAAGACTACTTTTACTTGTCCTTAGGGTGTTTTTGCTTATCGCAGGATGCCTTTTGGTTTGTGTAACACCCCTACCACCTTTCAAAAGTGCATGATGGGGATATTTTCTGAGTATATAGAGTCTATTATGGAAGTCTTTATGGACGATTTTAGTGTCTATGGAAGTGATTTTGCTAATTGTCTGTCTAACCTTGATAAAGTGTTGCAGCGCTGCATTGAGGTTAATCTTGTGCTTAATTGGGAGAAGTGCCACTTTATGGTCAACGAGGGAGTTATTTTAGGGCACTTAGTTTCTGATAGAGGCATCGAAGTTGATAAAATGAAAGTGGAAGTAATTCAGCAATTACCTCCTCCTGTTAATGTTAAAGGATTGAGGAGCTTCCTTGGTCACGCCGGCTTTTATCGCCGGTTTATCAAGGATTTTTCAAAAATTGCTAAACCACTTACACAACTGTTGCTTAAGGATGCCCCGTTTGCATTTACTGATGAGTGTCTTTCTGCTTTTAACAGGTTAAAGCAGGCTTTGATTTCAGCACCGATTATTCAGCCTCCCAACTGGGATTTGCCGTTTGAAATTATGTGCGATGCTAGTGATTATGCACTAGGAGAGGTGTTAGGTCAGCGGAAAGATAAGGCCTTGAATGCAATCTACTATGCGAGCTGAACTCTGGATGAGGCTCAAGTGAAGTACACCACTACTGAGAAGGCGCTGTTAGCTGTGGTTTATGCGCTGGAGAAATTTCGTTCTTATTTGATAGGGTCCGAAGTCACTGTTTTTACAGACCATGCAGCGCTGAGACACCTTCTTGCTAAGAAGGAAGATAAACCACGATTGCTAAGATGGATACTTCTTCTCTAGGAATTTGATTTACAGATCAAAGATAAGAAAGGTGCAGAGAATGTAGTAGCTGATCATCTATCGCGATTATCGCAGCAGGAGGGAGAGGATTCTTTACCTATTGATGATTCTTTTCCTGATGATTCCTTATTTGTTGTTCTTGTTAATACTAACCATGATCCTTGGTATGCAGATTTGGCTAACAATGTTGTCAGTGGCGAGCTGCCACCCGACCTTTCTTATCAACAGAAGAAGCTTTTTCTCTATAACGCTAAGCAATACTTCTGGGATGATCCTCATTTATTTAAGGAATGTGCAGACGGTCTCTACAGACGGTATATTTTACAGTGGGAGACCAAAGGAATCTTAGAGGGCTGTCATTCATCCTCTTATGGTGGTCACCACGGTCCGTCGTGCACCGTGGATAAAGTACTTCAATCTAGTTTTTACTGGCCTACTTTATTTGCCGATGCTAAAGTGTTTGTTTCAGTTTGTGATGCTTGCCAACGCTCTGGGAACATATCTAAGAGACATGAGATGCCATAAAATGGCATCCTAGAGGTCGAGGTTTTTTATGTGTGGGGCATTGATTTCCAAGGACCTTTCCCGTCTAGCAAAGGTAACATGTATATTTTGGTAGCCGTAGATTATGTGTCTAAGTGGGTGGAAGCAATTGCTTCACCTAATTGTGATGCCAAGACCGTGATTAAGATGTTTAAAATGATTATTTTTTCCCGATTTGGTGTCCCTAGGGTCGTCATTAGTGACGGGGGAATGCATTTTAAAGAAAATAAACTCACTTCTATATTGTGTAAATTCGGTGTCCAACATCATCGTGGTTTGGGTTATCATCCCCAAACTAGTGGTCAGGTTGAGGTATCTAATAGGGAACTAAAGGAGATTTTGGCTAATGTAGTTTCTAAATCACGGAAGGATTGGAGTCTTAAATTAGATGACACATTGTGAGCCTATCAGACTGCCTTTAAAACACTGATTGGTGCATCACCATATCGGCTGGTTTATGGGAAGTCTTGTCATTTACCTGTTGAGTTAGAGTGTAAGGCTTGGTGGGCTATTCGTGAATTAAACTTTGATCCTAAGTTATGCGGTCAAAATCATTTGTTGCAGCTAGATGAGCTGGAATTTCAGGCTTAATGCCTATGATAGCTCGCGCATTTATAAAGAGAAAACGAAGAGATGGCACGATAAACGAAACATACCTCGAGAATTTCATGTCGGGCAGAAAGTGCTGCTGTTTAATGCTCGACTGCGCTTGTTTCTTGGTAAGCTGAAGTCCAGGTGGAGTGACCCTTATACAGTCACTGGTGTCACCAAATTTGGGTCCGTTGAATTAGAAAGTTCGGAGGGCAGAGTTGAAGTTCTCTACTTCGACAATCCTGATGCGCCAGATAATTGAAGTTAGAAAGTCGTGTGGGACCTTTTAAACCTGCGCTATCCGGGGGGGGGCAACCTGGCCTGTTTTTGTTGTAATTTTGTTTAAACTTTCTGCATTCGTTTATGTGTGCTTAGACTCTAGTTTTATGAACAATCGTCGAACATTTACGTTCTTTTGTTAGTCTCGTCGTTTGTTTTGTTGCGTTTTGCAGGATTCTCACGTAAATAGTTCGATCGAGAGCCTTGTTTCCTCGATCGAACGTTTTTGCTGCTCAATCCTCTCGATCGAATTCCTGCTTCCTTCGATCGAGTGCCTACAAAATCCACCTTCTCGATCGAGAGCCTGTCATATTCGATCGAGGACTTCTCACTCCAATTCTACTCGATCGAGCTCTTCTACCCCTTCGATCGAGCCTGGTTGATGTATCTCGCATATATGTTGCGATGTTGATGGGCCATTTGTGACCTCCCATGTTCATGGTCGGTTTGGGGAGGTCCCTCCTTCACGACTATTTTATAAGTGTTTCGACCTCCATTCTCCTTTTCTCTTCAGTTTGCATTTCTTTCTCTGTTTTTGGTACAATGAGGGCATTGTACGGTTTGGTTTGGGGAGGTTTGCATCCATATCTGTATCTGCATGTCGTTTTGTTGCATTTCAGTTTGCACGTTTATTTATTTTCGCATGCATTGTTGTTTTAATTCAAAAATCTCATAAAATTCAAATTTTCACGTTTATTTATGCATTTAGGCTGAGTCGGAACGTTGAACTTTTATGCTACTTTGAGTCTTTTTACCCTTGCCTTGCATATTCTTAACATTCTGTTGGCATGGTAATGTGCATAATCTACGAGTTTTTGTTTCAAACTTATCTGAACTAATAGACTTGACTCTTATATTGGCAAGCTACATTTACATTCTAAGGTTTAGAGCTTGATAAACTGGTGACATTCATGACCAGTTTCATATAGGATGTGAGTAGTACTCTCTATAAGGCATATAACATCAAATTGCATAAGCATGAATCCAGTCTACTTAATACCTGTGTGCATTTGGGTCCGCGGTTGGTGACACATGTTAGGAGAAGCAATCCCCTTTATTTCATTTTACCCATGAGCTCCACATAGCCAAATTGCCTGTTTTGTCCCATATAGCAACAATCTATAATTCTGCCTACCCTAGCCGAGCTAGTAATAGTAACCGTTGGGAATGTACCATTGCAATATGGTTATATATGGTTTGAGAAGTTGGCGAAAATGTCGAAGGGAATGAAAAAAGAATGAAAAGAAAAAATTGCGAAGAAGTTGAGAAAAAATATATATATATATATATATATATATATATATATATATATATATATATATATATATATATATATAGAGAGATTATGAAAAATCATGAGCTGAAAAATTCTATTTTGTGATTTCTGCTCCCATGCTATATTTGTATCTTGTGGGGAGTTGACGATATTATAGTGATTAGTGAGTTCGTGTGCTGCAGATTGGCACTGTTTTGCATTGTTATATATTGAGTATGAAGTTGGGAAGTTTCTAAGTTTGGATCCGTTGTTGCTAGCTTGGCTATTAACTCCATATCTCCAAATTCATTTTAACCCCTTCTTACCCATTACCTCACTTACCCAAATGTAAGTCCTCGTCATGTGTCTTGGTCATTAGTTGGTTGGAATGCATATGTACGGTTGTAGAGACTTTATTCATGTTATATTGCACGCATGCTCTTATAGGTTGATTTAGGTGAGTGTCTATACTTCTTTCTATCTCTTACTAATATACTCACCCTGTGCTTAATTTGATTGATGAGCGACCCGTCAGAGTCCGATATATATGAGTCTAGCAAGTTCGACGATTTAATAGTTTGAAGCATTGATTTAACTCGTTTGCACTTGCCTATCGCCACTTTGTTAGTTGTTGCATTAAATTGGTTTGGGTGGACAATTTGTAGTTGATGAGTTGGTCTCGTTCCGTTAGTTGTCTTTAGATGCATTCATAGTTTGCTTGGGGACAAGCAAAGGTTTGATTTGGGGAGATTTGATGCGTGTATTTTATATAAGGTTTTTACCACATATTTACACGCATTTCTAGGTTATTTACGCGGCATCTAGTTACAAATGCCCCCCCCCCCCCCTTCCCCGAATAGTCTACTTTGGTCTGTCTTGTACTAATTGCAGGTATGAACCGGAAAGGAGCGAAATCAAGCGTGAACTTGTCCTAATCTCAAGTATTTTGGAGAATGAGGAGTCAGAGCTTGGAATCTGTCACTTAGGGATGCATGAAGTGGCTTCGGAAGGCGTCAAGGAGTCCACCCGTGCTTATATAGCTCAATCGACCCATTATGCTACTTAAAATGGTCGATCGAATGCTTTATCCTCTTGGAATTACTCGATCGAACTCTTTACTTACTCGATCAAGATAACCACCCTCTGAAGTCTTTGATCGAGCACCCTATTTCCTCGATCGAACGGTTTGTCGAGTTTCATTCTCGATTGAGTGGTTTCATTCTACTCGATCAAGAGCCTAGGTGTTTTATGCGGATCTTAAGTTTATTTCGAGATAACCCTTTTGTAATTAGGATAAATAAGAATGACGGCAGTCATGAGTAGGGGCTTTTTCTTCTCTTCTCTCTCTCCGGGATTTCTCTGCCTTTTTTTCTCTCTTAGAACTTGAAACTTGGAAACTTATTTCTTCATTGCTTTTCCTTGTAATCGGTATTCTCTACTTTAATTTATCAATTACTCTTGCTTTGTGACTCTTATTCCTTTAACTAATATTCTTTTTATTCTCCTCTTAGATTGTTAGTTATGCTTAATTCTTATAGTTTATGTGTTGTTATTGTTTATTCAATAGTCATGCATAGCTAATTTCCTTTGCTAAGACATAGGGGAACCATGATTATAAGGGAATTATGAACAGGTGATTAGCATTCAAATGCGAATTATATCTATGATGTTAGTCGCTGCATTTAATTATTCTTATCTACTTAAGTCGACTCAATTAGATAATTAACCTCGGTACACCTTGACCTGGATCGGATGATTGGAATAGGTAAGACCTGCAGTGAACATAGAACATTCTAATGAGGGCGGAAGTTAAGTTAGAATTATTTTAGGACGAATAGCGGACCGGAAGGACCTTTTCACTACCCTGTAGATCGAATTTGCATTGACCTAAGACCCTAGATTAGATTTCTTAAGAATCATGGTGAACCGACTGTCTTAGCTGTTTCTCTTTGCTTGATATTTGTCAACTTTATTCTTTGCTTCTCTCTACTCTTTTTCTCTCTTGACCTCCATAGATTAGAACAAATTATTAAAACACCAGGAAAAAGTTACTCAGACGAACTTAATCTAGCAGACATTTTCCCATCTCCCTGTGGAGATCGACCCTACTTCCACTAGCTTCTGTTAGATGTTTTAGGTATTTATTTTTGGTAGTAAACGACGGTATCAGCTATACATTGTCTTAAAATGAAAATTTTACCTTCAAAATTTGTCACCTAAGATTTCGAAACCCATAATGCTTATGACCAAATTTTGACGTTCATGCTTTAAAAAGGTTGTTTAACAGTGTTATAAGCCTATAATCATTTACATAATGCTATACATGTCTTAAATCGAAGATTTCATCCTAAAATATGACCAAAATATTCGAAACTCCATGGTGGACATGGCAAGATTTTGATTTTTATGCTCATGACGTGGTTTAATTGTCCCACATGATTTTAATCCTTCACCATGATACTTTGTGGAGACTTACGTCGAAAACTTTCATCTTAAAGGTTCTCAAGATGTCGAAAATAAGTAGTAAGTATACCCAGATTTTGACTTTCATGCTAAATTCTTGGTTTGGTTGTCTCATGGTTCATCCATTCTTATCGATAATGTGTTGTATTCATTTAAACTAGAGAATTTTTCTTATATTCGCTCAATTGTCAAAGGGTAGTAGTACACCAAAAATATTGATTTTGGACTCATTCATGATGTAATGATGCTAAGAGTTTTATAACTTGTTTCTCATCATTTTATTGGAGTTATATAGTTACAAAATTTCACAAAGGTTACATTCTTCCGGAAAGTTAAGTTTAAGTAAACGTTTGATAAAATTTCAAGTGAGACCATATCATAGTTTTCTTTGAAGTATTCTTAATCAATTTGAAGTGTCAGAAAATTTCTATCCATTTCCAAGTTTTCTTGAATCTTATCCCTTCTATTCAGTATCGTATTGTGTGAACTGATCTTATGACATGTCAAGGCTACCAAGAACTCCCGAAGTGACCGTGAAAGACGACCAAGAACCCGTAGCACTTTCCGTGATTGAACCCCCGGGACCGGGCATAGAGTTTGAGTGCGAGACAAAATAGTGATCTTCTCGCCCTAGTCCTTAGACATACGGCTCTGACAAGGTGTGTGGAGTTTGATATAGTCATCAAGTTTGGGAATTTTAGAACACTAGGTAGGTATTTTAGCCTATACAAAGTTTTGAGTTGAGTGAGTTGACCATATGAGACGACTTATAAATTAAGATTGGGTTGTGATCAAGGTTGGATACCTAGCGATTCTTCAGACTCATAATTAGGGAACGGAGTTTGAAGGGCATGTGAGAGTGACCCTTATTGAGCATGTTTCGGGGATTTTGTCTAGCATATGGTTGACTTTGGATTTGTGGAATGATGAGGGAATAGTTGGGGTACCAAAGAGTTAAAAAAGGAGTGATGACATGAGTTGTTGAAAGTGGTTAGAGGGTTCAAGATTAGACTTAAGGGATGGTATGAAACGAATAGATGGTGACAAATATTTTCGAGACCGGAATACAATAACTAGGGCGAGAGAAGAGTTGGGGACCATGCAAGATTAGTAATCCGACATTTAATAAGGGAATTTATTACAAGTTTGGTATGCCCTCTTGTAGGGAGATTGCATTGTTGGCCGTGACATAACATGGATGAGTTTTAGCTTTAATAATTGGGTTATATAATTGCAGATTTGGTACTAATAAGCTTGGTTTCCACGATTATGAGATTAAGAGTGGGATATGTTGTAATACCCGCCCTTTTAGGTACCCGTTGACCAACCTTGACCGTCCTTAGATACATGTCTTGACCTTTGGAAATAATACGAGCGATGTCTTGTGACGTGGTAAGCTTTGTTTGTGGGATACTCGATCTAGTCGAGGCTACTCGATCGAGTAGTTCGGGCACTCGATCGAGTAGGGGTCACTCGATCGAGTAAGTTAGTTACTCGATCGAGTAACGTCTTTACAGCGAGGATTTATATATCGTGTTTTGAGAAACCGTAAATCATTTCCGCCTCTCTTCCCTAAATCTAAATGTCGTCTCTCCCTCTTTCTTTCACCATAGCCTCTTCCATGGGAGCCTTTAAGTATGCTTGTGTCGTGGGGATGGGTTGCTTGAGTGGGGTAGCGGTCTTCACGTCAGAATGCTATGCGTAGGTATGTCATCATCATCATCATTATCGTTGTTGGTTTCAGTTAGGGTTATAGTGGTTGTGATGGATGATTGTACTGGTTGTATAGGTATATTGCTTGGTTGATTGATATCACATGATCGGGCATGGAATCGATGTGGTTGGCTTAAGGTAGGTTCGCCTACTCAGTACTATTGATTGTCTAGAGTGTCTTCTGATGTGGTTTGATTGTTATAGTGTCGGTGTGGTTATCTGGTTGTGATAGTTGGTTGGTATTGTGTTGTTTCATTGTCGTTGTTGTGGTACAGCTGATTTTGTTTGTTTGTCTCTGGTTCTCGAGGTGCGTCCTCGGCTGAGTGGAGTCACTTGCGGGAGTGGCTTCACGCCCTAGTTTCGCCCTCCGTGGAACCCACCACGGGAGGGGATGTGCACATTAATGAGACAGGGTTATCGCTCGATATGATGAGCGGGGATTTGGTGGGTACGGCTGCGGTACCCCACTGGCAGGGCTGGTCCAGTGGACAGTCGGTGACGGAAGTTGGTTGGAGGAGATGTGATGTGTGTATGTTCTGTTGTGCATGTGTTGTATCTATGGTGGTTGGTATTTCTTCAGTTACTGACCTTGTGTGGTTTGTCTTATCTTTGTTTCTGTTGTGTCTGCCGTGATCCCTTATGGTGAGCAGTCAATCTTAGCAGGTTGTGATCTGGATGTTAGCTGGGTGCTTGGCGGGATGAGCCTTTCACGAGATACATCAAAAGTAGTCCACATAGCTAATAGTAGTTTGAGTTGTACCTTTTGTATGTCCTTAGTTTTGTTAAACACTTGTAAAATAACTTAACTGTTCTTTTATCGGCATTTGATTATTACTGTCCTCGGGCAACCGAGGTGGTGACGCCCTTATATGCTAGGGAAGGTCTTGTTAAGGCTCCTTGGTATATGGGGTGTCACATATGTAATACGTATCGATTCAACCATGTCGTTAAGATATTTTGATCACTTGTTTATGTAGTATAACCGTTTAATGTAAGTATGTGTGCATGAAGTGTAAAAGTGGTTGCGTGGGACTCCGACCCTATGAGTGGTAGTATAGATGTTGTTTGTAAATTTGCCTTCTAATTACTCTGTGAAACATATATGCCATGTATTGTGAACTTGTTGTAGTGTTTATTTGAGTTGTGATGTTGGGAAGCAAATTTTGAAATATCATGCTGTGTCGGTAGTGTAACTCGGATAATTTATCTTATGATGTCGTAATCATGGCCATAAGGCCAAAACCTGTTTACCTTTGGTTGTTGGATGGTGTGTTAGTCATCCTTGACACTTGATTGCATTTATGTAGTAGAATAGACCAAGTATGAAGCAATTGCAAGTGAGACACGAATTTGCCCAAGTGACACTCGGCCGAGGAGCCATGTACTCGGCCGAGTGCCTTTTTGTCGACCGAGTGGCCCTTTCTACTCGATCGAGTGGTCTGCTTTGACCCTCGTCATTACTCGACTGAATATTAGTCGTATACCCTTATCTTATGACTTATAATGGTAGACTTGTGTTTAGATGAGCATGATGACCCTATATGGGTGTTCTTTTGTGAATTTTTTACGTTTGGTCATATTATATGGCATTTGCTATTCCATGTGAGATTAAATGAACATTGTTATTCGACATGAGTAATTTGATGATAAACAAGATGTGATAAGTTTGCAAGAGTGCATTTTACTTGCCGTGATTTTATTTTGTGATAAACATGTCCATATCATGTGACGAGTGCAAATCATGTGTCGCATAGTGGTCGTTGTATGATTGAGTGTTGTAATCTTCCTTATCAACGAGATCATTGATGATGGATGGAAACGGGCCTGGAAACACATGTGTGATCATGTGGTGGATTTGACGCGGTATATACGTGACTTGGTATATGCGGAAAATGGAAGTGTTGAACATGATGAGTCACATCACGAGTAATTTTGGTGTTTCTTAATTGTTTCATGGAGTCCATATATTCTTATGATTTGATGCACCTTCATGTGATTGTGTGAGATTTGATGTGAGATATACATGCGTAATAATGTTTGCCTCATGATGTGATATATATATATATAGAGATATATATATATATACATATATATATATATATATATATATATATATATATATATATATATATATAGGATCACATGAGTCCACTGTATCTTTTTGAGTCTGTGAGTCCATGATACAATATCATACGTTATATTAAACAATATCACAGCTTATACTCCAAAAAAAAATCCGTGATATTGTTTTGTAATATAATATCACCCATTATGCTACACAATATCACAGCTTACCGTATCACACGTTATACTAAACAATATCACAGCTGAAAAAAAAAGTTTTTTAAAAAAAAAAATCTTGATATTGTTTTGTAATACAATATCACACCGTTATACTAAACAATATCACAGCTTAAAAAAAAAACAAACAAACTTTTTCGAAAAAAAAAAATTTCGAAAAAAAAATTTTTGTAAAAATAAATTATCGTCAAAAAAAATTGAAAAAAAAATCGTGATATTGTTTTGTATAGTGTGTGATATTGTTTTATGGACTCGTGGACTCAAATATACAGGAGGACTCACCGGATCTTGCCTCTTCTCTCTCTCTCTCTCTCTCTCTCTCTCTATATATATATATATATATATATATATATATATATATATATATATATATATATATATATATATATATATATATATATATATATATATATATATATATATATATATATATATAGGCTCTGTGCGAACTGAGAGTTCGGTGCGAACTTACGAACTGAGCAATAACCCTTGGATAAAAAACATCTACGGTCCTCTTGACAGTTCACACCCCCACTACTTCTCTAAATCCTCCCGTACATTATCCTACCCCTAATATTAACCCCAACTTCCCTCGTCATCCTCTTGCATCTCCACACCTCCACTGACCACTGTCACCGGCGAACACCAATAACACCGGCGTTGTTAGCGGCCTTCTAAGTTCTGTTTTCCTCACCGGCGCTGACGTCTTCTCTCCTCTTCGTGTTTCTATCAATTTCACCTGTGTCATATCATCCGCATCACCCCCGACGCCGGAGAGGAACTTGACACCGTGTCGTTTCATCCTCACAGTACTTATCCCACCTTTTCTTCGCTTATTGTAGATCTAGCAATTAGATCGAATTATTAAAAAAAACACTACTACAAATACAGGCAACCACAACGGCCCTTTAACAACGCTTATTCACGAAAATCATCAAAACACGTTGTAGAATTGATTCCGCGAATTTTACCAAACTTAATTACAACGGTTCTGTGTTGTTAACCGTTGTTATTTGTTTTAACAACGAGTCATACTTGAAAAACCGTTGTTAATGAAAAAACTAATAACAACGGTTAAATTTTAACCGTTGTTAATGGTTTGGCGCCAAATTAGTGAAAAGTAATCACAACGGTTATATTAGAACCCGTTTTTAATACTTTTTAACAACGGTTGTAGACTCAATAACTGTTGTTATTAATGTTATGAAAATCTTAAGAACAACAGATTGCTTTATTCTACTATACACTACAAAACACAAACACAAGCTAATACTGCTACTATATCATCCTCCATTCCTCCCTGATAGTCTCTCTGTCTTCATCTCCATCACTGTTGTCACCGTCTTCTCTCCCTCATCGTGTTTATCAATCAGGTATATATATGTTTCTTAGCAACGCTTATAGATATAGGATTTTTTGGGTTATTATCTAATTTGTTGATAATTTAGCTTAATTTCTTTCCTGAATTTCGTTTATTTGTTTGCCTATTATTGTATTTTCTTAATTAGTTGCCTATTAATACGAATGTAGAATAATGACTCGAACTTGGATGATTGATGCAAATATGAGTGACCGCACCTACAAGGATGGTTTAGCTGAATTTTATGTATTCGTTTCGAACAATTTGAAAGGTTCATCTAGTATTGCATGTCCTTGTGAAAGATGTGGTAATATTAGCTATATGGCTTTTCCGGACGTTAAAATACACCTAGAAAAGTGGAGATTTAGTCGATCCTATACACGTTGGATTTTTCATGGGGAATCATTAGAGGAAGAGAATAACTCTGAAGAAGATGATGTTTGTGACACCCTTAAATTTAGCGTTAAATAAAGGCGTAAATTCTACGGAAAAACTGGTAGGATATGTTTGTAATTGGTTCAACTAGCCAAAAACCTGTAATTTCAAAAAATTTTCTAAACCAATCACAACATTTCCAACATTCCCAAGAGGCGGGTGCCAAAACCTGCAATGCTAACGAACTAATTTACATACATAGCTAACGATAAGAAAATGTAAAGATACAAACCCAAAAATAGAAAAGGGAGACATATGTCCCTTCAAATTATATACAAAGCCAAAATAGAAAAAGGTTTACTATAAGAATAGCCAAACTAGGTCCAAGGTTCCTTATGCTCACTAGCTCGTCTGTGATCCCAACAAAGCATCAACAACCTGTCAATCGCATTTTATACAAACACGAAAGCCACAATTCAGTGGGGAGTAACTTCGAGTCCTCCCAGCCACGAATCGTCATAATTAATGTAACATGTAGTATAACATGTAAACAATATGATAAACAATGAAATTATCATGTAATCTAACCTATGACCCCTAAACTGACCAAACTAAACTATCATGTGAATCATTTAACAAATAGTAATCCAAACTTTATCAATCAGAATCGCTTACATCTCACCTATTACAATTCATAAAGTCACCATACAAGAAAGGGCAATATATCAAAGACAGGCATAAGTTCTTAGTACGGTCAATAGTCACTTTGTAACTCGAGTCTATACCACGAGGTAGGGAAGGTAATCGAACCGGTATCTTGGCTTAGCGGTTAATATTAATAAAACATGGCCAAGACACAACACAACCCTAGCCTAAAATCACAAGCAGAGACCTAGACATGCGGATACACACCACCGCACCCAAGACCCACAATTTTTCTAAAACAAAGTGAGTACTCTAAGGAGTCCACCAAAGGGTTGGCTAGTACTTAAGCTGACCACTTACTAACAAAATAAGTAACGAGGTCATGCCCCAACTTGGATATAAATCCACTAGTCAGGAACACAAAGGCTATCAAGCAGTGAACATATACTCGTCAAAGACTATAAAGACCTATCTATGATGAAGGCCGAAATACTCACCTAGGACCTAGTCCCAGCTAGTCCCAACTTGAATACTTTATCCCACACCACACAAGACAAGTAAGACACCCACTTAACCATAAGAGGACAAGAAGTCCAACTTACCAACCTAAATGCTAACATTCTATCATGTGAAAGGCTATATAAATGTCTATTCAGCAAACAATCCAACAATATCCTCAATAAGTATTCAATACTAATTTCCAATTCTAACAATATTAACCATGTTAAAGGCTTCAGGGAATCTAGGGCCGTTTCTACAATATAAGAAGCTACTTAAATCAACTAATTACACATGTGAAATAAAAATATAATAAATGGCCTAAAACAAGAAAAAGGCCGATTATCTAATTCATTCAACCGAATTTTTACCCGCAACCCCACCTGCGACGGCAGTGCGGTTAAATTGCGGTGACCAATCACTCAATTAACTAACATCGCATCGATCCAAAGGGACTAAGGCTCGGTTTTCGACAAATCAACAAAACATTACAATTATCGCTATATAATTCATTCTGAGCCTAATCTTTACAATTTCATTTTCTAACCTATACTAACATGTGCAACTACCAAAATAAATATAATTTTTACCTTTAACATAATTTTTATTACTAATTTGATTTAATTCAAAAGTTTACCCATACATTACTTATTCTAATTATCTCATTAATGAACCTAAAATGAAGAACAATGCATGGAAAACCGCGAAACAAGCAACGGGCCGACCCGGGCCAGCCATGGGCCAGCCGTGGGCCTGCCGGGCCCGCTGCCGCCACCATTACTCCTCTTTTTTTTCCATTTTTATTCATTATAAGACCGTCTGAAACATAATTAATCGTTCCCAATACTAACTTGTTAACTAAAACTAACAAAAATACATGGATTAAACATGCATGCATCAAATTTAAACATGTGAAAATTTCCACTCAATTAAAAATCACCAAAAACATACAAAAATCAAAGTTTGTGACGATTATTCGTCGAGTAACTCGAAATATGTTACCTTAAGCTAGAAAATGAGCAATTAGCACCTTAAAAATCAAACCCTAACAAGCACTAGCCGCTATCCTCGACAATATACGAGTCCCCAAACTCGTCCTCCAATTCTTCACCTAATTAAACAATAAAAACACCATAATAAGTACATAAATACCGAAATTACCAAAAATTCGTCTTAAAAAAACTTCAAGAAAACTGAAATTAAAACATACAAGGTTGTAGATCTCGACGAGAGGATTCCGGAAATGTAAATTTCGTGAAAATCCGAGTAGAAATGAGGGAGATGTGACGATTTTAGCTTGGAATTATGTAAAAATGGTGTTTTCTTTTGGTTTTTGGGAAAGATGATGATGAACATAAGAAAATCAGAAAAAAAAAAAAGAAAGGGGAAGGGGGTTTGGTCCGCGGGAAAGGGAGAAAGGAAAGGAGGGAGTCGGGTTTGAGTCGGGATTTTTCAAGTCGATTTTGACTCGTTTCGATAATAATTAAAACCGTAAGTCAAATGCAAATTCCGACAAGACCAAAGTTTTTAAACACGAGATTACAAGAAAATTGAGTATTCATACGACCCATTTCCAAATTCGTTTACCTAACGTTCAAAAGAATTGTCATTTTCCCCCCGATACGCCCTTATTTCGAAATAAAAGATTTTACACGGTTTAAACTATTTTTAAACATTTCGAAACTATCAAAATAAATACTTTTCTTCAAAATATAATAAAATTATATTTCTTTGAATTATTTTTACTTTAAATACTTAAATATCAAATTTTATTGATTAATAAATTATTTCCGAAATATATTAACGGTCCGAACTTACGGGGCGTTACAATGTTGAGGTACACGAAAGGCTAACTGATGATCCTGAGTTTGCCGAGTTTTTTGAGTTGGAAGAGTTGGAAGTAGAGAAGTTTAATGTCGGGTCTATAGATAATGAAGAGAATGATGATGAGTCCATTGGTTTTGAAGATGTAGGTGATGACACTAGTAATTGGGATGACCTTAACATTATGTATGAGAAGTTGTGTGAGTCTGAAGCACCTCTGTATCCTGGTTGTAAGTTCACAAAAATGTCGGCTGTGGTGAAGTTATATAATATCAAGGGGGCAAATGGGGTGAGTGACACGTGTTTCACTAGTTTTTTAGCCTTGATAAAGGAGTTGCTTCCTGATGGTAATGTTCTACCTGTTAAGACATATGAGGCGAAAAAACTAATAAGAGGAGTGGGTATGAAATATGAGAAAATACATGCATGTCCAAATGATTGCATATTGTATCGGAAATTATATCAAAACTTAACCAATTGCCCTAAATGTTTGGAGTGGCGTTATAAGGATAAGGAAGGGATCCCGGCTAAGGTGTTGTGGTATTTATCATTGATACCAAGAGTCATAAGGATTTATGCGAATCCCGATGATGCAAAAAAGTTAACTTGGCATGAAACAGGAAGAATAAATGATGGAAAGCTAAGACATCCGGCAAATGGTAAGCAATGGAAATCGTTCGACGCTAAGTATCCCGAGTTCGGCAATGAACCTAGAAACTTACGTCTAGCGCTATCCACTGATGGAATGAACCCACACGGAAACATTAGTAGCCAACATAGTACTTGGCCAGTAGTGTTGGCTATTTATAACTTACCTCCATATGTGTGCATGAAAAGAAAGTATTTGATGTTGTCGTTGTTAATTTCCGGCCCTAAACAACCTGGAAATGATATAGATGTATATTTGGAACCTCTTCTAGATGATTTGCGATTGTTGTGGGATAGTGGGATAGAAGTATTTGATGCATATAAGAACGAAACTTTCAATTTGAGAGCGATGTTATTGTGTACAATATCTGACTATCCGGCTTATGGCGACCTTTCTGGGCACACAGTTCATGGGAATGAGGCTTGTCCATTGTGTGGGAAGGATATCGAGTCTGAATACTTGAAGTCTTCTCGTAAGTATGTGTATATGGGAAATAGGAGGTTCTTGTATCATGACCATTGTTATCGCAAGATGCAGAAAGCATTCAATGGAAGACAAGAACTTCGTCAATCTCCTAGAATTTTGAGTGGGCATGAAGTTTATCAGAAAGTAAAGCATATTGAGATAGAATATGGGAAGAAGAGCGGCTCTAAATTGTCTACTCGTGGGTATAAGAAAAGATCCATATTTTTTTATAAACTTCCATATTGGCTCGACTGGAGGTCGCATTGCCTCGATTTCATGCACATTGAGAAAAATGTCTGTGATAATATTATCAATACCCTTCCGAATGTTCCTGGTAAAACAAAGGATAACGCCGCAGCTAGGGAAGATATGAAAATGATGGGTATTAGGCTAGAGTTGGCACCACGAAGAGAGAGTAATCGTACATTTTTACCGCCAGCAGCTTTTACCCTTTCACGGAATGAGAAAAAAGAGTTATGTGCATGCTTGAATGGAATTAAAGTGCCACATGGTTATTCGTCGAACATCAAAAGCCTAGTGTCGATCCAAGACCTAAAACTCACCGGGTTAAAGTCACATGATTGTCACACTTTGATGCAACAATTACTACCTGTGGCTATTCGTTCCATTTTACCTGAAAAGGTAAGATATGCTATAACTAGATTCTGTCTCTTCTTCCAGTCCATATGCGAGAAAGTCATCGATCCCGATGACGCGGATTCATTGCAGGACCTCATTGTAACCTCTCTTTGTTAGTTGGAAATGTATTTTCCACCCTCTTTCTTCACTATCATGATTTATCTAACCATTCACTTGGTTAGGGAGATTTTGTACCTTGGGCCCGTGTACTTGAGATACCAGTATCCTTTCGAAAGATTGATGAAAGTCTACAAGGACTATACATCTAATCGGTATCGTCCGGAAGGTTGTATTGCTGAACGCGATATTTTAGACGAAGCTCTTTCATATTGTTACGCTCATCTCTCCCCTGAGGAGTTGATTGGCGTTCCTAAGAATCGTCATAGTGACTGGATGACCGGACAAGGTACTAGGGGCCGGGTTGAAAAAATTGTGACACGTG
The DNA here is from genome assembly GCF_048544455.1 of Silene latifolia. NCBI lineage: Eukaryota > Viridiplantae > Streptophyta > Magnoliopsida > Caryophyllales > Caryophyllaceae > Silene > Silene latifolia. The sequence continues at coordinate 173,696,767 of NC_133538.1, forward strand.
AAATGTTGCATTTAGCACATACGTATGTGCTAAACAACGAAGATAAGGTGCAAACTTATATTCAACAACACAAAGATGAGCTCAAATACGATCACCCAAACAAGACCGAGAAGTGGATTGCGAACGAGCATACGAAGACGTTTGCAGAGTGGTTTAGGAATTTTGTCTTAGAGTGTATTGATCAAACTGGTGATGACATCTCTCCTAGGTTACTACGTCTTGGTTTAGGTCCAAATGTCAGGGTCACCTTTTACAACAGTTTTGCCATTAATGGATATACTTTTTACACCCGCGAGCAAGATGAGTTGAGCACAATGCAAAATAGTGGTGTAAGTTCTGAATTTGAGGCAATGCACTTTGCTACTTCAAAAGATAAAAAGCCTATTTGGGGAAAATGCCTTTATTATGGTGTTATTCAAGAAATATTGGTACTAGATTACATTGATTTCACAATGCCTTTGTTTCGATGTAACTGGGTTGATAACAACATCCATTGTGTCCGAAAGGATATGATGGGATATACGTTGGTCAATCTGGGTAAGGTTGGCAATAATAAGGATGATCCTTTCATAATGCCATCCCAAGCTAAACAAGTGTTCTATGTCACCGATCCTATGGATAAGAAGTGGTCTGTTGTACTATCTATAAGGGGTAGAAGGAGTAGTCCATCCGATAATGGTGATGATGATCAGGATGTCGTTTTTGAGGGAATGGATCAGTCTACCAATGTATCTTATTTCGACGATGTTGACACTGATCATGAGGACACTGAAAGCATCTATATGCGTGATGACCATGGTGAAGGTATTTGGGTTAACGAAGAAACTATGACATCCAAGAAACGTCCCCATCCCGAGATAGTTCATCAGGACACAGTGATATGGACGACCAACATTTTGAGTCATTTTCAGACCAATAATTTGATGGTTTAATTTATTGGTAAATCAATAATGGTCATTGTTAAATAAAAATTCCCAAATTTGCATGGCATGGTAAATCCTGTAGCTTAGATATGCGGTATGCATGCATCTTTGTGTTGTCTTATTTTCTTGATCTTATTATTAGATGTGGATCTTTGGTGTTGAAATTGTTGAATAATGTTGCAAAGATATGGTGCTTTTGTCACATTATTACAGTATGTATTGTTACAGGTTTGGACTGTAATGGAATTACAGTAATTTAAAAAAAAAGGTTCAACAATAACAACGGTTATATTTAAATTACCCGTTGTTAATACTTTTAACAACGGGTATAGTTACATTACCCGTTGTTATTACTTTCAACAACGGTTGTAGTACCCCTACCCGTTGTCATTGATTTTTTTGACATATTTCATTTTGGCGCAAATTTGGTGAAAATATATTACAACGGGTATATTTTAACCGTTGTAATAAAGTTTTGACAACGGTTGACTTTTATTGACCCGTTGTTATTAACATATAACAACGGTTTTTCTTTGAGCACCCGTTGTCAATAGTTTTTCTTAATAAAAAACTAATTTACGAACACATATAGCATACCATAAACAAACACACACAACATTAGTTCAACCGTTGGTATCCTGAGTTAATTCTTCTCTCTTCCTCGCTTTCTACATTCTCGTTGCCGCCCGTCGCCCAATTTCCGACGCCCAGATTTCGTTGTCTTCCCTTATCATCCTGCTCGTTCTCTTTATCATCATCATCATCATCAGGTATGTTCACTTTAATTGTGTGTTTCGTCATTAGGGTTTTAAGACGATCATCTTTTTTCTTTTTCATGCATCTGTTTGTTTTTCGTCTTCTTTGTTATCTTTATCATCTCACATCATCTACTTCACTCCTCTTATTAGGGTTTAGGATTTTAGAAGCTCAATCTGTTGTTTTAAATTTTCATTCCTATTAGGGTTTAGGGTTTTAGATAATACTCTGCATGTACGTTGTTAAGTTGTTCATTTCCTATATCATTCATATTTGAGTTTTAGGATTATCATGGGTGAAAAACGTAAAAGAAGTCAAAAGAATAATAAGCCTGGTGAGAGAGGTGCTACGAAGTGCGAGAAAGTCCTTGCAGCTATAGCCGCTAAACAGCCGTTGGAAATAACATGGAGCTCGAAGGGTTTCTCTACTGGTCCAAATGCGGGTTATTTCTCCAGTTGGATTGGATGTTGCACAAGACACTTTGTGCCTATCCATTTAGATGATGTTAGAACTTTGAATCCAAAATTGGCGGAGTTATACTTGCCTCGTGTAAAGGAAGGCTTTATTATACCCGATGAAAGCCATGATAAGTATTTAATGCATAAGGCAGCGGATGTCCACGAGCGGTGGAGGTGTGACGTTGCTAGGGATTGGTTGTATGTGGACAAGGCAACGGGGGAGATGCGTAAGAGCCCACCGGAAAACAAGTGTCCCACCATCAGTCAGGAACAATGGGATCTTTTCAAAAAGATGAGAACTACTGAGAAGTTTCAGGTTAAAAATCCTCGCCTTTTAACGATTTACCTATCATTTTTTAATTAATGAGTCTTTTATATAATCTTTTTATTATCTCATCTACTTGCGCTTTTATATAATTATTTGAAGGCCTTTAGCAGAAGAAATCGTGCTAACATTTCATGCAAGAAGGGGAAATGGTATGGTTCTCGAGGCGGTTACAGAAAGATAGAAGAGAACCTCGTAAGTAGCATGCATTATTCCCCTGTGAGACTTTATTTTTTTAATCACACTTGGACTTGCATTGATACACATTTACGTGTATAAATGTTACAATGTTAATGTGTAGGTGGCAAAGGGAGTGAAAGAGGTGGATCGGCATGTAACTTATAAAGAAGGGCACACGCCTAAAGGATCCCGGTCGCGTGACAAATACGATGAGGAAGTGTTGGCCAACTTAGTAAGCATTATTTTATTAAGACGAGTTCATTACTAACTTTATTATTTTAGTCACAAATATAATTTGAATTTTATTTAATATATTATAGGACAACGTATTGAAAGAGGTAGAAGAAGGGAAATTCACTCCCAGCGGTCGTAATGACGTTCTTGCTAGAGCGATCGGCCGACCCGAACATCCAGGTCGTTTGAGGAGCGTCCCGTTACAGGTTGGAGTAACGAAATATTATGGGACAACTGCCCCGATAAACAAGAAAAGGAAGACTAAGTCTGAGAAGGCTGACATGGTACCATTTATTCTATTATTTTCATTTAAGTTCAATTCACATGTTATTGTTCGGATAAAAATTGCTGACACATTACATTCTTAGCACGCAGACTTGATTAATGGCATCCGTACTACTAAAGCCGAATCTTTGGAGGCAAGCTTTCCGAAGAAGAAGTGAAGATGATGGAGGATGTCATTTCTAAAGGGGGTAATAATAAGGTACAACAGATTGGTCAAGAGGCCGCTACTACCTTGGCAATACATGAGAAGGAAGTATCGGTCAACGAGATTCAGAAAGATCAGGTACCTAATGCTTCTGAAGTTGTAACAACTAAAGCCGATCAGGTACCTAATACTTCCTTATTTTTCTTTTCTTTTTTTTTGGGTAAGATCAGGGGGTGTGTTCCCTGCCAGCTCTAATGCTATAACTTCTGACATGGTGCCATTGGTTAATTTTATTAGGTAAATAATGGGTCTGAAAAGGAGATGCAACTTGAGAAGATGGTGATGGAAAACAAGATACATCCCCTTCAAGTCGGTTCCCCTTTTTCGAAGGTATGCATGAAGTGTTTAATTAGTTAAATTTATATGAATTCTATTAAATTTTGGGATATAATAATGTATGTGTATATTCTTCGTAGTAAACAAGAGACCAGTTATTCTTGCTGAACCTAAACCGAAAAGCCACATGTGCGTGTTGGCGGGGTCTCGTAGAAATGCACACCAAATCCGCGGCAGCGGAAATCGTAGTTCATGGCGAAAAACTTTTGCCGAATCATACCAAAGTAGAGATAACTACGGTCTTTCCAGTGCCATGAAAACTTTCAACCGCCTGTCCCGATTTGTGACAACATTACCATTCGGGAGTTGCGGTTGGAAGTTTCATCCAATGGCTCGAAACTCACATCTACTTGGCTCGGCCGTCTCCGCCTCGGCGGTGGAAAGCGATTGGGGTTAGAAGAAATACCTTTATATATATGTTAAATTTTTAATTGTTGAATGTTTTTATATGTTAAATTTATATGTTATTTTTTTTTTGTAGGGAACAAAAAAGCCGGCTTTGGCGGATAAGCCTAAGTCCACAGACATGCCAACGACCTCGTCGAGACAACAACTTGATGAGGTATTTAATTAACTTCTCCATTTTTTAAAAAACCTCTCTCCCTTTATTTATATTTTGTCTGTATTTATAAAAAGCATGGTAATTTTGTGTAGGGGACAAAAAGACTCGATAAGCCTAAGTCCCCGTCTTACACTGCTACTACTACCTCATCATTGAAAGAGCAGGTTGACGAGGTATTTAATTAAGTACACTTTTATTTTTATTACTCCAACTAGGATATGTTACCTTTGGATTTTTTATTATTTTAATTATCTACTACATGTGTAGGCTGGTGGTAGTAGCACAAAATCAAAGACTCATTCTTTCCCGGACCTGAAAGAAGTTAGGAGTTTAAACTCCACACAATATACTGGGAAGGATTACATGCAAAAAGTAAGAACGGTGACGATGAGGAAATTGCATGAGGAGGCTGGCCATCGCATAGCCACCGAGCAATTGATAGTTATTCCGCTCGAGGAGGATATTCTAGGGGTTGAGCGCGAAGCACTTCTATCATGGGATAGGCTAGCCATTTGGGCTGGCCAAGACCAGATTGATGTCCAACACCTATTTGTTTGGATGAATTAAGTTTCTTAATAAATAATTTCATATTCTAATATTCTAACTACTAGATAGTGTTTTAAATACCGGAATTAATACCGTAATAATGTAGGATATTGAAATTGAGAGTGATCCCCGAGAATAGGATTCCAGGTGATCAATACGGATTCCTATGCCCCTTTGTTTTATATTTATTTATTACGGAATTCTCGTTCGAAGATCGGGTTGATTATATTGCTCAGCAATTGGCAACAACCAAGAAGCTGGTTTTTGCCGCTTATAATGAAAAAGGGTAATAAACAAATTAATATTACGTTTCCCCCTACAATTGCATTTTCATAACTAATATATATATGTACTTGTTAATAATGATGATGTCTCTTGATGTAGGACTCATTCGGTGCTAGCACCCATCATGCCGACAAGGAATAAAGTTTTTTGGTTGGACTCTTTACATAATCAACCAAGCGAGACTTTTAAGCACTTGATTAATAAGTAAGTTTATAATACTAATTTATTTATAATAACATTAAGTTTCAATTTTTATTTATAGCAAAAAGCTCATTTTTGCCCCTAAAAAAATGAGTGTCTGCCTCCTTTTGTTTTTTTTTAAAATAAGGGCCTTGAGAAGAGAAGAGCTAACGAGCAGGATCAACCCACGAAAGATTCTGATGATGGCCCTAATTTTATTACGATAATAGGGGTACGTGCTCAAATACAATACATTAAGTGCAAAAATCTGTGTTTAATACTAATACAATACCTAAAGTTCAAGATTCTGATGTGAGCCTTCTCTCGTCTGTTTGTTTTTATGTAATAATAGGCCCCTCGCCAGCCAGATAGCATACAATGTGGATACTACGTTTGTCGGTTCATGTTGGAGATTATTAGGCGAAGATATATCATTATTTCAGAAAAGATTAGTAATTTAATAATGTGTTTATTACTTTTTTTTAAATTAGAGCTAATGTTGTCTTGCTTGCTGCTATATATACCATGATGTTGCTATGCAGTAATTGATGTTGTTACAATAATGTCTTCTCTTTGTTTTTTCAGATGTAATCAACCCGTCACAACAGATTGAGCAAAGACTAAGTATAGATATAGACGAGGTCAGGGACATGTTGGGCAAATACGTCTTAGAAAATAGAAATGCATGATACTCGAGTTTAGATCACTTATTAGTAAATTTTTTTTTGAAGTTAGGGAATGATTAGTTCATGTAAATTCAACTCCTTGTAAGTATATATATATATATATATATATATATATATATATATATATATATATATATATATATATATATATATATATATATATATATATATATATATATATATATATATATATATATATATATATGATGTCATTGTTGTGGTTGAATTGAATCTATTGAGTTGATGAACCCAAATTTGTGATTTATCTTTGTCTTTGGTATATGGTGTCTTTGCTTGATATATGCAGGTTTTTGAATGGCATGAAACAAATTTAATTTTTCAAAACATTAGGAGTTCGTAGTAAAAACGGTTACTAAAAAAAACCGTTGTGAAGACCTTTCACAACGGTTAATAAAAAAACACACCGTTGTGAATGACTTTCACAAATATCGCTCATAATATTCAACAACAAGTTTTAAACGAAGAACCGTTGTTAAAAGTCTTCACAATTTTGGAGGTAAAGTTACAACAACGGGTTTTAAACTAAGAACCATTGTTACTTACAATTTCAACAACGGGTATGTAGCATAAACCCGTTGTTAAAAGACTTCACAATTTTGGAGGGAAAGTTACAACAACGGTTATACATATGACAACCGTTGTTATATTATTCCCTCCAAATTTTTGAAACACTTTCCACAACGGAGAACACCCAACAACAACGGCTTTTAACAGTGGTGAATAATTTCGACAACGGTTTCATTAAATAACCAAACCGTTGTAAATACCTTCTACAACGGCCGCTTTAACAACGTCCGCTTTTTGTTTTTACAACGGTTTTTACCTGTTGTTATAGCCTGTATCTGTAGTAGTGAAAGTAACGATTGGATGCCAATGGTGACGCGTATTTTGACAGTGAGTCGACATTGAGGAAAGTCGCTTGGATGCCCATGGTGGTGTGTGTAGGTGTGTAATGTCGGGGAAGAGAAGGGAGCACCTGCAAAGTGAAATGGCCGAAGGTCCCATGCCCGGTAGTGTTGCTCCGTTAGTGAGTGAGATGAGATTGTGAATCGAAGGCGACGATGAGAGGTGGTCGTTATGGTGGTCACCGTGGTGAGAGGTAGCGGTGGAGTTGGGAAAATGTGTCGACAATGGTGGATTTGGGCGTGACTGGTGAGAGGGCTGTGTGTGCGGCACCAAGAGGGATAGTTTGAGTGGCCGGTGATTTCGGCGGCATGGGTAGTGCGGTTTCAGTGGTGGTGTGTCGTCGTTGTTGTGACGGTGGTGGGGGCGGTAGTGATTGTGGTACTGGTGGCAGTGGTGGTGGTGGTGGTTGTGGGGGCAGTGTATACACAAAATACGAGCCGAGATACACATGGTAAAACTACCGGATACACATGCTTGAAGGTCCGTGAAGAATGAGTCGTGGTAGTGGTCATCGGGTGAGGGGCCAAGAGTGTGGTGCCCGTGGGGATGCTAGTGGATGACGGCCAGGTGAGTCACTGGTGCCTTCCTGGTGTTCCTGACTCTTGGAACCACCTTCTTTACGCGTCTTTGTTGCAGTTTTGAAGGGTGTAGTTGATCATACTTGGTCTTTTTCGAGAACTTTAGATAATCTGTACATGTAGGAAATTGTTGTATTCAGAAATTGCTTGAAAAAACATTGTATAGTTCATAGCAGTACATGAGTTATGTACTTATGTTGAACCATTCATATTGATGTTATAAATAAATTAAGTGTCGGATTTAGGATTCAGAAAGCTAAGAAATTGTGAAAAAGTCGAAGTATTCTACAAAGTTTCATATTTATTATTGCTTTGAAGGACATTGTTTCTTCAATTTGGTGAATAGTGGAGGCTTTAAGGGGTGGCTGGTGACTTGTGTATCTGGGTGTACTAATTTGTGTATCTAACTCTACTAATTTGAGTATGTGAGTAGTCACGAGACACATCTCTACTATTCCGATATTATAATTTCATGACAACTATCGAAAACTGTTAACAATTTCAAGTCACAAAAATTCATTTCATGAAGTTTTATTTTCGGAAAAAAGAAGACTAGAAATTACTTGATGATGGGAACATTCTGAAAATTAACCAAATTTCCAATTTCTTGAAGGGCTCTATGATTTCCGGCTTCTTTCTTCTGCTTTGGTTCTTCTGATACCAATTAAGATTTAAACCAGTCACAAGATTAATCAAAAGTTCTGTAGATACCCAGTATCTGCTGAGACTCCAACAAACACCCGATGATTATCGGACTACAACATGTTTTGGGATCGCAGCGTTTGATCGACAGTTTGTGTACAACTTTACGTCGGAAAACTTAAAACGATTTCGAAAACAAAACATTTCAAAACATTTTAAAAATACCTGGAGTGTTTAATGCACAACGACGGGGTCGTGATGACACTAACTAGAGTCAAAACCGACACCGAGCCAAAAACCGACTCGAAAATTCAAAATCCCGACTCCAACAACGAGTCAAACCGAGTCAACCACAAAAACAAAATATCTCAAGCCTTCTATACTAAGTTTTCCTGGATTCATGAATGGTCAAGTACCAAACATGTAACTACAAAACCTAGGATAGAACAAATCATGATTGCGTTCGTTGTGATAGTGACAAAACAACTCGAAGTGCCGCGACTTGGCTCGCGCCTCTTTGACCAACCCAGGAGGCCACGTCGCTCAAAACCCACACAACCACTCATTCTCCTATAAATACCCCTCAAATGTCGCCCATTTGAGACTTACGCGAGTGTCCGCCCCCTCTTTTCTACCTTAAAATTCTCGACTCGACTTCTAAAGTCACAATTCGACGCGTGCTTACGACCTACCGATCGTAAACACGAGCCTTACACATTGTTTGGTACCGTCATCGTGCATTAAACTACTTGTCCGACCACTTTGACCACTATACCATCACTAAACATTTAAAACACTCTTTTACTTACCAAAACGGTTTTAAACCGAGTTTTTTCCGATCAAACAAGTTCTTACACTTACGTCGGTCACTCGCCACAACCAAACATGTAAGTATGAGGGTGTAAAAATCCTCTTTTATTATGTTTTCATTCGTTTCATGACTTTAACATGCTAAAACATGCATAACATGAACCAAAACATGGAATAAACGAGCCAAAACTGATTTTTGTCCGAGGCGAAGCCCCTTAGGTCGCCAACGGCTCGCGCCTAAATGGGGTGTTCGGACAGGATATCAACCGTGTTTGTTCTCGTCATTTCCCTTAATCCATTTTCATATTTGTAATCGGTTTTTACCATTTCAAGTATTTTCGAAACCTTTTTGTTTCATTTCACATGTTTTAACCATAAAGCATTTTTCACCCTTGGTTCTTCATACCATGACGGTTGAATCCGTGTTTCGGTGATAATATTTGGTTAATGACATTTAAGAGGTATTTTAAAGCCTTTTATTTCATTTCTTTACATTTGCAAAACATGCATATTAGTCACCAACACGAAATCATCCTTGGTTCCATATACCATGCCGGATTTTAACCCGGGTACGATGATGAGTAACGACTAATTACATTCAAATTGGACTTAAAACAATTAGTCCATAATCATTTTCAAAACTATTTATGTCAAGCTTGTCAAATCGAACCCGACATCGAATATTATCAAACAATGATGATTATTCGAGTCTAGTTCTCCAAATCAACAAATGCGGTCTAAACGACCCTTTCAAATCAAACCAGGTTCAAATACCCATTTTCAATACATTTTATAACGTCTTTCTAAAAAGTCAGAACATGGCATATAAACCGTTGGCTAACCCGCGCCTCAAGCAGGCTCCTTATTTCTCATTTTCAAAACCAGAGGGAGGCCCCTTACACCGCCGGCTGGCTCGCGCCTCTTATAGCCGTCTGGTACAGGGCCTGTTCCCATCCTACATTAGTCTAGGACGATCCCGACTCCAGTTAACCCGGATATAGGACGGATCAGATGACTATTCAAACCATATTTGCGAAATGCCTTACTAAGACAAATGAATCATGTTATGCACCCTAAACCTAATACGGTAAATGGATGTTTAATTTCCGTCTTGCATGCAAATCAATCATTAATCCAACTCGACATCTTATACTTGATACTTGGATTAAATCAACCGACTTAGAAAGCTCACATGTTAGGTTTAAATCATTGGATGCTCATTCATGCATTTAAACCGTTTTATCAACTTTTGCATTCAACCAACCAAGATCGATCAAGAGAGGCCGCTAACGCGGCGGGATTGGGTGTCCGATTAAAGGGCTTCCCAATACGTACCTTCACCTCTTACTCAGAAACTTTGGATAGTGGACGACCTTATCCAGGGCGTACGAGAGTCATTCTAGAGATAGGATGCTAAAGAGGGACGATTTCCTTATCTTTAGTACCTATGTCAAAACGCTGCTTTGTGCTTTGATTTGACCGAGGTATAAAGAGGAATTCGAACGGGTTCCAGGCATCCCACAAATGCTTGGTGGCGACTCCGAACATCTCTAATCGTTTCGAGACCCTTACCGAGACGAAACCAACCGATCTAAAACGATCCGGTCGAAAGCACCTTTACGCCGCCGAGCGTGGCTTTCAAAAAGACCGCTACCGTTGTCCACAGATCGGCTGGGCATACGCAGGTGGGCCCATGTCCACAGATTGGCGACTCCGCTGGGGAAAACTAGGACACTTACGTCTTTGTGATTCGTAGATGGTGAGACTCGAACGAGGTCTTGGTTGGAATGCATTAATTGATATTACGGTCACGGTCGGGTTCCTTGTCCGAGCCCATAACCTAACCTTTATCGACCAATTGGCTCGTCTCGTCGGCGTGAGTTTTCTCATCTCCGCGGTTCGAATCCCGATTGAGTCAAGCATACCATTGACGTTACACATTTCTGTTTCGTCAAAGAGCTTTCATCACTTTCGAGCACGAGGCTAGGGCACCCTCCTTACACATTTTGTTTGGATTGGTATCCCTCTCGCAAATCGGGGTTTGATTGCTTGGTGTGTAACCCACCCTTTTAAGCCAAAACCCGTGTCAGCATGATGCATAATATAATGAAACTGTGAGTGCTTATGTGCTACTTGATCATAAGTCCTTCCGTGTCATTTTGCAAACCTTCAAAACACCTTTTTGCGCCGTTATAATGGCCATTTCAAACCTCGGTCTTTCGCCGACCGTTGCGCGCCTTTCTAGGCCGTCGTAATGACGATTTTCAAACTCGGTTTTGTATAACCATTTCAACACGCCTTTCTAGGCCGTCGTAATGACGATTTTCAAACTCGGTTTTGTATAACCATTTCAACACGCCTTTTTAGGCCGTCGTAATGACAATTTTCAAACCCGGTTTTGTACAACCATTTCAAAATCACCATTTTACGCCGTTATAATCGCCGCGTCTAGACACGGAATGTAACCCGTTTCGCGCCGACAATGGCTCTTTCAAAACCCGAGAAAAGCACACCCCTTTTTTCTCGAGACACTTTCGGGATCCCGAGGATCATACACCGTCCCCGAGACCTCTTCAAACATTTCAAACTCGATTTTCAAAACATACAATTTTGGATTTCAAAACCGTCTTGGGAAGCAACATGCCATTTCCCGAGCCGACTCAAACTCAAACCGTCTTTTGCAAATAAACTTAAGACAACCTTTTTCAACTGATCGACTTGCGGAGATTTCTATCTTCGAAAGCCGCCCATTAAAGCGACAAATGAATCTTTTGAAAATTCCTATTTTCGAAAACTTCAGTCCACCATTCCAATTCCGCCTCGTGTCTATCGAGTCAAAGCAAACGTACTTATGGGTCTTTACTTATGAGTCGTCTCACCACAAGACCCGTCCAATGGCGTCACGCCGTCATGTTGGACCCGTGTCAAAGGTTCGGTCAAACACCGTCACGTCATAAATCGGGTCAGCACCGAGGGACCACACACGGTCACCCCGTCTTGTTGAGTCGATCTTGGTCTCGTCCTCTGTGTTGTCTGCGTTCAGTCTTGGAACCGTGTCGGATTGAGTTTTAATGTGAGCCGTTTTTCTACCTCAGAGCCATGGCCCCGTCTTCAGCTTCGTCCAACAACAACAATGATAACAACAGAGATGTCACAACTGATCAGCTAGCCAGCCTATTTACCGCTCTTAAGGTCACCCTGGATCGCGTCAAGACCCGTATCGACGCCCTGGAAAACAAGGAAATTGGGGAACATAATACCCCACCTCTGACTGAGACTGAAAAGAGGCTGAAACTTTTGGAAGAGCAACTCCTAGCCCGGGGTAACAACATCCACCTTGAAAATAACCGAAGGTTCGAACCTGTTGGGAACCAGTTACCTGGCAACTTCACCCTGACTGATGTGCCTAAATTCAAGGGAGTGGAGGACCCACTCAACCACATCCGTGCTTTCAAAGACTACATGGCCATTAAGGGGGTGAAACAGGAACTTTTCACCATGATCTTCCCATCCTCTTTGGAGCCAATACCTCGCCAATGGTACTACTCCTTGGATCCGAAAAACCTTACCACTTGGGACGAAATCGCAGTTGAGTTTGCCAAACAAGATATCGACAATGTCGAGATCCAGGCCAACACCCGTACTCTCGAGGTGTTAACCCAAAACGACAAGGAGGGATTCACTGAGTTCCTAACCCGTTGGAGGAGGGTGAGTACTTAGTTGGTTAGTAAGCCGAGTGAATCAACTCTGGTGGAAAAATTTGTCAACAACCTCCGCCCGGTTTATGCCAACCTGCTGAGGTATCAGAATATCAAAACTTTTCAAGATCTGCAGATTCTGGGGACACGTATTGAGGACGACCTCCGAAAGGGTGTCTTAGCGAAGACCACATGCAGGGGTTATCAAGGATACACCTCAACCGGATCTCGCCCTTACGGTCAGACAAACAAGATTGATGAGGTCAACCTCGTCGAACCATCTGCCAAGAAAATTGAACGCCCCCAAAGAGTGTTCACCAACATAGGGTCAACTTATGCAAGTGCCTTGAAAAGGCTCATGGACCAAGGGAAGCTACAACCGATCGGGCCCACCCCGGACCCGGCCGACGCCAAGAAATCCCGATTTTGGAACCCCAACGTCTACTGCCAGTATCATCGAGTGAAAGGGCATGATACCGAAAATTGCTTCAAACTCAAGCACCTCATTTAAGACATGATTGAGAAGGGAGACTTGCCTATACCCCCACCAACTAAGCCGAACAACAAGACGAATCCTCTGGGAATTCACGCCATCTCTGACGATGAGCCGACCCTAGACTATTCTCATCTCATCTTGCCAATTGACGATGAGGTAAATGTTCTGGAAAAGGACCCTTCAGACGGAGTGTTCGTGTTCAGTGCTGCCACTATGCTCACTATGTTTCAGCAGGTTGAGGAGGCCGTTGCCAGCCTTTCTGAGAGAATCACCCGACTCGACGACGCCTACCGTCGACTCATCTTCAATCCCCCGGCACCACGTCCGCGGGAGAATTCCCCAAGCATTAAAAACTACCCACCCCAGGATGGATTGCTCCCGCGACCGTTCTGGCATAGGCCCCACAAAAACCACCGTCAAAATAACCACCTTCACGAGAACTACCCTCAAAATAACTACCCTCACAAAAATCGCCCTCACAAAAATATTCCCCACAAGAACTACCCACCGAGGAATACCCCTCCAAGGTATCCTCGAGACCCTGAAATTAACGGCATATGGCAGGATGATGTTGAGGATGTCTATGTCGTCCCAGAAAAGGAGAAGCGGACAAAGGAAATCAGACATCTCACCCGATCCGGACGTCCCTATCAGAATCCGAGCAACCCAGCGGTCGTTCCAACAACGAATGACCAAATCGTCCCAGAGGTGAACACTCAACCAAAGGCTCCCGAGAACTCAATCCTGAAACAGCTCCAGAAAGCAAAAGCCGAGATCTCTATCTGGCAACTGATCGCAACGTCTTTTGAGCATCGATAGGTCTTGCTGCAGGCCTTGGGAAAATTAACCGTGCCCTCCACCTCTTCCCTAGAAGAAATAGTGGCACACATGACAAGAGACGCCCCTGATCTGAGCAATCCGGTCGTCTTCTCCGACGAGGATATCCCCCTGTTCGGAGCCAACCATAACCTGGCCCTATACATCACTGTGCAATGCCTCCAAAAGAACATACCAATGGTCCTCGTGTATGACGGCTCCGCCGTGAATGTCATTCCTCTCAAAACTGCCCACAGGCTGGGTATTAAGGAATCTGATTTAATCCCGACGAATCAAGGAGTACGCGCCTACGACGGCACTCGTCGCAAGGTCTCTGGGCTTATCACTATAGCCGTCGTAACCGGGCCACTAAAAAGACAAACCAGTTTCCAAGTGGTCAACATCGACGCGTCCTTCAACATGCTCCTGGGACGTCCCTGGATCCACGCCGTCAAGGCAGTCACATCAACGCTTCACCAAAAGATCAGGGTCCCCTTCAACGGGAAAACGATCACGATCCCCACTTCCCCAATCAAAGCAGTCATGGGAAGAGGGGTAGCCTCCCAAGCCATTGAGGAGGACGACAATGAAATGTGGGGTTTCCAAGCCGTGAACGCCATAACTGATGAGCTAACAACCTCTGAATGTGACTCTTTCGCCAGCCTCATGATCAACCGTATTATGATGCGTCAGGGTTATTTCCCGGGTTTGCCGCTCAATCCGCTAAAGGACCCATTGCCTCCCTTGAAACAGGCTAAGGTCCCCAACATTCCCTTTGGGCTAGGATACGAATCTACCAATGAAGACATCCAGGAGATGAACCTCCTAATCCGAAAAAGCAAGAAGCACGGAGTCATCCTCCGTCCCTACCACCTGACTCTCAACGGATACTTTGTGCCCGAGGGAGAGTCCGAACTTTACCATGGCTTTCCAGAGCCTATCTATGACTCTGTGGCGAAGGCTATATACCCGGGGGTGGAAGTCTTCCAGGACTGCTACTTTATTCCCGACAACATCGAAGCTGCATCAACCGAGTCCAAACCGTCACCATGCCTCGACGGACAAGTCATCACACACAACTCTTTGGGAAGATAACATCAAACGCCTCGACTATGAGGACATCATTAACATCGCCCGAAAGACAATCGCTTTGATCCAACCACCTTGATCTCCGATCTCGACCAAGAAAGCCACCCAAGGCTGGAGGAAAACCATCAAGTGGACCGATCACCAAGGCCGCATTCTCAAGATCACAACTGGAGAAGGCCATATGTTCAAGGAGGAAAGTCTTTGAAGGATATGAGTCCGAGTCCGAGTCGAGTCGAGTCTCGTTATAGCTCCTAACACTCCGGAAGTCCCGGTCCAAGGTCCCTTCCCACTGTTTTACCACAAAGTCGTGGGTGATTCGGAGGCCGAGTCTACTAAGGTCACCCCCACTCCAATGAAAGGTGACAACCTGGAGCCTGCTCCAGGGCCACTTCCTCGTCGTGTCGCCTCCGACCGACCACGAGATGTCTGTCCTATCCGAGCTTTTCGCTCGTGTCAACTTAATGAACGCTAAGTTTGCTTATGACTCGTCGATTTTAACCGCAATGTAATTCGATCGATCATGAGGAATTTGACTTGAGTGACTACCCACCTCACTTAGCCAAATAACTTGACAAACGGGAAACCATAACCCCCATCATTGAGGAAACCGAGCCTATTAACGTAGGAACCGACAATACACCTCAAGAACTTAGGATAGGGACAACCCCGGACCCCTCGGAAAGACAATGATTCATTGATCTCCTCCACGAATACAAGGACGTGTTCGCCCGGTCTTACGAGACATGCCTGGATTGACAGAGAAATTGCAGAGCACCGGATACCCATCAAACCCGGGCTAAACCTCGTGAAATGTGCTACGTCGAATGCGTCCTGAGTGGGCCTTAAAAATCAAAGAAGAGGTGGACAAACAGATTCAAGGTGGGTTCAT
Source organism: Silene latifolia (assembly GCF_048544455.1). Lineage (NCBI taxonomy): Eukaryota > Viridiplantae > Streptophyta > Magnoliopsida > Caryophyllales > Caryophyllaceae > Silene > Silene latifolia. The sequence continues at coordinate 173,712,673 of NC_133538.1, forward strand.
CAAAGTGTCCGAATACTCGGATTGGGTGGCCAACATTGTGCCGGTACCAAAGAAAGACGGACGAATCGGGTTTGTGTCGACTTCGGGGGATCGAACAAGGCAAGTCCAAAAGACGACTTCCCTTTGCCACATGTTGACATTCTGGTAGACAACACCGCCGAACATGCTCTCCTATCATTCATGGACGGGTATGCGGGTACAACCGATTAAAATGGCCGAGGAGGACATGCACAAAATCGCGTTCACCACACAAAGTGGGGGACATATTGCTGCGCGGTCATGCCTTTCGGCCTCATCAACGCCGGAGCAACCTATCAAACAACCGCTACCACTTTCCTACACGACATGATGCACAAGGAAGTAGAGGTATATGTCGATGACATGATCGTCAAATCAAAAGAACGGGACGGCCACATCAATGCCCTCCGGAAATTCTTCGCTCGTCTACGGAAATATAACATGAGACTAAATCCTCAGAAGTGTGCATTCGGGGTCACCTTCGGAAAACTCTTGGGACATGTCGTCAGCAAAAGAGGCATTGAGATTGATCCAACCAAAATCAAAGCCCTTCAACAAATGCCTCGGCCTAAGAACGAAAAGAAGATTCGGGGATTTCTCGGTCAGGTCCAGTACATCAGCCGGTTCATCGCCAAGCTCACTATGATTTGTGAACCGATATTCAAGAAGCTTCGCGCCTCCGATCACACTGATTGGGACGACGACTGTCAGAAGGCATTCGACAGGATAAAGGAAATCCTATCCAAACCTCTTGTTCTCATGCCACCTCAACCGAGGATTCCTCTGTCCCTATACCTGACCGTAACCAACACAGCCATGGGAGCGATGCTAGCACAAACAGTTGGCAACGAGGAGCGAGCCATCTACTACATCAGCAAAAAGTTCATTGAGTACGAGACGAGGTATACCCAACTGGAAAAGACATGCCTTGCCCTAGTATAGTCAACAAAGAAGCTGCGGCATTACATGCTCAGCTACTCGGTCCACATCTACTCCGAGATGGACCCAGTCAAATACATCTTCGAAAAACCCATACTAAACGGAAGGCTGTCTAGGTGGACACTCATGCTGTCTTAATTCGATCTCAAGTTTGTACCTCTTAAGGTTATCAAGGGAAGAGCGGTCGCCGATTTCCTAGTAGAAAATCCCGTCAACGAGGACTCAACGACCAACACATGGTCACTTCCTGACGAAGACATCCTTTGTGCCGATTCTGACGCATGGGACCTATACTTCGATGGTGCATCTAACCTGAGAGGCTTCGGGGTAGGAATCCTTCTAATATCACTAGAGGGAGAAGATGTTCCGATCTCGGTCAAGTTAGACTTCGCCGTCACCAACAATGCCGCTGAATATGAAGCATGTCTCATCGGCCTAGAAGCAGCCATCACACTTGGCATCAAGAGACTGAGGGTCCATGGCGATTACTCACTCATCATCAATCAGGTATCCGGATCATGGAAAATCCGATCTGACAGCTTAGCCCCTTACCAAGCAAAGATCAGTCAAGAGGCCGAGTTCTTCGACCAAATCGACTACTTCCACTTGCCGCGGGAGGAAAATGAATTTGTTGATGCCCTGGCAAAACTTATCGCGCTCGCCAACATACCTGACGACATGGCGTCAATGCCCCTATGTGTTGAAAGACGGAGCGAGCCAGCTCACATTTGTGCCATTATCGACGACGAGGAAAGCCATGATGAACCTTGGTACCAAGCCATCCTCAATTACAAAACCAACAACGAATTCCCTCCCAACTCTGATCAAAGAGGACAAAGAGCCATCCGTTTACTTGCGTCACAATTCGTGATAAACCAAAATCAACTCTACAAAAGAACACCCCAAGGAATTCTCCTCCTTTGCATTGACCATCACAAAGCCAAGAAAGTCATGGGAGAGGTTCACGACGGAGAATGTGGCCCTCACATGAATGCAATGATGCTTACACGGAAAATCATGCGGCTAGGTTACTACTGGACAACCATGGAAGCCGATTGTCGTAACTACGTCAAACATTGCCACAATTGCCAAATCTTCGCCAACATACAACACATACCACCATCCTTTTTATACACCATGACGTCACCCTGGCCTTTCTCAACCTCGGGCATCGACATCATCGGGAAAGTCAACCCGATAGGCACCAAGGGGCATTGCTTCGTCCTCGTCGCCATCGACTACTTCACCAAATGGGTGGAAGCGCAGTCATATGCAGTCTTGACCGCCTAGCAAGTGGCCAAGTTCATCCAAAACAACATCATCTGCCGATATGGGGTACCCCATGAAATCATCAGCGATCAAGGCTCTCACTTCCGGGCGGAAATTCAAGCTTTGCTGGACAAGTACAAGATCAAACGACATCGATCATCCCCCTACCGTCCCCAAACCAACGGAGCGGTGGAGGCAGCAAACAAAACTCTTGTTACCATCATCAAGAAAATGCAAGACAACCACCGCGATTGGCCGAGCAAGCTCCCATTCGCACTCTGGGGATACAGAACCTCCATTCGAACACCGACAGGCGCTACACCCTTCTACCTAGCATACGGTATGGAGGCGGTTCAACCGGTGGAGTTAGAGGTCCCATCTCTACGCATTCTACTGGAGAGTCAAGTCCCTGAGGCGGAATGGACCTGTCGAAGGTACGAACAGCTCACTCTTCTAGATGAACGGCGACTCAACGCCTTGCACAACGTCCAGCTATACCAACGACGTATACAATGGGCATTCAACAAGAAGGTCAAACCCCGAAACATCCGGGAGGGCGACTTGGTCCTCAAGTCAGTTCAGGCACCATTACCCGTCGATCCGAGGGGAAAATTCAAACCCAACTGGGCCGGGCCATACCTGGTCAAGAAAATACTTTCGGGGGGCGCAGTGAGATTGAGTGACCTAGACGGGGAGGACTTTACAAACCCGACCAACCTAGACCAACTCAAGAAATACTACCTTTGAACCCTATCAACAAACAGCCTAGCCTAGTTTCGCAACTAGCACCAACCTCAACCCTTTTCAAGTCAAGTTCCTCAATATGTTCTGATTTGAAATTGCATGTTTTATCGAGTCTAAGCTGCGGCACCTTGCCCGTTTCGAATGTCCTTTGATCCGTCAAAGGCAACGTCCATTTGCACTACAAAAACCAAACCCCTAAACTAAGAGCATGGTTTGATTTCACCTCTTCAGGTGAATACGTAGGCAGTCCCTCTTATGCTTGAGGGATACAACCACAAAACCCAATTCAAATTCACAAAACATTTCGAACTACGATCATGGTTTGATTTCACCTCTTCAGGTGGATACGTAGGCAGTCCTTTCTTACACAAGAAGGATACAACCATCCCCACATACAAAAACATCCCCATCAAAAAAGAGAAAGGGAAAACCATTCCCTTTCTCCACAAAAATACAAAAATGAGCCTTTCTCCCTTTCCACAAAATACCACTTCCCCAAGTGCAATTGTTTAGGATGATTCAAATCGAATTGCCTTTACCAAACGGACGGAAGAAACAAGCGTTCACAATTTTCGACACGAGCAATCCTCTTATTTAATTAATAATGAGAGGGATTACAATTTCAACGACAAATAAAGCTCGACGAGTCTACAACTTGTCAAAGCTAAGGTGTCCACTAACACACCTCACATAGTGAAGCTAGCACAAAACACACAATAACTAGCTAGTACAACATAATAACAACTCACAACATTACTACAACATAGTAATAAAGCGGGTAATGAAGGTCTTCACTCCTCCATTCTACCCTTGCCTTTTCCCTCGGGGTACATCTTCCCCTTGTTCTTCTTGTTGGCCCGCCTAGCATGGACTTCCTCCTCGGAACGGATCCTAAACGGATCTAAGACGGCGACGGCCTCCGGTCTAGCACAAGACCCCATGTTTGACCCAAGACGAGCCAACGCACGGCCTACCATACTCTTGGGGCCGGAACTCCTCCTCTTCGGTGGTCTCATCACATCGGGAGTAGCTCCATCAACATACTCTTCAAAGAAGGCACGGTTGGCCTTGCCGACCTCTCGGTACTTCAAGTCGACAACCTCGTCCTTATGAAATTTGGATCTCTCTTCCAAGGACGGAGCACGTGACCACTTGACATGAGCGGGAGTCACCCATGTCGTGGCAACGGGGTTTGGCACCTCCCAAAGCGGCCGAGTGGCCCACCACCTTTCAAAGAATTCCACGAACTCGGAGTTCCGGAAAACATTCTCTTGGACAAGAGTATCTTGAGCGGGCACCTTTTGTTGACGCCCCATTTGCCTCATGAGCCTTTCGGGATAAATGAAGGAAACAACCTTCAAACCCACCACCATCAAAGAACGAGGACTAGCACCCGAAGCGGGCAACCCCGTGAAGGACCTCAAGTGCCACCACGGCACCACCCAACGGATATGAGGACCACCCTCCTCCGCCAATCTTGCGGCCCAATAGGCCTCGGTGGAAGCAAAACTATCCGGGTACAACTTCATCCTCATGGTAAGGTGACGGAAGGAATAAGAAGAAGGATTAACCGGAGGCTCTACATACCTTAGCCTCTCCAATAGCCACACTTGGAGGATCCTTGGCGATCCAAAAGAGAGAGTTTCTCCACAAGAGTCTTCCTTGTCCAAAGCTTGGATAATCTCTCCAAGCACCAACCAAGATGGATCTCTACCATGCTCCATTTGCTCGATCACATGGATGAGGGTCATGCTACCATGGCATCTTGGCCCCTCCTTCTTCAAGACATCAACAAAGAGGTACACATGGACAAGGCAAAATGCAAGAGCCCTTCTCCTAGCAACCTCCGAGACATTAGCATCTAACCGATTCGAGAAGATGTTAATAAGAGCCAGCATATCCACACCATGTGGAGCAAGAAGAAAGTTGACTTGGCTTGTCGACAAACCTAACATGGAACGGAATTTCTCCTTGTAGCACAACCGAGTCGGAGGAAGCACCGGAGCACAACCCGGCCACCCACCAATGGCGACAAATCCCGGCACCATTGTCGCAATGCATTCTCAAAAGCATCCATGAAATATTTTTGTGGAAGAAGAAGAGGTTTTGTAGAGATGTTTTTGTGTTTCGGATGCCAAAACAATGAAGCGCAAACGTCCCTATTTATACAAAATGATCAGCGCATTTTTCAGAAAAAGAGGAGAGCCAGCTTCCATCGCCAAGACGCTCGCGCCTCTTTGAGGCTTCCCCAGGATTCCCGTTGTTGACTTGTCTCTTTCAACATGTGTTTTCTCCTGACACCTCAAACCTCCCGCCAGGAACCTCGCGCCTCTTCGGGATGATCCGGGAAATTTTGTGTTTCTTCACACTCACATTTCCTTGTTTTCGCGTTTTACGAAATCCGACACGGTTTCCATGACGCAGCTTTAAACATACGGATTTTTCTTTCTTTTTTTATGGGGGGAAGGGTAGTCGCCCCGATCCGCGACAGATCGTTCCCGTGTCAGTCGAAATTCCGAAAATTTTTCGCTTTTTCGCAACAAAAAAATCAAAATCGAAAATTGATAACACGACATCAATTTTCCTCCAAAATTCAAGCACTCACAAATTCGAGTCTTGACCTCAAAAACCAAATATACTCGCAAAAATCCTTTTCTAAAAATTCTTTCCTGACGGTCTGAGTTTTAACTTTTCGAGTCATCTTCAAAATTTCGATGCAATTTAATTCACGACACGAGTTAATTGCTCAAAATTTCAAATCATTTCCTTTTGAATTCCAAACGTGACGATTTTGTCACGGAATTTTCAAAAATTCGTTTCAAAATTTCAATTTTAACTTCAAGTCATCTTGGTTAATTTTGATTTTTTCAAAGAAATGCTTTACGTGATCAAATGCTTCTACGTGTTTATATGCTATCTATTGCCTGTTTTCTACACTAACGATGCAAAGAATCGTGCAAAGCAAAAGGAGGGTCAACGACCAACAACGCTCCTCCGAAACACAACACAAAAAAGCCAAAAATCCCAAAACAAACCACAAAAAAAAACACATATATGCAAACCGCCTTACGCAAAATACATCAATGAGACGTCTATCATACGGACATCGGCCTAAAACAAGCGTCTATCATACGTACATCGCCTAAAACAAACGTCTATCATACAGACACTGGCCTAAGACAACAAACTGGGGGCTATCCGCCACCTACCGAACTAAGCACTCCCTACCCTTCTGATCGGAAAAGAAAGGGAGCAACAGGAAACAGAGGAGCAACAGTGAAAGCAGAGGAGGTTACCATGGCGATAACCCCTCACTCCTACTCCATGACAAAAAGGAAGACAATGTCTTGCAGATTTCGGACGACACGACAACCGAGGATCGTAGCTTAGTATGCTACCCCTATGTTAAACCCCACTCAGCCGAACTCAACTGCGATCAAGGTCAACAACCGGGGATGACACACTCGTACTGACCCCCAATGATCAGTCATCCTATCCATGAGCCACGACAAAAAGGACAAACCAGCCATATTGGCCGCCTATCCGAATTTCTACAGACGACGACCAACGATCGATACCCGATCGTTGGCCGAACAAAGGCCGCCAGGGAGAAACACAACCAAGCCCAGTAATAAAAACAGCTGACTTTTCCCCTCCGGGATCGACTTCCTCCTCCAAAGCCTCAACAACTGACCCCATCGGTCCCAAATGATATCCTGCAATCAAAAACAACAAGAAAAAAAAAAACGTCAGCCGAAATTTCGGCATTACGACGGCATGAAATGGATAAATCCAAAAACAATAAAACACAACCTGCAAACAAAAAAACAAGGGGCAAGCCCGCCCCAAACCATTCACAAAAAAATAACACAAAAACGACTCGCCCCTCTTTTCAAGCAAAAGACGAGTCAAAACCACAAAAACGGCATTTCAAGACCCATACAAGGTCTGCCAACAACCCAAAATACATTCCCGACACAATGGGGATTTTTCTACGGTTCAAAAAGGCAATTCATACGCTAATTTGAGCCCGAGCCGGTCAAAAATTCAAAAACGACCGCAAAAAGGCAAACGTGATTTTATCACGCCTCAAGGTGACCTAAAATACCAATAAGGTCCATTTCAAGGACTACTGACTCAAGTCAAGCCCAAACAAGCGCTTATTTTGTCAGACGTAAGACCGTCGCAAAAGGCAAAAATTCAATTTTGCCCACAAACGTCCAATGAAGGTCCTTAAATGGCAAACACGGGTTTTCCCAACTACAATGCAACCTAGTGGGACCCACTACCCAAACAAATAAACTTGGCATTGTGAAATGAGACGGTTTCTCGCCTCAATCACGTTTTTCGAGCATAGGGAGCGGGAACGGGGACCAAAATGCAAACTAAAAGCACCCCTATACTCCTAAACAGGTTTCTAACCTAATGCAAACATCAATTTCACTCGAAATTGGCCCAAGCAAAAACGCCCAATTCGATTTTTTAGGGCAAAATCCGCCCTAATTCAATCTAGCTAACAACCAACAAATTTGAAAGGATTCAAGAGGAAATACTTACCTTGAGATGACATTTGTTGACAATGGCACGGATGAAAGCAAGCTTGAAGGTCCGTCAATGGCAATTTTGGGCGATTTTTCGAGGTTGAAGATGAATGTTCATCCGCAACTCAAACTCGCGTCTTTTTAACAAAAAATAGGGAAGCCGACTTGCATCGCCAGGTGGCTCGCGCCTAAACCAGGCCTCCTTTTCTTTTTTTCAAATAAATTTGGGCTTTGGGCCCAATTTCCCACAACAGACTTCGAAATTTTCATTGACAATATCAAATATTGTCATTTCCTCAAAAACAAACAAAAACAAATAGTGAAAATTCAAAACTCGCTATTTTCAGGCAAACGGCGATCAAAACCGCCAATTTCAAAATAATGGCGAAAGTTCAAAATCGCTATTTCAATCAACGGCGGCACATAAACCGTCACTTCAATCAATAGTGAAGATTCCAAACTCACTATTTCTTTCAAATGTCAACGGCGGCACATAAACCGTCACTTCAATCAATAGTGAAGATTCCAAATTCTTTATTTCTTTCAAATGTCAACGGCGGCACATAAACCGTCACTTCAATCAATAGTGAAGATTCCAAATTTACTATTTCTTTCAAATGTCAACGGCGGCACATAAACCGTCACTTCAAATATAATAGCAGATTTGAAATTTGTTATTTCCTTTTAAAATTAAGACAAACAGCGATCAAAACCGCCACTACGAATTCAAACCGAATGGTGAAAATTCCAAATTCACAATTCCTTCAAATGCCAGCAGGGGGGCTTCCTCGCGGAACCCGCTCATTCCAAAAGCAGTGATGGTGAGGATCCATACTCACTATTTCCACAGCGACATCATGAGTTCCCTACTTTCAAAGCAAGCCCACTCGACACGACTATTCCCATGGTCCATTAACCGACCTTTACCATTGGCTGGCGAGCCTTTGTCCGCACACATCCAAGGACAGATCCCGAAGATGCCTCGGGTACATTTCCTTACCTTTTTCAAGGACACATCCCGAAGATGACTCGGGTACATTTCCTTACCTTTTTCAAGGACACATCCCGAAGATGCCTCGGGTACATTTCCTTACGTTTTTCAAGAACACATCCCGAAGATGCCTCGGGTACATTTCCTTACCTTTTTCAAGGACACATCCCGAAGATGCCTCGGGTACATTTCCTTGTCTCGGCTGGCGAGCCTTACAACGCACCGCGGCTGGCGAGCCTTACAACGCACCGCGGCTGGCGAGCCTTACAACGCACCGTGGCTGGCGAGCCCTCCTCATATACGCACCGCGGCTGGCGAGCCTTACAACGCACAACGGCTGGCGAGCCTTACAACGTGTCGCGGCTGGCGAGCCCTCCTCATATACGCACCACAGCTGGCGAGCATTTATCCGCAACCATGCAAGGACATATCCGAAGATGCCTCAGGTATGACTCCTTCTTATGGTTGGCGAGCCTTTGCACATAGTCTAACGGACTTTAAACGACCCGCACGGACAGTCGACAGACTCTAAACTGTTCCCGACGATAGGTTCTTGACTCGTACCCTCGAGTCGCCTTGGCGTCACCCTTCCCGACGGCAGGTCCTTGGCCCGAATCCTTTCGAGCCGCCTCGACGTCGCTTGGGTCTTCAGGTTGTAATCTTCGATTGACCTGGGGACTCTACTTTGACTTTCGTCCAGTCCAAGCCTCGGTCAAAGTGGGGGCTCTGTAGATACCCAGTATCTGCTGAGACTCCAACAAACACCCGATCATTATCGGAATACAACATGTTTTGGGATCGCAGCGTTTGATCGACAGTTTGTGTACAACTTTACGTCGGAAAACTTAAAACGATTTCGAAAACAAAACATTTCAAAACATTTCAAAAATACCTGGAGTGTTTAATGCACAACGACGGGGTCGCGATGACACTAACTAAAGTCAAAACCGACACCGAGCCAAAAACCGACTCGAAAATTCAAAATCCAGACTCCAACAACGAGTCAAACCGTGTCAACCACAAAAACAAAATATCTCAAGCCTTCTATACTAAGTTTTCCCGGATTCATGAATGGTCAAGTACCAAACATGTGACTACAAAACCTAGGATAGAACAAATCATGATTGCGTTTGTTGTGATAGTGTCAACACAACTCGAAGTGCCGCGACTTGGCTCGCGCCTCTTTGACCAGCCCAGGTGGCCACGTCGCTCAAAACTCACACAACCACTCATTCTCCTATAAATACCCCTCAAATGTCGCCCATTTTAGACTTACGCGAGTGTCCGCCCCCTCTTTTCTCCCTTAAAATTCTCGACTCGACTTCTAAAGTCACAATCCGACGCGTATTTACGACCTACCGATCGTAAACACGAGCCTTACACATTGTTTGGTACCGTCATCGTGCATTAAACTACTTGTCCGACCACTTTGACCACTACACCATCACTAAACATTTAAAATACTCTTGTACTTACCAAAACGGTTTTAAACCGAGTTTTTTCCGATCAAACAAGTTGTTACACATACGTCGGTCACTCGCCACAACCAAACATGTAAGTATGAGGGTGTAAAAATCCTCTTTTATTATGTTTTCATTCGTTTCATGACTTTAACATGCTAAAACATGCATAACATGAACCAAAACATGGAATAAACGAGAGCCAAAACTCGATTTTTGTCCGAGGCGAAGCCCTTAGGTCGCCAACTGGCTCGCGCCTAAATGGGGTGTTCAGACCAGAGATCAACCGTGTTTGTTCTCGTCATTTCCCTTAATCCATTTTCATATTTGTAATCGGTTTTTACCATTTCAAGTATTTTCGAAACCTTTTTGTTTCATTTCACATGTTTTAACCATAAAGCATTTTTCACCCTTGGATCTTCATACCATGACGGTTGAATCCGTGTTTCGGTGATAATATTTGGTTAATGACATTTAAGAGGTATTTTAAAGCCTTTTATTTCATTTCTTTACATTTGCAAAACATGCATATTAGTCACCAACACGAAATCATCCTTGGTTCCATATACCATGCCGGATTTTAACCCCGGTACGATGATGAGTAACGACTAATTACATTCAAAATGGACTTAAAACAATTAGTCCATAATCATTTTCAAAACTATTCATGTCAAGCTTGTCAAATCGAACTCGACATCGAATATTATCAAACAATGATGATTATTCGAGTCTAGTTCTCCAAATCAACAAATGCGGTCTAAACGACCCTTTCAAATCAAACCGGGTTCAAATACCCATTTTCAATACGTTTTATAACGTCTTTCTAAAAAGTCAGAACACGGCATATAAACCGTTGGCTAACCCGCGCCTCAAGCAGGCTCCTCATTTCTCATTTTCAAAACCAGAGGGAGGCTCCTTACACCGCCGGCTGGCTCGCGCCTCTTATAGCCGTCTGGTACAGGGCCTGTTCCCGTCCTGCATTAGTCTAGGACGATCCCGACTCCGGTTAACCCGGATATAGGACGGATCAGATGACTATTCAAACCATATTTGCCAAATGTCTTACTAAGACAAATGGATCATGTTATGCACCCTAAACCTAATACCGTAAATGGATGTTTAATTTCCGTCTTGCATGCAAATCAATCATTAATCCAACTTGACATCTTATGCTTGATACTTGGATTAAATCAACCGACTTAGAAATCTCACATGTTAGGTTTAAATCATTGGATGCGCATTCATGCATTTAAACCGTTTTATCAACTTTTGCATTCAACCAACCAAGATCGATCAGTAGAGGCCGCTAAACGCGGGCGGGATTGGGTGTCCGATTAAAGGGCTTCCCAATACGTACCTTCACCTCTTACTCAGAAACTTTGGATAGTGGACGACCTTATCCAGGGCGTACGAGAGTCATTCTAAAGATAGGATGCTAAAGAGGGACGATTTCCTTATCTTTAGTACCTATGTCAAAACGCTGCTTTGTGCTTCGATTTGACCGAGGTATAAAGTGGAATTCGAACGGGTTCCAGGCATCCCACAAATGCTTGGTGGCGACTCCGAACATCTCTAATCGTTTCGAGACCCTTACCGAGATGAAACCGACCGATCTAAAATGATCCGGTCGAAAGCACCTTTACGCCGCCGAGCGTGGCTTTCAAAAAGACCGCTGCCGTTGTCCACAGATCGGCTGGGCATACGCAGGTGGGCCCATGTCCACAAGTTCAAAACAATGTTACAAGAGTAACATCTAGACAATAAATTTTTGATTCTTCGAGCACAGGCAGACATATAGAGGCTCTTATTGGGTGAAAAATAGAAAAGAATGGATCTTTCATCATAAAACAACAGCAGCAAAAATGCTGCAGAGTGATCAAACATGTTTTACAGTGCTACAAGATTAACATTTAGACAAGAAAGTTCCGATTTTTCGAGCAAGTATAAACATTTAGCAAAGAATGAAATCAATGAATCTTCAATCATAATAAATATCATTGACCAAGCATGTTAAATATTCTTGTACTCGTCAAAATAAATAGAATAAATTTTAGGGATAGGTAAATAAATTTTAGGGATGGAGGAATACTACTCAAAGCGTTTTTATGACTTGTCCGAAAATTACTCAATCGAAAGTGACATCTACCTGAAATAACTCGGCCCAAAATAATTCAAATCCAAAATGTGTCGCCCCAATATTAATCTCACTAAGTTTCTAGATAAACTCGCTTAAATTACTAGATACATACATATCTATAACCTACTAGATACACTCATTTAAGTTACTAGATATACATATGTTTAACTACCTAGGTACACTCCTATAAGTTACTAGATATATTTACTTAACTAGCTAGATACACTTGTTTAAGTTAGTAAATACATATCAATAGATTGATAAAAGTACTCCTTTTAAGTTACTAAACACATCTCATCTTTACCTAATTAGATACACTCATTTACCTTGCTAGATACACATATATGGGTAGCTAAATACATCCCTTTAAGTTACTAGATACATACCTCTAACTAGCTAGATACACTCTTTTAAGCTACTAGATACATACATTTAACTAGCTAGATACACTCATTTAAGTTAATATCATCTCACTATTTTCTGATGCAGCTTGTTATATTTGGCAGAAAATGTGTGTTGTTCAATTATTAGATTGATCTTGAATTGTACATCATGAATTGTAGGCGGTGTAAGCTACAACATCTTTGTCCACACAAAACTAGATACGCTACTTCACTTCGCTAGATACATATCTAGTATCTGCGACTGTGCTAGTAACATGTCGGACTACGAGTTTTAATTATATGCCTTGATTATGTCTTGTCTAATATGGTTATGTATTTTAGAATACAATAGAGGGAGTACGGATTAATATATTTATGTATCTAGAATTCTGTTTTGTGCCTTCGGAGTACAAATTTCTAAAGTATTATTTTGGTACACAAATTCAATGAAGGTGGCACATGTTTATCACATCACTTGACTCAAAGTTCGTATAAAGTCACACTCACACTTGAAGGAAACCACTGAACCATCTTAGTAACACAATAGCCCTCATATCACTTTTTGTCTTCATCGTCACAAATTACATGTACTGCTAGTACTAGTAGTATCTGACATAGACCCACCAGCACTTCACCATCACTCAATTGAACATAATATAATTAAAATAAAGAATGAATTAATTGAAAATGATAACAATACAGATACTAATCCTTTACTTGTCCCTCTTCAATTGTCTTGTACTATCCCTGGCCTGCAACTTTTAGATATCTTGCACACTTTTCTTCAAAACTTCTTTTACCCGACCTGTCAACCTGTTAGTCTCCCACTCCCACTTCCACATCCAATTGGAAAATCGCACTAACCCGAGACACTCCTCCTCGTCTCTATACTTTCACATCCAACAGGAGAGTCACGCTTAGCCGAGACTTTCCTCTTCTTAACACAAGGCACTGAAGACACTGAACTTCCACATCCAATAGGAAATTCGCGCTTACACGAGACATTCGTCCTCGTAATAGAAGGTACTATACTTTGAACATGGGCAGCATCATCACAATAACTAACAGTAGGTTCACTTTGAACATCGTTGAATTCATCCCTGAAACAAGAAGGTTTACTTGTAACATCAGAGTAGTCATAAGAACTAGATTTTGATTCAGTTTCCTCGAGTACAATCCCGAAACCAGAGAACGGTATAGTTTAATTTAGGACTAGTAGTATCTATATTGTTATCATATTTTGGTTGGGGAACTGAGGCGACAGTCTCACCATACTCACCGTCGTCCATCCCTCCGACTAACCACCAATCAAAACCAATACAATCGTGCAACACCATTCCCCTAAATCGAACCCAAAAATGCGATACCCCTGCGTCTATGCTCATAATCGAGTCATTAATGTCATCGTAAATTACAACATACATTCGTTGTGACACCCAATCAAGCTTATCACACCCAATCAAGATAATTATGTCAATTGTTGTACTATAGCTGCAATTAACCCAGTTATTTGACTGAAGATAATTCCCCCTGCTGCTAAACCGATTGTAAGACTGAAGGTGATTTCCCTTGCTGCTGAAAATCGCTCTGAAATCGGGAAAGTAACATCAAGAAAACCAGAGAAAATCAAGAAGAGTGGTAACACTGGCAAGACGAAGAAAGGTAAGGATGCGAGAAACTATGATGTGCGCCACCAGAGTACCTTGAGAAAATACGGAAATTGAATGGTAGGAACTTTCAGCTGATTGAGCAGAAGCATTTGACAGTTTCAGATGTTAATCCGAATTTGGGCAGATTACTACTAAATCAAAAGAACTTGCCTACGAAGAAATTCTTGAAAGACGCCGAAGAGAAAACCATAAGGATGAAGGATGGATATATAAATCAGTTTTTAAAATCTTCGATTACAGATACAACAAATACATATGTTACTACTGGATACACAAGGTATTACTGTTGGATGCACATTGTATTACCACTAGATACACAAATCGATTTGTGTATCTAGTAGTAATACCGCGTGTATCCGGGTTGCTATTTTGTGTATCCACATTCTAAAGATTTATTCAATATGTGCGGTGATCACTAATTTGGATAGTCAAATTATGAATAAAAGTATTAAAACCAAATTTTTAAAATTGTTAGAGTCGGGTTTTTGTGGAAGAATTCTGAATGAATTGTTTGTTGGTATAAGGGACGGGGGATTCGAAAGAATTTGCAGCAGAGTTGTATGATACAATGTCAAGGAGGCGGAATGTGGACTCGTCAGAAGGGATTACAATCAACGAAATGAGAATGTTTTGGGAAGATATGACTAGCCAAGATATTGATGCCCGGTTTGCAGATATTGAGATCCACATTTAAAGAAAAAGAACTGAAAAATCAAATAATTATACCCTTCTAGCAAACTAAATCAATTTAATGAAACATTCAAACAACCACCAAAATTACTAAACCATAGTTTTTTTCTAATTGTTACGATCTACTAACCTTAAACTTAAGAATGAAACACATATCCCCTCGCCGTCGTTGATCGCCCTTCTCTCCCCAGAAATTGATGGATTGTGTGAGGTCGACGTCGCCGACAAAGTAGGTTCGGCGACAACAGAATCAGTCACTGGTGGTGTTCTCCGGTGGTCCGATAAGCGATGGTGGTGAAAAGGCAGGGAAAACTAGAGGTCATGGTGATCAACGATACACACAAAAGAAGAGACGCGCGGCCACTAGTCGTCGGTGATGCACCGACACTAGTCGTCGGTGATGCGCCAGTGTCGTTGTATCTCGCCGGCAGCGATAGCGGCAGCAGGTGAGGATGAGTGATGTGAGAGGAGAGTGGATGGAGGTCGAGGGTGGGGTAGGGAATAAGAAAGGAAAAGGATTAAGTTTGTAGATGTTGCTTTTTGCGCGAGATAGAGTAACAGTGTATATTATCCTTAGTTCGTACGGTTCGCATCGTACTTCAGTTCGAACCCGACCCCGCCCCTATATATATATATATATATATATATATATATATATATATATATATATAGGGGCGATATCCCGTACGAACTAGAGTTCAGTACGAACCGTACGAACTACCCCAAATTAATAAAACACGCGCATCATTTGTATTCTACCACCAAACTTAAAGCCCTTGCCCTCTTCTCTCTCATTCTTCTCCGCCACTACCAGTCTACCACCACACCCGACTTCCCTCTCCCCCATCCACTACCACCACCGCCACCACCCGTCAGAGCTTCCAGTCGACTGTCGCGCATGGTGTTATCCGTCACCAACCGTCTCTTTTCACAACCATCATTTCATCTCCAACTTCCATTTAATTAACCTTCTCGCTCCTGCTTTTGCTCTACGCAGTCCATCGCTACACCTCCCTTAACTCCATTGTTACACCTCCATAGTTAGTCCATTATCAGAAAAGGTAAGCTTTTATTCCGACTTTTATTTCCCTTTTTCATGAATAGTATCTACAAAAAATTCGGTTTTACTAAATAATTGGAATTTAGAAAATTAGGGTATACTGATTGATTTGAGATTGTATTTTGTCAAACAAATGGAGAAATGAGACAAGTGAAGAAGGAACCATATTTATTCCGTTGATGTGGTGGCCAGTTTGGTGGTGGTAGTTGATCTCTAGATCGTGGATACACGAAATACCATTCCGGATACACATGCCACTACTACAATTTAAGGCTACGAGAACGCCTCTAAGAGAACGATTGATAGCGGAACCGGTCTCTTTCTTATAAATTAACAAAGATAACGGTTGTTTCTTCCAACCGTGCTCGTAAATTAACAAAGAGAACGGTTAGGTTTGACCAACCGTCTTAAAAGAAATAAGAGACCGGTTAATATTTAGAACCGTTCTCCTTGAAAAACAAAGAGTGCGGTCCCTCTTTATCAACCGTTCTATTTGTTAATTTGTAAATCCTAAATAATATCGAACTTCCCGTTCACACTTCCCCGCACATAAAACTTCCATCGCTTTCTTTCGAACACTAACAATCATCGCTTTCGCCCCTTGTCCGTGGTCGCTCTTATTCCTACGTTACCTCCTGCCGCCGTTAGGTCTCTATCCCGCCGCCACCTTTCTTCCTTTTTACAAGGTTTGGTTCACTACAAGAAACACGCGTTTTT
This sequence comes from Silene latifolia, assembly GCF_048544455.1. Taxonomy (NCBI): domain Eukaryota; kingdom Viridiplantae; phylum Streptophyta; class Magnoliopsida; order Caryophyllales; family Caryophyllaceae; genus Silene; species Silene latifolia. Next base: position 173,729,292 of record NC_133538.1, read on the forward strand.
GAGACCGTTTCTTTAAGACTGCCTGAAAAAACGGTCTCAAAATATAATTTGGGACTGAATACGGTCTCAAAAGTATAAAATCGGTCTCAAATTTGTAACCGCTTCCAATAAGGTCTCAAAATATATTAAGTAGTCTCAAATTTGGGTCCAATTAGAATATTTGGGACTGTAGTCGGTCTCAAATTTACCCGCTAGCGATATATCTTATGAGACCAGCAACCTTAGTTTCATTTGTTCATCTCAAACAAATCCAACCTTCTTCTCTTCACATTAGTAGAAAAAACCCTAACGCGTCGCACCTATCTGGCGGTTTTAATATAAACGTCGCGAAAAACAAAAAATATTGGCGGGAAGAGATTTTTTATGCTCTTGGAGGTCTATTATGGCGGTTTTATTTAAGAACCGACGCGCTCAGGAAAACAATTTGTGGCGGTTCTTTATTAAAACCGCCAGTATAAGTCATTTGTGGCGGTTTTAGTTACAATTGACGTTGATAACGACTTCAAAAATAGTGATAAATAGAAACACATCTTTATTTAGAACCGCCAACATAGCCCTTTAGCATTTCGGTTTGAACCTATGTAAATATCGTTATTATTATTATTATTATTTGGGGTTTTCTAACGTGTGCCCTAAGGGCACACATTAATAATCCATATATGGTAAGACTAACAACATATTCTCATTAAATATGGTAAAAATGAGAATATACTTGAGTATCTCATGTGAATTTGTTGTTAATCTTACCATATATGGGTTATTAATGTATGCCTTTAGGGCACGCGTTAGAAAAACCTTTATTATTATTATTATAGAAAATAGATAAGAATATACGAGAAGAGATACATACTACTCCTATGAAACATATCGCCGTCATCAATTATCATCATTCACGCTTTCACCATTCTCACCCTCACACCGCGCATGATCCTCCGCTCACCATCGTCCTCCACCTCTCATTACTACGACGCTCACTGACTCCGTCGATAGCCTTGGCGTTCTCCTTCTTCGCTGCCAACACTTTCCCAAGACACTTGCCAGATCTCGCGCATACAACTCTCGACTCACCATTTCCCACATATTGCGACGGGTAAAGTTAGTTCGGATTGTCTATTTATTAAGTGAGAGCTCTCTTCAAGTGAACAAATTCGATTATGAGTTGCGTAATGCTTTGTCTTTTGGTTATCATAAGTTCAATCTTCGTATAGTTCGCTTGCTTATTTCGTTGTTTAAGAACCCTAATCAAAGTTCTTCCAAAATTGGTACGGTTTTCGGGTTTTTATGATATGCGTACCAATTTGTTTGTTGTTTTGCCTCAGTGAATTGTGTTGTGAAAGAGTGTTTTTGTTTTGTTTTTTTTCTATTTTGTCTGAAATGTTTACTGCTTAGCTTTGATTGTTTGGTGATTGTGATGATGTTGGGAGTAATCCGGTTCGAGTTTGGTGAAGCTTTAATTTGGGAATTGGGAGACTAAGGCTCTTCATTTAACTTGTGGAGATGTTTAATTTTTGATAATTTGATTGAATTGTTAACTTTTCCCATTTCTGATGGAGCTAATGATTCATTTTTTGTCGTCTGGATTATGATAGAACGAAGCAAAATAGTTGTTTTTTTACGAGGAAGTAATAGTTATTTGATGTAATTCTCAACAAATTCTAATTCAATTAGTCTTCCGGAAGGCCATTTTAGATTAATATTATGTAAAACGGATACGAACCAGAAATAATATGACCCCTAAATGTTAGAAAGTACGGTAGTTATTACCAAAAGGATCTGGTTTTCAATATACATGTGCAAGGCTACCCAAATTTTATTTACCTGCCACCAAATTATATGGTCTCTATTTAATTTGTGTTATTGTTTTGCTGCACACTTCATTTTAATTTGTTTTGCATTTATTTAACTTTGAGTTCAGGTTTCTCTTTGTTGAACTTGCTGTGTTGTTTGTAGTTGTGACCTTTGTTTCATGATATGTCCACAACAGGTATATGTGGATACTTTTACAGTCTTTAAGACAACCAAAAACATTTACACTAGTAAAAAAAAACCTATCGTGACGGTGTTATAGTGGCAGTTTTAAGAGATAATGAGCAGTTTATACCTTTTTTCCCCCTAAAGCAACTGTCTTATACGCGCTTGTTTAAATGCCACATCAAAATTACAGCATGCGAAACATTAATTGGTTATTTTCTTTACTCTAATTGACACATCAGCTTGCTTATCTCTGAAGTCGGCACCTAGCCTTTTTGGATGTTCATTCTCTATATAGAATGATTGAATAATTATTTATGGCCGCTTGTTATGTTGCATACTCAGGACAAATACCGGAACATGGTTGCTCCAGTTCAGGGTACTAGTACAAGAACTAGAATTCCAAAGCCCAAAGTGACGCAAGATGCTCCTGCTACTCTTACTCCTATTGTGAACATTCAGCCTTCTCCGGTAATTCCTATTGCACGTGAACCACTTTTAACCATGTCAAGGAGGAACCATCATTTCTTAACCTGGTTTCTGTAAAAATCTTGCAACTTTTAGTTTGTGGATTGGCATAGGGGATGACTCGTGAAAAAGGAATAAAAAGTGGGTATGAAAGGGTGTAGTTATAATAATGTCTCTTACGTGAAGCATGATAATTCTTTATTTTCTTTTGGAAATATTGTGCTGGGCAAAATGTTTTATATTTTTGTCGAAGTGGCCTTCCTAAGCTGCTTCCCAGTTCGACTTCTGGGTATATGACTTCAATTTTTTGTAACTTTTATACATGCCTAAGTAGTGAAATATGAATGTCTTTTACGAGTTTTCGAATGCACAATGTTGCGATAGATTATACCAACAGAAATTAAAGGCAATGCGCTTGTTTAACCATTGTTTGTTTGTGAAGTCTTTAATAACCTTTTTCTTCTGTATGCTTTTTAAGCTACCCGATTCTCACTTCTTGATAGGTGCAATAATGACACAATTGAAATGATCTTTGAAGCCCTCTCGTGCCCAAAGCGCGAGAAGGCGAAAAAGGAATGGATATTGGCTCCATAGTCAGCTGTATTATTGAGAGCTATATTGTTGAGGTCTGAACAATTTATTTTCTTTTGTATTTAATTGAATTTTTCGACTAGTATTAGTACATTATATTAATCTATATTCTTTGTAAAGAGCAAAAGTCAATCTTTATTTTGTCCTGTAAGGATCACCTTATGTTTTTTTTACATTAACCCTTAAAAGCTCATTGCTCACCTAAATTACCTCACCCTATGGTAGAGCATAACAACATTACCCAAATGTCTCACATAAAATTATTGCACAAGGCACTTTGTGCGATTATTTCGAGTTTTACTAATGTTTAATTTGATTATTTCAGCTGAAACATGGGGTGTCAATTGATGAGATGAAGGATGTTAGCAAAGTTAGACGTTGGTTTAATAGTGTTAAGTTTGATTTTCTTACTATTGGTTTTGTTAAATGTATTATTTTTAGATTTAAAAGTGTAGAGTGGTCAATTGACGAGATGAAGGATGTTAAAAGAGGTGTAGGCTACCAACTGTTTAGGGAGTATGTAATGTTGATTAGTTTATTAACTAAGATGTGTATGTGATTATTTATGCACTTGGATGTATATATAATTTTTGTTTCAATAGGATTTGTCCTAATGGTTCAAATTAAATCGGAAGGTTTTTGTGTAAAAATTGCTTTAGTTTCAATTATAATGAGTTTAATTCTTATGAGCTATACGATTCAATCATGTAGGGTTACGATAAAAATAGAATTTTTTTTTTTAAAAAAAACAAAATTAACAACCAGGACGGTTAGTACCATCACAACTGTTCTCTTTGAAAAGGTAGAACTAAGGCACCAAAAAATCTAAAATTCTAACAAAAAGAACGGCCTTATCAAAGAGACCGGTTCTTATATGCAACCGTTCTGTGTGTTATATCAAAGAGAACGGTTGTGGAGCTCGACCGTTCTAATTGTTGTTACAAAGAGACCGGGTTGACTTGATTTCAACCGTTCTCTTAGATCAAAGAGAACGCTTGGCCACAGGACGGTCCAAAGTGCCTAAAAGAACGGTTAGAGACCGTTCTCTTTGATCATTTTTGTAGTAGTGATATTACTACTGGATGCACAAATCGACTTATGTATCTAGTACTAATACCATGTGTATTCGGTAGTAATACCATATGTATCTATTGTATCTGACAGTATGTGTGGTGGTGGCATGCTGCTACAGTTATACCCCTTGAAAATTTTCTTATGGTTCTACGACCAAGGTAGGAGTCTCGTCACCAAATACCTCGTTAAATTCATGGCTAAGTGTATTCATGGCCCACGAGCATCATGTAGACGCTATGTCCCGCCAGTAGAGGTTGTCGTAGGGATGGTAGTGGGGATATTGTGTTGCATAATAGCTGCACTGGTCGAGTCAAAAAGGCTAAAAACTGTCGAAAACAATGGCTTAATTGACAAACCAGACGAAAAAGTGTCTATGACCGTGTTTGGCTATTGCCACAATTTCTATTGCTTGGCGGTTTTGATAGAATTCGAGAGTGGAGTGTGAAAGATTTAGTCATCGATCAAGCTCCACCGGCAATGATCAAGTACTTCGGATTCTTAGTAACCACGGTATTTGGGATTGGAATGATGGGGAGTGCATCAGCAGTCCATCTGAATTTTGCATGTTTTATAGTGGATCTTGTGTGAAATCTCTGGCTTTGCATTTTTGTCTTCTATTTCATGCAATTCTTCCATATTTTGAATATATTTCAGATGTGTGATTTTGGGTTTTGTTAATACTTAGCTCTTAAAATTTATGTTCTGGGTTTGTGTTAATTTTGAGGTTTATTTCATCAACTATCATGGGCAAAATTTGCAATTTTTGTGGTATAAATCATGCTACCGGTGAAAGAGTTGTCCTTTCTTCTTATTTACGTTCTAAATTGTTGAAATTCTGTCAATTTTTTTGGTTGAATGATGATGGATTAGTAGATGATTAGTTCAGTGCATGTATCTTGTATAGGTTTCAATTGTGTCATGATGGTTTACTTGCTTTGGGAGCGGAATTGGGATTTGTATTTCTGTAGCTATTAGATTCAATTTCAGCTACATTAGACAGATTTTTTTAAGTCTGCTAATCAGTTTGGGATCAAACTACTACTCAAAGCTAAGCGAAACTGTAATACCCCAAATATTTTGATTATTTTATATTAGTTTAATTAATTAATTTTGAGATTTTTCGAGTTAATAATAGCATCTTTCATTTTAGTAAACCATAATATTTCCTTTTATATTTCTTAATACAAATAGAGCTAAACCAATTATGCTTTTTCCATCTTGTTTGCGTCAACCCTGAACTTGGCAATATATTCTCCTTCTCATTCTTTTAAATAAGGCTGCCGCATACCTTATTTCTTTGATCATCATCATCATCAAATCTCATAGAAACAAAAAAACGTTGATCCATAGTTGTCTAGTGACTTCCGTTTTATTTGTGTTCCACAATTACATACTCATCAATCCTTTTTAACTTGTCTTTGTCCGTTACTTGCTCGTCAATTCGTCTCGTCATTGTTCTTTTAATTCCTTATAAATCAGGTAACACGATTTTACCGATCCTAATACTACTATTATTGTTTGAGGTTATGTGATTATATTAATTGTTTTGATATAGCGTGATTTATTTACTTGTCGAAATTAATTGTGATGGATGCTATTCTATTCTATTCTATTTAGATTTATCTATGTCTTTTTCTATTATTACATTACGGTGAGATTGGGTTTAGCGGTGTACTTGTGTAGTAGCAAATTGATATTTATAAAGATGAGAGCAACCATGAGGTTTGATTATCGTAATTTATTTTCGTAGTACACATTTTACTCATTTTAGTACATTTTTCACCAAACTTTCCATTTCTTACCCTTGACTAAAAAACATCAAACCTAATTCATCTACCTTTTCTCCATTGTTAAATGAGTCGCATCCTCAACTTCCTTCAAATGATTCAATTATCAATGATTTTTCAAATATAAAACAAGTATTTAAATCACTAGTCCATTATTAATAATCGAATTGGCTCTTTATTAAAGTTTGTATATTTTTTTTAATTAGGGTTCATGTTTAAATTAATTATTGTTAATTGGTGTGGGATAATGGGAATATGGGTGTACTCGGATGTTGTCGGTAACATGGATAAACGCAGGTGGTCGACGGTAACAACGACCGGTGAGCGTAGGCGGCTACGCTCACCGGTGCAATTGTTTGCCGGTGATGTTAGTAATGGAGTGGTATAAAAGTAGGAGGCTATCAAGCATTAGCCCATAGTAAAGAGTACTGTATTCCATGTAGTACATGGAATATCTTGTCTTTTCCTGGTTTTAATTCAATGTAGTATTATAGCAGACTACTGTTTGTAGTAAATTACTACAATTAGTTTGATTTTTTTTTTTCAATGTTCAATGTGTTTAGCACAAGATGTAATTAGAGGAGAATGAAGATTTAAAATTAGAGAGTATATTAGAGAGAGGTTAGAGAGGGAAAATAGAGGGAGAAATGAGAGGGGTATAATTGTCAACCGTGTACTACGACGAGTAAAATGCGTACTGTGAAAATCAGCACCCTTGATTATTAGTAGTTGAATTTGACATATTTTATGGTTAATGGTGTCGTAAGTTGTTTTAAAGATTAAACTGGACTGTAAAGGGCAATACACGGCTGGATTGTTTAGTACTAATCATGAATTCGAAAAGTTAATGGTGATTGCTTATGGATGCCATGATATCTTGTTTACGAGATTGTTCTTCTTGGCTACGTGGCTTATGAGTTTTGCAATAAGAAATTACTAATCTACATCTTACTACTTGGAATTGTTACCGAAATCATTGAGCAGAGGATATCAAAAGTTGGCTTTTTGTTTGGTATTGTTATCAAATTGTCTTTCCCTCGGTCATTGCCATGCGGGTGAGTAGCTTAGAGTTTATATTCTAAGTGTTGAGCAGGGTTCTTTGAACCTTTGACAATATCGATATTGAAATTGAGATGAAAATTGGTTACTGGTATTGAGTTATGAGTTATGGGGCCTTTGAGCCAAGTTGTGTTTACGGTCCGGTGTGACCATGGTTATTGAGTTATTTGAGTTTGAAATCGATATTGAGATAGAAATATTGTTTCGCGGTCTTATCCGTCAGTTCACTCACCCCTTGTCCTTGGTCTTAGGTTCGACGATGAGAATACGATATCTGGTTACTTTGGAGTATTATATTATGAGACAGAGTAATAAGTGAGATGAAGTAATGAGTTGAGACTGAGTTAATTATTGGGGTGAGAGTGTTTATTATATTATGGAGTAAGTTTGAGATTGAGATGAGTTAGCGGGGGAGTGTTTTTATTATTCTCTCTGTTTATTTTTTATATTTAGATGTCTGTGTTTCCACGCAATGACCAAAAACTATTATGCTTATATTGAGGTATTATCTGTTACTCATCTTTCCGGCTGACGTGTTTTCTCCTTTCGGGGCTACTCGTCATGGGGGTAGTTCCTTTCTGTCTTCTGATTTTATTTTCAGGTGACTTCCGCTGCTGTTTGAAAGGATTTGATTTCAAGAGAAGATTTTTATTAAAGTTTTATAAAGTTTTGGTTCCATTTTGTATTCTTTTATTTTGAAAAGGATTTGTAATAAGAGACTTTGTATATTAATTATAATATCCTTGTATTTCGGCCATTTTTGTATGTAAAATTTAGTTTTAATTTAGCCGAAAATCAGGGGTGTTACAGAAACTATGGTATTACTGCCCGATAGACAGGAGGAACTATGTAATGTCAGCTGAGATTGCAATGGTAAGGGAAATGACATTCGAAAACAAGCTTCAAAAACTGTCTATGGAGTCCACTAGTAGCACTGATCCATTCCATTCTCAAATATAACTTATTACCTTTTTCTTCATTATTCATTCTTTTAGTTTTTTGTTGTCGAGTTTTATGGTCGATAGTAGACTAGTAGAGTGAGGAGACTAGTTTATAAGCCGAGTTGGCGGTAGGCCAGTCTTATTGCCAATTGATTTTAGAATGAGTATCAGATCAGGTTGTGTGTAGTCTTTAGTCAATGTATCTATGTTCTACTATTTGTGATTGTGATAGTGATATTAGTTGAACAGTGCTTTGCTCTTGTCTTGGTTTAGAAATTGATGTGGGCTTTTTAAGGTTTGAATTAAAGAGGTTAAGATGACGAGGAAAAATACTCTGTCCTTTCGAGTCATTTGTTTACCTTTTATTAAATACAGCTCACAAAGAATATGAAGGTAAACAAATGATTGGGACGGAGGGAGTATGATAGTCATTTGTTAGTCTCTTCAGACATGTCGATATCATCTTTGCTGTTATTTTCACAACTGTCAGTTTTACATTTCACAGATGAGTATCCATAGCGTGATAGATTGATTGCAGCCCTTGGTATTGCACGAATTTTTGGTTTCATTGATGTAATGCAGACTAGTCATTTGATCCATTCCGTCCTTTGTGGTTATATAATACTTGACCAGGTATTTTGACATCTCCATCCTGACTTAGACATCATCCTCAGATGTTTCTTGACTTGCACAAGCACAAAACGGTTTAATATTGTACATACAAACCGTGTAATTCATTTTGAGCGCATGAAATTTGTAACACGTATATTTCTTGTCACTTGAAAAAATTACATGGCTAATCCACTGCAGCTTGCCTATCTCTAGTGGGAGCTCAGCTTCAAGGACTCAGATGATAATGTATTGAATTGCCACCTCCTTATATTTGCTTTTCGCTTCGTTAAGATTTTTTCAAGAACCACTGGGCTTGTACTTACAGTATGTGTTTTGCTTTTTGAATCTGCTTGCAAACTTTTGGATTGAAAGGATCAATTTGATGCAAGATGCTTAAAGTTGATACAATTTCTTGAATTCCGGATCTCACCCTTTCTCTATATTCTTACCGTCGATATTTCTCAATAAGCTTTGCTTTGATCTGTGATGTTTCCAAATCCATGAAAGCTTCTGTTAATGTTTGTATTCGGTTCATACAACAAATCCAAATAAGCCGAAAATAAAAATATCAGATGTAGAATTACATAAACTTATTAAAACATTAGTTTTCAGACATTCAATTTTACACATACTTTGGCTCTAAATGATCCCTTCAGTGTTGCAGTAATCTTATCAAAGTCCGAATTGATACAGTGAAGAAAATGGTCAGAGGGATTTCTTCTGCTCGGACATGGAAACCCAGCTTCTGCAAAAAACTATAAGCGGAAAGTAGATTATCTATAAGTTTAACATTCTATTATTCAGTTTGTTTTGAGCGCGTAATTTCCTTACATACCTGAACAACATTTTCAGAGTCGCCAGAATAGCCTAATTCTCCAGAAGATAGCAGTTAAAGATCATCAAACAAAGCAAAGACTTCACCACTTGGCTGATGAGTTGAAGAAATGACGGTTCTTTGCTCATCTCGAGCCACGCTCCTGAGAGCATGTACTACAAAGAAGGCTCATACGCTGTCAAGCCCGCTGGTGGGTGTGGTGTTAGTTAAAGGTATATAATGGTGATGGTAGTGTGCGTCTAGGTGATCAGCCATGGTAGCAGTCAGAATAACATGTATGGCGACATTATGTTACAGTCATATGGGAATGAAAAGGCGTAAGCTCAAAAACCACCTAGGAACCACTTCAAAAAAGATAGCTAGAGTTGTCGGTTATAATTATACCAAGCTTAAAGTCTTCAGTGATCCCAGCTTTCAGATCATCAACTCTGACTATGATTCTTCCGACTCTGACATGCTGCTGATCATTGTATCAGTTATTCAGTTAAGAGATCAAGTTCAGGTGGGCCACTAATATGAGTATATAATGCAAAATGAGCCATATCTGTTACAGCTATATATATTTGAGGAAATTGTGTTTAGGTTTGTGCTCCAGCTTTTGGTACTCTACATTGTGGAATGTACACATGAAGTCGTTTTTATCAAACCCCTGTGCAGGGTTTCATATAATTGATTCATTCTAATGTAAAAACAACTCTATGTTGTTTAGTCTTGGTTTTCTCATTCTTAAACTGGACTTTCTGTACAGAATTTTCCACCACTTGATGTTTCTAAATAATGCCTCTGAACAAGTCCCGCTAATTTTGCAGTATATGTGAAAGATACTTGTGGTAAAAAAGTAGTTAAATGTCAAAGGCAGCTGTGAAAAATGTTAATTAGGAGTAACTAACTATAAGAACAAAGATAATTTCAGAGTTTACACGCTATTATGAGACACTATGACACTTCTAAGTCCAGTTGTTCCTTGATCATTCAATGGCATTGCATCAGTCTTATGGCTTAAATACCCATGTCCTTCTGCATCAAAGCTTGCATGGACATTATACAACACATACACAACAATTGCCAGGCCCGAAAAGAATCTAAACCGAATATAGGACGGTCCATCTAGAGAACCTAGCAAGAAGGTATCCAGGGTATAAGAGGAACTCCCCGGAACTCGGGTTTCTTTGCTTGAGGAACTAGGCAATGGAATAACTGTACAAGGGCAATGGCAACTATGGCACATAACACGAGCACGACGCTTGCAGTTTACCGGGTTTAACATAATGCCATAGTAATGTGAATATTGTGGAGGTTAGTGAAAAAACGAGGAGGAATGATAGTGTAGGGCGAGGATTAGTTGTCCCGGGTGTTTTCAGTTGATAGTTGTGTTTTTGAACCAACGGTGCATTGACACATTCTCCTTTATAATGAATCTAGCAACTTAAAAAAGTGTATCTAATTAGCTAAAAGGTAAATATCTAGCAACTTAAAAAAGTATATCTAGCTAGTTAGAGGTATGTATCTAGCAACTTAAAGGAGTGTATTTAGCAACTTAAAATAGTGTATATAATATAGCTAGCTAGAGGTATGTATCTAGCTAGCGAAATGTAAGTATCAAGCAACTTAAAAGAGGTATATCTAACTAGTTAGAGATAAGTATGTAGTAACTAATGAGATCAAACAAAATAAAATCAATATTATTAATTTATAAACGAAACTTTTCACTAGCTAGTTCATCCCAAAGTGAGTGATGTTACTTAAGCTGATCTTTGGAGCACTTGCAGCAGCTTCACAGAATACAAGCCCTAACGCGACTAGACATATAATAATCCTAAACATTGACATTAACATCATATTTCTCCTTCCTTTCCTGTCGACAAACATCATGTTAATGACGGTCCCCAAGACATTGAGGTCGGACGTAATGAGAGAGATCACCATGGCAGTGGAGTTGGAGGCACTGCCAGCAAACTGAACAATCACGGGGTTGTAGTACATAACTGTGTTGATACCAACACATTGTTGGGCCACTTGCACCGTCACACTAGCTGCTAAACCCCTACGCACTACTTTGTTTCCCAAGGTTGTTTTAACTTTGGTCATCATGCTCGCGTCTGACATGTCTCCTTCTATTGCTCGCTCGTCGTCTATGGACTAATAGTAGAAAGCAATGCAAAACAAGGGAAAACTTAATAAAAACGAATGAATCAGCCATTGACCAACTTTGATCATATTATTCCACTAGAGACAGAGAAAAACGAATGAATGAGTGAATAGTAGAACAAGTCTTTATAGAGCATAGTCTAAGGTTATCATCCTCCATCCAAAGCCTAAGCTACCAAACTAACCAACATTTTTTTCGTAAATATTGCACTCTGATTGCTGAGAGGATCTAGACATTCAATTTCATTGCAGAGCAAAATTATTCAAGTAATAAAGGTTCCATAAAATACAGATTCCCTTTGGACACAAGTAAATGTACACACGAATCACGATCACACAACGGCTAACGGTCAGATACACATATTTACTTATCCATATACATATGTAAATGTAAGTACCCCTAGATACACATATTTTGTTGTGTATCTACAAGTATTAATTTGTGTATACAGAGGGATTATCTTGTGTATCCGTCACCCAACTAAACTACCACAGCCCACCACCACCACCAAAACCCCAGAAATTCATCGTCACCGCACACACGACAATAATTGTACCCCAACAAAGTTCCAATACGGATTCTAAACTTCCAATACGGATTTCATAAGCGGTATAATATATACTACTCCTGATGAAAAGTTCAAGCATTGTAACCAAACTATAAGTTTAACCCCATTCCCGCCATCTGCCCCGACAACCATTTAAACCTACATAGGCGACATCTCCGGTGACACCACATTACACTTCCACCATCACTACCGACTTATACCACATATGTTATCACACAAGGTATTAGTGGATACATATATTATTACCTCGTATACACATGGGGTTACTACTGGATACACAAATCGATTTGTGTATCTAGTAGTAATACCACATGTAACCGGGCTGGTATTTTGTGTATCTACCGCCCCACTACGATCCACCAAGCCCACCACAACCCACCACCATACCAACACCACCATGATGCCAACCTTGAGGATATAGTCACTAACCAGTATCATACTCCCTTCTCTGACCTCCGATCACATATCGGACTTATACCGCTAAACCACACCACCATACTCACACCCACGACTAACACTAGACTGACAACCGGTTATCACTTAGCCCCGTAGCCACCAACGACCACACCGGCCACTCATCCTCTTCGTCATCCCCATTTTGTATCACCACCACGAAACCACCACGTCCAACGCCCTTCATCTCTCCATCACAACAGAAAACCCTGTTAAACATCAAGCCACAAAACCTACAACTCCATTGCTGCTGAGACTTGCACCACCTCGTCACTATGGCTCGATGTACGCACCTCCACAACCACCATAGATCTCAATTATTTAAAAAAAATTGTGATTTGAATCATAGATCTATGAGAAACAAAGAATTTCAAAAAAAATAACATTATTGGAAGATATCGAGTCAAATAGACTCAATTTCGACCGAAATGACTATAATTGTGGTGGTGATGGTGCGGCAAACACTTTGGCGATACGGTTAAGATGGCGAGGAGAAAGAAAAAAGAAGAACAAAGGGAGATCAAGTACCACTGGCGAGGAAGCTCAGGCTGTGCGCCGGCAAAGTTTATGCCGGAGTTCCGGTGGCGGTATGATGGTTGTGACCTGATATTAGTGAAAGTAGTTGTCAGGAAATTGATAACAATAGGTTAGAATTTTGAGTTTGTTATTTGCGAGGAAGAGATTTTAAGTGGGCCGCTGACTTTTAGATTAAATCTTAATCTGACGGTTGTTATTAAGTTCGTACAGTTCGCACCATAATTTAGTTCGTACAGGATCCTATATATATATATATATATATATATATATATAGAGGCGGGATCTCGTGAGTTTGGTTCTTACGGTGAGTTGTGAGTTTGTGTGCTCACAAATCTCAGCCATTGAATAAAGTAGAAATACACGGCTGAGATGAAAATAAAACACGCGTCTTCCTGAGTCTCTCTTCACTGCTCTTATGTTTACTCCTCTCTTCTCCATATACCTAACTCCCTGTCAAAAAAAATCCCCAAAAAACTTTCAGATTTCAACAATGGCGATCTAATTTAATAAACCTAACTTCTTGTCGGCATCGGCAATATTAAACTGAGAAAACCGAATATTGATTTTTCCCTTTCTTCTTCACCTTCTGAACAACCACCAATTCACCATTACAATAATCCAAATCATTATCACCACTACAATCAGAAACAAACGTGGAACCGATCTCAAACTCTCCTTTACTGGTGTCGACTGCATCCGCCTAAAGTGACTCGCCTTGACGCCATGGAGAAGAGGAGACGGAGTTAATGACAGCATACTTCCCAAGCGCGGTCGATTAGAAGGAAACCTTGGCATCATAGCTTTCCAATTGAATATTTATGAAGTGGCATTTGACTTATTGAGAGTTATGGAAAATCAATTTGGGAAATTTTGCTCTACTCCATGAAGCCTTAGGTGGTGAAGCCTGAAAGGATATTTGGTGATGTGATATGTGGTGGTGACGAGTTCAGCTAAGGTGGTCAGCGGTGTGGATTTGGGTATATATAGTGATGGCCGCTTTAGGTGATGAAGGACTGGGGTGGTTGTCTTCTTGTATCGTGGTGGATTTGGCATCGTTTATATGGTGGTGGTGGAGGACTTGCGATGGTCAAGTCGAATTTATGCTTCCTCTTATTCTTTCCTTTTGAGAGTGATGTCGGTGTGCTTGGTGGTGCTTGGTGGTGTTGGGGCTGGCTGTTCAATGGTGCGCGAAACCGACATCAAACGCAGCTGGAATTGGATCAATGTTGACGACCGTACTGTTGGTGGCCGAGACGTGTATTGCACCTGAATTCCAGCTTCTCGATCCAGTAGTTTCTCAAACTCCCTTCATTCTGTAATATAGATTTGTTAAGATGTTGTGTAGTTGTGAACCAATTATTCTGGTGCCATATCTGGCTATCTAGCATAAAATAAATTCATGATAGATTCGCAGATGGTTTATTTGCACTCCTCTACCCGCCTACGGGCAAATGTCTGTACGGAAAATTCCAGAATATTATCAATCAAATGGTGTTATACCGCAATATCGGAGTGGCAATTACGGTACCATATTCCAACCGATGTAGTGGTGCTAGCAATTCTCCAGTGTGGCTCTCGTATCAGTTGTGTCGGTTAAATACCAGCAGAGACAGGTTGCATCTTCTAAACATGAGCATATCGACTTGATTTGGCTTTTTTTTAGCGCAAATATATAACGCCAGGGGCGGAGCTAGCCCTCTTTTACGAGGGCTGTAGCCCTAGACAGTTTTGGAATAAATAAAATTTAGTAAGCACAATAATACAGTATAATGCATTGGGTCAGGCGGTAAATCTGTTTGCCATGTTATGGGTGAACTGTGTAGTTGGTCTGCGGTTCGATTCACAAAGCAGCCAACTTTTATTGTTTTGGTTTACCTGTCACGTGGGCCACTCATCCCATTTAATTGCAAGAATCTTGCATTTGTATTTTCAGTACTTCTCTTCATATAAATCATGTTTTGCGTAATTTTTTAATCAAATTCAGTTAATTTTATGAGAGAGATCATTAAATACAATTTTTTTTCATAGACAATTGTACTCCCTCCATTTTTTTATATATGACGTTTTACATTTACGAGGTAAGCCTTTGACTTTAATATTTACAAAAATATATTTATTCAAAAAATATAAAAATGGTACCATTAAATTCCTTACGAAAAACTCTTTCATATGAGTATACATATCATAATATTTAGTCTTATATTTTAAGAGATATTGAAGAGAGAAGGGAGTGTCTCAAAATGTGAGAAAGTCATATATAAAAAAATAGAGGGAGTATTAATAAAAAATGAAATATGGTATCATCATTAAGCATTCTTATCTTTTAACCTCTTTAAGTTTGACATTAGTATTACTCTTGTAGGATAACTTTAACTATTCATATTGTGTACTTTATTATCGAATAATAATTAATTAAATAAAGCCTTCATTATTAGTGGCAGACTCAAAATTTAAAAAACGGAGCGAAAGACATTTAAAGGGCGGACGAGTAATGTGATAAACTCAATTTTTTTTTCTGTGATTCTAACTACAATTTCGAAATTTACAAATAATTACAGCCTAAAAGAGCGAGTCCCCTAACTAGCCCCCTGTAGCTCATTGTATTTCGGATATCCTTTTTTTTACTACGACTTATACATCTAGCCCTAGTAGTAATTTATTCCTAGTTCCGCCCCTGTATAACGCATTATATATTATCAGCGCTGAAAGCCAAAAGTTTGTACTGAAGGGCTATCGGCTTATTGGCACCAGAATTAAACATCTTAGAATCCCAGCCAGAGTCAGGTTCTAAAAGCAAACATGGAAAATTATGTTCCCAGCACAGTGCTTTTGTGCTCTTCTGCCCATTTTACCCTCCCTTTCATTCTCTTCTGCCCATTTTACCCTCACTTACATTCATTCTTATTATCGTGCTGCTTTCATACTAAAGACTATGCAAAATGGGGTAAAGTCCAACAGTCGATGTTCTATGATAAGTCGGACGCAACATCAGATGATCAAACAGCTTTAACATACATGTTGTTGGTCGGGAAAGAGCGATGGGGAGGTAAAATTCACATAGAAGGTGATTATTACTTCCAAGGGTACCGGTTGGATATAGTGGACAAGTATGATCAGTGTAAGGTCACCAATTTTGCTGATATCTTTAATGTTCAGTGAATATATGTAGTGTTCCTTGGTTATTTTTTTTAGAATGATTAAGATTGTTGGCCACTTTTATTGTTGAAGTGAGGTACATTTACTTATGTAAGTCAAAGAGTCACTATTTCAATAATATGATTCAATAAAATAACAAAGCTCACTGTGCTGCTATATTTTGTCATTAAATCAATGCGATTACTAACAATTTTTGTCATGAATTGCACATAAACAATCCATTTTGGGCTTAAGATTGCTTTATTTTTTGTCGTCTTGCCTTGTTATAAGTTCCGGCATTTGAGACAGTAAAATACGAGTCAGGATCATCTCCACTTCCCTTATCCAATATTCATCCATGGTCGAAATAAAACTAAATTAGATAAGTGTGAGAATAACAGAAGAATAACACCACAATAACAGTACAATAATAACAAAGTAACACCACAATAACATAAGAATAACACTACAATAAAACTACAATAACACCAGAATAACAGTACAATAACACAGAATAACATCAGACTAACAACACAATAACACCAGGATAATACTCCAATAACACACGGATATCACTACAATAACACCACAATAACACTTGTAAAAAAATCAAAGTAGTAAAAAAAATCAAAGTGATACCGAATAACATCACAATAACACCGTAATAACAGCACAATAACATGTACTAAAAAAAGAGTACAAAAATCAAAATAGTAAAAAAAAATCATAGTGACACCGGAATAACATCACAATAACACCAGAATAACAATAACACCAGAATAACAGCACAATAACATGTAGTAAAAAAAAAGAGAAAAAAATCAAAGTCGTTAAAAAAATCAAAGTGACAGCAGAATAACATCACAATAACAGCGGAATAACAATAACAGCACAATAACACATGGTAAAAAAAAAATCAAAGTCATAAAAAATTCACATAGAATAATGAGAATAACATCACAATAACAAATGAATAACAATAACAAAGACACATTAACACGTGGTAAAAAAAAGATCAAAGTCGTAAAAATTCACGATAAGAATGAGAATAACATCACAATAACGGTGGAATAACAATAACAAAGACAATAACATATGGTTAAAAAAAGAGAAAAAATCAAAGTCGTAAAAAAATCAAAGTAATGAGAATAACATCACAATAACAATGGAATAACAATAACGACATAATAACATGTGGTAAAAAAAAAGAGAGAAAAAAATCAAAGTCGTAAAAAAAATCTAGGTAAAAAAAAGCACAATAATAGCATAATAACACGAGGTAAAAAAAAATAAGAGTAAAAAAAAATTTCAAGTATAAAAAAATCCGGTACAAAAAGAAAAAGAAAAAAAGGTAACATAATGAGTAAATTAAAGAAAAACATAAGAGAAAACAAAAATCAAAGTGGTAAAAAAAAACAAAATAACACGAGGTAAAAAAAAAAAGAGAAAAAAAAATTAAAGTAAAAAAAAAGTAACATTAGAAAAAAGAGAAAATAAGTAAATGACAATGGTTTTATATGACATGTAAGATTTGATCTTGGCCACTCATCTCTAATATAATCTAGTGGCTGAGATTCCCCCAACTCACCATAAGAACCAAAATCACCAAATCCAATCTCTGTATATATATACATATATATATACATACATATATATATACATATATATATATATACATATATATATATATATATATATATACATATACATATATATACATATTGTATATATATATATATACATATATATATATATATATATACATATATATATATATATACATATATATATATACATATATACGTGTATCACCAACGGAAGTTAGGCGTTACTTATGGAATTAGAACGTTAAACCTCGGATTTGACTTCGTGCCTTGACCTTCGGGAAACCTATAGACTGAGACTAATGTCAACGGCATTATGAACATACGAGAATTTACCTTAGACTTGTGTACTAGAGAAGCGGTTGGTAAACCTGAAAAGTGGTAGTTTGCGGCATTAGATGATGAGTCCATTGAGAGTACTTTATGAGTATTGAGCGTTGAACTTCGGGACGAAGTGCTGTTTTAGGAGGTGAATGTAACAATTGGGAATTTAAAGAAGGAAAACTAGCGTAGTATGTATATGAGTAGCGTATGAGTAAGCGTATGAGTATAAGAGAGGGTATACGATAAAGGAATGTGTGAGCTTGTGTGAGCTTGTGTGAGCTTGGTGTGAGAGATGAGAATCATATTGGCATACTGGGAGCAGCGATGACGGTAAATACCTCTAGAGAGCGCTTGAGAATCGGTGATGATGCTTCAGGGATAAATCGAAAAGGAGAGAGAGTGAGGTGAACTTTGGGGACAAAGTTCTTTTCAGGGGGGGGGAGATTGTAATACCCCATAGTTTATAAGACCTATACTTGGTCGAGTACGCCGAGTACTCGACCGAGTGGGGGACCGAGTGAGACCTTTAACCTTGGGAAACTTTATGATGTTGAGTCACTCGACCGAGTGGAGCTTCACTCGACCGAGTGAACCGGGCACTCGACCGAGTGGCCTGTCGCTGTCCAGCTTTTGCACGGGATTGTGGTAGGTGGCCTATCACTTTCTAATCCATATTTTTCATATTTCCTCTCATATTTTCTCAAAAACCTTATCTTCTTATCACTCTAAAATCCACAAATAATCCCCTCAAGCCTTACTCTAAAGATCTTGTGCATTCGCCTTCAAATCATCATTCCTTTCCATTGATCATACCTTGTAACTAATCTTTTCACTATCTCCTCTCCATTTTATTGGTGGTAAGTAAACCCTAGTTTTCTAGGATTTACACTATGGGATTTTAATTAGGTTTGACTAATTAAGTGGGGTAGTTAAAGGTTAATTAGTAGTATTAGTTGTTGTAGAATATTTTGTGATAGTTATTATGTAATTATGTAGGATGAGACAGTTTTATGAGATGGATCCTTGGTGGTTTCGAGTAGCTTTTGGATTTTTCTAAAAGGTAGGTTAATCCTACTCGGTTTCAATAAGTATAAATGGTTGCATGTGTCATTATTGTGTTATTATTGCTTTATAACATGATTGTTGTGGATAATTGTTGTTAGTCTCATACTATTGTTGAGATTTCTTCATAACATGATAATGAGTCATTAGTGTTGGTTTCATAATGTCACTGGATTTGCATTATAACATGTGGTTGTTGGTATACATGGGTATGTGGTATGATTGGCATTCATCATGCACGATAAAGAGGCACAATTGGTAAGAGTTATGCATATTCATTATGAAATGAGCATATTGGCATAATGTGTGGTATTTTACATTTATTGTGTTTGTCATGTATATTGGAGGACATGACGGAATATGGTTGATCACTTGTTGTTGAAGAGACGTAAGGTGGTTGGGAGACCGTCTTACGCTTGAGTCGCCTCTTGGAGCTAAGAGTCCATAGACCCTGATTAGACTCCTCTAATTAGATTTACCAAATACATTAATCTAGTGATTTAAAGATCTATGTAGCATGCATGCAAATATAAAGGCATAATGAAGAAGAGTACTGATTTCCTTACATTGCTTATGAAAATATAAGTTCAACAACACTTATTGTCTTATGGAATATCTACAAAGCTTGGCAAGATCCTCCTAGTACCCAAAGTAGAATACCTCCTTACTTGTTGCACCCAAGAACTTGCGTCCAACAAATATAAGTAGTATTAACTATATACTACAAATATTTCCTTTAATAATATTACTAACACTTAGTAATAATATCTAAATATTAGATTTTTTTACTAACTAATAGTATGGATTTCAAATAATAACGTTTTGAGAGTTTTACAGAGATGATGTATATTTTTGATGTAAAAATACCAAAATGAACCAAGTGGAAAATATTGAGAAACATTGCTCAATATAAGCCAAAAGTGGCGTGTGGAATAGAGGAGAGAGGGAGAGCATTGAGTGTTGTGTTCCATGCTTGAAATGATGAGCATGGGTAAGAACAAAAGGATTGTGTGCTCAAGGTTTAGATTAGTTTAAAAGTAAAAACTAATCATGCCTACACTAGGCCCAAGTCACACGCCCCCTATGGACCAAAATGGGTCCATTTTGATTTTATAATTTGTCTCAAAAATTAATATATATCATTCACTATATCATCTTATATGATAAAAATATTTTCCAATTATTTTGTCTAATAACACTCATTTTATATACATGTATATAACAAGTAATAGCACTAATCACATTAGTCAAGTAGTACAATTTTAGTAAATTAACAATTAATTACTAAAACCCGTCTCAATTAATTTATTATTCAATTATCGCATAATTAAATAATAACTTCTGCCGGCACGAGTTCCTAACTCGTTCTCTCTAAATTAAATCAATCGACTAACTTTTAGTCAATTTATCAAGGGACTAATTAATCGTATAATATACGTATAAACTAGCTTTTATATTGGGGCTCGTTCCTTTAGGTGTGACTGAAAGGGATCAGCTGAACACCGCCGTTTAATGACAGTAACGTCAAACCCTAGTTGGCTAACCATTACCGATATACGTTGATCAGCTGACTAATATTGCCAATGAAATCCCGAGTATATTCGTTACATGAGATTTATTATATATACGTACTATTGTGTAGGACACCTACTCCAGGAATCTCCCACTTGTCCAATACAAGTTATGCGTTACCGATTCTTGTGTCCGTTTCACATCTCCAACTCAATGCAAGGTGTCTTTTAGGTCACACTTGCATTTGATCATATCATGAGTGGTTTTCTCAGTAAGGAGAGTAACTGATTGACCGGAAATCTACCATAGATCTCTTTCGAGCGTGGCCACACATTTCCAGTAACTACTCCTCGAGTGGCCCAAAGATGTTTATACCCTAACGTGGGTGGACAACTTCTGTTGACCCATCTGCTCTGTATAATGGAGATCACCATGACCCATAAGATGCCCATCGACCTCCTTTCACGGCGCGAGCTAGGACAAAAATCAAAGCCAATCGGAAACTGACCGACTCAGATAAATGGTCGCTAGTCGAAATAATCGACTCATAGGAGTAATATAGAAGTCCCCACCATGACCAGGCTTCAATAATATATATAACGGACTCTATAAATGTCACTACCCGGCAGAGTGTCACACAGTCTACCTATGTAACCGACAAGTCATCTCCATGACCCGATGGTGCTGAACCCACCATCGATCGACTTACAATCTAGTCACTCTAAGACGTCACCTCATTAATTAGACTAGGAACAAAATACAAAGTTCATCCTATTCACTTGAATAGGGTTCATCGTTGTCTTACAACCTATTTGGATAAACAAAGTATTAAAATTTAGTTAAACTAAATAAAGGAATTCATTAATAAAAACTCAAACAATGAATGTGATTATTATATTTGAAAAATTGATACAATATCCAATTATTACATATCCCATAATCTAAGGGAATTCTGGTACTCGTCTCAATCCCATTGCGACGACATGACCGTCATGCTTGGCCTTCGATAAAGGCTTGGTTAAAAGATCAGCAATATTATCGTCTGTCTCAACCTTACAAATGTCTATTTCCTTTCTCTCCAGGTAATCTCTTATTACATGATATTTCCTTTGTACGTGTCTAGATTTATTAATAGACTTGGGCTCTTTAGCTTGAAAAAAAGCCCCACTGTTATCAAAATATATAGTGATAGGGTCTTCAGCGGTAGGGACTACTCCTAGTCCTTCCATGAATTGCCGAATCCAAACAGTTTCCTTTGCAGCTTGTGATGCTGCCAGGTACTCTGCTTCTGTCGTAGAATCCGCAGTAACAACTTGCTTGAATCTCTTCCAGCAAACTGCTCCTCCATTCAACATAAAGACATAGCCGGATTGGGATTTAAAATCATTCCGATCGGTTTGGAAACTGGCGTTTGTGTAACCCCTTACACGCAATTCAGTTTCTCCTCCAAACACTAAGAATGAATCCTTAGTCCTTTGCAAGTACGTAAGGATGTTCATTACGGCTATCCAGTAACTTTCACCTGGGGTGGTTTGGTAACGACTCGTCTTACTCAAAATATATGCGATGTCGAGACGAGTGCATATCATAGCATACATTATTGATCCAACAGCGGAAGCATAAGGGATTAATTTCATGCATTCAATCTCCTTAGGCTTTATGGGACACTGTGACTTACTCAAAGTGATTCAAGAACCCATAGGAATAAAGCCTTTCTTAGAGTCTTTCATATTGAACCGATCAAGAATCTTATCAATATAAGCTTCTTGACTTAATGCCAGTATCCTCTTGGATCTATCCCTATAGATCCGAATACCGAAGATGCGTTGTGCCTCTCATAAGTCCTTCATCTGGAAATGAATCCCTAGACACTCCTTAATAGAAGTCAGCATCGGTATATAATTCTCGATGAGCAATATGTCATCCACGTATAAAACTAGGAAAGCAACCTTACTCCCACTAAACTTTATGTACAAACAAGGTTCCTCAACAATTCGAGTAACACCCTCTTGTTTAATGACATGATCGAAGCGATGGTTCCAAGTCCTAGATGTTTGCTTAAGACCATAGATGGATCCCTTCAACTTACACACCTTCTTAGGGTTAGATGTATCCACAAAACCTTCAGGTTGTATCATGTACACTTCCTCTTCTAGAATCCCATTCAAGAAGGCGGTTTTGACATCCATTTGCCAAATCTCATAATTATGAAATGCGGTAACCGCTAAGATAATCCTAATGGACAGAAGCATAGCGACTGGGGCGAATTTTTTCGTCATAGTGAAGACTATGAACTTGAGTGAAACCCTTTGCCACCAATCTAGCTTTCTATACATTTATATGTTTATCCATACCGAGCTTAATCTTAAAGATCCATTTACACTGAAGGGGTCGCACTCCCTCAGATAAATCCACCAAGTCCCATACTCGGTTCTCGTACATGGAATCCATTTTGGATCGCATGGCCTCAAGCCAATGCACGGAGTCGGGACTATAAATGGCCGACTTGTAGGTAGTGGCTTCGTCACTTTCAAAAAGTAACAAATCACTATTTTCCTCTATATTACCAAGGTAATGGTCAGGTTGATGAGTAATTCTATCTGACTTCCTAGGAACAATCACTATTTCAGAAGAGGAGGGAACGTTTTCGTCCACTTCATTCTCGGTTTATGACTCTTGAACTTCATCAAGTCCAAATTTCCTCCCACTCTCTCTTTTAGAAATAAATTCTTTTTCTAAGAAGACAGCATCACGAGCCACAAACACTTTGTTCTCGTGACTATTGTAGAAGTAATAACCACGTGTTTCTTTCAGATATCCTAACAAAAGACATTTGTCGGATTTGGGTGCAAGTTTGTCGTCAGACTTGTTCTGAACATACGCCTCGCAACCCCAAATTCTCATAAACGACAAATAAGGGACCTTCCCTGTCCATATCTCATATGGAGTCTTATTGGCTACTTTAGTCGGGCTTCGATTTATTGAGAATATTGCAGACAAAATGGTGAAACCCCAAAATGAATCGGGAAGCTTAGTTAGACTCATCATAGACCGTACCATATCTAATAAAGTGCAGTTTTTCCATTCAACCACGCCATTTAATTGTGGTGTGCCAGGAGGACTCTAAAATAGAAACGGCGTGTTTCTACAGTGTACATTAGAAACAGCATGTTTCTATAGTCTAAAATAGAAACGGCGTGTTACTATATTCTAAAATAGAAATAGCGTGTTACTATATTCCAAAATAGAAACAGCGTGTTACTATATTCTAAAATAGAAACAGCGTGTTTCTATAGTCTAAAATAGAAACAACATGTTTCGAGTATTATAACACATGAGACTCCCACCAATGAGATACCTTCCCTACAAGCTTTGATATAATATACCCACCTGGGAATATATAGCCAAATTTAAATTCTCCTAACCTCATCTAGCTTTAATCTCTTTGATTTTTATAAAAATAATTAATCTTAAAATTAATCAAGAAAATTGAGTTTATCCTACAAGATTAACCGTGTAATATATTAACCAAGAACATTAATCTTTTAAGGAATGGGAATTAGACTTCATGAGAATGACATGCATGTAATTAGAGTTTGGTTACAACTATGAAAATAGCGTAAACGTGTAATTAGAGTTTGGTTGAGACTTAATGAGCATATTAGATAAGTTACGAATAGTTGAACCACTGAAATTCAAAATGGGATTGTAAAATTAGTTTATTTTTATATAGCCAAAATAAATTCTCCTAACCTCATCTAGCTTTAATCTCTTTGATTTTTATAAAAATAATTAATTTTAAAATTAATCAAGAAAATTGAGTTTATCCTACAAGATTAATCGTCTAATAAAATTAATCAAGAACATTAATCTTTTAAGGAATGGGAATTAGACTTCATGAGAATGACATACATGTAATTAGAGTTTGGTTACAACTATGAAAATAGCGTAAACGTGTAATTAGAGTTTGGTTGAGACTTAATGAGCATCTTAGATAAGTGGGTTAATATAAATATGACATGAAATTTAGTATGGTCGTGACTGGATTGAGTTATGTAAACACAAAGTCAAAAAGAATGACATACATTAAATAAATCCTAATAATTTTATTCGACTATGTTGAGGATTAAGTACGTAGTAGGCCAAATTTCTTATGCCATTTGGTGTGTATTGTAGGAAATATCAGTATACTTCCATTAACATTATAAGGATTATAACGAAATTATAGATATGAAAACTAGTCATAAAAGAAATTTGCATAAACAAAATAGAGAGATTATGAAATCAACCTTTGGTCCTAGCAAAATCGGCCTAAGAACAATATCGCAATGATATTCGCCTATCAGTTGCACCCAAGATGATTTGAGATATGCTTTTGTTCTTGCTAGAATAGATCCCCAAAAATTAGATGATTAATTTTTAGGGTTTGTGTGAATGATGAGAGAATTAGGTCAAGAGAATTAGAGAGAAAAATAATCTCTCTTTGCTCTACAAAACCGTGTAGAATAATGAGACCAAGGGGGTGATTTTATTCTTCCTCTTTTATCTCTTTATTTCGGTTTCACCAACCCAAAAATAAGGAGAGAAATCTTCTTATTTTTGGTTATTTTATAAATGTATAAAATGTGTATTTTATATCAATTGTCATATATATGTCGACATGTATTAATAAGTCCACTTATAACAGTTTGCAGTCGATTTATCAATACCAGTCTGTCAACATTATATTATGACAATTCCGCATAATATATACATAACTATAAATATAACATATTTATAATTTGCTAATTAAATATAACTGGTTACATTTAATCACGAATTAAAAACTTAATTCGTTTAAGCTAACATTATATACATTAATTAAATATAACAGTTTATATTCAATTTACGAATTAACAACTTAATTCGTCTCAACTAATATTATTTAATCGGCATTAAGTAATCGTCTCATCATCACATTGACTAACTGTTTAGTCAAATACATTAACTAACCTTTTAGTCATATAAGGCATCAATGTGATTACATTTCATAATCACATCTCTCAAACACATCCTTTAGGTGTGACTTTTACGGACCAATTGATCACCGTCATCTGTATGATAATAACGTCAAACTTTCTAGCAAGCCAACCGGTATTAGGTAATCGTTAATCAACTGATAAAATAAAAAGTATACCCTTGTGAACCTGTAAGAGATTTAAAAATGTTATCACACTAATTTGTGAAGGACACAAGCTCCAACAAACTCCCACTTGTCCTCACAAGTGTATGTGCGATAACCGATTCTCATATCCTAAAATTTCTCCCACTCAATGTAAAACAATTTGCAAAATCTGTATTCACAAAGGTCCTATTTTACAAGTGATCAATATCAAGAGTGGTTTCCCCGACTAGAGAGTAACTTAACTGATAAACGAATCATCATTCGAGCATGGCCATGCATTTCAGTTACAACTCCTCGAGTGGCCCTGAGAAATAACTAAACCTGATAAAGGTTGGATATTTTCTTCAACTCGAATCTTGCAGTTGTAAGCACAGTATGAAATGACCCAGAAAAAATCTACTTAGTCTCCTGTTACAACAGACCATGAGAAAAAAACCAAAGTCACCCAAAAACTGTCTTAATCTCAAGAGACAGTCGATAGTCAAAAGAATCGACTCTAGGAACACAATGGACGTCCAATCCACGACCTGGCACCGAATGTTTTTAAACATTTAGGACTCCATTACATTGTCACAAAAAAAAATTTCCTACGAGGTATCGTTATAACCCGTATTTTTTATCGATCAGCCAACTGATTGACTTATGGCTCGTTGAACCCACCATCAATCGACTGCACAATATAATAGCCAGAGTTATCATCTCATTAAGGCGATTAGGGACTAAAACAAATATAATGTAATTCAATTCACTTTGTGGCGTTCAATGTTGTCAGTACAATCCACATGAAAAACAAAATATTATATTAAAACGATGAAGTTATAGATAGTATATGAAAAAGATAATGTATCGAATCCATAATCAACTACTACAACTCAGGAACACGTTTAATTCCCATGGAAATAACGTGCCCTTCATGCTTATCATAATTAAACGGTTTAGTGAGAGGATCCGCGATGTTATCATCCGAAGCTACCATGTCAATCACTATCTCTTCTTGCTCCACATAATCACGGATTAGGTTAGCTTTCCGATGTACATGTCTAGACTTGTTGCTAGACTTAGGCTCCTTAGCCTAGAAGATGGCACCTCTATTGTCATAATAGATGGTGATCGGGTCATTCGAACTAGGAACTATCGTAAGTCCTTGTAACAATTGACGCATCCATATAGCTTCCTTAGCTGCTTCCAAAGCGGCATAGTTCTCGGATTCAGTGGTAGAATATGCTACAACATCCTGTTTGGAACTCTACCAGCTGACCACAACACCATTAAGAGTAAAGACGAACCCGAACTGAGATTTTGAATCATCTCGATCCGTTTGGAAGTTAGCATCTGCGTAACCGATTGCGCATAGCTTAGTATCTCCTCCATAAGTCAATACCCTATCCTTAGTCCTCCGTAGGTACTTAAGGATGTTTTTAACAGCTATCCAGTGTGCTTCACCTGGATTCTTTTGGTACCGACTCGCCATACTCAATGCATATGCCACGTCTGGACGTGTGCATATCATGGCATACATGATTGATCCTATTGCAGATGCATAAGGAACACGACTCATGCGCTCAATCACTTCAGGCGTCGTGGGTGACTGAGACTTGCTCAACTGCATCCCAGACATCATTGGAAGGTTCCCTTTCTTGGAGTTGGTCATGCTGAACCTTTCAAGAATCTTATCCAAATAAGACTCCTGACTAAGTGATAACGTCCGTCCTGATCTATCTCGGTAGATACGGATTCCCAATATGCGTTGTGCCTCACCCAGATCTTTCATCTGGAAATGGTTCTTCAACCATCCTTTAACCTAAGATAGGAGAGGAATGTCATTCCCAATCAAGAGTATGTCATCGACATACAATATCAAGAAAACAATCTTGCTCCCACTCGACTTGATAAATAAGCATGGTTCCTCGACCGATCGAGTGAAACCATACTCTTTTATCACTTGGTCGAAATGATGATTCCAACTCCGAGAAGCTTGCTTAAGTCCATAAATGGAACGCTTAAGCTTGCTCACTTTCTTAGGATTTTCAGGATCTATGAAACCTTCGGGTTGCACCATGTACAACTCTTCCTCCAAATAATCTTTTAAGAAGGCGGTTTTCACATTCATTTGCCAAATTTCATAGTCATGAAAAGCGGCAATCGCTAAGATTATCCGAATGGAACGTAGCATGACTACAGGTGCAAAAATTTCATCATAATGCAATCCGTGCACTTGAGTGAAACCTTTTGCCACTAGTCGTGCCTTATAGGTATCTGGTTGCCGTCCTACGAACGCTTTATTTTGTAAAGCCATTTGCACTGTAGAGGTTTTACCTTATTAGGTAAATCAACTAGATCCCATACGTCATTCTCATACATGGAGTCCATCTCGGATTGCATGGCTTCAAGCCATAGCTTTGAGTCGGAACAGGTCATTGCACCTTTATAGGTAGCGGGTTCATTAATCTCTAGGAGTAAAACGTCACTCTCCTCGACCATACCAATGTATCTGTCCGGAGGATTAGAGACTTTACCCGACCTCCTAGGTTCCTGAGGAATATTAACCGTATCATCAGTTGGAGGAACAACTTCCTCCATCTGTTCGTCGGTTGTTGGTTCTGGAATCTCCGACAGCTCGAAGGTTCTATTACTTGTCTTGTTCTCGAGAAATTCTTTCTCTAAGAACGTCGCACTAGCCGCAACAAAAACTCGATGTTCGGTAGGCGAATAGAAGTAATGACCAAACGTTCCTTTTGGATAACCAATAAAGTATGTCTTGACCGATTGCGGGCCGAGCTTATCCTCGTGTCTCCACTTGACATAAGCCTCACAGCCCCAAACCCGAATAAAGGATAAGTTGGGGACCGTTCCCTTCCACATTTCATATGGAGTCTTGTCGACTGCTTTAGTCGGACTTCGGTTAAGTATAAGAGCAGCTGACAAAAGAGCAAAACCCCATAATGAATCAGGTACTACCGTGTGACTCATCATGGATCGAACCATATCAAGTAAGGTTCGATTTCTCCGTTCGGACACACCATTTAATTGAGGTGTTCCAGGTGGAGTTAACTGTAAAACGATTCCACGGTCTTTAAGGTGTTGATCAAACTCATTTGAAAGATATTCGCCACCCCGATCTGAACGGAGTGCTTTAACCTTTCTACCCAGTTGGTTCTGAACCTTGTTCTTGTATTCCTTGAATTTCTCAAAGGACTCACTTTTATGCTTCATCAAGTAGACATATCCGTATCTACTCAAATTGTCCGTGAAAGTGATAAAATATCTATAGCCATCTCTAGCGGTAATTGACATAGGTCCACAAACATCAGTATGTATGAGTCCTAATAGGTTACTAGCGTGCTTTCCAACACCTTTGATGGAAATTCGAGTTATCTTGCCGATAAGACATGATTCACACGTGCCAAATGTAGAAAAATCGAATACGGGAATAGTCCCATTATCGACTAGTTTCTTTACACGTTTTTCATTTATATGTCCCATTCGACAATGTCATAGATAGGTTTGATCGTTGTCACCAACCTTTAATTTCTTATTATTCACGTGTAATATTTCCGTGGTTTGATCTAAGATGTAAATTTCATTCATGGAAACTGCTTTGCCATAAATCATTTCATTGAAAGAGAAAATACAGCTATTATCCTTTATTAAAAATGAAAAACCGTCCTTATCAAGTACGGAAACATAAATAATGTTCTTAGACAAACTGGGTACATAGTAACAGTTATATAAATATAACTCAAAACCGCTAGGGAGTTGGATTACGTATGTTCCCTTCGAGACTGCAGCAACTCTAGCTCCATTCCCGACTCGCAGGTCCACATCACCCTTTCCGAGAGGTGTGATGTTTTTTAGGCCCTGCAAATGATTACACAGATGAGAACCACAACCATATCAAGTACCCAAGTTCCGAAACTTGCATGGTTAATCTTAATCTATGAATATAAGATGACATACCAACAGGAACGACGCGGCCTGCTTTTATGTCCTCACGGTACACGGGACAGTTCCTCCTCCAATGTCCAGTCTTGTGACAATGGTGGCACTCAATGTCACCGCCCTTGCTCTTTGCCTTGCCTTGTGAGCCACTAGTCTCACCAGGCCCACTCTTACCGTTTCCTGGCTTCTTGAACTTTGGCTTACCTACAGTTAGGTCGCCGGGAGCTTTGCCCTTACCCTTATTCTTGTTGGAAATCATGACAACATCCTGCTTCATGCTCCCGCTCAATTTCATATCCTTCTCGGTCTGTACGAGAAGTGAGTGCAGCTCATGAGGACTTTTCTTCAAGTCATTCATGTAGTAATTTGCCCTAAAAAGGGCAAAACCATCATGAAGTGAATGAAGCATACGGTCAATGACTATGCTCTCACTGATTTTACAATCAAGTGCCTCCAATTTCTCGATATTCTCAATCATGTTAAGAATGTGTGGGCTAACCGGTTGGCCCTTCTGGAGTTTCGCATCAAAGAAGCGACAGGTATGCTCATAAGTAACGATTCTCGATGCTTTTGAGAACTCGTTAGTGAGCGTGGTGAAAATCTTGTTTGCACCTTGGGCAATGAAGCGTCTCTGCAAATTGGTTTCCATTGCAAAGATGAGTACGTTCTTTATCGCACCCGCTTCCATGACGAAATCACTATAAGCAAGTGACTCGTTAACTCCTGCATTGGGGCCTGGGTTTACCGGTATTGGCTCAGTTAAGTACTTGAGCTTACCGTCAGCAATGGCAACATTCTCAGTAGTCTTTGCCTCCCGGTCAAAAGTTGGACCCATCATTCTTCAGTCATGTGAACTGATTCATGTTGTCCATAAAAACTTTAAGCCAGGACTCGCGTCCAAGTGTGGCACTCGGCATTGGGATTTCGTTATTTCCAGCCATTTGTTGTAACAGTATTATCAAAATAAACGTATTCTACACTGCGAAAAGAAGAATAAAAATAATAAGCATATGCATCATTATGATTTTAAGTCTTAATGCAAAACTGTTATAAGCGAAGACTCAAGCATTTATACAAATGATCCCAAGACTCAATTATCTGTTAATTGATAAGCCAACCTTTTGGCGAATTTTACTGTTAGAATTCTTGGTCGATAAATTTCTGTAAATTCTATCATTAGTCCATCATAATCACGAGAAACTCTTCGGACTATAATGTTGAGATAAACTAAGTCAACACAAACTACTTACCCAACGTAGAAGGGGTCATATTATGCCTACCGACGAAGAAGGGATTCATAGTTGTTTGCCCTTATAAAGATTAGTCTCAATTTCCGTTTTAGAGGAAGATCCCATCAACTTTATTTTAATTCATTTTAAGTGAACTAATATCTAGCATGCGAGAATGAATAAACTAAGGTGATGGCTTAAACTGTGTGACATCTGTATGTCTATGAAAACTAACATACAATCTATATGAGTCAATTTTCATGCATTTTAGTAGGTGGTTTGGTTTTAGGCGGAATATGATGCACTAACTAACATGTGAATGAAAAGCAATAAGAACGGTAAAACGTAAAACAAAATAAAGTCCTAGTGTGACCTATCTACCAAAAATGAACATAAATACAACTTTGGAATCCATCCTTGGACCCGAGAAGCTAGTCTTGATGTTCCATCTTGATCCATGTAGCGGGAGTGAGCAATCCAATCTCCATCTTTAGTCTTCTCAAAAATTACAATTTAAAATTACATAATAGACCTATTTACATTCTAATTTCAAAACCGTAATAAATAAAGAAAACCAAACGGAGATACGAGATCTCAAATTACATTAAAAATTATGTTTCCATCATTACGAAAACATAATTTAACTAAGGCCACACTAGGTATTACAAATTACAACCGATTGCAAAAATACGTAAATAAATCCATTCAACGATTCATTCAACAAAAGAAATGCATCAACTAAAAATTAAACATGCAAGACAAAATTCCTTAATTATGTAGATTAATTTCCCAAACCACCTATATTAAATGATCAAATTATGTGACAATTCCTCAATTACTCACAATAATTCCAATCTAAATTCATATTGACCTATAATATGAATTAATCTCACATTATTTTAAACCTCTTTAAAATAATTAGGTATCTATGATTTGTGAACCTTTTCACAACAATTAATCATACATTATAAATTTAATGTATAATCAATATTGGCCAAAACAAAAAAAAAACCTTTTTTTTCTTTTATGGTCTCGGCATTTGCACAAAAATAAAACCAGCCCCTGTTATTTTCTTACGAACGGCAATGTGCCAAATAAAAAAAACAGAAAAAAAAAAAATTTATTGAATGCACTCGGCATAAAAAAATACAGCCTGTTTTTTTTTCTTTTCACGGCATTTCAGCCAAATATAAAAAAAAAACAGTTTTTTTTGCTGAAATCAAAAAAACGAAAACAGCCCTATAATTTTTTCTTTTACCGAAAAATAACATTTAGATGAATAAATTTGTTTATAGTTGCTATTAGAACAAGATTGGCATAATCCTGAATATATAAATTAATGAAACATGATGTTAAACAACGATTTAAAACCATATATGCCAAATAGCAAAAACAAATTTAACATCATCAATCAAGACGATTTCCATTTACATTTTAATTTAATCCTCATCAAATCAAAACATCTACAAATTATCATATTATCATCTTAACCTATTAAAACAATAATATGAATAAATCAAAATGGAACAAATCATCAAACAAAAGGAAAACAAATCGGCAAAATAAAAAAAAAAAATCACGGCTAAAAAAAATTTCTGCCGAAATGAATTTCTTTTTTTTTTTTTAAAAAAAAAATTTGTTTAAATTCAATCATGAAAATCACAAAAATAATTTCGTGGCCTTGGCTCTGATACCACTTGTAGTAAATATCGGTATACTTCCATTAACATTATAAGGATTATAACGAAATTATAGATATGAAAACTAGTCATAAAAGAAATTTGCATAAACAAAATAGAGAGATTATGAAATCAACCTTCGGTCCTAGCAAAATCGGCCTAAGAACAATATCACAATGATATTCGCTTATCAGTTGCACCCAAGATGATATGAGATATGCCTTTGTTCTTGCTAGAATAGATCCCCAAAAATTAGATGATTAATTTTTAGGGTTTGTGTGAATGATGAGAGAATTAGGTCAAGAGAATTAGAGAGAAAAATA
Organism: Silene latifolia; assembly: GCF_048544455.1. Classification (NCBI taxonomy): domain Eukaryota; kingdom Viridiplantae; phylum Streptophyta; class Magnoliopsida; order Caryophyllales; family Caryophyllaceae; genus Silene; species Silene latifolia. The sequence goes on from NC_133538.1 coordinate 173,762,308, forward strand.
ATCTCTCTTTGCTCTACAAAACCATGTAGAATAATGAGACCAAGGGGGAGATTTTATTCTTCCTCTTTTATCTCTTTATTTCGGTTTCACCAACCCAAAAATAAGGAGAGAAATCTTCTTATTTTTGGTTATTTTATAAATGTATAAAATGTGTATTTTATATCAATTGTCATATATATGTCGACATGTATTAACAAGTCCACTTATAACAGTTTGCAGTCGATTTATCAATACCAGTCTGTCAACATTATATTATGACAATTCCGCATAATATATATATTAACTATAAATATAACATATTTATAATTTGCTAATTAAATATAACTGGTTACATTTAATCAGGAATTAACAACTTAATTCGTTTAAGCTAACATTATATACATTAATTAAATATAACAGTTTATATTCAATTTACGAATTAACAACTTAATCGTCTCAGCTAATATTATTTAATCGGCATTAAATAATCGTCTCATCATCACATTGACTAACTGTTTAGTCAAATACATTAACTAACCTTTTAGTCATATAAGGCATCAATGTGATTACATTTCATAATCACATCTCTCAAACACATCCTTTAGGTGTGACTTTTAGGGACCAGTTGATCACCGCCATCTGTATGATAATAACGTCAAACTTTCTAGCAAGCCAACCGTTATTAGGTAATCGTTAATCAACTGATAAAATACAAAGTATACCCTTGTGAACCTGTAAGAGATTTAGAACTGTTATCACACTAATTTGTGGAGGACACAAGCTCTAACATGTATATAAACTTAAGTATATTCCAATACTACCCCTTTTAAAAATGTGTTTGTTATTACTAATGCACTTATAGTACTTATACTGACCGTAAAATTAGTCTTTATTATTCAAGTATTGTTAATGAAATGTATTAGGGTGCGTAATTTGGTCATTTTGGAATTGTATTAATAATTATTGCGTGGAATAAAGCCATGTTCTTTTCAGCTTAATTTCAGCAATCAGTTCAGCTCAATTCAGTTCAGTTCAACTATATTCATCTCAGATTCTCAACTCACTTCATTCCAGTCATCTCTATTCAGCTCAATCCACTTCATTTTTACTCACTTCTGCATAATTAAGTTCACTTTAGCTCCATCCAACCCAAAGAAAGACCTTAGTCTTAATTATACAAGTGCTTTTAGTAAATTAAAAATGTAAATATTCCAATGAGTAATTTTGTCAATTTTAAGATGGAGTTCCATCAAGCCTCATTGTAGAAAGTAGTTGACATTTATAGTGATTATTTTATAACTTGACGTTCAATAGTGGTTCAAGAGACAGAATATTACAAAAGCCCGTGCATCGCACGACGTCATATGTTTAGAGAATAGTTCATATCTACTCATGATTGTTGAGTGATCATCAATGATTATCCCATATTCCCTATCCGATAATTCAAAACACTACTTTGTTGTTTGTGTATGTCAACATATTTTGAGTTCGGTTCTTATGGCTCGGTTTAGTTCATTCTTGAACAAATATGAATTACCGTGTTGTGTTTGTGGCAAGAAGTTTTGTTCTATCGATGTCTCTCGTTGATCTGTAGAGGTATCTCTAGTTCTCGTGAATATCTCCCTACCAACGCGGTACCCTTTCTTGCAAATCGACATTCGTTCAAGAAACTTTAATGGGAGGAGATACTGACTGAAGACAAGTAATTTCTCGTTGGTACTTTCACAGAGGCCTAACACATTGAAAAAGAATTTGGCTTTCACGCCTTCTTGCCAATCTTCCCGTTTCAGCAGTTCATCAATCGTCTCATTAGAAGGAAGCGAGTTTTTGTCAGCCCTGTGTTTTCTGTCTAAAAACAGTTTTAGCATTGGGTGGGTGTAAATGGCACATCCTATTGAGCTTTTCCTGAATGAAGCTTTTTCAGTTTTATGGAGGTGTTGAACGAGACGCTTTTGCAGAGGCCTGAGTTTAAGCAAAATGGTTTTGCAGATGTCTATTTTCTTCTGTGATCCTATTGCGTCTCAAACAGTTGTTTTTTTTTTGTACTGAAGTTTAGTCATTTGATGCAGTTTCCATTTTAATGTTGTTTTCGAGACGTGCCAAAAACAAGGGAAACAAGTTAATATTGAGAACTGGAGGAAGGCTGATAAAAACATATGCAGCATTTACGTTTATGGAAAACTTGTAGCAACTTGAACTTTGGATTAAAAGGTTATCGCCAGGCTTAATGCAACAAAGGAAGCCTTGGCAAAACTCGATCACTCTGGTTAAAACCCTACGGGAGTTGTGTGTGAAGTTAATGACAAATATTCTCTACTACTTCATGGTCCCTAATAGTAAAATAAATAGGACTATTTGGCAAAATAGTTGAGACTATATAGTATTTCCTAAGAACATGTCAAACAAAACTCGACATTCATGCAAGAAGAGAACTGTTGCAGTTAAAAATTTATCAACTCGCCTATATACCCGACTGGGAATATAATATAAACGATTGGGAATATTATATACCCACCTGGGAATATATAGCCAAATTTAAATTCTCCCCCTCATCTAGGTTTATAAACCGCAATGTTGGTATCGTGAATATGAGGATATGTAATGGAAATGAGCCGTATATGAGTGCACCTATATATTAGGCTAAATCAAAAGTTTAGTTATAAGCACTGTTATATCAACCATGTGGGACTGTTGAAGGTAATACAAGAAATAGAAGATTAAGCAGGTTCAAAAATACCTTAAAATGTAGGCAATGTTTATTATTGTCCTTGGGGTCACCATAACAAATACCAATAATACGCTCCACTTCAAACACCATCTCTTCATTATCATCTTCTTCTTCTTTAACTTCATTTTCAACAGCATATTCACCATCCTCAACTCCCATCGCATCAGCCAACTCATGAGTATTTTTACTCTCAATCAGTGAATAGTTCATAATGGCATTAATTGTGTAGAAATTTGAAGGAAATAACAAGGAGAAAAGAAGGATTTTACCATCGGGCTTACTCATGATCATAGAAAGCATTTCTAATTACCCGAAATATGAAAGAAGCAACAACAACCTAGCGACCCACGTCCCCGATCGGGAACACCAACCCCGATCGGGGTTGACCGATTCTAGCCATTTGGACTTCTTTTGCTTAATTTATTTTCCTTCTTTCTTGAAAGTTACGTCCCCGAACGGGGATGTCAATTGGGGTCGCGCGCCAACTCCAAATGAATGTCTCTTTCATTGATCATGTACCTACAAACATCATTACACAATACCATCCAGCCTAAAAATTTATTACTATTCTAAGAAAGCATAAATTACGAAAATTAAAAACACGGGTTGCCTTCCGAGAAGCGTCATTTACAGTCTTGCTAGACTTTGGCTCTCCTTATGGGCATTTCATCTTTTAAAAAGTATGTTAAAGCCCTTAGAAGCCTATCATGTACCTGCGCATGAGCTATATGAAAACATATGTAAGCAATTGACAAGATATAAACGTAAATGCTGCATATGTTTTTATCAGCCGCCTTAAGTTCTCGATATTAACTTGTTTCCGTTGTTTTTGGCATGTCTCGAAAAGCATTGTTACCGACTGCAATGGCATAGTCTCAAGTATAACAATAGGTTCTATCAGACCTCTTATAACCTATTGATGCGTGTCCTAAATATGATGTTTTACACCCTATTTTACACACATTTCAGAGCTCATTTGTGTAGTTTAGGCTACTATTTCCCCTATTTCCGTCTACTTTTGTGTTTTTGTGTAATATTGCAGAAATGTAAAGAATCCAGCGGGAAATGAGCCAAATCCGTCCCCGAGTACTTGACATTTTATTTGACATGAAGTATTTACTCGGGAAGTAAACTTGGTGCGTGTATCGAGGCCTGAAAAACAAATTTACGTGGCTTTTGGAGCAACTACCTGATGAAGCAGTCGATCGACTGACCGTTATGGTCGATCGACCAGAGCGCGATTCCTAAAATAGATCAGGAGCTACTGTTCAGCGAGGTTTGGTCGATCGACTGGTCCTTGTGGTCGATCGACCAAACCGTGATTCTGGCGTGAATTAAAAGGACGAGAATTCCGAAGCCCAATGTAATTAGGTTTTAGGAATAAGTTACGTAAGACTATCTATATAACATAACCTGATGTTTTCAAGGGATCATCAAGGGAATTTTAGGGAAATAATTAGGGTTCAATATCAAGTTTAGCATTAGATCTCTTAATCATTGAATACAATCGGTTTTATTTGCTTTACTTTCGTTCGTGCTTTCAGATTCTTCCTGCTTTCATTCGGTAAATTACGTTCCTTGATTTCAGTTTGTTATTATTCATTATTAGACAAGAATTGATTAGTTAGAATCCCTAAAGCCTTAATTCCTTGTTTTACGCGGTTTTCTTATTCATTTAATTTAGTTATGAATCCTACTGTTTTCATCTCTAGTTTCGTTATTATTGTAAATTCCAGTATGAGTAGCTAAACCCTTTGTGCTAAGATGTAGGGGACCTATAGTGTAGACGGCGTAGAATAGGTTGACCTGAGTCGCGTCATGGTCGATCGACTGCCTTGCATGGTCGATCGACCGGCTCACGTGAGAATTGCTTCGACTTAATTAATTTAATTGATATATTTGACGAATCGAGTGCACGCGACTAGTTGAATGCTTAGAAATTGACCGACCCGATAGATCGAAAGATAGGGGAGGGAAATAGACTACTTAATTAAGACGACTAAATTAATAAGATCGAGAGATAAGTTAATTTAGGCTTTTAAATCACTTTTCAGGGCGAGAGTCAGCACTAGTGATATTAGGGACCCGTAGCTAGATCGAAAGATGCTACCTGTTAAGAATGGACCGAGAGGACTTATTATTCTTCCCGTCTTACGTGATTTTCTCAGACTCACTTAGGATACTGCCGTCAAAACTACAGTGAACCGACCATCTTAGCATCCCTTTTATATTTGATTTCATCTTATTTCCTTAATTACTCATCTATTTGTTTTAGTTTAATTTTAAATTTGATTGCCTTTAGTTATAGAACTATTTAAATAAACCCCTCCCCCCCCCCCCCCAATTGTTACTTTAGACTAAAATTAGACAACTATTTATTGCATCGCCTCTCTGTGGTTCGACCTTGACTGCCGCTATCTATAGTAGTAGTTTGGATTATAAATTTATCTTTGTTACTCTATGACGGTATCAAATTTTGGCACCGTTGCCGGGGAGGCAATTGTTTAATTTTAGTTGTTTTTATTTTAGTCTTTTTCTTAGTTTAAGGGACATCTGTTCCTTAAACTATTCTCATAATCTACTTGTAGTTTCTTCTTATGCGCAGGTCACAGGGTGGTGAATTATGACCGTTAGATCCTGACATCGAAAGGACTTTGCGTGAGTTGAGACGATCATCTAGAGTATTGCCGACAGAGGACGAGCTGAGTACTCTGTCGAGTTACTATGAGAACGAGCAATTTGAGGAGGATCCACCTTCATCTCCTATTTCTACTTCTTCAGCTGAGACCGTTACATCTCCAGATATAGCTGAAGAAGCAAGTATAGCCAGTCATTCCGATCCAAAAGCCGAAAATCTCTATAAGGGATTCGCGTTGCCAGCCGGGACGGAAAGGAAACTTGAACTGAAACCGTCTTACATTAACTTGGTTGAGAGAAACCAATTTGGGGGAGCTGCAAATGAAGATGCGGCTAAATATATGGAGACATTCATTGACTACTGTTGTTCCATACCCCACCAGCAGGTGTGACCCAGGACCAGGTAAAGGAGACGATGTTCATATTCTCGCTTCGTGATGCTGCAAGGGAATGGTACCGAGATCTGGATCGAGCTGCTAACAGGATTACTGATTGGAATTCGCTGGCCCTACCATTCTATAAGAAATATTTCTCTGCATCGAAGACCAATGCTATTAGAGCTAAGATCACAAGCTTTAAACAGGGTCCTGATGAAGATTTTCATGAGGCATGGGTCCGTTTCAAAAGACTGGTGCGAACTATTCAACACCATGGGTTTGAGAAATGGTTCATGTGCAACCAATTCTATAATGGTCTTTATGATGATCAGAGAGCTATCCTAGATGCTGCAGCTAATGGGAGATTTCATGAAAATAGCGGTGAAACAAAGGGGTGGAAAATCATCGATGACCTAGCCACCCATAAAGCTGAGCATGGGAATTCTAGAGGAAATCAGAGAAGATCATCTGAATCTCCTGCTGTAGCTGCAATAGAAGCCCTTACTGCGAGATTCGACAAGATAGATTTTGGGGGATCTAAAAAAGGTGGGATATATAAAGTTAATGCAGTTTAAGACGGTCCCTTTACATGCAAAATATGTAGAGGAGAGGGACATGTTTCGGAGTTTTGTACTAGTTCGAATGAAACATGTGTTGCCTTTCAACATTATAGGCAGACGGGTACTTATCCCGATTCCTCTAATGTCCACCCCAATTTGAGGTGGACTAACCAGAATGTCCTTAATCCGGGTCCACCGCCGCAGCAGCAGCAGCAGAGTTATGTGCCCCCTCATAAGCAGTAGCAGTATCAAAAGCCTCCCTATGTGCCTCAGCAGCAGCAATTTCAAGGTTCTGATATTTCAGAATTGAAAACCATGGTTCAGAATTTGTCGGGTTTGCTGCAAAAGGAGTCTCTAGCTATAGAGACTTCTACAAAAATGTTGGAGAGTCAAATTGCCCAACTGGCAAGCAAAAGTGCAACTCGAGCTCCGGGGCATTTACCGTCGCAGCCGGATCAAAAAGAGACTCTAAATGCGATCACTTTTAGGAGTGGGTCTACCCTTGATGGGCCCGCTATGGTCGAAGATGTTACTGAAAAATATGAGGCGGAACTAAGCAAGAAAAAGGCCGGAGTGAACTATAGCAAGAAAAAGACGATCAGCAAGGATGTCAGTCGATCGACTGACACGCCTGGTCGATCGACCAGCTCGCGCAACAGTGCAGTTTCTGTTCCTGAAAAAGCCAGTCGATCGACTGACCTACATGGTCGATCGACTGAAGATACTGCTGATCGTGAACCTTTTCGTCCTCCAATGTCAGATAACTTGAGGGACCACTTATTACGGGGAACGACGACTCCGAAATTATTGAGGCAAGATCCAAATGCTGATGGGTCAGTTCCAGTTCCAAAGTATAACCCCATGACGGTTAATGGTTCATTCCTGAGACGGTCTGAAGAAGTTTTGAGCTACAACAAGGACAAAGTAGTGGATTTTCAACTGAAATCCACTAATGCCGGTATGAGAGACTTAGAGGAGAGGGCTAAGTTGCTTCTTACATCCCCTTATCCAGAGAGATTGGTGCCGACAAAGGAACAGGTATCGTTTAACAAGTTTGAAAATGTTATTCGTAGTTTAAATGTGCAAGTTCCTTTCTTAGAATTAGTTAATCAAGTGCATGCTTACATGAAATTTATGAAGCAATTGTTGTCTAAAAAGAAGTCACTTGATACTATGCAATCTGCCGCACTAACTGAATAGTCATGTACCTATTTGACTCATACTGCACCTCATAAGTTAGCTGACCCTGGTAGCTTTTCTGTTCCATGTAATATTGGTACCTTCTCGATTGAGAAGGCATTATGTGATCTAGGAGCTATTATTAGTGTCATGCCTTTGAGTCTTGCTAAGAAATTGAAATTGACTAGGTTTGCAGTTACTAACATGAAAGTACAGATGGCTAATCGTTCTGCGGTCCAGCCTATAGGAGTCTTAGAGGATATTCCTGTGCAAATAGGAAAGTTTTTTTTCCAGTTGACTTCGTTGTACTAGATATACCCGAGGATGCTCACATTCCTATCATTTTGGGTAGACCGTTTTTGCACACTGCTGGTGCAGTTATAGATGTTGGCTTAGGAACATTGACCTTTAAAGTAGGGAAACAGTCCATTGTTTTTGCCCAGACCGCTAAGAAGAAAGATCCTATGTGGCCTGTCACTTGTAATACGATAACTGAGAAGAAATCTTATTTTGTGCTTTCTGACATGCCTGCCCCTATGCCTATTTCTGCTATAACACCTCCGCCCCCGATTGGGAGCAAATTGGAGGAAGATTCTTCTGTTTTAGATATTGCAAGAAATGGTTTGGGGAATTTGGAGCCGCATGTTGCTCCAGCTGTGAAGGAGCCAATTGGTCAAAGAGGCTGCCTAGGATGTTTGAGCTATGCCACTGATAAGGATCCTGATGAGGAGCCAGTCAAGGTGACGGAGTCCGATTTGGATTTTGACGAGCCAGACAAGGTCATTGATTGGGAAGATGTTAGAGATGCTGATCCGTTGAGTTCTGCGGATATTGGAGTCGTTAGGAGCCCCGCTGAGGAGATGAGCACTGTACAGGCTACTTCTTGTAGCCAGAAGCCGAGCAAGTGGGCCATTCCGTGGCCATTCTTGATCAACTATTAGATTGATTAAGACTTTTTAAAACATTTTATTGCTTTTGTTAGACTTTTTATTGTTTTGGTTTGCGCGAGACTTCGCTTTAATAAGTTTGCTTAGCATTTACAGACTTTAGACTTTACATTTGGGTTTTGCGCAATTTTAGGCGCGTTATTATGTGTATTTGCAGGTTCATAGACCATATTAGCTCAATTTATTGAGCTAATTCGAAGAAATCGAAACTTACAAAGGGTTTCTCGATCGATCGATCGACTTGTATAGTCGATCGATCGAGCCGCGACACTGTGGGCTTCATTCTGTCGGCTGGTCGATCGATCGCCTTTGTATGGTCGATCGACCGCGCCCCGATGCTGTATCGGTTCACGACCATTACCCTGCTGTGTTTGGTCGATTTGCGGAGCTGAGGGAGTCTTTCCTCCACTTTGTTCTCCGATTCATTTCTGTTTTCTTCCGTTTTCTTATTTTGCACATAAATTTTGCGTTTCGTAAATTGTTTTCTCGGAATTATGCGCGGTACTTTTGTTTCTTTTCAGGTACCTTTGGTAGCACTGCTGGCTACTGAAACCTCCTAGCTCACGCTGGTTTGGGGAGGTTTCCTTCTGCTGCGTTTAAAGTCTTGTGAGTTTCCGAGTCCTTTTCATGTTTTATTTAGTTATTATTTATCGCAAAAATCCCATTTCCCTTTTATTTTCTTATATGATTTTCCACATTGGGGACATTGTGTGATTTGGTTTGGGGAAGGGTTTTGCAGTGCATTCACATGTTTTATTGCATTTCTATTTCACGTTTATTACACTTCAGTTTGCATTTGTTATTTCATTTCCTATAAAAATTCAAAAAATTCAAAAAAATCCTAAAAACTCAAAAAATTTCACGTTTATTTTAGCATATAGGTCGAGTCGGAATGGTAGTATTTCAATGATGACATTGCATTTGCAGCTGTTTATGCCTAAGCCGTGCTAAATTGACATGTTATTAGTAGAATCATATATGCATAATATACGAGTTTTCATTAAATTTCTTGCTGAACTTTAAACTTGACTTAGATTTTTGGCAAACTACTTATATATTCTGAGTTTTAGAGCCTATAACTGGTGTCATTCATGACCAGTTTATTTAAGATGTGAGTAGTTACTCCTTATAAGACATGTTACATCAATTTGCATAAATATGAACTTAATCTGCTTAATACCTGTATGCATTCGGTTTGTGGTTTGTTGACACATGTGGTAGAGGTCCCCTTTTCTCATTTTACCAATAAACCTCACATAGCCAAATTGCCTTCTGCCCCATAAGCTACATACTATATTCAGTTTACCTTGTCCGAGCTAGTATTGGTAGTTGTGGGAATGTATTCATTGCATTTTGGTTATATTGTACTTTATGAGAAGGTTGGTGGAATGTTGGAAATGAGGAAAGAAAGAAAGAAACAAATAGAATTGAAAAAAAAAATGAAAAGCAAGTTCGGCCTTTGGTCGGTCGACTGGACTCATGGGTCGATCGACCGTGCACTACGAGGAAGAAAAAAAAAATCAAAATCGCATAATTCAAAGTCTTTATTAAATGGCGATTTTTGCTCCCATGTTGTATTTGTATCTTATGGGGAGTTGACTAATTGTGGAAATTGTGAGATTTATGCTTCTAATTAGCACCGGTTGTATTGTTGAATCTTGAGTAAGAAAGTGGATGTTGTTATAATTTGGATCTGTAGTTACTAGCTTGGCTTTAACTCCTCATATCCAAATTTATCTTAGCCCCTTCCTGCCCATACCTCACATATCCATATTTACCTCGGCATGTGTCATGGTAATTTGTTTGGTTGGAATGTATATGTACGGTTATAGAGATTATTTTCATATTAGATTGCAGGCATGTTCTTATAGGTCATAGTTAGGTGAGAGTCATTACAAAATTACTTCTTTATATCTTTTACATATATTCACTTGTGCTTATGTGTGATATGAGTGACACGTGAGAGTCCATAAGGATAAGTCTCTATAGTTGACGGTTCAGCAGTTTTTGACGATTACATAACTCGTTTGCATGATTCATATTGCTAATTGATTGTTAGTTCTTGCATTAAACTGGTTTAGGCTTTATAGTTGCATTTCGCTCTGAGAATGAACGTGTTCCATTAGGTTTTAGGATCGAGTCTAATTCTTGCTTGGGGACAAGCAAGGGTTTAGTTTGGGGAAGTTTGATGCGTGTCCTAAATATGATGTTTTACACCCTATTTTACACACATTTCAGAGCTCATTTGTGTAGTTTAGGCTACTATTTCCCCTATTTCCGTCTACTTTTGTGTTTTTGTGTAATATTGCAGAAATGTGAAGAATCCAGTGGGAAATGAGCCAAATCCGTCCCCGAGTACTTGGCATTTTATTTGACATGAACTATTTACCCGGAAAGCAAACTTGGTGCGCGTATCGAGGCCTGAAAGACAAATTTACGAGGCTTTTGAAGCAACTACCTAATGAAGCAGTCGATCGACTAACCGTTATGGTCGATCGACCAGAGCGCGATTCCTAAAATAGATCAGGAGCTACTGTTCAGCGAGGTTTGGTCGATCGACTGGTCCTTGTGGTCGATCGACCAAACCGTGATTCTGGCGTGAATTAAAAGGACGAGAATTCCGAAGCCCAATGTAATTAGGTTTTAGGAATAAGTTACGTAAGACTATCTATATAACATAACCTGATGTTTTCAAGGGATCATCAAGGGAATTTTAGGGAAATAATTAGGGTTCAATATCAATTTTAGCATTAGATCTCATAATCATTGAATACAATCGGTTTTATTTGCTTTACTTTCGTTCGTGCTTTCAGATTCTTCCTGCTTTCATTCGGTAAATTACGTTCCTTGATTTCAGTTTGTTGTTATTCATTATTAGATTAGAATTTATTAGTTAGAATCCTTAAAGCCTTAATTCCTTGTTTTACACGGTTTTCTTATTCATTTAATTTAGTTATGAATCCTACTGTTTTCATCTCTGGTTTCGTTATTATTGTTAATTCCAGTATGAGTAGCTAAACCCTTTGTGCTAAGATGTAGGGGACCTATAGTGTAGACGGCGTAGAATAGGTTGACCTGAGTCGCGTCATGGTCGATCGACTGCCTTGCATGGTCGATCGACCGGCTCACGTGAGAATTGCTTCGACTTAATTAATTTAATTGCTATATTTGACGAATCGAGTGCACGCGACTAGTTGAATGCTTAGGAATTGACCGACCAGATAGATCGAAAGATAGGGGAGGGAAATAGACTACTTAATTAAGACGACTAAATTAATAAGATCGAGAGATAAGTTAATTTAGGCTTTTAAATCACTTTTCAGGGCGAGAGTCAGCACTAGTGATATTAGGGACCCGTAGCTAGATCGAAAGATGCTACCTGTTAAGAATGGACCGAGAGGACTTATTATTCTTCCCGTCTTACGTGATTTTCTCAGACTTACTTAGGATACTGCCGTCAAAACTACAGTGAACCGACCATCTTAGCATCCCTTTTATATTTGATTTCATCTTATTTCCTTAATTAGTCATCTATTTGTTTTAGTTTAATTTTAAATTTGATTGCCTTTAGTTATAGAACTATACAAATCAACCCTCCCCCCCCCCCCCCCCTACAATTGTTACTTTAGACTAAAATTAGACAACTATTTATTGCATCGCCTATCTGTGGTTCGACCCTGACTGCCGCTATCTATAGTAGTAGTTTGGATTATAAATTTATCTTTGGTACTCTACGACGGTATCACCTATCATTTACCCGTTTAGATTGAATGTCAATGATAATAAATACGGACACACAAATAATCAGCAGGAAACGAGCTAGGGAAAAGAGAAGATAGAAATAATTTCGAGTATTAGCTTACCTGCCAAAGGAACTTCAAGTCGAAATCACAAATATTGGTTTGAAAATCCCGCTCCCTAAATACGATACGAAAAGTTTGCAAATTAGGAGCTGATATATCAGTTCTCAATATTTACTTGTTTCCCTTGTTTTTGGCACGTCTCGAAAAGCATTGTTACCGGCTGTAATGGCATAGTAAGAGGCTTGATATGTTAAGCAGCAATGTTCAAGGAAGTGTCTGGAATACCCCTAAACAATGACATGACTAACGAAGGTGGCTGGGGATCGACAAAGAATCAAGGCCATACTGTAACTGGGCCATCAAGGCAGGGAAAGAACTGGACTTCAAAATCTGAGATTTCAGAGGTTGTTGATAAGAAGTGGGCTGATGAAGAGCCAGATAAGGTAACTGATGAAGAAGAAGATGATGATGATGACATTTACTCAGAGGACGATGATGATTTGCTAAGTGGCGATTATGACTTTATGAGGAAGATGAAAGTCCAACTCATGAGTTAAAGAAACAACACCGGATGTTGAAATCATTTTTTGACGTTGTTGACAAATTGACTGTGGATGAAGTCAACGAACCTGCTAGGCAGTGACACTGCCCTGCGTGCCAAGGAGGTCCTGGTGCTATAGACTGGTATAAGGGACTTCAGCCACTTGTAACTCACGCAAAGATCAAAGGAACTATCAGAGTCAAGCTTTTTCTTAGCAAAGCAAATGTTTTGGAACGACTTATTTGCTTTTTCATTCAAATGTTGAAGAACCGCGGATGGATTCACTTAAGAAACAAAATGTTATGGTTAACGCGTTAATAGATGCTCTTGCTTTCCTAAGAACATGTCAACCAAAATTCGGCATTAATGCAATAAGAGAACTTGTTACAATTAAAAATTTCATAAGCTTGCCTATATACCCGACTGGGAATATAATATAACCGAGTGGGAATATAATATACCCATTTAGGAATATTATCTGGAAAATATGATAACAAGAGGAAAATCAAAATAAAATATGGTTTAAGCTCCATGAGAAAGTTCCATGAGAAAGTGGACATCTTTAATAGAAAGTTCAGCAGAGAGACTTAGAAGCACAAAAATTTCCTTCTTGTAAGTTCTGCAAACAGTTGCTGATAAATTACCTGCAAAAAAAAGCGAACAGAAGCATATTTCATTTATAAATAATTTTATGTTGATTGAAAATATATTTGTAAAATAATTAATGAAAAAAACCGTGTCAAAGAAAAATTAGTGTTGAGCACAAGTTCAACTAGGTTTTTATTCTGAAAAATTCATTTTGGCAAAGAAACTGTGTCAACGACTGCAGACGACTCGATTTCAGGACTGCAAATAGAAACTAATGGAACATTTTCATGGTCCACATACACTTTGTGAATGATAGAATTCAGCATTAATATCACATCAAATTGTAATGGTGTTGTTGCTTGGTGGCCAACAAAAGACGATAAAATGAAATTTTATCTAGTGGCCTTATGAAATTGGGAAACTTGAAGCAGTAAGAACTAAGGACTAAATCAGTCTAAATGTGCAGCAAGATTATTGGGGAAGAGGTCGAGTTGTTCCATCTTTTTTGAAAAATCACCTTAAGGTCATTGAGATAGAACATTTTCTAGACTTGAAAAAGGAACTTATTCTCGTTTTCAAAACTTGAGCCTATGGACGAGACATAATTACTCAGGGGGCGTTTGGTTCGCGCATGGGTATGGGTTTGGAATGAGGAATCATACCCGGGTGGTATGGGGTTGGAACTCCATTCCTCATTCCATGTGTTTGTTTCAATTTCGAGTGGTATGGGTTTGAAGCTCAATTAAAGCTAAAATATGTAAAATATAATATTTTAAATATTATTTTTTAATATTATAAAATCATGAAAATAAATATTTAATCTATAACTATATAAAAGCTCATTTACATTATTGGCATAATTTTTTTCACATTTTTGTTTCTTTTAATTTGATACACATGGGTATCAATCTTATACCCACCCCCCTCTTTGGGTATGAGAAACCCATACCTCATGGGTTTGAGGTATGGGTATGAAACCCTTATGTTTGACAAACAAACACTTGGTATGGGTTTGGCTCATTCCAAACTCATACCTCATACCTTCTGTGTTTGAACCAAACACCCCCTCAAATGGTATCAGTTCAAAGTATGTCTCACTTTAGTGAATCCATCTCCGGTTCTTCAACATTTGGAAAGAAAATACAAATAAGCCGTTCAAAAACATTTGCTTTCCTAAGAATATTTTCCATCAAACTAATTTCCTTGTCACATTCCTTAATAAGTCCCCCCACTTTTATGGTCTTAAGCCTCCTTAAAATCCAAACCAGCATAGCCAAATTTATATTCTCAACATCAGAAAGCTCTAAGGTAAGAGAGACGAGATTATGGAAACTCGGCAATTCATCCACATTATACGAGTTCAACACATTTAAAATACGACAGCATAGACGCAATGATCTTGTACACGATATAACTTTTACAAACTCTAATATTGCAAGATCATCTACAACAGCACCCTAATGCGAAAGACTTGTTTTCAACAAATGAATCGGAATTTTCTCCAAGCGAAATAACACTAAACCGCCCCTGATTGAGATAGTAATGCGTTGGCCCATATGAAACAAATGAGTACGAACAATCAACAACTATCATGGTACAAGTCTAAGGTTGCTAAAGAACAAGGGCGTAATAAGGTCCTTACCGTCTTACGAAGTCTCTTAATGTTGTCAGTGAACTTTCAAGAGCAATTCTTCAATGATCTTATCAAGAAGATTTACGAGGCAACAACTGCCGAGAAAACAAGTTTGAGATCATGCAGCAGGAGGAGCGGAAGAAAGTTTCTTTATTTGACTTTAAGGATTATGCTGTAGATGCTCTTGATTTCCTAAGAACATGTCAACTAAAACTCGACATTAATGCAAGAAGAGAACTTGTTACAATTAAAAAATTCATTAGCTCGCCTATATTCCCGACTGGGAATATAATATAACCGATTAGGAATATAATATACTCACCTAGAAATATTATCTGGAAAATATGATTACAAGATTTCTATTTCATTTTCATAATTTAAGCAATAGTTCAGATCATCAAACAATACATATTTAAGTAAACAGTTAAACGGGAAATTCCTAAAACACTCACTACTTGGCAAGCTCGGCAGCGTCATTTAACCACAGGATATACAACAAGTGTGTATAGCTATTACATTTGTGAGCAAGGTGTGTGTGCAGCGTATATGGTAACCATATCTCCAACTGAAAACAAACAGAACCTCGATTAAAAGTGAATATATAGCTTGCTCAAAAAAAAAAAAAAAGTGAATATATAGCCAACATACACTTAACCAACTAGGTAAAATATAAAATGCTAGGTAAAACGCCATCGCTGATAAAGACCGAAAAAACCTTTTATAGGACTGAAAAACTCTTTTATAGGGCTGTCTTATAGTATAGGACGGGCACATTAGGAATAATCCAACGTTAAAAGAGGAGATTATCATTATAAATGGGAAGTTATTTAACTAAATATTATAACAATGTGATAAAAGCCGCGAGTTTATAATTGACATAAGGATTTTATAAAACGGTAACCAAATCGCGTCTTGCCAAATACCCTGTATATAAATAACTTGAGTTGAGTTAGATAAAATAACTAGAGTTGAGCTATTAGATATAAGTAGTACTTGAGTTGAGTTCTTAGATAGAACTTGAGTCACAAAGCATTGAGACAAAAGAAATTGAGTTGAGCTTGACAAAAGAACTTGAATTGAGTTGAGTTAGACAAAAGAACTTGAGTCGAGTTGAGTTGTGTTGAGTAATTGAGTTGAGGGAGTTAGACAAAAGAACTTGAGTTGAGCTTTGAAACTTGAGTTGAGCTTTGAAAACTTGAGTTAAGTCTTGATATTAAACGAGTTGTGCTTGCAGCGGGAAGCCGGGAATCATATTAATTTACTTTTAGTTCTGGAATCTTAGCAACATATCGGTGCATATATTGGTAATAAAAATACAACCAAAATTGCGGATATCTATTATTTAGAGATGGCAAATGGGTAATTCGATTCACTTTCGGATCGGGTTAAATGAGTTCGATTTGGATCGAGTTGACCTTAATTTCGGTTTCAGTTCGATTTCGATCGGGTTCATTTCAGTTAGCCATTTTAATCGGTTTATACTATTTAGAGTCAGATATGATTCCGGTCAGGTCAACGTCAGTTCAGTTCTGTTTCGGGTTATTAGTATTGGTGGTCATGACGTATCTGGTGAAAACAAGACGAAATCCGCCTCGCAAAGAGGGTTCGCAAGCCAAATTTAGAACTCGGATATCTATAATTATTTAGACCTGATGAATGGGCATTCGATTCACTTTCGGATCGGGTTAAATCTACATGAGCCCGTACAAACCACCGTCTCAAAAATTGTTGTTTTAAGACGTAAGAGCATCCACAAACATGAGGATTACTCTATGCGAAAATGTGAAGAAGAGTAAAGTAAGGCTTCCAACTACGAGGACGAATTTTAGCGTAAAAGGGACAAGCTTCTGCATATCAAAAATGATTTTACTGATGCAAAATAAAGTACAAAATGGAATGATTCCAAATAGGAAGTTTATACACGTCCCAAAATGAAAACCAGAAAGCTTAGTGTGGACACAGATACAACGACTATCAGTTCCAGTTACTGTTGCCTAAAATTAGTTTGCCTCGTACAAATATCCTAGATTTGCTTCCTATGGAACAGGGAATGGTAATCATACCGCAGTCGCACCAGCCTTTTCCAAATTAAGACCATGATCGATATCATGAGCTCGAACGAAAGTTCCCATTGGGATATGTTTGCTCAAAGCCCAAACCAGTTCTATAATTTGCACCAGGAGTGTTGAAGGTTACCCCTGCTACACAAGCTTTTTCAGCTCCAACTTTATTACCTAAAATGAGAATAGTGCATCTCCAACCCATATTCCAGTCCTTACAAGTTCATTCGTTTCATAAAGCAGCCCAAATGCATCTTTTGCCCCTGCTCGTCCACTGGCCTTGCAAGATGACACTTGCATCACGCTGTAAAACAAGAAGATTACTACCAATTGAGCATCTCAAAAGATACGTCATTAGCAATGATGGCAATAAAATGATCTATTTTACATACTCCATGTTCAATTTTCATCTCAAACTGAAGAGCACCCGACTTGTTAATAGCATTCAAAATTCCATCAGCACCGACTTCTTAATAGCATTCAAAATTCCATCAGCAGTCATCACCCTCAATCTAGTAATGAGACTTTTACACGCCCTTCTCAAATTCTTGATCATATCAGAATCAAACACTCCGCCCTGATACCATATCAGACACCGCCAGTCAAATCATGAGCTTCTTCTTCTTCCCTGTGATGTTAACATCAGGCACCTCTTTGATCAAACCATTGCCTTGAAGGAATTTAACACTCCACATCCATATCCCCATATCGTCCATGCTATGAATTAGCTCGAACGTGGACTTCTCGTCAGTGGTTAGCTCCTTTGCCTTAAATTTCACCAAAAGCTTCATTTGGATCTAATCCGTGTTTGGATCAATGTCAGGAATCGGAGCGAGGCTAGAAATACACACCCATTTTCCGATATAGCTCCAACATCTAGAAACATCTACTTTTCTAATTATCAACTTATTTTTATGATTGTACCACACAAGTTCAGTTTGATCATTAACACGTGTTGAAAGCAAGACATCCCCACTATCTCTACTTGATTGAAAAGTAACTACTTGAAAACCATCGGCGAAAAATTGTCCGCATTCAAACTCATACAACTTTGTCCAAGACTCTACTACACCGTACTCTTTCACCATCCATATTGCGACTTTAGATGACAAGTCCGTCACGGCTGTGTATAGATGTCCACATAAGACCATCAAACTAACCCTATTATAGCGATACTTTTTAAGACTGGTAGGATATGGCATCTCTCCAAACTTCTCCGTGTGAAAATCAAACGTCAAAATATTCCAATCAACCTGATTCACTTTCCCCAAACTCTAATTACACGTTTACGCTATTTTCATAGTTGTAACCAAACTCTAATTACATGTATGTCATTCTCATGAAGTCTAATTCCCATTCCTTAAAAGATTAATGTTCTTGATTACGCTATTTTCATAGTTGTAACCAAACTCTAATTACACGTATGTCATTCTCATGAAGTCTAATTCCCATTCCTTAAAAGATTAATGTTCTTGATTAATTTTATTAGACGGTTAATCTTGTAGGATAAACTCAATTTTCTTGATTAATTTTAAGATTAATTATTTTTATAAAAATCAAAGAGATTAAACCTAGATGAGGTTAGGAGAATTTAAATTTGGCTATATATTCCCAGGTGGGTATATTATATCAAAGCTTGTAGGGAAGGTATCTCATTGGTGGGAGTCTCACATGTTATAATACTCGAAACACGTTGAACTCATCTTTGGCATGGACAACATGGGCAGTCCCCACGGGATCGATAAATATTTAGACAAGTGTTTATACACAAAGGATTGTATTATAAGAAACTAGTGCTTACAAAGGATGGTTAAGAGAAGTTTACAAGAGAAGGATTTATGGAAGACTTAGCTTGGTTATGACTAGCACCAAGCTTTCCTATTTATACTAACTCCCTCAGCTCAACTTAACGAAATAAAAAAATAATCATAGAAAACAAATCAACTCAAGTTCATTTTGTGTAACTCCCTCAGCTCAAGTACTCAACTCAACTCAAGTTCTTTTATCAACTTAAGTTCTTTTGTACTAAGAGAATAAAGATTCAAAAAAAATTTCCCTCCAAAGGAATCTCCTTTAATAAGGAAATAAATGGGAGTTTCTCATTTACAATTATATTTTCATTAAACTATATAATTTTTTAATAAATTTATAATTTTTTTCTCCACTATTTATGCACTTAAAACTAGCACGTATTTGTGTATTTTGGGAGTGATATTATTGTCACACATTCTTTCAAAAAATATGGGATATTATTTTAAAACCTAGGGTGATATTGTTTTAAATAGTGTATGATAGTGTTTGCCATTGCTTGTGGTATTGTGTTCAAAAAATATAGTTTCTAAACACGTAAGGAGATACATGCAAAGTATTTGAATGATATTTTAAACTAAAACTAAAACCACTTCTGAAATAGTGTTGTATACCAAAATAATCAAATACGGAGTATATAGTCTCCTATAAAAAAAGAAAATAAATACTGTACGATAATTTTTCATAAATTTTTCACAAATATACTTTAAAATAGTGTTGTCCCATTTTTTTATCACAAATATGATTATATAATTATTCATAATTTTTTTCGATACTTTTATTCCAAATGAAATGTATAAGTGTGGGAAATAAGTCTGTATACTTCCCTTAAACTAGAAGGATTATAACGATTTAAAACAGATGATCAATGGTCATAAAATAAAATATATAAACAAAAGTAAAGGATTCAGAAATAACCTTTGGTCCTAGAAAATATGGCCTAAGAACAATATCAAAATTGATATTCGCCTATTAATTGCATCCAAGATGATCTGAGATATGCCCTTTGATTATGCTAGAAATCAATCTAAAATTTTCTGTAAAATTTAATTGTCTTTGTGTTCTTGTGATGAGAAAGAGGAGGCAAGGTCAAGAAAAAGCATTAGGGTAGAAATAATTCTCTACCTGTGTGTTAAATTGTCATCTAGTGAGGATCGAACCCATGACCTCTTGGCTTGTGTACCCTCACTATTACCACTATGACATATTCAACTTGTTGATATTAAATACAACTGATTATATTTAACTACGAATTAACAGATTAATTCGTCCAAACTAACCTTATATATATTTAATTAAATATAACTTATTATATTTAATTTACGAATTGACAGTTAATTCGTCTCAACTTAATATTATTTAATTTTCATTAAATAATTATCTCATCAACACATTGACTAACTTTTTAGTCATTTTGGGCATCAATGTAATTATATTTCTATAACCACATTTCTCAAACACGTCCTATAGGTGTGACCTTTAGGGACCAGTTGATCACCGCCATCTGTATGATAATAACGTTAAACTTTCTAGCAAGCCAACCGTTATTAGGTAAACGTTAATCAAATGATTAAATATACGAAGTATACCCTTGTGAACCTGTAAGAGATTTACAAATGTTATCACACTAATTTGTGGAGGACACAAGCTCCAACAAATTCCCACTTGTCCTCACAAGTGTATGTGCGATAACCGATTCTCATATCCTATAAATTTCTCCCACTCAATGTAAAACAATTTGCAAATCCGAATTCACAAAGGTCGTATTTTACAAGCGATCAATATCAAGAGTGGTTTCCCCGACTAGAGAGTAACTTAACTGATAAACGAATCAACATTCGAGCATGGCCATGCATTTCAGTTACAACTCCTCGAGTGGCCCTGAGAAATAACTATACCTGATAAGGCTTGGATATTTTCCTCAACTCAAATCCTGCAGATGTAAGCACAGTATGAAATGACCCAGAAAAAATCTACTTAGCCCCAGTTACGGTAGACCGTGAGAAAGAAACCAAAGTCACCAAAAACTGCCTTAATCTCAAGAGACAGTCGATAGTCAAAAGAATCGACTCTAGGAACACAATGGATGTCCTATCCACGACCTGACACCGTATGTTATAAAACATTTAGGACTCCATTACGTTGTCACAAAAAGTTGTCCTACGAGGTATCGTCATAATCTCGCATCTGTGATCGATCAGTCAACCGTTTGACTTATGGCTCGTTGAACCCACCATCAATCGACTGCACAATATAATAGCCGGAGTTATCAGCTCACATTGGCGATTACGGACCAAAACAAATATAATGTAATTCAGTTCACTTTGTGGCGTTCAATGTTGTCAGCACAATCCACATGAAAAACAAAATATTATATATAAAACGATGAAGTTATAAATATATATGAAAAAGATAATGTATCAAATCCATAATTAAGTACTACAACTCCTGAACACGTTTAATTCCCATGGAAATAACGTGCCCTATATGCTTATCATAATTCAACGATTCAGTCGTAGAATCTGCTACAACACACTAAGAGTGAAGACGAACTGGACTGAGATCCGTTTGGAAGCTACCATCTGCATAACCGGTTGCGCATAGCTTAGTATCTCCTCCATAAGTCAATATCCAATCCTTAGTCCTCCTTAGGTACCTGGATTCTTTTGGTACCGACTCGTCATACTCAATGCATGTGCCACGTCTGGACGTGTGCACATCATGGCATACATGATCGATCCTATTGTAGATGCATAAGGAATACGACTCATGTGTTCAACCCCTTCAGGCGTCGTGGGTGACTGAGACTTGCTCAACTGCATCCCAGACGTCATTGGAAGGTTCCCCTTCTTGGAGTTGGTCATGCTGAACCTCTCAAGAACCTTATTCAAATAAGACTCCTGACTAAGTGATAACGTCCGTCGTGATCTATCTCGGTAGATACGGATTCCCAAAATACGCTGTGCCTCGCCTAGATCTTTCATCTGGAAATGGTTCTTCAACCATCCTTTAACCGAAGATAGGAGAGGAATGTCATTCCCAATCAAGAGTATGTCATCCACATACAATATCAAAAATACAATCTTGCTCCCACTCGACTTGATATATAAGCATGGTTCTTCGACTGATCGAGTGAAACCATACTCTTTTATCACTTGGTCGAAACGATGATTCCAACTCCGAGAAGCTTGCTTAAGTCCATAAATGGAACGCTTAAGCTTGCATACTTTCTTAGGATGTTTAGGATCTATGAAACCTTCGGGTTGCACCATGTACAACTCTTCCTCCAAATAACCGTTTAAGAAGGCGGTTTTACATCCATTTGCCAAATCTCATAATCATGAAATGCGGCAATCGCTAAGATTATCCGAATGGAACGTAGCATGACTACAGGTGCAAAAATCTCATCATAATGCAATCCTTGCACTTGAGTGAAACCTTTTGCCACAAGTCGTGCCTTATAGATATCTGGTTGCGCGTCTACAGAACTCTTTATTTTGTAAAGCCAGATATCTGGTTGCGCGTCTACAGAACTCTTTATTTTGTAAAGCCATTTGCACTGTAGAGGTTTTACCTTATTAGGTAAATCAACTAGATCCCATACGTTATTCTCATACATGGAGTCCATCTCGGATTGCATGGCTTCGAGCCATAGCTTTGAGTCGGAACAGGTCATAGCACCTTTATAGGTTGCGGGTTCATTACTTTCTAGAAGTAAAACGTCATTCTCCTCGACCATACCAATGTATCTGTCCGGAGGATGAGAGTCCCTACCCGACCTCCTAGGTTCCTCAGGAATATTAACCGTATCATCAGTTGGAGGTACAACTTCTTCCATCTGTTCCTCGGTTGTTGGTTCTCTGGAATCTCCGACAGCTCGAAGATTCTATTACTCGTCTTGTTCTCGAGAAATTCTTTCTCTAAGAACGTCGCACTAGCCGCAACAAAAACTCGATGTTCGGTAGGCGAATAGAAGTAATGACCTAATGTTCCTTTTGGATAACTTATAAAGTATGTCTTGACCGATCGCGGGCCGAGCTTATCCTCGTGTCTCCACTTGACATAAGCCTCGCAACCCCAAACCCGAATGAAGGACAAGTTGGGTACCGTTCCCTTCCACTTTTCATATGGAGTCTTGTCGACAGCTTTAGACGGACTTCGGTTAAGTATAAGAGCAGCTGACAAAATAGCATAACCCCATAATGAATCAGGCACTACCGTGTGACTCATCATGGATCGAACCATATCAAGTAAGGTTCGATTTCTCCGTTCGGACACACCATTTAATTGAGGTGTTCCTGGTGGAGGTAACTGCAAAACGATTCCACAGTCTTTCAGGTGTTGATCAAACTCATTTGAAAGATATTCGCCACCACGATCTGAACGGAGTGCTTTAATCTTTCTACCCAGTTGGTTATGTACCTTATTCTGGTATTCCTTGAATTTCAAAAAAGACTCACTTTTATGCTTCATTAAGTAGACATATCCGTATCTACTCAAATCGTCCGTGAAAGTGATAAAATATCTATAGCCATCTCTAGCGGTAATTGACATAGGTCCACATACGTCCGTATGTATGAGTCCTAATAGGTCACTAGCGCGCATTCCAACACCTTTGAAGGAAATTCGAGTCATCTTGCTAATGAGACATGATTCACACGTGCCATATGTAGAAAATCCGAATGAGGGAATAGTCCCGTTATCGACGAGTTTCTTTACGCGTTTCTCATTTATGTGTCCCATTCGACAATGCCATAGATAGGTTTGATCTTTGTCACCAACCTTTAATTTCTTATTATTCATGTGTAATACTTCCGTGGTTTGATCTAAGATATAAATTCCATTCATGGAAACTGCTTTGCCATAAATTATTTCATTAAAAGAGAAAATACAACTATTATCCTTTATTGAAAATGTAAAACCGTCTTTAGCAAGTACGGAAACAGAAATAATATTCTTAGATAAACTGGGTACATAATAACAGTTATTTAAAAATAACTCAAAACCACTAGGGTGTTGGATTACATATGTTCCCTTCGAGGCAGTAGCAACTCGTGCTCCATTCCCGACTCGCAGGTCCACATCACCCTTTTCGAGAGGTATGATGTTCTTTAGGCCCTGCAAATGATTACACAGATGAGAACCACAACCAGTATCTAGTACCCAAGTTCCGAAACTTGCATGGTTAATCTCAATCATATGAATATAAGATGACATACCAATAGGAACGACGCGGCCTGCCTTGATGTCCTCACGGTAGACGGGACAGTTCCTCCTCCAATGTCCAGTCTTGTGACAATGGTGGCACTCTATGTCACCGCCCTTGCTCTTTGTCTTGCCCTGTGAGCCACTAGTCTCACCAGGCGCACTCTTACCGTTTCCTGGCTTCTTAAACTTTGGCTTACCTACAGCTAGGTCGCCATGAGCCTTGCCCTTACCCTTACCTTTGTTGTAAATCGTGAGAACATCCTGCTTCATGCTCCCACTCAATTTCATATCCTTCTCGGTCTGTACGAGAAGGGAGTGTAGCTCATGAGGACTCTTTTTCAAGTCATTCATGTAGTAGTTCGCCCTGAAAAGGGCAAAACCATCGTGAAGAGAATGAAGCATTCGGTCAATGACAATGCTCTCACTGATTTTACAATTCAGTGCCTCCAGCTTCTCGACATTCTCAATCATGTGAAGAATGTGTGGGCTAACCGGTTGGCCCTTCTGGAGTTTCGCATCAAAGAAGCCACAGGTATGCTCATATCTAATGATTCTCGGTGCCTTTGAGAACTCATTAGTGAGCGTGGTGAAAATCTTGTTTGCACCTTGGGCAATGAAGCGTCTCTGCAAATTGGTTTCCATTGCAAAGATGAGTATGTTCTTTATCGCACCCGCTTCCATAACGAAATCACTATAAGCGAGTGACTCGTTGACTCCTGCATTTGGGCCTGGTTGACCGGTATTGGCTCGATTAAATACCCGAGCTTACCGTCACGCCATGTGGCATTCCGTAGTGCCGCCTCCCAATCCAAAAAATTGGACCCATCATTCTTCAGTCGAGTGGACTGATTCATTTGGTCCATGAACATCTTAAGCCAGGACGAACGATCTAGTGTGGCACTAGGCATTGGGATTGCGTTATTTCCAGCCATTTGTTGTAACAGTATTATTGATAATAAATGTGTTCTACACTGCGAAAGAAGAATAAAATAATAAGCATGTTCATCGTTTTTATTTTAAGTCTAATGAACTAATGTCATAACGGGAAGACTCAAAACATTTATACAATTGACCTCTCTCAAGAATTATATAAATGACCCCAAGACTCAATTCTCTGTAAATTGATAAGCTAACCTTTTAGCTAATTCTACCGTTAGAATTCCTGGTCGATAAATTTCTGTAAATTCTATCTTTAGTCCATCATAATCACAAGAAACTCTTCGGACTATGATGTTGAGGTAAACTAAGTCAACACAACTACTTACCCAACGTAGAAGGGGTCATATTAGGCCTAGCGACGAAGAAGGGACTCATAGATGTTTGCCCTTATAAAGACTAATCTCAATTTCCGTTTTAGAGGAAGATCCCATCAACTTTTTAATTCATTTTAAGTGAACTATAATCTAGCATGTGAGAATGATTTAAACTAAAGTGATGGCTTATAGACTGTGACATCTGCATGTCCATGAAAACTAACATACAACTATATGAGTCAATTTTCATGCATTTTAGTAGTAGGTGGTTTGGTTTTAGGCGGAATATGATGCAATTACTAACATGTGAATGAAAAGCAATAAGAATGAAAAAAACGTAAAAACAGTAAAAATCCTAGTGTGGCCTATCCCATCAAAATGAACAATAAATACAAGTTTGGAATCCATCCTTGGACCCGAGAAGCTTGTCTTGATGTTCCATCTTGATCCATGTAGCGGGAGTGAGCTTGAATCTTCATCTTTAGTCTTCTTTGAAATTACAATAAATAAAATTACATAATTTACCTATTAATTACATTCTAATTTCAAAAACCCAAAACTAAAATAAGGAGATTCGAGATCTCATAATTACATAAGAAATCATGTTTCCTTCATTACGAAAACATAATTTGACTAAGGCCACACTAAGTATTACAAAATTACAACCCATTGCAAAAATAAATACGTAAATAAAATTCATTCATTCGATTCATTCAACAAAATTAAAAGCATCAACTAAAAATAAATTAAACATACATTACACAATACATTAATTATGTTGATTAATTTATCCAAACCACCTATTAAATTAAATTAAGTGACAATTCCGCAATTTAATCACATTAATTTCATTCTCAATCCATATTAAACTTGTAATATGAATTCTATCCGTCAAAATTTTAAACTGCTTTAAAATAACTCGGTATCTTTAAATTGTGAACCGATTCACAATAACTAATTGGCCAAAAAAAACAAAAACCAATTTTTAATTGTACTCGGCTGAAAAAATAAACAAAAATTTATTTATTTATTTATTAAAATCCAGCTGAAAACGGCTGAAAAACAGCCCCCCCCCCCTTTTTTATTATTATGCAATTAGGAAAACAAAAGGGAAAACCTTCCAAATTTTATTTTTCTTTCGGCAATTAGGAAAACATTCCAATTTTTTTTTTTTTTTTATGGCTGTACGTGAACAGTACAGAAACGGAAAAAAAATTCACGGTTTAAAAAAACAGGAACCCTAATGCCTAATTTTTTCTTTTTGCGGCAAACATGCCCTAAACAAAAACATTAAGATGAACAAAAATCGTTTATAGATGCTATTAGAACGAGATTAGCATATGGATTAATGAAACATGATTAACTGTATATGCCAAAACTATATAGCAAAAACAAATTTTTATATCATCAACAAGACGATTCCATTTACAGCCTAATTTAATCCGAATTAAAACAAAGCATCTACCAATTCTTCATATAATCATTCTTACTGATTAAAACAACAATATGAAAAATCAAAATGGAAATATCGCATCAAAAGAAGAACAAAAACACGGCTGCCAAAATTTTCATCTCAGCAAAAAAAAACAGACGGCAAAAAAAAAATTTCACGGCTGGAAAATTTTTTCGATCCTTCAAATTTTATTGTTTAAATTCAATTTTATGAAAATCATCAAAATTAAAAACGTAGCCTATAGCTCTGATACCACTTGTGGGAAATAAGTCTGTATACTTCCCTTAAACTAGAAAGATTATAACGATTTAAAACAGATGATCAATGGTCATAAAATAAAATACATAAACAAAAGTAAAGGATTCAGAAATAACCTTTGGTCCTAGCAAATATGGCCTAAGAACAATATCAAAATTGATATTTGCCTATTAGTTGCACCCAAGACGATCTGAGATATGCCCTTTGATTATGCTAGAAATCAATCTAAAATTTTCTATAAAATTTAATTGTCTTTGTGTTCTTGTAATGAGAAAGAGGAGGCAAGGTCAAGAAAAAGCATTAGGGTGTCATCTAGTGAGGATCGAACCCATGACCTCTTGGCTTGTGTACCCTCACTATTACCACTATGACATATTCAACTTGTTGATATTAAATACAACTGATTATATTTAACTACGAATTAACAGATTAATTCGTCCAAACTAACCTTATATATATTTAATTAAATATAACTTATTATATTTAATTTACGAATTGACAGTTAATTCGTCTCAACTTAATATTATTTAATTTTCATTAAATAATTATCTCATCAACACATTGACTAAATTTTTAGTCATTTTGGGCATCAATGTAATTATATTTCTATAACCACATTTCTCAAACACGTCCTATAGGTGTGACCTTTAGGGACCAGTTGATTACCGCCATCTGTATGATAATAACGTCAAACTTTCTAGCAAGGCAACCGTTATTAGGTAAACGTTAATCAACTGATTAAATATACGAAGTATACCCTTGTGAACCTGTAAGAGATTTACAAATGTTATCACACTAATTTGTGGAGGACACAAGCTCCAACAATAAGTTTTTAAATAACTAAAATTATAACCTCGCTTAAATATAATATAGAAAATTATATCATATGCGACGGTCTTTGCTGAGGTTGTTGGAGGGTCAAACGATGACAAAATCACGCGTGCTTGGATGTTTCGGAATCGTGAGACTGCAAATTTGATGAATATGGGAAGATATTGGGTGCTAGAAGGCGCTCAGAGGTTTTAAAATGGACGAAAACAGGCCTGGTCGCAATGCTCTGTTTTGCGAAAACAGGGACTGTTTCGGGGCTGTTTTGCGTGGTGTTTGGGGATGGATTGCTACGGTTCTAAGCTACGTTGGAAGGTGTTCTTGAGAGGTTTATGTGTGGTGTCGTCGTCCTTTTCTTCAAGGGTTGAACGAGTGGTGTATTTATAGGGAGATATGGAAGGGTTTGCATAGGGTTAGGAGAGGTGTTGTAGTTGGACTCGGTTGTTGTGTAGCTGATGTCCAAGAGTTATAGTATCAGCTGGTATCAAAAGGTAACAACCGTGAGGTGTCACCTAACATGTGCTGGAAATTTAAAATTATTCACCCATGAGTCTTGCCTAGCTACATGACACGCCTAAAATGTCGCACTAAAAGACGGCCAAATTAACAATTTATAAACCACTAAACACACTAATTAGCACTAATTATAACCTAGTACAATAGCAAGCAAGGGATCGAACCCAAGAGAAGATGGGTTTTGCGATAGTGAAATTAAAAGAGTACTTAGAACAATTATGATAACAATAACAACAAGTAAATAAAAAAGGGGGGTTTTGGGTTGAGTTTTCAATTGTAACAAAAGCAAAGGAATTCAAACAAGAGTGCAAAGCAAGTAAACAATCAAGAGTTTGAGATGGAAATTAATCAATATTAAGAAAGACTTAACCCGACTCAAAGCATGGCACTTTAGTTGACAAAACCCTTCAATCAATCCTTCAATTATATATTATCACCCTATTGTGAAGATAAATCTTCTAAATCTCCTTAATAATGGCCAAATGACAAGGAAATCACACTTAATCAAATAACCCAACTTATCAATTCTACCAAGTAGAAATCACATACATTGGACAAATTAATAAGAAGATATGAGCACAAGAGATTCAATAGGGGTAATTAGACACAATGAAATCACAATTAATGCCCAATTACAAGTTAATCCTTTACTTGCTAATTAAGCCAAGAAGAAATCACATTCATTAGCATAATAACAAGGTTTTGCAAAGATGAGATTACAAGGAAATCACACTTAATAATCTCAACAACAAAAAATTAAGGAACTTGATTAATTAAGCAACAAGGAAATCACACTTAATTACTCAATATAAACAAGGATTCCAAAATTCAAACAATAAACACAAAAGGATTAACAATGATAATTAAAATTAAAGAAGGATTAAAGCATCTTACAACCAAAGTTTAAGCCTTGAGCCGGATTAAGATAGGAGATTAGTTCTCCATAATTAGATCTAAAACCCAATTCAAAAGATGAAAATATTCCCAAATTACAACCTTGATTAATTAAAGTGAACAAAAGATGCTTAACCTAATTGCAAACTTCCTATATATAACCCCCCTGAAACCTAGTAATCAATGGGCTTAATAAAGGGGAAGGCCCGTAATACAAAACGGAAACAAAAGCCATCAACCCAGCTTTTTTCGCACCGTGCGAGTTCTGGGTCTGGAAAACTCGCACGGTGCGAGTTTGCTGATGGAGTCCGTCTTCCTTTCGTTCTTCCTTTGATCCTTTGGAAGGCTTTCTTGGTGCATTTCTTCAAGCTTGTTCTTGGATCTTCCTTGGACATTTCTCTTGATCTTTCGGCTTCCCAATCTTCACTTGAACTTAGGCTAAATGGTGAAACATATGGAATTGGCTAAATAACGTCAAAAACGTCACAAACCGCTACCAAATGCTACCAAATGAGCTCAAAATGATGCCAAAATGTAGTATAAATAGGAGCTCATCAAACACCCCACACTTAGCCCTTTGCTCGTCCCGAGCAAACTAGAATAAAACTAATCACCACCTAGGCCAAGAAGTATGGGCACTCCTAATTTACCACTCTTCATCTCACTTCTTCCTTCTTATATCATCCCTCATCTAAGCACATGGTCACTCTTCTTCATAGCTTCAACAAGTGAGTGAGTGACCCAAATTCCACCAATATGAACCTCTCTTCTCTCACGCCCCCTCCTTATGTCATCCCTCAACTAAGATGGTCCTAAGTCCACCAATTCATCCATACATCCTTCCCAAAACTCAACACTTCCTCCTTATTACTCCCCCTTATCACTCCACTTGGTAATACAAGGCTACCATGGTCACTAAAGCCTCTCCTTTCAATCAAATTGGCAACCTCAAACACTCCATTCTTCAACAATTCACAAAAACTCAACAACTCACAAACAATTCAACCAAAAACTACTCTCCAACAATGCATAATGCATAATGCAAGTCAACACAATCCCATACTTCAAGTATGCCAAGCACTAGTAACAAAGTAAGCTTCCAAGTCCCCCTCCTAGTCTTGGCATATCACTATCCTACCCTTCCGGCCTTCTAGAGCTCCACCACTTATGTCACCAACTTCAATGGAAATAGTCAAGTATGTGACATGATTTCAAGGCTTCAAAGAGGTCACATTATTTTTCAAATTTTTTTTCCTACTTCTCTCATTTTGCCTAAACCGCCCTTTCGGGTTTTCGGTTTAGCTCTTTTCCTCACCTCTACTCTCGTGGCTCGCACTCTTTTCTTCATTTTGCCCGGAGCGCCCTTTCGGGTTTTCACTCCGACCTCGGCCACTTTCCCATTTTTGCCTAGGATGCCCTTTCTGGTTTTCATCCTAGCCGGGTTTTTCTTTTCCTTTTCTTTTTTTTTTCATTTTTCTCTTTTTTTTTTTCGTTTTTTTTTTGAATTGAAATGAAGTATAATGCATGGAATTGAATATATAACAATATATATACATGATACCAACTCATGTCCACCCCACACTTAAATCTTCACTTTGTCCCCAAAGTGTGAGGTGAACACCACACCTAAACTCACTCAAGAGTGTGAGCTTGAGGCACCTCCAAAGTCCGGAGGTCCTTCTCTTCTCCTTGCTTCTCTTCTTCTTCTCATTCTAGCCCTTTCGGCTCTTGTTTCCTCAACCTTAGCCGCATTGTACCCTTCGTATTGGGTGAGGAATTGTTGAATGAATTGAGCATTCATCGCGGTCACCATATCAAAAGTTGCATTTGAAGTATAACGCAACTCTTCCAAATCTTCTTGATAATGGTGGTAGCGGTTTTCGGTGATTCCCCACCGAGCATTCTCCGTTAGTTGTATTTGGGAGAGGGTAGATTCAATGTTTGAGACACGGTTGGTAATGTTGGTTTGCCATGTGTTGAAGCCAAGGTAGTCGAATTGAGGACCCGAAAAAGGATATTGAGGTTGTTGTTGTGGCATATGGGGAGGAGTGAAATGTGGCTCATCAAAGGGGGCATTAGGCATGGGTTCATCAAATGGTGCATCATGAGGCATGTCACCAAAAGTCAAAGCCCCCCCCCCCCCACTTGTGGTTGCTCTCCTCCCTCATCCTCTTCCGGCTCAACTACTTGGGCTCTATCAACCCAAAGGTATACAAAAGCATCATCGGGGGGCACGTAGAAATCTTTCGCACTCCCCCAACCCAAGGGTGGTAAGTCGGAGGAACGGGGTAAATACATATAAT
This sequence comes from Silene latifolia, assembly GCF_048544455.1. Lineage (NCBI taxonomy): Eukaryota > Viridiplantae > Streptophyta > Magnoliopsida > Caryophyllales > Caryophyllaceae > Silene > Silene latifolia. Next base: position 173,793,862 of record NC_133538.1, read on the forward strand.
GCTTGGAATTTTGCCCACCCATGCACCAAATGACTAAGGGGGTTACTTTGTCAACCACCTCAATCACTTTTGAGTGCTTCAAGTAATGGTAGTCTATGAGACCACTACCATCAAGAGGGTAAGCATTGGGTGGAAATGGCACACCCGTCTTTTGCACGATTAAGTCGATCATACCCCCAATAAAAATGGTCCCTTTGGGGTTCTTTTGCAATTCAAGGCACCCACTCACAAACAATTCCACCCAATCCGGCACTCCCCTCCCTTCCGGGGTCATTGACCAAAGACATTGAATTTGTTGGTATTGCATTTTGGTTGGTTCGGTCATGACCAAGAAATTTGTGTTTATGTGACGGCTAAGGAGGCGAAGGACCGGGTTGGGGATGGTGGTATTCTTTGAGTTCCCGTGACGTACATCACCCGTAATATCGCTCCAAAAAGCACTCATCAATGGTTTATCAAGTTTTTCTTTGACGGGGGCTTTTGTGATATGGAGGGCCTCGCGCACCTCATCATAAGTCAAAGTATGGGTGAGGCGGCATGCCCGGAATTTGATTCCCGGAACTTTGTCCCTCCCCAATTTAACCTTTTCCAATGATGACAAAAACTCATAGGTGACACCCCTTCGGGTGGGTGCGGCAACACGAATATAGGCCTCAAGTCCGACCTTTTCTAAAAGCATACGAGTTATGGGAAGCATTCCCAACTCGATAAGAAGTTTTCATCAAGGAACTTGGTTTGTGCCACGGTAGACACCGAGGCAAACTTTTTCCAATTTGAGAGGGCCGTGTCTCAGAGGCCCTCCTTACCCGAATACTCATTTGCATAAGAATCCGAGGCTCCCTTGGATCCTTTGGTGGAGGAAGCCGCGGTTTCTTTTCTTTTTCCCATTATAGAACAATTAGAATCTCAGAAAAACACAATTTTTGAACAAAATTTTGGGTGAGGCAATTGATCAAACACCTAATATGCACTACAAGAAATGTTGTGCTAATTAGCTATTTGCTAGAAAAGAAACACCTCACTAGTTAAAGGGTTGTTTTAAGGACGATAACAACACAAATAGACAACCAAATTTCGAATTTGAAGAACACAAATTCGAATTTTAGTGAACTAGAAATGACAAGGAGAAGAATAAGGTGTTATACCTCCCTTTGATCCTTGCTTGGGTTGTTTGGTGAAGAATGCTAACCCAAATTGCTCAAAGTCGTCCCTTAAAACCGATTTGCAACCCCAAATCTTCAACTTCTTCAATTGTCCCGAAACCCTAGCTTGAAATGATGATGATTCCTCGGACTTTATGCAATTTACCTTACCCAAATCGATGTTGGGAGATGAAAGTTGATGAAACTTGAAGGTAAATTGATTGATTTGAGTGATTTGAGAAGGATTTTGATGAGTGATTTTAGGATTTAGGGTTATGAATGAATGAGAGAGGTAGAATATTAGGAGAATTGGGGAAGAACAAATGAAAGTGTCTGATGCGTGTCTTTTATATAAGGTTTTCACCTCATTTTTACACGCATTTCTGTGCTTTTTATGTAGCATCTGGCTACAAATACCCCCGAATGTTCTACTTTGGTCCGTTTATTGTAATTTGCAGGAATTGACCGAGGAGGAGTTAAATCGAGCCTTAATTGTCCCATTTGTATGCATTCATGGGAAATAAGGAGCCGGAGTTTAGGAATCTTACACTTGGAGGACGTATGAGCCGAGTCAAGGAAGGAATTCAAGTCCTGATGCGCTTATATAGCTCGATCGTGTGCTTTGGTGCTCGATCGAATGCTTTACACACTCACGGTTGGTCGATCGACCAGCTTAAGGAGTCGATCGAAGATGTTCAGCGAGCAGTGCTCGATCGAGAGGTTGCCCTAGCTCGATCGAGTGTCTTGGAGTTCGATCGAGTAATCTCTTTGCTCGATCGAGGGGATCTCGTGTGTTTTTGGTTTATTTCGCTAATCTTTTATGGGCCTTTGTAATCAGTCCATAGATTAGGTTTAAGATGTTTTTACAGTATAAGACTGAGGAGAACATTACGTTACTCCGATCTCCTTGACGACGTACATTTTCTATGGTTGCTTTGTCATAGTGCTTCGGATCTTTATTCGCTGCTTTGCTACTCGAATTCGGTATTATCAATCTATTTATTCCTTAATCGTTTTTATTGCTTTAATCCCTTTTCTCTCTCTTCTTCTTACTTGTTCAATCAATTAGATCGTTCACCATGTTTAATTTGAATTGTTTGGTTATCGTAATTGTTAATCTGATAGTTATGAGTAGCTAATTCCCTATGCTAAGACTATAGGGGATCCATGATTTGAAGGGAGAGTAATCAATTCTTCAAGGTTAATGCTAGTATCGTCCATGTTGTTAAAATGCTACATATAATTGTAATTGCCTAATTGAGTCGACGCAATTAGACCCTTATTCTTAGTGGACCTTGACCTGGACCGAAAGGTTGGAAGGGGGAGACTAGTAGCGAGCAATAGAGTATTGCAGCGAGGACGAAAGTTAAACTGTTTACACTTTAGGGTGAATTAAGGACCGAAAGGTGACGTTCGCTACCCCTTAGACTGTACTGCATTGATCTGGGACCTAGATCACTCAACCGGATGATTGTGGTGAACCGCTTGTCTTAGCTATTCTCTTTTATCTGTTAAACCCTCTTCCTTTATTTCTCTTTCTCTTACTCTCTTAGTTTAGAAACCACATTTTACAACCCCCAATTTTGGTTACTCAGACGAACCTAGTTAGCAGACAAATTCCTACCTCTCTGTGGATTCGACCCGACTTCCCTAGCTATATTAGTTAGTAGGAACCAGTTGGTTATTTTTGACAGGTACGCGACAGACGTGTCAAATTTTGGCGCCGTTCTTGGAGGTGGCGCATATTTGTTGCTTTAATTAAGTTTGTCTCTCGTCTCAAGGAATTCATTCCTTGAGACTGATCTCATTTTCGCGAAGCTTTGATTAGTTTTGCAGATTAATAGTCTGTTCGTCAAGATGCCTACGATTACAGAGCATACAGAGCCATGTGGAAGATGCGGTGAAGAAGGGCATGACCTTTACGAATGCACGGCAGGTGTAGAGCGTGCCCTTGCATATAAGAAGTTCAAGCGGGAGTTCCTTTCTCCCGGCTATACGACGAGATAAAGAGCATTTCTGCCTTTCTTCGAACCCGTACCACAACCGGTCTCCCCTTCTTCAAGAGAGGCAATTGCCGAATTGAAGTCCATCATGTTGAGTAGGTCAGAGCAATCTGATGCTGTCATATCGGAATTGAGAGAACAAGTCGCGCGCTTAACACTCGCGTGGACCAAACCAAGACTCCTCCAATTTGCGGTTCCGTCAGTGCCATGAATTCTCAAAATGACACTATTCATGGAGAGGATAAAGTTTTGGCAGCTGATGATGACTCAGATGACTCAGATGACGATCTAGACGAGTTTCTACAGGAGATGCTTGCGGCGTGTGCAGTAACCACTCGATCAAGCAACACAACCACTCGATCGAGCGGTTCTAGCCATCCAGTCACTCGATCGAGTGACAATGACGGTCGATCGAGAAGTACAGGACTCCAAGTTACTCGATCGAGAGACCATGTTGAAGAAGACACTCGATCGAGTGTCAAGATAGGTCGATCGAGTGATATTGAAGAAGAAACTGGTCGATCGACCAGTAAAGGTACTCGATCCAGTGCATTAAGTGGCGGAATTCCTAATTCAGTACCTAATACCACCACCATGTCATCTTCCCCTGCTGTGGGGACGTCACGCGTTGATAAGGGTAAAGGAAAGGTTGCGGGACCACTTATCGCTACCAGGGTACCCTTCCCAAGTCGTCCGAAGACGCAAGACGGTCGAAAGCAACATGACGGTAAGTTCGTGGACATCGTGAAGAACCTTCGTGTAATGTCCCTTTTTCTGAACTTGTTACTCAGGTTCCTACTTACGCTAAGTTTATGAAGGATATTGTGACGCGTAAGAGGAATTTGAGCGATTTTGAGACGATTTCATTTATGGAAGAGTCTAGTAACCTACTGTTAAATAAGGCCCCTCCAAAAATGAAAGACCCGGGCAACTTTTCTATCACCTGTGTCATAGGTGATTTGGTTATCGATAACGCCCTTTGTGATTTAGGTGCTAGCGTCAGTGTCATGCCCCTTCTTGTTTGCAAGCAATTGAAGATGAGTCACTTCAAGGTGACCAACATTACCCTACAGATGGCTGATAGATCTGTTAGGAGACCTTTAGGTGTCTTGGAGGATGTGCCTGTGAAAATAGGCAAGCTTTACATCCCCGTAGATTTCATTGTTTTGGATATAGCTGAGGACACCCGGACCCAAATTATTTTAGGAAGACCGTTCCTTTGTACAGCTGGGGCCGTTATTGATGTCGACAAGGCGTCGACTCTTGCAGTAGGGGATGACGCTATCACATTCAGTTTGCCTAGCACTTTAGCCCACCCAATGATAGAGGACACTTGTTATTCGGTCGATATCATTGATGAGTCTATTTATGACTTCTGGTCGGGTTCCTTTATGAGGGACCCACTGGAAGCTCTCATGCTTTTTGATGAGTGTGCAGATAGCCCAGAGGACGATGACGCTGCGTTGGATTTGCTTGTTGATGATCTAGATGAGCACGAGGGAGAGCAGGTGGAACAAATGATCAGCACTCTTTGCTCCATTGAGGTAAAGGTACCGGAACGTAAGCCTCTCCCATCTCATCTTAAATACGCCTTTCTAGACGATACAGAGCAGTATCCAGTCATCGTTAGTGCCAAGCTTAGTGATGATCAGCTAACCTCTTTGTTAGCTGTACTTAAGAAAAACAGGAAGGCAATGGGTTATTCACTGGATGATATCACGGGGATTAGTCCCGATATTTGTATGCACGGGATAGAGTCGGAGGAGGATCACAAACCTTGCGGGCGGGGTCGGCGTCGGTGAACCGAGAAGATGCGGGATGTTGTGATGGCTGAGGTAATGAAGTCTGTGGATGCGGTATTATCTATTCGGTAGGTAATTCTAGATGGGTAAGCCAGATGGGTAGTCCCAAAGAAAGGAGGGACAAATCGTAGTTAAGAATGATAAAAATGAATTAATACCTACCCGAGTAGTGACTGGTTGGCGGATGTGCATAGATTACGAGGCAGTGAATGCCGCCACTAAGAAAGATCACTTTCCCCTTCCTTTTATTGATCAAATGGTAGAAAGGTTAGCTTCTCATAAATTTTTCTCGCTATTTAGATGGGTATTCGTGGTTTTTTCAGATCCCTATCCACCCAGGATGATCGAGGCCAAGACCACATTTACCTGTCCTAAGGGTGTTTTTGCGTATCGCGAAATGCCTTTTGGTTTGTGCAATGCCCCCGCCACCTTCCAAAGGTGTATGATGGGGATATTTTCAGAGTATATTGAGTCTATCATGGAAGTTTTTATGGATGACTTTAGTGTATATGGAAGTGATTTTTCCATTTATCTGTCTAACCTTGAGAAAGTGTTGCAAAGACCTTGTATTGAGGTCAATCTTGTCTTTGACGGGAAAAGTGCCACTTTATGGTCAACGAGGGAGTCGTCTTAGGGCACTTGGTTTCTGATAGGGGAATAGAAGTTGACAAAGCAAAGGTGGAAGTGATTCAGCAATTACCGCCTCCTGTTAATGTTAAGGGGGTGAGGAGCTTCCTTGGTCACGCTGGCTTTTATCGCTTGGTTCATCAAGGATTTCTCCAAAATTGCTAAACCACTTACACACTGTTGCTTAAGGATGCCCCTTTTGTGTTTACGACGCTTGTCTTTCTCGCTTTTAACGTTAAAGCGGGCCTTAGTCTCCGCGCCGATCATACAGCCTCCCAACTGGGACTTGCCGTTCGAGATCATGTGCGACGCGAGTGACTATGCACTAGGAGCGGTGCTAGGCCAGAGGAAAGACAAAGCCTTGAATGCTATTTACTATGCGAGCCGAACTCTGGATGAGGCTCAAGTGAAGTACACTACCACCGAGAAGGAGCTTTTAGTCAGTAGTTTATGCCTTAGAGAAGTTCCGTACTTACTTAGTTGGGTCGGAAGTTCTTTTTTTTCTCGACCATGCAGCTTTGAGGCATCTCCTTGCTAAGAAGGAGGAAAAACCACTCATCGAGGTGGATACTCCTCCTTTAGGAGTTTGATTTGCGATCAAGGATAAGAAAGGAGCCGAGAATGTTGTAGGCGATCACTTGTCGCGATTGATGCGACAAGAAGGGGAAGATTCTCTACCTATTGATGATTCTTTTCCTGACGATAGTTTAATTGCTGTTATATCGTCTATTGTTGACCAGGAACCTTGGTATGCGAGATATAGCTAACTTTCGTTGTCGGTGGCAAGTCGCCACCCCGACCTTTCTTCTCAATGAGGAAAGCGTTTTCTCTATAACGCTAAGCGGTATACAGGATGATCCTTACTTGTTTAAGGAATGTGCGACGGTCTCTCAGACGGTGTATTCCACAGTGGGAGACCAAAATAGTCCTGGAAGGCTGTCACTCCTCTTCTTATGGTGGTCACCACGGTCCATCGCGCACCGTGGCTAAGGTACTTCGATCTGGTTTTTACGGCCTTCTTTGTTTGTTGACGCCAAGTCTTTTGTTTCAGCTTGTGATGCTTGCCAACGATCAGGGAACATTTCGAAGAGACATGAGATGCCACAAAACGGCATCCTAGAGGTTGAGGTTTTCGATGTCTGGGGCATTGATTTCCAAGGACCGTTCCCGTCCAGTAAAGGTAACAGGTACATTTTAGTAGCCGTGGACTATGTGTCAAAATGGGTTGAGGCAATTGCTTCACCTCATTGTGATGGTAAGACCGTGATAAAAATGTTCAAAAAGATCATATTCCCCCGTTTTGGTGTCCCTAGGGTCGTCATTAGTGATGGGGGGATGCATTTTAAGGAAAAGAAACTCACCTCCATACTGTCTAGAGTTGGTGTCCAACACCGGCGTGGTTTGGGGTATCATCCCCAAACTAGTGGTCGAGTAGAGGTCTCTAATCGTGAGTCAAGGAGATCTTGTCTAAAGTAGTTTCTAAATCACGAAAAGACTGGAGTCTTAAGCTAGATGACACATTATGGGCTTATAGAACCGCCTTTAAGACACCAATTGGTGCATCACCTTATAGGTTAGTTTATGGGAAATCGTGTCACTTACCATTGAGAAATGTGGAATGTAAGGCCTGGTGGGCAATTCGTGAGCTTAATTATGATCCTAAATTGTGTGGTCAGAATCGTCTTTTGCAGCTTGATGAATTAGAGGAGTTTAGGCTCAATGCCTATGACAGCTCACGCATTTACAAGGAAAAGACGAAGAGATGGCATGACAAGAGAATCCTACCTCGGGAGTTTCATGTGGGGCAGAAGGTGTTGCTGTTTAATGCCCGGTTGAGACTGTTTCTGGCAAGTCAAGTCCGTGGAGTGGTCCATACACAAAGGTGATGCAGCTTGTTACCAAATTTGGATCCGTGGAGCTTGAAGATTCCGAGGGCCACAGATTCAAGGTGAATGGCCAATATGTGAAGCATTACCATGAGGCGAATGAAGCGGACAACGCGTTGAAGTCTTGCGCTTGACGCAGCTCGATCGCCAGATTACTTGATACCAGAAAGGTCGTGCGGGACCTATTAAACCAGCGCTCTCCGGGAGGCAGCCCGGACAGTTTTATTTATGCTTTTGTTGAACTATTTGTTTTAATTGTTTTATTTGTTTTCCTTAGCTTTACGTCGAACTTTAGACGCTACTTTATGAACAATTTTTGTGCCTTCCTTGCCTTTATCGTCTTTTTTACAGTGAAGTCACTCGATCGAGGGGTGATGTCCTCGATCGACCAGATCCCTACCGTGCTTACTCGATCGAGTGATGCTTTGTGCTCGATCGAGTCCACTCATCTTGTGAAATGTTCGATCGAGCCGTTCCAAGTGCTCGATCGAAGGGTATTGACCTTCACCTGTTTTGCGTCTACAAAGCCACTGTTTGACTTTCTTTGACCTCCCATGTTCATGGTCGGTTTGGGGAGGTCCCGCTATATGACGCTTTGTAAGCTTTCCAACTCTACTTCTCCTTTTCCTTTCGGTTGCATTTCTTTCCCTATTTTTGGTACAATGAGGGCATTGTACGGTTTGGTTTGGGGAGGTATGCATCCATATCTGTGTCTGCATGTTTCTTGCATTTTTGCTTGCACGTTTATTTATTTCCGCATGCATTGTTGTTTTAATTAATTCTAAAATCATATAAAAATCCCAAAATTCAAAAAATTTTCAAAATTTTCATGTTTAAATTGAGTCGGAACGTTTGAACATTGACGCTACATCGAATCCTTATTTTGAGCCTTGCATTTTCTTGACATTTAGCTGGCGTGTTTATGTGCATAATCTACGAGTTTTCATTTCTCTCTTATCTGAACGAATAGACTTGATTCTTTTGTCGGCAAGCTACATTACATTCTGAGGTTAGAGCTTATTAAACTGGTGACATTCATGACCGGTTTCATCTAGGATGTGTGTAGTACTCTCCTTAAGACATGTAACATCAATTTGCATAAGCATGAGTCTAGTCTTCTTAATACCTGTATGCATTCGGTCTGTGGATGGTGACACGTGTTAGGAGAGGCAGTTCCCCTTATTTCATTCTACCCATGAGCCTCACATAGCCAAATTGCCTTTTTGTCCTATCAACTACTTTCTATAATATTTCCTACCCTAGCTAAGCTAGTAACGAGTAGTTCTTGGAATGTGTTATTGCAATATGCTTATATCATCTGATTTCAGAAGATGGCGGAAGAATTGAGGAGAAAGAAAAAAATGTGTTGAATTGTTGAAAGAAAATGGAACGAAAAAAAAAGAAAGAAAGCGAAAAAAAAGAGACAGAAAAATTCAGAAAGAAAAAAAAAAGGAAAAGAAGAGAAAATGAGAATTGGATAATGATTTTAACTCCCATGTCTTATTTATATTTTATGGGGAGTTGACGACTTTTGGTATTTTGTGAGTTTAGTGCATAATTCTGCACCGTTTCATCTTGTTGTTATGAGTACGAAGTTGGGATGCAGTCTATATTTGGATCCGTTGTTGCTAGCCTAGCTATTAACCCCACATATCCAAATTCATTTTAGCCCCTTCTTACCCATTACCTCACTAACCCAAATGTAAGTCCTCGGCACGTGTCTTGGTCATTAGTATGGTTGGAATGCTTATGTACGGTTGTAGAGACTCTATTCATGTTAATTGCATGCATGTTCTTATAGGTCGAGTTAGGTGAGTGTCTTGTTTCTTCCTATCTTTCACATATATACTCACCCCAATACCTGATTTTGAGTGACGAGCGACCCGTGAGAGTCCGACATCTTTGAATCTTGCAAGGTCGACGGTTGATAAGCTTGAAATATTAATTTAACTCGTTTGCACTTTTCAGATTTGCCACTTTGTCATTTTGTTGCATTAAATTGGTTCGATGGATGATTTGTAGCTGATCGTTGGTCCTTTCTATTTTTCACCCTTAGTTGCATTCATATTTGCTTGGGGACAAGCAAAGGTTTGGTTTGGGGAGATTTGATGCGTGTCTTTTATATAAGGTTTTCACCTCATTTTTACACGCATTTACGTGCTTTTATGTAGCATCTGGCTACAAATACCCCCGAATGTTCTACTTTGGTCCGTTTATTGTAATTTGCAGGAATTGACCGAGGAGGAGTTAAATCGAGCCTTAATTGTCCCATTTGTATGCATTCATGGGAAATAAGGAGCCGGAGTTTAGGAATCTTACACTTGGAGGACGTATGAGCCGAGTCAAGGAAGGAATTCAAGTCCTGATGCGCTTATATAGCTCGATCGTGTGCTTTGGTGCTCGATCGAATGCTTTACACACTCACGGTTAGTCGATCGACCAGCAAGGAGTCGATCGAAGATGTTCAATGAGCGAAAAGCTCGATCGAGAGGTTGCCCTAGCTCGATCGAGTGTCTTGGAGTTCGATCGAGTAATCTCTTTGCTCGATCGAGGGGATCTCGTGTGTTTTTGGTTTATTTCTGCCTAATCTTTTATGGGCCTTTGTAATCAGTCCATAGATTAGGTTTAAGATGTTTTTACAGTATAAGACTGAGGAGAACATTACGTTACTCCGATCTCCTTGACGACGTACATTTTCTATGGTTGCTTTGTCATAGTGCTTCGGATCTTTATTCGCTGCTTTGCTACTCGAATTCGGTATTATCAATCTATTTATTCCTTAATCGTTTTTATTGCTTTAATCCCTTTTCTCTCTCTTCTTCTTACTTGTTCAATCAATTAGATCGTTCACCATGTTTAATTTGAATTGTTTGGTTATCGTAATTGTTAATCTGATAGTTATGAGTAGCTAATTCCCTATGCTAAGACTATAAGGGATCCATGATTTGAAGGAGAGTAATCAATTCTTGGGTTAATGCTAGTATCGTCCATGTTGTTAAAATGCTACATATAATTGTAATTGCCTAATTGAGTCGACGCAATTAGACCCTTATTCTTAGTGGACCTTGACCTGGACCGAAAGGTTGGAAGGGGGAGACTAGTAGCGAGCAATAGAGTATTGCAGCGAGGACGAAAGTTAAACTGTTTACACTTTAGGGTGAATTAAGGACCGAAAGGTGACGTTCGCTACCCCTTAGACTGTACTGCATTGATCTGGGACCTAGATCACTCAACCGGACGATTGTGGTGAACCGCTTGTCTTAGCTATTCTCTTTTATCTGTTAAACCGTCTTCCTTTATTTCTCTTTCTCTTACTCTCTTAGTTTAGAAACCACATTTTACAACCCCCAATTTTGGTTACTCAGACGAACCTAGTTAGCAGACAAATTCCTACCTCTCTGTGGATTCGACCCGACTTCCCTAGCTATATTAGTTAGTAGGAACCAGTTGGTTATTTTTGACAGGTACGCGACAGACGTGTCAGTGTCGTGCGAAATTGGGGCTGAAATCCGCAATATAACAAAAACTCGCACGGTGCGAGTTATGCTCCCAGGAAACTCGCACCGTGCGGTTTCTCTGCTGGAAGTGAGCTTTTTGTTGATTAATTCTCCACTTTAGCCAATTCTTTTACCCGTCATTCTTCCTCCTTTTCTTCACCTATACCCTTGAGTTGATATCCTATCACTAAAACACACATTAAAACATCCTAACATGCTAAAAACATTAATGAAAATGCAAATGATTTAATTTATTATGCAAGAAGTAAAGGATGCAATGAATTTAAACATGCAAAATGCAATATAAACAATGAAATGCGGAATTTAAATATGCAAGGGAAAGAAATATTTACAAACTTTTGCCGTTTATTTAACGTCGATGGCTCGACAAAGTTGCACTTTCATCAATTTGAGTAGATTGGATCAACAAGATGGAGTGTTTCCACTTCACCCACTTCAATTCCTTCATGATAATGCTTTAGCCTTTGCCCATTCACTTTCAAAACTTTCCCGGTCTTCAAACACTTGATTTCTATTGCTCCATGTTGAAAAACTTTCACCACTTCATATGGTCCCATCCATCGAGACCTCAATTTCCCGGAGAAAAGTCTAAGCCTATTTTGAAAAAGCAAGACTTTCTCTCCCAAGTGAAAAACTCTTCTTGCAATCATATTATCATGCCATGCCCTTGTCCTAGCCTTGTAGATTGATGCATTCTCATAAGCTTCATTCCTAATCTCTTCCAATTCATGAAGTTGAAGCTTCCTATGGAGTCCCGCTTCATCCAATTGCAAATTGAAGGATTTAACCGCCCAATAGGCCCTATGTTCAATCTCCACAGGTAGATGACATGGCTTCCCAAAAAGTAGTCGGTACGGTGACATCCCAATCGGTGTCTTGTAAGCCGTGCGATAGGCCCACAAGGCATCATCCAATCTAGAACTCCAATCTTTGCGATCGGGATTTACCGTTTTCTCAAGGATGGCCTTTATCTCCCTATTGGAAACCTCGGCTTGGCCGTTGGTTTGAGGGTGATAGGCCGTTGAGACTTTGTGAATCACCCCATACTTTTTGAGAAGGGCACCAATAGCTTTGTTACAAAAGTGCGTGCCGCGGTCACTTATCAATGCTTTGGGAAACCCAAACCGAGAGAAAATATTAGTCTTGAGGAACTCTCCAACCACCTTGGCATCGTCGGTATTGGTGGCTTTGGCCTCCACCCATTTGGAGACATAATCCACCGCCAAGAGTATGTAGATGTTTCCATAAGATGCGGGAAATGGCCCCATAAAGTCAATACCCCACACATCAAAGATTTCGCAATAGAGCATCGGGGTTTGGGGCATTTCTCCTTTCCTTGAGATATTGCCAAGTCTTTGGCATCTATCACAAGTCTTGAGTATGGCATGGGCATCACGAAAGAGTGTGGGCCAAAAGAAACCGCTTTCCAACACCTTTCTAGCCGTTTTCTTGGCTCCAAAGTGACCCCCACAAGCATACTCGTGGCTAAATCGAAGAATTGACATGATTTCGGTGTCCGGTACACACCTCCTTATCACTTGATCGGCACAAAATTTCCACAAATAAGGATCATCCCACACATAGTACTTGGAATCACTCTTGATTTTGTCTCTTTGATGTCGAGTCAAACTCGGTGGAAATTTTCCCAAGACCAAGTAATTCACGATATGTGCATACCAAGGTTCGGTAGACATCAAGGCAAGAAGGGCTTCATCCGGGAAGGTCTCCTTTATTGAGCTTTGTGGTACCAAGGAGTCTTCTTGGATGATTCTACTAAGATGATCCGCCACCGTGTTGGTGGAGCCTTTCTTGTCCTTGAGTTCAACGTCAAACTCACTCAAGAGTAGTACCCATCTCATCAAACGGGGCTTGGATTCTTTCTTAGAGACAAGGTGCCTCAAAGCGGCATGATCCGTGAAGATGATGACCTTGGCTCCAAGAATATAAGATCGGAATTTCTCTAAGGCAAACACCACCGCAAGAAATTCTTTCTCGGTAGTTGTATAGTTCCTTTGAGCTTCATTCATCATTGTCGATGCATATTGAATAACATGAGGTGCTCTTCCTACCCTTTGGCCAAGTACCGCGCCAAGGGCATAATTGCTTGCATCCGACATGATCTCAAACGGTTCATTCCAATTGGGAGGTTGAATTATAGGTGCCGAAATAAGCTTCTCCTTGAGCATATCAAAAGCTCCCTTGCAATCTTCACTCATGACAAATTCACAATCCTTTTGAAGTAGCTTGCATAGAGGAGCGGCAATCTTGGAGAAATCCTTAATGAAACGCCGGTAGAACCCGGCATGAACTAGGAAAGATCTTACTTCACGCACATTAGTAGGATAAGGCAAGGTGCGAATGGTATCGACCTTTGTCTTATCAACCTCAATTTCCCTAGAGGAAACAACATGTCCCAAGACTATTCCTTCATCAACCATGAAATGACATTTCTCATGGTTGAGAACGAGGTTGGTATCAATACATCTCTTCAAGACCCAAGTAAGATGACTCAAACAATCCTCAAAAGATTGACCATGGACGGTGAAATCGTCCATGAACACCTCAATAAACTCCTCAACATGATCCGAAAAGATACTCATCATACACCTTTGGAACGTCCCCGGGGCATTGCAAAGACCAAAGGGCATCTTTCTATAGGCAAACGTTCCAAAGGGACATGTAAAAGTTGTTTTTGTTTGGTCCTCGGGTGCGACTGGGATTTGAAAATACCCCGAGTAGCCATCCAAAAAACAATAAAAAGCCTTTCCCGCTAACCTCTCCAACATTTGATCCATGAAGGGAAGCGGGAAATGATCTTTTCGGGTCACGGCATTGAGCCTACGGTAGTCGATACATACCCTCCACCCATTTTGAACTCGAGTGGGGGTCAAAACACCTTCATGATTCTCGACTACCGTTAGCCCGGATTTCTTTGGGACAACTTGGGTTGGACTAACCCATTGACTATCGGAGATAGGATAAATCATACCTACATGAAGGAGTTTGAGTACCTCTTTCTTCACAACATCCATCATTGGAGGATTCAAACGCCTTTGTGGTTGTCGGACGGGTTTTGCTTCATCTTCAAGAAGAATTCGGTGCATGCATAAGGTGGGACTAATGCCTTTGATGTCGGCCATTGTCCACCCAATTGCTTCCTTGTGTTGCTTAAGAACCCGGATGAGAGCCTCTTCTTGCTCCTTTGTAAGCTTGCTTGAAATAATCACCGGTAAAGTTTCTTCACTTCCTAGAAATGCATACTTCAAGTGGCTTGGTAAGGGCTTCAATTCAACAGTAGGAGGCTTGACAATAGAGGGAACATGTTTCTCCTTTGGTAGCTCTTCTAACAATTTGGAAGAAAGGAAGAAAAGTTCCTGGACAGGACCAAACTCGCACGGTGCGAGTTTCTCATCCCCAAAACTCGCACGGTGCGAGTTAGTTCTCATTTTTCGGATTTCTTCCTTTTCTTCCCATCCTTCCATTGGGGGATTTTCCTCTACGTCCTTGATTGTTTCCTGCAAATCACAAGACAAAGCATACCCCGTATCCTCTCCAACCAATCCATTAGTCAAAACAACATTTAATGGATCAACTTTGCACAATTCATACACGGTTTGCACAATTGGCTCAAAAATTTCAAGAAAACACAAGGATGAAGTCTCGGATGGGTATTTCATAGCCTCATGGATGCTATACTCAATCTTTTCCCCCTCAAATTCCATTGTGAGGCGACCACTAGATACATCAATCTTGGTGTTGGAAGTCCTCATGAAAGGCCTTCCCAACAAAATGGGAGTGGAGCCTTTCTCGGGTTCCATCTCAATTACATAGAAGTCGGCGGGGAAAAACATTTCCCCCACCTTCACCAAGACGTCTTCCACAACCCCTTTAGGATAAATGTTGGACCTATCGGCCAATGAAATGACCGTACGAGTCGGTTTCAAAGGCCCTAACTTGAGTGACTCATAGAGGTAATGGGGCAAGACATTGATGGAAGCTCCTAAATCTAGCATAGCATGTTGGCATTGAAAATCACCAATCTTACAAGGGATGGTGAACATGCCCTGGTCGCTACATTTTTGTGGCAACCGTTTTTGAAAAATGGCCGAGACATGTTCACTAGCCCGCACTTTCTTCATGCTCTTTGCTTTATTGGATCTCTTAGTAGTGCATAACTCTTTCAAAAACTTTGCATGCTTGGGTACACTACTAAGAAGATCAAGGAGAGGAATGTTTACCTCCACTTTACGAAAGATATCATAAAGGCTTGAAGTCTTCTTGTCAATTATCCTTGTATCATTCAAAGCACTTGGAAATGGAGTTTGTGGCTCATATTCCGGAAGAGGTTCATGGACCCTTACTTGTTGAGGTGTAGATGCTTCCCCTTGTTCCACTACCAGTTCAATTTCATCTTCAATCACATCCTCCACTTCATGAACAATAGGAAGTGGTCTTGTCTTCTTAGGAGCTTTGGGTGCCTCTTCCAACTCTCTACCATTCCTCAAAGAGACCGCTTTTGCTTGTTCCTTGTTCGGTGGAGGAATGGTGTGAGAAGGTAGACTCCCTCCTTGGTTGGGTTGAGAATTGAGTGTAGTGAGGATTTGACCAACTTAGGTCTCAAGGTTAACAAACCTAGAGTCGGTGAGTCGGTTTTGTTGGTACACGGCGGTTTGAAATTCCTTGGTTTGTTGTTGCATTGCCATTTGATTCATGGTAAGAGTCTTCATCATTTCTTCCAAGGAATTTTGTGATTGGTTTTGGTTTTGATTTGGCTTTTGAAATGAAGAGTTTGAAGCCCCTTTTTTATTTTGATTTTGGTTATGATTTTGGTTTTGATTTTGGTTTCCACCCCACCCCATATTTGGATGAGATTTCCAACCTTCATTGTAAGTGTTAGAATAGGGGTCCAACTTCCTAAAACCAATAGCCTTCACCGCTTCAATTGCCTCCTCCGTTTGCAAAGATGGACACCCATCGGTGGGATGAGTTGGGTCATTACAAAGACCACAAAATTTCACATGAGAAGTACTCCCACCACCTTTTGTAAGTTCCTTCACCAAATTAGTGAGAAAGTCAACTTTCTCCTCCATATGGTTGGAACCTTGCCTTGAGGAGAATGTTCCACTTGACTTCTTAATTCTCCTCCCAAAATTCCTAGAGCTTCCTACCAACCTTTCAATCAACTCATTTGCTTCTTGGACCGACATGTACTCAATTCCACCTTGGGTGGCGGCTTTAATCATCCTAGCATCATCCTCAAGTAAACCACCACAAAAGTTCAAGAGAAGGTCGTGGTCGGTATACCCATGGTATGGGCAACTAGCAAGAAGTTGTTTAAACCTCTCCCAATACTCATACAAGTTATCCCCATCCAATTGTTCAACATTACTTATTTCTTTCTTCAATTGAGATGAGAGACTAGCGGGAAAATACTTTTCTAAGAAAGCCCTCTTCATTTGATTCCAAGTGGTGATGCTCCCGGTAGGGAGATAATAAAGCCAATCATTGGCCGCGTCCTTGAGTGAGAAAGGAAAGGCCCTTAGTTGAAGTTGCTCATCGGTAACCCCATTTGGTTTCATGCTTGAGCAAACAACATGAAATTTGTTGAGATGCTTGTTGGGATCTTCCGTGCTAAGACCATGAAATTGGGGCAATTGGTGAATGAGCCCGGACTTCAACTCAAAGGTGGCATTTTCCGCCAAGGCCGGAAAGGAGATACACAAGGGTACTTGTGTGAGATCCGGGGCGGTAAGTTCCTTAATAGTTCTAGGCCGTGGTGGGTTCTCTCTTTCACCATGCCCAAGTGGTTGTCCGTCCTCACGATCACCCATGATGATTTGAATGGGTATGGGTTGTTCAAAAGGGATGTTGTTATCTTCTCTTTGGTCTTGTTGAAAACCGGGATCAATTTCTTCAATAACCGGGTTGTTTCTTCTAATACATCCTCCTATCCAAGCAAGTGATCTTTGAATCTCCGGATCGAAAGGAAAAAGTGGTTCTCTTGAATTCCTAGTATTGACCATAAACAATTCTACACAAGTGCACACAATCAAAAGGTTCACACAAGTAAAGAACAAGACACTATCAACAAGAAACAAAGACTAACTAACACAACTATCCTAAAAACACAAATAACAAACACTAGCAAAACCGTTACCTTCCCCGGCCACGGCGCCAAAATTTGACACGCCTAAAATGTCGCACTAAAAGACGGCCAAATTAACAATTTATAAACCACTAAACACACTAATTAGCACTAATTATAACCTAGTACAATAGCAAGCAAGGGATCGAACCCAAGAGAAGATGGGTTTTGCGATAGTGAAATTAAAAGAGTACTTAGAACAATTATGATAACAATAACAACAAGTAAATAAAAAAGGGGGGTTTTGGGTTGAGTTTTCAATTGTAACAAAAGCAAGGGAATTCAAACAAGAGTGCAAAGCAAGTAAACAATCAAGAGTTTGAGATGGAAATTAATCAATATTAAGAAAGACTTAACCCGACTCAAAGCATGACACTTTAGTTGACAAAACCCTTCAATCAATCCTTCAATTATATATTATCACCCTATTGTGAAGATAAATCTTCTAAATCTCCTTAATAATGGCCAAATGACAAGGAAATCACACTTAATCAAATAACCCAACTTATCAATTCTACCAAGTAGAAATCACATACATTGGACAAATTAATAAGAAGATATGAGCACAAGAGATTCAATAGGGGTAATTAGACACAATGAAATCACAATTAATGCCCAATTACAAGTTAATCCTTTACTTGCTAATTAAGCCAAGAAGAAATCACATTCATTAGCATAATAACAAGGTGTTGCAAAGATGAGATTACAAGGAAATCACACTTAATAATCTCAACAACAAAAAATTAAGGAACTTGATTAATTAAGCAACAAGGAAATCACACTTAATTACTCAATATAAACAAGGATTCCAAAATTCAAACAATAAACACAAAAGGATTAACAATGATAATTAAAATTAAAGAAGGATTAAAGGATCTTACAACAAAATTTAAGCCTTGAGCCGGATTAAGATAGGATATTAGTTCTCCATAATTAGATCTAAAACCCAATTCAAAAGATGAAAATATTCCCAAATTACAACCTTGATTAATTAAAGTGAACAAAAGATGCTTAACCTAATTGCAAACTTCCTATATATAACCCCCGAAACCTAGTAATCAATGGGCTTAATAAAGGGGAAGACCCGTAATACAAAACGGAAACAAAAGCCATCAACCCAGCTTTTTTCGCACCGTGCGAGTTCTGGGTCTGGAAAACTCGCACGGTGCGTGTTTGCTGCTGGAGTCCGTCTTCCTTTCGTTCTTCCTTTGATCCTTTGGAAGGCTTTCTTGGTGCATTTCTTCAAGCTTGTTCTTGGCTCTTCCTTGGACATTTCTCTTGATCTTTCGGCTTCCCAATCTTCACTTGAACTTAGGCTAAATGGTGAAACATATGGAATTGGCTAAATAACGTCAAAAACGTCACAAACCGCTACCAAATGCTACCAAATGAGCTCAAAATGATGCCAAAATGTAGTAGAAATAGGAGCTCATCACTACACTACATACAACTGCACATATTATGCTCTCGTATACCATCATTTGTTTCATCAGAAAATTCACTAACCATTAACATTACCAATGCGAGTTAATACCAAAGTTAAACAGGAACAAACTAAAATACTGTTAATACCAAAGTTAAACACCAAGACAGCATATATCATATGCAATATTTAGTAGACACGTTTAAGTTGACTCCTAATCATCCATGACCTCCGTATCTCCTCCCCACGTGAGTTTGTGATGAGAGTCACCCAATGCTTGTTGGGTGCTACTACCTTCCAATTTCAAAACATATTGAATATGCTCCCATTTTTCGTTGTTGCTCTTGGATAAAAAGTTTGCTGCCCTACCTGGGATTTCACTCAAGTACTCTGAATACCTCAAATACGCATCCCTAGGTAACCTGTACTCAGCACAAAGCTATTTCAAGTTCGACTCGACGGAGTCCGACATGGATTTCAAGTCCATGTAGTTTTTTGATTGCGGAGTAAATGGCCAACTGTTAGCAGGTACATCTCCTACCTGAGTTACTACTGATGAAGAAGCAACAGCAACTGATTTGCCACGTGAACTGCCAGTGATTGATTTAGGTTTGTTTGGAATTTCACATAGCGGGAGATTACTGTATGGATTGTGTAAAAAAAACACACTTTACTTTGAACTTAAAGTCATGTGGCCGAGTTATTCCGCAGCATACACGACTTATCATCCTACAAAATAATAAAGGATAAATAAATAATCAATTCACACCTATTTTACATTATGTCGACGGGTTTCGTATCTATCGTCTCACTTCAAATTTACCGACTCTCAATTATTTGTAACTCTCAATTATCACCTACTCTAAATAGTTAAGTTTACTATGGTACAAGCCTAAGGTACGTGACACGCCTAAAACGTCGCAATAAAAGACGGACAAATTAACAATTTATAACCACAATACGTACTAATTAATACTAATTCTAAACTAGTAAAGTAGTAAGCAAGGGATCGAACCCAAGAGAAGATGGGTTTTGCAATAGTGAAATTAAAAGAGCAATTAGAACAATTGTGACAAGTTAACAACAAATATGTAAAAAGGGGGTTTTTTGGTTTGGTTTTCAAAGACAATTAAAGGAAATTCAAACAAGAGTATGGGGCAAGCAATCAATCAAGAGTTTTAAGATGGAAATTAATCAATTTTAATAGAGACTTAATCCAACCCAAAGTTAGGCACTTTAGTTGACAAAACCACTCAATCAATCCTTCTAATTAATATTATTGTCCTATTAGTGAGATTAAATCTCCAAATTCCCTTAATTAAAAGTCAATCACAAGGAAATCACACTTAATAATTGACCCAACTTATTAACTCCTCTAGTGGAAATCACACACATAGATTAATTAACAAGAAGATGAAGCAATAGGAATCTAATAGGTGGAATTACTCACAATGAAATCACAATTAATGAGCAATCACAACTTAATCTCTCAAATGTTAATTAAACCAAGAAGAAATCACATTCATTAGTCTAATAACAAGTTGTTGCACATGGTATTACAAGGAAATCACACTTAATAAACCCAACAACATATAAATTAAGGAACTTGGAAAGATTATGCAACAAGGAAATCACACTTAATCACAATAATCTAACAAGGATTCCAAAATTAAGCAATTAAACACAAGAGATTAAGAACAATAATAATAATTAAGGAAAGATTAAGGAGTCTTACAACCAAAGATTAAGCCTTTGAGTCGGATTAAGAAAGGGAGATTAGTTCTCCATGCTTAGATCTAAACCCAATTCAAAAAGATGAAAATATTCTCAAATTACAACTTGATTAATTAAAGTGAGCCAAGATGTCTTAACCTACTTGAAAACATCCTATTTATAGTCTAACGTATCCTAATAATCATGGGCTTAACACAGGAAAAGCCCGTAACACAAAACAGCCTGAACCCAGAAAAGTCGCACCGTGCGAGTTCTGGTGTCTGGAAACTCGCACGGTGCGAGTTTGGTCCTGGAACGCGCTTTTCTTTCGTGCTTTACTTGATCCTTGGAAGGCTTTCTCATGGTATTTCTTCAGTGCTTGTTCTTGGCTCTTCCTTGGACACTTCTCTCGATCTCTTGGCTTCTTAATCTTCACTTGAAATCATGCTAAATGGTGAAGCACATGGAATTGGCTAAATAACGTCAGAATCGTCAAAAACCGTCACCAAGTGTTACCAAATGAGCTTTAAATGATGCCAAAACTATGTAGAAATAGGAGCTCATCAAACACCCGACACTTAGCCCTTTGCTCGTCCCAAGCAAACTAGAGTAAACCTAATCACCACCTAGGCCAAGAAGTATGGGCACTCCTAATTCCCCTCTCTTCATCTCGCTCTTCCTCCTTATGTCATCCCTCTTCTAAGATGATCCTAAGTCCACCAATTCAACCATTCACATTTTTCCCAAACTCATCACATCCTCCTTATTACTCCCCCTTATCACTCCACTTGGTTCAACACAAGGCTACCATAGTCATCAAAGCCTCTCCTAATCTATCAATTTGGCAACCTCAAACACCTCCATTTCAACAATTCTCCAATAACTCACAACTCAATAACCAAACTCAACCTCTCCAACAATGCATAAGACAAGTCAAAACAATTCAACTCCACACAACAAGTATGCCAAGCACTAGTAACAAAGTAAGCTTCCAAATCCCCCTCCTAGTCTTGGCATACTACTAACCTACCCTTCCGGCTTTCTGGAGCTCCACCACTTATGTCACCAACACCAAATGGAAATAGTCATGTATGTGACATGATTTCGAGGTTTCAAAGAGGTCACAAGATTTTTCAATTTTTTCCTACTTCTCTCATTTTGCCTAAACCGCCCTTTCGGGTTTTCGGTTTAGCTCTTTTCCCCACCTCTACTCTCGTGGCTCGCACTATTTTCTTCATTTTGACCGGAGTGCCCTTTCGGGTTTTCACTCCAGCCTCGACCACTTTCCCACTTTTGCCTAGGATGCCCTTTCGGGTTTTCATCCTAGCCGGGTTTTTCTTTTTCTTTTTTTCTTTCTTTTTCCTCTTTTTTTTTTTTGAAATGAAATACAATGCATGGAATTGAATATATTACAATATATACATGATACCAACTCATGCCCACCCCACACTTAAATCTTCACTTTGTCCCCAAAGTGTGAGGTGAACACCCTAAACTCACTCAAGAGTGTGAGCTTGAGGCACCTCCATAATCCGGAGGTCCTCCCCTTCTTCTTGATTCTCTTCTTCTTCTAAATCTAGCCATTTCGGCTATTGTTTCTTCAACCTTAGTCTCACTATACCCTTGGTATTGGGTGTGGAATTGATGCATGTATTGAGCATTCATCGCGGCCACCATATCAAAAGTTGCGTTTGAAGTATAACGCATCTCTTCCAAATCATCTTGGTAATGGTGGTAGCGGTTTTCGGTGATTCCCCACCGAGCATTCTCCGCAAGTTGCATTTGAGAAAGGGTAGACTCAAGGTTCGAGACACGCTTGGTGATGTTGGATTGCCATGTTTGGAAAGCCGGGTAGTTGAATTGAGGGTCCGTGAAAGGATATTGTTGTTGTTGTTGTTCTTGTGGCATTTGGGGTGGAGTGAAATGGTGCTCATCAAACGGGGCATTAGGCATGGGTTCATCATATGGTGCATCATCATGAGGCATGTCACCAAAAGTCAAAGCCCCCCCCCCCCCACTTGTGGTTGCTCTCCACCCTCACCCTCATTTGGTTCAACTACTTGGGCTCTATCTACCCAAAGGTCCACAAATGCATCGTCGGGAGGCATATAGAACTCTTGTGCACTCCCCCACCTCAAGGGTGAGTTGGGGGGGGGGGGGGTAAGAACATGTAGTGCTTGTAGTTTTTCCCACCCATGCACCAAATGACCAAGGGGGTGATTTTGTCAACCACCTCAAGCATGTGTGCTTGCTTCAAGTAATGGAAGTCCATGCGACCACTACCATCAAGTTCATAAGCATTGGGTAGAAATGGTATACCCGTCTTTTGAACAATCAATTCAATCATGCCCCCAATGAAAATGGTCCCCTTTGGATCCTTTTGTAACTCAAGGCAACCACTCACAAACAAGTCAACCCAATCTGGTATTCCCCTCCCTTCCGGGGTCATGGACCATAGGCATTGTATTTGTTGATAGTTCATTTTTGTTGGTTCGGTCATGACCAAGAAGTTGGTGTTTATATGGCGGCTTAGGAGGCGCAAAATCGGGTTGGGAATTGAGGTGTTCTTTGAGTTTCCATGTCTTACATCCCCCGTGATATCATTCCAAAAGGCACTCATCAATTTTGTGTCAAGGTTTTCTTTGATGGGGGCTTTGGTGATATGAAGGGCCTCTCTTACCTCATCATAAGTCAAGGTATGGGTAAGGCGGCATGCCCGAAATTTGATACCCGGGGTCTTGTCCCTTCCCAATTTCACTTTTTCCAAAGAAGAAAGAAACTCAAAGGTAACACCCCTTCGGGTGTGTGCGGCCATGTTAGTGTAGGCCTCAAGTCCGACCTTTTATAAGAGCATTCGGGCCATGGGAAGCATTCCCAATTTAGAAAGAACGTTTTGGTCAAGAAATTTAGTTTGTGCCACGGTTGACACCGAAGCAAACTTCTTCCAATTTGTGAGGGCCTTGTCTCGGAGGCCCTCCTTACCTGAGTATTCATTCTCATCATAAGCCGAGGCTCCCTTGGGTCCTTTTGAGGAGGAAGCCTCGGTAGCTTTGCCTTTGCCCATTGTAGAACAATTACTCTTCAGAAAAACACATTTTTTTTTGGAAATGATATGGGTGAGGCAAAAGAACAAACACCTAATATGCACGACAAAAATGATGTGCTAATTAGTTATTTGTTGGAATAAAAACACCTCACAAGTTAAAAGATTGTTTAAGGACAAACTTCAACACAATTAAACAAATAAATTTCTATTTTGATGCACTCAAATTCGAAATTTAGGTAACTATGAATGACAAGGAGAAGAATAAGGTTTTATACCTCCCTTTGATCCTTGTTTGTGTTGTTGGTCGATGAATGCTAACCAAGAATGCTTAAATTCATCCCTTCAATCCAATTTGAAACTCCAAAAGTCTTCAATTCTTCAATCACTCGAAACCCTAAGTCGAAATTGTTGATGGCTTTGTGAATTTTCTGCAATTACCTTGCCCAATTTGATGTGGGTAATGAAAGTTGATAAAACTTGAAGGTTAATTGCTTGATTTTGATGATTTGAGAAGGGTTTGATGAGTGATTTTGAGGGGGATTAGGGTGAAGAGAGAGGGTTAATGTCAAAGGAATTGGGGAAGAACAATGCTAGACTCGTGGGAGTTAAAGCTGAAAACGTGGAAATGGGGATTTCTCGCACGGTGCGAGAAACAGGTCCAGAAAACTCGCACCGTGCGAGTTTGATGCTGGAGTCGTTTTTTTTGTTGTTTAATTCTCCACTCTAGCAAATCATTTTACACATCATTCTTCCTTCTTTTCTTCACGTATGCCCTTGAGTTGGTATCCTATCACTAAAACACACATTAAACCATCCTAACATGCCAAAACGTTAATGAAAATGCAAATGATTTAATTTATAATACGAGAATTAAAGGATGCAATTAATTTAAACATGAAAAATGCAATAATGACAATGCAATGCGGAATTTAAATGTGCAAGGGAAAGAAATATTTACAAACTTTTGCCGTTTATTTAAAGTCGATGGCTCGACAAAGTTGCATCTTCATTAATTTGAGTAAATTGGATCAACAAGGTGGAGTGTTTCCACTTCACCCATTTCAATTCCTTCATGATAATGCTTAAGCCTTTGACCATTCACTTTCAAAACTTTCCCGGATTTTAAGCATTTGATTTCAAGTGCTCCATATGGAAAAACACAAACCACTTCATATGGTCCCATCCATCTAGACCTCAATTTCCCGGAGAAAAGTCTAAGTCGATTTTGAAAGAGTAAGACTTTCTCTCCCACTTGAAACACTCTTCTTGAAATCATGTTATCGTGCCATGCTCTTGTTCTTGCCTTGTAAATGGAAGCATTCTCATAAGCATCATTCCGAATTTCTTCCAATTCTTGAAGTTGAAGTTTCCTATGAAGGCTCGCTTCATTCATTTGCAAGTTGAACGACTTGACCGCCCAATAAGCTCGATGCTAAATCTCTACGGGTAGATGACATGGTTTCCTAAAAAGTAAGCGGTAAGGTGACATCCCGATTGGCGTTTTGTAAGCCGTGCGATAGGCCCACAAGGCATCATCCAACTTCAAGCTCCAATCCTTGCGGTCGGTATTCACCGTCTTCTCAAGGATAGCCTTAATCTCCCTATTAGAAACCTCGGCTTGACCGTTGGTTTGAGGGTGATAGGCGGTTGATACTTTATGAAGTACCCCATACTTTTTGAGAAGAGCTCCAATGGCTTTATTGCAAAAGTGAGTGCCACGGTCGCTTATCAAGGCTTTTGGGAAGCCAAACCGAGAAAAGATGTTGGTTTTGATGAATTCTCCAACTACCTTTGCATCATCGGTCTTGGTGGCTTTAGCCTCCACCCACTTGAAAACATAGTCCACCGCCAAAAGTATATAAACATTACCACAAGATGCGGGAAATGGTCCCATGAAGTCAATACCCCACACATCAAATATTTCACAATAGATCATGGGTGTTTGTGGCATTTCTCCTTTTTTTGAAATGTTGCCAACTCTTTGGCATCTATCACATGTCTTCACCATGGCATGAGCATCTCGGAATAATGTGGGCCAAAAGAAACCGCTTTCCAAGACTTTTCTAGCCGTTTTCTTGGCTCCAAAATGCCCACCGCAAGCATACTCGTGACAAAATTTAAGAATTGGAAGGATTTCGGTATCCGGGACACATCTCCTAATAACTTGATCGGCACAAAATTTCCAAAGGTATGGGTCATCCCACACATAGTATTTAACATCACTCTTGATCTTATCTCGTTGGGAACGAGAAAGACCCTTTGGAAACTCTTGTAAGACCAAAAAGTTGACTATATGGGCATACCATGGTTCAATGGAGGACAATGCTAGGAGTGTGTCATCCAGAAAGAAAGCTTGTATTTGTGATTCCAAGACTTCTTGAGGCTTATCTTGCACAATTCTACTTAGGTGATCCGCCACCGTGTTAGTTGTGCCCTTCTTGTCTTTGAGTTCAACGTCAAACTCACTCAAAAGTAGTACCCATCTCATCAAACGGGGCTTGGAATCCTTCTTGTTCACCAAATGCCTTAAGGCGACATGATCCGTGAAGATGATGACCTTGGCTCCAAGAATATAAGGTTGAAATTTCTCTAAGGCAAACACCACCGCAAGAAATTCTTTCTCGGTAGTTGTATAGTTTCTTTGAGCCTCATTCATCATCGTCGACACATATTGAATAAAATGAGGTGCTCTTCCTACCCTTTGGCCAAGTACCGCACCAAGGACATAATTGATTGCGTCCGACATTATCTCAAAAGGTTCATTCCAATTGGGAGGTTGAATTATAGGTGCCGAAATAAGCTTCTCCTTGAGCATATCAAAAGCTCCCTTGCATTCTTCACTCATGATAAATTCACAATCCTTTTGAAGTATCTTGCATAGAGGAGCGGCAATCTTGGAGAAATCCTTAATAAAACGCCGGTAGAACCCGGCGTGACCTAGGAAAGATCTCACTTCACGCACATTAGTAGGATAAGGCAAGGTGCGAATGATATCGACCTTGGCCTTATCAACCTCAATCCCCCTAGAGGAGATCACATGTCCCAAGACTGTTCCTTCATCAACCATGAAATGACATTTCTCATGGTTGAGAACGAGGTTGGTATC
This sequence comes from Silene latifolia, assembly GCF_048544455.1. Classification (NCBI taxonomy): domain Eukaryota; kingdom Viridiplantae; phylum Streptophyta; class Magnoliopsida; order Caryophyllales; family Caryophyllaceae; genus Silene; species Silene latifolia. Next base: position 173,820,273 of record NC_133538.1, read on the forward strand.
AATACATCTATGCAAGACCCAAGTGAGAGGACTCAAATAATCCTCAAAAGATTGGCCATGAACGGTAAAATCATCCATGAATACTTCAATAAAGTCCTCAACATGATCCGAAAAGATACTCATCATGCACCTTTGGAACGTTCCCGGAGCATTATAAAGACCGAAGGGCATCTTTCTATAGGCAAACATTCCAAAGGGACATGTGAAAGTTGTTTTTGTTTGGTGCTCGGGTGCAATTGGGATTTGAAGTAACCCGAGTAGCCATCCAAAAAGCAATAAAAAGCTTTTCCCGCTAACCTCTCCAACATTTGATCCATGAAGGGAAGCGGGAAGTGATATTTTCGGGTCACGGCATTGAGCCTACGGTAGTCGATACATACCCGCCACCCATTTTGAACTCGAGTGGGAGTTAAAACACCTTAATGATTCTCGACTACCGTTAGCCCGGATTTCTTTGGGACAACTTGGGTTGGACTAACCCATTGACTATCGGAGATAGGATAGATCATACCTACATGAAGGAGTTTGAGTACCTCTTTCTTCACAACATCCATCATTGGAGGGTTCAAACGCCATTGTCGTTGTCGGACGGGCTTTGATTCATCTTCAAGAAGAATCCGGTGCATGCATAAAGTGGGACTAATACCTTTGATGTCGGCCATTGTCCACCCAATTGCTTCCTTGTGTTGCTTAAGAACTCGGATGAGAGCCTCTTCTTGCTCCTTAGTAAGCTTGCTTGAAATAACTACCGGTAAAGTTTCTTCATTTCCTAGAAATGCATACTTCAAGTGGCTTGGTAAGGGCTTCAATTCAACAATAGGAGGCTTGACAATAGAGGGAACGAGTTTCTCCTTTGGTAGCTCTTCTAAAAATTTGGAAGAAAGGAAGCAAAATTCCTGGACAGGGGAGAACTCGCACGGTGCGAGTTCTGGGGCTGGAAAACTCGCACGGTGCGAGTTTGCTGTTGTCTTCCGGATTTCTTCCTTTTCTTCCCATTCTTACATTGGGGGATTTTCCTCTAGGTCCTTGATTGTTTCCTGCAAATTACAAGACAAAGCATACCCCGTATCCTCTCCAACCAATCCATTAGTCAAAACAACATCTAATGCATCAACTTTGCACAATTCATACACGGTTTGCACAATTGGTTCAAAAATTTCAAGAAAACACAAAGATGAAGTCTCGGTTGGGTATTTCATAGCCTCACTTATGCTATACTCAAGCTTTTCCCCCTCAAATTCCATTGTGATGCGTCCACTAGATACATCAATCTTGGTGTTGGAAGTTCTCATGAAAGGCCTTCCCAACAAAATGGGAGTGGAGCCTTTCTCGGGTTCCATGTCAATCACATAGAAGTCGGCGGGGAAAAGCATTTCCCCGACCTTCACCAAGACATCTTCCACAACCCCCTTAGGATAGATATTGGACCTATCGGCCAAAGAAATGACCGTACGAGTCGGTTTCAAAGGCCCTAACTTGAGTGACTCATAAAGGTATTTGGGCAAGACATTAATGGATGCACCTAAATTAAGCATAGCATGTTGACAATTCAAGTCACCAATTTTACAAGGGATGGTGAACATGCCCGAATCACTACATTTTTGTGGCAAACGTTTTTGAAAAATTACCGACACATGTTCACTAGCCCTTACCTTTTTCATGCTCTTTGCCTTATTGGACCTCTTAGTAGTGCACAACTCTTTTAAAAACTTTGCATGCTTAGGCACACTACTAAGAAGGTCGAGAAGTGGAATGTTTACCTCGACTTTACGAAAGATATCGTAAAGATTTGAAGTCTTCTTGTCAATTATCCTTGTGTCATTCAAGGCACTTGGAAATGGAGCTTGTGGCTCATATTCCGGAAGCAGTTCATTGACCCTTACTTGTTGAGGTGTAGATGCTTCCCCTTGTTCCACTACCACTTCAATTTCATCTTCAACCACATCCTCCACTTCATGAACAATAGGAAGTGGTCTTGTCTTCTTAGGAGCCTTGGGTGCCTCTACCAACTCTCTACCATTCCTCAAAGAGACCGCTTTTGCTTGTTCCTTGGTGGGTGGAGGAATGGTGTAAGAAGGGAGACTCCCTCCTTGGGTGGGTTGAGAATTGAGTGTAGTGAGTATTTGACCAACTTGGGTCTCAAGGTTAACAAACCTAGAGTCGGTTTTGTTGAAGCACGGCGGTTTGAAATTCCTTGGTGTTGTTTTGCATTGCCATTTGATTCATGGTAAGTGTTTTCATCATCTCTTCCAAGGAATTTTGGGATTGGTTTTGATTTTGATTTGGCTTTTGAAATGAAGAGTTTGAAGGCCCTTTTTTATTTTGATTTTGGTTTTGGTTTTGGTTTTGGTTTCCACCCCAACCCATATTTAGATGAGATTTCCACCCTTCATTGTAAGTGTTGGAATAGGGGTCAAACTTCCTAAACTCAATAGCCTTCACCGCTTCAATTGCCTCCTCCGTTTGCAAAGATGGACACCCATCGGTGGGGTGAGTTGGATCATTACAAAGACCACAAAATTTCACATGAGAAGCACTCCCACCTCCTTTTGTAAGTTCCTTCACCAAATTGGTAAGAAAATCAACTTTCTCCTCCATATGGTTGGAGCTTTGCCTTGAAGAGGATGTCCCACTTGTCTTCCTAATTCCCCTCCCAAAATTCCTAGAGGTTCCTACCAATCTTTCAATCAAATCATTTGCTTCTTGGACCGACATATATTCAATCCCTTCTTGGGTAGCGGCTTTAATCATCCTAGCATCATCCTCAAGTAGACCACCACAAAAGTTCAAGAGAAGCTCGTGGTCGGTATACCCATAGTATGGGCAACTAGCAAGAAGTTGTTTAAACCTCTCCCAATACTCATACAAGTTCTCCCCATCCATTTGTTCAACATTACTTATTTCTTTCTTCAATTGAGATGAGAGACTAGCGGGAAAATACTTTTCTAAGAAAGCCTTCTTCATTTGATTCCAAGTGGTGATGCTCCCGGTAGGAAGATAATAAAGCCAATCATTTGCCGCGTCCTTGAGTGAAAAGGGGAAGGCCCTTAGTTGAAGTTGCTCATCGGTAACCCCATTAGGCTTCATGCTTGAGCAAACCACATGAAATTTGTTTAGGCCCTGTTCTTTCTGGCTTATTTTCAGCCCATTTCAGTTCAGCTCAGCTCTATTCGATTCGATTCAGCTCGATTCGATTCATTCACTCCATTCATTCGATTTAGTTAGTTCGGCTCCATTCGATTCGATTCGATTCAGCTCTATTCGATTCGATTCGATTCGATTCACTCCATTAAGTCCAAATTTCATTTCAGCTTTACTAATTTAAATAATAGTTATTATTAATTTTGTTAACAATAATACTATTTTTTTTAATATTAATATTATTTATTATTTATTATTATTATAATTAATAATATTGTTCATAATAATGTTAATAATAATTTATTTATTATTATTATTATTATTATTATTATGATGAATATTATTATTAAAATGAATAATAATGTTATTAATGTTAATGTTGTTGTTGTTGTTGTTGTTATTATTATTATTATTATTATTATTATTATTATTATTATTATTGTCTTTGTTATTATAATTATTATTGGTATTATTATTAAAATTCATAACATTTATTATTAATATTATTAATGAGGCACGCCCAACCGACTTGACTCACTTGCCAATACGGGGTCTTACAAGTCAACAAGCTTGCCAACATGGTTACAAATTCGCTTGGTACCCTACGAATCACGAATCGTTAAAAGCGAATTCTATCAAGTTGATTACTGAAAATACATGTAACACATTTTCTATAAGCGAATCGCGAATCGGTAAGGCGTATTCATAGCGAATATGGTAACCGTGCTTGCCAAACCATCATTTGAGGTACACATAGAAACCTATAAATATCTCACTATTCACCAATCAATGGTAAAAACTTGTCACCAACAACTTCCTCTCTCTAGAAGTAAGACTACTCAAGCTACTACAAGAGGGCACAGAGACCTTAGCTTCAAGCAAGGTCCCGACTATCCACCAGTACCGTAAGGCATCAGAAAAGGACCTTTTGCGTACCCTCTGAGGCCTTTGTTACGCGTGAAAGATCCATCCGAAGAGAGCAAGCATAGGGTCGAGGTGCCGTCTGAGAGGAGGGCGTTGACTCGACCTGAATTCGAGCAACGCTTACTTGAGTGTTTTTATTCTAAACAATTACTCCCTCCTATTCTAAATAACTCTCCCTATTTCCTTTTTCGTCTATTCACAATACTCTCCCTATTTCCTTATTTGGCAAACTTTTATACTTATTTTAATCACCCCACCCCACAACAATACCCCACAATACTCATACTTTATCTTATTTTAATCACCTTATCCCACAACAATATTTATTTTAATCACCTTACCCACAACAATACTTATTTTAATCACACAATACCTTCCCTCTCTCCAATTTCCTACCCCACTACAATACTTTACCATATAATACTCCCCTCCCTTAATTCACGTGCCCTCCATGAAAGGGGAGGGTTATTAAAAATAGGAGGGAGTATTTTACTAATATCATTATTAATATGACATTATTATTTATTATTGTTATTAAAAATATTATTAGTAAAAATATTAATAATTATAATTGATAATAACAATAATATTTAATAATATTATTATTAATATTAATATGATTATTTAAGTTCAATTCAGCTCAATTCAGCTTTATTCGATTCGATTCGATTCACTCTATTCGATTCGATTCACTTCATTCGATTCGATTCGATTCGATTCAGCTCCATTCGATTGATTCGGCTCGTTCGATTCAGCTCGGCTCCATTGATTCGATTCATTCGATTCGCTCTAAAAAGCCAGAAAGAACAGGGCCTTAGATGCTTATTGGGATCTTCCGTGCTAAGTCCATGGAATTGGGGCAATTGGTGAATGAGCCCAGACTTCAATTCAAAGGTGGCATTTTCCGCCAAGGCCGGAAAGGAGATACATAAGGGCACTTGTGTGAGATCCGGGGCGGTAAGTTCTTTAATGGTTCTAGGTCTTGGTGGGTTCTCTCTCTCACCATGTCCATGTGGTTGTTCGTCCTCACGATCACCCATGATGATTTGAATGGGTATGGGTTCGGATTCAAAGGAAAGGGTGTTCTCTCCCTCTTTGTCTTGTTGAGTAACGGGGTTAACTTCTTTAATAACCGGGGTGTCTCTTCTAATACCTCCTCCTATCCAAGCAAGTGATCTTTGAATTTCCGGATTGAATGGAAAAAGTGGTTCACTTGAATTCCTAGTATTGACCATAAACAACTCTACACAAGAGCACACAATCAAAAGGTTCACACAAGTGAAGAACAGGACACTATCAACAAGAAACAAAGATTAACTAACACAACTATCCTAAAAACAACAATAAATAACACTAGCAAAACCGTTACCTTCCTCGGCAACGGCGCCAAAATTTGACAAGCCTAAAACGTCGCAATAAAAGACGGCCAAATTAACAATTTATAACCACAATACGTACTAATTAATACTAATTCTAAACTAGTAAAGTAGTAAGCAAGGGATCGAACCCAAGAGAACATGGGTTTTGCAATAGTGAAATTAAAAGAGCAATTAGAACAATTGTGACAAGTTAACAACAAATATGTAAAAAGGGGGGTTTTTGGTTTGGTTTTCAAAGACAATTAAAGGAAATTCAAACAAGAGTATGGGGCAAGCAATCAATCAAGAGTTTTAAGATGGAAATTAATCAATTGTAAGAGAGACTTAATCCAACCCAAAGTTAGGCACTTTAGTGACAAAACCACTCAATCAATCCTTCTAATTAATATTATTGTCCTATTAGTGAGATTAAATCTCCAAATTCCCTTAACTAAAAGTCAATCACAAGGAAATCACACTTAATAATTGACCCAACTTATTAACTCTTCTAGTGGAAATCACACACATAGATTAATTAACAAGAAGATGAAGCAATAGGAATCTAATAGGTGGAATTACTCACAATGAAATCACAATTAATGAGCAATCACAACTTGATCTCTCAAATGTTAATTAAACCAAGAAGAAATCACATTCATTAGTCTAATAACAAGTTGTTACAACATGGGATTACAAGGAAATCACACTTAATAAACCCAACAACATATAAATTAAGGAACTTTGAAAGATTATGCAACAAGAAAATCACACTTAATCACAATAATCTAACAAGGATTCCAAAATTAAACAATTAAACACAAGAGATTAAGAACAATAATAATAATTAAGGACCGATTAAGGAGTCTTACAACCAAAGATTAAGCCTTTGAGTCGGATTAAGAAAGGGAGATTAGTTCTCCATGCTTAGATCTAAACCCAATTCAAAAAGATGAAAATATTCCCAAATTACAACTTGATTAATTAAAGTGAGCCTAAGATGTCTTAACCTACTTGAAAACATCCTATTTATAGTCTAACGTAACCTAATAATCATGGGCTTAACACAGGAAAAGCCTGTAACACAAAACAGCGTGAACCCAGAAAAGTCGCACCGTGCGAGTTCTGGTGTCTGGAAACTCGCACGGTGCGAGTTTGGTCCTGGTACGCGCTTTTCTTCCGTGCTTTACTTGATCCTTTGAAGGCTTTCTCATGGTATTTCTTCAGTGCTTGTTCTTGGCTCTTTCTTGGACACTTCTCTCGATCTCTTGGCTTCTTAATCTTCACTTGAAATCATGCTAAATGGTGAAGCACGTGGAATTGGCTAAATAACGTCAAAATCATCAAAAACCGTCACCAAGTGTTACCAAATGAGCTTTAAATGATGCCAAAACTATGTAGAAATAGGAGCTCATCAGTACGCCTAAATCAAAACCACTCCTACCAGTGAACTATTTTTTGCCTAATACAAAAAAAGTTGCACAGGTCTTGTCTCTTTTTCTGTCAAAACTCTAGCCTCTTAGTGTAGTCTAATTATCTCCAGTTATTGATGATTTATTTGGTTCATTATAAACTTGGATGGAAGTCGAGAAGTGGGTTGGGGAGAGTATCAGAAGACCATTGTGTGACAGATAGGAACATCAACAAAGATTTCTTTAGCAATTTCAACATCAACTAACTTCTCACCGAATAATGAGCATTAACAAAGATAGCTTTTACCTCGATCAACTGGGCATTAGTCTTATAGACTCTGGCCCTTCCTCTTACTTGGCCAGCACTTGTCTTTAAAGTGTTTTCGTCCAGTACCGCAGGCGTGTGTTGACACCTAGAAATTCTTATGCAAAATTGTTCTACAGTTGTTGCAATGAGATCCCATAAGGCCGGCAATTTCCACGAGTAGTTACTACTCTTTGCCATCTCAGTGTAAACTCTAACTCTGTGTTGAGCATTGTACATTTCAGTTATGAACACTTCATCGTTCCATGAAGGCCATTTAGTTTTTTTGTTAAATGTCTATGTTTAAATGAATAAGTTATTTCACAACATCACCTGATATTGTTTCAATAATCATGTGATAATGTTTAAAATGTCAGGTGATATTTTTACGTGTAGTAGGTGATATTGTTTAACATATCACCCCTACATTCCTCCAAAAAGCCACAATTTTCTGTGAGATAGATTTAAAGTTGGACATAGATTTGAAGCAGTAGTACAAATACCAGAACACCGTAATCCTAGAATACCATAACACTAGAACTACAAAATACTAGAACACCATAATACAAGAAGGCCATAACTAACATGAATAAGTCTACGCTTGGCCTGCTGACGATACATAGTGTCCAGTTTGTTTTAGCATTTGAATTCTCTTTGATCCTCGTTCTGGTGGGGCTCCTTTTTCTCTACGCTTTTTCACTTTACGAGCCATTTGCGCTTCCTTAAAAGTAAAACATGTTAAATCACCAGAATACCATCACAATCACCATGTCTCTCCAAGACGTTTATACCATGGTCCTACAAGTTCAAGATACAGTGAAAAATTTGAGCATTGGCGTCCTCACCCTTGAAAATGGGATGGTGAAAAAGAACACGCCACCTCGAGAAACCACTAGTCAAGGCCGTCCAAAGCCTACATCTTGCAATAACAGTCGCCCTGGAAAGCCGAAAATAGCTGAAAGGAAACCTAGGAGGCATCAAAGGGTGCTTTCTGATCTAGGCATGTCTTATGCGGATGCTTTGAAGAGACTCTCCGCCCAAGGCAAGCTACATCCGTTAGGTCCGACTCCGGATCCACCTTTAGAAAAGCAGGTGAACCTCTGGAAGGGCAACAAGTACTGCCTATATCACCAAGGTAGAGCTCATGATATTGAAGAGTGTTTTCTCTTCAAACATACCATCCAAGATATGATCAAAGAGGGCAAGCTTCCAGTGCCGCCTCTGTCGAGCAATTCGAGACGATCGACCCTCTTGGGTCTAGCAGCACTAAACATGACGAAGAATCATCCTTAGATTGTTCTCACCTCCTCTCTCCTCATGATAGCGAAGAAATCAATATCCTCGAAGACGACGATATCCAACGTGAAATGCTCATTCTTTCCATTGCCTTCAACAATAAATTTTCCAAGTTAGAGGGAGCCATTGATAGCCTAAACTCTCAGCTTTCCAACATGGAGAACCAGTTTGCTGAAATGGGTAAGAAGCTTGAGGCCCAACCTCTCAAGATGAAGAGTGTCCAGACAAACCCTCAACCCGACAGTCCTAAGGAGAAAGCAACAAGTGATCAATCTACTCCTAGTTCTTCTCATCCAGGAATCAAAACCAACAACGGCAACTTCATGGAGCCTTCGTCAAAGAAACCTAACAACTCTCCAAGGTCATTCACAAAGGCTTCCGACAAGAAGGATACACCTCCAAGGAAATTTATCGACATTGGTATTACATACACCGATGCCCTTCAGAGACTAATGGAACGACGAATGTTGAAACCTATCGGTCCTACACCAGATCCAGAAAAGAGATCTAAATTCTGGGATAGTAATACTATGAAACCCCCGCAATAAAGCGGAAAATAAAAGTTATAAATTCAAGCGAAAATTAGGAAATTTTTTTGAAACTTTTAAAGTTTAAAGCACGGGTTCATTAAAATCTAAAATATAAATTAAGAATGCGGAAATAAAGATTAAATTATACAAACGTGATAGTCAAGGTGAGGGAAAATATATCCCTCAAATGACAAAAGATAAAAAGGTGAGTCTAAACAATCCTACTAAACTGACTACTAGTCCAAGGTGCTCGCTAGCTCACACAAGTCTTCACTCCATAAATGCACTAGCTAAAACCTGTCATTCATGTAAACATGAACGCCACAGTCAGTGGGAGTAACTCAAGGTTCTCCCAGCCACAAATTGTCGAAAAGAACATAAGAAACAACCCATGCAAGTAAGCACGTTAAGCATGCGAATAACTTGAATAAGCGCAAACAAGACGTTATACAAGTAAACACGATAGAATATCATATGTCACGGATAAACAAGATTAACATCATAATACATGTGAATGGGAACCTTAGCGATGAACTATGAAAGCCAAATACCATACAATACACGAAATGGGACTACTAACATCACACATAAAGCAAATCATCCGGCTAAGAGGCTACCTTTAAAGCATGTCCGAGACACAAATCCTTAAGTACCTTGGCTCAACGGTTACCTTTAAAACATGTCCAAGGTACATTCTCTAAAGTATCTGGCTCAGCGGTTACCTTTAAAACATGTCCAAATACTACAAACAAGTACCCAACTCAGAGGTTACTCCAACAATCTCCCACTTGTCCGAGACAAGTGTGCATCACCAATTCTCTTGTTCTATTACAATCTCCCACTCAATGCAAGGTGTCTTGCAGGTCGTACTTGCATTTGATCATATCTAGAGTGGTTTCCTCGATCTGGAGAGTAACTGTTTGACCAGAATTATCTACCGTAGATACCTTCCGAGCGTGGCCACGCATTTTCAGTTCACTGCTCCTCGAGTGGCCCTGAGATTCATAGATAACCCTGACAAGGGGTGGACAATTCCTATCGCACTATTCCCTTTGAATAGCCACAGCTCATAATGACCCAAAAGATGCTCATTTGACCTCAGTTACGACAGTCGTAGAGCATAAATCAAAGCCAATCAAAAACTGTGCCAACTTAGGCGAACAGTCTCTAGTCAAAGAATCGACTCATAAGAATACTATAGTAGCTATCACCATGACCAGGCTTTATAAAAATTACCAAAACTCTATAAGCGGTCACTGCCCGACAGAGTGTCCCATACAGTCTGCCTATATGATCGACTAGTCATCTCTTATGACTCTATGGCACTTGAACTTGCCATCAATCGCATCACACTCTTGTCACTTGGAGACGTCACCTCATATAAGCAACTAGGGGCCAATACTATGTTAATCCAGTTCACTTAAATAGGGTTCAACATTGTCTCGACAACCTATTTGGAAAAACAAAGTATTAAAGAAAAAAGTTTTGTATAAAACTCAAATGATGAATGTATTATCACATATGTAAAATTGATAAAATATCAATTACTACATAATCTATAATTCATTTTTAATCTTGTATATAGTTGATCATCTCAATTCAATTGAAATGGCATGACTTGTCATGCTAAGCCTATGAGAAGGCTTTGGTTAGTAAGTCTTAGCAACACTTTGCACTTTCTTAACCTTACTATATACTTTTTCCCTTTGCTATGTATAATCTTTATTATAAAACTTTTGAGTACGTGTCTAGATCCAATCTAGACATAGGTTCTCTTACCTTAGAATATCTCCCACTGTCCTCAGAGTGAGTAGGGATAGGACCTTCTGTTATTGGAACGAACTACCATAGTTCCTCCAATTCACAAAACTGAATCCTAATATCATCCCTTCCTTCTTGCATATCTCATTATTGAAAGTGTACTCAATTTCCATTGTGTATATCTCATTGTTCACCTGCCTAGAACGTTTCTAGCAGATATGCTCCTTAAATAATATAGCCAAGATGGTTCTCTAACCATCCTTATTTGTTTAGAATATGATTTTTGTGTAACTCCTTGCACATAAATCCATCTCATTTCTAAATGCTTAGCTTCATATCTTTAGTACTTCCTGAGTACTAACTAATTAACTATGTGGCTATATAGAGACTTCTCTCAAAGATTCGATTTGTAACATCTCGTCATACTCCAAGTATATGAGGTTTAAGAATGGTAATACATCTTAGCGTAATGAATTAATCCCGCAGCAAAAGCAAATGGATTCAATTTCTTCTTGTTCAATACTTTTGAACTTGTCAAGATTCTTATAAACATAAGAATATTAACTTTATGCTAATATCCATCGAACTGGATATTTTAGAGATGTATTATTCTTCTCCTAATTCTTTCATCACTCACAGTGATCAATATGTCATTCACATATAAGACTAATAATACCACCCTACTCCCACTAAACTTCATGTATAAACAAAACTACTCGACAAATCGAGAAAAGTTTATTACATGACTGAAACATACAATTCAACTCCTTGACTTTTACTTAAGATTTCTTCTTAAGTTGGTATCCTACCTTAGGATATTTGCGATTTACAAAACTCATGCAAGATGATTTTAAAATCCAACAGTCAAATAATATTATTAAATTCGGATTTAACGAAACGTTGCAATTGGTGTAAACCTCTTACCACCAATCAACCAAGTTATGGAAACATCTTAATGTTTATGTTCAGTTCGGCCTTTTGCGGAGTTGAAACTAGATAAAGCATCTTAATAAGTTACAGGTTTATTACATTCAAAAATAATATGACTCCTATCCACTTTAGGTTTCGAAGAAATAATTACTGATTTTGACCAAGAAGGAACATCTTCCTACATCTTATTCTCAGTTTGTGGCTCTTGAACATTTTCTCCCACTCTGTCTTTAAGAAATAATCCTCTTTTATTTAATAGACAGCATCACGAGCCACAAACCCTTTGTTCTTGTGATCATGTAGGAAGAGAGAGCATATGTTTACTATTGAAACAAGCTACAATTTAGGTACCATGCCTAACCATATCTCATATGAAAAGTAGATGATTGTTTTAACCATGTTTCATATTAGTGGAAAATTTAAATGCCAGACAAATTTTATAACAGAAACTACCTCCAACTACAATGTAAAGATTCAATCATATCGTAATGAAAGTGAACTTGCGATATTATATCACACTCTTTTTGGTGCAGATAAAAGTCATCACTTTATTGTTCCCCATTTTAACAAAGTACTAATACTTTGGTTATATAATCTGTAGATTTTGATACTTTTTAAACATTCATTGAACTTATTCAAAGAATTTCTCTTCTTACCTCATTAAGTGGATATCAAGTATCTACCTAATTCGTTGGTAAAAGAGATGAAGAAGTAATAACCTTCTCTGATTGAAATTGTATTCCACCATACACTTCAAAGTGTAAATAGGGCGGATATCTTGCTCTATTCATAATTCTTTTCTAGAAAAAATCATGAATTAACTTGCTTTGAATAAAAGATTCACACACACCAAGAGATTCCCAATCAAATGGTTTGGGAGACTAGTCAAAACTAGTTTCTAAATGTGATTTTCAATCGAGAATTCAGAAATGATTGGGATCACCAACTTGAGTCTTGTATATATGACATTTTATTTCTTTTTTTTTTTGGTAGAATGTGAGCTTTTGAATTAATAATAAAGAAGTTTACAACCTAATCTTTTACAAGACTCCACCTCAAATTAGACTAAGTACAAAAAGGACACCTAATATTAATCTTACTTAGCCAATTACAATCCCTTGGCATGATACAATTACTTAACTTGCCTACAAGTCTGCCATGCACCTGTTGTTGTATTTGTTGAGTCAGCTTCTCAGGCCTGCAAAGAGTGAGGTCCAAACGAGCAAAATTCCTTTGCATCCAGATAGCATACCAGGCAGCCAGCTTGACTACCCTACAGATTATTCTTTGCAGCTTAGACGAGGAGCTAGAATGGACATTGAGTTTCAGCTGCAACCAAGTTTCCAAACCTGCAATAACCCTTGAGGAGTAGGCACAATCTCAGAATAAATGTTCATGTGTCTCCTCCCCCATATCACAGAGGACACAGCTAGCAGTAGTACTTAGGCCCAGCTTAAACATCTTTGATCATATGTTCAAGGCTGCCCTATGAATCAACCAACCAATAAAAGCCTGTTTGGGAAGAACCCTAGGATCCCAAACATCATGATACCAGAGTACAGGTGGGTGTGGATCCTGTAACCAATGGTATCCTACACTGATAGTTATTCACCAGTCGAAGCAATCCAACAATTATCCTGATAGCCACCTACTAAAAGATCTTTAACCCTACAAATATTCCTCCAATTCCAGTTAGAGTCAGGAGGAGGATGATAAGTAGTCCAATCAGCACCTTTCATATAGACATGATTGAAGGGTAATATCCGTATAAAACCCATAATTTGAAGGATTATAACGCAAATTTAATACGTGATTTATAGTCATAAACGAAAACAACAATGAAACGATAAAGATAAGAATTAACCTTCGGTCCTAGTGCAAATTGGCAATGAGAGATCAAAGTAGATCTCCTCCTAAATGATGCACCCAAGATTGTCCGAGAAATGCCCTGGTGCTAGAATGAATCCTCTAATTGCCTTGCAATATTGAGAGGATTATTTTGTGAGTTTTGCTTAGATGAGAGATCTAGGTTTCAGAGAAAAATAATCTCCAAAACCCTAGTTTTTTTTACAAATGAAATGCTTAGGTTAACAAAAGAGAGAGCCTCTCTTTTGTTCTCATGATTCGCCAAACCGAGTCCAAGGGGAGGAAATGGGCTTTCATTTCCTCTTCATCTTAACTCGTAGTCCGACATGTAATTCGCTAAGTGTATATGACGCGGTTTCATTATAAACTGTCATCGGTTATCGGTAATTAAAGCATCAACTAATAATACGGGTTAGTTGAATTATTAATACATGTCCGACAAAGACAATATTGTATAATTATATTCAATATACATTTAATTAAATATAAAACGCTTATATTCAATTTTACGAATTAATCGCTTAATTCACCTTAGCCATTATTATTTAATCCGTATTAAATAAAATATCTCAACATCACATTTTGACTAATTATTAGTCAAATAACTCGAACTAACTGGTTAGTCAAATTTGGCATCTACATGACTGTATTTTCATACCGTCACATCTCTCAAACGTATCCTATAGGTGTGACTTTTAGGGACCAGTTGATCACCGCCATCCGTATGACAATAACGTCAAACTTATCTAGCAAGCCAACCGTTATTGATAAACGTGGACCAACGGATTATGATACAAAAGTATACCCTTTGATCCTTTTAGAGATTTATAAGTCCTTGCACTAATCGTAAAGGACACCACCCCAACAAGCTCCCACTTGTCCGTACAAGTGTATGTGCAATGACGTTATCCGCACTAACTGGAGGACACAAGCCTCAACAAACTCCCACTTGTCCGTACAAGTGTATGTGCGATAACCGATTCTCATATTCATTTAAAATTTCTCCCACTCAATGTAAAACAATTTGCAGATCCGGATCCGCAAAGGTCGTATTTTACAATCGATCTGTATCTAGAGTGGTTTCCCCGACTAGAGAGTAACTTAACTGATAAAACGAATTCGTATTCGAGCATGGCCATGCATTTCGATTCATGACTCCTCGAGTGGCCCTGAGAAATATCGAGTACCTGATAAAGGCTGAATATTTCCTTCAACGCGAACTCCTTCCGATCTAAGCACAGCATGAAATGACCCAGAAACAATCTACTTGGCCCCCTGTTACGGATGACCGTGAGAAAGAAACCAAAGTCACCCAAAATCTGTCGTAGTCTCAAGAGACAGTCGATAGTCAAAAGAATCGACTCTTAGGATAACAATAGAGGTCCTATCCACGACCGGGCACCGAATGTTGTAAAACATTTAGGACTCCACGTTGATGTCACAATTGTGTCCTACGAGATATCCGTATAAATCGCCTCTGTGATTGGTCACAACCTTTGTTGACTTATGGCTCGTTGAACCCACCATCAACCAACGTCACAAAATAATTACCTTGAGTTATCAGCTCACGTGAGTAATTAAGGACCATAAAATATAATGTTTGTTCAGTTCACTTTGTGGTGTTCAACATTTGTCGTACAAATCCACATGAAAAACAAAATATATATATAAAATATCAAAACGATGATGTCGTATAGAGTACAAAAGCGAATGAATCTAATCCATAAAAGAGTACTACAACTTAGGAACACGTTTAATTCCCATGGAATGAACATGCCCTTCATGCTTATCTTGTCGTAATGGTTTAGTGAGAGGATCTGCTATGTTATCATCAGTAGCAATCTTTTCTATCACTACTTCCTTTTGCTCCACGTAATCTCGGATTAGATGAGCTTTCCGTTGTACATGTCTAGACTTGTTGCTAGACTTTGGCTCCTTAGCTTGGAAGATGGCACCTCTATTGTCACAATAGATGGTGATCGGGTCATTCGAACTAGGCACTACAGATAGTTCATGTAAGAATTGACGCATCCATATCGGTTCCTTTGTAGCTTCAGACGCGGCATAGTACTCGGACTCGATCGTAGAATCTGCTTTGTAACAGTTTGTTTGGAACTCTTCCAGCTGACTGCAGCGCCATTAAGAGTAAAAACGAATCCAGACTGAGATTTCGAGTCATCACGATCCGTTTGGAAGCTAGCATCTGCGTAACCGGTTGCGCATAGCTTTTGTTCGCCTCCATAAGTCAATGCCCAATCTTTAGTCCTCCGTAGGTACTTAAGAATGTTCTTGACAGCCATCCAATGTGATTCACCTGGATGCTGTTGGAATCGACTTGTCATACTCAATGCATATGCCACGTCCGGACGTGTGCATATCATGGCATACATGATTGATCCTATAGCCGAGGCATAAGGAATCCGTGTCATGCGCTCTTTCTCTTCCGGTGTCTCTGGTGACTGAGACTTGCTCAAATGCACCTCTGGAGCCATAGGAAGAAACCCCTTCTTGGAGTTAGTCATGCTGAATCTCTCTAGGACTTTGTCTATGTAAGACTCCTGACTGAGAGATAACATCCGTCGTGATCTATCTCGATAGATATGGATGCCTAGAATTCTTTGTGCCTCTCCCAGATCTTTCATCTGGAAATGGTTTTTCAACCATACTTTCACCGAAGTTAAGAGAGGTATGTCATTCCCAATCAGGAGTATGTCATCGACATACAATATTAGGAAGACAATCTTGCTCCCACTCGACTTGATATAAAGACATGGTTCCTCGACCGATCGTGTAAATCCATTTTCTTTAATCACTTGGTCGAAGCGATGATTCCAACTCCGAGATGCTTGCTTAAGTCCATAAATGGAACGCTTAAGCTTGCACACTTTCTTAGGATGTTCTGGATCGATGAAACCTTCGGGTTGTACCATGTACAACTCTTCCTCCAAAAAGCCGTTTAAGAAGGCGGTTTTCACATCCATTTGCCAAATTTCATAGTCATGAAAAGCGGCAATCGCTAAGATAATCCGAATGGAACGCAGCATGACTACGGGTGCGAAAATTTCATCGTAGTGCAAACCTGGCACTTGGGTGAAACCTTTAGCAACTAGTCGTGCTTTATAGATATCTTGTTGACCTTCCACAGAATGCTTTATCTTGTAAAGCCATTTGCATTGAAGAGGACGAACCTTAGCAGGTAAGTCAACAAGATCCCATACGTTGTTCTCATACATAGAGTCCATTTCGGATTGCATGGCCTCAAGCCATAGCTTTGAGTCGGAACTAGTCATGGCACCTTTATAGGTTGCGGGTTCACTACTCGTTAAGAGTAGAACGTCATCTATGTCATGTTCCTCGACCATACCAATGTATCTGTCTGGAGGAATAGAGACTCTTCCCGACCTCCTAGGTTCCTCAGGAACATTCACCGCAGCCGGGATTGAAGGAATTGATTCCTCCAATGGTTGCTCGGTAGATCTGTTGGAATCTCCGATGTGTCGAAGGTTCTATCACTCTTTGCATTCTCGAGAAATTCCTTCTCTAAGAATGTCGCACTAGCCGCAACAAATACACGTTGTTCGGTTGGCGAATAGAAGTAATGACCAAGTGTTCCTTTAGGATAACCTATAAAGTATGTCTTGACCGATCGCGGGCCGAGCTTATCCTCGTGTCTCCACTTGACATAAGCCTCGCAGCCCCAAACCCGTATAAAGGACAAGTTAGGGACCGTTCCCTTCCATAGCTCATATGGAGTCTTGTCAACAGCTTTAGACGGACTTCGGTTAAGTATTAGAGCAGCTGACAGAAGAGCATAACCCCACAATGAGTCAGGCAACACGGTGTGACTCATCATGGATCGAACCATATCAAGTAATGTTCGATTTCTCCGTTCGGACACACCATTCAAAGGTGTTCCAGTGGAGTTAAGCGTAGGGCAATCCCACAGTCTTTAAGGTGTTGATCAAACTCGTGAGAAAGATACTCGCCACCACGATCCGAACGCAGTGTTTTAATCTTTCTACCCAATAGGTTCTGACCCTATTCTCGGTATTCCTTGAATTTCTCAAAGGATTCACTTTTGTGCTTCATTAAGTAGACATAGCCATATCTACTTAAATCGTCCGTGAAAGTGATGAAATACCTATAGCCTTCTCGTGCGGTGATTGACATAGGACCACATACATCCGTGTGTATGAGTCCTAATAGGTCGGCAGCCGCATTCCAACACCTTTGAAGGAAATCCGAGTCATCTTACCGATGAGACATGATTCACATGTGCCAAATGATTGAAAATCAAAGGCCGAGATAGCTCCATTCTTGATGAGCTGTTTTACGCGTTTCTCATTAATGTGTCCCATACGGCAGTGCCATAGATACGTTTGATCTTTGTCACCAACCTTTAACTTTTTATTCATTACGTGTAATATTTCGGTGGTCTGATCTAAAACATAAATTCCGTTCATGGAGACCGCCTTGCCATAAATCATATCGTGTAAAGAGAAAATGCAAGTATTATTCTCTATTACAAATGAAAAACCAAGTTTGTCAAGTGCGTAAACCGAAATAATGTTTTTCAAAGACCGGGTACATAATAGCGATTATATAAAAATAACTCAAATCCGCTAGGAAGGCGGAGCACGTATGTTCCCCTTGAGACGGCAGCCACTCGTGCTCCATTCCCAACACGCAAGTCCACCTCACCCTTTACGAGGGGTTCGATGTTTCGGAGCCCCTGCACATGATTACACAGATGAGAACCACAACAAGTATCAAGTACCCAAGTTCCGTAACTTGCGTGGTTAATCTCAATCATATGAATAAAAGTAGAAGAAGAAGACATACCAACAATGTTTAACACGACCGCCTTTAAGTCCTCATGATAAACAGGACATGTACGCCTCCAATGCCCAGTCTTGTGGCAATGATGGCATTCCATGTTTTCATTCTTGCTCTTTGTCGCGCCCGATGAGGTGCTCGACTCACCAAGCCCACTCTTACCTGGACCCGACTTCTTGAACTTCGGTTTACCTCTCTAGGTTTACCTCGAGCTTTGCCCTTACCCTTTCCCCTTGTTTGTTACAACGAGAACATCCTGTTTTACAGCTCCCATCGAACTTCATGTCCTTCTCGGTGCATGCGAGAAGGAGTGCGATTCATGGGGACTTTTCTTCAAATCATTCATATAGTAATTCGCTCTAAATTGCGAAAAACCATCGTGGAGTGAGTGAAGCATGCGGTCAATAACAATGTTCTCGCTGATCTTACAATCAAGCGTCTCCAGCTTCTCGACATTCTCAATCATGCCGAGAATGTGTGGGCTAACCGTTGGCCCTTTCGGAGTCTCGCATCAAAGAAGCGAGTGGTATGCTCATAGGTCACGATTCTCGGTGCTTTCGAGAATTCCTTGGTGAGCGTGGTGAAAATCTTGTTTGCACCTTGGGCTATGAAGCGTTTCTGCAAATTGGATTCCATTGCAAAAATGAGTACGTTTTTAATCGCACCCGCTTCCATGACGAAATCGTTATATGTAGTGATCTCGTTAGCTCCAGCCGTGGGGCCTGGGTTTGACGGCATGGGCTCAAGCAGAAATTTGAGCTTCCCGTCAGCAGCGGCAAGATTCCGTATCTTTGCCTCCCGATCCGCGAAGTTTGATCCATCATTCTTCAGTCGAGTTGACTGATTCATCTGATTCATGAAGATCCGAAGCCATGACTCACGGTCCAATGTGGCACTTGGCATTGGGTCGTTCAAGTGACCAGCCATATTGTTATTAGCAGTTTATGTGAACGTGATCTACACTGAAAAAGAAAGAAAACGCAAAACGAAATAAGCAACTCATCGAGGTGATTTAAGTCTATTAAAATTTATTTTAATCGTGTAGACTCATTGCACTTGTATAATTGATCTCCCTCAAGAATAATACAAGTGATCCCAAGACTCAATTTCCGTAAATTGATAAGCCAACTGTTTAGCTAGTTCTTCCGTAAAAACTCTTGGTCGATAGATTTCCGTAAATCCTATCTATAGTCCACCATGATCACAGGATCGTACGAGTGACCATAGTGTTGAGATAAAATGAGTCAATCGGTTCCAACTTACCCGACGTAGAAGGGGTCATATTATGCCTACCGACGAAGAAGGGATTCATTGGAGTTTGACCTATAAAGACCGTTCTCAATTTTTGTTTATACGAGGAAGATCCCATCAACCAAGTTTCAATTCATTTTAAGTGAACGAATAACTAGCGTCTGCGTGAATGAATTAATTTAGGTGATGGCTTGGAAAAATCGTGTGACATGAGAATGTCAAAGAAAACTAACTCGTGACCTCTATATGTGTCAGTTTTCATGCAATAATTAGGTGGTTTGGTTTTAGGCGGAAAATGATGCATACTATCGTTACGATAAAATAAATAAATGAATGCAATACGTAAATAAAATTCCTAGTGTGGCCTATCCTAGTAAAAAGAACATAATACAACTTTGGATTCCACCGTTGGACCCGAAAAGCTTGTCTTGATGTTCCATCTTTGTTCATGTAGCGGGAGTGAGCATCCGGTCTCCTTCTTTAGTCTTCTCAAAATTACAATTAAAATTTACAAAATATAAACCTATTTACATTCTAAATAAAAACTGTAATTAAAAGAAAAATAAAAGGAGATACGAGATCTCAAAATACAACCAAGACCGTGTTCCATCATTACGGTAACACGTTCTACTAAGGCCACACTAAGTTACAACCGTTTGCAAAAATAAATAAATACGTAATTAAAAGCATTCAAATTAAACAGGAACGATAAATAAAATGCATCAACTAAATTAAATTTATTCGTGACATAATTCCGTAATTATGTTAAATTATCCAAACCACCAAAGATAATTAAAATTATGTGACAAAACTGCTTCATCAACTTAATTTTAATTCATTATAATCCGTTACTTTAAATCGTTTTAAAGTAACTAAATTGTTCGTGGGTGAACCGTTTCACTATCAAGCGAGTGCATAAATCCGTATTATGCAATAAATGGCCGAAAAAAAAATTTTTTTTTTTTTTTTTAAAATTCTGCTTATACCGAGAGCAAAACAAAAAAAACAAAACATAAAAAAAAAAATTTTTTTCTGTTCTTCACGGCCAAACCGTGAAAGACCCATTTTTTTTTCTTTTCTAGCTGCTCAATGCCGTGAGCAAGGAAAAAAAAAAACATCAGCTGCTTAAAAAAAAACGTAAGCAACATCAACCGACACAAAATCGATTTGACAAAATCCAATTGCAATTTGAACATAATCCGGATTAAAACAAAATTACAATTGACATGATCTTCACATATTGTTGTAATTATCGTTTAAAACAACAATTCGCAAAGAACAAATCGAAAACAAAACAAGAAAATCGTCACAAGGCACGACTTTCGATGCACAAAATTCAGCCGTGTAAATGAAAAAACAGCCGAGACAAAAAAAATTTTGTGCCACACGAAATTTTATGCAAACAATTGATAGATCTTTAACATATTGCAATGAATATCGATTACAAAAACAATATGCAAAAATCAAATCGAAAACAAGACAAACAATTACCAATACCGTGTATACTTGACACGGTTCCCAAGACAAGAAAAACGCAGCATAAAAAAAAAAATTCTGCCGAGTGCAAAACAGGCTGCCGCACGGTTTTCCAAGCATAAAAAAATCGTTTCAAAAATCGTTTGATGAAAATCACATAGAAAAATTTACGTGGCCTCGCTCTGATACCACTTGAAGGGTAATATCCGTATAAAACCCATAATTTGAAGGATTATAACGCAAATTTAATACGTGATTTATAGTCATAAACGAAAACAACAATGAAACGATAAAGATAAGAATTAACCTTCGGTCCTAGTGCAAATTGGCAATGAGAGATCAAAGTAGATCTCCTCCTAAATGATGCACCCAAGATTGTCCGAGAAATGCCCTTGTGCTAGAATGAATCCTCTAATTGCCTTGCAATATTGAGAGAATTATTTTGTGAGTTTTGCTTAGATGAGAGATCTAGGTTTCGTAGAAAAAATAATCTCCAAAACCCTAGTTTTTTTTACAAATGAAATGCTTAGGTTAACAAAAGAGAGAGAGCCTCTCTTTTGTTCTCATGATTCGGCCAAACTGAGTCCAAGGGGAGGAAATGGGCTTTCATTTCCTCTTCATCTTAACTCGTAGTCCGACATGTAATTCGCTAAGTGTATATGATGCGGTTTCATTATAAACTGTCATCGGTTATCGGTAATTAAAGCATCAACTAATAATACGGGTTAGTTGAATTATTAATACATGTCCGACAAAGACAATATTGTATAATTATATTCAATATACATTTAATTAAATATAAAACGCTTATATTCAATTTACGAATTAACTGCTTAATTCACCTTAGCCATTATTATTTAATCCGTATTAAATAAAATATCTCAACATCACATTTTGACTAATTATTAGTCAAATAACTCAGACTAACAGGTTAGTCAAATTTGGCATCTACATGACTGTATTTTCATACCGTCACATCTCTCAAACGTATCCTATAGGTGTGACTTTTAGGGACCAGTTGATCACCGCCATCTGTATGACAATAACGTCAAACTTATCTAGCAAGCCAACCGTTATTGATAAACGTGGACCAACTGATTATGATACAAAAGTATACCCTTTGATCCTTTTAGAGATTTATAAGTCCTTGCACTAACTGTAAAGGACACCAGCCCCAACAATGATCTATCCAAAGGACCCATAATCTATCAGCCTTTGTATAAATCCAATTCACTAGCTTTCCCACACTAGCTATATTCCACACCCCAACATCTTTGATACTCAGACCACCTTCTTTTTTACTGCAACAAACATGATGCCATGCCACCAAAGGTGCCCTGTTATATTCTGAACCCCCACACCAGAGAAAGTTCCTGCAGATACCCTCTATTCTCTTGACAACACCCTTAGGTATTAAGAAAATGGAAGCCCAATAGTTGTGCAAGGTATTCAACACAGAGTTTATAAGGACTAGTCTACCAGCATAGATGAGTTTCCTAGCCCCTATACCTCTAATCTTTGAAACAATCTTATCCAAAAGTACATTACAGTCAGCCTTGGTTAATCTGCCAGGTTGAATAGGAATACCAAAGTATTTAAAAGGGAGTTTACCTTCTTGAAATCCAGAGACCTGTGCTATATCATGTTTCAGGGACTCTGGCACTCCATTGAATACCACCTCTGATTTAGCAGCATTGACCTTGAGTCCAGAAGAGCCAGAAAAGGTAGCCAACACCCTAAGGATAAGCATGATAGATTGCACATCCCCTTTACTGAACATTAGGAGATCATCAGCAAAGAGTAAATGAGTCAATATCAAGCTCTTACACATAGGATGATATCTGAAATACCACTTCCTAGTAGCAAAGTCCATAAGTCTTGATAAATATTCCATACAGATGCAGAAAATAAGAGGAGAGATAAGGTCACCTTGCCTAAGTCCTCTCCTTCCATTAAAGAATCCAAAATGAGCACCATTAAGGTTAAGAGTATAGGTTGGAGTAGATATACAAAGCATAATCATTCTTCTAAACTTCTCAGGGAAAAGAAGAGCCTCTAACATCTGGTCTACAAAAGCCCATTCAATTGAATCATAAGCTTTTTGGAGTTCAAGCTTGAAAAGACAACGAGGAGAGGCTTTCCCTCTATTATACTGCCTAATGAGATCTTGGCAAATCAATATATTTTCCAAAATGCTCCTCCCTTTAACAAATGCACCTTGAGTCTTGCAGATCAAATCAGGGAGAATAAGAGCCAATCTAGAGCAAAGTAACTTGGAAATAATTTTATAAAGAACATTACAGCAAGAGATAGGTCTGTAATGCTTCACACTAGTAGGCCTGTCAATCTTAGGGATCAAAGTGATGACAGTAGAATTTATCTGAGTTAGCAACTTACCAGTGTCAAAAAAATTAATAACAGCCTCACAAATATCATTACCCACAATGTCCCAAGCATCCTTATAAAAGTGACTGGAATAACCATCAGGGCCAGGGGATTTATTTGAGGGAATACTGAAAAGACATTTCTTGATCTCATCAGTTGTGACAGGTCTATTCAGTAAGGTCCAGTGTGCCTTAGTACAACACATCCCTTGCCTGACTACATTAGAATTAACAGTATCAGTAGACTTATGAGAGCCCAGGAGTTCCTTGTAATAGTCCAAAAAAGCAGACTATATAGCAGTCCCATGAGTACAAAGTCTACCATCTTTATCCTCTATCTGGAAGACCTTGTTCATCATCACTCTTTTTTTTATAGAATGATGAAAATAAGAAGTATTTAGGTCTCCCTTCAGGGACCATTGCACCTTTGCCTTTTGAATCAAGAAGCTATCTCTGGAAATTATAAGATCCTTTAGATCATGAGCCAAATCCAGTTCCTGCTGCAGGAGATCAGCATCACTAGGGTTATCAATAAGTGCTTTCTGAAGAGTCTCTAGGGCAAGACTAGCTATATTGGTATTATTCTCTATATCAGAAAAGCATTCCATGTTGAGAGCTTTAAGAATAGATTTCAGTGCTTTAAGTTTTTTGATAATCCCAAACATCTTAGTCCCCTGATAATGTTTTGACCAACAATCAGAAACCAGAGATTTAAAATTTGGGGCAGTCCCCCACATGTTAAAGTATTTGAAGCTTTTCCTTCCCTTAATCTCAGAATTCCTATCCCGAACTGTACAAGGACAGTGATCAAAAAGGCCCTCGGGATGGAAATGAGCCACACTATCTCCAAACTGTTCAAACCATTCTAGATTCCCCATAGCACGGTCAAGCCTACTATAAACTCTCTCCAAAGGAGCCTGCTTGTTTGACCATGTAAAAAGAGTACCAGTAGCAACAATATCCTCCATACAACATATAGATACACAGTCCTGAAAATGCTCCATCTCAGCATCAGATGTGCTCCCACCCAATCTCTCAACTGGACTAAGGACGGTATTAAAATCACCCAACCAAAGCCAAGGTTCATGACAGTCCTCAGAAAACTTCTTCAAAAATTTCCACAGTTCTAGTATTCCATTAAGATCATTAAAAGCATAAATGAAAGTGAGGTAAAATCTCTTGTTATCAATTTGAGAATGAACCAACATATGTATATGTTGAGCACTATAAGATAAAAACTGAATATCAAAAAGATTAGGCTTCCAAAACACCCAAATCCTACCACCCTTATGCCAACTGCAGTTAGTGGAGACACTTCATCCATCACAAATTGAGGTATTCTTCTTCAATAGATTACCAGGTTTCAGTTTTGTGTCCAGCAAACCAAATAAACCCACCCCATTATTGTGCATAAACCATTTCACCACTTTTTGCTTATTCAGGTCATTAAGACCCCGTACATTCCAAAATCCCAGACTATGAATTAATATCAGGGTCAGGGGGGTCCTTTCCACTCTCTACCACTCCCCCCTGAGCAGCAGAGTTACTCTTCAATGAATCCATGAAAGTATAAGGGCTAAATCTCCCAGACAATCTTACTTCAACAATCCCATCCTGCCTATTCATACGCATGATTTGCTTAGCTGGCGTGGACTTGATGGTAGGAGTAGCTCTAAAAGTAGCCAAAGGAGGGAAATTTGCAGGTAACAGGGAGGGAGGGGTTACAATATCCTCTGGTTCTTTCTGTGGTTTTTGCAGAGGTCTCCCTACTTTCTGCTGTTTAGGAGGATTCTTAACAGAGGGAACCTTAGGCTTCCTCTTATCAGGTTTCCTGCATTGAGCCGAGTTATGCCCAATTCCATTATAGCTTGAGCAGGAGATAAGCCTCCATTCATGCTCTACCCTGACTGTCACCAAGTTACCAGACTCATCTAAAAATCTCAGTTAGTTCCTGATCCATAGGCAGTTCAACCATTACCCTGGCATAACTGAGTCTAACTTTATCCTGAGTTTCAACATCCATTTTAACATAATTTCCAACAAGCCCAACATTTTTTGGTAGACAATTGCCCCAAAAACTTTAAAGGAATTCCATATAACTTGATCCAAACAGGGACAACTGCGACCTTCTCCTTAACTAAGTCCATATCCGACTCCCATGGTTTAACAATAACAGGCTTATTATCAAACATATAATAACCAGACCTAAGTAAGGCATCTTTACCAGATTTCTTAGTCAATCTCACAATGAAAACACCATTATCAAGGAAAGAAACCCTATCAATACCAAACTGACCCCAGACATTATAAACATAATCCACAACAATATCCCAAGGTGGGTTTGCACCCAAAATATAACATGGTATAGAGTAACTCCAGAATTCTACCTCGGGTTTAACATCCTCTGCTGTAAACTGAAGTAAGTCTGGTATTTCCTCCTCTTCAAGTATCGGCTCCATAATTGGGATATCCTTTCCACCATGCCTAACATACCAGCTATCAGGCTGAACTGTCTCTCCTTCAGTCAAATTCAGGACAGGAATACCCTGAATATCATTCATAGCTTTTGTTCTACCAGTATCTGATAATGAAGGACGAGGAAAGTTACCACCTTTAGGAACACCATGTGTAGTAGGTTGAATTATCGAAGCTTTTGCTGAATTTAAGGAAGATTTTATGGTTGAATTTAATGAAGTAAAACGATTTTGTGAATGTTTGAGCGCCGTCATGTTGTTGCACGTAGAAGATTTTCCTAGGTCATGAATTTTAGAGCTTTTCTCTCTCTAGCCACACTATCTCCAAATTCATTACTTAGATTTTTACGACATTTTATTTATTGTTTGAATATAATTACCTTAATTTCTATGGTCTCACCATAAACTTAATCGTGGTATGTTAGGGCACAACGCTTGTTTTAATTGCATAATAGAGAAACCCTTTGCGTTTTATACAAAAAACTTGAATTATATTCTTATTTAGACATATTGTACATCATAACAATTATTGAGGTACATTTCTAAACTAAAATGAGTACATTACAACATTCTTGCTAGACGTCACACGATAATGCCAAATATTATGATGAAATCCACAAATTTGTATCAAATACTCATGATGTGGTATTTGGCAAGAATGCAATGTCATAGATTTTCAAGGAGGAATATGTTGGAGTCACACGACCAACTTTCTTGATCTTTACTTATTGGGGTTTGTATCTATTTTAGTGTCTAACACCTTCTCTTTCGAGCCTAGTTCTATCCTTAACAATTAAGATAGGTACTTACTTCTTATTGCTCCCACTGACTTCAAGAATTTCCACTTGATGAAGACTTATCTTCATATAAATTCCTAGTTAATCCTTCACAAGGGTTAACTCTATTGTGGTATTTGGTTAATCAAAATTTCTAACAAATCAATTTACCAATTTAACATTGTCATGTTCTTAATAACTTTAAGTGCTAAATGACAAGTGTTTAGGTTGAGCAATAAGATTGTTGAACCATGAATGTATAGAAGAATTCATCAAAACATATTTTGACTAATTATTATTTCTATTCATACATCTTCACAATAAATCATACATAGGCATGTTAGGAATTTAAGATGCTAATCTTATATGACATAGGACAACTCCTATGGAGTTCTATGGAATAGAACGATTCCTATGTAACTAGTCCATGCCTTATTTAAACGGTTCATTTGAGGATTTAGAAAGAGATTCTATTTGTCGTTAGTAATTGTGGTTTAGCGGAGACTCGTGTTACAATCGAATTGATATCGTATATTAATAGGAGAAATGATAAAGAACAACATAAAACAACGAAATAGTGGGAAAAGAAACATTCATCGTTAATATATGAAAACATTTTAGTATGTTTTAGCATTTATATAATGGCCTCCACCCAATTATATAAATGATTCCGAGATCCAAATCCATATTAACTTGGGCACTGGAAACCGATACATCCCTCACTAATATAACTTGGTGGGTTAACTCTTTAACCGATTCTGCAATTAAAGTGGCACGCTTCCCAAGGATTCCATCTTGAACGGAACGCCTTTCCGATTGGCACCTTCTTGAAGGAACTTCGGAATTACAAATAATAATAAAATTACATAGCATTTCTATTACACATTTGTAAAAATGAATCTAATAAGAATAAAAGTGATACGAGATCACATGAAAATTACAACCGAATCGGTATTCCCTTACATAACGGGTAATACCGATTAAAACTAAGGCCATACTAAGATAAAATTACATAATTCAAAATTACATAAATAAAATATGCAGCATGAATATATGTGTCTAACATGCCAAATTAATGTGCCAAATCGCCCTACTTAAACCTTATATCTTATATGATTCGGTTTTATGGAAATGCGTGATAATAACTTATTAAAATCACAAATTAATACTTAAATTAAATTTAAGCCCAAGTTAATTATCTTAACCTTTTTAGGAGTCAAAAATTAGTTTTCACTAAACATTTGACAATAATTCAACTTGGTTTTGTATTATTGCTTATTTAAACTTCTTTTAATCATAATAATTATGAAATAATTCACAATAAATCATAAAAATTTGAAAAAATTCGAAATCACATTTTTGCATATACTGGAATATTACCAAGATTCAAAAAACTCAATAAAATTTGCCCACAAAATATTTATAATTTACTTCATTAATAAATCGTATAAATCATAACTTTTACCATTTAATCCAAATTAAACATAAAAATTATGAAAAAAAAAATCAAAATCAAAATTTTGAACATCCTTAAATAATTTCATTAAATGTGGGGCAATGGTAATGCAATTTATTGAGCATCCACACACTTCATTTCTACTCCTTCTACACACTTCAAACACAATTAGCAAACCCTCCTTTACCTTCTCTCTTGTAAAGTATCACTAACCATGCAAACGAACTAGATGCAATAAAACAGCACTTAATGAAATGCAAAATTAGGGGGTTAGGTGGTTTAGGGAGGACTCCACCAAACTCCTCTCCTTGTTAAGCTTGTCAAGGGGCCAAATCTAGGACGTTGTTGATGTTGCTCAATGTCCCATGGAAGTAATCGAAAGCTTGTTCACAATTGTTGAATAAATCCCATGAAGACTTGGGTAGACTATCATCATAGGCTAGGAATCCCATTTCATAAGTATTTGAATTGGGATCAACATAGTCTTTATCAAAATCGAAGGACATTGCATTTCTAACATAGGGATTGAATATCCCTTCAAACGCATCATGCTAAAGACCATTGATGTCTTTGGTTTTGCCATTCACATCTTAAATTCATTTTCTAGCAATAGCAACCACTTCTTTCATAGAATCATTTTGGCCTTCAAGGTCCATTTCCTTTTCCTTACAACCCGGAGCATCCAAGGTTGCACTCTTGTTCTTGAGTTTCTCAAAAATTCTTAGCTCTCCATAGATAGGAATTTCTGTTTCATCAACCTCTTGCGTCCAAGTTGGAGTCTCTACCTTGCCTTTCTCAATAGGAGACTCATCTTTTGGATGGGGACAAGGAGGAGTCTCATATCAACTTTATCATCTATGTCATTAGGGGTATGGTCTACTATGAAGCATGGTTCCTTGAGGTTGGGAGCTTTCATCACTTTGATAAGATTGAAGGTTATCCTCTCATCGCCTACCTTCAAGGTGACCATTCCATTTTTCACATCTATTACCGCTCCGGCGGTGTGCAAGAATGGTCTTCCCAGAATGATCGGGATATGAGCATCTTCTGTCATGTCTACGATAACAAAGTCAACGGGGATGAAGAACTTCCCCACTCTAACCGGTACATCCTCCAAGACTCCTAGGGGTTTCTTTGTAGAGTGATCCGCCATTTGATGCGTCATACTTGTGCACTTTAACTCTCTCATCCCTAGCTTTTCACAAACTGAGTAAGGCAACACGCTTACACTTGTTCCAAGGTCACATAGTGCCTTCTCAAATCTTGTATCGTCAATTGTGCAAGGGATAAAGAAACTCCTAGGATCTTGTAGCTTTGGTTGTGAAGTACCTTGTAGGATAGCACTAGAAGTATCGGCAAAAGCAATTGTTTTCATTTGGCCAATGGACTTCTTCTTTGTGAGGATATCCTTCATATACTTTGCATAAGCCGATACATGGGTAATTAACTCGGTGATATATATTATATTTGACTCTCCGTAATTAATATCTTATATTTTAATATCTTGCATTTTATAAGTTACATATATTTATATCTTACACATAATATTTATTAATCAGGAAATTAATTAAGTTGATGGGAAAGAAGTGTTGGGCCGCGAAAAGGTCGAAGAGGCCGAATGGGTTGAGTAGGCCGAAGACCCGGTTACCCATACATATATATACCTTATTTTCTCCATCTTATAGTCCTTTATTCATTTCATAACACACACACACACAAAACCTAACACAAAATTTAGAGAGGAGAGAGTCGAGACATACAGAGGCAGTAAG
This sequence comes from Silene latifolia, assembly GCF_048544455.1. Taxonomy (NCBI): domain Eukaryota; kingdom Viridiplantae; phylum Streptophyta; class Magnoliopsida; order Caryophyllales; family Caryophyllaceae; genus Silene; species Silene latifolia. The sequence goes on from NC_133538.1 coordinate 173,850,217, forward strand.
TGGATTATACATCTGATGTAGTACATCAGATAGTATTGTTTTTGAGCATTAAGATAAAGTTTTTGAGTTTTAATTTAAAAATTTTGACTTTTATTATAAAGTTTTTGAGTTTATTTACTTAAACATTAATTTCAAAAAGTTACATTATAACTCAAACAAATTACATATAAGCTCAGAAAAAATTGATTTTTGACGTCATAAAACTAAAATGTAATTTATATACTCTATAGAACTAAAAAAAATACACAAAAACTCAAAAAGTCATTAAGTGTGAGGTAGTACATCTGATGTAGGCGCACGAGTGAGGCGGTGTTGAGACGGATTTTCTTTCTAATTCCTTCTTGCTAATTTGTAGGTATAATTCTTATGCTATATTAGTTCACGTTATGGCTTAGATAGGTATAAAGTTTACGTTTGAGCTAAGTTGACTAAACCCTAAAGATGGGAACTTGGAAAATTACCTTGTAATTATGAGACGGTTTTATGCTGACATCTTGATAACGGATTGTGGATGTTGGGTGATAAGGACGCGTGGCGTGGCTTGCGTGTGGACTAACCGTGACCGAGACCACCTTAGGGGCTGAGTGCGACTGATGGGGGAGCTTGGCCGAGGTGGCCGTGGATCTGGCAGAGTATAGGAGACGCGGTGGGGTGGCTCGCAGGGGATTGTAATCGTTATAGTTAGTTTATGCGACGATATTTATTTGTATACGTAGTATGTTAAAGTAGGCCAGGCACGACTATAACAACCCGACCCGCCACCATCGTAACACAACCCCCACTACTACAGAAATCATGAAGGACATCGGACTTCTAGACACATGGACATCGGATTATAGGCCGATGTAGAGTTCAGTCCCGTCCATATGGGGTGTAATGGACATGGGACTTTAAACCAATGTCCATTAATATATGCACATCGGATTTTTAAATATATCCGATGTCCATATGAGTAATGAACATCAGATTTTAACATTAATCCGATGTCCATATGTGTAATGTACATCAGATTTTTATAGAAAGCCCATGTCCTTTGAAGCTTAACATTAATCCGATGTCCATATGTGTAATGTACATCAGATTTTTATAGAAAGCCCATGTCCTTTGAAGCTAGAATTACATCGAACTTTTATAAATCCGCTGTCCTTTATATTGTTTTTTTTTTTAAATTTGAAAAGAGCAGGCCAATTCATATTGCATTACACCAATTTGAATGCCAAAACATTAATACAAAACATGCCAACTGCCATTCAACCAAAATGATCGATTTCAATTAATAAAAACCGATCCCAATCAACATACAACGCAACCGTCTCCGTCATCCGAATTCAACAACTAACGAACAACAACAAAGGGCATAACAAATCCCAGCCAACATAACATATGGTCTTGCAGATCATGTAATCAGTTTTTCAAAATGCAACTACCTAATACATTACTACGCTAGCTAGCTATCTACGGCTAGATATTGAGAAAATAGTTCGCCCACAAGTCCCGAACCTCATCTAATTCTTCTTGTGAATATGGCGTGGTGTCTTGAAAAACCTGTAATGCATATTAATGACAATGGGGCGATCGGACATGGCCTCACAAGGGCAGCTTCATATAAGCTAATAATTAAGGGAAAAGGGTGCAGCAGCTAGCTCATTGAATTGGTGGCAGGTTCGCCCACAATGCGTATAGGCAGCAGGTCAAAGTAGGATAATTACTTGAAAAAATACCAAGTTTTGCTATAATGTCGAAACTGGGTTTATACTTGAATTAGGTTTTGCTGACATAACGATAAATGACTTTTTGAGGAGTAAAACCCTCAAAAATGTAGACTAGAAATAAGATGGTTTGGGACCTTATGCGATAATACTTGACTCAAACACTATAGACTAGTTAACTAGATGTTTATCTAGGAACACAAACACATTTGATTGAAGACAAAAACTGTTATTTGTCCATTATTTGTCCTCACTTAAGCTCAAAAGCACAAGGCCTCGTACTAAGTGGTGGGTGGTTTCCTCTAAATCATTTGGGGTGTTACAAACTCCCCCACTTAAAGAACACAACGTCCAACGTCCTCGTTGTGCCTCAAAGCTGACCGCAGCCAAGCCCAGAATCCTCCCCCGCTAGGTGGGTGACCCGGGTACTCCTGACAACAGGCTCACCACACAGTCGCAGGGTTGCTCTGATGCCATTTATAACAATCCGACCCACCACGGTCGTAACACAACCCCAATAAGATGGGATGTGTACCTTTAGGCCCATTACTTGTTCTCACTTAAGCTCAAAAGCACAAGGGCCTTGTTACTAAGTGGTGGATGGAATCCTTTATAAACAGATCACAAGCTCCATATTTTTCTGATGTGGGACAAATTTCCTCTAAATCTCTTGGATGTTACAACGACGGTGTATGGAGTGGGCCGTGGACCTGAGGACAAGTGATGCTGAGTTGTGAACTGAGACGGAAATTGCAGTCGTGTAATTGGCCGTGGAATAGTGTGGGGGTCGTGAGCCTCGGAAGCTTATGGTCGTATGTGTTCCGTGGTATTGTGTCTTATGAATGGAATATTTATATTACTATGTTCTGTTATTTCTTAAGCTTTCTATTTAGCATGTGGTTGACTGTTTTATGTCATGTGTAAATTGTCACCTATTTTCGGAGTGGCCTCTGTTAATCCATTCAATAATTTCTGATTGAATGGGGAGCAGTTATTTAAGCAAGTCCAGTTAGTAACTGTAGTGCTTGTTGTGCTGGGAGTTGGACGCATGACAGGTCAGAGGTCGAGTCTAGAATCACCATAATTAGTCTTCGATATAATTCATTTGAATATTTGTGCTGTTTAGTGGCTCAGTTGTATTGTACTCTTGTCAGTTGGTGTAAGATTTTTGCAAAGACAATTAAGACAGTTGTTATTTAGGAAGTTACGAAGAAAAAAATTTGGATTTACATAACCTTCACTTAGAAAGAAGATATTGAAAACAGAAAACATGTTACACGGTTGGAGACTATCGAGTCACCATTTGTAACACCCTTACCCAAACCTAGGATCGGTAGCGATCACTCACGGTAACTTGTAGGGCTGTGTACATGACCCACAGATCAACATGGGTCCTTTTCAGCACATTTTGTCCTCACTCATGCGCATCCCGGAAACCTTCCCAGGAGGTGCCATCCTGAGACTATCTCCAATCTAGCACGCTTAACTGTGGAGTTCTTTTGCATGGATAACCAGAAAAGAAAGTACACTTTGTTGATATGAGTAGCACTTTCAATACATTTAAACACTAGTCAGATTTTAAGCCTATCAATGGACCTCTTCAAAGGGGTACGCCACACGAATAACGTCTTCGGTTTAGAGTATTACCCCATTTGTTTTATACTCCATATATTATTATATACTGCGATCAAAAATGCATTGAAACTTTGGAACATCTCTTTCGAGACCGTAGCCTCGCTCGAAGACTCTGGGCGGGATCAATTTTAGGCATCCGGGTGGAGAGTGCTGCAGGTATTTCGCTCTCGGACTGGATATATGACTGGATAAGGTACTTGTCCACTACTGAAGGGGGAGAAGGCAAATTGATTACCTTTGTGGCCGTCCTGTGGGGTTTGTGGTCGTTAAGGAACAATGTCATTTTCCAGGATTTGGATTTAAACCTGTTTACGATAACGGGGTGTTTCTATAATTCAATTCGGGATAAAGTACAAATGTTGTGTAACTCCTCACCTACAAAGCAACCCCTGTCATTGATACAAAACCCCGAAGAAGGTTCGACACATGAAGACAGGGAGGCCATTCGCAATGGACATCCCGTTCACCTTATTGGAAATCACAGCAATTGCGAGGTGGTAAGGGTCAAAGTGGATGCTAGCTGGGTACGGGATTTTGTAGCGGCGGTAGGTTGGATTGCCTTCGACCATACGGGAAAGGAACTCGAGAGGAGGCAGATGCGCACCAGCGCTGAATCGGCTTTGCAAGCAGAAGCACTCGGAGTCAGAGATGCGAGGTGGTAAGGGTCAAAGTGGATGCTAGCTGGGTACGGGATTTTGTAGCGGCGGTAGGTTGGATTGCCTTCGACCATATGGGAAAGGAACTCGAGAGGAGGCAGATGCGCACCAGCGCTGAATCGGCTTTGCAAGCAGAAGCACTCGGAGTCAGAGATATTTTGGTATGGGCTCAGGAGAAGAGGATACTTCACATTGACTTATCGTCTGACTGTTTGCAGCTTATCAATCAGATTGCGGGGATTGACAAGGAGGATCATATGATTGCTGGGATTCTAGAGGATTTTCGTGATCGACTTAGTTTCTTTCATTGCTTGAGTCTTAATTTTATTCCGAGACGTCTTAATAATATAGCGCATAGGTTGGCTAAGCAAGCCATGCGATTGTAAAACCCTATCTTTACAGCTGTCAAAAAAAAAAAAAAAAAAAAAAAAAAAAAAAAAAAAAAAAGCTCTTGTTCAAGAAAATAAAGAGATAAATTAAAGTTATCGGCAGAAATTAACACAAATTTATTTAAAAATTTGGTGAACATCTACAAATTTGGTGTTGGAGACAGCAGGCTGTTTCTCCTAAACAACTCAAGTTAAGAGACCGAACTCGGGAGGAAGAAGAGGAAAAAAATAATTTGAATGGTAAGGACCTCGGCCTAGATGGGAACTGGTTCGGCCTCGTCAAGAGCTAGAACTCCAGGAAGCTCTTTGCCTTCTAGCAACTCCAAACTAGCACCACCTCCAGTTGATATGTGGCTCATTGCCTCCGCCACTCCTACTTTCTCTACTGCTGCCACTGAGTCACCACCCCCGATAATTGTGGTCACTCCTTTCTTGCTAAGCTCTTCAAGCTTCTTAGCAATGGCCTGCACAAGGCAAAGGCATAACAAGATAAATGGTTTTATTTTTATTGATGACGGACGAACCCTAGCAACTACATTTAGTAAGCTATATTTTTCAAGTGATTTTTAGCTTCGTAATCCTTAAGTCTTTCGTCCCATTTATATTGTCTCTCTTTGACCACTAATATCTCACAAGATACAATTAGTTAACTTTTTTAAAAGTAAATAAAATGCTAACAATTGTATTGATAATGTGTTAAAAATGCAAAAACACTATTTCTAGATAGCCTTTTATAAAAATTACGTCAGAACATTGCATCGAGCGAGTGCTACTTCACAGTATAAGGACAGGCATTATATAACCAAAGTGCATATAATGTGAAGAACTTTCGCACACCTCTGTTCCAGCAGCAAACTTCTCAAATTCAAATACTCCCATGGGACCATTCCAGATAACAGTCTGAGCAGTGTCCAAAGCATCGCTGAAATTCTTAATAGAATCAGGTCCAATATCTAATCCCATCCAGCCATCTGGGATTTCGGATGAAGGAACTATCTGCAATATGCCATACAATAAATGTAACTAAAATCCTTCTTCCATCATTTCAAACAACAAAAATAGAATGTTATTTTTCTATGCTCAAAATTGAAATAATTATCAAGTCGGTTTGGGTTAAAACTATTATTAAAAGATGATTTCATGTACATTTTTTTTTGGTTCTCGATTGGAGCATCTTTGGTTCTTCACTGAATCGCTAAGCAAAGACGATCATGAAACGCTGACTAACTGAGCAAACATGAACTTCAATCACTGAGTGGATTTTCACATATAATATGTTGTTTATTGAATTTGAGGATTTTGTAAACAGTTGGTTCGCTTAATCATTCGCAAAGAATACTTTTTGATAGTTGTGCGACTCAGCAAAGTTGTTTTAAAAGAATCAACCGAATCCTCAGTGCACCCATTTTTTCTAAATAATTTCTAGCCCAAACACATTTTGTTAAGTACTACTATACTTTTCAAGATTAGGATTTCAAAAACAAAAAAAAAAAATGATAACAAAGACGGCAGAAAGCCAACCAAGTTTACCTTGCTGTTTGCATCAGGAGCAAACTTGTCAGCAATAACTACATCAGAAGGTAACAAAAGAGAGACCCCTTTTGCCTTGGCCTTGGCAAGGAGAGTTGTTGCAAGATCCAGTTTGTCCTCTTCCACAAGGGATGATCCAACTGAAAGACCTTGAGCTTTGTAGAATGTGAAGATCATTCCTCCTCCAAGAAGTAGAATATCACATTTCTCTAGGAGTGACTCGATAACACCAATTTTAGAGGACACCTTTGAACCACCAACAATAGCTGCAAATGGTCTCTTAGGAGTTGAGACTGCTCCTACAAGGTAATCCAGTTCCTGCTCAAAGCAACGGTTTTGATTAAATGATCATGAAATACAGAAATAATACAGGAAGACCAACTTAAAAATCATCATTTAATGTTATGAGCCACAGAAAATATGGTAACTGTTTGGCATGTGTTGACGATGTTGTACATCCAGGAGTAAAATTGATCAAGTATAATACATGATACTCAATATTAACAAAAGATGGGCACAAGCAAGGATATTATTTCTTCAAATCTCAATCTGAAGACATATATGCGGAATAATATATAATAAAAATGGAAACCAGAATTTTTTTTTGAAGACTTATCAAGCGAAAAGTTAGAACTCACAAAGTTGCTAAGAATCATATGAAAAAGAGAAGATGAACTTGTGTGAAAGATACCACACACCCGCTAATACAATTGGCAAGGTCATAGAGGAGCGGGTGGTATTTATGACCTTTAAACCGTCTGCAGCAAAACTGCCAATGTGGCTCACTTCTCACCATAAGAATCTAGTGTGTATCTCTTGATTATATACTAACTTGTTCACATGCACAATTCAACCACAGTCAAGTATGACAGAGGAATATCAAAGGTTTTCTTCCGAAAACAATTTTCTGAATGCAGCAACTGTGCAGAACAGGAAAAGAAATACTGCCTACCTTCTGCAAAAGGAACCCAGCAACTGATGGCCTCAAAAACTTGGTAACTCCTTCAGTTGATGCATGTGCTCTGTGAGCAGTACCAAAGGCATCATTCACAAATAGATCGGCCAAGGAGGCAAGCTTCTTTGCAAACTCGGGTTCATTCTTTTCTTCTTCCTTGTAGAATCTGACATTCTCCAGGAGCAAAACACCCCCTTCAGGAAGTTTAGCAACCAATTTCTCAACCTCGGGACCAATGCAATCATCAGCCTTGACAACCTTAGAAATTGTAGGCACTATTAGAAAATATATCCTACAATGGAAGAGAATGACCAAAACATGGAAATGATTTTTAAAAAAAAAATGGTCTTGCAAACGCAGCTCTTCATATCTTACCATCAGAAGCATAAAAGACCCTCCATTCACTAGAATTCATTACAATTACTTTTGGATCAAAATTATGTGATAGAATATTGGGGGAGTGTTTTTGTGGGATACTCTATATTTCTTACTCAAAATGGACATGTAATGAATTGATTTCTATATCCGAACTCCAAAACAAAAAAAATCAGTAACAAATATGAATGTGAAGTTAAAGCAAAAGATGTACCTGGATGCCGAGGAGTTCAGAAAGCCTAGGAACCAGAGGCCCCAAGCTGTATTTTGGAGTGACACCTTTAGGCCGCCCCTAAATAAAGAAGATAAAAATAAAAATCATATATTTAATGCCTCACAATGAACCAAGTCACAAAAGAGCAATGTAGCATATGAGATCAAATGCTCAACTTATCGAATACCTCGCTTAAATACCTTAAAGAAGCTATTTAAAGGTAATCACTGCATTATAGTATATTTTCCCTATAGCATAACATACAGATTGCAGTCTATAGAAGAAAATGTAGGACAAAATGACATTAAACACACAAAAAATGGAGTAATAGCATGAGCAGAATCAAGTAATAATGTTATTTCAACGGACCATTTTCGTCAAAAAAAATAAGACGGGGTGGGGTTTTGAGACCATTTTCTTGTCAAATGTGACCATAATGGTCCAGCTAGTGTTTATAGCTTATGGTGGCTTTTTTCTTCTCAAAAGTGGCCATGTTTGGCTGTAAAGCGACTCAAAACCCCGTGTTATTGTTTCAGACGAAAATGGCCTGGCTTAAGAGAGACTTAGTCTAATGTTAAATAGATTGCATATTGTTGGTTGATCAACACGGAAAAACACAGCTATTGGAAAATTGGGAGGAAAGGGGGGTCGGATGTAAGCAGCTTAAAAGAAAGAGTTTGAGAGAGTGGATACCAAATGGCTGGAGAGAATGACTTTAGCACCATTATTGATCAAATACTTAATAGTAGGAACAGCAGCACGAATCCTAGTATCATCAGTGATATTCTGAGAGTCATCAAGAGGGACATTCAAATCAGCTCTAACAAAAACCTTTTTACCCTTCAAGTCTTCCGAGGTAAGGTCACCCACACTCTTTTTCGCCATAGAAACAATCCCTCTTACACTCCCCGTCTTACTCTTATGTAGAGATGGGATCTTTGAAAGGAGGACATGCTGTGTGAATGTGGGGTCTGCTGCGGCGGCGAACCCAAGACGGCGTACCGCGGGTCGGAGGGTGGATGATAGTCGGACTGAGCTGCTGCTGCGGACCGCGGATGAGGTTGAGGGTGTTGATTGAAGGAGGGAGAATGAGGATGATTGTGTTATTGTTGAGGATGCCATTTCGTATTGGTTGGACAATAACAATAACAATGAGAGTGGTGGTGAGTGTGAGGGACTAATAATGATAATGTGTGGGTGTTTGAGGAATTGTATTGGGGATGACGTGAGGATTTCTTATCGTTGGCCTGAGGTGCAAGATGCTTGATGATTTTTATTGCCTTTATTTATTCTAGCCACTATTCTGTTTTTACCAACCACTTTGTTCTCTGATAATACATTCATCATCACCGCTCATCAAACATCCTTTGATGCTTACAAATTTACAATTGCTTATAAATTTATCAATTAGTCTCCCTGGTGACATGCACTATTGTCACAACGAAGAGACGGGTCGATTTCATACCAAATTGTAATACTCCCTCTTATTCACTATTTTCTTCCCTATTTCCTTATTCGGGTTTTCTTCTCTATTTCCTTTTTTGGGTTGATTTGTGTGATCCAAATTAAATTACATGTGGGGTAGTGTGTTTTGTATGGTCCAAAATTGTTTTCTTATTCCTTGTGCAAAAAGAAAAGGGGAAGAATCTAGTCTAGTCTAGTCTAGTCTAGTATCTATCTATCTATATTAATAAAGGAAACTTTTTTCAAGCGATTATAGAGAGTCCAACTTTTATAAAAGACTTTTAATTTTTAAAACTTAAAAAAACTGTAGATAATAATGATTAGTTAAACTGAAGATAAACAAGCTACTGCTATTATATATATTATATATAGGATATAGTTTGGGAAACATTAGATCTATCTAAGATATAGTTTGGGAAACATCAGATCAATGTAGGATTCTTATAGCATTGTCCTATATAATACAAATACCCTTCCCATATTTGTCATGCTAATAAATGTCTAAATCACGTTTATCAAAATTATTTTCAATATTATTATTGACAGTTTAGTAGATTGTTGTAATTACGTGACTTTTCATGTATTATGAGCAACTGATTTATTTTTGCTTATCTAATTACGTGATTTTTGATGTAGTACGTGCAATTAGTCGATTTTTGTTTATCGTTATTTGTATTTTATTCTAATACATTCATGTCCTTTTATGTCAGGTATTATTCAGAAAGCGATACATATTAGCATCAAACCGATGAGCACACCATGATTGATAAGGTTTTTTCTTTTTATACCGAGTAAATAAAAAGAAATAAAACCATCCACGAGGACCACGACCATGCACTCTATTAGCTCTCATTGTGAATACTTCCTATACGTAATTTGCGATCACTTCAAATTAATTTCTATATGGAAAAAAAGTTGTACGATCGTAAGAAAGGTGTTCATTAAAGACGTTAAGCAAAATCTTAAAACAAAGGCCAATGGCCAACAAACCCATCAAAAGAATAATTTATCAATTATTCGCACTGCAAGTTGATCTAAATTAGAAATCAAAATTAACTTTGTGTCTCTCTATGTATGGCACTAACTAATTGTATGTACCACAAAACAATAAGCAGTACTCATATTAATCGCGAAAGTGGTAATTTAGCCCCATTACTTTGCCTAATCGTGAGATCAAACTCCTTAAGTTTAGATTGTAGCAATTAGGGCCCATAAGTTATGCAAAAGGTGAAATTAAGCCACTTATTCAAAATCTCATGAGAAATTCATTTTCTCACACCACAAAAACTCAATTAGATTATATTTTGTTTAAAGAAAAGTGCAATTTTTTTTAAAAATGTAAACAAAGACCATATTTTAAAATCTGGAAAAATAAAAATTTTAGTTTTGTGGACAAGGCCCTCGGGAACTGCGTCCGCGGGATCCACACTAGGCATAATCGACTCGAGGTTCTTTCGAATCGAATTAAGACAAATTAGAGTCGCCACCAAGTTTTTTGGGAACTTGGAACCGTTCAAGTCAACTTTACACCTTTCATCGAAAAGCATAAAGCCAATCGACTACGAGTGATTAAAGATAAAGACTTGTACCCTATATCACTCGATTAGAATGACTCTCGTAATCCAATGGTATTTAGACGGATCCACAAACCATAGATCTTGAGTAAGGGGTGAGGGTACGTGTTAGGAAGCCCATAAGGACACCTAACCCCGCCCACAATAAACGGCCTCTACTAAGTCAAGTGTCTGATTTCAAACAAGGTCATAGCTACTACGATATATGATATGCAAACATCGTTTTAAACCCTAACATGTGACAATAATTTCTATGTCGTTTAATGCATGAATACTAACTTTGTCAAAGTTGTTTTAGCATGTTGGTTGATTTGAAATAAAAGATGCGCAAACACGGCTTAGGAGGAATGGGGGAGCCATTGGGATCTATCCTATTACAACCCAGGCATTTCATGCCGACACAACGAGAAATAAATTACAACTCGATTTAATTACAACAACTATCGAAATTATTTTGACTCAATTAAAATAAAACCTATGTACATGATACAAAATTACAATACAAACTAACAAAAAACAACTCAAACTATTATGACTTAACAAATAAAATAAATGAAAACAAAAAAGGCTAAAACTAAGTTAGATTAATTAATGATGTTAGTCGATTTATTAATTAGTAAACAAATTAGACTAGAATTAAACTAATTAAATTAAATTAAACAAATACAAAGGTTTGAAATAAATTAGGTACAACTTATTGATTAAATTGAACCCAACTCATTAAAATTATTCACCAATCCATATTTATTAAAATAGGATTAGTAAACAATTAAAGAAACAAAAGAAGAAAAGAAATCAAAACTGGCAGACCCGTGCAGTGCACGGATCAGAAGTCAGAACAGACCCGTGCAGTGCACGGTTTTTTGTAGAAAACAAAGTTAATTGCATTTTAATTTCTAAATCAGCAAAATAAATTACGGAAAAATTCACTAAATTAAATTTACATATTTTGAACCTAAAAAAATAATAAAAACAAAATTTACAATATTAGAAACAAGTAAAACAAATTAAAGGTTAATTAATTATAAATTAAATTAAGTAATTACGAACTAGGTTAAAAACAATTCTAATTTGTCAACGAGTGAAAATGGAAAGGTGTTAAGCACGCACTTCCATGCTAGCGAAAAATTAGTGAAAGAGAAAGATGTATTCAATTAAGTTCTGAATCGTTAGTTGATTTTAAAGCTTATGTCGAAGCACCCTAACATGTCTAATTAGGTTATTTAAATGATCGGATGTCGTCTATAAGTCGTATGTTAACAATCAGAGGTCATACTAACATGCAACGGGTCCTAAGGTGGGTCGAATTGGCCGAGACAAACAAGGGGTCAAAAGCGAAGAGCGAAGTTAGAAAATTGTTTTATTTATGCCCTACCTTGAACACGAGGATATGTAAATGAGACGGGGTGTACGACCGACTGATGTAGCGGTTTCTTTTCCCATCTCAAGTCAACGCGGGTGTTCATGGTGATACTTTAACTCATACTCGGACTAAACTAGTTTCATAGTTAATTTAAACGATAAATAAAAAGCGATAAACAAACAAAACAAACTATAAAAGAACAAACATAAAAACGAAATAAAAAAGGGAGAAAGAGGAGGATTTGATGCACCCTCAACCTACATGTATCGTTGACACCGTCTTGGGTCGTAATCGATGGTAGATTTTATCTCGAGAGGCCGTCGTCGACGAAGAAACAAAGCAAACACGCGTTTTTGGCAAATCTGGATAGCAACTTTCAAACAATGATTTCTCCCTCGTTTCACGATGAAAATTCGATTTAAAAGATGTTTTGAAAACTAGAAAGAGAGAAGAACAGATATCTTAAAGCAACCCCTGCTCGTTTTGAGTTATTGGGCACGAAAAACGAGCACAAACAAATGAATCGATGACAGAACAAACCGCGAAAACAGAGTGTATAACACTCTGTTTTTCGAGGGAATTCGTGTACTCTCAAGGGCAATTTGGCTCGTAAATCTTTATCTAATGTGTATATAGATGTTATGTGGTTAATTAGGAACAAGAAAATCGAGTTTTGATGGAGGTTTGAGGGAGGAACGAATTGTTTTTCGAGGAGGACACACAAACAGTTTCAGTTTGTATGTCGATTTTGTGGAGGGTTTTTGAGAGGCAATTAGGGTTTGTTTCTGAGGTTTAAAGCTTGTGAGTCAAGGTAGGATTTATGGAGAACTTAGAGGAATGAATGTATGGTGAAGGGGTGGTATTTATAAGGAGTTAAAGTAGGGTAAAAGAGAGGGAGAGGCAGTCGGGCCTGCTGAACATAGCTGCTGTCCAGCAGCTTTTGGGGGGTTTTCTAGGGTTCGTTTGGGGGTTTTTCTTGGTGATTAAGGTAAGGTAATATGGGTAGGATATTAGGGTATGGGTTAGGGTTAATGGGCATGGGTTTTGGTGGTATTTGGAGCGGGTTTTGGGCTCGGGATTCATCACGCAAAACAGGGGGTAGGCTGTTTGTATGCGGGCTGTTTCGGGGGTGTTTGGGATGGAATTTGGGTCGTGGTTATGGGGGTTCGAACTGGGTTGGATGGGTAGAGGCTTAGGTTGGTTAGTGTACTCGATATTCGTGCCAACTCGTAAAGAAAACGGGCTCAAAAACCGAGCTAAAATCGAGCTCAAAAACACATGTTCAAAACGAGTTCTTTTCGATTTTCAAATCGATTTTTCAAATCAATTAACACATTAAAATAAATGATTTTTCAAACCAAATATACTCATAAAATGATTTTTCAAATCAATTATTTATTTTATTTTCAATAAAATAAATTTAAGAAAATAAATTCAAAAAAAGCTTTAATTTAAATATCATTTAAATTAATAAAATGAATTCACTTTAAAAAAACATTAATTTAAATATCATTTAAAATAATAAAATACTTCATCGACGACGCCCATTCTACATCGTAAAACGAGCTCCAAATAATGACAATGACAACTAAAGAATACATGTGTCCTATCATCATCGGGTGTTTGTCGGGTTCTCTATAAATTCCAATATCGACGGATACGGGTATCTACAGAGCCCCCACTTTGACTGAGGCTTGGACAAGGCGAAAGTCAAAGTATACCCCAGTCCCTCTCGACCGAGGATTCTTTGGGTCGTTTATAGTCCATTAGACTTGCGTATATAAGCTCTTGACCATAAGAAGAGACCATACACCGAAACTTTGTTGGGGATTGACTCTGCAACTTCATTGTGTCAAATTATCGTCATTGGTCGTCGACCCATAAAATTGCATATATGGTGGATTGAGCCTTATCCTTAGGCGCCTACGTATCCGTTTCTGACGGAATCAAACCTGCGTCGTAGTTCGGCAACTGCTGACACATGCCCAAAGTTTATCATCTGCTGGCATTTGTCCAAAATTCATCATCTGTTGACATTTGCCCAAAATTTATCATCTGCTGGCGCTTGTCCGAATGGGACGGGACTTTCCGAGGAGGTTGCCGCCGCTTTCATCATTTGCTTTCAGCTACGGAATTCTTCCATTTCATACTCTTGTATTGAATTGAATTCTTGGTGGATATCATCCTTTACATCTTGATAATGGTCTCTGAAGCCAACGGCTTCAGAGCCCCCAGTTTGCAATGGCTCTAAAGTCGAAGACTTTAGAGCCCCCAGTTTGCAATGGCTCTAAAGTCGGAGACTTTAGAGCCCCCAGTTGAAGCATATCCTGCTATATTTGAAACACAAAAACGTACTAGCAATAATCATCACATAAGCACATTTGGATCATCGATCTTGAAATTGGATCATTTGAAATACTGGGTCATCGACCCAAAAATTGAATTTGAAAATTTTGAATAATTGGGTCATCGACCCGAATTTTGAATTTGACATCATTTGGAATGTTGGGTCATCGACCCGAAATTTGAGTTTGAAATACTGGGTCATCGACCCGAAATTTGAATTTGAAAATTTTGAAAAACTAGGCCATCGACCCGAAGTTTGAACTTGACATCATTTGGAATGTTGGGCCATCGACCCGAAATTTGAGTTTGAAAGACTGGGTCATCGACCCGAAATTTGAACATGTTGAAAATTTTGAATAATTGGGCTATCGACCAAAAAAGATTCTACTACTTGGATCATCTATCCACAATTCGCAAAAAGTTTTTGAAATTTTGAAATTTTGAAATTTTTGAAATCGAACCTTGATGGGTGAGCATGAAATACGACTCAGACACTCTGTATGACCCGTAAACAACGTGGGCGTAGCCCGCTACCGTAAAACAAAAAGGAAAATAAAACCCTAAGTGTGCACGGGTTTTAATTCAATTATTGACTTGTTGGAGGTAGAAATGTAAATTGGCCGTTCCGGCGCCAAAGATGGCAAATGGGAATCACAAGGTCGTCGAACTTGGGACGGAGATATCGTATGGCATGGGCGTGCTCCCGAGGGCACATGGGAATCAAGATCACTTGGCATTGACAAGGTGGATTAAAATCATGGAGCAACAACGTTGGCTTCGCCCAGACACTAAACACAGACTGATTTTATGAGGACACTTAGACATCACACATGACTTTTGTTGGGAACATTCTGTCACTCTTCTCCTCGCCTCCTTTCTTTTCAGCGAGTTTCATCATTTCTTGCCACCGCCTTCTTTCTTTTCAGCGGGCTTTTACTATTTTTTCTTCCACGCCTTCTTTCTTTTCAGCGGGTTTTTCATATTTTCTGTTCCCAACACAAACCCACATCTATGTGACTCAGCATCCTTGCCTAAACCATTAGATAAAGCTCATTCTGAGACTTGATACTATTCATCCGAACCTATATCCTTATCCTAGCCTACATCGAGTGCTAAGACCGACTCAAACAAAGGTGGCTTCATTTAGACTTGGTTAAGACCCGTAAGAAACCGACAAGATGACAACTTGGTTGATGCGTGGATTGAATCCCTTATTCTGAAGGACTGCCTACGTATTCGCGTGGAGCGAAATCAAATCCGACGTAGTTCGATCAAGGTGCATTAAATTGGCATTTTGATTGTGTGTACACACTCGAAGGTTTCACCTAAGGTATCATGCCATATCCCATTCTAGCCTGTAAAGTACCGTTTAAATCCCGTGTTTGGGGTTAGGTGTAAAAGGCTTGGATCTTTTGGGATGTGGAGCTTGGTAATAACAAGTTGGAATGGTTAACCATCATTCTGAAGGTTTGTTTTGTGGTGCTAAGGCCAAGGTCTATGGTCAACGATGTGGTTGGAATGGGTGTCTCGGTTTTAATGAAATCCGAGTGCAAATGAGTTGGAAAACAATGTGGGTTCAAATCTCCATATCTGGACCCTAAAGGTCAAAATAACAAAGACAAGCGCAATGATTCTCAAAATTCCCGACTATCCCCTTGTAACTGTCTCAGGAAGGACTTAGGGGTAAAGAGGTTACTACTTAAGCTTTTGGGCTTCGCCCATTGAACCTCAACTATGGGTACTCGACTTGAATTCTGGCTTCCGTAACTTCGACATTCAACCAAAAAGCATTCCGCAATAACTTCAACATCTTTTTTCTTTTTTCTTTTTCTTTCATCTTTTTTCATTTTTTTTCTTTTGCTTTTTTCTCGTCCTTTTTTTTTCATCTTTTCATTCTTTTTCATCTTTTTTCTCTCTTTGAAAATGATCTTCTATTCATTCTCTTAGTCAAAAATGGACACACCTTGAAAACTGGGCTTCGCCAACTAATTTGGGTAAGAACTAACAATTCCTTGTTAGAACGGGTTGATATCTTCTCTCTTCGAGATGGGATGATTTTGTTGGGGAAAAGGCTTGCCTTCCGTCATCGATAGGGAAAACAAGGAGTTAGTCCGGGTTCGTCATAGAATCATCTAAAAGCTTGTCACAAACATTGGTTCAGATGGAGGTTTTCTACCACCAGACATGGAATAGGTAAAGGAATCAAACACGGGATCCTATTGTACCTTACATTTTGAAACGGGACATATTTCTACCCCAGGGATGCCTTTGAGTGTGTTGTGCATTTTATCATGCTTTCGGAATGATTGAGGATGGGAAAACAAGACATATTTGGAAACGAAACTGCGACTTTTATTGGAATGACAAATGCTTAATAGACTCGAAGGAACGATTCCTAGGACACACCCTAGGTCATCGCGGAACAAACGGTTCAATTTCAGGAAAAGAAAGTCCTAGACTCGACTCGACTAAAATAAGAAAATAGATCCCGACTCATAATTTTCAAATCTGGTCTTGAGCTTTCTCTTGTTCACCACAACTTAGATGCTCGGCTCTTGTCCTTGATCCCTTTGATGGTCTGCCTCCATCCTGAGGTATTCCTCTGAGGATCTATGCCAGTGATGAAGGTTGGTGAATCAAATTGTCTTTTATTAACTTCGTTAACGAGAGTACATTCTAGAGCAAGACTCCCGATTTGAATTTCATTCTTCGGGTTTGGCAAGGATTCGAAGCAATCCACAAATATTTTCCCGATAAACACCCCTTTCAAGTGACATGGGCGGATAAGATGGGAATAATCGACATTGTCTTCGACGGAAACAAAATTGGCGTGATCACCAAATGGATTGGTGATGTTATTGGGTTTAACAGTTGGAATCGGGAGTGTTCCATTCTCAATCATGTCTTGGATTTCGTGCTTCATCGATAGCACCTTTCAAGATCATGGCCTTTCCTTGATGAAAGGCACATGAGGCATTTGGTTTATACCATTTACCTTGTTGATCGGCGGGAGGGTCCGGAGTTGGACCAATAGGCTTGACTTTCCTTGGGCTATGAGCCTTTGGAGAGCGTATGTATAAGTGCATCCGATATCGGTGAATGCCCTAGGTGTTTGGCGTTGCGACTTCTTCGATTGCCCTTCTAAGAGATTGATGACTTCATCAATATGGGTCGTTTTCGGGGCCTTGGCCTTAGACGATGAGGCCCCTTGGTACCCTTTCGGCTTTTCACCTCCTGCCTTTATGACATCATCTTCTACCTTTATCCCGATTCTTATCAATTCTTTGAAAGAGCCAAAATTCTGGTATTTCAGAGCATTGCGGTAAATAGGTCATAGATTCTTTACGAACTTATCTATCATTTCAACTTCATCGGGCTTCTTGGCTAATTTCACGCTTTATTGCGCCATCTTGCAAGGAATTCAAGAAAAGCCTTCTTTTTCTTTCCGTGTCATCACCTCCAATGTTCTTATGTTGGTTTGAATCTCGACATTATCAAAGATAGTGCTTGCGAAACTCCACCGTAATATCTTCAAAGTGGGGAAGTTCTTAAGGTCCGATTGTAGAACCACGCCTTCGGTGTTCATCCGAGATTGAGCGAAAATTTCGGAGAGCATGTCAAAGGTACTCCTTCAAAGTGCTAAGTACCCTTTATAGGCCTTAACATGGTGGACTGGATCTTCGGTGCCTTTGAACTTTGGGATGTCAGTGAGTACCATGTTCGTGGGCAACTCATCCTGAACTAGGGCATAGGCCCTAGCATTTTCATAGTGGATGTTCTTCCCCTGGGAGAGTTTCAAACAGTCTTCGATGAACTTGAACCATTTCTCCAGATCAGTCAGAGGTTGAGGGGAATCTTCACCCAGCTTAGATTCGATTGCATCCATTCGGGTCATCATGAGGTTCACGGCCTCAGTAAGCTTGCTAACATCTTCTTCCATTGCTTGACGTCGGGTTTTTGGCGGCCTTTCTACAAGAAAACCCCGTACTGAGTCAATATTCGAATGTAAGAGCCCCTGCACACTTAAGGACACGACACCAACTTGGCTCAAACAAAGACTCGACTTGAGATTGACTAACCAGAGGTTCGACTCACGATTGGATCTAGACCTTGGTTCATTTTAGACTCGACAAAACGACATGACTCAAACTGTCATAAATCGGTTATAAACCGGACTCGGTGTGGCCAAACCCGTGATTGGACTAACATAGCCCATAGGTTCGGGTGAAACGCCCTAAATGGCCTAGCTTAGGCGTTTTTGTGGACTATCCTAGACCAAAAGGTCGACCAACATGACTCGAGGCCCAAGAGGTGAGCTTGGGTGACACAACAAGGTCGTGTTCTAGACTCTTAGAACGAAACACACCCGCCTAACACGGCCGCCATGACCGACACGACTTGACGCATTTCATGCTTGGTTGAGGTTCGAGAGGCACTTTGGATTGATTTTGAAAAACGAAAGATTGATTCGAAAATGAGATTTGAAATGGGCAGTATGCCGGCTATAAAAGCTCATTTTGGGCCGAAAATTCTAGTCCTATTTGGGCAAAGATTCCGCGTTTTTAAAACCATGCTATTTTGAAAGTAAGTTGTTCAAAAGTTCGGTTTTGAAAAGGACATGGGAAATTTCGAAAAGACTCGGGAAAACAATTTGCACATTGTCATTCTCATGTTACAAGGATGTATGCTCCTAGACATCTCTAAGTCTCGACAAGTCTTCTACAAGAAGGTCTATGCCCTCCATCCTTTTGCGGTCTTATAGAGCAAGGTGTCTTAAGGTAGAGTACCTAGAAGATCGTCCCCACCATCAAGAACCACGCGAGGTGAAGTGGAAGCGAGCAATGTGCAGCTTCCTAGCATAGTGGGACGTCGCCCCCACGCATCACGAAGAAACGCTGGGACGGCCCGGCAAGTCCTTAAGGGTTTATGCATGAATCGTAGCACTATGAGTAATGTTTTACTTTCCAACACTTTCTTTTCAAGTTTCACCTCGTTGGAAAAGACCCTAGAAACAAAGTGTAACTAGTCCTCTTGTCCCAGTGAGTCGCCAAATCAGGGACAAGGCCCTCGGAATCGCGTCCGCGGGATCCACACTAGGCATAATCGACTCGAGGTTCTTTCGAATCGAATTAAGACAAATTAGAGTCGCCACCAAGTTTTTTGGGAACTTGGAACCGTTCAAGTCAACTTTACACCTTTCATCGAAAAGCATAAAGCCAATCGACTACGAGTGATTAAAGATAAAGACTTGTACCCTATATCACTCGATTAGAATGACTCTCGTAATCCAATGGTATTTAGACGGATCCACAAACCATAGATCTTGAGTAAGGGGTGAGGGTACGTGTTAGGAAGCCCATAAGGACACCTAACCCCGCCCACACAATAACGGCCTCTACTAAGTCAAGTGTCAGATTTCAAACAAGGTCATAGCTACTACGATATATGATATGCAAACATCGTTTTAAAACCCTAACATGTGACAATAATTTCTATGTCGTTTAATGCATGAATACTAACTTTGTCAAAGTTGTTTTAGCATGTTGGTTGATTTGAAATAAAAGATGCGCAAACACGGCTTAGGAGGAATGGGGGAGCCATTGGGATCTATCCTATTACAACCTAGGCATTTCATGCCGACACAACGAGAAATAAATTACAACTCGATTTAATTACAACAACTATCGAAATTATTTTGACTCAATTAAAATAAAACCTATGTACCTGATACAAAATTACAATACAAACTAACAAAAAACAACTCAAACTATTATGACTTAACAAATAAAATAAATGAAAACAAAAAAGGCTAAAACTAAGTTAGATTAATTAATGATGTTAGCCGATTTATTAATTAGTAAACAAATTAGACTAGAATTAAACTAATTAAATTAAATTAAACAAATACAAAGGTTTGAAATAAATTAGGTACAACTTATTGATTAAATTGAACCCAACTCATTAAAATTATTCACCAATCCATATTTATTAAAATAGGATTAGTAAACAATTAAAGAAACAAAAGAAGAAAAGAAATCAAAACTGGCAGACCCGTGCAGTGCACGGATCAGAAGTCAGAACAGACCCGTGCAGTGCACGGTTTTTTGTAGAAAACAAAGTTAATTGCATTTTAATTTCTAAATCAGCAAAATAAATTACGGAAAAATTCACTAAATTAAATTTACATATTTTGAACCTAAAAAAAATAATAAAAACAAAATTTACAATATTAGAAACAAGTAAAACAAATTAAAGGTTAATTAATTATAAATTAAATTAAGTAATTACGAACTAGGTTAAAAACAATTCTAATTTGTCAACGAGTGAAAATGGAAAGGTGTTAAGCACGCACTTCCATGCTAGCGAGAAAATTAGTGAAAGAGAAAGATGTATTCAATTAAGTTACAGAATCGTTAGTTGATTTTAAAGCTTATGTCGAAGCACCCTAACATGTCTAATTAGGTTATTTAAATGATCGGATGTCGTCTATAAGTCGTATGTTAACAATCAGAGGTCATACTAACATGCAACGGGTCCTAAGGTGGGTCGAATTGGCCGAGACAAACAAGGGGTCAAAAGCGAAGAGCGAAGTTAGAAAATTGTTTTATTTATGCCCTACCTTGAACACGAGGATATGTAAATGAGACGGGGGTGTACGACCGACTGATGTAGCGGTTTCTTTTCCCATCTCAAGTCAACGCGGGTGTTCATGGTGATACTTTAACTCATACTCGGACTAAACTAGTTTCATAGTTAATTTAAACGATAAATAAAAAGCGATAAACAAACAAAACAAACTATAAAAGAACAAACATAAAAACGAAATAAAAAAGGGAGAAAGAGGAGGATTTGATTCACCCTCAACCTACATGTATCGTTGACACCGTCTTGGGTCGTAATCGATGGTAGATTTTATCTCGAGAGGCCGTCGTCGACGAAGAAACAAAGCAAACACGCGTTTTTGGCAAATCTGGATAGCAACTTTCAAACAATGATTTCTCCCTCGTTTCACGATGAAAATTCGATTTAAAAGATGTTTTGAAAACTAGAAAGAGAGAAGAACAGAGATGTTAAAGCAACCCCTGCTTGTTTTGAGTTATTGGGCACGAAAAACGAGCACAAACAGAATCTGGACAGACAGAACAAATCACAAAAACAGTGTATAACACTCTGTTTTTCGAGGGAATTCGTGTACTCTCAAGGGCAATTTGGCTCGTAAATCTTTGTCTAATGTTTAGATGGATGTTATGTGGTTAATTAGGAACAAGAAAATCGAGTTTTGATGGAGGTTTGAGGGAGGAACGAATTGTTTTTCGAGGAGGACACACAAACAGTTTCAGTTTGTATGTCGATTTTGTGGAGGGTTTTTGAGAGGCAATTAGGGTTTGTTTCTGAGGTTTAAAGCTTGTGAGTCAAGGTAGGATTTATGGAGAACTTAGAGGAATGAATGTATGGTGAAGGGGTGGTATTTATAAGGAGTTAAAGTAGGGTAAAAGAGAGGGAGAGGTCGGGCTGCTTGAACATAGCTGCTGTCCAGCAGCTTTTGGGGGGTTTTCTAGGGTTCGTTTGGGGGTTTTTCTTGGTGATTAAGGTAAGGTAATATGGGTAGGATATTAGGGTATGGGTTAGGGTTAATGGGCATGGGTTTTGGTGGTATTTGGAGCGGGTTTTGGGCTCGGATTCATCACGCAAAACAGGGGGGTAGGTGTTTGTATGCGGTCATTTTTTGGGGTGTTTGGGATGGAATTTGGGTCGTGGTTATGGGGGTTCGAACTGGGTTGGATGGGTAGAGGCTTAGGTTGGTTAGTGTACTCGATATTCGTGCCAACTCGTAAAGAAAACGGGCTCAAAAACCGAGCTAAAATCGAGCTCAAAAACACATGTTCAAAACGAGTTCTTTTCGATTTTCAAATCGATTTTTCAAATCAATTAACACATTAAAATAAATGATTTTTCAAACCAAATATACTCATAAAATGATTTTTCAAATCAATTATTTATTTTATTTTCAATAAAATAAATTTAAGAAAATAAATTCAAAAAAAGCTTTAATTTAAATATCATTTAAATTAATAAAATGAATTCACTTTAAAAAAACATTAATTTAAATATCATTTAAAATAATAAAATACTTCATCGACGACGCCCATTCTACATCGTAAAACGAGCTCCAAATAATGACAATGACAACTAAAGAATACATGTGTCCTATCATCATCGGGTGTTTGTCGGGTTCTCTATAAATTCCAATATCGACGGATACGGGTATCTACAAGTTTTATTTTACTTTTTCGAGAAAAGCATCATTTTTATTAAAAATATATCTCTATTACCAAAAAAAATTATGCACATATATCTTTTGTATTTCTCATATTTTCATAAAAACAATTCTAAAAAAGTATTAAATATAAATTTTTTATTTCGTAAATAATTAACAAATTTAAGAAAAATATTCAGTTCTTTAATAAAACATAAATATTTTTAGTTTTTATGAAATAATTTAAAATCTTCTCAAATTGATGCTAATACATTTTAAATTTTGATTTTATTGTTAACTTTTATTTTGTTTATATATATTGTAAAAAAGTGTAATCAATTTCACTTATGAAATATGATATATTGAATTTATCATGATATTTTGGGTAAGGAACTTAATTTCACCTTTTGCATAACTTATGAGGCCTAATTGCTACAATCTAAACTTAAGGGGTTTGATCCCACGATTAGCCAAAGTAATGGGATTAAATTGCCACTTTCGCGGATTCAAAATTATAGAACTTTGCAAGAAAAAATAACTATGAAACTACAATAGTGCTTATTAATGACCTAATTTTCACATAGAGAAGTTTCTTAATTTTTTTTAGATTTTCAGATTTAGATTAAACAGTAAAAAGTTTTATCAACTAAAGAAATTACAGAGAGTCCAACTTTTCTGAAACTGATTCAAGCATATGTTTCAACTGTTACAAACTACCTAGCTAGAATAAAATTACATAAATTATTAAACTTTAGAAATTTAATATAAAAAATATGAGTAGATGTATTCAAATGGAAGTGAAATACCGCACGTTAAAACTAAATCACCAAATTGCAATTAGAACCAAATTCCATCAAACAACTAATTTAAGATGATAATTGTCAACTAATCACACAGAAATATTTTTATATTACATTAGATAAGAAATTTCTATATACTTGGGTAGAAAAGTTTTAGCCTTCTACAGTCCTACTTCTTCGGTCTTCATAAAGGTAAGTACATAAGAGCTGTTAGAATAGATGTAGTTTAATTGCATACATATTAAAAAAAGTACTCCGTAACTTTAATCAAGAATATCCTTCTTTTCACAGTCTCCGTGAGATACAATGAAACAAAAAAAAGAGGCCAACTACACTTCAAATAACCTTATACCATGCATAAGAAATACTATATAAGCATTTTGGCACGTATAAATTAATTTGATTTTCTTTTTTGTTTTTAATTGCAAGTTTAGAGTTGTATTAGCCATCGTATAAAGTATCATCTATACTAATTGTATTTTGGTTGAATTTTCAGGTACAAATAAAATCGAGCATATAATGTGATTGTTCAATTCAGGCATTGTACAAAAATATATACTCAGGTGTGGTTAATATATATTGACATTGACATATACTCCTTCCACCTTATTCATTTGTTTGCTTTTTTTATTTTTTATTTACCTTTTTTATTCGTTGTGAGGGTAGACATAAGCATCTTACCAATTTTGAAGCCAAATAATTTATGTATGCCCCATGTATGCCAATAGCCCCAGCATTACACCATCGCTTTATTAAGTAAATTGTCGTTAATGCCTATTATCTTTTTTATATATTCTGTATAATATCAAAAAGAGCTATTCAAACTCTTTTACTCCAACCATGAAATTGGGGGTTCGATTCTTAACACGATATAACGCGCTCATTTGGAAAAAAAACTAAGATTAAACACATTCATTGCTAATTATGTTAGTATATAACTTGAAATTGCACGAGCATGGAGCATTAGAGGTTAATTCATGTTATGTGATATAGTTAATGTTTATAAACTACTTTGTCATATGATAGACTACCATTGTTGCAAATTACTCCGTGCATCCTACTTTTATTGTCCTACTCTTCTTATTGGGAAGGAACAAATATGATAAAATTATTACTCTACCCTTAAATTAATAAGAACAAAAGTGACATTACAACCCGAATTCAATTATTCAAAATTGTAGCCCTAATTTTAACTTGGTTAATTAAATTGTATTCTTAATAAATAAAAAACGAATTTTGTTGGTTAACTTAAAAGAAATTAAACAAAATCAAATTGGTTGCGTTAATGTGCAGGTTAGTGCGGAATTAGGGGTGATAATGATGAAGCTGTGAAGATACATTAATAAAAACATTTTAAGGAAATTATTCCATGAAGATAGAATATCAGAATAAAAACATTAATGATTCAGAAAAAATTTAATAAGAAGTTTCGATTTTCTACATGGATCTTAAAAATATAAATACATGATATTTTGTATTTTATTTGTTTTTTTTTTCATTAAAACTCTTATCGTACTTTGTTTTTAGGTATATGAACTCTATTTAGTCATTTACATAGGTTAATGAGAGTAAGGTTCCCCTCCATTTTCTCAAGAAAAATAAAGGTGCATTACCTTTTTTGGGTATGAAAAGATAAATAAATGAAAATAAAATAAAATATATAATAATATATGAGTGTTTTAGAGAGGAAATAGAGAGAATTCAAATTGAGTTATGGGTTAGTTTGATCATATAGGAATACCTATGTGAAAAATAATTGAACTTCTTGGTACGGAGTATAAGTTAAAGTATGAAGCTTGGGACAATGGGATATAGGGTGATAGTGACGTGATATTAAATTAGAGATGCAAACAATACGACACGAGACTCGAAGTTAATGAATATTGGTTGAGGTTTAATAACTCATTTATGTAAGTGGATTAACACATATGACAACGGATTCAATATGGTTAGGTTTCGATTGAGCTTTCTAAACACGAACCCGACAAGAATGACCAGTTTACTAACTGAATCATAATTTTGGAGTTGTACTAATTATTATTCATATAATTAATCTTAACTATTTGAAGGTGCTTTTAGTGAATTAGAAATGTAATAGGGTGAATAATTTAGTTAATTTATTAAGTTAAAGTTCACATTGAGCTTTTTTGTAGACGGGATTGACATTTGTAGTAGTGCAACGGTGGTTCAAGAGACAGAATAATACAAGTGGCCCGTGCATCGCACGGGCATTAAATCTAGTATATAACTAAAGGAAGCTTTTTTTTTTCTTCTAATTATACTATTAGCATTAGAATTAGGAGTAATTAATTATTTACAATTTTTCTATTATAATTAGGAATATAATTTTCCTATTAGAAATGAGAATTAATTAATTATTTTACATTTTTCCTATTAGAAATAGGAAATAAATTAACAATTTATTAATAGCATTAGAATTAGGAGTAATTAATTATTTACAATTTTTCTATTATAATTAGAAATATAATTTTCCTATTAGAAATGAGAATTAATTAATTATTTTACATTTTTCCTATTAGAAATAGGAAATAAATTAATAATTTATTAATGCTTTTTTTCCTAATTATACTATTAGAATTAGGAGATAATAATTATTTAAAATATTATAATTAGGAATATGATTTTTCTATTAGAAATGAGAATTAATTAATTATTTTAAAAATTTATTATTAAAAACAGGAAATATGTTAATTATCTATAATTTATTAATATTAAAAAATTATTCATTAGTATTTGTTCATTTTTTTATTAAATAAGAAGGAAAAAAATCTATGATATATTTATAATATCCAACTTTATAAAAACTTCCGAATAAAAAAATGAGGTATTATGAGGCTAAAAGGCCTTAGGTCGAAATGGGTTGTGACAAATGTGCATGCATAATACGTACTACATGGAATTTACTCATGTAAAGAGTAAAATGAACGCTGAAATATGCCCCTACGTCTTTTGTTATTGCTAATGTCATATTTAATTATACATAATACGAAGTTTATTTTTCAAATGTCATATGTATTTCTCCTACTAATTTTAAAGTTATTTCCCTCACAATACACTTCAACTTCTATTGATAATTTATTATTATATTATTTACATTCATTTGTCATTATATAAAAGTATATTAATCAAAATTTAAATAAGATATTCACAAATTATTGATAAGTACAAAGTTTGATATCTATTTTCCAAGCAGTATTAAAAGATAAAGAAAGTTGCTGCTAATTTGCTAAAATTTGAATGAGGCTTGAATGTAAATTAGATACACTTATTATAGAAATATGTATAAGGTTAAGATTCAATTCAAGCAACGATCAACATTAAAAAAAAAAAAGTCATGAAAAACACATAAAAATGTAAGAGTAGTCTTTCCCTAACATAGTGAAGACCGTCTCTCTCAAACTTTTCTTTTGACAAATTTACATGCATAAAAAACGGTACTATTCAATTATATGGAGCAAACTAATTATTGTTGATGCTATATATATGTTTTTTTTGTGTAAATTGAGCACATCATTACTATAATTTAGTGAGAGATACGAATTGGGGAAGGGTGAGACATATTCGTCATGCATAATACGATGCTTTAAACCACCTTTAGACAAAAATATAAAAATAAATGAAAAAAAATTAAACCTAAAAGGGGGTCACGTACTTGCCAACTCTTCTATAGTTTTCTACCGCATTAATATTCTCATGAAGTTTATGACATTTATTTCATTTTAATAAAAAAATGATTATCCTGCTTCGTAAAATTTGTGATTTATAACTTTTAGCTAACTTACTTGAACTTGCTTAAATTTATATATTTTAAGTGAAGAATATTAATTGTAAATATGATAAAGAAAAAGTTTGATCTTTAATTTTCCCAGAGATAAAAAAAAACTCAATTTTTATTTTCTTATAATATACTAATTAAAGGTCATAATGTAAAACAGGAAATTACACTATAATCTACTATCTCAATATGTCGATGATCAACACTCAAAATAGGACATTTGTATTTTAAATAGTGTAATAACTCTCAAAATGCTAAAAAAAATGTTCAATCTGTCGTTATCAAACAAAACCTAAGTTTCTGCATTTTTTTTGTCATGTTCAACTTAATCTTTACGAGATATAAAAATGATGGAAGTTCAGAATGTAGCGGTTAGTTTTCTGTTAGTTAGATGGACTTTTCAAGAGAGAGAGATGAAAGCTTTGCATTTTAGACCGTTTTATGTGTGAACCGAAGGGATGAAGTAGTGGGCTAAAGGTTGTTTCGAGTGGGAATGAGGGTGATTGCAACGAGTTGGTTGACTAAAGTTTTTCCTTACTAGATCTAGAAAGGAGATAATAATTATGAGATAATAAAAGTTCAAGAAAAAAGGACAATAAAAATGAGATGGAGGTAGTAACATTTATTTATGCAAAATGAAATAAATAGCAAAGTTCGTGTATATATATATATATATATATATATATATATATATATATATATATATATATATATATATATATATATATAATATTCAAACTTATTTATTTTACAAACATAGTACCCAAACACTTTGTTTGAGTATCTGGAATGGAGGTAGGGGAGGGGACGAAAAAGACTAGGAAGGGAAAGGGAGAGAGATAAGAGGGAAGATTGCTTCTTAATTATTTTTTTGTTGAAGGAGAAATAAATTGTCTTCGATAAGGGAGACGAGGATCCATATCATCTGGAGTAAAGATTGGTATTTCATGGAGGTGAATGTGATTTATGACTTCTTAAATGTAAAACGTGGCAGAAAGGTAGTGATAGTGGTAGTGGATTGGAGGTTGTTTCAAGTAGTAAGAACTAATCACGGTGGTTGCTGATATTTTATTTTGAGGGTAAATTAGTGGGGTGGAGGGAGGGTGCATTTGTGGAGGGTGATGAGTTTAACGAGGATAGTGATAATAAATAAGGTCACTTATCAGCAAAATATCGCTTGCATTAAAACATATAGGTAACATGAATAATAACGAGAAACCTCAAAAGATCATACTGATAACTTAATCTTGACCCCATTAATCCAAATTAAAGTAAAATCTTAATTTTAACAACAGTGTCGAGAGCAAGGGTTAGTTTCCATTGGATTGTGAATTTTTTTAGAAGTAGGGGTTTAGTTTTCCACTTGGTTGGATAAATTTGAGAGCAGTTTCGAAATCAAGGATCGATCTTTCAAGGGATGAAATTATTTTAGATCATATGTGTGAATAGGGAAGAAAAATAGGGGTATGCGTGAAAGATTTTGTTTCAAATGAGAAGATGGGGGCAAGACTATTGTTAAGGGGGGTCATAAAACCTCAGAATTTGGTTCACATTCAAAGGTATGTCTATAGTTTGACCGGGAGATATAACATTCTAACTAACTCTAAATATTTTTACATAATTATAATTTGATCCATCAATGATTAAATTATGGTTGTTATTCGAAAGAAGGAGATTTGTTGCATCATTGAGTTGATTATGCAGAGTAGATATTATTGTTTTCCTTGACCAATTGAAAAAACAAACAGGTATTAATGAACAAATTCTAAAAACTATCAGTCCAAGTATCATATATATAAACTTCATATTGGTTTTATATTCCTAAAAAAAAAGTATTTATTAATCAAAAACTCTTTTATTCTTATGTCAATATTATGTTAACGGGAATTATTTGTTGGTCATGCATCATACATTAAATCTTAGACATGAACAATGTACTATATGTCTATATTATATTTTTTTGTGAAATTTATCACACATTATTTTAATATTCGTGCAACGCACGGGCAAGAAAACTAGTATAGTGAATAGGAGGGAGTAATATGGATGAAGCTAACCCATTTTTTGTGATTTGACAATACACAAATTGAATAAAATAAGGGGAAGTTCCCCATGAAAAAGAGGCGACAACAATGTTTGATTTGCTTATTTTCCTAGCTATGTTAGTATCATCATCCATTCATCATTCATCACACCTTCTTTCATCTTATTTTAGAATACAAAATTCATGTTTTCATCTCTTTACAAAAATCTGTAAAATTTATCATTATTTTAATATCTTTTCAAATCAAATCAAACATATTGTAAAATGTTTACATAATCTGACTAACATGGTAACTTAACAATGGTTACATACATTGGTTAATATAGTTACATTTTGTAAAACATTTTGTACGATGGTTCCATATTTTGACTAAGATAGTAACATTTTATACACAAACTCTCATGTCACCATTTATATTCATATATGCCATTATTTCAAGATCATTTCAAATCAAATCCAACATATTGTAAAATGGTTACATGTTCTACCAACATGGTAACATATTATACACATAATTCTAAGTCGCCATTTGTATTCTTACATGTTACCAGATTAAGATTCTTTCAATTCTAAATGAACATATAAACATATAATACAATGGTTACATACAGTAACTAATATGGTAACATTCTAAATAGTATTGTTACATCTTCTGACTAAGATGATAACATTTTACATACATACTCTCATAGTCGCATATACATGTAAAATTTTTTGCAGAATTTTAGAGGTAGATTTTAGAAGAATATGAAAAAAAAAATTGAAAATTGGAGCATTGGTGTAGTGTTAGAGAGGACACGTCAAAAAATAATGTGATGTGGTGTTGTTTTCATGTAAGGCTTATTTTATTCTTTGTGCCCTACTCAATATAATATATTACTCTCATGTACTCCATATAAACAAACAAACAATAAACAATACCCACTTGTTTTAGCGTATTTGACCCATTTTGTTATAAAGTGGTACTATTCGATCCGTCTTCAACTTGTGATGGATAGTGTCCGTCACAGATGAGAATTTGTGTAAATTTATTACCTATTGGCTACACCTAAATCCTAATGACCTAGAGCAAGCAAAACTAACCCGACCAAGAACACTGAATGTAACACCTGCGAATTTCTCATTTTGACATTTAAAGTTTATTTAACCGTTTAATTACTTTATTTTATATTTTTAAATTATTTAATTTAATTAATTCATTTTAAACATAATTTTTATTAAAGTTATAATTTTAAAGCTTAATTTATATAAAATAAATATTTTTAGTCGAATAATATTAATAGCGACAGTAATAATAATAAAGCTCCGTTTTAAATCATAGTAGGTTTAAGACGAATCTCCGTCTAGCAATAGACCGTCACATTTTCATATGTGAGACTATTTTTAATCTCGACCAATCATATATCGACAACACTCACTCTCTTACACTCTTACTTAAACAATCCTTTTATTATTCTTATCATTATTAATATTATTGTTATTATATAGTCTCTCACTCTCTCACACCGTCCCCACCTCCCACTTTCCTTTCCTTTTCTTTTCGGATTAGCAGTGCAACAACAACAAAACACAGAAGACTCATAAGCTCCATTTTCGTCTACTATAAACTCATATTTCCCGCTCATTCCTTCACCTTCTCCTCTAAATTTTGTATCATTCTCTTCCTCTTTCCTTCCTCCTTCTTTTGAGGTACGAAAGTCACTGTTTTGTCATGGTTTCGATTTTCGCCGTCTTATAAAAGTTTCGGTTTTTGCCTCAATATCTTCGTGTTCTTGCTCCTTGTTGAAGGTTTCGAAGACCCGGTGGAAGACTCAAGCTTTGGGGACCGTTTA
This sequence comes from Silene latifolia, assembly GCF_048544455.1. Classification (NCBI taxonomy): domain Eukaryota; kingdom Viridiplantae; phylum Streptophyta; class Magnoliopsida; order Caryophyllales; family Caryophyllaceae; genus Silene; species Silene latifolia. The sequence continues at coordinate 173,881,156 of NC_133538.1, forward strand.
TTCTAAGAATAAGGAGCGTTTAAGGTAACAGTGATAGGTTACTCGACAAATGTCGGGAAACTCGCCCTTTCTTACTCGGTTTTTACCTTGGTTATCATAAAGTTTAAACCTTTATATCTTTCCTCATGTGTGAAATCGATTCTTATACTACTTGTGGTCAGTTTACATGGGTGTCGTGTCTCACGGTTTAAGGCTCGAAAAATGATGGTTGTGAGTTTTTCTACTAAGTAATCTATACGTATGTGTTACTGGGTTTTGTTTTTCTGAGTTGTATATGCAAGAATTTAATGGTGACTATCCATGACTTGAGTATGCTATTACCCGTCCCCAACCCCGATTTAGTTCTGTCTTAAAATGGAACCAAAATAGAGCTATTAAAGACTGTGTGGCTATGTTGATTTCGTTCTCTGTTTGGGACGGATAAATCAGTCCTTCAGGTTGGTTTCCTGCCTTGTTTTCCTCACATCACTGTCGTCACTTGTGTACTCGATTTTTGCCGCTTTAAAAACTCGGGTTTTAGAACGTTTGTGCCCTGTTTTGATGTCGTTCCAAGTTCTGCCTTGCTCCTCTGGTTTGAGGGTTGTTTGGCGCGGGATAAAGGAGGAGGTGAGTAGTTATGGTTGGCCGCGGCTATGGGGCTGGCTGTGGGTTGCAGGGGCTATGGGAGTGACTACCACGGCTGGTTTATGGCTGGCTGAAGTCAGGTGGGAGGGAGTGTCGTGCTCTCCTCTTACCTGCTTCTCCCTTTTTGTATCACTTTGGTAATTCTTTTATGACCAATTAATGTTGGCTTTGACTCCTTATATCTTTTGGACTTGATTTCTTATATCTATTGGACTCGACTTCTTATTCTATTTGGACTCACTTTCTTATTTAATGGTTGGGCTCATTTTGCCTCTTGTATTGAAATTTTGGTTGCATTCCGTTAATTTTCACATGACGTAAATTATTCATTACTACTTGTTATATTTTATTTATTTTATTTAACCGGCATGTTAAATTATGAAGTGGAATATTTATTAATATAATACATGTATGAAATATTTATTATAAATAGTTACTTATAGTGGGTCGTATTCTAGATAATGTCTTGTATTGTTCAGTTGTGAGAGTCTTGGTCCTATCGGATACTAGGGGTGAGCTATAAGCCCTCTAGTTGCGATATGATCGTCGGGATTGATGTTCCCATCTGTACTTATGGTGAGATGCAAGCCATAAGTATGAATGTGACATTAATAATCTCGTCCCTGATATTTGTTTGTTGTATTTGGCCACGTTTTAAAGGTAACCGCTGAGCCAGATACTTGTTTGTTGTACCTCGGACATGTTTTAAAGGTAACCTCTGAGTCAGGTAATTATTTGTTGTATTTGGCCATGTTTTAAAGGTAACCGCTAAGCCAAATACTTTATGTGTTGTGCCTCGGACATGTTTTAAAGGTAACCTCTGAGTCGGGCACTTGTTTGTAGTATTTGGACATGTTTTAAAGGTAACTTCCGAGCCAGATACTTTAGAGGTCGTGCCTTGGACATGTTTTAAAGGTAACCGCTGAGCCAAGGTACTTAAGGATTTGTGTCTCAGACATGCTTTAAAGGTAGCCTCTGAGCCGGATGCTCTGCTTTATATGTGATGTTAGTAGTCCATTTTCGTGTATTGTATGTTATTTGGCTTTCAAAGTTCATGGCTAATGTTTCTTTTTACATGTATTATGATGTAATCTTGTTTATCCGTGACATATGATATCCTATCTTGTTTATAGTTGTATTATTATTTATGACGTTTTGGTTGGATTGTCTCATATGTATGCATCATATGCCTTATCTATGATGACTACGCATGTTTTGAATGTTAATGTCATGTCTAGGGATGGCAATGGGTAGGGTCTGGGTAGGGTCCGCCTAGACCCGGACCCGACCCGAGATTTTCCCTTTGGACCCATATCCGACCCAGACCCGCAAGGGTCTAAAATTTGAGGACCCATACCCGGACCCTATGGGTAAGGGTAGGGTCTGGGTCTACCCGCGGGTCCGAGTTTCAGCCACTTTAGTAACAAGATTAACAGCTATGGGGTCTATAATATTAAAAAAAAAGAAAATTATACTACTTTAACATTATGAGTTTATTAATCTGTCGTTAATGGTGGTTGTCGGTCGCCGACTATTAGAGAGGTGGTTGCCAGTCGCGTATCAGTGCTGTGGTGCTGGTTTTCTTGTGTTAGTGGTGGTATCGTCAGTGGTTGAGTTTTATCACTTTATGGGATGAGGGAAGATAAAGATACTTTAGTTGGGTTTCTACAGTCTGTCAGTATGAATTCAAAAAAGTTGTAATTTTGATTTTTTTTTTCTTTAATAAAGGGTCTAAGGGTCCGGTATGGGTCTCATAACTTAGACCCGGACCCGGACCCGAAATATTTTCTTAAGACCCATACCCGACCCTTACCCACTGGGTCTGAAAAAATGAAACCCATACCCGACCCATTAGGATCCGACCCTCAGGGTCTGGGTCGGGTCCCCGACCCACTGCCATCCCTAGTCATGTCTCAGTGCTTGCATTGAATAGTTATATTTATGATGTTCTAATATGTTTCTGTTTATCTGTGTTTCGACATTTTGTTGCTGGGAGAACCTTGAGTTACTCCCCCACTAACTATGGCGTTCATGTTTACATGAATGACAGGTTGCGAAGATTTTTACTTAGGGAAGACGTGTGGGCTAGTGAGAACTAAACCTTGGACTAGTAGTCGGTATATTAGGATTGCTTAGACTCACCATTTATCTTTTTGTCATTCGAGGGATATATTTTCCCTCAGCTTTGACTATCACGTTTGTATAAACTTAACTTTATTTCCGCATTCTTTATTTATGTTTTAGATTTTAATGAACCCGCGCTTTAAACTTTAAAAGTTTTAAAAAATTTCTAAAATTACGCATTTTATTATTGTATTTTTCTTACCGTTATTGCGGGGGTTCACAGATGGTATCAGAGCCTTTGTTGCTCCCGACGCATACACGTGTACCCCAAACTTTTAGTTTGAACTTGACCTTAAATAATAAATGAGAGATGCGTAGAATTAAGGACCTAAGTTGGTAGTCTCTTTGTGTATGCTTCGTGGTAGGTTCTAACATGTTTGTTGATTGCCAATTATTTTTGAACCCTTGGATCAATGGCCGTGAGCTTACCTATGTGGAGATCAAGACTTGGTGCCTAGTGTCGGAAACTGAAGGTTTGTTCAACCTTTGAAGAATGCTTCTTCTTCCTCGAGTATATTCCTCCTTGTTTGTGTACCTTGCCTTATTCTTTACCTCTTGGTGCATATCCTTCTTATAAAGTCTCTTTTCTTTTCCTTGGAAGCTACTTTTGTACCCTTCCAACTTGTCCTTTGTTCCTTGCTTGTCCTCCTTTAACGCCTTTTAGATAGTTCTCTTTCTTTTGTGGGATGTTAATCTTGGTTGGATAATTTGACTTTGTGGAGTTTGTTTGTGGTTCACCCATAACCCTGGTTTTGAGAGGTTGTGATGTTAGAAGGACTTAGGTAGTGTGATGAGACATACTTAGTGATTCTTATACCTAGTTCCTTGATAAAGTAAGTATATTTGATTGGTGGATTGTGTGTGTTAAGTGTGAGTTGCCTATGATACTAAGGTTATGGAACTTGGCCTTGTTGTTTATACTTGGAAGTTTGAGTTGAGCTCGAGGTTAGCATAGTCGGTATACTTTTGTGAATGTTGTGATGATTACATGGGAACAATGTTAGGTGAGAGTTGTTGCTAGTTTTGGAATCTCATTTGGGTATCCATTTTGCGGTAATGAGGTTTAGTAGTCGGAGTTCTTGAGATGTGATTATAAGTTGGGATCGAAAGAGGTTGAGCTGAGATGAGTTAGATATTTTGGGTGGTTGTCTCGTGATTTGGAGAATGTCACCATCTATGCTTTAGGTTTCGAGAGCATAACAAGATCTCTTTGGGATGATAGAATGTGCAAATGAACTTTTGAATTTGGATTTTGATCGAGGGTTGTACCATTTTGAGAAACTCATAGTTGACACTAGTTGGATATGAGTATAGCTTTGACCTTGATCTCGTGGAGTTTATTTGTGGATGTTTGAGGATTTGGAGTGGTAAAATCACACTTATAGTGAAGTACCTTATTTCAAGGAATAGCTTAGGATGAAGTAACGTCAATGTTTTGAGGGAATCCTTGGGAGTGATGTGGTTATGAGTTTTGTTGTTAGGAAGTTTTAAGAACCGTTTAGGATGATGCTGTTATTTGAGATTTGAGTATCTGGCGTTTCCTTGTTGTCTAATTTCCTCTTCTTCCTCGACCATAAGCGTTACCGTTCATACCTCGCTTCATCATGCTCCTCCTTTAAGTTTGATACTCGTAACCTATGAAACTCTATCTTTGACGTCCTTGCTGATTTGACTCCAATTCTTATCCCTAGGAAGTTCATCATATTTCTTTTGTCCAGTTTCTAAACATTTCAAACTACCATTTTTGGTTCGTTGTTAAGAATGTATGTTACTTTTACAAAATTTTACTTATTTTAAAAGTTTGGAAATGAAAATTTGATTTAATTCTCTTTTTGTACTTTGAGTATAACTTCTTTATCATGATTTCTAATTGCTAAACCCGAGTTGCTTCTAATTTTGCTCAATTTCTAACTAACTTTGATCTATTTATAATTTCCTTGTCAAAGTTTAATGTTATATTTTCAAGAATTTGACTCCTTTTTTAGTTTAACCATGAATCTTTCATTTTTATTTTGGCTTTTGCAAAAGGAAATTTGAGTGGATTATCACTTTCAATTGGTTTTAACGTTGATAGAACGTTAGAACTCGTTATTAAAGGCGTCTAATAACTTGTCCTACGCTTATCGGTAAATGATTTTGTTTTAAACTCGTCTTTGACTTGGAAAGTTAACACTCTTGTGTGCACGACAAGAGCAGTTTCGTTTCATGAAGGAGACTTATACCTTTGAAAACTCTTCATAAATATTTTCGAAAGTATTTTGATATTGGATTTCTGTAAAGGATTTGATTTTTGACCTTGTCTTTGATTTGGAGTGTGATGTTCTAGAATGCGCAACGAGAACACTTCCGTTCCTTTGACGAGAATCTAGTGCTGTTGGAAAATTCTACTTCAAAATTTTGAAGGAACTTTTAATTTTTACAATGAATGACCTTTTATTGTTTTAGTTACCAATTTCAAAAGTCCAGTTTTATCTTTATAACCTTTCATTTTCTACTTTCAAGTTTCGAGGACGAAACTTTTTAAAAGATGAGGTGATTGTAACACCGCGAATTTCTCATTTTAACATTTAAAATTTATTTAACCGTTTAATTACTTTATTTTATATTTTTAAATTATTTAATTTAATTATTTCATTTTAAACATAATTTTTATTAAAGTTATAATTTTAAAGCTTAATTTATATAAAAATAAATATTTTTAGTCGAATAATATTAATAGCGACAGTAATAATAATAAAGCTCCGTCTTAAATCATAGTAGGTTTAAGACGAATCTCCGTCTAGCAATAGATTATTTTTAATCTCGACCAATCATATATCGACAACACTCACTCTCTTACACTCTTACTTAAACAATCCTTTTATTATTATTATCATTATTAATATTATTGTTATTATATAGTCTCTCACTCTCTCACACCGTCCCCACCTCCCTCCTTCCTTTCCTTTTCTTTTCGGATTACCAGTGCAACAACAACAAAACACAGCAGACTCATAAGCTCCATTTTCGTCCACTACAAACTCAGATTTCCCGCTCATTCCTTCACCTTCTCCTCTAATTTTTGTATCATTATCTTCCTCTTTCCTTTCTCCTTCTTTTGAGGTATGGAAGTCTCTGTTTTGTCATGGTTTCAATTTTCGCCGTCTTATAAAAGTTTCGGTTTATGCCTCAATCTCTTCGTGTTCTTGCTCCTTGTTGAATGTTACGAAGACCCGGTGGAAGACTCAAGCTTTGGGGACCGTTTATTCGAAGAATAAGGAGCGTGTAAGGTAACGGTGATAGGTTACTCGACAAATGTCGGGAAACTCGCCCTTTATTACTCGGTTTTTAACTTGGTTATCATAATGTTTAAACCTTTATATGTTTCCTCATGTGTGAAATCGATTCTTAAACTACTTGTAGTCAGTTTACATGGGTGTCGTGTCTCACGGTTTAAGGCTCGAAAAACGATGGTTGCGAGTTTTCCTACTAAGTAACCTATACGTATGCGGTACAGGGTTTTGTTTTTCTGAGTTGTATATGCAAGAAATTAATGGTGACTATCCATGACTTGAGTATGCTCTCACCCGTCCCCAACCCCGATTTAGTTCCGTCTTAAAATGGAACCAAAATAGAGCTATTAAAGACTGTGTGGCTATGCTATTTTCGTTCTCTGTTTGGGATGGATAAATCAGTCCTTCAGGTTGGTTTCCTGGCTTGTTTTCCTCATATAACTGTCGTCACTTGCGTACTCGATTTTTGCCATTTGAAAAACTCGGGTTTTAGAAGGTTTATGCCCCGTTTTGATGTCGTTCCAAGTTCTGCCTTGCTCCTCTGTTTTGAGGGTTGTTTGGTGCGGGATAAAGGAGGAGGTGAGTAGTTATGGTTGGCCGCGGCTATGGGGCTGGCTGTGGGTGGCAGGGGCCATGGGAGTGACTGCCACGGCTGGTTTATGGCTGGTTGAAGTCAGGTGGGAGGGAGTGCCGTGCTCTCCTCTTACCTGCTTCTCCCTTTTTGTATCACTTCGGTAATTCTTTTATGACCAATCAATGTTGGGTTTGACTCCTTATATCTTTTAGACTTGATTTCTTATATCTATTGGACTCGACTTCTTATTCTATTTGGACTCACTTTCTTATTTTAATTGGACTCATTTTCTTAGTGTGTTTGGGTTCACCACCATTAAATTGATGGGCTTACCACAATTTAATGGTTGGGCTCATTTTGCCTCTTGTATTGAAATTTTGGTTGCATTCCGTTAGTTTTCACACGACGTAAATTATTCATTACTACTTGCTATATTTTATTTATTTTATTTAACCGGCTTGTTAAATTATGAAGTGGAATATTTATTAATATAATACATGTATGAAATATTTATTATAAATAGTTACTTGTAGTGGGTCGTATTCTAGATAATGTCTTGTATTGTTCAGTTGTGAAAGTCTTGGTCCTATCGGATACTAGGGGTGAGCTATAAGCCCTCTAGTTGCGATATGATCGTCGGGATTGATGTTCTCATCCGTACTTATGGTGAGATGCAAGCCATAAGATTGAATGTGACATTAATAATCTCGTCCCTGATATTTGTTTGTTGTATTTGGCCATGTTTTAAAGGTAACCGCTGAGCCAGATACTTGTTTGTTGTACCTCGGACATGTTTTAAAGGTAACCTCTGAGTCGGGTACTTGTTTGTTGTATTTGGCCATGTTTTAAAGGTAACCGCTGAGCCAAATACTTTATGTGTTTTGCCTCGGACATGTTTTAAAGGTAACCTCTGAGTCGGGCACTTGTTTGTAGTATTTGGACATGTTTTAAAGGTAACCGCTGAGCCAGATACTTTAGAGGTCGTGCCTTGGACATGTTTTAAAGGTAACCGCTGAGCCAAGGTACTTAAGGATTTGTGTCTCGGACATGCTTTAAAGGTAGCCTCTGAGCCGGATGCTCTGCTTTATATGTGATGTTAGTAGTACCTTTTCGTGTATTGTATGTTTTTTTGGCTTTCAAAGTTCATGGCTAAGATTTTTTTACATGTATTATGATGTAATCTTGTTTATCCGTGACATATGATATCCTATCATGTTTATAGTTGTATTATCATTTATGACGTTTTGGTTGGATTGTCTCATATGTATGCATCATATGCCTTATCTGTGATTGACTACGCATGTTTTGAATGTTAATCTCATGTCTCAGTGCTTGCATTGAATAGTTATATTTATGATGTTATAATATGTTTCTGTTTATCTGTGTTTCGACATTTTGTGGCTGGGAGAACCTTGAGTTACTCCCCACTGACTATGGCGTTCATGTTTACATGAATGACAGGTTGTGAAGATGCTTACGTAGGGAAGACGTGTGGGCTAGCGAAAACTAAACCTTGGACTATCACGAGGGATATATTTTCCCTTAGCTTTGACTATCACGTTTGTATAAACTTAATTTTATTTCCGCATTCTTTATTTATGTTTTAGATTTTAATGAACCCGCGCTTTAAACTTTAAAAGTTTCAAAAATTTCCTAAAATTTCGCACTTTATTATTGTATTTTTCTCACTGTTATTGCGGGGGTTCACACTGAAATTGGGTGAATCGAAACTGACTCGACCCGATGCTATCCCGATAACCGATTTCAACCTTATTTTTTCCAACCTGAACTGACCTAACCCGTGACCCGATTTAGACTCAACCCGATGGATGACCCGATTGTGAACTAGCTTAATAATGGTGTAAATAAGATCAAATTGAAATTCCTCCTAATTATTTTCACTTAAAACTACAATTAATACACCTACACATAGTTTGAACATAAAATTACCCATCAAAAACTAAATGCATATGATAAAATATATGCTGATGACCGACCCGACTTACCACCCGCTGATGACCAACACGGAGTTAACCCGATGTGAGCTGTAACCGCTCCAAACCCGTCACTGGCCCGGCACAACCCGAATCCGATATGACCCGACTTGTTTTAACCCAGACACGTAACCGATCCGAGTGACCCGATTGCCACCTATACCTAGACATAGCAAACGAGTTCTTTAGGTCAGGTAAATTTGGGTCGCTTCATTTTCGGAGCAGTTATAATCAAGTTATGTTGATAATCAGAGTGAACCAATAACCATTCGAACCGGCTTATTTCGATCGTGTCAATTCGGGTTCGAGTCAAACTCGGGGGTCAAGTCGGATTATTCCATCCGGTCGAGTTTGTCAGGTCTACCTACACTGTAACACCCGCGAAGATCCCGTTTCGGAATTTATTATTTAATTAGCTAATTTATTATCAATCAATATATCTATCTACATTAATAAAGGAAGCTTTTTTCGAACGATTACAGAGAGTCCAATTTTCGTGAAAGACTAATAAGCTACTAAACAAATTAAAATTAAACTACTTAATTAATTCAATTACTGTAATTTATTTATAGCTTATTAAAATTAGAGTCTCAAGTTTTACGAACTATTAAACATCAACTAAAAACTTAATAATTATCATTAAACTATTTAATTAATCTTTTAATCTAATTTATGCACGTACCAGTTTTTGAGTCATACTCCATCAATGATGGGTTTTTGGGTTTCAATTGGACTAGGAAAGTATAAGATAATTTTTTTTAATATTGGATAGAATTGTAAACGTTTTTAATTGGAAATACAATTGATACCTCTTCTATGTATAAATATAGTTTTTTCTAGATTCCTCTCACCCATAATTTTGATGTTCACGTTCTTTTTTTATAATATAGATTTGTTTTTTTGTTTTTTTTTTTTTTTTGTAATATAGTTGTTTCTACTTAGTTAAACGGGTTGTGCATGCATCTATGCTATATGTATTTATTATGCTTTTGTGTATTTACTATTTTTTTTCACATACGTACAAATTGTGATCATATTAACTAATTTCTTCTTATTGTGACCAGATTGTTATGCATACTCCAGCGGGAAATGGGTAGAGTAAATATAAAAATAGAAAAGGTATGCACTATATTTTAGAATTGTAAGCAATTCTTTTTGAGAAACACTACTTTATGTTATTTCCACTAATTATGCGTCTAACCTTCCCTCCAAAAAAACAATTACTCGTGAGTGAAAAATTCAACAATATATTTTAACAAGAAGTAACTAGAATATATAAAGTAAGAATGTCCATAGTTCTATACTTCAATGCCAAATTGCCAACCCAAGTAGAAGGCTTTGCCTCTGATCTCTATTTTATGGGCCATTAAAATTAAGTATTTTCATCATTGTCGTAAGTTCTATTGTAATCTATATCATAGAAAAATTCTTGTATCTTTTGAGAGGACTGTCCTTCTTACACTTAAATATTTTTATAATACTTCTATTTGGTAGATTACCTTTAGGTGTAAGGAGAACGGTCTTTCCATAGAACACAAGTATTATCGTTATCATAACGTTTGTGTATATATTGTCTTACTTATACAAGTTTTCTCCCTTATCAAGATCCCTATAAACAAAAGCTTACACCCACAGTGTAAAACCGTCTCACGTAATAACTATCAAAATTATAAATATAGCTGCAAACAAGCCTACAATTAGCTTAATCAAGTATTGTTACCTAAAATTTAGGTCTTCACAAAATTTTAGGACTCGGTACAGCCATATGAGTTCGAAAAAGCTTTGTACTCCGTAATAAACAATTCCATATTGATAGGAACTGTAAGAGTTTGGTTTAACATAATAATATCAGCCTTTGCTTCCACTAACACTGCATTCAAGTAATCATGTATCGACAATCTGCAGATTTCACTTAAGACGACACCATCCGCCTTAAGCATCAAACAGGTTAAGTACTTGGCCATTTGATAGTGATGTTTTAAATGAAAATTTGTGATCGACAATAGTCATAAATATAGTTTCGGAGTGTTTTGAGATATTAGAATACACACAAATAAATAATTTTTAAGTGTCCTAAATAGGGGATTACAGCCTTACAGGAAAGACCAAACTCATTTAAACCTGCAACTTTTGATATTGATCGTAATACAATTTTAAGATGAAAGTACGTACTAACATCATAATTCAATTTATACAAGTCATTTAATTTTATGCATTACACAAGCATGTAAAATGATAATTTTATAGCAAGCTTCATCACGATCATGATTATACTTCTTGCTTAATTTTCTAAGAAAGAGTATAAAAGCAGTTACAGAGTAAAATAAAAGAAAAGCGTTACATCTATTATTACATCTATTATTAACTCTCGAGCGAGGTTTAAGAGTCTAATTTTTAAGGACTGACTAAAATAAATTTATGACTTATTGATATTTCAAAGGATAAGGAATAATTCATGAATTTGATCCAATGTAAAATCCATTTAATTTAAATAAATTTAGGGTGTAGATTTTCAAGTATATGACTATGAATTCAAAAGATAATAAAGCATTAGCTTAGAAATAAAAAGCATTAAAAAACTTGGAACTTTTAGCTTGCGTGAAATCCCTCAATCATCCTAATCATTGAAGAATTGTTGTACTGATTTTTGCAATTATGTTATTTACTATTATTAATTTTTATAGGTAAAGAGTATATATAATTTTAGACATCTTATTTAGAAAATTTTGCAGCCATATATCATCTCTATTTAATGAAGTAGTAAAAATTAGTTAAATGACATAAGATAATTTAATCCAAGCAACGCGCTTAATTATAATTAGTAATAGTTTATATATTTGCAGGTCATTTATTTTACCGTTCTTAAAACCATTTGTAGTAACTCTGAAACATAGACAAAGTCTTAAGAGAGACTATACTAAATGGCCCGTGCATCGCACGGGCATTAAATTTAGTATATACTTAAAAGAGGAACTTTTGAAGCGATTTCATTGGTTATTGTTTTTGTTGAATAAATAAAAAGATAATTAAAATAGTATATATAATTGACTCAAACTCTACGTCTTATTTTATATGTGCATTTATAAATCTTATTAAAGAAGCTATTATAAATACGTACAAAGTCAAATTTCTTTTGTTCCATTCTTATTTCTCTCTTAGTTTTTTTTCTTTAATATATATTCCTTGATGCTAGATGAACTATTTTGTGAGATTTAATTAGGTTGTGTATATTAATTGTTATGCGATATGATATTAATGTGTTAGTTATGCTTTATTTATGAATTATGATCATACCGTTTCTTATCCAATATTATATGATCACCAAACATACTAACAGTGTAATTTTGTTCGTAAATTTCAGGTATAATACTATTAGGTTAAGTATATAAGGTTGTTGAATTCATATGTTCGAGTTCGACTAATCTTCAAATAGTTATATTGGAAAAGGAAAGTGTCTAATAACTTTTTCGATATTTATTTGATTTTCTAATGTATTACATAATTACGTATACTTGATTATCCCTAACGGAGAATAATAATAATGCTTTCTAATCTGCCTCTCTCTAATTAATATTACGAAAATAATTTTTTTTTAGTACACAATCTATAAAGGATTTTTACAAACTTTTGATTGTTTAAACTAATCTTTAAACATAAGTTATTATTATTTATGTTTCTATATGGGCAGAAATTAAATGAAAAGATGAATTTCTCTTTTTAGAGATTTTACGTTATTTAGGATGACTCAAAATAACTTACCTTACCTACATAGGCTATACTAATACGTACAAATATGTTGAGATTTTTTTTTTTTTTTGACAGCAGTAAAGAAAATGTTCTTACAAAGTACCTACCCGACTTTCGGAGTCGGATTTATTACTACATTATTAGTAAAAGCAAATAAATTACAGATAGGATTGACAACCAATAAAGGCTTCTTAGCGGGACGATCAGAGCTGGCCAATTGAGCGAATAATTCTTTTCTCTTCTTTAACAACTGAGCTTCAGAGGAGTACCAAGACACACTTACGCCACGAGGACGTAGAAATTTATGGGAGAGAGATCTACTTTTTGAGAAAGTAGATAAATTGTGTCTTGGGGTTTCCCCCCCTTTACTTTGATTCCTCTTGGACGTGGTGATTCTCTGTCTCTCGTGCACATGATGAGTAGAGGGGTACCTGCAAAACAGAGGAGTAAAAGGGGAGCCTGATGGCTTCTCAACTGAGAGAATCTTACACTTCTTAGGGAGAGCAGCAAAGACGAAAGGCTGATGGTCATTAAAATCATCCTCAGCTTGGGGGACAAGAGTATCAAGAGGAGGGAAATTGTCACAAACTAAAGATGCGCAAGACGTCACGACCCCAGTAGTGGACGAGCTGAAACTTACGCTAGGAATATTAGGTTCTACCTTGATAACATCGGAGGGGGTAATGTCTTCCTTCATTGCCCCCATCATCTTAGAATTTCCCTTTTTAGAACCTCTCCTCTTTTTCTTCTTCCTCTTCTTCTTCTTCTTCTTCTTCTTCTTCTTCTTCTTCTTCTTCTTCTTCTTCTTCTTCTTCTTCTTCTTCTTCTTCTTCTGGTAACATTGTTCCTTTATAGAGTCTAACTCCTTAGGAGTCTCACCCTTAAGGATTCGAATTGTTAAAGTTGACAAATCACGTTTACGGTAAAAACTCACCGTTTTCCCTTCCAGCAACTTTTGATAAGAATTTGTTGGGATCCTTAAAGTGGAGCTACCACCTCCCTTTTTGGAGAACTAAAGAACTGACTTATTAGCACAAATACTTTGAACCTCCGTCTCTTCCATACTCACACTCTCATTATCCCTTATACTCACATCTCTTTGTTCTTCCATCACCTCCGTAACCACGCTCTCACCACTATCATTTATACCCACATCAGACGCCGAAACATGAACAGACATCTTGTTGTTCTTCTCCACGCAATCTTCATTAGCAACCTCCAGCACTCTTTTCCCATTTTCCTTTATGAGAAGGTGACCTTTTACCACCTCTAATTCCCTTAACACATCCTTATTACTTGGTTCCACCATTAAGGCTCGAACCAAATCCAATTCACTTTTCAAAACTATTTCAACTTCATATAAGCAACCGCCCTACGAAAAAGTGCCTTAACATTACGAGGGAATGTGTTCAAAATCATGGAGCATAAACCCGAGGCACTCTGTATTCCTCAAGTTTCAGGCACATACAAACCATATTAGACATAAGAGAAACGCAAGGTCGGGATATCGACCGAATATCTTCACCTCCAATATCTCCCAAGCTCAGACTAAGTAATTTACAAGCTTCATCGTAACACTCCGCGGCACCACAAACTCATTTTGCCTAAAAAGACCGTTCCCCTTATCTTTAAGCTCCTTCACCTCAAACCAAAATTAACGGAGTGACCCTCGCAATTTCATAAAGTAGCCTAACATCCTATCCCCATTATTTTCCATAAACCCATCGCTGACATGGGCACTAGCAAAAGCTTCAAGAAACTTTTAATAGACGTTAGCGGAAGACATAGATACACAATTCCTAAGAAGGATACAACACACCACAACACCGAAACGACTCAGAAAACCCGAAAAAGGAATAAACCCCTCGACGGAGAACAAAACCCAGCAAATCCAAACTAAAACAGCCAGACAATAGAAGCAACACCAATCGATTTTACCCAGACAATAAAAGCAACAATAGAATAAAACCCAGCAACTCCAAACTAAACACCCAGACAAAAACTCCAAACTAACACCCACCCACCACCGTAGTTTACTCGAAGAGCAATCAGGATACCAATCGATTCATGGCAAAAACGAAAAGACAATGATCGGAGCAGAAGTTGAACGAAAATAAACAAGGACAAGTCAATCAATACCTGAATCGATTTTGAGAACTTGATCAAAATCGAGAAAACCACATGAAGTAGATGGTCAGCACGAAAAAAGAATGCGAAAACGGATCAGGAATAGAAGGGGTTGAAGCCGCCTCGCCGGCGACCTAAAGAGGCGACTGGAGAAGTCGCCGGCGAGGAAAAATCGATTTGGGTTTTTTTTTGTTTTTAGGGGTTTTTTTTGTCTTTCTCTCTCCTCGCGCTGCTTAATTACAATATATATACGGAGTACTGAAAAAGTTGATTATGTTAGTAGAGAAATCCCAAATAAAGTTGAATAAATTCTAATTCTACTGCAAATATATATTACTCCTACAAAGACAACATAAATTTTAGAAAGAGAAAGAGAAAGAGAAAGTACACACATACCATATTTAACCCAACTACATTTTTCATACTATACGGTAAATATTTAATTGAGGTTTTTCAAGTTTGAAATTTGCATTCAAGTTTAGAGAGAGAAAATACAAAATGTTTGCATCAGCAAATGGGTTGAAAGGAGATCCCAGGCTTGAAGCTATTTCTCAAGCCATCAGGGTTGTCCCTTAATATGTTGAGATTGAGTAGTTCTAGAGATCTAAATATTTCTATGGAATGATCTTCTATTCTGATAGTCTTCACTATCTTATAGTGAGTGTAAGAACAACACCTTACCAAATTATACTTTTGACATATTACAAGTACTTTGTCTTTCTTTTCAAACTTCGTATATCTTATCAGCGTATGAGGTACTCCCTCTATCTCACAATAACTTGCCAGACCTGTTAGTGATCTATATTGAGTATATATGTATGCCAATTATTCATAAAACATACTCCGTATATAATGAAGAGTTTGTGTATACATCAATTCTGCAGGAAGTATTTTACATTAACCACATATACCATACCCATACATGGCCTGTAAATACTCCGTATTATTAGAAGTTCAATGAAATTATGGTTTTTTTTGTATAAGTATCACTTTCCTAGCCTAATGTACTTTCTCATGTAGTCACGTACTCACGTACCCTTTATTTTTCCTCATGTAACCACTATTTAATTTGCATGTGAACTTTTATGGTTAATAAGTTTATTGATAGATCAATTTAAACAAATCAAAGAATTAATAATAATACTTTTCGAGCGATATTGAAGAGTCCAAATTATGTAAATTACTTAAATATATATATATATATATAAAAGAATATATATATATATAAGAAATTAAAATCAAATAAGATAAAAGATATTAATTGGTTAGAGTCAAATTCTACGTATATGTTTTATATTACACTACAAGTTTTTATTATGTAAATTCACTCATCTTTCAAAGTTTTCTATTCTAATATTCATTGTCCCCTAAGCTTGAGGATACACTTTATATGATCATGGTCATGTACTTTCAAGTCTCACATTAAACAACATAATTGCGAGTATAATTAAAAGAAGATGATGCACTAACGCAAATTAATTAGAATAATAATGATAGGTATGAGCAATTTTATAAAACTTAACTAGATTGCAACGGCTAAAGAGCTTCGATAGAATTAAAGATTTCTCCTCCAACCTTAATTGTGGCGTACCTCGCTTTTAATAATATTGGGCATAAATTCCTTATTTAGTTAGTTAAAGAAGAGTATATATATACCAATACATGCTCACAATGTCCATATTTTAGTTAAAGAATATATGGACAACAAAATGCAGATTGCGACTTTGATTGACTCGAATGTGAGTTAGAGTATCTTTTGGACCAACTTGGAATTCGCGTGGACACTTTGATCGATTTAAAATTTGTTGATTAACTAAATAAAGGCACTAATATGAGCGAATTATTATTATTATTATTATTATAGGTTTAGTTGCTAAAGTCTATTGCTCATTTGTCTAAATAAAGTATTAAAAATTACCGTAGTAAGTTGTTGCGGTTTATTTTAAATTAGATAAATCTTGAAACGTGTTATTTCATAGCGGGTCAGTTTAGAACTCAATCAAGACTGGTTAAGTTTTGTATCAACTTTAATACTGTTATTATCCTTGACAAATTGACTTTTAAACATGTAGAATTGTAGATCATTTGAGTTGTATGATGGTAGTCCTTGACTCTTATTATATAATACTCTATAATTATTATGATAATTAGGATTAGGAATAATAGATTCAAATTTCGTACAAACTCGGATTTTAATTTGTATATGTATACTACACAATCGTCATGAAAAACACAGATTATTTAGTATCTACATAAGACATGACCCGGGCAACCCCTGACATGAAATATATTCTTACATAATTAAAGAAAAAGAAAGAACGTTTATCACAAATTGACAATTAACTATTGTAAGAATTTGATCAACAATAGAATAGGTTATATAATTTTGAAGTAAGAGAATTCTAGCTGCGTAACTACACAATATCAACTTGAGTAGGATACAAGGTCTATTTGTATATCTAAACACCTTTTGTATTATGACCACGATTGATTTCCTTTACCTCAATATTGGTTTATTATTTTATTGTCACTATATATTTAAGCAAAACGCATTTCTCTAATATTTACAGAATATCTATTTTACAAGATGTTGAATATAATGTTATTAAAATTTGATTTGAATCATATGCGTAAGAAATCTCCACCGACCACAATCGTAGGTGTCAGACGTCAAACATTATGCAAAAATGGTCCACCTAAATGAGCAATTCTTTGGAGAGTGACAGTTCTCACACACATTGACTAAAATATAGATATTTATTCATTATAATTAAAATGTTTTCAAAACAACAATCTCGATCAAGATAAATATTCAGAAATTATTTCTTGATATTACCCGGCCAACGGCCGGGCATGAAATCTAGTTTAATAATTTATTTTAACATTGTTTTTATAAAAATAACATTTTTATGGTTGTTGGGCAAAGTTTGGTCACTTTGGCCCCTTTTAACGTTTCAGTAGTGTGAATAAAACCCTATTACATCTACTTCTACCTCTACATTTTTCTGAAATTTTCACATCTCCAACCACCATTAAACCCCCTTCTCCTTCAAAAGCTTAAAACTTACACAAGTTCTTCATTCCTCAACCAAGTCGCTTCATTCTCGCGTCAATCTTCACCTTTTTTTCGTCCTCCATCTTTCTATGTGAAAGTTTTAGTGTTCCGAGGTTGAACTTGGTCGGGATTTTGTTTGTCGAAGTGCGAAAAAGGTAACGGTGATGGGTTACTCGATATTACATATGTTTGTGCGATTTATGTGTTTAGATTAGTGTTTCACATGAAAATATTCATTTTTTATGTGTGTTCTCTCTTAGAATTTCTTGTTTATGTTGGTTAATAATATATATGAGTCATGTATGATGAGATTTGTTGGATTAATATTGTTAATGATTAAGTTTCTTGCATTGTTATTGTGAAAGATGTCTTAAATGGTGATTTTGTATGTTGGTATGTTGAGATCTAGCCTTTTTGGTGAAAAAGATGTAATCTTATGCTGGGTTTACCTTATTAAATCTTATTCATGAACATGGAGTAATTTATGAATGTTGTATGTTGTGGATTGTTGTTTTAATTGTATAATTGATACTTGGAGTTTTATTTTGTGCCCAACAATGATGTTGGAGCAACTTTAGGTAAAATTGGTGGTGTATTGGTTGAATCTCTTCATTATAAAGGTGTTATTTAAATTCTGGTGCAAATGAGCCGAAGCTCATCCATGACAGAGTTTTTGAGAAGTGACTTTTTAAGTGCTGTAAAGTTTGATTTTCAGCTCGTTGTGGCCAACATTTATTTTAAGGTTGTTTTCTCTTCAAGTGATTATCTACTTGGTTAAGTGTTTTTATAGGTTGTTTTGCATGATTTGCTTCCTATGCTTCTTAATCTTGGTTCTAATGCTTATGTATGGTACATTAAGACTTGTTTATCACTAAAACACATTGTTTACGTTCCATTCACATGTTTAATGACGGTATTTGGATGTTTTACCCATGCGTACCATATTTGACCCATTCACATGTTAATTGACATCTTTATATGTTTGACCCGAGTATGTCATAGTTATAGTGTTTCATACCACGTATGCATAATATCACTATGGGTAAGTCCTATGTGAGTCACTTACATGCTTGCTTGTTAACGGTTTTGGTTGTTTGGCTCAAATGTGGCACGTTTATCAGGAACGGCCTTTAAACGTATGTTATTGGCAGTGTCATTGTGCTTAGCATGCTAGTTTGACTTTTGTTTACGCCACTTCCATTACCATTCTGCCGGATCTGGTAAGCTTATTCTCTTTCCGCCCCTTTCGTGCTGTTCTACCGAATTATGGGTACTTAGCTTCCGTTCTATTGCATCGAGTCTTGGATGCGAAACGTTTACCGCGTGTCGAATCGGGAAATGTTTATCCTGAAAGTCTGTCCAGGTTTAGACTAGGATCGTATTATTACCGTCGTTTTACCAGCAGGATTGAGTCTCGAGAATGCGAAATGTTTATCGCATATTGACTTGGGAAATGTGTATCCCAAGAGTTTGGTACAACTCTTGCGTAGTCGATGCTTTGCATATGTCATTTACCGTGAGAGATATGTCTTGGATTGTCTGGATGGTAAGAGTCTTTTGCTCCTATTCAGCACTAGAGGGTGAGATGCTGTTGGAGTAGTGTCTTCCACAATAAGTGCGTTTACATATTAAATCTCGTTAAAGGAATATCAGGGATTTATTTATTTGTCAGCTGGTCATCGTTAATCGGTAATGATTGGCTGACTAGAGTTTGACATTACTGTCGTGTGACGGCGGTGATCAGCTGATCCCTTTTAGGTCACACCTATAGGATGACGCCCAAAAAGAATGAATTAATTGTTTGTATGAGATACGAGATAATTAATTCCTTGTATTATTTGAATACTAGTTTAGACCCGTACAAAATTGCACGGGTATATATAAAAGAATTTAGAAACAAATAAGTTCATAATCTGAAACGTTGTATCTAGTACCATATTTAGCCATGTACACTATCAATTTAATTATATAGTTTCATTTGCCATTTTCATAGTATTTCATCTATTTCAATCATTTGTTATCTTTCATTAAAATCTCTCGCAATAGAGAAAAAAAGGGTAACAATTGAATAAGACAAATCATGTACATATTTAACATTTGACACTATAGTAGTTTAGATCTTGTGTTCCTACTTTAGAATCCGTTTGACGATACCCTTGTAAAAAAAAAACAAAAAAAAAAACCAATCAAATGAAATGAAATAAATAACATGAATATTTGAGATGACATATAGCCTTGACCTAGGAAATTGACCCAACACCAATGAACTGACTCGATTAATAATATGACTGACCCGAATATTTATTATTTCACATGGTTCATTGCCCCTAAATAACCTAACAATAGTCGACCCCATAATGACCCAGACTCCAATTGATGACCGGAATTCTGTTAAACCCAAGAATGAATTGACTCAAACCGAACTGGCCAGACCCGCACCCAAACGCCCCACACCAAAACCTGTTACCCGTTTGTCAGATCTAAAGCCTAACATTATTGTTCAATCAAGCATAAAAAATGATGATTTGAAAAAACGAATTCAATGCTCATAAACTGTTTATGTGATATGACAATGATGAAATGTCCAATAAAATCGGAAAGTGAAAATTCAAGTCTGACATCATGGAAATGTGGGAGAATAGGAAAATTAACGAAATGAAGGTACCGTAGATTTTATTGTTACATGTCTGCAACTTGAAAGACAAAAACAATGAATTATAGGGTTAAAATTAAACTTATTAAGATAGTTTTTTAATGATGGGAGTCGGGAAATTTAGTAGGGATACAGATGATAAGTGACGACGGAGATGAAGCTAGAAGGAGAAGATAAAGCAATGAATTATAGGGTTTTACCGTTTTCTCTCTCTTTACTTCCTCTTAACATGGTGGACTATTTGAGGTTAGGCGGGAAAAACATTTTGGGTGGTTTGTGTTTTATTATTTAGTATAGATTAATTAGTCGCGTGAATGTATTATTTGATGACGGGTTATGAACTCGGGCCGAGGAGATTTATTATTTAATTATGTGATAATTAATTAATAAATAATAATTAGAATTTATTAATTAATTGTTAATTAATTATTTTATACGATATGTGTATATGTTTTGAGGTGGAGTTGATTAGCTATTTAAATTTTACAAGAGGTTGTAAAATTAGCTAAATGGGGTAATATTGACACATTGTATGTTGATAAAATAGTCTTATGATTACTTAATAGTTAAGTAGTCATTAGTAGTTAATTTTTATTATTTAAGTGTTTATTATTTAAATTAATATTTAATTATGTAAGATAATTAAATATATGACTTATAAGCATTTGTGGGGCAAATGTCGAAAACCGAAATGGACCCATATAACGTCCACTAGCACCGGGTTTTTTAGAGGACTTACAAGTGTCTTCTAAGTGGCTTTTTCCACTTAGATTTGTCTCCTCATTTTGCCTATAAATACCCAACTATTCACACCATTTCTCTAGTTGAAAAAATTTGAAGAAAAATTTGGTCTTTAAGAGTGTCTTTGGCCGGTTCATTAACAACACCAAGGGACCAATTTTTTCTTCTTATTTTGTTCATCTTTTTCATCTAAAACATATATAAAAATAAATAACTAATAATATTATCAAAGTAATAATATTATTTAGTACATCAAATTTACATTATACAAGGTTACTACTACTACTACTATTATCTAGTTAGTAATTTTAGTAGTCTTTTGAGGACAATCTTGGGTACCACCAAAGGAGATTACCTAATTTGGTAATTTGGGTTTTGGAGGATCATCCACCATCTATTAGCAAAAGAACAACTAAAAGAAGGAGTCTTTAGTTGTGCCCATATATATTTTCACCATCAATGTAAGGAAATTTCTCTTAAGATGGTTTTATACCATCTTTATGTTATTTATCTTTGCATGCATGTAGATTTAGACAACTACACAAAATTAGTTAGTAATTTTGATTTCATAAGATGAGTCTAAAATGGTCTAAATAACTAACAAGTGGTATCAGAGCATTGTTACATACATGCATGTAGTCTTAAGACGATTTTAGTAATTTATGAGATAAATTAATAAAATTTGATATTATGTAGTTAAAATTAGTTTTATCACATAATATGGTCTTGCATGTAAATAATATGGTTTTAGAATGATAATGGACGAAAATTTGCTTTTTGTTATATTTATTCAATTTTTATGACTTAAAATAGAATAAAATTGATTAAAAATGCACTAAACTTGATGAAGTTCAAGAGCCACAAACTGATGTGACAGTACAGGAAGATGTTCCTTCTACCTCTGAATCGGTTATTGTTCCTTCTGAACCTAGGAGGTCAGAGAGGGTTAGTCGCCAGACTGATAGATACCTTGGTGTTATCGAGGAAGATGGTGACTATGAGGTTTTACTTTTGGAAACTGATGAACCTAAGACCTACAAAGCAGCTATTACTAGTTCTGACTCTAAGCTATGGCTCGAGGCCATGCAATCCGAAATGGATTCCATGTACGATAATCAGGTATGGGACCTGGTTGACTTACCTAAAGATGTTCGACCTCTTCAGTGTAAGTGGATATTTAAGATTAAAATCGGCATGGATGGACATAAAGATGTCTACAAAGCTAGATTGGTGGCAAAAGGTTTCACCCAGATTCATGGCTTACACTATGATGAAACTTTTGCACCAGTTGCTATGCTTAGATCTTTTTGGATAATGTTAGAGATTGCTGCATTTCATGATTATGAGATATGGTAAATTGATGTCAAAACCGCTTTCCTGAACGGGTTTCTGGAAGAGGAAGTGTTCATGACACAACCTGAAGGTTTTGTGGATCCTAAAAATCCTAACAAAGTATGCAAACTTAAGAGATCCATTTATGGTCTTAAGCAAGCATCAAGGAGTTGGAATCATCGTTTTGATCATGTTATTAAACAAAATGGTTTTTCTTGAAGTGTTAAGGAACCATGTTTATACATGAAGTTTAGTGGGAGTAAAGTTGTTTTCTTACTTCTTTATGTGGACGACATATTAGTCATTGGGAATGATGTAGATATGCTTGCTTCTGTCAAGAAGCGGTTAGGAAATCACTTCCAAATGAATGATTTGGAAGAAGCTCAGTGCATCTTCGGTATCCGGATCTATAGGGATAGATCAAAAAGGATATTAGCTTTGAGTCAAGAAGCCTATATCGATAAGATTATTGACCGATTCAATATGAAAAACTCTAAGAAAGGTTTTCTATCTATAGGCAGTGGGATTATTTTGAGTAAGTTACAGTGTCCTACTGAGCCTAAGGATATTGAACGCATGAAATCGATTCCCTATGCTTCCGCTGTTGGATCGATCATGTATGCTATGATGTGTTCTCGTCCTGACGTCTTGTGTGCTTTGAGTATGAAGAGTCGTTTTCAGAAAAATCCAGGTGAGAGTCACTAGATAGCCGTCAAGAATATTCTGAAGTACTTGAGAAAGACTAAGGATTCATTCTTAGTGTTTGGATGAGAATCTGAATTACGTATAAGAGGTTATACGGATGCCAGTTTCCAAACCGATATGGATGATTTGAAATCCCAGGCTGGTTTTGTTTTTTTTGTTGAACAAAGGGGCGGTTTGCTGGAGAAGTTTTAAGGAGTCTGTGACTGCTGATTCTATAATGGAAGCTGAGTACATTGCACCCTCTGAAGCTGCAAAGGAAGCTGTTTGGATTAGGCAATTCTTAGAGAGACTGAAAGTAGTTCCGACCACCGAGGATCCTATCACTTTGTATTGTGATAACAGTGGGGCAATTTTTCAAGCAAAAGAGCCCAAGTCTAGTAACAAGTCTAGACACGTACTTAGGAAATTTCATGTAATAAGAGATTTAATTGAAAGGAAGGAAATTATAGTCTGTAAGGTTGGGACAGCTGACAATATCGCTGATCCTTTAACCAAGCCATTGTCTCAAGCTATACATGATAGTGATGTAGTTTCGATGGGATTGAGACGAATGCCAGAACTATTGTAAATTATATGATACGTAATAATTAAGATATTTTATTTATTATTTCATATATGATAATTGCATTTATCGTTGTATTCAGTTTTATATCTGAATTTAGAATACTTTATTTTATCTAAATAGGTTAGTGACAATGTCGAACCCTACTAAAGTGAACTGGATTAACATTGTATTTTGTCCCTAGTTACTTAATGAGGTGATGTCTCGGAGTGACTAGATTGTAAGGCGATAGATGACAAGTTCGACTGTCATATGGTCATAGTGATGGCTGATTGATTTCGTAGGCAGATTGTGAGACGATTTGTCGGACAGTGACCATTTGTAGAGTTCTTTTGTTGCTGGGTCGTGGCAAGGATTTCTAATTATTCCTTCGAGTCAATTCTTTAGACTGGTGACTATTTGTCTGAGTTGGTACGGTTTTCCGTTGGCTTAGGTTTTTGTTCTAGGTCGCGCCGTAAAAGGAGGCCGATGAGCATTTATTGGGTCATTGTGATCTGTATCGAACAAAGAAAATACGTCAAAAGGATTGTCCACCCATGTCATCTTTTATCTCAAGGCCACTCGAGGAGAGGTGACTGGAAATGCGTGGCCACGCTTGGATAAGATCTATAGTCGATTATCCGGTCAGACAGTCATTCTCCTGATCGAGGAAACCACTTTATGATATGATCACGTGCAAGACCGACCTGAAAGACATCTTGAATTGAGTGTGAGATATTATTGGACAAGAGAATTGGTAACGCACACTTGTGTCGGACAAGTGGGAGATTGTTGGAGTAGTGTCCTCCACAATAAGTGCGTTTACATATTAATTCTCGTTAAAGGAATATCAGAGATTTATTTATTTGTTAGCTGGTCATCGTTAATCGGTAATGATTGGCTGACTAGAGTTTGACATTACTGTCGTGTGACGGCGGTGATCAGCTGATCCCTTTTAGGTCACACCTATAGGATGACGCCCAAAAAGAATGAATTAATTGTTTGTATGAGATACGAGATAATGAATTCCTTTTATTATTTGACTTTTAATTAGTCGCGTGAATGTATTATTTGATGACGGGTTATGAACTCGGGCCAAGGAGATTTATTATTTAATTATGTGATAATTAATTAATAAATAATAATTAGAATTTATTAATTAATTGTTAATTAATTAATTTTATACGATATGTGTATATGTTTTGAGGTGGAGTTGATTAGCTATTTAAATTTTACAAGAGGTTGTAAAATTAGCTAAATGGGGTAATATTGTCACATTGTATGTTGATAAAATGGTCTTATGATTACTTAATAGTTAAGTAGTCATTAGTAGTTAATTTGTATTATTTAAGTGTTAAATAACTAAATTAATATTTAATTATGTAAGATAATTAAATATAAGACTTATAAGCATTTGTGGGGCAAATGTCAAAAACCGAAATGGACCCGTATAAGGTCCACTAGCACCGGTTTTTGTAGAGGACTTACAAGTGTCTTCTAAGTGGCTTTTTCCACTTAGATTTGTCTCCTCATTTTGCCTATAAATACCCAACTATTCACACCATTTCTCTAGTTGAAAAAATTTGAAGAAAAATTTGGTCTTTTGGGGGTGTCTTTGGCCGGTTCATTAACAACACCAAGAGACCAATTTTTTCTTTTTATTTTGTTCATCTTTTTCATTTAAAACACATATACAAATAAGCTAATAATATTATCAAAGTAATAATATTATTTAGTACATCAAATTTACATTATACAAGGTTACTACTACTACTACTATTATCTAGTTAGTAATTTTAGTAGTCTTTTGGGACAATCTTGGGTGCCACCAAAGGAGATTACCTAAGTTGGTAATTTGGGTTTTGGAGGATCATCCACCATCTATTAGCACAAGGACAACTAAAAGAAGGAGTCTTTTAGTTGTGCCCATATATATTTCCATCATCAATGTAAGGAAATTTCTCTTAAGATGGTTTATACCATCTTTATGTTATTTATCTTTGCATGCATGTAGATTTAGACTACTACACAAAATTAGTTAGTAATTTTGATTTCATAAGATGAGTCTAAAATGGTCTAAATAACTAACAAATGCAAGCCACCTTGTATCGATATGATCGGCGGAATTGATGTTCTCATTCGTACTTATGGTAATATGCAAGCCATAGGTATACATATGACATTAGTAGCCATGTCCCATATATTGTATGTTAAAATGTTTTCAAAGGAAATGGCTACGAGTTTTACTCATATGTATTATATTGTTGACCTCTCATTATCCATGTCACATGAAGCTTGTATTGGCGTATGGTTGTGTCATCGTTCATGGTGGTTTGGTTAGATTATCTTATATGAATGTCTCTGTAGATACCCAGTATCTGCTAAGACTCCAACAAACACCCGATGATTATCAGACTACAACATGTTTTGGAATCGCGGCGTTTGATCGACAGTTTGTGTACAACTTTACGTCGGAAAACTTAAAACTATTTCGAAAATAAAACATCTCAAAACATTTCAAAAATACCTGGAGTGTTTAATGCACGACGACGGGGTCGCAATGACACTAACTAGAGTCAAAACCGACACCGGACAACAAACCGACTCGAAAATTCAAATCCCGACTCCAACAACGAGTCAAACCGAGTCAACCACCAAAATCAAAACATTTCAAACCTTCTACCTTAAGTTTTCCCGGATTCATGTTGGTCAAGTACCAAACATGTGACTATAAAACCTAGGATAGAACAAATCATGATTGCGTTTGTTGTGAAAGCGACAACACACCTCGAAGACCCGCAACGTGGCTCGCGCCTCTTTGAGCAGCCCAGGTGGCCACGTCGCTCAAAACTTACACAACCACTCATTCTCCTATAAATACCCCTCAAATCCCACCCATTTGAGAGTTACGCGAGTGTCCGCCCCCTCTTTTCTCCCTTAAAATTCTCGACTTGACTTCGTAAGTCACAACTCGACGCGTATTTACGACCAACCGATCGTAAACACGAGACTTACTCATTGTTTGGTACCGTCATCGTGCATTAAACCACTTGACCGACCATTTAGACCACTACACCATCACTAAAGCTTAAAACACTCCTTTTACTTACCAAAACGGTTTTAAACCGAGTTTTTTCCGATCAAACGAGTTATTTCACTTACGTCGGTCACTCGCCATAACCAAACATGTAAGTATGAGGGTGGAAAAATCCTCTTTTATTATGTTTTCATTCGTTTCATGACTCTAACATGCTAAAACATGCATAACATGAACCAAAACATGGAATAAACGAGCCAAAACTGATTTTTGGTCTGAGGTAGAAGCCCCTTAGGTCGCCCGCCAACTAGCCCGTGCCTAAATGGGGTATTCAGACCAGAAATCAACCGTGTTTGTTCTCGTCATTTCCCTTAATCCATTTTTCATATTTGTAATCGGTTCTCACCATTTCAAGTATTTTCGAATCATTGTTATTTTATTTCACACGTTTTAACCATAAAGCATTTTTTACCCTTGGTTCTTCATACCATGACGGTTAAATCCGTGTTTCGGTGATAATATTTGGTTAATGACACTTAGAAGGTATTTTAAAGCCTTTTATTTCATTTCTTTACATTTTCAAACAAACATATTAGTCACCAACACAAAGTCATCTTTGGTTCTACATACCATGCCGGATTTTAACCCGGGTACGATGATGAGTACCGACTAATAACATTCAAATGGACTTAAAACAATTAGTCCATAATCATTTTCAAAACTATTCATGTCAAGTTTGTCAAATCGAACCCGACACCGAATATTATAAAAATAATGATGATTATTCGAGTCTAGTTCTTCAAATCAACAAATGCGGTCTAAACGACCCCTTCAAATCAAACTGCGTTCAAATACCCATTTTCAACACGTTTTATAACGTTTTCTAAAAGGTCAGAACACGGCACATAAACCGTGGGCTAACCCACGCCTAAACAGGCTCTCCATTTCTCATTTTCAAAACCAGAGGGAGGCCCCTTACTCCGCCGGCTGGCTCGCGCCTCATATAGCCGTCTGGTACAAGGCCTGTTCCCTTCCAGCATTAGTCTAGGACGATCCCGACTCCGGTTAACCCGGATATAGGACGGATAAGATGACTATTTGATTATCCAAAACCATATTTGCAAAATCCCTTACTAAGACAAATGGATCATGTTATGCACCCTAAACGTAATATGGTAAATGGATGTTTAATTTCCGTCTTACATGCAAATCAACCATTAATCCAACTCGACATCTTATACTTGATACTTGGATTAAATCAACTGACTTAGAAAGCTCTCACATGTTAGGTTTAAATTATTGGATGCGCATTCATGCATTTAAACCGTTTTATCAACTTTTGCATTCAACCAACCAAGATCGATCAGTAGAGGCCGCTAACGCGGGCGGGATTGGGTGTCTGATTAAAGGGCTTCCCAATACGTACCTTCACCTCTTACTCAGAAACTTTAGATACTGGACGACCTTATCCTGGGCGTACGAGAGTCATTCTAGAGATAGGATGCTAAAGAGGGACGATTTCCTTATCTTTAGTACCTATGTCAAACGCTGCTTTGTGCTTCGATTTGACCGAGGTATAAAGTAGAATTCGAATGGGTTCCAGGCATCCCACAAATGCTTGGTGGCGACTCCGAACATCTCTAATCGTTTCGAGACCCTTACCGAGATGAAACCGACCAATCTAAAACGATCCGGTCGAAAGCATTTTTACGCCGCCGAGCGTGGCTTTCAAAAAGACCGCTATACGTCCACAGATTGGCCTGGCGTGTAGGTGGCTATGTCCAAAGATTGGCGACTCCGCTGGGGAAAACTAGGTCACTTACGTCTTTGTGATCCCTAGATGGTGAGACTCGAACGAGGTCTTGGTTGGAATGCATTAATTGATATTACGGTCACGGTCGGGTTTCCTTGTCCGGGCCCACAACCTAACCCTTTTCGACCAATTGGCTCGTCTTGTCGGCGTGAGTTTTCTCATCCCCGCGTTTCGAATCCTGATTGAGTCAAGCATGCCGTTGACATTACACATTTTTGTTTCGTCAAAGGGCTTTCATCACTTTCGAGCACGAGGCTAGGGCACCCTCCTTACACATTTTGTTTGGATTGGTATCCCTCTCGCAAATCGGGGTTTGATTGCTTGGTGTGTAACCCACCCTTTTAAGCCAAAACCCGTGTCAGCATAATGCATAATATAATGAAACTGTGAGTGCTTATGTGCTATCGGATCATAAGTCCTTCCGTGTCATTTTCAAACTTTCAAAAAACACCCTTTTCGCGCCGTTATAATGGCCATTTCAAACCTCGGTCTTTCGCCGACCGTTGCACGCCTTTCTAGGCCGTCGTAATGACGATTTTCAAACCCGGTTTTGTATAATCATTTCAACACGCCTTTCTAGGCCGTCGTAATGACGATTTTCAAACTTGGTTTTTATAACCATTTCAACACGCCTTTCTAGGCCGTCGTAATGACAATTTTCAAACCCGATTTTGTATAACCATTTCAACACGCCTTTCTAGGCCGTCGTAATGACGATTTATAAACCTGGTTTTGTATAACCATTTCAACACGCCTTTCTAGGCCGTCGTAATGACGATTTTTCAAACCCCATTTTGTATAACCATTTCAACACGCCTTTCTAGGCCGTCATAATGACGATTTTCAAACTCGGTTTTGTATAACCATTTCAAATCACCTTTTTACGCCATTATAATCGCCGCGTCTAGACACGGATTTTAACCCGTTTCGCGTCGACAATGGCTCTTTCAAAACCCGAGAAAAGCACACGCCCTTTTCTCGAGACACTTTCGGGATCCCGAGGACCATTCACCCTCCCCAAGACCTCTTCAAAACCTTTCAAACTCGATTTTCAAAACATACAATTTTGAATTTCAAAAACCGTCTTGGGAAACAATGCACTGTTTTCCCGAGCCGACTCAAACTCAAACCGTCTTTTGCAAATAAACTTAAGACAACCCTTTCAACTGATCGACTTGCGGAGATCTCTATCTTCGGAAACCGCCCATTAAAGCGACAAACGAATCTTTTTGAAAATTTCTATTTTCGAAAACTTCAGTCCACCATTCCAATTCCGCCTCGTGTCTATCGAGTCAAAGCAAACGTACTTATGGGTCTTTACTTATGAGTCGTCTCACCACGAGACCCGTCCAATGGCGTCACGCCGTCATGTTGGACTCGTGTCAAAGGTTCGGTCAAGCACCGTCACGTCATAAATCGAGTCAGCACCGAGGGACCACACACGGTCACCCCGTCTTGTTGAGTCTGGTCTTTGTCTCGTCCTTTGTGTTGTCTGCGTTTAGTCTTGGAGCCGTGTCTGATTGATTTGTAATGTGAGCCGTTTTTATGCCTCAGAGCCATGGCCCCGTCTTCAGCTTCGTCCAACAACAACAGAGATGTCACAACTGATCAGCTAGCCGGCCTGCTTACCGCTCTTAAGGTGACCCTGGATCGCGTCGAGACCCGTATCGACGCCCTGGAGAACAAAGAAACTGGGGAACATAATACCCCACCTCTGACTGAAACTGAGAAGAGCCTGAAGCTCTTGGAAGAACAGCTCCCAGCCCGGGGTAACAATATCCATCTTGAGAATAACCGAAGGTTCGAACCCGTTGGGGACCAGTTACCCGACAACTTCACCCTGACTGATGTGCATAAGTTCAAGGGAGTGGAGGACCCACTCAACCATATCCGTGCTTTCAAAGAGTACATGGCCATTAAGGGGGTCAAGCAGGAGCTTTTTACCCGGATCTTCCCATCCTCTTTAGAGCCGATTCCTCGCCAATGGTACTACTCCTTGGATCCGAAAAACCTTACTACTTGGGATGAGATCGCAGCTTGAGTTTGCCAAACAAGATGCCGACAACGTCGAGATCCGAGCCAACATCCGTACTCTCGAAGTGTTAACCCAAAACGACAAGGAGGGGTTCACCGAGTTCCTAACCCGTTGGAGGAGGGTGAGTACTCAATTGGTCGATGGCCGAGTGAATCAACTTCGGTGGAAAAGTTCGTCAACAATCTCCGCCCGGTTTATGCCAACCTACTGAGGTATCAGAATATCAAAAATTTTCAAGATCTGCAGATTCTGGGGACGCGTATTGAGGACGACCTCCGAAAGGGTGTCTTAGCCAAGACCACTGGCAGAGGTTACCAGGGATCCACCTCAACCGGATCTCGCCCTTACGGTCAGACAAACAAGATCGATGAGGTTAACCTCGTCGAACCATCTACTAAGAAAATTGAGCGCCCCCAAAGAGTGTTCACCAACATAGGGTCGACTTATGTAAGTGCCCTGAAAAGGCTCATGGACCAAGGGAAGCTACAACCGATCGGACCCACCCCGGATCCGACCGACGCCAAGAAGTCCCGATTCTGGAACCCTAATGTCTACTGTCAGTATCATCGAGGGAAAAGGGCATGATACCGAAAATTGCTTCAAACTCAAGCACCTCATTCAAGACATGATTGAGAAAGGAGATTTGCTACTACCCCCACCAACTAAACCGAACAACAAGACGAATCCTTTGGGAATCCACGCCATTTTTGATGATGAGCCGACCCTAGACCCCTCTCACCTCATCCTGCCAATTGACGACAAGGTGAATGCTTTGGAAAAGGATCCTTCAGACGGAGTGTTTGTGTTTAGTGCTGCCACTATGCTCACTATGTTTCAGCAAGTTGAAGAGGCCATAGCCAGCCTCTCTGAAAGAATCACCCGAATCGACGACGCCTACCGTCGACTCATCTTCAATCCCCCAACACCGCGCCCAAGGGAGAATTCCCAAGCATTCAAAACTACCCACCCCAAGATGGATTGCTCCCGCGACCATTCTGGCATAGACCTCATGAAAATCACCCTCAAAATAACTACCCTTAAAATAACTACCCCCAAAATAACTACCCCAATAAAAATCACCCTCACAAAAATATTCCCCACAAGAACTATCCACCGAGGAATACCCCTCCAAGGTATCCTCGAGACTCCGAAATTAATGGCATATGGAGAGATGATGTTGAGGATGTCTATATCCTCCCAGAGAAGGGGAAGCGGGCGAAAGAAATCATACATCTCACCCGGTCCGGACGTCCCTATCAAAATCGGAACAACCCAAAGACCGTTCCAACAACGAATGACCAAATCGTCCTAGAGGTGGACACTCAACCAAAGGCCCCCGAGAACTCAATCCTGAAACAGCTCCAGAAAGCAAAAGCCGAAATCTCAATTTGGCAACTGATCGCAACGTCTTTTGAGCATCGACAGGCCATGCTGCAGGCCTTGGGAAAAATAACCGTGCCCTCCACCTCTTCCCTAGAAGAAATAGTGCCGCACATGACGAGAGACGCCCCTGATCTAAACAACCCGGTCGTCTTCTCCGACGAGGACATCCCTTCGTTCAGAGCCAATCATAACCTGGCCCTGTACATCACCGTACAATGCCTCCAGAAAAATATACCCATGATTCTCGTGGATGACGGTTCCGCCGTGAATGTCATTCCTCTCTAAACTGCCCACAGGCTGGGTATCAAGGAATCTGATTTGATCCCAACGAATTAAGGAGTACGCGCCTACGACGGCACTCGTCGCAAGGTCGCTGGGCTTATCACTTTGACCGTCGCAACCAGAACACTAGACAGACAAACCAGTTTTCAAGTGGTCGACATCGACGCGTCCTTCAACATGCTCCTGGGGCGTCCCTGGATTCACGCCGTCAAGGCGGTCACTTCAACTCTCCACCAGAAGATCAGGGTCCCCTTCAACGGGAAAACAATCACGATTCTCGCTTCCCAAATCAAAGCAGTTATGAGAAGGGGGATAGCCTCCCAAGCCATTGAGGAGGACGACAATGAAATGTGGGGTTTCCAAGCCGTAAACGCCATAACTGATGAATTGACGCCCTCTGATTGCGACCCGTTCACCAACCTCACGGTCAACCATATCATGATGCGTCAGGGTTACTTCCCGGGTTTTCCGCTCAATCCACTAAAGGACCCATTGCCTCCCTTGAAGCAGGCTAAGGTCCCCAACATTCCCTTCGGGCTGGGATACGAACCTACTGACGAAGATATCCGGGAGATGAACCTCCTAGTCTGAAAACGCAAGAAGCACGGGGTTATCCTCCGTCCCTACCACCTGACTCTCAACAGATACTTTGTCTCCGAGGGAGAGTCCGAGCTTTACCACGGCTTTCCGGAACCAATCTTTGACTCTGTTGCGAAGGCTAGGTACCCTGGAGTGGAAGTCTTCCAGGACTGCTACTTTATCCCCGACAACATCGAAGCTGCATCAACTGAGTCCAAGCCGTCACCATGCCTTGACGGACAAATTGTCACATTCCTCTTTGGGGAAGATAACGTCAAACACCTCGACTATGAGGACATCATCAACATCGCCCTGAACGACAATCAACTTGATCCAACCGCCTTGATCTCCGATACTGACCCGGAGAAAGCCACCTAGGGCTGGAGGAAAACCGTCAAGTGGACCGATCGCCAGGGCCGCATTCTCAAGATAACAACTGGAGAAGGCCCTATGTTCAAGGAGGGAAGTGAAGAAGGATCTGAGTCTGAGTCCGAGTCAGAGTCAGAGTCTGTCATAGCTCCTAACACTCCTGATGTCCCAGTCAAGGTCCCCTTCCCACTATTTTATCACAAAGTCGTGGCTGATTCAGAGGCTGAGTCTACTAGGGTCACCCCCACTCCCATGAAAGGTGATAACCTGGAGCCTGTTCCAGGGGCTACCTCCTCTATTGTGTCGCGTCTGATTGACCACGAGATGTCTGTCCTTTCCGAGCTTTTCGCTCGTGTCAACTTAATGAACGCTAAGTTTGCTTATGACTCGTCTTAATTTAACTGCAATGCAATTCTGAATGACTATGAGTAATTTGACTTGAGTGACTACCCACCTCACTTAGCCAAAGAACTTGACAAGCGGGAAACCAGAACCCCCATCACTGAGGAAACCGCGCCTATTAACGTAGGAACCGACAACACACCTCAAGAACTTAGGATAGGGACAACCCTGGACCCCTCGGAAAGATAACAGTTCATTGACCTCCTCCACGAATACAAGGACGTGTTCGCCTGGTCTTACAGAGATATGCCTGGGATTGACAAGGAAATTGCAGAGCACCGGATACCCATTAAACCTGGGGCTAAACATGTGAAGCAGAAGCTACGCCGGATGCGTCCTGAGTGGGCCCTAAACATAAAGGAAGAAGTGGATAAACAGTTCAAGGCTGGGTTCATCAAAGTGTCTGGATACTCGGATTGGGTGGCCAACATTGTGCCCGTACCAAAGAAAGACGAAAGAATTCGGGTTTGCGTTGACTTCAGGGATCTGAACAAGGCGAGTCCAAAGGACGACTTCCCCTTGCCACATGTTGACATTCTGGTGGACAACACTGCCGAGCATGCTCTCCTATCCTTCATGGACGGGTATGGTGGGTACAACCAGATTAAAATGGCTGAGGAAGACATGCACAAGACTGCGTTCACTACACAGTGGGGTACATATTGCCACACAGTCATGCCTTTCGGCCTCATCAACGCCGGAGCAACCTATCAGAGAACCGCTACTACTCTCCTACATGACATGATGCACAAGGAGGTAGAGGTGTATGTCGATGACATCATTGTCAAATCAAAAGAACGCGACGGCCACATCAGCGCCCTCCGAAAATTCTTCGCTCGTCTACGGAAATATAACATGAGACTAAATCCTCAGAAGTGTGCATTCGGGGTCACCTCCAGAAAACTCTTGGGATATGTCATCAGCAAGAGAGGCATTGAGATTGATCCAACCAAAATCAAAGCCCTTTAACAAATGCCTCGGCCTAGGAACGAGAAGGAGATTCGGGGATTTCTCGGTCAGGTCCAATACACCAGCCGGTTCATTGCCAAGCTCACTATGATTTGTGAACCAATATTCAAAAAGCTTCGAGCCTCCGATCACACCGGTTGGGACGACGACTGTCAGAAAGCCTTCGACAAGATAAAGGAAATCCTATCCAAACCTCCTGTCCTCATGCCACCTCAACCGGGGATTCCTCTATCCCTATACCTGACTGTTACCAACACAGCCACAGGAGCAATACTAGCACAAACAGTTGGTAGCGAAGAGCGGGCCATCTATTACATCAGCAAAAAGTTCATTGAGTACGAGACGAGGTATACCACAGTGGAAAAGATATGCCTTGCCCTACTATGGTCAACAAAGAAGCTGCGGCATTACATGCTCAGCTACACGGTCCACATCTACTCCAAGATGGACCCGGTTAAATACGTCTTTGAGAAACCCGTACTAAACGGAAGGCTGTCTAGATGGACACTAATGCTATCCGAGTTTGATCTCAAGTTTGTACCCCTCAAGGTTATCAAGGGAAGAGCAGTCGCTGATTTCCTAGCAGAGAATCCCGTCAACGAGGACCCAACAACCGACACATGGTCACTTTCTGACGAAGACATCCTTTGTGACGACTCCGACACATGGGACCTATACTTTGATGGTGCATCTAATCTGAGAGGCTTCGGGGTAGGAATCCTTCTAATATCACCAGAGGGAGAACATGTTCCGATCTCGTTCAAGCTAGACTTCGCCGTCACCAACAATGCCACTGAATATGAAGCGTGTCTCATCGGCCTACAAGCAGCCATCACACTTGGCATCAAGAGATTGAGGGTCCACGGCAATTCCTCGCTCATCATGAATCAGGTGTCCGGATCATGGAAAATCCGATCTGACAGCTTAGCTCCCTACCGAGCGAGGATCAATCAAGAGGCCGAGTTCTTCGACCAAGTCGACTTCTTCCACTTGTCACGAGAGGAAAATCAATTTGCTGATGCCCTGGTAAAACTTGCCGCGCTCGTCAACATACCTGACGACATGACGTCAACGGCCCTATGTGTCGAAAGACGGAGCGAGCCAGCTCACATTTGTGCCATTATCGACGACGAGAAAAGCCATGATGAACCTTGGTACCAAGCCATCCTCAATTACAAAACCAAAAACGAATTTCCTCCCAACTCTGATCAAGAGGACAAAGAGCCATCCGTTAACTTGCATCACAATTCGTGATAAACCAAAATCAACTCTACAAAAGAACACCCCAAGGAATTCTCCTCCTTTGCATTGACCATCACAAAGCCAAAAAAGTCATGGGAGAGGTTCACGACGGAGAATGTGGCCCTCACATGAGTGCAATGATGCTTACACGGAAAATCATGCGGCTAGGTTACTACTGGACCACCATGGAAGCTGATTGCCGTAACTACGTCAAACATTGCCACAATTGCCAAATCTTCGCCAACATACAACACATACCACCATCCCTTTTGTACACCATGATGTCACCCTGGCCTTTCTCAACCTGGGGCATCGACATCATCAGGAAAGTCAACCCGATAGGCACCAAGGGGCATTGCTTCGTCCTCGTCGCCATTGACTACTTTACCAAATGGGTAGAAGCACAGTCATATGTAGTCTTGACCGCCAAACAAGTGGCTAAGTTCATTCAAAACAACATCATCTGCCGATATGAGGTACCCCATGAATTAATCAGCGATTAAGGCTCTCACTTCCGGGCGGAAACTCAAGCTTTGCTGGACAAATACAAGATCAAACGACATCGATCATCTCCCTACCGTCCCTAAATTAGCGGAGCGGTGGAGGCAGCGAACAAAACTCTTGTCACCATTATCAAGAAAATGCAAGACAACTACCGCGATTGGCCGAGCAAACTCCCATTCGCACTCTGAGGATACCGAACCTCCATTTGAACACCGACAGGCGCCACACCCTTCTACCTAGCATACGTTATGGAGGCGGTTCAACCGGTGGAGTTAGAGGTCCTATCTTTACGCATCCTACTGGAGAGTCAAGTCCCTGAGGCGGAATGGACCCGTCGAAGGTACGAACAACTCACTCTTCTAGACAAACGACGACTCAACACCTTGCACAACGTCCAGTTATACCAACGACGTATACAACGGGCATTCAACAAGAAGGTTAAACCCAAAAACATCCAGGAGGGCGACTTGGTCCTCAAATCAGTTCGAGCACCATTACCCGTCGATCCGAGGGGAAAATTCAAACCCAACTGGGCCGGGCCATACCTGGTCAAGAAAATACTTTCGGGGGGCGCAGTGAGACTGAGTGACCTAGATGGGGAGGACTTTACAAACCCGACCAACCTAGACCAACTCAAGAAATACTACCCTTGAACCCTAGCAACCAACGACCTAGCCTAGTTTTACAACTAGCAACGACCTCAACCCTTTTCAAGTCAAGTTCCTCAACGTGTTCTGATTTGAAATTGCATGTTTTATCGAGTCTAAGCTACGGCACCTTGCCCGTTTCAAATGTCCTTTGATCCGTCAAAGGCAATGTCCATTTGCACTAAAACAAAACAACCCCCTGAACTACGAGCATGGTTTGATTTCACCTCTTCAGGTGGATACGTAGGCAGTCTCTCTTATGCCTGAGAGATACAACCACAAAACCCAATTCAAATTCACAAAACATTTCGAACTACGATCATGGTTTGATTTCACCTCTTCAGGTGAATACGTAGGCAGTCCTTTCTTTCACAAGAAGGATACAACCATTCCCACAATAAAAAAAACATCACCCACATACAAAAACATCCCAAAACAGGAAGAAAGGGAAAACCATTCCCTTTCCCACCAACATACAAAAATGAGCCTTTTTTCCTTTCCACAAAATACCACTTTCCCAAGTGCAATTGTTTAGGACGATTCAAATCGAATTGCCTTCACCAAATGGATGGAAGAAACAAGCGTTCACAATTTTCGACACGGGCAATACTCTTATTTAATTAATAATGGGAGGGATTACAACTTCAACAACAAATAAAGCTCGACGAGTCTACAACTTGTCAAAGCTAAGGTGTCAACTAACACACCTCACATAATAAAACTAGCACAAAACACACAACAACTAGCTAGTACAACATAATAAAAACCTACAACAATAATACAACATAATAATAAAACGGGTAATGGAGGTCTTCACTCTTCCATTCTACCCTTGCCTTTTCCTTCGGGGTACATCTTCCCCTTGTTCTTCTTGTTGGCCCGCCTAGCATGGACTTCTTCCTCGGAACGGATCCTAAACGGATCTAAGACGGCGACGGCTTCCGGTCTAGCACAAGACCCCATGTTCGACCCAAGACGAGCCAAGGCACGGCCCACCATATTCTTGGGGCCGGAACTCCTCCTCTTCGGTGGTCTCATCACATCAGGAGTAGCTACATCAACATACTCCTCAAAGAAGGCGCGGTTGGCCTTTCCAACCTCTCGGTACTTCAAGTCAACAACCTCGTCCTTACGAAATTTGGATCTCTCTTCCAAGGACGGAGCTTGTGACCATTTGACATAAGCGGGAGTCACCCATGTCGTGGCAACGGGGTTTGGTACCTCCCAAAGCGGCCGAGTGGCCCACCACCTTTCAAAGAACTCCACAAGCTCGGAGTTCCGGAAAACATTCTCTTGGACAAGAGTATCTTGAGCGGGCACCTTTTGTTGACGCCCCATTTGCCTCATGAGCCTTTCGGGATATATGAAGAAAACAACCTTCAAGCCCACCACCATCAAAGAACGAGGACTAGCACCCGAAGCGGGCAACCCCATGAAGGACCTCAAGTGCGACCACGGCACCACCCAACGGATATGAGGATTACCCTCCTCCGCCAATCTTGTGGCCCAATAGGCCTCGGTGGAAGCAAAACTATCCGGGTACAACTTCTTCCTCATAGTAAGGTGACGGAAGGAGTAAAAAGAAGGATTTACCGGAGGCTCTACATACCTTAGCCTCTCCAATAGCCACACTTGGAGGATCCTCGGGGATCCAAAAGAGGGAGCTTCTCCACAAGAGCCTTCCTTGTCCAAAGCTTGGATAATCTTCCCAAGCACCAACCATAATGGATCTCTACCATGCTCCATTTGCGCAATCACATGGATAAGGGTCATGCTACCATGGCATCTTGGCCCCTCCTTCTTCAAGACATCAACAAATAGGTACACATGGACAAGGCAAAATGCAAGAGCCCTTCTCCTAGCCACCTCCGAGACATTAACATCTAATCGGTTTGAAAAGATGTTGATAAGAGCCAACTTATCCACACCATGTGGAGCAAGAAGAAAGTTGATTTGGCTTGTTGATAAGCCCAACATGGAACGGAATTTCTCCTTGTAGCACAACCGAGTCGGAGGAAGCACTGGAGCACAACCCGGCCACCCACCAATGGCTCCAACTTCTTCGGCAAGAGGACAAAGCTCACCTTTCGGGAAAATGAAAACATGGTGTTTCGAATCCCAAAACTGAGAACATGTTTCAAGAAACGAAGGTTGCACCTTGACTTGACGAAGCACCAACAATTGACCAACTCCCATGCAAGCGAGTTGATACTTTTCGGGAGGCGACAAATCCCGACACCATTGTCGCAATGCGTTCTCAAAAGCGTCCATGATATATTTTTGTGGAAGAAGAAGAGGTTTTGTAGAGATGATTTTGTGTTTCGGATGATGAAACAATAAAGCGCAAACGTCCCTATGATCAGCGCATTTTTTTCAGAAAAAGAGGAGAGCCGGCTTCAATCGCCAGGCTGCTCGCGCCTCTTTGAGGCTTCTCCAGGATTCCCACTGTTGACTTGTCTCTTTCAACATGTGTTTTCTCCTGACACCTCAAACCTCCCGCCAGGAAGCTCGCGCCTCTTCGGGATAATCCGGGACATTTTGTGTTTCCTCACACTCACATTTCCTCGTTTTCGCGTTTTACGAAATCCGACATGGTTTCCATGACGCAGCTTTAAACATACGGATTTTTCTTTCTTTTTTTAAGGGGGGAAGGGCTAGTCGCCCCGATCCGCGATGGATCATTTCCACGTCAGTCAAAATTCCGAAATTTTTTCGCTTTTTCGCAATTTTCCATCAAAAATCAAAATCGAAGATTGATAACACAACATAAATTTTCCTTAAAAATTCAAGCACTCACAAATTCGAGTCTTGACCTCAAAAATAAAATATACTCGCAAAAATCCCTTTCTAAAATTCTTTCCTGACGGTATGAGTTTGAATTTTTCGAGTCAACTTCAATAATTTCGACGCAATTTAATTCACGACACGAGTTAATTGCTCAAATTTTCAAATCATTCCCTTTGTATTCCGAACGTGACGACTTGTCACGGAATTTTCAAAATTTATTTCAAAATTTCAATTTTAACTTCAAGTCATCTTGGTTAATTTTGATCTTCAAACAAATGCTTTACGTGTTTTCAATAAAAATGTTTCTACGTGTCTGCATTTTCGCGTATGTGCTATCTGTTGCCTGTTTTCTACACTAACGATGCATGAACTGGTGCAAAGCAAAAGGAGAATCAAACAGCCGACAGCGCTCCTCCGAAACACAACACAAAAAAGCCAAAAATCACAAAATAAACCACAGTCCAAAAACACATATATACAAACCGCCTCACGCAAAATGTAAATATGTACAGACAAGATTCCAAGGCACGGACAAACTACAATAACTACTCGACGTCTCCTGTCGGACCAGTCCTGGTCTCACTAGGAGTCGCCGCCAACGCAGACACCACCACCTGCTCAGGCTCCCTCTCCGGAGAACTCTCCAGCGTCTCCTCCTCCATCACGACGCGAACCTCCTCCGCCGCAGCCAACTGAGCCCTGAGGGAGGCAATCTCCGCGTCTCGACTCCGCAGTTCGTCCTCACGACACCTTAAGTCCTGGTCCCGACGGATGATCCCTAGCTCCTGGCCCGCGATCATCGACCTGGCTGCCTCCAACTCAGCACGGACCCGAGGAAGCTCCGCCGGATCCGCAGTGCCCTACAAAACACAATAACAGATCCTCAAGATCTAAAAACGTGAAATACAACACCAAACACACAAAAACAGCACACAAAACGTACCTGAGAAAGCCGAGCCTCCCTCATAGCCAGGTCACCAGCAAGCGCCCTCTAGCGGTTAACTATCCGCCACAAGTTCTGGTGACTAACAGTCTTCACCTGCAAAACAAAAATGTCCTTCAATACAATGTAAGACAAAGTATAATCGGAGAAAGTGTTCAAATCAGGAACTCACCCTCAGAACAATCAACCTCCACTCCATGCCGGCATCGGTCACCTCGGCTGCCGCGGGCTCCGGTAAGCGCAACTGAAGCTCCTCGCCACCCGGCCCTTGAAAAGTGGTCTCCGTCGGGAAAGCTGGGGGGGGCTGAGTCCTCATCAGCGGGTCGACTCCCTGCCATTTGGACCCACATCAAAGATGACAAACCCTCTTATTAAGAGAGGCAATGGAAACAAAAAAAAAACAGAGGAAAACATACCTCAATCGGGTACCAAGCAAGCCTCGACAACCGGAAAGTGTCGTAGTCAACGCCTCGCAGCAACAGCTCCTCACCTCCCCGATCGTGAAGGTGCTCCTCAACCTCGTCAGGGGTCGACTCCTGGAACAACACCCTAGGCGGGTCAACCGGCACGACGTAAGTCTCAGTGAAGCACTGGCGAACTAAACGCTCGCCCAGGTACCAAACCGGCTCAATCGTCGTCTCCAAGTACAGATGCAGGGAGCTGCGAGGCCGCAAACGCTCCCTGATGGCAGCTGGTAAACCCATGTAGTGCTCCCAAGGCCGCCTAACAAACTGCATTCAAAACAAAGCTATTCAGCTAACTGGGGGCTTCATGAGCTACCTAATCATCCTATCTCTATCTATTTCTATAAAGGAGAAGGGGAAGAGAGCAGGAACTTACATCAAAGAACTTTGAAGCTTGTTCACGCGACGCTGCAAATCCTCGTAAGTCGACTTAATCGACTTCTTCTGAGCCACTGTCCAACCCCTCACGGCAGGGTAAGCCGAAGGAACACCGTCTGAGGTCCCCGGACGCAGAGGAGTGAAGTAAGCATACAACCAAGCCTGTAATCAAACACAGCAAACACAAATCAGCCAATTTCTCAAAAATTGCCAAAATTAAAATTAAAATCAAACTAAAAAAAAAACTACCACAAAAAAAACTCGTACCTCAAAGATGAGGCCGGGACCAACTAAGGCAGGAGCACTACCCGCTCCCACTGTCTCCGGATGCACCGCCGCGTGCAAGTACCGGGTGAAGCTCGCCAAAGGCGGCGTAACCCAGTCAAACCGACCCAAAGTGTCAAGGTCGGTGAGGAGAGGAAGCACCTTGGTCGACAAGCGCTCACCCTTGTCACCAAAGTATGTGGCACCCAAGAAATACCACAACCACAGCCGCGCCTCCTTTATGTCGGCCTCAACCTCTGCCTCCGGGCTCGCCAATGGCGCCAGAGTAACACTTGCCACCCTCCCAGTGAAGTGGTCCTTCACGTACGAGCTCGCGATCAAGTACGGAGTGATGTCGGAAGGCTCTGGCAAAGCAGTACCGATCAAAGCAGTGACCGCAGGAGAGGACACTCTCTCCGGCGTCTCGGTAAACTCAATAGGAAACTAGCCACAGGGAAGGCCGGATACCATGGCGAAGTCCTTTAAAGTCACGCCGACCTCCCCAAACTCCATGTGGAACGACGATGTAGTATCCCAATTCCGATCCAACATAGCGCGGATCAAACACAGGTTCGCCCTAATCGAAGACCTGTTAATGTCCCGCCAAGCGGCCACCAACGGCCCAAAAGCCGACCTCTCTATCAACGCCCTCGACCCGGCTCGGAGAACGTCGTAGAAACCCAAGCAGGTAGAAAAGCCCGAGAAAGTCCTCATGGTGCCAATCTCCTGAAATAAAAAACAGACAACGTCAGAATGCCTATTTAGGCCCGACACTTCAAAAATGACAAAATTCAATTGGGGAACACGACTCATCAAGCCCTCGTGAGCGCGGTAGGAAAGGTGTCGGTCCAGTCGAAGCAACAACTGGCTACCGTCAGAACCCTCGGCTCACTCAGGCGCCGCCCGTAAAAGCAACCCCCGTGGGGCCGTAACTCGCCTGGCTCTCCAACTCGCGACGTCAGCATCGTTCTCGGCTGTCTCCACTCTCCGTCTCTTATGGCCACGAGACTCGACGTGGTGGGTAGGGCCCAACTCAACTACCCTGTTGAAATCCCGTAACGACCGCCTAGTCGCCAGAGGACGACGCTCCCTCGAAGAAACCCTCCTCCCGGAGGTACTCGCCTCAGCCCTAGTCTGAGCTCTCCCAGTGCTAGCAGCCCCAACAACGGGCTCCCCACGCTCCTCGACGGCCCCTGTGGCCCCAACAATCTGCTCGGGAGGTCCCTCCCCCTCGGTGACGTCCTCCACAACCACGGCGGGCGTGCTAACCGGAGTGCTAACCGGGCCCGCCCCGAACAACTCCTCTAGAGTCGCAGCAACGGACTCGACCTATCCCGAACACTCTCCTACAAACAAAAAAAACGTCAGCCGAAATTTCGGCATTACGACGGCATGAAATGGATAAATCCAAAGAAAAAAACACAACTTGCAATGCAAAACAAGGGCAATCCCGCCCAAAGTCCAACCAAACAAAACCATTCACAAAAAAAAAAAACAAACACAAAAATGACTCGCCCCTCTTTTCAAGCAAAAGACGAGTCAAAATCACAAAAACGACATTTCAAGACCCATACAAGGTCCGCCTACAAACCAAAATACATTTCCGACACAATGGGATATTTTTCTACGGCTCAAAAAGGCAATTCATACGCTAATTTGAGCCCAAACCGGTCAAAAATTCGAAAACGACCGCAAAAAGGCAAACGTGATTTTATCACGCCTCAAAACGACCTAAATTACCAATAAGGTCCATTTCAAGGCAAACTGACTCAATTCAAGCCCAAACAGGCGCTTATTTGGTCAGACGTAAGACCGTCACAAAGGGCAACAATCCAATTTTGCCCACAAAATATCCAACGAAGGTCCATAAATGGCGAATACGGGTTTTCCCAACTACAATGCAACCTAGTGGGACCCACTACCCAAGCAAATAAACTTGGCATTGCAAAATGAGACGGTTTCTCGCCTCACTCACGTTTTTTGAGCAAAGGGAGCGGGAACGGGGACCAAAATGCAAACTAAAAGCACCCCTATACTCCTAAACAGGTTTCTAACCTAATGCAAGCATCAATTTCACTCGAAATAGGCTCAATTAAAAACGCCCAATTCGATTTTTAGGGTAAAATTCGCCCTAATTCAATCAAGCTAAAGATCAACAAATTTGAATGGATTCAAGAGGAAATACTTTCCTTGAGATGACATTGTTGATGATGGCACGAGTAGAAGCTAGCAAGGGTCCTTCAAATGGCGATTTTTGCGGGTTTTTGTGTCAATAGGAAGAAGATGAAGTGAGGTTGATATGCGGACCAACCTCGCGTCTTTTACAGAAAATAGGGAAGCCCATTTGGTTCGCCAGGTGGCTCGCTCCTAAACCAGGCCTCCCCTTTGCTCTTTCAGCGGATTTTGGGCTTAAGCCCAATTTTCCGTGATAAACTTCAAGTTTTCATTCGACGATATTAAAGGTCGTCATTTTTCTCAAAAACAAATAGTGAAGACTTAAATTCACTATTTTCGAAGGCTTTAAATGACGGCACATAAACCGTCCCTCCAATCGAATAGTGAAAATTTAAATTCACTATTTTCGAAAATTTCCAAGCAAACGGCGATCAAAACCGCCAATTTCAAAAATAATGGTGAAATCAGAATTCACCATTTCCCTTAAAAATTTCAAAAAATAATAGCGAAAATTCAAGAACCGCTATTTCTCCAAATTTTAAGCAACGACAATTAAAACCGTCATTTTAAAGATAATAGTTGGGAATTGAATTCCACTATTCTCATCAAATGTCAACGGCGGCACATAAACCGTCACTTCAATTAATAGTGAAGATTCCAAATTTACTATTTCCATTAAATGTCAACGGCGGCACATAAACCGTCACTTCAATTAATAGTGAAGATTCCAAATTCACTATTTCTTACAAATGTCAACGGCGGCATATAAACCGTCACTTCAAAACGCAATAGCAAACTCAAATTTGCTATTTTCCTTCAAAATTAAAACAAACGGCGATCAAAACCACCACTTCAAGTTCAAAGAAGAACGACGAATGGTGAAGATGCCAAATTCACTATTCTTTCAAATACCAGCAGGGGGTTTCCTCGCGGAACCCGCTCATTCCAAAAACAGTGATAGTGAAAATCCATACTCACTATTCCCACAGCGGCATCACGAGTTCGCTACTGTCAAAACAAGCCCATTCGACGCAGCTACTCCCATGGTCCA
The DNA here is from genome assembly GCF_048544455.1 of Silene latifolia. NCBI lineage: Eukaryota > Viridiplantae > Streptophyta > Magnoliopsida > Caryophyllales > Caryophyllaceae > Silene > Silene latifolia. The sequence continues at coordinate 173,925,969 of NC_133538.1, forward strand.
TTAACCGACCGTACCTTTGGCTGGCGAGCCATTGTCCGCAAGCATTCAAGGAAACATCGCGAAGATGCCTCGGGTACATTTCCTTACAATGGCTGGCGAGCCTTTGTCCGCAAACTTTCAAGGACAGATCCCGAAGATGCCTCGTATACATTCCCTTACAATGGCTGGCGAGCCTTTGTCCGCAACCTTTCAAGGACAGATCCCGCAGATGCCTCGGGTGCATTTCCTTATCATGGCTGGCGAGCCTTTGTCCGCAACCTTCCAAGGGCAGATCCCGAAGATGCCTCGGGTATATTTCCTTGTCGTGGCTGGCAAGCCTTTGTCCGCAATCCTCCAAGGATAGATCCCGAAGATGCCTCGGGTACATTTCCTTACCATTAGCTGGCGAGCCTTTGTCCGCAAACGTGCGAAGACATATCCGAAGATGCCTCAGGTATGACTCCTTCTTATGGCTGGCGAGCCTTTGTACGTAGTCAAACGGACTTTAAACGACCCGCACGGACAGTCGAAAGACTCTAAACTGTTCCCGACGACAGGTCCTTGGCTCGTACCCTCGAGTCACCTTGGCGTCGCCCTTCCCGACGAAAGGTCCTTGGCCCGAATCCTTTCGAGCCGCCTCGACGTCGCTTGGGTCTCCAGGTTGTAATCTTTGATTGACCTGGGGGCTCTACTTTGACTTTTGCCCTGTCCAAGCCTCAGTCAAAGTGGGGGCTCTGTAGATACCCAGTATCTGCTGAGACTCCAACAAACACCCGATGATTATCGGACTACAACATGTTTTGGAATCGCGGCATTTGATCGACAGTTTGTGTACAACTCTACGTCGGAAAACTTAAAACGATTTCGAAAATAAAACATCTCAAAACATTTCAAAAATACCTGGAGTATTTAATGCACGACGACGGGGTCGCAATGACACTAACTAGAGTCAAAATCGACACTGGACCAAAAACCGACTCGAAAATTCAAATCCCGACTCCAACAACGAGTCAAACCGAGTCAACCACCAAAAACAAAACATTTCAAACCTTCTACCTTAAGTTTTCCCGGATTCATGTTGGTCAAGTATCAAACATGTGACTAAAAAACCTAGGATAGAACAAATCATGATTGCGTTTGTTCTAAAAGCGACAACACACCTCGAAGACCCGCGACGTGGCTCGCGCCTCTTTGAGCAGCCCAGGTGGCCACGTCGCTCAAAACTCACACAACCACTCATTCTCCTATAAATACCCCTCAAATGCCACCCATTTGAGACTTACGCGAGTGTCCGCCCCCTCTTTTCTCCCTTAAAATTTTCGACTCGACTTCTTAAGTCACAACTCGACTCGTATTTACGACCTACCGATCGTAAACACGAGCCTTACACATTGTTTGGTACCGTCATCGTGCATTAAACCACTTGACCGACCATTTCTACCACTACACCATCACTAAAGCTTAAAACACTATTTTTACTTACCAAAACGGTTTTAAACCGAGTTTTTTCCGATCAAACGAGTTATTACAGTTACATCGGTCACTCGCCATAACCAAACATGTAAGTATGAGGGTGTAAAAATCCTCTTTTATTATGTTTTCATTCGTTTCATGACTCTAACATGCTAAAACATGCATAACATGAACCAAAACATGGAATAAACGAGCCAAAACTGATTTTTGGTCTGAGACAGAAGCCCCATAGGTCGCCAACTAGCCCGCGCCTAAATGAGGTATTCAGACCAGAAATCAACCGTGTTTGTTCTCGTCATTTCCCTTAATCCATTTTTCATATTTGTAATCGGTTCTCACCATTTCAATTATTTTCGAACCATTGTTATTTTATTTCACATGTTTTAACCATAAAGCATTTTTCACCCTTGGTTCTTCATACCATGACGGTTAAATCCGTGTTTCGGTGATAATATTTGGTTAATGACATTTAGAAGGTATTTTAAAGCCTTTTATTTCATTTCTTTACATTTTCAAACATATTAGTCACCAACACAAAGTTATCCTTGGTTCTACATACCATGCCGGATTTTAACCCGGGTACGATGATGAGTACCGACTAATAACATTCAAATGGACTTAAAACAATTAGTCCATAATCATTTTCAAAACTATTCATGTCAAGTTCGTCAAATCGAACCCGACACCGAATATTATCAAAATAATGATGATTATTCGAGTCTAGTTCTTCAAATCAACAAATGCGTTCTAAACGACCCCTTCAAATCAAACATGGTTCAAATACCCATTTTCAACACGTTTTATAACGTTTTCTAAAAGGTCAGAACACGGCACATAAACCGTGGGCTAACCCGCGCCTAAACAGGCTCTCCATTTTTCATTTTCAAAACCAGAAGGAGGCCCCTTACACCGCCGGCTGGCTCGCGCCTCTTATAGCCGTCTGGTACAGGGCCTGTTCCCTTCCAACATTAGTCTAGGACGATCCCGACTCCGGTTAACCCGGATATAGGACGGATTAGATGACTATTTGATTATCCAAAACCATATTTGCAAAATGCCTTACTAAGACAAATGGATCATGTTATGCACCCAAACCTAATACGGTAAATGGATGTTTAATTTCCGTCTTGCATGCAAATCAACCATTAATCCAACTCGACATCTTATACTTGATACTTGGATTAAATCAACTGACTTAAAAAGCTCTCACATGTTAGGTTTAAATTATTGGATGCGCATTCATGCATTTAAACCGTTTTATCAACTTTTGTATTCAATTAACCAGATCGATCAGTAGAGGCCGCTAACGCGGGCGGGATTGGGTGTCTGATTAAAGGGCTTCCCAATACGTACCTTCACCTATTACTCAGAAAATTTGGATAGTGGACGTTCTTATCCAGGGCGTACGAGAGTCATTCTAGAGATAGGATGCTAAAGAGGGACGATTTCCTTATCTTTAGTACCTATGTCAAACGCTGCTTTGTGCTTCGATTTGACCGAGGTATAAAGTGGAATTCGAACGGGTTCCAGGCATCCCACAAATGCTTGGTGGCGACTCCGAACATCTCTAATCGTTTCGAGACCCTTACCGAGACGAAACCGACCGATCTCAAACGATCCGGTCGAAAGCATTTTTACGCCGCTGAGCGTGGCTTTCAAAAAGACCGCTATACGTCTACAGATTGACCTGGCGTGTAGGTGGCTATGTCCATAGTCTCATATGTCATTGTTCATGGTTGACTTCACATGTATTGAATAATATCCTTATGTCATGGTTCGTATGTCATTTGGTTATGTGGTATATTCTAACATTCCCATTTATTTAGAAGCCTTTAAGCGAGACATTTCCAAATAAAAGATGGTGTTACCATCTCAGTTACCTGAGGAAGTAGTATAAAAGACATAACAACCAAAAATGTACTTTAAATAAATCAATTTAACTAAATAAAAAGTGATAAAGGCCTTATTACATAACCAACTGTTTAAAAAACAACAACAACAATAATAATAATAATAATAATAATAATAATAATAATAATAATAATAATAATACAAACTTGCAGCGGAATAAAAATAAGTCAAGTTTATAAATAATGAATGTCTAAAAAACTAGGTGATCTATACACAGTTGTAGTCATCGTCCCAGTCTTATCCCGCATTTAGTACATATCGCGAACTAACCTATGGACTGTAATTAAGGGGTTAGTTAACCCAAAATTGCAGTACAAACACACTAAACTCAGAAAAGATTACCCGGGTGCAGTTAAATGTTTAATTTTGGTAAAAATAGTAAATTGCCTCCTAAAATTATGAAAATTGGTGACAATTTATTTAAAAGGGTAAACTAAAACTATGCCAATTTTTGTGATTTTTAAGAACATCTAAGTATTTTTAACAATATCTCAAAACCTGATACTTTGACAGGTTCCCTGAAATTGATTGAAATAGATTGTGAACAAGATAAGACCCTTCTCAAAGCACTAAGACAATGAGATATAGGTGTGATTCAGGAGCCCAACACACAACAAAGGTTCAAGCTTCACTAACCCAGCACTAAGCAAAGGTTAATCTCCAGCACACAGCCAAGAGAGTTATTTCAGAAACAGTGTTCAGGAAACTGATATTTTGGTTAAACTTAGTCTGTTGTTCTCATTGCTGCAGCTTGGCTTATATAGGCTAAGTAAATTAGGTTATAAACATTCACATAAGACCATCCAATGGTTCAGATTGGTCCTTGCTACATTACAAAGATAACAGCTGTTTTATCTGGATTCTGCGCAGGGCTGAATCAGGTCAGGGTAGAGAGGGTTAACTAGCTCGTTTATCTTGTGTACGGCTGCAGGACAGGCTTAATAAAGTCCAAATAAAAGAAAATAAAGAGAACAAATAAGAAATGATTTGTGTACGTGGAAAACCCTTGAATGGGAAAAAACCACGGGCACCAAGCCATGAAAGCTTTTACTATGATATTCAGGAGAACAATTATATATTAAGCTTAAACAATGTATTTTTACTCTAAGTGTTGTGATAGTAGGGTTTTGTAAGTTCTTCTTGTATGATAATGCGCAATAGGGCATGTCTTCAAATGCTCTTCAACTTCTCTTATATAGCCATCTTCATGTAACCTCAAGATCTTCTCCTTTAATCACATAATATTTTACATTAATGACTCCCTTGATTGCTGTTTTGAACGTGCCTAAATAGCCGGATAAATGCTCCATGATTATGACTAATTATTCTCCTTTAATTCTGATATAATTACCATAATTATATGATAATTACTCCATATATTCCTTGCTGACTTGGTCAACTGATGTCTCCTTGTTTGACCATTGTCCTCTCATGCCTGGTGCCTAGCCTGAATTATCTTTAGGCTTTTGGTTGAACGTCAGGCCAGGGCACAATAATACCCTGTATTTATCGTGGGAATATCATGCTTAACAATTGCCTCTTTATCTTATCATTGTCGCTAAGTCAGGTCAGTAATGAGAAGATAAACATCATTAAGTAACTTACTTTAGACGGTTGAGTATGATTATTGCAAAGCAACGGCTAGTTGATATGAATGCGACAAGTGTCTATTTACTGCAACTTTTTGTATAACCGTGTGCAACTTGCAGTAACCCTAGATTTTCACCGCACTATAAATACTTGTTTTACTCTTGCGTTATTCTTCACCAAAAACTCAAATAATTCCTCTGAAATTCTCCCAATTTTCTTCTTCAATCTTCATCTTCAACCTCTGTCCATCTTCTCGCAATTTTCCAGAAAACAAAGTAATGGTTGCAAAAAGGAAATCGACTAGGGGAGCACTTGCTTCTGGTTCTCCTAATGTTCCAAACCCTGAACAAACCTCTAAAAATAAACCCTAGTCTTCTGAAATTCCATCTGGTGCTTCTACTATGGAGATGGTGTCTATTTTTCATGGTGAATTCGAGTTTAAGCCTACAAAAGCTCTCAACGAGCACCTTAGCCTTCCTAAACGTCTTAAACCTGAGTTTGAGAGTATTTTGAAGGATAACGGGGTTAACCTTGCTGATTGTGAAGTCTGGATCCCCGAAGATTCACCGATTAGGGCTGACTAGGCTTGTCCTGGTTGGTTCTGTATTCATGACTGGGCTTTTAGGGCTGGCTGCAAGTTGCCTCTCTCCTCTTTGATAGTGGAAGTGATCAAGGAGATTGGTGTTCTCCATATCAGATTATGCCTTCAGTCTAGAAGGTGGTTCACTCAATTGAGTTTCTGTGTGGGAAGCATAACCTGTCCTTTACTTTAGGTGACTTGAAAAGCTGCTATCTTTTAAAGACCCATAGCCCTGTTAGGGTTAATTTCAAGGCTAGACCCTCAACTACTCCTCTTTTCAGCAACTTGGACAGCGGTGCTGATAAAAACTGGGCTGCCGGTTATATGTTTATCAGGACGAATTCTGTTGGGCCTGACCTGGCATATCTCAATTATGATGCTTGCGTTGCTGGTATGTTCCCTGTTATTTTGATTTTCCCTGCACATGTTTTGTTAGTAAAAAGAAAGCAGAAAATATTTAATAGAGTGTACCTTGGTTTTCAGTGGATGATTGGGTGTGCGATGTAGATTATCCTTCTGAGAGGGTAACTGCTTTCTTAGCTCTCCCTTCTATTGAAACATCGTGGCCATAATGTAATGGAGCTGCTCATTTTCCACGCTGCTTGAAGGCTGAAAATGTTCCTAGAGCTCTTAAGCCTGCCAAGCTTGCTGAGGTCTCTACTTCTGGTGGTAAGTTTTCTTTCTATTTTGGTTTCGTTCTCAGGGAAATATGTTTATAACGGCTTCATCTTTATTGCTGATATAGTGTCTCGTGTTGCAGCCACCAGGTTGTCTACTAGGCGTGGCAGGTTTGGCACGACTAATCTAAATGCCAGGCTTGCTCGGATTAAGGAGGAAGGTTCCCAGGGTAGTGGTGGTCCCGGTACCGAAGCTGATAAGCCCATTGATCTGACTGATGTGGTAGCTGTTCCGGATACTCATGTTGCACCTTCTGTTGAGACATCATCAGTAGCCCAAAAGAGAAAGTAGGATACTGCTGGTATTGCTCCTCCTTTTAGAGAGGTCAAGGCCAGGGTAGATAATATGGACTTTGCTAGGTAAAATATGGATCCTGCTGGTATGCTGCCTCTATCTCTTCTTCAACCTTGTCAATGGATCTTGTTGAGTCTTCTACCAAGGCAGTTGCCATGGTGGATCATGCTATCAATCATGTGACAGACGCTCTTGCATCTCTAGGAGAGGTAGTTGATATTTCTTCTATCTTGACTTTTCTTCTTGGCAGTTTCTTGAGTTATATTTGTTGATGGCTTTTGTTTTATTTCCATATCGAGGCTGCGATGTCATGCCTCCTCAATGCTTATCAGTCTACTTAACTGGTGGCCAGGGTCAATTAACTTGACTCTAATTTTGATAAGTTGAACTCTGAGTTTTCCTTTGCTCAGGCTGACTTAGCTGCTGCCAGGGCTGATCTGAAGAGGGTGCAGCTTGAGCGTGATGCTGCTAACTTGGAGGCTGGATCTACCAAGCAGCTGTTACAGGAGGCTTTGGAAAGGAATGAGGAGCTCTACATGGAGAAGGGTGATTTGGAAGGCAAACTCTACGATGCTGCTTTCTACTTCTTTGTCCGGGGAAAAGTTACTGCAATGAATGAGCCTGTGGAGGCTAGAGCCAAGTGGGATCCTGAAGCTGAGATGGCTCTGGCTGCTAAAAGGTATCCTGACCTGTACAACCTTGGTGAAGAGGAGGAAGTGGAATCTCTGGCAGAGCAGGGTGTTGAGGTTGCCAAGAAGGCTGAGGATGATGTCGCTGATGCTGCTTCCCAGGAGAAGCAATAATTTTTAAGAAATTATCATAAATTTGGTTTGGCCCATCCAGAGGGAATGTCCCTGGATAAACAATCTGCTATTTTGGTTCCCCTTGTCAGGGAAGGTAACCCTGACAAGTTAAACTTTTTCTTGCCTTTGCCCAGGGGGTAAGGGCTTGGTAATGATAGCAAGTTTGCCTTTCTGGCTTGCTCTTTATTTCTGGATTTGTCATTTTGTTGTTTCTTGTTTTGGTAAACTTTACTTCAGCCTGTTAACCTGTTGAAAACAATCCTTATAACCTGTTAACCTGTCATAAACTTTATTAAATCTTTAATCATATGCAGTTTTTCTATTATGATTAAAGTGGGTGGGATCCGGCTTGACTGGAGGGCTTATGTCCCCTGCCTGTCTGGAGGGCTTGGTATTCGGCCTGTCGGGAGGACATTTGGACGGTCGTCAGGGTCTCTCACCTTCTTACACGTCCAGTGCTGCGTCCAGCCGTTGTAGAGGTGTGAAGTAAATACCTATGTTGGGCAATAATCATGCCTGTATTTACCGTATCTGCTGTGGGTTACCAACCTTCGTTTGGGCACGACAGGGTGCATGAATTTATTTTTGAAAGGTACTTTGAAAAGTAAAGCTATAATAGGGTAGCCCTCAATCCTGGAGATTTTATTCATGTAATAATAATTCATGTATAATATTTTCAGGATTCAGATATTATCTTAAAGTGTGTACAAGCAAAGTTGAAGAAATAAATATTCATACAGGGTATACATAGTGTTTTACATATTGATCATATAAGGTGGGTAATTTCATCAGGCAAAGTAAGCAAGAAACACATAGTTTATAAGTTAAAATTTTGAATTTTACCTTATCAGGACAGGGCATAGCTGCTTTTATTCCAAGAACTATATATGAAATAGTTTCAAATGAGTTATATTCCAGGACCTTGGGATCATTTCTCCCTCTAAGGTTTGTAGCCTATATGCTCCCTGTCCGACGATTGAGTCTATTAAGTATGGACCTTCCCATGTAGGGGCTAACTTGCGTGTTGATTTTTCTTTTTTGTTTGGGAATACTTTTCGTAGAACAAGGTCTCCTTCTCTGAAAAATCTGATTTTGACATTCTTGTTATAACTTTTAGCTACTGTTTGTTGATATGAAGCCATCCTGGTTTTGGTAGAGTCTCTAAGTTCTTCTATAAGGACCAAGTTATCTTGCATCAAGTTGGGATTTGCCTCGATGTTGTTCAGGCTGTATCTTGAGGTTGGCACGTACACATCTGCAGGGATGACTGCTTCACAACTATAACCAGGGAATAGGGTTTATGGCCTGTTGATGTCTTTGGAGTTGTCCTATCTGCCCAGATTACTAGTGGAAGCTCTTCACCCCATCTGCCTCGTTTACTTTTCAGCTTCTTTTTTAGGCAGTTAATGACTACCTTGTTGCTTGATTCAGCCTGGCCAATCGCTTTTGGGTAGCTAGGGGTTGAAGTCACCTGGTTAATATTCCATTTATCACAGAAAGCCTTAGTTCTTTTTCCAACGAACTGGGTGCCATTATCGTAGACTATCTCTGAAAGGACTCCATACCTGCATATGATATTTGTCCTGATAAAGGATATTACTTCCTTCTCAGTAACCTGTCTGAAAGAATCCGCTTCAATCCACTTGGAGAAGTAGCCAGTCATAGCTAACATGAACACTTTTTGGCCTGGTGCTACTGGGATTTTTCCTACTATATCCATGCCCCACTTCATAAATGGCCAGGGTGCAGAAATTGAATGTAGTAGTTTTGATGGATGATGAATAATCGGGGCATGTATTTGGCAGGCTTCACACTTTGCACAATAGTCTAGACAGTCAGCCCTCAGGGTAGGCCAGTAATAGCCAGTCTTGAGTACTTTGCTTGCCAGGCTTCTTCCTCCTTTATGGTTGCCACAATATCCTTCATGAATTTCTTGAAGTACTTGTTTGGCTTCATATGGTTCGAGGCACCTTAGATAGGGTCCAGCCTGAGATCTTTTAAATAGAGTATTATTGATAATAGAATAAGAAGAGGCTCTAATTTTAAATGCCCTGGCTTCGTGCATGCCCCGAGGTAGTATGCCTCGCAGGAACCAGTCATAGTAGGGTTTAGTCCAGGAGTCACTGTCAGTGTTGACAGAACTAACTTGTTCAGGTTTGCTGATAGCAGGTTCAAGTATATGAACAATAGGTATTTTATCAAAAATAGCAGGGGTAAAGTTTGAGCCAAGGCTAGCCAAAGTATCAGCCTGGGTATTCAGGTCTCTTGGTATTTGCTCAATGTCAAATGAAATGAATTTATCGCAAAGTTTTTTAGCATATTCCAAATATAAAATAATTTTTTCATCCTTTGCCGTATAAATTCCTTTTATTTGATTTGCAATTAGAAGTGAATCAGGTTTTATGTTTAAGTTTTGAACACCGAGGTCTAGACATACCTTGAGTCCTGCTATGAGGGCTTCATATTCAGCCTCATTGTTAGTAGCTTTGAATTCACAACTCACAGCCTGGGCTATAGTGTCCTCTTGTGGCGATTTTAGCACTAATCCTAGCCCCGTGCCCCTTATATTGGATGTGCCATCAGTGAACAGGGTAAACTCTAGTCAGAGGTTTTATTTTCTAATTGGTTAACTTCTTTGGCCAGGTCTGATTCTAGGTTAGGGTTGAAATCAACCACAAAGTCTGCCAAGACTAGTGATTTGATTATTGTCCTGGGTTCAAAGGTGATATCGTAGGTGCTGAGCTGGACTGACCATTTGGCAATCCTGCCTGATAGTTCAGGCTTGCATATGACAGCTTTTATAGGTAGGTTGGTCTTAACTATTATGGGGTGAGACTCAAAATAAGGACGCAACTTGGCACATGACATGATCAAAGCTAAAACATACTTTTCAAGTAAACCATACCTCATTTCTGCATCTATTAGGCTTTTACTTACATAGTAGACAAGGTGTTGTTGGCCTTCTATTTCTTTTACCAAGACTGCACTTACCGCGGTTTCAGTGACGGAGAGGTATACTGACAGGGGTTCCCCCTTTTCTGGCTTGGCCAGTAAAGGTGGAGATGATAGATATATTTTTAAATCTTGAAAATCTTCCTCATGTCCAGGGGTCCATTGGAACTACTTGTTTTTTCTGAGCAGGTTGTAAAACGTTTTGCACCTTTCAGATGATCTAGATATAAACCTGTTCAGGGCTGCTACTCTTCCTGTCAATTTTTGAATGTTCTTGACAGACTTGGGTGATTGTAATTTAAGAATGGCCATGATCTTCTCAGGGCTGGCTTTTATCCTCCTTTTGGTCACCATATAACCTAGGAACTTCCCTGCAGAAACTCCAAACTGGCATTTTGCAGGGTTGAGCTTCATGGTTATATTTTTCCAGGATTTGAAATGCTTGTTCCAAGTGTTTCACATGGTCTTGTGCATTTTCGGATTTCACTACCATGTCGTCAATGTAGACCTCCATGGTGTCCCCTATCTGCTCCTTGAACATCATGTTGACCAGGCGCTGGTATGTTGCCCCTGCATTCTTTAGGCCGAATGACATGGCAGTGTAACAATATATGCCCCAGTCAGTAATGAATGCAGTGCTTTCCTGGTCAGCAGGGTACATCTTTATCTGATTGAAACCACTGGAGGCATCCATAAACGTCAGCATCTCGTGTCCTGTCATTGCATCTACCATAGCATCAATGTGCGGAAGAGGGAATGGATCTTTTGGACAGGCTTTGTTTAAGTCAGTGTAGTCTATACAGACTCTCCATTTGCCGTTCTTTTTCTGCACGACCACTACGTTTGCCAGCCATTCAGGGTACATTAATTCTTTGATCATGCCCAGTCAAGGAGTTTGTCTACTTCTTCATTGATAATGGAGTTTCTTTCTGGTGCAAACTTTCGTCTTTTTAATTCTGGCCTGACTGAATTAGGGGCATCAGAGCCTACTAGAACATACCTGCCTTGGAAGGCTTTAGGGCCTCAATGTAGCATTCTTGGGCTGACTTATGCTCACCTTTAATAGTTGATACTCCCCAATCTGTTGGTATCTTAGATGCACTGGTGATAGGTTAAGGGGACAGCCTTGACATTTTGAATCCAAGGTCTGCCTAGGATGACGTTGTAAGAGGACAGGCAGTCCAAAACTCCAAACCTTTCGCAGGATGCGACGCCTTCAACATAAGTAAGAAGGTAGATCTCTCCCAAGGTGCTTTTTGTCTCGCCACTGCAACCAATCAAGACACTGGACTTCTTGGTGATTTGATACTCTTAGACTTTCATGGCTTTAAGTACGTCTAGCATGATCAGGTTTACTGAGCTGCCTCTATCTTCTAAGATCCTCCTTACATTGGCGGTTCCAATTTGCATGGAAATCACCAGGCCATCATGATGGACGTTAGGGATACCTACCAAGTCACAGTCGCTGAATGTGATAGGTGGAATGTTGTCAGGCTTGCAGGGTGACTTAGTTTGAGGCATCCTGGCTATTTTCTTTGCTGCTGAACTAGTCAGGCCACAAATCTTTGATCCACCATTTATAAATTTCAATTCGTAGAGTGGAGGTGGTGGAGGGAGATTGCGTTCCTGCTTCTGCTCTTGGTTGTTTTTGCCAGTTTCTTCAATCCTGCCCCTGGCTTTGATCAGGTCTTTGAGGTATCCAGCTTTTAACAGGTAGGCTACTTCCTTTCTGAGGGTGAAGCAGTCTTCTGTTGTGTGTCCCATATCCATGTAAAACTCGCTCCATTTAGTATGGTCCTTCCTTGGATTTGGGTTGTCTGACTTCTTGGGCCATCTGACTATTGGTCCCATGTTGTCCAGCCGTTTGATCAATCCTGCAATGTCAACATAGAAGTTATGTTCAGATATAGGTGGATGAATTTTAGTCTTACCTTGTTGTTCTTGTGTCAAGTTGACTTCTGATTGATCAGGCTGGTATATGGACCACTCCTGTAGTTGTTGCTTCTGCAACCACTTTTTCTGTTTGGCTTGTCATAGTCTTTTGAATTGCAGGACCCTCCAAACTTTTAACTCTTGTCTTCTTCTAGCCTGATATAGGCAAGCGTCTTTGCCTGAACATCTTCGAAGGAATGACAGGGATACTTGGTCAATTCCACATATAGATCGCTGTAGGGTAGCAATCCCTGCCTGAACGCTTCCACTGTTGTGCCGATGTCACACCTAGGTATTGATACTTTTTCCTTGTTGAACCTAGCAAGGAAGCTTCTGAGGCTCTCATCTTTAATCTGGGTAATCCTGTATACGTCACTGGAACGTTTTTCCAGTTCCCTGCTGCTAGCGAACTGTTGATTGAATGTATTGACCAAGTCGGCAAAGGACTTGATGCTTCAATTTGGCAGGTTAATGTACTATGCAGTGCATGACTAGTCAGAGTAGTTCCGAATCCCTTGCACATGCAAACTTGCCTAAACTCACTGGGGGTAGATGCAGCCAACATTTTTTGTTTGTAGAAGGCCACATGATTCTGTGGATCTGAGGTTCCATCGTAGGTTCTTATAGATGGAATCACGAATTTCTTGGGAAGATCTACTCTAGCTATCTCGTCTATGAAGCGTGAGTCAACATAACTCTCTGGGGCAGCCTCTTCCATGCAGGTAGGGACTCCAGGTATTTTTTTTCGAATTTTTCATTGAGTTTCTTGATCTCCTGGACTATTGCCATCATGACGGCTGCTTCTGTTTCATCAGGCTTCTCGTTGTCATCTTTGGAAGTGTCATCATCATCAATATTGATTGCTTTCTTAGCACCACTTGGACTTTCAAAGCTCGAGAAATCGAAGTGCTTGATAATTATGAGAATGGAGTTCCTGGCTGGATCTTGGAGCTTGATCCTTTGGATTTTTCCAACTTCTATTTCAAGGCTGATTCAGACTCTTTCAATTGTTGGATTTCAAGCTTGGACTGGGCCACTTTCTGTAATGCGGCAGCCAATTGTTCTTCTATGGTTGGGGTGGCTATTTGATAGTTTCTTTTTTATTTTCTTTGTGAAAAAGGGAGGAAAAAAGATATTTAATGAGCTAGATGCCCCACGGTAGGCGCCAATTGTTTTATCTGGATTCTGCGCAGGGCTGAATCAGGTCAGGGTAGAGAGTTAGCAGGGTTAACTAGCTCGTTTATCTTGTGTACGGCTGTAGGATAGGCTTAATAAAGTGCAAATAAAAGAAAATAAAGAGAACAAATACGACAATGATTTTTGTACGTGGAAAACCCTTGAATGGGAAAAAACCACGGGCACCAAGCCATGAGAGGTTTCACTATGATATTCAGGAGAATAATTATATATTAAGCTTAAATAATGTATTTTTACTCTAAGTGTTGTGATAGTAGGGTTTTGTAATTCTTCATGTATGATAATGCGCAATAGGGTGTGTCTTTAAATGGTCTTCAACTTCTCTTATATAGCCATATTCATGTAACCGCAAGATCTTCTCCTTTAATCACATAATATTTACATTAATAACTCCCTTGATTGCTGTTTTGAACGCGCCTAAATAGCCGGATAAATGCTCAATGATTATGACTAATTATTCTCCTTTAATACTGATATAATTACCATAATTATATGATAATTACTCCATATATTCCTTGCTGACTTGGTCAACTGATGTCTCCTTGTTTGACCATTGTCCTCTCATGCCTGGTGCCTAGCCTGAATTATCTTTAGGCTTTTGTTTGAACGTCAGGCCAGGGCACAATAATACCCTGTATTTATCGTGGGAATATCAGGCTTAACAATTGCCTCTTTATCTTATCATTGTCGCTAAGTCAGGTCAGTAATGAGAAGATAAACATCATTAAGTAACTTGCTTTAGACGGTTGAGTGTGATTATAACATGTGAAGACTACACTATACTTGCATGATAAATAAATATAACGAACAATGATGATAAAAGAGAAGGGACTGCACGGCCCAAGGCTCAGTTACACTGACTGTCTCAAACTTAAATCATATGTGGTCTATTGCCAAGGCTCTCACATCCCAAGCTCAACCACACTATGTAGGCTTGCCACGCCAGGTCCAGGACCAACTCCATACACCATACCTTGCCTGTCCTATACGTCCAAGGTCCACAGCTCTTCCACATCCCCGTGCCTGGCCTATACAAATCACTTCTCATCTCGCGATCACGTTGCCAAAATAATACCAATGTCAATGCTAATACGAGCCAAACAATAATAAATCTAAATATAAATGCCAAACAATGCCTTATCACAATGCCAATTTCCTTTTATAATCAAAGATTCAATAATGCAAGATGATATGAAATGATATTAATCCAAACAAGTGACATGCCAATGAGTTAATAACGAACATTAAAAAACCACCAATCAACATCCATTTACACGGCTATCAACCAAGACCAAAGACTAACAATCAAACACCACTTAACAACAATTCGAGACAATTAATCCACATAAAATAACCTCGCAAACAAGTGTTGAGTAGCTAGCCTACCTTTAGCAAAACTCGAGCTCGGCAAATAATACTAGAATGGTTCCTCAACAAAGCCATCACCTAAATAAAATAAATAACATTCCATCACTAACTACCTAACTAAATTTCAACAACATCACTAACTAACTAAGTAAATTACAAAAACAATGATATTACCGTCCTCATACAACAACCAAACCTGCTGAAAGTTACAACAATAATAAACAATACAAACCACGACCTTAGGTGGATCGCCAGCTGGCCAGGTCGGTCGACCCACAACCAGGTCGGTCGACCCACGGCCAGGTCGGTCGACCCACGGCCCGCAATTTACTTCCAAGTTCACGCAACACTAATAAAAAGCAACGACTACCTACCCACAATGCAACCATGTATAAGACGGTCTTAAAACGAGATATAAGATGGTATAACTATATATAAGACGGTATAATATGGCATAAGATGGTACACTAATCCAATACAATACGACCTAGCACAATCTAAACCAACCATCCTAAATGGTCAATTTTCACAAATAAAACCGTTTTAACAAAGTATACTCAAAACCCCCAATTTCAGTTTCTAGGGTTAAGAAAATCGATTCAAATACTACAATATTTATGCTAACAATTGAATAAATGATGATAGGATAGTCTACTTACAAAATAGGATGAAAAATAAGCTAGAATCATCCTAAACCCAGATGCAAAATTCCCTCTTTTCCCTTCGTGTTCTTCGTGTTGTTCTCGTCTCCCTTCTCTCTGTTTTATTCTTTTTTTTGTTTGTTGTTTGTGATATAAGGTAGAGATGTTATAAATTTGTGTATATAAAACTTGGGTACTTGGGCTATAAACTTACTCGGCCCAACCGAGTTACTAAGCTCTTTGTTATTTTCCTTTCTTTTCTAAACCCGTAACTAATAACCCGTCTCATAACCGATTAATCCTAACTCATAAAATATTATCTATAAAATATAAAATGTCATTTAACCTTTCTAAAAATTACGGGTATTACAGTCTTTCCCCCTTAAAATGAACTTAGTCCCGAAGTTCACCCAAGACTGACACAAGACAAACCCACTCAAAAGCATAAATTACTGAATTAAATGGTGTTTTACATTCCACTTCCTTCCATAAATTACCAATAAATGGTGATAGGACAAAGACTAGGTGTCGTTAATATTCTAATTAACCTATCAAATAAACAATTTATAAGTGAAACTAACTCTAGACTACTTTAATGGATAAAGTAATATAGTGCAAGTAAGGGTCGAACCCAAGAGAAGGACTTTTAAGCTAAAGACTTGAATTGTAAACTATTAAACACTTAGTTAAGACTCTAACTGCTAATTAAGACTCACAAATCGACTTTATAAACACACAATGGTTATTAACAATGACAAACAATAGATGAACATAGACGAAAGGAGAGTTGAGTTGATTGGTAACATGAATGAAAAAGAAAGTTGCAATCTCTTCTAACAAGGCACTATGACAAACACTTGGTATGCAAGAAAATTCAATATTAAAGAGAAATTGGTGTAACTCTTTCTTAATAACCAACAATTAGCAAAGCTTGACCGTTTTTACTCTCTTAAAATTATCCACCCAATATTGCCATCTTAAGAAGTTGGTACATGTAAATTGAACCATCTACATGCACCCTTCAAGCTTAGACAACAAGTCATTAAACCATAAAAAGAGACTAAGCATGAACATTAAGATTTAACCAAAATATGAAGTTATGTTCAATTTCTCACAAGATTAAACCATACAAATGAGAAAAAGACATAAACTTTCCTATTTGTTATATGAATCCTTTAAACCAAATCAACATACAACAAATTTGCTCCAAACAATCCTAGATAGATTAAACCATTTCTCTAGGATTTGCTATAGTTGAACAACAATAAACATGGATGGCCAACCCAAACATAAACTCATTCAACATATGAAATTAAGCACAAGGAAAGAGTATTAGATAAATTAAGAGAGATTAGAAGGTCTTACAATACCAAAGGTTGAAACTTTGAATGAATTTACAGCAAGTAATGAGAAGAGTAGCTCCTCATAATTCTCTTACAACCCAAGAAATGAAGAATGCTTAACATAAATTAAGAGAGGATTTGTTCTAATTATTACAAGATTAAGAGCACAAGCATATGAGATGTAGGAGTCTTCAAAAGTGCGAGGCTTATATAGTGCTTTACTTCTCCCTAGGTTAAACACGGAAATGGGCCTCCAATCATCACATGAGACGGTAATTAGAAGACGTGGAAAATACAGGGGACCGCAGGCTCCGGTGGTCGTCGCAGGCTCCGGTGGGGGCAGCAGCCTGCGGTTTTGGCTTGATTGTTGAGCTTCGATTTTTGTCTTCCTTTCTTCTACCCTTCATATTCCTCGGTTCCCTAGGTCGTGTCTTACTTCCTCTTTGGGTGTAGCTTGAGGGGTTGTGGTTAGACTAGGCTTGGCTTGTTCCATCACCATCCCGCACCATGAATCAACCACAAAAAGCATTAAACCAATAAGTAGAACAATTAAGATGCACACTCTATACTTGACTTGGAACTTGCTTTATTTCATCCTAAACTACTCTGCATGACCACTTTATTTGATTAGGAACACCTAATTGACACGACATAATTTGGCACTATCAAATATCCCCACACTTAGACTTTTTCTAGCCCCGAGAGAAACCCGAAACAAACAATTGCACAAGCCTTCCAAGGTGTGTAGGTGTAATTGATCACTCTCCCCTCACAACTTCCTTCTTATGACTCTCACATGAAAATTCCACCAATTTGAAAAGAAAATCTAGACTCAAGGTTTTACACAAGCTCTTCCCTTATTCACTCTCCTTATATCATCCCTCTTACAAGACTCGACACAACACCTTCTCCTTATCATTCGCACATCCGCCCTCCTTATAAACACCAAAGACGTAGTGATGGCCACTCTTGCCTTATCCCAAGGCAATAGCAAAGTGACCCATCGACATCCTCCTATCATTAACAACCATCATCTCCACTTATATCACCCCCTTATCACGTCATGCAATGAGAATTGTGCTACTTGGTTGGCCAAACTCCTTCAAACCTCAACAACACAAGTAGCCAAATCAAAAATCCACCAATTTGGGACACGACTTTTATGACTAAAAAAGAAATTAAATCCTAGAACTAGGCTCCTTCCAAGACCCTCCTTATCGCTCCCTTCTTATCCCTCCATCTTTTTGGTGTTGCATTTTTTTCAATTTTTCGATTTTTTTGTTGTTGAAAATCCCTCATTTTGCCTAAGGTGCCCTTTCGTGTTTTCACCTTAACTTTTCCTTTCATCTCATGGTGGCTCGCTTCTCTATTTTTCATTTTTCCCGGAATGCCCTTTCGGATTTTCATTCCATCCTCGGCCATCTTCCCAAATTTGCCTAGGCACCCACCCTTGTTCGTTTTCGCCTAGCCGGGATTTTAATTTTTTTCTCTTTATTTTAAATTTTTTTTTATGCATTAAAAATCCAAGAAATTTACATATGTTGCAACTTAAACTCCTCCCCCCACACTTGCATTCCACATTGCCCTCAATGTGGAGGAGGTCACAATCTTCTCTTCAATCTCGAGAACCCGAGGCACCCCCTTGATCATAGGTGCCTTGGTTCCTTCATCTTCTTTCTCTTTTCTCTCTTTCCCTTGTTACCCTTTCATAGCTTTGGTCCACAAATTCTTGGGTGATGGGGGTTGGGTTTGTTGGATTAAGAGACATACCGAATAGTCCACTAACTATCCCAAGTGTATCCTCTTGAGCCCGTGCGTCGTGGTATGAGTCTTGGACATACTCGTGATGCCTTTCATTTTGGACTCCAAATTGGTGGTCCACTTGGCTTCTCCATTCGTTTTGTTCTTTCCACAAGGCCGCGTTGGCCGCCATTCTTTTGTCGTGTTGTTGTTGCCAAAGGCAGTCGGCCTGTTGGTTGGCAAGCATTTCTCTCATCATGGCGGTTTGAGCCGATGCGGCCTAGGTGATCAATATTCCCCTTTCATCAGCCACACTTCTCCATTGGTCCATATTCTCCAACCTTGGCCCTTGTTGTTGTTGCCAAGCTTGGGTTTCCGCCACTTGCCCATGGATTGTCGTAAAGACCTCCCTTATATCATTGAAATAGTCATACATGGTTTGTTGCCATGGGGCAACCGGAGCACTAGAACTCCCCCCCCCCCCCGCTTCATACATGGGAGTGTCGTGAGGAGTGGGTTGAGTGGTGACGGTTGGTTGAGTGAAAGTACCCGGAAATTTGTGGACCTTCCTTTCCTCTTCTCTTCTTTCATTTCCTCTTCTTCCTTGGCCTTGCCATTGGCCACTTAGCCTTTGAATTACCAAGGCGGCCGCTTTCGGTTCGGGATGGCAAAAGAAGTCACGTGCCATTTTCCCTCTTGGTAGTGGGGAGTTTGGTGGCCTAGGAAGGATTAAGTACCCTTGATCATGAGCTTCCAACCATACTCCTCTCAAAGGGTTCGTGCCAAGGACATGGAGCATTTTGAACTTTACAAGAGCATCTTTATGGCACACATTGTACCCCCCGCACTTGTTGACCTTTTGGTTATCGGGAATACCTCCATAATGATCCATAAATAAGTATACTAAGCCACCTTGGTTAATGTTTCCACCCCTGGGTTTTGTGCGGTGCTTGATGCAAGAATCAATGAAAAGCTTAGCCCAATATGGCCGCCCAATCCCCTCCGGTAACATAGTGTAGATCCATGACCTGACGGTTTTGTTGATTTTTGTCGGTTCACCCACGGAAGTGAAAAGGGAAGTGAGAAAACGGGTCAATATTCGGATGACGGGGTTTGTAATAGTGGAAACCTTGTCATCTTTATTTGTGACCCTCATACCCGTTAACGCCTCCCACAAATAATCAAGTCTCCCCGGAGCCACTAGGATGTCGGATCAGGGCTTAGAAAGGTGAAGTATCTCCCTTATGGTATCATAAGCTTCCATATGCCATTGCTTATTCAACTGGAATCTCACAACTTTCTCACCACTCTTTTGTACAATCTCCTCAACCGTAGAAATGAATTCATAAGTGTAGGAGCGGTAAGTATTATGCCAACCGTCATCCGTCAAGTAGTACTCAAGTCCAATCTTTTCCATCAAGGGTCTAGCATAATCTAGTAGGCCAAGGTCCCCCAAAGTGCGATCATCAAGAAAAGTGGTGGTAAGAAGGGGGTGGCACCTAGGCTCTACTAGACGCTCATGAATTTTTTGTATTTTGCGGTCATGTTTTCACTCCCCATATATACCTCCTCACATTCTTCCTCACTACCCTGTTCCATATTTTCCTCCTCCAGTTCCTCCACAATTCGTCTCTTACCTTTCCTTATTGTAGGCTCGCTAGTTCTTGTCATTGTGCCTACAAAAAGTTTGGATGCTACAACCAACAATAATCACTCAAAAACAATTTTTCTCTCTTTGAGGTAAATCAAAAAATACCTTGTGTGCACTAAATTAAGACAAGTATAAATGGTGTTTGTTGATTCCTCTAACCTTACCCAGAAATGTTTTACCACCAACAAGAATAATAACAACAATCAAACAATAATAATCCAAAGAATTAACTAAACTAAGCTAATTTTCGAATTATTAACTAATTAAGCACTTGAAAGTGTGGTTAGGTGTTGATACCTCCCCAAATTCCACAATTTGTTGCATGTTGTTGTTAATGGATGCTAGTGAACCCCTTCTTGAACCTTAAATTATCCATTTGAAGCTTTAATTTGAACCAAAATTTCTAGAGTTCTTGACCAAAATTGGGGAAAATCTGAAATTTGGGTGATTTTGAAGTGATTACTTGATGTTGTTGATGCAAAAGGAGAGATTGGAGTAAGAATTGGTGGATTTGGTGAAGGTTTAGGTGATTTGTGAGGGATTTGATGGGGTTTGTAATGGTGTCGAACTGAAGGGTTGTGTGGTTGTGTTTTAGTTGTGTCGTGGTGATTATGAGGGGATAAGGGGGATTAGTTGTGTTTTGTTCAAAAAAATGACGATTCAGCCATCCACCGCAGGCTCTGGTGGGGACCACAGGCTGCGGCGTACACTGTAGGCTCCGGTGTGTACTGCAGGCTGCGGTTTTGGCATGTTTCATTTTCTTGGTGAGCTTTGATTCTTTCCCCTTTTTCCCAATTTTCTGCGCGTTTCTTCTATACTGGACCCGACTAACCCCTTGGTGACCTTCGCTTCATTCACTCACCCATTTTTGCTCCTCTTTGACCCGATTATGCATTTCAACGTTTCTTTCCAAAATTCATCATCACTTTAAAGCATGTTAGTAACTTCATTGAATTTTTAATGCAAAGCAATTTATTCCTTCCGAATTGCAATAAATGACGAGTATTTAAAGCTAGTCTAGAATGCAATAAATCTACACTAGGGGATAGAGTATGTACAAGGGTGCCTTGTTTAAAGTCTATGGTTCGACTTTGTCATTGTTGGAGAGGGCTAATCTTGGTAAATCGGATCTTCCACATGAAGATCCTCTTCACCATGCAAATCAATTTCCTTGAAGTAGTGTTTCAACCTTTGTCCATTGACTTTGATCACTTTTCCCGTGGGTCTTCCACCTCCACCGCTCCATGTGGAAAATTTTTCCTAACTTTGTAAGGTCCACACAATCTTGACCTTAACTTGCCTGGAAAATTCTTGAAACGGCTTTGGAAGATCAACACCTCTTGTCGTTCTTCAAAAACTCTTCGAGTCACCATCTTGTCATGCCATGTTCATGCTTTTTCCTTTTAAATACTTGCATTGTCATAGGCATTTTGCCTAAGCTCTTCTAACTCTTGAATTTGAAGCTTCTGGTGCGACCCCGCTTCATCTATATTTTGATTAAAGGCTTTTATCGCCCAATAGGCCTTGTGTTCAACTTTTACGGGGAGGTGACAACCCTTCCCATAAATGAGCCTATATGGGGACATATCGATGGGGGTCTTATAGGCCGTCCTATAAGCCCATAGAGCATCATCAAACCTTTTGCTCCAATATTTTCGGTCGGGATGGACCGTTCGCTCCAATATTCGCTTAATTTCTCAGTTGGATACTTCTGCTTGACCGTTTGTTTGTGGGTGATAGGCCGTGGAAACTTTATAGATGACTCCATACTTTTGAAGCAATGCCCCAATCACGTTGTTCCAAAAATGTGTTCCCCTTTCACTTATGATGGCCTTGGGAAATCCAAACCTTGAGAATATGTTGCTTTTTACAGAGACACTTACCGTCTTGGCATCATCACTTTTTGTGAAGATGGATTCCACCCACTTGGATACATAATCCACCGCTAGAAGGATGTACAGATACCTATTAGAGTTGGGAAATATCCCCATGAAATCTATTCCCCACACATTAAAAATTTCCATGTATAACATGGGTTGTTGAGGCATTTCATTCCTCCTTGAGATGTTGCCAAACCTTTGGCCTCTATCACAAGTTTTGGTGAAGACGTGGGCATCCTTGAATATTTTGGGCCAATAAAACCCACACTCTAGTATCTTCCTTTCCGTTCTTTGAGGTCCAAGTGACCTCCACATGCATACCCGTGACAATGCTTGATAATGGATGGTATTTCAATATCCAGAATACAACGCCGAATGACTTGATCTTTGCACATCTTCCACAAATAGAGTCATCCCAAATTTAAAACCTAGCATCGACTTTGATCTTGTTGCGTTGACTCGATGATAAAGAAGTAGGGAACTTCTTAGTCACCAAGTAATTTACCAAATTAGCATACCATGGTTCTGTTGTCTTCAATGCATAAAATGATTCATGTGGTAAACTCCCATCTACTACACCCATCCTTCTCATTTGGTTTTGGTCAAGATTTAGCCGAGTAAGGTGGTCGGCTATGATGTTTGCCACTCCCTTTTTCTCCTTTATCTCTATGTCAAACTCACTTAGAAGAAGAACCCGCCTCATTAGCCTTGGCTTCGTATCTTTCTTCTCCTCTAATTAATTGATAGCCTTGTGATCGGTGTATATAATAACTTTGACACCCAGGAGGTAAGAACGGAATTTCTCAAGGGCATACACCACCGCTAAGAACTCCTTCTTGGTTGTGGTGTAGTTCTTTTGTGCATCATTGAGTAAGGAAGAAGCGTATTGGATAACGTAGGAAGCTACGCCTTCTTTTTTCCCCAACACGGCTCCAATAGCATAGTCGCTTGCATCTGTCATTATCTCAAAGGGGAGATCCCAATTAGGAGCTCGAATGATTGGTTCCGAAACTAGCTTCTCCTTCAAATTGTCAAAGGCTTTCTTGCATTCTTCATCAAATAAAAATTCCGCATCCTTGTGAAGCAACCTACACATGGGGTTAGCAATCTTCAAAAAATCTTGAATGAAATGACGATAAAAACCCGCATGGCCAAGGAATGACCTCACATCTCGAGTATTATTCGGATAGGGTAAGGTTTGGATGACTTCCACCTTTGCCCTATCCACTTCAATCCGTCTTTTAGATACCACGTGTCCCAACACGATGCCACTCTTGACCATCAAATGGCATTTTTCGGAATTTAACACTAAATGAGAGTCAATGCATCGTGCTAGGACCGTGGTGAGGTAGTCCAAGCAAGAGTCAAAAGTGTCTCCATGGAAGGTACAATCATCCATGAAGATCTCTAAGGTGCGTTCGATAAGGTCGGAAAATATACTCATCTTGCACCTTCGGAATGTTCCCGGTGCATTACATAAACCGAAAGGCATTCTTCGATATGCGAACGTCCCAAAGGGGCATGTAAAGGTGGTTTTAGCTTGATCTTCAGGCAAAATAGGGATTTGAAAATAGCCAGAATAACCATTTAAAAAGCTATAGATTATTCCCCCCAAACCTTTCTAGCATTTAATCTAGAAAGGGCAAGGGGAAACGATCCTTTAGGGTGACCGCATTTAGGCGACGGTAGTCAATGCACACCCTCCACCCCGTTTGCAAGCGGGTGAGAATCATTGAACCTTGTGCATTTTTTTACTACCGTTACCCCACCTTTCTTGGGCACCACTTGAGCAGGGCTTACCCATTGAGAATCACTTATTGGGAAGATTATACCCATTTGCAAAAGTTTGATAACTTCTTCCTTGACAACCTCCATCGTAGGCGGATTGAGCCTTCGTTGTGTTGTTCGGACGGGTTTAGCATCCTTCTCCAACCGAATTCTATGCATACAAGTACTTGGGCTTATTCCCTTGATGTCCACGATGGTCCACCCAAATGCCCCTTAGTGTTCCTTAAGCATACTCACCAACCGTTCCTCTTGATCAACTTTTAATTTGTTGGTAATTATGAGGGGAGTGTGTCATCTTTCCCAAGGAAAATGTACTTGAGGTGAGTTGGTAGTGCTTTGAGATCACTTTTTGGGGGTTTAATTGTACAGGGGAGTAGCGTTTCCAATGATGCATCTAGGGCTAGAAAAGGATCAAACTTTGAGAACCCATGGAAAGCAAAGACTTCAGCCGGGGCAGGGATTTCCCGCAGGCTACGGTGGAGACCGCCGGTTGCGGTGGGGCCGGAGGATGCGGTGTTGGTCTGTAAGTTCTTCACAATCCTTCCTTTTGGGTGTTTCCTTTGGAGGTTCTTCCTTCTCGAACTCCCCTATGCTTTCCTGCACATCTTGTGACAACAAAAAACAAAACCCTTCTTGGCTGAAGTCGTTAGTGAGTACTACCTCAAGTGGGTCCTTGTGACACAAGTTATACATATGGTGTACCAAGGGTTCAAATATATCTATAAAATAGCACGAATATAAGTCATTTGGTTTTTTCATGGCATCCTATATATTATAGACGAGTTTCTTTCCTTTAAATTCCATGGTTACGTTCCCACTTTTAAAATCAATATTTGTGTTGTAAGTGTTCATGAATGGCCGGCCTAAGAGTATTGGAGTGGAACTAGCATCCGCATCCATGTCTAAGACATAGAAATTGGCCGGAAATGTGAGGTTATCCACTTCCACTAAGACATCCTCTATAATCCCTTTTAGGTGAATGTTAGATCGGTCCGCAAGTTGGATTACAACGTCAGTCCTTTCTAATGGGGGTAGTCCTATGGTCTCATAAATTTGATGAGGCTGTCGCAACCCTATCAAAAATAAACCTAACTGGCTCTAACTAATGTAGCAGAGGTAAGTCGGGTATCGTATTCCCCAGGGAGGCTGCTTGTAGTCTACTTGTCTAACTCGGTCTGTCGATGTCACTGGGTTGTTTGTTTGTTTGAAGTACTAAACTAAAAAAAAAAGTAAAAGCAATAGATAAACTAAAATTGCTGTAAAAGTAAGATGTGATCAAATACGAGAGAGAAATGCAAGGATTGTCGGTTCACCATGGTTTTCTAAGGATCCAATCTAGGGTCAAAGGTTCGCATAAACTCAGTTTGCAGGGTAGTGAAAAGGTCCTTCCGGTCCGCTATTCGGCCTAAAACATTACTAACTTAGCTTCCGCCCTCATTAGAGTGTCCTAATGTTCACTGCAAGTCTTACCCCTTCCAGTCTTCCGATCTAGGTCAAGGTGTACCAAATCAACTAGCTAAATGCGTCGACTCAAATAGCTAATTGTTGTTAAACGCGGTGATTAACAACATAAACCTAATTCAGCCTAGCCTAATCACCTAATCTTAATCTCCCTAATTACCATAGCTCCCCTATGTCCTAGCACAAAGGAATTTAGCTACTCAAACAACAATAGATAAAACTTGTTTTAGCAAGAATTCTCACTAGGATAATGTCCTACCAGGGATATAATTGCAGGGCAATCTAACTCAAAACAAGTAACCTGACTAGTACGACAAACTGAATAAAGAATAAATAAGAAAGTGAGACACAGGGTTTTATACGTGGAAAAACCCTGGGAATAAGGGAAAAAACCACGGGCACCAAGCCAGGAGGGGTTATCACTATGATTTTAGGTATCCTGACAGGGAATATGTATGTCAGGCGAAGAATAGAGTGTGGCTGCTTAATAATAATGCTAAGTAGTGTTTTGATTACAAATATAAGAGTAAAAGCACGAGTGAATGAGTAAGTAATCAAGTGAGTCCCTTCTCTTATTCTTTGCTATTTATAGTAGCCTTACAACGGTCCTTTGAGGTTGGTTTAGGGTTTCCTGGTAAATAGGCAATGTGTCTTATTTACCCGGGAGTAGTTTTGTTGACTTGAGAAGTGGTTGCCTCTTTTCCTGCTACTTTGACCGCATCAATAGTTGTTGTGGATATTGTTGAATAAGTCTTCCGTGCAAATAGAAACTACTTTGAAGAGCTTTTGATGTTGCCTGATGCCTTCAGGTTATGGTTTATCATGTGGCTTGGTGAGATGTCCCCTCAGGCCTGCCTTAACGAATGCTTGACCTGTCTTTCCCTCCTGGTTGGTGCCTGCTCAGGAGCTCAAAGGATTTGTGTAGAATGTCTTCCGTTCAAGTTTAGCTTTGGACATTGTCTGATTCTTGTCTGATCAGGCAGGGTAAATCTGGGCCCAACAATTGCCCCTTATCTTCTTATCCCTAGTGGATCTGTCCAGGGATAAGGAGATAAAAATTCGGGCCAGGCAAAAAATGTATAGGAGTATTTTACCGAAAAAGAGTTTGAGTTCCTTTCAACTTCTATAACGGCTAGTCTTCATAAATGAGGTAGGTTCATCAAACCCTAGGAGAGTCATGATTGGATTTGTCCACTTGTGCTATCCGTTGTAGTTTTGCGGCTATAAAAACCTTGCACCGTTTGTTTTGCTTTCACATTCCCATTCTTCAATTCTCTAAAATTTCTTTCTCTTCTATAATTCCCTTGTGAAATAAATCTTTCTCTGGAAAAATCAACTTCATATTTCAATCATAAAAAATGGCCGAAGGAAGGAGAAAGACTGCTGCGTCCAAGGCTGCTGCTGGGGTTGAACAGGCTCCTGTAGTGGTTGACGTTCCAGAAATTATTCCTGAAGATGAAGTTGTGGAGATTCCTACTCCTCCATATATTCTGTCCATAACGTACAAGAGTGTCACTTTTGCCCCTTTAAAGTCTTTGTCTGCTTCTTTCCCCGAGGCTAATCAACTGAAGCCTTCTTTTGAGCTGAAGTCTGGATCCCTGAGAATGGTCCAGTCAGGGATAATTAGTGTAGTCATGGCTGGTTTTGTATCTTTGAGTGGGCGTTTAAAGGAGGCTGTCAGCTTCCACTTTCTCCGTTCATGGTTGAAGTTCTCAGAGCTGTCAAAGTTGTCACTTTCCAGCTTAAGCCTATAGTTTGGAAGATTGTTCACTCTGTTGAACACTTATGTGCCAAACATAAGTTGGTAATTACTCTTGAGGATTTCAAGAATGTTTATCCCTTTAAAAGCAATACCACTGGGCGCTTCAATCTTCGAGTCAGGGCAAAAATGACTCATCTGATTACAAATTTTGATTCAGGCGACGACAAGGGTTGGGCTACAACCTATATGTTCATCAAGGCAGATTATGTTGCCCCTGACTTGGATTATCTCAACTATCTCGTTGTTGAGGGAGGTAAATTCTTTTCCCTGCATTCAATTCTGGGTAGAACAGTTTGTAGATTAAATTTTGAAGATAGACTTACTTGAATTGTATTTGTAGTGGCTGATTGGGCTAATAATCCTGACGCTGAGGGGTCAGCTAATCGGATTGCTGCTTTCATGGCTCTGCCTGATGAGGAGAGGGTGTGGCCTGCCTGTCTTGGTCAAGGGCCTATGCCTCGTTTTAAGAAGGCTAAATTGAGTACCTATAAGGCTGTTAGGGGTGCCAAAGCTTCAGGGGCTTCTTCGTCAGGCAGTAAGTTTTTTGTCTTTTCTTTGTGAGTTTCATTACCTGAACACATGTTAGTATTACTGATATAGGGTTTTGTCGTGTAGCTACCAGGGCTTCTGCCAGGATTTCTAGTTTTGGCCTATCTTTAGTGAAGGCAGGCGTTTCTCAGATCACAAGGGAAAAATCATGGAGCAGTGAGGCTACAGGGAGTGATAGCACATTGCAAGTTCAGGCACCTACCCAACAGGCTCAATTGGCGTCTCCTCTAAAGGTTGTGGTTGATGAGCCTAGTCGTGTTGATGAGAGGAAAAGGTCGGATGAGACTTCAGAGGGAGTTGGTGAGGTTAAGGAGGTTAAGGCTAGGCTTGGTGAGGTTCAATTTGCTAAGGAACAGATCCAGGCTCACTCTTTCTTGGTTGAGGATCCCTATTACAAATATCAAGCTGAGGAATCGTCTGCTTGGGCATTGGCTGCTATGTATCGTTCCAGGGACTGTGCTGTTAACCTGGTTACTATGCTGTAGAAGGTATGATTCTTTTTTCTTTAGTTTTATTTTGGTTGTATGTTTCTTGTTTTGTCTTGCCTGATTTGTAGTCTTCTTGTAGAATGTAAATGATATGTTGAGGGGTGCCTGTCAGCTGGAGTCTTCAAATGCTATCAAAGATACTTTGGATTGGGAGGTGCAATGCCTGAAGAAGGATGCTGAATCCCTGAAGACAGATTTAGAAGTGCTGAAAACGGATAATGAATCTTTAATGAAGGAAAATGAGGCAGGAAAAGCACTGCTGGTTGTGGAGACATCAAAGTTGGGTTCTGCTCAAAATGCTGTGAAGTCTATCCAGGCCAAGCTTACCACCGTCCAAGAAGAATTGAGGGTTGAGAAGCAGGCTATGCAGGATCAGCTGAGGGTAAATGAGGAGCTGGCTGCTGAGAGGGACTTGGTGCAGGGTAGATATAAGGATGATGCCATGTATTTCTTTGGCAAGGGCCATGTAGATGCCATGAAGGAGCCTGTTAAAGTCAGGCCATACTAGAACCCTGATAAAGAGATGGCTGACCTTAATGCCATCTATCCTGACCTCTACAAGTTGAATGCTGATGATGAAGTTGATTCTCCCCCATCCAAGGAAAAAAGTGGTGAGCCTGATGATGAAGAGGAGAAGGAGCCAGCTGATGAAGGCATTAGTTCTGCTACTGCTTCCAAGGCAGGTTAACAGCTTAGTTTTTAGAGTAACGGTTTTTTGGCCCATCCAGGGGGATGTTCCCTGGACAAGCTATTATTAGATTTGATGGTATTTTGTCCTACCCAGGAGGGGTGTTCCCTGGGCAAACTTTGGATCTATTGTTTTCGCCTTGACGAAATTTGAAGGTGTTTTCTTGTTCCTTTGTGTGTCTTGGTTTGATTGATTGGTACCTGTAATAATGCAATTTGAACCATTTTGTTAGGGTAATGCCTATCAGGAGGGCTTATCGCCCTCAATCCTTTTTTAGGAAATCATGGCTTTTTGCCTGTCAGAAGGGCTTTTCCGGGTAAGAGGGGTGGTTTCCAGTCAGGAGGGCTTATGGCCCTCAGCCTGTCAGGAGGGCTTTAAAACAAGTGGTCCGGTCTTTTCCACCATTATACTTGTCTTTTTGTACTGAGCTCAGTTTTTTGTATGTATTTTTTGGATGTGGCAAATGCCAAGTTTTGTGAAGCATTTCTGAGATGCTGTTCAGGTTGGGTCGAGTGGCCATCAATCCTGAATATTTGTTTAAGCCTGTGATTATAATGATCTAGATAAATTATAGAAAAAGGTGTAAAACAATTTTTCAGAATTTTAACATAATATCATGGTAGAATTTGTACTTGTATAAGAATATAATAAGCAGATATTCAAGCAAAATGACAGTTAGCAGGAAAGCATGTATTCATAGCATAAAAAGGTTATATGATTTTATTCAGAGGTTTTTCATATAAGACTTCATCCAGGTAAGAGACAAAGTTAATGGCCTTACCTGATTTGGATCATTGGATATTAAGTTTATACATGGAATAGTTTTAGGTGGGAGATGTTCCAAGATTTAGGGATCATTTCTCCGTCCAGGGTTTGTAGCCTGTAGGCTCCTTGTCCTACTATTGAGTCAATCAGGTAAGGTCCTTCCTATGCAGGAGCTAGTTTGCCAGCATTTTTGTCCTTGGTATTTGGGAAGACTTTTCGTAGGACCAGGTCTACTTCCTTAAATACCCTTATGTTTACGTTTTTGTTGTAGCTTCTGGCTACTGTTTGCTGGTAAGAGGCTATTCTGATCTTAGCTGCATCCCTCAATTCTTCTGCCAGGGTTAGGCTATCCTGTAGTAGAGGCTTGTTCTCCTCTATGGTGTTCAGGCTGCTTTAGGTGGTTGGCATATGGATTTCTGCTGGGATTACTGCTTCACAACCATAGACCAGGGAGTAAGGGGTTTGGCCTATGGATGTTTTAGGTGTAGTTATGTCAGCCCATAGACCAAGGAAAGTTCTTCAGCCTATTTGCCTTTTCTTCTTTGCAATTTTTTCTTTAAGCAGTTGATTACCACTTTGTTGTTCGATTCTGCCTGGCCGTTGGCTTTTGGATAGCATGGTATAGAGGTTACTAGACTGATATTCCATTCTTCATATAAAGCCTTTGTCTTTTTTCCCACGAACTGAGTTCCATTGTCACAAACTATTTCTGAAGGGATTCCATATCTGCATATGATATTACGTTTGATGAATAATATGACATCCTTTTATTTATTTGCCTGTATGAGTCAGCCTCTATCCACTTTGAGAAGTA
Organism: Silene latifolia; assembly: GCF_048544455.1. Lineage (NCBI taxonomy): Eukaryota > Viridiplantae > Streptophyta > Magnoliopsida > Caryophyllales > Caryophyllaceae > Silene > Silene latifolia. Next base: position 173,956,296 of record NC_133538.1, read on the forward strand.
GTCAGTCATGGCTAACATGAAGACTTTTTGTCCAGGAGCTTGGGGTAGCTTGCCTACAATATCCATTCCCCATTACATGAATGACCAAGGAGCTGAGATGGAGTGTAGTAGCTCTGATGGTTGATGGATGAATGGGTAGTGAAGTTGGCAGGCTTTGCATTTGGTGTTGTAGGCTAAACAGTCAGCCCTTAAAGTTGGCCAGAAGTAGCCTGTCCTTAGAACTTTGCTTGCCAGGCTTCTGCCGCCCTTATGATTTACACAGTGTCCATCATGTATTTCCTTAATAACATGTTCTGCCTCATTAGGTTCCATGCATCGCAGATAAGGTCCAGCCTGAGACTTTTTGAAAAAAATGTTATTTATAATAGTATAGGTAGAGGCTTTAATTCTAAGGGCCCTAGCTTCATGCTTGTCTTTGGGCAGTATGTCCTGTAAGAGCCAATCATAGTATGGTTTGGTTTAGGAGTGTGTGTCCTCATTAATGGGACAGATTTGGTCAGGCTTTGGAATGGTTGGTTTTAGTAGATGAACAATAGGTATTTTATCAAATACAGCTGGGCTGAAATTTGATCCCAGGCTGGCCAGGGCATCAGCCTGAGTGTTCAGGTCTCTTGGTATTTGATCAATGCCAAATGAACGAAATTCTTTGCAAAGGTTTTTAACATAATCTAAATAAAGAACCATTTTGGAATCCTTTGCAACATAGGTTCCTTTGACTTGGTTAGAAATTAAAAGAGAGTCAGTTTTTACCTTGAGATTTTTTACACCAAGATCTATATATACCTTGAGTCCAGCTATCAGGGCTTCATATTCAGCTACGTTGTTTGTTGCTTTGAACTCACAAATAATAGCCTGAGCTATTATATCTCCCTATGGTGATTTTAGTACTAATCCTAGGCTAGTTCCTCTCATATTTGTTGCTCCATGTACGTGTAAGGTCCATTCCTGGCCTAGTGTTTGGGTGTCTAGATGATTGACTTCTTTTATGAGGTCTGGTTCTAGGCTGAGACTAAATTCAGCCACATAGTCTGCTAAGGCCTGAGATTTAATAGCTGTCCTAGGTTCAAAGGTTATGTCATAAGTACTTAGTTGTACTGACCATTTTGCCATTCTGCCTAAAAGTTCAGGTTTTCTCAGGACAGATTTGATAGGCAGGTTGGTCCTGACAATTATTGGGTGACTCTCAAAGTAAGGTCTAAGTTTTATACAGGATATAATTAAAGCAAGTACGTGTTTTTCAAGTAGTCCATACCTTGTTTCTGCATCTAGGAGACTTTTACTTACATAATAGATAGGGTGTTGTTGGCCTTCAACCTCCTTTGTCAGGACTCCACTTACTGCAGTTTCAGTGACTGACAAGGAAACCGTTAAGGGTTCTCCTTTGTTAGGTTTGGCCAGGAGTGGAGGAGTAGCCACGTAGGTTTTTAAATCTTGGAAGGTTGTTTCGTGTCCAGGCATCCATTTGAATGATTTATTCTTCCCGAGGAGGTCGTAGAAGGATCTGCATCTTTCAGATGGTCTGGATATGAATCTGTTCAGGGCTGCAACTCTTCCTGTTAATCTTTGGATATCTTTGGACTGATTTGGGAGATTTTAATTCCAAGATGGCTTTTATCTATTCTGGGCTGGCTTCAATCCCTCTTTTTGTCACCATGTATCCAAGGAATTTGCCTGAAGAGACTCCAAAGTGGCATTTGGAGGGGTTGAGCTTCATATTGAATTCTTCCAGGATTTTGAAGACTACTCCCAGGTCTTTTACATGATCTTCTAACTTCTTTGATTTAACCACCATGTTATCAATGTAGACCTCCATTATGTCACTAATTTGATCTTTGAACATCATGTTGACCAGGCGTTGCTAGGTTTCCCCTGCATTCTTCAGGCCAAAGGGCATTGCTGTGTAACAATATATGCCCCCTTTTCGTGATGAATGCAGTGTTTTCCTGGTCAGCTGGGTGTATATTGATCTGGTTGAATCCACTTAAAGCATTCATAAATGTTAGTAGCTCATGCCCTGCTGTAGCACCCACCATTGCATCAATGTGAGGGAGTGGGAATGGATCCTTTGGGCAGGCTTTATGAAGGTCTGTGTAGTCTACACAAACTCTCCACTTGCTGTTCTTCTTTTGTACCACAACCACATTGGCTAGCCATTCAGGGTACATTACTTCTCTGATCATTCCCATGTCTGTGAGTTTGTGCACCTCTTCATTAATGATAGAGTTGCATTCAAGGGCAAACTATCTCCTTTTCTGTTGTACAGACTTAAATGAAGTGTCAATATTAAGTTTATAGATAATAATATTCGCATTTATACCAGTCATATCAAAGTGGGATCAGTCAAAACATGAAGACTTATTCTTAAGAAAACTTACTAGTTCTGGTCTGATATTGTCAGGGACATTAGATCCTATCAGTACGTGCCTGACAAGATACTCAGGGTCTAAAATTACCTGATCTGTTTCCATTTGGGTTTCTGCCACATAAGTACTCCTGACAGGGTACTGTAATTGCTAAACGAGAGACTTACTTGCCTTGGAAGGTTTTAAGGATTTAGTATAACATTCTTGGGCAAACTTTTGTTCACCTTTGATGGTTGCTATTCCCAACTATGTTGGTATTTTGACGCATTGGTGATAGGTTGAAGGAATAGCTCTGACATTGTGGATCCAAGAGCTGCCTAGGATGGCATTGTAGGATGAAAGGCAATCCAGGACTCCAAATCTTTCATATGATGAGACTCATTCAATGTATGTTCGCAGGTAGATTTCTCCCAGAGTGTTCTTGGTTTCACCACTGAATCCTACCAGGACATTTGATTTCTTTATGATCTGGCTTTCATCAATCTTCATGGCTTTCAAAACATCGAGCATAATTAGATTGACTGAGCTGCCACCATCTACTAAGATTCTCATGACACGTGCAGTTCCAATTTGCATGGTAATGACCATGCCGTCATGATGGATATCAGAGATTCCCTGCATGTTAGTGTCATCAAAAGTAATCTGAGGCAAATTTCTAAGTTTAAAAGGAGATCTCATTTTTGACTCCCTGGCTATTTTCTTTGCAGCTCAGTTCGTCAGGCCGCAGATCTCAGATCCTCCATTGATGAACTTGACTTCATATATGGGTGGTGCTGGAGGCAGGTCACGTTGTGGTCTTTCCTGGTCCTTCCTTGATATGTTGTCTTCTATGTTCTTTGATGGCATCAGATCTTTCAGGTAGCCTTTCTTTAACCGGTAAGCCACTTGCCTGCGTAGTCCCAGGCATTCTTTCGTGGTCCTATGTCCATGTGAAACTCATACCATCTTGTTGTGCCCTTCCTTGAGTTAGGGTTGTCTGTCTTCTTAGGCCATTTGACAATGTCTCCCATATTGTCAAATCTTTTGATCAATCCTGCAGTATCAACAGAGAAGTTATATTCCTAAATAGGGGGATAAGTATAGGAGTTACCTCGTTGCTCATGAGCATATTTGACTTCTGATCTGTCAGGCCTAGTATAAGGGGATGGTCTGGAACTGCTTCCTCTGTGATTGGAACTTTTCCTGTTGGATCTTTCATATCCTGAAGCACTATCAGTGGCTTCAGCTTTGAAGCTTTTATCTTCCTCCAACCTGATGTAGCCAATAGCCTTTGCCTGGACTTCTTCAAAAGTCAGGCAAGGTTTCATAGTCAGCTCATCATAGAAATCGTTGTCCAATGGTAGTCCCTGCCTGAAAGCTTACACGACTGTTCCAACATCACATCTGGGGATTGATACTTTCTCTTTGTTGAATCTGGTCAGGAATGCTCTGATTGTCTCGCCAGGCTTTTGCTTGATTCTGTATAGGTCACTGGACCTCTTTTCGAGTTCCCTGCTGCTGGCAAATTGATGGTTGAACGAGTTTACCAGATCTGCAAAGGACTTGATGCTTCCATTTGGCAGATTGATGTACCACTGGAGGGCAGGTCCGGTAAGGGTTATCCCAAAACCATTGTACATGCATACTTGTCGCAACTCACTGGTTATGGAGGCTGCCAACATTCTTTATTTGTAGTAGGCTACATGGTTCTGAGGGTCTGTAGTCCCATCATAGATTCTCATTGATGGTACCACAAACTTCTTAGGTATATCTATCTTTGCTATCTCATCCACGAAGGGAGAGTCAACATAACTTTTTGGATTAGCCTCCTCAATAGATGTAGGTACTCCCGGGATCTTCTCAAATTTCTCATTGAGTTTCTAGATTTCCTGGAGCATAGCTATCATTATAGCTGCGTTAGTCCAATCTTGAATAGCTTCTTCATTTGGAGTATCTTCTGAGTCTGTGTCATCTTATCCTGCTTTGGATTTTGATGGAGTTGGAGTACCAAAGTTGGAGAAATCAATGTTCCTGATGATTGAAGAGAATGGCGTTCCAGGCTGGATCTTCAATTTTGAGCCTGAAGCTTTGTCTCCTCCTCTTTGCTTCAGACTAGATTCTGATTCCTTTAGTTTCATGACTTCAGGCTCAGCCTGGGCCATTTTCTGTTTCAGTTGTTCCATTTCCAACAGTTGTTGCTTAGCAGCAGCCAGTTGTAGTTCTATGTTATCTCCAGTCATTTTTTGGAAGAGATTTTGTGTTGTTCGGATTTAGGTTTTTATTATTTTTGAGCTAGATGCCCCACGGTGGGCGCCAATTATTTTAGCAGGAATTCTCACTAGGATAATGTCCTGCCAGGGATATAATTGCAGGGAAATCTAACTCAAAACAAGTAACCTAACTAGTACGAAAAAACTAAATAAAGAATATATAATAAAGTGAGACACAAGGATTTATACGTGGAAAAACCCTAGGAATAAGGGAAAAAACCGCGCGCACCAAGCCAGGAGGGATTATCAGTATGATTTTAGGTATCCTGACAGGGCATATGTATGTCAAGTGAAGAATAGAGTGTGGCTGCTTAATAATAATGCTAAGTGGTGTTTTGATTACAAATATGAGAGTAAAAGCACAAGTGAATGAGTAAGTAAGGAAGTGAGTCCCTTCTCTTTTTCTTTGCTATTTATAGTAGCCTTGCAATGGTCCTTTGAGGTTGGTTTAGGGTTTCCTGGAAATAGGCCCCGTGCCCTATTTACCCGGGGGTAGTTTTTTTTACTTGAGAAGTGGTTGCCTCTTTTCCTGCTACTTTGACCACATCAATAGTTGTGGATATTGTTGAATAAGTCTTCCGTGCTAATAGAAACTATTTTGAAGAGCTTTTGATGTTGCGTGATGCCTTCAGGTTATGCTTTATCATGTGGCTTGGTGATATGTCCCCTCAGGCATGGCTTAACGAATGCCTGACCAGTCTTTCCCTCCTGGTTGGTGCCTGTTCAGGTGCTCAAATGCTTTGTGTAGAATGTCTTCCATTCAGGCTTAGCTTTGGACATTGCCTGATTCTTGTCTGATCACGCAGGGTAATTCTGGGCCCAACAAAACTATAATAAACATGGTATGAAGATGAAATAATAGACAAGAGAATTAAATGTTTGCAAAAGGAAATAATACTATGAATTAAAGAGAGAAAGGAATTACACGATTGAAGATCAAAGAAATAGCGCGGGAAACGTCGAACAAGAGTCTAAATACTAAAGACTGATTAAAATGATTAATGAAAAGATTAAAGATACCTAAACCTTATTAAGTTCCATCAGAAACCTCTCGGTCGCAGACTGATCGATCGAGCACTTTGAATCTAGTCGATCGAACAACTTCCATCAGAAACCTCTCGATTGAGTATAAAAACTACTCGATCGAGGAACACCAAAAAGCCACTACTCGATCGAACATAGCAGAAGTTCGATCGAGGACTATTCACCATCTAAAAGGTCTCGATCGAGCAACTTAGACAACAAAACCTCTTGATCGAGCCAACTGCCACTGAATCAGCCATAGGACGTTTGATTTAACTTCCAAGACGACTTCACGCATCCCAAGACAGTAGTATTCTCGCTCCAATTATTCCATCTCCTAAATGCGAGCTAAAGGGACAGTAAAATGCTCAATTCTGCTTCTTTCAGGTCCATTCCTAAAATTAAAGCCAAACAAACCAAAATAGACTATTCGGGGCATGTCGTAGCCTAAAACTACGGGAATCGCATAGAAATGCGTGCAAATAAGGCTAAAAAAGACTATATAAAATGGACGCATCAAATCTCCCCAAACCAAACCTTCGCTTGTCCGCAAGCAAACTATAAGCACCTAACTAATGGAACGGAATAAAAACTCAGAGCTAGCTACAAATCGTACACTTAAACCAATTTAATGCAAGTAAACTAACACTTATAGCAAAAACTGTCAAAAGCAAACGAATTATAAGATGTTTATAATAAAGCTGAACCGTCGACCTTGCAAGACCTTTAAAAATGGACTCTCACGGGTCACTCTTCTCTCATGAAGCAAAGGGTAAGCAAGTATATGTAAGAGAGGTAGAAAAGTATAGTCGCTCACCTAGACTACGACCGACATAAACATGCATGCAATCTAGTATGATAGACAATTCTAGCTACCGTACACATACATTCCATCCAATCAAGGTCCCGTCACAGCCGAGTGCTTACAAAAATTTGGAAAAGTGAGGCAATGGGTAATAAGGTGCAAAACATTTTGGGAATGTGAGGGTATAAGCCAAGCTAGTAACCTAAACAAAACCAATAATACAACATCCCGCTTCAAAACCGTCAAAATTAAGCACGAATGCCTTTATTTGGCAAACAACTCACTCAACCAAAATATCAACAACTCCTCATAAGATAAAATGATAGTATAGGAGTAAAACCAATATTATTCACACTTTTTTTTTCATTTTTTCTTACTTTTCTTTCGGTTTTTTCTGTTTTTTCTTTCTTCTTTTTCTTTTATTTTTTTCATTTTCATTTTTTTTCAACTCTCTTCTCCAAAACCACCAACTCCCATCTTTTCAATGCAAACTAAATCTGGCACGATAAACAAAATACCCGCATGAACAATCACTAAACTAGCTTGACAAGGCAGGCGTTGTTTGGAATGTAGTTAAGGGGTCAAAAGGAAAACTTGGCTAAATGTGGAGTTAATTGGTAAAAATTGAAGAAAAGGGAATGTAAGCACCTCCCTGCATGTGACACCAACCACTAACCTGAACGTATGCAGGCAATGAGCAATTGAGTTTCATACTTGTGCAAATTAATGTTACATGTTATGCAAGGAGTAACTACTCACAATCCTACTTGAAACTGGTCATGGATGACACCAGTTTTAAGGCTTTAAAATTTTAGAAAATATGAGTAGGTTGCCAAAATTTCAGGTCAAGTCTATTCGTTCAGCTAAATTTCAACATAAACTCGAAGATTATGCAAATTGACTATGCTAAAAGATATTTAGTTTTTACAAGGCTTAAGTAAAAGGACTAAATGCAGTGCAATTTCATCATTGAAATACACCGTTCCGACTCAACCTATATGCAAAAAGAAACATGATTTTTTTGAATTTTTTTTATTTTTATAAAAATAAAAAGCAATGCATACAAAAGTTAAACGTGATAACATAAATGCAATAAAAACAATATGCAGACACAGATATGGATGCATATACCCTCCCAATACCAAATCGTACAATGCCCTCATTGTACTCAACAGCTAAAAACAGCAGCAAATGGGGAAGGAAATGCAAACTAAAAAGGAAGAGTGTAGCCTCGGAAAACTTACAAGACAACGCGAAGTAGGGACCTCCCCAAACCAGCCAGCAACAAGGGAGATCGTAAATAGCCCCATAACAACATCGCGGGATGCGAGTCAAGACAACAGTACTCGATCGAAGCATGTGGCTCTCGATCGAGTAGAATGGGACATCGAAAGTGCTCGATCGAGTGGGTGAAGTACTCGATCGAGGGAGGAAAGTACTCGATCGAGAGCCCCATGTGCATGAAGTCCTAGGCATCATTTGAATCCCCTTCAAATACGCAAATAGCAACCACAAATACTATCGTCTATCATCTGAAAACCAATTATTGAACATGCAACAAAAACTGAAATGTTCGAAAATCAACTGAAAAGTTTAAAACACCGGGTTGCCTCCCGGTCAGCGCTAGTTTCAGATAGGTCCCATCTCGACCTTCTCCTCATCATCTTCCAAAGCAGCTAAATTTTTCACAACAAGGCTTCTGACTGAATGAAGTCCCCTCGGCGTCCATGAACTTGACATTAGGCCTCCACACCATCGCATCAACTAAAGAACCGCAACTCTTTGCAGCGTCACGGCCTCCACTTTTGGCTTCCTCGTGCGCTTTCTTCTTATACGGCATAGCCTCGTCCAAACCTCCACCCGGGTCATCAATTTTTACCGTTCCAGTCTCCAAATTCAACGTACCATGCCCACCTCTTGGGTCTTCCAACCTGTCGAGACTTGTAGAAGAAGTAACAAAGAGATATTCCTCCAACTTGCTCCCAAACTAGGGCGGAGGTGTCAAATCAACAGCAATATGTGACGTAACAGAAGGATTAGAAGGAACCACATCGGGTTATATGGAAGGGATAACATCATAGGGCATGACTTGCATAGGTTCCCTGCGTATACTGGACTGGGTAAAAACCAAGTCTTCCCCTCCTACCTGAAAGGTAAGTGTCCTGGCCCCGACATCTATAATTGCACCAGCAGTGTGCAAAAATGGTCTCCCTAAGATAATAGGGGTACAGGTGTCCTCGGGTATGTCTAAGATAACAAAGTCGACGAGAATAAAGAATATCCCGATCCTGACAGGTACATCTTCTAAAACTCCTAAAGGCCGTGATAAAGAACGATCGGCCATCTGAACGGTCGTGCTAGTACACTGAAACTTGGTCAAACCTAATCTCTTAGCAAGCGATAAAGGTAAGACACTGAAGCTAGCACCTAAGTCACATAAAGCATTGTCGATCAGGTGGGTCCCTATATGACATGGTATAGAAAAACTACCCGGGTCAGAAAGCTTAGGATGGGTCATATTCTGAAGAAGTGCGCTGCACTCTTCAGTCAAAGCCACCGTTTCAAATTCATCTATATTCCTCTTACGTAAAAGAATTTCTTTCATAAATTTTGAGTAAGAGGGTACCTGGGTAAATAACTCGGCAAACGGCACGTTAACTTTGAGACTTCGCAAAAGATCGGCAAATCTGCCAAATTGTTGTTCCGTCTTTGTCCTCCGTAGCCTCCCTGGAAATGGAACTTGGGGCTTAAAGGAATTATCTTCCTTCGTAGATTTATCGTCAAAATTAGATTTAGACGACAAATTATCACTATCACCATTAAAGTTACTCGATCGAACAGATACACTTCTCGATCGAAGGCTATACTCAGCATTGTTGCTTGATCGAGCAATTTGAACTGGTCGATCGAGAGGCTTATTTTCGGCAGTACTCGATCGAGCTGTATTATCCCTTCGATCGAGCACTTCTTTAGTAAACTTGCTCGATCTACCATCAGAGACCGGTCGATCGAGCACATCATGTGAATCCATCACAATTTCGTCAAAAGACGCCTTCCCCTGAACAGTAGCATCATACTCTGAGTCTGAAAATTCAGGATTCTCAATAGGCAACTCAAGTCCTTCATAGGGAGGACCGCTCCCGGTATGAATAGCATATACTGTCTTAGGTTGCCTAAAAGTTCGCTCGACAATTACTTGAGCTAAACGAGTCCCAAGTCTCTTGATAATGGCATCTTTAGCATGCATAATCTCTTGCGCTTGCAGCGCAAGTATCTTCACTATAGATGTCAATTGAGCAATCTCTTCATTCTTTTTAGCAGGGGGAGGGGTTTTTTGTTGCGGCGGTCAAACAAATGGAGGCTTTTGATAGCCTTGTTGCTGAAACGGATGTGGCGGCACATATATCGGTTGTTGCGAAGGTGGGGTAAAGTTTGGGTAAGCCCCACTGTGGTTGCCATAGGAATGACTACCTTGTCTATGCTACTTAAACGCATAGACTTCGTCGTTCTCCGTCATACAAATAACAGCATTGTGTCACACAGCAACACATCTCTCATAGTAGACCACCTGTTGTGCCATAGTATGGAACTGAGGTGGACCACCCCAAGATTGTCTACTCTCCAGCTTGTCAAATCTTGCATTCTAAGCTTCAAATTGTGCTATAATTCTGGAGACGTTAGACATCTTTATAGAATAATCAAAGGTACTCAAGCCTTCCCTTTGACGCTTTTCTCTAAAAATCCCGTCTAAGTAGGACCTATCAGAACAAAACTAGAAGAAAAGATAAGAACTGTCTCAATGAATTAAAAATCCCTTGAGACTAAAACAGACTAAAATAAAACAAGTAAATAAACTGGTTGCCTCCCCGACAACGGCGGCAAAATTTGATGAGGCTGTCGCAACCCTATCAAAAATAAACCTAACTGGCTCTAACTAATGTATCAAAAGTAAGTCGGATATCGTATTCCACAGAGAGGCTGTTTGTAGTCTAATTATCTAACTCGGCCTGTCGATGTCACTGGGTTGTTTGTTTGTTTGAAGTACTAAACTAAAACAAAAAGTAAAAGCAATAGATAAACTAAAATCGCTGTAAAAGTAAGATGTGATCAAATAAGAGAGAGAAATGCTAGGATTGTCGGTTCACCATGGTTTTCTAGGGATCCAATATAGGGTCAAAGGTTGGCATAAACTCAGTTTGCAAGGTAGTGAAAAGGTCCTTCCGGTCTTCTATTCACCCTAAAACATTACTAACTTAGCTTCCGCCCTCATTAGAGTGTTCTAATGTTCACTGCAAGTCTTACCCCTTCCAGTCTTCCGATCTAGGTCAAGGTGTGCCAAATCAACTAGCTAAATGCGTCGACTCAAGCAGCTAATTGCTGTTAAATGCGGTGATTAACAACACAAACCTAATTCAGCCTAGCCAAATCACCTAATCTTAATCTCCCTAATTACCATGGCTCCCCTTGTTGGAGTGTGTGTCCTCCACAGTTAGTGTGATAACGTATATAAATCTCTTATAGGTTCACAAGGGTATACTTAGTATTTTATCAGTTGATTAACGTTTACTTAATAACGGTTGGCTTGCTAGAAGTTTGACGTTATTATCATACTGATGGCGGTGATCAACTGGTCCCTAATAAAAGTCACACCTAAAGGATGTGTTTGAGAGATGTGATTGTATGGAAATATAATCACATTGATACCTTATATGACTAAAAGGTTAGTCCATGTATTTGACTAAACAGTTAGTCAATGTGATGATGAGACGATTATTTAATTCAATTAAATAATATCAAATTTGAGACAATTAATTGTTAATAAGTAAATTGAATATAAACTGTTATATTTAATTAATGTATATAATGTTAGCTTAAACGAATTAAGATGTTAATTCGTAATTAAATGTAACTAGTTATATTTAATTAGCAAATTATAAATATGCGATATTTATAGTTAAAGTATATATTATACGACATTGTCATAATAAATGATTGACAGACCGGTATTAATAAATCGACTACAAACTGTTGTGTGTGGACTTATTAATATATGTCGACATAATTGACAATTAATATTATACATATTATATACAATTAGGCAACAACCGAAAATAAGGAGATTTTCTCCTTATTTGGTTGTTGGGTCACTCGGTCAAACCGAAAAAGAGGAAGAAAAAAGATCTTCCATTTATTCCTCCTTTTCACGGTTTAAAGGAGAAAATAGGAGATCATTTTTCCTAATTTCTTTGACATAATTTTCTCACATCGCATAAAACTTAAAAATTACAAATTAGGGTTCATCTTTTCTAGCAAAAGAGAGGCATTTCTCAAAGCATTGTGGGTGCAACAATTAGGAGAATATCGATTTCGATATTGCTCTCAGGCCAAATTGCTAGAACCAAAGGTTAATTCTAAATTTCTACTTTTGTTTATGTAATTTCATTTAGGACTCGTAATTTCATAATTATAATTTCGTTATAATCCGAAATTGTGGATGAAGTATACTGATATTTTCCACACCCTTATGTCCTAGCACAAAGGAATTTAGCTACTCATAACGACAATAAAACTAACAACAATAGATAAAACTATACTAAACATGGTATGAAGATGAAATAATAGACAAGAGAATTAAATGTTTACAAAAGGAAATAATACTATGAATTAAAGAGAGAAAGGAATTACACAATTGAAGATCCAAGAAATAGCGCGGCAAACGTCGAACAATAGTCTAAAAACTAAAGACTAATTAAAATGATTAATGAAAAGATTAAAAGATACCTCAACCTCATTAAGTTTCTCCTTTATATAGGGGAGATATTTATTAACCTAATGCGATAACTTAAATAATAAGTCAGTAAGTTTACGCAAGAAAATCTCGCGTTAGGTCACAGACTGATCGATCGAGCACTTTGAATCTACTCGATCGAACAACTTCCATCAGAAACCTCTCAATCGAGTATAAAAACAACTCGATTGAGGAACAATAAAAAGCCACTACTCGATCGAACATAGCAGAAGTTCGATCGAGGACTGTTCACCATCTAAAATGTCTCGATCGAGCAACTTAGCCAACAAAACCTCTCGATCGAGCCAACTGCCACTTAACCAGCCATAGGACATTTGATTTAACTTCCAAGATGACTTCACGCATCCCAAGACAGTAGTATTCTCGCTCCAATTCTTCCATCTCCTAAATGCGAGCTAAAGGGACAGTAAAAGGCTCAATTCTGCTTCTTTCAGGTCCATTCCTGCAATTAAAGCCAAACAAACCAAAATAAACTATTCGGGGCATTTCATAGCTTAAAAATACGGGAATCGCATAGAAATGCGTGCAAATAAAGCTCAAAAAGACTATATAAAATGCACGCATCAGGTATCATAAATGACATGGGGCATTACATTTATGGAAGCCCCTAGGTCAAGCATGGCATGAGCAAAGGTTTTGTTCCCAATGGTGCACGGTAAAGTGAACATGCCCAGATCACCACACTTCTTAGGAAGTGGCTTTTTGAAAATGGCGGAAACATGCTCACTTACCGTCACTCTTTGGGTAACCTTCTTGGTGTTCCTCTTAGGTGTGCACAATTACTTTAGGAATTTTGCATACCTAGGTACACCTTTCAATAAAGTTAGTAAGGGAATGTTGACCTCACAATTCTTAAAGGTTTCATAGAGATCCTTATCTCTTTCAAGCCTCTTAGAATGTATGAGAGCATGAGGGAAAGGTACCTCCACGGTGTATTCCTTTGTGATTTCGTCGATTGTTCCCTTTGACTTCTTAGTTTCCTCTTTCTCTTTTTCGGTTGTTGGAAGACTTTTGAATTCTTCCCCAATGATCTTTGGTGATGAATCTTTTCCATGCTCAACCAATAGTTCATGTTCATCTTCACCAATATGTTCCATTTTCCTTTCCTTTGACTTTGTCGTCCTCTTCTTCTTGGGAGGTGTAACTAGAGTTCTCCCTTTCCTCAATGTCATTGCACTTGCAATTTCCCTTGGGGGGAATGTTGTGGAAGGGATTGAAGTGGAGTTCTTTTAATTATTCTTGGCAATTTCTTAAGAGATTTGGCCAAGTTGGATCTCAAGGTTTTGGACCCTTGTATCACTTGAAAGTTTATCGAAATCCATCTTCTCAAACCTTCTAGCTGTATCGGCTTGCCCTTTTACAAGGATTTTCAACATCTCTTTGGTGGACAAGTCATCATCCCCTTGAGAGGAGGACCCCCTCCTTTTTGAAAGTTCTTGTTGTTCCCTTGGTTTCGAAATTGAAAAGAACCCCCTTTTCCTTATTGAAAGTTTTGATTCCTTTGATAATTAGGGCTTGGGCCTTGTGAATTTTGGTTTCTTTGATAGTTGGGGTTTTGCCCTTGTGAGTTTTGGTTGCGTAGGTGGTTGAATTGACCGTTTTGAAAACTCCTCGAAGTGTCTCCACCCCAACTAAGATTTGGATTATCCATAAATCCAACATTGTAACCAACATTGTAAGTGTTCCCACTTGGATCATACTTATAGTAGCCACCTCCGGTAGGATTCCTTGAATTGTAGTTGCCATGCCTTATGGCACTAACATTCTCAACTCCAATGCCTTCTTCTTGCATAATGGGGTATGATTCCACCGGATGTGGTCCTTGGCAAAAATTACATTCCACATTAGGCCCTTACCCTCCACCCACATCTTGAGTGTTACCCATCAAGTTTGATACCAATTGAGTAAGATGAACCACACTCTTTTCAAGCCTTTGATTGGAGGGTTGTGGGGGAATGCTTCAAGTGAAGAGACATTCTTTGACCCCCGCCTTTCTCTCCCATAACTCCTTGTGCTTGCGGCAAGTCTTTCTATAATCTCATTTGCCTCCGCCACGGAGTAGTTTTCGACTCCTCCACTTGTTGCGGCATTAACCATTCTTTGGTCTTGTTGAGTAAGGCTGATACCGTCGTTTAGTATCAAAAATAAAATTTATAATCCAAACTAATACTATAGATAGTGGCAGTCAGAGTCGAACCACAAGGAGGCAAGCAATTTAAAGTTGTCTAATTTAAGTCTAAAGTAACAGTTTTGGGGGGGGTTGATTTGAATGATTCTATAATTAAAGGCAATAAAATCAAAACTAAACTAAACCAAATAAATGAGCAATTAAAGAAAATAGATGAAATCAAATATTAAAAGGATGCTAAGATGGTCGGTTCACTGTAGTTTCGACGGCAGTATCCTAGCTAAGTCTCAAATAATCACGTAAGACGGGAAAATAAGAAGTCCTCTCGGTCGATTCTTAATGGGTAGCATGTTTCGATCTAGCTACGGGTCCCTAAGTATCACTAGTACTGACTCACGCCCTGAAAAGTGATTCTTAAAAGCCAAAATTTTACCTATCTTTCGAGCTCAGTATAATTTAGTTGTTTCAATTAGTAGTCTAATTCCCTCCCCTATCTTTCGATCTAGTGGGTCGGTCAATTACTAAGTATTCAACTAGTCGTGTGCACTCGATTTATCGAATTAAGCAAATTAATCAATTAAAATGGAGCTGATCTTACGTGAAGCGGTCGATCGACCAACAGGCTCAGTCGATCGACCAAGACCCGAATCAGGTATACGAAATCTATGCCGCCTACACTACAGGTCCCCTACATCTTAGCACGAAGGGTTTAGCTACTCATGATAGAATTTATAACAACAACGAAATTAACAATTAACGAAATTGGATGCATGATTAAATAAACTAAGCAAATAAGATGCATAAACGAAATAAGGCTTTGGGAAACTACTCTATGCAATCCTAATCTATGAATGAATAAAAGCAAACTGAAATCAAGGAATTAGAATTACAGAATAAAAGCAGGAAGAAGAATGCGAAAGCACGAACTTTATTAGCGAAAATAAAACTAATTGTGTTGAATGTTCATTCACTAATTCTAATCTATGAAATCTGATGCTAAAAACTCGATATTGAATCCTCAAAATTCGATATTCCATCTGAAACATAGGTTCACGTTATATATGAGTATAGCGTGACTCTTATTCCTAAAATTCTAATTACAATTTGGCTTCTAACTCTCGTCGTTAATTTGCGTCAGAGTCGCTGTGTGGTCGATCGACCACTAGGACCAGTCGATCGACCAAGCTTCACTGTACAGTAGCTTCTGATTTTATTTAGGAATCGTGTTGTGGTCGATCGACTAAGGGCATCAGTCGATCGACTGCTTCAACAGGTACTTTGCTCCAAAAGCCTCGTAAATTTGTCTTTCAGGCCTCGATACGCGCACCAAGTTCGCTTCCCGAGTCTTTACTTCACGTCAGGTCTTATGCCTAGTACTCGGGGACGGATTCAGCTCATTTTCCGCTGCATTCTTCCACATTCTGCAATATTACACAAAAACACGAAAGTAGACGGAAATAGGGAAAATAGTAGCATATACTACATAATTGAGCTCTGAAATGCATGTAAAATAGGGTGTAAAACATCATATTTAGGACACACATCAAAATTCCCCAAACCAAACCCTTGCTTGTCCCAAAGCAAGAACTAGACTCGATCTCAAAGCCTAATGGAACGCGTTCATTCTTAGAGCTAAATGCAAACTGCAAAGCCTAAACCAGTTTAATGCTAGAAATCAACAATCACTTAGTAATATGAATCATGCAAACGAGTTATGTAGTCGTTAAAAATTGCTGAACTTTAAACTATAGAGACTTATCATATTGGACTCTCACGGGTCGCTCAAATCACTCAATAAATAGAGGCGAATATATGTAAAGATAGAAAGAAGTAATTGTAACACCCCCATATTCCGAGGAGCCTTAACTATGCCTTCCTTGGCATATAAGGGCATTACCATCTCGGTTGCCCGAGGTAAGTAATCATCAAAAGTCGATAAAAGAACAATTATATTTATATTACAAACGTTACAACCAACTAACAAAATAAGATACAACTCGTCAGCTACACACTATCTCTATCAGTACTCGTGATGACTCATCCCCACCAGAACTCCAGCCATCAACAACATCGACACCTGCTAAGACTGACTGCTCACCATAAGGGATCACGGCAGACACATAAACAAACAAGACAACCACACAAGGTCAGTAACTGAGATAAGACATAACGAAAACAACAACAATCACCAACACATTACAAACACAACCAGTCACACACAATTACACCCACTCCAATCAATCTCCGTCACCGACTGTCCACTGGACCAGCCCTGCAAGTGGGGGACCGCAGCCGTACCCACCAAATCCCCGCTCATCATACCGAGCGATAACCCTGTCCCATTAATGTGCACATCCCCTCCCGTGGCGGGTTCCACGGAGGGCGAAACTAGGGCGTGAAGCCACTCCCGCAAGTGACTCCACTCAGCCAAGGACGCACCTCGAGAACCACAGACAACCAATCACAGACAGCTGTAATACAACAACAACCAACAAACTGTATACACCAACCGATTACCGCATATACGCTGCCACACAAACACAACTACAACACAACAACCGCGACACAACAACCGACACACTAGACCATCCACAGAAACTGAGTAGGTGAACCTACCTTTACGCAACTGCAACGATTCCATGTCCACACACGCAATATCCAGCAACCAAGCAACACCTATATATACAATACAATCATCTATTACTATCATTCTAATCCTAACTGAAAACACAAGACACATATGATGATGACGACATACCTACACGAGGAAAACTTGGCAAAGGACTGCTACCCGACTTAAGCTACGCACTCCTAAGGCATAAGGACCTTCAAGGGCTTCCATGGAGGACATATGGTGAAGGGAAGCGGAAAGGGCGACATTTAGGTTTAGGAGAAAGAGGCGGAAATGATTTGCGGATTTAACAAAACACGATTATAAACCCTCGCTGAAAACACGCTACTGATCGAGTGGCCCACCTACTCGATCGAGTGGCCCCTACTCGATCGAGCATCTAAGCTACTCGATCGAGTAGCCTCTACTCTATCAAGTACCACCCTTAACTCAAAACACAGGATAACTTTGGTACGCACTTCTAAGGACTATCACTGCTTCCAAGGTCAGTCAACGCTGGTCAACGGGTCCCCGAAAGGGCGGGTATTACAGTATTCCCCCCTTAAAAAGAACTTCGTCCCCGAAGTTCAACTCACCTAACCAAAGCTCACGATACGGAAACAAAGCGGTATCACAACTCCTCCGACATAGGTCACTATTCTCGAAAACACCATCCCCCCCCCCCCCCCCCCTCGTGTCATCATCATCAACTGTCTAACGCTCCATATAGATCGACCTCTACAAACTACCACTTGAAATACCAACCTCACAATACGAACCGGCACAACCAACGATTACCTGACACCTTAAAAGATTACACTTTCACTAGCAACAACCATCAACTATGTTATCCAACGATACGGTTTTATTCCCAACACATGACATCATAACTAACTTTCTATGACCGGCTTTTAAGCATACAATTCAACTTTACTTCAACATACAAGTTACTCAACGAACAAGTGCAAACAGTTATAATTTCATACAAGAAATGTAACCAAAGTAATAGAAAACCTTATAAACAAACAATAAAATAATTGCAATATCGGCCTTTTTATTTCGCGACATTACTCTTCCCCTCTAAAAAGGAACTTCGTCCCCGAAATTCACCACCAAATTACTACACATGTTACTTACTATTACATCTTGACATATATCCAACCCATATTATTCATTATTGACATTACTCATTAATCATACAACCATTAAACCATAAAAACATGTGCAACCATATTCTGATAACTAGCCACCATCAAGAATGCATGTATATACCATATGTATTTGTATATGAAAGGACACAAATCCGGTGAAATATAATTAGTAGACATTACGGATGTAAAATGAATGCAATAAGAACCAACTACTACTCCACTATTTGTTATGAATACGCATTCAAAATCCAAACACGACTTCCACATATGAAATTAACGGTTCAGACATGTTACTAATCATCAATAACCATGTTAAACACCAAAACATGTAATTATATAACCATTAAACAATTTTATTTAACGAAAAGTTCCTGTAAAAGTGCTACTCGATCGAGTATATAGGGTACTCGATCTAGTGCCCGCTACTCGATCGAGTGTCTTGGCTACTCGATCGAGTAGCCCTGAGGTCAGAATACCCCATTCCTGTCACACCTGCAGCTACTAGCCCGAGTGTGGGGCACTCTGTCGAGTAACCACAGGTCAAAACCTTAGAAATTCCTGTCATAACACCATATATATATATAGTCGGGATGACAACCCGACCCCCAAAATCTTGTAAACAAGTTCAAACTAAGCAAATCCGGCCTTGTGGCCATCCATACAAACCAAAATAAAAGTTCGAACTAAGAACGACTACCATCATCCAACATCATCAACCATAAACAAAAGAAAGAAAAAGGAGTATCACTCCTGCTGCTGTTGCTGCTCATCCATCATGTCATCTCCACCACCATCTCCTCCCGAGGTGCCTGCTCCCGATGACCCAATACCCACATCAACCCCTGCCCCAGCTCCAGGACTCACATACCATGGGGTCAAGCCACCAAAAGCAAAGGACTGTGGTGTCCCCCATGCCGTCTGATCCACCCCGTAAGAGTGGAAAACTCCACTATAGTCCCCAACTCTGCTCCACC
Source organism: Silene latifolia (assembly GCF_048544455.1). NCBI lineage: Eukaryota > Viridiplantae > Streptophyta > Magnoliopsida > Caryophyllales > Caryophyllaceae > Silene > Silene latifolia. Next base: position 173,975,409 of record NC_133538.1, read on the forward strand.
ACATGGGGTGTGGTCCCTCGGTCCCAATCCCCTGAGCATACGCCATCTCATGCATGTTCCGGAGTGTCAAAGTGGATGACACTCTCTCTGCCAAGTAGTTCGAACGCGTCTCTGGGGTTCGAGGTAGGGGTAACAAGGAAAAGGGTGCTGCTGTGGTGCTGCTGGCCGTGGTCTAATCTCAGCTGTCCTCTCCCTCACTCGATGAGGTCCTCTCCCCAACCTGGGTCTCTCCTCCACTGCTGCCACGTTCTCCCCCTTCTTCGGCTCGGGCATCACCTGAAGGATCGTGTCATCAATGAGGTATGTCTGCAATTGCCGAGGCACATCATCATCCTCCTCCTCCTCATTGGAGTCAACAGCTATCACCATCGGGTCTAACGGCTCTGTCGGTGGGAGATGCTCAGGAGTCGGGATTCTCATCCAGCTCATACCCCACACTCTCCAAGCTAGGCTACCGTCGGCTAAAGTTCTCAACCATTTTAGGTCGAGGTAGTAGTCTCTGTCCATAGTAGGCACCGGCGTGGCTAGGGGAATGTACTCAGTAGAAGCCTTTAAGGAGGCTAGCTTTTCAGCTAACCGGGTGGCAAGAGTACCACAACTCAAGTGCCGAGTGGTAGAAGTAGCCATCAAGGCCAGGCTAGCACAGACCATGGCAGGAGCATTGAAGACCACTCTCTCGGTCCGCTCCGGGTTAAGATAAGACATCAAAAGCAATAGTTCATGATTATTCAGCTTACTCATATCCGGCCTCTCATAAAGAAGGATCGAAATAGAACGAAGGAAGATCCTCAAAGTAACATGTTGAACATCATTAATCAACATGTTGCTGGAGGTGGGAGCTGACTTTCCGGAAAGACAAGGCATAAGGCGGAAAACACCGCACTCAGATGGAATCTCACTGATGGAATCCTTGGGAGGCTTGGCCAACCCAAGGTGAGAAGCAAAAAGGTCCATGGTCAACACGACACTCGTGTTCATAAGACGGAACTCAACAGTTTGTGCAGCTGGCTCGTAATTAAACGAGCTCATAAACTCCAAAGTCAGAAAAGGGTAGGAAAGCTTCCTCAACCGATACAACCCCATAAACCCCAGGGTCTCAAAGATATGACGGACATCCGTCTCAATTCCCAAGTCATCAAGAAGTGTGGTATCCACACAACGGGTGGGTCTCATCTTGCGTTTCTGCAACGCCACAAATATCTCCCTCTGTTTAAAGTCTACAAACACCACCGAAGGGTATTCCGGTACAGTGGGTACCACGGGTCCACTACCTTCCCCAACTTCGGGCTGTGAAGCCCTCCCCCTCTTACTCTGATGGGTTCCTATGTTTAGTCTCGGCATCTATTTCAGCATACAATTTAAACAAACTTGCATAGGCACTTAAAACATAGAATTTACACAACTGAACATTGAATAATCATCTAGGTACACACTTTCACCAACAAATTCCCAATTTAATACATAAATTCAGTTTATAGTAACTCAGACGATCTCTATAGCTGTGAAAATTTTAGCATGAATGAATATGATCTATCCGACTACTACGATTATCCAAAACATGGATCAAACGCTACTCCACATATATATACTTGCTAACATGTAAAACATTCATATATGTTCATAGAAAGGCAACTTAATACATGCCATCACCAACCTTCAACATTATGAGCAAACCTTTCAATTAAACTAGTCAGACGGTCTCTACAGCTGGAACGATTTTGACACATTCATCAAGAATTAACATCACCACTACTAAATTAAAAGTTTAACTCTTGCATATACATTCATATCCAACACAAAATCTCAATTATAGAAAACGAATTTCAATTTGGGGCACTTTTAAGACGGAGTTTTAAGGCAAGTTTTAAGATGAAAACCACAAAATCCAACTCCCAACATGTTATATGCAACATATAGTACTCAATTTCATCATCCAACATGTAGAAAACAACCAAAATCAATTTTGATTTTGCAAACTCTAGAAAAATTGGTCCCCAATTTTGCAATTTCTACTCAATTTTTAGCATAAATAACATCAATAATCATGAAAGGGAAGCATATGAATCACATTACAACAATTACAAGCAATTTTTGTCCATATGAATCGAAATTTTCGGACTATTCTATCATTCTAATAGGTTTAAAGTGATGAAAACATGTAAATAGAGAAGAAATTCATACCTTGATTAGATGAAAAGTAAAAGAACGAAATTAAACAAAGGGAACAACCCAAATCAATCACCACAACCACAAGAATATGAGAGCTTTTGAGAGATTTTAGAGCTTAGGGTTCGAATAAAGAAGAAAGAATAAGAAGAATGAGAAGAAATAAGGGGTTTAAGAAACCCGTAAAAGCCTCTGTACTGAGCCTACTCGATCGAGCGCCTAGGGTACTCGATCGAGTGCCCTATACTCGATCGAGTAGGTGCTATTTCGTCGAGTATCTGCAGAGAATTCCTACACCCCGACGTCATAGCTTCCTAACTAGATCGAGTGAGGTCTACTCGGTCTAGTAAGCACTCGCACTCGGTCAATTAAGGTTGATTACTTGGTCAGAAATACAAAATCAATTGAAGGTTCCGGCAAAACAATATCACGTGTCGATTCCACACTAAATTAGGAAATCGTCACTGGTTACCGTATTCACTTCTATATCACCATTACTACTCAAACATATAATACCGTCTCATCAGATAAGATTCGTATTATATTACGCTACAACAAATTCACACAACTCGGTTTACCTATTACCGAGTCATTCATACACACAATTATACCATTGTATTTTATCTGAATTCGTCTTACTACATGGCTATCAACTTATACTCACGTTAATCTAAAACATATAATTAATGATAAATTCCCACATGTCATCCAAGTGTATTACTATCATATTCCAGTTCAACACATACAAGTTATTCTACACAAATTACTCACCACGCAAGCGGAACTTTCGGCCATTAAACATTGTGCAAATGCATCACTATTTGCTATTTCTCATACTACAACTCAACACTTCTTTAACTATCATCATTATAGCTACGGTAGGACTTATAAACTCATATAGGATCACCATTACTATCAACCTGAAGCAAACACTAACATGACCATTTTTATACTACGGCATACACCTCTACACCTTTCACGCATTTCTATTAAATAAAACCTTTTTACATTTCTCATTATCATCACATATACTCACTCATTTTACCAAAACTTCACCATACACGATCCGAGTGCAACTATCACGCCTACATCGATCTTAACAAAGACTCAACCACAGATAGTTGCAATGCAGCCCACATACACGTTAAGCACATACTCATGGACTCCACATTCCCATACCCAGTGACTGGCTTAAGTACAATGGGGCCAAGATTTTGAAATGAGGGCGCCTACTCACCCAAAATCTAGCATCAGTTGGGGCTCCCATTACACATACACCAGGTTCATTTTTTAGACTCACTACGTTCATTAGGTTCATTTGTTACAGGTTCCAAAATCGTCGCTCTGATACCACTTTGCAACACCCCCATATTCCAAGGAGCCTTAACTAGGCCTTCTTGGCATATAAGGGCATTACCATCTCGGTTGCCCGAGGTAAGTAATCATCAAAAGTCGATAAAAGAACAATTATAGTTATATTACAAGCGTTACAACCAACTAACAAAATAAGATACAACTCGTCAGCTACACACTATCTCTATAAGTACTCGTGATGACTCATCCCCGCCAGAACTCTAGCCATCAACAACATCGACACCTGCTAAGACTGACTGCTCACCATAAGGGATCACGGCAGACACATAAACAAACAAGAAAACCACACAAGGTCAGTAACTGAGATAAGACATAACAAAACCAACAACAATCACCAACACATTACAAACACAACCAGTCACACACAATCACACCCACTTCAATCAATCTCCGTCACCGACTGTCTACTGGACCAACCCTGCCAGTGGGGGACCGCAGCCGTACCCACCAAATCCCCGCTAATCATACCGAGCGATAACCCTGTCCCATTAACCCTAGTGAAATTGTTGGCCCCAAACTTATGAAGAAATTAGCAGACATTTATTTCGCGACGGTTGCTGCTGCCTCAGGGTCTGTTTTCTCTTTGACACCTCGCCGGCTTGCTTTGTGGCAGCAGGGCTCCCACTCCTCTGATTGGTTGCGTGCGGTTCCTATCTCGGGGTTGGGTCAGACTATGAATGGAAGGACTTACCGTAGTGTGTTTGGGTATCTGTAGATACCCAGTATCTGTTGAGACTCCAACAAACACCCGATGATTATCGGACTACAACATGTTTTGGGATCGCAGCGTTTGATCGACAGTTTGTGTACAACTTTACGTCGGAAAACTTAAAACGATTTCAAAAAAAAAACATTTCAAAAATACCTGGAGTGTTTAATGCACGACGACGGGGTCGCAATGACACTAACTAGAGTCAAAACCGACACCAGACCAAAAACCGACTCGAAAATTCAAATCCCGACTCCAACAACGAGTCAAACCGAGTCAATCACAAAAACAAAATATCTTCAAGCCTTCTATGCTAAGTTTTCCCGGATTCATGTTGGTCAAGTACCAAACATGTGACTACAAAACCTAGGATAGAACAAATCATGATTGCGTTTGTTGTGATAGTGACAACACAACTCGAAGTGCCGCACGTGGCTCGCGCCTCTTTGAGCAGCCCAGGTGACCACGTCGCTCAAAACTCACACAACCACTCATTCTCCTATAAATACCCCTCAAATGCCACCCATTTGAGACACGCGAGTTCCGCCCTCTCTTTTCTCCCTTAAAATTCTCGACTCGACTTCTAAAGTCACAATCCGACGCATGTTTACGACCTATCGATCGTAAACACGAGCCTTACACATTGTTTGGTACCGTCATCGTGCATTAAACCACTTGACCTACCACTTTGACCACTACACCATCACTAAACTTTTAAAACACTCTTTTACTTACCAAAACGGTTTTAAACCGAGTTTTTTCCGATCAAACAAGTTGTTACACTTACGTCGGTCACTCGCCATAACCAAACATGTAAGTATGAGGGTGTAAAAATCCTCTTTTATTATGTTTTCATTTGTTTCATGACTTTAACATGCTAAAACATGCATAACATGAACCAAAACATGGAATAAACGAGCCAAAACTGATTTTTTGTCTGAGGCAGAAGCCCCTTAGGTCGCCAACAGGCTCGCGCCTAAATGGGGTACTCAGACCAGAGATCAACCGTGTTTGTTCTCGTCATTTCCCTTAATCCATTTTTCATATTTGTAATCGGTTTTTACCATTTCAAGTATTTTCGAAACCTTTTTGTTTCATTTCACACGTTTTAACCATAAAACATTTTTCACCCTTGGTTCTTCATACCATGACGGTTAAATCCGTGTTTCGGTGATAATATTTGGTTAATGACATTTAAGAGGTATTTTAAAGCCTTTTATTTTATTTCTTCACATTTTTCAAACAAACATATTAGTCTCCAACACGAAATCATCCTTGGTTCTACATACCATGCCGTATTTTAACCCGGGTACGATGATGAGTATCGACTAATTACATTCAAAATGGACTTAAAATAATTCGTCCATAATCATTTTCAAAACTATTCATGTCAAGCTTGTCAAACCGAAACCGACACCGAATATTATCAAACAATGATGATTATTCGAGTCTAGTTCTTCAAATCGACAAATGCGGTCTAAACGACCCTTTCAAATCAAACCGGGTTCAAATACCCATTTTTAACACGTTTTATAACGTTTTCTAAATAGTCAGAACACGGCATACAACCGTTGGCTAACCCGCGCCTCAAGCAGGCCTTTTCTTTCTCATTTTCAAAACCAGAGGGAGGCCCCTTACACCGCCGGCTGGCTCGCGCCTCTTATAGCCGTCCTGGCAGTACAGGGCCTGTTCCCTTCCAAAGATTAGTCCAGGGACGATCCCGACTGGTTGACCCGGATATAGGATGGATCAGATGACTATTCGTCTATTCAAACCATATTTGCAAAATGCCTTACTAAGACAAATGGATCATGTTATGCACCCTAAACCTAATACGGTAAATGGATGTTTAATTTCCGTCTTGCATGCAAATCAATCATTAATCCAACTCGACATCTTATACTTGATACGTGGATTAAATTAACCGACTTAGAAAGCTCTCATATGTTAGGTTTAAATCATTGGATGTGCATTCATGCATTTAAACCGTTTTATCAACTTTTGCATTCAACCAACCAAGATCGATCAGTAGAGGCCGCTAAACGCGGGCGGGATTGGGTGTCTGATTAAAGGGCTTCCCAATACGTACCTTCACCTCTTACTCAGAAACTTTGGATAGTGGACGACCTTATCCAGGGCGTACAAGAGTCATTCTAGAGATAGGATGCTAAAGAGGGACGATTTCCTTATCTTTAGTACCTATGTCAAAACGTTGCTTTGTGCTTCGATTTGACCGAGGTATAAAGTGGAATTCGAACGGGTTCCAGGCATCCCACAAATGCTTGGTGGCGACTCCGAACATCTCTAATCGTTTCGAGACCCTTACCGAGACGAAACCGACCGATCTAAAACGATCCGGTCGAAGGCATCTTTACGCCGCCGAGCGTGGCTTTCAAAAGACCGCTGCATGCCCACAGATCGACTGGACTTGCAGGTGGCCCGCGACTACGGACCGGTAGGCAGCCCGAATCCGCAGACCGAGACGTGGCCCATGACCACAGATTGGCGACTCCACTGGGGAAAACTAGGACACTTACGTCTTTGTGATCCCTAGATGGTGAGACTCGAACGAGGTCTTGGTTGGAATGCATTAATTGATATTACGGTCATGGTCGGGTTCCTTGTCCGGGCCCACAACCTAAACCTTTTCGACCAATTGGCTCGTCTCGTCGGCGTGAGTTTTCTCATCCCCGCATTTCGAATCCCGATTGAGTCAAGCATACCATTGACTTTACACATTTCTGTTTCATCAAAGAGCTTTCATCACTTTCGAGCACGAGGCTAGGGCACCCTCCTTACACATTTTGTTTGGATTGGTATCCCTCTCGAAAATCGGGGTTTGATTGCTTGGTGTGTAACCCACCTTTTTAAGCCAAAACCCGTGTCAGCATGATGCATAATATAATGAAACTGTGAGTGCTTATGTGCTACTTGATCATAAGACCTTCCGTGTCATTTCAAACTTTCAAAACACCTTTTTGCGCCGTTATAATGGCCATTTCAAACCTCGGTCTTTCGCCGACCGATGCACGCCTTTCTAGGCCGTCGTAATGACGATTTTCAAACTCGGTTTTGTATAACCATTTCAACACGCCTTTCTAGGCCGTCGTAATGACGATTTTCAAACTCGATTTTGTATAACCATTACAACACGCCTTTCTAGGCCGTCGTAATGACGCTTTTTAAAATCGGTTTTGTATAACCATTTCAACACGCCTTTCTAGGCCGTCATAATGACGATTTTCAAACCCGGTTTTTAACCCGTCTAGACACGGATTTTAACCCGTTTCGCGCCGACAATGGCTCCCTTTCAAAACCCGAGAAAAGCACACACCCTTTTCTTGAGACACTTTCAGATCCCGAGGACCATGCACCGTCCCCGAGACCTCTTCAAACATTTCAAACTCGATGTTGAAAACATACAATTTTGAATTTCAAAACCGTCTTGGGAAAAAATACACTGCTTTCCGAGCTGACTCAAACTCAAACCGTCTTTTGCAAATAAACTTAAGACAACTCTTTTCAACTGAACGACTTGCGGAGATTTATATCTTCGGAAGCCGCACACTAAAGCGACAAATGAATCTTTTTGAAAATTTCTATTTTCGAAAACTTCAGTCCACCATTCCAATTCCGCCTCGTGTCTATCGAGTCAAAGCAAACGTACTTATGGGTCTTTACTTATGAGTCGTCTCACCACGAGACCCGTCCAATGGCGTCACGCCGTCATGATTGGACTCGTGTCAAAGTTTCGGTCAAACACCGTCACGTCATAAATCGAGTCAGCACCGAGATACCACACACGGTCACCTCGTCTTGTTGAGTCAATCTTGGTCTCGTCCTCTGTGTTGTCTACGTTCAGTCTTGGAACCGTGTCGGATTGAGTTGTAATGTGAGCCGTTTTTCTGCCTCAGAGCCATGGCCCCGTCTTCAGCTTCGTCCAACAACAACAATGATAACAACAGAGATGTCACAACTGATCGCCTAGCCAGCCACCGCTTACCGCTCTTAAGGTCCCCCTGGATCGCGTCGAGACCCGTATCGACGCCCTGGAGAACAAGGAAATTGGGGAACATAATACCCCACCTCTGACTGAGACTGAAAAGAGGCTGAAACTCTTGGAATAACAACTCCTAGCCCGGGGTAACAACATCCACCTTGAAAATAACCGAAGGTTTGAACCTGTTGGGGGCCAGTTACCTGACAACTTCACCCTGACTGATATGCCTAAGTTCAAGGGAGTGGAGGACCCACTCAACCACATCCGTGCTTTCAAAGACTACATGGCCATTAAGGGGGTCAAACATGAACTTTTTACCAGGATCTTCCCATCCTCTTTGGAGCAAATTCCTCACCAATGGTACTACTCCTTGGGCCCGAAAAACCTTACCACCTGGGATGAGATAGCAGTTGAGTTTGCCAAACAGTATGCCGACAATGTCGAGATCCAGGCCAACACCCGTACTCTCGAGGTGTTAACCCAAAACGACGAGGAAGGATTCACTGAGTTCCTAACCCGTTGGAGGAGGGTGAGTACTCAATTGGTCAGTAAGCCGAGTGAATCAACTCTGGTGGAAAAATTTGTCAACAACCTCCGCCCGGTTTATGCCAACCTGCTGAGGTATCAGAATATCAAAACTTTTCAAGATCTACAGATTCTGGGGACACGGATTGAGGACGACCTCCGAAAGGGTGTTTTAGCAAAGACCACCGGCAGGGGTTATCAAGGATCCACCTCAACCGGATCTCGCCCTTACGGTCAGACAAACAAGATTGATGAGGTTAACCTCGTCGAACCATCTGCCAAGAAGATTGAACGCCCCTAGAGAGTGTTCACCAACATAGGGTCAACTTATACAAGTGCCCTGAAAAGGCTCATGGACCAAGGGAAGCTACAACCAATCGGGCCTACCCCGGACCCGGCCGACGCCAAGAAATCCCGATTTTGGAACCCTAACGCCTACTGCCAGTATCATCGAGGGAAAGGGCATGATACCGAAAATTGCTTCAAACTCAAGCACCTCATTCAAGACATGATTGAGAAGGGAGATTTGCCTATACCCCCACCAACTAAGCCAAACAACAAGACGAATCCTCTGGAAATTCACGCCATCTCTGACGATGAGCCGTCCCTAGACTGCTCTCATCTCATCTTGCCAATTGACGACGAGGCGAATGTTCTGGAAAAGGATCGTTCGGACGGAGTGTTTGTGTTCGATCTTTGCCACTATGCTCACTATGTTTCAAAGAAGTTGAAGAGGTCATTGCCGCCTTTCGAGAGAATCACCCGACTCGACGATGCCTACCGTCGAATCATCTTCAATCCCCGGACCACGTCCGAGGAGAATTCCCCAAGCATTCAAAACTACCCACCCCAGGATGGATTGCTCCCGCGACCATTCTGGCATAGACCCCACGAAAATCACCTTCAAAATAACCACCTTCACGAGAATTACCCTCAAAATAACTACCTTCACAAAAATCGCCCTCACAAAAATATCCCCCCCAAGAACTACCCACCGAGGAATACCACTCCAAGGTATCCTCGAGACCCTGAAATTAACGGCATATGGAGGGATGATGTTGAGGATATCTATGTCATCCCGGGGAAGGAAAAGCAGACGAAGAAAATCGGACATCTCACTCGGTCCGGACGCCCCCATCAAAATCCGAGCAACCCAATGGTCGTTCCAACAACGAATGACCAAATCGTCCTAGAGGTGGACACTCAACCAAAGGCTCCCGAGAACTCAAGCCTGAAACAGCTCCAAAAAGCAAAAGCCGAGATCTCAATTTGGCAGTTGATCGCAACGTCTTTTGAGCACCGACAGGCCTTGCTGCAGGCCTTGGGGAAATTAACCGTGCCCTCCACCTCTTCCCCAGAAGAAATAGTGGCATACATGACGAGAGACGCCCCTGATCTGAGTAACCCGGTCATCTTCTCCGACGAGGATATCCTCCTGTTCGGAGCCAATCATAACCTGGCCCTGTATATCACCGTACAATGCCTCCAGAAAAATATACCGATGGTCCTCGTGGATGACGGCTCCGCCGTGAATGTCATTCCTCTTAAAACTGCCCACAGGCTGGGTATCAAGGAATCTGATTTAATCCCAACAAATCAAGGAGTACGCGCCTACGACGGCACTCGTCGGAAGGTCGCTGGGCTAGTCACTTTGACCGTCGCAACCGGGCCATTAGAAAGACAAACCAGTTTTCAAGTGATCAACATCGAAGCGTCCTTCAACATGCTCTTGGGACGTCCCTGGATTCACGCCGTCAAAGCGGTCACCTCAACGCTCCACCAAAAGATCAGGGTCCCCTTCAACGGGAAAACGATCACGATCCCCGCTTCCCCAATCAAAGCAGTTATGAGAAGAGGGGTAGCCTCCCAAGCCATTGAGGAGGACGACAATGAAATGTGGGGTTTCCAGGCTGTAAACGCCGTAACTGATGAATCGACAACCTCTGATGGTGACCCATTCACCATCCTCACGATCAACCGTATCATGATGCGTCAGGGTTATTTCCCGGGTTTGCCGCTCAATCCACTAAAGGACCCTTTGCCTCCCTTGAAACAGGCTAAGGTCCCCAACATTCCCTTTGGGCTGGCATACGAACCTACCAACGAAGATATCCAGGAGATGAACCTCCTAGTCTGAAAACGCAAGAAGCACGGAGTCATCCTCCGTCCATACCACCTAACCCTCAACGGATACTTCGTCCCTGAGGGAGAGTCTGAACTCTACCACGGCTTTCCGGAGCCAATCTATGACTCTGTGGCCTGGGCTAGATACCCGGGAGTGGAAGTCTTCCAGGACTGCTACTTTATACCCGACAACATCAAAGCTGCATCAACCGAGTCCAAACCGTCACCATGCCTCGACGGACAAGCTGTCACACTACTCTTTGGGGAAGATAACGTCAAATGCCTCGACTATGAGGACATCATCAACATCGCCCTGAAAGACAATCAGTTTGATCCAACCGTCTTGATCTCCGATACTGACCAGGAGAAAACCACTCAGGGCTGGAGGAAGACCATAAAGTGGACCGATCGCCAAGGCCGCATTCTCAAGATCACAACTGGAGAAGGCCCTATGTTCAAGGAGGGAAGTGAAGAAGGATCTGAGTCTGAGTCGGAGTCAGAGTCAGAGTCTGTTATAGCTCCTAACACTCCGGATGCCCCAGTCAAGGTCCCCTTCCCACTGTTTTATCACAAAGTCGTGGCTGATTCAGAGGCTGAGTCTACTAAGGTCACCCCCACTCCCATGAAAGGTGACAACCTGGAGCCTGTTCCAGGGGCCACTCCCTCTGTTGTGTCGCCTCTGACTAACCACGAGATGTATGTCCTCTCCGAGCTTTTTGCTCGTGTCAACTTAATGAACGCTAAGTTTGCTTATGACTCGTCTCAATTTAACTGCAATGTAATTCTGAATGACTATGAGGAATTTGACTTGAGTGACTACCCACCTCACTTAGCCAAAGAACTTGACAAACGGTAAACCAGAACCCCCATCATTGAGGAAACCAAGCCTATTAACGTAGGAACCGACAATACACCTCAAGAACTTAGGATAGGGACAACCCTGGACCCCTCGGAAAGACAACAGTTCATTGACCTCCTCCACGAATACAAGGACGTGTTTGCCTGGTCTTACAGAGACATGCCTGGGATTGACAGAGAAATTGCAGAGCACCGGATACCCATTAAACCCGGAGCTAAACCTGTGAAATAGAAGCTACGCCGGATGCGTCCTGAGTGGGCCTTAAAAAATCAAAGAAGTGGACAAACAGTTCAAATATGGGTTCATCAAAGTGTCTGAATACTCGGATTGGGTGGCCAACATTGTGCCGGTACCAAAGAAAGACGGACGAATTTGGGTTTGCGTCGACTTCAGGGATCTGAACAAGGTAAGTCCAAAGGACGACTTCCCTTTGCCACATGTTGACATTCTGGTGGACAACACTGTCGAACATGCTCTCCTATCATTCATGGACGGGTATGCCGGGTACAACCAGATTAAAATGGCTGAGGAAGACATGCACAAGACTGCGTTCACTACACAGTGGGGTACATATTGCTACACGGTCATGCCTTTCGGCCTCATCAACGCCGGAGCAACCTATCAGAGAACCGCTACCACTCTCCTACTTGATATGATGCACAAGGAGGTAGAGGTATATGTCGACGACATGATTGTCAAATCAAAAGAACGAGACGGCCACATCAATGCCCTCCGGAAATTCTTCGCTCGTCTGCGGAAATATAACATGAGACTAAATCCTCAGAAGTGTGCATTCGGGGTCACCTCCGGAAAACTCTTGGGACATGTCGTCAGCAGAAGAGGCATTGAGATTGATCCAACCAAAATCAAAGCCCTTCAACAAATGCCTCGTCCTAAGAACGAGAAGGAGATTCGGGGATTTCTCGGTCAGGTCCAGTACATCAGCCGGTTCATTGCCAAGCTCACTATGATTTGTGAACCAATATTCAAGAAGCTTCGTGCCTCCGATCACACCGATTGGGACGACGACTGTCAGAAGGCATTCGACAGGATAAAGGAAATCCTATCCAAACCTCCTATCCTCATGCCACCCTAACCAGGGATTCCTCTATCCCTATACCTGACTGTTACCGACACAGCCATGGGAGCAATGCTATCACAAACAGTTGGCAACGAGGAGCGAGCCATCTACTACATCAGCAAAAAGTTCATTGAGTACGAGACGAGGTATACCCAACTGGAAAAGACATGCCTTGCCCTAGTATGGTCAACAAAGAAGCTGCGGCATTACATGCTCAGCTATTCGGTCCACATCTACTCCAAGATGGACCCAGTCAAATACATCTTCGAAAAACCCGTGCTAAACGGAAGGCTGTCTAGGTGGACACTCATGTTGTCCGAGTTTGACCTCAAGTTCGTACCCCTCAAGGTTATCAAGGGAAGAGCAGTTGCCGATTTCCTAGCAGAAAGTCCCGTCAACGAGGATCCAACGACCGACACATGGTCACTTCCTGACGAAGACATCCTTTGTGCCGACTCCGACGCATGGGACCTATACTTTGATGGTGCATCTAATCTGAGAGGCTTCGGGGTAGGAATCCTTCTAATTTCACCAGAGGGAGAACATATTCCGATCTTGGTCAAGCTAGACTTCGCCGTCACCAACAATGCCGCTGAATATGAAGCATGCCTCATCGGCCTACAAGCAGCCATCACACTTGGCATCAAGAGATTGAGGGTCCATGGCGATTCCTCACTCATCATCAATCAGGTATCCGGATCATGGAAAATCCGATCAGACAGCTTAGCTCCCTATCGAGCAAAGATCAATCAAAAGGCCGAGTTCTTCGACCAAGTCGACTACTTCCACTTGTCGCAAGAGGAAAATCAATTTGCTGATGCCCTGGCAAAACTTGCCGCGCTCGTCAACATACCTGACGATATGACATCGATGCCCCTATGTGTCGAGAGAAGGAGTGAGCCAGCTCACATTTGTGCCATTATCGACGACGAGGAAAGCCATGATGAACCTTGGTACCAAGCCATCCTCAATTACAAAACCAAAAACGAATTCCCTCCCAACTCTGATCAAAGAGGACAAAGAGCCATTCGTTTACTTGCATCACAATTCGTGATAAACCAAAATCAACTCTACAAAAGAACACCCCAAGGAATTCTCCTCCTTTGCATTGACCATCACAAAGCCAAAAAAGTCATGGGAGAGGTCCACGACGGAGAATGTGGCCCTCACATGAGTGTAATGATGCTTACACGGAAAATCATGCGGCTAGCTTACTACTGGACAACCATGGAAGCCGATTGCCGTAACTACGTCAAACATTGCCACAATTGCCAAATCTTCGCCAATATACAACATATACCACCATCCCTTTTATACACGATGACGTCACCCTGGCCTTTCTCAACCTGGGGCATCGACATCATCGGGAAAGTCAACCCGGTAGGCACCAAGGGGCATTGCTTCGTCCTCGTCGCCATCGACTACTTCACCAAATGGGTGGAAGCGCAGTCATATGCAGTCTTGACCGCCAAGCAAGTGGCCAAGTTCATTCAAAACAACGTCATCTGCCGATATGGGGTACCCCATGAAGTCATCAGCGATCAAAGCTCTCACTTCCGGGCGGAAACTCAGGCTTTGCTGGACAAATACAAGATCAAACGACATCGATCATCCCCCTACCGTCCCCAAACCAACGGAGCGGTGGAGGCAGCGAACAAAACTCTTGTTACCATTATCAAGAAAATGCAAGACAACTACCGCGATTGGCTGAGCAAACTCCCATTCGCACTCTGGGGATACCGAACCTCCATTCGAACACCGACAGGCGCCACACCCTTCTACCTAGCATACGGTATGGAGGCGGTTCAACCGGTGGAGTTAGAGGTCCCATCTCTATGCATCCTACTGGAAAGTCAAGTCCCTGAGGCGGAATGGACCCGTCGAAGGTACGAACAGCTCACTCTTCTAGACGAATGGCGACTCAACGCCTTGCACAACGTCCAACTATACCAACGACGTATACAACGGGCATTCAACAAAAAGGTTAAACCCAGAAACATCCAGGAGGGCGACTTGGTCCTCAAGTCAGTTCGAGCACCATTACCCGTCGATCCGAGGGGAAAATTCAAACCCAACTGGGCCGGGCCATACCTGGTCAAGAAAATACTTTCGGGGGGCGCAGTGAGACTGAGTGACCTAGATGGGGGAGGACTTCACAAACCCGACCAGCTCAAGAAATACTACCCTTGAGCCCTATCAACCAACAACCTAGCCTAGTTTTGCAACTAGCAACCACCTCAACCCTTTTCAAGTCAAGTTCCTCAATATGTTCTGATTTGAAATTACATGTTTTATCGAGTCTAAGCTGCGGCACCTTGCCCGTTTCGAATGTCCTTTGATCCGTCAAAGGCAACGTCCATTTGCACTACAAAAACAAACCCCCTGAACTACGAGCATGGTTTGATTTCACCTCTTCAGGTGGATACATAGGCGGTCCCTCTTATGCCTGAGAGATAGAACCACAAAACCCAATTCGAATTCACAAAACATCTCGAACTACGATCATGGTTTGATTTCACCTCTTCAGGTGAATACGTAGGCAGTCCTTCCTTACACAAGGAGGATACAACCATTCCCACAATCAAAAAACAACCATCCCCATACAAAAATCCTCACATACAAACAACCTCCAAAAAAAAAGGGAAAACCATCCCCTTTCCTACCAAATACAAAAACGAGCCTTTCTCCCTTTCCACAAAATACCACTTTCCCAAGTGCAAATGCTGAGGACAATTCAAATCGAATTGCCTTCGCAAAATGGATGGAAGAAACAAGCATTCACAATTTTCGACCCGAGCAATCCTCTTATTTAATTAATAATGGGAGGGATTACAATTTCAACAACAAATAAAGCTTGACGAGTCTACAACTTGTCAAAGCTAAGGTGTCCACTAACACACCTCACATAGTAAAACTAGCACAAAACACACAACAACTAGCTAGTACAACATAATACAAACTCACAACAATAATACAACATAATAATAAAGTGGGTAATGGAGGTCTTCACTCTTCCATTCTACCCTTGCCTTTTTCTTCGGGGTACATCTTCCCCTTGTTCTTCTTGTTGGCCCGCCTAGCATGGACTTTCTCCTCGGAACGGATCCTCAATGGATCTAAGACGGCGACGGCTTCCGGTCTAGCACAAGACCCCATATTCGACCCAAGACGAGCCAATGCACGGCCCACCATATTCTTGGGGCCGGAACTCCTCCTCTTCGGTGGTCTCATCACATCGGGGGTAGCTCCCTCAACATACTCCTCAAAGAAGGCACGGTTGGCCTTGCCAACCTCTCGGTACTTCAAGTCGACAACCTCGTCCTTACGGAATTTGGATCTCTCTTCCAAGGACGGAGCACGGGACCACTTGACATAAGCGGGAGTCACCCATGTCGTGGCAGCGGGGTTTGGCACCTCCCAAAGCGGCCGAGTGGCCCACCACCTTTCGAAGACCTCCACAAGCTCGGAGTTCCGGAAAACATTCTCTTGGACAAGAGTATCTTGAGCGGGCACCTTTTGTTGACGCCCCATTTGCCTCATGAGCCTTTCGGGATAAATGAAGGAAACAACCTTCAAACCCACCACCATCAAAGAACGAGGACTAGCATCCGAAGCGGGCAACCCCGTGAAGGACCTCAAGTGCCACCACGGCACCACCCAACGGATATGAGGACCACCCTCCTCCGCCAATCTTGCGGCCTAATAGGCCTCGGTGGAAGCAAAACTATCCGGGTACAACTTCATCCTCATGGTAAGGTGACGGAAGGAATAAGAAGAAGGATTAACCGGAGGCTCTACATACCTTAGCCTCTCCAATAGCCACACTTGGAGGATCCTTGGCGATCCAAAAGAGGGAGTTTCTCCACAAGAGTCTTCCTTGTCCAAAGCTTGGATAATCTCTCCAAGCACCAACCAAGATGGATCTCTACCATGCTCCATTTGCTCGATCACATGGATGAGGGTTATGCTACCATGGCATCTTGGCCCCTCCTTCTTCAAGACATCAACAAAGAGGTACACATGGACAAGGCAAAATGCAAGAGCCCTTCTCCTAGCAACCTCCGAGACATTAGCATCTAACCGATTCGAGAAGATGTTAATAAGAGCCAGCATATCCACACCATGTGGAGCAAGAAGAAAGTTGACTTGGCTTGTCGACAAACCTAACATGGAACGGAATTTCTCCTTGTAGCACAACCGAGTCGGAGGAAGCACCGGAGCACAACCCGGCCACCCACCAATGGCTCCAACTTCTTCGGCAAGAGGACAAATCTCACCTTTCGGGAAAACGAAAACATGATGTTTCGAATCCCAAAACCGAGAACATGCTTCAAGAAACTAAGGTTGCACCTTGACTTGACGAAGCACCAACAATTGACCAACTCCCATGCAATCGAGTTGATACTTCTCGGGAGGCGACAAATCCCGGCACCATTGTCGCAATGCGTTCTCAAAAGCATCCATGAAATATTTTTGTGGAAGAAGAAGAGGTTTTGTAGAGATGTATTTGTGTTTCGGTTGATGAAACAATGAAGCACAAACGTCCCTATTTATACAAAATGATCAGCGCATTTTTCAGAAAAAGAGGAAATCCGGCTTCCATCGCCAAGACGCTCGCGCCTCTTTGAGGCTTCTCCAAAATTCCCGCTGTTGACTTGTCTCTTTCAACATGTGTTTTCTCCTGACACCTCAAACCTCCCGCCAGGAACCTCGCGCCTCTTCGGGATGATCCGGGAAATTTTGTGTTTCTTCACACTCACATTTCCTTGTTTTCGCGTTTCTGAAATCGACACGGTTTCCATGACGTAGCTTTAAACATACGGATTTTTCTTTCTTTTTTTAGGGGGGGAAGGGCTAGTCGCCCCGATCTGCGACGGATCGTTTCCATGTCAGTCGAAATTCCGAAAATTTTTCGCTTTTTCGCAAAACAAAAATCAAAATCGAAAATTGATAACACAACATCAATTTTCCTCAAAAATTCAAGCACTCACAAATTCGAGTCTTGACCTGAAGAACCAAATATACTCGCAAAAATCCTTTTCTAAAAATTCTTTCCTGGCGGTTTGAGTTTGAATTTTTCGAGTCAATTTTCAATGATTTCGACGCAATTTAATTCACGACACGAGTTAATTGCTCAAATTTTCAAATCAATTCCTTTTGAATTCCAAACGCGACGATTTGTCACGGAATCTTCAAAATTCATTTCAAAATTTCAATTTTAACTTCAAGTCATCTTGGTTAATTTTGATTTTCAAACAAATGCTTTACGTGAATTTCAATCAAATGCTTTTACGTGTTTACGTTTATGCGTATATGCTATCTGTTGCCTGTTTTCTACACTAACGATGCAGGAACTGGTGCAAACATCAAAAGGAGAATCAACAGCCGACAAGCGCTCCTCCGAAACACAACACAAAAGAAGCCAAAAATCACAAAACAAACTACAATACAAAAACACATATATACAAACCGCCTTACGCAAAATACATTGACAAACGTCTATCATACAGACACTGGCCTAAAACAAACGTCTATCATACAGACACTGGCCTAAAACAAACGTCTATCATCATGACACATCGGCCTAAAACAAACGTCTATCATACAGACACTAGGCCTAAAACAAACGTCTATCATACAGACACTGGCCTAAAACAAACGTCTATCATACAGACACTGGCCTAAAATAAACGTATATCATACAAACACTGGCCTAAAACAAACGTCTATCATACAGATACTGGCATAAAACAAACGTCTATCATACAGACACTGGCCTAAGACAACGAACTGGGGGCTATCCGCCACCTACCGAACTAAGCACTCTTTATCCTCTCAAACGGAAAAGAAAGAGAGCAACAGGGGAAACAGAGGAGCAACGGTGAAAGCGAGGAGGTTACCATGACGATAACCCTCCGCTCCTGCTCCATGACAAAAAAGAAGACAGTGTCTTGCAGACTTCGGATGATGAGGAGGCCAAGAACCATGATGCGATGCACCATTCCGATACTGAACCCCACTCATCAGCCACCCTGTCTATGAGCCACAACGAAAAGGACAAAATACATTCCCGACACAATGGGGATTTTTCTGCGGCTCAAAAAGGCAATTCATACGCTAATTTGAGCCCGAGCCGGTCAAATTCAAAAACGACCGCAAAAAGGCAAACGTGATTTTGTCACGCTTCAACACGACCTAAATTACCAATAAGGTCCATTTCAAGGCAAACTGACTCAATTCAAGCCCAGACAGGCGCTTATTTGGTCAGACGTAAGACCGTCGCAAAAGGCAAAAATTCAATTTTTCCCACAAACATCCAACGAAGGTCCTTAAATGGCAAATACGGGTTTTCCCAACTACAATGCAACCTAGTGGGACCCACTACCCAAGCAAATAAACTTGGCATTGTGAAATGAGACGGTTTCTCGCCTCAATCACGTTTTTCGAGCCTAGGGACCGGGAACAGGGACCAAAATGCAAACTAAAAGCACCCCTATACTCCTAAACAGGTTTTTAACCTAATGCAAACATCAATTTAACTCGAAATTGGCTCAATCAAAAACGCCCAATTCGATTTTTTAGGGCAAAATCCGCCCTAATTCAACTAAGCTAACAATTTGAAAGGATTCAAGAGGAAATACTTACCTTGAGATGACATTTGTTGACAATGGCACAAGTGAAAGCAAGCTTGAAGGTCCTTTAATGGCGATTTTGCGGGATTTTGAGGTTGAAGATGAATAATCATCCGCAGCTCAACCTCGCGTCTTTTTAACAAGAAATAGGGAAGCCGGCTTGCATCGCCAGGTGGCTCGCGCCTAAACCAGGGCTCCCTTTTTCTTTTCAGCGAAATTTGGGCTTTGGCCCAATTTCCCACAACAAACTTCAAAATTTTCGTTGACGATATGAATATCGTCATTTCCTCGAAAAGAAACAAATAGCGAAAATTTAAAACTCGCTATTTTCAAGCAAACGGCGATCTAACCGCCAACTTCAAAAAATAATAGCAAAACTCAAATTTGCTATTTTTCTCCAAATTTCGAGCAAACGGCGATCAAAACCGCCAATTTCAAAAATAATGGCGAAATCAAAATTCACCATTTTTCTTCAAATTTTCCAAAATAATGGCGAAAATTCAAAAACCGCTATTTCAAGCAACGGCAATTAAAACCGTCAATTTCAAAATAATAGTTGGAAATTGAATTCCACTATTTTCACCACAAATGTCAACGGCGGCACATAAACCGTCACTTCAATCGATAGTGAAGATTCCAAATTCACTATTTCTTTCAAAATGTCAACGGCGGCACATAAACCGTCACTTCAACCAATAGTGAAGATTCCAAATTCACTATTTCTTTCAAAATGTCAACGGCGGCACATAAACCGTCACTTCAATCGATAGTGAAGATTCCAAATTCACTATTTCTTTCAAATGTCAACGGCGGCACATAAACCGTCACTTCGAATCAATAGTGAAGATTCCAAATTCACTATTTCTTTCAAATGTCACTGGCGGCACATAAACCGTCACTTCAAACGCTATAGCAAACTCAAATTTGCTATTTTCCTTCAAAATTAGAACAAACAGCGATCAAAACCGCCACTGCAAATTCAAACCGAAGGGTGAAGATTCCAAATTCACTATTCCTTCAAATACCAGTAGGGGGCTTCCTCGCGGAACCCGTTCATTCCAAAAACAGTGATAGTGAGAATCCATACTCGCTACTTCCCCAGCGACATCACGAGTTTGCTACTTTCAAAACAAGCCCATTAGACGCGGCTACTCACATGGTTCATTAACCGACCATACCACCGGCTGGCGAACCTTTGTCCGCACCCTTCCAAGGACAGATCCCGAAGATGCCTCGGGTACATTTCCTTGTCTCGGCTGGCGAGCCTTACAACGCATCGCGGCTGGCGAGCCCTCCTCACATACACACCACGGCTGGCGAGCCTTTGTCCGAACCCTTTCAAGGACAGATCCCGAAGATGCCTCGGGTACATTTCCTTGTCTCGGCTGGTGAGCCTTACAACGCATCGTGGCTGGCGAGCCCTCCTCACATACGCACCACGGCTGGCGAGCCTTACAACGCATCGCGGCTGGCGAGCCCTCCTCACATACGCACCATGGCTGGCGAGCCTTACAACGCACCACGGCTGGCGAGCCTTACAACGCATCGCGGCTGGCGAGCCCTCCTCACATACGCACCATGGCTGGCGAGCCTTACAACGCATCGCGGTTGGCGAGCCTTATAACGCACCACGGCTGACGAGCCTTACAACGCATCGCGGCTAGCGAGCCCTCCTCACATACGCACCATGGCTGGCGAGCCTTACAACGCACCACAACTGGCGAGCCTTACAACGCATTGCGGCTGGCAAGCCCTCCTCACATACGCACCACGGCTGGCGAGCCTTTGTCCGCACCCTTTCAAGGACAGATCCCGGAGATGCCTCGGGTACATTTCCTTGTCTCGGCTGGTGAGCCTTACAACACATCGCGGCTGGCGAGCCTTCCTCACGTACACACCGCAGCTGGCGAGCATTTATCCGCAACCATGCAAGGAAATATCCGAAGATGCCTCAGGTATGACTCCTTATGGCTGGCGAGCCTTCGTACGTAGTTTAATGGACTTTAAACGACCCGAACAGGACAGTCGACAGACTCTAAAATGTTCCCGATGACAGGTCCTTGACTCATACCCTCGAGTCGCCTCGACGTCGCCCTTCCCGACGGCAGGTCCTTAGCCCGAATCCTTTCGAGCCGCCTCGACGTCGCTTGGGTCTTCAGTTTGTAATCTTCGATTGACTTGGGGACTCTACTTTAACTTTCACCCTGTCCAAGCCTCAGTCAAAGTGGGGGCTCTATAGATACCCAGTATCTGCTGAGACTCCAACAAACACCCGATGATTATCGGACTACAACATGTTTTGGGATCGCAGCGTTTGATCGACAGTTTGCGTACAACTTTACGTCGGAAAACTTAAAACGATTTCGAAAACAAAACATTTCAAAACATTTCAAAAATACCTGGAGTGTTTAATGCACGACGACGGGGTCGTAATGACACTAACTAGAGTCAAAACCGACACCGGACCAAAAACCGACTCGAAAATTCAAATCCCGACTCCAACAACGAGTCAAACCGAGTCAACCACAAAAACAAAATATCTTCAAGCCTTCTATGCTAAGTTTTCTCGGATTCATGTTGGTCAAGTACCAAACATGTGACTACAAAACCTAGGATAGAACAAATCATGATTGCGTTTGTTGTGATAGTGACAACACAACTCGAAGTGCCGCGACGTGGCTCGCGCCTCTTTGAGCAGCCCAGGTGGCCACGTCGCTCAAAACTCACACAACCACTCATTCTCCTATAAAAACCCCTCAAATGCCACCCATTTGAGACACGCGAGTGTCCGCCCCCTCTTTACCCCTTAAAATTCTCGACTCGACTTCTAAAGTCACAATCCGACGCGTGTTTACGACCTACCGATCGTAAACACGAGCCTTACACATTGTTTGGTACCGTCATCATGCATTAAACTACTTGACCTACCACTTCGACCACTACACCATCACTAAACTTTTAAAACACTCTTTTACTTACCAAAACGGTTTTAAACCGAGTTTTTTCCGATCAAACTAGTTGTTACACTTACGTCGGTCACTCGCTATAACCAAACATGTAAGTATGAGGGTGTAAAAATCCTCTTTTATTATGTTTTCATTTGTTTCATGACTTTAACATGCTAAAACATGCATAACATGAACCAAAACATGGAATAAACGAGCCAAATCTGATTTTTGGTCTGAGGTAGAAGCCCCTTAGGTCGCCAACAGGCTCGCGCCTAAATGGGGTACTCAGACCAGAGATCAACCGTGTTTGTTCTCGTCATTTCCCTTAATCCATTTTTCATATTTGTAATCGGTTTTTACCATTTCAAGTATTTTCGAAACCTTTTTGTTTCATTTCACTCGTTTTAACCATAAAACATTTTTCACCCTTGGTTCTTCATACCATGACGGTTAAATCCGTGTTTCGGTGATAATATTTGGTTAATGACATTTAAGAGGTATTTTAAAGCCTTTTATTTCATTTCTTCACATTTTTCAAACAAACATATTAGTCTCCAACACGAAATCATTCTTGGTTCTACATACCATGCCGGATTTTAACCCATGTACGATGATTAGTATCAACTAATTACATTCAAAATGGACTTAAAACAATTAGTCCATAATCATTTTCAAAACTATTCATGTCAAGCTTGTCAAACCGAACCCGACACCGAATATTATCAAACAATGATGATTATTCGAGTCTAGTTCTTCAAATCGACAAATGCGGTCTAAACGACTCTTTCAAATCAAACCGGGTTCAAATACCCATTTTTAACACGTTTTATAACGTTTTCTAAATAGTCTGAACACGGCATACAACGGTTGGCTAACCGCGCCTCAAGCAGGCCTTTTCTTTCTCATTTTCAAAACCAGAGGGAGGCCCCTTACACCGCCGGCTGGCTCGCGCCTCTTATAGTCGTCTGGTATAGGGCCTGTTCCCTTCCAGCATTAGTCCAGGACGATCGCGACTCTGATTGACCCGGATATAGGACGAATCAGATGACTATTCGTCTATTCAAACCATATTTGCAAAATGCCTTACTAAGACAAATGGATCATGTTATGCTTCCTAAACCTAATACGGTAAATGGATGTTTAATTTCCGTCTTGCATGCAAATCAATCATTAATCCAACTCGACATCTTATACTTGATACGTGGATTAAATCAACCGACTTAGAAAGCTCTCACATGTTAGGTTTAAATCATTGGATGTGCATTCATGCATTTAAACCGTTTTATCAACTTTTGCATTCAACCAACCAAGATCGATCAGTAGAGGCCGCTAAACGCGGGCGGGATTGGGTGTCTGATTAAAGGGCTTCCGAATACGTACCTTCACCTCTTACTCAGAAACTTTGGAAAGTGGACGACCTTACCCATGGCGTACGAGAGTCATTCTAGAGATAGGATGCTAAAGAGGGACGATTTTCTTATCTTTAGTACCTATGTCAAAACGCTGCTTTGTGTTTCGATTTGACCGAGGTATAAAGTGGAATTCTAACGGGTTCCAGGCATCCCACAAATGCTTGGTGGCGACTCCGAACATCTCTAATCGTTTCGAGACCCTTAACGAGACGAAACCGACCGATCTAAAATGATCCGGACGAAGGCATCTTTACGCCGCCGAGCGTGGCTTTCAAAAGACCGCTGCATGCCCACAGATCGAATGGACTTGCAAGTGGCCCACGACTACGGACCGGTAGGCGGCCCGAATCCGCAGACCGAGAAGTGGCCCATGACCACAGTATCGTCTGGGTGTTCCGTTATTCACGGTCTTTAGGCCCTGTCCAGCTTGCTCTCGGGTTTTTGCTGATGATGTTTTTAGAGACCATATTGTTTCTTGTACTGGTACTGTGGGCGTTAAACATCAGCATAACCTCGTCCGTGACACTCTTTTCGACATCTACTATAGAACTGGTATTTCTGCGGGAAAGGAGGTTGATATCGGTTAGGTTGACGGGCATGGGGGTTCACTTCGTCCTGCGTATTTGCTGCTTTATTCTTGGGATAAGGGCGTGATGTGTGTGTTGACTTGACAGGGTCTTCTCCTTTGACTCAGACTGGGATGACTGATTTTGTGCCTGGCCGGGTTGTTGTTGATGCTGCTCAGCGTAAGTGTGCTAAGTACAGGGATTTGTGCGCGGTAGCGGGTTTTGGTTTCCTTCCCTTCTCTTTCTCATCACTTGGGGAGCTGGGTGCGGATGCTGTTGCCTTGCTCAAGCGGATCCAGAAATTCTCGGTATCTCAGGATGCGGGGGCTCGGGTGGCCGCTTACATTTTTACTAGACTTAGCTTTGTTGTTGCTAAGGGTGTGGGAGCCCAGCTTGTTTCTTGGCTCCCCACCAATTTCATGTAAACTTTTGTTTCTCTATTATTGATAGCTGCATTTTTCTTTTGTGTTTTTATTTCGGCTGTCGCGTTTTTGCTGCCTACTGCAATCTTTGTTGCTGATTGGTTGCTCAGTCCTGGCTGGTGTTTGCCTGGTGGGTAGACGTGGTGGTGTTTTTTTCAGGGTAGTGACATTTAGCCGGTGGTTTTGCGAAGGGGTGTGGCTGCTCTTTGCGGTAGTTTCTTGCGCGTGTGTCTTGGTCACTCTCACGTGGGATCCTTCACAGCTATCTCGGTTTTTGTGCAGATAGGGTGTGGGGTTTTTCTTCTTCCTTCATGCCCGATCTTGTGTTGTACCATTGTCCTTTTTCGGGTCTTCATGGTTGTCGGGATGGTTTTGGTAAGGGCCTTACTAAGGCAGCTTGGCAGAAACATTTTCAGGACCGACATTGCCAGAATGGTGCGTTGGAACTTACGCGTCAGACTCTTACTGATAGTTTGACTGTTTATTCCAATACCGAGAGTATTTTGAGACGGATGGGGATCTGGTTGTGTGGGGTGTGTTTTATGACCCGTACAACTCGTGCTAGATGTCGACATAGTCGGGGTGATATTATGCTATCTCCGGAGCGTGTTGATGGCCTCTACAGTTTTCATATTTATGGTATTCCGAGACCTTTGGCTCCCTCTACTTCGGTTTCTTCTGATGATGGTGTTGAGCCTGTTCAGTGGTCTATATCTTCCCTTGATCGTTTATTGTCTTTGGGCCTCCGCACCGTCAAATCTATTCCTCCTAAGTGCCGTCTTGGGTTTGCTCGGGCTTTGAAAGAAGCTCTGGATGATGTGGCTGATTCCCCTAGTGATCTCTCCCACTGGATTCGGTTCCTTGTTTTACCGCTGTGTCTGCTTAAGACTTTCGCTCCACGGAGTAATGTTGAGTGTAGGACGGCTATTCGGCGCCAGCGTCAGGAGGAGAGTATTGCCAGGGCTATCCTTGCTTGGGGGGTTCCTGAGGGGGGGGGGGGGTTTGCTATTGCAGGAGTGTTTTGATGAGGGTCCTTCTTTGTTTAATGTAGCGGAGGATCTGGATTTGGGTGAGCATAACCTCCGTCAATGTCGGCGGAATATTTCTGATGGTCACTATACTGCTGCTGTTCGGGTGCTTTCTTCCTCTAGGGTCGCCCCCTACTCCGATGCCACTCTTGTGGCCCTGCGTGAGAAGCATTATGTCGCCCCACCTCCTTCATTGCCTCCTTTGTCTGGGGATAATCATCCTTTGGCTGCCTCTGAGTCAGTGGTTTTGGATATGATTCGGAGTTTCCCTCGTGGTACTTCTTGTGGGAGGGATGGATTCCGTGCCCATCACCTTATGGATTGTTTGAGTGGCGTTGCTGTGGCTATTTCTGATGAGTTGATCACTTCTATTACTAGGGTGGTTAATCTTTTTCTTGAGGGTCGGTGCCCTCTTGCTTTGGGAGAGTACATTTCCAGCGCCCCTCTCACGCCGCTTGTGAAACCAGGTGGTGGGGTCCGTCCTATTGTTGTTGGCACAGTCTGGAGACGGCTTGTCTCTAAGGTTGGTGCTTTTATGGTGGGTCCTTCTTTGTCGTCTTATTTTGCTAGTTTACAGTTTGGGGTGGGTGTGTCCGGTGGAGGAGAGGCTATCTTACATGCCATGAATCGGCTCATTGAGGCTCGGGGTGCAGAGGTGGGACTTTCCATGTTACTGGTTGATTTCCAGAATGCCTTCAACCTTGTTGATCGTACAACCATGCTTCTGGAAGTCCGCCGACGTTGCCCGGTTCTCTCCCGTTGGGTGGAGTTTTGTTACTCCAGCCCTGCCCGTCTTTTTTATGGGGAGCATTGCTTGTGGTCTTGTCAGGGAGTCCAACAGGGTGATCCTTTGGGTCCGTTGCTTTTTGCTTTGGTTTTGCATCCCTTAGTTTGCAAAATACGGGACACTTTTGACCTCACTATGCAGGCATGGTACTTGGATGATGGCACCATTGTGGGGGATACTTTGGAGGTGGGGAAGGTCTTGGATTTGATTGTGGCGGATGACCGCCGTTTTGGACTACACCTTAATGTCTCCAAGACGGAGGTCTTTTGGCCTGTTAAGGATCCTCAGAGTCGGCTCCCTGGGGTTTTCCCCCCTCTATTGCTCGGCCCATGAGGGGTGTTACAGTTTTGGGTGGACCTGTCATTACTTGCCCTAGTTTTGGCAGTGAGATTGTGGCGAGGAGAGTAACTAAGGCCATTGAGCTAATGGACTTGATTGCGAGGATTGAGGACCCGCAATGTGAGTTGCTTCTACTTCGATCTTGTACTGGTATTTCTAAGCTCTATTTCTCCCTTCGTAATTGCTCCCCTAGTGTTTTTGGGTCCGTCCATCTTCCTTTTGATGTTGCTCTTTGTTCCAGCTTGGAATGTATCATCACCGCGTCTAGCCCGGGTTTTGGGGATTGTCAGTGGCGCCTTGCTACTTTCCCTTTTCATCTTGGTGGTCTTGGTGTCTATGCGGCGGGGGATGTTTTACATTATGCTTTTATTGCGTCCCGTTTGCGGTCTGCCGACGATTGCGGCTAAGCTCCTCGGACCCTCCGTATTGTAGCCGCTTGGCCCTGCTTTTGATGATGTCGCGCGGGGTTTCTGCGACTACGGGCTCGTATCTTAGGTAACCCTAGTGAAATTGCGCCCCCAAACTTATGAAGAAATTGGCGACATTTATTTCGCGACATTCTTTTCTTTGCTTCAAGGTCTGTTTTCTCTTTGACACCTCGCCAGCTTGCTTTGTGGCAGTCACATCAGGGTTCCCACTCCTCTGATTGGTTGCGTGCGGTTCCTATCTCGGGGTTGAGTCAGACTATGAACGGGAGGACTTACCGTAGTGTGCTTGGGTATCATCTGGGTGTTCCGTTATTCACGGTCTCTAGGCCCTGTCCAGCTTGCTCTCGGGTTTTTGATGATGATGTTTTTGGGGACCATGTTGTTTCTTGTACTGGTACTGTGGGCGTTAAACATCGGCATAACCTCGTCCGTGACACTCTTTTCGACATCTGCTATAGATCTGGTATTTCTGCAGGAAAAGAGGTTGATATCGGTTTGGTTGACGGGCATGGGGGTTCTCTTCGTCCTGCGGATTTGCTGCTTTATTCTTGGGACAGGGGGCGTGATGTGTGCGTTGACTTGACCGGGTCTTCTCCTTTGACTCAGACTGGGATGACGAATTTTGTGCCTGGCCGGGTTGTTGCTGATGCTGCTCAGCGTAAGTGTGCTAAGTACGGGGATTTGTGCGCGGCAGCGGGTTATGGTTTCCTTCCCTTCTCTTTCTCATCACTTGGGGAGTTGGGTTCGGATGCTGTTGCCTTGCTCAAGCGGATCCAGAAATTCTCGGTATCTCAGGATGCGGGGGCTCGGGTGGCCGCTTACATTTTTACTAGACTTAGCTTTGCTGTTGCTAAGGGTGTGGGAGCCCGGCTTGTTTCTCGGCTCCCCACCAATATCATGTAAACTTTTGTTTTTCTTTTAATGATAGCTGCCCGCATAATAATAATAATAATAATAATAATAATAATAATAATAATAATAATAATAATAATAATAATAATAATAATAATAATAATAATAATAATAATAATAATAATAATAATAATAATAATAATAATAATAATAATAATAATAATAATAATAATAATAATAATAATAATAATAATAATAATAATAATAATAATAATAATAATAATAATAATAATAATAATAATAATAATAATAATAATAATAATAATAATAATAATAATAATAATAATAATAATAATAATAATAATAATAATAATAATAATAATAATAATAAGTCAACGCACACATCACTTTTTATTCAGCGTAAGTGTGCTAAGTACGGGGATTTGTGCGCGGCAGCGGGTTATGGTTTCCTTCCTTTCTCTTTCTCATCACTTGGGGAGTTGGGTTCGGATGATGTTGCCTTGCTCAAGCGGATCCATAAATTCTCGGTATCTCAGGATTCGGGGGCTCGGGTGGCCGCTTACATTTTTACTAGACTTAGCTTTGTTGTCGCTAAGGGTGTGGGAGCCCAGCTTGTTTCTCGGCTCCCCACCAATTTCATGTAAACTTTTGTTTTTCAATTAATGATAGATGCGCACATCTTTTTAATAATAATAATAATAATAATAATAATAATAATAATAATAATAATAATAATAATAATAATAATAATAATAATAATAATAATAATAATAATAATAATAATAATAAATAATAATAATAATAATAATAATAATAATAATAATAATAATAATAATAATAATAATAATAATAATAATAATAATAATAATAATAATAATAATAATAATAATAATAATAATAATAATAATAATAATAATAATAATAATAATAATAATAATAATAATAATAATAATAATAATAATAATAATAATAATAATAATAATAATAATAATAATACAAACTTGCATCGGAATAAAAATAAGTCTAGTTTATAAATAATGAATGTCATAAAAACTAGGTGACTAGACACAACTATAGTCATCGTCCCAGTCTCATCCCGCATTCAGCACACTTTGCGAACGAACCTGCTAGTCAACTATTTCCATCAAGGAAATAGTAACATACAACAACAACAAACACACAAGTCAACCTAAATGAACATATGAATAAATAGGACTAACATGTGAAGATTGCACTATACTTGCATGTGGTAAATAAATATAACGAACAATGATGATAAAAGAGAAGGGTCCGCACGCCCCAAGGCGCAATCACACTGACTGTCTCAAACTCAAATAATAAGTGATCTGTTGCCAAGGCTCTCACAGCCTAAGCTCAACCACACCATATGGGCTTGCCACGCCAGGTCCAGGGCCAACTCCATACACCATGCCCTTCCTATCCGATATGTTCAAGGTCCACGACTCTTCCACATCCCCGTTCGTGGCCTATACATATCACATCTCATTTCGCAACCACGTTACCAAAATAATACCAATGTCAATGCCAATACGAGCCAAACAATAATAAATCTCAATATAAATGCCAAACAATGCCTTACCACAATGCCAAGTTCCTTTTATAATCAAAGATGATGATATGAAATGATATCAATCCAAACAAGTGAGATGCCAATGAGTTAATAACGAACATTAAACAACCACCAATCAACATCCATTTACACGCTATCAACCAAGACCAAAGACTAACAATCAAACACCACTTAACAAAAATTCGAGACAATTAATCCACATAATAGAACCCCGCAAACAAGTGTTGAGTAGCTCGCTTACCTTTCGCAAAACTCGAGCGCAGCAAACAATACTAGAATGGTTCCTCGACAAAACCGTCACCTAAATAAAATAAATAACATTCCATCACTAACTAGCTAAGTTAATTACAACAACATCACTAACTAGCTAAGTAAATTAAAACAACAATGATATTACTGCCCTCACACAACTCCCAAACCTGCTAAAAGTTATAGCAATAATAAACAATACAAACCACGGTCTTAGGTCGATCGACCAGCTGACCAGGTCGGTCGACCCATGACCAGGTCAGTCAACTCACGGCCTGCAATTTACTTCCAAGTTCACGCAACACTAATAAAAAGCAACGACTACCTACCCACAATGCAACCATGTATAAGACGGTCTTAAAACGAGATATAAGATGGTATAACTATGTATAAGACGGTATAATATGGCATAAGATGGTACACTAATCCAATACAATACATCCTAGCACAATCTAAACCAACCAAACCCCAATACATGGTCAATTTTCACAAATAAAACCGTCTTAATAAAGTATACTCAAAACCCCCAATTTCAGTTTCTAAGGTTACGAAAATCGATTCAAATACTACAATAACTACTAACAATTGAATAATTGATGATAGGATAGTATACTTACGAAATATAATGCAAAATTTGTATCGTCCTAAACTCAGATGGAAAATCCCCTCTTCTCCCTTCGTGTTCTTCGTGTTGTTCTCGTCTCCCTTCTCTCTGTTTTCTTCTTTTTTTTTTGTTTGTTGTTTGTGATATAAGGTAGAGATGTTATAAATTTGTATATATAAAACTTGGCTACTTGGGCTATAGACTTACTCGGCCCAACCGAGTTACTAAGCTCTTTGTTCTTTTCCTTTCTTTTCTAAAACCGTAAGTAATAACCCGTCTCATAACTTATTAATCCCGACTCATAAAATATTATATATAAAGTATAAAATGTCATTTAAACTTTATAAAAATTACGGGTATTACAGTCTTCCCCCTTAAAATGAACTTCGTCCCAAAGTTCACCCAAGACTCACACAAGACAAACCTGGCTCTGATACCACGTTGTAACACCCCCACTTATTTAGAGGCCTTTAAGCGAGGCATTTCCAAATAAAATATGGTGTTACCATCATAGTTACCTGAGAAAGTAGTATAAAAGACATAACAACCAAAGAGGTACTTTAAATAAATCAATTTAATTGAATAAAAAGTGTTTATGGCCTTATTGCATTACCAACTGTTTAAAGAATAATAATAATAATAATAATAATAATAATAATAATAATAATAATAATAATAATAATAATAATAATAATAATAATAATAATAATAATAATAACAATAACAATAATAACAAGAACAATAACAACAAGAACAATAACAATAACAATAATAACAATAACAATAATAACAATAACAATAACAACAATAACAATAACAATAATAACAATAACAATAATAATAATAACAATAATAATAATAAGAATAATAATAATAATAATAATAATAATAATAATAATAATAATAATAATAATAATAATAATAATAATAATAATAATAATAATAATAATAATAATAATAATAATAATAATAATAATAATAATAATAATAATAATAATAATAATAATACTGTAGCGGAATAAAAAAAATCTAGTTTATAAAAAATGAATGTCTGAAAAACTAGGTGATCTAGACACAGTTGTAGTCATTGCCCTAGTCCCATCCCGCATTCATCACACTTCGCGAACTAACCTGCTAGTCAACTATTTCTATGAAGGAAATAGTAACATACAACAACAACAACAACAACAACAACAACAACAACAACAACAACAACAACAACAACAACAACAACAACAACAACAACAACAACAACAACAACAACAACAACAACAACAACAACAACAACAACAACAACAACAACAACAACAACAACAACAACAACAACAACAACAACAACAACAACAACAACAACAACAACACCAACAACAACAACAACAACACCAACAACAACAACACCAACAACAACAACAACAACAACAACAACAACAACAACAACAACAACAACAACAACAACAACAACAACAACAACAACAACAACAACAACAACAACAACAACAACAACAACAACAACAACAACAACAACAACAACAACAACAACAACAACAACAACAACAACAACAACAACAACAACAACAACAACAACAACAACAACAACAACAACAACAACAACAACAACAACAACAACAACAACAACAACAACAACAACAACAACAACAACAACAACAACAACAACAACAACAACAACAACAACAAACACACAAGTCAACCTAAATGAACATATGAATAAATAGGACTAACATGTGATGACTACAATATACCTGCATGATAAATAAATAAATATAACGAATAATGATGATAAAAGAGAAGGGACCACACGCTCCAAGGTTCAGTCACACTGACTGTCTCGAATTCAAATCATAAGTGGTCTATTGCCTAGGCTCTCACAACCCAAGCTCAACCTGTAATACCCTGATATTTTATATATGTTCTTGTGTGGTTTGTGAGTAATTTATCAGTATATATAAGTTATGGGTGTTGTGTAAGAGTCTTATATGTTATTGTGTGACGTTTTATGAACTACTTGGGTGTTTAAAAGTTCGGTCTAGCAAGATAGTAGAAGTGTCGGCTGACTTGTGCTGGGTGTTCAAGTCGCCCGACTTGAGATATGACAACATTGCTTGCACGACACATTGGTTATTTGAAGAAGGGTTGTTGGGGTATGTTGACCGACTAAGTGATGAAGTCGGCTGACAGGTTTGGCGTATGACAGCTGGGTGTCGATCGACACATTGAAGGATATCGATCGACCAAACCTTAATTGTTAGACTAGTTACAACGTTGAGAATAAAACATAACGTCAACTTCATCTATTCCCTTTTCTCAGTTTCTAAACACACACACACACACACACACACACACACACACACACACACACACACACACACACACACACACACACACACACACACACACATAAACCCTACCCCAATTGAGAAAAGGAGAAAGAAGAGAGAAAGCACGCACGATTCATCTCTACGGTCTAGCAATTTGATTCTTAATCGTCGTAAGTAATCTATTATCACTCTTAATATATGTAATTGATATTAATATCATAACTCGACATGGTTATGCCCAAATCACTAAATTATAATTATTGATTAGATGGGGTTTTGGGATGTTGATTAATCAATGGAATTATACCATCTAGTAGTTGATTGTATGAATTGTGTTTTCTTATTTAGAGCACGGATTCGTTGAGGATCGATTCCAGGCCCTTGCTTGTCATCGTATTATATATTTGCCAACAAGGTAGGGATATCCTACTCAACTAAGCTTTATTGTTCATTGTAATTTGTGAAATTATGCACGAAAGTGAAGATGCGGGTAACGTGATATTGCGTTTGGGCTACTAGGTTGATTGACATAAGATGATGGTCGATCGACTTAGGGCATTGGTTTGGTGATTATTATCGTATTGTTTCATAATTCGTTACGTGATGAATTGGCATTTGTTATTTTACGATTATTGCATATTATACTGTATGTTCTAAGGCACAGTGACCAGAAATATGCATCATGTGTGGTGTTATAAGGCACGGTGACCAGGGGGTTGTGCCAAGGAGGTGTATGATATTGAGATGAGACAATACGGTGAGCAGGGAGTTGTAACATTTAGATATGAGCTCGGTGATAATGGAGTTGTTCCATATAATGTGATGAGGTGGACGGTTAACCTGCGAAGGCGTGGATCTTACACATGCGCTTCTATATCTTTGTTTATCTGTTTTCCTACTTTATTATCAGTACTGTTGTTCTTATCGTTATTTATTATCCCTACTCAGCTAGTGGTGGACGTGTTTTTGTCTGGTGTCAAATTGTCACCTATTTCCGGGGTGGCATGAGATGATCCATTCAATAATTTCTGATTGAATGGGGATCAGTTAATAAAGCAGGTACAAAGTAGTAGCTGTGCTTGGGGATGGATTATTGCGATATGTCATGAAGCTTGAGTCTAGTCTCACGAGTCTTTAAACATTAGTATTTCATTTGAGTTTAATGAGCTTTGTAAACCTTTATACATTGGTAACTCTGGTTGGTTGTAAGCCGTTTTGGCTATTTCTTTCGGTTGATGTAAACCTTTTTATTAAAGTACCTTTGGTTGTTTATACTTTGTTATTCACTATCTCGGTTATCCGAGATGGTAGCACGTTCATTTAGCCGGGCATGCCTTGCTAAGGCTCCTTTCTAAATGGGGGTGTTACAAAGTGGTATCAGAGCATTTACGATCCTATGGTATAACCAATGAATAAGAATGAACCTAGGATGTGTCAATTAAAAATGAACCCGGGTAGAAACTAATAGGAGCCCATATCTAGCTTGGTTAGGGAGATGTCCTTAACTTGAGTTACGACCCTATTAGCTTTGAACCGGACACCGCGGTGATTAATAAAAGCATGAGTAGATAGCGTGGATGCTAACTATTTATGATGTGGAAGTCTGTAATCCATGAGCATGAAATTGCATTTTTGTCATTATTGTTGTGGAAAGTGAGTATATACTATGGAAGAGAAATGATCATGAGACGAAAGTGGTAATGAAGGAGATGAAAACATCTGTATTATGTGGAATTTCGAGTTAATAAAGTGGGTATAGTTGTTGCATATAAAAGTTTAGTTATGAAATTTCATGCGAGGTGATGTATATGAGACATTAAGAAAGCATAGGACACTGTTGTATGATGCACTTTAGCTCGTACGTCTGATTTGGAATTAAATTTCATAAAGTCGGTTGACCTAGCCATGGAGTCGACCAACCAAACTTGAGGATACACGAGATTGGGTACTATGCGATGAAAAGGTGGGGAGGAGTGTTAGGTCGATCGACTTTTAGCTAGCAGGCGATCGACATCAGCTAGCAGTCGACCGACCAAGCACAAAAACGGGGTGAATTTGTTGTTTAATTGTATTTAGTTGATTCTGTCTAGTGATATGATAAATGTTTACATGTTTTATATAAATGAGTGCATTGATATGTACACAAGATGAGAATAATATGCGAGACTTTATATTACGATTTGAGATGGCCGAATAAGCGAGAGCTTATGTTTGTTAATGATATAGAAATAAGAGAATGCCTCCAAAGAAATACACACCTACAACCATGTCGCAAGAGGAGGTCGACAGACTGATACAAATGAATGAAGCGCTAGCTGAAGAGCTGAAAAACTCTAAGAAAGTGTCGGTAGCTGACACGACGAAGTTGAGCTGACTGATAGCTCGTCACATGCCTGCCAAGTATGATAGGCTAGGTGAGCCATCTCATTTTGGGGATTGGTGTCGAGAATTTGACAACCTGTTCGAGTTGTTAAATTACCCAGTTGGGCTACAAGTGGATCAGGCGGTCTATTTCTGAAAGAAAAATTGGGGTTATGGTGGAGCCAGAATAAGGAAGCTATCAGAGATGACTACAAGGAGATGGGTGGGGCCTATATTCCATGGTTAAACTTCAAAACGATGCTGAGGAACACATTCATTCCAGAACATCTTCAAAGCAGGATGAGGGTTGAGTTTGACACGTCTAAGATGACAGATAAAATGACAGTTGAGGAGTACCATAACCGTTTTATGGAGCTATCTGAATATGCGAGTGACCTGAATATGGGACCTGAGATCTTGGCGGTGAAATTTGAGAGGGGGCTATCGACAGAAATCAAGAAGAGGCTCGTAGCTGGAGAGCCAAACACGGTAGAGGAGGTGTACCAGAGATCTGGTCACGCTGAGAGGATAACAGATATGTTGAAAGAGGAGAAGAAATAAAAAGGGGAAAAAAGAAGGGCTGAAATAGTAAGTGAGGGTGGTGCAACTAGCAAGAGGCCTCACTACCACCAGATGAGAACGTATTCTGCTGGAGGAGGTAACTACACGAGGGGGAATATCAGCCACATGGGTGGCGGTGGAAGCCAGGATCAGGGGACAAGGAAGTTTTAGCACTGTTACAACTGTCAGAACATAGGACACAGAGCATTTGATTGGAGAAGTGCACCAGGAAATGGAAATAGGAGTGGAGTTCAGGGTGGATGTCGTACATCAGCACAGAGCTATGGGAGTAACAGGTACTCAGGGCAGTATAGTAATCAAAAAAGCTATGGTAATAACAACAGTAATCAAAATTGTTACTATAGTCAGAACTATAGCAGGGGATCGTACCAGAAACCGAATGATGGTGGAGATCAGGCTAGCAATGCTAAGCCAACTACCTCGGCTAGAACCGTTCAGAACAATGGAAGGTCTAGTGGGAAGCTGTTTATGATGGGAAAAAAAGCTGCGCAGAATGATGCTCATGTGGTTACTGGTACATTTCTAGTTAACTATATACCATCTTTTGTTTTGTTTGATTTGGGGGAAACCCATTCATTCATATCCAGTGAACATGTTAGGACCCTTGAGTTAAGTAATTATGAGGAGATAAAAGATGATGTTTTAATACCTTCTGGAGAGTCAGACAAGTGTCAGAAAGTGTATAAAGGAGTATCAATCTTAGTTGGGAAGGTTATGTTTTCTGCAAACCTGATAGACTTTCCTTTGGAGGGGATTTGAGATTATACTTGGGATGGATTGATTGAGTGCATACAGAGCCCATATCGACTGTTACCAAAAGAAAGTGTCTGTATGGGGACCCAAGGGAGTTAGGGTGTCTTATAAGGGATTCCTGGTGAAAGCAAAGATGAAGCTCATATCAACAGTCACTTTAAAATCATGCTGGAGGAAGGGATGTCTGATGATTTTATGCCATGTATGGGATATGAGTATTGAGACACCAAGCGCAATAGGTATACCCATAGTGAATGAATTCACAGATGTATTTCTTGAGGAGATTCCTGGATTACAACCAAAGAGAGATCTGAATTTCAGTGTGAAGTTATGGCTTGGTATGGGACCTATCTCTAAAGCTCCTTACCGTATGGGACCAAAGAATTGGAAGGGTTGAAGAAATAGTTAGAGGAGTTGCTTGACAAGGGGTACATCAGACCGAGTGTATCGTCGTGGGGTGCACCAGTTCTATTTGTAAAGAAGAAAGATAGGAGTTTAAGGCTTTGTATAGATTACAGAGAACTAAACGGCGTCACAATCAAGAACAGGTATCCGTTACCACGCATTGATGATCTCTTTGATCAATTGAGTGGAGCTGGAGTATTTTCCAAGATCGATTTGAGGAGGGGGTACCATCAGCTGAGGATTAAAGATGATGATATACCAAAGACAACATTCAGAACTCGATATGGAACACTACGACTTCGTGGTCATGCCATTTGGGCTAACTAATACATCGGCAGTGTTTATGGACCTAATGAACCGGGTATTTAGTCCCTATCTTGACCAATTCGTTGTCGTTTTTATCGATGATATTTTGGTATACTCTAAGAATAGGGAGGAGCATGCGGAGCACCTGAGAATTGTGTTGCAAACTCTGAGGGATAACCAGCTTTATGCGAAGTTGAGCAAGTGTGAGTTCTGGTTAGAGAAGGTGGCCTTCTTGGGTCATGTGGCATCCAAGAAGGGAGTTTCTGTTGATCCTAGCAAGATAGAAGTTGTGTCTAAGTGGGAAGTACCAAAGAATGTTGCTGAAGTAATAAGCTTTCTGGGTCTAACTTGATACTACGGGAGGTTTGTCAAAGACTTCTCGAAGATAGCCAAACCGTTGACCACACTGGTGAGGAAAGAAAACAGGTTTATATGGGATGAGGCTTGTGAAACAGCATTTCGAACAATGAAAGATCGTCTGACAACGACGCCTATCTTGGCATTACCTGAAGGGAGTTAGAACTTCAAGGTGTATACCGACGCATCTAAGAATGGTTTGGGTTGTGTACTAATGCAGAATGGCAAAGTTATCGTGTATGCTTCGCGACAATTGAAGCCTTATGAAAAAAACTACCAAACTCATGACCTGGAATTGGGAGTTGTGGTGTTTGCATTGAAAATATGGAGACACTACCTATATGGAGCGACATTCAAGGTATTCTCTGACCATAAAAGCTTGAAATATATTTATACACAGAAAGAGCTTAAAATAAGACAGATGCGATGGATTGAACTGATTGGTGATTACGGCATGGAGATTATTTACCATGAGGGTAAAGCAAATGTGGTAGCTGATGCATTAAGCAGAAAATCAGTTCATGCTTTGTGTATGGCTATGTCACAAGTCAAGTTACGAGACGAAGTTGAAAATATGGGCATTTCTATGATAAAAAAAGGGGATATGGTGAGTGATCTTACTATGGAACCAGAATTGTATACGGAGATTCGAGAAAAGCAGGGAGTTGACTCAAGATTAATGGGTTAGCATGCCAATATTGAGAAAGAAGAACCGTCTAAGTTCCAAATTTATGCAGATGGAAGCGTAAGATTCAAGGGGAGGTGGTGTGTACCAGATGATAAGGAGCTAAAAAGGAATATTTTGACCGAGGCATATGATACTCCTTATTCGATGCATCCGGGAGGAGACAAGCTATATAAAGATCTTAATAAAACTTTCTGGTGGCCGGGAATGAAGAAAGAAGTGGCAGAATTCGTAGCTCGATGTTTAACTTGTCAACGAGTGAAAGGGGAGCATAAGAGACCGCAAAGTAAGGTGAAATCCTTAGATGTTCCAGAATGGAAGTGGGAAAACATTTCCATAGACTTTATTGTTGGTTTGCCTCGTACTCAGAAGGGGAATAACATGATATGGGTGATAGTAGACTGTCTCACTAAGTCTACTCACTTTATACCAATGAAGGACACTTGGATCAAGGCAGAGTTAGCTAAGCCCTATTGCAAGAATGTGGTGAAATTACATGGGGTGCCTAAGGACATCGTGTCTGATAGGGATTCGAGATTCATTTCACGATTTTCACAAGAGTTGCAGAATGCCGTGGGTACTACTTTGAAGATAAGTATTTCTTTTCATCCAGCTACAGATGGGAAAACTGAACAAACTATCCAGACTTTGGAGAACATGTTGAGGGCTTGCGTACTAGAATTTGGTGGATCTTGGGAGGAGAGATTAGACTTGATAGAGTTGTCATACAATAACAGCTATCACACAAGCATAGGGATGGCACCATTTGAGGCTTTGTATGGAAGGAAATGCAGAAGTCCTGTGTGTTGGGATGATGTGACCGACACAGTGGTTTTGGGACCCCATATGATACAAGAAATGGTGGAGCAAGTGCATATTATTCGTCAGAGAATGAGAGCAGCACAAGATCATCAAAAGAGTTATGCTGATTTGAAGAGGAGTGATATAGAATTCACAGTTGGGACAAGGTTCTGCTAAAGTAGGTATCACCTATGAAGGGTGTCATGAGATTTGGGAAAAGAGGCAAGTTAAGCCAGAAGTATATAGGACCGTATAAGATTCTAGATAGAGTTGGGGAAGTCGCTTACCATTTGGCGCTACCTCTAGCTCTAGCTAGAGTTTATAATGTGTTTCATGTGTCGCAGCTGAGGAAGTATGTGAGTGATCCGTCTCACATACTCGAGCCAGAAGTGGTAGAAGTGGATGAATCATTAAGTTATGTGGAAGTTGCTAAAGGAATCCTTGATAGAAAGGTGCGTAAGATAAGGAATGGATAAATTGTGTTAGTGAACGTTTTATGGTCTAACCATAATGTCGAGGAAGCTACATGGGAAGCGAAAGATAAGATGAAAGAGAATTATCCACACCTTTTTTATCGGGTATGAGCTAGGTTACGGGGACGTAACCTTCTTTTTAGGAGGATGGTATAAAATAAATCAAGTCTTATTATGAGTTATGTGGGTTCTTGAGCATAAAATTCATGAGTTTTCATACGAGTATGGCCAGCTTGTGTCGGTTGGGTGCGCGAACTTCGGGACGAAGCTCATTTTAGAGGGGGGAAGATTGTAATATCCCGATATTTTATATATGTTCTTGCGTGGTTGTGAGTAATTTATGAGTATATAGGTGTTGTGTGTGAGTCTTATATGTTATTGTGTAACATTTTATGAACTACTTGGGTGTTTAGAAGTTCATTCTGGCAAGATAGTCGAAGTGTCGGCTGACTTGTGCTAGATGTCGTCCGACCTGGGTGTTCAAGTCGCCCGACTTAAGAGATGACAACATTGCTTGCATGACACATTGGTTATTTGAAAAAGGGGTGTTGGGGTATGTCGACCGACTGAGTGATGAAGCCGGCCGGTTTTGGCGTATGACAGCTGGGTGTCGATCGACACATTGAAGGATGTTGATCGACCAAACCTTAATTGTTATACTAGTTACAACGTTGAGTATAAAACATAACGTCGACTTCATCTATTAACTTTTGTCAGTTTATAAACACAAACACACACATAAACCCTACCCCTATTGAGAAAAGGAGAAAGAAGAGAGAAAGCATGCACGATTCATCTCTACCGTCTAGCAATATAATTCTTAATCATCCTAAGTAATCTATTATCATTCTTAATCTACGTAATTGATATTAATATCGTAACTGGACATGGTTATGCCCTAATCACCCAATTATAATTATTGATTAGATGAGGTTTTGGGATGCTTGATTAATCAATGGAATTATACCGTCTAGTAACTGATTGTATGAATTGTGTTTTCGTAATTAGGGCACGGATTCATTGAGGATCG
This sequence comes from Silene latifolia, assembly GCF_048544455.1. NCBI lineage: Eukaryota > Viridiplantae > Streptophyta > Magnoliopsida > Caryophyllales > Caryophyllaceae > Silene > Silene latifolia. The sequence continues at coordinate 174,016,215 of NC_133538.1, forward strand.
ATTCTAGAACCTTGCTTGCCATCGTATTACCGATTTTCCAACAAGGTAGGGATACCATACTCAACTAAACTTTATTGTTCATTGTAATTTGTGAAATTATGCGCGAAAGTGGAGATACAGGTAACGTGATATTGCGTTTGGGCTTCTAGGTCGATCGACATAAGCTGCTGGTCGATCGACTTAGGGCGTTGGTTTGGTTATTGTTATCATATTATTTCATAATTCGTTGCATGATTAATTGACATTTATTATTATTTACAATTGTTTCATATTATACTGTATGTTCTGAGGCGCGGTGACCAGAGAGATGCACCATATGTGGTGTTATAAGGAACAGTGATGATACCGTCGTCAGGTACCAAAAATAAATACGTAAGTACTACTAACAGAAGCTAGCGGTAAGTAGGGTAGATCTCCACAGGGAGACAAAAATGAGATTTATTTGTTTTAAATTAGTCTAAGAGTAACGGGGGTTTGAATATGATTTCTAAACTAAGAGAGGTGGCCAGAGAAATTGAGCGATAAAAATAAAGGGATTAACAATAAAGAGAGAGAGAGAGAGAGCTAGGATTGTCAGGTCATCAATGAATGTCAAATAATTGCAGCTAAGGTCACAGATCGGTCACTTGTATCAGTCTAAGGGGCAACGAATATCTCCTTCCGGTCTCAATTCATCCTAAGACACTATTAGCTTAGCTTCCGCCCTCACTAAAGCATCCTAATGTTCACTGCAGGTCTTACCCATTCCAACCTTCCGGTCTAAGTCAAGGTGTACCGTGATTTATTACCTATTTGCGTCGACTCAAATAGACAAGAACAATTATAAACAGTAATTAACAACAAAGACATGATTTAAGCAACAGATCTGCACACCTAATTAGCAACTAACATCAATTCATTGAATTCCCTAAATCCTAGCAGGAGAATTAGCTAAACATAATAATGAATAAAGCAAAAGAGAAGGAAGAAGCAAGAACAAACATAATGAAGGAATAAGCAAAAGAGAATTAATATAAAAGAGAGAAAAGAAAGGTTACAGAAGTTTAGAATCCGACAATAAGAACAAGGTAGCAGCAGAGATTAAGAGTAAAACAGTATATAAGATGTGATAAGAGATGTTTATTAACGCTAATGACGACTTCCTTATATAGGGAATTGAAAATAAACAAAAGATAATCTAAACACAGATTAAAACCTTACGGCAGATAGGAAAGTACTCGATCGAGTACTTTAAAACTCCTCTATCGAGTAACTTATAGCAAAACCTCTCGATCGAGTATAAAACCTACTCGATCGAACACTATCTAAAATAAGCAATTCGATCGAGGACTTAAACTACTCGATCGAACACAATAGTACTCGATCGAGTGGTTTCCAGCGCACAATTCCTGCTTCGCGCACTGAACTTCAAACGGCTGCCATTTCTTCGTTACTTGGGAAAACAGAGCGTTTTTGGTGGCGTTGGAAAGATAAGAGGATAATATTTCATTTCCAATTGGAATAACCAGAAAATCAGTTGTAGAACTCGAGATATGGCTCTACAAAATAGGCACTAGTCATTGGAGTTCTTCTTTTGCTCGCCTAGCTATCTTACTTCTTTGCGCATCACAATTAGTAGTTTCCAAGCTCCGACTCAACTTATCTCCTAAATGCATGCATAGGTACATGTTTTAGGCTTGATTATGCTCCTTCCTGTCCTGTAAATAATACAAGAGAAACCAAAGTAGACAATTCGGGGGACATTTGTAGCTAAACACTACACAAAATGCATAGAGATGCGTGCAAATGAAGTATAAAATACCTATATAAAATACACGCATCAAATCTCCCCAAACCAAACTTTTTCTTGTCCCCAAGCAAACTATATGCAAAACTAATGGAACAAAAAAAGAAAACTCAGAGCTTGCTACAAATTGTCCACTAAAACCAGTTTAATGCAGCAAACTAACACTTATAACAAAAATGTCAAGTGCAAACGAGTTGTAAGATGCGTATAATAAAGCTGAACTGTCGACCTTGCAAGACCTTTGATGATGGACTCTCACGGGTCACTCTTCTCCCATGAAGCAAAGGGTAAGCAATTAAATGTAAGAGATAAAGAATAAGAAGTCGCTCACCTAGATTACGACCCACATAAACATGCATGCAGCTAATATGATAGACAATTCTAATCGCCACACATACATTCCAACCAATCAATGTCTCATCACGTAGGGCTTACAAAAATATGGTTTAGTGAGGCAATGGGTAAGAAAAGGCAAAACATTTATGGGATTGTGAGGTAATAGTCAAGCTAGCAACCTAACGAAACCATACGAACCAAATCCGATTCTTAATCCATCAGAAATCAAGTATAAGTGCCCTTTATTTTGGCACACAAACTCAGTAACCAAAACAAACATGCTCCTCATAATATATAAATAAAGCATAGGAGTAGAAACCGTCAATCAAACTTCTTTTTTTTTTCTTTCTTCATTTTCCACGGTTTCTTGTTCTTTCTCTATCTTTTTCTGTTTTTCTTTTTTTTTCTTCTTTTTTTTCCGGTTTTCTTCCCTTTTTAACTTTTTTCTCATCCTCCTTTTTTTTCAAAAATTACCAAATCCAAATCATCAGATACAAGCCAAACTTGGCACAATAAATTATATACCGCAAAAACATACAATAAACTAGCTTGACAAGGCAGGCTAAATTTTGGATGTAGTTAAGGGTCAAAAAGGCAAATTTGGCTAAATGTGGAGTTTATGGGTAAAAATAGAAGAAAAGGAAATATAAGCACCTCCCTGCATGTGACACCAACCACTAACCCGAATGTATGTAGGCAAAAAGCAATTGAATTTCATATATGTGCAAATTAATGATACATGTTATGCAAGGAGTAACTACTCACAATCCTACATGAACTGGTCATAAATGACACCAGTTTTAAGGCTCTAAAACTTAGAATATATGAGTAGGTTGCCAAAATTTCAGGTCAAGTCTATATGTTCAGCTATATTTTAACATAAACTCGTAGATTATGCAATAAGACAACGCTAAAAGAATATATAGTTTATGCAAGGCTTAAGCAAAAAGACAATTGCAGTGCAATTTCATCATTGAAATCTACCGTTCCGACTCAACCTATATGCTAAAATAAACGTGAAGCTTTTTGAATTTTTTGAAATTTTCTATTTTTTTGAGATTTTTTTTAATTTTTATAAAAATAAACAGCAATGCATACAGAAATTAAACGTGGTAACAAAAATGCAGTAAAGACGACATGCAGACATAGATATGGATGCATAACCTCCCCAAACCAAACCGTACAATGCCCTCATTGTACCCAAAAATAGGGAAAGGAAATGCAAACTAAAAAGGAGAGAGTGGAGATGCGGAAAACTCACAAGAATACACGAAGGAGGGACCTCCCCAAACCAGCCTGCAACATGGGAGGTCACAAACAGCTTCACAGTGGCGTCACAGGAAGCGAATCAAAGCAAGCTAACTCGATTGAGGAACAGGAGTTGCAAAAGTGATCGATCGAGAAAAATGGGCTACATAAGTACTCGATCGAGGAGAACTGGTTACTCGATCGAAATGGCAATTTCTGTGGGTGCTCAATCTAGGAAGATTATCATTCGATCGAGGGAGTTAGGTACTCGATCGAGTAGAACTGTGCTCGATCGAGAGCCCCCTAATGTGCGAACTCCTAGGCCTCAGTGAAATACCTGCAAAAGACGCGAATAGCAACCACAAATACGACCAAAAACCAAGCCTAATTGTTCGCAGTCTATGGTCTTAAAGACCAATTATTACACACACAAAACTGAAATGTAAAACAGCTAAAAATTCAAACTCCGGGTTGCCTCCCGGATAGCGCTAGTTTCAGACAGGTCCCAGCTCGACCTTCTTTTCTTTCAATCAGCTACTCCAATTGTACCCAGCCAAAACAGCTCAAAGCACGCAGCAATCGATCAAATAACTGCGCATGTGCTACACAAAAATGTAAGTAGCACCATAAAATAGCAATAACATAGGAAATTAAAATGAAATAGCATTTAAGTCTAACAAATTTCCTATGACAGCTCATAAAAACATCCACAGAATTATTCCTCCCTCCAGCTAAGGGCAAAATATAGAAGCTCAAATTTACCGCGAGTGGAAAATAAGAGAGCTCATAGGCATTTGACTCAAAAATAACACGAGTATAATCTAGATGCACTGACGGGTTTGTATTGTGAGGTGGAGGAATCTGGTCTGCTAAAGGAGAAGGTGGGTATTCATCCAAAATGCAAGGGACGGTAAAGTCAATTGGGTCAATTGGGTCCTCAATAATAGGTCCATCCATAGTATCGTTATAACTATCCCATTTAACCTCGAGACTGTCAAAACTTTTCTCCTCACTCTCCTTATAGCTAGACTCGTCAATAGGGAAGTTCTCAAAGAGACATTCCCAGTCGTCCTCACTATCTGTGCAAGAATCATAGAGGGGTTCTAAATTATCCTTATAAAAGGGATTATCAACCACGCTAATGGTCTCCTCTATTTCTTCGTCAGTATTTCCTAAAACGGTTTCTAAGGTCTCACCCACCCCCTTATCTGAGTCAACATGAAGAGAGAAATTGGGTTTAAGAGTTTCAGTAGCAAACCATTCAAAAAATTCTAATACCTCTTTTACGGGGATTCCTTCGAAATCCCACTTACCATTAGCCTCGAGGTATGCTCGCGTAGGGGCATTAATTCCCCGGATGATAGACTGGCATATTTGGAGTCCCGAAAGCATTCCTCGTCTTGGTTCGAGCCACTCCTCCCACCTGTCTATATAAGAACCAAAACTTTCATTCTCTCTCTACGGCAAGTCAAGAACGAAAGACATGAGAATGGTATCAAGGAACCGAGGTTCCTTGAGACAAGAAATAGACTAAATAAAAACAGATAAAACTACGCTGCCTCCCCGGCAATGGCGCCAAAATTTGATACCGTCGTCAGGTACCAAAAAATAAATACCTAAGTACTACTAACAGAAGCTAGCGGTAAGTAGGGTCGATCTCCACAGGGAGGCAAAAATGAGATTTATCTGTTTTAAATTAGTCTAAGAGTAACGGGGGTTTGAATATGATTTCTAAACTAAGAGAGGTGGCAAGAGAAATTGAGCGATAAAAATAAAGGGATTAACAATAAAGAGAGAGAGAGAGCTAGGATTATCAGGTCATCAATGAATGTATAATAATTGCAGCTAAGGTCACAGATCGGTCACTTGTATCAGTCTAAGGGGCAACGAATATCTCCTTCCGGTCTCAATTCACCCTAAGACACTATTAGCATAGCTTCTGCCCTCACTAAAGCATCCTAATGTTCACTGCAGGTCTTACCCATTCTAACCTTCCGGTCTAGGTCAAGGTGTACCGTGATTTATTACCTATTTGCGTCGACTCAAATAGACAAGAACAATTATATGCGTTGATTAACAACAAAGACATGATTTAAGCAACAGATCTGCAAACCTAATTAGCAACTAACATCAATTCATTGAATCCCTCAAATCCTAGCAGGAAAATTAGCTAAACATAATAATGAATAAAGCAAAAGAGAAGGAAGAAGCAAGAACAAACATAATGAAGGAATAAGCAAAAGAGAATTAATATAAAAGAGAGAAAAGAAAGGTTACAGAAGTTTAGAATCCGGCAATAAGAACAAGGTAGCAGCAGAGATTAAGAGTAAAACAGTATATAAGATGTGATAAGAGATGTTTATTAACGCCAATGATGACTTCCTTATATAGGGAAGTGAAAATAAACAAAAGATAACCTAAACACGGATTAAAACCTTGCGGCAGATAGGAAAGTACTCGATCGAGTACTTTAAAACTCCTCTATCGAGTAACTTATAGCAAAACCTCTCGATCGAGTAGAAAACCTACTCGATCGAACACTATCGAAAATAAGCAATTCGATCGAGGACTTAAACTACTCGATCGAACACAATAGTACTCGATCGAGTGGTTTCCAGCGCACAATTCCTACTTCGCGCACTGAACTTCAAACGGATGCCATTTCTTCGTTACTTGGAAAAACAGAGTGTTTCCGGTGGCGTTGGAAAACTAAGAGGACAATCTTTAATCTCCATTTATAATCACCTGAAAATATATTATAGAACTGGAGATATGACTCTTCAAAATAGGCACTAGTAATTTGAAGTTCTTCCTTTTCTCGCCTAGCTATCTTACTTCTTTGCGCATCACAATTAGTAGTTTCCAAGCTGCAACTCAACTCATCTCCTAAATTCATGCATATGGATATGTTTTAGGCTTGATTATGCTCCTTTTCGGTTCATACCTGTAAATAATACAAGAGAAACCAAAGTAGACAATTCGGGGGATATTTGTAGCTAAACACTACACAAAATGCATAGAGATGCGTACAAATGAAGTACAAAATACCTATATAAAATACACGCATCAAGTGATAAGGGGGTTGTGCCAAGGAGGTGTATGATATTGAGAAGAGACGTTACGGTGAACAGGGAGTTGTACCATTTAGATATGAGCACGGTGATCAGGGAGTTGTGTCATATGATGTAATGATGTGGATGATTGACCTGCGAAGGCAGGGATCGTACATATGTGCTTCTATATATGTCTCTATTTATCTGTTTTGCTACTTCATTATCAGTATTGTTGTTCTTATCGTTATTTATTATCCCTACCCAACCAGTGGTTGACATATTTGTGTCTTGTGTCAAATTATCACCTATTTCCGGGGTGGTCTGTGTTGATCCATTCAATAATTTCTGATTGAATGGGGAGCAGTTAATAAAGAAAGTACAAAGTAGTAGCTGTGCTTAATGTTGTTCTTGGGCGATGGATTATCGCGACATCTCATGAAGCTTGAGTCTAGTCTCACGAGTCTTTAAACATTAGTATTTCATTTGAGTTTAATGAGCTTTGTAAACCTTTATACTTTGGTAACTTTGGTTGGTTGTAAGCCGTTTTGGCTATTTCTTTCGGTTGATGTAAACCTTTTTTTATTAAAGTACCTTTGGTTGTTTATATTTTGTTATTCACTATCTTGGTTATTCGAGATGGTAGCACGTTCATTTAGCCGGGCAAGCCTTGTTAAGGCTCCTTTCTAAATGAGGGTGTGATGTTACAAAGTGGTGTCAGAGCATTTACGATCCTAGGGCATAACCCTGAGTTACTCTCCACTAACTGTGGCATTCATTTTTAATGGATGAACAGGTTGCAGGTTGGTTGTTATACGGGGTTTCGACGAGTGAGATAGTTAGTGTTGTACTTACAACGATTGATCTTATTCGTTTTAGTTTATTATTTTAATAGATAGTAGATATTTTCTGTATTGTTAAGGGATCAAGATCCCTTGAATTCATTTAAACCTAGTTGTAGTTTGTATTAAAAGTTTTCTTAAACTCAAATTTTGGTTTATGATTTAGTGGCTCCGCGGTTTTTATCTTTAGATTTTTTAAAATATCGCATTTTTCCGCTGCAACAATTGTGTTTACTTTATTGTATAACTGCGGGGGTTCACATATACCAATCGTAATTGTATCACTTTCATATCACAAATTTTTTTTTTAGATAGGTTATTTTGGTTTGAAACAACAAGACGGGATTTTGTTACCATTTATGGTCAAATGTAACCACAATGGTCCTACCAGTGTTACAGCTTATGGTAACTTGTTGTCCAGAAATGGTCACATTTGGCTGTCAAATGGCTCACAAAATCGTGTCTTATTATTTAATATAAGGAGTATAATAAAGTATTTTTGGGTGATATTTTAATCAAATGACTTAATGACGGAGTCATAGGATTTAAGTTGATTACATGACAACTTTACTCTTTTTTCGTTACTTGTTATTTCCTACACAATTATTACTAAAATTCTACACACAACTTTTTCCAAATTTACCCCTCTCATTTCTTTCCCACAAACCACAAAAGAGACAGAAAATAAGAAAAAGAAAAAAAACTAAAGAAATCACAACACAGATCACGAGACACACCACTATCACCCCCTCCCCATCTCCGACCACCACTTCCCTACCCCAACCCACCTAGGCCGGCCTCCTCCATGCAGCCAACGCGCGCCATCTCTATCCAAACATCGCACCACTTTTCATTCCCCTGAATCAACCGCCCACACCACCGAACACACACCTACAACCACTGCGCTCACCCCCTACATCAACCATCGTTGACGCCTGCCTCCCTTATATCCATCTTCGTCGATGATGCTCTCCCAACACACCTACACAAACCCGAATTGTAAAAAAAATGTCTTTGCAGGAAAAAAAAATCAATTCAATCAATTATATAGCATGTTTATTAATGAAATCGATAATATAACGTAAAATTTACTATGATATGAGTGAATTAAGATGCATAATTGTTAATTTATTACTAACATATTGATTGATTAGATTTTGGGTGGAGAAAAGAGTGATTTTTTTCTCTTTTTTTAGAGGAAGGGTAGTGGTGGAAATGAAGGGGAAAATGTGTGGGATATAGTAATTTCATTTACTTGATTTAGCAATTACGTTTTTTTTGTTCGTGAATTGCTTGGTTGCCATTTGTAGGACATTTTGATAAGAGCATGTTTGAATTGGGGGGACTGGGAAATAATGAAGGGAGATTAATCGCTTTGTTAGATCAGCACTAGTTTTGTTACCCATGCAATCCATGTGATAGATATAGGTTCTCCTATTAAAATTTAGGCGTTCATCTTCATACTCAAAAGTGAACATTAATGTTTAATTGAAGCTAAATTTACAGCAATATTAAAATTTAGGCGTTCATCTTCATACCCATTGACATTTGACACAAAATAAACTTTTTTTTTTCATCTACTAATAAAACGATACATCAACAACTTATCACTTTCTACATTAAGTTTTAACCTTTATTTTTACCTCAGTTTTGTGCCTTTTCCAATTGTCTTCCCTCTTCAAACTATTTACATGATGTTTTACCTTAACATATTCACGTGCCTTTGATGATGCTGTAAAGTTGATACACAAGTTTTATTGACCAAAACTGAAAACATCAATATGGCGAACATTTAACAAAAGAATAAAAACTTTCTTACATGTAGTTCATTTAAATTAAACCAAGTGAAAAATATGAGTTCATATATAAAACAAATGATTCATAAGAATACACAACATTACAAATTAAAGATACTTTATCAGACTACAAAACAACAACAATAACAATTTAATATAGGGGATGTTAATTTTATTTTCACATACCATATGCCAATATTCAGCGTCATCAAATACTATATTCAACCATAAAATATACTTCCTCCGTTCCATTTGTTTCTTTACGTTTCCTTTTTTGTAATATCCCGTAATAAAAATATATTATTTTGTTAAATAACTAAGATGAGATTTTTTTATAATGTTTGTTAACACGAAAATATAGTTAATATCGAAAGACGTTTGTACGACAAATGGATCGGAATTGCCTTAAATAGCCACGTGCCTAGTGACTTGCTACGTAGCATGCCATGTTGGTTGGAGTGCTACGTGTATTTCATTTGTATTTCGGCCACTTATTTGCGTTCAACTCCTCCTAATTTAATGTGACTGATTGCTTAGACATATAATTTTGTTAAATGTCGTATATAAAACAGAATGGTTTATAATTAATTGTCATACGTTTCGCTACAAAGAACACACAATTTACAAGATTCCAGGAGACGTAGGTTAGAGTGGCTGCAAATGTGGCGCATGATTGAGGTATTGCTGGTGGTTTTTAGGGGTTTGCACTGGTGCTTTTCAGGTCTCTTTTGAAGACCTTGAAGGTATAATACTGTCTTTGCTGATTATTTTTCTCCTTATCGCGGTAACTTTAGATAGGCTACTAAGCTACAAGTACCTTGTTCAGTCTTGTCCTGCTCTCATGTGTTTGTTTTGTGGTTATCAGATGCAAGCCTATTAACAAATGTATGGAGCAAGTATAATGATATTGTTCATCAGGCTGTATAAGAATACCCTTGCATTATGTACTGCATTTAAAATTTAAAACAAACCTCACTATCGGATGTCGCTAAATCGATACCATTGTTTTACAATCACATAAGAATATAGCCATGGTTGTACAATCAGATAACAATCATCGACCAAAAAACATATGTTGGAATCCCTAACATCGTAGTAAAGCCGACAATTACATATTGCGCTACGAGCGGCTAGATAAAGGTAAAAGTAGGGTTCGAAATCAAGTATAAATCAACGCAACAATAACCATTTCTGGGCGAGAAAGTAATCCAACATTCATATCAGTACGGCCCAAAATATAAGTAGGGAAACGATCTTCTGAAGTTGCTACCACGTCGATTTACGAACACACCGCATACATAATATACAAATTAACAAAAGCCATATAGTACATTTGAAAACGCCAAATGCTAGAGAGATAAACTAGAGAGATAAATTGATTTTCCCCCTTTTCCTAACCCTTAAGTTTTCCCTGCCTACTACAGCAACCATCCGCTCCGTCCACCGCTTCTTCCCACCGACCCCGCCGGAGATGTGGCCGCTCTGAGGCCGGTCTCCGGCGGCTCCTTAGCTTGATCATGGGTTTTTCTATCCTCCCTCTGACCTTTGTTCTGTCTTAGTCTGCCGATCTTGTCTAGGGGCCGTTTAAAGTTCGATCGATTCTCTTTATGTCTACATCTGAGATGTTTTCATCCCTAATTTTATGTGTGCGCTCTCTATACCATCTTTATAATTGGGGCTTTATTTTCTGTATGTATCATTTTTGCTTAAGTTGTTCATTTTCTTTTATTCAATGAGGAAATTTGTTCCTTTATCCCATACCTTTCTGTTGTGGTTTCCTGCCTTTTTCTACTTAGCATTTCAGATTTCCAAAGTTAGTTTTCTATGGATTAGTTTGTTGGCGTCTTTTACTCTGCAATGGATTTTCACTTGCCTGATGCCATTCGTTTAAAGTATGTCATTTGGTTCCCTAGTTTTATTTGACTTGGACTTTGGTTGAAGGCCCATGTTGTTTGCTTGTGCTTTCTTTCTTATTCTTCTTATCCCATGATTAAGTTCTTGTGTCGGTGGTTTGCTGTCGGTGGCGTGGGGATGGGTTGGATGTAGTAGTCTTCCTCTCCATGGATTATCAAATTCTCCTTTTCAATCTTTGCGATTTAGTTGCTTTGTATGATAATGGTACCGATGATGACGTTCTTGCTAAGTGTCTCATGAAATTAGGGGAGCCATCTTTTTCCACTGTCAATCTGTTAAAAGATAGGGGTAATGCTCTTTTTAAGGATTGTAACCTATCTTTAGCTGCTCTTCATTACACGTCCGCTTTAAAGTTTTTATGTTTTCTTGGTCTTCCATCATCATCTTCCGATCAGCACATGGCTTCCTCCCTTGCCTTTTCCCTTATTCTAAACTTAGCATTTTGTGAACTAAAGCTTTTGAATTATTCTAAGGCTCTGGTATACTGCAACTTTGTCCTATCCTTTGAACCATGTAATGTTAAAGCCCTTTATCATCGTGGCTTAGCTTTCAAGAATTTGAATTCCCTAACTACAGCTCTTGAAGACTTTGAGTCTGCCTTGAAATTTAACCCGAGTAATAAGGATGTCACCCGTGAGCTCAATTCTTTAGTTGACCTTTTAGCACTCAATCTTAACGGGAAGCGGGCCGCTTTACAATTCGACCCTCTTGCCATTAACAAGAGAAGTAAGCATCACGCCTCTTGTCCTGAAGTGACAGACACATGTGTTCTTCCTCATGAATCACAGAACTCTTCTTCCAGTATAAGTAAGCCGTCTTCCGTTGAGCTAGGTGATGACCAAGTCGGAGTTGCCGCTAGCTCTGAAGTGACGAACTCCATGAATAAAAACAACCCTTCGTTGGCAATTGAAGCTGAAGGTCGTGATGATACTACACAGTCTTCTGCTCCTACCTCGGAACAGTCCCAATTTTTCTTCACCAACAAAAAGCACGACCACAAGAGGTTGAAACTTTTGTCTCATGCCTACAATATTTTGTTGCTCGGAAAAAATGTAGATTTTTTTCACCCCAAATCCGGGGCAGTCTTGAGGGTTCGCCCCCTCACTCACAAAACTTCTATCCAGCCGGGGACTCTCCATGATGTTATGTCATGGGAAGCAGCAGTTCCCACTTCAAAGGAATTTGAAACTTCAAAGGAACTTAGCCAGTCAAAGGAGGCAACGGTTCCCGAGGTTTGTCATATGAAATCTGACACTGTTTATGCCGAAGAAGAATTAGCTCACGAGGAATGTTTTGTCCGAACCGATAAGAAGAAACGCATTTCTTCAAACACTTCTTATGCTAGTAAGACCTCTGTTGTTCGGTTTAAATTTGAAGCAGTTAGGATACATTCGGGTGAACAAGTTTGCCGTAAAGACAGTTGTTCCGTTGCTCGGAATCAAGTGACTCGGCCCACTATTAATTTGAAGAAAAGAGAGTCAGTTTCTGTCACCCGTTTATCTTCTTTTTGCAGGTATGCCAAGACTCCTACCGTCGTAAGGAAGACCAAAAGGTGCGAAGATTACCCATTTCAATTTTATGATTACTTCCCGCCATTCAAGAAATGTCGTCTAGCTGGTTCTCTTTGCTCTTTTTCGATGTTTAGTTTAACTAACTGGATGTCGAGTAGTTTAGAGGTTTCCCTTGCCAACCCATTTGAAAATGGGTATATGTAACTACTTATTATGTCGACTTTCTTTTATCTATATCAGTTTATCGTTGTCAAAAAAAAAAAAAAGCCATATAGAGGCCCAAAAGTTAAAACTAAAACGCCAGACTATTTGGCTGCAAAGAGGACACATAAGACCAATACGTAAACACTTGACAGACACACTACTATCATAAAACGATTGTCTATATGGTGACAGAATAACACATAAGATTAACATGCATACACCGACCCGTTTTAATTATGATCTCCTGATAACCATAAAACCGCAAATCAGACTCTTAGAATAGATCATAATTATACATTTGTTGTGAAAATAATCAATCGTGTTAGTAATTTTAGAACTGATAACATACTCCGTATGAGGTAATATGTTTATGCTAGGCGGTCATCAACACTTTCCATTCGTTTAGTAAGTGTGTGTTAGGCCTAGTTTTTAAAAGTGTTTTTGGCCTCAAAAACAGTTTTTGGCCAAACACATCGTTTTCTAAAAGTTAAACAAAAATTCTCAAAAGTTAAAAATTCATATTTTGCCCATAGAAATAGAAGCATCTATTTGTTGTTTCCGCTTTTGAAAAACACTTTTGAAAAATTAAGCTTGAAAAACAAAAACTCATTTTTGAGAATCGAGGCCAAACATGCTATACGTTATGTTAGGGTGCAAACCCATGTCCCACATCGGTAGAATAAGGATGGAAGATCATCTTTATAAGTGTCTACAAAATATAATAGTACGAGGCCTTTTGGGAAGGAGCCCAAGAGTAAATCCGTGAGGGCTTGGCCCAAAGCGGACAATATCGTACTATTGTGGATTGTGGACACAGATGCAGCAGAGGCCCAACACGGGATATTTGCGTATTTTTACAAATAACCACCATGTATTTCTGTTTTTACAAATAACCTCCAAACTTTTATGTATACTCCCCCAATCACCACCGTATATTTGACCTGAAACTCATTTTTCATATTTTTCGACTCTTTAATTAACAATTTATTTGAAATACCCATATTACCCTCATTGACTTACACAATCCTAAATTCACCCAAATGAACTGATTCATCTGAAAACCCTAAATCCCCCAAATCAATTGATCCAATTCATTTGAGCCGAGGGATCAAAATCATAAGGATCAACAATATTGTAAACTAGGAAGCAAATATTGAGTCTGTCAAATGAAAATCAATTAAATGCAGAAAAGTCACTTCAATTGTAGGACGAAAATCGTTTACAAAAAAGGGACGAAAATCGTTTACAAAAAAAGGAACGAAACGCTTACACCTAATTCATAAATCGATATAGGAACGAATTTGAAACCCTAAAATACCTAATTCATGAATCGAAGAAATGAAAGACTAATTAATTGCGGAGACAGAGCAGTGGATTATGGTGGTTGAGATAGACTAGTGCGGCTGTGGGTATGAAGAGTACAACGTAGTGATGCTAAGATCTGGTGTGGGACTCGACCAAGGTGGTCGAATTGGAGCGGTGGTGGCGTCAAGGCTGTTGCCGGCGACATGATAGTAATGAACTGGACTCAGATTTTGTATCGAGCGAATTGGTTCTTTAAGGTGATGCCTATGGTGGTGAATTGTTTATTGGGTGGTTGATGGTGGTAGAGTGAAGGACGGAGCTAGAGGGTTGAGATTTAATGAGTAGCTTCGGCACGGCGTGGTGGACGAGTGGGGTAGCAGGGTTGTTGTCGTGGTCTGATTTAAAGGAGATGGGAGGTTGAAGATGGTTGAATATGGTGATGGAGGATTTGAGGGAATATTATACCTTGGCTGAAGTTCTTGAAATTGACAGAAAGAGGAAGAGGGATAAGGAGATTGAGATTAAAGACCTAAATCAATTTGGGATTTAGGGTTTGAGGAATGATTTGGGGAAAAAAAGGATAGGTATATCTTATATTGTTTAAGTGATGGGGGTAATATGGGTATTTCAGATAAATCGTTAATTAAAGAGTCGGAAAATATGAAAAACGAGTCTCGGGTCAAATATACGGTGGTGATTGGGGAGTATACGTGAAAGTTTGGGGTTATTTGTAAAAATAGAAATACATGGTGTAATTAGGCCCCTTAACTTTGATCAATTGTGAAATTAGGCCCCATAACTTTTATTTGGAGCAATCAAGCCTCTTAAGTTTCATCAAAAGTGAAATTCAACCCCATTTTTTAAATTTACACAAGAATTTTAATTAAAAACAATTTATATTAGTATTAAACAATTTATTAAATAACTAAAAATTATTAATTCGCAACTTTACGAATTTTTACATAATTTATTAATCATTGAAGAACACTTTTACATACATATTTAGTAAATTGTTTATAATTTATATAACACTAGTTGGAAAGCCCGTGCGATGCACGGAACTCCTATTAGGATTATCTGTAAAAATATATATTCTTAAGTTAACAAAAAAAAGTCTAACTATGTTGAATCATGGATGAAAAAAACTTAATGGTTGGTATAGTTGATTGAAGAATTATTAGTACTTTTACCGTAAAAATTTGACATTTAATAGTACTTATAACATCAAGTGATTTATTTATAATATGTACTTTGCTTTTTCATTGTTGCAAACACAAATTGGTTTTTAATTCAATAAAAAACGCTTTCTTTGTTATGATGGTGCAGCTCACCAAAATGAATCCTTAATAAGGGAGACAGACGTTTATGAGTCTTGTAAATTATTCTAACCTACAACAACTACGTAAAACCGAATGCTGTTACGTAAAACAACAATTATCATAATTATATATAGTGTGTTCAAAGAAAATGTTAGATCTCTTAAACATAATTTTACCTTGATTATATATATTTACAATTAAGAGTAATTGCTCCTTATAAACTTCTCGCAACATCAAATCCAAACTGAATTCCAATAGAATTATTAGTCTCTAAACAACAATCAAAAATATATGTGATTCTATTGCATAGAATGCATGGGGCAACATCATTTATTAGTTTTATGACATCATTTAAAATCGTTGAGTTACAAAGTTAGTATT
Organism: Silene latifolia; assembly: GCF_048544455.1. Classification (NCBI taxonomy): domain Eukaryota; kingdom Viridiplantae; phylum Streptophyta; class Magnoliopsida; order Caryophyllales; family Caryophyllaceae; genus Silene; species Silene latifolia. The sequence goes on from NC_133538.1 coordinate 174,031,907, forward strand.
TTATGGCAACGCTGAAATGTTGATTTAAGTTACCATAGTCTGGTAATAGAAAACTATTAAATTTAATAAAAAGTCAAACCATGCTGAAAATGAGAGCAAACAAAAATTTGGGAGTTGATTTAGATGAGGAGAGATTAATCATCAGTTCCCCTCACAAAAACGCAACAAAAATGTTGGCATTTGGTATTGACTATATCAGTTGTATAACACTCACAGATATAATTGGATTGTAGACTTATTATTCTTATAATCTCACGCATCATTGATTTTTAATAGAAATAGTCTTTGACTATTTATAATTAAGATTACTTGTCCTTAAAAGCTTCATGCAAAATATATAATACGATACATAATTTGATAAATTTGTGAAAACTTCTTTGTAAATAATGTCTTTCGTTTGGCCTTGATACATTTGGTCTCTATCACGATGAGAACCTTAATCCCTTGGATGACTTTGCTCTTGACGCTTCTACGTAAAGGTGGTCATTACTAAAAACTGGTTTTAGCACATAAATTCCAACACGATTAAGTGATTGTCCATGACTCTTGTTTATTGTCTAGCGAAGCATAGCCTCATTGTATATTGTCTCCGCTTAAGAACGAAAGGAATCTTTGTATCCGAGGAAGTCATTCCTACGCTCGGTTCAGTACCTTTTGCCAACTTTGGAATCCGTAATTATCTTCCTTTCTATTTCAAATTTCCTAAGGCGATTGATAATAAGACAATGTCTCTTTAGATAGTCCTCTTACGGAGTTGATGTTCCTCAACAACATAACCGACATACCACACACTTGGTAAAACATACCATTATGAGTTATGTTAAAAAATTCATCATGTATACTCCCTTCACTTCTTAATAAACATCTTTCCCATTACTTCTCAAGAGTCAAACGTCGTTTATAACTTTGACCATTAATATGTCAAAAATCATGGTCAAATTAATGTATTGACGACTCTGCAACAACAATACTACATAGGATCATTGGGAAAAGGATGATTTACATTTAGTGTGAAATTCCTAAAAGATAATGAATTTTGCTCCCAAAGTCTAACCGGACTAAAATACTCTACCAAGTCTCGAATAATAGGAAATAAAAAAACGACTCCTAAAAGCAAGGATGTCATACGGGCGAGGGACATGACGAATATAGGCTTTCTCATACCCATATTATCAGTTAGAAAAATTACATGCCCTTAGTTGTCACAAGTAAAAATTTTCAAAGCCATAGATCAACTTGTGTAGATCTTAAAATAGTTCGTTCCATATAAATGTTATATTCTCGCTTATTCTATAGTTTTCAAATATTTCTGATATTTTATTTACTCATGTCCCATGGTTGACATGATTTAAAATTCAGTTTGAGTCTGAAACTTTATTTATATTCGCTGCATCCAAGACAAAAGAGATATAATTGGACAATTGTGATAGATTTTCCTTTTGATCAAGTTTGTTTTTTTTTATTGTAGAGTTAACAATTTTCTTATATGGAACGCTATTTATTTTGAACTAATTGCTTATTTATTCTATTTCTCATGATTATGATATATACGTACTTTGTGTTACAATGTCTCATTGCTAATATTTATTCTGAACAAATAGCTATTTATTTTATTAATCAAGTTTATAAAATTAAAAATGGAACATGAGATTAACTCCTAACAATAGGTTCAAAAGTAAGTAAACACGGGTAAAAAAAATATCAAAAAGAAATTTGATATTATAAAGGTCAAGAGATCATGAAATTAAAAATCTCATATTTAGGCTCTGTTTCGAAAAAAATAAGCTTAAATTTATCTAATCAAAATTTCATTTATTTTTTTTGTTGTAAGTATTAGGTGGATAAATTATTTACCAAAATAAGCGAAGCATATGAGAAATAAGCTACCTGTTTTTTTTTTAATACTTCAATTTATAATATCAAATATGGAGTACTTACAATGTCCTTTTATGCCATATTATTAAAAAAAAAAAAAAAAAAGCTTTCTTTCGGTTAGTTTAAGAAGTAATTTTTATTTAATTGGTTAACTGATCGGTTCCGAATTTTCAGTTATCTTTTAAGCTCGTTTTTTAGGTTTCAGTTAATTTTTATAATGAAATATAAGATATAGTATATGAATAATGTGTATGACATTAATATACCATATAATTAGTTACATAGTGTATTTTGAGTATGTAGCACCTACTATTTCGTAATGGTTAAATTACTTGGATATATGCTGGCGGTTTATATGAAATTTTATAGTAGATGAAATTAGGTGATACTACTAATGCGTGAGTCTACAATCGATCATCAATTCATCATATGAATAACACTATGAATTGTTCCATTGTTACACAAAAGCTTTGAGTTGTTTACACCCCCAAATTCTACTTCAGGTTTTCTCGGTTTCATTCCTCCATCTAATAGTCTCCACATTCTTATAGAAAGTAAATTAGTTAAATAAAAATAGTAACATATATAGATAGTGAAATGTTTTATGTATTGATACCTTGAATGTACACGGAGGCATTTATGTTTATGATTTCTATACACACACTCCAATGATTATTTAGTGATTACATTTTGATGAAATCGTAATTTATACTTCGTGTAATTACGTAAGATTACACTACATCATCTTAACATAACACTTTAATAAATAAATTCATCTTTTATCCGCCAACTTCTTGAATTTTGATGCGAGAATACAAACTAAAAATGTATGAGACCATAAGTTGGGGAAAATAAATACGATAACTTGAACTATTATGAATTTCTATTATCTATTTGATAATTTTAATCTACTTATATTAGGATAATTTTATTAAAATATATTTGATCTACTTATATTAGGATAATTTTATTAAAATATACTTGATCTACTTATATTAGGATAATTTTATTAAAATTTGTTTTAAATACTAAGAAATATTCTTTTATTAGGATAATTTTATTTATTTAACTTTTTTTCGAAATCTACTTTTGCTAGGATTTCTAAAAAAGTTGGACTCTCTATTATCGCTCGAAAAGTTTCTGCTTTATATATATGTATTGATTCATACATATACTAGTTTAGGACTCATGCAAAGTTGTACGGGCATGTATTGAAAAGTATATAGATAGCCCTTTGAAATTTTATACTCCTTAGTTAACAATATTAGGAGTATAAATGTACAACATGTTGCACAAATAAATTATTAGGATACAATATTGTCTTGAAATATGGCATAAGGCCAAGTTGTCAACTCTATGGAACAACTTAAAAGAAAACTGTGTATCCACCATTATTGAAGATGTTTCATATAGAGTAAGGAGTAATTAAATGTTTAGTATGACGAAAATGAAATATTGTACGTGGTAATTAAATTAGCATAAAGTTCACACTACTTGCCTACTTGGTAGGTAGTACACTGTATACTTGTATGTACCATCCCAGAATATCTGGAGCTCAATTTAAAATATTTGGAACTCCATAAATAAGATACTAAAACCATCAAAATTTATAAGGGGAGTGATAAAAGTGTATAAACATAATACACTATGGGGTAAAGGTCAATACTCGCAAAAGGCGACATAAAAACCCCTGTCTATTTACATGACTTCCTTTGTATCAAAATCAGCAACTTTACCTTGGAGAGTATAATGCCATCATTTTATTTAAAAATGTATAAGTAATACTCCGTAGGATATTCATAGCCTCTGATAGTGTGATGCATTATAGATAAAAGGCACCCATTGAAATCCAACAGCACAATCACACAGAGTTAATATAAGATCAAAGTTATCGGTCAAATAGAAAACTGTTATCAACAGAAAAAATTGATGTGTATATATTAACGAAAATTTTTGTTTAAAGCAAACATATCCGTGTTAAATAGAAAACCGGTTAAATAGATAGATGGAACAAAAAGTAGGATGCTTAAAGAATGACGATAAAATTGTCCCATCTATCTTGCATGTAGTAATATTTGACTCGTTTTACACTTAAAACGGATATAGTAGTATTCAGGAAGACCCATCATATATTTGATATGCAACTATGATGAAATGTAAAAGCAACTCCTAACAAATCATAAAGATATGATACCATAGTGATTAGGGAGTCGCAAGTAAAGAAAATGTGCTTCATGGCATCATAAAAGATCTGCGAACCCTCACAAACACAAATAACCGAGTTTTTTATGCCATGCTTGACGCCTTGACCCCCTTGCAGTTTATTCTCATCTACTCGGTAATAGTCAGATGAATAGTTAGAACGTAGAAGCATGCTATGTTGACTGTTCTTCACATTCAAATTATTCAATGGAGCACAATAACATATACTCACTCAGTTTCGATCCAGTAATTAGTTTACATTTTTACTTTATTTTGTGAGGAAAATAAAGCAAGTATAAACTAATCACTGGGACGGATGAAATACAATAATAACAATTACTCCATAGTCTAAGTGCATCAACATCATTACTTAAATTGTAAATCGTCTCATCAAACAGCCTATGCAAATACTTCATATTCAAAACTTGTATCATAGTGTTTAAAATCCCAAAGATGTTTTAGAGTTGTTAATAGGAATAACATTGCAACATTTGAAACCACAAAACTTGTACATTAAATTAGTAAAATCAATATTTTCAAGTCAGTAATTGTAATTACTCGGTTTAAAAAGGGAACAACAATTTTAGGATAAATTTTGGGTGAAAGAGGACAATTAAAACGTAATGAAGAGAGTATTAATAAAAGAGTTATCCTAAATAACGGAAGAAAGGAACACGGAATGAACTGATTACCAAAGCAATATAAATTTAAATTCATAATATGAGAAATCACTTCATCAAATCAAATGATATTGAAAGATGAGCAATCGTAAAATCAGAAACTTTAAAAATGCGATTATCAATTAGAGAGATTATAAATGGAAAAACAAAATAATCAATCTTTACCTTCCTTCAAAACTTTGCAGTTGATGAAAAAGAAAGAAGGGTTGGACTTTTTGCAAGTTTAGGCGGATGTAATGTTGTATTGTAAATTTGTAATTGTAATTAGGGCTTATTATGGTTGAATTATCAGTAATGTGTTACGGCTTAATAAGTTAGGCGGGAATATTTTCTACCATAAGCTGACACGTGGCAAAGATGACATGTATTGGTTTTTGTTTTATAGTTATATATAGATAATAAATTGTCTATATATTATAAAATTCAAAATAAAATAATTCTCAATATTTAATATAAATATAAAAGTTCTAAAATTATAAAAAAAAAAATTATATTTGATAAATTATATTAAAAGTGATATTAATATAAGAATTTGGTGAAAATTATGAAAATGAGGTTGAATTTCACTTTTGGTGAAACTTAAGGGGTTTGATTGCTCCAAATAAAACTTATGGGGCCTAATTTCACAATTAAACAAAGTTAAGGGGCCTAATTACCACTTTCGCGATTGTAAAAATACGCAAATACATGGTGGTTATTTGTAATTTTTCCTAAAAAATATTACTCCGTACAATTTTTTGCCGATAATGATTACTTAATAAGTGGGCATCAACCCTGTTCTTTGCTTCTTAAGCCCACCTTATCCTGGATTCGCTGGATTTGGTTGTTTCAAATCAACACTCAATTGACTGTCCCTCATCTGTGTACATCTATTACCATCTTCAGGGTTAGCAGTCTCTCGATTCACCGGGATATCAACCAATCTTGGGCCAGAATTGAGGCCAATTTGTAAGCCTACTGGGCCATGCTTCTGAGTATCATTAAGATTCTCAAAAGCGATGGAGTTTCTAGAGTCGGGATTTCATAGACGAGCTTGAAAATTTGCGGACAGCATCCTTTTTAGTTCAGGACCATGTTTCTGGCCTGATCTTCACAGTTTGACGCTTCAACTACTGCCTCGGGTTCTGGTTGCACTGCCCTGCCTGAATATTCTCGCCATAGATCTTATGACCTAAAAGCTCTATAGACTGAGTCAATAAGATCACTGAGAATGGGTTCCTTAGAAATCTTGTAGGCTAAAGTCTCTGTGTGTGTTTATTCCTGATAGTCCAGGTAGAGTTCTTCCTTTTGCCTGCCTTCTCAATCACCGTATTGTTGTCATTCACAGTGTTTCTCAATTCTTTGAATTGGTTTCCGCAGCATTAAAGGGCAACCATAGGTGTCATTTTGGAACCATAGGGATTACCTCTATATAATAGCACAATGTTCACATGGCAACAAATAACCTTCCCACCTGAGTTGTCCTGCAAAAGGAACGAAGAAAGGGCGCTTGAATCACAAATATGAATGCTGAGAATTGTAACACAAACAAAAGGGTATGCATTTCACTAAAACAATCCAATCCACCTAGTCACCTACATCACATCAATATCATCAAAATAACCGCCTCAAGGGTGTGAGATCGCCTTATCGATCAAATCAATACCAAAAAATGCCATAGAAAGTTAAACTTGACAACCTGAACCCTATATAAAACAACTGAACATTGTCAGCGCGAATGAAAGATATTTGTTAGCAACTATAGCAAGAAGCTCATTCTCCTTTAGACACTCTGGCGGCCTCAAGCTTTAACTTTGAGGGATATACTTGGCTAGAGCAACTGATAAGCCAAATACTAGGTCGCTAAATACTAGAATTAGACTACCAAATTAACAATTTCTAAAACCAAACTCAACTCTACACTATGCAATTAAGAATAGTAGTATAGCATAAATAAGGGTCGAACCCAAGAGAAGGTCTAACAACCAAAACTTGACTAGTGAACTAGTTGTAAAGATTGGATGTAGATGATATTTGCATTGATAAAATATATGGTTACAATATGAGAGTATATATACAAAAGAGACTACTTGATGAGCAAGCTAATAACCCTAGAAATACCATAATTACAAAGATACATTGAATAGGAAAGATATACAAAAGATTACGTAATATCTTTAACAGCCTCCCGCAAGATGGACGAGCTGAAAGCGAGACCAATCTTGGAGAGCAAAAATCGATGCCGATAACGGAGCAAGGGCTTGGTAAGAATATCAGCTAATTGATCATCTCCAGAAATGTGTTGTACGCGAAGGGTGCCTTGATGAACACGCTCACGAACAAAATGAAAAGCTAACGCAACATGTTTCATTCTGGAGTGAAAAACTGGATTTGCAGCATAATGGGTGGCACTCAAGTTGTCACAGTAAATGACAGGAGTACCGGTGGGAAGCAGACGGAGCTCCTGAAGGAGAGATTGCAGCCATGTGAGTTCGGAGGTTGTTTCAGCGACCGCCCGAAACTCCGCTTCAGTGGAAGATAAAGCTAAGGCGCGTTGCTTCTTGGAAGACCAAGAAACGGCATTGCGACCAAGATACGTGATATAACCGGATGTGGAAGTATAGACATCCTTGTCACCTCCCAATCGGCATCACAAAAGGCATGTAAACAGGGAGGAGAAGACCGAAACAATTGTAAGCCAACATTGCAGGTGCCATTTAGATAACGCAGCACTCGTTTAAGAGCCGACCAATGAATATCAGACGGGTCTTGCATGAACTGAGACAATCTGTTTACACTAAAAGCAATGTCGGGACGTGTAAAGGACAGGTATTGGAGCGAGCCAATAATGGCACGATACTCCGTGGAGTCGCCAGACTTGGAGCCAGCAGTTCGTGTGAGAGTTGGTGACGGCACCATGGGAGTGGGATAAGGCTTAGCATCCACCATTTTAAATTTTTCAAGTATATCGTAAATGTATTTCGACTGGGTAAGCAATAACCCGGAGGCATTAGGAGTCACTTCAACACCCAAAAAATAGGATAAATTACCCAAATCCTTAAGTGAGAACTTGCTGGATAACGAATTGATGAAGGCATTCACATGCGTAGCATCCGAACCAGTTATAACAATATCGTCAACATAGACTAAAAGAAATATAGTATGTGTTGGGGAATGAAGGTAAAACAATGAGGGGTCAGAGAGAGAGCCACGAAAACCCGAGGTTAGGAGAAAATTTTTGAGAGTAGTGTACCATGCTCGAGGGGCTTGCTTCAGACCATAAATAGCTTTTGTTAACTTGCAAACATAGGTGGGTGTGTCGGGATTAAGAAAACCCGGTGGTTGCGTCATATACACGACATCGGTGAGATTGCCTTGAAGAAAGGCATTGTTTATATCGAGTTGGCGAAGGCACCAACCATTAGTAAGAGCAATCGATAAGAGAAGACGTACCGTGGCAGGCTTAACAACCGGACTGAATGTATCCGAATAGTCAATGCCTGGTCGTTGGAGAAACCCTTTGGCGACAAGACGAGCTTTGTATTTGTCAATGCTGTTATCTGCTTTGTATTTGATGCGGAATATCCACTTACATCCAATCACATTCATGGTGGGTTGGTGAGGGACAAGAGTCCAAGTTTGGTTACGAATAAGAGCATCGTATTCCAGCTGCATAGCGTCACGCCAGAGCGGGTCAATTAAGGCTTGTTTTACGGTTTTGGGAAGACGAGAGGGAGAGGAGATGGTGGCTAGTTTGGCATATTTGGGATTGGGTTTGATGATGTTGTGGGAGAGGCGGGTACCATGGCCATGACTTGGGGGTGGCGGGGGGGGGGGGTGGTGGAGGTGGGGGTGGAGATGTGGAGAGTGCGGACGTGGAAGGAGTCGTGTTGTTGTTGTTGTGGGGGGCAGCAGGGGAGGGAGTAGGGGATGGTGTAGCAGGGGCCTGATCAGAGGAGGAAACAGGTTGTGGTGAGGAGGGAGGTTCCTGAGCAGGGGTGGTAGTAGGTGTCGGGTTTGGCAGGAGAGTCACCATCCAGTCCGTGACAGCATGTGGACGGGATAGTGGGGGTGTGGAGGTGAGACGTGGGAAAGGGAAGGAAGTTTCCACAAACTTAACATGGCGCGATACATAAATTTTGGATGTAACGGGATCAAGATGAGTGACGTACGCACTTTGCGTAGGTGAGTAACCCACAAAAATGCATGGTGTGGACCGAGGTTCGAGCTTGTGGTGTGTGTATGGACGGAGCCAGGGATAACAAAGACAACCAAAACAGCGAAGTTTAGTGTAGTTGGGTTCGAACCCGAATAGACAGGAAAAGGGAGAGGAGTGTTTAAGAGTGGGTGTTGGCAAACGATTTATGAGGTACGTGGCAGTGGCAAACGCGTGAGGCCAGTACGCAATGGGCATGGAGGCGTGCGTGAGTAAGGCTAAACCAGTTTCCACAATATGTCGGTGACGACGTTCGGAGTAACCATTGAGCTCCGGTGTATGGGGTGGTGTCGTGAGATGACTGATGCCATGAGATACTAAATTGTGTGACATCTTGACATACTCGCCACCATTATCGGAATACAGTTGAAGTATGGGACGATTGAAAAAATTTTCAACCAAAGCACGGAATCGAATGAATATGTTGGTGGAATCGGATTTGAGTTTCATCGGGTAAAACCAAATAAATTTCGTAAAATGATCGACAAAGATAATGTAGTATTTGAATCCGTCATGGGACAATATAGGTGAGGACCAAACATCCGAGAAAATTAAATCTAAAGGAGCAAAGAGAACGAATTGTATTTTGATGAAAAGCTAGCTTATGACTCTTGTGAATGTCACACGAGTTACAATTATTATGAAATGAAGACGGAATACTTAAATTAAAACGAGTGCTTAAAAACTTCAAAATTGGGATAGACGGGTGGCCCAGCTTGTGATGCCAATCCGGTGTGGAGGAGACTTGACAGACGTGAAGAGTAGGAGCAGAAAGATGGCATTCGTGAGAGACGCCGTCTTTAAGTCAGTCCGTGGAGAAGAGTGCGGCCCGAGATTTTGTCCTTTATGAAACAAGAAACAGAGGTGAATTCACAAATTGTGTTATTGTCATGACAAAGTTTGGATATGGAAATAATATTACGAGCAAGACGGGGCACACACAAGACATCATGGAATTTTAAAGTGGAAGACGCAGAGGAAGAAAAAACAAACGAACCTATGTGAGTGACGGGTAATGAAGAACCATCAGCAATAACAATTTCATCACCTCCATCGTAGGGTGAATGAAGGGAGAGAGTGTCAAGATCCTTTGTGAGATGATGAGATGCACCGCTGTCTAGAAGATAGCCGGAGGCCGTGGAGGAACCAGTGGCGGTGTGAGCCTGTGGTGAGGGGCGTGGTTGTCTGTTTAAGGTGCGAGAGGGAAGGACGACATTGGGATAATCCCGCTTGAAGGGGAAGCAGAAAAACAGAACATGCCCTTTAGCACCACAATATTGACAGGAGCCTTTGAAGGGTGGGTCTTGTTTGGGGTGATTGGCATGGGACGAGGGTTGAGCTGCTGGTGTGGAGTGTGAAGAGGAGCGTTGGTATGGAGTGTGGAAGCGAGAGGAAGACGCGGCATGGACAGAGGCAGGGAAGGGGGAAGGGGTGTTGTTGTGACTAGTGGTGAGTTCAAAGTTGAGAAGTTTTTCGTGGAGAGACTCAAAAGATATGGGTTCGTCACGAGCTTGAACGGCATCAATGACAGAGTGATAAATCGAGTAATCAAGACCTCGAATAATTTTAGCAACAAGGTCTTCATGGTCCATGGGTTTTCCGAGTACGGCTAATTTGTCAGTACACGATTTGATTGAATGCATGTACTCAGTGATGCTTTGGTTGGTTTTGCGAATGGAATTGAGACGATCTTTGATTTGAAGAATGTGAGCACGAGACGGGTTCGCATAGGTGGTTGCGAGTGTGGTCCAAACGTCACGTGTGGTGGGGGCTCGCATAACGAGAGAATGGATGGTGGGGTCAAGAGTGCCGAGAAGTGCACCTTTGAGAAGATGGTCCTGGCGTTTCCAAGTCATGTGGGCTGGGTTAGGGATAGTTTTGGCTTTGGTGGCATCACTAGGGTCGGGTATGGTGGCCGGAGGACATGGGTGAGTTCCATCAAGGAACTTGAGTAGGTCGTATCCGAATAGGAGAGACTCGATTTGATCGTGCCAGGACATGTAGGTTAAGGGCGTGAGTTTGTCGACAATGGAAAGATTGACAAGTAGTAAGGGAACCAATGGTTCGTGGGTGTTGGGTAGGGTGGCAGCGGAGGTGGCCATGGGGAAGAGGCAGGCGAAAAAACTAGGGTTTTTAGGCGGTTGGATCGTAGTATTCTGATACCATGTAAAGATTGGATGTAGATGATATTTGCATTGATAAAATATATGGTTACAATATGAGAGTATATATACAAAAGAGACTACTTGATGAGCAAGCTAATAACCCTAGAAATACCATAATTACAAAGATACATTGAATAGGAAAGATATACAAAAGATTACGTAATATCTTTAACACTAGTTGGGATACTAATGAAGACTCTACTACTAATTAAGATCCTAATGACAATTTAAACTTAACAAAAGGAACTAATCACAAACAATGGGTATTAACAATGCTCAACTAGTAGGAAACATAGAAGGGAAAGGCATTTGATTGGAAACAACATGAAAATGAGTAAAAGTGGAGACTTTGCTATTGTGGCAATACAACAAACACTTAATAGGCACAAAGTAATAATGAGAAAGAACTTGATGTAATCTCTTCTTAGTCACCAACAAATGGCAAAGCTTAACTCTTTTTACTCTCCTAAGGTTATCCACCCAATACTACAATATCAAGATATTAGCATACACAAATTAAATCATCCATGTATCCTCTTCAAGCTTAGTCAACCATTCATTAAACCATGAAAGACAACTACACATGAGCATTAAGAACCTTTACCAAGATATTCAAGCTAGGATCAATTCTCACAAGATTAAATCATACAAATGAGAAAAAGACATAAACTTTCCTACTTGTTATATGAATCCTTTAAATCAAATCAACACACAACAAGGTTGCTTCAAACAATCCTAGATAAATTAAATCATTTCTCTAGAATTTGCAATAGTCAAGTAAATAAGATGCAAGGATGATCAAACCACAGAATTATTCACTCAACATAAGAATTAAACCCAAGGAAAGAGTATTAGATAACTTTAAAAGAGATTAGAGAGTCTTACAATACCAAAGTTGATGACTTTGAAAGAAATTACACCAAGTAAAGAAAGATTAGCCTTCCATAGTTTGCCTACAACCCATAAAATGAAGAAAGATTAACATGAACTAAGGAAATATTAAGTTTTAATTATTAAAAGATTAAAACCAAGCATGAGATATTAATGGTAAGGAGGTTCTCTTTAGATCTCCAAACATGTGGGTATTTATACCCTTGAGCCTCCTTTTTAGGTCACAAACAAATGGGCTTTCGGAAATAGGAAAAAGGAAAACCCGTCGTAATGATCAGGGGAAAACCGCAGGCTCAGGTGGGGGCCGGAGGCTCCGGTGTGGGCCGCAGGCTCCGGTGTGGGACGCAGGCTCCGGTTTCAGCCTGCACCACAATCTTGCGAAAGCCATATCTCTCTCGTTTCTTGGTCAAATAAGGCATGCGACCTACCGTTGGAAAGCTAAAATCACAAACTTTAGCCTCCACTTGGCCTTGAATCGATACGAGGTCTAGAACTCGAGATATGCTCGTTTGAAGTTGACCCTTGTGAAACCGAGTTTTCAATTCTCCATTTTGGCTCTTGTTTGCGCATTCCAAGGCTTCATCTTCCTTTTGTTTGCTTCTCTTGACTTTGCACTTATTCTATTGGCTTACTCTTGGCCCTCCCTTCTTCACTTTGGTTGACCGTGACTCGGGTTTGACCATTAATTCGGCTTGTACAAAAACGATTTCTTCACCTCAACTTATCATCAGGAAACACTTCAACTACCCTTGAGATGCAAATGCCAAAAACAAGTTCAATTGACCCAAGTTACAACTAAAGTGGATTTGCCGGTAAATAGAACGATTAACACTCAAAACCGGCTTTGTGACAAGTTTATTCACTTTAAATTACCTAATTAGACGGACACTATTTGACTCTATCAAATACCCCCACACTTAGACTTTTGCTCGTCCCGAGCAAAACCCAAGACAAACAATTGAACAAGTCTACAAGCGAGGATGAGTGTAAATGATCACTCTTCCCTAACCCCTTCCTTCTTATATCTCCCTCTTGACAAACCACCAATAAAATAGAAAATCTAGACTCAAAGTTGACACAAACTCTTCTCTCACTCACCCTCCTTATACCATCCCTCACACAAGACACGACATACCACCAACTCCGACTCAGTACGCAACTCCACCTTTCTTATATCACCAACAAGAGGTGGCCACTCTCACCTTATCCCAAGGTGGAAGCAAAGTGGCCTAAGCAACTCCTAAATCATCATATTACACCACTTATATCACCCTCTTTTCACTCCAAGCAAAGTATGATCATGCTACTTGGTTGGCCACACTCCTATGCAAATCAACAACCAAAGTAGCCAAAACAAAAATCAACCAATTTGGGACAAGTATTTGTGACTCAAAAGAAATTAAATTCTAGACCTAACCTCCTTCCAAAACCCTCCTTATCACTCCCTTCTTGTCCCTCCATCTTTTTGGTGGTGCATTTTTCAATTTTTTGATTTTTTTGTTGAAAATCCCTCATTTTGCCTAAGGTGCCCTTTCGGGTTTTCACCTTAGTTTTTCCTTTCCTCTCATGGTGGCTCGCAACTCAATTTTTCATTTTGCCCGGAACGCCCTTTCGGGTTTTCATTCCGTCCTCGGCCACCTTCCCAATCTTGCCTTAGGTGCCCACCCTTGTGGGTTTTCACCTAGCCGGAATTTTCAATTTTTTTTTTTTTGTTTTGTTTTGTTTTTTAAATAATGCATCAAAAACATGAAATAAAGCTTACATATGTTACAACTAAACTCCTCCCCCACACTTAGTTTCCACATTGTCCTCAATGTGGAGGAGAGTACTAGAAATGCAAAGGAGAGTAAAGAAATGTGAAAGAAGTACGGGTTGCCTCCCGTAAAGCGCTTTTGGTTTTCGTCGTTTGCTCGACGCCTTTTCAACATTTTTCTTCTTCAAGAATCAAGAGCGGAACAACGCATCGCCCTTAGTAACTTGTCATACACACTAGCCCATAAACAAGAGGCGTGACCATAGCATAGATCACCCACATAGCAAGCATAAGTAAGGAAATAGTAAACACAAGATAAGTGTCTCAAGTTTTCATACCCAAGGAACGGTTTCTTGTCACGATAAGGCTCTTTGAATGATGGAATGGACTTGGTGAAGACCAAGTAAGAATAAGGGGACTCATGAGCTTCTTTGGGTGATAAGCTTGATGGCTTTTCAAAACAAATTTGAGGTGGTTCCTCCTTGAGGGGGTAAACCTCTACAAACTCATTTTCCATTCCCTCTTTTGAATATTCCTTGACCCCCACACTTGTAAGTTTCATGATTTTTGAAGGGTCACAAACATCTTCAAGAGCTACCACCTTCTCTTTTTCTATCACAACCACCTCACAAATCATTGGTCCTTCCTCATTCCTCTCAAACACCTCACTCCTTGATTCTTTAAAGGTCAATTTCGGATAAGAGTTATTTCGAACCAAGGAGTTGTTACCAAGATGTGAGGCATCAACTTCGGTACAAGGAATGTGAATAGGGATCTCAATGGATGGTAAGGCCAAAGAAGGTTTCAAGTCACACATATCATCTCCCTCATCAAATAGACCCTCAAAATAAGAGTTGTCAAAGGTGTAAACAACCTCTTCCTCAACCTTACTTCCCTCATGTTCATCTTTTTCAACAATTTGACCCAATGACTCTTCACAAGACAACTCCTCACCAAGGCCACTAAGGACCGAGGAGTTGTTCTCATCAACATGACTATTACTCGAGGAACCATCATCACTAGTGCACAAGGTGTCGGTAGATAGCACAACGGGGGAGTGGCATGGAAGTGTGGTGAAAACATAAGCATCCTTCTCATCATCCCAAAAACAATACTCTTTATAAGAGTAGCTCGTATCAAGATTAAGGGGAGGAGGGTTTTCAACCTCAAGATCATTCTCTTTATCATAGGAACCATCATCAAAACACTCATTGTCTAAAGTGTGAATAACCTCTTCATGTTCTACTTCCTCAACAAATTCACTCAACGATCCCTCAAGAGTAGAATCCTCACTCATATAACTATGACTCGGGGAATCATCACAAGGAGAGTCACTAGAAACACAAGTGGGTTGTAAGGGAGGTGAAGTAGTCAAGTCACAACTATAACTCTTACCCTCGGGGCACCGGTCATCCTCACTTTGAGGCTCCTCACTATGAATAGCCTCACATGCTACACTAGGGAGTGAATTTCTCAACTCCAATTCTTTACTCGCAATAGCCAACATAAGGAAAAATTTCCACTTCTCTTCATAGTTATAGGTATTGCCAATAAATTCTTGATTAGTCAATTTATCGGTAAGGAACAAAGTTTCTTCATTCAACCCATTATATACCACATTACAAAGCTTTCTCGTCTCATAAGGGTATTCACGTAGAGAGTTAAACTCTTTCATTCTATTAAAAAACTTGTAAAATAGTTCATCATGAGTTTGGCGACAATAACGAGTAGCCATCAAATCAAAGAAGTAAACAAACTAAGGCAAGTAAAGAAGTCCTATATTTACAAAGACTAACTACACTAATTAAAGACCAATAGTTCAAAAACAAGCTTTAGCTATGTTGCCTTCCCCGGCAACGGCGCCAAAATTTGATAGGCCAAAATACTAGGTGTCGTAAATACTAGAATTAGACTACCAAATTAACAATTTCTAAAACCAAACTCAACTCTATACTATGCAATTAAGAATAGTAGTATAGCATAAGGGTCGAACCCAAGAGAAGGTCTAACAACCAAAACTTGACTAGTGAACTAGTTGGGATACTAATGAAGACTCTACTACTAATTAAGATCCTAATGACAATTTAAACTTAACAAAAGGAACTAATCACAAACAATGGGTATTAACAATGCTCAACTAGTAGGAAACATAGAAGGGAAAGGCATTTGATTGGAAACAACATGAAAATGAGTAAAAGTGGAGACTTTGCTATTGTGGCAATACAACAAACACTTAATAGGCACAAAGTAATAATGAGAAAGAACTTGATGTAATCTCTTCTTAGTCACCAACAAATGGCAAAGCTTAACTCTTTTTACTCTCCTAAGGTTATCCACTCAATACTACAATATCAAGATATTAGCATACACAAATTAAATCATCCATGTATCCTCTTCAAGCTTAGTCAACCATTTATTAAACCATGAAAGACAACTACACATGAGCATTAAGAACCTTTACCAAGATATTCAAGCTAGGATCAATTCTCACAAGATTAAATCATACAAATGAGAAAAAGACATAAACTTTCCTACTTGTTATATGAATCCTTTAAATCAAATCAACACACAACAAGGTTGCTTCAAACAATCCTAGATAAATTAAATCATTTCTCTAGAATTTGCAATAGTCAAGTAAATAAGATGCAAGGATGATCAAACCACACAATTATTCACTCAACATAAGAATTAAACCCAAGGAAAGAGTATTAGATAACTTTAAAAGAGATTAGAGAGTCTTACAATACCAAAGTTGATGACTTTGAAAGAAATTACACCAAGTAAAGAAAGATTAGCCTTCCATAGTTTGCTTACAACCCATAAAATGAAGAAAGATTAACATGAACTAAGGAAATATTAAGTTTTAATTATTAAAAGATTAAAGCCAAGCATGAGATATTAATGGTAAGGAGGTTCTCTTTAGATCTCCAAACATGTGGGTATTTATACCCTTGAGCCTCCTTTTTAGGTCACAAACAAATGGACTTTCGGAAATAGGAAAAAGGAAAACCCGTCGTAATGATCAGGGGAAAACCGCAGGCTCCGGTGGGGGCCGGAGGCTCCGGTGTGGGCCGCAGGCTCCGGTTTCAGCCTGCACCACAATCTTGCGAAAGCCATATCTCTCTCGTTTCTTGGTCAAATAAGGCATGCGACCTACCGTTGGAAAGCTAAAATCACAAGCTTTAGCCTCCATTTGGCCTTGCATCGATACGAGGTCTAGAACTCGAGATATGCTTGTTTGAAGTTGACCCTTGTGAAACCGAGTTTTCAATTCTCCATTTTGGCTCTTGTTTGCGCATTCCAAGGCTTCATCTTCCTTTTGTTTGCTTCTCTTGACTTTGCACTTATTCTATTGGCTTACTCTTGGCCCTCCCTTCTTCACTTTGGTTGACCGTGACTCGGGTTTGACCATTAATTCGGCTTGTACAAAAACGATTTCTTCACCTCAACTTATCATCATGAAACACTTCAACTACCCTTGAGATGCAAATGCCAAAAACAAGTTCAATTGACCCAAGTTACAACTAAAGTGGATTTGCCGGTAAATAGAACGATTAACACTCAAAACCGGCTTTGTGACAAGTTTATTCACTTTAAATTACCTAATTAGACGGACACTATTTGACTCTATCAGCAACCTACTCCAAATTGCAAGAAACTCACAAGTACAATCTTGTTCCAAGCATTTAAACAAACATGCCCCCAACAATCGATTTCATATTTTCAATATAGCTTAACTCAATCTATGGGCTTCAATCAGTGTTGAAATCAAACAATAAAGGTCGTAAGAAACTATGGCAGGTGAATCTAAAATTAATCTGTGCAAACTCCTATATTACTTTCATAGCATAAGCTATGGATCATCCAGCTAATATATGTGTATAAGTGTAAATAATCTCAGCTAAACCTACTTAGTTTCACGATGCTAGATAAAAAATAGACCAAATCATGCCTACGAATATGTAACTTTATCATTGTATTCCAATTGAGCATAAGGGGTGTTTGGTTAGGGGGTATGGAATAGATTGGAATGGATATCACCGATTCAAGTGTTTGGTTGACCACTTTTGGAATGGATTTAGAAACCTAAGGGTTTCTCAATCCACCTCAATCCCTTGGAATCTCACACTCTACTCCTCCCCCAAGTTTCTAAATCCAATCCCCCTGGATACAAAACCTAAAATTAAGAAAGAAAAAAAAAACCCAAATTGCTGTTGTTCTACTCCACGTAAGTCTTCATCTTCTACTTTCATAATATTTATTTTTGCTTTTATAAAAAACTAGATTTTGTGCCCGTGCGTTGCACGGGTTTCAAATTTGTCATTCCTCTAATTGTTTAGACCTTTTAATATCATTTTGAATTATACGTAAAAGTTGTATTTCAATTACTCAAATAAGGTAATCCGTATAAATCTTCCTATCTTATTAATTTGAACACCTTTCAATAAAGTTTCTTTCTTTTCAAAAAATTATCTTATTATTGTATCTCTGTAGGCTTTGATCATATATACTTATGACACAGTTTGTTCTACTGATATTTTTTTATTTAAATATTAATAGTTGTTATATAATCTTAAGTGATATACAAAAGTTATAGTCTCTAAATTGTTCGAATATGAAGTTAGTATCAAATCGAATTTCCCGGGTAAAAATAAAGAAAAACTTGCAAATATGAACAGCACGAAACTTGTAACATCGGGAAAAAGAGACATGAAAATTCTAAGACGATGTTTTTTTTACTCATGAATCAACTGAATATAGAGCATATCCACACAGTCAAAATTATCAGGTCAGTTAATTAAGATAAGCAAGAGTAACCAATGAACCAGCCATACAGTGGAGAGTTGTAAGACGGCCTTCAACATCCCGGAATTTGTACTCCAAAGCAATGAAGAAATCTTAGTAACCGTGTTCAGTATCCCCTAGCTAACTATCTCAATTTTACAGGGATACTTCTTATACATCGCCGTACTTCTTATCTTGATATTCGTGCCATCTAATTATGTTGTGGCATAGAAAACTTACCTAGACCCTACCCATTACAATCATAATAGCAAATATCAAAGAAACTGATATGGTAAGTGTACCATGTTTGCCAAAGATAGTGTGAAAATGTGAAATCAATCTTTTACGGTAAAGTAAACTTTAGTTGATACGGAGTTGGACCGTGACAACCTATTATAACAACTAAGCGTCTTAAACATTATCTTTATAAAGAGATAAATTGGCAATAATACTATTATATGATACAATAATTGGAGTTGGAGTTTGACACTATTTTGTGCGAGATTACATCGTACCCGAGCTTACTTATATAACGGAGGGAGTAGCTTTGAATTTGAATGATGACTGACGACACACCCGAGCCATTAAATGCAGGTTGGAACAATGTACTTTGTACATATAAACATTGAAAGAGCGATGGATTATACATTAGCTATTTATATGTTATATCGCACCTTGGAACAATCTTCTTTTTACATGAGCGGCGAATTAAAAGTCTAATATTAGTAATACGTTGACTAACTCATAAATTATAACGACACACAAATTCTACATTAACTTAAGTATAGTTTGCAAAACTTAAGTGAGAATTTAGAATTCAAAATCATGTTGAATTTACTGGAGGGGAGTATAAAATCAAAGATTCACCAAACCGGGGAATCTATTAAGTGAGCAATTGTCTTAAAGTCGAACACAATCGTACTCGTATACATGTATACATGTTTTCACCCGTATACAAAAATTAGGTTGAACTTCACTTGATTTTAAAAATAATCAGGTTTATTTTATATAATCTTAGACATTTTGATAATGTTGGCACATAAATAACTTGGTGATATATGGATAGAGGCATAGAACCAAATAGAAAACTCCTGCACAATATCAAAGAAGAGAGGGAGCCCTATAGAACGTTGTAATTGGAACATTGCAGAGCTGCACTTGCACATGCTACGTCTATAAATAGCATAGTACATATAGTTTATGCATTTTCCAATCTCTAATCTCTAATCTAAGTAATTTGGAGTTGAGTAGGGAACAAATTCATCTTTAGCTCTTAATTTTCTAATCCCTATCTTACAATTCACGTAGCACATGATAGCATAGCACTCTCTGCAAGACTCGTTGGCTATACCCTTATCCTCGCATGCGAGACTCGTTGATCTGGATGGTCCTTGGGATAATGTAATGCTAGGCTGTTTCGTTCTTACGTGTCTGTGGCCTCGTTGCGTCTATCCCCACCTCGATTGTTTCTTGAGCTCCATCCATTATTGTTTATCTTCTACCGGGATTCTATTAAAGAAAAAAAAAACTTAATTACTCTTTTAATGTTGATTTATACGTAGAATGAAGTGTATATATACACTAACGATTTTAATGTTTGATTCGATATAGACTTTCTCTGATTGGAGTTATAGTCCTTATTATATTAACACATTAATTATCTCTAAATAATGCAACTTTATCTTTTATTCCCAATTTTTATCTTTTATTTCCAGTTTTTCCTATCCTATTTTAACTATTTCTAAAAGTTTGAGAGATAAAGTTTCCATGAAAGAAAAGTTATCTTTTTAGATTAATATTTAAAAATTTTGTTATTTTTTTAGATCAATATTATTATTATAATTAGAGTGTTTTAAAAAACTTGGACTCTCTAGAATTGCCTGAAAAAAGTCTCTTTTATATATATATATTGATTTGCTTGTGATTGTTCATAGGTATACATGATTCGTTGCAATAATACATGTGTCTATTGCTTTAAACAATATTTACGGGTTGTATGACGACTCGTATGACAATTGCCTTAAAAAATTATGTTGTTGTATAAGTAATATTGAAATATGCACATGATTGAATTATTTTCGCAGGATTGAATAGTAGAGTTCATTGTCTATGACCAGTTACATTCCGTCTGTTGATTGAATTACAATCCATTACAAAATTGAACCAAACAAGTGTTAAAAGGTTTGGGGTTCTAACTCCATTCCACCCTGGATTTTCATCCGAATTCATTTCATTCCCACACTTTGAACCAAACAGCCCCTAAAAGAAATGTTCTATCTCACAAGTTTCGTGATGCGCTTCAACCTATCGCAATTCCAAACAGAATACAGCAAATATAGCCCACAAACTTGGACTTCAAATTTGGACACTGACGCAAATACACATGGTAAATGTCTAAATTTAGAAGGGCGGGATTCGGGCTTTGATACCTGGTGACCAAAAGAACCATTCACAATAACTTCTTTCCCACTTCCCTCGTCGCTGGCGGCGTTCCTCATTGCTATACATAGACCTCCATATTTCCTACGTGTAATACACTCTCTCGCCGCCATCTCCGTCCTCAGCAACTGTAGTCGGAACCCAAAAAATGCCAACAATAATAGTCCACGGGAAAATGCAAACAAATATCAAAATAAAAAATCCTAACTATATGAATAAACCGGAAAAGGTAAATAAAACTTGAAATAAATAAACCCAACTATAAGAATTAACCGAAAATAAAATGAATAATAGAAAATAATTGTGAAATAAAAATGGGGAATGAGGGTGTGAGAACAAAGAGGGAGAATGCGTGGCTGGGAAGTTCTGCAGAATGAGCGGCATATCACATTTGTGAGTCAACTGGTTTTCTATTAATGCCATGGTATCGAAATTCATATATATATATATATCAATGTAATATTCTGCAGTAACACTCCAGTGTCCATATGGAACATCATCATGAGGCACCAACTTACTAAAAGGACCCGATTGACCCGGCCACTAACTACTGACTTGAAAACTACTCAAATTTATTCGTCCTTGAAATGACTCGATAACAGTGCATCCGAAGTGAACCGGGCCCTTAATAACCCTATACGGTTCTGATCAGAAAGACCAGGTTTGCTTACTCAGTTAGGTCTAGGACCATAAGAAGTTTCACCATGGAGCACTTCTTCCTGGAACTGAAGATCATGCTTATTAGCCTCCAGTTTCAAGGTCTCAATGACTGTATCATAATGCTCAAAAAACTTGCCAAAATCAGCTATCAAAGCTTCAATTTCCCTGGCCTCGTGTTTAGCTTGAATAAACCTAAAATATGCTTCCATGTACTTCTCCCGACCAGCCTTGGACTCCAAAATCATCACCCCAGAAGCAAGTAGAACATGAACCTTCTTCTATTTAGCAAGTATCATTTCCCACTTTTTTTATCTCACACTCACAGTGTGTACGTTCACGACATGCTTCTATATATCTGCTTCTATAGACAACACCATCTCATCTTAATGCAAGGTTTAGAAGGTGGTGTGGTTTAGAAGGTGGTGTAGCCGAGAATTCAAAAGCCTGACATTCATACCGAGATCTTCATAGTATGCGGACATCTTGCTCCACTATGAAAAGTTGTCCAGGAAAGTAAATGGAGTGCTATTCCTTAAGGCAATATCTATGCTAACATTCTCAAAGATAATAGTTTAGATATCAAAGAGTTCAGGATTTAGGCATTTAAATAGATGGACATGAAGAAATGCTTTTTTGTGCACAACAAAGATCGTAATATTCTTGTAAAAGAAGCTCAGAAAGAGGATCTGATACGAGTAGTGGAAGCTTAACGAATTTTAACAAACTTGAAACTTGTCACGTGATAAGCGTGACAATCTAATAGAAAATAACGAACACAAAAGAGGGTATTTGCTCGGATTAGACCTATAATCCGAACAATGGTGAATTATAGTCAAGACCTATTGACTATAACCGAGGTTAAAGCTTGAAAACGCGTCAAACTATAACAATGGCGGAACGAAAACACGTCGAACCTGTGCTTACAATTGTAAACGTGCAAACTGCCTTTTTATTTATCACTTGAATACCTAATTGAGATACAGCAGATGATATTTATAGCTAATTAAAACTGACTCCTAATTGACCTATAAAACTCCTACTGCTAAAAAAAACGTCCTACTTGGGACTCCTAACCAACCTAATCAACAATTAAAATAATAAACTTTAATAACTAAGATTAATCTAACAGCTAATTAATCTAATCTTAGGATTAGTTTTATTTGACTAAACTACCAAATAATTAACTAACACGCTGCTTCGAAGACGGGTAGTTATTTTACTTAGTCCCGAGTTCGAGCCTTGCCCCCTGCAACCATGTTCTTCACGACACTTGTATCATCCCCTCCCTCTTGAGAAGGAATTGTCCTCAATTCTTGAAGACCCAACCCACCGAGATCAAAGACTAATCTTACAGATACCGGCGCGTAACTGATGACGAAAATTAGCAACAATTTTGAACACGTTGTTGAACCATTCTTGATGCTAATTTGCAGCTTGTTCGCCCCATTTATTTTCAAACTCCCCTTGTGCCAGCCACCCCTCCACCCTCCGTGCACAAGTCTTGAAATTTTGTCAGCAACCGTGTAGACAAAACTGAATTGATAAGACGGTCTTTTAACCATTGCATCACTCTCCACTGTGAAAGCTCGAACCAAGTAGGAACCTAATGGGTTTTTATCACCCTTCCTGCTATCCGGTATATTATTTAAAAAAGCAAGTAATCATGTTGTCATTTTCAAACTTTATCTCCTCATCCAAAGAATGGTTCAATTTCATCCTCCATTGTCAGAATGTCGGACTCGGTTTTTCCCACGGTCGGAATGCATATTACGGCCCGCCCCGGTGTCATAGGCTTCAAGATGACCTTCTTTCCTTTATCTAGTAGCTCATACTCATTGCTCCTACCTCGGTGCACTACATCACGATCGAACTGCCAGGGACGACCTAAAAGAATGTGACAAGCTTCCAATGGTATGACATCGCACAAAACCTCATCCTGGTATGATCCCATCGTCAAACCCACTTGAACTTGCCTTGATACCTTCACCTTGCTTCCGTCATCGAGCCAATGTAAAGCATAAGGCGTGGGATGAGCCGTGGTTGGCAAAGACAGTTTAGACACCATCTCACTTGAAGCTGCGTTGGTACAACTTCCGCCATCGATAATCAGGCTACACCAACGATCATTTACCTGACACTTTGTATAGAAGAGTTGATTTCGTTGTTCCGCGCTAATAACGAGGCTGCATGCGGCTTCTTCTAAGGAACGAACAACCAAGGTCGTGTCGTAAATAGGCGCCTCATAAACCTCCACGCCCTCCTCTTCCTCCTCAACCTCCTTGAATGTGAAAATTCCACCTCACGCCTCCTCTTCCATTAATTCATCCCGAATGAAATCGCTTCACGCAAAGTGATGTTTCGTTTATTAGGACAAGTGTTTTGGTAATGCCCAAAACCTTGACATTTAAAACAACGAACCTTCATTAGACTTTGTTCTCTTGGAGGTGCAATCGCTTTTGACGCCGCAGAGGCCCCATCGGAGTGATTGCCGATGCAATGACCTTGTTGGTGCTTGAATTCGAACCACTTGCTTCCAATGTGTCGTTTTTGACCAAGATAACGATTTGTTCAAGTCACTTGTTCCATGCCCCCGCCCGCCTTTTGTGCTTCAACTTTTAAACTCAAACCGCAAAGAGTATCAAAATCAATATGGTCAGAACTCCACAATGTGAGCAATGTTTTGATTCAAACCCAAAAAATCGTGCCATCTTGACTCCTCGTTTTCTTCCAACTCTCCCATCATAGCCAACTTCTCGAACTCATTTATATACTCCTCCACGCTCAACTTTCCTTGCGTCAAATCCGTTATCTTTCGATATAAGTCCAATCTATGAGTAGTGGGTACATACCTCTTTCTTAATTTACGTTTCAAAGAGTCCCATAAGTGATTTTCGCCTTGTTTGACCGTGCCCTGCGGGATTTTAGATTCTCGAACCAAAGAGATGCTCCTCGACTCGGCCTTGAGTATAGCATACTTGCAACGCTTCTCGTCCTCCAAGTCTTTAAAATCGAACATCCGGTCTATCTTCCGTTCCCAATCCAAGTAGTCTTCCGGATCAGTTCCGCCAACAAACTCTGGGAGTTGTGTAATCTTGAACTCATCCACCGGCCTGGATGGTTCACCTCGTCGTGGCTGCCACCGTGGATTAGCCTCATGAATACTCTCCAACGCCCTACGAACGCTATTCATAAATTCAGGATTGGAAAAATCCATATCGTTAAGGATCAAGAGCCGAAGCTCTGATACCACTAATGATACGAGTAGCGGAAGCTTAACGAATTTTAACAAACTTGAAACTTGTCACGTGATAAGCGTGACAATCTAATAGAAAATAACGAACACAAAAGGGGGTATTTGCTCGGATTAGACCTATAATCCGAACAATGGTGAATTATAGTCAAGACCTATTGACTATAACCCAGGTTAAAGCTTGAAAACGCGTCCAACTATAACAATGGCGGAACGAAAACACGTCGAACCTTTGCTTACAATTGTAAACGTGCAAACTGCCTTTTTATTTATCACTTGAATACCTAATTGAGATACAGGCAGATGATATTTATAGCTAATTAAAACTGACTCCTAATTGACCTATAAAACTCCTACTGCTAAAAAAAACGTCCTACTTGGGACTCCTAACCAACCTAATCAACAATTAAAATAATAAACTTTAATAACTAAGATTAATCTAACAGCTAATTAATCTAATCTTGGGATTAGTTTTATTTGACTAAACTACCAAATAATTAACTAACACGCTGCTTCGAAGACGGGTAGTTATTTTACTTAGTCCCGAGTTCGAGCCTTGCCCCCTGCAACCATGTTCTTCACGACACTTGTATCAGTAACTCACTTATGACGGTGCTGAAGTCTTCGAACCCTTTGATGTTATTGAATTGAACCTTCACTTCAAAATTATTACTGCGATTTTCATCAGGATCCCTTTTGTTGGACTTCTCTCTTGACTGATGCAATTTCCTTCTCTTCTGGCCTATCACTTGATTGTCATCTGCGTGTTACAAATTGGCAGCTGGGTTGATATATATCATAAGTAAAAGAACAAGGTTTACACAGAAACAAATATTTTTTCCTGTATTGAGAAAGGCAAGTGCGAATATTATTTTGGGCTGGCTGAAAATGGAAATTAGGAAGATTATTTGGGATGGAAGGAGTAAAAAAACTCATAAGGTGCCTTTCTTGGAACACAGTGTCTTGCTTTTTCATACAAGTTCAGGCGATGAGCAGGAAGTTTGACAGCTGAGGAGCCTTTTTTATACACAATAAACCTGCATAGAGACATAGTTCAGTTATGAATACTGTTTATAACAATTTTCAAGACCTACAAGGCTACAAGAGCATGAAATAGCAAGTTGTTTCAAGTCCAATGTATTTACACTAAATAAACCAGTTTCAGAGTTTCTGTCAATGACGCGAACCCAAAAAGAGAGCTAACTCCAGATATTATTCATCCAAGTATTACCTTAAATCGGGTAGGCTCGACTAAATGAAAAATCTAGTGTTATAAACGTGTTTTTGGTCAATGGCAAATCTTTTCCATCCACCACTAAGTCCAGTATGTCACGGCGAGTATTTGGTTTCATAAAGTTCACCACTATTGGTCTCCAGTGTTATCAACGTGTCCACTGCCGGCAGATGCGTCCTATAAAAGAATTCTGGCAACCTCTCTGGTTCAACACAACCCCAAGTTAACTCAAAAAATATAGCATGTCTTACTAAAATTCAAACCCTGAAATCCCAACACGGTAGTAAAAAGGACGGAGACTGATAAAAAAAAAAGGGTAGACCAAAATGGGAGGTAATATAAGGTTGCTGCTCTGTCCATGGAATTCACGGGATTCTGATCACATTGCTCAACTCATATTTCGCTTATACATCAAAAGAACATACAAATTTCAAAATGATTTACATTATGCTTCACTCTCATCAACTGGTCTGTTATTCCGTCGATGCCACCACCATGTTCAATAGAAATCCATATTGTGAGACCCGTTTGTAACCCTAATGATGGGACGTTGGCAGTTTAGTCCGACCTCTATTTTTGGTAGATTCCACACACCACAATTCCATACTGGAAACACTATTTCTATACCTTAACAGGTGATCTGATCAATTGAGCCTGAAATGTCTTAGATACATACTACACATAATTGTCTTTTTAGGCAGTTTAGTTCGACCACAATTCCATACCGTAAACACTATTTCTATACCTTAACGGGTGATCTGATCAATTGAGCCTGAAATGTCTTAGATGCATACTACACATAATTGTCTTTTTAGATAAACTAAAGGTCATATGCGCAATTGTGTTTAGACATAGAATACCATTTCCAGACGCTAGGCACAGCTAATTCCGGACCAACTTGTACTACAGTTGCAAAGCCTGAAGGACCTCATAAATCCATGACACTACTAATTAAGTTTTGTATCCATGAAACTACTCACACTGTTTTGGTCCCCAATTAAGAAGATACGTCACAATACCATCAGCACATGTATAGCCACAAGTAATGTAACCAGTATTCAATTATTACTTTTATTTGGAAATTGTTAAAATTTCCAAATGTTCATAACACCTTAAATGCGAAATTTAACCAGTACTCAATGCTAGAGCAACACATCCAAATAAAGTAATATGTTACTATACTTAACCCTACCCGAATCGGCCAATTTCACAATAAGGTTATCTCAGTTTGTGGGACTTTAATTAAGGGACATGTACAACAACAATTAAACCACTCTAAAACGTATAAAATTATCAGTCCTTATTTCATGACGAACTCGAATTCAAGACCGACCTCATTTTTCAGCATATTGGTAGCTTCATAGATTCCAGAAACGGGATGCGCCATCCATGAACGGACAAATAAAAGCAGCATCTACCAGCACAAGAATAAAAGTAAGCAAACTCTGAACGAGAATATTTAATAGTAGCTACAGTTTCGACTTTTAAAAATGCATACCATCACAATTCACCAGATTCGTTCCAGCTGGAACAACGTACACGAACTAAATGACAAAGATAGACCACAGAAACATCAATTCAGTGAGTATGCCTCATCACACGAGTAGATGTTCAACACTTTAGCTTTAGCATGATATCTATTGTACTTTCTCAACTAATTTGCAGAGAACGGCATGTGGAATTGTTAACCGACATTCTGGTATTGCCGATTAGAACCTTAGCCAATAAGGCCTATCCTTCAAATGCATTTTCATACAACAAGGCAAATGGGGCTAATTGACTAAAATGGATGAAAAATGAATCATACATCCAGTAGGGACGAAAATCTGACCTTGCAGCAGCAGCATGACCCAATTCATGTACAGTAAAAGATGTTATAGTAGCAACGACCATGAATGCAAGATCAGCAAATGACATTTTAAACCTCATTGCCTACACATAAATCTTCGTTTAAGTTCTAAATATAATAATCCTCAAAAATCAAAAGCTCTGAAAGCAATGGCATGAAAAGAAAAGAAACAAAAAGGCTCACCCAAGGATTGACACCAAACAGCAAGGAGTCAGATTGTAAAGAACTGAAAATTTGTTTATGAACCATATAACTGAGCCACTGACCAAACCATAAACAACCGGATCCAAACTCAGCAAAATCGGGTTTCGTTTCATCTGTCAACAACAACAATACAATGATTAGTTGATTACAAAGCCAATATATTTCACCAACAATAACGACAACACCCTTTATGACGCAAAGATAAATAATCAATGAACCATATAAATGATTACAAAGCGAATATACTTTCAACAACAACAACAACAAAGACACCCTTAATGACTCGAAAATAAATAATCAATGAACCTTATAATTAAGCCACTGCCCAAACCATAAAATACGGTCTTCAATCGGCAGCTGAGGCATATGAAGCACTGATTTCGAGTTAAGTAGCATCCCATTTTGAGGAAGAGAGCCTTTTTTAGGTAGAGTGAGTGTGGAATGATCATGATTTAAGAGAGAGGGAGTGGAGCAATCATGGTAACAAATTA
Source organism: Silene latifolia (assembly GCF_048544455.1). Taxonomy (NCBI): domain Eukaryota; kingdom Viridiplantae; phylum Streptophyta; class Magnoliopsida; order Caryophyllales; family Caryophyllaceae; genus Silene; species Silene latifolia. Next base: position 174,060,580 of record NC_133538.1, read on the forward strand.
GGCAGGGTGAAAGGGATTGAGGAGAGTGGCTTAGATGCAAGTTGAGTAACAATGGGGATGAGTGGCTCAGATTCGACAAAAGGGATTTCCTCCAGTTTCTCTCATGATACTCCTTATTCCCAATTTTGCTTTCTCAAACAAAATATAACCACGGTAATGAACAAAGAAAAGTGTAACAAGAGCTCTTTTTCCACAAAAGTGACTTTTTGAAAATATTGAATATATACAGACAATCAGCCAGCATGAGATAGGTCATAGTTGGTTGGATTTTCGCATATTTACAAACAGTTACTACAACAAAATCAAAAACAACAAAAGCATCACCAAGCTGCCCTAAGGGTTCTCACAAATTTCTATGCAACCTACCCTTCTATTGCTGCCCATATGTTGCTAACGTCGAGAGGTTGTTGGAGTATTGAATCATTGACAAACATATATTCTACATGAAAATTATGTCAAGAATTGCATCTAATGACTGCTACTTCAATTTTTTGTGCGATTTAACACTCTCTTAACTTGCCATTATCTCATAAATGTAACAGAACTCAACACACAACACAATAGTTAACATTGGGAGCTAAAGCATAAAAACTCATTACTCGATCACTAAATGTTACAACAACTGCACTTGTTCCAAAACTATCTGAGATTGACTGCATGAACAATCCTTTGAAACCGTCACTCTAAGGAGCACAAAGCAAGCAAGGAAGCAAACAAGTAAACAAACAAAAACGGTGACAAACGAGAACGAGCAAAAGAGAGTGCATTACCTCCCCAATGTTTAGATTAATAGTCTAAAGCATACTTTCAATGGCTTTATACTCCATATTGGAAGGCTTCCGAGTCAACTGAAATGACATTATAGACACTACATCCTGTCATCCTTGCCTGCTGCAGTCCAAAATCGCAGCTTAATTTGTGCCTTCGTCTGAGTCTCGCCCGCAACCTATTGTCCAAATTCAAAAAAAAAAAAACCATCACAAAACTAACCAAACCCACACTACAACAGCATTCACAAGGTCACCCAAATGCCGAAAAGGAACCAGCAAATTGCAAACTACGGCTTCAAATGTACCAACGTTACAAAAGAGGTTTCCAAGTAATTGTAAATATCATTTAGGGTAATAAAAATGAACCTTAGGATCATGAATGAAGCCATGACCAGACCATTAGGGGGCAACACTCCAGTACAAGAAAGCTTCAAGCGCTCAATTATTGTCTACATTATTATCAATAAAACAAACCACAATTAACCAACTAAACAACATTATAAAAAAAATTTACTCTCCCGTCTAAATCATTTGTTTAATTAACAATTAACAAAAAATGAGAATAGAGACAAAAAAATACAGTTTTTCCAGCGACATTAGAGTCGACGATGAGTGTAAGGGGTTTGAAGAAGGTGATGACATGCTTATTTTCCGGGTCGAAGCTCCGGATCCTTTGATAAGCATTTTGTCAAACGTATGGCTTGGAGGGGCTCAACACACAAAGGCTTACTCAATTGCGGGACTTCTTGCCGTACTCATGGAAGTCATTGAAGGGAACTGTAATACAAAAACATGTTTGAGAATTTCAAGAATCAAGCACAGCACCCAAAAAGCAAAACTAAATAAAGGTGTAGAAGAAATGTAGGGCCAAGCAATTGCATACCTCCGGGCTCAATTGGGTAACCCAGAAAGCAAAATAGCTTGAAAATTTGGGCAACATTGGAAGCAATTGCATACCTTGGAGCTCAATGTGTTTGGCTATAGCCTGGTCTTCAACAAAAACTGCAAATATGGAGTACTTAAATACACAAATAAACTAAATTTGGGAAAGTCGCTCAGACAATGAATTCTTACAAACCCACCAGTTAATCCTCATAAAGATAGAAATGGAGAGAGGAAAAACCCTAATTTATTCAATTGACAATTAATGATTTACCTCAATAGATAACATCTAAATATCAGCATCAATAAGGATACACAAATCTGACGCTATACCACCGGTCACCATCGTCATTTGAGCCACCACTGAGCCATCGTCGACAAAACCCTAATAAGATTAAGATTTGGGATGAAACAATTAATTAGAAAGTAAAGGAAAGGTTGACATGGTATAAGATAGAAAGGAAGTAAAGTGAGAGGGTTGGAGGGTGTGGGAATGTTGGCATTAAGTCCAAGGTTGGTAATATTTCGGTGCGAAATACTAGACTTTGGCAACCCTTAATTCAAGGAAACATGTTTGTTTGCTTGGTAGAAATTGTGGACGGAAGAATTCAATGAGCTAGTATACGTGAATAGTGTGTGCATAGTGTGTGCATTGAATTTGTGGTATGAACAGGGTTGCCGAATACGTAATACGCTCGATACGAATTCGTAATACGAATTCGCGATTCGCTCTATTGAGCGTATCCGATACGTTAGCGTATTAAAAATAATATAATTCGTTAATTCGTATCGATTCGCTTAATGTACAAAACAAATAAAATAAAAAATATTTTTGGATATTCGTGATTGAAAATATAAAAAAAAAGCAAAAGTCAATTTTTTTTTCCCAATAATCAGTATTCCAACTTCCAATCACATTAATAAAATATCAATAAAACAAAAAAAATCTTTACAGTTCCCAATAAAGACTTTTCTACCCAAATTACCAATTCCCATAAACTTCTTCATCCGTTGATCTCCTTCTGATCTCCTTCCCAATACCCATAAACTTTTTATCAGTTCATCTCCTTCCTTCATCCGTTCATCTCCTTCCCAATACCCATAAACTTTTTTTTCTTCATCAGTTGAAACAGCCTTGAGCCTTCATCTTCTTCCTTAATCCTCCATGCTCGTCATTCATCAATGGTGACCAACAGCTTCATCTTCTTGCTTGATCCTCCCTTCATCTCAATTTTCTTTGAATCATTTCCATTTTCCACCATATCAAAATGTAAGTATCTTTCATTACTTTAACTTTTTTCTCGATTTTTCTTGTTTTTACAGACAAGATTCCAGTTCGCTCCATCTGAGCGAATTCTGACAGTATTAGGGCGAACTGATACGCTAACGAATCCCGAATTGATACGATCGTATCGATTCGCGATTCGCTAGGGTCTAGAGCGAATTAGGCAACCCTGGGTATGAACATGTATTCTGCATGTTTGGTTTGTCAAGTTTAGGTTTGTCAAGTTTAGTGGCTGCAAACTTGACTCTAAGGTATTATAAATACCTTGCTCGTTCACTTGGTTTCTGGCAGAGGGAAGGAAACAAAGAGAGCTTGCATCGAAATTGTAAGTGTCTCTTTGGTATTATACTTCACTGGAATTTGGTGGAGTATAAGGCAGGCCTTACGGTATTGGTCAGGTACTCACACAAATAACAAGGGGTTGTGATTCGGATAACGGTTCAACCGGGTTTGAGTATGTGAGGCATAATGGGTCTTCTCTTACAATAATTTAATTTAGAGGGTTACTCTAGGGTATAATTGGTGGCGATTTCCAATTATACTGGTGGTCTAGAGGGTACTAGTTTGTATTCCTAAATTATTGTCGGGTCCAAATTCGGTGTGTAATTTGGTACCGGTTACGTTGTACTGGCACTATCTTTATAGTGGCACTATTTTATAGTGGATTCAGTCTTTTCGGCCGGTGAGTTTTACCTCCGTCTTGGAGGGTTTTACCCTGTGTATTGACCCTAAATCTCGTCTCAACTTATTATTAGCTTGCGGTTTATTTTACTTTTACATTATATATCGATCGGTGCTTCCGTTGCGTGTGGGAGATTGGAGCTTATTTCCCAACAGGGAAGACCTGATATCAAATGAAAAAGTATTTAGCTCAGTATCTCAAAAACCCCAAAATACAAGAATCTTCCTTCATCACCATCGTAACCCACAAAAGGCAAAAGCAATATCAATCAATTGAACGAATAAACTAAAGCAATATCGGGTAAAATCAAATTAAGATCAGGAATAAAAGATTAAAAAAAAATGTGATTGTAAAATGAAATTGAAAATGACACACAACCACTACCTCTGCACCGTAACTTATCGCTACCTATCACTTTCAGCTACTTAGTTACTATTAAAACTAAGCATCAAAATTAATTCTAGAATCACATAAACTCGAGAAAGGAATAATAAAAATAAGAAATGACATTTAAAGCAATCGAAATTAAAATCCAACATCATTATCAGTTTTGTAAGAACAGCGCCATTGTTGTACAATCAGATCTGGCGGACCTAGTGATGGACATGAATAAAGCCATTCTCAAAACCCTTCGCAACAGAAACAAAAATTAAAAAACATCAAAACAAGTTCCTAAATAGACTTTAAACCTGAAAGCCGCATCTATAACTATCGGCACCATCATCAGCATCGTCATTGGCACCATCATCACCATCATGTCTCATCGTTGTATCGGCATCGTGGTGTGATATTAAGGGAGAATTGTGAACTAAAGAGAGGAAGTGAGATGAAGAGATGGAGGAAGTGAGATTGTGAGATTGTGAGAGGAGGATGCAGGATAGATGAATTGAATGAGCGGCTAGGATGCGAGCTGAGGAACAATGGAAATGAGCGGACCAGATTCAACAATTTACTATCTTATATATATATATATATAGAAATTGAATCATGTGAGGCACCTTTTTTAGGGTAAGGCAGTTGTACCCATCCTAAACCATTGGATTAAACAACTATAAGTGGCTCAGATGTTGACACGTGTCCCTTTATATAACCCAACAAACTGCTGATTTCCCCTTATACGCATTTACTCGTTCAATTTCCTCTCTTGATCTTCACCCAGATTTCGACGCCATTTCTCATCGAGCTTCCGTCCACCATTATCACCGAGCTTTTCGATCTCCATTATCATTCGGAACTTGGGTAATTTCGATCAACTAATGTTCAGATGTAAGCATTCTTTGTCCAGCTAGCTGTAAAGCTTACCTTACACCTGTCTAATGCGATCATGATGCTCTTGTATTTTCTTCATGTTAATTCTTATTTTATTGCTTCTTGTTGTACTTACAATGACTAGCGCTGTTTACATCCAATTCTAGGATTCTGTTTTACTTTTTGAATTCTGCGCCCGAGCACTTTCATTAGTTTAATTTCTTGATTCATGATTAGGTTCTCGGCTTTGAGTGTGGTGGCAATGGGTTTCATTGATGATTTGATTACGGGTGCATTCATCCCGATAAAGTCCAATGAAAGGGTGCTAACTGCGAGCAGTAAATATGTGGCCGAGAAGGTGTTTGACTTGTTGAAGGTATTGAACTTGCGTTTTCTTACGAAATCTTACCAGTTGTATACTTGTATTATTTTCTGTGTTTCGTACACCTTGCTAATTTTGAATACCTGATAGGGAAGCTTGCTACCAAGTCACTTGCTTTCTTATCATAGCTATGTACATCTATTAAAATTCTTGACCCCATTTCCATCCTGTGTGTTTCAAAGTAACACTTCCTCTCTTCAAATCATAGTACCCATAAATTCTAAATCCCTCTTACGAAAAAATCCTAGTACTCATACTCCAACTCCTTGACAAATACATTATGTATTCTATATGTACAAAAGTTAATTAGGAATACAAATATAAACTCACTGTTTTTGCTCTTTTTTGCCCCTCAAAGACAAATATAATTATAATCGTTGAAGCGCAAAAAAGATAAAAAAAAAAACACAAAAAATGGTAAAATCTACTCGCTTAATTATTTGTATAATTGATAGGCAATTGTAAAATGGAGGGAATATCTACATCAAATCACTAGTGTTTCGATAGGTTTGTTATTTGTTAATACATAATTTTTTTTTTGACTTATATCATCTATTAGCTCAAAAGGTAGAGCATTGTGTTATAGCGCAAGATGTGAGTTCGAGTCTCATATAGATGAACAAATATAAATATAGGATTTTATTTACTTTGTTAATGCCAATGTACGTCAACAGTTTCTCAACCAGTTCTTAGATTTACAAAATAAGGTAGAGGTTCACAAAATAAGGTTTTAAGTTTCACAAAATAAGGTCCAAGTTTCACAAATCAGGTCTAAACTCAGGTGAGGCAGACTACCTCGCCATAATTAACAACGACCTACCCGACTGACTTCAACCATTTATAACCAAGTTTCACAAAATCAACTTCTAGTTTCACAATATAAGCTCAAGGATTCACAAAATAATATGTTCAGTCACTTCGGAAGGAATCAACTTGATGGTGAAATTCCTCCTCAGCTGTTCAATGAGAATATGACATTGATTCATTTGTAAGTACCAATGAAGATATTGCATACAAATACTAGTTTCATAGTTTCATCTTCAACATGTTCTTAGGGTTTATTTGTTTATGTCATCGTATCAATCTCTCGGTCTATTTTATCATACTGTATGTCCTTTTCGCTGATTGAGAGGGAAGATAGGGCTCAAACTGCTGTTTTATACTTTTATTAGTTATTTTATCAGTAACTTACAGGATGTTCATAGTTGAACTTGTTACCTTTTTTTTTATTAAACTCTGACTGATAAGCGTTGCTGACAGACTTTTGGACAATAATCAACTTACCGGCAGTGTCCCATCGACTTTAGGCCTAGTGCAGAACCTGGAAGTCGTGTAAGCCTCCTCTGATCATACATTGCCAACCGTATTTGACAGTATAAGTGGCTAAAAGGTTGTTTATGTGTGACTAATATATACTCTTTCTTGACATGCTTGCATATCAGACGACTTGACGGAATTCCCGATCGGATCATTTCCTACCAATATCAGCAATCTTACTAACGTTACGGATATGTAAGTGATCGAAAACAATGACTATTTGTGATCACATTTTTCGAAATAGGTATAAAATCACATGCGACCCTTGTACCCATGGTATAAAATCTTAGTTTGAGACTTCATCTAGGAAATAGGTTGATTTGGCTTGATCTCGTGTAGTCTGAGACAAATGAGGCAAATATCACCTCAAAATGTTATCTCATTAACATCCAAATTTAATACCATGTTTAATAACTACAAAATTTACAATTTTTGGTCAGTAAGATTTACAGAATTCGGCATTTGGTTTTTTCCAGGTCCCTATCAAATAATCAATCGACCGCGCCATACCGATCTTGCGGCATGGACCTTCTTCGTAATCTGTGAGTGTATGGTCATGTCGTATTTCAAAGTTGCCAGAATACAGGTGTAGACCGCCATTATGCTGGCCTACTTATACAACTATCATATAACAATCTTGGTTATTTCGTGTTCAGGGACATGAGTAATAATACCTTTGAAGTTTCTAAATTGTCGTATTTCTAATGCTTTTTATGAGTACATTGGCTTTGTCGATGTCTTAAACTACGAGAAGATAGCGATTTTAGCTGGTACGAGTATCATCTACTTCTAAAAGAACTGTTAGCCCTTAGGCATTAAGTTGTTTCCCATAGAGCCGTTAGCAAGAGTTAGTCATGTATAGCAATTGTCCGTTAGAATGTAATTTAGGTGTGTAATCGTTGTCTAATATTTACTTAAAGTAGTTACATCAATACTCTACGTATCAAGATCAGTAATGAAATAATGAACCAATCTTTCCCATATTTCGAATTTTCGACTTCCTTATTCTCTGCTACCTTCGACATTCTCCTGAACCGGCAATGGATTTCTCTTGTTAAGAAGTATTTAGTATGTGTATTACTTCACCTGAACACTTTTCATGTGTGATTGGGATCAGGATTAGTGGTGATTTTTATGAAATGATTATCCAGTATAAGACCTATCTAATTGTTTGTCTGAGCTTTTCACTACATATACATGAGAAAGCGTGGCACTAAATAGGTTAGTGCATATATATTTACAGTTCATAAACCTTCTTTCGGATGAAAGTGCATATATATTTACAATTTTCCGTGTTGGCAGAATTATTTGAAGTCGTTTTGCAAGCAAATGATCCTTCTGAGATGGACATGTGTTCAATAGCGGAGGTCCGTTGATTCAGTAGGCTAGTTATGGATATACTTTTTCTGTCTCGTGTCATCTTTATAACGGGAAAAGGAAGTGACATTTATAGCTTGTTAATGGCAGATACCAGATGTTATATTGCTTAACTTGTAACTTGTATTAGTTTGACCTTCAAATATTGTATTCAACGGTCCTATTGGTGTCGATGTATTAAGTTTTCATAATGAATTGCTTATTAATTATTTAGCCTGTGTCTAAGTTTCACAAAGTAATATGTAGGATTCACAAAAAAGGGTGTAGGATTCACAATTTGTGAATCCTACATCTTTGTATTAAGGCGAAAATTCAGACCCTTGTTCAAAGTAAACGATTTCACACATTTAAGTCTAGTCTTCAAGAAATCATCTTCCAGTTTCACAAATTAAGGTCTAAAATTCACAAAATAAGGTCCAAGTTTCACAAAATAGGTGATTTCAACCATTTATGACCAAGTTTCAGAATATTAACTTACAGGTTCACAAAACAAGCTCTAAGATTTACAAAACAAGGTTTGAGATTCACCAAAAAAAAAAGCAAAATAGGTAATTTCAACCACTTATGAAGAATTTTTACAATATTGCCTTCCAATTTCACAAAAGAAGCTGTAAAATTCACAAAACAAGGTGTATGATTCACAAAATAAGAAAAATAGCAAAATAGGTGATTTCACCACTTATGACCAAGTTTCAGAATATTTCTTCTAGGTTCACAAAATAAGCTCTGAGATTCACAAAATAAGGTCTATGATTCACAAAATAAGGAAAAGAGCAAAATAGGTGATTTCAACCATTTATGAAGAATTTTTACAATATTGCCTTCCAGTTTCACAAAACAAGCTGTAAAATTCACAAAACAAGGCGTATGATTCACAAAATAAGAAAAATAGCAAAATAGGTGATTTCAACCACTTATGACCAAGTTTCAGAATATTATTTTCTAGGTTCACAAAATAAGCTCTGAGATTCACAAAACAAGGTCTAAGATTCACAAAATAAGGAAAAGAGCAAAATAGGTGATTTCGACCATTTATTGGAGCATACAATTATGCGCTTATGATGATTTGAGAGGTTTAAACCCAAGAGTAATGAGAACAAGAAGTTCTGAAATTAATAGTAATCAAATGGAGGGCAAAAACAAGAAGAAGTGTTTGTTTTTGTGAGAGAATTTTATGGTTTAAGGAACAAGTAAATGTAAAGATATGAAAGACTTAATCTTTCTACTTAATTCAGCCACAAAGGTCGAGATTAAGGTTACTCCACAAAGGTAGTAAGTTCCACGAAGGACGAGTTTTTGCACAAAGCAAGGTTTTTTTTTTCATTAATCAAATTCTACCTTTTACAATGGGGAACAAGCTTTTATATAGGCAATACAAGTAGGGATTCCTAAGATTAAAAGTGCCAGCAAAGGAGGTTCTAGCAGCATCCAACGGATGAGAATTAAACAGTACAATGCAATTCTAATAAGAAATAAACTAGTGTAAAACTTGGAGAGCAAGGTGAGTTGTGAGGCTTCTATTTTGTCTTCATTTGAAGAAGAGTGGAGTAGATGTTGTCTTTGGTGGTGTTCAAAATGGCTGTAGTTCAGACCATAAATCCCAAACTGTCATGTTTAAGAAAAGGACAAAGTGAGGACCACAGGTTTGGTGTGCATTCCTTCTCATTTCTGATTCTTGAGCTCAAATCCTTATGCCATATCCATCTCATCACCTCTATCATATTAAAAACATTAAAGCCCCATGCGATATCCTTTTTAGGATGGAAGATGGGTGTTTTGGAAAGGACAATAATGCATTTTACATAACTCGGCTTCAACAGGAACTCAGCAGTACTGTCAGCTTTAGTGTCTACTTGCAGCACCCATAAATAACTGATACCTTGGAACTACCAGCCCCAGGCTATACCATTTAGTAGCTATACGTGTTAGCTATCAAACCCAAAAAGAAACACCCATAAACATGGCCTAGAACTCAGTATATGAAGGTTTGAGTGGTAGCAGGTCACGGCTGAGCTCTTTATGTGATCCATCATTCTGTGGTTTTTTGCAGACATCATAACTATTTCCTCAGGATGAACCAATGTATGAGCCATATACCAAACGAAATCTAATTGAGTTTTCTACCACCTCTAAAAAGAACTACCCCAATATGTTTCCTGGTTTAGGAGATATGATATGTTTAGTACTGACAGGTCAGTTTCAGGAATGGTATAGCATTCACGCGTGACAATCTTTGAAGACTTCTTGGGAAAAATACCCTCGGTAAAACTTGTTGATTCCAAAGCCATTGGAAAGTAGACTTTTTCAAGATTTTATCCATGTAAAGAACGTAATTTTCTCCCATGTATAACTCCAGATATGAAGCAAACAACATGACCATAGTTCTGAATTCGAAACAGAATGATGTGCATTGATATTCTTTGCTTAGGGAGTTTATTTCTTGGATTTAGCATTTCCCCTTTGATTGGTACTAAACAACATAACCATATCTCAACTCCTGTTGCAAACTCCCTTTCTTCAAAAGAGTTTGTCCTCAAATTTCAAGATGTGAGTTCGAGTCTCATATAGATGAACAAATATAAATATAGGATTTTATTTACTTTGTTAATGTCAATGTACGTCAACAGTTTCTCAACCAGTTCTTAGATTTACAAAATAAGGTAAAGGTTTACAAAATAAGGTTTTAAGTTTCACAAAATAAAGTCCAAGTTTCACAAATCAGGTCTAAACTCAGGTGAGGCAGACCACCTCGCCATAATTAACAGCGACCTACCTGACTGACTTCAACCATTTATAACTAAGTTTCACAAAATCAACTTCTAGTTTCACAATATAAGCTCAAGGATTCACAAAATAATATGTTCAGTCACTTCGGAAGGAATCAACTTGATGGTGACATTCCTCCTCAGCTGTTCAATGAGAATATGACATTGATTCATTTGTAAGTACCAATTATGACCAAGTTTCGGAATATTATCTTCTAGTTTCACAAAAAAAGCTCTACGATTCACAAAACAAGATCCGAGATTCACAAAAAAGAGCAAAATACGTAATTTCAACCATTTATGAATAATTTTTATAATATTGCCTTCTAGTTTCACAAAACATGCTGTAAAATTCACAAAACAAGATCTATAATTCACAAAATAAGAAAAAGAGCAAAATAGGTGATTTCAACCACTTATGACCAAGTTTCGGAATATAATCTTCTAGTTTCACAAAATAAGCTCTAAGATTCACAAAACAATGTCCGAGATTCACAAAATAAGAAAAAGAGCAATTAGGTGATTTCAACCATTTATGGCCAAGTTTCGGAATATTATCTTCTGGTTTCACAAAACAAGATCTAAGATTCACAAAACAAGGTCTGAGATTCACAAAATAAGAAAAAGAGCAATTAGGTGATTTAAACCACTTACGACCAAGTTTAAGAATATTATCTTCTAGTTTCACAAAACAAGCTCTAAGATTCACAAAACAATGTCTGAGATTCACAAAATAAGAAAAAGAGCAATTAGGTAATTTCAACCATTTATGACCAAGCTTCGGAATATTATCTTCTAGTTTCACAAAACAAGCTCTAAAATTAACAAAACAATGTCTGAGATTAACAAAAAAGAGCAAAATATGTAATTTCAACCATTTATGAATAATTTTTATAATATTGCCTTATAGTTTCACAAAACATGCTGTAAAATTAACAAAACAAGATCTATGATTCACAAAATAAGAAAAAGAGCAAAATAGGTGATTTCAACCACTTACGACCAAGTTTCGGAATATTATCTTCTAGTTTCACAAAACAAGCTCTAAGATTCACAAAACAATGTCTGGGATTCACAAAATAAGAAAAAGAGCAATTAGGTGACTTCAACCATTTATGACCAAGTTTCGGAATATTATCTTCTAGTTTCACAAAACAAGCTCTAAGATTCACAAAACAATGTCTGAGATTCACAAAAAAGAGCAAAATACGTAATTTCAACTATTTATGAATAATTTTTATAATATTGTCTTCTAGTTTCACAAAACATGTTGTAAAATTCACAAAACAAAATTTATGATTCACAAAATAAGAAAAAGAGCAAAATAAGTGATTTCAACCACTTACGACCAAGTTTCGGAATTTTATCTTCTAGTTTCACAAAACAAGCTCTAAGATTTACAAAACAATGTCTGAGATTCACAAAATAAGAAAAAGAGCAATTAGTTGATTTCAACCATTTATGACCAAGTTTCGGAATATTATCTTTTAGTTTCACAAAACAAGCTCTAAGATTCACAAAACAATGTCTGAGATTCACAAAAAAGAGCAAAATACGTAATTTCAACCATTTATGAATAATTTTTATAATATTGCTTTCTAGTTTCACAAAACAAGCTCTAAGATTCACAAAACAATGTCTGAGATTCACAAAATAAGAAAAAGAGCAATTAGTTGATTTCAACCACTTACGACCAAGTTTCGGAATATTATCTTCTAGTTTCACAAAACAAGCTCTAAGATTCACAAAACAATGTCTGAGATTCACAAAATAAGAAAAAGAGCAATTAGGTGATTTCAACCATTTATGACCAAGTTTCGGAATATTATCTTCCGGTTTCACAAAACAAGATGTAAAATTCACCAAACAATGTCTGAGATTCACAAAATAAGAAAAAGAGCAATTATGTGATTTCAACCACTTATGACCAAGTTTAAGAATATTATCTTCTAGGTTCACAAAGGTTTGAGATTCAGAAAAAAAGAGCAAAATAGGTGATTTCAACCACCTATTTATCCAAACCTTTTGCCCCGCTATTTATCCAAGGACACCACAAGAGACAATGAACTCGGATAATCCCCAATCATTATTGGATCCAGAAACCTGATTATACAGAACATCATTGTTAAGTACTCCGTAGTGATATTTTCGTAGTTGCATTATTTTCTAAAGTATTTCAAGTTGAAAATCCATAAGGCATGGCAACTTATTTCAATCAACCTCGAACATCGTCGGCAACTCAGGTCCGCTACATTTATACGTGCATTTACATTAACTCTACATAGAATAACATCTTTGATTGCCCTCCACAAGAATACCCCAACTTCTGGAGGAATTTTAAGCTTTCAAAGTTGAGTCCAGTAGCCATCATTATTTGAGCTTGAGGATGCTTGTACCATGTCTGTCATATTTCTCACAAAATGATATGCAGACTTAACAGTGAATAACCCTTTCTTTCAAAATGATCTAAGATTCACAAAACAAGGTCTGAGATTCACAAAATAAGAAAAAGAACAATTAGGTGATTTCAACCACTTATGACCAAGTTTAAGAATATTATCTTCTAGTTTCACAAAACAAGCTCTAAGATTCACAAAACAATGTCTGAGATTCACAAAATAAGAAAAAGAGCAATTAGTTGATTTCAACCATTTATGACCAAGTTTCGGAATATTATCTTCTAGTTTCACAAAACAAGCTCTAAGATTCACAAAACAATGTCTGAGATTCACAAAAAGAGGAAAATACGTAATTTCAACCATTTATGAATAATTTTTATAATATTGCCTTCTAGTTTCACAAAACATCTTTGTAAAATTCACAAAACAAGATCTATGATTCACAAAATAAGAAAAATAGCAAAATAGGTGATTTCAACCACTTACGACCAATTTTCGGAATATTAGCTTCTAGTTTCACAAAACTAGCTCTAAGATTCACAAAACAATGTCTGAGATTCACAAATAAGAAAAAGAGCAATTAGGTGATTTCAACCATTTATGACCAAGTTTCGGAATATTATCTTCCGGTTTCACAAAACAAGATGTAAAATTCACTAAACAATGTCTGAGATTCACAAAATAAGAAAAAGAGCAATTTGACTGAGACTCTCCATCAGTAGTTGGTTCTGGTGTCTGATCTTTAGGAGACAAACGCATGGATAAACTGCTGGTAAATCTTGCAAAAGCCGACTTCCCTGAGTTCCCATCTGGTGAATCCTCTTGTCCTCCAGCCAAAGGTTGTGGAATTTTCAAGTTCTTTGCCCATGAAGACAACCCCGAGAGTGATTGCTTGGTGGATGCCTCATTTGCAGTGCTATTTACTTGAAGCATCACCGGGACAGGACGGAGGGCACTATGTCCGAAGCAGTGGTAGCAGGTGTAGTTGATGTGTCCCGAGACTCAGTATCGATCTTAATAACCACTTGAGTCGGAGCTCAAAGCTCATACATTTAACTTATGTATGTTATGTACTGCATTTAAGAGCACAAAAAAAATTTGACTATCAAAGGTAAGTTACATAGCACGTTAACCGTATCTCAATCAATAACTTCAATTTGACTTTTTAATTGATTAAATTTAACTTCAGCCTGTCTGCAGTTCTCACACTTTATGTTACTCTTCCTAATAATTAAGGTTTGTTGATACTACACAAATTTCTCAGTGAATGGATGGCAACAATTCATACCCTCAGGTCGCTATTTCGAGCAAAAGAAACAAGTGAAACAGAACCTTAGAAACAATGGCGTAGCAAATTAGCAATCTAATCTTTTTATCAGAACAACAATTAGCATCATAATATATTCTAGCTAATTTTACGAAATTGGCGATTTCAGCATCTGTAATTTCTTATAATCAGTGACCTATCTTAATATGTTGAATGATCATTCGTCCCAATCATTTGTTTGACTTCGATTAAAACACCCCCCACAAATTGAACCTTATATTTAGGAAATCGCTCAATTTTGATCAAAATCGAGCCTAATATCATCTATTTATGAGTGAATTAACAGAATTATATGAATGAATATGCTCAATTTTGATCAAAATTATGAAATTACACGAAATTAATCGAAATCTTCTTTTTAAATTCTTTGAAATCACGTTGTTGCATCTTTGTTTTGATGAAATCTACGAGCAATCGTTTGCATGATTTTAGGCGATTCGAATTTTGGAGAACGAAAAATCGATGTGATGGAAGAATTTTGTTTATTATATTTGAGAGATAGAGTGTAAAGTATTTTGTTATTTATTTGTTTGTGGCAGATAATTTGGGACAAATTTTCAGCCCATATTAAATGAGTCGTGCTAACAGTCCGCCCAGTTCAACGAAGGAATTTGGTGAGGCCGGCCGCCTCGCCATAATTAACGGCCTCACCAGATCCGGCCTCTCTCTCTCTCTCTCTCTCTCTATATATATATATATATATATATATATATATATAACTGGGTTGAAATATTGTGGATCCGTCACGTGTCCCAAACAGCCTTAATAACAAGCATTAATTACAATTAATCATTTCATATAAAGATAATAAATGAAGCATAAATCTCAGTAAATATTAATTATAATTTATAAATTTTTATTATAAAATTACATTAAATAATTACGTTGATTTGTTTCTAAATTTATTAAAAAAATATTTTGATAAAAATTCTAAATCAATATATATATATATATATATATATATATATATATATATATATATATCTATATTAATAAAGGAAGCTTTTTTCGAACGATTACAGAGAGTCCAAGGTTTACGAACTACTTTCGAGTTATTATAAAATATAAAATTTAAAAAAATATGTAAGAGCTATTATACATCTACTATACTATTTTATGAACTTGATCATAATAACAATAAGATAAGAAATAGAGTTCAACTATAACAATAAGATAAGAAATAGAGTTCAGCTACTCTTTGAAATAACTTTGTAGTATAAATACTGTATATAGACTCCACAAACAAATAATTTTTTCTGATCCAATTTATTAATTTTTCTGACCCAATTTATTTTAAATTGCAAGCTGATTTTTTGTTTTGTTTTCGCAAGCGTGCTTAGATAATTTATTTGTACTAATGGTATTTTATGTACTTTATTTGTACTAATGGTATTTTATGTTGAAATTTCAGGTACGAAAAGGATTAAAAAGTTTGTTGACCTTAATAGGAATATTTATAATAGTTGGGCCTCAACCATCACCTTAAGGTTTTGGTTGAGTTGGTTCATCTATCATGGTATCAGAGCCAGTGTGACCGAAGGTCACGGGTTCGAATCCTGGCAACCTCAAAACCCCTCAAAAACTCTCGAAGTGGAAACCCAACACACGGTACGGGGGAGCCGGTGCACAACTAACCACTCTTCAAGCCCAACGGGCATTTGAGTGAGGGAGCGTTATAGGAATATTTATAATAGTTGGGCCTCAACTATCACCTTAATGTTTTGGTTCGATTTTTGATAATAATGTACACACAATTATCGCTAAAGCATCTTTTCAAGCTACAAAGCTTGGGGTATGTACTCCCTTGCCAAACACACACACTGTCGCTTTAGCTACTAACTATATAACCATTTGTATATAAGATGGATTACACGGTTATCCCTTTCTCTAATTAATAGGAATATTTATAATTGTTGGGCCTCAACCATCACCTTAAGGTTTTGGAACCATCACCTTAAGGTTTTGGTTGAGATGGTTCATCTATCATGGTATCAGAGTCGGTGTGACCGAAGGTCACGGGTTCAAATCCTGGCAACCTCAAAACTCCTCAAAAACTCGAAGTGGATTCCAGCACACAGGCCGGGAAGCCGGTGCACAACCAACCACTCTTCAAGCCCAATGGGCATTTGAGTGAGGGAGCGTAATAGGAATATTTATAATTGTTGGGCCTCAACCATCACTTTAAGGTGAGGGTTGAGGCCCAACAATTATAAATATTCCTATTAGATCTCTCTTTTTTTTTTGAAGATTCTTTGTATTTTCTTTTTGCAGCACACGGTAAAAGCAATAGGAAACTTAAACACATGTAAGTAGTACTGTAGTAATAATGTTAATGAAGAAACTCATCGGAATTTGCAGGAATGACTTCGCTGTTACGGTGAATATTATGAGCGACTATGCCTTCATAATGAATCACAATTTTAGGGATAAGGTTTGAGTTTCGGCGCGGCGAGTCGGCAACCGCCAAGCTTGGCTCATTCCTACGTCCCTATCCTTCATTATGTGAACAGTTAGGATCTTGCCTCGACTCTGATATACAAATAGAGTTCTATGTGACCGGACTAACTGATTTATTGGGAAGAAATCGTACCAAGATAAAATAGCAAGTGCGGTTTTACTGCTGGGTGTTAAAGGCGTCGCCATATTATCGGGCAATTGGCTAATGAAAACAAAAATGGAGAAGGGTAAATTAACTTTTTATAATCTTATCTATATTAATACAAAAGACAATACTCAATCCTCAGCGTGCCACGTCATTAATGCCGTCTTTTTTTGGAAATTCATGTTACGGTGGGACCCATGAGTGTGCAATGTATTTATTTATTCAGATATCCGTCTTTTCAAACATGCGATAAATTTCGTCTTACAACAAATTCTATGAAATCATATTATGAAAAAATTCTTTGATTTAATATTATGAAAAAAATTTATACATTCCGTGTAAATAAAATTAATAACATATGCGCAGAATGAATTACAAATGTGAGTAAATGAAATTTAATTACATAATTTTTAAAACAAAATTACCCAATAATAAAATTACATAATTTCAGGAACGAATTACATTATATACGGGAGCGAACATAAAACGCAAATGAATTACAAAAATGAATTACATGTATCTTATATCTTTATTAATTCAGAAAACAATGCTGAATGGAGAATGCGCCACGTCATTTGTACAACTTTTTTTTTTTTTTTGGAAATTCAGGTTATGGTGGGCCCTGTTGGTGTGTAAAGAATTTATTTCTTCAAATCGTTTGCCAATACAAGCATACGACAATTTCCGTCTTAAAAAATAATTTATGAAATAATTACATACAATCGGAATAAATGAAATTAGTTGCATATAATCGGAATGAATTACAAATCGGAATAAATGAAATAAATTACATATAATTGAAATGAATTACATAATTAATAATAAAATTACATAATTACGAGAATAAATTACATTTAATTACGGGAATGAATTACATATAATGGGAATATATTACAAAAATTAATGAAATTAATTATCACAAACAATGCGAATAAATTAAAAAACTTAAATAATTTTTAAAATTAGATAGTACGATGTTGTTGAGCGTTTAGTGAGAGATCAATGTGCCGAGTATGGTAAAACTCTTACTGATGTTAACCCGTCTGTAACTGGAAATGAACATTCACCCGGTAGCTGTGGTTTTAACGAATCCCATTTACGTGAAGAATGTCCATTTCCAGTTAGATCATTGATCTACATTAAACATGTAGATCACTGATATAGAACTATTAGATAATTACAAATCAAAAAACATTCATACCATCCTAAATACAAACCCGTGCAATTTTGCACGGGTTTAAAACTAGTTATGATAATTTTACGAGAAGGGAATTAAAAAGCCTCAGAAAGATGAGGAAGGATAAACTTACTGCAAAGGGTATTAATGTCATTTAATATAAGATACTATAGCTCATCTTATTATAGGAGGATTTTATATAAATTATCATGTCCCCAGACGGTAAAATAATCTCTTTATTTAAAGCAAGTTCGAACATGGTATTAGAAGTTATTTTCATAAATGCATAGCCTTTTCTCCCAAAAATTTTGTATATAGAGTTTTCATACAATATTACACTATTTTGTTTGGGTGTTTTGCAGGTTTTATAATAGTTATATTGTGGTGACGATGAACAAGTATTAATAAGCTATATATTGTTGATGAGCAAAATTAACTATACCAACACTTTTGTGTACTATTTTCATCGTAATAATACAAGTTCTTATATCAATAGAATCATGTAGGATGTGGAATTTGTGGCTAACAAATATGGACTTCTTCTTTGATAGATAATGACATGGTTTGTTAACTATATATCAATGTGTTGTATTACACTTGCAATAATAAAGGCATTCATGATAGGTAATAAATAATCGGGACAGAGGGAGTATATTGTAGGTGTACCAGAAAAGCAATATATATTTCTTCCCAAAAAAAAGCAATATATATTGTATGCAAATACGTTAAAAATATAAGAATTTTTAGCGGTGTTAAAAAGTGACCATTTTATGTTAAAAAGTGATTACTTTTTAACATTAAATGGTAATTTTTTTAAGTAATTACACCATACGCCAATCTTATAATATAATATGTGAATCAGTGATTGAAGTTGATATAAGCAAAAAATAGGAAGTATTTGGTTATAAAAGGTAATTTTGTTGGCTAGCATACATTGAGATCTACAATCGTTCCTCATTAATTTTGTGAAGGTAATTTTAATCTTTCTTCATTAATTATTAATCTAGTTCATGTTATTATTTCTTTGTTCTTGTTATATGTCTTTAATCATGTTTTCATCAATTATTGTTGTTGTTAATCTTATTACTATGAGTAGCTAAACCTTTCATCTAGGGTAAGGATCTAGGTTGATTAGAAGGGGGTTAATGAATTGATTGTTTGTAATATCGCATGATTATCGTTTGATTATTGTTCTTATTCTAGTTATTTGATTTAAGGCCTGAATCGATAATTAGTATAACGAATTAATACTTTCACCGATTGGGTTAGAATTAATATAGGCTGCGATAATCTGATAGGTAAAGTTTAATTATAGTGATTGCATGTTAAACTGAATCTAAAGGGCATAATATAATTAATCAATCTTGTGACCTTAGATAATTTGATTGACCTTATAGTTGATTTAAAATACACCCCCAGATAATTGACCTAGTGAACCCGCTCCCTAGACTTCTTAATATTATTGTTTTACAATCTTTACTTCATTGCAATTAGTTGTTAGAAAACAAACCAAATCAATCTTTAAGAAAACGGTTACTTTAAGACACTTTAAATATTATCAAACTGATTATTACCGCCTCCCTGTGGATTCGATACTTGTCTTACCACTAGCTATTTTGTTAGTACTGAGATAGGATTATTTTGATATTGGTGATATGACTTTAGCCTTATCACAGTTACATTTTACACACATTAGGTACATTTTATGTATGTAAAATTTGTTACCCTTCGACGGAGTTACAACCGCATCCTTTCTTTAGTGAAATGTTGAACCATATAGATATATATGTTTATATTTTGATCATGTTAAGAGTACTTTATATTTTATATACTCGTTGCGCGTAATTGTTTTGTTTAGTCTCTTCAGATTAGACTTATTATTTGCAAAGCTTAAAGAATTGTGATGAAAGTATACAAGAACATATTGTGATCAAGTCCTCAATCACGGATCAAGATATTACAAGATAGTGAAATAATTATTCAAGTATTCATGAGAAGATGAAGTTCATTTAAAGATTGATCAAGCTTGAATGATGAAGTAGCCTACACTCGAAGATCTCCTAAGAAGATTAGAATAGCGTAGGTGATTATCTCGTAATGGTAACTTTAGAGTGCACTTCTTAAATTGGTAAAGTCATAGCTTCACAGCTATAACATTACTTATATAAGAGCTCAATGTTATAACTCTTCTACTATAACATTGAGATGTCAAGTTTACATAATACACAACTAAAATGTTTTCAAATTGTTTTCGAAAAATGTTTTTGTCTCTTTTTAATGTTTTAGCAAAAAGTATTTATTTAACAAGAAAGCCCATATTCATATTAAGTGTGGTTTTATTTTAAGCTTATAATTAGTAATTATGTTGAATCAGCTTATGAGTTGAGTCATATTACTAATTAGGGTTTTAATATTACATACTCTTTAATCCTAAATCTAACCTAATATCAAGCTAGTGTTTTCATGAAAATCAAGGCCCATGAGCCGTGTTGTTCTCGTGTGAACTTAGCAATATAAGTTGATCATTGTTAAGATCTTATTCTCTAGAATTATCTTAACATAACTTTTATATTTAGCTTGATATGGTTATATATGATAAAGATATTTTTTTTATGAAAATCTTATCATATCTTAAGATTTAAGGAAAAGATAATAGGAGAATAATTGATAAAATTATCTTTTAGTTATTCTCTATTATCTCCTAAGATTTTAAGGAAAGAAATAACAAGATATGATTTTTTTATATATCTATTATTCCGGCCTCTAGGGTTTCGAAGAAACCAAGTGCCATGCTTCCTCTTTTACTATAAATACTCTACTCTTTGCTACATTTGAAAGTAAGACCTTTGAGCATAATTTTGATTTTATTTTAAAAGCAAAAACCGTGTTTTACCAGCAAAAACCGTTTTGTTATTTTGAACAGGTCTTGTGTCTTATATACTTGTGCATTCATTCTTTCGTTATCGTTATAAGATAATAGTGCTTAATTGATTTCTTACTCATTTATTAACGTGAACTTTTAGAAGAATCATTAGTGATTTCTTATTAGCATAAGTTAGTCACTCGAGTATTTAACGATACTCACTTGAGTTACAACTAGGGTTAGTTGTACGAGTTGGGTTAGTAAATTTGTAATCCGTAGAAAGGTACTAAATTTATTATTCGAGAATAGTGGATGTAGGTTTCGATTTGTGAAACTGAACCACTTCAAAAATCCGTGTGTCTTTTTTTCTCTTTCGTTTTCCTTACACTTTGTTTTAATTTGTTAATTAGTTGATTAATTAAAGTTTAATCAATAAGTTTTAAATAATTAATTATATTCTTACAATCGAAAAAGTAGGCTAAAGGTTTTCTTAATCCTAAATTCACCCCCCCTCTTGAGTATTTTTGATCGATAGACTCTTCAATTAGTATTAGAGCCTCATGCTCTTGATTGCCTAACCGCAAAGAGGCTGATCTGTCTATCTTTATTTATCTTATCGTTTTATATTCTACTGCCTATCACGTGATAAATGGATTCCAAATACCTCAAGTATCCCGTCTTTGATAGGAAGAATTATGGTTTTTGGAAGAACATGATGACTCATTATGTGAAGGGTCATGATTGGGAATGCTGGAGGATTATCCAAAATGGACCGCATAAAATTTTGGTTGCATCCGCTGAAGGCACTACCTATGAGAAAAAGGAAGAGGATTACGTCGAGGCTGACTACAAGAAGGCCGAAAAGAATTCTAAAGCAATAAGCCTATTGCAAAAGGACATAACTACTGCAGAATTCGTTCGCTTCTCTTCGTGCTCAATGACCAAGGAAATATGGGACGGCCTTGAACTAGCTTATGAAGGTACTTCCATTGTTAGGAAACACCGCATAGATCTGTTAATACAAAAATATGAACTATTCAGTATGGAGCCAAATGAGTCCTTGGATAGTATGTCCGCACGTTTTTCAAGCATCATAAACGAATTGAACAACCTAGGAAGAAAATTCATCACCGAGGACATTGCAAGAAAAATTGTTAGAAGCCTAACTAAAAAGTGGTGTGCCAAGGTCACAGCAATGGAGGAATCGAGAGATCTTGAGAACCTATCCTATCAAGAACTTATTGGGCAATCCCTCGACAAATGTCATGAACAGGATATGGAACTAAAGGATCTAAAAGAACATATTCTTGATATTGCTGAGGAGAATCATATTCTAAAGGCAAAAGCTAAGAAGTTGAAATCTAAAGTTACGGTAGATAAAGCCACAACATTATATACTGCCAATGCTGAGAAGAAGGAACTAGAGTCTAAAGTTATAGCTAATGAAGCTATAACCTCAGACCTAAAGCTTAATATTAAGCACCTTCAAGCCAAAGTTATAGCTAGTGAAGTTATAACCTTAGAACTTAGAAAAGCCAAAGAACTTTTAGAGACTAAAATCACATCTAATGAAGCAGTGATTTTAGACCAAAAGAAAGAAATAGATTCTCTCACAAAGCAATTGAAAGAATCTAAAACTGACATGATCAATGTTAAGAAACAACACTTAGATGTTATATCTATTCTTAACAAAAGGTTCCAAAACTTTCGTGACAATTTCAAAAAGGATAATGACGTAGATCACACGAAATGTCTTAAAGAGATTAAAACCTTAAAGGACTTACTCCTACACGCAAAGAAAGTCCATGACAAGTGGGAAGGTAGCACAAAAGTCCTAAAATTCTTAACTGAACAATCTGACAATAATATGAAGATGGGTTTAGGACATGAGTGCTACAGCCGTAGAGATCACTCTAAATGCAAATCAACACCTTCTGATCACGATTTCAGAAAAAGAAAATATGCTGATCTTCCTGAATATCTGATTTGCAATTATTGTGGTCATACGGGTCACATCCAAGACAATTGTGTCAAACGTGTACATGATATACGAAAAATACCGAATTTGTTAAAACGGTTGACACAACAGTCGAGGATGATGAATCCTCTATAGATGAACCTAACGAAAAGAGGAATAATAACTTTCGTTGGTTCTACGACATGGCTTTTGATTACACCAAGAAGCCTAGCACTTCACAAACTCCTTGTCAATCTAAACAAAGTAAACCTAAACACAAGGAGACTAGATATGTGAGACCCAGGGAGACCCCTAGACCTAGAACTCCTCCTAAACAAAACTACCCAAGATTTATAAATACGATTATTAGACAAGTTTGGGTATGAAAGGATTTAGTACATAGGGTAACTAACCGAAAAGGACCCAACTTAGCTTGGGTACCTAAAAACTGTATCTAATCCTTTTGCAGGTAATGGTGAAAGAAAACAATTAGTGGTATCTTGACAGTGGATGCTTAAGACACATGACTGGAGATGAGAATTTGTTTCTTTCACTCAAACCTTTCAATGGAGGAAAAGTGACGTTTGGGGACAACAATAAGGGTAAAGTGATTGGTGTGGGCAAAGTTGGAATTTCCAAATCACATACAATCAGTGATGTTTATCTAGTGGATGGTCTCAAGCATAATCTACTTAGCATATCTCAACTATGCGACAAAGGTAACAAGGTTGTTTTTCATACAGATGTTTGTCGCATTATAATTGAAGGTAAAAGTAATATTCTTCTTGAAGGGCATAGAAAAAAAAATGTGTATATGGTAGATTTAAATGCTGTGCCTACTGACTCTTTTTCGTGTATGAAGGTTACACTTGATGATCCTTGTTTGTGGCAGAAGCGTTTTGGTCATATTAGCTCACCTATCTTGAATAAACTCAAGAGATGGGACTTGGTTGAAGGACTGCCTAAAATTAGGTTTGATCAAGAAAAGATGTGTGACACTTGTGCTCGCTGCAAATATGTGAGATCATCGTTCAAACCTAAAAGAGTGGTAAGCACGAATCATGCTTTGGAATTGATACACATGGACTTGTGTGGTCCTATAAAGGTAAGGAGTAGAGGAGGATCCAGGTATGTCTTCGTCCTCGTAGATGATTACTCAAGGTATGTATGGCCTATCTTTCTTCATTCAAAAGATGAGACTTTTGATGAGTTTGTTTGTCTTATGAAACTTGTTCAAAATAAATATAAGACTAACCTTGTTTCTATTCGTACGGATCATGGCACCGAACTTGATAATCAAGCCTTTATAGAATATTATAGAGTTAATGGTGTACGACATAAGTTTTCTACACCACAAACTCCTCAACAAAACAGTGTGGTTGAACGTATGAATAGAACACTAGAAGATATGACTCGTACAATGCTTTTGCGTAGTGGTCTACCTCGTAATTTTTGGGCTGAAGCCATTAGTACTTCATGTTATATTCATAATCTTGCTATGATAAGACCTATCCTAATGAAAACCCCTTATGAACTTCTAAGAGGTCGTAAACCTAATATCTCTCATTTTCGTTGTTTTGGGAGTAAGTGTTTTATTCATAACAATGGTAAAAATAGGTTAAGTAAGTTCGACCCTAGAAGTGATGAGGCTATTTTTATAGGTTATTCGGATCATAGCAAGGCTTATAAGATCTTCAATAAAAGAACACTTTGTATTGAAGAAATTATTCACGTTATTTTTGATGAAGATAATGTGTTTGATAAGCCCTTACAGGATGAGGAAGAAGACATGGATGAACCTGATTTTCGTCTTTCTAGAAATGATCCTCCAGAATTGGAAACTGAGGACAATGAGATTGAAGGAATAAATGATGAGCTTGATCATTCTTCAAAAGACAAAAAGAAGAAAACTAAAGTTATAGTTGATGATACTATAACATTGTCTCAAGATAAGGATTCCCAATCCAATGTTATAGATGATGTTACTATAACATTGAATCCAAATCAAGGTGATGAGTCCGAAGTTATACCCGACTCTACTACAACACCAGGATTGGATTGAGGGGGAACATCCTTAAACTCTGAGTCAAATGAAGTTGGATCAAGTTCAAATGCTGAAGAACCAAGTACTTCAACAAAATGGAAATATAAGAGTTCACACCCTATGGAAATCATTCTTGGTAATATTAAGAAGGGTGTTCAAACGCGACGATCCTTGAACAATTTTTGCTTTTTCTATTTGTTTCTATCAACAATTGAACCAACGAATATTAAGGAAGCTCTCACAGAATCAGATTGGATTATAGCTATGCAAGAAGAGCTTCAACAATTCGAACGGAACAAAGTTTGGCACTTAGTTCCTAGACCCAAGGATCGATCTGTAATTGGAACCAGATGGGTGTTTAGAAATAAACTAGATGATGCTAGGGTCATAGTTCGAAATAAGGTAAGATTGGCGGCACAAGGTTATAATCAACAAGAAGGAATAGATTATGACGAAATCTTTGCACCCGTTGCCCGTCTCGAAGCTATTAGACTTCTGATAGCATTCGCAGCTCATAAAGGGATGAAACTCTTCCAAATGGATGTCAAGACAACGTTTCTAAATGGGTATCTACAGGAAGAAGTCTTCGTAGAACAACCCCCTAGATTTAAGGATATCAAATTTGAAGACCATGTCTTTAAATTAGACAAGGCCTTGTATGGATTGAAGCAAGCACCAAGGGCCTGGTATGTAATACCGGTCAAATTTTCAATTTGTTTTTATTTTCGAATCGAATTTTGGGACAAAATTCTTTTAAGGGGGAAAGACTGTAATACCCTAATATTTTAATGTTTTATTCAATTAATCTATTTTATATTCTAAATATTTCATCTTTTCTATTTGCAAAAGAAGAAGAAAAAAGGAATAAAGAAAATTTGAAGTTAGTTTAGGTATTTACGAGGGTTTAACCCTTTGTTTCTCTATTCTTTTATTTGGTGTCTCTCCTTGGCTGCCTAACCTAATTTCCCTTGTCTTCTTTGTAATCATACAAAAGTACAGAGCACCAATTCATATATCTCACCAATTTCTCACACCCATAATTTAATTTGCATGAATTTATGCATCATCATTTTCGTCATAATATATTCTCCACCTGGTGTTTATTCAATGCTGCCATACCTTTGTCTTCATCGTCAACTTGTTGAAATCCCTTTAATTAATTTCAGGTTTTGATTTGGAGTACGCTTATTCGTTCTTCGAGGTTGTTTTCCTCTATATTTAAGGTAACACGATTTTACCGATCCTATTATTACTAATATTGTTCGGGGTTATATGATTATATGTCTGTCGTACATGTTTTAATTGACAAATTTATTATTGAAGGTGTTATGTCATATTCGTGTTTCTAATTTGTATTGTATATCCTAGTAGCTATTCTATTTATATTGTTAATTCATCGTCTGGGTTACGGGTTGAAGACGAATAAGTTATAATTGCATGTTTGTGAATAATGAGGGTGAAGTAGGCGAACATACTGTATGAGAGTATGGTTCATAGTGAAATTGGGTGATAGCGGTGACTATCAAATGGGTTTTACGTGAAAGGTAAACAAGTTTGTGTAGTTGAAAAAGTGTGTTTGTCAATGTGAAATATGGGTTTAATGATGGTGGAGGATATTGTCAGGAATGTTGAAATTTAAAGAATAGATTATTGGCCTTGAGTTGATAATGAGATTATGGATTTTCGTATTGTGTTTTTATTATCGTATCCTTTGACTTTGACTCGTGGGAGTAGCTTAGAATTTTACTCTAAGTGTTGAGCACGGTTTATTATTAGAATTTTGACAATATCGATATTGAAATTGAGATGGAAATTGGTTACTGTTATTGAGTTATGAGTTATGGGGCCAGTGTGCCGAGTTATCTGTTACGGTTCAGAGTGACCATGGTTATTGAGTTACATTATTTGAGTTTGAAATCGATATTGAGATGGAAGTATTGTTTTGCGGTTTTATTCCGCCAGTTCACTCACTCCTTGTCCTTGGCTTAGGGTCGACGATGAGAATACAGTACTGGTTACTTTGGAGTATTATATTATGAGACAGAGTAATGAGTGAGGCGGAGAAATAAGTTGATATTGAGTTAATTATTGGGACGAGAGTGTCTATTATATTATGGAGTAAGTTTGAGTTTGAGTTTAGTTATCGGGCAATGCTTGTATTATCTGTTACTCAGCTTTCCGGCTGACGTGTTTTCTCCCTTCTGGGCTACTCGTCATGGGGGTAGTTCCTTTCTATCGTCTGGTTTATTTCAGGTTACTTCCGCTGCAGTTCAAAATGATTTTATTTCAAGTAAAGATTTTATTTAAAGCCTTGTAAAAGTTTTGTTTTATTTTATAATTTATTGTGTAAAAAAGATTTGTAACAAGAGACTTTGTATATTAATTATAATATCCCTATATTTCGGCGCATTTTATATGTAAAACTTAAGTTTTAATTAGCCGAAAATAAGAGGTGTTACATGGTATGACAGATTATCGAAATTTCTACTTGACAGTGGATTTAAGAGAGGTTCTATGGATAAAACCCTATTCCTAAAATCCGAGGGTTCTGACCTTCTGGTTGTTCAAATCTACGTTGACGATATTATTTTTGGATCAACCAACCGCAATCTGTGCAAGTATTTTTCAGAGTTGATGACTTCCGAATTTGAGATGAGTATGATGGGCGAATTGAAATTCTTCCTAGGTCTGTAAATTCAACAAACTGAGAAAGGAATCAAAATTCATCAACAAAAATATATTAAGGAATTAATTAGAAAGTTTGGAATGGAAAATTCTCATGCTATGTCTACTCCAATGGTCGCAGACAAGAAATTGACTTTAGATGAAGATGGTAAGTCAGTTGATGAAACAACTTACCGAGGAATGATTGGGTCATTGCTATATTTAACTGCAAGTAGACCAGATATCATGTTTAGTGTATGCGTATGTGCGAGATATCAATCATGTCCCAAAGAATCGCATATGACGGCCATAAAAAGAATTTTACGATATCTTATTGGCACGTCCAAACTTTATCTATGATATCCTATAGAATGCAATTTCGATCTTGTCGGATATTCAGATGCCGATTACGCAGGATGCTACCTAGACAGGAAAAGTACGTCAGGTGTTGCCACGTTTGTTGGACCTTGCATTATTACATGGGGTTCAAAGAACCAGAATTCAGTTGCCCTTTCAACAGCCGAAGCCGAATATATTGCAGCAGGACGGGTATGTACTCAATTAGTGTGGCTTAAACAACAGTTATGTGATTATGGTGTTAACGTAGGTTGTATTCCTATATTATGCGATAATACGAGTGCTATTATTATTTCCAAAAACCCCGCGCAGCACTTGCGTATTAAGCACATTAAAATTAGACACCATTTTATACGTGACCAGGTTGAAAAAGGGAATATAAAACTCGAATTTTGTAGTAATGAGAAACAATAGGCAAACATTTTGACAAAACCTTTAGCTAGAGGACGTTTTGAGACTTTACGGTTGAAAATTGGTTTAATCGATGGCACCTAAGCTTCTATAAATCTTTAATCTCTCAATGATTGATTAGTATGCGATCAGATTGTATGACTGTGTCCGTATATTTCATTGCATGAATATTTACGTTTTATAGAAATTTGTTTATCGTATATATTCTGTCTGTATTTAAGAATTTATGTTGGATACAAATTTATTCTCTTAACAAAATTAAGATACACCATATCTCTTATTTACCAAATTCTATCAACAATCTTTTCACAAATTCTTCATGCCATATCTCGTCCAATATCTTGCCATATCTAAACTAAATCTTACATATATTAATTACCTAAATTGTGTAAACAACTAACTTTCCTAAACCTAAACTTAGATTCCCATCTATAGCTATATCTACCTCTCCCTAAACCGTGTAAATTGGTCAAACAATCACAAGTTACATTCACTTTTTACTTTACCAAATTTATACACAATCTCCATCATCATCATCCTTTAACCTCTCAACCATTTCACCTCCACATGCAACCACTCGGTCTTCAACCCAAAATCAACAACAACCACAACCATGCAATCGACCACAACCACCATCATCCCATCAACCTAATCCCTCTACCTTCACTCTAACAAATCAACATCCATCATCACCTTCCTCTCTGTTTCGTGGTCGGGATGAGTCGGTTTCCGAGGGAAAAAGGCGTCGGCTCAATAAGGGGAAGAATAAGGTCATAGTAGAAGATGTTGTAGACGATAATAAACCCGAGGTTGTTATTCGGGATGGGATTTCGAGGACTCTGTTTCGGGAGCCTTTGAAGAGCGCAACCAAAGCCAGTTTGAACCGGGTTCGCATGACAAAGGGAGAAATCATCTTGGTTTATCGGGTTCTACAGTACTCCATTCATGGTGGAAGGTATTATCCTAAATCTTGGTTGTCTCAAATTCTGTCTTTGAAGTTCTTTGTGGATTTTCTATATTTTCAAGGGTGGAGTGATGTTACTCGGTTTTCGGGTCCTACTTACCCAATTGAGGTTGTTCAGTTCTTTCCTTTTGTAAAAATTAAAGGGGGAGTGTTGCATGCAATCGTGAATGGTGTCGACATCATCGTCACCATTGCCGACTTTTGCTCTGCTTTTAAGGTTCCTCATGATGGAACCGAGATAAATCCGAGTCAAGAATGATCCAATGTTGGTGATGATCAACAATTGATTATTAAGAGGTACTTTGATGAGGTTGCTTCCGAGAATAGCAACATCTTGGTTCGTCCTCTCTCGGCCAAAATCAAGTTCTTTTTGAACTTTTTATGGAACACAATTGTTCCGAGAAAAGGAGGACGGGACAAGGTGTCTAGCTATGAGGCTATTATTGTGTATTTGTGGTTAGAAGGTCGTAAAGTTAACTTGGCTAGTCTCGTGTTTAATCGGATTGTTCAAACTAGCATTACCGTCACCAAAGAAAAGCATTGCACTACTCTTAATCTCCCATACGGTATGTGGATTTCGAGATTGTTAGAAATTAAACGCGTTGTGAGTCAGGAAAGCTACGGTGTTAGTGCTAAGGATGGTATATGTGACCGTGTGATAAAGTTAATGGGTCTCAGTTTTGAAGGACCCGAGTTGGTCTTTGCTAAGGGTGTTGATAAGAATGTCAATGAAGTTGGGATGGCGGCTATGGAAGCCAAATTGGATGTTTTTATGGGGTCTATTATGGCTAAATTGGAGGACCAAACCACGGATTTGGCTTAGGCTATGTCTCGGGTTGGGAAGTCACGGTCTTCGGTTGGCGGGTTGGATGATGCTCGGGTTTATGCTTGTATGAAGGGCGTCGAGAAAAGGCTTGAGGGTTTAGAAAGGGGATTAGTAACTATCCGTGAGGAAGTCTTTCAACATGGTGATCGTCTTTCTTTTCTTACTAGTCAAGGGGGTGCCTTGCTGAAAGACAGGAAAGCGATGAAAGCCGATCAAGCAATCACTTTGGAGGCAACAAAGGCCTTGTCTTTGAAGGTCCTTAACTTCGAGACAAGCCTCAATGCCCAAGCTACTCTTGTGCGGAGTTCGTTTGATCGTCTTGATGCTTTGGAATTCCGTACTCGTCCCGACTATGTTAATCCTTACAAAACCCGTCACACTTAGCCTTGCATTGCCCCTTCCCTGTTTTCGGACTCCCTCTCATTGCCTTGTTTTCTTTTATTTTCATGTGATGTATTTTGCCTTCCTAAACTATTTTCCCATTCGGCCCATTTTGGTATACTACTTGTGGTTATGGCGCGGTAGTTCTAAACATGTTGTTTCATTCGGCCCATTAGGCTTAAACATGTTCTTTTGTTTTGTATGCTACTATATTTCGTAAGTACTTATGGTTATTTATGGGTTATCTATGTTTCTTAATTGTTCTTATCTCTTATCTCGTCGTATATTATTCTAGTCATTTTATGTTTGTTCTTATCTTTTCGATGAAGTCAAGAGGGGGAAAGAACGACCATAGTAAGCATTTGCCTAAGCTTGCTTCTTGTCAAGCCAATTGTCTCTTAAAGTCCTTAAAGTTTCGGTCTTGTATATAATCATTTGATCTTGCGTTAATCTTTATCTATAAAGATGACGGTATTATATTGAGGGGGAACTATATACTTAGTCACAATTTTAGGAGACTTGCCATCATCAAAATGGGGGAATTTGTTGAACCATATAAATATATATGTTTATATTTTGATGATGTCAAGAGTACTTTATATTTTATATACTCGTTGCGCGTAATTGTTTGTTTAGTCTCTTCAGATTAGACTTATTATTTGCAAAGCTTAAAGAATTGTGATGAAAGTATACAAGAACATATTGTGTTAAAGCCCTCAATCACGGATCAAGATATTACAAGATAGTGAAAGAATTATTCAAGCATTCATGAGAAGATGAAGCTCATTTAAAGATTGATCAAGCTTGAATGAAGAAGTAGCCTACACTCGAAGATCTCCTAAGATGTCAACTATAACATGTATTTTTGGATTTTCGAGAATAAACTGTTTTTGGGTTGTTTTAGTGCGAACGGTTATCTTAGAAATCTAATTTCGGTTTTGACTTGGACTAAAATCTATACAATAACATAAAAAAAACCTAGTTTGAGCATTCTAACGCGACATGTGGCATTGCTACAATCACTTCAAATACTCCATATACTATGATGTGCTTGATTAAGAAGAGAATTCATTACTGAGTTTATGTGTTAGCATAAATGGGATAAATGTCCAATTAATCTCTTTAAGTTCTATGTTTTTTAATAGAGGAGATGAAGAGTTACTTCATGTAGCATTATTATAATCACTTCAAATACCCTATATACTATGATGTGCTTGATTAAAAAGATAATTCATTACTGAATTCATGTGCTAGCATAAATGAGAGATAAATGTCCAATTAATCTCATTAACTTCTATGTTTATTTTTTAATAGAGGAGATGAAGAGTTACTTAGATTATTCCTCCGTATCTCTTATAAAAACCCACATTTACCTAATCATGATTTTAGTTTGGGATCTTCAACATACAGTGTGTCCATTTTCTGCTAATCTCATAGTATAGTTTATAATTTTTGTTATTTTGATTTTACGAAGCGTTTATTTTCCTCTAATCTCATATAGTTTATACTTTTGTGGTTTTGACTTTTACGATAGTTTCTGTGTATTTCATTGATTATTGATTTCTAAATAATATTATTGGGTACTTGAGCTCCTGATTAAACTTATTCGAGATTAATATTTGTACGGAATTGTTAGTAAAGTACTTCCTTTGATTAATTTATATATTTTCGTGTTGAAATCGAAAGCAGGTTAGCATGAGACTTTTACGATAGTTTCTGTGTATTTCATTGATTATTGATTTCTAAATAATATTATTGGGTACTTGAGCTCCTGATTAAACTTATTCGAGATTAATATTTGTACGGAATTGTTAGTAAAGTATTTCCTTTGATTAATTTATATATTTTCGTATTGAATTCGAAAGCAGGTTAGCATGGCGTTATCAAGAAGATTAAAAAAATATCTCGTAATATGGTGGTTATAGAGAAGACTTCATCTTATTGCATGATATTTGACAGATGCATAAATATATATTTCCCTATGTTTCTCCCTCTTTGTCAAATGAATGAGATGTTATAATTTTCTTAAGCTACTAAATGTGGTTGGTCAAAGTTTCAAATAAAAGTGGTGATGAAATTGTGGTACATATAATGTAAAATGACATGTTTACTCATTTATGAGAATGACTATCCTTCGCATCTGGCAAAGTGAGTATTATCCTTTAAATAAGTATTTTATGGGGAGAAAATTTGTGATTTCAGACAACTCTAATTATTCTATATCACTAATCTTGTCGTTATTGTTTGAATATTTAAGCTATAACTTATTTGGTATTAAAGAATTTCATTTCAGGGTAAAGTGATCAAATGAATGATTTATAATTTTTTTTATACTTCCAAAAGAGTAAAAAATGTATTGTAGTTTTATTTTGTTGGGGGATTATCATTATTTCTATATATTGATCTTTGCTGAAGTTGAATTTCTCATATATATATATCTATCTATCTATCTCTCTCTCTCTCTCTCTCTCTCTCTCTCTCTATATATATATATATATATATATATATATATATATTTATAATCTATAAAAACGAATTGTTGTTAATGCTTGTATATTGAGGAGTTTTGACAAGTCCTAAATTTGAGTTTATTTATTAAGCCTAAGTGGCTAACAAAGGTAATGAGACTAGCGGTCGTATTTATAATTATTTAATTGTAGCCAAGAAATAGGAAAAAAATATTTTATTTATCCTCAAGAGAAAAAATAAAGAAAGAAATTGCTACGATGTGTATTATATTAGTGTAAAGAGTTTTTGAGAGTCTGTGATATTATTATGTATTATATTAACATGAATGATTATTTATCATCGTAAGATGTATGACAATTATTGACAAGCTATATCAAACCATGTATAATGAACATAATAATTTGGAGTTTGGAGAATTATGGAATAAGTTTATAGTTTGGTAAATTTGCTTTAAAAAACAAATGAGATTTAAATGATTGGGGGGGGGGGGGGGGGAAGGGGTAGAGAGTACGGTCTACGGAGTAGCGTTTGACATATATACTTACATATGCTTGCATTTTGTATCCCAATTTCTCGTTCTATGAATTTGTGTCTCATTTTGTAGGATTTGAGATGGAAATGAAGAAATGGGTGTTATAAACGGTTGAGTAGGATAATCACACAACATTAAACATACAAACTTAAAAGATGCAATTACGTGGAATAAATACCACCAACAATTCTCCATCATATCCACACAGTCATCCCGGTCCTTGACCGAGGCTCCACTACACCGTCGTCCCGCCAAATCCTGGCCCGGGGATAAACATAAATGTCGTCCTAGTCCGAGACTGAGGATAATCCCATAACTCAATGTCGTCCCAGTCCGAGACTGAGGATATACCCGCCACAATAGTACCGTATAACATTCATAACTCAATAAGACCAATCCATAATAATAAACCTGTAACACCCCGGCCCAAACCGGGTCGGGAGCGGTTACTTATGATAGCTCACTAGGCTGTGTACATGGCCCACGGATCAACACAGGTCCTTTATAACGCATTTTGTCCTCACTCATGCTCATCCCGGGAACCTTGCCAGGAGGTCACCCATCCTAAGAGTACTCCCAGCCAAGCACGCTTAACTTTGGAGTTCTTTCGCATGGATGACCATAAAAGAAAGTGCACTTTATTAATATGAGTAGTACTTCCAATCCCTTTAAGCACTAGTCATTTAAGCCTATCACTGGACCTCTTCAATTAATGTGGGGTGTTACAAAACCAATCATTATTCATCCAAGAC
This sequence comes from Silene latifolia, assembly GCF_048544455.1. NCBI lineage: Eukaryota > Viridiplantae > Streptophyta > Magnoliopsida > Caryophyllales > Caryophyllaceae > Silene > Silene latifolia. The sequence goes on from NC_133538.1 coordinate 174,095,013, forward strand.
TAACATCCATCTTTCACATTATAACCATATGACAAATAATACAAATCACACAAATAGTTGAGTAGTTATCCTACCTGGCAAGTAAAGACTCTAATTACGCAATCTACTAAAGTAATCTTCAACAAACCCGTTCAACAAATCCGTCACCTATCAATTTATAATAATAGTAATTACTATTTAATTCATATAGTTAATTACATTAATTATAAATCATCTATATTTAATTACATTCTATACATATCACCAAATCAAAACCCGTCTTAAAACAAAACCAAACTCCCTATTACACATTATAACCCGTGTACAAACCCCCTTGAACCAATCACCCATTACCAGTGTAAATCAACCCAAACCAGAAATCCAACAAACCAGTCACCCACATCACCGAGAGCCACCACCACCGCCGGCAGCCTAGCCATGGTCCAAACACCACTCCTAACCACCACTTGTGGTCACCAATCCACGCCCTAACACCCATGTCCAACACCAACAAACACAAACACTCCACACTTTCAATACATACAAACCCGCAACACCCACCAATAACAACCACCCCTACTACTAGTGGCCACCGTCGTGGTCCTCCTCTAACTCACGGTGGACCCACCATCCCCCATGGTCATGGTGAGGCCGACATAATTGGGGTTATGACCCTTAATTCAACCCGACAACAACAACAACAACAACCCCCAACCACCGTGTACAAAACCCCACGCCAACACCACCACAACAACTAATACCACCTCTGGCCACCACCGTTGACACCACTATCCCACGGCGACTCTAGAGGTGGTCCCCCCTTCCCGGTGCAGCCACAATCACGATCATGGCGTTTGTCTTAAGACGGTCACAAACAAACACCCACAATCCCCTGTTTCCGTATTTTCCGGCCCCCACCACACAAGTCCCTGCCTTTAACCACCCACGACCACCCTATGTGGTCGACTGAATGCCCTGGTCCAACCCCACCCCCCGTCCGGTCTCAAGTCAGGCGAACAAAGGGTTAAACCTGTGTATAATCACACGCCAAAACCCGACAAGCACCGAACGAACACCCTATAATTACACAGCCTTTAGGTCGGTCAACGTCGGTCAAGGGTAAGTCTGGCAAGGTCACAGTGGTCCACGGCAGAGTCATGGTCAGGGTCAAGTCACACGGTCTATCGCACGGTGGTCTATGTTGGTTCTAACGCACAGTATACAAAGCCAATTACGAAGTTAATTAAATTATGCAACGGTTTTTACCTTTTTTTGATGATCGCTCTTAATTCTATTCTCCTTTCTCCTAGATCTCTTCCTTCTTCTTTAATGAGTTATTTCTCAGATTTTATGATCAATAATAGCTAGGTTAAAGGTCTAACTTGTATTTATAGGTTAGGTTAAGGATATTAATTAGAAAACTTATTATTAATTACCTTATTACTATTACTATTATGAAATACTACAGTCTTCCTCCTTAAAAAGAACTTCGTCCCCGAAGTTCACACAAACTACTAAAAAGACACCACTCAGGTAAAAAAAAAATACTAACATTATTAATTAAAGATAACCAAATGCATTAATCACATATATGAAACTTAGGAGTATCACATTCTACCCTCCTAAAAACAAACTTCGTCCCGCAGTTTTCTAATGGATACTTATTAAAGTGCTATGAGTGTCAAATAGACCAAACAATAATAAAACTTCCTAAACCACCTAATAACTAGGTATTCTTTCCTTCATTCCCTTGCACTGTAGTAGCTTCCGACTTCCCCCATTGCTCTGGTCACCTCCTTTCCCTTGGTCACTGCGATTTTAACTTGCATAGCTGTTATTGAAATGTCTCTGGTTGCTCAAACCCCTTGACTTTTGATTGCTCCCATAACGTGACATAGGAGTATAGTAACCTCCATCTTGATTTCCATTGCCATAGCCTCCCTTTCCATTACTAGACTTCGTCGTCGATCTGCATTACCTTGCTTTGTGTCTGTATTTGCCACACGAGTAGCATGCCTAGAACATCGAGTTACCACCTCCATAAACAGCTCCCACACTCCCATCATATCCAAATCCACAATATGACCTTTTACTTCCTCTGTCACCCACCGTTTCAGGAGCAACCCTGCGATCGTGTGGTGAACCCGTGGTAAGGAGTACCCGGGTCACCCACCTAGCAGGGGAGGATTCTGGGCTTGACTACGGTCAGGTTTAAGGGTGGTCGTGGGTGGTTAAAGGCTGGGACTTGTGTGGTGGTGACCGGAAAACACGAAAAACAAGGATTGTTGTAACACTCCTAATTTCCGTAATATATTTCTTTAATTTTATTTTCCCATATTTCGTATTTTATTTTCCGGGAAAATATCTTCTCTTATCTTTTTAGCTATTCTAGCTCGAATTTAGTGGAAACCCACTTTGTTCTTGGGTTACACGTGAGTTTGGGGTAGATGGGTTGAGTTTTGGGCCTAAGCTTGGAATAAACCCATGAGTTCTTCAATAAATAAGAAGAGAAACCAAACCCTTGATTTTGTTTTCTCATAATTCTCACAAAACCCTAAACCTAAATTCTCTCCTTCTTCTCTGTCCCTTGTGCCGCGTGATTTTTCCTATGTCTAGGGTTTCGTGTCGCACCTTCCATCTCCCTTCATCATCTTTCGTGCTTGGATTGATCCTACTTCTTGGATCTATCTATTCTCGTTGTAAGTTTCATGTCTTTCGTGTAGTTTTTATAGTTTTTTATATATAGTTACTATTTATTAGATTCGTTCTTCTTTGGCACGTGTGAAACGACAATGAAGGCGTGGAAGTTTCTCCTGGAAAGGACGTTTATATCGTTGAAGAATATCTTTAGGATTACTTGCCTAACAAGGTAACTATGTATTTCTCTTTTAATTGTGTTTATGCCAATTGATGTAATTAATATGATTTAATGATTGATTCGTATGATTGGTACATGTTTGATTGTTTATTGGCATAATTAATTATGTTTTCACATGTTTGTATATGTTTTAATGTTTTAATTATATATCGTATGTTGTTTATATGTTTATTTTGGGTGTCATGTGCGCTATTGGGGTTTACGAATGAAACCCTAGTGGCGGCATGATAGGCGGCCAAGAGTGGGGTTCAAAGTTATAGCTAAAGCTAGAACAACCTTGATGATGATTCGAGTGTTACAACTGAAGTTAATACAACTTTAGGTCGTTACTCTACTTATGGCTGAAAGAGGTATAACCTTGGAAATATGAATCAAGGTTATAGCTGAAACTACTATAACTTTAGAACGCGAGTTAAGGTGATAACTGGAACTAACGTACCCTGAGATAATCACTCAACGTTATGGTTGGAACTAGTGTAACTTTGAGTTGCGTGTCAAGGTTATGGTTGAAGTAAGTATAACATCAAGTTATATGTGTTGAAGTTATAGTCGAGGCTAGTATAACCTCGTATCCAGAGTTTATGTTATGACTAAAGTTACTATAACATTGATTGTTAATACTTGTATCGTATGTTGTGTTGTATTCAATTATAGTATAACACTATGTTTGTATATGCCTTGGTTATTCTTGTTCATATGATAAGTAGGGTAATTACTTATACTATACTATGAGTTAAGTCGTGATGTTGTTCACGCATGTTGGTACAGTCAGTTATACTATGCATTTATTTGTTGGCTAGTGGTATAGATGACGTGCGGTATCAGTTATATACCAAACGGAACGAACTAATGCCACCAAGTTTGGGATTTATTTTGGTCTATGTTCGGGGGTGGCCAGAGTCGTTAGTTTTGCGCTATGATTCCCGAGTGTCGGTCGGTGTACACTTATTGCATCGAGGGGTCTGGCCAGGTCTTAGGCACATAGGCAGTGGTGAAATGCAATAGATAGTACCGTGGAGTATCAGTTATATACTTCACACCGACGGGGAGTCAGTTATACAATCCGTCAGTAAGAGTATCAGTTATATGTGCTGGCAGGTTAGAGTGTCAGTTATACGCTCAAGCCGGTGTTCATTTTATTCCCTATGCATATTGTGTGGAAGCATTGGTTATATGCTCCAATCGGTATGGTGTGTGGTGTTCACCCTATTCACTATGCTTTGTTGCTAGCTTTGTGCCTTATGTTGCTATTGTTGATTGGTTACGTTTGTGCCTCGTAGTATGTGGTTTTATTTGGGATATCAGCTAAAAGGATTGTCTTATTATGCCTTCGTTTGATGGTAAGTTTACGTTGGGTTTTCATGAGTATAGATGGTCTCACATGTTTACTGGTTTTGCATTTCAATTGTTATTGATTGTTGGTTATATTCAATTGTTGTAAACATGACTGGGAGAGCATCTAGTTCCTCCCGACTGATTGTCGACCCCCCATTCTCAGGTTGTTCAGATGATTTGCTGCTTGGATGATATCTTGATGGGAAAGTACTGTGCGGCGTGTTGAATAATAAATTAAGACTTTGTTTTTAGTGAGATAAACTTAATAATGTATTAGTTTGGTTTTGGATATAGTATCAATCCGGATTTGGTCAGGTGTTTCTGCCACCTTGATCCTTATTATCATTGTTTTACTCTGATAAATCATTTATTATACATTTTCTCTTTGTTATATAATCCGGGTTGTTACAGTTGGTATCAGAGCGAACACGCTCTAAACTCTCGCTTAGATAATGACTAAAATGAATGGCCTAGTTAATGAGTGAGAGCAAATGGGGGTAGAAACCAATAGGATTTGTTTTGTTTTCTTATGTTGGTAGAGTGTATGAGTAGTTGTTTGGAGTGGTAATTATGTTCTACCACTTATAATAAGATTTTGTCCTTGCAGATGGTGCGTAGCGCGAATGGTGAGACTGATGCTTATTGTATCAGGAGACATGAGTCCGCTTTGGCAAATATGGCCGAGGGTTTCACTAATCACCTCAATAATAATAACAACAACAACAACAACAACCATCCACAAAAGACTGTGTTGGATCGCTTTGCTCGTCACCGTCCCCCTACTTATGATGGTGTGAATGATCCTACTACTCTAGAGGCTTGGATTCGAGAGATCGAGAAGTTATTACTTGCTACTGGTTGTCCTGAGGATCAGAAGGTGGACATTGCCACCTAGTATATGAAGGATCAGGTCGACAACTGATGGGTTCTTGCTAGAGCTGGTCTAGAAGTTCAGCCAGGGTACGGTTGGACTGTTTTCTCTGAGGCTCTGAAGAAAAGGTTTTATCCTGGGGAGATGCGTTGGCAGAAGGAGTAGGAGTTCCTTCGTTTGTAGTAGGGTTCCATGACCATTGAGGAGTACACCAACAAGTTAGTGAAGCTGTCACGATTCGTTACCTCTATGGCTATGGACGAGGTGTCTAGGACTCGTCGTTATGAGAAGAATCTGGCTCCTAAGGTCCGGACTGCTATGTCTGGTATTCCTTCGACTTTTTTCCACCAGGCTTATGTTCGTGCTCTTAGATTTTACGATTCAGTTCTTGCTACCGAGGCTGAGGAGAGTGCGAAGATTAAGTTTGTGAAGAGGCCTTATGTTGCTCCCAGTGCTCCCCAGAAGAAGCAGAAGTATGAGGCTCGTCCGTATGCCCCGGGTGATCAGGGCCAAGCTAAGAAGGATATGGTTGGTTCAAGTGTGGAAAATCTTACTACGCAGGTAAGTATTGTAACACTGGTAATCCGGTCACGTGTTTCACCTTCAAAGCTTTGGGACACAAGGCTATCGATTGTCCCCAGAAGCCAAAGGTTGATGCTCCTAACGTTGATGCTCCGAATACTGGTCGAGTGTTCGTTATGAGTCGTGCTGAAGTAGATGCTAATCCAGATGTGGTTACGGGTACTTTTCTGGTTCACTCTTTATCTGCTTTTGTTCTTTTTGATACGGGTGCGTCGATGTCTTTCGTATCCGAATCCTTTTCCGTCCGTGCTGGACTCTCTTCCTCATCATCTATTAATACCTCTATACCCCTTCCTATGGGTGAGATTATTTCTTGCTCCGTTCTATTCAAGGATGTACATGTCAGTATTGCAGGGGCGATCCTTCCTGCCGATCTTATCCAATTCAAACTAGGAGAGTTTGATGTGATTTTGGCCATGGATTGGTTAGCTTGATATGATGCTAGGTTTCAGTGCCGTGATCAGAATATTGTGCTTAAGAGTCCTACAGGTTCGAGGGTTTCTTACTAGGGTGTTAGGGTTACACCTACTATCAAGTGGGTTTCTGCTTTGAAGATGGTTAGCATGGGTAGAAAGGGTAACCAGATCTATCTGTGCTATGTTCGAGATGTTTCAGCAGAGTTGAAGTTGGAAGATATCCCTGTGGCTAAGGAATTCGCGGATGTCTTTCCTGACGATCTATCTGGTATTCCCCCTGAGCGAGATATGGAGTTCTCGATTGAGTTGTTTCTTGGTACTGGTCCCATTTCGAAAGCTCCATATCGTATGGCACCAGCTAAGTTCCAAGAGCTTAAGAAGCCGCTTGAGGAGATTATCGATAAGGGTTTTATCCGACCGAGTGCTTCGCCGTGGGGTGCTCCTGCTTTGTTCGTCATGAAGAAGGATGGTAGTATGATGTTGTGCATCGACTACCGTGAGCTGAACAAGGTTATTAAGAATAAGTATCCTTTGTTGAGGATCGAGGATTTGTTTGATTAACTCCGTGGTGCAAGTGTGTTTTCTAAGATCGATCCGAGGTCTGGCTACCATCAGATTCTGGTTAGGAAATAGGATATTCCTAAGACGGCTTTTCGCTCAAGGTATGGTCACTATGAGTTCGTGGTGATGCCGTTTGGGTTGACGAATTGATGTGATTCATATTTGCACATATTTAGTCCCCGAACTAGCCTCGTTCTTATGCTTTCTTTTATGTATTAGGGTCGTTTCTATCTTAAGCTTCCTACTTTGCATATTCTATGAGGTTTGTGCCCTTGGTAGGGAAGGAGCGCTAGCCTTGCATGTATGGAGCAAAAATGGAGCTAAATTGATCGCATTTAACGACTAAGCATCAAAGAGGAGACCGATACTAAAGTCCTAAGTAGATAGAACAAATAAATGGGCAATGATGAAGGACCCCCAAGCAGGCTCCTCAATGATCCCCACGGATCATGAAGCAGCCAAATGAAGAAGAAGGAAATCTGCAAGGAGAGACGGGCATCCCAAGCACGACCCGAGCTTCCCAAGCACATCTCGAGCGTTCTTTGAGCAGGACGTGCGTTTTTCCATGCAGTATGGGCGTCCAACAGGGGCAGGTCGAGCGTCTCAATGGAGGACTTGCAAGGCATTAATCTTCATTTTAGGGACTTGATCGTCATTTAAGCCCTTAGTTAACCTAATACTTGTACTTAGTATAAATACTCTCTTGTAATAGAAGATTGGCATAAAGTCATTAAAGTAGATTAGAAATCAATTAGCTTAATTACATATTAATCCTTCCTTAATTATTGTTGAAGAATTCTTAGATCTAGTTGGGTAATTGGAAGATTATTTGTGTTTATTGAAGAATTTAAAACCCTTCATTCATCAATCAAGTTCTCTTCTATTATTCTTTCCTTTCATTTGTTCATCATAAGTTTGGTACAATTTCTTTACTCTTTGCTTAATTATTGTTTATCGTTTTACTCATCCATCATGTTTAGACTTGTTAATGTGATTGACACCCTTGTTAGCATGCTTTACATGATCATGAACAAGGGTTAATGGGGGATTAGGGGAATTAATCATGGGATAGATCTTTACTTAATAAGAGCTCATATAATTGCTTGCTTGTTGTGGTTTCAACTTATGCACATGTTATGCTTGATGAAATGCTTGATTGACAACCTAGCATAATTCGCTTATCCTTTCAACAAGACTTGTAAGACATAAACCAATTCAAGGCTTGTTAGACCATGCATATAGTTGAATAGGAAGAAATTAAGTCGACTTGTAGGTGTTGTAAAGTCTTGACCGACTGGGCTCCGAGACCCAAACCTTCCTAGGAATTGTAAGATATAAACTAACTCGATTCCACTACAACAATAATTTGCTTGCATCTATGAAACCTTTTTATGTGATCTCACCATGATTCCCTTTAGAACCCATGACACCCTAGTGCCTTTTATCAATTGTTTACATTCCCATTTACTTTACTTGCTTTGCTTTTCATTTATTTACATTTATTTTGCCTAGTAGCTTAGATAATCATCTTAATCCAAACTAAGTTGTGACTCTAAGGCATAACTACTTGTATCTGATAGCTTAATCCAATACCCGTACCTTGGGATCTGACCTTTACTTACCGCTCTACTAAGGGTAGTTTGTGGAGACTATAAATATTGTTTGAGGGCGTACAACGACACGACCCACCAAAATGGCGCCGTTACCGGGGACGGTGTTCAATTGAATTGTTATCAATCTTTGTTTTTAGTTGTGTCTTTGTTTGCCTTGGGGAAAGACATTTCCTCAAGGTACTTCTCACCTTTTTCTCTTAGTTTACATTGCAAGATAGACCTTATAGATTGTTGTGTAAAGGACCATGCAAGTTCTACTCTCATCAAAGACACTTTTGAAGCATTGGAGGCTTTGGAAGCAAGTGTGGCCGACGGTAAACATTAGGCATTGGAAGTAGATCTCCTTGAGGCCGCTATAGCCAACAAAGAGATCACCTATGAGAAATATATGAGGATAGATGGCATCCTCAAAGAATCATCACAACCCATCAAGGTGGAACAAGCAATGAGGGTAGAAAGTGTAATAGAGGTGGAAAGCATAATGGAGGTGGAAAGTATTCTGATTGAACCATCAAGGGTAGAAGTTGAGGTACAAACTCCATCTTTAAAACCCCTTCTCCCTAATTTGAAGTATGCTTACCTTGATGAGTCTAAAACCAAACCCGTGATTGTCAATGAAAAACTCTATGATAGTCACTTGGAAAGTTTGCTTGGTGTGTTAAGAGAACATGAAAAAGCTATAGGTTATAGTTTAGATGACCTTAAGGGAATAAGCCTCGACTTTTGCATGCATAGGATTCATCTAGAAGAAGACCATAGACCTACCATTCAAGGACAAAGGAGACTAAACCCCCATATGCAAGAAATTGTAAAAGCGGAGGTTATGAAATTACTTGATGCGGGTATCATCTACCCTATATCGGATTCCTTGTGGGTTAGCTCCGTTCAAGTGGTACCCAAGAAAAGAGGTACCACGGTGGTGAAAAATAACAAGAACGAGCTAATACCCACAAGGAAGATCACCGGTTGGCGAATGTGTATTGATGATCGTAAGTTGAATTCCGCAACAAGAAAGGATCATTTCCCTCTTCCATTCATTTATCAAATGCTTGAGAGGCTTGCTTCTAACAAATTCTTTTGCTACCTTGACGGGTATTTGGGATACTTCCAAATCCCGATATACCCAAATGAGAAACACAAGACCACCTTCACGTGCCCTTATGGTACATTTTCCTAGAGGAGAATGCCCTTTGGGCTATGTAATGCTCCCGCCGCATTTCAACGTTGCACAATGAATGTCTTTTCCGACTACTTAGAGATAATAATGGAAGTTTTTATAGATGATTTTAGTGTTTACGGGAAAGATTTTGAGTAATGTTTGCATAATTTATCTCTTGTCTTGAAAAAATGTGAAGATGTTAGCCTTGTTTTGAACTGGGAAAAGTGCCATTTCATGGTCGATGAAGGCATTGTCTTGGGTCATTTGATTTAGGAAAAGGGCATCGAGGTCGATAAAGCTAAAGTTGAGGTGATAGAGAAATTACCGCCACCCATGAATGTCAAAGGGGTGCGGTGTTTCCTCGGTTATGCGGGGTTTTACCGACGATTCATAAAAGATTTTTTCAAAATTGCAAAACCCCTTACTCAACTTTTGCTTAAGGATGCCCCGTTCTAATTCACTCATGAGTGTGTTGAGGCTTTTGATAGGATCTAGGAAGCTCCTATTTCGGCACCGATTATTCAACCGCCAAATTGGGAGTTAAATTTCGAGATAATGTGTGATGCAAGCAACTATGCTGTTGGCGCGGTTCTTGGTCAATGGGTTGGGAAAGATTTACATGTAATATACTATATAAGCAAGACCCTTGATGTCACACAAGTCAACTATGATACCACGAAAAAGGAACTTCTTGCTATAGTGCATACTTTGGATAAGTTCCGTTCCTACTTACTTGGATCAAAGGTTATAGTGTTCTCGGACCACCGTGCTCTTAGACATCTCTTAGTGAAGAAAGAATAAAAGCCACGCTTGCACTACAAGAAAAACATTTTGGGCGACAAATAATTTCGTTACACAAAGTGCCAATTTCGTCGCCCATGCATTTGTGCAACGAAAAAAATTTCGTCGTGGCTTCGTCACCCAAACCTTGACGCCTAAACTACTTTGTGCAACAAAGTGTGTTTTCGTGGCCCTTTTCCCTGCTTGTGCAGCGAACTGTATTTAGTTGCCCTAAGTTGAGTTTTGGGCGTCAAGTAATTTCGTCGCCCATAACGAATTTTTAGTGCAACAACACCCATATTGTCGTCCAAAATAGGCTTTTAGGCGTCAATATGTTCATTGCCCTAAGTTGATTTTCGTTGCCCATATCGAACTTTTAGTGCAACAATATGCATATAGTTGTCTAAAACAAACTTTTAGGCGCCAATTTTTCGTTGCCTATGCCTTGAGTTTTGCAATGATTGTTTTTTTTAAAATTTTCACATGATTAGAAATCTAATATGAAATTTGACGCTATAACAATAGCATTTAACAGTTCTTCATACTCTAGCCATTTATTTCGGTAAAATAGAATATTTTCATACATTGTATTATTTGTAGCCATACATAATTCTTATTCATTTCCAATGGACCAAAAAGAGATATAATGTACCATAAGTGAAGCCTTACATAATATCATTAATTAGTAGCCATACTAACACTATCATCATTTGAACAACATTCATCACCATCTTGCACAATTTTTTCTTTCCATCTAGGGGCTAAGCATATAGGACACTTATCTTCATTTGCAAACTCTTTCCAAAAAAGGACACAATGATTGACACACACATCAATCGTCATTTTCCAGAATGCAAGAGGATACCTGCACATGAAAATTGTAAGTAACATTCAACTTGGTAGACATTGCCACGGAAATCACAGAGTATCCTCCATAATAAAATTGAGTGCTCATTTGAAATAAGTACAACCTATAAACGTAATTAATGGTATGAAAGATAAGTTCAATTGTTGTTGATCAGTTGTGTCATTGATATAACTAATTAGTTTACATGTCTAGATAAAAACGGGATATACAAGAAGAAGCACACAATTCCGAGGATTCTAAGGAAACCTGTAAGAACAGCCATTGTTCACTGAGAACAAAATTATTTTCTCTGTTAAGATCCACAAATATATGAAATATCAATTTCAGCAAATGGTATACTTCTACCCTTCCTCTATATATATTTACGCTGAAAAATAACCGTCTATATTTGCCGTAGTGGGCTCAAAAACTTGGAAATGTTCGATCAAACTAAAAATGAAGTCTGAAAACCATCAAAAAATCACTCTATATAATATATGCAGACCTTTCCAAAGGTGATAACAATGAAGTTAGCGAACAAAAATGAAGTGATACTTGAGGATGCTATGGGAAATCGTTGGCCAGTTGGACTCTCACATGTTATAGATGGTCATGCAGCTATAACTCGTGAATGGAGGGCATTTATGAACGATAATAATGTTGAAGGCGGAGATTTATTGAGGTTCGACTTTCTCTCAGATGGTATCTTCAATGTTTTTGTCACAAAAGCTTCTCAAGTTGAACATAAATCTAAAGAAGCAAATTTGCAAAATGGAGCAGCCATAGCACAAAATATGACAAAATATGACTTGTAAGTTATGTTGGAAAAGTGGGTTTCTTTTAGACTTTTAGGCTAAACTATGGTACTTGTTCATATTACAAAATTGAAGTCATAATCTTCTCGTAGTAAAATGCATATTGCTTCCCAGGCGTCAAACCATGTAACATTTCAATGGAAGGGACAAATTAGAGGACATAATATGCAAAAAGAAGAAAATACCTATGGTAGAGGAGAGAAGTATGTCCACTTTCTTGATTGCGTGATTGGTGGCCAACTTCATAATTTATCCAACTTCGATCTCTATTCATTCTTGAATTAAATAATAAAAGACGTTATTAGCAGGAGTGACATCGTATTCTAAATGTTACAGTAGAATTATATTTTGCGTATGTAAACAAGATGTTTCTAAATGTCTTTTCTTTTCCAACACAATCAAAAACCAAAGAATATAGTTAATCTAAACTTCTTTTAGAAATTTAAATTTTAAAGTAACCTCGTCTAAAACCTCAAACATAACTCATCAAACGAACTCCTAAGATTAATACCAGGACCACCATTTATTAGCTCTACTAGCTTCATCCAAGACATCAGTCCAAAACCTAAAACCTTGTTTGGTCAGAGACCTCCAAGTTAGATTAGATTAACTTCGAAATAGAAAGGAATTACAAGCCTATCCAACTAATATAACCTCAGTCGAAAATTAGAGAGTAAGTGCAGAGCTGCAAATAGACACACATAGAACGAGTCACAATAATGGGAGGTCATCCACATTAAAATTGCGCATATTAGGACTTTAAATCTAAGAGAGCCGCTTATATAACTGAACTCGTGCATCAACAAAATTGCTTCCTGCTGTAGATATCTCATTGATGGATTTCTATTAATTACTCAACATAAGCAAATTATATCAACTACATTCTAGAGTTTTTCTCTGAACTCAAGTACTCAACATAATAAAATTGGATCTTTAATTCAAGTAAAACCTAAAATTCATAGTTGAAATACTCTAAACAATAAATCGAATCACTCAAATTAAACTAAAAATAGATGGTATATGAGTAAAATTAACTTCAACAAGGTGTAATTTAACAACCAACAGCAGCAGAAATTCTAGCAAAATTCTAGCAATGGCCCCGAAATTTCCAAGAATCTGAATATCATTCAAGAATTAAAACTCATCCATAAATTCCAACAATATAAGCATTACTCAAGCAATTAAAATTACATGGAAATAAGAAAATGAAGGAAAAAGGGATTATATACCGGTTGCGGATCTCGGGTAGTAGTATCGGTATTTAGCTTATCACCTGTGAAATCCGAATTCAAATGATAAAAATACGGAGTAGTAGAAATCGAAAGAAGAAAAGTGATGATAACGAGTAAAAGAAAGAAGGCATACTGAGAGCATTAACAAAAGAACAACACAGCAATAACAACAACAATAATCACACAGGGGCCTAATAATAAGCAAAAGTTATGAAACTTAAGCCAAATTAAAAGGGGAAGGGTGAAAATTCAAATTTAGGTACAGTGAGACTATCAAACCTTAGGTTAACCCAGAAAAGTTGTTGAAATTGACGGACACTCGCAACCAAACAGTCATTTTGTTCTTCTTAGGCACCGACTCACCAAAATTTTAGAAGCCCCCAATTAGAACAATTAGGGTTTGATAATTTTGTTCAGATTTGGTGAAGGGAGTGTATAGGATGCCGTGTAAGTTTGGTCGGGTAATGGTGTTATGGACAAGCAATATGGAGGCAGCAGTGATTGAGAGTAGAGAAAGAATGGGAGGTTGAGAGTCGGAAATAATGGTTGAGATATGTGGAGACAACAGTGATTGAAAGTTTAGGTTTTTTTTACCTTTTGATTTATATTTCTAAAACTTTCAACTTTGGGATGAAAAGTATGGCGCCTGATTTTTGCGCCTAATTTTTTAGTAAAGGCAACAAAGACAGTGATTTGTGGCCCATACATACAGTAATGGGCAACGAATAGCATTATTTGATACTAAATTGATCGCATTTAACAATCAAGCATCAAAGAGGAGACCGATACTAAAGGCCTAAGTACATAGAACAAATAAATGGGCAATGATGAAGGACCCCCAAGGCTCCTGAATGATCCCCACGGATCATGAAGCAGCCAAATGAAGAAGAAGGAAATCTGCAAGGAGAGACGGGCGTCCCAAGCATGGCCCGAGCGTCCCAATCACAGCCCGGGCATCCTTTGAGCAGGACAAGCGTTTTTCCATGCAGCATGGGCGTCCAACAGGGGCAGGTCGAGCGTCTCCATGGAGGACTTGGAAGGCATTAATCTTCATTTTAGGGACTTAATCGTCATTTAAGCCCTTAGTTAACCTAATACTTGTACTTAGTATAAATACTCTCCTGTAATAGAAGATTGGCATAAAGTCATTAGAGTAGATTAGAAATCAATTAGCTTAATTATATATTAATACTTCCTTAATTATTGTTGAAGAATTCTTAGATGTAGTTGGGTAATTGGAAGATTATTTGGGTTTATTGAAGAATTGACAACTCTTCATTCATCAATCAAGTTCTCTTCTATTATTCTTTCCTTTCATTTGTTCATCATAAGTTTGGTACAATTTCTTTGCTCTTTGCTTAATTATTGTTTATCGTTTTACTCATCCATCATGTTTAGACTTGTTAATGTGATTGACACCCTTGTTAGCATGCTTTACATGATCATGAGTGAGTAGTCTCCTAACTAGGGTTAATGGGGGATTAGGGGAATTAATCATAGGGTAGATCTTTACTTAATAAGAGTTCATATGATTGCTTGCTTGTTGTAGTTTCAACTTATGCACATGTTATGCTTGATGAAATGCTTGATTGACAACCTAAAATGATTCTCTTATCCTTTCAACAAGACTTGTAAGACATAAACCAACTCAAGGCTTGTTAGACCATGCATATAGTTGAATAGGAAGAAATTAAGTCGACTTGTAGGTGTTGTAAAGTCTTGACCGACTCGGCTACGAGACCGAAACCTTCCTAGGAATTGTAAGATATAAGCTAACTCGATTCCACTACAACAATAATTTGCTTGCATCTATGAAACTTGTTTATGTGATCTCACCATGATTCCCTTAAGAACCCATGACACCCTAGTGCCTTTTATCAATTGTTTACATTCCCATTTACTTTACTTGCTTTGCTTTTCATTTATTTACATTTACCTTGCCTAGTAGTTTAGATAATCATCTCAATCTAAACTAAGTTGTGACTCTAAGGCATAACTACTTGCATCTGATAGCTTAATCCAATACCCGTCCCTTGGGATCCAACTTTTACTTACCGCTCCACTAAGGGTAGTTTGTGGAGATTATAAATATTGTTTGAGGGCGTACAACGACACGAGCCATCACGAATGCACCTGCAGTTTTCATGGATCAGATGAACCACACTTTTAGCGAGTATTTGGATAAGTGTGTCGTGGTGTTCATAGACGACATACTGATTTAATCGAGAGATGAGGCTGAGCACGAGAGTCATCTTCGTGTTATTTTGGAGACTCTGCGTAAGCAGAAATGGTATGCTAAGTTCTCGAAGTGCGAGTTTTGGCTAAAGGAAGTTACCTTGTTGGGTCATGTGATATCTGGCGATGGAGTTATGGTTGATCCGTCGAAGATACAAGCCGTGGTCGAGTGGAAGAGTCCAAAGAACGTGAACGAGATTCGAAGTTTCGTTGGTCTTTCTGGGTACTATCGTCAGTTTGTGCATGATTTCTCTAAGATCACGTGGCCGATGACTCAGTTAATGAAGAAGTAATCCAAGTTCATTTGGACTGAGGCTTGTGAATCTGCTTTACAGGAATTAAAGAAGAGGTTGACTACCGCTCCTGTGTTGACTCTACCAGAAGAGGGCGTTGAGTTTGATGTCTTCTGCGATGTGTCGAAGTTTGGGCTGGGTTGTGTCTTGATGCAAAAGGGTAAGGTTGTGTCTTATGCTTCTCATCAGTTGAAAGTTCATGAGATGAACTATACGACTCACGATCTTGAGTTAGCAGCAGTGGTCTTTACTCTTAAAGTTGTGCGACATTACTTGTATGGAGTCTCTTGTAACATTTTTACGGATCATAAGAGCTTGAAGTATATCTTCACTCATAGAGATCTTAACATGAGGCACAAACATTGGTTGGATCTGCTTAACAACTATAAGGTTGAGCTGCAGTATAATGAGGTTAAGGCAAACGTGGTTGCTGATGCTTTGAATCACAAGGTGTGTCATGCAATGAGATCCATGATGGTGTTACCTGACAACTTGAGTCGAGAGTTCCAGAAGATGAGCCTTGAGGTAGTGCTTCCTGGTACTTTAGATTTGAGTGTGATGGTTGCTGAACCCGAGATCCTCTATGTGATCCGAGTTAAGCAAAGAGAGGATAAATTCCTAGAAGAAGTTTGAGTCGCTATAAGTGAAGGTCACGCCAAAGGCTTCGACGTTGGACCTAATGATGGTCTGTGATTCCAAGGTCGTTGGTGTGTACCTAGCTGTGAGGTCTTAAAATATAAGATTCTCAAGGAGTATCACAGTACTCCCTATTCGATTCATCCTGGTGGTGATAAGATGTACAAGGATCTGAAGCTATGGTTTTAATGGCCGAGTATGAAGAAAGAGATCGCTGAGTTTGTGAGCTGTTGTCTGATCTATCAGAAGGTCAAGTTCGAACATCAGTGACCTGGTGGTTTGTTGCGACCTTTGGAGATTCCCACATGGACATGGGATTCTATTTCGATGGATTTCGTCATGGGTTTTCCGAGGTCGCCAAGGGGAATGAATGCGATTTGGGTCGTGATTGATCGTTTGACTAAGGTTGCGTATTTCATTCCAATGAAGGAGACTTGGAGTCTCGAGGAACTAACAAATGCTTATCAACGTGAGATCATTCGTCTTCATGGGGTTTCTAAGGATATCATCTTCGACCGTGATCCGAGGTTTTGTTCTCAGTATTGGAGCAAGCTGCAGGTAGCTTTGGGCAGTGAGCTTAAGATGAGTAAGGCTTTTCATGCTGCAACTGAAGGTCAGACAGAGCGTAACATCCAGACGCTTGAGAATATGTTACGAGCTTGTGCTTTGGAGTTCCAAGTTAGTTAGGAGAAGAGTTTACCGCTTGTGAAGTTCTCCTACAACAACAGCTACCAAGCTAGTATTCAAATGGCTCCGTTTAAGGCACTTTATGGAAAGAAGTGTCGTAGTCCGTTGTGTTGGGAAGACTCCAGTAAGGTAGTCGTTCTTGGTCCAGAGTTGGTTCAGGAATCAATTGAACAGGTAAGGTTGATCCGTGAGAAGCTTAAGGCAGGCCAGGATCAACAGAAGACGTATGCAGATTTGCGGCGTAGGCCGATTGAGTTTAAGATTGGCGATAAGGTCTTCCTTAAGGTTTCGCCGATAAAAGGTGTCAAGAGATTTGGCATTAAGGGCAAGCTTAGTCCTAAGTACATTGGTCCCTACGAGGTGCTCGAGAGAGTTGGCGAGGTAGCCTATAGGTTGGCTTTACCTCCGAATTTGTCGAAGGTTCACGATGTGTTCCATGTGTCGCAGTTGTGCCGTTATCGCAATGATCCTTCCTATGTTCTACAGGCTGATGTTATCGAGGTTGAGCCTAACCTGACTTATGAGGAACGACCTGTTCGTATTTTGGAACGTTAGGAGAAGAGGCTACGGAATAAGGTTGTACCTTTGGTTTGGGTTCTGTGGAGGAATCAGAAGTTCGAGCAAGAGAATTGGGAAACTGAAGCGTCTATGTGAGAGAAGCATCCGCATCTTTTCGAGTAAGGTAGTTCTCTTATCAAGTTTCGAGGACGAAACTTCTTTTTAGGGGGTTGGATTGTAACACCACTAATTTCCGCAATATATTTCTTTAATTTTATTTTCCCATATTTCGTATTTTATTTTTCGGGAAAATATCTTCTCTTGTCTTTTTGGCCATTCTAGCTCGAATTTGGTGGAAACCCACTTTGTTCTTGGGTTCAACGTGAGTTTGGAGTAGATGGGTTGAGTTTTGGGCCTAAGTTTGGAATAAACCCATGATTTCTTCTATAAATAAGAAGGGAAACCAAACCCTTGCTTTTCTTTTCTCATAATTCTCACAAACCCCTAAACCTAAATTCTCTCCTTCTTCACCCTCCCTTGTGCCGCACGATTTTTCGTACGTCAAGGGTTTCGTGCCGCGCCTTCCGCCACCCTTCATCATCTTTCGTGCTTGGATTGATCCTACTTCTTGGATCTATTCATTCCCGTCGTAAGTTTCATGTCTTTCATGTAGTTTTTATTGTTTATATAGTTATATATATATATAGTTAGTATATTTATTAGATTCGTTCTTCTTTGGCATGTGTGAAACGACAATGAAGGCATGGAAGTTGCTCCTGGAGAGGACGTTTATATCGTTGAAGACGATCTTTAGGATTATTTGCGTAAAAAGGTAACTAGGTGTTTCTCTTTTAATTGTGTTTATGCCAATTGATGTAATTAATATGATTTGATGATTGACTTGTATGATTGGTACATGTTTGATTGTTTATTAGCGTGTTTAACTACGTTTTCGCATGTTTGTATATGTTTTAATGTTTTAATTATATATCGTATGTTATTTATATGTTTATATTGGGTCTCATGAGCGCAATTAGGGTTTACAAATGAAGCCCTAGTGGCGGCATGATAGGCGGCCAAGAGTAGGGTTCAAAGTTATAGCTACAGCTACTACAAATTTGATGATGATTCGAGTGTTATAGTTAAAGTTAGTACAACTTTGGGTCGTTACTCTTGTTCTGGCTGAAACAGGTATAACCTTGGAAATATGAATCAAGGTTATAACTGAAATTACTATAACTTTAGAACGCGAGTTAAGGTTATAGCTGGAACTAACGTACCCTGAGATTATGACTCAAGGTTATGGTTGGAACTAGTGTAACTTTGAGTTACGTGTCAAAGTTATGGTTGAGGTAAGTATAGCTTCAAGTTATATGTGTTGAAGTTATAGTCGAGGCTAGTATAACCTCGCATCCAGAGTTTATGTTATGACTAAGGTTACTATAACATTGATTGTTAATACTTGTTTTGTATGTTGTGTTGTATTCAGTTATAGTTTAACACTATGTTTTTATATGCCTTGGTTACTCTTATTCATATGATAAGTTGGGTAGTCAGTTATACTATCCTATGAGTTGAGTCGTGACATTGTTCACGCATGTTGCTACAGTCAGTTATACTGTGCATTTATTTGTTGGCTAGTGGTATAGATGATGTGCGGTAGCAGTTTTATACCAAACAGAATGAACTAACGCCACCCACTTTGGGATTTATTTTGGTCTATGTTCGGGGGTGGCCAGAGTCGTCAGTTATGCGCTCTGGGTCCCGAGTGTCGTTCGTTGTATAGTTATTGCATCGAGGGGTCTGGTCAGGTCTTAGACACATCGGCAGTGGTGATACGATATACATAGTGCCGTGGAGTATCAGTTATATACTTCACACCAATGGGGAGTCAGTTATACGATCCGTTAGTAAGAGTATCAGTTATATGCTCTGACATATTAGAGTGTCAGTTATACGCTCGAGCTGGTGTTCGTTTTATACCCTATGCGTATTGTGCGGAAGCATTGGTTATATACTCCAATCAGTATGGTGTGTGGTGTTCACCGTATTCGCTATGCTTTGTTGCTAGCTTTGTGCCTTATGTTGCTATTGTTGATTGGTTACGTTTGTGACTCGTAGTATGTGGTTTCAGTTGGGATATCATTTAAAAGGATTGTCTTAATATGACTTAGTTTGATGGTAAGTTTACGTTGGGTTTTCTTGAGTATAGATGGTCTCATATGTTTAATGGTTTTGTATTTCAATTGTTATTGATTGTTGGTTATATTCAATTGTTGTAAACATGGTTGGGAGAGCATCTAGTTATTCCTAACTGATTGTCAACCCACTATTCTGAGGTTGTTCAGATGATTTGCTGTTTGGATGATATCTTGCTGGGGAAGTACTGTGCGGCGAGTTGAATAATAAATTAGGACTTTGTTTTCAATTAAGATACACTTAATAATTTATTAGTTTGATTTTGGATTTAGTATCAATCCGGATTTAGTCAGGTGTTTCCGCCACCTTGATCCTTATTATTATTGTTATACTCTGATAAATCATTTATTATACGTTTTCCCTTTGTTATATAATCCGGGTTGTTATAATTGTGGGTGTTTGTTTGTGACCGTCTTAAGACGAACGACATGACCATGATTGTGCCTGCGCCAGGAAGAGGGGACCACCTCTGGAGTCGCCGTGGGATAGTGGTGTCAACGGTGGTGGCTAGAGGTGGTATTGGTGGTTGTGGTGGTGTTGGCGTAGGGTTTTGTACACGGTGGTTGGGGGTTGTTGTTGTTGTCGGGTTGAGTTAAGGGTCATAACCCCAATTATGTCGGCCTGACCATGACCATGGGGGATGGTGTGACCAGTGGGTCAACAGTGAGTCAGAGGAGGACCAAGATGGTGGCCACTGGTGGCAGGATTGGTCGTTATTGGTGGGTGTTATGGGTTTGTGTGTATTGAGAGTGTGGCGTGTTT
This sequence comes from Silene latifolia, assembly GCF_048544455.1. NCBI lineage: Eukaryota > Viridiplantae > Streptophyta > Magnoliopsida > Caryophyllales > Caryophyllaceae > Silene > Silene latifolia. The sequence continues at coordinate 174,115,391 of NC_133538.1, forward strand.
GTGTTTGTTGGTGTTGGACATGGGTGTTAGGGCGTGGATTGATGACCACAAGTGGTGGTTAGGAGTGGTGTGTGGACCGTGGCTGGGCTGCTAGCAGTGGTGACTCTCGGTGGTGTGGGTGGCTGGTTTGTTGGGTGTCGGGTTTGGGTTGATTTACACAGGTAATGGGTGATTGGTTCAATGGGGTTTGTACACGGGTTACAACGTGATTTGTATTATTTGTCATATGGTTATAATGTGATAGATGGATGTTAGTCTTGGATGAATAATGATTGGTTTATTATTGTGGATTGGTCTTATTGAGTTATGAATGTTATATGGTACTATTGTGGCGGGTACATCCTCAGTCTCGGACTGGGACGACAGTGAGTTATGGGATTATCCTCAGTCTCGGACTGGGACAGCGTTTGTGTTTATCCCCTAGCCAGGAGTTGGCGGGACGATGGTGTGGTGGAGCCTCGGTGAGGGACCGGGACGACTGTGTGGATATGATGGAGAATTGGTGGTGGTATTTATTCCACGTGATTGCATCTGTTAAGTTTGTATGTTTAATGTTGTGTGATTATCCTACTCAGCCGTTTGGTTGACAGTCTATTCGCTAAACATCTGTGATGAACCAACTATTGGGGAGCAGATTGTCTGACAGGTACCTGAGACCGTTGATCTAGGAGCATGGGATGGCGTGAGGAGGATTGGCCGTGTGACTTAAGCATCTAGCTCACCTAGTAGTCCATTCCATTTACATTATAAACTTATTCAATTTAATTTCCGTTGCGATTTGTAATTAATTATTATTCAGTTTGGTTTAGACAATTGTAATAAAACCGTTTATTCATTTAAATATTTATTAAAGTACTTTGTTTCATTCTACTTTATATCATTTACCTCGGGCAACCGAGATGTTAACTCTCTCATTACATGGAGGCCTAGCTAAAGGCTCCTGAATAAATGGGCGTGTTACAGAGCAAGAGAGGTCGGTTTAAAGAAGGCACTTGGAAAGAAGAGGAGAAAATGCTGTGTAAAAGTCTCAGCCGGTTGGCCGGCTGGGAATCCACCCAAGTGAGCCAAAGGAAGAAAATAGGAAGAAACTTACAGAAGACTCCCAGCCGGGTAGGCCACCGACAGCCGGCCCACCGGCCAGGAGTACCTGATGAAGTGATGAGGTTGAAGTTTGGAAGAAAATTTAAAGAAGGCTCCCAGCCGGGCAGGCCGCCGGCAGCCGGCCCACCGGCTGTGCATACCTGATGATCCAGAAATTGAAGAAAAACTTACAGGAGCCTCCGTGCCGATTAGGCCACCGGCGGCCGGTCAACCAGCTGGGCCTCCCCGACTGCGCTTTTCTCTCCTTTGTAATTTTTAACCTAAATTTTGGAGAAATTATAAATACCCCCTCCCTAATTTCATTTGCACACAATACCCTAGATCTGAAATATTTTCTATTTTATGTTAAGCTTTCCATAATCAAGTTTTAATCTTTCCCTAATTATTCCTTAATTACTCCTTAATTTAGTTTAAACCAAGTTAAATTCAATAGTTTACATCTTAGTAGTTGGGTTGTAATTGAAAATTTGAACAAATTCTTCCATTATTAATCCAAAGCTTGAATCTTTTCTAAGTATTGGTATAATTTCCTTCCTTGTTTACTTCAGTTTTCAATTGTTTACATTTTTGTTTAATTTTAATTGTTGTTTGAATTAGCATAATGTATATTGTTATATTTGTGTGTTGTTCTTCATTTTTTAATAATTGTTCATTCATCATGAGTGAGTAGTTCCTTTCTAGGGTTTAGGGGGAACTTAAATGAGGGTTAAACTATTAATATGGGTTGTTAATATTTGAGTGTTGGGTGATTATTTAGCCTTTGTAAACATGCATACAAGGTGTTTGATGAATTGTGTGTATGAAAGTTCATACATTTCTTTCAATTTATGCTTAGTATCTTCATAGATGAGAGTTTATGTGGGTGCTTGATAGCATGTTTATGATGAGTTTGAATGCATTGTGATGATTTTGTTTTCAACTTCAGGAGAGACTATGTAATTAGTCCATAATCCTAGGCATTTAATTACCTAAGACTTGTTGACACCCATATTTAGTTTAGTTTGCTTAAGGGAACCCAAAGACCCTAGTTTTCCATCAATTGTTTGCATATCATTATCTTAGTTAACTCACTTTTATTTGCTCTAGTCTCAGTTTAATTATTATCACCACTTTCTTTGTTATTCGACTAAACTTAGATTTAAACAAACTAAGTACACATCCACCTCATCTTTGCGAACGATCCCCTTATTATACTACTTAATTTGGGAGTTTTACAAATTGTTTTTGGTGTGAGTATTGACGACAAATCTCATTCATCAGATATGCATAAAACAAAAGTAATTGGATATGGTCTTTGATTATAATAATGATGGCAATGGTTGGAATTGACTCAATTTGGATTGGTACGAGTAATCATGGGTTAATTCTTTGAGTATTAGGTAGGCCTAGATATTAAGACTTGAAACAAGTTCACATTAAGCAAACTTATTATAAAGGAGGTCTGTTTTCTTATCTAAATTAAGGTGAGTAATGTTTTGATTACAAGAGACTGAAAGTGTGGTTTGTTATTACATAGTAGCTTTGATCAGTGGACTATATGGGATATGTGTTTGTGTTGTAGTGAGCAAGGTGTAAGTGGGACTATAATGGTGATCCAACGAGTGTTTAAGTTAGTAGGTCTATGTCGGTTAAGCTATTAATGAGGTTTGTTAAACCACTTTTAATTGTAGTTTGTGGATTTGAAGGAAAAGTGTTTTTGAACTAAGCTTGGCTTGGATTGGTTGTCTCGAGAGGTAAGGACTTTTACCCTAACGGTTTTAACATACTTTTGATGACGATGAATTTCTACTAGCTTTGGTGAGTTTTTTAATATTGTCTTATGTGGCCATGAGTCACTCGTTGGAACTATTTGGTGCAAGCCGTCTTCGAAATTATGTAGCAGACTCTGGGAGTTCTGCTGGTCTAGCAGGTTTTAAGGTGCGTCTAAGACGTCCTTGGGATTACGTACCGAAAACTGAACTCTTGGCTTGAGTTCCATTTGGGTGGGGGTTTGACCAGCCTCACTCGCTAAGGGGCTAGACTTTCTCCTTTAGCAGCCTAATCCTACTGATTGTCTAAATATGAGAGGTGCGCACTATTATAAGTTTAACTAAGCACAGGTGGTACCTCTAGACCGTGTCAAGGGTAGGACCTTGGCACACAGGTGGTGAAAATTATTGATTTTGAATGGTTTGTGCTATTAAATTTACGATAATGTTGGCTTTGGAATATAATTCTGTTTTACTTTGGTTTTGAAGCTCTGTAAATTTATAATATTATTTTTGTGAATTTGCCATTACTTCTTATTTTTCTTAAAACTCAGCTTTGCTGACGTCCTACTGTTTGGGTCGTTCCCCTTTGGGCTTGAACCTATTTGTGATTTTGGGTACAGTTGATAGGTACACTTACACTTGAGAATGCTGCATGGGTGCATACTGGATCTGGGAGTAGTACAAGCGAAGAAGGATTTTGAATAAAGAACCCTGTTTTAATTTATTTATATACTCTTATAAGGTTTATCGTATTTGGAATTTATTTATTATTTTAAACTTTGTAAGGCTTAAGTCTTCCGCTGCCATTCATAACTTGTAATTTATTATTTATTTTGATATTGTTTTTGGATATATACTTTCGTTTTCAAATATTATCGGTATTTACCTTGCACTTAGCTTTGTCACCTAAGTGTGGAGTGACGGTGTTGGATTTTCTGTATTTCTTTTATTATTTTGTGGTTGAAAATGAAGGGTCGTTACAATGATAACCTTGTCTCCCATATTTTATCCTTCTTTAGCAACCTTTATGCCACTGACAAGAAGTCTGTGACCCGATCTCCTCATATCCTCTTTTCCCACCCCATCACATCTTTTTTTATCCCCTTTGAAGAAGAGATTCGTATGGCCCTTTTTTCCCTGTGTTCTAATAAGGCCCCGTGAGCCTGATGGTTATGTAACACCCCATACACCAAGGTGGCTTACCAAGACCACCTTAACATATGAAGATGCTACCATCTCGGTTACCCAAGGTATAGTAATCAAAGGAGACCATAAAGAAACACACTTAAAGTTTAAAAGTTAAATGTGCGTACAACTTAAACCAAAACTGGAAATATAAAATACAACCGTCTCAAACTGGAATCCAAAACTGAAATAAAAGACTTTCATAAACTGTAGCGGAAGACTAAGACTCATAAAGTGATGACTTCATCCCCAGCAAGATCCCGCGCGCAAACCAAGGCATACTTGCTAATCAACTGCTCACCATCCCCCAAATGGATCACCACAGTTTTCAAAACATTTAAACGGGGTCAGATACTGAATAATCAAAATAAGAAATACAACAACATCCAATTACACAAACACATTCCTCCAACTCCAGTTCATCACCAATCACCTGACTACAAACTAAAGTGTGTAGCCCTGCTAGAATACCCATCGCAATAAATATTTCACTCCGCCAGTGGGGACCGCAGCCTTGCCTCCTAAACCTCGCTAAACTCCCAGAGCGAATAACCCATGTCTATTAATGTGCACATCCCCCTTGTGACGGGAACGACAAGGGGTGAATCAAGGGCGTGAAGCCATTCCCGCAAATGACTCCACTCAGCCGAGGGCGCACCTCGCGAACCACATAACATTACAACCAAAAACGATAATACGGATAAGCATGCAAATACCAAGAAATACAATTACTATAGAGATAATCATATGATTTAACCACCACAGCACTTAAATTAATTATACAATAACCGAATAGGGAAAATCCTACCTGAAATGGAATCACCACCAACAACAACAGCAGATCAAAAAGCCTCTTCTACGAAATCACCTCCTATAACAATAATGCATACAAATTATAATCTACTGCAACAATTACTCCCAAAATACCCCAAATCACCAAAATTAGGGTTAGACCAAACTTAACATAAAGACATAAGAACAACTTGAAGAACTTACCCAATTACCGACAATCGAAAAGGTGTAAAAATCCCCAAAAGTTATGAACCCTAGCTTTAGATTTGATTGTAAAAGGTGGAGAGGTTATACGTCGTTGAAAATTTGTGAAACCCTTTGAGAATAAAATGTTGAATGAAAAGAAACTGACGAAATAACCTTTAAATACCTTTTCCACTTTTACTATCAAACCGCGACAAAACCCGTAAATAAACCGACACTCGATCGAGTAACTCACGTACTCGATCGAGTACACCCTACTCGATCGAGTTGCCACCACTCGATCGAGTACACTCAGATCAGAACGTACTCCAGAACCCACATATAACTTACTCGATAGAGTACCCCCTACTCGATGGAGTACCCTAAGACCAGAATACCCGAGGTATTACAGTCTTCCCTCCTTAAAAATGAACTTTGTCCCCGAAGTTCAAACCCAACCTATAAAACATGTACACCTAACACTAACTCCACCAACTATGCCTACCTCCACAACACGGGTCACGATATCGTATCAACTATAGCATAACCTCTCGACAGTAACTACATAATACTACCTCCACAAATGACGTTAAATCCATCTCACTAACATATTATCCACTAGCGAATCCAATATTAAGGCAATCCACCAAACAAGATCAACTACCAAAACGGAATGTTACATTCTACCACCCTTAAAATGAACTTCGTCCTCGAAGTTTACTCATACTCATAAACATCATCACCCAAACTATCAACACTATCGAAGTTTACTCACACTCATTATCGACATACTATTACAAGCACTGTCATTACCTTTAATAAAATCAACCACAACACAAATCCATCCTTTATTTTACACCAAGACTCAAACTTCCAAATATACTACAACATGCACAACCATCAAACTCTCTTTGTCGCATCCTACTTCTCTTAAGATAAATATTGCGTCCTCGTAACCCATTAATACTAGATCCTTAGCTATTTCTTCTCATTATCCTTATCACCACCGCATGTTAACGATAACCGCCTATAACCTCAATACCTACAACCATTCCTATATCCAGAGCGCTCTTTCTCTAACAGTTCTCATACCTCAAATCATTCGGCACACCACCTAACCTATACCACAAAATCCTTAACAAAATCAATACTCCAACTCTTCCACATTACCGCAAAACGACACACTTCTTTATACATGCACTTATCTCCAGGATCATAACTCACGATCCACAATTGTTATACACACTCACTAGATCCTCCAGTTCTTTTCTTTTATTACCGCAAAACTCACCCATAACGTAACATGATACTAAGTCCCAACACTCCATACCTACTGTCCCGATAAAAGGTTATAAACCACCTGTAGTTTCTAGTTCAGCACACCCACGTTCCACAAATCACTTGCCACAACTATGTCAACCAATGCCTCATCTAAAACAAGACCAAAAGTACTCTAACAACTTCTCACAACTGTGTCCTATTAACAGAATATCACTATACCATGACAACAATGGAAACATACGCAACTCTCTACCATATCATACTCTACCCTCACTCCCAAGCCGAAAATGGCAAGAAACATCAATAAACAAAACAACGATCTACATGTCCAAACCGAAACTCACAGGCAACATCAGTAAACAAAACAACAATCGATATAACTGATATACACTTTTGAAAAATTCGTCTCATAAGTATCCCACTTACTCCACCACAACCGATGACGGCATCGCAACACCGCCACCAACAGCCGCACCATAGCGCCAAAGTACCCGCATCGCAATATGGAGTACCGTGCCTGGATCCTACCCAAAACACAACAACCACATTACCACAAAACCAGACTCTCGACACAACAATCATCACATAACTCCTCCTACCACCATTACCTTTTCTGAATACCGTTCTATTAGGTTACCATACAAAATATATAACATGGAACACTCAGATAACAACTTCATGACTATCAGACTATACTACTACTCGTGAGGTCAGAACCTCACACAAATACTTACACACATCATAGACCTATAATAGAATCTAACTAGCCAATCCTAATCACGTAAGTTACACCTAATAAAGGTTACCTCTCGCCCGAGCTTAACTCGTATGCCCCTCATAACACAGTCTCCCATTCGCATAACTATTACCTCCTGACAAATGTAACCATACCATTAATACCTACCTACTAGCAGACGCCTCCTATATCCACATCTTATACTCCCTCGCAACCATATATACCAATACAACCTCCACAAATTCAACCTCTTTAGGACGGCTATCTTCCCTATTTAACGTTATCCTTAGCTACTAGTGATAACATCACGACACCACCATCTTTCGTATAACAAATCTCTTATACTCACCTCTAAACATAACAGTTCATTTCTATTTCGGTTAACATCCCAATTAACAAACAACAAATCGGTCAACAAAATTTACCTCAGCATTCATTCCAATTCTGTCCTTAATTGTATCGTCACCTAACTCACCACCAAAATATCATATCGTGCAAATACTCTACCAACTTTGTACTCCCCTTGATTCCTCGAAACTCATGACTAACATGTAGTCCTGAAATTCCTATATAATCATTAACTCACACCCTCATTATAGTATCATACTTCTCGACGATTCCTTACTTCAATATCGCATAACTCCGGTCAACATTCTCTTAGTTTACTCCCCTCATTCTTTTCCCTTTATACTCGACAAAATCAATTATGGTTACCTTCTCGTTACTCCAAAACTCAAATTCCATTAATTCATATCAGTATCTTCTCAATCTTTCCTATCACTAATCCTCTCTCATCATACTACTCACTCACACTCACCGCCATTAAGTCCACACAATCAACGGTTGCTCCTCAATTAGTCGTATCATCCTTTCGTATCTCTTGAAAACCAAAACTTCACCTCATACCGTTAATTGCCCAAAGAATTACACATTAGGATCACCTCTTAATAATCCAAATTCCAAAACTCAGTCACTATCTACAAATCCACATCACGGCATAACTCAATCTAAGCTCTCCATACACCATTCTTTTCCATCCCTCTACAACGACCTTCCATTACATATATTCTTAACCAACCCAGTTATAACTATCTCCCTCCATAAATCGTTACACATCCCAAGTTGCCACTATTCACATCCTTCCTTTCAATCTTTTCATTCTCACATTCCTCAGACTTACCTACCCCTCCGACCATGTACGATTACCACTACCCTACTTAAACCCACGACCATATCACTAACCATACCTCACAAAATGTGCTCATTGCCTCAATAAACTCATCAATCTTTCCTTCCTCTTTCCATTATCCATCACAATCACGTATAATCCATGTCTTCCCCGCCAAACTCATACCCATCATAAGGTGGTACTCCTTACATCTTAGGATCTGGTAACTTACGCCTCAGGACTAACACATATGTAAAATTATGCATAAGGAAGTAAAAGAATGTCTTTAAAAATGAATATGATATGCATGGAGATCAAATGATAAGGATAAGATCAATACATGGGTCACTAGATCGAGTACAGCCTACTCGATCGAGTAGGTAAAGATCAGAAGCACTCATAATAAATTACCAGGGCTACTCGATCAAATACAGGGTACTTGGTCGAGTACATAGAGGTGTACTCGATCGAGTAAGGGGTACTCGAGTGAGTACCCTACGCAGTTCTCAGTACTGTCCAATTTTCGTAAAACTGTCGTATCTCACTCGTTTCTTGGTCGTTTTACGCATGTGACTTATCGTTAGAATCGTAAGAGAATAAGCTATCACCTTCAAGTGGAATAACATAAATATCCTATATGTATCTCAAGTTATAACAGTTTAAAGAGAACTTCTCTATAATCGGAAAACATAACTACTTGATTTTTCCTTCCAAACAACTTAAACAACAACAAAGCAAACAAAAGCAACTCGATATTCGTAAAACCAGTATCCCTAACCACATGTTACTATCTACAAAAGCCAAACTATAACATCCATCATGCACATATAATATTCAACTTAGCAATCATGTACTACCCGCATTCTTACTTAGTATAACTTCAACACATATCAACACACACACACACACACACACACACACACACACACACACACACACATGTATATATATATATATATATATATATATATATATATATATATATATATATATATATATATATATATATATATATATATATATATATATATATATATATATATATATATATATATATATATATATATATATACATATATATATATATACATATATATATATATATATATATATATATATATACATATCATCATATCCTCCTAATATCACATGCTACTAAAATCAACCAAAAAATAAACATCAATCATCACTTAAACATATTCCGTATCATACTTCACATACTCCTATCATTCCCATCTAATTCAACCACATTCTTCATCGAACTCATATACTTTGAAGACAATAAACAATTAGCGATCCCATGACACTCCCATAGTGATCGGTTTAAAGTTGCAAGGGAAAGTTCGCGACTTTAATTAGGAAATTTCCCAAACCTTTGCATTAAATGCTAAAAACTCCTACCTGGGTTCATTTTTATTTGACTCTCTACATTCACTAGATTTATTGGTTACAGGTTCCAAAATCGTCACTCTGATACCACTTTGTAGCGCCCTCATACACCAAGGTGCCTTACCAAGACCACCTTAACATATGGTGATACTACCATCTCGGTTACCCGAGGTATTGTAATCAAAGGAGACCATAAAGAAACACACTTTAAGTTTAAAAGTTAAATGTGCGTAAAACATAAACCAAAACTAGAAATAAGAAATACAACCGTCTAAAACTGGAATCCAAAACTGAAATAAAAGATTGTCATAATTTGTAGCGGAAGACTAAGACTCATAAAGTGATGACTTCATCCCCATCAAGATCCCGTGCGCAAACCAAGGCATACCTTCTAATCAACTGCTCACCATCCCCCAAATGGATCACCACAGTTTTCAAAACATTTAAACGAGGTCAGTTATAAAATAATCAAAATAAGCAATACAACAACATCCAATTACACAAACACATTCCTCTAACTCCAGTTCATCACCAATCACCTGACTACACACTAAAGTGTGTAGCCCCGATAGAATACCCATCACAAAAGATATTCCACTCCGCCAGTGGGGACCGCGGCTTTGCCACCTAAGCCCCGCTCAACTCTCAGAGCGAATAACCCATGTCCATTAGTGTGCTCATTGTTGGAGTATGTGTCCTTAACAATAGTGCGATCACATGATTTAAATATCATAATCAAATCTTATATTAAGAATACAAAAGGGATGATAAATTAAATAGTCAACTGATCAACATTAATCGGTAACGATTGGCTTGCTAGAGTTTGACGTTACTGTCGTAGGACGGTGGTGGTCAGTTGATCCCTTAAGGTCACACCTAAAGGATGATGCCCTTATCAGTAAAGTTGATTAATTGTATGACGATACAAGTTAATCAATTCCTTAAAATTGAACAATTCAATTTGTGAGAGAGAATGTTTATATCTTATTGTAATGGGATTAAATAAGATTTATTTTAGTAATTGAAATACTTTATTACTAAAATTGATTATTGTTTGTGAAATAATTGAGATAAGAATGAATGATTAATTATAATTACAAGATGTTGTGAATTATAATTATATGACACATTTTATTTATGTGATCAAGAATCACTAGTAAATTTGTTGTATGTAATTTAATTAATTTATAAAATGATATATATTTGATAAATATGCATTAAATTAATTAATAACATGTAACATACTTCATGTGACAAATGACAAATTGAGAAAATAAAATGGAGGTCCATTTTACACAAATGACCGAAATATTGGAGGTAGTATGGGTAAGTGGGTGTTTTGTTTAATAGTTAAATAAAACACTATGATTACCTATGATGTAGGTAGTCTTGCACCTATTTTACTTGTAAAGAACAAAAGTAAAAGACAAGACCATGCATTGGCTTGTATATACTCCCTCCCACCGGTTTTGTGCATAAGAGAGAAAAGAATTTGTCCTCTCATTTTTGTAGTATTCATTCATTCACATGCAAAAGCCTTCCTCTCACACATTCTTAGTTCATCTTTCTCTAAAACTTGAGAAATGATGATCCAAATTGTATAACAACATTACTAATATTATTAATGTAATATATAAGTATTAGTAATCAATTTTAAGGTAGATTACTAAATAAATATCTAGCAAATATTTTTTTTTGGTTAAATGTGAGATTTTGTATTAAAATAGGAAACCAGTACATGATAGTATTTTCATTGTAAACTATTGAGATAGTCTACATCATTATATGAGATGAATATTTAACATTGCTAGCCAATCTCTATCCTTTAAAGCACCTATTCTATCAATCTTTTGAATGACTCGTTGATGTACTTGTGCTGTAATTTCTTTGACTAATATATCAGGCCTCTTCACTCGAATATTCCAGCCTACAAACATTTCTTGTATTCCATATATTGTACCAGATTGCCTTCTTAGCCATTCTACAGATTTTAACTTGAGTCTGGGAATAACCAACTCTACCATTGAGATTAAGATGCAACCAATATTCAACCCCTGCAATCACCCTTGAACTGTAATCACAATCATTGAACAGGTGTTCATGTGATTCTGCAGCATTTTCAACAACAAGCACCTATCAGAGAGATAGATTCCAAATCGTGCTAGCTTAACTCGAGTATTCAAAGCTTTCCTCTGAATCAGCCAACCAATAAACGCATGCTTAGGTATATTCCACGGATCCCAAACTTCCTTATACCATTGGACAGGGGGGGTGTGGTCCCTGTAACCAACAGTATCCAGACCTGACAGTATAACCAGTAACAGTAGGTTGCACACCCCAGTTATTACCCTGATAACCACCAGACAGCAGATTCCTAGTTTTACATATGTTCCTCCAGTTCCAGTTAGCATCTGGAGGTGGTTGATAACTAGACCAGTCAGCTCCTTTTAGATACACATGATCAATCCACAAGACCCACAATCTATCAGCTTTGGTATATAGCCAATGCACCAGCTTCCCTACACTAGAAACATTCCACACCCCAGCATTTTTAATCCCCAATCCACCTTTTTTCTTGGTGTAACAGATATCAGACCAAGCAACCAAAGGGGACCTGTTATAGTCAGTGTCCCTTTCCCACAAAAAATTTCAACAAATAGCTTCAATTTGATGGATCACACACTTAGGTATTAGGAAAATAGATGCCCAGTAATTGTGCAAAGTATTAAGCACAGAGTTAATAAGTACTAGAATCCCTGCATAACTAAGCTTCCTTGCCCCAATACCTCTTATTTTCCTAACAATTTTATCAGTGAGAACTCTGCAATCCTTCCTTAATAATATGCCTCAATCCTGAGACTTGAATAATATCAGCTTTCAAGCTAGTAGTCACCCCATTGAACACAACTTTAGATTTGGCAGCATTAACTTTCTAACCAGAAGCTGCAGAAAAGGTAGCCATAACTCTAAGGAGCAACATGATAGACTGAGTGTCTCCTTTGCAAAACATTAGAAGATCATCAGCAAATAAAATATGATTCAGCTTGAGACTCTTACATAAAGGATAATACCTAAAGTACCACTTATCAGCTGCATAATTCATAATTCTTATAAGATACTCCATACAAATACAAAATAAAAGAAGAGAAAGAGGATCCCCCTGCCTCAGACCTCTTTTCCCAGGAAAATAACCAAAATGAGCTCCATTAAGGTTCAAAGTATAAGTATGAGTAGTATGGCAAACCATGATCAGTTGTTGGAATTTTATTGGAAATCTAAGAGCTGCAAGCATCTGATCTACAAACTTCCATTCTATTGTGTCATAAGCCTTCTGCAGATCTAGTTTAAACATGCATCTAGAAGATGCCATACCTCTATTATACAGTCTAACTAGATCCTGGCAGATCAAGATGTTTTCAAGTATGCTCCTTCCTTTAACAAAAGCTCCTTGATTCCAGTTGATGATGTCAGGAAGGATCAAAGCAAGCCTAGCACACATAAGTTTTGAAATGGTTTTGTAAATCACATTACAACAAGAAATAGGTCGATAGTGCTTGACAGTAGTTGGTCTCTCCATCTTTGGGATAAGAGTGATAATGGTAGAGTTAATCCGAGACAAGAGTTTGCCAGAGTCAAAGAAATTTATCACTGCTGCACAAATCTCATCTCCTATAATATCCCAAGCATCCCTAAAGAACTGGCTACTATAACCATCAGGTCCAGGAGATTTCCCTTTAGGGATACTAAACAAACAATGCTTGACCTCCTCAGCTGTAACAGGTTTACTCGGAATGTTCCAATGCTCAGCAGTGCAACAAGCTCCTTGTCTCACTACAGTCTGATTCACTCTCTCAGTCACTGTATGAGACCCTAAAAGGTTCTGATAATAGGTTAAGAAAGCAGCCTGAATAGATTCACCATCAGTACATAAAATTCCATCCATATCTTTAATTTGGAACACTTTATTTAGGTAAATTCTTTTCTTAATAGCATGATGAAAGTAATTAGTATTCAAATCACCTTCCAAGGACCACTGAATTTTGGCTTTTTGAATAAAAAAACTATCTCTGGATGAGATAAGTTCTCTTAGGTCCTGAGCCATATCCTTTTCCTGCTGCAATAAATCAGGATCACCAGGGTTATCAACCAGCAACTTCTGAATATTCTCAAGGGCCAGAGTTGCAATATTAGTGCTGTTTTCTATATCAGAGAAACAACACTTATTCAGACTCTTCAAAGCTTTTAATTTCTTAATGATGGAGAACATTCCGGTCCCTTGAAACTGGAGACTCCACACAGTCCTCACAATATCTTTAAACTGACTAGCAGATCCCCACATATTGAAGTACTTGAAATTTTTCTTGCCACCCAAAGTAGTTTGTTTAGCTAACACAGTACAGGGGCAATGGTCAAACAAGCCGTCAGGTTGAAAGTGTGCATAACTATCACCAAACCCATCCAACCATGCTTGATTTCCCATTGCCCTATCCAACCTACTATAGACTCTATCAGAAGGATTCTGTTTATTAGACCAAGTAAACAAAGCTCCAGTTGAAGGTATATCTTCCATGCCACAAATAGAGACACAATCCTGGAAATGTGCCATTTCAACATCAGTTGTATTACCCCCTAATCTCTCCACTGGTGACATAACAGTATTGAAATCCCCTAACCACTACCAAGGATCATTACAGTTAAGGAAAATCTCGTTCAGAATATTCCATAAAGCCACCCTTTCCTCTAAACCATTAAAAACATATATCATTGTAAGCTGGAAGGTCTTATTATCAGTTCTAGAACATACTACCATATGGATATGCTGAGCACTGTAGAAAATAAAATTAACATAAAAACAATCAGGTTTCCACATTATCCAAATTCTACCTCCTTTATGCCAACTGCAGTTAGTGGAAATGCTCCATCGATCACAAATTAAAGTATTTTTATTCAAAAGAGATCCAGGTTTCAGCTTAGTCTCTAATAAGCCAAACAAGACTACCCCATTATTGTGCATAAACCATTTAGACCCCTCACGTTCCAAAATCCTATGCTATGCATTGAGAGTGCCTCCAGGAGGGTCCTTTCCACTCTCTACTACCCCCTGGAAGCATTAGAGTTGTTCAGTGCATCTAGGAAATAATACTTGCTAAATTTGGCAGAGAGCCTCACCCCCACCATAGTCTCCTGCCTATTCAACCTCATGATATTTTTTGCTGGAGTAGACTGTATGGGAACAGATCTAATAGTATGTAGAGGAGGAAAATTGGTAGGAGTTAGTATGGGAGAGGTGGTCACAGGTTTACCACTGCATCTTGAACCATAGTTGTCTTAACTGGCCTCCAAACTTGCTTCTGTTGTTGTTTAGGCTTAGGAGGTTTTTTAGCAGGTTTCTTGCATTGTGCAACATTATGCCCAATCCCATTACAGTTGGTACATGAGATAGGTTTCCACTCATACTCAACAGGCACAAAAACCATATGCCCAGACTCATCCAAAAACTTGACTTTGGCAGGTAGACTCTGATCCATGGACAATTCCACTATAACCCTAACATAGCTTAAATGAGTTTTATCATGAGTCTCTTGGTCCTTCTTAACAAACTTACCCACGAAACCTGCAATTGCTGGTAAACAACTCCTCCCAAATTTCAGAGGAATATTAAAAAGTTTCACCCATACAGGAACAACATCAACTTTTGCCTTAACAAGCTCCATATCCACAGTCTATGGCTTAATAACAATAGGTTTATTGTCATAAAGATAGTAACCAGACTGTAACAAGGTCTCCCTATCCTCATTTTTAGTAAATCTAACTATGAAGACCCCATTGTCGAGAAAAGAAACTCTTTCAACACCAAACCTACCCCATACATAATAAATATAATCCTCTACCATTGCCCAGGGAGGGTTTGCACCCAAAATGTAACACATAACAAAATGAGACCAAAATTCTACCTCTGTTTTTATATCATCATGGGTAAACTGTAAGAGCTCTTCAGGTACTTCCTCCTCATGGATTGTTGGCATAACAGGGATATCCTTTCCTCCATGGCGAAGTATCCAACCTTCTTGTAGCTCACCATCCTCCTCAGTGACTGCCTGTACTTCATCTTCAGGGAGCTGTAAGATAGGGATACCCTGAATATCATGCATAGACCGAGTTTTCCTTGCATCAGAGGATGATGGAGCCTCAAAGGTAGTAACTTTCGGACGTTCATGACTCCTACCACTAATAGTAACATGTTTTTGTGATTTTTGAGCATTTTTCAGTGAAGAAGTTGAAGTTATTAAAGGAGAAAAACGATTTTGCGTTGCCTTAACAGCCATCATTGTTGACTAATAGGTTAGAATTTTAGAGTTTTCTCTTTCTAGCTTTCTCTCTCATTATTTATCTAGCAAATATTATTTAGTAGTAATAAGGGTTAAATCTTGGGTGCAATCAAAAGAAGAGCTCTTAATATAGAGTTTTGGAGGATCATCCTAACACTCATCATAGCCCAAGAACAAGTGAAGGTAGGAGACCTTACTTGTGCCCATAAATCCGAAAATAATAATGTAAGGGACATTATTTTTCTAATTAATCTCTTATTAGTTATGCATGCACTAGATCTAATGAACTAAAAATTAAAATGTTAATTTGTTCACTATGAGAAGAGTCTAACAATAGGTATATGAACCTAACAAGTGGTATCAGAGCATAGGACGTTGCATGCATAATCGGTTTGTTTTTTCCGAGTTAAATATAACTTAACTAAAACTAGAAATTTGTGATTTATAAGAGTAAGTCACGAAATCATGATGCATGTTATATATTCTGATCCAAAAATGTTTTTAGGTCACTTTTATGATTTATGGAAATTTATTGCCTGTTTTAATGATTTTTAGTGATTTTATTTTATTTTTATGAGTAAAATAAACTTTTATTCACTAAAATAAGTTAACCTTCACTACTGGCCGTGATATTTTTTTTTTTTTTGAGAAAAGAACATTATCATTAATAAAAAGTCATACGACATCTACAACATATGTCAAACTCAATCGGATACAAATCGATTACAACCATAGGAAATAAATTCTTGTTCAAAGAATGAAACACTGCAACAGAGTCTCTATCAATGATTCGCCGCAAAAGGCTTTCATCCATAAGAGGGTCTCCGAATCTTCCTTGACGAGTATCCATTTCTTCTGACGTGATTGATTGTAGCCATGAGTCGGACAAAATATGTAAACCCATATAACGATCTATAACAACGCTGATCTTCTGCTGACTTATTAGAAAACTGCAAACAAACCAGAAAACGAAAGCTCTCAATCTGAGAGAAGGACACCACCGATAGACGGGGACATAGCCCTCAGTGAGAGAGACGAAACAAAAAAGAAAGCGGAAATTAAACAAAAACATAAAGGAAACAAAGCGGAACACAGGAAAAAACAACGGAAGCCACCGCCTCCCTACCAACCCACAACACCGCCAGATCCAAGCACCACCCCGCCACACCACCTCAACAAACTCGTCCGATAAGACCCTAACGACCCACATACATCACGCAGACCGAGAGGAACATGCAGACCCGTACGATCCAGAACCGGGTGTGGGTAAGAAAGGGGAAGAGGGTTAATCGGAAGAGAGGATACGGGTCGCCGGAGAAAGGTCTTAAGAGACCCCATCCCCGGCGATATGGTAGGGGGTTGATGGGTGGCGGTGGGAGGAAGGAGGAGAACGGCGGCAACAAAGGGGGAGGATTTAGGGTTTTGTTTTTTTTTCAGAGAGAAGGAGGAGAGCTTTTTTAGAGAGTTCAATTTTCTAACTTTCAAATATTTTATGTATTGTATGTAAAATTTCATATTAATGTGATTAATATTTCATGATTTATGATTTTTATGTGATAAAAATGGCATAAATGGAGGTTAAATGACTAAAATTGGTTAAACTTAGTTTCTGATCTTGAAAATTTTACATGACCTCATATGCATATTTTACAAATTGTTTGTAAAATCTCATATTAATTTGATTAATATTGCATAATATATGATTTTTATGAGATAAAAATGGATTAAAAGAGGTAAAACAGTTAAAAATAGTTAAACTTTGAACCAGGCCATGAAAATTTAATATGTTGTCACATGCATGATTTACACTCTGTATGTAAATTTTAAGATGAAATGATTTCATTTTGCATGATTTATGAATTTTTAGTGTAAAAATGGCATAAATAGTGACTATTTTAGCATTAATGGCTAAAACGAATTACATGGCATGAGAAAATTATTTTAGATTGTATAAATATTCCACTTATCAGATCTAAAGTTGTAAAATTGATTGGATTAATTTTTGGATACTTTAGATGTTTTATGAGATAAAACCGATAAATTGCAACTACATTTTCTCAAAATTAATTCGAAAATTTTAACCATGATTTTTGACATTATGACTGTCATATAATTATTCAAGAATTTTCAAAAATTTAAAATTCAAATTTTAAAATTATTGTAATTTAATTTGGATTTATTTCATAAATGTTATGATTTTAAGGTAAAAAATGAGCATAAAATTATATCAAGTTGAATTATTGTCAAAAATTGAGTGATAACTAAATTTTGAGTCCTAAGAGCATTCGCATTGAAGAGGATTGATCATCCTCTTAGCACTCTCTCTCATCTAAGAGGATATCCTCTTCAATGTGGGTATATACTCTTAGCACCCTCTTTGAAGAGGAAGAGGATGTCTTCCTCTATTTTTGGAGGATGTTCATGTCTTGGCCCTTGTGCCAAATAAGAGATAAAAATTATAGTGGAGTTACTTTAAATGTGAAAGAGGAGAGGAAGATAGCATCCTCTTTGATGTGGGCAAAAATAGAGGAAGAGGAAGAAAATAGTGGAAAATAGGGTATATGAAAGAGGGTATGATGTGTCAAAAATATAGAATGAAAGAGAAAATAAGAGGATCAAATCATCCTCTTCAATGTACATGCTCTAAGAGTGTTAGGATAATTAACTTGAGCTTAAATGTGATTTAAGTGTTAATTTGTGATTTTAAGAAGTTATTATCACGCATTTCCATAAAACCGGATTGTATAATCGATATAAGTAAAATAGGGCGATTTGGCACATAATTTGACATGATAGATACATATTATAATGCTGCATATTTCCATTGTTGAATGTCTTTTATTTATATAATTTTGAATTATGTAATTTTATCTTAGTATGGCCTTAGTTTTAATCGATATTGCCCGTAATGAAAGGGAATATTGATTTGGTTGTAATTTAATGTGATCTCGTATCACTTTTATTTTTACTAATTTTTCATATTACAAATGTATGATAGGAATAGCTTTGTATTTTTATTATGATTTGTAATTATGGAATTTCTTCAAGACGGTGCCATTCGGAAAGGTGTTTCGACGAAGACGGTGTTCTTGAAAGGCGTGCCACTTGAATATTCAAGGGACAAAGGAGTTGGTTTTCGAATATGTAATAGATTATTTGATTTTCTATTCTAGGAAGGCCATACTAGGAATTTATTATTATTGCTTTGCATTTATTTTAATATGTTGCATGCATTGCCAAATCGCCATAACAACACAAGCATTTCATATCGAGTTATTGACCGTGTCAATTATAATTATCGTAATTCACCGCTTTAGTTCACTTAAAACGTGATAGATAATAAATTGATACGACCTCTCACAAATTAATAATTGAAAATTAGCCTTACCAAATAGTAGAAACCACGAGTCCCAATTTCATGAGGAAGTAGGCTAAGCTCACCGGGGTACTAAACTTGTTACGTTGGGTAAATGGGTAATAAAATGTTATTACATCGAAATTTGGATTGAGCTCAACGGAAGTATTCGTGACCGTAATCGCATGTGTTCCAGGCTAAAGATAAATATTAAAGTAATTTTTATTGGCCGAGAGTTCTAGAAGTAGAATCGATTAAGAGTTAATCCACCGAGTTATATTGATAAGGGATGAATCGGCTCACCGTGCCCGAGTTAATATGAATTTGGATCTCGGAATCATTTATAATAGTTGGGTAGAGGTCACTATATAAATGATAAAACTTGTTTAAAGCGTTTACAAGTGTTATTAAAACGATAGATGTTAATTATTTCCTTCATTTCCGTTTTTGTAGTTATTTATTCGCAATGAATTCATCTAATACTCCTACACCAATCACTAGTAATTCATGGCTCCAATCATTTGATGAAAAGTGCTCCGAGTATGACAATGATACGATTAGAGAATTACGCTTTGGCATTGGTCAGGATGGAAATATTTGCTACTTTACCACTTCCACACCACCCACTCCGATATTTATGCCTACCTCTTTAGTAAGAAAATCTTGTGAAGAAAATCTCACTAAACCCAAGGCATCCTTGTTTGTAGAAACAAGGAGAAATATTGAATTCAGTGGGAGTTCTAGCAAGAATGTTCTTGCAACTAAAAGGAGTAATGGTATAATTAAAGGGTAGGCAAAGACGAGTGAGGAACCCAAACCTGATAATGAATTGGAAATGGATAGTGAGACTACCACAACCAAGACTAAGAAGGGTGCCTAATCTTATGAAAAATGTCATTATTGTAATGTCATGGGCCATTGGAAACAAAATTGCCCAAAGTATTTGGGAGATATCAAAGCTGGACTTGTCACTCCACTTGGTACTATTTCTTCCGAAATCGTTGTTATTGATATAAATTATACATCCACCTCAACGTGGGTATGGGATAGCGTTTGTGGTTTTCACCTTTGTAATTGTATACAAGGGCTTGGAAATGTGGAAAAGCTAAACAAGAGTGATATAAATCTCCGACAAGGAAATGGAGCTAGGGTAGCCGCCACTTCGACAGGGACTTGTGTACTTGTTTTAGCTAATAGCTTTGAGTTATAATCTACATAATGGTGATTATGTACCCATTTTATCTAAAACATTATTTCATGTTAGACATGGAATGATTCATATTTCGCCATAAAAAACAATCGTTGTATTTTGTTTGAAAATTGACATGGTTGGGAGCCAAGTCAATTCTCTTAATGGTATTCATGTTTTAGACACTTTCAACTCAACTAAAGATATCTATAACATACAAACCAAAAGACTTATAACTAGTGATCCAAATGATTTGTACATTTGGCTTTTTCGATTAGGTCACATAAATGAGAAACGCATTGAAAGCTAGTGTCGACTAGATTTAATGAACCAATTGATTTTCAATCATATGGAATATGCGAATCTTGTCTCGTTCGCAAAATGATTTGTACTTCCTTTAGTGGTCAAGGGACACAAACAAGTGATTTGTTGGGACTAATACATGCCGATGTATGTGTTCTAATGAGCATCACCGTAAGGGAATTTATGACTACTTTATCACTTTTACCGATGATTTAAGTAGATATGGGCATATTTACTTAATCAAATATAAAGTGAAGCATTTGGGAAATTTAAGGAATTTCTAAAATGATGTAGAGAATCAATTGAACAAAGTACTAAAGCATTATGATCCGATCGTAGTGGCAAAGATGTAAGTAATGAATTTGATTTATTAAAATATGGATTATGACCTAGTGTCACTACCCATAAGATCAAACTAATATGAGTCGGTTTGAGTTATTGAACTCAATTTTAGGAATTTGCAATCCAAGATAGACACGTAATTCTAAACGGATGGTCAACCGGGAGATACCTGAAATAGAGAGTCTATTTAACAAATAACATGGATCAGGATCGCATATGACATGAATCAAACTGCCATGATAGAGCTGGTCTTTTATGTGCTAATACGTCAGTCTAGACAAACTTCCAATTAATTCACCACATATGTTTGTAACTCACAAAGATATGTCTTAAGAAGATAGATGTATTTCTAAGAGATAGATTGGGAGTAGATTAGATCGTTACAAACATGTCTTATAGTTATTGTGTTACTTTGTGAAAGTAATGGAACTATAATCTATAGAGTGGGAGTATAGCACACATGTCTTATTGTTAAAAATGTTGCTTTTCGAGAGTAATGGTATTATGACCTTGTCCCAAATCGACGTTGTTACATACGAGCTATAGCATTACAATCCAAAAATTATTACTTAAGAGTAGATTTACTTTCAGGCGAGGGTGTCTTTAAAGTAAATAGAGCTTTTGAGTACTTAAATGCATAGATTAACATGAAGATGTTGATCGAGATAAATAATGTTAGGAATGTCCGCATTTCATTTTAATGAAGAATGACAAATGATAATTAAAATTCGCTTTTCTAAAATGGGAATTTAGAGAAGGATGTGTTTGGAACATAAAACCTTAGATGAAGATATAAGAATCCTAACATATTATGTGTAGCTTTCTTAAGTGATCCTAGAATGGTCTTAAGCAAGCATAAGGATTATATTTTTCGTTCATGAGATAATTGAGAATTGTATCATTTGCATGATTGAGGAATCATGTTTATACATGAAGTTAAATGGGAGCCAGATTTATTTTTCCATGTATTATATGTTGATAACATATTACTTATTGAGAATAATGTACCAATGCTCTCTTCTGTGAAAGAGTGATTGGGAGACTAGGAAAAGGTGTGAAGTATTCTAGATTTTTGAATCTATATGAGAGAATATTGGCATAGAATTGAGAGTCTTATGATGATAAGATCTTTCCTATCTGTTTAATATCAACAAGGTTGAATAGGTTATTCATGTTGATGGAAGTGGAATTACTATGATGGAGTCATAGTCGTTCACTGAACCTATTAAGTTATCGATCACATGAAATCGTTTGCTAATGTTTCCGCCATTAGAACGATCATATATGCCATTAAATGCACACACCGTGATGAAGCATATGCTAAGAGCATAATAAGTCAATAACAAGTTAATTCATAAGATGGTCTCGTGAAAGCTTTAAAGAACATATTTGAGATTCTTGAGAAGAGTTAAGGATTCGTTCATATGTTTAGATGATAAACTAAGTTATATGTTGAAGGGTTGCACAAACTTTAGTTTCCAAACTGAAAAGGATTTGTCGAAATCCTAGGCTAATTTTATTGACTAAGGAGTAAGAAACTAGAGAAGTGTTTTAGTTTTGACCATTGCAAATTCTACAAAAAGGAATCTAAGTAAATTGTGATAAAATGGTCAACGTATGTGATAACAGTGGGAGCATCTTTCAAGTTAAAGAGCCCTAGTCTAGTAAGAAGACTAGACATATACTTAGATAAATTCATGTTATTAGATATAACATTGAAAAGAAGGAAATAACAATTAATAAAGTTGGAATATATGGATATATGGTATATCCACTTGCCAAGCTTTTATTGCATTTCAACTAGTGTAAAAGATACACTAAAGATTATAAGATATGAAGTACTAATAGTGTATTGACTATTCATATATGATAATTGCCTTTATCGTTTGAGTTTCTTTAAACTCACCCTTTACTTTGTTATATCCAAATGGGTTGTAGAGACAAAATAAACCCCATTAAAGTGAACTGGATTGACATAGTACTCGCCCCTAGTCACTTAGAAGAGGTGACATCTCGAAGTGACTAGAGTGTGATGCGATTGATGGCATGTTCAAGTGCCATAGAGTCATATGGGATGACTATTCGATCACATAGGCAGACTGTATAAGACACTCTCTCGGGCAGTGACCGCTTATAGAGTTCTGGTAATTCGTAAAGCCTGGTCGTGGCAAGAGCTGCTATAGTATTCTTATGAGTCAATTCTTTTGACTAGAGACTATTCGCCCAAGTTGGCACAAATTTCTAATTGGGTTTGATTTATGCTCTACGACTGTCGTAAATGAGGTCAAATGAGTATATTTTGGGTTATGATGAACTGTGGCTAAACAAAGGGAATAGTGCGATATGAATTGTCCACCCCCTTGTCAGGGTTGTTTGAAATCTCAGGGGCACTCGAGGAGTAATGAATTAGAAATGCGTGGCCACGCTCGGAAGATATCTACGGTAGATAATTCCGGTCAGACAGTTACTCTCCAGATCGAGGAAGCCACTCAAGATATGATCAAATGCAAGTACGACCTGCGAGACACCTTGCATTGAGTGGGAGATTGTAATAGGACAAGAGAATTGGTGACACACACTTATCTCGGACAAGTGGGAGATTGTTGGAGTATGTGTCCTCAACAATAGTTCGATCACATGATTTAAATATCATAATCAAATCTCATATTAATAATACGAAAGGGATGATAAATTAAATAGTCAACTAATCAACATTAATCGGTAACGATTGGCTTGCTAGAGTTTGACGTTACTGTCGTAGGACGGTGGTGGTCAGTTGATCCCTAAAGGTCACACCTAAAGGATGATGCCCTTATCAGTAAAGTTGATTAATTGTATGACGATACAAGTTAATCAATTCCTTAAAATTGAACAATTCAATTTGTGAGAGAGAATGTTTATATCTTATTGTAATGAGATTAAATAAGATTTATTTTAGTAATTGAAATATTTTATTACTAAAATTGATTATTGTTTGTGAAACAATAGAGATAAGAATGAATGATTAATTATAATTACAAGATGTTGTGAATTATAATTATATGACACATTTTATTTATGTGATCAAGAATCACTAGTCAATTTGTTGTATGTAATTTAATTAATTTATAAAAATGATATTTATTTGATAAATATGCATTAAATTAATTAATAACATGTAACATATTTCATGTGACATATTGTGTGACAAATGACAAATTGACAAAATAAAATGGAGGTCCATTTTATACAAATGACCGAAATATTGGAGGTAGTATGGGTAAGTGGGTGTTTTGTTTAATAGTTAAATAAAACATTATGATTACTTATGATGTAGGTAGTCTTACACCTATTTTACTTGTAAAGAACAAAAGTAAAAGACAAGACCATGCATTGGCTTGTATATACTCCCTCCCACCGGTTTTGTGCATAAGAGAGAAAAGAATTTGTTCTCTCATTTTTGTAGTATTCGTTCATTCACATGCAAAAGCCTTCCTCTCACACATTATTAGTTCATCTTTCTCTAAAACTTGAGAAATGATGATCCAAATTGTTCAACAACATTACTAATATTATTAATGTAATATATGAGTATTAGTAATCAATTTTAAGGTAGATTACTAAATAAATATCTAGCAAATATTATTTAGTAGTAATAAGGGATAAATCTTGGGTGCAATCAAAAGGAGAGCTCTTAATATAGAGTTTTGGAGAATCATCCTAATACTCATCGTAGCTCAAGAACAAGTGAAGGTAGGAGACCTTACTTGTGCCCATAAATCCGAAAATAATAATATAAGGGAAATTATTTTTCTTATTAATCTATTATTAGTTATGCATGCACTAGATCTAATGAACTAAAAATTAAAATGTTAATTTGTTCACTATTAGAAGAGTCTAATAATAGGTATATGAACCTAACACACATTTACCTTGTGACGGGAACCACAAGGGGCGAATCAAGGGCGTGAAGCCATTCCCGCAAATGACTCCACCTCGCGAACACATACAATTACAACCAAAAATCACAATACAGATAATCATGTCAATACCAAGAAATACAATTAACCATAGAGATAATCATATGATTCAACCACCATAGAACTTAAATCAATTATACAATAACCGAGTAGGGAAAACCCTACCTGAAATGGAATCACCAACAACAACAGCAGCAGATTAAAAAGCCTCTTCTACGAAATCACCTTCTATAACAATAACGCATACAATTATAATCTACTATAATAATTATTCCCAAAAACCCCCAAATCACCCAAATTAGGGTTAGCCAAACTTAACATAAAGACATAAGAACAACATGAAGAATGACAGGGCAGTTGTATACCTATCAAAAATAACCAACTGGCTCTAACTAATATAGCTAGGGAAGTCGGGTCGATCTCCACAGGGAGATGGGAAAATGTCAGCTTTGTCTACGGTAACCAATTGGGAGATTGTGTTTGTTTGTTTTAAACTAAAAAGCCTAAGAAAGAGAGGAAAAGCAAGAGAATAAAGATTAAGCAAAAATAGAGAAAGAAGCTAAGACAGACGGTTCACCATAATCATTCAGTCAAGCAATCTAAATCTCAGGTCAATGCAAGTATGGTCTAAGGAGCAGTGAATATCTCCTTCCGGTCTCAATTCGCCCTAAAGCACAAATAGCTTAGCTTCCGCCCTCACTACAGTGCCCTAATGTTCGCTACGAGTCTCACCCCTTCCAACCTTCCGGTCCAGATCGAGGTTTAGTATAATTTAAATGCCTAATTGCGTCGACTCAATTAGACAGATACAAATAAGTGCAGTGATTAACAATAGAGACTATACAAGCATAAGAACTAATATGGCAATTGCTATTCCATCATAATCATGGATTCCCTAGTCTTAGCAAAGGGGAATTAGCTACACATTACTATCGAATCAACAACAATAACATATAGGCAATAGGAATTAAACATAATAATAACTGAAAATGGAGAATTAAGTAAACAGTAATAAAAGCATTAAAAGAAAGATATAAATAAAACGATAATTGCGATTAAGAAATGAAAGGAGAAATAATACCAACTACAAATCCAAATCCGAGTAGAAAGGAGTAGAAGGAGAGTAAAAATGAATAAGTAGTAGAAGTAGATAAAAGTATAAGTGAATAAAAGATGATAATAAGAGTTACGTAGTCTACTCTCTTTAGTAGCATACGAAAATCTCTCCCTTAAACCTAATCCATAGCTTAATTACAAAAGCCCATACGAAATTAGGCGGAAAAACCCTTATACGGGCCAAACCACTCGATCGAGTGGAAATAAACCACTCGATCGAGTAACTCAGCGACAAACCCTTCGATCGAGTGGAAATAAACCACTCGATCGAGTAACTCCTTGTATTATCTTCTCGATTAGATATTGGGACTGCTCGATCGAGTAACCTTCAGTATATAAAGCATTCGATCGACTAGAAAAGTAGTCGATCGAGCTATTTTGGCACGTTAGACACTATGACACCTTCCGAAACCAGCTCACGCGTCTTCAAAGTGATAGATTCCAAGCTCCGGCTCCTTGTCCTCCATAAATGCATGCAAATGGGACGAGTTTAGGCTTGATTTAGCTCCTCTTCGGTTTATTCCTACAATTTACATAAAACGAACCAAAGTAGACTATTCGGGGGTATTTGTAGCTAGATGCCACGTAAATAGTACAGAAATATGTGTAGAAATGAGGTAAAAACCTTATATAAAATACACGCATCAAATCTACCCAAACCAAACCTTTGCTTGTCCCTAAGCAAACTATGAATGCAACTAAGAAATAACAGTGGAACGGGACCAACGCATCAGCTACAAATCATCCACCAAAACCAGTTTAATGCAACAACCAACATAGTGACAAATGATAAGTGGAAACGAATTAAATCAATATTTCAAACTTACTGACTCGTCGACCTTGCAAGACTCAAAAGTATCGGACTCTCACGGGTCTTTCATCACTCAAAATTAGGCACAAGGTGAGTATATATGTGAAAGATAGAAAGAAGTGAAGACACTCACCTAACTCGACCTATAAGAACATGCATGCAGTTAACATGAATAAAGTCTCTACAACCATACATATGCATTCCAACCATACTAATGACAAAAACACATGCTGAGGACTTACATTTGGGTAAGTGTGGTAATGGGTAAGAAGGGACTAAGATGAATTTGGATATGTGGAGTTAATAGCCAGGCTAGCAACAACGAATCCAAATATTGAACTGCATCCCAACTTCGTACTCAATATAACAAAACAGAACGGTGCAAATTCAATGCACTCATCTCATAATACGCCATAAACTTGTCAGCTCCCCATAAAATATAAGTAAAACATGGGAGTAAAAATCATCCATATAATTTTCCATTTTTTCGCACATGATTTTTCCTTTTCATATTTCCGATTTTTTCTTTTCATTTTTTTTTCATAATCATTCATCATTTTTTTTCTTTTCATTCCCTTCAGTTCTTCCACCATCTTCTGAAATCAGATAAAAGTAACCAAACTGCAGTAAAGTATTCCAAACAGCTACACATCACTAGCTTGGCTAGGGTAGGAAAAATTATAGTTTGTAGCTAGTAGGACAAAAAGGGCAATTTGGCTATGTGGGGCTCATGGGTAGAATGAAATAAAAGGGAACTGCCTCTCCTAACATGTGTCACCATCCACAGACCGAATGCATACAGGTATTAAGAAGACTAGACCCATGCTTATGCAAATTGATGTTACATGCCTTACAGAGAGTACTACTCACATCCTAAATGAAACCGGTCATGAATGTCACCAGTTTATAAAGCTCTAACCTCAGAATGTAATGTAGCTTGCCGGTATGTGAGTCAAGTCTATTCGTTCAGATAAGAGAGAAACAAAAACTCGTAGATCATGCACATAATCATGCCAGCTAAATGTCAAGAATATGCAAGGCTAAGGTAAGGATTCAATGTAGCGTCATTGTTCAAACGTTCCGACTCAAATTAAACGTGAAAAAATTTGAAATTTATGTGATTTTGAAAATTTAAATTAAAAACAACAATGCATGCGAAAATAAATAAACGTGCAAACGAAAATGCAAGAAAACATGCAGACACAGATATGGATGCATACCTCCCCAAACCAAACCATACAATGCCCTCATTGAACCAAAAACAGGGAAAGAAATGCAAACTGAGGAGAAAAGGATAACTCGAGGCAGAATACTTACAAAACATCGTGAAGAGGGACCTCCCAAAACCGACCATGAACATGGGAGGTCAAAGGAAGTCAAGAAGTAGCTCAACAGACGAAAAGTAGCAGCTGGAAGACAAAACTACTCGATCGAGTGACCTAGAACAGGTCGATCGAGTGATCTGGTGTAAAAAAGGGCTCGATCGAATAAAATAATCACTCGATCGAGTGATAGCGCAATTGCAGCTTGTCGATCGAGTAAAAATACTACTCGATCGAGTGGCTCTCTGGGCAAAAGTTCTCGATCGAGTAGAAAAATCTCTCGATCGAGTAACTGTACCTGCAAAACACGTATAAGAAGCATAGGGAATGTAGAAAAAGCATAGTTTTGTGTTATAAAGTTCAACAAAAAGCTAAAGGCAAAGAAATAGTTCAACAAAAATACAACAAAACAGTCCGGGTTGCCTCCCGGAGAGCGCAGGTTTAAGAGGTCCCGCGCGACCTTTCTGGCATCAATTAACTGGCGCGTCAAGCTCGTCGAAGTACAGGACTTCAACACGACTGTCTGCTTCATTAGCCTCGTGGTAATGCTTCACATATTGCTCATTCACCTTGAACCGGTTTCCCTCAGGGCTTTCTAGCTCAACGGATCCAAATTTAGTAACAGCTGTCACCGTATAAGGACCACTCCACCTGGACTTCAGCTTGCCAGGAAATAAACGCAGTCGAGCATTAAACAGCAGCACCTTTTGCCCAACATGAAATTCCCGAGGTAGAATTCTTTTGTCATGCCATCTCTTCGTCTTTTCCTTATAAATGCGCGTGCTATCATAGGCATTAAGCCTAAATTCTTCTAACTCATCTAGCTGCAAAAGACGATTCTGACCACACAACTTAGGATCAAAGTTAAGCTCACGAATTGCCCACCAAGCCTTACATTCCAACTCAACAGGTAAATGACATGATTTCCCATAAACTAACCTATAAGGTGATGCACCAATTGGTGTCTTAAAAGCAGTTCTGTAGGCCCATAATGTGTCTTCTAATTCAAGACTCCAATCCTTCCGTGATTTAGAAACTACCTTAGACAAGATCGATTTTAGCTCGCGATTAGAGACCTCAAATTGACCACTAGTTTGGGGGTGATACCCCAAACCACGCCGGTGTTGAACACCAACTTTAGACAGAATGGAAGTTAGTTTCTTTTCTTTAAAGTGCATTCCCCCATCACTAATGACGACCCTAGGGACACCAAATCGGGGAAATATAACCTTTTTAAACATTTTTATCACGGTGTTGGCATCACAATGAGGTAAGGCAATTGCCTCGACCCACTTCGACACATAATCTACAGCCACTAAAATGTACCTGTTACCTTTACTGGACGGGAACGGTCCTTGGAAATCAATGCCCCAGACATCGAAAACCTCAACCTCTAAGATACCATTTTGTGGCATCTTATGTCTCTTTGAAATGTTCCCTGATCGTTGGCAGGCATCACAAGCTGAAACAAAAGACTTAGCATCAGCAAACAAAGAAGGCCAGTAAAATCCAGACTGAAGTACCTTAGCCACGGTGCGCGATAGACCGTGGTTACCACCATAGAAAGAGGAGTGACAGCCTTCCAGGACTACTTTGGTCTCCCACTGCGGAATACACCGTCTGTAGAGACCATCTGCACATTCCTTAAACAAATAAGGGTGGTCCCAAAAATACTGCTTAACGTTATACAGAAAACGCTTCCTCTGCTGATGAGAAAGGTCAGGCGGCAGTTTGCCACTGACAACGTAATTAGCTATATCTACATACCAAGGCTCTTGGTTAACAATAGACAATAATACAACAAATAAAGAATCATCAGGAAAAGACTCATCAATAGGTAAAGAATCTTCCCCTTCTTGTCGCGACAGATGATCAGCTACAACGTCCTCAGCTCCTTTCTTATCTTTGATCTGCAAATCAAACTCTTGGAGAAGGATTATCCATCTCAATAGCCGTGGTTTAGCCTCCTTCTTAGCAAGGAGATGCCTCAAAGCTGCATGGTCAGTAAAAACAGTAACTTCTGACCCAATCAAGTAAGAACGAAATTTCTCTAAGGCATAAACTACAACTAGCAGCTCTTTTTCAGTGGTAGTGTACTTCACTTGAGCCTCATCCAGAGTTCGGCTCGCATAGTAGATTTTATTTAAAGCTTTGTCTTTCCGTTGGCCTAGCACTGATCCTAGTGCATAGTCACTGGCATCACACATTATCTCAAACGGCAAGTCCCAGTCGGGAGGTTGTATGATCGGCGCAGAGACCAAAGCCTGCTTTAACCTGTTAAAAGCA
Source organism: Silene latifolia (assembly GCF_048544455.1). Classification (NCBI taxonomy): domain Eukaryota; kingdom Viridiplantae; phylum Streptophyta; class Magnoliopsida; order Caryophyllales; family Caryophyllaceae; genus Silene; species Silene latifolia. The sequence goes on from NC_133538.1 coordinate 174,145,989, forward strand.
GAAAGACACTCATCAGTAAACACAAAAGGGGCATCCTTAAGTAGCAGCTATGTAAGTGGTTTAGCAATTTTCGAGAAATCCTTGATAAACCGGCGATAGAAAGCCGGCGTGGCCAAGGAAACTCCTCACCCCCTTAACATTAACAGGAGGTGGTAATTGCTGAATCACTTCCACCTTTGCTTTATCAACTTCTATTCCCCTATCAGAAACTAAGTGCCCTAAGACAACTCCCTCGTTGACCATGAAATGGCACTTCTCCCAGTTAAGCACGAGATTAACCTCAATGCAGCGCTGTAACACTTTATCAAGGTTAGACAGACAGTTAGAAAAATCACTTCCATACACACTGAAATATTCCATGAAAACTTCCATAATAGACGCAATATACTCTGAAAATATCCCCATCACGCACCTTTAGAAGGTGGCAGGGGCATTACATAAACCAAAAGGCATCCTGCGATAAGCAAACACGCCCTAAGGATAAGTAAATGTAGTCTTAGCTTGATCATCTGGGTGAATAGGGATCTGAAAGAACCTTGAATACCCGTCTAAATAGCAGAAAAACTTATGAGAAGCTAACCTTTCTACCGTTTGATCAATAAAAGGAAGGGGAAAGTGATCTTTCTTGGTGGCGGCATTCAGCTGTCTGTAATCTATACACATCCGCCAACCAGTCACTACTCGAGTGGGTATTAACACATTTTTGTCATTCCTAACCACGGTAGTCCCTCCTTTCTTCGGGACCACCTGCACTGGACTCACCCATTTAGAATGACCAACAGAATAGATAATACCTGTGTCGAGCAGCTTCATTACCTCAGCCATCACAACATCTTGCATCTTCTGGTTCAGCCGGCGCTGACCCTGTCTGCAAGGTTTGTGATCTTCCTCTTGCTCTATCCTGTGTATACAAATATCGGGACTAGTCCCCTTGATATCGTCCAAAGAATAACCCAACGCTTTCCTATTTTCTTAAGCACAGCTAACAAAGAAGTCAGCTGATCATTATCAAGCTTATCACTAACGATGACTGGATATTGCTCAGTATCATCTAAAAAAGCATATTTTAGATGAGAGGGAAGAGGCTTACGTTCCGGCACCTTTACCTCAATGGAGCAAAGGGTACTGATCATCTGTTCCACTTGCTCTCCCTCAGCGTCGGTGAGCTCACACTCATCTAAATCATCTATAAGCAAATCCAACACAGCATAATCGTCATTTGGGTTATCTGCACACTCGTCCAAAAGCATAAGAGCTTCTAGTGGGTCCTTCATAAAAGAACCCGACCAGAAGTCATAAATAGACTCGTCAATAATATCGACTGAATAACATGTATCCTCTATCATTGGCCGAGCTAAGGTACTAGGCAGACTAAAAATGATCGTGTCATCCCCTACTGCAAGAGTCAAATGCCCTTGTTTGACATCAATAATGGCCCCAGCTGTACAAAGGAACGGTCTTCCTAAGATAATTGGGGTCCGGGTGTCCTCAGCTATGTCTAAAACAATGAAGTCTACTGGTATAAAGAACTTGCCTATTTTCACAGGCACGTCCTCTAAGACACCCAAGGGTCTCCTAACAGATCTATCAACCATCTATAGGGTAATACTAGTCAACTTAAGATGACTCATATTCAATTTCTTGCAGACAGATAAGGGCATGACACTGACGCTGGCTCCTAAATCACAAAGAGCCTTATCAATAACCATATTGCCTATAATACAGGTACTAGAAAAGCTACCCAGGTCTTTTATTTTAGGCGGAGCCTTATTTAAAAGTAAATTACTAGACTCTTCCATAAATGAAACGGTCTCAAATTCACTTAGCTCTCTCTTACGCGTCACAATATCTTTCATAAATTTAGCGTAAGTAGGTACCTGGGCAATAAGTTCGGTAAAAGGGACAGTTACTTGGAGGTTCTTCACAACGTCCACAAACTTACCGTACTGTCGCTCGACCTTCGCGTCCTTCAGACGGCTTGGAAAGGGTACTCTGGTAGCAATGAGTGGACCCGCGACTTCCTCTTTACCTTTATCAGTGCGTGACGTCTCCACAGCAGGGGAAGATGACACGGTAGCGGAATTAGATATCAAAATAGTGTCTCCGCTGCTTCTGGCACTCGATCGAGTACTTTCCTCACTCGATCGAGTGGTTTCATGTTGGCATTTAATCGATCGATCATTTTCTTCACTCGATCGAGTGATTTCTTTTTCAGGCTTACTCGATCGACCACTTTGTTCACTCAATCAAGCATCTATGACTTGGACATTACTCGATCGACCACAATTATCACTCGATCGAGTGATTTGATGGACTATTTCACTCAATCGAGTAGAAATTTCACTCGATCGAGTGTCTGGACAGCACGCAGCAACAATATCTTCCAGAAACTCGTCCAAATCATCATCCGGGGTATTTTCAGCTGTCAAAACCCTGTCTTCTGGTACTTTTGGCCCTCATGAGCAAGACCACCTTGGAGATTCGCAGCATTAACTGGGTTGCATGTCGGTGGATGGTTGGCTTGGTCTTTCGCGAGTGTTAACTGCGCGACTTGTTCTCTCAACTCCACTATAGCGGTTTCATTCCTATTGCATTTCTCCCCAAACTTTTGTGTTAAACTCAACATTAGGGACTTCAATTCGGCAATTTCCCCATTCGTAGAAGGAGAGACCGGCTGCGGCGCTGGCGTAGAAGGAGTAGAAACACTTTGCATTTCCTCATATAATTGAGAAAAAGGAACCCCTTGCTTGTATTTCTGATAAGTAAGGACACGCTCTATACTTGCCAGACAATCAATGGGGTAATGTCCCTCCATGCCACATCTACCGCATATCTCCACATGCTCAGTAATTGCACAAACTTGTGCACTCTCACTCATAGCCTCCGTAATCTCCACATTACCCAGGCTTTTGCTAGGACTTTCCACTACAACTGAAGCCAACTCGTTAACTTGCATACTCCCTCGGGGATTTCCATATTCTGCAACATGGATAGCCATCTCTTCAATAAGACGCCACCCTTGATCATCCTCCACATTTTTAGTGAATCTCCCCTTAGCTACACTATCAAGAATAGCTCTCTGGTTCCGATATAACCCGTTGTAAAATTGGGTGCAAAGGAACCAACGCTTGAAACCATGGTGAGGCACAGAACGGACGAGCTTCTTGAACCTAGTCCAAGCCCTATCCAAGTCTTCGGTAGGCAATTGCTCAAAAGAAGTAATCTGAACTCTCAAGGCATTGGTGCGCTGCGGTGGGAAATATCGCCTGTAAAAGGCCAAAGCAAGGGAGCTCCAGTCGGTTACACCGGCTGCCTCCCTATCTAGATCCCTCAACCATTCCGGGCATCATCAGCTAAAGAAAGGGAAAAAGAACTCCCTTCACTTTGTCCTGTGTCACCCCAGCAGCAAGAGGAATGGTACAGCAATACTCCGTAAATAGCTCTATATGCCTGCACGGATCTTCTTCAGGTACCCCCGTAAAGAGATTTCTCTCGACCAGCTGTATGTAAGATGGATGGATTCCAAAGGTTCCCGACTCAGTAGTGGGTAATAGGAAACCTTTTGGAAGCGAATCCACATTAGGCTCTGAATGGCTGGCTATATTAGGCATTTTGGCAGACAGAGTCTACAAAGCAGAGCAGGTGTGACGATGTTCTGTTATAGAACATATAACCTGCAAAACTAATAAAAAACTTCGCAAAATGAGATCAGTCTCAAGGAATAAATTCCTTGAGACGAGAGACAGACTTAAATAAAGCAACAAAATTGCGCCACCTCCCCGGCAACGGCGCCAAATTTAATAGGGCAGTCGTATACCTATAAAAAATAACCAACTGGCTCTAACTAATATAGCAAGGGAAGTCGGGTCGATCTCCATAGGGAGATGGGAAAATGTCAGCTTTGTCTAAGTTCGTCACGGTAACCAATTGGGGGGTTGTGTTTGTTTGTTTTAAACTAAAAATCCTAAGAAAGAGAGGAAAAGCAAGAGAATAAAGATTAAGCAAAAATAGAGAAAGCAGCTAAGATAGACGGTTCACCATGATAATTCAGTCAAGCAATCTAAATCTCAGGTCAATGCAAGTATGGTTTGAGGAGCAGTGAATATCTCCTTCCGGTCTCAATTCGCCCTAAAGCACAAATAGCTTAGCTTTCGACCTCACTACAGTGCCCTAATGTTCGCTACGAGTCTCACCCCTTCCAACCTTCCGGTCCAGGTCGAGGTTTACTATAATTTAAATGCCTAATTGCGTCGACTCAATTAGACAGATACAAATAAGTGCAGCAATTAACAACAGAGACTATACAAGCATAAGACCTAATCTGGCAATTGTTATTCCATCATAATCATGGATTCCCTAGTCTTAGCAAAAGGGAATTAGCTACACATTACTATCGAATCAACAACAATAACATATAGGTAATAGGAATTAAACATAATAATAACAGAAAATGGAGAATTAAGTAAACAGTAATAAAAGCAATAAGGGAAAGATAGAAATAAAACGATAATTGCGATTAAGAAATGAAAGGAGAAATAATACCAAATACAAATCCGAATCCGAGTAGAAAGGAGTAGAAAGAGAGTAAAAATGAATAAGCAGTAGAAGTAGATAATAGTCTAAGTGAATGAAAGATGATAATAAGAGTTACGCAGTCTACTCTCTTTAGTAGCATACGAAAATCTCTCCCTTAAACCTAATCCATAGCTTAAATACAAAAGCCCATACGAAATTAGGCAGAAAAACTCTTATACGGGCCAAAACACTCAATCGAGTGGAAATAAACAACTCGATCGAGTAACTCAGCGACAAACCCTTCGATCGAGTGGAAATAAACCACTCGATCAAGTAACTCCTTGTATTGTCTTCTCGATTAGATACTGGGACTGCTCGATCAAGTAACCTTCAGTATATAAAGCATTCGATCGACTAGAAAAGTAGTCGATCGAGCTATTTTGGCATGTTAGACACTATGACACCTTCCGAAACCAGCTCAGGCGTCTTCAAAGTGATAGATTCCAAGCTCCGGCTCCTTGTCCTCCATAAATGCATGCAAATGGGACGAGTTTAGGCTTGATTTAGCTCCTCTTCGGTATATTCCTGCAATTTACATAAAACGAACCAAAGTAGACTATTCGGGGGTATTTGTAGCTAGATGCCACGTAAATAGTACAGAAATGCATGTAGAAATGAGGTAAAAACCTTATATAAAATACACGCATCAAAGAACTTAGCCAATTACTGGCGATCGCAAAGGTGTAAAAATCCTCAAAAGTTATGAACCCTAGCTTTAGATTTGATTGTAAAAGGTGGAGAGGTTGAACATCATTGAAGTTTTGTGAAACCCTTTTAGAATAAAATGTAGAATGAAAAGAAACTGACGAAATAACCTTTAAATACCTCTTCCACTTTTACTTTCAAACCGCGACGAAAACCCGTAAATAAACAGACACTCGATCAAGTAACTCACGTACTCGATCGAGTACATCCTGCTCGATCGAGTTGCCTCCACTCGATCGAGTAAACTCAGATCAGAATGTACTCCAGAACCCACATATAACTTACTCGATAGAGTACCCCCTACTCGATGGAGTACCCTAAGACCGGAATACCCGAGGTATTACAGGTTACGACGCAGGCTTCTTTAAGAAATGCTGGCCTATTATTAAATTTGATATTATCCCCTTTTTCAAAGCATCTTTGTGACCAAATGTGTTCGTTCCACCATAAATGTGATCTGTATATCCCTCATCCCGAAAATCCATTTCCCCAATCCATCTCCAACTTTAGACCCATCAATCTCTGCAACACTACCTATAAAATGGTCACAAAAATCATTGTTAACCGCTTGAATCCCTTCACGATTAACGTTATCTCACCTAACCAGGGTAGCTCAATCCCGGGTAGAGGCACTGATACTGACTTTATCGTGGCCTCTGAAATTCTTCACTCCATGCACACCTCCAAAAACAAAGTAGGGTGGTTTGCTCTAAAACTTGACCTCGAGAAAGCTTTTGATCGATTTGAATGGGACTTCATTCACACTTGTCTCTCTCAAGTCAAAATTAAAAGTGGAACCATCTCTCTCATTATGAGTTGCATATCCACCTCATCTGCCGATGTCATTTTTAATGGCTCTCCATCTCCCAATTTCCTCCCCTCTAGAAGAATTAGACAAGGAGGCCTTCTCTCTCCCTACATATTCATCATTTGTATGGAAGTCGTTTCCAACCTCATCCACCAATCTTGCTCAGACAGCGGTTGGACACCCTTCCCCCTTAGAAAAGGAGGAGCTTGCTTCTCCCACCTTCTCTTTCCTGATGATATCCTTATGTTTAGTCGTTCTTTCGAGAAAAACCTTTGTGCTCTCCAAGACACCCTCTTCTCCTTCTACTCTTCTTATGGTAAAAAAATCAATTGCCTTAAAAGTAAACTTATCTTCTCTAGGCACACTCCCCTTGAGGACATTTATATGTTTGAAGCCTCTTTGAGTATCCAGCTGTAGATACCCGTATCCGTCGATATTGGAATTTATAGAGAACCCGACAAACACCCGATGATGATAGGACACATGTATTCTTTAGTTGTCATTGTCATTATTTGGGTTCGTTTTACGATGTAGAATGGGCGTCGTCGATGAAGTATTTCATTAATTTAAATGATATTTAAATTAATGTTTCTTAAGTGAGTTCATTTTATTAATTTAAATGATATTTAAATTAAAGTCTTTTTAATGTGATTTCAATTTAATTTATTTTATTTTGAATTTATTTTCCCAAGTTTATTTTATTGAAAATAAAATAAATAATTGATTTGAAAAATCATTTTATGAGTATATTTGATTTGAAAAATCATTTATTTTAATGTGTTAATTGATTTGAAAAATCGATTTTAAAAGCGAAGAAAACTCGTTTTAGAAGCATGTTTTTGAGCTCGATTTTAGCTCGTTTTTTGGGCCCGTTTTCTTTACGAGTTGGCACGAATATCGAGTACACCAACCAACCTAAGCCTCTACCCATCCAACCCAGTTCGAACCCCCATAACCACGGCCCAAATTCCATCCCAAACACCCCCCAAACAGCCCGCATATACACGAGCAGCCCCCCTGTTTTGCAGCTCAAATCCCGAGCCCAAAACCCGCTCCAAATACCACCAAAACCCGTACCCATTAACCCTAATCCATACCCTAGTATCCTACCCATATTACCCTAGCTTAATCACCAAGAAAACCCCTCTCAAACCCTCACAAAAGCTGCTGGACAGCAGCTATGCGTGAGCAGGCCCGACTGCCTCTCCCTCTCTTTTACCCTACTTTAACTCCTTATAAATACCACCCCTTCACCATAAATTCATTCCTCTAAGTTCTCCATACATCCTACCTTCACTCACAAGCTTTAAACCTCAGAAACAAACCCTAATTGCCTCTCAAAAACACTCCACAAAACCGACATCCAAACTGAAACAGTTTGTGTGTCCTCTTCGAAAAACCGTTCGTTCCTCCCTCAAACCTCCATCAAAACTCGAGTTTCTTGTTCCTAATTAACCATATAACATCCATCTACACATTAGACAAAGATTTACGAGCCAAATTTCCCTTGAGAGTACACGAAATCCCTCGAAAAACAGAGTGTTATACACTCTGTTTTCGCGGTTTGTTCCTGTCTGTCCAGTTCTGTTTGTGCTCGTTTTTCGTGCCCAATAACTCAAAACGAGTAAGGGTTGCTTTAATATCTCTGTTCTCCTCTCTTTCTAGTTTTCAAAACATCTTTTAAATCGAATTTTCATCGTGAAACGAGGGAGAAATCGCTGTTTGAAAATTGCTGTCCAGATTCGATAAAAACGCGTGTTTGCTTTGTTTCTTCGTCGACGACGGCCTCTCGAGATAAAATCTACCATCGATTACGACCCAAGACGGTGTCAACGATACATGTAGGTTGAGGGTGCATCAAATCCTCCTCTTTCTCCCTTTTATTTCGTTTTTTTATGTTTGTTTTTTATAGTTTGTTTTTATTCGTTTATCGTTTTTGTTTATCGATTGTTTAATTAACTACGAAACTAGTTTAGTCCGAGTATGAGTTAAAGTACCACCATGAACACCCGCGTTGACTTGAGATGGGAAAGAAACCGCTACATCAGTCGGTCGTACACCCCCGTCTCATTTACATATCCTCGTGTTCAAGGTAGGGCATTAATAAAACAAATTCTAACTTCGTTCTTCGCTTTTGACCTCTCTTCTGTTTCGTGTGATTCGACCTACCCCTGGACCATTTACATGTTAGTATGACCTCTGATTGTTAACATATAACTCATTTAGATGATATTAGATCGATTTGATAACCTAATTAGACACATTAGGGTACGTCGACATAGCTTTAAAAACCGATTAACAATTCGTAAATTTAATTGAATTCATCTTCCCTTTCACTAATTTTCTCGCTAGCATGGAAGTGCGTGCTTAACACCTTTCCATTTGCACTCGTTGACGATTTAGAATTGTACCTAACCTAGTTCGTATTTATTTAATTCAATTTGTAATTAATTAACCTTTAATTTGTTTTATTTATTTCTAATTTTTTAAAAGTCGTTTTAATTATCTTTTATGGTTCAAAATCTGTAAATTTAATTTAATGAATTTTTTTCGTAATTTATTTTACTGATTTCGTAATTAAAACATAATTAACTTTGCTTATCTACAAAAACCGTGCCTTGCACGGGTCTGTCTGACTTCTGATCCGTGCACTGCACGGGTCTGCCAGTTTTAGTTTCTTTTCTTCTTTTGTTTCTTTAATTGTTTACTAATCCTATTTTAATAAATATGGATTGGTGAATAATTTTAATAAGTTGGGTTCAATTTAATTAATAAGTTGTACCTAATTTATTTCAAGCCTTTGTACTTATTTATTTTAATTTAATTAGTTTAATTCTAATCTAATTTGTTTATTAACTAATAATTCGGCTAACATCTTTAATTAGTCTAACTTAGCTTTAGCTTTTTTGTTTACATTTGTTTCGTTTATTAAGACTTAATAGTTTAAGTTGTATTTTGTTAGTTTGTATTGTAATCTGAGTCAAAGTAATTACGATAGTTGTTGTAATTAGATTGAGTTGTAATTTATTTCTCGTTGTGTCGGCGTGAAATGCCTGGGTTGTAATAGGATAGATCCCAACGGCTCCCCCATTCCCATCAAGCCTTGTTTGTTTCGTTTGTATGTTGTTAGATCAATCAACCCACATGCTAAACTACTACTTTGACAAAGTTAGCTTAGTTGCATCTAAAACGACATAGAAATTGTTGTCACATGTTAGGGTTTTTAAAACGATGTTTGCATATCATATATCGTAGTAGCTATGACCTTGTTTGAAATCCATACTTGACTTAGTAGAGGCCGTTATTGACGGGCGGGGTTGGGTGTCCTTATGGGCTTCCCAACACGTACCCTCACCCCTTACTCAAGATCTATGGTTTGTGGATCCGTCTAAATACCATTGGATTACGAGAGTCATTCAAATCGAGTGATATAGGGTACAAGTCTATATCTTTAATCACTCGTAGTCGATTGGCTTTATGCTTTTCGATGAAAGGTGTAAAGTTGACTTGAACGGTTCCAAGTTCCCAAAAAACTTGGTGGCGACTCTAATTGGTCTTAATTCGATTCGAAAGAACCTCGAGTCGATTATGCCTAGTGTGGATCCCGCGGACGCAGTTCCCGAGGGCCTTGTCCACAGTTTGGCGACTTCGCTGGGGAAAAGAGGACTAGTTACACTTTGTTTCTAGGGTCTTTTCCTCCGAGGTGAAACTTGAAAAGAAAGTGTTGGAAAGTAAAACATTACTCATAGTGCTACGATTCATGCATAAACCCTTAAGGACTTGCCCGGGCCGTCCCAGCGTTTCTTCGTGGTGCGTGGGGGGCGACGTCCCACTATGCTAGGAAGCTGCACATTGCTCGCTTCCACTTCACCTCGCGTGGTTCTTGATGGTGGGGACGATCTTCTAGGTACTCTACCTTAAGACACCTTGCTCTATAAGACCGCAAAAGGATGGAGGGCATAGACCTTCTTGTAGAAGACTTGCCGAGACTTAGAGATGTCTAGGAGCATACATCCTTATAACATGAGAATGACAATGTGCAAATTGTTTTCCCGAGTCTTTTCGAAATTTTCCATGTCCTTTTCGAAACCGAACTTTTGAACAACTTACTTTCAAAATAGCATGGTTTTAAAAACGCGGAATGTTGCCCAAATAGGACTAGAATTTTCGGCCCAAAATGAGCTTTTATAGCCGGCATGCTGCCCATTTCAAATCTCATTTTCGAATCAATCTTTCGTTTTTCAAAATCAATCCAAAATGCCTCTCGAACCTCAACCAAGCATGAAATGCGTCAAGTCGTGTCCGGGTCATGGCCATGTTAGGCCGGGTGTGTTTCGTTCTAAGAGTCTAGAACACGACCTTGTTGGGTCACCCAAGCTCACCTCTTGGGCCTTGAGTCATGTTGGTCGACCTTTTGGTCTAGGATAGTCCACAAAAACGCCCAAGCTAGGCCATTTAGGGCGTTTCACCCCGAACCTATGGACTATGTTAGTCCAATCACGGGTTTAGTCACACCGAGTCCAGTTTAGAATTGTGCTATGACAGTTTGAGTCATGTCGTTTTGCCGAGTCTAAAATGAACCAAGGTCTAAATTCAACCGTGAGTCGAACCTTTGGTTAGTCAGTCTCAAGTCGAGTCTTTGTTTGAGTCAAGTTGGGGTCGTGTCCTTAAGTGTGCAGGGGCTCTTACTTTAAATATTGACTCAGTACGGGGTTTTCTTGTAGAAAGGCCGCCAAAAACCCGACGTCAAGCAATGGAAGATGCTGTTAACAAGCTCACTGAGGCCGTGAACCTCATGATGACCCGAATGGATGCAATCGAATCTAAGCTGGGTGAAGATTCCCTCCACCTCGACGATCGGAGAAACGGTTCAAGTTCATCGAAGACCGTCTGAAACTCTCCCAGGGGAAGAACATCCACTATGAAAATGCTAGGGCCTATGCCCCAGTTCAGGATAAGTTGCCCACGAACATGTTACTCACTGACATCCCAAAGTTCAAAGGCACCGAAGATCCAGTCCACCATGTTAAGGCCTATAAAGGGTACTTAGCACTGAAGGGAGTACCTGCTGACATGCTCTCTGAAATTTTCGCTCAATCTCTAGATGAACACCCGAAGGCGTGGTTCTACAATCTGGACCTTAAGAACTTCCCCACTTTCGAAGATATTACGGTGGAGTTACGTAAGCACTATCTTTGACAATGTCGAGATTCAAACCAACATAAGAACATTGGAGGTGATGACACAGAAAGAAAAAGAAGGCTTTACTGAATTCCTTGCAAGATGGCGCGCTGAAAGCGTGAAGTTAGCCAAGAAGCCTGACGAAGTTGAAATGGTAGATAAGTTCGTAAAGAATCTACGACCTATTTACCGCAATGCTCTGAAATACCAGAATTTTGGCTCTTTCAAAGAATTGATAAGAATCAGGATAAAGGTAGAAGATGATGTCATAAGGACAGAGGCTGAAAAGCCAAAAGGGTACCAAGGGGCCTCATCGTCTAAGGGCAAGGCCCCAGCAACGACCCATATTGATGAAGCCATCAATCTCTTAGAAGGGCAATCGAAGAAGTCGCAACGCCAAACACCTAGGGCATTCACCGATATCGGATGCACTTATACATACGCTCTCCAAAGGCTCATAGCCCAAGGAAAGCTGAAGGCTATTGGTCCAACTCCGGACCCTCCCGCTGATCAACAAGGTAAATGGTATAAACCAAATGCCTACTGTGCCTTTCATCAAGGGAAAGGCCACGATACTGAAAGGTGCTTTAGACTAAAGCACGAAATTCAAGACATGATTGAGAACGGAACACTCCCAATCCCAGCCATAAAACCCAATAACATCACCAATCCATTTGGCGATCACGCCAACTTTGTTTCTGTCGAAGACAATATCGATTATTCCCATCTTATCCGCCCATGTCACTTGAAAGGGGTGTTTATCGGGAAAATATTTGTGGATTTCTTTGAATTCTTTCCAAACCCGAAGAATGAAATTCAAATCGGGAGTCTCGCTCTAGAATGTACTCCTCTCATTAACGAAGTTAATAAAAGACAATTCGATTCACCAACCTTCATCACCGGCGTAGATCCTCAGAGGACTACCTCGGGATGGAGGCCGATCATCAAAGGGATCGTGGACAAGAGCTGAGCATCTAAGCTGACAGCTGAACAAGAGAAAGCTCAAGACCAGATTTGAAAATTATGAGTCGGGATCTGTTTTCTTATCTTAGTCAAGTCGAGTCTAAGACTTTCTTTTCTTGAATTTGAGTCGTTTGTTCCGCGATGACCTAGGGTGTGTCCTAGGAATCGTTCCTTTGAGTCTGTTAAGCATTTGTCTTTCCAATAAAAGTTGCAGTTCGTTTCCAAATATGTCTTGTTTCCAATCCTCAATCATTCCGAAGCATGATAAAATGCACAACACACTCAAAGAGATCCCTGGGGTAGAAATATGTCCCGTTTCATAATGTAAGGTACACTAGGATCCCGTGTTTGATTCCTTTACCTATTCCATGTCTGGTGGTAGAAAACCTCCATCAGAACCAGTGCTTATCACAAGCCTTTAGATGATTCTATGATGAACCCGGACTAGCTCCTGGTTTCCCTATCGATGATGGAAGGCAAGCTCATCCCCACAAAATCATCCCATCTCGAAGAGAGAAGATATCAACCCGTTCTAACAAGGAATTGTTAGTTCTTACCCAATTTAGTTGGCGAAGCCCAGTTTTTAAGGTGTATCCGTTTGTGACTAAGGGAATGAATAGAAGACCATTTTCAAGAAGAGAAAAAAAAAAAAGATGAAAAAGAATGAAAAGATGAGGAAAAAAAAAGACGAAAAAAAAGCAAAAGAAAAAAAATGAAAAAAGATATTGAAGTTATTGCGGAATGCTTTTTGGTTGAATGTCGAAGTTACGGAAGCCAGAATTCAAGTCAAGTACCCATAGTTGAAGTTCAATGGGCGAAGCCCAAAAGCGTCAGTAGTAACCTCTTTACCCTCTAAGTCCTTCCTGAGACAGTTACAAAGGGATAGTCGGGAATTTTGAGAATTATTCCGCTTGTGTTGTTACACCCAGCCTTTAGGGTCCAGACATAGAAATTTGAACCCACATCATTCTTCAACCCATTTGCACTCGGGTTTCATCAAACCCGAGACACCTTTTCCAACCACGATGTAAGCCATAACCCATTGGCCTTAGCACCAGAAAATGAACCTTCAGAATGACGGTCCACTATTCAAGCCTTTTGTTGCCAAGCTCCACATCCCAAAGAATCAAAACCTTTTGTACCAACCCTAGACACGGGATACAACGGTACCTTACACGCTAGGACGGGATACGACATGATACCTTAGGTGAAACCTTCGAGTGTGTACACACAATCAAAATGCCATGTTTATGCACCATGATCGAACTACGTCGGATTTGATTTCGCTCCACGCGAATACGTAGGCAGTCCTTCAGAATAAGGGATTCAATCCACTCATCAACCAAGTTGTCATCTTGTCGGTTTCTTACGGGTCCTAACCAAGTCCAAATGAAGCCACCTTTGTTTGAGTCGGTCTTAGCACTCGATGTAGGCTAGGATAAGGATATAGGTTCGGATGAATAGTATCAAGTCTCAGAATGAGCTTTATCTAACGGTGTAGGCAAAGATGCTGATTCAGATAGATGTGGGTTTATGTTAGGAACAGAAAATATGAAAAACCCGCTGAAAAGAAAGAAGGCGTGGAAGAAAAAATAGTAAAAGCCCGCTGAAAAGAAAGAAGGCGGTGGCAAGAAATGATGAAACTCGTTGAAAAGAAAGGAGGCGAGGAGAAGAGTGACAGAATGTTCCCAACAAGAGTGATGTGTGATGTCCAACTGTTCTCATAAAATCAGTCTGTGTTTAGTGTCTGGGCGAAGCCAACGTTGTTGCTCTGTGATTTTAATCCACCTTGTCAATGCCAAGTGATCTTGATTCCCATGTGCCCTCGGGAGCACGCCCATGCCTTACGATATCTCCGTCCCAAGTTCGACGACCTTGTGATTCCCATTTGCCATCTTTTGGCGCCGGAACGGCCAATTTACATTTCTACCCCCAACAAGTCAATAATTGAATTAAAACCCGTGCACACTTAGGGTTTTATTTTCTTTTTTTGTTTTACGGTAGCGGGCTACGCCCACGTTGTTTACGAGTCATATAGAGTGTCTGAGTCGTATTTCCTGCTGACCCATCAAGGTTCGATTTCAACAAAATTTCAAAAGTTCAAAATTCCGAAATTTCAAAAACTTTTTGCAAATTATGGATAGATGATCCAAGTAGTAGAATCTTTTCGGGTCGATGATCCAATCTTTCGAAATTCAAAAATTCAAATTCAATTTTTTGGGTCGATGGCTCAACATACCAAGTAATGTCAAATTTAAACTTCGGGTCGATGGCCCAATTATTCAAAATTTTCAAATTCAATCTTCGGGTCGGTGACCCAGTATTTCAAATGATCCAATTTCAAGATCGATAATCCAAATGTGCTTATGTGATGATTATCGCTTGTACATTTTTTGTGTTTCAATTATAGCAGGATATGCTTCAACTGGGGGCTCTAAAGTCTTCGACTTTAGAGCCATTACAAATCGGAGGCTACGAAGCCGTTGGCTTCAGAGACCATTATCAAGATGTAAAGGATGATATCCACCAACAATTCAATTCAATACAAGAGTATGAAATGGAAGAATTCCGTAGTAAAGCAAATGATGAAAGCGGCGGCAACCTCCTTGAAAGTCCCGTCCCGTTCGGACAAGTGCCAGAGATGATAAATTTTGGGCAAATGTCAACGATGATGAATTTTGGACAAATGCCGGAGATGATAAACTTTGGGCATGTGTCGGCGGTGGGCCGAACTACGACGCGGTTTGATTCCGTCAGAAACGGATACGTAGGCGCCTAAGGATAAGGCTCAATCCACCATATATGCAATTTATGACACAACGAAGCAAGAGTCAATCCCCAACGAAGTTTCGGTATGATCTCTTCTTATGGTCAAGTAGCTTATATACGCAAGTCTAATGGACTATAAACGACCCGAAGAATCCTCGGGTCGAGAGGGACCTTGGGTATACTTTGACTTTCGCCTTGTCCAAGCCTCGGTCAAAGTGGGGGCTCAGAGATACCCGTATCCGTCGATATTGGAATTTATAGAGAACCCGACAAACACCCGATGATGATAGGACACATGTATTCTTTAGTTGTCATTGTCATTATTTGGGTTCGTTTTACGATGTAGAATGGGCGTCGTCGATGAAGTATTTTATTAATTTAAATGATATTTAAATTAATGTTTCTTAAGTGAGTTCATTTTATTAATTTAAATGATATTTAAATTAAAGTCATTTTAAAGTGATTTCAATTTAATTTATTTTATTTTGAATTTATTTTCCCAAGTTTATTTTATTGAAAATAAAATAAATAATTGATTTGAAAAATCATTTTATGAGTATATTTGATTTGAAAAATCATTTATTTTAATGTGTTAATTGATTTGAAAAATCGATTTTAAAAGCGAAGAAAACTCGTTTTAGAAGCATGTTTTTGAGCTCGATTTTAGCTCGTTTTTTGGGCCCGTTTTCTTTACGAGTTGGCACGAATATCGAGTACACTAACCAACCTAAGCCTCTACCCATCCAACCCAGTTCGAACCCCCATAACCACGGCCCAAATTCCATCCCAAACACCCCCCAAACAGCCCGCATATACACGAGCAGCCCCCCTGTTTTGCAGCTCAAATCCCGAGCCCAAAACCCGCTCCAAATACCACCAAAACCCGTACCCATTAACCCTAACCCATACCCTAGTATCCTACCCATATTACCCTAGCTTAATCACCAAGAAAACCCCTCTCAAACCCTCACAAAAGCTGCTGGACAGCAGCTATGCGTGAGCAGGCCCGACTGCCTCTCCCTCTCTTTTACCCTACTTTAACTCCTTATAAATACCACCCCTTCACCATACATTCATTCCTCTAAGTTCTCCATACATCCTACCTTCACTCACAAGCTTTAAACCTCAGAAACAAACCCTAATTGCCTCTCAAAAACCCTCCACAAAACCGACATCCAAACTGAAACAGTTTGTGTGTCCTCTTCGAAAAACCGTTCGTTCCTCCCTCAAACCTCCATCAAAACTCGAGTTTCTTGTTCCTAATTAACCATATAACATCCATCTACACATTAGACAAAGATTTACGAGCCAAATTTCCCTTGAGAGTACACGAAATCCCTCGAAAAACAGAGTATTATACACTCTGTTTTCGCGGTTTGTTCCTGTCTGTCCAGTTCTGTTTGTGCTCGTTTTTCGTGCCCAATAACTCAAAACGAGCAGGGGTTGCTTTAATATCTCTGTTCTCCTCTCTTTCTAGTTTTCAAAACATCTTTTAAATCGAATTTTCATCGTGAAACGAGGGAGAAATCGCTGTTTGAAAATTGCTGTCCAGATTCGATAAAAACGCGTGTTTGCTTTGTTTCTTCGTCGACGACGGCCTCTCAAGATAAAATCTACCATCGATTACGACCCAAGACGGTGTCAACGATACATGTAGGTTGAGGGTGCATCAAATCCTCCTCTTTCTCCCTTTTATTTCGTTTTTTTATGTTTGTTTTTTATAGTTTGTTTTTATTCGTTTATCGTTTTTGTTTATCGATTGTTTAATTAACTACGAAACTAGTTTAGTCCGAGTATGAGTTAAAGTACCACCATGAACACCCGCGTTGACTTGAGATGGGAAAGAAACCGCTACATCAGTCGGTCGTACACCCCCGTCTCATTTACATATCCTCGTGTTCAAGGTAGGGCATTAATAAAACAAATTCTAACTTCGTTCTTCGTTTTTGACCTCTCTTCTATTTCGTGTGATTCGACCTACCCCTGGACCATTTACATGTTAGTATGACCTCTGATTGTTAACATATAACTCATTTAGATGATATTAGATCGATTTGATAACCTAATTAGACACATTAGGGTACGTCGACATAGCTTTAAAAACCGATTAACAATTCTGTAACTTAATTGAATTCATCTTCCCTTTCACTAATTTTCTCGCTAGCATGGAAGTGCGTGCTTAACACCTTTCCATTTGCACTCGTTGACGATTTAGAATTGTACCTAACCTAGTTCGTATTTATTTAATTCAATTTGTAATTAATTAACCTTTAATTTGTTTTATTTATTTCTAATTTTTTAAAAGTCGTTTTAATTATCTTTTATGGTTCAAAATCTGTAAATTTAATTTAATGAATTTTTTTCGTAATTTATTTTACTGATTTCGTAATTAAAACATAATTAACTTTGCTTATCTACAAAAACCGTGCCTTGCACGGGTCTGTCTGACTTCTGATCCGTGCACTGCACGGGTCTGCCAGTTTTAGTTTCTTTTCTTCTTTTGTTTCTTTAATTGTTTACTAATCCTATTTTAATAAATATGGATTGGTGAATAATTTTAATAAGTTGGGTTCAATTTAATTAATAAGTTGTACCTAATTTATTTCAAGCCTTTGTACTTATTTATTTTAATTTAATTAGTTTAATTCTAATCTAATTTGTTTATTAACTAATAATTCGGCTAACATCTTTAATTAGTCTAACTTAGCTTTAGCTTTTTTGTTTACATTTGTTTCGTTTATTAAGACTTAATAGTTTAAGTTGTATTTTGTTAGTTTGTATTGTAATCTGAGTCAAAGTAATTACGATAGTTGTTGTAATTAGATTGAGTTATAATTTATTTCTCGTTGTGTCGGCGTGAAATGCCTGGGTTGTAATAGGATAGATCCCAACGGCTCCCCCATTCCCATCAAGCCTTGTTTGTTTCGTTTGTATGTTGTTAGATCAATCAACCCACATGCTAAATTACAACTTTGACAAAGTTAGCTTAGTTGCATCTAAAACGACATAGAAATTGTTGTCACATGTTAGGGTTTTTAAAACGATGTTTGCATATCATATATCGTAGTAGCTATGACCTTGTTTGAAATCCATACTTGACTTAGTAGAGGCCGTTATTGACGGGCGGGGTTGGGTGTCCTTATGGGCTTCCCAACACGTACCCTCACCCCTTACTCAAGATCTATGGTTTGTGGATCCGTCTAAATACCATTGGATTACGAGAGTCATTCAAATCGAGTGATATAGGGTACAAGTCTTTATCTTTAATCACTCGTAGTCGATTGGCTTTATGCTTTTCGATGAAAGGTGTAAAGTTGACTTGAACGGTTCCAAGTTCCCAAAAAACTTGGTGGCGACTCTAATTGGTCTTAATTCGATTCGAAAGAACCTCGAGTCGATTATGCCTAGTGTGGATCCCGCGGACGCAGTTCCCGAGGGCCTTGTCCACACCAGCGTACCAAAAATCTTGGGACTTACCTGGGCTTTCCCCTCACTTGTAAGAAACCCAAAAAAGCTGAACTTCAATTTATTATAGATGTCATCCATTCTAAGCTTGCAAACTAGAAAACCCGTTTCCTTTCAAGAGCTGGAAGACTTTGTTTAAACAAATCCACCTTAATGTCATCCCTTCTCACTCCATGCAATGCATTCACCTCCTGTCTACTATCTTGCACGATCTATACAAACTTGCTTGATCCTTCTTTTGGTCGGTCACTCTTCTAGAAAGCTCCACCACACTAACTGGGATCTAGTCACCCAACCCTTAGCCCTTGGTGGTTTAGGGATCAAAGCCTCTCTCCCTCTGAATGATGCATTCTCTACCAAACTTAGTTGGAAAATTCTATTGGATAAATTCTCTTTAGCCTCTGACGCTATCAGAAACAAAAAAAATATTTCCTCTTCTTCCATCACCTCATTTTGGCGTGGTTCCCATATTTGGAAGAATGTTGATATTGGCTGGCCAATTCTTAAAAACCATCTCATTTGGTAAATAGGTGATGGTTTGTCCATTTGTTTATGTAATGACCCTTGGTCTTGCCTTGAACCCCTTAGAAAATGCTATCTCTGGCCCCCTTAGCCTAAACTCCTCAATTGCTAAGTTGGGGTCCATTATCTCTAATGGACAGTGGTCCCTCGACTTCATCCTCTCTGATTTTATTACCAACATCATTCTTGCCATACCCCTCCCCTCCACTACTAGGCATGACATTCTTTCTACTTCTCTTGCCCCGAAGAACAAATTCTCCTTAGGAGCTACTTATAATTCTTTGCTCGAACCCTCCCCCGCCCACCTTCCTTCTCAATTGATATGTTTTGGCTTCGGGAGTTGCCAACTCAACCAAAAATTAAGGTCTTCCTGTGGTTGGTTTAGTGGGACAAGCTCCCTAATAACCCTTCATAATAGATCCTTCCTTCCCTCCTGTTAGGCCCAAATTCTGGATATGGGCTGAGCCAGGGAAGCAGATCAGGAAGCAGAGTAATCGGAAGGAGGGACAGCAGCAGCGCGTATTAAAGAAGTGGACTCAGACTTGGACACTCGTTTATTCACGAATAAAATAAGGAAATCCTACTGGTTACCATATTCGGATTAAGGAAAGTCCTACCTTGTGCATAATTAGGAATACTTGACGAGGAAGCAAAGAACCCCAGAAGGGGGAACTCCACTATATAAGGGGAATCAACGCAAGGGAAAATGATCATCGAAAAGTACATAGAAGAACCCTAACTACCACGACATAGCCAAATCGTCCGTATTATATTCTCCATCGAATTATTGTGCAAATATTTGTGGGATTCCGTCTCCCCCCGCGGTTGTTTCCCAAATTGGGTTTTACGCGTAACCAAAATCGCTTGTGTCATTTATTTACGTACGCATACAATCCAACATACACAAAAATTACAATCATCGACCAATCGTAATATTGATTCAACGCTAAGACCACTTTAACCCTAAATTGGTAGAAATTTACCAAAACAGTTTGGCGCCCACCTTGGGGCCTAGTGGTCGTCTCCGTTAATCAGTATACAAAGAACAGTAGCATGTCAGGACAACCAGAATCAAATCAGAGCAAGGTGGACGGCGTTCCTACAACGCGAGCACCAACTTCTCCCACTACGGCGGTACGCACAACTCCAACGTAGCCACCAAACGTTGCGCCTACATCAGGAGCAGTTCCAGTGCCAGCTGTCAAGCAAAGCCATAGTTCACAGACGGTGGTGAACCCACAGGAAATGAAAAGGGCGAAGGCCAGAGACCCGGGTGTCAGCCAGGGTAAGCAAAGGATGGGACAACCGGAGAAAGGAGAACACTCTAGGCATCAGAATGTGGCACCACAAAGCCCTACCAGTATCATGATAAGTGGACTAGATACTCTGGTGAGGACCATCAGAATGATGAAAGAAAAAATCGGAGTATGAGATCTCAGATGGAAGCAGATAACAACCTCCTCCGGGCCCAGATTAATGAGCTACGACAATAAGCTCCCAGTCCAGCGGCCTGGACGCAGGATGTCAGATTCAGAGAAATACCATCGGGAGACAGAGAGAGGAGGCAGATGCGCCATCTGCCACAAGATGTGGTAACTCGTCTAGATATGGAAACCACGCCACAGTAGAGAAGCGGCCTAATTCCAGTGGGATTGGGGGCACAAACACCAGATGACGAGCCAACAAGCCAGGAACCTACACCCATGTCAGGTACTCTACCTCCAAATAATTTTATGCGTTCTAACAATCTCTCCGGCACAGGCATAGAGGAGCGCCAGCAGGGCAGGTTGACATCTGCTGCCTCGTCAGCCATAGAACCAGTCCAGCACAGATCAAAATATGCGTGGGCAAGTAGCTTGGGTCCAGCAACATTGTAGATACACGAGCCAGCAGCAACTGGGCAGCAGAATCTCGCAGGAACTATTGATCTGCAGCCACAGGTGCACCAGCAACTTAGAAGAAGGGAAGCCTATATAGAGCAGCAGTACCAGGAACTACGCAGCCTCCTCCAAAGAGTCCCAGGAATGCCACCACCCATGGAGAAGGCGACGCTAGACAACTATGATGATTCACCCTTCACCGACGCTATAGCTGATGTAGCTATGCCAAAGGGATTCATCGTCCCAACAATGACTCTCTTTGATGGGACCACAGACCCCTGTGATCACATTAGCCAATATAAGTAGAAGATAATGGTGACTACAACAGCGAGAGTCTCGAAAGAGGCATGTATGTGTAAGGGATTCGGGTCAACCTTATCAGGAGTAGCTCTACAATGGTTTGTTAGTCTACCCAACAAATCTATATCATCATTCGCCAATCTAGTCAACGCATTCAACTAGCAATACGCCAGTAGCCGAAGGACTCCAAAGCAGCCGAGTGATATTTACAGGATTATCCAAGAAATTGGGGAATTAATCAAAGACTATGTTACCAGGTTCAATGCAGAAAAGGTTGCCATACAGGGTTGTGACACGTCCACAGTAGTTAATGCCTTCAGGCAAGGCCTAGATAAGGAATCAGATGTATACAAGGAATTAATGATGCATCCCTGTGAGAGATTCGAGGAAGTACAGTAGCATGCAACAGCGGCATTAAGGTTGGAAGAAGATATAATATCCAGAAAATGAGCAGTAACTTTCGACAGAACAGGTAGAAAGACCCCAACATAGAAAAAAGACGAGAGGACTAAACCATACAGCAGGCCCAACATCATCAAAGTGGCAGAAAAATCTCGATAAGTGAAAGAGCCATAGTATCCGCCCAGGTTAGCTGTGTACGGGTTCAACACAGGAATGGAAGGATTGTTAAAAGCATTGAAGGAGTTAGGTGACCAGGTAAGGTGGCCTAAGCCACCTACGCAAGACATGCCTAATGACGACCGGGACCGCAGCAAGAGGTGTGAGTGGCACCAGGATATCGGACATCGAACAGAAGATTGTTTCAGGCTGCAGAAGGAGGTAAAATTTCAAGTACGAAAGGGGAATCTGAACCACCTGTTACCACGTGGGGGCAAGCAGGATAGGAGGGAGACAGCAAACCAGGTGCTCCCCTCCGCTCCGCCTATTTGCACCAAAATCATTAACGTGATAATAGGTGGATCTGAGTTGTCAAGGTTAATCTACTCTCCAGCCAAAAGGCGAGCTACGGAAGGCAAAGGAGACTACCCAGAAACATCATGCAGAGTGAGTCAAAGTGACTTGCCTATGGTTACGTTCGACGAAGCTGACGTAGGAAATGAGGCATAAAAGCACCACGACGCCCTCACCATAACGTTATCTATTGGGAATTACACCGTGCGAAAGGTGTTGGTAAACACCGGAAGCTCTGTGAACCTCATCATGTTTGAAACTCTCAAAGTAATGGGCTTCGAAATTGAAAACCTGATAAAGAAATCTGTGCCACTAGTGGGATTCAGTGGTGAGACAGCACATTCGGTAGGCGAGATAACCATTCCAACTTATATTGAAGGAGTCAACAAATTAGTGAGGTACCTAGTCATTGAGGGTCCAGCCACTTACAACGTTATCTTGGGGAGACCATGGCTGCATCAAATGAAAGCGATCCCTTCAACGTACCATCAGTGTCTCAAGTTTCCAACTCCATGGGGCGTGGTCAAAGTGAAAAGAGATCGTGAGGAATTCATAAGCTGTTATAAGCAAGCCCTGAAAGCCACAACTAAGCTTCCCTCATAGCAATTACAGGACCGGGGAACCTCGGAGGGATACAAGGAGACACCCTCATAGGAGTTAGATCAGGTCCACCTGGATGAGGCGCACCCGGATAGAGCACTATTGATTGGGGCAACCTGTACCGGGGAGCTACGAAATCAACTAATTCAATTTCTTAGGGAGAACATGAACTATTTTGCTTGGTCCCACAACGATAAGGTCTGCATAGATCCATCTATTATCTCACACAAGTTAAGCGTGAATCCAGGCTCTACCCCAATGCAGCAAAAGAGAAGAAAATTCGCGGCAGAGCGGAATGAGGTTATCAACAAGGAAGTGGACAGCCTCCTGGTAGCAGGAAAAATCAGGGAAGTCAGCTATCCTGACTGGCTCTCTAATGTGCTAGTGGTGCCTAAGAATAATGGAAAATGGAGGGTATGTGTAGATTTCACAGATCTAAATAAAGCTTGTCCCAAATATCCTTTTCCACTACCACATATTGATGCAATGGTGGATGCCATGGCTGGGCATGAAGTGCTTACCTTTCTAGACGCCTGGAGTGGCTATAATCAGATCAAGATGCATCTGCAAGATCAAGAGAAGACAACATTTATGTCGGAACGAGGCATATACTGCTACAATGTCATGCCCATTGGCCTGAAAAATGCTGGCTCTACCTATCAGCGCCTAGTAAACAAAATGTTTAAACAGCAGATAGGGAAGACGATAGAAGTATACATAGATGATATGGTGGTGAAATCTAGGAGAGCCAATATGCATATGGAGCACTTAGTTGATACCTTTAAAACATTAAAGGAATATAAGATGAAGCTTAATCCATCCAAGTTCTCGTTTGGGGTGTCCTCCGGAAAGTTCCTAGGATACATGGTAACTCAGAGGGGGATTGAAGCCAGTAGGCAACAGATCAAGGCAGTCCTCCAGCTGGAGTCACCACAGAGGCCAAAGAACGTGCAGCGGCTAGCAGGAAAAGTGGCAGCCTTAAGTAGATTCATCTCACGAGCCTCGGATAGATGCAAGCTGTTATATGATATACTAAGAAAGAGCCAGAAGTTACAGTGGACGGAGGAGCATGAGAATGAATTCAAAGAACTCAAGTGCTACCTAAGCACACGACCACTATTGGCAAAGCCAGAGCAGGGGGAGTAACTATTCCTATACCTGTCGGTTACAGAAGCAGCGGTAAGTGCTGTTCTGGTCAAAGAACAAGAAGGGAAGCAGCATCCAGTATACTACATTAGTAAGTCTCTGCTTCCTGCAGAAACTAGGTACACACCTTTCGAGAAATTAGTCTCAGCTCTGGTCACTGCTTCATATAAACTACGCCCATACTTTGAATCTCACACCATCCACGTGGTGACTAATTATCCACTGAAAACGATCATGAGGAAGCCTGAACTATCTGTAAGAATGACCAAGTGGTCAATACACTTTAGTGGTTATGATTTATAATTCGAATATAGGACGACAATAAAGTCCCACGCACTGGCAGATTTTGTCTCAGATTTCTGTCCTGCTACCCATGTGGAAGCAGAAAAAGGGATGTTGACATTACTAAGGGACCAGGAAAGCGGAGTTTGGACCATATACATAGATGGAACCTCTAATGCTCGGGGAGCTAGAGTAGGTCTGGTCCTCCGGTCCCCAAGGGGCGATATGGTGGTACAAGCGGTCAAGTGGGAATTCAAAGCAAATAATAACGAAGCTGAGTACGAGGCACTTATATTAAGAATGCAAATGGCGCAAGTACTCAAGGTGAGGAACCCGAGGGTGTATAGCGACTCATTACTTGTGGTGAATCATGTGAACAATGAGTACGTGGCACGTGATTCAAAGATGATAGCCTAGCTGAAGATAGCCACGGAGTAAAAGTTAAAATTCTGGTCTTTTAAGATTACTCAGGTGCCAAGGGATCAGAACGTGGAAGCAGACGCTTTAGCCACGTTGGGAGCCACCTTCCAGCCCGCGGAACTCTCCAATATACCAATTACTCATGTTCTAACTCAAGCTATACAGAAGAAGTTAGAGCAGAATCATCCAGGGGAGGCAGCGCACGTGCAAGACGTAAATAGAGCAGGAGTCCTGGTCTCAGATGGAAACCAGCAGGGGGTTTCAGATTGGAGAACACCTTACGTGGAGTGGCTGAGAGATGGGAAACTCCTGGAAGACAAGAAAGAAGCACAAAGTCTCAGAATAAGGGCCTCCAGATTCGTGCTAATAGATAACGTGCTCTTTAGAAGATCTCTGGCAGGGCCTTATCTCAGATGTCTAAATAAAGAGGAAGCTGACACAGTGCTGCAGGACGTACATAGCGGAGAATGTGGGAATCACGCTGGAGGGCGAAGTCTGTCTAATAAAATCTTAAGACAAGGATATTTCTAGCCTACTATGAGGGCAGACGTTGTAAACCACGCCAAGCCCTGTGATTCGTATTAGAAGGCAACCCCATCAATTCATCAGCCACCAGAACCAATGCATCCAATCATCTCTCCATGGCCATTTATGATGTGGGGGATGGACATAGTGGGGAAGCTACCCAGGGCTCCATGCAACAGAGTATACATGCTCGTCATGACTGACTATTTTTCAAAATGGATTGAAGCTGAAGCTATGACGGAAGTAAAGGAGGCTCAGGTGATCTCTTTTATAAAGCGTAACATCATTAGCAGATTTGGGATACCATCTGAAATCGTATGCGACAATGGATCCCAGTTCATATCTAATAATATTGAAGGATTTTGTTCACGTTGGAACATAACACTGAGGAAGTCTGCTCCCCGTTACCCACAAACCAACGGCAAAGCAGAATCCAGCAATAAAATCATTTGGAGAACCTTAGGAAGCGGCTGGAGGAGATAGGGGGTAAGTGGGCAGACGAATTACAGCTGGTACTCTGGTAAGACAGGACGACACCAAAGGTGGCAATGGGACATACGTCATTCATCCTGGTATTCGGGGCAGAAGCAGTGATTTCGTCAGAAGTTCTGGTACCAATACATAGGTATGGCTGTCAGACAGCAGAGCAGAATCAAATCGAAATGGCTAGGAGCCTGGATACAGTTGACGAGCTAAGGGAAAGTGCTTACATACGCATGGCATCATACAAGCAATCTGTAGCCAGAACGTATGACAATAATGTCAATGTATGGACCCTTGCGGTATGGGACCTGGTACACAGAAGGGTATTTGAGAATACCAAAATACACAAGGCAGGTAAGTTTTCTTACAAATGGGAAGGACCGTATCAGGTCGAAAGCATTGTTAAGAATGGGGCATACAGGTTGATGACCATGCAAGGTTAGATCCTGCACAAACCCTAGAACATTCGCCATTTGAAACAATACTTTGTCTGACAAAGTGCTGAAACCTTAGTGTACAGAGGACCTTTCAACAGTCCATGAAGCAAAAAAAAAAAAAAAAAAAAAGAAGAAAATTTTCAAAAAAAAGGGGGTGGGGGTAATATATGCTTTAGTTTATGGGTTGTCTTTTTTTTTCATAATTTTTAGTTTTTTCGTTTTTCAAAGCAAATTGAGTCGTTTTTAAACCAAGTAGTCCAGGTTGTGGCTTCCTGGATCCAGTTGTTGCCTTGGAACACCATGAGATAGCACCAGGTAATTTGTACTACTTTAGCATTTCACGGATCTAGGAAGAAAGGCTTTGAGTACTAATGTTGGTTACTTGTCATGCAGGGTAAACTTTAAGGGTCTAGCCCCTGCCATGTGGGCTACGAGACGTTTACTAAGTCAGCCACATGGAGGGCATACGGTAGGATGGAGGTAGCAGGGCACGACAATACTAAGACCACATGTACCTCACCGTTAATCCCAGATAAAATCGTAGCTACGACGTAGGGCCATATAGATAGTTGCATAGACGAAACTACAAACGCTGGAACCACAAAGAACGCAACATTCCTTGTTAAACAGAAAAGGACAATGAGAGGTACGCTTTAACTAGCTATCCTATTAGTAAATTATTTTACGTCATGGGTAAAATATTTTATCAAACATCTGCCACCAGGGGCAGAGATTGTGTACCTGGAACCAGGTCAGCCTCCTGGACAATCAAACGTGGGAACTAATCCCCAGACGCAGAAAGCGCAACATAAGACATATCAAAAGGGGTCTAAGAGCTAGGCCCAAGGCAATTCAAAATAAGGACACCTGCTACCCATAGCAGGTGCCACATTAGTTTTAAGCCTGCACACCAACAGGCGCCATCAAACATAAAAAAAAAGAGTTCAAAAGTATAATTACAAAACTTGCACCACACAGGGCCAAGTCCCCAGAAAATATGATTTAATTTTTTTTAAGAGTGTTCAATCCTCTCAACAGTAGCACTCTGACCATATCCTTGCTCCCCATGTTCCGTCTGCTCCTCTGATGAAGGTACCTGAACAACTCTAGAAGCCATAGCAGCATCACCACCAGCCTTCTCAGCCAGGATCTCCTCAACAACATTGGCCCCAGAGATAGTTCCAGAGATGTCCATGGCAAGGAACTCAGGCTCAGGATTGGCAACCTCAGTATCAGCAGGGAACAGAGCACTCAGATCCATACCATTGGGGAAAGCACGGGCAAATTCTTCCTGCTCCTCCTCCAAATTCCAAGAGGTGTGCCTCCCTTTAGTGTAGGCCCGGATGCAGTCAATCCTCCCCTCAAAGGCGGTGTAGGCTCCCACATTCTTGGCCAGTTCAACCATCTCTTCAGCACGAGCGTCACCCTTGGTCAGCCCAGTGGTCGTGCGTCCTAGCAAGCTGGTCCTTGGCTACCTCCTTCTCTCTTGGCTGCATGGAGCTGCTCCCTCAGCTTAGCACAGGTGGCCATGAGCTCCTTGTTCTTCCACACAGATGCCAGACATTTAACCTTGGCTCTCTTCAGCATCTTACGGAGGTAAAGGGACATTTGCAGAGCCTGGGGCACATGAGAAGACCGTCAGTCAGAAAGATAATTGGATGTTATAAACAAGAGATAGGGGCAATAGAAAGTAGGCTTACAAGGAAGCATTGTTCAGCAGCCAGATCAGTCATCTCCTAAGGATCAGTCTCATCAAACATCCAGGTGCAGGTTGGTGTCAAGAGCCGCTCCAACGAGGGCCAGTAGCTAACACGTTTAGTATCCCTAAAGCCAGTAGGAAGGCGAATTAACTGATCATCAGCACGGGTTGGGGAACCAGGAGCACGTGATATGGGAGAAACCTCAATAAGCTTAGGAGTAGGTCTAGTAGCAGACCTCCTTTTAGAGGAAGCAGGTGAGGGTGTGGATTCAGCAATCCTTTTCCTTGCCTAACGTATCAGGATCTCAGAGGTAGTAGGGCGGGTGCTTCCTACAAGAATGCCAGAGCACAAATATGGGTATTCAAAGTAAATAGCTACAGAGATAAGTAAGAGACAGAAATAATCGCTTACCAGAAGACATGGTTTCCTCAGCAGCAGAGTTGTCAAGGCCAGAAAGCAGAGCAGGGAACGTCCTTTGCCCTTCAGGGATGGAGAAGAGCTTGCCAACAGAAGTATCCTCGTCCTCGGATTTTTTAGGGTTCTTGAGTTCTACAACAAATCACAGGGTAAGAAAGGTGAGTAGCAGAAGAAATCAGGGAAAAAGACATGCAAGTATACTCACTCTTGGCCAGGATCCAGTGTTCAAAGAGGTAGTCGGCATGTAAAGGAATGGATTCAAGCTTGATGTAAAAGAAATACTCGAACTAGCCATCGTCTTTGCTTTTGGCCGCAGATTGAAGGAAGTTTTCAGTCTTCTCCATGGCCCTAAAAGTGTATTGGCCATTCCCAAGTGACCGACACTCAAACCTGTGAGCCAGATCAGATAGCCCGATCTCAATACCCAGGCTATCGTTAAGGGAGACAGTAGACAGAAGGATCCTTCATGCATATGGAGCGATTTGAACCATAGGCAAAGAGTTCAAATGAATAAACTCTTGGATCAGTAG
This sequence comes from Silene latifolia, assembly GCF_048544455.1. Taxonomy (NCBI): domain Eukaryota; kingdom Viridiplantae; phylum Streptophyta; class Magnoliopsida; order Caryophyllales; family Caryophyllaceae; genus Silene; species Silene latifolia. The sequence continues at coordinate 174,174,609 of NC_133538.1, forward strand.
AGGAAAAGGAAATCTAAGACCAAGGACGAAAGGGTACATGTACAAGCAGATCCACCCCTCACGAAAGGCGTCATCTTTCTGACCGAGAGTAGGGATGTGAATATCCACCTCATCACCTAGACCTAAGAGGGCTTTGATTCTGGGGATGTTGTTTTGGGTCAGGTGGGAGTCACAGAAGTGTGGTTTTTTGAGGATATCCTGGGAAGGGAAGACGTCATCCTCGACGAGGTCGATGGCGGCGGACGAAGAGGCAGCGAAACGAGTTTTTGCCATAGAAGAAATGAAGAAAAGAGAGGAGTGAAAGTACCTGTAAGACGAAAGGGGAAGGCGGCGTTGACGGCGAGAGGAAGGTGAGAAGACGGATTTGAGAATTCAAGGTTTTGAGGGTTTTGAGGGGATGAAATGATTGAAGAGAGAGAGAGAGAGAAGGGGGGACGGATGCCATTAAATAGGTGGAAGTAGTTGGGAGTTTAAAATGTGAATTGGAAAAGAGTATGCGAGAAGTCATTCAACGGTACACTGCAATTTCCCGTACAAATATCTAGGGTTTGACTTTCGCGAAAAATTGGGGGCAAACTATTAGGCCCAAATTCTGGATATGGGCTGAGCCAGGGAAGCAGATCAGGAAGCAGAGTAATCGGAAGGAAGGACAGCAGCAGCGCGTATTAAAGAAGTGGACTCAGACTTGGACACTCATTTATTCAAGAATAAAATAAGGAAATCCTACTGGTTACCATATTCGGAATAAGGAAAGTCCTACCTTTTGCATAATTAGGAATACTTGACGAGGAAGCAAAGAACCCTAGAAGGGGGAACTCCACTATATAAGGGGCATCAACGCAAGGCAAAACGATCATCGAAAAATACATAGAAGAACCCTAACTCCCACGACATAGCCAAATAGTCCGTATTATATTCTCCATCGAATTATAGTGCAAATATTGGTGGGATTCCGTCTCCCCATGCGGTTGTTTCCTAAATTGGGTTTTCCGCGTAACCAAAATCGCTTGTGTCATTTATTTACGTACGCATACAATCCAACATACATAAAAATTACAATCATCGCCCAATCGTTATATTGATTCAATGCTAAGACCACTTTAACCCTAAATTGGTAGAAATTTACCAAAACACCTCCTTTTGCTGCCCCCTTTGTGACAGCTCCTCTCTCCCCGAGTCTTCTCTCCACATCCTATGATACCGTCGTCAGGTACCAAAAATAAAATACCTAGTTACACTAACAGAAGCTAGCAGTAAGTAGGGTCGATCTCCACAGGGAGGCGGTCACTATCTACTTGTCTATTCGGTCTGTCTACGTCATAATTGGGGTTTTTGAATTGAATAAAACTAAACTAAGCAAGATTAAGGGAAGAGAATTAATGATAAGAGAAATTAATAAGAAAGAGAGAAAACTAGGATGTCGGGTTATCAACGAACGTCAGTTAATTAGAGCTAAGGTCACAGATTAGTCGATGTGTCGGTCAAAGGGGCAACGAATATCTCCTTCCGGTCTCAATTCGCCCTAAAATACCATTAGCTTAGCTTCCGCCCTCACTAAAGCATTCTATTGTTCACTGTAGGTCTCACTCCTACCAACCTTCCGGTCCAGGTTAAGGCTTACCAAGAATAAAAAGGCTAAATGCATCGATTCAAATAGCTAGATACAGTTATAAGCAGTGATTAACAACAAAGACATAACAACAACAAACGATCTATAAACCTAATTAGCAATTAACATCGGTTCATTGACTCCCCTAGATCCTAGCAGGGGAATTAGCTAGACATAGATAAGGGAAAGGCAAGAACGAAAAGTAAAAGAATAAACAACATCGTAAATTAAGAAGAGAATAAGGAAAGAGAATTACTAAGGATAGTCCGGAAAAGTAGCAAAGAAACAGTGTCTAACAGAGGAAAGGAGAAAAAGTAGTGTATTTGGTCTATAGTATCATAAAAATGACGTTTGATGCTTTCCTATTTATAGGAAATAGGATTTTATTTGACCTCAACACAAATTAAAGCTAAAAAGCCCGAGCCTAATAGAGATTTACTCGATCGAGGACTTTTATATCGCTCGATCGAGCAAAAACAAGCTAAAACCTCTCGATCGAGTACTTTAGGTATTCGATCGAACACTTATTAAATAGGCACTACTCGATCGAGTAGAAAAAGGAGTCGATCGAACATAATTGTACTCGATCGAGCACTTTCCAGCGCACAATTCCTGCTTCGCGCACTGAACTTCAAACGGCTGCCATTTCTTCGTTACTTGGGCAAACAGGGCGTTTCCGGTGGAGTTGGAAAGCTAAGAGGACAACTTTCATCTCCAATTAGAATCACCTGAGAATCAGTTGTAGAACTCGAGATATGGCTCTTTAAATTAGGCACTAGTAATTTGAAGTTCTTCCTTTGTTCGCATAGCTGTCTTACTCCTTTGCGCATCTAAAAATAGTAGTCTTAAGGTTCCGACTCAACTCATCTCCTAAATGCATGCATATGGACATGTTTTAGGCTTGATTACACTCCTTTCCGGTTCATACCTGCAAATAATACAAGACAAACCAAAGTAGCCAATTCGGGAGACATTTGTAGCTAAATACTACACAAAATGCATAGAAATGCGTGCAAATGAAGTATGAAATACCTATATAAAATGCACGCATCATCCTACGCGATTGTAGTATTGATAGTGATATGTGGTCCCGGTTTAATGTTAAACCCTCCTTTTTTTTCCCTCGTTCTTCAGCCTTGGGTACATGAAAACTGCACGTCTGCGGACAGCTCATGGACCACCCTTTTTTCGTTTATTGTTTGGCGTTTGTGGCTCAGGTGATGTGACTCTATTTTCTCTTAGAACCCTCTGCCTTCAACATCCTGCCTCTCTGTTACCATTTCCTCCCAAACCTCCTCGCGGGTCTCTTCCAACCAGCGTTCTCAACCCTCACCCTTGACCCTTGGTCCTCGTGTTTCTGCCTCGTGCTCTTATAGCTAGGCCTCTCCCCCGCATAATTGGTCTAAGATCAATGTTGATGCAGCTTTTTCCCTCTCCTCCCCTTTCTCTAGTTGTGGGTGTGTTGTTAGGAATAGTATTGGTTATTAGGTTTGGGGTTTGTCTACTCGCTTGGTTGCCCCTAACCCTTTCATTTGCGAGGTGCTTGCGATTAGAGAGGGTTTGCGTTATGCTATTGAGTCCACTAATAATTTTATGATAGTCTCTAATTGTATCAATGCCGTTAACGCAATTTTGACGAGGGACACTCCTTGTGGTCCATTAACTAACATTATTCTTGAGTGTAGGGAACAATTAAAGGCATGTCCTCATTTGAAGCTTGTTTTTTAGAAGAGATCGGCCAACAAAGTAGCGGATGCAATCGCTAAATTCGTTATCAAAGACATTAGCCATTATAATGGGTGTTTTATTTGGGTTAATGCCCCTTCATTTGTAATAGACCTTTATATGGTAGACTTTATTTCGGAATCTCGACCTCCCTCAATGATGTATTTGAACCTTTTCCTTTCCTTTTAATATATGTTCATTCCGTAAAAAAAAAAAATAGGTACATTTTATGTACATTTGAGTTACTTCCTTCGCCCTAAACATTTATTTAAGAATGATTTGTATGTGTTATTTGATCATCCGTCTCATATTGATCCACTTGTCAGTTGTCATCCAATAATTCTATCTACAAATGGTCTTCTCCCCTATCTTTGGTTTATATGTCAAAACCAAAGGTAAACAAATGATCGAGATGGAGAGAGTACATACATTTTATACATATTATGTAAATTTTATGTGCATGTGAGTTACATTTTACACATATATTATGTACATTTTAAACATACATTAAGTACATGTTATGTTTATGTGAGGTACATTAACTTTATATATACATTATATGCATTTTATATAAACGTAGTGAGGTACATTTTACATATACACTTAGTCATTTTACGTATATTTGAGATTTAATTTACATACATAATAGGTGCATTTTATGTAAACATGAATAACATTTTACGTACATATAAGCTAATGTATATTTTGGATTTGCATAGAAACAATTTAATGGATACAATAGAACTTTTAAGTGAAGTATATTCATTAATTTAAAATTTCGAGGACGGATAAATGTCGTGCGAGGCATGATGCAGCAGGAGCTGAATCAAGGGCTCATAGTTCAAACCAGGCTGCAGAGCAGGCTCGGTCAACCACCAATGCACCACCCATTGTCCAGGCTTCTAGAAGGCTCACTAGGTCCAACTTTCAGCTGCCAACCTGGCCAGCTGGGAGGGTCCCTAACTAAGATTAGAAGCCAACAAAAATCATCCAAGTAAAGGCTAAACAAATTAACCCCAAACTAAGTCACATGTTGATGCAAAGGACTGATAGTGACATAAAGCAGAATTTCCTTTCTTGGATACACAAAGTTGAAGCTGTTGATAAAGCCTTGTGGAGCTGCCTTCCTACTTCAAGCTACCGCAAAACTCCAAGACAAAGAGTTTAAAACCTTATTGTCCTCACTCTTTGACCTTGGAAAAGATCAATCGCTAAACAACAACAACCACCCTGCACAAGACACCTGCATCACTTATCTCAGCCTGCACCAACTTTAATTCAGTTTGTTTTGTATCCAATCTTTTTATTTCTCTTGTAAAATATGTCTGTTGCTTTGTACGTTTCCTAAAGTAGATTATCAGCCCTTGGATATAAGATTGAAACTCAAAAAATTAGGGTAAGAGGCTTATATAAGGACCTCTACCACCACTGTATGGGACAGACTACTTTTGAATGAAATTAAATGTTGAAATTCCTCTCAACCTTTTTCAAACTTGTTCGTTGTTGTAGTTTCAGTCTAGACCTGATAATTAATCTATGAATCTTCTATGGTTAATTGATCAAAGTCTGTTTGGCATTAATCAGATTAATTCTATGCTTGACTGTGTTGTTTAGATTTAGGCTTAGAATTCCTGTGTCAATCTGTGGATTTCTTTGTTTAGATTTGTCAAATTATTTTCTTAAGTTCATTGTGAGTCTTTTGTGGAAATTTCAGAACATAATTATATCGTTGTGTCATTCTAAACCCAAGCACAGTTCAGCTTAGGCACACTGTCAGACATTTCATCTGTTAGGCTAGTTTGTTGAGTTTATTAAAAATAGTTAGAGTGGCTTAAAAATCCTGAAATTTACTCGGAGTTTATTCATATATCAAAGTTAATTACTACCAAATTTCATGAATTTTAAAGTCCATTTGATATTTTATTTTTATTTGTGAAACATGTTGTATTCAGTCCAAAAATCCTGACTCATCTAGGGTTTTACACAGCACATGAGAGTAGAAAGACATGTTGAGAGTAAGGAAAGATTGATCATGTATGGCTTCACTAGTTCACTTACGTACTGATGGCAACCTAAGTGCTTCAAAGCCAATCAATTGAAAGGTCAACGGTGTAGGGTCGTGATGACGAAATTTAAGGGAAGTGATGTAACGGTATGTTGGCCGGTAAGGCGGTAACGGTGCGACAACACCAGTAAACACCGGAGATTAGCCTTTGGTCATATTTGACGATGAAGTAGGGTCATCATCAATGACGACAAGTGGTTGTAGGTTGAAGAAACCGACGAGGTTGCTCAGAAGGTTCAACGATGATATATGGCGGCACTATATTTTCTTTGATGAGTTGGTTTCTTCAGCTTTGATAAGTGCTTGATGTCTTCCAGCATAGTTACTTGGTCGTGAGAAGTGACAAAAGATTGGCGTGGTTTTGGGTTTATTTCCAAGTCAGATGTTGACCGTTGACTTCAGTGAGATAAAGGAAGGGCTGAGATCCGTTCTCACCGGAACTCAGCTCTATATTTATTATTATATTATATTATATTTTTTTAGTCAGATTTCATACGGAAGTAAAGTCTGAACAGGAATTTAATTGTATGGTAATCTAACTCAAATAATTATGCCTGACTACTACGATGAATAAAGAATGAACAATAAAGTGAAAGACAGAGATTTGTACGTGGAAAACCTTGGGAATAAGGAAAAAAACTACGGGCACCAAGCCAGGAGGGATTATTACTATCTTTTAGTGTATCCTGACAGGGAATTTGTATGTCAGGCTAGAGATAAAATGTAAATGTTTAGTAGATTTACTCAGAGTGATTACAATAATAAAATGAGGGTAAAAATGAGTGAATAGTAGATGATCCTTCTTCTTTCTCCTTCTTGCTATTTATAGTAGTTTTATCTTGTTTGCAACGGCTCTCTAACGTTTGTTTTGGACGTTCCTAGGTAATAGGCCTCGTGCCCTATTTACCCGGAGGTAGGTGTTTGACTCCAGAAACCGTCTGCCGTTATCTTTGGTTAGTTAACTTCTCCACACTCTTCGTTGATTCTGTTGAATAGGTCTTCCATGAAAGTAGGAACTGTCTTTCTAGGCTTTAGTTATGCTTTGGTTGTTGCCTGACTTGTTCTAGTAGTGCCCAATATACGACTGGTGAGTTATTCCTTCAAGTCTGGTCTGGATAGATGGCCTAACCTATCTTTCCCTCCTGACTGGCACCTGCTTGGGTATAATATGCTTTGTATTGAGTTGCTTCCGTTCAGGCTAGACTAGGTATTTCTGTGCCTGATTTTTTTGTCTGATCAGGCAGGACAAATCTTGGCCCAACAATTGCCCCTTATCTCCTTATTTACATTGGGTCTGGCCAGGACTGAGAAGATAAAAAAATCAGGTCTGGCAAAAAATATGAGAATCTTTACCGGAAAAGAATTTGAGCCCCTTTTAACTTTATAACGCCCAGTGTCCATTAAATGGGGTAGGTTAATCAAACCCTAGGAGAGTCATGATTGAACTCAACCACTTGCATTATCCGTTGGCTTGTTTTTGCGGCTATAAATTGTTTGAGCCGTTATTTGATTTCACGTTTTCATTCTTCAATTCTTCAAACTTTCTTTCTCTCTTCTCTAATTTCTTTGCAAGGCAAGTTTTCCTGTTTCAATAATCTTCATACTTTAATCAAGAAAATTGGCTGGTGGAAGAAGAAGGACTGCTGCACCAAAGGCTGGTGAGGCTGATCAGCCTCCGATGGTGGTAAATGTCCCAAAAGTCGTCCATGAGGATGAGGTTATGGAAATTTCTTCCCCTGCAGAAATTCTGTCTATTACGCACAAAGGTATCGGTTTTGCCCCTGTGAAATCTTTGTCTGCTTCATTCCCTGAGGCCAATCAACTGAAACCTTCTTTTAAACATTTGTTGAAGGGTAGAGGTCTACTTCCTTCTGATGTTGAGGTCTGGGTCCCTGAGAGTGGTCCAGTCAGCGCTAACTGGTGCAACCCTGGCTGGTTTTGTATCTTTGAATGGGCGTTCAAGGGGGGTTGCAGGCTTCCCTTCACTCCTTTTATGGTTGAGGTTATCAGGGCCATCAAGGTTGCTCCTTTTAAACTTATGCCGATGGTTTGGAAGATTGTTCAATCTGTCGAGCATCTATGTGCCAAGCACAACTTGGTGATCACCCTTGAAGATTTCAAGAACGTTTATCACTTGAAAAGTAATACCACTGGGCGCTTCAACTTTTGACTCAGGGAAAAGATGACTCATCTAATAACCAACTTTGATTCAAGTGATGAAAAGGGTTGGGCCACAACCTATATGTTTATCAAGGCAGATTCTGTTGCCCCTGACCTAGATTATCTTAGTTATCCGGCTGTAGAGGGTGGTAAGTTCTCTTCCCTGCGTTCAATTCAAATTATAATAGTATGTAAATCAGATTTTAATGAAAACTTACTTTTGTTGTACCATAGTGGCTGACTGGGCTTGTGATCCTGATGCTGAGGGATCGACTGACCTTATTACAGCATTTATGGCCTTGCCAGATGAGGAGAGGGTGTGGCCTGCTTGTCTTGGTCAAGAGCCCTTACCTCGCTTCAGGAAGGCTAAGCTGAGTACTTATAAGGCTGCTAAAAGTGCCAAGGCTTCAGGGGCCTCATCATCAGGAAGTAAGTCTTTGTCTTTTATATGTTGACTTAATATGACACGGCTGTCGCGTACCTGTCAAAAATAAAACCTAACGGTCTCAACTAAAAATGTAGTAGAGGCAGTCGAGTATCGAATCCTCAGGGAGGTAATGCAATTACAGCTGTCTAATTCTAATCCTATGGTAACAATGGGGGTTGATTGAATTTTTGGTTCTAACTACGGAGTAAAAGGAAGAGAAATAAAGCAAAAAGCAGTAAAGGCAATAAAACGATTTAAAACTATCAATAAGAGGGGGACATGTCGGGAACTCGGTTCACTACGGTAGTACAACAACTTAGCAGTAAATGACTCAGACGAACTAATGTGAGACGGATATTAGAAGGTCCTTTCGGTCCACTTCCCACCCTAAAATACCACTAACTTAACTTTCGTCCTCATTAGGGTAGTCTACTGTTTATAGCAGGCCTATTTAGTCCAATCTTTCGATCCGGGATTAATTGTAGCCGCTTAATGGGTGACATAGAAGCGTGCACTCAACTAGGTCGGTGATTACGGTTATATTGCTACGATGATGGGTCTCTTAGTCAATTCGTCTAACTCATTCACTACGTCGTCATTATTCTACCGCAGATCCCTAATCCCAACATGAAGGGGTTTAGCTACTCATATTCATATCTAATCTAACAAAGACATAAAATTCCAGTGAGAAGACATAACGAAATAATAATAAAATGCGATGACAGAAATTAGGGCAAAGAAGAACGATAACATAAACAGGAATTAAGGCAACAAGAAAGGTTAATTATTATTAAGAGAAGGAAGAGATTACAATCTAAGCAATCCGGTGTAAAGAACAACGAAATCCGAGTGAAATAATCCCAAGGTGAAAGTAACGTAAGAGTAACAGTAGGTTTTCTAAAATAAAACTTGAGAGTAAAAGAGATAGTAAAGTATGATTAAGTAAAGAGTGAATGCTAATAACCTAGTAAAACATAGGTTAAATAGCCAAAACCCCTAAGTGTTTATGCGGAAAATAAAACATGGACTAATTAAGCCCACGGAGTCAAAATCCTCTCGATCGAGCAGGCAACACCACTCGATCGACCAATGTCTCAACAGAAGGCCCTCGATCGAGCAACAGGTCACTCGATCGAGGCCTGGATCACGTGCATCTTACTCGATCGAGTAAGGAATAGCTCGATCGAGTCTTGGGAAGCTTAGGGGCCATTCGATAGACCACAAAACAACTCGATAGACCACTTGACAGCTCGATAGACCACCTGGGTCTTCAATTCAGCTCGCGTCTTCACCAAAATACCTCGTAATGCGTGCAACAACACTTCTAAGTGCAACATCTCACTCTGGGACAATCCCGTCTCCTCTAAATGCATGCAAAAGGACAGAAAAGAGCATGGTTCCGCTACTTTTGCGATCATTCCTACAAAAAGGACCAAATACACCAAAGTAGCCAATTCGGGGCAAAATACTATAAAAATAGCATAGAAATGCATAGAAATACGTGCTGAAATAGGCCAAAAAGACTATACATTAGGCACGTATCAAATCTCCCCAAACAAAACCTTTACTCGCCCTCGAGTAAACTCAAAACTAAACTAATGGAACGGAAATGATAACTCAGAGCTAGCTTAACTTGTCTACTTGAACCAATTTAATGCAACAAAAATCAACATTGAGCCAAGCGGTCAATACGCAAAACGAATTATAAGTCGTTCATAAATAAAGTGACCTATCGACCTTGCAAGACCAACAAAACTGGACTCTCGCGTGGTCACTCTTCTCTCATGAAGCAAAGGGCAAATGCTATATGTAAAAGAGAGAAGAAAAGACAGTCACTCACCTAACTGCGACCTACATAGCATGCATGCAACAAAGATGAAAGACAATTCAAGTACTAATGCACAAATTCCAACCAACAATGTCCGTCACAGCCGAGGGTATGCAAATAATATGGGAATAGTGAGGTTCAGGTGAGAAAAGGCAAAACAAGTTATGGAAATGTGGAGGTAAAAGCGTCAAGCTAGTTCCTAACAGGACCATAATAAACCATCCGGATCTCAAACTGACTGAAAGACTAAGTACTAGTGCCCTTCACTTGGCACAAAACTCACTAGACTCAAACACAATCTCCTCAAAAAATGTGGAATAAGAATGGAGGAGTCAGACGGTCACAAAATTCCCTTTTTTAAACACATCGTCTGAAACAACTGACTGAAACAACCAACCCTCTTGTCGATTGTACATCTTCGAACATCTTCTCAACTCTGACGAGAGGGGACAACATTTTACACAATTTCTCTTTCTTTTTTTTTTCATTATATACGTGAATCTCATCATTTTTTTTTCATTTTCTATTTATTTTTTTTTTTTTCTTTTTTTTTTTTCTTTTCTTTCACGTTTCTCTTTTTTTTTCAAAACTTGTTTTTTTTTTTCTTTCCTCCTCCCTTAATACAACACCAACTCCAACAAGAAAGACAGGCCAAACTGCAATGGAAAAACATACCACAAAAGGACAAACTAACTAGCTTGACTAGGCAGGCTCAGTTTGGAATGTAGCTGATGGGTCAAAAAGACAAGTTTTGGCTAAAGTGGAGCTAAATGGGTGAAGATAAATAAAGAAGGGGAATTGCAAGACCCTCCCTGCATGTGACACCAACCACAAACCCGAATATGTGCATTTGACGAGAAATTGAATGTCATAAATGTGCAAATGAGACAAACATGCTATGCAAGGAGTACTACTCTCAAAATTCCTAATGAACTGGTCATGAATGTCAGTTATGGCTCTAAAACTCAGAATTTTTAAGTAGTTTGCCAGTTTATAGGTCAAGTCTAAACAGTCAGCTAGTATTTGAACAGAAATTCGTAGATTATGCGTATGACAAGGCTGAAAACCATCGATAAAGTGCAAGGCTCAAGTAATATGACAAGCTATAGTGCAATTTCATCACGGGAATCTACCGTTCCGACTCAACCTAAATGCAAAAATAAACGTGAAATTTTTTGAATTTTTAACATTTTCTAATTTTTTTTGGATTTTTGATTTTTATGAAAATAAACAACAAATGCAAACTGAAAAATTAAACGTGAATGCAAGACAAATGCAGATGCAGACTCAAAAGGATGCAATACCCTCCCCAAACCAAAACGGACAACGCCCTCGTTGTCCTCCAGCATACACCAGCAGAAAAATGGGGGATGGGGGTATACAACCAACAAAAGAAAAATAAAGGAGACGAAATAAAGAGAGTAAGAAAACATACAAAACACGAACTTCCCCAAACCAGCCAGAAAACTGGGGAAGTGAGTAGACCGATAAAGCCCTACTCGTCGTCGGCACCGCCGTCTCTCAGGTACTCCGACTCAACAAAACAGTCTCCCCAAACCAGCAACAAACAAGGGGGAGACTCAGTCGTCATCTCCAGCCTGATCCTCCGGACTGGGTACGAACGGAGGGTCACTCTCCTCCTCTCTGGAAGCTCGCTGTGCCGCCTGCTCTGCCCGTAACCGCACCTCTCGTGCTACCTCTGTCTCCTCCGGCTCCTCCTCTTAGTCAGAAGAAAGTGGAGGGTACCCGTCCGCTGGGTATCGGTAGAAGGAAGGATGCGGCCACCCCTCTGGAATCGGTCGCCGGGCTCGGATGTGGAACTCGTAGAGCGGGAATACAGCTAAAGCCATATCCCGTCTCATCTCAGTAATGTACCTGCACATATCCGAAAGCACGGCATCACGACGCCCTTGGTCCATGACCTCGGGCGCCTCTAAAGCAGGAGGGCAGACAAAGTTGGCCGGAAAAACCGAACCAGAAGGAGGTGGAGTGAGTGAAGGTAGAGGTGTGGGAGGCTGTGTGGGTGTAGGCGCGAGGCGTGGGGGTCGGTCCGGCTGGGCACATGTGCGCACGAGAGCTAGAGGAGGCTCCGGCCTCCCGCTTCCTCTTCCTGGAAGAAGAAGGAGGAGGGGTGAAGGTAAGGTGGTAGGTAGGTGGAGGTGGCCTCGCTCCCTCAGCAGCAGTAGGGAGCGGTAAAAGTGGCGGAAGGGTAGAGCACGGCAAGGTAACAGACGTGGAACCACAGATCTTCCACGTCCTCGCGCTCCCCTTCGCCTTTGGGAACCAGGTCAAGACAGCCATGGCATCGAGGTCAAGGTAAGCCATCTCGTCAGGTGAAGTGAGTGAAGGGTCAGTGGGGTAAAGGTGACGGGCGATCCTAGTCACTAGCCCGCCGCAGACAATAGCGGTCTTGACCCGAGTCCCAATTCCGTTCCAATCTTTGAGCTACTAGATAAGCAATGTTTAGAACAAACGGGGTACCGTAGTCAATGTTGAGGTACCCGCGAGAATCGCTAGCTCGGTGTTGGTCACGTTGTTGGACTCGGGCGCCCAAAAATGGTCTCTCCTAACGACGCAAGTAGTAACGGCGCGAGTAAATGAATGTGAGCTCCCTTCCGTGAGTGGAAGGGAGTGTGAGAAAGAGCGACCCAAAGTGGCTGAAGGAGGTCTCTAGGTGGGGGGTGAGACCGTTACTAACTAGTCCCAAAACCTGGCCAAACCGAGGCCAAAGTCCAGTGATGTGACTCGTTGCGGAGTCGAAAGTAAATACAAGAACTGGGTGGTCGGCGGTGTAAGAGTCGGTGTCAAAAGAGTAGGAGCTAAAAAACTCGTAGGTAAGGGTGCGAATAGTAGCCTCCTCCATGGTGATCGGGCCCGACATACCCGTCCCGTTCAACAAACTACAGACCTCCTCGTAAATGCCTAAGGTCTCTAGGTCAGTCCGCGCAAGGAAACGGGTGGAGGAGAGGGGGCAACGAAGTAAGGCGACTAACCGTTTCCGGTGAGCCTGCGAAGCGAAACGTCACCGTGGGCATCTTCGATGCAGTGCGATAGCGCCCTCTCCGTAACTGCTGACCTCGGACGGGTGGAAGTGATGGCTAGGCGCTAGCTGCTTTGGTGTGGTCTCGGTGGCAGCATACCAGGCTGCTGGAAACGGGGCGTGCGTCCACAGGCCAGCAAAGAGAAAGACCCGCTAGGAGTAGTGGCTGGTGTAGCCTGAACCGAGCTCCCGGCAGAGCTAGCCGCGGAGTAAACCGTCCTGCAGTGAGACAAGTAGAACCGGTCTTTGCGGTGGTGACCAAGCGAGCTAGTGGCAACGAAGGAACCACGACTCGCTCAGCGACGAGTGGAGGAGGACGTACTAGTAGAGGACATAGAACTCGCGTCCATCCTGCATATTATCAAAGGGCATGAATAAGGTGAGGTAGCTGCTAACCGTGGTTAAAACAACCCGCTAACCAACATGTGACAAAGAAAAAATGAGGCCCTATCAGTCGAAACAATCGACGTACAGCATACAAAACCAAACAATTCCTCAAAAATTTTCGAAAAATAGCATGTGAGTGGTGATAATATGATAAAACAGCGACTGCAAAAGGGTGAATACATCATGAAAACCGAAAATGGGGGCATGTATTACTCCGGGCGAATAACCACTCGGCGAGTAACCATTCACAAATATAATGGCGATAGGGGACGGAAAACGATTAACGCGGTTAAAAACGAGTAGCAAGTAGGCGATAACCGCAATTAATGAAGCATGGCGAAGACAACCGTCTCTAACATCGATGAAATTTGTCGACTGAGAAGCCCTAATCGCGGAATCTCGCGCAAAAATCGAATAAAACATGTAGAAACAGCGAGGAATTGCTAAGATAACATCAACAATCTAATCAAGGGCAAAAAAAACACAATCTAATCGAATAAATTCGACTATACATGGAATTTTCGAACCCTAATGCAATCACCTCAAAGAAATTTGAATTAAATCAAGAGAAATTGCAAGGAGTGTGATAGAAATACTTACTTGATGATGATTAACCTACAATGTGCAATTAAACTTCAAATAGCAAGCAAGCAAGGCGGATTTTCGATCAAGAAAAACCGCGAACCCTAATCCCTTTTAAAAACCGCAAAAACGAGCAAGAAGGAGGGGGAAATTAAGGGGTTATTGAAGATTAATTGGTTAACAATAGAATGTAGGTGGTGGATTGAGTATTTTGGGCAAGAAATGGGGATTTGGGGGGAAAAAACAATCGCAATTAGGGGAGGTTTAGACGGAAATTAGGGGTTAAAACAATTAGAAATGAAAACTGAAATAATAAGGAGTTAAGTATAGAAGAAACTCCCGTCCACTGTTCATTTCACTCGATCGAGTGATTTTAAGTCACTCGATCGAGGTCTTTTTGATGTCCCTTGCTCGATCGAGTAGTCAGCCTCTCGATCGACCATTTCCTCTGTGGCCTTCCTCGATCGAGTAGCAAGCACGCTCGATCGAACCAACTTCCACTCGATCGAGTACAAAAAGTACTCGATCGAGGACTTCTTCGTGAATTTTCGTCCTTTCTTCCTTGAATTGCGTGCATCTTCCCCAAACCTGCGTAAAACATATCCAAACACATCCCAAAAATACCAAATATGCAGCAACACAGTCTATAGTCTTATTCTACGCTAAGAAAAGGATGTCTAACTAATTGTCCTAATAAAAACGTAATAAAGTCAATTCAAAGGAAATTCAAATAAATATCTATTACACTTTGTTACACGGGGCATTTCCCCGTTTAATTCCCGTTAGCTTTCAGTAGCCCCTTCGTGGGCTTATCGGAGGACGTCACTTCGCGATCTTGTAGTCCTCTTTGATTTCCATGAGCTTGAATTGCTGTTTGCAAGAGGAGGAGGAACATAGTTCAAATCTATGTAGGTTCGAACTGTCCTTGTTCTCGTCGCTCTGTCAGCTTCCTTAGCCTTCTTGGCTCCAGTTTGATTGACAATGGTTCCACCCTGTCCTTTGGCTGCTCCTTTCTTGCCTTCATCTGTACCTGCAGTAAGGACAACAGACGAATTTTCCTCCTTGCTGCTCTCAATCTGAGGCGGAGGGTTAGCAATAATAGCAATATTCTCCAAACTTTCATCCGGAGTGTCAATAATAGGGTCAACGAGAAGAGGGCATTGCAAGGTTGAGCTTGCATGGGGCCCTCCGAATTTGGGCGATGAAAAATCGCTCCTCATCCCCTACCTGAAATGTCAAAGTCTTCCCACAACATCTATCACTTTGCACGGGCGATGAGACAAAAATGGCCTCCCTAAAATGATAGGGGTGTGCACATCTTCGGGGATATCTAGGACGACAAAATCGACGGGAATAAAGAACTTCCCGATCCGAACAGTCGTCTTCTGCTACACCTAGTGGCCGTGATAAACTACGGTCGGCCATCGGGCCGATCATGTTGGTGCAACTCAGTTTTGTCACACCAAGTCTCTTAGCTAGAGACAAAGGTAAAACACTTACACTAGCGCCTAAATCGCATAGTGCATTATCAATCAATTGCATACCTATGTGACAAGGGATCGAAAAACTACCCGGTCGATTGCTTAATAGGTAGCTTATTTTGAGATAGGGTTGACCCCATCTCGGTCAAGGCTACGGTCTCATTATCATTTATGGTCCTCTTACGTGCTAAAATCTCTTTCATAAATTTCAAGTAAGAAGGTACCTTAGTTAGCAATTCGATGAACGCACGGAAACTTCCAAACTCTTCAAAAGCTCAACAAATTTGCTAAACTGTTGATTAATCTTGGTATTCTCGGCCGCCTCGGAAGGGAACGATGGTGGAATCTCGAGTCCCTTATTTCTCGCCTCCAAAGTGTCTTCCGGAGCGAGTTCGGTATCCTTTGGACGCTTCTTACCTCTCGAACGAGGCCGTTCTGGTAATTCATCGCTTAAACGAGCACTAGCAGGCTCTCGAATAAGCTTCCCGTCATCAATATCACTCGATCGAGTAATGTGGTCACTCGATCGATCGCGACTTCTTCAAGAACTTGATCGATCGAGCAACAGTCCACTCGATCGACCATCTTCGACTTCGATTCACTCGATCGAAGCGAGTGACTACTCGATCGACGATTCTTCACCATTTCCACTCGATCGAACACCGATTTCAGATCGATCGAGTAATCTTTTTGTCGTGAGCCCCTTCTTCTTGACGAAACACTTGTTCATCATCGATTCTGACTATTTCCAGGTCTGATTTCTTCATTTCTGGTCCCTCATAAGAAAGACCGCTTCTCAACTCTATCAAATGTACCGTCTCATTTGGGTTCTTCTCATTTTGAGTCGGTAAATGACCTGGCTTCCTCGAGGATTGATTCGCGGCGAGTTGGGCAACTTGAGTTTCAAGTGCCTTTATGGTCGCGTCTCTCTGTTGATCACTCGTGCTTCTTTGTTGATCACTCGCATGAAGCTGCTTTGTAATGGCTTGCATCATAGACTTTAACTCGCCCATTTCACTCACCCCACCTGAAGATGAACCGTGGTTAGGAGGGTTAAAGGACGGAGGCTTCTGATAGCCTTGTTGCTTCTGATGTGGAGGGATATATGGTTGTTGCGACTGATTTGGAGGGGCGGTGGGATTGAGTACATTGTTCTGATTACTCCACCTCAAGTTGGGGTGGATATTCGGCTCGTAATGAGTGTTGTTTTGCCTGTAATGTTGGAAGGCAGCACATTGCTCATAAGGACTAGGACAATAATCAGCGACATGTCCGTCTACCCCGCACCTCGTACAGACGAAAGGGCCGTCTGTCATAGCATTAACCTGGTACATCCCTGGCTTGAGAGCTCCCCCTAGTTCGTACTTGTCGAACCTAGCAGTAAGGGCCTCTAACGCGGCCACTGAAGAGGACTCAGCAACTCTCCTTTGGTTTCCCCTTGAATTCCCGTATTCAGCCCTATGGGTGGCTAAATCATCTATGATTTTCCATCCTTTCGTCGGCCCCAAGTTGTCAGAAAATCGACCGTTGGCTGCAGCATCTAATATAGCCCTCTGATCATCATATAAACCATTGTAAAAATGGTTGCACAGACTCCATTTTTCGAAACCGTGATGCGGTATGGTCCGCACCAATTTCTTAAATCGCAGCCATGCCTCGTGGAAGTTCTCGTCGGGACCCTGTTTGAAACTGGTTATCTGAGCTCTAATGGCAATGGTTCTCGAAGCAGAGAAATACTTCTTATAAAACGCTAATGCTAGCGAATTCCAATCTGTTATGCCGTGAGCGACTTTGTCTAAATCCTGTACCACTCCCTCGCGGATCGCGGAGTGAGAAGATGAACATAGTTTCTTTGATTTGGTCGGTATCACACGCCGGTGGGAGGTGGTATGGAGCAGCAGTAATCAATGAAAGTCTCCATATGTTGAGCTGCATCTTCCTTCGCAGCTCCCCCGAACTGATTTTTCTCGACCATGCTAATGTAAGAAGGCTTAGGCTCGAACTTCCTAGCATCTCCAGGCAGTTCGAACCCTTTATAAATATTGTCAGCGGTGGGCTCGGAGTGACTAGCAATGGTAGCTTCCTCGGCCATTTCGGGAAATTCTGGGAAAGTGATAGACTCAAGTGATGAATTGGAAACTGGAGAAGATGGTGGATTGTCTTCAAAAAGCTCGTTCTCGTAAAAGTTACTGCGAGAACTGGGCTCTTCCTCGGCCTGTTGCTCTTGAAATAGTCTCCTTTTTACGCGCAGAGATCTCTCAATCTCGGGATCAAAAGGTAGTAGTGGGCCACCCTGCGACCTGCGCATAAGACGAAACTAAAGACAAGATATGAGAATAGTTTAAGGAACGATGTTCCTTAAACCAAAAGTAGAATTAAAAATAAAACAGCTAGTAAATTGGACAATTGCCTCCCCGGCAACGGCGCCAAAATTTGACACGGCTGTCGCGTACCTGTCAAAAATAAAACCTAACGGTCTCAACTAAAAATGTAGTAGAGGCAGTCGAGTATCGAATCCTCAGGGAGGTAATGCAATTACAGCTGTCTAATTCTAATCCTATGGTAACAATGGGGGTTGATTGAATTTTTGGTTCTAACTACGGAGTAAAAGGAAGAGAAATAAAGCAAAAAGCAGTAAAGGCAATAAAACGATTTAAAACTATCAATAAGAGGGGGACATGTCGGGAACTCGGTTCACTACGGTAGTACAACAACTTAGCAGTAAATGACTCAGACGAACTAATGTGAGACGGATATTAGAAGGTCCTTTCGGTCCACTTCCCACCCTAAAATACCACTAACTTAACTTTCGTCCTCATTAGGGTAGTCTACTGTTTATAGCAGGCCTATTTAGTCCAATCTTTCGATCCAAGATTAATTGTAGCCAGTTTAATGGGTGACATAGAAGCGTGCACTCAACTAGGTCGGTGATTACAGTTATATTGCTACAGTGACAGGGTCTCTTAGTCAATTCGTCTAACTCATTCACTACGTCGTCATTATCCTACCGCAGATCCCCTAATCCCAACATGAAGGGGTTTAGCTACTCATATTCATATCTAATCTAACAGCACATAAAATTCCAGCAGAAGACATAACGAAATAATAATAAAATGCGATGACAGAAATTAGGGCAAAGAAGAACGATAACATAAACAGGAATTAAGGCAACAAGAAAGGTTAATTATTATTAAGAGAAGGAAGAGATTACAATCTAAGCAATCCGGCGTAAAGAACAACGAAATCCGAGTGAAATAATCCCAAGGTGAAAGTAACGTAAGAGTAACAGTAGGTTTTCTAAAATAAAACTTGAGAGTAAAAGAGATAGTAAAGTATGATTAAGTAAAGAGTGAATGCTAATAACCTAGTAAAACATAGGTTAAATAGCCAAAACCCCTAAGTGTTTATGCGGAAAATAAAACATGGACTAATTAAGCCCACGGAGTCAAAATCCTCTCGATCGAGCAGGCAACACCACTCGATCGACCAATGTCTCAACAGAAGGCCCTCGATCGAGCAACAGGTCACTCGATCGAGGCCTGGATCACGTGCATCTTACTCGATCGAGTAAGGAATAGCTCGATCGAGTCTTGGGAAGCTTAGGGGCCATTCGATAGACCACAAAACAACTCGATAGACCACTTGACAGCTCGATAGACCACCTGGGTCTTCAATTCAGCTCGCGTCTTCACCAAAATACCTCGTAATGCGTGCAACAACACTTCTAAGTGCAACATCTCACTCTGGGACAATCCCGTCTCCTCTAAATGCATGCAAAAGGACAGAAAAGAGCATGGTTCCGCTACTTTTGCGATCATTCCTACAAAAAGGACCAAATACACCAAAGTAGCCAATTCGGGGCAAAATACTATAAAAATAGCATAGAAATGCATAGAAATACGTGCTGAAATAGGCCAAAAAGACTATACATTAGGCACGTATCATAATGCCTGAGCATATGTTAGTATTGCTGATATAAAATTTCGTCGTATAGCTACTAGGGCTTCTGCAAGGATTGCTAGCTTTGGCCTGTCCTTGGTAAAGGCAGGTGTTTCCCAGATTACAGGGGAAAATTCCCGGAGTAGTCAGGCTACAGGGAGTGATAGTACGCTTCAAATCCAGGTGCCTGATCATCAGGCTCAATTGGTGTCTCCTCCGCGGGTTGTGGTTGATGAGCCCAGTCAAGCTGGTAAGAGAAAAAGGTCGGATGAGGTTTCTGAAAGAGTTGGTGGTGAAGGTGTGAGTGAGATCAGGGCTAGGCTCGCCGATGTTCAATTTGCCAAGGAACAAATCTAGGCTCACTCTTTTCTGGTTGATGATCCTTGCTATAAATATTAGGCTGAGGAGATGTCTGCTCAGGCAGTAGCTACTATGTACCATTCTAGGGACCGTGCTGCTAATTTGGTTACTCTATTGCAGGAGGTATAATTTTTTTTTTTCCCTTAGTTTTATTTTGCTTGTTTGTCTCTTGCCCTAGTTTGCCTGATTCGTGACTTTCTTGCAAAATGTAAATGACATGCTAAAGGGTGCCTGTGAACTAAAATCTTCGAATGCCAAGAATGAGACTTTGGACTGGGAGGTGCAATGCCTGAAGAAGAACACTAAATCTTTGAAGACGGACTTAGAAGGGTTGAAAAGGGAGAATGAGTCTTTAAAGAAGGAGAATGAGGCAGTCAAGGCAAGATTGGTTGTTGAAACATCCAAGTTGGGGTCAGAATGCTGTGAAGTCCACGCAGGCTAGACTTGCTGCAGTCCAGGACGAGTTGAAGGCTGAGAAGCAGGCTATGCAGGATCTTTTGAAGGCAAATGAGGAGCTGGCTGTCAAGAGGGATACGATGTAGGACAAGTATAAGGATGCTTCCTTGTATTTCTTTGGCAAAGGTCGTGTTGATGCTATGAAGGAACCTATGGAGGTCAGGCCGTACTGGAATCCGGAGAAAGAAATGGTTGACCTTAATGCTACATATCCTGATCTCTGCAAGCTGCATGCTGATGATGAGGTTGGCTCTCCTCCAACTAAAGGTAAGAGCGGTGAGGCTGACGGGGATGAGGATGATGAAGAGGAAGAGGTAACTGATGAGGGTATAAGCTCTGCTACTGCTTTCAAGGCAGGCTGATAGTTTGGTTTAGGGTAATCTTTTTTGGCCTATCCAGGAGGGGTACTCCCTGGACAAACTTCAAATTTTTATTTTAGTTGGTTTTTGTCCCATCCAAGGGAGGATGTTCCCTGGAAAAACTTTGTCTTTGCTCTTTTCTTTATGCATTTGAAGTTGCTTTCTAGTTCCCATTGTGTGCTTGGTCTGTTTAGATAATACCTGTTGAAATAATGCAATTTGAACTATTTGTTAAGATAATGCTTGTCATGAGGGCTTATGGCCATCAATCCGTTCAGTAATTTGTGGCTCTTTAGCCTGTTCGGAGGGCTTTTTTGGGTAAGAGAGATAGTTGCCTGTCAGGAGGGCTTATGGCCCTCAACCTGTCAGGAGGGCTTAAGACAAGTAGCCTGGATTTATTTCACCATCATACCTGTCTTTTCATACTAAGCTCAGTTTTTATGTGTTTTTTATATGTGGCAAAAATGCAAAGGTTTGTGAAGCATTTCTGGGATGCTGTCCAGGTTGGGTGGAGTGGCTCTCAATCCTGAATATTTGTTTAAGCATGCAAATATAATAATCTAGATAATTGCAGTAGAGGCGTAAAACAAGTTTTCAGGATTTAACATGGTAATTTGAGACATATGGTAAAAATTGTAATTATGACAGGCAATTGCAACTAGCAGGAAAGCACATAGAAAGAACATAGAAAGAACATGGATCATTTTATTCAGGGGTTACACATAGAATCATGCTAGGTAAGAGGTAAGGTTAATAGTCTTACCTGGTTGAAGCATAAGATAAATGGGTTATACATGAAAGAGTTTTAAGTGGGAGTTGTTTCACGATCTGGGGATCATTTCTCCGTCTAGGGTCTGTAGCCTGTAGGCTCCCTGCCCTATTATTGAATCAATCAGGTAAGGTCCTTCCTGATACTGTCCTTTCGTACCAAAAATAAAATACCTAGATACTACTAACAGAAGTCAGCGGTAAGTAGGGTCGATCTCCACAGGGAGGCGGTTTACTATCTATTTGTCTATTTATCTATCTAATGTCACAATGCTGGGGGTTTGATTGATTTGGACTAACTAAACTACTGAAGCTAAAGGCAAGTGAAAAGGGATAAAGGAAATTAACAATAATAGAAAGGAAATATGCTAGGAGTCGGTCTACCGTGGCAGCTACACTATCGGGTTTACTGAGACGATTAAACTATTGATAAGAAGAGCTATGGTCGTCACCTTTCGGTCCTTAAACCGCCCTAGGGTCTCCTAACTTAGCTTTCGCCCTAATTAGGTATCACCTATTGTAATTAAGCAAGCCTTCCCTTCCAATCTTTCGATCCAGGTCGGGGTTAACTAGATAAATTTGGTCTCCTGCATGCATTCATTCAACCTGATAACAATTAAATTGCCTAATACAATTCTTATCGCAAGACTAATCTATTCAAGTCAATTAAAACATGCTACCACGGCTTCCCTAATCCTAACATACTACGGAATTAGCTAGACATAATTATAGTAAGAACGAGAAATAAAGAAATAACAATGAATATAAACAATAATTAAAGAAGAAAAGAAAGGGGAAGAATTAATACTGAATTATTGATCCGGAATTGAAGAACAAAAGTAACAGTGAAAGTGACAGACGAAAAGTAACGTGCGATGATCCCCGGATGATTACAAATGACGTCCTAACTCCTATTTATAAGAAAATAGGAGTATAGTTAAACCTAATGACGGAAATTAAGTAAAAAGCCCAGCCCATAGCAAATCCACTCGATCGAGTGGAATAAAACCACTCGATCGAGCAAACTGAGCCAAAAACCAGTCGATCGACCAGATTTGTTACTCGATCGACTGAACACACATAAGGAACTGGTCGATCGACCAGAAAAACCACTCGATCGACTATTTATTCATCCTAAAACCACTCGATCGACTAGAAAAGCACTCGATCGAGTGGAAACTAACTTCAGCAGCTCATTAATTCACGTTAGTTGACTTTGACTTGTCCTTTTAGCTCCCGAAACACCTTCACGTATCCCAAGACAGCTATATTTCCCGCTCCAAATTATCTCTTCCTCCAAATGCATGCAAAACGGACGGTAAATGGCATGAATCTACTACTTTATGGTCCATTCCTGCAAATAAGAGAAAATAATCCAAAGTAGCATATTCGGGGCAATTCGTAGCATAAAACCACGATAAAAGCATAGAAATACGTGCATAAAATAGGCTAAAAAGACTATATAAAATGCACGTATCAAATCTCCCCAAATCAAACCTTTACTCGTCCTCGAGTAAACTAAAATGCAACTATAGGAACGGGAAAGATAACTCAGAGCTAGCTACAAATGCCCACTTAAGCCGATTTAATGCAAGCAAACTAGCACTTATAGCAAACAGTCAAATGCAAACGAGTTATAGGATGTTTATGAAAGTAGCTGAACCGTCGACCTTGCAAGACCTTTAATAATGGACTCTCACAGGTCACTCTTCTCTCATGAAGCAAAGGGTGAACATATATATGTAAGAGAGAAAGACAAATAGTCGCTCACCTAGACTACGACCCACATAAATATGCATGCAACTAATATGATAGACAATTCTAGCTACCGTACACACATTCCAACCAAACAAGGTCCTGTCACAGCCGAGGGCTTACAAAAATATGGTAAAGTGAGGCAATGGGTAAGAAAAGGCAAAACATTTTATGGAAATGTGGAGGTATAGGCGGCCAAGCTAGTACCTAAACAAAACCATATATCAACATCCGTTTCCAACTCAATTATGAATTAAGCACATATGCCCTTCATTTGGCACAAAACTCACCAAACCGAAGTGAAAATACTCCTCAAAAGATACAGATAAAACATAGGAGCAGAAACCGTCTCATCCAATCAACATCTTCTTTTTTTTTTCTTTTCTTATTTTTCTTTTTTTTTCGGTTTCTTTTTTTTTTTTTTCGAATTCCTTTTTTTTCATTTTTCATGTCTTTTTTTCTTTTTCACGTCTTTTTTCATCATCCTCCCTTTCTTCATAGATTACCAACTCCGAATCAACAGAATACGAGCCAAACTTGGCACAATGAAATATATACCGCAAAATATACACTAAACTAGCTTGACAAGGCAGGCTAAATTTGGGATGTAGCTAAGGGTCAACAGGCAAATTTGGCTAATGCGGAGTTAAATGGGTAAAAATGAAAGAAAAGGAAATTGTAAGCACCTCCCTGCATGTGACACCAACCGGCCACTAACCCGAATGTATGAAGGCAAAAAGCAATTGAATTTCATATATGTGCAAATTAATGATACATTATAGGCAAGGAGTAACTACTCACAATCCTACATGAAACCGGTCACAAATGACACCAGTTTATAAGGCTCTAATTCCTTAGAAATTATAAGTAGGTTGCCAAAATTTCAGGTCAAGTCTATTCGTTCAGCTAAATTTGTAAACATTAATTCGTAGACATGCAAAAGACAAAGCTAGAAAGATATCAGTTTAATGCAAGGCTTAAGCAAAAAGACAGTTATAGTGCAATTTCATCATTGAAATCTACCGTTCCGACTCAACCTATATGCAAAAATAAACGTGAATTTTTTTTTTGAATTTTTAACAATTTATTCAATTTTTATGGAATTTTTGAATTTTTAATAAAAATAAACAACAATGCAATACAAAAATTAAACGTGATAACAGAAATGCAAATAAAAACAATATGCAGACACAGATATGGATGTATAACCTCCCCAAACCAAACCGTACAATGCCCCCATTGTACCAAAACATGGAAAGGAAATGTAAACTGAAGGAGAAAGAGAGTAAATACGGAAAAACTCACAAAATGCGCGAATAAAGGGACCTCCCCAAACCGACCATGAACATGGGAGGTTGCTAAGGGCCCGGAAAACCGTCTCAGGAAGCTAATCCAAGTCAAACGAGTGAATGGGCATCCAAAAACTGCTCGATCGAAAGGAAAGGCAGTCGATCGAGTAGTTCTCTATTCTGCAGGTGGTCGATCGAGTAAATTAATCACCCGATCGAGTGAATCCATCAGCTAAAGTGCTCGATCGAGTAGAAAAAATACTCGATCGAGTGATTCTCAGCGTGTTCCTGCAAAATGCAAATAAAACAGCCCGCAAACTAACTAAACAAGCATACTGAGATAGTCTATGGTATAAAATCCATTTATTACAACTGAAATTAAATAAAATGCAAAATAAAATTCTCCGGGTTGCCTCCCGGGTAGCGCTAGCTTCAGTCAGGTCCCAGCTCGACCTTCTTTTCTTCGAGCCTCTCTAATTAATCACAATCGAAACAGCTCAAACCGCGCAGCAATAAATCATAAATCTGCGCATGTGCTACACAGAAGCATAAGTAGCACCTAAGTGGAATAAAGAAATAGGAAATAAAAGTATGTAAACATTTAAAGCTAACAAATTTCCTATGCGAGCTCCTAAATTTATCCACAAAATGTAGCAGCGCGGGAGCAATAGACGATAAAGTGGGGTTCCATTTCAGGTTAACAAAATTAAAACGACAAGGATGGTGAGAACTCGCTAATTTATTCGCCCACATATGAGGAGGTATAGCTTTAAAGGAAGAAGCACGAATCAAATGAGGCAAAATACTATTAAAACAAACAATAATAAGATTATCGTTTACTACCTCAGGTTGATCACTCTCAATGACGGAATCATAGATAAAAGAATTTATTACCTCTTCCGTACTATGAGTGATTACCGACTCAGCTGCTTCTTCATTAACCTCCTCAATGGATTTCATCCCGTAAATCTCAGCCTCAAGCGCATCCAGCTCGGCTTTGAATAGAGGGGATTCACCGTATCCATTATCATCATCAAAATCGTCATCAAAATCAAACCCATATGACGAATCAAAGCTCCCAATGGCCAATTCAGTCGATCGAGAAGAATAATCACTCGATCGACCAATTTCCTCCTGCGTTTTACTCGATCGAGTAGAAATTTCACTCGATCGAGCACTTTCTCTTGGAAATTCACTCGATCGACTAATATTAGTCACTCGATCGAGTGAATCCTCCTGTACAGGGCTGAAATCTTCGTGTAAGGCAGTGAAATATGATAGAAACTCGTCATCCGAGTCATAAAAGTCATCCTCAGCATTGGGCAACACGGTTTCCTCAGGGGAAAAACCGCTCTCAGCAAGGTATACCTCTTCTGGTTGCCAATAATCCGACTCAGCTGCTAGCCCAGCAATTCAAGACTCCAGCTCAATGATTTGAGCATCCATACGTCTATCACTCTCTTGCCTCACTCGATCATAATCTTGCATTTGAGATACGAATGTCTCCATTAAAGATTTCAGCTCTGCAATTTCTTCTTTCTGTATATCAGGAAGATCTTGTTGCGGTGGCCATTGATAGGGTGGATGTGGCGGCACAACTACAGCTGCTTGACTAGCTCGTCTACGCTGCTTGAACGCGTAAACTTCGTCATTCTCTGCCAGACAAAAAACTGCATCATGCCCAGCAGCACCACATCTCCCGCAGCAAATCACCGGCTGTTCCATATAATAGGACATAGGTGACGGGTCAAAGGTACTTAAGCCTTCCCTTTGACGATCTTTCACCTAGAACTGTCTAGGTAGTATCTGTAAGGCCTATCAAAACAGCACTCAAAGAAAAAGATTAGAACGGCCTCAAGGGAAAAATCCCCTGAGGCTAAAAACAGATAAAATGAAACAAATAAATAAATAGATGCCTCCCCGGCAACGGCGCCAAAATTTGATACTGTCGTTTCGTACCAAAAATAAAATACCTAGATACTACTAACAGAAGTCAGCGGTAAGTAGGGTCGATCTCCACAGGGAGGCGGTTTACTATCTATTTGTCTATTTATCTATCTAATGTCACAATGCTGGGGGTTTGATTGATTTGGACTAACTAAACTACTGGAGCTAAAGGCAAGAGAAAAAGGATAAAGGAAATTAACAATAAGAGAAAGGAAATATGCTAAGAGTCGGTCTACCGTGGCAGCTACACTATCGGGTTTACTGAGATGATTAAACTATTGATAAGAAGAGCTATGGTCGTCACCTTTCGGTCCTTAAACCGCCCTAGGGTCTCCTAACTTAGCTTTCGCCCTAATTAGGTATCACCTATTGTAATTAAGCAAGCCTTCCCTTCCAATCTTTCGATCCAGGTCGGGGTTAACTAGATAAATTTGGTCTCCTGCATGCATTCATTCAACCTGATAACAATTAAATTGCCTAATACAATTCTTATCGCAAGACTAGTCTATTCAAGTCAATTAAAACATGCTACCACGGCTTCCCTAATCCTAACATACTACGGAATTAGCTAGACATAATTATAGTAAGAACGAGAAATAAAGAAATAACAATGAATATAAACAATAATTAAAGAAGAAAAGAAAGGGGAAGAATTAATACTGAATTATTGATCCGGAATTGAAGAACAAAAGTAACAGTGAAAATGACAGACGAAAAGTAACGTACGATGATCCTCGGATGATTACAAATGACGTCCTAACTCCTATTTATAAGAAAATAGGAGTATAGTTAAACCTAATGACGGAAATTAAGTAAAAAGCCCAGCCCATAGCAAATCCACTCGATCGAGTGGAATAAAACCACTCGATCGAGCAAACTGAGCCAAAAACCAGTCGATCGACCAGATTAGTTACTCGATCGACTGAACACACATAAGGAACTGGTCGATCGACCAGAAAAACCACTCGATCGACTATTTATTCATCCTAAAACCACTCGATCGACTAGAAAAGCACTCGATCGAGGGAAACTAACTTCAGCAGCTCATTAATTCACGTTAGTTGACTTTGACTTGTCCTTTTAGCTCCCGAAACACCTTCACGCATCCCAAGACAGCTATATTTCTCGCTCCAAATTATCTCTTCCTCCAAATGCATGCAAAACGGACGGTAAATGGCATGAATCTACTACTTTATGGTCCATTCCTGCAAATAAGACAAAATAACCCAAAGTAGCATATTCGGGGCAATTCATAGCATAAAACCACGATAAAAGCATAGAAATACGTGCATAAAATAGGCTAAAAAGACTATATAAAATGCACGTATCACTTCCCATGCAGAAGCAGGTTTGCCAGCATTCTTGTCTTTTGTATTTGGGAAGACTTTACGTAGGACTAAGTCCCCTTCCTTGAATACTCTGATGTTCACATTTTTATTATATCTTCTGGCTACTGTTTGTTGGTAGGAGCCTATTCTGATCTTGGCTGCATCTCTCAGCTCTTCAGCCAAGGTCAGGCTGTCTTGCATTAGTGGCTGGTTTTCCTCCACGGTGTTCAGGCTGCATCTGGTAGTTGGTACATGGATTTCTGCTGGGATCACTGCTTCACAACCATAGACCAGGGAGTAAGTGGTCTAGCATATGGATGTTTTAGGTGTAGTTTTGTCAGCCCAGATGACTAGAGGGAGTTTTTCAGCCCATCCGCCTTTTCTTTACTTTAGTTTTTTTTCTTCAGACAGCTGATTACCACTTTGTTGCTGGATTCAGCCTGGCCGTTGGCTTTTGGATAACTTGGTGTGGAGGTCACCGGGTTAATATTCCATTGTGCACAGAAGGCCATTGTTCTTTTTCCCACAAATTGAGTACCGTTGTCACAAACTATTTCCGAGGGGATGCCATATTTACATATGATGTTTCTCTTAATGAATTATATGATATCCTTCTCCTTAACTAGTCAGTATGAGTCTGCCTCTATCCATTTTGAAAAGTAGTCAGTCAAGCAAGCATGTACGCTTTTTGTCTTGGGGTAGCTTGCCTACAATATCCATTCCCCACTTCATGAATAGCCAGGGGGCTGAAATGGAATATAGTAGCTCAGATGGTTGATGAATGAACGGGGAGTGAAGCTGACAGGCTTCACACTTTGAGCTGTAAGCTAGGCAATCAGCCTTTAAAGTTAGCCAAAAGTAGCCTTTCCTTAGAACTTTGCTTGCCAGGCTTCTGCCTCCTTTGTGGTTTCCACAGTATCCATTATGTATGTCCTCAATAACTTGTTTGGCCTCATGTGGCTCCAGGCATCATAGGTAGGGTCTAGCCTGAGACTTTTTAAACAAAGTGTTATTTATAATGGTTTAGGTGGAAGCTTTAATTCTAACGGCCCTTGCTTCATGCCTGTCTTTGGGTAGGATCCCCTGTAAGAACCAATCATAATATGGTTTGGTCCAGGATTTTGTCTCCTCAATGATGGGACAAGTTTGGTCAGGTTTTGTAATGGTTGGTTCGAGCAGGTGAACAATGGGTATCTTATCAAATATAGCAGGGCTGAAATTTGATCCCAGGCTGGCTAGGGCATCAGCCTGGGTGTTTAAGTCTCTTGGTATGTGATCAATGTCAAATGAACTAAAATTTTTGCAAAGGTTTTTGACATAGTCTAAATAAAGAACCATTTTTGAGTCCTTTACAGCGTAGGTTCCTTTGACTTGATTGGAAATTAAAAGTGAGTCAGTTTTTACCTTGAGATTTTGAATGCCAAGATCTATACATACCTTGAGTCCATCTATCAGGGCTTCATATTCAGCTTCATTGTTTATTGCTTTAAATTCACAACTGACAGCCTGAGTTATTAAATCCCCTTGTCGTGATTTGAGTACTAGTCCTAGGCAGTTTCCTCTCATATTGGTTGCTCCATCTACGTGTAAGGTCCATTCTTGGCCTGATTTTTGGGTGTCTAGTTGATTGACCTCTTTTATGAGGTCAAGTTCTAGGTTGGGACTGAAATCAGCCACAAAGTCTGCTAAAGCCTAGGATTTAATTTCTGTTCTAGGTTCAAAGGTTATGTCATAAGTACTAAGTTGTACTGACCACTTTGCCATTCTGCCTGAAAGTTCAGGTTTTCTGAGGACAGATTTGATAGGCAGATTGGTCCTGACAATTATTGGGTGACTCTCAAAGTAAGGTCTGAGTTTTGTGCAGGATACAATTAATGCAAGTACATATTTTTCAAGTAATCCCTACCTTGTTTCTGCATCCAAGAGACTTTTATTTACATAGTAGACGGGATGTTGTTGGCCTTCAATCTCCTTGATCAAGACTCCACTTACTACTGTCTCAGTGACTGACAGGTAGACCGTCAGGGGTTCTCCTTTGTTAGGTTTGGCCAGTAGTGGAGAAGTGGCCAGGTAATTCTTTAACTCTTGGAAGGCTGTTTAATGTTCAGGCATCCATTTGAACGACTTGTTCTTCCTGAGAGGGTCATAAAATGATCTGTGTTAGGCCCAAATTAGCCTGGTCTGATTGTAACCTAGCCTGGCCTTATTAGGCTGATTGGGGCAACCAAAGTCTGGGCAAGTACATTTATTATTTGACAGGAGAAGAACACCAGAGGATAAATAAGCTGTTAAGGTCCAGGAAGAAAAGCCTGATAATGATATTAAAGTAGCTTGATAGAACTCTCCAGCAAGACGGCGGATCAGCAAACAAGCAAGACAGTTATACACATGCCCTATTATCACAGAAGACCTAGTCCAACTCTAAGAATAGTATGTTTCCACGTACCAGATCATGCAAAGGAATATAAGCCGAAGTTTGTTGAAGAAGACTGGGTCAAGCGAATAAATAGGAAATGTGCCCTATTTTCTAGCTAACAACTGAAAACGGTCAAGAAGAACGTTGGGTGGCATCCAACGTTAATTTTTGAAGAGTATAAATAGCATTATTTAACATTTGTAAAGGATATACATTATTCTCATTATTCTCTACTGAATACTCATACTTACATACAAGATTTGTAATCGGCTTATCAAAGAAATACAATAACACTACCTATATTCAATCTCCATCTATAATTCTTCTATAATCTTATCCCTAATTTGCAGAACTAGATACCCTAATTACTTTATAATCAAGCCGGATTCTTTCAGGGAAAATCCTGCTAAAACAATCTGCATCTTTCAGAAGATCTGGATATGAATCTGTTCAGGGCTGCAACTCTTCTTATCAATCTCTAGATATCTTAGACTGACTTAGGAGATTCCAACTCCAGGATGGCTTTTATTTGTTCTAGGCTGGCCTCAATCCCTCTTTTTGTCACCATGTACCGTAAGAATTTGCCTGATGATACTCCAAAGTGGCATTTGGAGGGATTAAGCTTCATATTGAGTTCTTACAGGGTTTTGAAGGCTACTTCCAAGTCCTTCACATGATCTTCAACCTTCTTTGATTTGACCACCATGTCGTCTACGTAGACCTCTCCATTGTGTCACCAATTTGGTCTTTGAACATCATATTAACCAGGCGTTGGTATATTTCCCCTGCATTTTTCAGGCCAAAGAGCATTGCTGTGTAGCAATATATGCCCCATTCCGTGATGAATGAAGTATTTTCCTGATCAGGTGGATGCATTTTGATTTGGTCAAATCCACTTGAGGCATCCATGAACGTCGGTAGCTCGTGCCCAGCTGTAGCATCTGCCATTGCATCAATGTGAGGGAGTGGGAATGGGTCTTTTGGACAGGCTTTGTTGAGATCTGTGTAGTCTACACGGATTCTCCACTTGCCATTCTTCTTTTGCACTACGACCACATTGGCCAGTCATTTAGGGTATATTACTTTCCTGATCATTCCCATGTCTAGGAATTTGTCCACCTCTTCGTTAATGATTGTGTTGCGTTCAGGGGCAAATTTTCTCCTTTTCTATTATACAGGCTTAAAAGAAGTGTCAATATTGACTTTATGGGTAATAATATTAGCATCTATGCCAGTCATATCAAAGTGTGACCAGGCAAAACATGTAGACTTATTTTTAAGAAAGCTTACTAGTTCTGGTCTGACGTTATCAGGGACATCAGATCCCACCAGTACATACCTATCAGGGTACTTAGGGTCTAGTACTACTTGATCTATTTCTATTTGGGTTTATGCCACATAAGTGCTCCTGACAGGGTACTGTAATTGCTAAGCGAGAGACTTACCTGCCTTGGAAGGTTACTAACATTCCTGGGCAGATTTTTGTTCACCTTTGATGGTTGTTATTCCCGATTCTATTGGTATTTTGACGCACTAGTGGTAGGTTGAAGGAATGGCTCTGACATTATGGATCCAAGGTCTGCCTAAGATTGCATTGTAGGATGAGAGGCAGTCTAGGACTCAAAATCTTTCATATGATGAGACTCCTTCGACGTAGGTTGGCAGGTAGATCTCTTCTAGAGTGTTCTTGGTTTCACCACTGAATCCTACCAAGACATTTGACTTCTTTATGATCTGGTTCTCATCGATCTTCATGGCTTTCAGGACACCAAGCATAATTAAATTGACTGAGCTGCCACCATCTACTAGGATTCTTAGGACACGTGCAGTGCCAATTTGCATAGTAATGACCAGGCCATCATGATGGATGTCTGGGATTCCCTGCATATCAGTATCATCAAAAATAATTTGAGGTAAGTTTCTAGGTTTAAAAGGAGATTTCATTTTTGACTCCCTGACTATTTTCTTTGTAGTTGAGTTAGTCAGGCCACAAATCTCAGATCCTCCATTTATGAATTTGACTTCATAGATTGGTGGTGCCGGAGGCAGATCACGTTGTGGTCTTTCCTGATCTTTCCTTGATCCGTTGTCTTCCCTGTTCTTTGATGGCATTAGATCCTTCAAGTAGCCTTTCTTTAGCAGATAAGCCACTTGTCTGAGTAGACCCAGGCATTTTTCTGTGGTGTGTCATATGTTCATGTGAAATTCACACCATCTTGTTCTGTCTTTCCTTGATTAGGGATTGTCCGTCTTTTTGGGCCACTTGACAATGTCTCCCATGTTCTCAAGCCTTTTGATGAGTCCTGAAGTATCAATAGAGAAGTTATATTCTTGAATAGGTGGATAAGTATAAGAGTTACCTCGTTGCTTATGAGCATAGTTGACTTCTGATCTGTCAGGCCTGGTATAGGGAGATAGCCTGGAGCTGCTTCCCTCGTGATTAGAACTTTTCCTGTTAGACCTTTCATATCTTGAAACACTGTCAGTGGTTTTAGCCTTGAAGCTTTTATCTTCTTCCAGCCTGATGTAGCCAAGTGCCTTTGCCTGAATGTCTTCAAAAGTTAGGCAAGGTTTCATGGTCAGCTCGTCATAGAAATCGCTATCCAGTGGTAGCCCCTGCCTGAAAGCTTCCACGACTGTTCCAACATCACATCTGGGGACTGAGACTTTCTTTTTGTTGAATCTGGTCAGGAATGCTCTGATTGTCTCGCCTGGCTTTTGCTTGATTCTGTACAGGTCACTGAATCTCTTTTCTAGCTCCCTGCTACTGACAAACTGGTGGTTGAACGAGTTTATCAGATCTGCAATGGACTTAATGCTTCAATTTGGCAGGTTTATGTACCATTGAAGGGCAGACCCGGTCAGGGTTGTTCCAAAGCCTTTGCACATACACACTTATCGTAGCTCACTGGGTATAGAGGCTGCCAACATTCTCTGTTTGTAGTAGGCTACATGGTTTTGAGGATCTGTAGTTCCATCATTGATTCTCATTGATGGTACCACAAACATTTTTGGCAGATCTATCTTAGCTATCTCATCCACGAAGGGAGAGTCAGCATAGCTTTCAGGGTTGGCTTCCTCAATGCTTGTAGGTATTCCAGGGTTCTTCTCAAATTTCTCATGGAGTTTCTGGATTTCCTAGACCATGGCCATCATTATGGCTACATTGGTTTGATGTGGGATAGTCTCTTCGTTTGGGATTTCTTTTGAATCTGAATCGAGATCCCCTACTTTGGTTTTTTATGGAGTTGGAGTACCAAAGTTGGAGAAGTCA
Source organism: Silene latifolia (assembly GCF_048544455.1). NCBI lineage: Eukaryota > Viridiplantae > Streptophyta > Magnoliopsida > Caryophyllales > Caryophyllaceae > Silene > Silene latifolia. Next base: position 174,207,804 of record NC_133538.1, read on the forward strand.
ATATTCCTAATGATTGAAGAAAATGGTGTTCCAGGCTGAATCTTCAATTTTGATCCTGAAGCTTTATCTCCTAGCTTTTGCTTCAGGTTGGACTTTAATTCTTTCAGTTTCTGGACTTCAGCTTCAGCCTGGGACATTTTTTGCTTCAGTTGCTCCATCTCCATGAGTTGTTGTTTGGCGGCAGCTAGTTGTTGTTCTATACTGTCTCCAGTCATTTTTGGAAGAGTTTTTGTGTTGTTTGGGATTAGGTTTTGATTATTTTTGAGCTAGATGCCCGACGGTGGGCGCCAATTATTTTAGCAAGATTTCACACGGAAGGAAAGTCTTGACAGGGATTTAATTGCAGGGTAATCTAACACAAATAATTATGCCTGTCTAGTACGATGAATAACTTAAAGAATAAACAACAAAGTGAAAGACAGAGATTTGTACGTGGAAAACCCGGGGATAAGGGAAAAAACCACGGGTACCAAGCCAGGAGGGATTATTACTATCTTTTAGTGTATCCTGATAGGGAATTTGTATGTCAGGCTAGAGATAAAGTGTAAATGCTTTGTAGATTTACTCAGAGTGATTACAATAATGAAATGAGGGTAAAAATGAGTGAATAGTAGATGATCCTTCTTCTTTCTCCTTCTTTCTATTTATAGTACTTTCATCTTGTTTGCAATGGCTCTCTAACGTTTGTTTTGGACGTTCCTAGGTAATAGGCCTCGTGCCCTATTTACCCGAAGGTAGGTGTTTGACTCCAGAAATCGTCTGCCGTTATCTTTGCTTAGTTTACAGCTCCACAATCTTCGTTAATTCGGTTGAATAGGTCGTCCATGAAAGTAGGAGCTGTCTTTCTAGGCTTTAGTTGTGCTTTGGTTGTTGCCTGACTTGTTCTAGTTGTGCCCAATATACGGCTGGTGAGTTATTCCTTCAGGTCTGGCCTGGATAGATGGCCTGACCTGTCTTTCCCTCCTGGCTGGCACCTGCCTGGGTATAATATGTTGTTTAGGCTAGACTAGGTATTTCTTTGCCTGATCAGGCAGGACAAATCTTGGCCCAACAATATTATTATTAATATTGTTATCATTTATTTTACTAATTTATTTTTTACATATCTCATTAGATTATTATTATTATTGTTGTTGTTGTTATTGTTATTATTGTTATTACCATTATTATTTTTATTATCATTATCATTATTATTATTATTATATTATTATTATTATATTATTATTATTATTATTATTATTATTATTATTATTATTTCAGTTTAGTTCAGTTTAGTCCAGGTTTATTAATAAGTTTAGTTCACTTCAGTTCAGATCCATTAAGTTCAATTCAGTTTAATTCAATTTAGAGAGTTTAACTCAAAAGAAAGCTTATGCACCCTGTGTATAAGGGAATCATAAATAGGACTACATAGAAACCAAAAAAAAATGAAAGAAAATGATTTAAACAGAGTAAAACAAAAAAAAAAAGTATGTAGCGTAATCGATAATGCGAAGTTTGTTGACTATAAGAGTTATGAACAAATAACTAAATAGCACTTAAAATATGAGTACGACTATAACCAAATAGTTTCCACCAAAAAAATACAAGTATGACTATGCTGATATATTTTAATTGGTGGATCGGAGATGCATATGTGGATGATGTGGGTTTTGGTCGTCAAACCCAATAAAAAACAATTTGTAATAACCCAACAAAAATAAGTAGTATAAGTCAGGGTCAAATGCGAAGATGGTGTGGGTTAATGTTTAGGTCGAATAGAGTCCTAGTTTAGTCAAATAAGAAGTAGATTTGATGATGAATTAAACTAAGATATAACTAGATGCAAATTAAACTAGATGAAAGGTAATTTAATCAATTAAGGAGAAACTAGGGTAGTCCGGTTCACCAAAGTGGTGTTGGGTCGCTTTAAGTCGTGATTAGATAAGGGTTTTGGTTGTAAGTCGGTCCTTAGGCCAAGACTAGTCAAGTGGTCTCTTAAACTAACCAAAAACCAAACCTTTCTTACAAGGTATAATAATAAGTAGAGGTTTTTCAACAAGACAAGCAAACAAGGTAATGAAAGGTTCACTCAGCATTCTAACAAACACTTCTTATGCATGAATGAAAGACCCATTTCACAACAAATACCCAAACAATCTCAACCTTAATTAACCCAAACAAACCCACTAAGGATCTCCCTAAACCCTAAAGGGATACTACTCACTCATATTAATTCTAACACAAGTAAACATGTTGATAATTAAAGCAAAGGTGAAGGAAAGCATACTTATAGCGGGATTGTCGCCCACCCCGCATCAAACAATATTTATAAAGCTCATTACCTACTAGTGTAGTAGGGTAATGAGGTCGATCCACAAAGTCGGTTAGAATCGTATATTGGTTTTCGTTTGGTTTAGTCTAGTCCATCAAAAGTTAGAGGTTTGAATATTCTAAGAGCATTTAAACTAATTAATGAAGCCAATAAACAAACAAAAAGTAAAAGTAAATATAAAATGGCTAACTAAGGGAGTTAGGGAGTCGGGTCCAAACGCTAGATTCTAGGGTGAGATTACGGCCACCTAAGCCACGATAGAGGGTAAGATAAAGGTCGAGATGGTCTTTAGATCCGACAAAGTCCATTTATCCCTTGACCCATTTTCATAAGTCAAGTAAGTCATCTAAAGTAAGGTGCCAGCCTAGGAATTTCTCACATAGGTCGAAATTATAACTAATCGGGTCAAGTCGTCACCTTTACCGACTAATTCACCAATGCTATTAAAAGATTAAATCTAAACCCCTCAACATAGTAAAGGGTAGGAACAAAGTCATCCTATTGTGAAACTAGTTTAAGGACCTTAATCTCCTCCCCTAACTAAGAAACTATTCACACATAATAGATTTTACACTAACAACATTAATAAAAGTAAGGAAGAAGGAAAACTTGAATTTGAACATTTTAAAATAGTAAAGAATTAAACTTTAACTAAGGGAGAATTAGATCTACTAAGATGATGACTAATTAACACTAGATTAACAATAAATAAACAGCAAATTAACTAACTAAGTAAGATGAAAAATAAATTTAAGATGAAAACTAAGAACAACGAGGAAGAGAAAGATGTGAAGAAATTACCAACTATGAAGAACATGGGTAAAAATGAAGAACCTTGAATTAAAGCTTGTAGTACCAAATTCTTACAAACCCAACAGTAGATCTACCAATAATTAACTAAAATTACTCTAAGCTAAACTAGAATAAAGGAGAGGAAAATTAAAGAAATGTTGGTGATTTAAGTTAATCACGATATCATTTGAATGCAATTGAGATTTGGCCAAAAATCGAAGCAAGTTAGACCGTTATAATATAGGTTAGGGAGTGTGGAGTACACGCTCATATAAATGAGTGTGAATGTGCGGTTTTAAAGAATAAAGTTACAATGCAAATTAGTCGATGTTATATGGACCTCGATAAGTACTTGGGCATGAATTATAAAGCTCGAATATGAAGAGTTGGCTAATTTAATCACTACTAACAGAGAGAGATGAAACTTAGAGAGAGAAACGCGATTTAGGGTTCTTCTTTTCTGCGATTAAGCAATAGCTCGTCAACAGAAAGCAGCTCCTAAATCTAGTAGATTACTAAAATTAATAGCTTCAAATAATACAAAAAATCACAATAATAATACTAGTACGCCACATAATAATCCTTCTGGATCCAGGTTTTCAAATTTAAATAATAATGATGATGAATTACTGGATTTGGGGAATTTGGTTGAGGAACTGAATTCAATAATTTGTCCTTTCAATTTGAGCAATGGTATAGATTTTATTTCAGAGGAAGCAACAGATGAAGAGTCTGACTAGGTGGAAGTATCAAGGCGTGGTAATTCTTCAGGTTCTGATACATCGCCACGGGTAAGACCCTTACAACTTACTAGTAGTGATGTTGAAACTGAGTTGAATTACTGGTCTACGACAGTTTATTGCTATGTGTTGGGTGCGAACCCTCCATTCAAGGTCATTGAGGGGTTTGTTAAACGTGTTAAGTCAGAAGAGATGAAATTACGTGTGTTACAAGCAGGACCCGTGTTTTTTGATAATAAGCCAGTGATAGTCAAGGAGTGGACTCCTGATATCAAGCTTGTGAAGGAGGCTGTGGATATGGTTCCAATTTGGATCATATTCTATGGTCTTCCTCTCAAGTTCTGGGGTAATGCTCTTATGAAAATTGCTGGATTGATTGGTAAGCCTGTTAGGTGTGATAGCAATACTCACCTAAAAACCTTTCTGGGACATGCTCGGGTTATGATTGAGGTGCAGATTGGTGCTGACTTGCCTGATGTCATTCAGTTTATTGATGAGTTAGACGTGGTACATAGGTAGATAGTGCATTATGAATGGAAGCCTGTGAAATGTCTTGACTATAAAGGGTTGGGGCATTTGGCTAGGGATTGTAGGAAACATGAGAAGCAAGCTTCGGTGAGGAAAGTTTGGGTGCCAAAGAAAGCCAGGGGTCCTGCTAATACTCCTGTGTGTCTTGAAGTTCTTGAATAAAAGCCTGCTTGGGTTGTCCCTCCTAATCCAGTTATGTCTGATCAGGCCATCATTCCAGCTGGGGGAACTGGGGGTATTGATCCTAGTGGTATGATAACACCTATGCCTGGAGTTGTTAGGTCCTTTTCTCCTGCCAGAATAATCACTAAGCTGACCAGACACAGAGGTATTTATTTTGGCAGTGAGAGAAGAACTTTTATGGAAGTCCTTGAGCACTCAGTCCATTATAGGAGGGTGTTAGAGGCTGACATGGAGGGTGATTCTGTTGCAATTGAAAATGGGTAGTATAGGGTTTTGGAATGTTAGGGGGTTAAATAGTGAGAATAAGCAGAAAGATGTTAGATGGTTTCTGCACACAAATAATGTAGGTCTTTTTGGTTTAACTGAGACTAGAGTTAGGAGGTCTTCTATTAATAAAGTGCATCATGGATTTGGATCACAGTGGAGCCTGACTACTAATATTAAGGCTCAAGAGGAGGGGGGGAATTTGGTTATTATGGGACCCTGGCAACTATGATGTGACTGTGTTGAGTTGTGAAGCTTAGATTATTAACTGTAGGGTGGTCTTTTTGCCTTCTGGATGTGTATGGTGGCTGTTTATGGTTTATGGGTTTAATAGGGTGGTAGAAAGGATTCCTCTCTGGCAGTCTTTGGAGTCTATGAAACACATGGCTTCTGGACCTTGGGTAGTTATGGGGGATTTTAATAATGTTCTTGCTATGAATGAGAGAGTAGGATCTGTTGTGACTGCTTCTGAAATGAAGGGGTTTCAGGATTGTGTGGATGAATGTGGGATTATGGATTTGCCTCTCGAATATGCTTTTTTCACTTGGACAAATAAGCAGAAACCTGGCTCTATGGTGTTTAGTAGAATTAATATAGCAATGGCTAATGATGAGTGGTTGAATGTGTACCCTGACACTTCTACAGTTTTTCACCCAGAGGGACTCTTTAATCATTGTCCTTGCACTATTACTCTGTGTCCTACTGTGGAGAGGAAAAAAGGTAGCTTTAAATACTTTAATATATGGAGTAAGGACCCTGAGTTTATGGCTATTGTTAAGGAGGTTTGGGGGTAGCATATGTATGGCATTAAGATGTTTCAAGTGGTTCAAAAACTTAAACACCTTAAACAGGCTCTGAAACAATTGAATGGGTCTGCTTTTGCCAACATTGAGACCTCTGCTAATGCGGCTAAACTGTATATGATGAATGTTCAAAAGCAGTTACATGGTGATCCTACTAATATTGACCTCCAACAAGCAGAAAGGGAGGCTAGTATTAGCTATAAGGAGTTAGAGATGGCAAGAAGGAGTTTTTTAGCTCAGAAAGCTAAAGCTCAATGGCTAGAAGATGGGGATGACAACACTAAGTATTTTCACAGTGTTCTTAAGGGGAGAAGAATGGGCAATAGGGTACTCTCTATTCATGATATGCTTGGTAATAGATGTGTCACTCCTCAGGCAATTGAAGATGCATTTGTTGAGTATTATGTGCATCTGTTGGGGATAAACAAAAGATTTACCAATATTTACTATCCCACTGTTAGGAAAGGGAGAATGGTTAGTTCTGAACAATGTCAGCAGCTAGTGAAGGAGTTTACTAGTGATAAAGTGAAGGCAGCCCTATTCTCTATCCCTGATAACAACGCTCCTGGCCCTGATGGGTACTCCTCCTAGTTTCTTAAGGCTACCTATGAACTGATTGGTGAACATATTGTGGGTGCTGTCAAGGAGTTCTTTCAGTCTGGTAAGATTCTGAAGCAACTCAATGCTACTATCCTCACCCTTATTCCAAAAAAAGATAGGCCCCATTCTGTTACTGATTTTAGACCTATTGCATGTTGCAATGTGGTTTATAAAATTATTTCTAAAAGAATTTGTAATAGGCTTGTCCAAGTCCTCCCTACTACAATCAGTGATAAACAGAGTGCTTTTATCAAAGGAAGGGACATTATTGATAACATTTTAATTTGTCATGACCTTGTGAGACTGTATAATAGGAAGGCTTGTTCCCCTAGATGCATCATGAAAGTGGATCTTAAAAAAGCTTATGACTCTATTGAATAGGAGTTTGTGAAATACATGTTATCTGCTCTTGGTTTCCTGATAAGATGGTTAAGTGGATCATGGTGTGTATCTCTACTCCTTGGTTCACTATCTCTTTAAATGGTAATAATTTTGGGTACTTTCAAGGAAAAAGAGGTATTAGACAGGGGGATCCTATTTCTCGTTTGATTTTTACAATCTGTATGGAATACTTGAGTAGGGTCCTCACTGAGGTTACTGAGAGAATGGATTTCAACTATCATCCTCTATGCAGACCTTTAAAGTTAACTCATTTGAGTTTTGCTGATGACCTTCTACTGTTCTGTAGAGGTGATAGGAGATCTATTATTGTTATCCTCAGGGCTTTTGCAACTTTCTCATCAGCTTCTGGCCTTGATATGAATTGTGAGAAGTCTGACATTTATTTTAATGGGGTACCTCGGGATGTGATTACCAGCATTCTGCACTTGTCTGGGTTTAAATTAGGTATGTTGGACCGTATTCATATAAGTTTTGATAATGACAAGTATTATGATTTGTAATATGTTATACACTTGTGCGTGTAATTGTTTGTTCAATGGTGCACATTTTAGTTGACAATTTCCGTGAAGACTAATTATGGTTATAACATATGATGGAATTCTCATGATGAAATTGAAGCTTGGCAATCAAGTTTGGTTATGATTGTTTTGCTCATAACCACAGAAGACTAAATCAAGCAAAACGATATATTATTTGATGGAAGCTCAAGATGAAGAGCTTCTAGATCAAGATGAAGAAAGAAACCTATATTTGAAGATCTCATGAAGATTAGGGATATAGGATTTCATTCTACTAATGGTATGAACAAAATGGTTTTTGAGAAAGTATGGTTATAGTTATTTCATCTCTAACCTTACCTGTCAAAGTTCTTGGTTATAGCCATTTGACCTATAACCATGAACAACTTAGGCCCTGTTCTTTCTGGCTTATTTTCAGCCCATTTCGATTCAAATCACTCTATTTAGTTCGATTCACTCATTCGATTCGATTCGACTTCATTATCTTTCATTCAGATTCATTCACTCCATTCATTTAGTTCACTCACTCCATTCATTCAATTCGATTCGATTCACTCCATTAAGTTCAAATTTCATTTCAGCTTTACTCATCTTAAATTTAATAGTTATTATTAATTTTGTTATCAATAATACTATTTTTTTTAATATTATTATTCTTTATTATTATTATTATATTTAATAATATTGTTAATAATAATGTTAATAATAATTTATTTATTATAATTACTATTATTATTATGAATATTATTATTAAAATGAATAATAATGTTATTGTTGTTGTTGTTGTTGTTGTTGTTGTTGTTGTTGTTGTTGTTGTTGTTGTTGTTGTTGTTGTTGTTGTTGTTGTTGTTGTTGTTGTTGTTGTTGTTGTTGTTGTTGTTGTTGTTGTGAATAATAATGTTATTAATGATATTATTATTATTATTATTATTATTATTATTATTATTATTATTATTATTATTATTATTATTATTATTATTATTATTATTATTATTATTATTATTATTATTATTATTATAATTATTATTGGTATTATTATTAAAATTAATAACATTTATTATTAATATTATTGATGGGGCATGCTCAACCGACTTGACCCACTAGCCAATACGGGGTCATACAAGTCAACACGCTTGCAAACATGGTTACAGATTCGCTTGATACCCTATGAATCACGAATCGTTAAAAGCGAATTCTATCAAATTGATTACTGAAAATACATATAACACATTTTCTATAAGCGAATCGCAAATCGGTAAGGCGTATTCATAGCGAATATGGTAACCATGATTTCCAAGCCATCATTTGAGGTACACGTAGAAACCTATAAATACCTCATTATTGACCAATCAATGGTAAAATACTTCTCACCAACAACTTCCTCTCTCTAGAAGTAAGACTACTCGAGCTACTATGAGAGGGCACGGAGACCTTAGCTTCAAGCAAGGTCTCAACTATCCACCAGTACCGTAAGGCATCAGAGAAGGACCTAATGCGAACCCTTCGAGGCCCTATTTGTTACGCGTAAAAGATCCACCCGGAGAGAGCAAGCATAGGTTTGAGGTGCCATCGTCTGAGAGGAGCGCGTTGACCCGACCCGGATTCGAGCAACGCTTACTTGAGTGTTTTTATTCGAAACAACTATTTTTACTAATATCATTATTAATATTGACATTATTATTTAATATTGTTATTAAGAATATTATTAGTAAAAAATTACTATTTTTTTTCATTATTATAATTTATGATTATTCATATATAATATTATAATTTTTTTCTTAAAATTTTTAGTATTAGTATAAATAGTATTATATTATGAATATTAGTATTATTATAGTTGATAATAACAATATTATTAAATATTATTATTATTAATATTATTAATATTAATATGATTTTTTCATTCATTTCAAATTTCAATTCACTTTATTCATTCGATTCACTCATTCTATTCATTCGGTTTAGTCCACTCAACTAAATTCGATTCGATTGATTCAACTCCATTCGATTGATTCATTCGTTCGATTCGGCTTAGCTCCATTCAGTTCAGTTTAGTTCAATTCAGCTCTAAAAAGCCAGAAAGAACAGGGTCTTAAGAGAGCACAATCTAAGTTTTAAATTTACTTAGTGTTTCGAAAATCAAAATGATATTTATACTACATCTTTTCTAAATGAAATTGATAATATAGATTATATTAATCCTACTGATTTATCATACAACTTATGGGTTGTTATGTAATCTAGGGTTTCTAATCATATTATCTTAGTTTTATAAATTAAAACTAATTATTGTTAGGGTTTCAATTAGAGTGAAATGGATTATGGCCATATCACCTTCTAGTCGAAAATATCCTAGTAGTAATTAGGGTTTTTGAATAAAAGGTATTTTGTAGATAAAGATAAAGAATTTGACCTAGCCCACCTCAAGGATTTTCGAACCTAAGGAGGCGGCTAGGGTTTCGAGCTTTTAACCTAGTTTTAGGTTTTTCTACTCCTATAAATACCAAAGCATTTCATTAGAAAGAGATAGACACTAATTTGACAAAAAACTACTCGTTCATTAACGTGAACACTAGTAGAATCTAATAGTACTTTCTTATTAACGTAAGATAGAAATTGAGTATTTAACGATACTCAAATTGAGTTACAACTATAGTTAGTTGTACAAGTTAGATTGATAATTTTGTAATCCGTAGTAAGGTACTAAAGTTATTAATCGAGAATAGTGGGCGTAGGTTTCGACTTGTGAAACTGAACCACTTCAAAACTTCGTGTGTCACCTTTATTTACGCATTTATTATTTCATTTTCACACATATGATAAATTAATTAGTCGAGTTTAATTAATAAAATTCGAGTAATTAATAAATTATCAATAAGTCGAAAAAGGGGGCAAGAGTTTTACATACTCAATTCACCCCCCTCTTGAGTATATCGTTATATAGACTCTTCAATTGGTATCAGAGCCTCGTGCTCTTGATAGCCTAATAGCTAGGGGTTTATCTACTTTTTCGTCTCTTTATTTCCGCTGCTATATACGTGTGAAATGGATTCCAAATACCTAAAATGTCCCGTCTTTGATGGGAAGAATTATGGTTTATGGAAAAACATGATGACACACTACATTAAAGGTATTGATTGGGAATGTTGGAGAATTGTTCAGAATGGTCCTATCAAAATTTTGGTAGGAACGACTGAAGGTCCTTCCTATGAGAAAAAAGAAGAAGACTATATCGAGGCTGACTACAAGAAGGCAGAAAAAAATTCAAAAGCGATAAGTCTACTATAAAATGGTATGACTTCAACTGAATTTGATCGATTTTCTTCTTGTACGACTGCCAAGGAGATATGGGATGGATTGGAATTAGCCTATGAAGGAACGTCTATTGTTAAGAAAAATCGTATTGATCTTTTGATACAAAAATACGAACTATTTTCTATGGCGCCTAATGAGACACTTGATAGCATGTCAACACGATTTTTAAGTATTATAAATGAACTAAAAAATCTAGGTCGCACTTTTCCGACTGAAGACATAGCTAGAAAAGTTCTTAGAAGTTTAACAAAAAAATGGCGTCCTAAGGTCACTGTTATGGAGGAATGTCGTGACCTCACTAACCTCTCATATCAAGAACTCATTGGAGCCCTAATGGCTCATGAACTCACTTTAAATTCTGATGAAGCAGAAACGAGCACTCGAAAGAGTATGGCGCTCGCAAGTGAAAACAATGAGTCCGATCTAGAGGATGAAACTGTGTTGTTTGCCAAACGGTTTAGAAAGAAGTTTTTCAATTTTAAACAAAATAAAACTTTCAACAACAATAAGTCTTCAAACAAAAAGTCTTCTGATTCAAAAAATTCTTTTGCAAATAGAGGTTGCTTCAAGTGTGGTGATTCTGATCACATGATCAAAGATTGCCCCACATGGAAGAAAATAAAAGACAAAACCCAAAGAGACAAAACAAAGAAAGAATTCAAGCAAGTCATGATGGCTTCATGCTGGGGAGATCTAGACACAGAGGTCGATGAAGAATCCGAAGATGAAGAAGTTGCAAATCTATGCTTAAGCAATATAAGTTTAGATATTGACAATGATTCAAATTCAGAATTCTGTCTCATGGGAGAATCTGATTTTGATGAAGACGAAGATGAGGTAAGTTATCTTGAACTTAAGAAACAAGTTAAGAAATTATCTAAAAGTGCTTTAGTTAAATATTTTGAACAATCGTTGGATCATTGTCATGAGCAAAGTCTTGAGTTAAAATAATTAAAAGAGCAAATTATGGACATTGCTGAAGAAAATCAATTGCTTAAGGCAAAGGCCAAAAAATTGAAATCTAAGGCTACAGTTGATGATATTGAAGCTTTGAATTCAATGGCAAATGAGAAGAAGGCTCTTGAATCTAAGGTTATAGCTAATGAACCTATAATCAAAGAGCTGAAACTCAACATTAAGCAACTTCAAGACAAGGTTATAGCCAATGAAGCTATAACCATAGAATTGAAGAAACTTAATGAACTTCAAAAATCCGAGATTTCAGCCAAAAATGGTACAATCTCAGATCATAAGAAGGAAATTGATTTTCTTAATAAGCAACTAAATGAAAAGGAGATTAATCAAACAAATATCTCAAAACAATATGAAGAGAAAATTGATGTATTAAAAAATCTCCGTGAAGGTAGCTCTTCTACGGAGATTAAGATTGATCATACAAAATGCAATGAAGAAATTCAATCCTTAAGAGAACTACTTCTTCATGCCCGTAAGGTTCATGATAAATGGGAAGGAAGTACAAAGGTATTAAATTTCTTAACAGAACAATCCGATAACAATATAAAAATGGGATTAGGGCATGAATGTTATGGTCGCAGGGATCATTCTAAATGCAAGGCTACTCCCTCAGATCGAGATTTTAGAAAACGAAAGTACGCTGATTTACCCGAGTATTTAATTTGTACTTACTGTGGCGATAAAGGTCACATAAAATTTAATTGTGTAAAACATTCACATGATATTCGTAAAAATGTCGAGGCCCACAAAGCATGTGAGGTAATTGTTGAAGAAGATTACTCTACCGTTGATGAACCGAACGATAATGAAGAACGAAATAATGAGTTTCAATGGTTTTATGATATGAGTTTTGATTTTCAAAGCAAAAATAATGTCCCTAAACAAAACACAAATGAAACATCTAAAACTCAAACGAATGATGTTAAGAAGCCTAGATCTTATCATAGAATGCCTCAGAAGAAAAAAACCGTTAGACAAGTTTGGGTTCGGAGAGACCTAGTTTATAGAGAAACTAACATCAAAGGACCCAACTTAGCGTGGGTACCTAAAAACTGCCTTTAAATTATTTTGCAGGTCGTGGTGAAAGAAAACAATCAGTGGTATCTCGACAGCGGATGCTCAATACATATGACTGGAGACAAAAATCTATTTCTTTCACTCAAACCCTTTAATGGCGGCAAGGTTACCTTTGGAGATAATAAGAAAGGTAAAGTAGTAGGAATTGGCAAAATAGGTATTTCTCCTTCTCATGCAATTAGTGAAGTATACCTTGTAGAGGGTCTAAAACATAACCTACTAAGTATCTCACAATTATGTGATAAAGGCAACAAAGTCGTATTTCATTCATATGGTTGTCGAATCATAATTGAGGGAACTAGTAATGTCATCCTTGAAGGACAAAGAAAGAGAAATGTATACATGATTGATTTAAATGCTATTCCTATTAACTCTTTTACATGTATGAAAGTAACTTTAAATGATCCATGTTTATGGCATAAGAGGTTTGCACACATAAGTTCAACCATTTTAAACAAACTCAAAAGATGGGACTTGGTAGAGGGTTTACCCACAATCAAGTTCGATCAAGAGAGCTTATGTGACTCTTGTGCTCGTTGTAAACATGTAAGATCATCTTTTAAGCCTAACAAGGTGATTAGCACAAGAAATCCTTTGGAATTGGTACACATGGATCTATGTGGACCAATGAAAGTAAGAAGTAGAGGCGGATCAAGGTACGTATTTGTTCTGGTAGATGATTACTCGAGGTATGTTTGGCCTATCTTCTTAAGTTCTAAAGATGAGACTTTTGATGAATTTGTTGTACTAATGAAGCTTGCTCAAAACAAATATAAACACAATCTGGGTTCTATTCGTACGGATCATGGCACTAAATTTGATAACCAAGCATTTATTGAATATTGTAGGGAGAATGGTATAGAACATAATTTTTCTGCACCATGAACCCCACAACAAAATGGTGTTGTTGAACGTATGAATAGAACACTGGAAGATATGGCACGAACCATGTTATTATGTAGTGGTTTGCCTAGAAGCTTTTGGGCAGAAGTTGTTAGTACTGCATGTTATGTACACAACCGTGCTATGATTAGACCAATCATTAAGAAAACTCCTTATGAATTACTCAGAGGACGTAAGCCAAATATATCACATTTTCGTTGCTTTGGGAGAAAATGTTATGTCCATAATAATGGCAAAAATCGTTTAACTAAATTTGATCCTAGAAGCGATGAAGCGATATTTGTTGGTTACTCTAATCATAGCAAGGCATACAAAGTTTTCAACAAAAGAACTCTATGTATATGAAAATAATATGTTTGATAAGGCTGAACAGGATGAAGAAGAAGATATGAATGAACTTGACTTTCATCTTTCTAGAGATGATCCTCCAGAGCTAGAAGAAGAAGAAAAAGAAATCGAAGGTACTAATGATGAATTATGGACCCTTCAAATGAGAAAAATAACAGAACTGAAACAATAGTTGATGATACTATTGATTCTTCTCAACAAAAAAATTGGAATCTACGGTTATAACTGATGAAGCTATAACCACAAATATAGATCCTACGGTTACACCTGAATTTACTACAACACAAGGGCTGGATTCAGGGGGAACCATTTCTAACTCGTTTGAAGAAGGAAACCAAGTTCACATGATAATGTACCTGAAAATTCCAAAAAGTGGAAATACAAAGGATCACATCCTATGGAAAGTATACTTGGAAGTTTGGACCAAGGAGTTCAAACTCGAAGAAAGTTGAACAACTTTTGTTCATTTTACTCCTTCCTATCCACCATTGAACCTTCTAATATTAAAGAAGCTCTTGCAGACTCTGACTGGGTTATAGCAATGCAAGAAGAACTTCAACAATTTGAACGTAATAAAGTTTGGCATTTAGTACCAAGACCTAAAAATCGTTCAATCATTGGAACCAGATGGCCAGGGTTTTTAGAAACAAATTTGATGATACAGGGATTATAGTTCGAAATAAAGCAAGATTGGTGGTACAAGGTTACAACAAACAAGAAGGAATCGACTATGATGAGACATTTGCCCCAGTGGCAAGGGTAGAAGCAATTCGTCTCTTAATTGCCTTTGCAGCACACAAGAAGATGAAGTTATTTCAAATGGACGTTAAGGCTGCATTCCTTAACGGCTATCTGAATGAAGAGGTTTTTGTAGAGCAACCTCCTGGCTTTCTAGATCACAAGTTTCAAAATCATGTATACAAGCTTGACAAAGCTTTATATGGCTTGAAACAAGCCCCAAGGGCTTGGTACGATAGACTATCCAAATTTTTACTTCAAAGTAACTTTAAAAGAGAGTCAATCGATAAAACCTTGTTTCTAAAGTCAGAAGGTTCTGATTTATTAGTTGTTCAAATTTATGTTGATGATATCATTTTTGGCTCAACCAATAACAAACTTTGTAAGTATTTTTCAGATTTGATGACATCAGAATTTGAGATGTGCATGATGGGTGAATTAAAGTTCTTTTTAGGACTTCAGATTCAACAAACAAATGAAGGGATCATGATACATCAACAAAAATACATCAAAGAATTAATCAAGAAATTTGGAATGCAAGATGCCAATCCCATGGATACTCCAATGGTTACTGATAAGAAACTAACCCTGGATAAAGATGGTAAGTGTGTGGATGAAACCACTTACCGAGGTATGTAACTGTAAGTCGTCCGGATATAATGTTTAGTGTATGTGTGTGTGCACGATTTTAGTCGTGTCCCAAGGAATCACATATGGTTGCAGTTAAACGGATTCTAAGATATTTAATTGGTACACAAAATCTGTACTTATGGTATCCACTTGATTGCAATTTCAATTTAATTGGATATTCAGACGCAGATTATGCAGAATGCTCTCTAGATAGGAAAAGTACGTCAGGATTCGCTACATTTGTTGGACCTTGCATCATAACATGGGGTTCAAAGAAACAAAATTCAGTTGCCTTGTCTACTGCTGAAGCTGAATATATTGCTGCCGGACTGGTATGTTCTCAATTACTGTGGCTTAAGCAACAATTATGTGATTATGGTATAGATGTAGGATGTATTCCTAGTTTATGTGATAATACGAGTGCTATTATTATATCTAAAAATCCCGCACAACATTCTCGTACCAAACATATTGATATTAGACACCATTTTCTACGTAACCATGTTGATAAAGGCAACATAAAACTAGAATTTTGTAGTACGGAAAATCAATGGGCGGATATTTTGACAAAGGCTTTAGCTAGAAAACGTTTTGAGATTTTGCGATTGGAAATTGGTTTAATCGGTGGCAGTTAAATTCGTCATACCTATTTTATTATCTCAAATGACTGACTAGAAATAGACAAGATTGTATGACTGTGTCCGTATATTTTGTCGCAAGAATATTTATGTTAAATATCTTATTATAATACGTGAATTTTATATCTTTGTGTATAATATATTTTTATCCATATGCAAACCATAAAATATCGACACAATATTTTCTTGTTCTACTTTGACCGAAAAACAATTAAAAAACTTTATTTTATCTTGCATCCTTTAAACTTGGTAAAATTTAAGCAATATCTTCACTATATCTTACCATATCTTTCTCAAAAGATTTACCCTATCATGTTATTCCCTAAATTTAGACTCTTCAAATCTTCTTATTAGATTTCCTTTTTATTTATTTTTTTTTTAAAAAAAGGGAAACAATCTCATTTCACACGGCACCCTAGTAATTATAACCTACCACAAGTCTTATTCATGAAATCCCATAAAAGCCTTTACCTCCCTCATCTCACATCACAATCACTTCTCAAACACCAAAACACTCCACCTTCATCTTCCTCTTTTCGGTCATCACCATCATCAACCATGCGACCCACAACCCGATCAAACACTAAAACACACTCATCCAAACCCACATGCAACACTTCCAATGCCCTATCTCCTCATTCATCTCCCTCTGCCAACCCGAAACCGCTCAATCCCAACCAAAACCGGAGTCAGCCGGAAGTCGAGAGCAAGAAAAAGAGATTAAGCAAGGGTAAAAATAAGGCACATGTTGAGGAAAACGATGTGGAAGAAATTCAAGAAGTAATAACTCGTGACGGTGCTAAGAGGACCCTGTTTCGACACTCTATGCCGAAAGCTACTGTTATGGGTCTTGATCGTCTTCGCCTTGCCAAGGAGGAACGGGAACTGGTTCATCATGAATCCGGCTACGACATTCATGCCGGACGTTCTTATTCCAAAAAATGGTATGGTAAGTACGAAGCCTTAAAGTTCTTTGATACTTTCTTGAATTTTCAAGGGTGGGTTACAATCAGGGAGTTTTTGGGTCCTGTTTACCCTATTGAAGTCATTCAATTTTATGCAACTGTGTCTATTAAGAATGGATGTCTGTGTGCGGTTGTGAGTGGGACTGAAGTCAAGGTCTCCATTGATGATTTTTGTGCTCTGTTTTTGGTTCCTGATGATGGGGCCGAAATTAATCCGAGTGCAGAATGGGGTACCTTGACCGAGGGTGAGAAGGAGGTTGTTAATAATTATTTTGAGGTTGATGCTAAGGGTGGCAGTCGTTTGTTGGCGGGTAATTTGTCACCAAAATTGAAATTCCTCCTTAATTATTTATGGAATACCGTCGTGCCTCGCTGTGGTGGTCGGGATAAATTGTCGACCTATGAGATGGTTGTGGCCTATCATTGGATGGAGGGAAATAAAGTGAGTCTCCCGTTGTTAGTCTTTCACCGTATCATACAAACCGCTATGCTAGTAACCGAGAACAAGGTTTATACAACTATTGACTTGCCTTACGGTATGTGGGTGTCTCGGCTTTTGGAGAATAAGGGGGTGGTTAGTAAGACTAGTTATGGTGTAAGTGCTAGGGATGAGATGAGTGATACTCATTTCAAATTGACGAAAATTTCCGCTTGTGGTCCGGAATTGGTATTTCTAGCAAAGGGTAACACAGATGAGAAATTGGAGGGTTTGGAGGCCATGGACAAAAAGCTTGATGCCTTTATGATGTCGGTTAATGAAAAATTGGAAGCTCAATCCAAATTGGTTGAGAGCTTGGTCTCGGGAATTGCAATGGGAAAGGATGTTGGGTCGTCTAGCTCGGGTGTTAGAAATGATGACTTGTTTGCAAGACTAAAGGCCTTTGAAACAAAATTGGCCGTGACTCTCAAAGCTACGGATCGTCAATCAAACACGGTTGCGGATATTGCAACTCAAGGCGGAGCCTTGTTGCAAATTGGACGTGAAATGAGGGAAGAAATGGGCCAACTTTATGAAGTTACTTGGGCTTTGACTTTGAAAATGACCAACTTCGACATTTGCTTGGTGGCTCAGGCAAATAATGTGCGCTCATGTCTTGATCGTTTTGATTCTCTCGAGTACCGGACTCGACCCGGTTGTGTTGACCCTACCCAAGTCCAACACCCATAAGCCCATCTTCCTTTTCCTTTTGTTTTCCTAAGTACTTTATTTTGAATGCTTCACCATTCGGCCCATTTTGGCTTTTGTTTATTTGGCCCATTGTGGCTTCTCTTTTTCGGCCCATATGGTTTGTTTTGGGTAATCTTATGTTGTGTGCTTAGACAAATTATTCTCGTTTTCTTAATTTGTGTTTGCATGACTATCTCTTTCCTTAACTTATATTATTCTAGTTGTTTTATGTCTTGTTCTTGTCTTTTCGATGATGTCAAGAGGGGGAAGAAATCGTATGACTTGAATTATTGCCTAAGCTTGCTCCTTGTCAAGATCTTTAATCTCTTAAGGGGTTCCATGCTATAACTTTGAATACAAATAGCGTGTTCTTGCGATCAACTTACTATAACTTAGGTAGTAGCATGTTGAGAGGGAACTTGACCTTAGTCACAAATCATAAGAGACTTGCCATCATCAAAAAGGGGGAATTTGTTGGACCGTATTCATATAAGTTTTGATAATGACAAGTATTATGATTTGTAATATGTTATACACTTGTGCATGTAATTGTTTGTTCAATGGTGCACATTTTAGTTGACAATTTCCGTGAAGACTAATTATGGTTATAGCATATGATAGAATTCTCATGATAAATTGAAGCTTGGCAATCAAGTTTGGTTATGATTGTTTTTCTCATAACCTCAGAAGACTAAATCAAGTAAAACGATATATTATTTGATGGAAGCTCAAGATGAAGAGCTTCTAGATCAAGTAGAAGAAATAAACCTATATTTGAAGATCTCATGAAGATTAGGGATATAGGATTTCATTCTACTAATGGTCTGAACAAAATGGTTTTTGAGAAAGTATGGTTATAGTTATTTCATCTCTAACCTTACCTATCAAAGTTCTTGGTTATAGCCATTTGACCTATAAGCATGAACGACTTAAGAGAGCACAATCTAAGTTTTAAATTTACTTAGTGTTTCGAAAATCAAAATGATATTTATAGTACATCTTTTCTAAACTAAATTGATAATATAGATTATATTAATCCTACTGATTTATCATACAACTTATGGGTTGTTATGTAATCTAGGGTTTCTAATCACATTATCTTGGTTTTATAAATTAAAACTAATTATTGTTAGGGTTTCAATTAGAGTGAAATGGATTAGGGCCATATCACCTTCTAGTCGAAAATATCCTAGTAGTAATTAGGGTCTTTGAATAAAAGGTATTTTGTAGATAAAGATAAAGAATTTGACCTAGCCCACGTCAAGGATTTTCGAACCTAAGGAGGCGGCTAGGGTTTCGAGCTTTTAACCTAGTTTTAGGTTTTTCTACTCCTATAAATACCAAAGCATTTCATTAGAAAAAGATAGACACTAATTTGAGAAAAACCTTTGCAAAAATATTAAGCATATTTCAAATTCGATCTTTTCATATTTGCAAATTATTTTCGAAAACCTAATTGTGTCTAAAGCTAAAACCGTGTGCCTCATTAAGTCAATCATTCTTGTTTGTTTCATTAATAGGATAATAGTACTCATTGTATTCATACTCGTTCATTAACGTGAACACTAGTAGAATCTAGTAGTACTTTCTTATTAACGTAAGATAGAAATTGAGTATTTAACGATACTCAAATTGAGTTACAACTATATTTAGTTGTACGAGTTAGATTGATAATTTTGTAATCCGTAGTAAGCTACTAAAGTTATTAATCGAGAATAGTGGACGTAGGTTTCGACTTGTGAAACTGAACCACTTCAAAACTTCGTGTGTCACCTTTATTTACGCATTTATTATTTCATTTTCACACATACGATAAATTAATTAGTCGAGTTTAATTAATAAACTTCGAGTAATTAATAAATTATCAATAAGTCGAAAAAGTGGGCAAGAGTTTTACATACTCAATTCACCCCCCCCCCCCCCTCTTGAGTATATCGTTATATAGACTCTTCAAGGTACTTTTCCCTTTAGATACCTAGGAGTACTTATATCTTACAAGAGGATGGCTACAGAGGATTGTACAAGGTTGTTTGAGAAAGTGGTGTATAGAATCAGGGGGTGGGGGGCAAGGAAATTGAGCTATGCAGGGAGATTGATCCTAATTCAGGCTGTCCTCTCTCACTTACATTCTTTTTGGGCAAGAATTTTTGTCATCCTGCTACTGTCATTGAAAGAATTGCAGGCATATGTAGGAACTACCTCTGGGCAGGATCTGATCAATACCTTAGGTCCCCTTCTGTTGCCTAGGAGAAAATTTGTAAGGAGAAGAAGCATGGGGGTCTAGGAATTGTGGATTGTCGTACCTGGAATTTAGCTATGATAGGTAAATTTGTCTGGTGGCTGGCTGAGAAGTCTGATCATCTTTGGATCAGATGGGTCAACCATATTTATATCAAGGGCAAACACTTGATGGATTATACACCTTGTAATACCAGTTGGACATGGAGGAAAATCTGTCAGGTGAAGGAGTTGCTTAAACCTGGGTTTACTAATGGTGTCTGGACTGGTTCCCCAGGTCCATACTCTGTTTCTACAGGCTATAACTGGATGAAGGGAGTTCACCTAAAAGTTCCTTGGTATCCTCTGATATGGAGCAGATTGATTATTCCAAAGCATTCCTTCATAGGATGGCTAACTGTTCAGGGAAGACTTTACACTAAAGATAGGATGCTCTCCTTTGGTATGGTTACTAATGGCCTTTATGAATTCTGCCTAGACAAACAGGAAACTCATGAGCATATACTCTATCAATGTGAGTACAGTATGAGGTGTTGGCAGCTGCTCCAACAGTGGCTGGGCATGACTTTCCCAGTTCACAATCTGATTACATGGTGTATCAGGTGGAGATGCAAGTCCTTACTTAAGAAACAGGTTGTTATGGCGTCAATCATGACTTTGATTTATCACTTGTGGTATGCATGGAATGTTTGCAGGGTGGAAGCCAAGATAGAAGCTCCCTGGTCACTTGTCAAGAGAATCAAAGAGGAAATTTGTGTAAGGTGTCGAAGCAAGCCATGGGCATTTGATCTGCAGCAGGCTACTGTCCAAGTCTAGTTGATTGTACTGTTTTTGCTTGCTTAAACATTTGTAATTATGATCAGTGTAAAAACTTTGGCTTTTAAGCCCTAATTTAATATATTTTTCATATTTCACAAAAAAAAAAAAAGTTGGCTAACCACTATAGGGGTTGCTAACCCCGATCGGAGTTGATGATGCTTAGCCAAAATTCAACAAGTTTAATTTACGTAAATTGGGAAAGCTACGTCCCCGATCGGGGACACTAACCCCGATAGGGGTGAGTGATGTTTTTCGGGTTTTGCAATTAATTTCTATAAACCGTGTTGCATTGTTTCATACTTATCTTTATGTTTCTTTTGGATGATAACTACCTTTCTCTTTCTGAATGCATTGTATTAGTATATATATACAAGAAATGCATGAGAAAAGGTTAGAAAAATAATAAAACAAACTTTATTATTAAGATTTTTGTATAACAAACAAATAAAAACTTCATAAAGTTTTCCCTTGTTTTTGCCTTAGAACAAGAGGGAAATTTGGTGTATTATCCTACGGAAGATTTCTTTTAACCCAAAGGCGTAATAGGGTAGAAATAATTTCTAAGGAAAACGATATATTACGTGATCATCAAGTTATCCAAGTTCGATTTGTCAAACATCCTATATAACTACAACATTCTTCGAAAGTATTTTCTGAATTTTGACAATGTCGAATGTTAAGGAAATGAGATCTAAGTTCAGAAAACTTGAGAAATTTGAAGGGGTTGATTTTAGGAGATGGAAAAATAAAATGCATTCCTACTCACCACCTTCAAGGTTGTGTATGTCCTAAGTACCCCAATGCCGGAGCATCGAGATGATGAAACAATGGAGGAAGCTCGCAATCGTCTTAAGTGGGAAAATGATGATTACATTTGTCGGGGACACATTCTAAATGGTATGTCTGATTCTTTATTTGATGTCTATCAAAATTATGAGTCAACAAAAGAACTTTGGAATGAATTAGAGTTTAAATACATGGCAGAAGATGCTTCTAGTAAGAAGTTTCTTGTAGGCAATTTCATGAACTATAAGATGACGCACTCAAAGCCAGTAATGGAGCAATATAATGAATTGCTCCGGTTATTGGGACAATTTGCCCAACACAAGATGGAAATGGATGAGTCCATTTCGGTGTCAAGTATAATTGACAAATTGGCTCCATCTTCGAAGGATTTCAAGCATATGCCCAAGCATAAGAAAGAGGAGTTGTCTATTGTATAAATAGAGGGGCACTTATGCATAGAGGAGTCTCTTAGAGCGTAAGAGGGTACTAAGGGCAAGGGCAAGGAAACTATGGAACAATCTTCAATCAATATGATGGAATTAGGTGAAAGTTCTAAGGGATTCAAGGGGAAAAAACGCCCCATGCCTTACACCAATGATGACACTAACAAGAAACTCAAGGGTGCTAGTTGGATATATGGTAAGACCGGTCACTTTAAAAATGATTGTCGGTTGAAGAAGATCAAGAAGGGTTCTAATTATAAGAACAAATCCGGGTAAGTGTCTAAGGACAAAGGCCCTCCTACTCATTAAGGTCAGAATTTTGACAATGGTATTAAGCATATTGTAAATTATATACCACTAATTTCTAAGGCATTCTATGTGCAGGATGATGAGATTGCATGGTGGATTGATTCGGGTGCTACAAAGCATGTGTGCAACGATCGTAGATGGTTCAAGACTTATGAACCGGTTAATGATGGTTCAATTCTTTATATGGGCAACGAATAAACAACTTCAATACTTGGTCGTGGCGTAGTAGTGTTAATATTTAGTTCCAGAAAATCTATTCATCTTTATGACGTTCTTCATGTACCCAGAATAAGGAAAAACTTAGTTTCCGGCGGTCTCTTGTCAAAGTATGGTTATAGGCAAGTGTATGAGTCGGATAAATATGTAATAAGCAAATGTGGTACATTTGTAGGATTTGGATATTTATGTAATGGGATGTTTATGTTAAATATTATGAATAAAATGCATGATGATCCTTCTAATTTCATGGTTTGTGATTTAGCAGGATTTTACTGAATAAGAACGTCCTGCCAGGGAAGATTTGAGGGGTGATCTAACTCAATTTAACTCGCCTGACTGATGTATCTAAATAAACAAATGAACAAAAAGTAAAGACACAAAGATTTATACGTGGAAAAACCCTGGGAATAAGGGAAAAAACCACGGGCACCAAGCCAGGAGGGATTTTCACTATGATTTTAAGTATCCTGACAGGGAATTTGTATGTCAGGTATGACAGGCTAAGAGTGTTGCTCAATTATATGTTGAATACAAGAATAAGAGTAGTAGTGTGGGTATACGAGTGGGTGAGTATCTATGTCTCTTCTCTAGTCTTCTCTTCTATTTATAGTAGCTTCAAAATGGTCTCCTCAAGTTTGTTTAGTGTTTCCTGGTAAATAGGACTCGTGCCCTATTTACCCGGAAGTGGTTGATTGACCCATTCTTCATTCCAGCCGTTGCCCTTGATCCTTTCCTCTATGTTCTTCCTTTGAATAGGTCTTCCTTGTTTATATGGATTTTGTTTATATGGCCTGATCGTGTTTATCTTATCTCCTGTCCAGCTTTAATGATACTACCCTTGTGCCTGATGTGGTGTCTTTTCAGGCCAGGCCTAGTAGTTGTTTATCCTGAGTTTCTCTCCAGCTTGGTGCCTGTCCAGGCAGTCTAAATGCCTGGCTTTAAGTATGTCTTGTTTAGATTTTGGCTTTGGACATTGCCTGATTCTTGTCTAGTCAGGCAGGGTAATTCTGGGCCTAATAATTTCCCCTTATCTTCTTATTCCCAGTGGATCTGGGAACGAGCACTTTTAATATAATCTAGACTTTTCCATTTAATATAAGATGGGGCCAGGGATAAGGAGATAAAAAATTTGGGCCAGGCAAGAAATGTATAAGAATATTTTACCGGAAAAGAGTTTGAGTTCTTTTCAACTTCTATAACGGCCAGTACTCATTAATGAGGTAGGTTCATCAAACCCTAGGAGAGTCATGATTGGATTTGTCCACTTGTGCTAACTGTTGTGCTTTTGCGGCTATAAAACCCTTGCAACGTCCGTTTTGCTTTCACATTCTTATTTTTCAACTCTCTATAATTTCTATCTCTTCCAAAATTCTCTTGTGAAATCAACCTTTCTTTGAAACCAAAAAAAATCAATCCTTCAATTAAATCTAAAACAATGGCTAGGGGGGAGAAGAAAGACGGCTGCATTTAAAGCTACTGCTGGGGTTGAGAAAACTCCTGTTGTTGTTGATGTTCTAGAGATAATCCCTGAGGATGAGGTTATGGAGGTTATGGAGGTTCCTGCTCCTCCAGAAATTTTGTCTATGTCATACAAGGGGGTTGAATATACTCTTGTGAAGGCTTTGTCTGCTTCTTTTCATGAGGCTAACCAGTTGAAGCTGACCTTTGAACATTATCTGAAATGCAGGGCTCTTATTCCTACTAAAGCTGAGGTTTGGATCCCTGAGAGCGGCCCAGTCAGGGCCAATTGGAGTAGTCTAGGCTGGTTTTGCATCTTTGAATGGGCGTTTAAGGGTGGATGTCAGTTTCCACTTTCTCCCTTCATGGCTGAGGTTATCAGGGCTGTTAGGGTTCCTACATTTCAACTCATGCCAATGGTTTGGAAGATCGTCCATTCAGTTGAGCAATTTTGTACTAAACACAAGTTGGTCATCACGCTGGAAGATTTCAAGAACGTCTATCACTTGAAGAGTCATTGCCCTGGTCGGTTTAATCATTGAGTCAGGTCGAAGATGGCTCATCTGATTACCAACTTCGATTCAGGAGATGATAAAGGATGGGCCCAGACCTATATGTTCATCAGAGCTGACTCTATTACCCCTGATCTGGATTATCTCCATTACCCTGCCGTTGAGGGAGGTAATTTTTCATTTCCTGCATTGTATTCTGGTTAGAGATGATTTATACTTTTTTGAAAATATGCTTACTTGATTTTATAGTGACTGATTAGGCAAATAATCCTAATGTTGAGGGGTCGGCTGACAGGATTGCTGCCTTTATGGTGTTGCCTGAAGAAGAAAGGACATGGCATGCCTGTCTGGGGCAGGCACCTATGCCTCGCTTCAAGAAAGCTAAACTGAGCACTTACAAACCTATGAAGGATGCTAAAGCTTCAGGGGCTTCTTTATCAGGCAGTAAGTTTTGTTGCCTTTGTTTTGTAGATTTTTTTTTGTTTGATCCTGTGTTTATATTACTGATGTAGAATCTCGTCGTGCAACTACTAGGGCTTCTACTAGGATAGTTAGTTTTGGTTTATCCCTGGTGAAGGCATGCATTTCTCAGATTACAGGGGAGAATCCAAGAGTAGCGAGGCTACGGGGAGTGATAGTGCGGTGCAAATTCAAGAACTTGTTCAGGAGGTACAGATGGTATCCCCTGAGAAGGTTGTGGATGAGGCTGGTCGGGCTGAAAAGAGAAAAAGGGTAGATGAATCGTCAGGAGGGGTTCATGAGGTTATGAGGTTAGGGCTCGGCTGGATGAGGTTCAGTTTGCTAAGGAACAGATCCAGGCTCAATCCTTTATGGTTGATGATCCTTATTATAAGTATCAGGCAGAGGATTCTTCTGCTCGTGCTTTGGCTGCCATGTACCGCACCAGGGATTATGCTGCCAATCTGATCACTATGCTTTAGGAGGTATTTTCCTTTTTGTCTGTTTTTGTGTTGGTATTTATTTTTTGTTTTATGTGGCTTAAATGGGGATATATTTCTTGTCATAATGTAAATGATATGTTGAGGGGTGCCTGCCAGCTGGATTCTATTAACAACCTCAAAGATACCTTGGATTGGGAGGTGCAAATTCTAAAGAAAGATGCTGTGAAGTTTAAGGCTGAGTTGGAAGCAACAAAGGCTGAGAATCATTGTTTGAAAGAGGACAATGAGGCGGGAAGGCTCGGTTGGTGGTGGAGTCATCCAAGTTGAATTCTGCTCAAGATGCTCTGAAAGCTCTTCAGGCTAAATTTGATATTGTCCAGGAGGAGTTAAAGGCTGAGAAGCAGGCTATGCAGGAGCAACTAAAGGTAAATGAGGAATTGGCTGTTGAGAGGGATTTGGTACAGGGCAGGTATAAGGATGTTGCTCTTTACTTCTTTGGTAGGGGTCGTGTGGATGCTATGAAGGAGCCTGTTGAAGTCAGGCCTTTCTGAGATCCTGACCAGAAGATAGCTAAACTTAATGCCACTTACCTTGAGCTTTGCAAGCTGCATGCGGATGAGGTGGTAGATTCTCCTCCGTCCAAGGAAAAGGGTGGTAAGTGTAACACCCCTATACTCCAAGTGCCTTACTAGGACCACCCAGGTATAAGGATGTTACCATCTCGGTTACCCGAGGCAATGATAATCAAATAAACAATAAAGAAACAACGTTTAAATAGAAATACTTAGTGAAAGGTTACAATCTCGAAACCAAAACCAAAAGTACAAATACATGTTCTTAAACCGATCATGCATTATCGATCTAATCGAAATGTTATGAAAACTACTAAGCTACAGCGGAAGACTTCCATCATCATATCGTGGCACATCCCAAACTATCCCAAGATTTCTCATCTCATACTCAAGCTCAATATCCGCTCACCATCCCCGAATGGATCACCGCAGTTTTAGAAACAATAAACCGGGTCGATGCTCTTGACACAATTTATATAATCAACGGTCTGACAAAGAAACAACACAGCTTAAATAAATCACACACAATCACCCACTCCAATCAACTCCGTCTCCGATCGTCCACTGGACCACCGCCCGGGGGACCGCAGCCTTTCCCACCTAAGCCCCGCTCATCATACCGAGCGATAACCCTGTCCCATTAATGTGCACATCCCCTTTTGTGGCGGGTTCCACGAAGAGCGAAACTAGGGCGTGAAGCCACTCCCGCAAGTGACTCCACATAGCCGAGAACGCATCTCGAGAACCATAGACAAACAATCACATCCATCAACAACAATCAATCAACAACCGTCACGAAACCAATCAACAAGCACTAATTACAGCATAATCACCACACATTATATAACTAATACTGAGTAGGGAAACCCTACCTGGAAAGCACAACAATTAGACGATCTCACAGCTGATATCAAAAAGCTTCCTCTACGAATCCTCCTCCTAACATAAAAACATATAATCACTACCAAGCATAACATACTACAAAACCCCGAATTCCCAAATTAGGGTTTAACCAACTTTAAAGAAACATTATAAAAATGGTATATAGGTCTTACCCTTGACGCAAGGATCACAACGGTATAAAGAAAGGTGAAATCCGACTTTCCAAACTCCGGGATTTGCTAACAATGCGATTAACGTGATGAACGTACTTTGCTTTCTCTCTTGACAATAATTTAGGTTTTGAAAAGTGTTTAGAACAATGACGGAAAAGATTATATACCTTAATCTCATAATTAACAAAACCCGAGAAATAACTCCCCGAAATCCGGCTACTCGATCGAGTAGCTAAGGTACTCGATCAAGTACCCCCTTACTCGATCGAGTATCATAGTTACTCGATCGAGCACCCAACAGGTCAGAAACTATTTTAAAACGCAACTCACCCTTACTCGACAGAGTAAGGCCTACTCGATAGAGTACCCAGAGACTTATAAATACGGAGTATTACAGTGAGGCTGGTGATGGGGAGGATGATGAGGAAGAGGAAGAGCCTGTTGGTGAGAGGATCAGCTCTGATACTGCTTCCAGGGCAGGCTAGTTGTTTCTGGTTTGTATTTTTGAAGTAGTTGTTTTCTTGTTTTGGCCCATCCAGGGAGGGATGTTCCCTGGACAAACATTTTGTTTTTTGTTTTTTTATTTTTGAGAATGTTTTGCTCTATCCAGGAGGGGTTTTCCCTGGACAACTTCATTGTATTGGTATAAATTGAATCCTCTTTTCTCTTGATTCCTTTGAGCGACTTTATTTATACCTGTAAATAATGCATTTTGATGTGTTTTGTTAGAATGATGCATGTCAGGAGGGCTTATGGCCCTCATTCCATATTTAGGAAATGATGACTTTGTTGCCTGTCAGGAGGGCTTCTAAAACGAAGGGGCAGTTTCCAGTCAGGAGGGCTTATGGCCCTCAGCCTGTCAGGAGGGCTTGTTAGACAAGTGGTTTGGTCTATTCCACCATCATACTTGTCTTTTATTTTTTTGTACTGAGCTCAGTTTTTTATGTGTGTTCTTTGTGTCAAGCAGGCAGGTGCCTAGTTTTTGAAGAAAGCATTTTTGGGATGCTGTTCAGGTTGGGTGGAGTGGCCCTCAATCCTGAATATTTTTTTAAGCCTGTGTGTAATGTATAACTAATGCAAAAATGGCGTAAAACAAGTTTTAAGAATTCAACATATTAGGATTTAAATAGGCAGACATGATAGAGTTTGTGTAAAAGAAAATAGGCAAATATCCAGGCAAGATAGCAGGTAGCAGGAAAACATAATTTGCTAAGGTCGCATGATTTTATTTTGGGGTTTGCTATATATAAAACTTAGTCAGGCACATATAGAGTTGATAGATTTACCTTAATTTAGACATGAAATAACTTTAGGTGGGAAATGTTCCAAGATTTGGGGATCATTTCTCCATCCAAAGTTTACAGTCTGTAAGCTCCTTGTCCTACTTTTGAGTCAATTAGGTATGGCCCTTGCCATGTGGGAGCTAGCTTGCCAGCATTTTTGTCCTTGGTGTTAGGGAAGACTTTTCTTAGGACCAGGTCTCCTTCCCTAAACACCCTAATGTTGACATTCTTATTGTAACTTCTGGCTACTGTTTGCTGGTAGGAGGCTATCCTGATTTTGGCTGCATCTCTCAGTTCTTCAGTTAGGATCAGGGTGTCTTGTAATAGTGGCATGATTTCCTCTATGGTATTCAGGCTGCTTCTGGTGGTTGGTACATGAATTTCTGCTGGGATTACTGCTTCACGGCCATAGACTAGGGGGTAGGGAGTTTGGTTTGTAGCTGTTTTAGGTGTAGTTCTATCGGCCCAGAGGACAAAGAGGAGTTCTTCAGCCCATGTGCCTTTTTTTTTTTTTTTTAACTTCTTCTTCAGGCAGTTAATTACTACTTTGTTACTAGACTCTGCCTGACCATTGGCTTTTGGGTAGCCTGGTGTGGATGTTACCAGGTTAATATTCCATTGTGCACATAAAGTTGTTGTCCTCTTTTCCACAAACTGTGTACCATTATCACAGACTATTTCTGAAGGTATCCAATATCTACATATGATATTACGTTTAATGAATGATATGACATCCTTCTCTTTGACTTGCCTGTATGAATCTACTTCTATCCATTTGGAAAAGTAGTCAGTCATTGCTAGCATGAAAACTTTCTGTCCAGGTGCCTGAGGTAATTTGCCTATTATGTCCATGCCCCATTTCATGAATGGCCAGGGAGCTGAGATTGACTGTAGTAGCTCTGAAGGTTGGTGGATATAAGGGGAGTGGATTTGACAGGCTTCATATTTGGAGCTGTAGGTTATGCAGTAAGCTCTCAGGGTTGGCCAAAAGTAGCCTGTTCTTAGAACTTTACTAGCCAGGCTTCTGGCGCCTTTGTGATTTCCACAATATCCATCGTGTATATCCTCTATGACCTGTTTAGCTTCATGAGGTTCCAGGTAGCGCAGATAAGGTCCAGCCTGTGACTTTTTGAACAACATGTTATTGATAATGGTATAGGTAGGGGCTTTGATTTTTAGGGCCCTTCCTTCGTTCTTATCATTAGGGAGTATTCCTTGTAAGAACCAATCATTGTATGGTTTGGTCCAAGAAGTTGTGTCCTCATGGATAGGACAAGTTTGATCAGATTTTTCTATGGTTGGTTCCAACAGGTGGACAATGGGTATTTTATCAAATACGGCAGGGCTGAAATTTGATCCCACTACAACAAATCATCACTTGCACCACGAATTATGCCACGGGAATTCATAATTCGTGGCTAAAATTTGCTTAGCCACGGGAAAAACTTATTCATTATTTTGGAAAAAAATTTATGCCACGGGATAACTTTTTCCGTGGCAAAAAGTCACTTCCGCCACGAATTAGGCTACACCCGTGGCAAGTAATCATTTTAGCCACGGGCTATGTCACTCCCGTGGCAAAATTTTATTTAGTCACGAAATGTTCCATGGCAAATAATTTTTTAGCCACGAACAAACATACACCCGTGGCGAGTATCTTTTCCAACTTAAATCTGAATGAAATTTAATCAAATATAATATTATGAAAATATATTTGAATATAAAATTTTAGAAACACTTTGATTAATTTAATTAAAAATTTTTATTGTTTTATTTACTTTAATAAGAAATTTTAAAATTTTATAAACTTATATGCAAGCTAAGAAAAGTTTATCGTCTAATTTTTTGATTTTTTTACAAATCACATTTATGTTTTGTAGGTTTTTCAAAATATTGATAATTTAAAAATTTTGTTTTAATATATAACTCTGTTTATTAAAGTCGTGAATTTCTTTTACTTATTTAAATTAAACTTTATAATCTTGAATAACAATCTTAAATGATCGTATCATATTTAAAGATATAGCATATCAAATTGAATAAAAAAGTTATTTACCATCTATCTTTGAGAAATCTAAAATTAATATATTGTTAAACTATTTCATTCAAAATTTGCTGTCCAACTTTATTTGTATGATATTTATAGAAAAATTTGAATTTGATATAAAATTTACGGAAATTTCCCATGGTACCCTCGAACTTCGCCATATTACACATGGTACCCCTTATTTTAAGTTTCTACATATGTTGCTCTTATGTTTATCTTTTTCATTCCCAGAATACTCTTTGGGGAAATTCCGTCATAACGTCGTTACTCCTATAAGTAATTTGATTAGTAATTGAGTATGTTATGTTGTTATTGTTATATTATTTAGGTACTAAATGTTAGTTTATTAGATAAAATAATGATTTAGGTATTATTTGATGATGAATTGATAGTGTATTACATAACAAAAAAAAGGCGTCACAAGGCATATGAGTAGCGGCGTTATGACGGAAGTTTGTCAAAGGGTATTCTGGGACTGAAAAACGTAAATACAGGGGTACCATATACAAAAACTTTTACAAAGGGTACCATGTGTAATCTATCAAAATTCGAGGGTACCATGAAAAATTTACGTAAAATTTAAGTTGTTGAGAAAAAAAATTTGGAAACTTTTTTTCACTGAAAATGAGCGCATCACACGGAAAAACATATAAATTATAATAATATAAAGTCACATGTGTAAATAATGTGAAAATTTGAGAAAAGAAACGATAAATCATAACAAAGAGAATTCAGTTTAGGAAAATAAGCGATTCTTTTGTACAATAGTCTTTTTCGTGTTTTTTGGGTAAAAAAGTGACTACTTTTTGGTTAATAGTGATCACTTTGGGGAAAAATGACATTTAGTTATAAAAAGCGGTCATTATTTTACCAAAAAATGGTCTCATTTTTCATATCGCAAATACGACGGTTATACAATATAATTTGCGTAGAAAAATATACGAAAAATTGAGTACATGAGAAATGAAAATAAGTATGTCGATCAACAAAATAAATAAAATAATGTTAGGAAAACATAATTAATTTTACTTTTTGGAGAAAATGTTTTATTGACTTGGGCAAAAAAAATGATGTCAAAATCATTAATCAAGAGGTTAATGTCGAAAATTTAGTTGTTTCGGCCAAATAATGTTTTTCCCGCAAAAATTTGTAAAACACGTAAAATTTATGTAATTAAATAGTACTAAAGGTAAGATTTGAAATAAAAAAATAAACTTAAAAGGATTCAAAGTGCTAATTATATCAACAAGGTAACATTCAATTTCGGTGGCACATCAAAAGAACTCTACGGTTAAGCGTGCTTAGGTGAGAGTAGTATTGGGATGGGTGACCTCCCGGGAAGCCTCTCTGATGTCACGAATGCATGACTCATGAAACGAAATAATGTTCAAATGAATCAAGTTAACTAGCGAAACAATTACCTAGATTGTCACGGTTCCGTATATGATAAAATACCCATTGTGAAAAATAAATAAATTATTTTACGATTTATTTATTTAATTTTCATATATATTGTTTGCCACGGGAATTATTTTTTCGCCACGAGAAATTTATTTGCCCACGGGATTTATTAGCCACGAGACAGTCTGTGGCCAAAAATTCAATAATAGCCACGTTCTTGTTTTTTCCGTGGCTATCTCTTTGCCACGGCCACTTGCTCCACGGAAGGTATTCCCGTGGCAAAATGATTTAGTCACGGAAATTTAGCACTTGCGCCACGAATTTAGCCGTGGCCTAAGTGCTCATTTGTAGTAGTGTCCCAGGCTAGCCAGAGCATCAGCCTGGGTGTTCAGGTCTCTTGGTATTTCATCAATGTCAAATGAACTACATTTTTTGCAAAGGTTTTTGACGTAGTCTAAATAGAGAATCATTTTTGAATCCTTTGCAGCATATATTCCTTTGACTTGATTAGAAATTAAAAGGGAGTCAGTTTTTACCTTGAGATTTGTCACACCAAGTTCTATACATACCTTTAGTCCAGCTATCAGGGCTTCATATTCAGCTTCATTGTTTGTTGCTTTGAACTCACAACTAATAGCCTGAGCAATTAGGTATCCCTGTGGTGATTTCAATACTAGTCCTTGGCCAGTTCCTCTCATATTTGTTGCTCCATCTACGTGTAAGGTCCATTCCTGGCCTGATTTGCGGGTGTCTAGATGGTTGACCTCTTTTATGAGGTCTGGTTCTAGGTTGGGACTGAATTCAGCCACAAAGTCTGCTAATGCCTGAGATTTAATTGTTGTCATAGGTTCAAAGGTTATGTCATACGTGCTTAGTTGTACTGACCATTTTGCCATTCTGCCTGAGAGCTCAGGTTTTCTCAGGACAGATTTGATAGGCATGTTAGTCCTGAAAATTATTGGGTGACTTTCAAAGTAAGGTCTAAGTTTGGTGCAAGATATAATTAAAGCAAGTACATATTTTTCAAGTAAACCATACCTTATTTCTGCATCCAGGAGACTTTTACTTACATAGTAGACAGGGTGCTGTTGGCCCTCAATTTCTTTAGTTAGAACTCCACTCACTGCTGTGTCAGTGACAGATAGGTAAACCGCCAAGGGTTCTCCTTTGTTTGGTTTAGCCAATAGTGGAGGGGTGGTCAGTTATGCTTTTAAGTCCTAAAAGGCTGCTTAGTGTTCAGGCAACCATTTGAATGGCTTGTTCTTCCCGAGGAGGTCATAGAAGGGTCTGCATCTTTCTGATGATCTGGATATAAATCTGTTCAGGGCTGCAACTCTTCTTGTTAACTTTTAGATGTCTTTGACTGATTTGGGAGATTCTAGTTCCAGGATGGCTTTTATCTATTCTGGGCTGGCTTCTATTCCTCTTTTGGTTACCATGTATCCCAGAAATTTGCCTGAAGAAACTCCAAAATGGCATTTGGAAGGGTTGAGCTTCATATTAAATTCTTCCAGGATCTTGAAAGCTACTTCTAGATCCCTGACATGATCTTCAGCCTTTTTTTTATTTGACCACCATGTCATCAATATAGACCTCCATTGTATCCCCTATTTGATCTTTAAACATCATGTCGACCAGGCGTTGGTATGTTGCCCCTGCATTCTTCAGGCCAAAGAGCATTGCTGTGTAGCAGTATATGCCTCTTTTCTCGTGATGAATGCGGTGTTCCCGGTCGATGGGTGCATCTTGATCCGTTGAATCCACTTGAGGCATCCATAAATGTTAGGAGTTCGTGTCCTGCTGTGGCGTCTACCATTGCATCTATATGAGGGAGTGGGAATGGGTCTTTTGGGTAGGCTTTGTTGAGGTCTGTGTAGTCTACACAAAGTCTCCACTTGTCATTCTTCTTTTGTACTACCACCACATTTGCCAGCCACTCAGGGTACATGACCTCTCTTATCATTCCCTTGTCTAGCAATTTGTCTACTTCTTCATTAATAATGGTATTGCGTTCAGAGGCAAATTTTCTTCTTTTCTGTTGCACAGGCTTATAAGATTTGTCAATGTTGAGTTTATGTGTGATGATGCTAGCATCTATACCAGTCATATCAAGATGAGACCAGGCAAAACATGAAGATTTACTCTTAAGAAAGCTTACTAATTCTGGTCTGATATTGTCAGGGACATCAGATCCCGCTAGTACATGCCTGTCAGGATACTCAGGGTCTAAAACAACTTGATCTGTTTCCATTTTGGTTTCTGCCACATAAGTGGTCCTGGCAGGGTACTATAGTTGCTAGGCGAGAGACTTACCTGTCTTAGAAGGTTTCAACGATTCAGTGTAACATTCCTGGGCAGATTTTTGTTCACCTTTTATGGTTGCTACTCCCTATTCTGTCGGTATCTTGACACATTGGTGGTAGGTGGAAGGTATAGCCTTGACATTATGGATCCATGGTCTTCCTAGGATAGCATTGTAGGATGACAGGCAGTCCAAGACTCCAAATCTCTCATACGAGGAGACTCCTTCCACATATGTTGGCAGATATATTTCTCCTAGCGTGTTCTTTGTCTCTCCACTGAATCCCACTAGGACATTTAATTTCTTTATGATTTGGCTTTCATCAATCTTCATTGCTTTAAGGACGTAAAGCATGATCAGGTTTACTGAGCTGCCTCCATCTACTAGAATTCGCAGCACACGTGCAGTTCCTATTTGCATGATGATAACCAGGCTATCATGGTGTAGGTCAGGAATTCCCTGCATATCAGTGTCATCAAAAGTAATTTGAGGTAAATTTCTAGATTTAAAAGGAGATTTCATTTTTGACTCCCTGGCAATTTTCTTTGCAGCTGAACTGGTCAGGCCATAGATCCCTGATCCTCCATTGATGAATTTGACCTCATAGATGGGTGGTGCTGGGGGCAGGTCACGTTGTCGCCTTTCTTGATTATTTCTTACTCCATCATCTTCTCTGTTTTTTGATGGCATCAGGTCTTTCAGATATCCCTTCTTTAGTAGGTAGGCTACTTACCTGCGCAATCCCAAACATTCTTCTGTTGTGTCCCCTATGTCCAAGTGGAATTCACACCATCTTGTAGTGTCTTTCCTTGAGTTGGGGTTCTCTGTCCTCTTTGGCCGTTTGAAAATGTCTCCCATGTTGTCAAGTCTTTTGATCAATCCTGCAATATCAACAGGGAAGTTATATTCTTGGATAAGGGGATAAGTATACGAATTACCTCGTTGTTCTTGTGCATATAGTTGACTTCAGATCTGTCAGGCCTTGTATAAGGAGATGGCCTGGAACTGCTCCCTCTGTGGTTGGAACTTTTTCTGTTGACTTTGTCATATCCTGAGTTATTGTCAGTGTTGTCTACTTTGAAGCCCTTATCTTCTTCCAGCCGAATATAGCCTATGGCTAATGCCTGGACATCTTCAAAGGTATGACAGGGCTTCATAGTCAT
This sequence comes from Silene latifolia, assembly GCF_048544455.1. Lineage (NCBI taxonomy): Eukaryota > Viridiplantae > Streptophyta > Magnoliopsida > Caryophyllales > Caryophyllaceae > Silene > Silene latifolia. The sequence continues at coordinate 174,243,214 of NC_133538.1, forward strand.
TGCATCGTAGAAGTCACTGTCCAGGGGTAGCCCTTGCCTGAAAACTTCCACGGCTGTTCCAACATCACATATGGGGATTTACACCTTTTCTTTGTTAAATCTCGTTATGTAGGATCTAATTGATTCACCAGGATTTTGCTTGATTCTGTACAGATCACTGGATCTCTTCTCAAGTTCCCTACTGTTGGCAAACTGATGGTTGAAGGAGTTGACCAGGTCAGCAAAGGATTTGATGCTTCCATTTGGCAAGTTTATGTACCATTGTAGGGCAGGCCCATTCAGGGTTGTTCCAAATCCCTTGCACATGCAGACTTGTCATAGTTCACTGGGGATAGAAGCTGCCAACATCCTTTGTTTGTAGTAGGCTACATGATTTTGTGGATCTGTAGTCCCATCATAGATTCTCATCGAAAGAACCACAAATTTCTTTGGCAAATCTATCCTTGCTATCTCATCCACAAAGGGTGAGTCAGCATAGCTTTCTGGATTTGTCTCTTCAAGGGGAGTGGGTACTCCAGGGATCTTTTCGAATTTTTCATGGAGTTTATGAATTTCCTGGAGCATGGCCATCATGATTGCTGTGTTGGTTTGATCTGGTACAGCTTCTTCATTAGGAATTTCTTCTGAGTCTGTATCTTATCCTGCTCTGGACTTTGATGGAGTAGGAGTACCAAAGTTGGAGAAATCAATGTTCCTGATGATTGAGGAGAATGGCGTGCCAGGTTGAACCTTCAATTTTGATCCTGAAGCTTTGTCTCCTAGCCTAACTTTCAAGCTGGACTCTGATTCCTTTAGTTTTGCGACTTGACTTGACCAGACAATTTTCTGTTTGCTGCTCCATTTCCAACAATCACATGGGCGGCGGCACATTGTTGTTCAATGCTGTCTCCAATCATTTTTTGAATTTTTCTGCTGTTTGGTTTTGGGTTTTGATTATTTTTGAGCTAGATGCCCCACGGTGGGCGCCAATCATTTTAGCAGGATTTTACTGAATAAGAACGTCCTGCTAGGGAAGATTTGAGGGCTGATCTAACTCAATTTAACTCGCCTGATTGATGTTTCTAAATAAAAAAATGAACAAAAAGTAAAGACACAAAGATTTATACGTGGAAAAACACTGGGAATAAGGGAAAAAACCACGGGCACCAAGCCAGGAGGGATTTTCACTATGATTTTAAGTAGCCTGGCAGGGAATTTGTATGTCAGGCGTGACAGGCTAAGAGTGTTGCTCAATTATATGTTGAATATAGAAATGAGAGTAGTAGTGTGGGTATACGAGTGGGTGAGTATCTCTGTCTCTTCTCTAGTCTTCTCTTCTATTTATAGTAGCTTCAAAACGATCTCCTCAAGTTTGTTTAGGGTTTCCTGGTATATATGACTCATGCCTATTTACCCGAAAGTGGTTGATTGACCCATTCTTCATTCCAGCCGTTGTCCTTGATCCTTTCCTCTATGTTCTTCCTTTGAATATGTCTTCCTTATTTATAAGGATTTTGTTTATATGGCCTGATCCTATCCAGCTTTGATGATACTACCCTTGTGCCTGATCTGGTGTCTTTTCAGGCCAGGCCTAGTAGTTGTTTATCCTAAGTTTCTCTCCTGCTTGGTGCCTGTCCAGGCAGTCCAAATGTCTGGCTTTAAGTATGTCTTGTTCAGATTTTGGCCTTGGACATTGCCTGATTCTTGTCGAGTCAGGCAGGGTAATTCTGGGCCCAACAGTTTGTCATAATGAAAATGTTCCATATCTTTGGCATACTAGACTTGGACATGTTCACTTTAAAAGGATGATTAATATGTCTAAACTTGGTTTAATTCCACCTTTTGATTCTAATGTTCAAAAGTGTAAAACTTGCATGATGAATAAAATTACAAGACAACCTTTTAAGACTATTCATAGTTGTTCACTTGTCTTGGATTTAATTCATAGTGATTTGTGTGATTTTAAATCTTCACCATCTTTAGGGAATAAAAACTATGTTGTAACTTTCATAGATGATTACTCTAGATTTTGTTATATATATATCTTTTGAAAACTAAAGATGAGGCCCTTGAAAAGTTTAAAATATTTAAAAGTGAGGTCGAATTACAACAATCTATTATGATCAAAAGATTGCGCACCGATCGAGGTAGAGAGTATTATGATCCTATGTTCTTTAACTCATGTGGCATTGTGCATGAGGTTACTCCACCACATACACCACAATTAAATGGTATAGCGGAGAGGAAAAATCGTACTCTAAAGGAGATGGTTAATTCTATGTTATCCTACTCGGGTTTGAGTGATGGATTTTGGGGTGAAGCTATGTTGACAGCTTGTTATTTATTAAATAGAGTTCCTAACAAAAGGAACAATAACGTAACCCCATATGAACTTTGGTACAAGAAGACACCAAACTTGAATTATATTCGAGTTTGGGGATGTCGGGTGGTAGTAAGATTACCGGAACCCAAAATTAGAACATTGGGTGGAAAAGGCATTGAATGCATCTTAATAGGATATGGTATGCATTGCAAGGCATATAGGTTCTATGTTATAGATTCTAATAGATCAATTGCGGTAAATACCGTAATTGAATCTAGAGATGCAATATTTTATGAAAATATATTTTCTTCATTACCGAGACCAAAGGACATTGTTTCATTAAATAATGGAATAAATGAGGAAAGCATAAATGTTGAATCTCAAGATGAGTCACCCGAACTCCGTAGAGGTACAAGGATTAGGAAAAGAAAGTCTTTTGGTCCAGATTTTCAAACCCATTTGGTAGAAGGATCAAGAGAGGAGATAGGATGTCAATATGAGTATTGCTACCATGTTGATGAAGATCCTAAGACATTTGGTGAGGCTATGAAGTCTCAAGATGTTGCCTTTTGGAAGGAAGCCATAAATGATGAGATGGATTCCATCATGGGAAATAATACTTGGGTCCTAACGGATCTACCTCATGGATGCAAACCTTTGGGCTGCAAATGGATCTTCAAAAAGAAGATGAAAGTCGATGGCTCAATCGACAAGTTCAAAGCAAGGTTTGTAATCCAAGGTTTTAGACAAAAGGAAGGTATTGATTGTTTTGATACCTATGCTTCAGTTGCTCAAATTTTTACTATTAGATTATTGATTGCACTAGCGGCAATTAATAATTTAGTGATCCATCAAATGGATATTAAGACCACATTCTTAAATGGGGACTTAGATGAGGAAATATATATGAGATAACCGGAAGGATTTGTTATGCCGGGAAATGAGCATAAGGTGTGTAAGCTTGTTAAATCCTTTTATGGACTCAAACAAGCTCCTAAGCAATGGCATAATAAATTTGATGAAGTGGTTTTGTCAAATGGTTATTAGCTAAACCAATCCGACAAGTGTGTATATAGTAAATTTGATGATGCCGGAAATGGTGTTATAATTTGTCTATATGTAGATGATATGATGATATTTGATACCGACCAAAATCAAGTAGGCCTCACAAAGGCCTTTTTATCATGAAGTTTCGAAATGAAAGACATGGGGGAGGCGGATGTTATACTTGGTATAAAGATTATAAGGAAGAACAAAGGAATTTCATTATCTCAATCTCATTACATTGAAAATGTACTTAAAGATTTAAGTGTGATAATTGTTCTCCGGTTAGTACCCCTATGTATCCAGGAGTGAAACTTATGCCCAATACGGGTGATGCAATTTCACAACTTGAGTACTCGTAAGTAATTGGCTGTTTAATGTATGCAATGACGAGTACAAGACCGGATATTGCTATGCAGTAGGAGATAAAGTAGATACACAAGTAACCCAAGTACTCATCATTGGGTGGCGGTAAACGTGTATTGCAATACTTAAAGAAAACCATGAACTATGGTTTGACATATATGGGACATCCATCGGTAATAGAAGGATATTCGGATGCAAGTTGGATCTCCAATGTGGAAGATCATTCTTCTACAAGTGGATGGGTATTCTTGCTTGGTGGAGGTGCCATTTCGTGGGCTTCTAAGAAGCAAACTTGCATTACAAGTTCGACAATGGAGTCGGAATTCATAGCCTTGGCTTCAGCCGGAAAAGAGGCGGAATGGTTACGGAATTTAATTTATGAGATTCCGTTGTGGCCTAAACCTATATCACCAATTGCTATTCTTTGTGATAATGAACCTACTTTGGCTAAGGCATATATTTAAGTATATAATGGTAAGTCGCGACACCTAAGCGTTAGACATAGCGCGGTACGAGAGTTGATCACTCAAGGGGTGATATCGGTTAGTTTCGTGAGATCTCAACAAAATCTAGTTGATCATTTAACCAAGGGATTGGCTAGGGAATTGGTGTACAAGTCAATGATCGGGATGGGTTTAAAGCCATTTTAACTTATGGTGGTAGGACACCCAATTCCCCTCTAATATGACATTAGAGGTAGAATTCAATGTGGAAAGCCTATTATTTAAAGTTGAAGCACAAGTTTAGATAATGCCAAAGGTATGTGCTTAGACCTACATGATATGTTAGGATGAAGTTTCTCTTCTTAATGGATCTTTTGAAAAATTGCTTTTGTAGGAGCATGAGGAAAAGAGTCTACCTATGTGAGTGTCAAGTTGGCCGCTTCAAGAAGCTCGGGCTTGGCTTTTAAGCACTCGTGAATGGATAGGGACACTAGGCCATGTAATATAGTGTCGGTTAATAAGCTTATGAAGTTGTAATAAATTTATATGTGTTTTATCTTCATGTATTCAAATGACTTTGAAGGGTTCAATCCATTGAGACACCCCGATACTCGAATGCAGAATGTATAATTCACTAAGATGAAAATTCAATCTTCGTGACATTTTCGTTTTATGTATAAATTTGGTTTGGTTTGTTGTTTTGAATCAAGGATTGCATTTAAATGGGGGAGGAATGTTGGTGATTTAAGTTAATCACGATATCATTTGAATGCAATCGGGATTTGTCCAAAAATCAAAGCAAGTTTGACCGTTATAATATGAGTTAGAGAGTGTGGAGTACACGCTCATATAAACGAGTTTGAATGTGCGGTTTTAAAGAATAAAGTTACAATGCAAATTAGTCGATGTTATATGGACCTCGATAAGTATTTGGGCATGAATTATAAAGCTCGAATATGAAGAGTTGGCTAACCCCTATTGGGGTTGCTAACCCCCTTCGGAGTTGATGATGCTTAGCCAAAATTCAACAAGTTTAATTTACATAAATTGGGAAAGCTACGTCCCCGATCGGGGACACTAACCTCGATAGGGGTGAGTGATGTTTATCGGGTTTTGTAATTAATTGCTATAAACCGTGTTACATTGTTTCATACTTATCTTTATGTTCCTTTTGGATGATAACTACCTTTCTCTTTTTGAATGCATTGCATTAGTGTATATATATACAAGAAATGCATGAGAAAAGGTTAGAAAAATAATAAAACAAACTTTATTATTCAGATTTTTGCATAACAAACAAATAAAAACTTCATAAAGTTTTCTCTTGTTTTTGCCTTAGAACAAGAGGGAAATTTGGTGTATTATCCCACGGAAGATTTCTTGTAACCCAAAGACGTAATAGGGTAGAAATACTTTCTAAGGAAAACGATATATTACGTGATCATCAAGTTATCCAAGTTCGATTTGTCAAACACCCTATATAATTACAACAAGAAACACCCTATAAAGATAAATATGAAATTGTTCTAATCTAATCTACAGTGAGTCCCCCAAATAATAATCCTTCGTCTATTTATATAGTCTTTTTGTTTGTTATTGCTATTAGTATAGTTCTCATGATAACTAGTGAGTAGTAATCTTGCTAGGGTTAATAGGAGAGTAAGGGATGATTAAAGGGTAGAATTCATGCTTGTTGAGTCTTCCAAATGGATTAATTGTTGTGGTTTAAACTATGCATATTAAGTGTTTGATGAAATACTTGTTTGACAAACTTGTATGAATCTTTATCTATTCAACATTCCTATAAGATCGAGAGCCTTAAGAGTTGTTAGACCATGCACTATGTTGGTGGGTAGAACGGACGTACGCGAGAGTTAACCAGACTCAACCTAGGTAGGGCCGTAAGATCGAGATCCTCGATCCATAGTCTGACTATAACATTGACCCAATTTAGACTCACATGTGTAGAGATCTTTGATTACTCCTATAAACCCATGACAACCTAGTGCTTTGTTTTGATTTTTATCGCCTTTGTTTACATTCAAGTTATTGTTCTTTTGTTTCATTAGTTTATATAATGATAAACTTAAAACCTTCACAATTGTGACACTTCCATAAATTGAGATACATAGACATAGAAACCAAAGCACACCGTCATATGGATTGACTCCGACTTACCACTTTCTAGTTCTTAGTTGGATTATAAATGTGTTTGATTGAGTGAACAATGACTCGCTATCTCAGGGCTCTGTAGATACCCGTATTTGTCAATACTGGCATATATACAATTCCCGCCAAACACTCGATGATGATAGGACACATGTATGCTGAAATGATGATACTCTTAAAACGGATGCGTCATATGGATGTCAAGCAAGGTTACGTTGACGGTTTTAGTTAATTTAAATAGTTATTTAAATTGACATTTTTGAAATGTTTTGAAAAAATAGTTATTTATTTCTCTACATTTATGTTTTGATAATTTATGAAATAAAAGTTTTTATTTCATTTGTTAACATTTTAATGATTTTTGAGGTAAATAAAATTTATTTCATTCATTTTGAATTTAATTCGTGTTTCGAGCTTTTTTTTCATGATTTATCGTTATAAATTGTTTTAAAAGTTTTAATTTGAATTTTAATTTAAATAAGTTTATTTTGATTTGAAAAATAAAAAATGTGGTTTTTTTTGTGATGGTTTTTTATTTATCGCTTTAGTTAAATTCGAAAGCACGAGTTTTTAAAGCGATTTTTGAGCCCGTTTGCAATGCGATTTTGAAGTGAGTTTTGGCCATGTTTGGCACGATTCTCAAGGTAATTTAGAACCCGTTACCTTCTCCTATTATCCCAGGCTCGAACCCCTACCCAAGCACCCAAATTTCTTCCTTCTTCCTAAGCCAAACACGACTCAAACCCAACCACCCAACCCAACACCAATATAGCCTAGCTTATTTACTACACCTAGCCCATGACCCTAGTTCATACCTAGTCAAGCCTAAGCCATGATCCAAGCCCCCACGAGCCACGAACAAGGCTGCCCCGAGCCCTTTCCCGTGCCTTGTTTTGGCGAGTTTTAAAGCTCGTTTCTTGAGGTCCAAGCACCCCAAACCGACACTCTTCTCCTTGCCCATCATGAAACATATATCCCATATATTTTACCCTTCCCTTGACAGCCAGAAAATATTAGAAAAGTTAGAGAAATGATTTGAGTGAAATATCTTTCCAAAAACCGTCTCTAAGTTTCCTATTCTCTAAACAACTCGAAACCCTAGTTCCCTAAGCTTATATAAGCTTCCCTAATCCCCTACTATGATATACTAATTCATCCATAGCCTTACGCACATATAAAAGCAATAATAACCTCATCTTCTTCCTCGAAACACCCGAACTCAGAGAAACAGAGCACCAGTGTAGCCTTCGAAAATAGCCTTCGCAACCACCACAAATCACCACCATAATTCATGAAATTTGATATAGACAATCTAGGTAGTTCCCTTGGTTTAATCATGTTTTGTTGCAACAGATTATACGATAATTAGAGCGTTAATTTCACTCTCTTTCTCTTGTGGTCTCGCATTTTGTCCAGCAGTACAATGTCACAGTTTTAATTGTTTTAAAAGCATTTTGAGTCAGATCTTTTGTTAAAGATAAAAAATTTGTTGTCCCTTGATTCCAAAACATTTTTCAAAATGTGTTTTGGTCAAGAATTGAAGTCTGAATACCCGTTTGAAGTTTGTTGCGTGAAACACCCTTTGTTCGTGTTCGTTGATTTCGAAATTGCTTGAAAACCATCGTACACGTACCCTAAAGCTTACTTCCTGATATTCTAGGAATATTGTTAGAGATACATGTAAGTTGAGGGTGCCAAAAAACACTCCTTTTCCCTATTCAATTTATCGTTTTAATTATCATTTTTTTCATATTTATCCTATCGATTATGCTATTTATGCAATTTTTATTTTGTTGTCGATAATTATGGAGGCGAATGAGAATAAGTATGATGATTGATGGCCGATGGATGGCCTTTGTGTGTTGTAATTTTGTCTTCTGATAGGACTTAGACGGTTTATGTTGTCATATGAATTGTTTTCGTATGTTTATCGTTAAATATGCTAGGCGTATTTTTTGTATGATTAGATCCATGTTTAATTTTATGTTAATGCTTGAGATATGAAATTATAACATGCTTTTTATGTCTAATTAGTATGTCTTATAATTAAAGTGTACACCTTTGGCATGTTTGCAATGTTAATTGTCAATTTATGTTTAATTTAGATTAAATAAGGAATTTGTTTAATTCTAACTCTGCATATTGGCATGAATCATAGGATGTATGTTTGAGCATGATGCTTATTTTCTTAATTTGGATTATACATTTTTGTATGATTTAAATTGGTTCAAGTTTTCACATGTTAAATTAATTAATTCGGATATGATTAATATAAGTCTCGGCCTAGTGTCCTATATTTCATTGCTTTTGTGCTTTGACTACGCTTGCTTGTTTACGGTTTTTATTACAATTATTATTGTAATCTAACCCATGTTTGTCTACCGCGCTTGAGTAAAAAGTTTTTTCTCCTTCTCTTTGCTTGTTTGTTTGCTAGTTTAGTAAATGGTCTCACATGTTAAATAACTTTGAAAAAAGTCAATTTGCCTTAAACACGACATAGAATTGTTTGTCACATGATAGGGTTAACATGAATGGTTGCATATCAACAAATACTAGTTTGATTAAATTGGCCATTGTTTGACTAAGTAGAGGTCATTGTTTACAACAGACAAGGTTGGGTATTTTATTAATGAACTTCTGACAGGTCGTTAAATTCTATCAAACAATATTTGTAACTCGACAAACAACTTAGCAAGTAGTAAGTAGATGTCGAACCCAAAGGACAGTTAACTCTTAATTCAAGTGAATTTCAATGTTTAGTAAGGTGCTTGTAATAGTGTCAAGGGTGTCACAAATGGATTGGTGTGAGATGAGTGGAACAACTAAAACTAAAACAATTGAAATAAAATGTAAACTAATGAAAACAAGAGCAAGTAAAGTAAATAAGGATGAAATCAATAAGAGAAAAGCACTAGGGTGTCATGAGTTCATAAGGTTGATCAAATGGTAAATCCAAAGAGTATGAGTTTGGCTTGGTCAAAGTCATGGTATAGTAGAGCCGGAACTTTTGGTCTTGCGGTCATAGGTCGAGTCAGGTTAGCATATGCGTACACGCGGTCTTCCCACTAACTTAATTCATGGTCTAACAATCCCTAAGACTTCCGATCTTACGGGTTTTGTTGAATAGGTCGAGAATCATACTATGTTGTCAATCAAGCATTTCATCAAATATAACATGTGCAATAAAGCTAGAACTTACAACAGCAATTTAATCAACCAAACTAACTCATGAAGTATGGATCTACCCTTTAATCATTCCCCCTAATCCCCCATGTTGATCATGGAAATATTGTTGTCAAGCTTCATAGCAATATTAAACATGATGAACAAAGTAAGTAAATAACAAGGATTAACAAAAAAATAAAGTAGAGATTAAGGAATGATACAAAACTTTAAGGAGATGAACAATAATGATGAATAAAAATAGAAGAATCCCTTTGATTAATGAAGAATTGTCACCCTCTTCAAATACAACCCAAGAATTCTTCAATACAAAGACTAGATCTAAGAATTATTGTAGAAAGATTAACATTTTAATTAAAGTAGTTGTTCCTAATTATCCCTATAATAATGTATATAAACCCTAATTGAATGTGGGGTATTTATACTAATCACAAGGTTACAAAGCTAATTAAGTAAATATACTTATAATCCCAAGGCAAGAAAACAGTGTCCTGCCCGGGCTGGAGTGTTATTCGCCCGGGTTGGTCTGGTGCTCGCCCGGACTCCTCTGGTAATTCCTCCCTTCTTCAATTACTGCCCCATAATCTGTGGGGGATGGCTCTAAGCTGTGGGGACTGACTTCATTAGCCTCAAAATCTTGCAACGGCCTTTTAGTTTCCGTCTCCTCTTCATACTTGGTCATTAATACCGTCAATTTAGCTCCTAAATGCTCCATAAATGCGTGATTTTCGCCTATTTTGCTTCCTTTCCTACAAATGGGCTAAAATCTTATCGAAAATCAAATAGAAGTTAAAAACGCCAAAATGACCCTAAAATCTGCGAAAAAGCATGCGAAACGGGGCTCAAAATAAGGTTAAAAGTGCGCTTATTTGAACCGCATCAAATATCCCCAAACCGAACCTTTACTCGTCCCGAATAAGGAGGTGACTAAAACAAGACCTTTATTTAAACTAATCCTAGTACATATCCGACAGAAGACAATTAGCGGGTCTCTCTCTGCCCCTTCAACTCACAACAAGACATCCTGATATAAAATAACCACAAGTTGTACCAAATTGATGTAAAACTACTTGAATTATTAAGTTTGATTTTAGAAAAATAAAGTTGCAGCGGAATAAATTGTGTTTTTGTTTGATTTTGTATGTAGATTAACGAAAAAAGTAAAGATATGACGTGAATAAACTTTCCTTCCTCACAAGAAATTCGAAGACATGCACGAATAGTGGGTCTCACCTCGCAAGGATCAAATCACACTAAAATCTCAACCTCGCAAGGAAGAAATAAATAACTTATAACTTGCAAGCAATAAGTACACAACAACAAACTCTTGTATTAGTTCTCAAACTCCAATATAATCTGAATAATAAAGATTACAAGAGTCCCTATTTATACTACTAATATTACCTCCTAACCTTAGTAGAAAGAAATAAACTTTCCTAAACTAATTAGGAAATAAAAAAAACTTTCCCAAACTAATTAGGAAATAACAATAACTAGTTTATCTAAGATTAGGAAAGCGAACTCTCTTACACTTATTAGGAAACTAAGAGCAATTAGGAAACTAGGCAATCAGCTCCTCTTCGTTGATTTGGGACACATTTTGACTAAGTAAAACTTCATCCTCATTATCCTCTAATGCTCCCGCATCATTCTCTCCTTTATTTGAAAATTTGACCTCAAATTTTGAAGATATGTGATGCCATCGGGATCAAAAACAAATATGGAAAACTTGGAGGTAAGAACGCTTAAAGAGAAGACAAACTTGTTTTTGCACACTTGTGATCTCTCCTTTAGTTCATCATCTTCTATGATTTTTAGCTTATCCGATCCACCTTGTTAGTTATGTAGTTGCAGCGCGCATCATAAGTGAAAATCCTCTTGTGTTCGTGCCTTTCTCTCTTATGCTTTCCTTTTTCGTGCTTTCCACCCCACCGCCGTCTTTGCATAAGTTTACCAAATTCAAAACCAAACTTGCTTGGTATAGCAAGATCATCTTGAGCATCCATAAGAACAGAATCCAAGAAGAAATAATAATTCCCTCCATATAGCTTAATATCAATGGATTTATCAAGTGGATATTGATAACGCTCTTCTTCTTGAAAATCGATAGCATAAAAACTTATAGGAGTTGTAACTTTGAAGCTCACAACATCCAGTTGCTCATCATCGATGTAATCGTCATATATTGGTTGTAAATCGAGATTTAAATCAGAATTACCTTCCACCAGAGTACCTTCAGAAAATATTGATGTAACACCCCTAATTTCCGTTTAATATTTCTTTATTTTATTTTCCCATATTTCGTATTTTATTTTTTTCCGGTAAAATATCCGTCTCTTGTCGTTTTGCTCGTTGGGTTCGTAACGGGTGAAGACCCGCTCTTTTCTTAGGTTTCACGTGTATATAGAGTGAATGGGTTGAGTTTTGGGCCTGAGCTTGGAATAAACCCATAAGCTTTTCGTATAAATAAGAAGGGAAACCAAACTCTTGCTTCCTTTTTCTCATAACTTTCACAAAACCCTAAACCTAATTCTCTCCTCTCTTCTATCCTCTTGGTGATGTGAGATCCCTCTCACCTTTGGGATTCGTGCTCCCTTTTCGCCTCCTTTATTCTTCGTTCTTCATCGTCGTCCGTGTCTTTGTTGATTTTATTCCTTGGATATACCAATTTTTGCCGTAAGTTTCGTAGGTTACGCGTTTATTTAATATATTTATATAGTAAGTATATTAATTAGATTCGTTATCTTTGGCATGTGGTTAATTCGTGAAAGGCATGGAAGTTGCACCTGGCGAGGACATCTATCTCGTGGAAGACGATCTCTAAAATTTATTTGCTAAAAAGGTAACTAGGTGTTTCTCTTTTAATTGTGTTTATGCCAATTGATGTAATTTACAGGATTTAATGATTGATTTGAATAATTGGTACTTCTTAGATTGTTTATCATCATGATTAATTATGTTTCATATGTTGTTTATGTATTGATGCCTAAATTGCTTGCCGTACAATGTTTATGTGTTAATATGGGTGTCTTGTACGCGGCTAGGGTTCATGAGTGAAACCCTAGAGGCGGCTTGAGTGGGCGGCCAAGAGTGGTAAGTAGGGTTATAGCTGAAGTTAGTATAACCTTGAGAATATGACTCAAAGTTATGGCTAAAGCTAATACAACTTTACGTTATGACTTAAGTTATGGTTGTTTGAGGTATAAACTTAGAAATATGAATCAAGGCTATGGTTGAAACTACTATAACTTTAGAATACGAGTTAAGGTTATAATTGGAACTAACGTACCCTGAGATTATGGCTCAAGGTTATGGTTGAAACTAGTATAACCTTGAAGTTTCGTGTCAAGGTTATGGTTGAGGTAAGTATCATTTCAAGTTATATATGTATTGAAGTTGTAGTCAAGGTTACTATAACCTCGCATCTGGAGTTAATGTTATGACTAAGGTTACTATAACCTTGGTTGGTTGAACCACTACAAGAAATCTGCTCTCGGGCGACTGAATTACGCGACAGAAAATAGTCGCTAAAAGTTCTCGGGCGACTACAATCAGTCGCCAAGGGGTCGTCGCAACGCTTAGTCGCCTAAATTCACTCGGGCGACGGATTTAAGTGACTAAAATGGCGACAGATAAAAGTGTAGTCGCCAAATTAGCGACCAAAATAGCGACGGAAAGTAGTCGTCAAAATGGCGACGGGTACCTGGTTAGTCCCCAAAATAGCGACGGATTGTGGTCGCTATTTTGGTCGCTATTTTGGCAACGCATGTGTTCTGTCGCCAAATTCGTCGCTATGTTGCAAAAACAAAAAAATATGATCAGGGGGTTTGCGACGGGGGTGGTCGCTATTTTGGTCGCCAATTTGGCGACAGGCCGTTGTAGTCGCCATTTTAGCGACTGATTTCGGTCGCTAATGAGCCGATTTCAGTCGCTATTTTTGTATTGATTGGACCTGAAATTTTCATTTAGCTCGAGCCAAATTGCTACAATTTGAACCTGCAATTAAAATTACAACCCAGCAGCATACACAACGCACAGGATGGCCAACAACGTCACATTTCATACAAATGAAATCTGAATTCAAGTTATTACAACCAACGCAACAAGATGGTACGTGTCCAAGTCTAACTAAACAAAGGATAAAAAAGTCCCATGCATCTAACAAAAACATCCGACAACTAAAAGGATAAACAACCAACAAATGAGTCAATGACACGGCAAAGCAGATCCCGCTCCACTACCACCTCCTCCGGAAGGATCTTTAGGGTCTTGATTTTGTGGACACCATCTCGGGTTGCAAGACGAGAAATAAGTGGTCATCAACTCCATTTGCTCCTTCATTCTCTTCAATTCTTCATCCCTTGCGGCCTCCCTTGCTTCCCTTTCCGCCTTCCTTTCTTCTCTTTCGGTCTCAAGTGTAGTTTGAAGTTGAGACACGATACTCGGCATATATGTTTGGCTTTGAGGGGTTCCCGAAGTAGCTCAGTCGTAGAAGAGTTATCTTGTCGTTCCGGTTCCATACCCCCCCCCCCCCTTATTGAAGCCATCCACTAAATCAAGCCAAAGCTCATTATCGGAGATGTGACACCCTCAAATATCGCGGAAAAGTAAACACGTAATTTCTAAATAAAAACTGCATGGATATGTTTGTAATAGGTTCATTCTAGTAAAAACCTGTAATTTTTAAAACCTGAACCTGTTATAAAGATATCCAATTGGAAGGTGTCAAACATGCAAGGTCCAAAATAAATCTCATGAATGAAACATCGCTAAAGTCGCGAAACAAAGCTATACAACCCAAATATGAGAAAGGGAGACATATGTCCCTAAAATGTATGTGACATAAAAAGTGTATAAGGGTCACAATAAAATAAAGCCAATCTAGGTTCCAAGGTTACTTTGCTCGCTAGCTCGTCCATGTACCCCATATATGCATCACCTACCTGTCATTCGCATTTTATACAAATACGAAAGCCACAGTCAGTGGGGAGTAACTCCGAGTTCTCCCAGCCACGAAATGTCATAATTAATATATCATGTAAACATAAGAATATGAATATGAATAACACATAGCCTTAGCATATAGATGCTAGACAATCGTGCTTATCATGTGAACAACAATATAACAACACATAGTCCTAGCATGCGAATACTAGACCGACTCATACTACACTATCATGTGAATCACATAACATCCAGGAATCCAAACTCTATCAACCATAGCCGGCTTGCATCTCACCTTCTATGATTCATAGAATCATCAAACAAGAAAGGACAATATCTCTAGAGACAGGCATAAGTTACTAGTACAGTCAATAGTCACTTTGTAACTCGAGTCTATACCACGAGGTAGGGAAGCTAGTATTTTGGCTCAGAGGTTAATATGAATAAAACATGGCCAAAACACGACTCAACCCTAATCCTAGACTCACAGGACCTAGAGAAATGCGGATAAAACCACCGCACCCAAGACTCATGATAAAACCACATGAGTACCCTAAGGAGTCCACCAAAGGGTTGGCTAGTACTTAAGCTGACCACTTACTCTCAAAATAAGTAACGAGGTCATGCCCCAACTTGGATATAAACCCACCAAGTCAGGAACACAGAGGCTATTAAGCAGTGAACATACACTCGTCAAAGACTATAATGACCTATCTATGATGAAGGCCGAAATACTCACCTAGGACCTAGTCCCAGCTTGAATACTTTAGCCCACACCACACAAGACAAGTAGGACACCTAATTAACCATAAAAGGGGCAAAGAGTCCAAACTTGTACACACAAAAGATCATACACACCCTAGTATATGAAAGGCTACGCAAGAGCATATTCAGCTGACAATCCAACAATATCTCCAATATCAATAATAACCCAAATTCCAGCTAACCGTTAATCTCATAATTCATGAGAACAAGCTAAAATGGCAACAAGGCAAGAAGACTCAAGCATAGGGCATCCAAAGCATCCAACAACCAACATTTGAAATGATAATTACAAATATCAAGGCATAACATAAAACTTCCAATAACAACCAATCTCACCTCAAAGACAAACCCTCGACCCGAGTCCCGCGACGGGTCATCGGTCAAATCGAGGCTGACCGGTTTAAACCTAGTTTGACCAAACTCGTTCGGTCAATCTGCCCACTTTCGTAGTCTTGGCCTGCTTTCGCCCAAATTACAAATTTTATCGCAATATTATTCTCATGCTATTTCTAATTTCTATCATGTGAAAAACGAAAGTAACACATTATCAATCACCTAAACACTTAACAAACAACAGGCACACATTAACTACTAATGTGACATTAATTCGTCGAGTAACTCGGAATAGTTACCTTACGCTAGCAAAGAGACAAGTAATAACTTGAGAAAGCTTCTAAAACCCAAAATTACTCTTCATCTTCAACCACATATGAGGCACCTAAAATAATTATGTGAAAGGACGATATTAACGAATTATCTTTATATAAAATATGAGACTTAAATTAATTTAATTATATTTTAAATAAACCAAACTAGCGTCAAAACAATTTATAGACACGGCTCAAAAGTTATTATGACAACCTCAAACTCGGCCTAACCACCAACTACACATGGCCTCAAATTCGTGACTTAGCTAGGCCACTGCCTAGGCCACTGCCAAGCTACAGCCAGGAACACGATTTAATATACAATACCCCAAATCCATAGTCTAAATCTGAACCTCAAAGCCATTAATCAACTGACGGTACAAGGGCTATGAATATCTCTCTGCAATTCAACGTATAAAGCTTTATATATCCATCATGATCTCTTTCGTCTCACATATCCCACCTCCTCTTCCATTTATAAATTAGTTACACCTAACATGGCAACCATCCGTAATTCCTTTTATTATTCTAACACAATCATCTTTATCCCAAATAGCATCCCAAAACAATCCATACATGTCAAAGATACACCGTCTTAAATATACCACTTACTAGCTAGCATCCCAAATGATCCCTACAGTCAAGATACACCGTCTCAATCATCTTCACATATCGATACACCGTCTCAACTATACAACGGACTAATTAACATCCATAATGATCCCTATATATAATTATACACCGTCTCAACTATAAAACAGACTAACCAGCATTCGAAATAAACATATTTTATAAGTAATATCGATTAACCTATCATTGTTACCTTTTTCCGATTGAACTAATCATTTATGACCAACAAATCTTCTACAAGACCGCCTATTTCAGCATCTACAACCGTCTTATAATAAATAAAGCTGAAAGTATAAATTGGGTTTGTAAAAATACATGACGAAAATGAATTTTACTTACAACGGATTGACGAGAACGACGAAAGGAGCGCTATGGAACAAAAATAGTTGAAAACGGATGACAAACGGAGCACCAGGACGGATTATAGACAAAAGTTGAAGAAGGAACAAACAGAAGGACGAAGAAGGACGAAGAAGAAGAAAAGAGACGTGGGAAAAAGAAAGAATGAGTGACGTGCTTGCTTGCTAGCTATTTATTATACGTATCTTTCTTCATCGTTAAGTAATTTCGCTCGTTTTTAAAACCGTCTCGAGTTAATAAAATCGGTTTTAGTAAAAGTTTCAGTAATAAAACGGAATCAATAATAAATAAATTTAATGAGTGAAAATAAAGTAAACTCAGCTAGTTAACGTAAATAATACAATATCAGCTTGAATCGGAATTATTAGCGATTTTTACAAAACTAACGGATATTAATAAAAATTGCTAATTTAGTGAAATAAGCTCAAAATAGCTAATTGGACGGTTTTGTTCCCAAAATCCATCTCGGTTCACTTAAAACAACTTTCATAAGGACTCGTAAAGAAACGGAAATTATTAAATAAATAAACTCGAACTAACTTCAATAAACTCCAACTAACTTTAAATAAACTTATTAATGATTATTAAAATTAACGTATCGAATTATGATGAAATTAATTAATTAGCTAAGCATATATATATAAATCGTTAAATGATGTAATTAAATTCAAAATAGCAATTAAAAGAATTTTATCCAACTTAATAAAATACGGGGTGTTACAATCACCCCATCTTTTAAAAAGTTTCGTCCTCGAAACTTGAAAGTATAAATGAAAGGTTATAAAAATAAAACTGGAATTGGAATCGGTAACCAAAACATTTTAAAGGTTATTTATCGTAAGAATCAAAATTCTTTCAAAAGTTTCAAATAAAATTTTTCCGACAGAACCAGACTCTCATCAGAGGAACGGAAGTGTTCTCGTTACGTATTCAAGAACATCACATTCCAAATCAAAGATAAGGTCAAAAGGCAAATCATTTGTATAAATCAAAAAATCAAAATACCTTCAAAAACATTAATGAAGAGTTTTCAAAAATATAAGTCTCATTCATGGAACGGAATTGCTCTTGTCGTGCACATAAGAACGCTAACTTTCCAAGTCAGAGACAAATTTAAAACAAAAACTATTCGCCGACAAGCGTAGAACAAGTTATCAAACGTCTCCAATAACTAGTTCTAACATCCGATCAATGTTAAAATCAAAATAAGAGAAAGGTAATCTACTCAAATTTTCTTTTGCAAAAAGCCAAAATAGAAATAAAGGTTTCACTTTTAAACCCAAATGGGGGTCAAATCCCTGAAAATGTAACATTAAACTTTGACAAAGAAGTCATAAATAGATCAAAGTTAACAGAAATTGGATAAAATTTAAAGAAATCTCGGGTTTAGCGATTAAAATCATGATAAAGAAGTCTATACTCAAGGAACAAATATGGAATTAAATCAATTTTTCATTTTCAAATCTTTAAAAATAGGTTAGGTTTGCAGAAGTGACATAAACTTTTAAGAATGAATCGAAATTGGTAGCTTGAAAGTTTAGAAGTTGTACAAAAAGGAAAGTAACTTAGATAGCATAAAAACAAAGTATGTTAAGAGAGCTCAAACTTAACCAACAAGAGAGCTATAATGACTTTCATAGGGTAAAAATTGAAGTCAAAATTACAAGGATGTCAAAGATAGAGTTTCACAAGATACGAGTGTCAAACTTAAAGGAGGATCAAGATGAAGCGAGGAAATGAGGTATGAACGGTAACGCTTATGATCAAGGAGAAAGGGAAATTAGACAACAAGGAAACGCCAGATACTCAAATATCAAACAACAATGTCATCACTCCACTAAGGAAACAAAGGGTAATAACCAGGTCAGGAAATGATAGGAAATTTAAAAAGGGATATATGAACATGTCAAGATGTGAGACTAAAAAAGTCGAATCATAAAGATAACTAGTTACCAACCAAAAGAAGAGATATTAGAATTAGGAAGGTATTCAAGACAAGGAAATAACGAGTAAACTTTTATACTTAAGAATCAAATCCAACCAATGTATGAACGAAAGGGAGGAAAACGATTAATGGTACGAAAGAGGATTTTTAAGGCTTAATCCATACGCTTCCTAAAACTTAAGGTTCTCTCTAAGAAGGTCACGCCTATTAGGGTATTGTACCTTCATGACAAAACGACCAAATCCCAAACAAGGGTTAAGGTAAAATAAACGCTCGCTTAAGGGGTGATAAATCAGTTAGATACTTCTTCCACCTATCTTATCACATATTAGGATTTCCCTAAATCAAATCTACCACTCAAGTATAAAAGCATCTCTTTATCTCAAGCACTCGACCCAACCTCAATGTTTTAAAAACCAAAGAATGAATTGACAAAGACTTCTCAACAAAGTTCTCAAGGAACAACTAACACCAAATCACATTCCAAATCTATACGGGATTGTTAACATCTAAAAATGGGTTTTCTTCCAAATTCATATTCTAAACTTATCTCATGTTTACTCCTAAGGTGACGACGCTCTACCTACTAAGCTTTCAAATCCCAAACATAAACAACAAAGCCAAGTTCTATAACTTTAATTACATAGGCAACTCATTCCTAACACAAAGAATCCACCAATCGATTATACTCACTTTGTCAAGGAACTAGGTATAAGAATCACTAAGTATGTCTCATCACATTACCTAGGTCTTTCTAACATCACATCCTCTCAAAACCAGGGTTAAGGGTCAGACACAAACAATCTCCTCAAAAGTCGAATTTTCCAACTGTAGATACCCGTATCCGTCGATATTGGAATTTATAGAGAACCCGACAAACACCCGATGATGATAGGACACATGTATTCTTTAGTTGTCATTGTCATTATTTGGGTTCGTTTTACGATGTAGAATGGGCGTCGTCGATGAAGTATTTTATTAATTTAAATGATATTTAAATTAATGTTTTTTTAGTGATTTCATTTTATTATTTTAAATGATATTTAAATTATGGTTTTTTAGGTGAATTCAATTTATTTTATTTTATTTGGAATTTATTTTCCCAAGTTTATTTTATTGAAAATAAAATAAATAATTGATTTGAAAAATCAATTTATGAATATATTTGATTTGAAAAATCATTTATTTTAATGTGTTAATTGATTTGAAAAATCGATTTTTAAAGCGAAGAAAACTCGTTTTAGAAGCATGTTTTTGAGCTCGATTTTAGCTCGGTTTTTGGGCCCGTTTTCTTTACGAGTTGGCACGAATATCGAGTACACTAACCAACCTAAGCCTCTACCCATCCACCCTTGTTCGAACCCCCTATCCACGGCCCAAATTCCATCCCCAAACACCCCCCAACCAGCCCGCGCATACAAACAGCCCCCCTGTTTTGCGTGATGAATCCCGAGCCCAAAACCCGCTCCAAATACCACCAAAACCCGTACCCATTAACCCTAACCCATACCCTAGTATCCTACCCATATTACCCTAGCTTAATCACCAAGAAAACCCCTCTCAAACCCTCACAAAAGCTGCTGGACAGCAGCTATGCGTGAGCAGGCCCGACTGCCTCTCCCTCTCTTTTACCCTACTTTAACTCCTTATAAATACCACCCCTTCACCATACATTCATTCCTCTAAGTTCTCCCCACATCCTACCATCACTCACAAGCTTTAAACCTCAGAAACAAACCCTAATTGCCTCTCAAAATCCCTCCACAAAACCGACATACAAACTGAAACTGTTTGTGTGTCTTCCTCGAAAAACAATTCGTTCCTCCCTCAAACCTCCATCAAAACTCGATTTTCTTGTTCCTAATTAACCACATAACATCCATCTACACATTAGACAAAGATTTACGAGCCAAATTGCCCTTGAGAGTACACGAAATCCCTCAAAAAACAGAGTGTTATACACTCTTTTTTTGTGTTTGTTCTTGTCTGTCCAGTTCTGTTTGTGCTCGTCTTTCGTGCCCAATAACTCAAAACGAGCAGGGGTTGCTTTAAGATCTCTGTTCTCCTCTCTTTCTAGTTTTCAAAACATCTTTTCTTTTATCGAATTTTCGTCGTGAAACGAGGGAGTAATCATCGTTTGAAAGTTGCTGTCCAGATTTGTCAAAAAACGCGTGTTTGCTTTGTTTCTTCGTCGACGACGGCCTCTCGAGATAAAATCTACCATCGATTACGACCCAAGACGGTGTCAACGATACATGTAGGTTGAGGGTGCATCAAATCCTCCTCTTTCTCCCTTTTTATTTCGTTTTTTATGCTTGTTCTTTTATAGTTTGTTTTATTCGTTTATCGTTTTTGTTTATCGATTGTTTAATTAACTATGAAACTAGTTTAGTCCGAGTATGAGTTAAAGTACCACCATGAACACCCGCGTTGACTTGAGATGGGAAAATAAACCGCTACTTCAGTCGGTCGTACACCCCCGTCTCATTTACATATCCTCGTGTTCAAGGTAGGGCATAAATAAAACGAATTTCTAACTTCGCTCTTCGCTTTTGACCCCTTTGTTATTTCGGCCAACTCGACACACCCTAGGATCCGTTGTATGTTAGTTTAACCTCTGATTGTTAACATATGACGTATTTAGACGACATTCGATCATTTTAATAACCTAATTAGACATGTTAGGTGGCATCGACATAGCTTTTAAAATCGATTAACAATTCTATAACCTAATTGAATACATCTTTCTTATCACTTGATTTCTCGCTAGCATAGGAGTGCGTGATTAGCACCTTCCTATTAACACTCGACGAGTAAGCATTAATCTTATGATATTGTGACCTAATTGGACCCTTTAGGCCGTGTAGAATACACACTCGCGCGTTTCTTCTCAATCGATCAACCTGTTTTATAACTTGTTTTCTAACTCGTTTTCTAATCCGTTTCGCAATCATTCGATCTAACCAATGAACCTAACCTAGGAACTAGGATAGCCTTGTCTTGGCCGTGAGGGTGGTCGTGGTTTGGGCCGTGAGCTTGGCCGTCTTCTTTGTCTTTCTTGCTTCGTTTTTTTATACCTTTGGTTCCTCGTTGTTTCGTTGCTTGTAATTTGTAATTTGTTTATCGAGTTTTAATTTTTGAGCTTGTTTTACTTTTATTGAGTCAAAACCTCTTCAAAAAACCTTTGTCTTGTTTGGTTAGACGGTTGTTCCCCAATGCTTGTAGGAGCGTAGTAAACCGCATGTTGTTTAAAGCAACATGGCCTGGTTTATGCTAATGCATGCTTTGATGCGTAGCCTTATGCCTAATTCGATGAGATTAAGTGAAAGCACGCATTACGAGGAGTGACCCAAGGCCGTGTGTCATGTAGGCCGTGAGTCACCCCTTTGTGCACGGTTTTCTAGGCCGAATGGCCGTGTATTGCGTCGTGTGTATAGCGTTGTATTTAGATCGAGTTGTATCTTTAATTTATCGTTGCGTCGGCATGAAATGCCTGGTTTGTAATAGGTAGATCCCAACGGCTCCCCCATTCCCCCTTAAGCCTTGCTTGCTTTGTTTTGTATGTTGTTAGATCAATCAACCCACATGCTAAATTACAACTTTGACAAAGTTAGTTTAGTTGCATCTAAAACGACATAGAAATTGTTGTCACATGATAGGGTTAAAACAACGTTTGCATATCATACATCGTAGTAGCTATGACCTTGTTTGAAATCCGACACTTGACTTAGTAGAGGCCGTTATCGACGGGCGGGGTTAGGTGTTATGGGCTTCCTAACACGTACCCTCACCCCTTACTCAAGATCTTTGGTTTGTGGATCCGTCTAAATACCATTGGATTACGAGAGTCATTCAAATCAAGTGATATAGGGTACAAGTCTTTATCTTTAATCACTCGTAGTCGATTGGCTTTATGCTTTTCGATGAAAGGTGTAAAGTTGACTTGAACGGTTCCAAGTTCCCAAAAAACTTGGTGGCGACTCTAATATGTCTTAATTCGATTCGAAAGAACCTCGAGTCGATTATGCCTAGTGTGGATCCCGCGGACGCAGCCTCCGAGGGCCTTGTCCACGGTTTGGCGACTCACTGGGAAAAGAGGACTAGTTACACTTTGTTTCTAGGGTCTTTTCCTCCGAGGTGAAACTTGAAAAGAAAGTGTTGGAAAGTAAAACATTACTCATAGTGCTACGATTCATGCATAAACCCTTAAGGACTTGCCCGGGCCGTCCCAGCGTTTCTTCGTGATGCGTGGGGGGCGACGTCCCACTATGCTAGGAAGCTGCACATTGCTCGCTTCCACTTCACCTTGCGTGGTTCTTGATGGTGGGGACGATCTTCTAGGTACTCTACCTTAAGACACCTTGCTCTATAAGACCGCAAAAGGATGGAGGGCATAGACCTTCTTATAGAAGACTTGCCGAGACTTAGAGATGTCTAGGAGCATACATCCTTACAACATGAGAATGACAATGTGCAATTTGTTTTCCCGAGTCTTTTTCGAAATTTCCCATGTCCTTTTCAAAATCGAACTTTTGAACAACTTACTTTCAAAATAGCATGGTTTTAAAAACGCGGAATGCTGCCCAAATAGGACTAGAATTTTCGACCCAAAATGAGCTTTTATAGTAGGCATGTCGCCCCTTTTCAAATCTCATTTTCGAATCAATCTTTCGTTTTTTTCAAAACCAATCCAAAATGCCTCTCGAACCTCAACCAAGCATGAAATGCGTCGAGTCGTGTCCGGGTCATGGCCGTGTTAGGCCGGGTGTGTTTCGTTCTAAGAGTCTAGAACACGACCTTGTTGGGTCACCCAAGCTCACCTCTTGGGCTTTGAGTCATGTTGGTCGACCATTTGGTCTAGGATAGTCCACAGAAGCGTCCAAGCTAGGCCATTATGGACGTTTCATATGAACCCATGGGCTATGTTAGCCCAATCACGGGTTTAGTCACACCAAGTCCAGTTTAGAATCGAGTTATGACAGTTTGAGTCATGTCGTTTTGTCGAGTCTAAAATGAACCGGTGTCTAGATCCAACCGTGAGTCGAACCCTTATTTAGTCAATCTCAAGTCGAGTCTTTGTTTGAGTCAAGTAGGGGTCGTGTCCTTAAGTGTGCAGGGGCTCTTACTTTAAATATTGACTCAGTACGGGGTTTTCTTGTAGAAAGGCCGCCAAAAACCCGACGTCAAGCAATGGAAGATGCTGTTAACAAGCTCACTGAGGCCGTGAACCTCATGATGACCCGAATGGACGCAATCGAATCTAAGGCGGGGAAGATTCCCCTCCACCTCTGACCGATCCGGAGAAACGGTTCAAGTTCATCGAAGACCGTTTGAAACTCTCCCGGGGGAAGAACATTCACTATGAGAATGCTAGGGCCTATGCCCCGATTCAGGATAAGTTGCCCACGAACATGGTACTCACCGACATCCCAAAGTTCAAAGGCACCAAGATCCATCCACCATGTTAAGGCCTATAAAGGGTACTTAGCACTCGAAGGGAGTACCTGCGATATGCTCTCCAAATTTTCGCCCAATCTCTGGGTGAACACCCAAAGGCGTGGTTCTATAATCTTGACCTCAAGAACTTCCCCACTTTCTAAGATATTACGGTGGAGTTCTGTAAGCACTATGCTGACAATGTTGAGATTCAAACCAACATAAGGACTTTGGAAGTGATGACACGAAGGAAAAAGAGGGCTTTACTTGAATTCCTCGCAAGGTGGCGCTGAAAAGCGTAAAACTAGCTAAGAAGCCTGATGAAGTCGAAATGGTAGATAAGTTCGTGAAGAATTTACGACCTGTTTACCGTAATGCTCTAAAATACCAAAATTTTGGTTCTTTCAAAGAATTGATAAGGATCGGGATAAAGGTAGAGGACGATGTCCGAATTCTTCAAGCCGAGAAGCCAAAGGGATACCAAGGGGCTTCGTCATCTAAAGCAAAAGCACCCGCAGCCACACTTTGTTGAAACTGTCAATCTCTTAGATGGACAAGTAAAAAGGCCTCCGCGCCAAGCTCCGAGGGTATTCACCGATATCGGGTGCACTTACGCCTATGCTCTCCAAAGGCTCATGGCCCAAGGAAAGTTGAAGCCCATTGGTCCAACTCCGGATCCACCTGTTGAACAACAAGGCAAATGGTACAAACCGAATGCCTCTGTGCCTTTCATCAAGGGAAGGGACACGATCTCGAAAGGTGCTTTAGACTAAAGCACGAAATTCAAGATATGATTGAGAACGCGGGCGCTCCCAATCCCGGCCATAAAGCCCAATAACGTCACCAATCCGTTTGGCGACCACACTAACTTTGTCTCTACCGAAGATAGTGTCGATTACTCTCACTTGATTCGCCCATGTCGTCTAAAAGGGGTTTTCGTCGGAAGAATATTCGTAGATTGCTCCGAATTCCTACCAAGCTCGAGAAACGAGATTACATTCGGGGATTTTGTTGTCGATTTTACTCCTTACATACTCCGAAGCGGCAATGAAATCAATGGCGTTTGGACTGATGACGAGGATGATGTTTACCTCGTCAAAGGTGCGACAATTCCTCACACCCAAGAAGAAATCTTAAAGGTGAGGCAAGATGCCCTAGAGTCAAACCATTTGACTAGATCCGGACGCCCGTATCGTGTGGAGAAAGCTAAAGATATCCCGAACAAGACACCTCTCAAAGAGCCAGTAGTGTTCGAAGTTCTTGGCGAAGGGTCGACCTCCGAGGCTTCCCTCATCAAGCAACTCCAAAAGACTAAGGCCGACGTATCTATCTGGCAACTTATCCTGAGCTCTTTCGAACATCGTCAAGCTTTGTTACAACCTTTGATGAACATGACCGTGTCGTTGAATACTACTCCTGCGGACATGGTCACTCACATCGCCCAGAATCGGCCTCAGATTACCAACGCTGTGACATTCTCCGACGAAGATCTGCCACCGTTCGGGCCTCGACATAACCTGGCCCTCTATATTGCTACCGTGTGTCTCAACAAGCACATCCCTATGACTTTGGTTGACGACGGATCGGTACATCAACGTACTCCCTCTCCGAAAAACGGCGCATATTCCGGGCTTGGAGAAGAATGACTTCATCCCCACTACGCAGACATTCGGGCATTCGATGGCACTGCAAGCGTCGAGTGAGTGGACTTATCGACCTGGTAGTACGGGGATGGGCAAGTGGAAAAGAAAATAAGTTGCCAAGTAATTGAAATATGCTCATCCTTCAACTTATTGTTGGGAAGGCCCCGGATCCATGCCGCAAGGGCCGTAACGTCAACGCCGCATCGAAAAATCAAGGTCCCACTCAATGGCAAAACCGTCACCATTGACGCCACGCCAATTACGGGGGGGAGGAGACATTACTTCCGAAGTAAGGGTCGAAGCTACCAATGACGCATGTGGTTTCGAGATTGTCAATATGATCGAGCCGAACTCCGGCGCGAGAATATGGATCTATACACGGAAGCCATGCCTGCAAGTGATTCTCAAGACTGGAAATACTTCGGTTTCTCTCTATACCCTAGAAAGGAGGGTACATTCGAGTTGAAACCACCAATAGCCAAAGGAGTAACGTTCGGGCTTGGATATGAGCCCACCGGGAAAGATCTGCTGGAAAAGAGGGGAAGAACGATCGAAGATCGAGATATTAAAATGGGACCGTATCACCTAACTCTAAACGGTCACTTCGTGAGAGCTGGGGAAGAACTCCCTTGCATGGACTTCCCCGAACCTATCTTTGACCCAAAGAAGAACCTTATGGTCCCAGGAATCGAAGTATTCCAAGATTGCTACTACATCCCTGAAGACATTCGACCGTGATGATGCCGGTAGAAACCAAACCGGATCCAATAAATGACGAGAAAGCTATGGGTCTTCTTTTCGGTGAAGAAAGAAATCACCAATACCAAACGAAGATTTGGTAAGCATGATCTGAGAAGCGGCGGTTCGACCCATCTACCCTCATCACCGATGTGGATCCTCTTAGGACCAACACGGGGTGGCGGAAAACAATCAAGTGGACTGACAACAAAGGACTTCTTTTCAAGTTGACGACGGGAGAAGGAGAGATGTTCAAGCCGGTGATGTTACCGATTCTGAGTCTGAGTCGGAGTCTGAGTCTGAGTCTGAGTTAGGTCCTAAGATTGAGTCTAAGGAGTCAGGTGTTGAAAATACCCCTCCCCTAGCTTTCCCTTCCTATGCACCTTTTCCTAATGGTGGTATTCCGGGGCCTGTCCCGAATACCCCTATCTCGCCACTGAGCTCTGATCAGTTGGCTCAAATGTTAGCGCATTTCGCGCAATTTCAAATCAATAATAATATGAACCAGTTTGCTTACGACTTGTCTTACTTACATTGCAATTCAAATTTTGAAAATGATTGTTTTAATAATGACATTGAGACTGAGGTCGAGGATGAACAGTTGGTCGAAGAAGAAGAAGAAGAAGAAGAAGAAGAAATGGAACCACCTCTACAGTTGATAAAAGGGTTGGAAGAGTACGAACAGAAAACCTCGGTCATCGAAGATACCGAAACTATCAATGTAGGTACAACCTTAGAACCACAGGAGCTTAAAATAGGAACTACTTTAAGTCCCACCGAAAGACAGGGGTTCATTGATTTGTTGCATGAGTTCAAAGATGTTTTCGCATGGTCCTACAAAGACATGCCAGGCATTGATAGGGAAATTGGGGAACACAGGATCCCAATCAAGCCGAGATATAAGCCATCAAGCGAAACTACGCAAAATGCATACAGATTGGTCTCTGAAAGTCAAAGAAGAAATCGACAAGCAACTCAAAGTTGGGTTCATCAAGGTGTCGAGTACTCGACGGGTGGCTAACGTCGTACGAAAGTGCCCAAGAAAGATGGTAAAGTTCGGGTTTGTGTCGACTTAGGGATTTAAACAAGGCAAGTCCGAAGGACGATTTCCCATTGCCTCACATCGACATCCTGGTTGACAACACGGCAAAACACGCGTTCACTCGTCCTTTATGGATGGATACGCCGGTTATAATCGGATCAAGATGGCGATAGAAGATATGCATAAGATCGCGTTCGAACGCAATGGGAACCTATTGCTACACAAAGAATGCCTTTTGGGTTGATAAACGCAGGGGCTACATACCAGAGGACCGCGACAACATTGCTAAATGATATGATGCACAAGGAAGTCGAGGTTTATGTCGACGACATGATTGTCAAGTAAAAGGAGCGTGATGGCCACCTTGGTACGCTACGCAAATTCTTCGAGCGACTGCGCAAGTATAACATGAGGTTGAATCCACAAAATGCGCATTCGAGTCACATCCGAAGAAACTGTTGGGTCACATCGTTAGCCACCGTGGCATCGAGGTGGACCCATCGAAAATAAAGGCCATAATGGAAATGCCTCACCCGAAAACCGAGAAGGAAATTCGAGGTTTCCTGGGAAGAATCAAATATATAAGTCGGTTCGTGGCAAGGCTAACTATGATATGCCAGCCAATTTTCAAGAAATTGAAGGTCGGGGAACACGTCGTATGGGATGATCACCGCTTGTCAAAGCTGCGTTCGATAAGATCAAAGAAATACTATCTTCCCCTCCCGTGCTCAGCCCACCAACGGCCGGGTTACCACTTTTGTTGTATCTTACGATTCTGAGATCTTGCCGCAATGGGGGCAATCTTTGTCAAGCAGATAGTCGATAAAGAGGAAAGAGCAATTTACTACATTAGTAAAAAGTTCTTGGAGTATGAAGTCAAGTATACTCAGCTCGAGAAGACATGTTTGGCCTTAGTATGGGCGACGAAGAAGTTACGACACTACATGCTCAGTCATAGTGTCTGCATCCACTCGAAGATGGACCCAATCAAATACTTGTTTGAAAAACCGGTGATCGAACGGGTGTCAAGATGGACTTTAATGCTTTCCGAGTTCGACCTGAAATATGTACCGCTAAAAGTGATAAAGGGAAGGGCGGTTGCAGACTTCCTGGCGGATAACCCGATAGAAGAAACTGAGGTTGTGGATACGTGGTCGTTTCCCGACGAAGATATCGTTCACATAGACAATGATACGTGGGACCTCTATTTCGATGGAGCATCGAACTATAGGGGATACGGGATAGGAGTTCTACTCATTTCACCGGAAGGTGAACATGTTCCCATTTCGATCAAGTTGGACTTTAACGTCACTAATAACGCGGCTGAATATGAAGCATGCCTACTCGGTTTGCACAGTGCTCTCGAGTTAGGCATCAAAAAGCTTGTAGTACATGGGGACTCGTCACTAGTGATCAATCAAGTGGCCGGGACGTGGAAAACCCGAAGTGATAGCTTGGCTCCGTACCAAGCGAGAATCGAGGAACTAGAAAAGTTGTTCGCCGGTCAAGTACGTGCACCTCCCGCAGACGAAAAACCGGTTCTTGATGCACTATCAAAACTAGCTGCTCTGATCAACATACCTGATCATATGGATACTATGCCGATATGTGTCGAACGAAGATCATCACCTGCTTATGTTAATGTAATCGGAGACACAGAAGAAACCGAGGCCGAACCTTGGTATCATGCTATTCTGAAATTTAAAGAATCAGGAGAGTATCCACCCGACATGGATAACCGCGGAAAGCGCGCTATTCGAATGCTAGCCGCTCAGTTCGTTAGAACCAATGACGGACAATTGTACAAAAAGACCGCGCAAAATATCCTTCTGCGATGCATAGACTCACCAACTGCGAAAAGAGTCATGGAAGAAGTCCATGACGGAGAGTGTGGCCCACACATGAATGCCCATATGCTGGTTCGTAAAATCATGAGATTAGGGTATTATTGGACCACGATGGAGACAGATTGTCGCCAATATGTCAAACATTGCCATAATTGCCAAATCTTCGCAAACGTATCGAAAGATGTGCCGCCATCACTGTTATATACTTTGACATCACCATGGCCTTTCTCAACATGGGGAATCGACATTATTGGAAAGGTCAACCCATCTGGAACAGGTGGGCATTGTTTCATGTTAGTCGCCATCGATTACTTCACGAAGTGGGTAGAAGTGAAATCATACAAGGTTCTACAAGCAAAGCAGGTAGCAAAGTTCTTTCAGAATGAAATCATTTGCAGATATGGGGTGCCGCATGAGCTCATTAGCGACCATGGCACTCACTTCCAGTCTGAAACCGCTAGTAATACTTGAAAAGTATAAAATCAAACACCACAAGTCGTCACCGTATCGACCTCAAACGAATGGTGCAAAGTGGAAGCCGCCAACAAGACAATCACTGATTCTCGGAAAATGATCCGACAATTATCGCGAATGGCCGGAGAAGATACCGTTCGCACCGCGGGGGATACAGGGTTGTCTATTCGCACGCCCACCGGAGCAACTCCGTTCTATTTGACATATGGGATGGAAGCAGTCCACCCATCGAATTAGAGGTACCTTCTTTAAGGATTCTCATTAGAAAGTCGGTCCCTGAAGCCGATGGGCCGCAAGCCGGTATGATTCCTTGGTCATGCTCGACGAGCGACGGTTAAATGCGTTACACCATGTTCAACTCTATCGTAAAAGGATACAAAGAGCATTTAACAAAAAGGTGAAACCTCGAGGAATAAAGGATGGGGATTTGGTCCTAAAGTCCAGGCGCGCTTTACTACCAATCGACCCGAGGGGAAAATTCAAGCCGAATTGGGCCGGTCCTTACTGCTAAAGAAAATATTATCGGGAGGCGCAATCGACGACATCTAGATGGAAATGACTTTGCGAATCCGACGAATTTGGATCAATCAAGAAATACTATCCGTAGAACTCATTCTCAATGTCGTAAAATAAAATTTTGAATTGCGGTGCTCGTGAGCGAGTCTAGGCCGCAGCATTTTTGCTTCGCTGCTTTTTGTGCGTTATAAATCGATGATTGTAGCGCGTTTGTTTTGTGGAACTACGAGCTCGGTTTGATTCTGTTGATAACAGATACGTAGGCAGCTCTTTAAAAGAGTACAACCGACCCTTCCTTTAAATAAAATGAAATTTTATGCAGAAACTGGGAATTTTAATAGATAGTAAGTCTTATTAAAGATCGGGCGATGCCCATTACATCCTTCAAAAGAAAAAGGAAAACAGCTAACAACAAATAATAAGTAGTAGTATTAAATAATAGATTGGAGTCGAAGGCTCCTACATCTTCTTTTTCCCTTTGCCTTTTGGGTCACGTGACCGAGGCTCCTGCAGAGGAGGGGTAGTTGCGTTCTGTCTAGCGCGCTTCTTAGGAGGAATCGTCATTTCCTCTCGAGGGCCCAGCCTATCTTTTACACTCAAGCGAGGACCAAGCCTCCCTTCTAAGGCTGAGCCCGAGTGTGCCTTTGAACCCAACCGTTCCCACACACCTGTCGCCTGTGAGTCAGTCTTAGGAGTCTCCTCAGTCTTAGTTTCAGGTCCAGATGCAGACGAAAGATCGTTAACAAAGAAGTCGCGATCGCCGCTTTTTGTCATAATATTTGATGTCGACAAGCTCATCCTTCCGACACAAGTCCTTACCTGATTCGGTCTTCTCTTTCAGCCATTTAGTATAAGACGGGGATACCCAGGTAGTCTGAGGGCGCGCAGATACGTACCAAAGACGCCTTTGGTGCCACCTCCTGAGCCAATCATCACATATAGAGAATTCGGCTCTCCGCTCGTCCCGAACAACCTCACACTTGGGAATTATTTGTCTACGGCCCATCCGGCGCAGACGCGGTCGGGTAAATGTGAATAGACCTCTCTAAACCCGGTAGTTGCAAACGTCTGTCTTGTCATCTTCCTAAGGATAGTAAAAGATTTGAGGCGAAGCCAAGGCATGAACCAAAGAAAGAGGGCGACCTTCCCCTTCTGTCAGTTTGTTTCGCCAATAGGCAAGGTCATTTTGATGCTCGTCTTCATACCGCTTGGCACGCATAGTCAGCATACGAGCGAGATATGAGCTGGGCTCACGCGGCGGGGCGAAGAGCCAAAATCTCTCGCAAAGCCACACCTGAAAAAAAGAGAAAAAAAAAAATTAAAAAAAAAAAAAAAAAAAAAAAAAAAAAAAAACGCGAAAGAAAGAGACGAAAGAAAAAAAAGAGAAGAAAAAAAAACGTGACAAAAAAAAAAAAAAAAAAAAAAAAAGAAAAAAGAAAAAAGAAGGAAAAAACGGAATTATGGCAGGAATCGTGGCAGAATACAGCAAAATCGTGGCAGAATACAGCAAAATCGTGGCAGAATGCAACAAAATCGTGACAAAATCGTGGCAGAATGCAACAAAAATGTGGCAACAACACAAGAATTGTGATAAAAGGAAAATTAATCAAGGATGCGAAATCAGGAGAATAGATTTTGTTACCTGCAATAGACGGGAGCATCCCGACCAATCGGCACCAGGGTTCATTTTCTTAGCATCCAAACCCCGGAGGGTTTCAGCAAGAATAATCCAGGAAGGGTTATGTCCCGTCTCCATCTGAGACACAATAGACAAAAGCTTCGCTTGTCCTACACAAGTTGTCTTGTTCATCCTACCTTCGAAGACATAGAGGTGTAACATGATCAATCCAAAGGCCCCCGCTGACGATCGGGCAAGATAAATCTTTGTTTCGCAAGAAACAAAATTTCCGATGAATAGCAAGAAGATTGACTTCGTCACCGTAACTATCCCCGGACTCCGTCCGGAAAGGCCAAGGCAGTCTAGATATGTTCCACGCCACCCCGAACGAAATTTTGGTATAGCGGTATGGCCTCGATCCCATCCTCCCGGGCGGCAAAACTCTTCGTAGAGGGCGGATCTCCCCTCGGAAAAGCAAAGACATGGTTATAAGGATCCCAATAGCTAAGGCGGTGTTCCAACAACGCAGTTGAAGGGGATCCGCGTAAGGGAAGTAATTGCGCCAGTTGAGCGGTCTTTAATTCTTGTCTCTCTACGCCAGTGAAATATGTCTCCCACGCTCGCATAGCACTCGCTAGATTATTCATAATGATTTATGTTATTTGCACCAGTTTGGGGGAAAGTAGAATAAATTTGGCAATACAGCTCTTCCTTATATATAGAAAGTATAAGGGGAGGAAGCATCTAGGATGACACCCCTAGGGTGCCGTTTTTTCTGAGCCGTGTGGGCTTCGGGTCGCGCGCCTCTTAGGACCGCCCCAGTTCACACCAGTCTTTGGCACAATGCATCGGGTTTTCGCACATCTATCGCATTTTGGGGAGCGCCGGAACGGCCGATTTACATTTCTACCCTCGACGAGTCCATATTGAATTAAAGCCCGTGCACACTTACGGTTTTATTTTCCTTTTTTGTTTTACGGTAGCGGGCTACGCCCACGTTGTTTACCGGTCGGACAGAGTGTCTGAGTCGTATTTCATGCTCACCCGTCAAGGTTCGATTTCAAAAATTTCAAAATTTCAAAATTTCAAAAATTCAAAAATTCAAAAACTTTTTGCGAATTGTGGATAGATGATACAAGTAGTAGAATCTTTTTGGGTCGATGGCCCAATTATCCAAAATTTCAAATTCAAACTTCGGGTCGATGGCCCAATCATTCAAAATTTCAAATTCAAACTTCGGGTCGATGGCCCAATCACACAAAATTTTCAAATTAAATTTTCGGGTCGATGGCCCAATCATTCAAATTTTTCAAATTCAATTTTGGGCGATGACCCAATCTTTCAAAATAATCCAATTTCAAGATCGATGATCCAAATGTGCTTATGTGATGATTATTGCTAGTACGTTTTGTGTTCCAATTGTAGCAGGATATATGCTTCAACTGGGGGCTCTAAAGTCTTCGACTTTAGAGCCATTGCAAACTGGGGGCTCTGAAGCCGTTGGCTCCAGAGACCATTATCAAGATGTAAAGGATGACATCCACCAACGATTCAATTCAATACAAGAGTATGAGATGGAAGAATTCCATAGTCGAAAGCGAGATGAGGAAAGCGGCGGCAACCTCCTTGGAAAGTCCCGTCCCGTTCGGACAAGTGCCGCAGATGATAAATTTCGGGCAAATGTCGTGAGACGATGAATTTTGGACAAACGCCAGGCAGATGATAAACTTTGGGCAAGTGTCGGCGATTCTTGCCGAACTACGACGCGGGTTTGATTCCGTCAAAAACGGATACGTAGGCGCCTAAGGATAAGGCTCAACCCACCATTTATGCAATTTATGGGTCGATGACCAACGATGATATTTCGACGCAACGAAGCAAGAGTCAATCCCCAACGAAGTTTCGGTATGATCTCTTCTTATGGTCAAGAGCTTATATACGCAAGTCTAATGGACTATAAACGACCCTCGGAATCCTCGGGTCGAAAGGGACTGGGGTATGCTTTGACTTTCGCCTTGTCCAAGCCTCGGTCAAAGTGGGGGCTCTGTAGATACCCGTATCCGTCGATATTGGAATTTATAGAGAACCCGACAAACACCCGATGATGATAGGACACATGTATTGTAACACCCCCATACTCCAAGTGCCTTACCAGGACCACTCAGGTATGGAGACATCACCATCTCGGTTGCCCGAGGTATGATAATCAAATAGACAAAATAGAAACAACATTTATTATAAGTGCTTTAATGAAAAGTTACAATCCTCAAACCAATCGAAAGTACAATACATTATTCCAACTAATGTTTCAAAATGAAATGTAAATAAAGACTAAACTACAAATGGAAGACTCTATCGTCATGTCGTGGCCATCCCCACTATCCAAGTACCATCTCTATACCTGCTCAATATCTGCTCACCATCCCCGAATGGATCACCGCAGTTTTACAAAACAACACCGGGTCGATACTAATCACACAATCAAAACAGATAATAACAATAAGGCAAACAGACAAAATGAATCACACACACATACACACCACACCAACTCCCATCATCATCTCAACACCGATCCCACTGGACCAGCCCGCTGATGGGGGACCGCAGCCGTTCCCACCTAAGCCCCGCTCATCGTACGAGCGATAACCTTGTATCATTAATGTGCACATCCCCTTTAGTGGCGGGTTCCACGAAGGGCGAAACTAGGGCGTGAGATCACTCCCGCAAGTGACCCCACTCAGCCGAGAACGCATCTCGAGAACCATCACAACCAATCACAATCACAATCACAATCACAATCACAATCACAATCAAACAGCTAACTACAACACATCACCAATATCCCATTATGGGACTAATACGAAGTAGGAAATCCTACCCGGAAAGCAAACACGCAGACGATCTAAACAGCTGTCTCAAAACGGCTCCTCTACGAATTCTCCTCCTATCACACATAACACATAAAGGCTACCAATTACTTACTACTCATAAAACCCCCAAACCCTAAATTAGGGTTTGACCAAAACTAGCAAAACATTACAAAAATTATGTTAGAAGCTTACCCTCGACGCAAGGAATCCAACAACACGAAAAACAACGAGAATCGACCGTCGAACTCCGGAATCGTTAAGGATGCGATTAGGAAGAAGAATCTTTCTCTCTTAAACAGGTTTTAGGTTTTGGTAAAAGTGTTTTAAAACAAAGACGAATTGGTTTAAATACCCTAATCGCATAATTAACAAAACCCGCGAAAACTCCCCCGTAAAACCGGGCGCTCGATCGAGTACCCAAGGTACTCGATCGAGTACCCCCCTACTCGATCGAGTGCCCAACAGATCAGAAACTATTTTGCTGCGACACTTACCCTTACTCGACAGAGTAAGGGCTACTCTATAGAGTACCCCCAAGACTATAAATACGGAGTATTACATGTATTCTTTAGTTGTCATTGTCATTATTTGGGTTCGTTTTACGATGTAGAATGGGCGTCGTCGATGAAGTATTTTATTAATTTAAATGATATTTAAATTAATGTTTTTTTAGTGATTTCATTAAATTATTTTAAATGATATTTAAATTATGGTTTTTTAGGTGAATTCAATTTATTTTATTTTATTTTGAATTTATTTTCCCAAGTTTATTTTATTGAAAATAAAATAAATAATTGATTTGAAAAATCATTTTATGAATATATTTGATTTTAAAAATCATTTATTTTAATGTGTTAATTGATTTGAAGAATCGATTTTTAAAGCGAAGAAAACTCGTTTTAGAAGCATGTTTTTGAGCTCGATTTTAGCTCGGTTTTTGGGCCCGTTTTCTTTACGAGTTGGCACGAATATCGAGTACACTAACCAACCTAAGCCTCTACCCATCCACCCTTGTTGGAACCCCCTATCCACGGCCCAAATTCCATCCCCAAACACCCCCCAACCAGCCCGCGCATACAAACAGCCCCCCTGTTTTGCGTGATGAATCCCGAGCCCAAAACCCGCTCCAAATTCCACCAAAACCCGTACCCATTAACCCTAACCCATACCCTAGTATCCTACCCATATTACCCTAGCTTAATCACCAAGAAAACCCCTCTCAAACCCTCACAAAAGCTGCTGGACAGCAGCTATGCGTGAGCAGGCCCGACTGCCTCTCCCTCTCTTTTACCCTACTTTAACTCCTTATAAATACCACCCCTTCACCATAAATTCATTCCTCTAAGTTCTCCCCACATCCTACCATCACTCACAAGCTTTAAACCTCAGAAACAAACCCTAATTGCCTCTCAAAATCCCTCCACAAAACCGACATACAAACTGAAACTGTTTGTGTGTCTTCCTCGAAAAACAATTCGTTCCTCCCTCAAACCTCAATCAAAACTCGATTTTCTTGTTCCTAATTAACCACATAACATCCATATACACATTAGACAAAGATTTACGAGCCAAATTGCCCTTGAGAGTACACGAAATCCCTCGAAAAACAGTGTTATACACTCTGTTTTTTTACATGATTTGTTCTTGTCATCCCGTTCTGTTTGTGCTCGTCTTTCGTGCCCAATAACTCAAAACGAGCAGGGTTTGCTTTAAGATCTCTGTTCTCCTCTCTTTCTAGTTTTCAAAACATCTTTTAAATCGAATTTTCGTCGTGAAACGAGGGAGAAATCATCATTTGAAAGTTGCTGTCCAGATTTGTCAAAAAACGCGTGTTTGCTTTGTTTCTTCGTCGACGACGGCCTCTCGAGATAAAATCTACCATCGATTATGACCCAAGACGGTGTCAACGATACATGTAGGTTGAGGGTGCATCAAATCCTCCTCTTTCTCCCTTTTTATTTCGTTTTTTTATGCTTGTTTTTTTATAGTTTGTTTTATTCGTTTATCGTTTTTGTTTATCGATTGTTTAATTAACTATGAAACTAGTTTAGTCCGAGTATGAGTTAAAGTACCACCATGAACACCCGCGTTGACTTGAGATGGGAAAATAAACCGCTACTTCAGTCGGTCGTACACCCCCGTCTCATTTACATATCCTCGTGTTCAAGGTAGGGCATAAATAAAACGAATTTCTAACTTCGCTCTTCGCTTTTGACCCCTTTGTTATTTCGGCCAACTCGACACACCCTAGGATCCGTTGTATGTTAGTTTAACCTCTGATTGTTAACATATGACGTATTTAGACGACATTCGATCATTTTAATAACCTAATTAGACATGTTAGGTGGCATCGACATAGCTTTTAAAATCGATTAACAATTCTATAACCTAATTGAATACATCTTTCTTATCACTTGATTTCTCGCTAGCATAGGAGTGCGTGATTAGCACCTTCCTATTAACACTCGACGAGTAAGCATTAATCTTATGATATTGTGACCTAATTGGACCCTTTAGGCCGTGTAGAATACACACTCGCGCGTTTCTTCTCAATCGATCAACCTGTTTTATAACTTGTTTTCTAACTCGTTTTCTAATCCGTTTCGCAATCATTCGATCTAACCAATGAACCTAAACTAGGAACTAGGATGGCCTTGTCTTGGCCGTGAGGGTGGTCGTGGTTTGGGCCGTGAGCTTGGCCGTCTTCTTTGTCTTTCTTGCTTCGTTTTTATACCTTTGATTCCTCGTTGTTTTTGATTGCTTGTAATTTGTAATTTGTTTATCGAGTTGTAATTTTCGAGCTTGTTTTACTTTTATTGAGTCAAAACCTCTTCAAAAACCTTAGTCTTGTTTGGTTAGACGTTTGTTCCCCAATGCTTGTAGGAGCGTAGTAAACCGCATGTTGTTTAAAGCAACATGGCCCGGTTTATGCTAATGCATGCTTTGGTGCGTAGCCTTATGCCTAATTCGATGAGATTAAGTGAAAGCACGCATTACGAGGAGTGACCCAAGGCCGTGTGTCATGTAGGCCGTGAGTCACCCCTTTGTGCACGATTTTCTAGGCCGAATGGCCGTGTATTGCGTCGTGTGTATAGCGTTGTATTTAGATCGAGTTGTATCTTTAATTTATCGTTGCGTCGGCATGAAATGCCTGGTTTGTAATAGGTAGATCCCAACGGCTCCCCCATTCCCCCTTAAGCCTTGCTTGCTTTGTTTTGTATGTTTTTAGATCAATCAACCCACATGCTAAATTACAACTTTGACAAAGTTAGTTTAGTTGCATCTAAAACGACATAGAAATTGTTGTCACATGATAGGGTTAAAACAACGTTTGCATATCATACATCGTAGTAGCTATGACCTTGTTTGAAATCCGACACTTGACTTAGTAGAGGCCGTTATCGACGGGCGGGGTTAGGTGTCCTTATGGGCTTCCTAACACGTACCCTCACCCCTTACTCAAGATCTATGGTTTGTGGATCCGTCTAAATACCATTGGATTACGAGAGTCATTCAAATCGAGTGATATAGGGTACAAGTCTTTATCTTTAATCACTCGTAGTCGATTGGCTTTATGCTTTTCGATGAAAGGTGTAAAGTTGACTTGAACGGTTCCAAGTTCCCAAAAAACTTGGTGGCGACTCTAATATGTCTTAATTCGATTCGAAAGAACCTCGAGTCGATTATGCCTAGTGTGGATCCCGCGGACGCAGTTCCCGAGGGCCTTGTCCACACCAACCAAGGTCAACATTCCTCACAAGAAAGAGTACTATCTAATTGCGTTAAGGGAGGATAAGCAAAGAACAAAGGACAAGTTAGGAGTACAAGCGTAGCTTTTAAAGTAAAACAGAAGGGAGTTTAGAAGGAGGATAAGCATCAAGAGATTAAGAATAAGGCGAGATACAAAAAGAACGAGAAACATCTTCAAGGAAGTAGAAGCATTCTTCAAAGGTTGAACAAATCTTCAATCCTCAACAATAGGCACTAAATCTTGATCTTCTTAAAATATAAGTGTCCTTTCAATGGAACGGAGATACTCTTGGCGATCACTCAAGAACATCAATATTCCAATTCAAAGACATAAAAATACATTTTTACACCAACAAATGATAAAACTAATTATCAGACGTCTCCAATAACAAGCTTTAACACTAATTGACGTTAAAACCAGTGAAAAACATTAAAATATTTTCAAAACCTTTAGTTCAAAAATTTCTTTATAATAAGGGTAATAACTCCATTAGCTATAGATAAGCTCACGGTCATCGATCCAAGAACGCAACAATTATTAAATGACAATCAACAAACAGGTTAGTACCTAACAAAGAGTAAACACAAAGAGACTACAACATAAGGTCCTAAGTCTACCCATCTTACCCATCTCTCAAGTTTATTATTTTAAAGTCAAGTTATTTATATTGGGGTGCACAAACGTGCGTCGGGAGCAAATATGCTCGATACCAAACTGTGACACCCTCAGAAATCGCGGAAAAGTAAACACGTAATTTCTAAATAAAAACTGCATGGATATGTTTGTAATAGGTTCATTATAGTAAAAACCTGTAATTTTTAAAACCTGAACCTGTTATAAAGATATCCAATTGGAAGGTGTCAAACATGCAAGGTCCAAAATAAATCTCATGAATGAAACATCGCTAAAGTCGCGAAACAAAGCTATACAACCCAAATATGAGAAAGGGAGACATATGTCCCTAAAATGTATGTGACATAAAAAGTGTATAAGAGTCACAATAAAATAAAGCCAATCTTGGTTCCAAGGTTACTTTGCTCGCTAGCTCGTCCATGTACCCCATATATGCATCACCTACATCATTCGCATTTTATACAAATACGAAAGCCACGATCGATGGGGAGTAACTCCGAGTTCTCCCGACCACGAAATGTCATAATTAATATAACATGTAAACATAAGAATATGAATATGAATAACACATAGCCTTAGCATATAGATGCTAGACAATCGTGCTTATCATGTGAACAACAATATAACAACACATAGTCCTAGCATGCGAATACTAGACCGACTCATACTACACTATCATGTGAATCACATAACATCCAGGAATCCAAACTCTATCAACCATAGCCGGCTTGCATCTCACCTTCTATGATTCATAGAATCATCAAACAAGAAAGGACAATATATCTAGAGACAGGGCATAAGTTACTAGTACAATCAATAGTCACTTTGTAACTCGAGTCTATACCACGAGGTAGGGAAGCTAGTATTTTGGCTCAGAGGTTAATATGAATAAAACATGGCCAAAACACGACTCAACCCTAATCCTAGACTGCACAGACCTAGAGAAATGCGGATAAAACCACCGCACCCAAGACTCATGATAAAACCACATGAGTACCCTAAGGAGTCCACCAAAGGGTTGGCTAGTACTTAAGCCGACCACTTACTCTCAAAATAAGTAACGAGGTCATGCCCCAACTTGGATATAAACCCACCAAGTCGGGAACACAAAGGCTATTAAGCGGTGAACATACACTCGTCAAAGACTATAATGACCTATCTATGATGAAGGCAGAAATACTCACCTAGGACCTAGTCCCAGCTTGAATACTTTAGCCCACACCACACAAGACAAGTAGGACACCCAATTAACCATAAAAGGGGCAAAGAGTCCAAACTTGTACACACAAAAGATCATACACACCCTAGTATATGAAAGGCTACGCAAGAGCATATTCAGCTGACAATCCAACAATATCTCCAATATCAATAATAACCCAAATTCCAGCTAACCGTTAATCTCATAATTCATGAGAACAAGCTAAAATGGCAACAAGGCAAGAAGACTCAAGCATAAGGCATCTAAAGCATCCAACAACCAACATTTGAAATGATAATTACAAATATCAAGGCATAACATAAAACTTCCAATAACAACCAATCTCACCTCAAAGACAAACCCTCGACCCGAGTCCCGCGACGGGTCATCGGTCAAATCGAGGCTGACCGGTTTAAACCTAGTTTGACCAAACTCGTTCGGTCAATCTGCCCACTCGAGTCTTGGCCTGCTTTGGCCCAAATTACAAATTTTATCGCAATATTATTCTCATTCTATTTCTAAGTTCTATCATGTGAAAAACGAAAGTAACACATTATCAATCACCTAAACACTTAACAAACAACAGGCACACATTAACTACTAATGTGACATTAATTCGTCGAGTAACTCGGAATAGTTACCTTACGCTAGCAAAGAGACAAGTAATAACTTGAGAAAGCTTCTAAAACCCAAAATTACTCTTCATCTTCAACCACATATGAGGCACCTAAAATAATTATGTGAAAGGACGATATTAACGAATTATCTTTATATAAAATATGAGACGGAAATTAATTTAATTATATTTTAAATAAACCAAACTAGCGTCAAAACAATTTATAGACACGGCTCAAAAGTTATTATGACAACCTCAAACTCGGCCTAACCACCAACTACACATGGCCTCAAACTCGTGACTTAGCTAGGCCACTGCCTAGGCCACTGCCAAGCTACAGCCAGGAACACGATTTAATATACAATACCCCAAATCCATAGTCCAAATCTGAACCTCAAAGCCATTAATCAACTGACGGTACAAGGGCTATGAATATCTCTCTGCAATTCAACGTATAAAGCTTTATATATCCATCATGATCTCTTTCGTCTCACATATCCCACCTCCTCTTCCATTTATAAATTAGTTACACCTAACATGGCAACCATCCGTAATTCCTTTTATTATTCTAACACAATCATCTTTATCCCAAATAGCATCCCAAAACAATCCATACATGTCAGCATACACCGTCTTAAATATACCACTTACTAGCTAGCATCCCAAATGATCCCTACAGGTCAGTATACACCGTCTCAATCATCTCCACATATCAGTATACACCGTCTCAACTATACAACGGACTAATTAACATCCATAATGATCCCTATATATAATTATACACCGTCTCAACTATAAAACAGACTAACCAGCATTCGAAATAAACATATTTTATAAGTAATATCGATTAACCTATCATTGTTACCTTTTTCCGATTGAACTAATCATTTATGACCAACAAATCTTCTACAAGACCGCCTATTTCAGCATCTACAACCGTCTTATAATAAATAAAGCTGAAAGTATAAATTGGGTTTGTAAAAATACATGACGAAAATGAATTTTACTTACAACGGATTGACGAGAACGACGAAAGGAGCGCTATGGAACAAAAATAGTTGAAAACGGATGACAAACGGAGCACCAGGACGGATTATAGACAAAAGTTGAAGAAGGAACAAACAGAAGGACGAAGAAGGACGAAGAAGAAGAAAAGAGATGTGGGAAAAAGAAAGAATGAGTGACGTGCTTGCTTGCTAGCTATTTATTGTACGTATCTTTCTTCATCGTTAAGTAATTTCGCTCGTTTTTAAAACCGTCTCGAGTTAATAAAATCGGTTTTAGTAAAAGTTTCAGTAATAAAACGGAATCAATAATAAATAAATTTAATGAGTGAAAATAAAGTAAACTCAGCTAGTTAACGTAAATAATACAATATCAGCTTGAATCGGAATTATTAGCGATTTTTACAAAACTAACGGATATTAATAAAAATTGCTAATTTAGTGAAATAAGCTCAAAATAGCTAATTGGACGGTTTTGTTCCCAAAATCCATCTCGGGTTCACTTAAAACAACTTTCATAAGGACTTGTAAAGAAACGGAAATTATTAAATAAATAAACTCGAACTAACTTCAATAAACTCGAACTAACTTTAAATAAACTTATTAATGATTATTAAAATTAACGTATCGAATTATGATGAAATTAATTAATTAGCTAAGCATATATATATAAATCGTTAAATGATGTAATTAAATTCAAAATAGCAATTAAAAGAATTTTATCCAACTTAATAAAATACGGGGTGTTACAATCACCCCATCTTTTAAAAAGTTTCGTCCTCGAAACTTGAAAGTATAAATGAAAGGTTATAAAAATAAAATTGGAATTGGAATCGGTAACCAAAACATTTTAAAGGTTATTTATCGTAAGAATCAAAATTCTTTCAAAAGTTTCAAATAAAATTTTCCGACAGAACCAGACTCTCATCAGAGGAACGGAAGTGTTCTCGTTACGTATTCAAGAACATCACATTCCAAATCAAAGATAAGGTCAAAAGGCAAATCATTTGTATAAATCAAAAAATCAAAATACCTTCAAAAACATTAATGAAGAGTTTTCAAAAATATAAGTCTCATTCATGGAACGGAATTGCTCTTGTCGTGCACACAAGAACGCTAACTTTCCAAGTCAGAGACAAATTTAAAACAAAAACTATTCGCCGACAAGCGTAGAACAAGTTATCAAACGTCTCCAATAACTAGTTCTAACATCCGATCAATGTTAAAATCAAAATAAGAGAAAGGTAATCTACTCAAATTTTCTTTTGCAAAAAGCCAAAATAGAAATAAAGGTTTCACTTTTAAACCCAAATGGGGGTCAAATCCCTGAAAATGTAACATTAAACTTTGACAAAGAAGTCATAAATAGATCAAAGTTAACAGAAATTGGATAAAATTTAAAGAAATCTCGGGTTTAGCGATTAAAATCATGATAAAGAAGTCTATACTCAAGGAACAAATATGGAATTAAATCAAATTTTCATTTTCAAATCTTTAAAAATAGGTTAGGTTTGCAGAAGTGACATAAACTTTTAAGAATGAATCGAAATTGGTAGCTTGAAAGTTTAGAAGTTGTACAAAAAGGAAAGTAACTTAGATAGCATAAAAACAAAGTATGTTAAGAGAGCTCAAACTTAACCAACAAGAGAGCTATAATGACTTTCATAGGGTAAAAATTGAAGTCAAAATTACAAGGATGTCAAAGATAGAGTTTCACAAGATACGAGTGTCAAACTTAAAGGAGGAGCAAGATGAAGCGAGGAAATGAGGTATGAACGGTAACGCTTATGATCAAGGAGAAAGGGAAATTAGACAACAAGGAAACGCCAGATACTCAAATATCAAACAACAATGTCATCACTCCACTAAGGAAACAAAGGGTAATAACCAGTCGTGAAATGATAGGAAATTTAAAAAGGGATATATGAACATGTCAAGATGTGAGACTAAAAGAGTCGAATCATAAAGATAACTAGTTACCAACCAGTAAGAGATATTAGAATTAGGAAGGTATTCAAGACAAGGAAATAACGAGTAAACTTTTATACTTAAGAATCAAATCCAACCAATGTATGAACGAAAGGGAGGAAAAGGATTAATGGTACGAAAGAGGATTTTTAAGGCTTAATCCATACGCTTCCTAAAACTTAAGGTTCTCTCTAAGAAGGTCACGCCTATTAGGGTATTGTACCTTCATGACAAAACGACCAAATCCCAAACAAGGGTTAAGGTAAAATAAACGCTCGCTTAAGGGGTGATAAATCAGTTAGATACTTCTTCCACCTATCTTATCACATATTAGGATTTCCCTAAATCAAATCTACCACTCAAGTATAAAAGCATCTCTTTATCTCAAGCACTCGACACAACCTCAATGTTTTAAAAACCAAAGAATGAATTGACAAA
Source organism: Silene latifolia (assembly GCF_048544455.1). NCBI lineage: Eukaryota > Viridiplantae > Streptophyta > Magnoliopsida > Caryophyllales > Caryophyllaceae > Silene > Silene latifolia. The sequence continues at coordinate 174,287,804 of NC_133538.1, forward strand.
GACTTCTCAACAAAGTTCTCAAGGAACAACTAACACCAAATCACATTCCAAATCTATACGGGATTGTTAACATCTAAAAATGGGTTTTCTTCCAAATTCATATTCTAAACTTATCTCATGTTTACTCCTAAGGTGACGACGCTCAACCTACTAAGCTTTCAAATCCCAAACATAAACAACAAAGCCAAGTTCTATAACTTTAATTACATAGGCAACTCATTCCTAACACAAAGAATCCACCAATCGATTATACTCACTTTGTCAAGGAACTAGGTATAAGAATCACTAAGTATGTCTCATCACATTACCTAGGTCTTTCTAACATCACATCCTCTCAAAACCAGGGTTAAGGGTCAGACACAAACAATCTCCTCAAAAGTCGAATTTTCCAACCATGGTCAACATTCCTCACAAGAAAGAGTACTATCTAATGGCGTTAAGGGAGGATAAGCAAAGAACAAAGGACAAGTTAGGAGTACAAGCGTAGCTTTTAAAGTAAAACAGAAGGGAGTTTAGAAGGAGGATAAGCATCAAGAGATTAAGAATAAGGCGAGATACAAAAAGAACGAGAAACATCTTCAAGGAAGTAGAAGCATTCTTCAAAGGTTGAACAAATCTTCAATCCTCAACAATAGGCACTAAATCTTGATCTTCTTAAAATATAAGTGTCCTTTCAATGGAACGGAGATACTCTTGGCGATCACTCAAGAACATCAATATTCCAATTCAACGACATAAAAATACATTTTTACACCAACAAATGATAAAACTAATTATCAGACGTCTCCAATAACAAGCTTTAACACTAATTGACGTTAAAACCAGTGAAAAACATTAAAATATTTTCAAAACCTTTAGTTCAAAATTTTCTTTATAATAAGGGTAATAACTCCATTAGCTATAGATAAGCTCACGGTCATCGATCCAAGAACGCAACAATTATTAAATGACAATCAACAAACAGGTTAGTACCTAACAAAGAGTAAACACAAAGAGACTACAACATAAGGTCCTAAGTCTACCCATCTTACCCATCTCTCAAGTTTATTATTTTAAAGTCAAGTTATTTATATTGGGGTGCACAAACGTGCGTCGGGAGCAAATATGCTCTGATACCAACTGTGACACCCTCAGAAATCGCGGAAAAGTAAACACGTAATTTCTAAATAAAAATTGCATGGATATGTTTGTAATAGGTTCATTATAGTAAAAACCTGTAATTTTTAAAACCTGAACCTGTTATAAAGATATCCAATTGGAAGGTGTCAAACATGCAAGGTCCAAAATAAATCTCATGAATGAAACATCGCTAAAGTCGCGAAACAAAGCTATACAACCCAAATATGAGAAAGGGAGACATATGTCCCTAAAATGTATGTGACATAAAAAGTGTATAAGGGTCACAATAAAATAAAGCCAATCTTGGTTCCAAGGTTACTTTGCTCGCTAGCTCGTCCATGTACCCCATATATGCATCACCTACACATCATTCGCATTTTATACAAATACGAAAGCCACGGTCGGTGGGGAGTAACTCCGAGTTCTCCCGACCACGAAATGTCATAATTAATATAACATGTAAACATAAGAATATGAATATGAATAACACATAGCCTTAGCATATAGATGCTAGACAATCGTGCTTATCATGTGAACAACAATATAACAACACATAGTCCTAGCATGCGAATACTAGACCGACTCATACTACACTATCATGTGAATCACATAACATCCAGGAATCCAAACTCTATCAACCATAGCCGGCTTGCATCTCACCTTCTATGATTCATAGAATCATCAAACAAGAAAGGACAATATATCTAGAGACAGGCATAAGTTACTAGTACAGTCAATAGTCACTTTGTAACTCGAGTCTATACCACGAGGTAGGGAAGCTAGTATTTTGGCTCAGAGGTTAATATGAATAAAACATGGCCAAAACACGACTCAACCCTAATCCTAGACTGCGCAGACCTAGAGAAATGCGGATAAAACCACCGCACCCAAGACTCATGATAAAACCACATGAGTACCCTAAGGAGTCCACCAAAGGGTTGGCTAGTACTTAAGCTGACCACTTACTCTCAAAATAAGTAACGAGGTCATGCTCCAACTTGGATATAAACCCACCAAGTCAGGAACACAGAGGCTATTAAGCAGTGAACATACACTCGTCAAAGACTATAATGACCTATCTATGATGAAGGCAGAAATACTCACCTAGGACCTAGTCCCAGCTTGAATACTTTAGCCCACACCACACAAGACAAGTAGGACACCCAATTAACCATAAAAGGGGCAAAGAGTCCAAACTTGTACACACAAAAGATCATACACACCCTAGTATATGAAAGGCTACGCAAGAGCATATTCAGCTGACAATCCAACAATATCTCCAATATCAATAATAACCCAAATTCCAGCTAACCGTTAATCTCATAATTCATGAGAACAAGCTAAAATGGCAACAAGGCAAGAAGACTCAAGCATAAGGCATCTAAAGCATCCAACAACCAACATTTGAAATGATAATTACAAATATCAAGGCATAACATAAAACTTCCAATAACAACCAATCTCACCTCAAAGACAAACCCTCGACCCGAGTCCCGCGACGGGTCATCGGTCAAATCGAGGCTGACCGGTTTAAACCTAGTTTGACCAAACTCGTTCGGTCAATCTGGCCCAGCTCAGAGTCTTGGCCTGCTTTGGCCCAAATTACAAATTTTATCGCAATATTATTCTCATTCTATTTCTAAGTTCTATCATGTGAAAAACGAAAGTAACACATTATCAATCACCTAAACACTTAACAAACAACAGGCACACATTAACTACTAATGTGACATTAATTAAATCGAGTATCTCGGAATAGTTACCTTACGCTAGCAAAGAGACAAGTAATAACTTGAGAAAGCTTCTAAAACCCAAAATTACTCTTCATCTTCAACCACATATGAGGCACCTAAAATAATTATGTGAAAGGACGATATTAACGAATTATCTTTATATAAAATATGAGACGGAAATTAATTTAATTATATTTTAAATAAACCAAACTAGCGTCAAAACAATTTATAGACACGGCTCAAAAGTTATTATGACAACCTCAAACTCGGCCTAACCACCAACTACACATGGCCTCAAACTCGTGACTTAGCTAGGCCACTGCCTAGGCCACTCCCAAGCTACAGCCAGGAACACGATTTAATATACAATACCCCAAATCCATAGTCCAAATCTGAACCTCAAAGCCATTAATCAACTGACGGTACAAGGGCTATGAATATCTCTCTGCAATTCAACGTATAAAGCTTTATATATCCATCATGATCTCTTTCGTCTCACATATCCCACCTCCTCTTCCATTTATAAATTAGTTACACCTAACATGGCAACCATCCGTAATTCCTTTTATTATTCTAACACAATCATCTTTATCCCAAATAGCATCCCAAAACAATCCATACATGTCAAAGATACACCGTCTTAAATATACCACTTACTAGCTAGCATCCCAAATGATCCCTACAGTCAAGATACACCGTCTCAATCATCTCCACATATCAGTATACACCGTCTCAACTATACAACGGACTAATTAACATCCATAATGATCCCTATATATAATTATACACCGTCTCAACTATAAAACAGACTAACCAGCATTCGAAATAAACATATTTTATAAGTAATATCGATTAACCTATCATTGTTACCTTTTTCCGATTGAACTAATCATTTATGACCAACAAATCTTCTACAAGACCGCCTATTTCAGCATCTACAACCGTCTTATAATAAATAAAGCTGAAAGTATAAATTGGGTTTGTAAAAATACATGACGAAAATGAATTTTACTTACAACGGATTGACGAGAACGACGAAAGGAGCGCTATGGAACAAAAATAGTTGAAAACGGATGACAAACGGAGCACCAGGACGGATTATAGACAAAAGTTGAAGAAGGAACAAACAGAAGGACGAAGAAGGACGAAGAAGAAGAAAAGAGACGTTGGAAAAAGAAAGAATAAGTGACGTGCTTGCTTGCTAGCTATTTATTATACGTATCTTTCTTCATCGTTAAGTAATTTCGCTCGTTTTTAAAACCGTCTCGAGTTAATAAAATCGGTTTTAGTAAAAGTTTCAGTAATAAAACGGAATCAATAATAAATAAATTTAATGAGTGAAAATAGAGTAAACTCAGCTAGTTAACGTAAATAATACAATATCAGCTTGAATCGGAATTATTAGCGATTTTTACAAAACTAACGGATATTAATAAAAATTGCTAATTTAGTGAAATAAGCTCAAAATAGCTAGTTGGACGGTTTTGTTCCCAAAATCCATCTCGGGTTCACTTAAAACAACTTTCATAAGGACTCGTAAAGAAACGGAAATTATTAAATATATAAACTCGAACTAACTTCAATAAACTCGAACTAACTTTAAATAAACTTATTAATGATTATTAAAATTAACGTATCGAATTATGATGAAATTAATTAATTAGCTAAGCATATATATATAAATCGTTAAATGATGTAATTAAATTCAAAATAGCAATTAAAAGAATTTTATCCAACTTAATAAAATACGGGGTGTTACAGGAGATGTCGAGATTCCTCTCTTTTCGAAGTCGAAATTTAGCCTAAAAAATTAAAGCGTTAATGATTATATGTTATATTTGTATAACAATATATATGTAATCAAAACATTTGAAAGGAATTGTATTATATACTTACATATAAATTGGCGTTCTTCTTCGAATTCCACACCCTTTTCCCCTTAGCTCCTTCTTTCGTATGCGTCTCATAGAAAAGCTCCGGAACCGTAGGCATCTTACCCTTATTTTTGGCCGCCTTCCGAAAATGAAAAACAAAGGTTAAATTATAAAGACTAATTAATACTGTAAATATAATCTCAAACATAATCTAACTTATATATAAAATTAAATATACGACGTACACTTGACATTGCTCGGTCATAGAATGATTGAGAACCTCTGTAATGCGTAGCATCAATGTGGGCATCCTTCTTCCCTCCCCTTTTATTGATCACTGCTCGAGCCGACTTCTCCTTAAATTCGGGGGTATCTCTCTTCTCCATCAGTTCTTTATATGCGGTTCCTATAAAAAAAAAATTGCCCAATATTAGTATTTAATTAAATAGATAACAAATGACGATAATTTAACTAATTAAATACAACCACCAAAAGTAACTAAATACCTTCCATAAACTGAGGGGGTTTCTTCCTTTTAGAAACCTTATACATGTTATCTCTTAGCCTCTTTTTGCCGATGTAATTGTATCTCTCCCAAACGGCATGCTCTTGTTCCTTAGGCCAATGAAAGTTTTGCTAGACGTAAAAAAAATCGTTATAAAACACAAATCACTAATTAATTAGAATACATTTACGAAAATTATTTAAAAACATATATACCCGAAAGTTATTGAACCATCCCTCCTTCTCTTCTTCCCTTGCATCTAACCAACAAGTAATACCCCTGGTCATCTTTTGCTGAGTGCTAGCGGTGACTCCCCGAACTACATACTTGGAATTAAAACTGAAATTATACATGTTAAATACAAATTAAAAATATTCATATTAAAAATAACTCAACTACTAATAAAAAAATAAATAAAGAGAAGTTCTTACCAAAGACCCCTAATGTCAATAATGATCTTGTTATCCTCCGTGTATGTGACAGGGATCCCATGCTCGACCTCCTCCTTCTCGTCAGTGTCATCCTCTAAGGACTGCTCGACCTCAGTGGTCTCCTCCTCTCCTCCTCCTGCGTACTACGACCCCCACTAAAGCCGCCTCGCTGTCTACCACCACGACCACGTGCCATTATACAACTACAAATTGAACAAATAAAATTGTTAGAAAGTGTTAATTAAAATTAAATAAAACGAAATAATATAACATATATAACATAAAAAATGGCTAGGAAACACAATAATAAATAAATTGATAACAAAAAGATGTAAAAACCTCATTATCCTAATCCTCATTGTCATGCTCATCATGCTCATCATCCTCATCATCCTCATCATCCTCATCGTCATCACCGTCACCTTTACCCTCCTCCTCCTCCTCCTCCTCCTCTTCCATGTGATCATCTGTCCCTTCCACATTATCTTCTTCCTCTTCTTCCAACTCCTCCCCTCCTGCTTCTTTCTCATTCTCATGAATGATTTCATCATCAATTGGAGATAAAACTGATTTTGATACAATTTCTTCTTGAAAAAATGTTGTATCAAATTTTTATCTAGCCTTTGTCATAAAGACCGCCCACCATTTCTTTTGATGTTTATCATTACTCGTGCTAGGATAAGAAGCAAAATACACTTGATGAGCTTGATGTGCGAGTATAAATGGGTCAAAAGTCATGTATGTTCGGGTATGATTAACTTCTACGAGTTTGTAACGATCATGGACTCTCATTCCCGCTATGGAATTATCTTTCCATTCACACTTGAATAAGACTATTTTATAATCACGTCCACGCCCATTATAGCACAACTCAAGGATATACTCTAATATGCCATAATATTCATTGTCATCAAGGGAGGAAATTGTAACACCATAATTGCATCTAACTTTCCTCTTCCCATAATTGAATGTATGGAAATTGAATCCATTAACTAAATACCGATTCCAAGTTTTAACCTTTCGTGAAGGACCTAAGGCTAAACTCCTTACCAAATCGCCTTGGATATTGCATTCAATGACATGTTTCCGAAACCATGATGGAAATTGATCCTCATGCTTATTCGAAACATCATTCTTGCTCACATTAGGATGTTCTTTAATGAAATCTTTCACAAATTGTGTTTCATAAGGCTCTAAGATTTCACAATTAGAAAGAACGTAAAGGTGAGCACGATTATATTCTTTGTCATCCAAATATCTTGTCTCCCCACTTGATGAACACCCTTCATCGTCATGAGTTTGGAAAAACTCGGGTACACTTGTGTCCACTTCATCGGCATTATCAATATTTAAGTTCTTTGCTTTGGTTTCTATATGTTTTTCAAATTAAAGAGAGCAAAAGTTTGCAATCTCTTCCGTTAAATACGCATTGCATATAGAACCTTCAACCCGAGCCTTATTACCAATTTTTTTCTTCAAATGATTAAGAAACCTATACATGTAAATTAAAATGTAGTTATTTCTTTATTATTAGAATAAAATACATAAATGAATAATATTTATAATTGAAATACTAGTAAATTATTATTACATACCTTTCAAATGGATACATCCACCTATATTGGACGGGTCCACCAACTTTTGCTTCATAAGGCAAATGGACCGGTAAATGCTCCATGGAATTAAAGAATGAAGGAGGGAAGATCATCTCAAGTTTACATAAGATAATTGGAATTTGGTCTTCAAGACGAATCATGTCATCAACCGATATGGTTGAAGAACATAAATCTCGGAAAAATTGACTAATCTCGGTAACTGCATTCCACACGGTAGTTGGGAGGAGATGTTTCAATGCAACGGGTAATAAGCTCTCCATGAAAACATGACAATAGTGGCTTTTCAACCCTTGCAACTTCAGTTTCTTAAGATCAACACAACATTTGAAATAGGATGCATATCGATCAGGAAACTTCAACTTTCCTAACCATTGACACAACGCCTTCCTTTGAGCTTTATCAAGAGTAAAAATAGCTTTTGGCTTAGACCCATCCTTACGAATGTGTAGTTTGGGACGATCACAAAATCTCTTCAACTCTTTTCTTGAAGCAATAGTATCCTTGGATTTACCTTCTACATCCATAATCGTATGAATGAGTTGCTCAAAGAAATTCTTCTCTATGTGCATTACATCCAAGTTGTGCCTGAGTAACAATATATTCCAATACGGAAGGTCACAGAAAATGCTTCTTTTAAACCAACCGCTCTTCTTTTTCTTCAACTCTTTAAACTCTTGTTCAGTACCATCAACAGTAGATGGCAAATCACGTATCAACTCCCATAACTCATCCCCTAGTAGCCGATCCGGAGCATCATCAAGCACCTCCTTACCTTTAATAAAAGCTTTTTTGTTCCTTCTATTTAGATCTCTATCCGATAAGAAGGTTCTATGACAATCAAACCAACTTATTTTTTTGGAATTAGGAAGCCAAAGTGCTTTGCTCTTATCTATGCAACAAGAGCATGCCTTTTGTCCTGCGGTAGACCATCCAGATAGCATACCGTAGGCGGAAAAATCATTTATGGTCCATAAAAGTGACGCTCTTAGTTGAAAATTTTGCTTCAAGGACACATCATATGTTTCCACACCAACTTCCCACAAATGTTTCAACTCCTCTATCAATGGTTGTAAATAAACATCCAAATTGGCTTTTGGGTTATTAGGCCCAGGAATAATTAGCGACAAGAAGATAAACTGCCTTTTCAAACATAACCAAGGTGGTAAGTTGTATGGCGTGATCATCACGGGCCAACAGGAGTAAGGTATACCAAATTGGGTGAAAGGGGCAAAGTCATCCGTACATAGGCCAAGTCGAACATTGCGAGGTTTCTCGGCAAAATCAGGGTAAATCTTATCAAAACGCTTCCATTCCTCTCCATCACTCGGATGACACATCTTCCCCGGTGTACGAGGATTTTCTTTGTGCCATCTCATTTGTTCAGCAATGTTTTTTGTTGCATACATTCTTTGAAGTCTTGGAGCAAGAGGAAAATAAATTAATTGGTTTTGTGATATTGGTTTCTTACTCTTTTGACCCGTCTTATTACCCTTCTTGCCTTTTCCCTTCAAAACAATATCTCCCTCACTTGTCTCATATCTACCCCTTTGACATTTCTTACATTTGTCAAGCAAAGCATCATCTCCCCAAAAAAGCATACATCCTTCAGGACATGCATCAATCTTTTGATGCGGAAGCTCAAGGCCTTTAACTACTTTTTTGGTATTATAGAAACTTTGGGTCACGACGTTATTGTCAGGGATAGTGTCCTCAAGCAAAGACGCAATAGCATCAACGACGTTAAATGGCATATTAAACTCACATTTTAAGGTTATTATCCTAGAGGCGGCTTGTAACAATATCATTCTACTCCCTTCATATAAAGGTTTTTCTGAAGCCTTTAACATTTCAAAAAAGGATTTTGCTTGTGGGTTTGGTTCTTGTTCAATGATAGGCTCGTGGTTGTCATTATTAAAAGTATTAAACTCCAAAGCATCAACTACCATATTTCTATATGGGTTATCATTTTGTTCGGTTTGAGGTTGCTCGGTAATTGGAGAATAAGGTTCTCCATGACAAATCCAATTATAATAATGTGAAGAAAATCCATTTGTATAAAGATGTTCTTCTACTTGAATGTAATGAAAATATTTCAAGTTTTTGCATTTACTACAAGGACACCTAAGTTTATTTTCTACCAAATCATATCCATCTTGTTGTTTAGCAAACTCAATAAACTCAAGAACCCCCTTTAAAAATCTACCAGTGGGATGTTTCCTCTTATCTACCCTATCTTCGTACATCCATTTGCGTTCCGATCTCTTCATTATAACAATAGTAGCATTAGACTAACTTGGTAAATTCAACAATACTAACATTAACAAATATTAGACTAACTTTAATTATACAATCCAAACCGTATACAATACAAAAATTATACATTCCAAACACCATCAACAATACTAGCATTAAACTATATTTTAATTATACACTCCAAACATATCAAAATCACAATTACATTGTCAATTACAACCCTAATTCAATTAATATTCACAATTCCACAAAACCTGTTGGAATTTATTAATCTCATTAATTTACATATTCATATATGAATTGATTTATTTAGTCATAAAATAAAATTAGATCTTATGCATGCAAACATAAATAAGATAAGAGAAGAAATCATCAATCTTACTATATGATTTCGGTTTTATGTGCACCAACAAATTCACCTATTTGTTAGTTCTTGAGCTTTCCTTAAAATGGATGAACAAAAGGTCCAAATTAGAACCTCTCCCAAATGTGAATACCCAAGGAAATCTCTTAATAACTAATATTATTTTGTACTAGAAATAATATAAGTCTTACTATAAAATTGACACAAAAATATTGTGTATTTCCTCTTGAAAATTTTGGCCAAGAGGAGAGATTTGCGTGTATTTATCTCTCTAAGTTTTCATAAATTATGGAGAGATTAATCTTTCTTACACTAGGAAAAAATGTTATAAAAAAATGAATGAATAATTTTAGAATAACCCTTGGTTTCTTGTGAGGGAAAAACCGGTTGGAGGGAGTAAGAGTGCCCAATGCATGGGCTAGTTTTTCTACCCAAGAAATCATAGGCATGCAAGGCTACAAGCAAGTTCTTATCATTGTGTTTTCCACTTAAAAATAATTAACACAATTTTAAAGACCGTAACCCTCCCATTTCGGTACACTTGATAAAATGGGAGGTCCATTTTATTTTTTGTCATTTGTCAATTGTAACATATGTGACATGTTACTTGACATATGAAATTGTAATGTATTTTTAACATATTAAAAATCAACATACTCATAAAATATGTCATATACAAAATTGACTAGTAATTCTTAATTACTTGTACCAAAACGGTTTATCAAATTATAAATTACAACGTCTTGTATTTATAATTAATTATTCATTCAATTTCAATTTCAATTGTTTCGTAAACAATAATTTTTATCCAAGCAATAAAACAATCCAATAACTTAGACCGTATCTAATATAATCGAATTACAATAAGACACGTTAATTTTACTCACAAAATCATCCGTCAATTTTAAGCAATTTAATTAACTCGTATCAGCATACGATTAATTAAATAATAAATTAAGAGTATTTCCGTATAGGTATGACCTAAGTGGATCAACTGATCACCACCGTCGCACGACAGTATTGTCAAACTTTAGTCAGCCAATCATTACCGATATGTGTGGACTAGTTGACTGTAAAATATTACATCCCACATGTATTCTTAAAATGAGATTTAAACATGTGATCATCATGATCAACAGTTGTGATTGCATTATTGTCGGAGGACACATATTCCAACAATCTCCCACTTGTCCTCGACAAGTGTGCGTCACCAATTCTCTTGTCCTATTACTATCTCCCACTCAATGCAAGGTGTCTTTCAGGTCGTACTTGCAAGTGATCATATCGAGAGTGGTTTTCTCGATCTGGAGAATAACTGATTGACCGGAATTATGTACCATAGATACCTTCCGAGCGTGGCCACGCATTTCAAGTTCATTTCTCCTCGAGTATACTTGAGATATTGTTATAACATTAACAAGGGGTGGACAATTCCTATCGCACTTATTCCCTTCAACTAGCCACAGCCATCATAACCCAAAATATGCCCATTTGACCTCATTTACGAAGGTCGTAGTAACATAAATCAAAGTTAATCTGAAACTGTGCCACCTTAGACGAACAGTCTTTAGTAAAAAGAATCGACTCATTAGAATACTATAGTAGCTCTCGCCACGACCAGGCTATATAAATTTGCCAGAACACTATAAGCGGTTATAAGGCCCGACAAAGTGTTCCTAACAGTCTGCCTATGTGATCGACTAGTCATCTCACATGACTCTATGGCACTTGAACTTGCCATCAATCGCATCACAATCTAGTCACTTCGAGACGTCACCTCATACAAGTGACTATTGGCGAATACCATGTTAATTCGGGTTCACTTTAACGGGGTTCTATATTGCCTCTACAACCCGTTTAGATGTAACAAAGTATAAAAGGAGTTTTCAGATTTAAAAACTCAAACGACAAATGTGATTATCACATATGAATAGTCAATACCTGATTACTACTTCATATTTTATAATCTAATTTGATCATGTATGTGGTTGTTCACCTCAATCCAATTGATATGACATGACTCATTATGTTAAGCCTATGAAAAGGCTTCGGTTAGTAGGTTTTATCAACTTCTTGTACCTAACTCAACCTTACTACATACTCGTTTTCCTTTGTAATGTATACATTTGCATTACAAAACTTTCTGAGTACGTGTCTAGATCCAATCTAGACATAGGCCCTCTAGCCTTAGAATAGCTCCCACTGTTTTCACAGTGTGCGGGATCCATCCTCTTGCACATCTCATGATTGCAAGTGTACTCAATTTCCGTTGTAAATATCTCTCATTGTTCTTTATTGCCTAGAACGATTCTAGCAAATCTATTTCTTAAATAACATAGCCATAATAGTTCCTTAACCATCTTCACGTGTTTTGAATATGGTTTTGTCTGAAACCTTTCGCAATCTCAATTGTCATTCGTGTAACACCCTTACACAAATTAGTTAATTGCATCAAAAACACTTAACTTTCCATCCTTAATGCTTCTACAAGAACTTAAGGATAATCTATATGGCTACTAGGTAACTATTACTTAAATTCAATTTGAAACAATTCATCATACTCAAAGTATATGAAGTGTTATACATCATTACTTATTTAATTGATCCGGCAGCGGAAGCAAATGGAATCAATTTAATATGTTCAACTCATTGAACTAATCATGAATCTTATCAACATAAGACTTCTTATTTGGCGCTAATATCATGTGGATTTATCTCCATAAATCTGGATATTAAAGATGTATTATAATACTCCAAAAGTCTTATATCATTCCCAATGATCAATATGTCATCCACATATAAGACTAATTAAAATTACCGTAACTCCCACTAAACTCCATGTATAAACACAACTTCTCGACTTATCGAGAAAAGTTTTATAACATGATCAAAACATTGATTCCAACTCATTGATGTCCTACTTAAGACCTCTCTTAAGTTTCACATTATTTTAGGATGGCAAGAATCTACAAAACTCAAGACATGTATTGAATACATTCCTTCTAATTGAAGAAGTGGGTTTTAGATTCACTCGCTATATATATCTCATAATGAAACACAATCCCTAAGAAGATCCAAATAGACTTAAGCATTTCAACTAGTGCAAAACCCTTTGCTACCAATCAAGCTTTGATATCTAACAATTCACTTGGAATTTATTTCGGATTTTCATGGCTCTAAGCCTTGTATTGAGTAGTGACTTAAACACTCTCATATAAGTCATATGTTCATTACTTTCCAGAAGTAATCAACTTGAATCAAACAATTTCTTTGTAAGTTGCAAGCTCTTTACTTTCTAAAAGTAACACTAATTCATCATCTTTAACAAGTGATGACTTTAACCTCCTAGGTTTTGAAGAAACAACGTCTTACACAAAATGTCTCATGTAGCCAAGAAAGACCAGTTTCTTATGACATAACATTCTTTGTGGCTCTTGAATAATTTCTCCCACTATGTCTTCTAGAAATAAACTTGTATTCTAGAAAGACAGCTTCACGAGCCACAAACCCGTTGTACTCGTGATTATAGTAAGGAAAAATGAGCATTTGTTTCTTTTGAAAACTTACAAATATGGTACCCTACCATTTCATATCTCATATGATTCGTTTTAGATTTAGTGTAAAAATAATTTAGACAAAATGATAAAATCCCCAAAAGGATCAAGTAACTCAAAGTAACTTGATTGAAGTCCAAACCATATCGAATAGCGTTTGATTTCTTTATCCAACCATACATTATCCCATAATGCGTGTTAAGAGAGATTACTTTGTGATACTATATCACATTTCTTTTGGCTTATATCAAAGTCTTCACTTTGATAATCCCATCACGACTAAATCGTGATTCTTTGAACTCTTTGAACTTCTTCAAAGATTTCTCTATGTACCTTATTAAAGGAACACATTAGCGTCAACTTAAATCGTTGGTAAAAAAAATGATCAACCTATTTTGGATCACTGATTTACAACCTCGATCTCCTTTTCAACCAAAAGGCACGAGACATCTTGCTTTGAATACAAGATACGCATATACCATAAGATCTAATGGTTTCTAGAGTACTCGATAACTCTTTGCGTTCATCATTCCAGAATCTAAGGTTTAATCTTGGGTTACCAATTTGAGTCTTGCATCATCTACATGATGTATCATTCTAGTTTGGTTTAGAATATATTCACCTTGATAATGGGCTAGCCATACATCAAATCGTGGTGTATAGGGTCACATAAGTGAAACCTCTTTTGTATCTTAACAAGTTTATATTCTTATTTAGAGTTTATGCACTTAATAGTCACAATTAAGTACAACTTTACACCCAAAAACTAGATTGAGTATACAATGACTCTATCTCTCAACATCATTGTTGCTAGTCGTTATATTCTAATCATCCTATGTATCAAATACAATGATGAAAACCACCATCGGTTTCTAATATTGACGAAGTAGTATTAGCAAAATTTATGTCAATCAAATAAACATTTAAAGAAGAAGGTCCCATTAGATGTCCCACAACTAACTTGTTGATTCTTCGATAATTTGGCGTAGTTTCCTTTTTAGTGTCCAATAATTAAGACAATGGAAACTTTATCGGTCGGGATTGATAGGTTTAGTATCGTTATTCTCAATAACTTTAATTTTAACATTACCTTGTATAAATTCCATTCTAATTTTACTTCTTTAAACCTCACCCTTTTCTTAATGGTTTAAGAGAATGCTCCCACTCATTTCAATGAGTTTTTGCTAAGAGAAGCAAAAATTGAAATTCATGAAGACTACTCTTCATTCGTTTGTTTAGTCTAAAAACTTTCATTGAAGTGGTTGCGGTATTTTGGTCAATTTTGATTTCCATCAAATCTAGTTACCAAAATGATATAACGTTTCAAAGTACTTAACTCAATTAAGCATATGAGAAACAATTCATTGTAAGTAGATATGTTAGTCAAGGATCAAAAGCCCTTTTGATCACAAATAACTTTTATCTATACTCTTCACAAGAGATCCTTACAATGGATAATACGAGGTTTTTAGAAGAAAATTTAAATTTTGTCTTTAGTTACGATGTTTTAATGGAGATTTGAACTAAAATCGAATATAATTTGAGGTAAAAAAATAGAACAATATGATAACGGAATAATGAAAACAAAACATTTATCGTTATAATAATACTTGTAAATATAATAACAAGTAAAGCATTTATATAGTGACCTCTACCCAACTATGATAAATGATTCCAAGATCCAAATTCATAATAACTTGGGCACGGTAGGGCCGATTCATCCCTTATCAATATAAATCGGTGGATTAACTCTTTAATCGATTCTACTTTTAGAACTCTTGGTCGATAAAATTACATTAATATTTATCTTTAGCCCAAAACACATCCGACAATGGTCGAGAATACTTTTGTTGAGTTCAACCCAAATTTCGAATAAATGTGTCCATGATCCAAATCCACATAAACTTGGGCACGGTAGGGCCGATTCATCCCTTATCAACATGAATTCGGTGGATAGACATTTATCACCCACTTCCCCTACATAACAAGGTTTGTACCCCGGTAGGGCCGAGCGCACTTACTCATGAAATAGGTTTTCATGGTTTCTACTTTTTGGTAAGGCTAAGTCTCAATTGTTTATTTTAGCGAGAGGTCATGTCAATTTATTATCTATCACGTTTTAAGTGAACTAAAGCGGTGAACTACGATAATTGAAATTGACACGGTCGATAACCTCAATTTAAAATGCATGTTTAGTTATGGCGATTTAGCGATGCATGCAACATATAAATAAAATGCAAAGCATTAAAAATCCTAGTATGGCCTTCCTAAAATAGTAAATCTAATAAACTATTACAAATTCGGAAACCAACTCCTTTGGTCCCTTGAACTTCGGTCTTGGCACGCATTTCAAGGCAACACTTTCTTTGATGGATCGCCTTCTCGAGTGGCACCGTCTTTAAGGAACTCCGGAATAAATAAATTACCAAATGAATTACATAATTTCCTATTATAAATTTGTAATTAAAATAAAATAAATCTATTAAATTACAAAACGGTGATACGAGATCACAATAATTACAACCGAATCGATATTCCCATGCATTTCGGGTAATACCAATTAAAACTAAGGTCATACTAAGTAAAATTACATAATTCATAAATTACATAAAATTAAAATATGACAATCATAAATAAAATGCAGCATTATAATATGTATGAACATGCTAGATTTTATGCTAAATCGCCTTTAAAGAGCCAATATCATATATTAATCGGTTTTTACGGATTTGCGTGATTTAACCTTTTAAAATCACAGTAATTACATAAATTCATATTTATGTACAAGTTAATTACCTTAACCATCTTAGGACTCAAAATTAGTCTCCACTAACATTTGACAATAATTAAACATGATTTCTTAATATTGTTCATAAATGGACCCAAAAATACAAAATTATGCTATAAACTTCAAATTAAATTATAAAAATTTCAAATAAATTCGAAATTTGAAATTTAAACTCGTGAACATTCTGGAAAAATACCATGACACTCATAATGTTCAAAACTTAGGTTAAAAATTTCGAAAAATTATCGAGAAAAACAATGTTGCGGTTTATCGGTTTTAATAATTATAACCATAAAAATATGAGAAAAATTATTTTTATCAACTTTTCACTTTTAGATCTGAAATATATGATAAAATGCAACATGTGACATTTTTCCTTAAGTCATGAAGTATGTTCTAGCATTATTACTAATTTTAGTCACAATTTATGTGATTTTTCATCAAAAATTCATAAATCATGCATAAAGACTTCATTATAGCCAAATATTTTACACACATCTTGTAAAATTGCATGTGACAATATACTAAATTTCCATGACCATATTCGAAATATAACTCATATTAACCTATTTACTCATTTAAATACGATTTTAACTTGAAAAATCCATATTTCGAGCAAAACAGCTCATTTTATCATGAAAATTTACAGGCCATCATTAGATAATATATATGAAAACATATCCAAAAATCACTGAAAAGTTCTAAGTTTAGCTATTTTTCGTCCAAAAATGACATTTTTATCATAAAAATCACATTTTAATGCCAATATTATAGAAAATGAACAATAAAATCCATAAATAAACCAAAATATCCTAAAAATCACTTAGGACCAGAAACTTTTAACATACAAGGTTATTTTTAGGTTTATTTTCATAAAATCAAATTAATTAGTTTTGTATGTTAATCATATAACTCGGAAAAACTATAAACCGATTTGCATGCAAACAACCTAAGGCTCATGATACCACTTGTTGGAATTTATTAATCTCATTAATTTATATATTCATATATGAATTGATTTATTTAGTCATAAAATAAAACTAGATCTTATGCATGCAAACATAAATAAGATAAGAGAAGATATCATCAATCTTACTATATGGTTTCGGTTTTATGGGCACCAACAAATTCACCTATTTGTTAGTTCTTGAGCTTTACTTAAAATGGATGAACAAAAGGTCCAAATTAGAACCTCTCCCAAATGTGAATACCCAAGGAAATCTCTTAATAACTAATATTATTTTGTACTAGAAATAATATAAGTCTTACTATAAAATTGACACAAAAATATTGTGTATTTCCTCTTGAAAATTTCGGCCAAGAGGAGAGATTTGTGTGTATTTATCTCTCTAAATTTTCATAAATTATGGAGAGATTAATCTTTCTTACACTAGGAAAAAATGTTATAAAAAAATGAATGAATAATTTTAGAATAACCCTTGGCTTCTTGTGAGGGAAAAACCGGTTTGAGGGAGTAAGAGTGCCCAATGCATGGGCTAGTTTTCTACCCAAGAAATCATAGGCATGCAAGGCTATAAGCAAGGTCTTATCATTGTGTTTTCCACTTAAAAATAAATAACACAATTTTAAAGACCGTAACCCTCCCATTTCGGTACACTTGATAAAATGGGAGGTCCATTTTATTTTTTGTCATTTGTCAATTGTAACATATGTGACATGTTACTTGACATATGAAATTGTAATGTATTTTTAACATATTAAAAATCAACATACTCATAAAATATGTCATATACAAAATTGACTAGTAATTCGTAATTACTTGTACCAAAACGGTTTATCAAATTATAAATTACAACGTCTTGTATTTATAATTAATTATTCATTCAATTTCAATTGTTTCGTAAACAATAATTTTTATCCAAGCAATAAAACAATCCAATTACTTAGACCGTATCTAATATAATCGAATTACAATAAGACACGTTAATTTTACTCACAAAATCATCCGTCAATTTTAAGCAATTTAATTAAATCGTATCGGCATACGATTAATTAAATAATCAATTAAGAGTATTTCCCTATAGGTATGACCTAAGGGGATCAACTGATCACCACCGTCGCACGACAGTAATGTCAAACTTTAGTCAGCCAATCATTACCGATATGTGTGGACCAGTTGACTGTAAAATATTACATCCCACATGTATTCTTAAAATGAGATTTAAACATGTGGTCATCATGATCAACAGTTGTGATCGCATTATTGTCGGAGGACACATATTCCAACAAAACCCCCAATTCATATTCAACCTAAATATCAATTTACACAAACCCTAACTAATTAACAATTAAAAACAATGTAAGCAACACATGAGTATACATAAACATCATAATAAAATCAAAACAACTAATTACAATCACAAATTAAACAAACAATACAAAAACCAACTAATAAATTGAAATTTAAAACAAAATAACACACCTTCAAAAAACAAGAGAATGAAATCAAAAGAATGGTGATGAACAAAGGAGTCGGCGGTGACAATGGCGGTGGAGGTGTTGTCACTGGTGGTTGTTGGTCATGTCGTCCGTCTCTCCTTTTTTTGTGTGTTTTGGTAAAGTATGAAAGAGAGAAGGAGAAGTCGCTGGAAATAGAGTCAAAGAGGCGGGCGACCGAAATTGGCGACCGAATACAGTGCAGTCGCTATTTTAGCGACGGAAATCAGTCGCTATTTTGGTCAATTCCGTCGCCAAATTTTGTGGGTTTCGGTCGCTATTTTGGCGACTGATATCTGTTGCCCGAATTTTTTATTTGTCGCTAACTTGGCGACTGCATAAATCAGTCGCTTACACTAGTCGCCCGAGAGCTGAATTTTTGTAGTGAACTTGTTTCACATATTGTCTTGTGTTCGATTATAAAATAATGTTATGATTGTATGTTACGTTGGTTACTCTTATTTGTATGATAAGTAGGTTAGTCAATTATACTATCCTGTGATTTAATAGTGATGTTATTCACATGTTTTGTACAGTTAGTTATACTGTGCATTATTTATGGGTTAGTAGTATAGATGACGTGAGGTATCAGTTATATACCGATCGGAATGAGCAAACGCTACCCCTTGTGGCATTTGCCGTAGGTCTATGTTCTGGATCGGGGAGAGGCAGTTGTTATACGCTCTGGTCGTCATATGTCATTCGGTTTACAGTTATTGCACCGAGAGTCTGTCCAGGTCTTAGACATATAGGCAGTTGATATACGCTATACATAGTACTGTGGATGCAGTTGTTATAAGATCCACACCGATAGAGGCAGTTGTTATACGCTCCGTCCGTTCATAGGCAGTTGTTATACGCTCTGACAGCTAGAAGCACTTGTTATACACTCTAAAGGCTTTCGTTCTATACACTATGCTTGTGTAAGTGGAAGCAGTTGTTATACGCTCCGTGGTTAGTTATTTGGTTCTTTCATTGTTGATTTTATATGGTTAGAAATGTTGTCATGTTGTGTTTATATCTTTGTATGCCATTGGTTGATGGTAAGTTGGTGTCGAGTTTTCATGAGTATAGATAGTCTCACATGTTTACTGGTTTTACATTTCAATTGTTGATGATTGCTGATTATATTCAATTGTTGTAAACATGACTGAGAGAGCATCTAGTTACTCTCAAACTGATTGTCGACCCCCACTCTTAGGTTCAATGCTCATCGTTGTTGGATGATGTTGCTTGAGATGCACTGAGGGGTGATGCGTGTATTTTATATAAGGTTTTTACCCTATATTTACGCGCATTTCTATGTTATTTATGTGGCGACTAGCTACAAATGCCCCCGATTAGTCTACTTTGTTCTATCTTGTATTAATTGCAGGAATGAGTCAGAAGGAGAATAATCAAGCCTGAACCTGTCCCATTTTGCTTGCATTTTTGTAATGGAAGAATCGGAGCCCGAAAGTTATCACCTAAGGATGCGTGAAGTGGTCTCGGAAGATATTTTGAGTTGATCTGCGCTGATACAATGCTGTTATGTTCGATCGACTAAGATTGGTTGCCTAAACCGGTCGATCGAGTAGTTTTTCTACTGAAGACACTCGATCGAGTACTTTACATAGCTCAATCGAGAGGAGTGTTTTCTGTGTTCCTCGATCGATTATTCATTGTTCTCGATCGAGATGTTTGTCCAGTATCTTGCTCGATTGATTAGTTTATTTCTGCTCAATCGAGAGCTTTTGTCAATTACGCAATCTTTTAATTTATCTTTCGGATATTTTAGTTTGTATCTTAGAATAAATAAGGAGAGGGGGATTGACGGCAGTCAGCTCATACCATCTCTCTTTCATCTCTTCTCTTGATACTCTACTTCTTAGACCTAGAACTTGGAACTGGGGAATTCATTCTTGTAATCGATATTCTCGCTCTTTAACTTTAGTCTTTAATTTGTTGCAATTGCTCTCATTCTACTCTCTCTTTTCTATATTGTTTTCATTCTTGTTCCTCTGAGTATTCAATTCCTAGCATTTAGTTTATGAATTATCTCCTTATTGAAATGTTTATTCAATTGTCCCTTTTATTATTGTTAATCCCTTCATTCTCACTATGCTTAACTAATCTCTTATGCTGGGACATAGGGGAACCATGGTAATTAGGAAGTTTATGAATAGGTTATTAGGGCTTGGCACAAATTGGGTCTGTGTTGTTAATAACTGCATTTAATAGCGATTAGTTGCTTGAGTCGACGCATTTAGCTAATTAATTTGGTACACCTTGACCTAGATCAAGAGATTGGAAAGGGTAAGACTTGCAATGAACTTTAGGGCATTCTAATGAGGGTGAAAGCTAAGTTAGTAATGTTTTATGGTGAATAGCGGACCGAGAGGACCTTTGTAATACGGTTTTATGAGTCTCTGGGTACTCTATCGAGTAGGCCCTACTCTGTCGAGTAAGGGTGTGTTGCGTTTTAAACCGGTTGGGTACTCAATCGAGTAACGTAGATACTCGATCGAGTAAGGGGGCACTCGATCGAGTACCTTAGCTACTCGATCGAGTAGCCGGTTTACGGGGAATGATTTGACGGGTTTTGCTAATAACGCGAGTTTGATATAAAAGGTTTCCGTCAGTTTATTTAATCACTTTTGACCTTTCTAAACCCTTCAAAAGAAAAAGGAGTTACGTAGTTCTCTCTCGTCGCGTTGTTGGCAAATCCCCAAGGCTAGGAGTGTCGGATCAGCTTGTTCTTTGCATCATAGTGTTCCTTGCGTCAAGGGTAAGATCTACATACCAATTTTATATTGTTTCTTTGAGTTTGTTTAAAACCCTAATTGGGTAGATTTGGGGGTTTTGGGAGGGTTATGTTGATTAGGTGATAATTGTATGATTATGTGTATAGGAGAAGGGTTCGTAGAGGAAAGGTTTTGAGACAGCTGCTAGATCGTCTGATGTTTGTGTTGCATTCCAGGTAGGGTTTCCCTACTCAGTATTAATTACATAATGTGTGGTGATTGTGCTGTAATTAGTGATTGTTGATTGATTCAGACGGTTGTGATTGTATATTGTTGATTGATTCAGACGGTTGTTGATGTTGTATTGTGATTGCTGATTGTTTGTCTCTGGTTCTCGAGATGAGTTCTCGGCTGAGTGGAGTCACTTGCGGGAGTGGCTTCACGCCTTAGTTTCGCCCTTTGTGGAACCCGCCACGAAAGGTGATGTGCACATTAATGGGACAGGGTTATCGCTCGGTATGATGAGCGGGGCTTAGGTGGGAATGGCTGTGGTCCCCCACTGGCAGGGCTGGTCCAGTGGACAGTCGGTGACGGAGATTGGTTGCAGTGGGTGTGATTGTGTGTGTGACTGTTTGAGCTATGTTGTTTGTTGTGTTGTTGGATCATATAAATTGTGTGATTAGTACTGACCCCGTTTAAATGTTTTAAACACTGTGGTGATCCATTCGGGGGTGGTGAGCAGTTATTAGTAGGTATGAGACGATGCGTATGGGATAGCTGGGATGAGTCACCACGTTGCAGTTTAGAAGTCTTCCGCTGTGTCTGACGCTTGATAGTATTTTGAAAGTAGATAGTTTTGAGAACTTGTATTTCCTTTTATCAGTTTTGGTTTTGAACATGTAATCACTTAAACTATAATTACGTTTAAAGTACGTTTCTTTATTGTCTTATGATATTCATTGCCTCGGGCAACCGAGATGGTAGCATCCTTATAACTGAGTGGTACTGGTTAGGCACTTGGAGTATGGGGGTGTTACAAATGGTATCAGAGCGACGATCCTGAAACCTGTAACCAATGAACCCAATAAACATAGGGAGTCAAATAAAATGAACCCGGGGTAAAAGTTGTAGGAGCTAATGCAAAGACTTGGGAGACGTCCTAAAGTCGCGAACTCGCCCTACAATTTTGAACCGGTCACTATGGGATATGAGTCGGGATCGCTATGTGTTTACCTTGTGTATTATGTACCTATGTAGTGATGTGTGGCATGAATCAGTGGATGTATGTATGTTGAGAATGGGGATTGTGTAGAAAAGATGGTGATGATGTGATTTCGTAAGTTATTGATTGAAAGCATGATAGTTGTTTTACGATATGGCATTATAGAAATACGGAAAGAAAATTTGTTTGATTTGAGTTATACATAGAGTTATGTATACATATATGTTGTTGGTAGTGTTGTACGAGTTTATATAGCTGAAAGTTTGAGTAAGAGCATGAATAATTGGTGGAAAAGATGATAATTGTTGCATGATAATATGATATTTTTTTTTATAACGCATGTTGTATTATGGAAGATATTTTATAAGGTTATTATGCTAGTAACATGTGAATATGATACTTGATGTCATATAATTGTGATTTTGTTTACGTAAAGTTATATAATAAAAACATGTGGGTAATATGTGATTGGTAAGTTGAATGATATATGTGCATCTAGTTATTTTTTGCTTGGCTTTTGAAG
Organism: Silene latifolia; assembly: GCF_048544455.1. Classification (NCBI taxonomy): domain Eukaryota; kingdom Viridiplantae; phylum Streptophyta; class Magnoliopsida; order Caryophyllales; family Caryophyllaceae; genus Silene; species Silene latifolia. The sequence goes on from NC_133538.1 coordinate 174,310,966, forward strand.
TTAGTAACGTGTAGTTAGGGATACTGGTTTTATGAGCATCGAGTTGTTTTTGTTTACCATGTTGTCGTTTAAGTTGTTGGGAAGTAAAATCAAGTAGTTGTGTTTTCGATTATAGGGAGGTTGTCTTTAAACTGTTATAAATTGAGATTCATAAATGATTTTAATGTGATTCCAATTGGATGTGATAGCTTGTCCTTTTATGATTCTAACGATAGGTCGAACGCCCAAAACGACCAAGAAATGAGTGAGTTATGACTGTTTTACGAAAACTGGACAATGCTGAGAAATGCGTAGGTACTCGATCGAGTAGGGGGGACTCGATCGAGTACGTTAGTTACTCGATCGAGTGAACCTGGTAATTTGTTTTACGTGATTCTGATCTTCACCTACTCGATCGAGTAAGTCACTTACTCGATCGAGTGGCCTGTACTCGATCTAGTGACCCCTGTTTTGGGTCATATGCTTATCTTTTGAATTCGTTGCATATTATGTTTAATTCAAAGATGTTATTTTACTTCTTTATGCATTGTTTTACATGTATGTTGGTCTTGATACGTAAGTTACCCAATCTTATGGTGAAGTGAGTGGCACCTGTGGTGAGTAGGAGTTCGGTGGGAGGACATGAGTTATATGTGTTGTGATAGATAGTGGAAAAAGAAAAGACAGATTGGTATGGTTTATTGAGACATAGAGCATGTTTTGTGAGATGAGATGAGCGATATGTTTGTATGTTGAGTAATGCAAGAGTAATTGAATGTGGGCAAGGAATGATGTGAGTTTATGGAACGTGAGAATGAAAAGATTGAAATGAGGGACACAAATGGTGGCAGCTTGAGATGTGTAAAGAATCATGGAGGGGGATGGTTAGGAGTCGTGTGGGTTAAGAAAATACATAGTGAAAGTTCGTTTTAAAGGGGTTGAGAAGAGTAGTATATAGTGAACCTTGTGGAGACATGTCGCGAGGTGGATTTGTAGACAGTGAGTGGGTTTGGGAGATTTGGTTTATTAAGAGATGAAACTATTGTGTGATTTCCTTGGGCAATTAGCGGTATGATAGGAGGGAGATGGAATTGTTGAACAGTAAACGTTGATTCTATGGATGGATTAGTGGCAAGGGTGATTGATGACATAATAAGAGAATATTTGTGGTAAGAAAGAGTGAGATGATATCGATATGAAATAATTAGATGTGAGTTTTAGAGCAGTGAGAAAGTAACCGAAACACTAAAGAGTTATGTAGAAGTGATAAGGAGTTAAATGGTTAATTGATTTTGTAGAGTGTAAAAGGAAAGAATGAGGGGAATAAAACTAAGAAAATGTTGACCGGAGTTATGTGATATAGAGGTAAAGAGTCGTCGAGATGGGTGCTACCAACCATGAGGATGTTAGTTAATAGTTATAGAGGAGTTTAGGGACAACATGATTAGTCTTGAGTTTTGAGGAATTCAGGAAAGTAAGAAGTTGGTAGAATATCTGCATGATATGAGATTTTGGTGGAGATTTAGATGATGATACAGTTAAGAATGGTATTGGGAAGAATGTTGAAGTAATTTTGTTGATGGATTTGATGTTCATTATTTGGGGTGTTAACCAAAGATAGGAAAGAAATCGTGATATTTAGAGATGAGTGTAAGAGGTTTGATGCCCGGACAGCGGTAGTGTTATGGTTTGTGACTAGTGGTTAAGGGTAATGGTATATTAGAAAGGTAACAATTCTGAAGCGGTTGATTTTGCAGAGACCAGGTTGATATGTATGGTTGTGAGAGAGTGTAAGATGTGGTTATATGAGGCGGTTGTTAGTAGTTGAGTATTAATAGTATGGTTACATTTGGCAGGGGGTGATGGATATGCGAATGGGAGAATATGTTATGAGGGGCATATGAGTTAAGCTCGGGCAACAGGTAACCTTTGTTGAGTGGTAACTTACGTGATCAGGATTGACTAGCTGGATGTGATTACGGGTATATGATGTGTATAAATGTTTGTGTGAGGTTCTGACCTCACGGGAAGTGGTACGGTGTGATAGTTATAAAGCTGTGATCTGAATGTTCTGTAATATATGTTGGACACGGTAATTTAATTGAATGATATTCAAGAAGGTAATAATTTGATGGATCTGGCATGACTGGTTATACTTGTATGTATTCATGATATACGTTATTCCGTGATATGGTAAGGGGATGATATTCATGAGATCATTATCTGTTTAATTCATAAAATATGTTGAGTTGTGATTTGGTAAAGTGGATTTGAGTAAGTTTTTCTTGTCTGAGAAGTTATTCTGAGTCAGTGTGTATGGGGATTGTATGTAGTTGTGATGTCTATCGATGTGGTTGTTGTGCCTCGGGTGGTTATCCGGGCACGGTACATAGTGTTGTGATGCGGGTATTTTCGCACTGCGGTGTGGCTGTTGGTGGCGGTGTTGCGATGCCATCACCGGTTGTGGTGGAGTAGGCGGGATGATTATGATACGAGTTTTCAAAAGTACATACCAGTCATACATAGATTATTGTTTTGTTTGTTGTTGCCTCCTGTGAGTTTCAGTTTGTACAGATAGACAGTTGTTTTGTTTATTGATGTTTCTTACCAGTTAAGTTTTGGTATGAGGGTAGAGTATGATATGAAAGAGAGTTGTATATGTTTTCGTTGTAGTCATGGTATAGTGAGATTCCGTTGATGGGACACAACTGTGAGAAGTTGTTACAGTAATTTTGATCTTGTTTTAAGTTGAGGCATCAGTAGTCATAGTCATGATCTGATATATGCAGGTGGTTCATAATCCTTTGTTGAGACAGTGAGTGTAGGGTGTTAAGTAATTAGTGTCGTGTTAAGTTATGTATGAGTCTTGCGGTAATGAAAGAAAGGAACTTGAGGATCTAGTGTGAGTGTACGTAACAAGTGTGGATCGTGAGTTATGCTTTTGGCGATAAGAGTTTTATGTAGTTTATATAGAGAGGTGTGTCATGTGGCGGTAATAGGGAACAAGTGAAGTTTTGGGTTAAGTTAAGGATTTTGTGGTATAGGTTAGGTGGTGTGATGAGTGAAGTGAAGTATGAGAGTTGTTTAAGTAAGAGAGACTTGGATATGTGCATGGCGAGTGTTTAGGTTCTAGGTGTTTATCTTTGACATGCGGTGGTGATGAGGATAATGAAAAGATATATCTAGGATTTAGTATTAGCGAGTTACGAGGACGTAACATTTATCTTAAGAGGAGTAGGATGCGATAAAAGAGATTTTGATGGCTGTACATATGGTAGTATATTTGGAAGTAGAGTGTTGGTGTAGCATAAGGTATGGATTTGTATATGTTGTGGTTGATAGTGTTAAAAGGTCATGGACGTGCTTGTAGTAGTTCAATGTTAGGAATGCGAGAATACTTCGATAGTGTTGACAGTTGGATGATGAGGTTATGAGTGTGAGTAAACTTCGAGGACGAAGTTCCTTTTAAGGGTGGTAGAATGTAACATTCCGTTTGATGTTTATGTAGTTGGTTATGTATGGAGTTAGTGTCAGGAGAGTTTATGATGTAGTTGATACGACATCGTGAGCGAGGTGTGGAGCTAGGAATAGTTGGTAGAGTTGGTGTTAAGAGTTCATGGTTTCATGTTTTGTAAGTTGGGGTTTTGTTTTGAGTACTTAGTAGCTTTGTTGCGTCTTGACCGAGTTAGTATGTTTGTTTTTATGTATGGGTTGAACTTCGGGGACGAAGTTCTTTTTAAGGAGAGAAGACTGTAAAACTACGGTTTTATGAGTCTCTGGGTACTCTATCGAGTAGGCCTTACTCTGTCGAATAAGGGTGTGTTGCGTTTTAAAATAGTTTCTGACATGTTGGGTACTCGATCGAGTAACGTAGATACTCGATCGAGTAAGGGGGCACTCGATCGAGTACCTTAGCTACTCGATCGAGTAGCTTTTGAGGAATGATTTGACGGGTTTTGCTAATAACGCGAGTTTGATATAAAAGGTTTCCGTCAGTTTATTTAATCACTTTTAACCTTTCTAAACCCTTCAAAAGAAAAAGGAGTTACGTAGTTCTCTCTCGTCGCGTTGTTGGCAAATCCCCAAGGCTAGGAGTGTCGGATCATCTTGTTCTTTGCATCATAGTGTTCCTTGCGTCAAGGGTAAGATCTACATACCAATTTTATACTGTTTCTTTGAGTTTGTTTAAAACCCTAATTGGGTAGATTTGGGGGTTTTGGGAGGGTTATGTTGATTAGGTGATAATTGTATGATTATGTGTATAGGACAAGGGTTCGTAGAGGAAAGGTTTTGAGACAGCTGCTAGATCGTCTGATGTTTGTGTTGCATTCCAGGTAGGGTTTCCCTACTCAGTATTAATTACATAATGTGTGGTGATTGTGCTGTAATTAGTGATTGTTGATTGATTCAGACGGTTGTTGATGTTGTATTGTGATTGCTGATTGTTTGTCTCTGGTTCTCGAGATGCGTTCTCGGCTGAGTGGAGTCACTTGCGGGAGTGACTTCACGCCTTAGTTTCGCCCTTCGTGGAACCCGCCACGGAAGGGGATGTGTACATTAATGGGACAGGGTTATCGCTCGGTATGATGAGCGGGACTTAGGTGGGAACGGCTGCGGTCCCCCACTGGCAGGGCTGGTCCGGTGGACAGTCGGTGACGGAGATTGGTTGGAGTGGGTGTGATTGTGTGTGTGACTGTTTGAGCTATGTTGTTTGTTGTGTTGTTGGATCATATAAATTGTGTGATTAGTACTGACCCCGTTTAAATGTTTTAAACACTGTGGTGATCCATTCGGGGGTGGTAAGCAGTTATTGAACAGGTATGAGACGATGCGTATGGGATAGCTGGGATGAGTCACCATGTTGCAGTTTAGAAGTCTTCCGCTGTGTCTGACGCTTGATAGTATTTTGAAAGTAGATAGTTTTGAGAACTTGTATTTCCTTTTATCAGTTTTGGTTTTGAACATGTAATCACTTAAACTATAATTACTTTTAAAGTACGTTTCTTTTTTGTCTTATGATATTCATTGCCTCGGGCAACCGAGATGGTAGCATCCTTATAACTGAGTGGTCCTGGTAAGGCACTTGGAGTATGGGAGTGTTACAACCTTTTCATTACCCTGCAGACCGAGTTTATGCTGACCTAAGATCCTATATTGGACTCCTAGAAAACCATGGTGAACCGACTGTCCTAGCTGTTTCTCTCTATTTGTTAATCTCTTTAAAGTTTAGTTGTTGTTCCTCTTTTGCTCTCTTTCTCTTTTAATCTCCGTAGTTCAGAATAAAAATTTAAATCCCCAAGAAACGGTTACTAGACAGACTTAGTTTAGCATACATTATTCCCATCTCCCTGTGGATTCGATACTCGAATACCTATACTACATTTTATAGAGAGGTTGGTTTTATTTTTGATAGAGTTGAGAAAGCCGTCTCAAATTTTGACGTCGTTATCGGGGAGGTGGTGTCATTTTGTTTGCTTTATATTTAGTTTGTCTCTCATCTCAGGGAATTTATTCCTTGAGACTGATCTCATATTTTTCTCTTGTGCTATAATTGTGTTGCAGGTAATCTGTCCGAGAAGAGGGCACTGTTATATCTGCTGTTCTTGCAACTTTGTTTGCTAAAAATGCCGAACATCGCCAGTCACTCAGAACCTACCGTAGATTCTTTGCCCAAAGGTTTCTTTCTCCTACTATAGATTCGGGCACCTTTGGAATTCATTCATCCTACATTCGGTTGGTTGAGAGGAATCTCTTCAAGGGAGTAGCTGGCGAGGATCCATGTAAGCATATAGAGTTGTTTACTAAGTATTGCTCCACCATTCCTTTAGCTGCTGGGGTGACACGGGATAGGGTCAAGGGAATCCTTTTTCCTTTTTCTTTAACTGATGATGCCCGGGAGTGGTTGAGAGATTTGGATAAGGAAGCTGCTAATATTACTGACTGAAATTCCCTAGCTTTGGCCTTCTACAGAAGGTACTTTCCACCACAGCGCACTAATGCATTAAGAGGCCAAATCACTACTTTCACACAATTAGCCACTAAATATTTGAGTGAATCTTGGACTAGGTTCAAGAAGATAGTTCGTTCTGTACCTCATCATGGTTTCCAACGTTGGTTCTTATGCACCCAATTTTACAATGGGTTGTATGCTGATCAAAGAGCCATATTGGATAATGCAGCTAAAAGAAGATTCCAGAAAAATGTTGAAGATAATAAGGGATGGCATCTGATCGAAGATATGGCCATTCATATAGCTGAGTATGGGAATCCCAGAGGAGGTAGACGAGTGAACGAAAGAGCCGGTGAATATCTTGTAGCTGAAGTGGAAATTCCTAATGAAAGGTGTGACAATTCGGAGATTCTACATATTTCGGGTGAACATGAGCAGGTCCACGCTATGATTGAGCAAGAGGTGTTTTGTGGTAGATGTGGTGCGGAAGGACATGATCCCAACACTTGTATGGCAGAAGTAGAGAGAGTCTGTGCTTATCAACAATACAAGCAAGGAATCTCATTCTCTCAATTTTATGAAAATGTAGCCGTAGCAAGCACTTCTAGTCCTGTTGATCCAATACTGCAACAAGATGAATCTTCTTCCACAAATATAGAAATAGCAGAGCTGAAATCCTTGGGGCTATATTTGGCACTTCAAGTCCACAAAAATACGGAAAAAAAATGATGGATCTATGAAGAAGTTGCAGGATCAATTCACACGACTTGCATCTGAGCAAAACCAAGCAAGTTAATTACCTCTTTGTGACCCGATTACCGCGATTAATCTCCGAAGTGGTCTTACTTATGATGGGCCAGATATGCCAGAAAATGCTAATTTATCTGTTAATGAAAGTCCGGAAACTGTTTTGGATGAACAAATTGACGACGTCGCTGCTGAACATCGTCCAAGTCCTCAATCGAGTGAATCTGGTACTCGATCGAATGGTTTTTCTTCTGAAAGTCCTCGATCGAGTGATCTAGGTTATCGATCGAGGAGTGCCCAAATTGATGATCTCGATTGAGAGGTTTGTGTTCCTCGATTGAGCATATCCTATGAGAAAAGTTCTCGATCGAGTGAAATTTGTGCTCGATCGAGTACATGCAACAGTGGAGATGCTGTTTCGAAGTCTAAACTCGTTGCTGGGTCATCTTCATCTGCTGCGGAGATGCCACGTTTAGACATAGGTAAAGAGAAAGTCGCGGACCCACTCACTGTTACTAGAATTCCTTATCCAGAACGTCTGAAAGATGCTAAGGTTGAGCGACAGTACGATAAGTTCGTTGATGTGGTAAAGAATATTCAGGTGACCATTCCTTTTACCGAACTAATTACCCAGGTACCTTCTTATGCAAAATTTATGAAAGATATTTTCACACGTAAGAGAAAACTTAGTGAGTTTGAGACTGTTGCATTTATGGAAGAGTCTAGTAACTTAATTCTTAATAAATCTCCACCTAAAATGAAAGACCCGGGTAGTTTCTCTATTACTTGTATCATAGGAAATGAAGTGATAGATAAGTCTCTCTGTGATTTAGGAGCCAGTGTCAGTGTCATGCCCTACTCTGTTTGCAAGAAGCTTAATATGGGTCATCTTAAAATGACTAATATCACCCTCCAGATGACTGATAGATCGGCTAGACGACCCCTAGGTATCCTAGAAGACGTGCCTGTCAAAGTAGGCAAGTTCTTTATACCAATAGATTTCATTGTCTTAGACATAGCTGAAGATACCCGGACCCCGATTATATTAGGTAGACCATTCATGTGTACAGCCGGGGCTATTATTGATATCAAACAAGGGCGTTTGACTCTTGTAGTGGGGGATGACGCTATCACTTTCAGTTTGCTTGGTACACTTGCTAGACCAATGATAGAGGATACTTGTTATTCAGTTGATATCGTTGATGAGTTTGTTTATGAGTTCTGGTTGGATTCCTTGATAAAGGATCCACTAGAAGCTTTGATGTTGCTAGATGAGTGTGCATATAACCAGGAAAACAATGACACTGTGTTAGATCTGCTTGAAGCTGCGATAGATGAGCGTGAACTCACCGACGCTGAAGGAGAGAGGGTGGAACAATCGGTAAACACTCTTTGCGCTATGGAGGTGAAGGTACCTGAGCGTAAGCCTCTTCCTTCCCATCTTAAATATGCATTTTTAGATGAAACTGAGCAGTATCCAGTCATTGTTAGTGCCAAGTTGGATGATAAGCAGTTCACCGCTTTGTTAGCTGTTCTTAAGAAAAACAGGAAAGCAATGGGTTATTCATTGGATGATATTCAGGGCATCAGTCCTGATATTTGTATGCATAGGATTGAGCTAGAAGAAGATCACAAACCTTGCAGATAGGGTCAGCGCATGCTGAATCAGAAGATGCAGGATGTTGTGATGGCTGAGGTAATGAAGCTACTCGATGCAGGTATTATCTACTCTGTTGGTCACTCTAAATGGGTGAGTCCAGTTCAGGTGGTTCCTAAGAAAGGAGGGACTACCGTGGTTAAGAATGACAAAAATGAATTGATACTTACTAGAGTTGTGACTGGTTGGCGGATGTGCATAGATTACAGACAGCTGAATGCCGCCACAAAGAAAGATAACTTCCCCCTTCCTTTCATTGATCAGATGGTAGAAAGGTTAGCCTCTCATAAGTTTTTCTGTTATTTAGATGGGTACTCAGGGTTCTTTCAGATCCCTATTCATCCGGATGATCAGGAAAAGACTACTTTCACTTGTCCTCAAGGTGTTTTTGCTTATTGTAGAATGCCTTTTGGTTTGTGAAATGCCCCTGCCACCTTTCAAAGGTGCATGATGGGGATATTTTCTGAGTATATAGAGTCTGTTATGGAGGTCTTTATGGACGGTTTCAGCGTCTATGAGAGTGATTTTGATAACTGTTTGTCTAACCTTGATAAAGTGTTGCAGCGCTGCATTAAGGTTAATCTTGTGCTTAACTGGGAGAAGTGCCACTTTATGGTCAACGAGGGAGTTGTCTTAGGGCACTTAGTTTCTGATAGGGGCATCGAGGTAGATAAGGCAAAGGTGCAAGTGATTCAGCAATTACCTCCTCCTGTTAATGTTAAAGGAGTGAGGAGTTTCCTTGGTCATGCTGGCTTTTACACTACTTCACATTCCTGCGTTTTTCGACGCTTTTTCCTTTGATTCTCGACGCTTTAAAGTGTTGTGAAATAATTTCTCGACGCTTTTTGAAGTGTCATAATTCTCGCCGTCAGGAATTTTCGACGCTTTTAAGCGTCAAAATTATCGACGCTTTATGCGTCATGCTTGACATATCGACGATTTTTCCTGTCATCATTACTGACGCTTTTCAAGGTCATAAATTTAGGGTTCGACGCTATAGAGTGTCATAAAATAATTTAGGTGGGAAATTTAATTTTTGAGAATTTTCTCACCTACCAAAAAGCATCGATATTTTGCGATACCTTAATTTTAAGGCTTGTCTAATTTACCAATTAAGTAACTCAATGTAGCTCATTTTCATATACATTCAATAGTTAACAATGGAGAAATATCATATATAAATTAAAAATACAATTTCATATGTGTTTGAAGAAAATACTTGATACAAAATAACCTCCAAGACCTGAAATATTTCTACAAAACACAGTCGTTTATACATCCATCTACAAAAATGAATTTACCAATAAATAAATCTATATAATGCATGACAATCAAACTCGACCCATCATCATCTCCCAGTGCACCACGTCTTACTGCCAAACAATAATTATGAGTCCCTGCACCATTAAGCATTTCTTAGTCATAGTACATAACATATCTAAAGCCAGACCAATACTCTAATGAACAAATTGTTGAATGAATACAAGAACAGGTAATTAAAAGAGAGGTGGTAGTCTGGTAGCTTGTCGAAGAAAAGTAAGAAAAATAACACATCCAAGTTCGGAACACTCATCTGAAGTGAAAACCAGTTAGCACAGGTACTATCAAGAGGCAATGAAGAACTTACAGCAATCCCATCTGTGCAATTGTATATTGCGTGGTAAAGAATTTCCCAAGCTGTCTCTAGTTTTTGAATAGCTTTACCATAACACCTGTAGGAGTATACTTTAATCCACGGCATTTGACAAAATGACAAATTATTTAGGTCAGCTAACAACATCATAAAGACCCGCCAATAAGGGGCAGTAGAATAGTAGATTATAAAAGAGTAAACATTTGGAAATAAACTAACAATCCTTTAATTGTATAAATTTTTTAATTCAACCATCTTAAGGAAAAACTATCCTGATTACAGCTGATCAACTCCTTGTTCTGATGAATGGTTTTGGACGGGAAGGATCAATGGGAGGTGATCAGGGAACAAAATCCCGTCTTAGGATATGTTGTAGTATTGAAAAAAATGGAGGACGTTATTGAACTGGCACAGATTAAAATTCTTCCAACATTGGAATGATTTGGAAGGCGAACACGATGATACCGTCGTTTCAGTACCAAAAATAAACACCTAATACTACTAACAGAAGTCAGCGGTAGGTAGGGACGATCTCCACAGAGAGGCGGTCACTATCTACTTGTTAACTCAGCCCGTCTACGGTCGCAAGATGGGGGTTTTGAGTAATTTAACTAAACTAATAAAAGTAAGGGTCGAGAGAGAGTAAAAAGAGAGAAAAATGCCAGGATATCGGGTTATCATGATAGATGCACAAGTCAGCTAAAGGTAGGTCAGTCGATCTAATGTGAGAAGGGTAAAGGAAAAGTCCTTCCGGTCCGCTATCCGCCCTAAAATACTACTAACTTAGCTTCCGCCCTCACTAGTGTAGTCCAATGCTCATAACAGGTCTATTGATTTCAATCTTTTGATCTAGGATTGAACTTAACCAAATTAACTAGTTCAGTTGCATGCATTCAACTAAACAATTATAATTAAATTGTTAATGCAACAATTCTCACAATAAATCTACTAACCAACTATCGCATCATTGTTATACTACCATGACTCCCCTAATCCTAGAATTAAAGAAATTAGCTATGCATAATATTTAATAAGGCAATAACAAGAGATGAAGAAATAATAACCATTGCAAATTAAAGAGGGTAAAGACAGAATTACAAGTTAAGATCCGGAGTAAAGAGAGGCAAGAACAAAGTAGCAGTAATTAAGAGAGAAAAACAGTGTTTAAGAGTGTATGAGATCATTATTAACCTAATGACGAATTCCTTTATATAGGGAAGTGTTTATTAACATAAAATAAACCTAACACGGAATAAAAATCCCGAGTATATATGCTAGTCACTCAATCGAACAACTTTATATCACTCGATCGAACAAATCCAAGCTAAAACCTCTCGATCGAGGACTTTAACTACTTGATCGAACACTATCAAAAATAAGCCATTCGATCGAAGACTTAAAATACTCGATCGAACACTATAGTACTCCATCGAGTCGTTTCCAGGGCATAATTCCTGCTTCGCGCACTGAATTTCAAACGGCCGCCATTTCTTCGTTACCTTGGCTAACAGAGCGTTTTCAGTGGCGTTGAAAAGATAAGAGGACAAGCTTTCATCTCCAATTAGAATCACCTGAAAATCAGCTGTAAAACTCGTGATATGGCTCTTCAAAGTAGACACTAGCAATATGAACTCTTCCTTTGCTCGCCTAGCTATCTTACTTCTTTGCGCATCTCAAAATAGTAGTCTTCAAGCTCCAACTCAACTCATCTCCTAAATGCATGTATAGGGACATGTTTTAGGCTTGATTACGCTTCTCTTTAGTTCATTCCTGCAAATAAGATAAGAGAAACCAAAGTAGACAATTCGAGGGACATTTGTAGCTAAACACTACTAAATATGCATAGAAATACGTGCAAATACGGTACAAAAAGTATATATAAAATGCACGCATCACACGAAGCTCCCTTCCCCTCCCTGTTATCCTATTCCTACTATATCATCCAAAAAACGCCCAATCTCAAGCCATTAACAAAAGACAATTACAAAAGATATACTCGTATAATTAAGTTGCATAAGTTGTAACTATATATACCTTCACTTTGATATGCCATCTGAAACATGAGCTCATAAACAACTGGATTGTGCTCTATTCCTTCCATGCACATACCTACACCAATCTACAAGAGAGAAGAAAAGGATAACTGAAGAATATTAGAGCACATTATTTAGAACATTGCACATTTTCAAGTAAACCATTGTTGAATTTTGACTAATTTGGGCGTCACCGAAAGATAATGAGTCTAGCACACCATACATTTCAATATTTCCTCCAGAGTTGTGAACCATGCGCCTGCTTTCATATTAGTCACTAATTTATAATGACTGACAAGCCACAATCTTGTTAGAATGAATATCTCATCAAGCTTAAGTGTTCTCATTTTCAAACAATACCTTGAAAGAAAGGAGCACAAGAAGGTTGAGCAAACAAATAAGCAACAAAAATACACTAAAGCTTCTTCAGAGTAAGTCCATAATTATAACGAATAAAGTGAAGCTCAAGCATAGTGCATAAATGATACATCAATGTGCCACCTTCGCCTTTTGGTAGTAGCAATTTGCCACCTTAGAACGTATACTATAGCTGAAAATGGAACTAGGCACAAGCAACTAAATAAAAAACTACTTAGTGAGAGCACTGTAAATAAGTAAAGCAATATGAGTATATCATGTTTGCCACTTTTCAGGACAATTTATTTTTACTTAGGAATGGAAATGGGCGGGCATCGTCAAAAGGGTTTAAAACTATAACCAGAGCATGGGAATCAAATTGTGAGTGAAAACAAGTAACACACCTAATAAGCAAAAGTGGGCTGTGATAAAAAGTAAACATGTGTAATATAAAGAGATCATTCCATTGAATTTATTTTTTTGGCATACAAATCCAAAATGGGTACATAACGCAGCACTTCACACTGTAGTGTTTAGATAAATGGATTTGAAGGAGAGGAAATATTTGATCGTAGACGTTCAACAATAGGTTCGGATGCTTAAGTGGAATATTTGAGAACACGCTATTCTAATCGTAACTTGTAAGAAGAAAAATCAGGTAATTGTAGATCTAAGCAAGGGATCCAGCATTTTTGACATAGGAATCAAATTTTCAAAGAGAGAATAAAATTCCAAATGATTGCCCAAAAAAAAATGAAAAGATAAGATTTACCTCTATATTGTAGTACAAAGAAATTTATTTTCGCATAGTTGACGTCATACCTTGTGTAATGCATACAACTCAATCCTTGATTTGGACTGCTATAGTTTCACAACCTGAAATGAAGTTGAAAAAACACACACATAAATTACCTTATTAGAAAAAAAATGGTGAGATCTTTAAAATCTGAATATAACAAAATATAGGTCTTATGGTAATACGTGTAACAAACTATATGAGATCAATCCAACATTAATTTCAAAGAAACACTAATCTCCTTGGCCAGAAATTCAATTAGCTAACTAAATACGAGTAAAAGAAGAACAAAATAGAATCGCATGATGGAATCACAAAAAATAGTATTGAATTTTGCAGAGTATGGACGATGAGGCAGCTTCGAAACTAGGAATCATAGTAGAGAGGGAGAGAGACAAACCTGAAATTGTATAATCCATGGACAGATGAGAATCTTCAAGGTTGCTTTAACATTGATGGTAAACATGATGATTAATTTAAAAGAGCGGAAGAGAGAATAGAGTGATTGTACATAGAGTGCATAATTGGAGAGAAGCTCACCAGCCAGGCCTGCCTATGTGAAATGATTAAGGTCTGCAAAAGGCCTATCCAGAATGCATAACTAATATGAAAACACCCCCAAAAAACAGCAGCAGCGGACAACAGTCGGACAGCAGCAGCAGCATGGCAGTAAGACAACACTAGCAGCACATTACAACAACAACAACAACAGTAGGTAGTAACATCATCAACAGAGCAGCGGCAACAACGTCAACAACAACAACAGCATCAACACAGCAACAACATCAATAACAGACACAAACAGTAATAGTCGGCAACAATAGGAAGCAGGAGACAACAAACAATAACAGCAGACAATGAATAACAACAGCAATATCAACCCACCTGCACACACACACACACAAACCATCCATGTTAGCTACTTTGAGGCGTAAAATTCATTTGGCTTGTCTTGCTTGTCCAAAAGTATCAAAACTATATTTTTTTCAGTTTATCTGATAATTTTGGGAGTTTTAAGAACTTGTTTCGTCAAAACCATATAAGAAACATGTAAATCAACAACAAAAAGGTATCTCGGAAAATAACTTCATATTTCAATAGATCTTCTTAACCTATAATTACTTTAGTTCACTCATTTCAACCTGAATGATTTTGACTACCAGCGCAAGGCACTGACAGATACATTCACAATTTCACATCTAAATTCTAACCCAAAAGCAAAATTACGAGATAGATCAAGGGAGCTAATTTACATTAGAAAACAACTAAGATCAAACTTAAATAAAAGGGATAGATGGGCATAACACCACAAAAAAAAAAATAATAATAATAAAAAAGACAAACTGCTGTGATGACCAAATATAGCAAATATAACATATAATGGTAAGATTGAACAAAAGGAGTTGAATTAGAAATATAGATACAACCTTATGCCGTTAGAAACTCTGCCAGCCGAAATCAAAATCTTCGATGCTAAAATAGACGGAATAATTAATTCAATTAGATCGAGGAACATCTAATTCAAAAAAATTGATAGGAAAATAAGTTTTACATAAAACAAAAATACATATACAAAAGAAAATAACATATCAAGATCGAAAATAAATGGTAGCCTTTCCTTAACCTGGAAAAATTTAGATCATTCATACACAAAATATATCGTATCCTCATTTTTGCTGAATATTTCGCTGTAGCTCCCTACAAAAATTATTATCATCTTGAATCAATTAAAAAAGAGCAACAAATGAAGTCTTCAACCACAATACACAATGAATCAAGTAATAGGAATTTTGAACATTAAAAATGCAAATTACACCTAACTCATGCACAAATTTAATAAATACGGAACATAGAAAAAAATAAAGTTTAAAACAACGAACTTACATGAGACGAGGAATGCACAAAATCTTGAACTAAAGGGAGAATTCAAAAAGAATAATGGAGGTTTCCATTTTCTTGGAGAGATGTACAGGATAGAGAGAGGGCAAGGGAGAGGGAAAGACGAACTTTCTAAGAAAGGCGGTTAAGAAATTAGAATTGGCTTTAGGCCTTTAGGTTATTAGAAAGGGGGATCAATGTTATTAGGACCAGGATTCTACTTTGGATCGATGCGAGGGTATGATCAAATTGGTAGATCGGATCGTAGATCGTAAGATTCTACAAATTCACTCATTTCTTCCCCTTTTATTTTGCACGAAATGATTTTAGACCACGCAAAACACTCTACTCCACATGCAAAGAATTTGGACCACACAAACCTTTCCAAAAAAGAAAGAGAGAAGAAAATCCGACTACCATGAAAAAGGAAAGAGGGAAGAAATGAGCAACTAAGAGGGAGTATTTTATTTGATAAAAACATATAATCGAAGGTTAAAAAACTGATTTATCAATATTTATCCATGAAATATTGATAATTAATTATTTTAGTATCATTGTATGAACATGATTCAACAACTTGTACCAAAATTTGCGTTCTCTGATGTCATCTTATAAGAATATATACTAATATTTTTACTATGGAATTAGATCGTAGAATCGTATTATGATTCTATCTCTAGAAATTTTCCAATGAATAGGATCGTAAGATTCTACAACCATGATAGAATCGTAAGATCTGGGATCGGTCGGACATTTTTAGATCCTAAAATCGTAGAATCGTAGGATGGAATCGGGATTATGACAACAATGAGGGGGATATACTTGATCGAAACGATGTCGTTTTTTTCCTAAAACTAAAGCCCGCCTAACATTGGGCTTCGACGCTTATTAAGGCGTCAAGAAGAAAGCGTCTTCAATTGGCGTGATTTGTAGTAGTGTTATCGCCGGTTCATCAAGGACTTTTTAAAAATTGCTAAACCACTTACACAGTTGTTACTCAAGGATGCCCCCTTTGTTTTTACTGATGAGTGTCTTTCTACTTTTAACAGGTTGAAGCAGGCCTTGATTTCAGCACAGATTATCCAGTCTCCTAACTGGGAGCTGCCATTTGAGATTATGTGTGATGCTAGTGATTATGCACTAGGAGCGGTGTTAGGTCAGTGGAAAGACAAAGCTTTGAGCGCGATATACTATGCGAGCTAAACTCTGGATGAGGCTCAAGTAAAGTATACTACTACTAAGAAGGAGCTGTTAGCTGTGGTTTATGCGCTAGAGAAATTTTTCTCTTATTTGATAGGTTCGGAAGTCACTGTTTTTACAGACCATGCAGCGTTGAGACACCTTCTTGCTAAGAAGGAAGCTAAGCCACGATTGCTGAGGTGGATACTCCTTCTCCAGGAATTTGATCTGAAAATGAAAGACAAGACGGGCGCCGAGAATGTAGTAGCTGATCACCTGTCGCGATTACCGCAGCAGGAGGGAGAGGATCCTTTGCCTATTAATGATTCTTTCCTGATGACTCCTTATTTGCAGTTTTTATTGATACTAACCATGATCCATGGTATGCAAATTTGGCTAACTACGTTGTAACTGGCGAGCTGCCACCCGACCTGTCTTATCAACAGAGGAAGCGATTTATTCATGACACAAAGCGATATTTCAGGGATGATCCTTATTTATTTAAGGAGTGTGCAGACGGTCTTTACAGACGGTGTATTTCGCAGTGGGAAAACAAAGCAATCCTAGAAGGCTATCATTCGTCCTCTTATGATGGTCACCTCGGTTCGTCGCGAACCGTGGCTAAGGTACTTCAATCTGGTTTTTTCTGGCCTACTTTCTTTGCAGATGCTAAAGTGTTTGTTTCAGCCGGTGATGCCTGCCAGCGCTCTGGGAATATCTCTAAGAGACATGAGATGCCACAAAACGGTATTCTAGAGGTCAAGGTTTTTGATGTCTGGGGCATCGATTTCCAAGGACCATTCCCGTCTAGTAAAGGTAACAGGTATATTCTGGTAGCTGTAGACTATGTGTTTAAATGGGTGGAGGCTATTGCTTCACCTAACTGTGATGCCAAGACCGTGATTAAAATGTTTAAAAAGATTATTTTTCCCCGATTTGGTGTCTCTAGGGTCGTCATAAGGATGGGGGAATGCACTTTAAAGAAAAGAAACTCACAGCTATTCTGTCTAAAGTCGGTGTCCAACATCGTAGCGGTTTGGGGTACCATCCCCAAACTAGTGGGCATGTTGAGGTCTCTAATAGGGAACTAAAGGAGATTTTAGCTAAAGTTGTCTCTACATCGCGGAAGGATTGGAGTCTTAAACTAGATGACACATTATGGGCATATCGAACTGCCTTTAAAACACCGAGTGGTGCATCACCATATCGGTTGGTTTATGGAAAGTCCTGTCATTTACTTGTTGAACTAGAATACAATGCTTGGTGGGCTATTCATGAATTAAATTATGATCCTAAGTGGTGTGGTCAGAACCGTTTATTGCAGCCAGATGAGCTGGAACAGTTTAGGCTAAATGCCTATGATAGCTCGCGCATTTACAAAGAGAACACGAAGAGATGGCATGACAAAAGAATCATACCACGAGGATTCCATGTTGGGCAGAAGGTGTTGCTGTTTAATGCCCGACTATGCTTGTTCCCTGGTAAGCTGAAGTCCAGGTGGAGTGGCCCTTATACAGTAACTGCTGTCACAAAATTTGGGTCCGTTGAAATAAAGGATTCCGCGGGCGAACGATTTAAAGTGAATGGCCAATATGTGAAGCATTACTATGACGCAAATGACTTTGTTGGCAAGGTTGAAGTTTTCTACTTCGATAATCCAGATGAGCGAGATAATTGAAGTCAAAAGGTCGTGCGGGACCTCTTAAACCTGCGCTAGCCGGGAGGCAACCCGGCTTGTAATTTGTTGTACTTTTGTTAAAACTTTTAGTTAATTTTGTGTGCTTTAGTTTTTAGTTCTAGAAACGATAGACTGAATGTTTGAGCTTGCTTTGTTGGTTTCGTAGTTTATTTGTTGCGTTTTTAATGCAGATCTCACGTGGATCCCTCGATCGAGCATTTTTCGCTCTCGATCGAGCGCTTTGGCCATCCATTTCTTCTCGATCGAGCACTACTGCTCTCGATCAGGCAACCTGCAATTTTGACCTCTCGATCGAGTTGATGTTGTTCTCGATTGAGCACTGCTGACGCCCCAATGTACTCGATCAGATACTTAATCCTTTTCATCGAGCTCTTTTGCTTTGACTCGCGTGCTGCGATGTTCGGGGGCTATTAGCGACCTCCCACGTTGCTGGCTGGTTTGGGGAGGTCCCTACGTCACGATTATCTTGTAAGTTTTCGGAAGCTGCATTCTTCTTTTCTCTTCAGTTTGCATTTCCTTTCCCTACTTTTGGTACAATGAGGGCATTGTACGGTTTGGTTTGGGGAGGGTATGCATCCATATCTGTGTCTGCATGTTGTTTTTATTGCATTTCAGTTTGCACGTTTAATTTCGCTTCACATGCATTGTTATTTTGCATTTTACATTCAAAAATTCTCACAAAAATTTTAAATTTTTTTGAAAAATTCAAACAATTTCACGTTTAATTTTGCATATAGGTTGAGTCGGAACGTTGAGACTTCTGTGCTACTTTGAGTTCTTTACCCTTGCCTTGCACTCTTAACATTTCATTTGCATGAAAATGTGCATAATCTACCAGTTTTTGTTTAAACTCAAGTTACATACACATTCTAAGATTTAGAGCTTGATAAACTGGTGACATTCATGATTAGTTTCATTTAGGATGTGAGTAGTACTCTCTATAAGACATGTAACATCAATTTTCACAAACATGACGCTCTTTTCTCGGTATCTGTACGCATTTGGGTTGCGGTGGTAACACACGTGGAGAAGTAACTTACAACCCTTCTTTCATTACTACCCATAAACTTCACATTAGCCAAATTTGCCTTTTGACCCCATTAACTACACCTAAAATTTAGTCTGCCCTGTCAAGCTAGTTTAGTGTTTTTCTGTGGGTATGCTGCTATCCATGTCAATTTGGCTCGCTTTGAAAGATTTGAAGTTGGTAGTATGAATTGAAAAAGAAGGAAAGTGAAATGAAGAAGATTGAAAAAAGATGTGTGAGAAAAAATGAAAAATGATGAAAGAAAAGAAAAACGAAGAAAAGAAGGAAAAAATGGTTGATTAAGACTCCTGTGCTTATAATTATTTTTCATGGGGAGTCTATTGATGGTGTGAGTGATGTTTTGCCTCAATGGCACGGATCTGCGTTCTGTATTGAGTAGTGAAGCGGAATGAGTTGATTATTTGGTTATGGTTGTACTAGCTTGGCTTTACCTCCACTTATCCAAATTTATTTTGTCCCTTCTTACCCAATTACCTCACCTCACATTATATGTAAGTCCTCGGCGTGTGTTTAGGTCCTGATTGGTTGGAATGCATATGTACCGTCGGTAGAAATCGGTTTCATGTTAGCTGCATACATGTTCTTATAGGTAGAGTTAGGTGAGTGTCTTTACTTCTTTCTATCTCATACTTTTATACTCACCTTGTGCTTAATTTGTGTGATGAGCGACCCGTGAGAGTCTGATATATATGAGTCTTGTAAGGTCGACGGTTCAGTAGTTTAAAACATTGATTTAACTCGTTTGCACTTGACCTTTTGCTACTTTGTTATTTGTTGCATTAAATTGGTTTGGGTGGACGATTTGTAGCTGGCAAGTTGGTCCCATTCCACTAGCTGTCTTTAGTTGCATTTATTTTATTTTTTTGGGAAAAGGTAATCAAATTTCATTAAAAACATCAAGTATCCCAATTACATAAGATAAGAGACTTATAGATCGTCTCTAGCCTTACTTAATACAATTATACCACATTACAAACTTAGCATTAATACTCTTTATCATACTTAGTCTCATACAGCATTCAGATCGTACTTGTTGTAAAACAAATTCAGGCCTCCATAAGAAGCCCTCCACCCTGCATTTATTTCGAACAGACCATATCTAATAGATCAAACTAGCCAGTATGACTGCCATTCCCATCTTCCTCCCAAGAGCTCTACTCCTCCATTTCAGTCACCACTCAATGCTATGCTGATTAGGAAAGTAATCTTACACCAAGACGAAGCCAAGTCCTTGCATTTCATACTCAACACACAATCAAAAAACAAGTGATCATGTGTTTCTTCTTTATCACCACAGAGGAAACAACAATTCTGAGCGAGGATATGCATTCTCATCATCCTGTCTTCGGTCAAAAGGCGTTGCTGCACAACAAGCCAACAACAAAACTGATGCTTAGGAACACTCCACCTCTGTTTAACCCAAGGATACTAGCTCACTTGCTCCCTGTCAGGCAGAAGCCAACTATACCCAGTCCCAATAGTGTATCTAGAGCCAGACTTGCTCCATTCACTCTCAAACAGCAATCCCCTGAAAGTGTTCTTGACCTTGTAGATCATACGCCCAGCCCAGCTATTAGATGCAACAGGTTTATAACTAAACCAGGTACCATTCTTAATATAAACTGAGTGAACCCATCTGACCCATAAATGGTCAGCTTTCACTGCTATCCACCAAGCATACTTAGCAATAACAGCAAGGTTCCATTCATGAAAGTGTTTAATCCTCAAACCACCTTGTCTTTTTGGTTGACATATAGAATCCCATGAAACCAAGGCAGGGCTTTCCTTGTGCTCATTCCCATGCCATAAGAAGGATCTACAGACTGCCTCAATTCAAGCAATAACAGTTTTGGGTAGAATAAAAATACGAGCCCAATAAGTATGCAAAGAACTAAGAACTGACTGTATCAAAACAACTCTTCTTGTATATGATAACTTCCTTGATCCCAACCGTTGAATTCATTCCACAATCCTATCAACTAAATTGGAACATTCCAGAACTGATAACTGTTTAGGAGAAACATTCACCCCTAAATACTTGAAGGGTACACTTCCTCTCTTCATTCCAGTTAACTCTTTAACCTCTTTAATCAGTTGTTCATCAGTGCCATTAAAGTATATGTTTGATTTTCCCCTATTCATTACTAGGCCTGAAGCTTTGGAGAAATACTAAAAGGACTGAATCATTAACTTTATAGAAGACATGTCCCCTTTGCAAAACATAATAATGTCATCTGCAAAATACAGATGAGTGAGCTTAATTCTCTGGCAGAGTGGGTGATAATAGAACTGCCCATGTTTTTGAATGACTCTTAAGATCCTGCTGAGATAATCTAGACAAAGAGTAAAAAGCAGAGGGGAGAGAGGACCCCCCTATCTCAATCCTCTTTTGCCCTGAAAGAAGCCAAATATCTCTCCATTCAAGGCAATTGAGTAAGTAGGAGTTGAAACACATTGCATTAGAAGTTTTACCCAATGATCAGGAAAGCCCAGTGCCTTAAGCATTCCTTCAACAAAAGACCATTCCACAGAATTTTAGGCCTTCTGCAAATCCAATTTCATAAGCACCCTTGGTGAACAAGACTTCCTCTTATACAACTTAATCAAGTCCTGACTAATGAGAATATTACCCACAATGTCTCGACCTTTGACAAAAGCACTCTGTGAAGGGCTAACAATGTCAGGCAGTATATCTCTCAGTCTGTTACACAAAACCTTAGACAAACACTTATAAATGGTGTTACAATAGGCAATAGGCCTGAAATGCAACACTGTCTCAGGTATATCAATTTTAGGAACCAAAGTGATAATGGTGGCATTACACTGCTTTAAAAGTGCCCCAGACCGGAACACACTTCTAACAGCAGTGATAACATCCTTGCCCATAATGTGCCACGCATCTTTAAAGAACTGGCTGCTATACCCATCAGGCCCAGGCACCTTATTCCCAGGTATATCAAACATGGCCGTCTTAATTTCAACATCAGTGAGAGGGGCAGTAAGTGCATTACAATGGGCATCATTCAGACACTTACCAGCCTTCACCACCTTTTCATTTATAGCGATCCTGAGTGAGTGAGCACGTACCAAAGAAGTACTGATAATACTCCTCAAATGCTCCTTTAATTTTCTCACTATCAGAACACAAATTGCCATGTCTATCCTTCACCTGATACACCCTATTCCTTGCCCTTCTGGTTTTAATTCTGGCATGAAAAAACTTAGTGTTGTCATCACCCTGATGTACCCAGTCAATCTTTGCTTTTTGTCTCAAGAAACTATCACTAGCTTTAATTAAATAAGCCAATTCCTGGGCACAGGTCCTTTCATCACAACAAACCTCTTCATTTAGAGGGTCTATTGCCAGGATATTCTGATAATGAAGCAAAGCCATTTCAGTAATGTGAGTCAGGTTCTCAACATCAGAGAAATGAGCCTTGTCCAACTGCTTGAAAGCATTCTTTAAGCCCTTTAACTTCTTAATCAGTCTAAACATAGGAGTCCCCCGTAACTCCATGGTCCACCCTTGCTTTACAATAGCCTCAAACTCTGCAGCCATAGCCCACATGTTAAAATATTTGAAACTACTGCCCTTCCTCTGATGCACCTCATCCAACTTAACCAGACAAGTGTGGGAAATATCGGTATATTTCATCAAGAAAATTTCGGATTATAACGAAATTATAATTATGAAATAACTAGTCATAAACGAATTTGCAAAAACAAAAGTATAGAGATTAGAATCAACCTTTGGACCTAGCTATTTGGCCTAAGAACAATATCGAGATCGATATTCTCCTAATCGTTGCACCCAAAATGCTTTAAGAAATGCCTTTCTTTTTGCTAGAATAAGAACCCTAATTTCACCTAATTTTAGAGAAGTTTTTAGGGTTTTGTGATGAGAGGTTTTTAGGTCAAAAATGAGTAAGTAAAATGATCTCCCTCTCTCTCTCTCTCTCATATAATCGTGTAAAGGAGTGTAATTAGGGGGATATATTTTCTTCTCTTTTTGTTTCCTTAAACCGTGCAAAGGGAGTCAAATGGGAAGATTTTATTATTTCCCTTTTTCTCTCTATCTCGGTTTCACCAACCACAAGAATAAGGAGAAAAATCTTCTTATTTTGGTTGTTCTCAAATGTATAAAATGTGTATTATTTTCTCAATTGTCAATCTATGTCGACATGTATTAATAAGTCTATACACAACAGTTTGTAGTCGATTTATTAATACCGGTCTGCCAACATTTTATTATGACAATTTCGCATAATATATACATTAACTATAAATATAACATATTTATAATTCGCTAATTAAATATAACTGGTTACGTTTAATTACGAATTAACATCTTAATTCGTTTAAACTAACATTATATACAATAATTAAATATAATAGTTTATATTCAATTTACGAATTTAACAATTAATTCGTCTCAGCTGGTATTATTTAATTGTATTAAATAATCGTCTCATCATCACATTGACTAACTGTTTAGTCAAATACATGGACTAACCTTTTAGTCATATAAGGCATCAATGTGATTATATATTCATAAATCACATATCTCAAACACATCCTTTAGGTGTGACTTTTAGAGACCAGTTGATCACCGCCATCGGTATGATAATAACGTCAAACTTCTAGCAAGCCAACCGTTATTAAGTAAACGTTAATCAACTGATAAAATACTAAGTATACCCTTGTGAACCTATAAGAGATTTATATACGTTATCACACCAACTGTGGAGGACACTAGCTCCAACAATCTCCCACTTGTCCTCACAAGTGTATGTGCGATAACCGATTCTCATATCCTAAAATTTCTCCCACTCAATATAAAACAATTTGCAAAATCCGTATTCACAAAGGTCGTATTTTACAAGTGATCAATATCAAGAGTGGTTTTCCCGACTAGAGAGTAACTTAACTGATAAACGAATTATCATTCGAGCATGGCCATGCATTTCAGTTACAACTCCTCGAGTGGCCCTGAGAAATGACTAAACCTGATAAAGGTTGGATATTTTCTTCAACTCGAATCCTGAGATATAAGCACAAAGATGAAATGACCCAAAGGTGAAAATCAGCTTAGCCTCCTGTTACGGTCAACCATGAGAAAGAAACCAAAGTCACCCAAAAACTGCCTTAATCTCAAGAGACAGTCGATAGTCAATAGAATCGACTCTAGGAACACAATGGACGTCCAATCCACGACCTGGCACCGGATGTTTTTAAACATTTAGGACTCCATTACGTTGTCACAATTTGTCCTACGAGGTATCGTTATAACTCGCATCTGTGATCGATCAACCAACTGTTTGACTTATGGCTCGTTGAACCCACCATTAATCGACTTCACAATATAATAGCCAGAGTTATCAGCTCATGTAGGCGATTACGAACCAAAACAAATATAATGTAATTCAGTTCACTTTGTGGCGTTCAATGTTGTCGTACAATCCACATGAAAAACAAAATATGAAATAAAACGATGAAGTTATAAATAGTATATGAAAAAGATAATGTATCGAATCCATAATCAACTACTACAACTCAGGAACACGTTTAATTCCCATGTAAATAACGTGCCCTTCATGCTTATCATATTTCAATGGTTTAGTGAGAGGGTCCGCGATGTTGTCATCCGAAGCAATCTTGTCAATCACTATCTCCTCATGCTCCACATAATCACGGATCTGGTGAGCCTTCCGATGTACATGTCTAGACTTGTTGTTAGACTTAGGCTCCTTAGCCTGGAAGATGGCACCTCTATTGTCACAATAGATAGTGATTGGGTCATTCGAACTAGGAACTATGGTTAGTCCTTGTAAGAATTGACGCATCCATATAGCTTCCTTTGCTGCTTCTAAAGCGGCATAGTACTCGGATTCAGTAGTAGAATCTGCTACAACATCCTGTTTTGAACCCTTCCAGCTGACCGCAGCACCATTAAGAGTGAAGACGAATCCAGACTGAGATTTCGAATCATCCCAATCTGTTTGGAAGCTAGCATCTGCGTAACCGATTGCACATAGCTTAGTATCTCCTCCATAAGTAAATACCCAATCCTTAGTCCTGTGTAGGTACTTAAGGATGTTTTTAACAGCTATCCAGTGTGTTTCATCTGGATTGCCTTGGTACCGACTCGTCATACTCAATGCATATGCCACGTCTGGACGTGTGCATATCATGGCATACATGATTGATCCTATGGCTGATGCATAAGTAACACGACTCATGCGCACAATCCCTTTAGGTGTCTTGGGTAACTGAGACTTGCTCAAATGCATCCCAGACGTCATTGGAAGGTTCCCCTTCTTGGAGTTGGTCATGCTGAACCTTTCAAGAATCTTATCTAAATAAGACTCCTGACTCAATGATAACATCCGTCGTGATCTATCTCGATAGATACGGATTCCCAATATGCGTTGTGCCTCACCCATATCTTTCATCTGGAAATGGTTCTTCAACCATCCTTTAACCGAAGATAAGAGAGGAATGTCATTCCCAATCAAGAGTATGTCATGAACATACAATATCAATAAAACAATCTTGCTCCCACTCGACTTGATGTATAAGCATGGTTCCTCGACTGATCGAGTGAAACCATACTCTTTTATCACCTGGTCGAAATGATGATTCCAACTCCGAGAAGCTTGCTTAAGTCCATAAATGGAACGCTTAAGCTTGCACACTTTCTTAGGATTTTCAGGATCTATGAAACCTTCGGGTTGTACCATGTAAAACTCCTCCTCCAAATACCCGTTTAAGAAGGCGGTTTTCACATCCATTGCCAAATTTCATAGTCATGAAAAGCGGCAATCGCTAAGATTATCCGAATGGAACGCAGCATAACTACGGGTGCAAAAATTTCATCATAATCCAATCCGTGCACTTGAGTGAAACCTTTTGCCACTAGTCGTGCCTTATAGGTATTTGTTTGCCCGTCTACAGAATGCTTTATTTTGTAAAGCCATTTGCACTGAAGAGGTCTTACCTTGTTAGGTAAATCAACAAGATCCCATACGTCATTCTCATACATGGAGTCCATCTCGGATTGCATGGCTTCAAGCCATAGCTTACAGTTAGAACATGCCATGGCACCTTTATAGGTAGCGGGTTCATTACTCTCTAGGAGCAAAACGTCATTCTCCTCGACCATACCAATGTATCTGTCTGGAGGATTAAAGACTCTACCCGACCTCCTAGGTTCCTGAGGAATGTTAACCGTATCATTAGTTGAAGGAACATCTTCCTCCAACCGTTCCTCGGTTGTTGGTTCTTGAATCTCCGACAGCTCGAAGGTTCTATTACTTGACTTGTTCTCGAGAAATTCTTTCTCTAAGAACTTCGCACTAGCCGCAACAAAAACTCGATGTTCGGTAGGCGAATAGAAGTAATGACCAAACATTCCTTTTGGATAACCAAAAAAGTATGTCTTGACCGATCGCGGGCCGAGCTTATCCTCGTGTCTCCACTTGACATAAGCCTCGCAGCCCCAAACCCGAATAAAGGACAAGTTAGGGACCGTTCCCTTCCACATTTCATATGGAGTCTTGTCGACAGCTTTAGACGGACTTCGGTTAAGTATAAGAGCAGGTGACAAAAGAGCAAAACCCCATAATGAATCAGGTACTATCGTGTGACTCATCATGGATCGAACCATATCAAGTAGTGTTCGATTTCTCCGTTCGGACACACCATTTAATTGAAGTGTTCCAGGTGGAGTTAACTGCAAAACTATTCCACAGTCTTTAAGGTGTTGATCAAACTCATTTGAAAGATATTCGCCACCCCGATCTGAACGGAGTGCTTTAACCTTTCTTCCGAGTTGGTTCTCAACCTTATTCTGGTATTCCTTGAATTTTTCAAAGGACTCACTTTTATGGTTCATTAAGTAGACATATCCGTATCTACTCAAATCATCCGTGAAAGTGATAAAATATCTATAGCCGTCTCTTGCGGTAATTGACATAGGTCCACATACATCAGTATGTATGAGTCCTAATAGGTCACTAGCACGCATTCCAACACCTTTGAAGGAAATTCGAGTCATTTTGCCGATAAGACATGATTCACACGTGCCAAATGAAGAGAAATCAAATGTGGGAATAGTCCCATTTTCAATGAGTTTCTTTACACGTTTTTCATTTATGTGTCCCATTCGACAATGCCATAGATAAGTTTTATCTTTGTCACCAACCTTTAATTTCTTATTATTCACATGTAATATATCTGTGGTTTGATCTAAGATATAAATTCCATTCATGGAAACTGCTTTGCCATAAACCATTTCATTAAAAGAGAAAATACAGCTATTGTCCTTTATTGAAAATGAAAAACCGTCTTTATCAAGTACGGAAACAGAAATAATATTCTTAGATAAACTGGGTACATAGTAACAGTTATATAAATATAACTCAAAACCACCAAGGAGCTGGATTACGTATGTTCCCATTGAGACTGCAGCAACTCGTGCTCCATTCCCGACTCGCAGGTCCACATCACCCTTTGTGAGAGTTGTGATGTTTTTTAGGCCCTGCAAATGATTACACAAATGAGAACCACAACTAGTATCAAGTACCCAAGTTCCGAAACTTGCATGGTTAATCTCAATCATATTAATATAAGATGACATACCAACAAGAGTGACGCGGCCTGCTTTTATGTTCTCACGGTACACGGGACAGTTCCTCCTCCAATGTCCAGTCTTGTGACAATGGTGGCACTCAATGTCACTGCCCTTGCTCTTTGCCTTGCCTTGTGAGCCACTAGTCTTACCAGGCCCACTCTTACCGTTTCCTGACTTCTTAAACTTTGGCTTTCCTACAGTTAGGTCGCCGTGAGCTTTGCCCTTACCCTTATTCTTGTTGGAAATCATGAGAACATCTTGCTTCATGCTCCCACTCAATTTCATATCTTTCTCGGTCTGTACGAGAAGTGAGTGTATCTCATGAGGACTTTTCTTCATGTCATTCATGTAGTAATTTGCCCTGAAAAGGGCAAAACCATCATGAAGTGAATGAAGCATACGGTCAATGACTATGCTCTCACTGATTTTGCAATCAAGTGCCTCCAGTTTCTCGACATTCTCAATCATGTTAAGAATGTGTAGGCTAACCGGTTGGCCCTTCTGGAGTTTTGCATCAAAGAAGCGACAGGTATGCTCATAAGTAACGATTCTCGGTGCTTTTGAGAACTCATTAGTGAGCGTGGCGAAAATCTTGTTTGCACCTTGGGCAATGAAGCGTCTTTGCAAATTGGTTTCCATTGCAAAAATGAGTACGTTCTTTATCGCACCCGCTTCCATAACGAATTCACTATAAGCAATTGACTCGTTAGCTCTTGCATTAGGGCCTGGGTTTGGCGGTATTGGCTCAGGTAAGTACTTGAGCTTACCGTCAGCAATGGCAGCATTCCGTAATGATGCCTCCCAGTCCGGAAAGTTGGACCCGTCATTCTTCAGTCGTCTGAACTGATTCATGTGGTCCATGAAAGCTTTTAGCCAAGACTCGCGTCCAAGTGTGGCACTTGGCATAGGGATATCATTATTTCCAGCCATTTGTTGTAAGCAGTATTATCAATATAAAACGAATTCTACACTGCGAAAAGAAGAATAAAAATAATAAGCATACTCATCGTTATGATTTAAGTCTAATGCAAAACTGTTATAAGCGAATACTCAAGCATTTATACAATTGACCTCCCTCAAGAATTATATAAATGATCCCAAGACTCAATTATCTGTAAATTGATAAGCCAACCTCTTGGCTAATTCTACTGTTAGAATTCTTGGTTGATAAATTTCTGTAAATTCTATCTATAGTCCATCATAGTCACGAGAAACTCTTTGGACTATAATGTTGAGGTAAAATAAGTCAACACAAACTACTTACCCAACGTAGAAGGGGTCATTTGGAGAGTAAGGTCCTATATGCCTACCGACGAAGAAGGGATTCATAGTTGTTTGCCCTTATAAAGACTAGTCTCAATTTTAGTTTTAGAGGAAGATCCCATCAACTTTATTTTAATTCATTTTAAGTGAACTAATATCTAGCATGCGAGAATGAATAAACTAAGATGATGACTTAAAATTGTGTGACATCTTTATGTCCATGATAACTAACATTCAATCTATATGAGTCAATTTTCATGCATATTTGTAGTAGGTGGTTTGGTTTAGGTGGAATATGATGCACTAATTATCATGCGAATGAAAAGCAATGAGAATGAAAAACGTAAAACAAAATAAAGTCCTAGTGTGGCCTATCTACCAAAATGAACATAAATACAACTTTGGAATCCTTCCTAGGACCCGAGAAGCTTGTCTTGATGTTCCATCTTGGTCCATGTAGCGGGAGTGAGCAATCCAATCTCCATCTTTAGTCTTCTCAAAATTAAAATTAAAATTACAAAATAAACCTATTTACATTCTAATTTCAAAAACATAATACTAAAGAAAACCAAAAGGAGAATCGAGATCTCAAAATTACATTAAAATTATGTTTCCATCATTACGAAAACATAATTAACTAAGGCCACACTAGGTAATACAAAATTACAACCGATTGCAAAAATACGTAAATCAAACCATTCAACAATTCATACAACTAAATAAAAATGCATCAACTATAAATTAACCATTCAAGACATATTTCCTTAATTATGTAGAGTAATTTATCCAAACCACCTATTTTATAATTATCAAAATTATGTGACAATTCCTCAATTACTCACAATAATTCCAATCTTAATACATATCTTATCTATATTAATACAAAAGACAATACTCAATCCTCAGCGCGCCACGTCATTAATGCAGTTTTTTTTTTTTGGAAATTCATGTTATGGTGGGACCCGTTAGTGTGCAATGTATTTATTTCTTCAGATTTCCGTCTTTTCAAACATGCGGTAAATTCCGTCTTGCAACAAATTCTATGAAATAATATTATGAAAAAATTCTATGAATTAATATTATGAAATAATTTTATACATTCTGTGTAAATAAAATTAATAACATATACGCAGAATGAATTACAAATGGGAGTAAATGAAATTGAATTACATAATTTTTAAAACAAAATTACATAATAATAAAATTACATAATTACGAGAATGAATTACTTTTATATACGGGATAGAACATAAAACGCAAATGAATTACATACATAATTTTTTAAAACTACATGGTACAATAATTTTTGTTTAAAAAATAAATCTTGACGGAGTATTACTTGGAGTATAAAATATTCATGTATTTTGGTTCATATTATTGTACCATGCAGCAACAACATCACAACATAATTTTTTTAAAACTACTCGGCAACTTAACTATCAGCCGCGCACACCGAAAATGGTAGGTGACAATGATAGGCAACCGAGTTAATTTAGTCTTCAAGTAGCATTTAAAGCAAATTTTAATCTTATCTTTATAATTCAAAAGACAATACTCAAAACAGGGCGTGCCACGTCATTAATTCACCTTTTTTTTTCTTTTTTTTGGAAATACATGGTATGGTGGGACTCGTTAGTGTGCAATGTATTTATTTCTTCAGAATTTCGGCTATACAAACATGTGACAAATTCAGTCTTAGAAGAAATACTATGAAATAATTTTATACATTCCGAATAAATGAATTAATGACATATAAGCGGAATGAATTACAAATCAGAATAAATGAAACAAATTACAAATAAATGAATTGCATAATTTAAAAATAAAAAATAAAAAAATTACATAATACTGTACATAATTATGAGAAGGAATTACATTTAATTACGAGATTGAATTATATATAATGCAAATAAATTACATGTATAATTTTTAAAAACTAGATAATACGATATATTTTTTTAAAAAAAAATATCCTTTGTTATTTCCTCTTAAACCATTGCACGTGAACATGTATTTGTAACAAGTTTAAACATTAATTATGTAGATCGCTGATTTAGACCAACTAGATAAGTACAATAGAAATGCAAAAAAAAAAATACATTACAAAAACAATAATACTAGCCCAAATACATACCTGTGCAATTTTGCACGGGTTTAAAACTAGTTAACTTGTAATATGAATTAATCCAACATTATTTTAAACCTTTTTAAAATAATTGGGTATCTAAAATATGTGAACCTTTTCACAACAAACAATCATACATTATAAATTTAATGTATAAAGATTATTGGCCAAAACACAAAAAAGAAATTTTTTTTATAAATGCTCACGGCATTCTGCAAAAATGAAAAAAAAAATAGATTTCTTTTTCTTTTCTCTCGGCAATTCCAAAAAACAAAAAAACAGATTTTTTTTATTTTAAATGCCCTCGGCATTTTGACCTAAAAACAAAAAACAAAAAAAACAATTTTTTTTTCTTTTAAAAATGCTTTCGGCATTTACCCTAAAAACCAAAAAACAAACTTTTGTTTTTTTTTTCGAAAAAACAACTCTTTCATGAATAAATTTGTTTAATGTTGCTAATATATCAAGATTGGCATAATCAACAACATTTAATTTAAACTTTGATCCAAACTAGATGATTCAATTTAACCTATTAAAATGGATATCTAAAT
The DNA here is from genome assembly GCF_048544455.1 of Silene latifolia. Taxonomy (NCBI): domain Eukaryota; kingdom Viridiplantae; phylum Streptophyta; class Magnoliopsida; order Caryophyllales; family Caryophyllaceae; genus Silene; species Silene latifolia. The sequence continues at coordinate 174,342,493 of NC_133538.1, forward strand.
TATGATTAAACCGATTATCCGAATATTTGATTCATCATAATTGATTTGAACATTATTAAATTAACTTGTATGCCAAAACTATATAGCAAAAACAAATCATCAACAATTAAAACAATTTACATTTACATTTTAATTTAATTCTTATTAAATCAAAACATCTACAAATTTATCATATTATCATCTTAACTAATTAAAACAACAATATGAATAAATCAAAATGGAAACAAAAACATCAAAAAAAAAAACAAAATGTCTCGGCAAAAAAATTTAATTCGGCCGAAACTATTTTTTTTTTCTTCAAAATTTTTGATTAAATTCATTTATGAAAATCATATAAAATAATTTCGTAGCCTATGCTCTGATACCACTTGTGGGAAATATCGGTATATTTCATCAAGAAAATTTCGGATTATAATGAAATTATAATTATGAAATAACTAGTCATAAACGAATTTGCAAAAACAAAAGTATAGAGATTAGAATCAACCTTTGGTCCTAGCAATTTGGCCTAAGAACAATATCGAGATGGATATTCTCCTAATCGTTGCACCCAAAATGCTTTAAGAAATGCCTTTCTTTTTGCTAGAATACGAACCCTAATTTCACCTAATTTGAGAGAAGTTTGTAGGGTTTTGTGATGAGAAGTTTTTAGGTCAAAAATGAGTAAGTAAAATGATCTCCTTCTCTCTCTCATATTACCGTGTAAATGAGTGTAATTAGGGGGAGATATTTTCTTCTCTTTTTGTTTCCTTAAACCGTGCAAAGGGAGTCAAATGGGAAGATTTTATTCTTTCCCTTTTTTTTCTATCTCCGCTTCACCAACCACAAGAATAAGGAGAAAAATCTTCTTATTTTGGTTGTTCTCAAATATATAAAATGTGTATTATTTTCTCAATTGTCAATTTATGTCGACATGTATTAATAAGTCTATACACAACAGTTTGTAGTCGATTTATTAATACCGGTCTATCAACATTTTATTATGACAATTGCGCATAATATATACATTAACTATAAATATAACATATTTATAATTCGCTAATTAAATATAACTCGTTACGTTTAATGACGAATTAACATCTTATTTCGTTTAAGCTAACATTATATACATTAATTAAATATAACAATTTATATTCAATTTATGAATTTAACAATTAATTCGTCTCAGCTGGTATTATTTAATTGTATTAAATAATCGTCTCATCATCACATTGACTAACTGTTTAGTCAAATACATGGACTAACCTTTTAGTCATATAAGGCATCAATGTGATTATATCTTCATACAATCACATATCTCAAACACATCTTTTAGGTGTGACTTTTAGGGACCAGTTGATCACCGCCATCAGTATGATAATAACGTCAAACTTCTAGCAAGCCAACCGTTATTAAGTAAACGTTAATCAAATGATAAAATTGATGTGATCATTATTTGCGCGCATTTAGTCCCCTAATTGAGCCTATTTTGCATACTATTATAACATTCTATGGCCATTTTATCCGTCAAAACCTTCCTATTTGCTTTTCTATCGCATGTCATGTGTTTTGTAGGAAAGAAGATAATAAGGGGGAAATTCCCGTCTTTCGTGCGTATTCGGAAGCTATTTGACGATATTTGATGGACTAGTATGAAGAGGAAGTGAGAACTAAAGGCCAATCCCACAAGAATAAAGTGGAAATGAAGGAAAGGGAAGAATAGAAGAGAAAACGAGATAGCCCTCCAACCCGTGCAGATTCTCTAGAATCCGGCCGTCCCCAAGCCACAGAAGACATGCGTCTTCTTCCAAATACGCCCGTCTTCCCTTTCTACAATCCGCCCGTCCCGACAACAATCCGCCCGGATTCCTTCACAGCCCAATTTCGTCTTCTTCAAGCTTCAAAGAAAGAAGCCCTTCCTTCGATAAATACCGGCTTCTCCCTGCTCAATCTAAAAAGTGTAATTACTAGTTTAGCCCTTAGTTAACCCTAATGCATCCACCTAATTTCCACTATAAATACCCCATTTGTAATAATCAAGGGGGATCCTTTTATCAAGTTTTTAGAGTAGAAAATCCTTCTTTAGATTAGATTAGGAGTAGATTAGAATAGATTACTCTTTAATCTTTCCACAAATTACACATTAATCTCTCCTTAATTATTGTTCAAGTTTATTATTCAAGTTTGTTACTTTTGGGTAATTGAAGATTATTGGGTTATTATTGGAGGATTGACAACCCTTCATCAACCAATCAAGTTTCTTCTATTATTCTTTGCTTTATTATTTGGATCATCTCAAGTTTGGTATAATTCCTTTACTCTTTAATCTTTATTGTTCATTTCTTCATTCTATTATCATGTTTATACTTGTTGTGATGATTGACACCAATAATGACATGTTTTCCATGATAATGATTGAGTAGTTTCTTTAGCTAGGATTAATGGGTAATTAAGGGAAACAAACATAGGGAATGATTAATGCTTAAATTAATATGCTTTCATGGTTTATTTTGCTTGCTTGTTGTGATGTCAACTTTATGCACATGTTATGTTTGATGAAATGCTAAGCCTATGAATCCTTGCATTTACAACCATCTCTTATTTATTCAACTTGACTTGTAAGATATAAACCAATTCGAGTCTTGTTAGACCATGCATAGAAGTTGAATAGGAGGAAAGTAAGTCGACTTGTAGGTGTTGTACAATCTAATCGATTCGGCTCCGGGACCCAACTCTACCTATGAACCGTAAGACATAAACCAACTCGGTTTCTCCACAACACTAATTGCTTGCATATAACTGTAAACATGTTTGTATGATTAAAACCATGAATCCCCTATGACCCCATGATATCCTAGCACTTTTAATCATTTGCTTACATCCTTCCTTTTATTGCTTGTTTTACCTTATTGTTTGCATTAGAATAGACACAACTACAAACCCAACCAAATTGTGACACTAGCATAAATTGAGATAGATAGACTTAGAACCCAAAGCACACCGTCCCTTGGATCGACCTCAACTTACCGCTAACTAGTTGTTTGTTGAGTATTATAAATGTGTTTTGATTGGATGTGACCCGACGACATCGCAGACCACATCAAAAAATGGCGTCGTTGCCGGGGATGGTGCTATGTGATTAAGTTCTTACTTGTTTGTCTATTTTGATTTTGCTTTCACCTTGAGGAACTTGTTCCCCAAGGTTTGTTTTTATCGTTTTCTTGTAGTTTCCATGTTTGTAGTTGTACCTTTATCTTGATCATGATGATACAAGACTTGACATATGGAGTATGTGGTGGATCTTTTGAGTATGACTATGGGTATGGGGAGTTTGAGGAGCAAGTCAACACAAACCTACCTTACTATTTGTACAATAAAAATCCTAACCACTACCCCAAATTTTCCCACCAAAATAACCACATCCAATATCAACAACAACCACCCACCCAATACCCACTTCATAATGAGTTTCAATTGCCACAATACAACCACTTTCACACTTACCCACAACAAGAAGATGAACCCATTCAAAATGTGATTCTCCAAATGATGGGAGATGAACAAAACTTCTTCAAACGAATGATAGAGGAGAGCCAAAAGAGGGACAATGTTCTTCAAGGCATTGTTGCCCAAGGTGAGGAATTGGAGATCCAAATCACCCAATTGAAAGAATCCCAAGCAATCACTCCCCACCGTTTTTTGGACATTGAGCATAAATGCGAATTTGAAGTAGTAACTTTTGATATGGAAAGTGAGAAATGGGAAGAGCCTATCTCCTTGAGCTCTTGTGACTATGAAAGTGTTGTGTTCAATGAGGAAGACATGAGGTTGAGTAAGCCAAATACTCTCAACCTTTGTGAGTATGAGGGAGTGTCCTTTGAAGTGAATGTTGGGATGTTGGAGAAAAAGTTAAATGAAGCCCCCATTTATGATTCGTATGAAGATAGCAACAATGATGATGAGCCTAACGGATGGACTCACAATATCACCTTGCTTGAGGAGCCTATCCTTGAGACATTTGAGATACCCTATCATGAAGAAGAACGCCCTTTCTTTATTCTTCGTGAAGACCACTTGACACCTATCATGGAGCCAATGATCATTGAAGAGGATATGGTAGATCTTCTTCAAAAGGCCAAAGTTTCATACAAGAGCTACTTGGTAAAAAAGCTCAAAGAGAAGATTGCTCGAGAAGCCACTTGTAAAGATTTGGCGCTCACAATGACAACTTCTAAAGAACTCGATCATCAATGCCATGAAAATTCTCCTTCCACCTTGGAAGGATTGAAAAATCAAAATGCTATCATCACCACCAAGATTGAAGAAGAAGTTGGTAAGTGGAAGTCTACGGATGAAAATGAACCACACTTCATGCCTAGTGTTGACAAGAATCATGGGCTCGTTTATTTGAAGAATTGGGAAAGCTCTAACGCTAAGGACAACGCAAGGGAAAGAACATTATACAAACTTCCTTGGCCAAACTTCATATTCAAATTGAGCAACCCATACTTGTGCTTATTTGCAGCTTGTTCACAAGCTTTTGATCTCTTATTAAGAGCCCTAAGCTCTATGGATAAGAACTTCTATGATTTGAACTAGTTTGGTGGAGTCCTATCTCAAACCACCATTTGTAAGATATTTCTTGGAACCTTTCACTTTGTATAATATTGTACATTATTGCATTTGCATTTAATTTCTTGCATGAGAGTGGTGAGAGAGAGTCATCTTACATTTTTAATGAGCGAATTTCAGAAAAAGATAAGGAGGAATAGCAAACCGGTGAAGGGGTATGTTATTGCAAGTAAAAGAAAAGAAAAAGAAGAAAAGGGAGCTGAAGACGCCCGGATTTAGAGGAAGACGCCCGTCCAGGACCCACGTAAAAAATGGTTAGCGTTGTAGCAGAAGACGAGTGGATTCTTCACAAAAAGCCCGTCCTGGAAGAAGCCGTCCGTATTCTTTGCGGGACGCCCGTCCCGTATGTCACCTAAAAACAAGATTTTGCGCTGCACTAGAAAACGGGCGAATTTAATCCAAGACGCCTGTCCTAAGTCCCAAGACGCCCGTCTTCTTCCTGCTCTCAGCTGGGAAAAATCCCTGCATCAGAATCCGCCCGGATTCAGGCCAAGACGCCCGTCTTCTATTCTCTCGAGACGCCCATCCCGAAAAGAATCCGCTCGGATTGTCCTGTTTTTTCGGATAGACCGGATATGACCCACCCTTATCCGCTCGGATTCCCCCTTTCTTCTATATAATCACCCCCTTTCTCCCTCATTTCTTCACCTTATCAAACCCTAAAACACTCATCTCCATCCTCAAAATCACACCCCTCCTCAAAAACATTCACTTCCACCCACATCAAAATGGCACCATTGATGAACCTCAAGGGAAAGGCCAAGAAATTGGTTGAATCCACCGGAAAGAAGCGCAAGGGATCGACCTCTTCAATGCCACGAGAGGTAGTGCTACCAAGAACCTCCCAACCCCTAATGTGGGGAGGAATTGAACAACTTGACTACTTCCAAGAGGTGCTATTTGAATCCGATGACCACCGCATGAATTTTGTCAAATTACTAGGTAAGAACTACGAACCCACTCAATTCGTAGATACTAGGGTGTTGGAAATCCTTAAGATAAGGTACCCTACCGAGATGTTCTTTAAGGGTCTTGGCATTGGGAAACTTTTCCATGCCCATGAGGAGACATATCTTAGTCTCACCCTTGAATTCTTGAGTAGCCTTCGCATTGTGACGAATACCCACACCGATGTGGGTATGGAGTTTAGGTTGTGCAATCTAGACCATCATCTTTCACTTGAGGAGTTCGCCTACGTTTTCGGTCTTGTAGTGCCCACCAACTATACCGAAAAACCCGATAATTTCGGTGTGGACCTTCTTTGGAAGGCTATCTCCGGGAGGGATTTTTCCCATCCAAAGCATTGCTATACCTTCGCCATCCAACATCCGGTGATTCGATTCACCGAGCGCTTTGTGGCCGGTATCATCAACGGGAGGTACGAACAAGATAGGTGTACTCTCATCGATTTAACCTTTCTTGAATCCTATTTGAATGTTCGAGCGGTGAGGCGTTATAACTTCAATACGCCACTTGAGATACTTACTAGGTTCAATGATTTTGCTCAAGGAACCACTCAACTCAAGACCTTCGTGATGGGAGGTCTAATTACTATTTTGGCCCACCACCTTTGTCCCGGGTTCAATGCCCGAGGGACCTATACTCCTCTTGAGGGGAGGACTTTGATTGATGAGCACACCATCTTCAACCATCACCGATGGTGTAACTACACTCGAGACGGGAGTGTAGAGTGGCACACCAAAGGATGCACTTTAATGATCCTTGAAGGTTGGAAGATACCGGGCATTGACCCAAGATTGAGCCTATACTTGCCTCCACCATGCTACCTCCTTGATATCCAAATTCTTGATAATCCCCCTCAAAGGGAAGAGCCGCACCGCCAAATACCTCGTGGAGCACCGGGAAGGCCTATTCGCCCACCCTCCTATGTACCTATCCCACCATACCCTACCCCATATACCGAGTTTAGGCCGGAAATCCCCAATACCCCGGGTATTAATGATTTGATGAAACTCATGAATATAGTGGACCTCGGGTACATGAAGGGAGGGTCGTCAACTATTTGGCCCTTTACCCCCAATACTATAGCATGGCTCAACAAGGGTATGTTGACCCTAATGGGCCTTTGCCCTCTTGGGCACAACCAGAACTCTTGTTCCCTAATCAAGGGAACCAAGCTTGGGGTCGCGACGGCGGAGGGCATTCTAGCCAAGGTGGAGGGTACTCGGGTCAAGGGGGAGAATTTGACCAAGGAGGGTATTGGGGTCAAGCAAGCGGGTATGACCAAGCCGGGAGCTCTCATCGTTATGGCTATGATCAAGATGAGGATGACGAGTGAAAGAGGCCTACCTCACCACCTCCATTTATATGATACCCATTTCTCCCTCTCTCTTTTGTACATACATTGCATTTAGTATAGTTTTCGCATGCATTTGTATCATATTTCATCTGCATTAGCTAGTTCATATAGTATAGTTTGCATTGTAATATATCTCACATGATCCATGTAGATAGTTGCATATAGACTAGAATTCATGCATAGTCACTAATGACCAATCCTATTCTTTTCTACACTAGAAATAGTGTTTAAATTGGTTTGGGGAGGTTTGATCATAGGTGACCATAGTCTACTAGAAATCATGCATCACATAGTATAGTTTAGATTGCATTAATTTGTTATATATATCATATAGAATTGCATTTAGTTAGAGCATGCATTCATTCATATCATATCATTGCATTTGTACTTCATTTCAAAAAAATCAAAAATCCAAAAACATGTATTTCCTTTTTATTCCTACTCCTACATGTACATTGAGGACAATGTCCAAAATAAAGTGGGAGATGGGAATTTATATTCCAAAATGCATAAAAATTGAAAAATTTCGAAAAATCCCAAAAATATGTCTTTTAAGTTCATAAAAACAAAAACCATAAAAATTTGAAAAATTGAAAAATTCAAAAACAAGTTCATTTCCTTTATAGTGTAGTCTTGTATATATTGTTGTATATATTGTGTTTGTTCTATCCTTTTTCACATTGATCGACTATGCCACATCCGAGACATGAGGATCATGAAGACCGCATGGTATGATCTTTCCAATCTCCTTTTTCCTCTTTATGTTAATGACTATGTGGCTTTGTTTTTGATTGATGCGGTATAACAATGTGAACTTAGGACTTGCATTTAGTTTATATGTCATTTTAGTTGGTAGAATCATTTGCATTAGGATGTATATATGTTAGTTGCATAATGGCATATAGTTGCATTTAGATAAATTTTTTTGAAAAATGCCTAATTGAGAACTTTGATAAGAGCAACTAAGCCATTACAAATACTTTTTCAACTTAAGACTTTGCCTACTAGAATGGTTGTAAAACACCCTAGATTGTGTCATACTAGTGTCTTTTGACCCATGACCCAAAGCCTAGTCAAGGGTTTGCATGTGAGTCACCTATCCAACCCCGTGATGCGATGTGGACTTGGTTAACTTGTCTAGGTGACCTTGATTGACCTTGTGGTAAGGCAAACCAAAAATACTTTTCTATCAACGAGTTTGAAGTGCTCATTTCGAAAATTTTGTCATGTGAAAGTAATTTATTGCTAAGGAAAACTCAAATGTTATGAAATGTTGAAATGTTGAGAAATTTAGTTGTTTGGATGGAGGCGTACCACTTCGATGTGCATTGGAGAGGGATACATTGAATTGGGCCCTCACACGGTTGTGAATTCAACCACCTAGAGACAGAGTGACTATCACCCCGAAAAGCTATTGTCTAGAGGTTAATCGGTTGCCTAATAAGCGATTGGCGAAAGCAAAGGACACTAGCCCGGAAGGGACAAACCCCATCTTAAATTTTTGAAATGTGAAAGTTGAATGAGGTCAAATTTTGAATACTAGTCATATCCACCCTTGTTTATAAAGATTTGAGCATTTCATTCCCAAAAAGCCTTTTGTCAAAACACTTTGTCGAGCTTGGGATGATCCATGACCTTTACTTTTGTAGAGAATTCGAGACTTGTCATGTCATATGCTACTAGCATCATAGGGATCATCATTCCACCACCATTCGATTGCTCTTGACGAAAGCATTTGGAAATTGAGGACGAAAGTAGTCTAGTTTAACACCATTTGGAGGTGATTTAGTGCCATCCTCTTAGCCTTAGTAATTTGTTGAACTAGTATTTGTGAAGGATTATGTGCTCTTAAATTTGTTCTCTTTTGGTTGCCTCCGCCACTTGATGAGGAAGTGGCTATTCCTTTTGTAGATACATCCATTATTCGTTTTTGTGTGCTTAATGTTTGGATGTGTCGCCATTTTGGCAAGACCCACCTTGCCTTGCAAGAAGGCATCCTACCTCATGGTTGTCTTGTTGTGAGTTGAAGGGGCGGAGTGAGACCCGCTAATTGTCTCATATCGGCTATGTTATTAGGTTAGTTTAAATAATGGTCCTAGTTTTAGTCACCTCTTTACTCGGGACGAGTAAAGGTTCGGTTTGTGGATATTTGATGTGATCATTATTTGCGCGCATTTAGTCCCCTAATTGAGACTATTTTGCATACTATTATAACATTCTATGGCCATTTTATCCGTCAAAACCTTCCTATTTGTTTTTCTATCGCATTTCATATGTTTTGTAGGAAAGAAGGTAATAAGGCGGAAATTCCCGTCTTTCGTGCGTATTCGGAAGCTATTTGACGATATTTGATGGACTAGTATGAAGAGGAAGCGAGAACTAAAGGCCAATCCCACAAGAATAAAGTGGAAATGAAGGAAAGGGAAGAATATAAGAGAAAACGAGATAGCCCTCCAACCCGTGCGGATTTTCTAGAATCCGGCCGTCCCCAAGCCACAGAAGACGTGCGTCTTCTTCCAAATCCGCCCGTCTTCCCTTTCTACAATCCGCCCGTCCCGACAACAATCCGCCAGGATTCCTTCACAGCACAATTTCGTCTTCTTCAAGCTTCAAAGAAAGAAGCCCTTCCTTCGAAAAATACCGGCTTCTCCCTGCTCAATCTAAAAAGTGTAGTTACTAGTTTAGCCCTTAGTTAACCCTAATGCATCCACCTAATTTCCACTATAAATACCCCATTTGTAATAATCAAGGGGGATCCTTTTATCAAGTTTTTAGAGTAGAAAATCCTTCTTTAGATTAGATTAGGAGTAGATTAGAATAGATTACTCTTTAATCTTTCCACAAATTACACATTAATCTCTCCTTAATTATTGTTCAAGTTTATTATTCAAGTTTGTTACTTTTGGGTAATTGAAGATTATTGGGTTATTATTGGAGGATTGACAACCCTTCATCAATCAATCAAATTTCTTCTATTATTCTTTGCTTTATTATTTGGATCATCTCAAGTTTGGTATAATTCCTTTACTCTTTAATCTTTATTGTTCATTTCTTCATTCTATTATCATGTTTATACTTGTTGTGATGATTGACACTATTAATGACATGTTTTCCATGATAATGAGTGAGTAGTTTCTTTAGCTAGGATTAATGGGTAATTAAGGGAAACAAACATGGGGAATGATTAATGCTTAAATTAATATGCTTTCATAGTTTATTTTGCTTGCTTGTTGTGATGTCAACTTTATGCACATGTTATGTTTGATGAAATGCTAAGCCTATGAATCATTGCATTTACAACCATCTCTTATTTACTCAACTTGACTTGTAAGATATAAACCAACTCGAGTCTTGTTAGACCATGCATAGAAATTGAATAGGAGGAAAGTAAGTCGACTTGTAGGTGTTGTAAAATCTAATCGATTCGGCTCCGGGACCCAACTCTTCCTATGAACCGTAAGACATAAACCAACTCGGTTTCTCCATAACACTAATTGCTTGCATATAACTGTAAACATGTTTGTATGATTAAAACCATGAATCCCCTATGACCCCATGATATCCTAGCACTTTTAATCATTTGCTTACATCCTTCCTTTTATTGCTTATTTTACCTTATTGTTTGCATTAGAATAGACACAACTACAAACCCAACCAAATTGTGACACTAGCATAAATTAAGATAGATAGACTTAGAACCCAAAGCACACCGTCCCATGGATCGACCTTGACTTACCGCTAACTAGTTGTTTGTTGAGTATTATAAATGTGTTTTGATTGGATGTGACCCGACGACATCGCAGACCACATCAAAAATACTAATTATACCCTTGTGAACCTATAAGAGATTTATATACGTTATCACACTAACTGTGGAGGACACTAGCTCCAACAACAAGGGCTATGATCAAACATTCCTTCTGGTAGGAAGTTAACATAGCTATTAGGAAAGTGAACCATCCAGTCATCATTACATAAAGCCCTATTGTTAGGCCCAGTTTAGTCTGGTCTGACTCTAACCTGGCCTGACCTTACTAGGCTGAGTGAGGCAACCAGAGACCGGACAAATCTAACTACTATTTAGTTGTTAAAGAATATTATAGCAAGCAGGCTACTAAATCCTGGAAGAGAAGCCTGATGGTAAATGCGAGAATAAACACGGCAGGCATTCAAACAAGCTGGATTAAGAAGATAAACAAAAAGTGCAGTTGTATGAGTCAATAACCGTGTCCTATTCTCAAGGAAGACCAAGTCCAACTATAAAGCTACATCATCTATGAATGTTAAACGGGAAAGACTGAAGATCAGTTAAGAAGAAGAACAGGTCAAGAGAATTAATAGGGAACATGCTCTATTAATCTGGCAACAACTCCTACAAACCGGGAAGAACGTTGAGAATAATGTAACGTTAATATTGGTAGAATTATAAATAGCGTAATCAAGCATTTGTAAGGCGATTCATTATTCATTGGTTTCTATTCAGCTACTTTACAATTTATCTTTCATTCCCGTGTATTCAATTACTTATACAAATTTGTATTCAGCTTATCAAAATAATACAAGTGATATTCCTTACACTTCGCCTTCCCTCATTGTTCATTCACAATATACAAAACTTATAGAACTAGATACCCAAATCAATCTTTAAATAAAGCCGGATCCATTCAGGGGAAATCCTGCTAAAACCATATATCCATCAGCCATCTGAGGAACTACATTCCATATCTGCACCCTGGCCATTTATGAAGTGGGGCATGGATATAGTAGGGAAACTACCTCAAGCACCCGGGCAAAAAGTTTTCATGCTAGCAATGACTGACTATTTCTCCAAGTGGATAGAAGCTGATTCATACAGGCAAGTCAAAGAAAAGGATGTCATAGCATTCATCAAACACAACATCATATGTAGATATGGCATCCCCTCTAAAATAGTATGCGACAATGGCACGCACCGTGGGAAAAGAACAATGACCTTTTCTCGCGCTCAATGGAACATCAACCTGGTAACCTCCACACCAGGATATCCAAAAGCTAACGGTCAGGCAGAATCCAAGAACAAAGTAGTAATCAACTCGCATAAAGAAGAAGCTAGAAAGAAGGAAAGGCGGATGATGGGTCAAGAGCTCCCCTGGTCCTCTGGGGTGACAAACCACGCCTAAAACATCCACAAAGCCAAACCCCTACTCCTTGGTCTATGGATGTGAAGCGAAGAATCCCCGCCGAGGTAGACATTCCATCAGCCAGATGCAGCCTGAACACAATAACAAGCAATATACCTCTAATGGAAGACAGCCTGGACTTAACGGAAGAGCTAAGAGATGCGACAAGATTTAGATTGGCGAAAGATACCAAAAAAGAGTTGCAAAAAGCTACAACAAAATTGTCAAAGCCAGAGTATTCAGGGTAGGAGACCTTGTCCTCAGGAAAGTCTTCCAAAACACAAAAGAAAAGAATGCTGGCAAATTGGCCCCAACCTGGGAAGGTCCCTACCTGATTGACTCAATAGTCGGCCAAGGAGCTTATAGATTACAAACCCTGGATGGGGAAATGATCCCAAGGGCTTGGAATATTGCACATTTAAAACTATTTCACATATAAAATACATCTCCCAGTCCAGGTTTAATTTTCACCTTAATATTTCTTGCCTGGCCTGATATGAAACTAAATGTATGATACTTGCCATTATATGAATAAATGTCGTATATGATTTCTTCAAATTATGTGTCCAAGTACTTGTCTATATTCTCATATTTACTTTTACCAAGTAGAATCTTCAATACTTGTTTTACATACTGCATTTTATTTAAAACAAATCTTAAAGATTGGGGGCCACCCCACCAATTCCAACTGATACCCAATTTTCAGTTGCAAAATAGGCCTTAAAATATTGAGCTCCACTTAATATACAAATCTGGAAAACCTCTTCCTGACTTGTATAACATAGATGGGTCATAAGCCCTCCAGACAGGCAGGAGACGGAAGCCCTCCAGACAGGCAATAACCCCAACCATAACACAATAAACTGGCCAAATCCAGTACAATAAACTGGCCAGATCCGGTACAATAAACTGGCCTGATCTAGTCGAATAACTGGCCAGATCTAGTAAAAACACCCAATACTACAAAAGTACCCTATCAAAACACAAAAAGGAACCAACAAAAACCAAATATTTATTCATCCAAAATAGCCAGCCTTGCCTCATACTTAATATTTATCCATTCCTGGGACATCCCCTCTGGATGGGCCAAAAAATACCTAAATATTCATTCCAGGAACATCCCCCCCTGGATGGGCCGAAACAAAAAAGAAATACATAAATCTAAGTAGGTTTTGAGCCGGTAACCGACTCACAACCATCCACCATTTCCTGATCACCAGATTTTTCTTTGGAAGGAGGAGAATCTGCCTCGTCTTCTTGACCCATACTGGCAAAATCAGGATACTGGGCGTCCAGAGCTGCCTCATCCCGGTCCGGGTCCCAATTAGCCCGGTAAGATTCTGGATCCCTCATAGCATCAACCCGGCCTTTCCCAAAGAAGTACTGAGCGACATCAGCAAGCCGCGCCTCCACTAGTTCCCTTTCAGCACCAAGCTCTTCATTTTTTCTCAGCTGATCTTGCATTGCCTGCTTCTAGGCAGCCAACTCTTCCTCGACAGTTCTCAGCTCTTCCCTTACAGCCTCCAACTCTTGCCTGACAGCCTTCTCGGCGTTTTTTGCAGCCACCTCACAAACTATAGCAGCCCTGGATGCCTCTCTAGCTGTCCCCAGGTAAGATTGAAGTACTACCTCATTTCCCCTGGATGTGAGCAGCTCACGGTTAACTTTATCCACTTTCTCTTCCAATCTAGAAACCCTAGCCTGGGCATCCCCGAGCTGACAGGCGGTAGCCAATCCGGCATCCAAACCCTACAAGAAACAATAGAAAGTCAATCAGCCAAATGTAAAGCAACACAAAAGAACATATGACAAACAAAAATCCCCTGACAACTAACCTCCTTGGCTTGAGAAGCAAGCTCAGCAGCCTTCGTCACAAGAGAAGACAAGATAGAAACTACTTTAGTAGAAGACTCAAGAGTACTAGTAGATAAAAGCTGGTTGCCCATCCTAGCAGAAAACTCATTTATCCGTGCCCGGGCAGCATCCATATCATCAATCCTAGCAGACACCTGCCTAATACTCCTGATCGGTTGAGCTTGAATAGGCTCTTTCTCTCTCTCCTCCTCTTCAGGGACGACATCTTCCCTCCTTCTCTTGGAAGCTTGAACGACCTCCGGTGATACTAGCCTGGGTGGATCCTGAGGAAGCTGGACATCAGAAACCAAAATATCAAGTGTCTTATCACTCCCACTAGCCTCCTGGCTCTTGGACTGTTCAGCAATCCTAGCGACCCCAGCTTTCAAATCTTTTGTAGAAAAGCTGGCCAACCTAGCAGAAGACCTGAATACTGAATATACAGAGAATACATAAACATCATATGAGAAGCGATAAGAAGACAACAATTGACATAAAAACATATAGAAGACGTACAGGAAAGAGCAGTGGAGCCAGGCTTGCCTTTGGGTACTTTGACCACATTCAGCTTGGTCTTCATATACCGGGGCGATAATTCCCTGCCCAGACTAGCAGGCCAGGCCCTCTCTTCCTCAGGAATAGCAAGGAAAGCCTCTATCCTGAAAATAGCTTCCTCGTCAAGAGGATCAGAGTTCCAATCAGGAGCTACAAGAGTCATCAAAAATACACAGGTGAAACTCAAAACATCCTAATTTATATATATATTGCAAACTAACAGTACAAGAAACCTACCACTTTCCGAGGGGGATATCTCGGTAATCAAAGCCTGACCCCGGACTCTCGATCCGGATAAACAGAAAGTCTTTGCCCAGCTTTTATCATCTCCGGAGTCCAGGTTAGTGATTAATGGAGACATCTTCGATTTGATTCTCAGATTAAAACGACCATTAACAGGATTTTTTATATGATATATTTCCTTAATATCATTAATAGTAATTACAAGATTGTGTTTAGCACATAAACTTTCAATGGAATGAACAAGTTTCCAAACCATTGGCATAAATTGAAAAGGTGATACTTCCATAGCACGAATGGTGTCAATCATTAAGGGAGTAAAAGGTAACTTACAACCTGCTTTGAACGCCCATTCAAAAATACAAAACCAACCAGGTGACACCCAGTTAGCTCGATCGACAAGATTCAGAATCCATACCTCAGTCGAATCAGGAATAATATTTTTCTCCCTTAAAACTCTATCATAGTTCGTCTTCAATAAGTTTTCTTCAGGGAAATAAGGATCCAGAGATTGAAGAGCAGAAAAAATAGAATCATGATATTTAAAAGCTATGGCACGAGCAGGAGGATCAACTTCAATCACCTCCTCTTCCTGGACGTCTTTGGGTTCAGGTTCAGCATCAGCTTTCTGGGGTGCAGGACGCTTTTTGGCTCCCATATCCTTTATTATTTAGTTTATTGTGATGAATTTTATTTATTGAAAAATTATAAGTTGGCAGAGTAAGACTCCTGGGAAACAGGGGAGGATTTTAGAGAAAGTTGAGCAAGGAAAGTAGAAGAAATTTTGTGAAAAACAAACTCATCGCAAATACCATATTTATAGGAGAGAAATAACGGTGTAAAAACCTAGAAAACGCAAAACTGTCAGCGGGACATCACACAAATTAGTCGTTGCAAGTGTTTAACGGTAACTAGGAGTCTAAGAGTCATTGAGTAAATACAATTCTTTTTATTGTTTAACCCGGTAAAGTTGACATCTCACCCCTGGCCTGATCCAGCACGGGTAAAATGTCAAGGGGCAATTGTTAGGCCCAGTGTAGCCTGGTCTGACTCTAACCTGGCCTGACCTTACTAGGCTGAGTGAGGCAACCAGAGACCGGACAAATCTAACTACTATTTAGTTGTTAAATAATATTATAGCAAGCAGGCTACTAAATCCTGGAAGAGAAGCCTGATGGTAAATGCAGAATAAGCCTGGCAGGGCATTCAAACAAGCTGGATTACGAAGATAAACAAAAAGTGCAGTTGTATGAGTCAATAACCGTGTCCTATTCTCAAGGAAGACCAAGTCCAACTATAAAGCTACATCATCTATGAATGTTAAACGGGAAAGATCAAGATCGCTTAAGAAGAAGAACAAACGTCAATTAATAGGAACATGCCCTATTAATCTGGCAACAACTCCTACAAACGGGGAAGAACGTTGAGAATAATGTAACGTTAATATTGGTAGAATTATAAATAGTGTAATCAAGCATTTGTAAGGGGATTCATTATTCATTGGTTTCTATTCAGCTACTTTACAATTTATCTTTCATTCCCGTGTATTCAATTACTTATACAAATTTGTATTCAGCTTATCAAAATAATACAAGTGATATTCCTTACACTTCGTCTTCCCTCATTATTCATTCACAATATACAAAACTTATAGAACTAGATACCCAAATCACTCTTTAAATAAAGCCGGATCCATTCAGGGGAAATCCTGCTAAAACACCTATCAATTTTACTATAGACCTTAGAACCATACTCATGCTTATTAGTCCAAGTAAAATAATTCCTGTTTGCTTTCAAGTCTGCCAGATTGCAGTCCTGAACCACCTGCAAAAGTGGCCTGATATCAGCAAGAGTGACAGGATTCCCACCAATTATTTCACCTCTACCCATAACAGCATTGAAATCTCAACATAGAAGCCATGGATCACTAATAGTGCCATAATAACTTATAATACTACTCCACAAAGGTTCTCTCTCAATAGGCTTGTTAAACCCATAAACAACAGTAAACCAGAAAGTCTTCTTCCTAGCTTTGTCAAACACTTTTGTATGGATACATTGACTAGTAACATCACAAATATCCAAAACCACAACCTGAGGGTCCCACTTGACCCAAATTCTACCTCCTTTAGGAAGACTGAAATTGGTACATATGGACCATTGATCACAAATTATACTTCTAGCTTGATTCCAATTACTTATTCTAATTATTGTTTCTACCAAACCAAATAATACAACTTTATTCTGGAGTATAAACCTCCTTATTTCTTTTTGTTTTACAGGATTATTCAGCTCCCTAATGTTCCACGCTCCACAACTATCCATTTTCTAACCTAGACTAGCTAGACTCCCCTCTCTCAACAATTCTATTCAGATCAATCCCATGCCTGGTTTTCTGAATAGACTGGGATAAAGCTTTCATAAATGGCAAGCCCCTTGGAGTAAAAGTTCTTTTCTCCCCATTCTCAGAACGTAGTATTCTGGAGATGAACCTGCAAGGAAGAGAACTCTCAACAATAGGTTTAGTTACCATCACAGGAGTAACAATATGCACTTTATGTAATAAATTGGTGTTTGTGGAACAACCTTCCGACAACAACCCTCCGAGGTGAGCCACGCCGCACGGGTAATTTTTTAGGTGCCTGCCTCGCACAGAGCAACTTTGGTGTTCACCTTAGGTTTCCACACCTTTTTCGCACCGAGTTTTGGAATCTCCTTCCTGCAATTCTCAGACAGGTGTCCCAAGCCCTTACAAGTAGTGCAGACCAATGGAAGCCAATCATACACAACTCGCACAGACTGAGTCCCTCTATGCTCATCACTGAAAGAAATTGTTGCTGGAAATTTCTGACCAATATCAACCTCTATCGTGATCCTCACAAAACCTAAAAAATCTTTATGCGCAGTAGCACTATCCCACTAAATGTAAGTACCCACAGTCCCACTCAGTTTTTTCAGGCTCTCTAAACCCCAATATTTCACATCCAATCCAAAAATCTTCATCCAAATAGGCACACGCTTAACATCATGCTTGACCAATAGAGTCTCCGGCATCCATTCTTTCACGATAACAGGTTTATTATCGAAAATAAGATGAGCATTAGTTAAGACAGCTTGTTGTTGTGCTTTAGTTTTAAACCGGACTAGAAAAATCCCATTAGGCATAAACGAGATTTATCAAGCCCCTGAGCCTGCCAAACACGCTTAACAAACCCCGAGATTACATTACTCGGAGGGTTTGCCCCTAAAACATAACAAAAAACCGAAGTAGGCCAATAATTCACCTCACCAGCAACATCTTCACGAGTAATCTGAACCAGTGGGGAAGTTGGTTGCTCCGATTCTGCTTCAGGCACCTCTAATGGTTCTTCAGTCTCTAAAATTGATTCCAAATCAGATTCAAATTTCTGCGATGATAACCTAATATGTCTTTGTGGGGATTTCCCCTTATTCGTAAGAGTAATATCATCGTGTTTTTGGTTTTTTTTATTAGATCTTAAAGGATGATTAGTAGTTTTCTTTTTTCTCGCCATGTTTGCGTAGGAATGAAGCTAACCATTAGAAATTAGAGAGGATAATCTCTCTCTAGTTTCTCTCTCATCCTAAAATATTATTTAAACTTTAGTTGCATTTATAGTTTTCTTGGGGACAAGCAAAGGTTTTGTTTGGGGAGGTTTGATGCGTGTATTTTATATAAGGTTTTTACCCTATATTTACACGCATTTCTATGTTATTTATGAGGCGACTAGCTACAAATGCCCCTGATTAGTCTATTTTGGTCTATCTTGTATTAATTGCAGGAATGAGCCGGAATGAGCATAATCAAGCCTGAACCTGTCCCATTTTACATGCATTTTTGTAATGGAAGAATCATAGCCCGGAAGTTGTCACCTAAGGATGCGTGAAGTGGTCTTGGAAGATGTTTTGAGTTGATCTGCACTGATACAATACTGTTTTGCTCGATCGACTAAGATTGGTTGCCTAAACCGGTCGATCGAGTAGTTTTGCTGTTGAAGACTCTCGATCGAGTACTTTACTTAGCTCGATCGAGATGAGTGTTTTCTGTGTTCCTCGATCGAGTATTCATTGTTCTCGATCGAGATGTTTGTCCAGTATCTTGCTCGATCGAGTAGTTTATTTATGCTCGATCGAGAGCTTTTGTCAATTACGCAATCTTTTAATTTATCTTTCGGATATTTTAGTTTGTATCTTAGAATAAATAAGGAGAGGGGGATTGACGGCAGTCAACTCATACCATCTCTCTCTCTCTCATCTCTTCTCTTGATACTCTACTCCTTAGACCTAGAACTTGGAACTAGGGAATTCATTCTTGTAATCGGTATTCTCGCTCTTTAACTTTAGTCTTTAATTTATTGTAATTGCTCTCATTCTACTCTCTCTTTTCTATATTGTTTTCATTCTTGGTCCTCTAAGTATTCAATTCCTAGTATTTAGTCTCTTTTTTGAAATGTTTAATTCAATTGTCCCTTTTATTATTGTTAATCCCTTCATTCTCACTATGTGTTTTGGCAGGGATTTTACGAATAGAAACGTCCTGCCAAGGGAATTAAGAAGGGGTGATCTAACTCAAGTAGTTTGCCTGACTAATATTGCTAAGTAAATAAATAAGTAAAAGTAAAGACACAAATATTTTATACGTGGAAAACCTTTGGAATAAGGGAAAAAACCACGGGCACCAAGCCAGGAAAGATTATTACTATGATTTTGAGTAGCCTGACAGAATATTTGTATATCAGGCGTGACAGGCTAAGGATATTGCTAAATTATGTTTTGATTACAAGAATGAGATTGATAGTACGATTATGCTAGTGTGTCCCTCTTGTTTTTGTCCTCTTGTATTTATAATGGCCTTAGGAGCGGTTTTTCCAAGCTTGTTTAGGGTTTCCTGGTAAATAGGACTCGTGCCCTATTTACCCGGAAGTAGTTTATTGACCTCTTCAGCATTTCAGTCGTTGCTCTTGACCTTTTCTTCCATTATCTCTTTTTGAATATGTCTTCTTTATTTATAAGGGCTTTACTTATATGGCATGATCGTGCCTTCCATGTCACCTGTCCAGCTTTGATGGTGTTATCCTTATGCCTGACATGATTTTCTTTCAGGCCAGACCTGGTAGTCGCCTGTCATGTGCTTCTCTCCTGCTTGGTGCCTGCCTATATACTCTCAATGCCTGACTTAAAGTACTTCCTGCTCAAGTCTTGGCTTTAAACGTTGCCTGGTCTTTGTCAAGTCAGGCATGATAATTCTGGGCCCAATAATTGCCCCTTATCTGCTTATTCCTTTATTGGGTCTGGCCAGGAATGAGGAGATAAAAATTTGGGCCAGGCATAAATTGTGTAGGAATCTTTAACGGATTAGGAGTTGTGTTTGGTTCAGCTTCTGTAACGGCTATATTGCCATAAATAGGGTAGATTCACAAAACCCTAGGAGAGTCATGATTAAGCTCAACCACTTGTTTTCTTGCCCGTTTAATTTTGCGGCTATAAATACCTTGCTTTGTTTATTTTGCTTCCACATTCCAATTTTCTAATTTCTTCTTTCTCTTTCTAGAATTCTCTTCTGCAAAAAATCAATCTTCATCAAAAAATAAAATATGGCTGGTGGTAAGAGAAAGACGACTACTTCTAAGGCTCCTGCTGAGGTTGAGAAGGTTCCTGCTGTTGTCGATGTCTCAGATATCATCTTCGAGGATGAAGTGGTGGAGGTGGTTGCTCCCCCAGAAATTTTATCCATGTCATATAAAAGGGGTTGGATATACTCCTGTTAAGGCTTTGGCTGCTTCTTTCTATGAAGCTAATTAGTTGAAACCAACATTTGAGCATTATCTGAAAGGCAGGGGTCTCATTCCTACTGAAGCTGAGGTTTGGATCCCTGAGAGTGGTCCAGTCAGGGCTAATTGGGGGTAGTCCAGGCTGGTTCTGTATTTTTGAATGGGCATTTAAGGGTGGATGTCAACTTCCCCTTTCTCCTTTTATGGCTGAAGTGATCAGGGCTATTAGGGTCCCTCCATTCCAACTCATGCCAATGGTTTGGAAAATTGTTCATTCAGTTGAGCAGTTATGTTCCAAACATAAGCTGGTTATCACCCTGGTAGATTTCAAGAATGTCTACCACTTGAAGAGTCATTCCACTGGCCGGTTCAACCTTCAAGTCAGATCAAAGATGGCTCACCCGATTACTAACTTTGATTTAGGGGATGATAAGGGATGGGCTCAGACTTATATGTTCATCAGGGCTGATTCTATTGACCCTGACCTTGATTACCTTAATTATCCGGCTCTTGAAGGAGGTAATTTCTTTTTTGCATTGTATTTTGATTGAAGATGCTATATTTTGGGAAGTGTACTTACTTGCTTTTGTCTTTGTAGTAAATGACTGGGTGAATAATCCTGATTCTGAGGGGTCAGCTGATCGGATTACAGCTTTTATGGTGTTGCATGAGGAGGCGAGGACATGGCCTACCTGTCTGGGGAAAGCACCTATGCCCTGTTTCAAGAAGGCTAAATTAAGTACTTATAAACCAGTGAAGAGTGCTAAAGCTCCAGGGGCTTCCTCGTCAGGGAGTAAGTTTTGTTTATTTTTATTTTGAAGATTTTTGTTTTGGACATGTGTTTATATTGCTGATGTAGAGCCTCGTCGTGCAGCCACCAGGGCTTCTGCCAGGATAGCTAGTTTTGGTCTATCCCCGGTGAAAGCAGGTGTTTCCCAAATCACAGGGGAGAAGTCTAAGAGTAGTGAGGCCACAGGGAGTGACAATGCTGTACAAATTCAGGAGCCTGTGCAGGAAGTACAACTGGAATCTCCTGAGTGTGGGAAATATCGGTATATCTCAACAAGAAAAATCGGATTATAATGAAATTATGAAATATGAAAGTACGAGTCATAAACGAAATTGCATAAACAAAAGAATAGAGATTAGAATTAACCTCCATTTCTAGCAATTTAGCCTAAGAACAAATATCGAGATCGATATTCTCCTAATCGTTGCACCCAAGATGCTCCGAGAAATGCCCTTTTCTTGCTAGAAAGAGAACCCTAATTTCTAATTATTTTTTTTAGGGTTTTGAGTGATGAGAGTATTAGGTCAAAAACAAGTGAGAAAATGATCCCCTTCTCTCCTCTTTTAACCGTCCAAAGGAGAGAAAATAGGGAAGATATTTTTCTCCTATTTTTCTTCCTTAAACCGTGTGACCAACAACCAAAATAAGGATAAAATCTTCTTATTTTAGGTTGTCGTCAAATTGTATAATATGTGTATATTTATCAATTGTCATTTATGTCGTCACGTATTTAATAAGTCCACACACAACAGTTTGTAGTCGATTTATTAATACCGGTATGTCATCATTTATTATGACAATTTCGTATAATATATACATTAACTATAAATATCGCATATTTATAATTCGCTAATTAAATATAACCGTTTATGTTTAATTACGAATTAACATCTTAATTCGTTTAAGCTAACAATATATACATTAATTAAATATAACAGTTTATATTCAATTTACGAATTAACAATTAATTCGTCTCAGCTGATATTATTTAATTGTATTAAATAATCGACTCATCATCACATTAACTAACCTTTTAGTCAAATACATGGACTAACCTTTTAGTCATATAAGGCATCAATGTGATTATATTTTCATACAATCACATCTCTCAAACACATCCTTTAGGTGTGACTTTTAGGGACCAGTTGATCACCGCCATCAGTATGATAATAACGTCAAACTTCTAGCAAGCCAACCGTTATTAGTAAACGTTAATCAGCTGATAAAATACTAAGTATACTCTGTGAACCTATAAGAGATTTATACACGTTATCACACTAACTGTGCAGGAAACTAGCACCAACACTGAGAAAGTTGTGGATGAGGGTGGTCGTCCTGAAAAGAGAAAAAGGGTAGATGAATCATCGGGAGGGGTTTATGAGGTTTGGGGGGTTAGGGCTCGGTTGGATGAGGTTCAGTTTGCTAAGGAACAGATCCAGGCTCAAGCTTTTATGGTTGATGACCCTTATTACCAGTATCAGGCAGAGGATTCTTCTGCCCGTGCCTTGGCTGCCATGTATCGTACCAGGGATTATGCTGCCAACCTGATCACCATGCTTCAGGAGGTTTTTTTTTTGTCTAATTTTGTGTGGGTATTTAAGTGCTTTTTTGTTGTTGCTTAAACGGGTATGTTTTCTTTGCCAGAATGTCAATGATATGCTGGGGGGTGCCTGCCAACTGGATTCTATCCATAGCCTTAAAGATACCTTGGATTGGGAGGTGCAGATTCTGAAGAAGGATGCTGCAAAGTTTAAGGCTGAATTGGAAGCGTCAATGGCTGAGAATCACTCTTTAAAGGAGGATAATGAGGCAGGGAAAGCTCGGTTGGTGGTGGAGTCTTCTAAGCTGAAATCGCTCAGATGCCCCCAAAGCTCTTCAGCTAAATTTTATACTGTTCATGAAGAGTTGAAGGTCCGAGAAGCGAGCTATGCGAGAGCAAACAAAGTAAAGGAGGATCTCGTCGTGAAAGGGATTTGGTGTAGGGCAGGAATAATGATGCTGCTACTTATTTCTTCGGCAGGGGTCGTGTGGATGCTATGAAGCAGCCTGTCGAGGTTAGGCCTTTTTGGAATCCTTACCAGGAGTTGGCCAATCTCAACACTACTTACCCTGAGCTTTGTAAACTGCACACTGATGAGGAAGTGGACTCTCCACCATCCAAGGAGAAAAGTGGCGATGATGAGGAAAGGGGAAATGATGAAGGAGAAGAGGAAGAAGAAGAGGAGCCTATTGATGAGGGGATCAGTTTTGCTACAGCTTTCAAGGCAGGCCGATTTATCTTTTGTTTTGTCATGTTTTTGTTTGTTTGGTTTGGCCCATCCAGGGGGGATGTTCCCTGGACAAACAATTTTTTTGTTTTTGGTTTTTTGAAGCTTGTTTTGCCTTACCCCAGGAGGGATGTTTCCCTGGGCAATTTCATCATTTTGGAATAAATATATCATCTTCTTTTCCCTTGACGTCTTTAAATGGCTTGACTTGTACCTGTAAATAATACATTTGACGTTTTTTGTTAGAATAATGCATGTCAGGAGGGCTTATGGCCCTCATTCCGTTTTTAGGAAATGATGGCTCTGTTGCCTGTTAGGAGGGCTTTTCTGAGAGGGGGGTGGTTGCCAGTCAGGAGGGCTTATGGTCCTCAGCCTGTCAGGAGGGCTTATTTGGACAAGTAGTCTGGTCTATTTCACCATTGTACTTGTTTTTTATGTACTGAACTCAGTTTAGTTTTTAGGTCGGGCAGGCAGGTGGCAAATTTATTGTAGAGCATTTCAGGAATGCTTTTCAGGTTGGGTGGAGTGGCCCTCAATCTTGAATATTTGTTTAAGCCTACATGCAGTATGTAACTAATGAAAAGAAGGCGTAAAACAAGTTTTCAGGATTCAATATAATAGGATTTAAATAAGCAGACTAGACAGAGCTAAAAATAATAGGCATGTTTTCAGGCAAATTGGCAGATAGCAGGAAGACATATTTTGTAGGGGATTTGCTATAAGATTCTAGTTAAACATATAAGGAGTTGATAGTTTTACTTGTTTTTGGTTTAGACGTGAAATAACTTTAAGTGGGAAATGTTCTAGGATCTGGGGATCATTTCTTCGTCCAAAGTTTGCAGCATGTAAGATCATTGTCCTACTATTGAATCAATTAGGTATGGTCCTTCCCATGTGGGAGCTAGCTTGCCTGCATTTTTCTCTCTAGTGTTAGGGAAGACTTTTCTTAGGACTAGGTCTCCTTCCTTGAATACCCTGATGTTGACATTCTTGTTGTAACTTCTGGCTACTGTTTGTTGGTAGGAGGCTATCTTGACCTTGGCTACATCCCTTAGTTCTTCAGTTAGGATCAGGCTATCTTGCAATAATGGTCTGTTTTCCTCTATGGTATTCAAGCTGCTTCTAGTGGTTGGTACATGAATTTCTACTGGGATTACTGCTTCACAGCCATAGACCAAGGAATAGGGGGTCTGGTCTGTGGCTATTTTAGGTGTAGTTCTGTCAGCCCATAGGACTAAGGGGAGTTCTTCATCCCATCTTACTTTTCTCCTCTTTAACTTTTTCTTCAGACAGATAATTACTACATTGTTACTGGATTCTGCCTGACTGTTGGCTTTTGGGTAGCCTGGTGTGGATGTGACCAGGTTAATATTCCATTGTGCATAGAAATTTGCTGTCCTCTTTCCCACAAATTGTGTACCATTGTCACAGACTATTTCTGAAGGTATTTCATATCTACATATGATATTACGTTTGATGAATGATATGACATCCTTCTCTTTGGCTTGCCTGTATGAGTCTGCCTCTATCCATTTGGAAAAGTAATCAGTCATTGCCAGCATGAAAACTTTATGCCCAGGTGCTTGAGGTAACTTGCCTACTATATCCATGCCCCATTTCATGAATGGATAGGGGGCTGAGGTGGAGTATAGTAGCTCTGATGGTTGGTGGATATAAGGGGAGTGAATTTGACAGGCTTCACATTTAGAGCTGTATGCTATGTAGTCAGCTCTCAGGGTTGGCCAAAAGTAACCTGTCCTGAGAACTTTACTGGCCAGGTTTCTGCCACCTTTGTGATTTCCACAGTATCCATCATGTATATCTTCTATAACCTGTTTAGCTTCGTGTTGTTCCAGGCAACGCAGGTAAGGTCCAGCCTATGACTTTTTAAACAACATGTTATTGATAATGGTGTAGGTAGAGGCTTTGATTCTTAGGGCCCTCACTTCGTTTTTATCATTAGGGAGTATCCCCTGTAAGAACCAATCATAGTATGGTTTGGTCCAAGAAGTTGTTTCCAAATGAATGGGACAAGTTTGACCAGGCCTTTCTATGGTTGGTTCCAACAGGTGGACAATGGGTATTTTATCAAACACAGCAGGGCTAATGTTTGATCTCAGGCTGGCCAGGGCATCAGCCTGGGTATTTAGGTCCCTTGGTATTTGGTCAATATCAAAGGAATTGAATTTTTTGCAAAGGTTTTTGACATACTCTAAATAAAGTACCATTTTTGAATCCTTTGCTGCATATGTTCCTTTGACTTGATTGGAAAATAAGAGAGAGTCAGTTTTTACCTTGAGGTTTGCTACACCAAGGTCTATGCATACCTTAAGTCCAGCTATCAGGGCTTCATACTCAGCTTCATTATTTGTAGCTTTGAATTCACAACTAATAGCCTGTGCAATTAGGTCTCCCTGTGGTGATTTCAATACTAGTCCTAGGCCAGTCCCTCTCATATTTGTTGCTCCATCTACATGTAGGGTCCATTCCTGGTCTGATTTATGGGTGTCTAGGTGGTTGACCTCATTTATGAGGTCTGATTCTAGGGTAAGACTGAATTCAGCTACGAAGTTTGCTAATACCTGAGACTTAATTAATGTCCTGGGTTCAAAGGTTATGTCATAGGTGCTTATTTGTACTGACCATTTTGCCATTCTGCCTAATAACTCAGGCTTTCTCAGGACAGATTTGATAGGCAGGTTGGTTCTAATAATGACTGGGCGACTTTCAAAATAAGGTCTAAGTTTGGTGCAAGATATAACTAAAGCAAGTACGTATTTTTCAAGTAGATCATACCTTGTTTCTGCATCTAGGAGACTTTTACTTACATAATAGACTGGATGTTGTTGGCCGTCAATCTCCTTGGTCAGGACTCCACTTACTGCTGTCTCTGTGACAGATAGGTAGAGCGTCAGGGGTTCTCCTTTGTCTGGTTTGGCAAGTAGTGGAGGTTTAGTCAAGTATACTTTAAGATCTTGGAAGGCTGCTTCATGTTCAGGCAACCATTTGAATGATTTGTTTTTCCTAAGGAGGTCATAGAAAGACCTGCATCTTTCTGATGATCTGGATATGATTCTGTTCAGGGCTGCAACTCGTCCTGTCAGCTTTTGAATGTCTTTGACTAACTTGGGAGATTCTAGTTCCAGTATAGCTTGTATTTGTTCTAGGCTGGGTTCTATTCCTCTTTTGGTTACCATGTATCCCATAAATTTGCCTGAAGAAACTCCAAATTGGCATTTGGAAGGATTGAGCTTCATGTTGAACTTTTCCAGGATCTTGAAAGCTGTTTCCAGATCCCTGACATGGTCTTCAGCCTTTTTTGATTTGACCACCATGTCATCAATATAAACTTCCATAGTATCCCCTATTTGATCTTTGAACATCATATTGACCAGGCGTTGGTATGTTGCCCTTGCATTCTTCAGGCCAAAGGGCAATGCTGTGTAGCAGTATATGCCTCTTTCTGTGATGAATGCAGTGTGTTCCTGGTCATATGGGTGCATCTTAATCTGGTTTAATCCACTTGAGGCATCCATAAATGTTAGGAGTTCATGTCCTGCTGTAGCATCTACCATTGCATCTATGTGAGGGAGTGGAAATGGGTCTTTTGGGCAGGCCTTGTTTAGGTCTGTGTAGTCTACACAAACTCTCTATTTACCATTCTTTTTTTGTACTACTACCACATTGGCTAGCCAGCTAAGGTACATGACTTCTCTTATCATCCCCACATCCTGTAGTTTGTCCACTTCTTCATTAATAATAGCATTACGTTCAGAGGCAAAATTTCTTCTTTTCTATTGCACATGCTTATAAGATTTGTCAATATTTAGTTTATGTGTAATGATATTTGCATCTATACCATTCATATCAAAATGAGACCAGGCAAAACATGAAGATTTATTTTTAAGAAAGCTTACTAATTCTGGTCTGATATTGTCAGGGACATCAGATCCTACCAAAGACATGCCTCGTCAGATACTCGGGTCTAAAATTACATGATCTGTCTCCATTTTGGTTTCTGCCACATAAGTTGTCCTAACAGGGTACTGTAATTGCTAGGCAAGAGACTTACCTGCCTTGGAGGGTTTCAATGACTCAGTATACCATTTTTGGGCAGATTTTTGTTCACCTTTTATGGTTGCTACTCCCCATTATGTTGGTATCTTGATGCATTGGTGGTAGGTGGAGGGTATGGCCCTCACATTGTGGATCTATGGTCTTCCTAGGATAGCGTTGTAGGAGGACAGGCACTCCAGGACTCCAAATCTTTCGTATGAGGAGACTCCTTCCACATATGTTGGCAGGTGTATTTCTTCCAGTGTATTCCTTGTTTCTCCACTAAATCCTACTAGGACATTAGACTTCTTTATGATTCGACTTTCATAAATTTTCATTGCTTTAAAGACATAAATCATGATCAGGTTTACTGAGCTGCCTCCATCCACCAGGATTCTCAAGACACGTGCAGTTCATATTTGCATGGTAATAACCAGGCTATCATGGTGTAGATCAGGAATACCCTGCATATCAGTATTGTCAAAATTAATTTGAGGTAAATTTCTAGGTTTAAAAGGAGATTTCATCTTAGACTCCCTGGCAATTTTCTTTGCAGCTGAACTGGTCAGGCCACAAATATTAGATCCTCCATTGATGAATTTGACCTCATAGATGGGTGGGGCTGGGGGCAGGTCACGTTGTTGCCTTTCTGGGTTCTTTATTGTTCCATCATCTTCCCTGTACTTTGTTGGCATCAGGTCTTTCAGATATCCCTTCATTAGCAGATAGGCCACTTGCCTACGCAATCCCAGGCATTCTTCTGTTGTGTGCCCTATATCCATGTGGAATTCGTACCATCTTGTAGTATCCTTCCTTGAGTTGAGGTTATCTGACTTCTTTGGCTATTTGACAATGTCTCCCATATTGTCAAGTCCCTTGATTAGTCCTGCAATATAAACAGAGAAGTTATATTCTTGGATAGGGGGATAAGTATAGGAGTTACCTCGTTGATCATGTGTGTAGTTGACTTCTGATCTGTCAGGTCTTGTGTAAGGGGATGGCCTGGAACTACTCCCTCTGTGGTTGGAACTTTTTCTATTGACTTTGTCATATCCTGAGTTATTGTCAGTGTTGTCTGCCTTGTAGCCTTTATCTTCTTCCAGCCGAATATAGCCTATGGCTAATGCCTGGACATCTTCAAAGGTATGACAGGGCTTCATGGTCATTGCATCATAGAAGTCACTATCCAGGGGTAGCCCTTGCCTGAAAGCTTCGATGACTGTTCCAACATCACATCTGGGATTGACACCTTTTCTTTGTTGAGTCTTGTCATGTAGGATCTAATTGATTCATCAGGCTTTTGCTTGATCCTGTATAAGTCACTAGATCTCTTCTCAAATTCCCTGCTGCTGGCAAACTGATGGTTGAAGGAGTTGACCAGGTCGGCAAAGGACTTGATGCTTCCGTTTGGCAGGTTTATGTACCATTACAGGGCAGGCCCATTCAGGGTTGTCCCAAACCCCTTTCACATGAAGACTTGTCGTAGTTCACTGGGAATAGATGCTGCCAACATCCTTTGCTTGTAATAGGCTACATGATTTTGTGGATCTGTGGTCCCATTATAGATTCACATTGAGGGAACCACAAATTTCTTTGGTAGGTCTATTCTTTCTATTTCATCCACAAAGGGTGAATCAGCATAACTTTCTGGATTTGCTTCCTCAATTGGGGTAGGGACTCCAGGGATCTTTTCAAATCTTTCATGGAGTTTTTGGATTTCCTGGAGCATGGCCATCATGATTGCTGTATTGGTTTGATCTGGTGGGGTTTCTTCATTTTGGATTTCCTCTGAGTCTGTCTCTTCTCCTGCTTTGGACTTTGGTGTAGTAGGAGTGCCAAAGTTGGAGAAATCAATGTTCCTGTTGATTGAGGAGAATGGATGCCAGGTTGAACTTTCAACTTTGATCCTGAAGTTTTCTCTCCTAGCCTTAGTTTCAGGCTGGATTCTGATTCCTTTAATTTTGCAACTTCAGCTTCAGCCTGGGCCATTTTCTGTTTCAGCTGTTCCATTTCCAACAATTGTTGTTGGGCGGCAGCCAGTTGTTGTTCAATGCTATCTCCTGTCATTTCTCAAGTTTTTGTGTTATTTGGTTTTTGGGTTTTGATTATTTTTTAGCTAGATGCCCCACGGTGGGCGCCAATTGTTTTGACAGGGATTTTACTGAACAGAAACGTCCTGCCAGGGGAATTAAGAAGGGGTGATCTAACTCAAGTAGTTTGCCTGACTAATATCGCTAAGTAAATAAATAAGTAAAAAGTAAAGACACAAAGATTTTATACGTGGAAAAACCCTTGGAATAAGGGAAAAAACCACGGGCACCAAGCGAGGAGAGATTATTACTATGATTTTGAGTAGCCTGACAGAATATTTGTATATCAGACGTGACAGGCTAGGGATATTGCTAAATTATGTTTTGAATACAAGAATGAGGGTGATAGTACGAGTATGCCAGTGTGTCCCTCTTGTTTTTGTCTTCTGTTTTATTTATAATGGCCTTAGGAGCGGTTTTTCCAAGCTTGTTTAGGGTTTCCTGGTAAATAGGACTCGTGCCCTATTTACCCGGAAGTAGTTGATTGAGCTCTTCAGCATTTCAGCCGTTGCTCTTGACCTTTTCTTCCATTATCTCTTTTTGAATATGTGCTTCTCTCCTGCTTGGTGCCTGTCTATATACTCTCAGTGCCTGACTTGAAGTACTTCCTGCTCAAGTCTTGGCTTTAAACGTTGCCTGGTCTTTGTGAGGTCAGGCAAGATAATTCTGGGCCCAACACTATGCTTATCTAATGTCTTATGCTGGGACATAGGGGAACCATGGTAATTAGGAAGTTTATGAATAGGTGATTATGGCTTGGCACAAATTGGGTCTGTGTTGTTAAACACTGCATTTAATAGCGATTAGTTACTCGAGTCGACGCATTTAGCTAATTGATTTGGTACACTTTGACTTAGATCGAGAGATTGGAAGGGGTAAGATTTGCAATGAACATTAGGGCATTTTAATGAGGGTGAAAGCTAAGTTTGTAATGTATTAGGGTGAATAGCGGACCGAGATGACCTTTTCATTACCCTGAAGACCGAGTTTATGCTAACCTAAGACCTTAGATTGGACTCCTAGAAAACCATGGTGAACCGACTGTCCTAGCTGTTTCTCTCTTTTTGTCAATCTCTTTAAAGTTTAGTTGTTGTTCCTCTTTTGCTCTCTTTCTCTTTTAATCTCCGTCGTTCAGAATAAACATTTAAACCCCAAGCTAAAAACGGTTACTAGACAGACTTAGTTTAACATACATTATTCCCATCTCCCAGTGGATTCGATACCTGACTGCCTCTACTACATTTTATAGAGACCGGTTGGTTTTATTTTTGATAGGGTTGCGATAGCCGTGTCAAGGGGCGAGACGAATAATAAATTAGGAGTTTGTTTTTATGTTTTGAGAACCTTTAATAATGTATTAGTTTGGTTTTGGATTTTGTAGCGAATCGGATTGGTCAGGTGTTTCCGCCACCTTGGAATAAACGGCGGCCAAGGAATTATCACACCACAAGGAATTCTTGACTAGGCCTTAGAGCATGGGTCAAACGATACTAGTATCACACTAAAAAGGGTATCTTAAGACTATTCTAGTAAACAAAGTCTTAAAGAGAAAAAGTATCTACAAGAGCTTATATACACTTGTCAAGATTCCTAATTAGGTATTTCAAAAGTTTTGCCTAAATGGAACTACATGCCATGATACAACTAACATTTATATAAGTCTAACACATATGCAACTATCTAACTAAATGTCATATAATCTAATGCATACGCCTAACATCACATAGAAAAAAAACCGCAATATCAAAAATTCACCACATTGTCATTAACATAAAAGTCGGGAAAAGAGATTGGAACGATCATACCATGCGGTTCTTCATTAATCCCTTAACGATGTCTCGAATATGGTGTAGCTCCTATGTCAAAATAGTAAAAAATATACACGTATATACAAGTCTACACTACTAAATGAAAGAACATGATTTTGGTTTTTTGGTTTTTTCAACTTTTTAGGGATTTTGTTTTTATGATATTAAAGAACATAATTTTGAATTTCCCCAAACCGATTAAAGCTAAAGAGAGGAAGTTTGGTCACAAGGCCATCCATATATGCAATTGTCATTTTGGATTTTCCTTGAGGAAGCAAAGATTTGTCTTCACCTTGACGTTGTTAAGGAGGAAATAGTCCTTCGATGTTTCTAGGACAAGAATCAAGCAAATTCCAAAATAATACTAAAAATGCAATATGAAATATAAGTTATGTTAAACATGAGAGAAAAGATTGAAAAGGAACATACAAGTACCATGGCGTGGATGCTAAGTGAGTCTTCATCCACCAAGTGCTTGTTATCCTTTTCCCTCAATTGTCTTCATCATCCATCCTGTAACACCCCCATACACCAAGGTGCCTTACCAGGATCACCTAATGCATGAAAGTGCTACCATCTCGGTTACTCGAGGTAATGTATATCAAATTGACCATAAAGAAACATACTTTAGATAAATAAGTTTAGCTGATTCATATCCAAAACCCAAAATGGTAAAGTAAAATACAATTATTCTCAAAACTGTAAACCAACTCGGTGAAACTGCCTAACAAACACAGCAGAAGACTAAAGACTCTGATATGGGATGACTCCATACCCAGCTAGATCCCACACGTATCCAAGATATACCCACTAAACAACTGCTCACTACCCCCAAATGGTCACCACAGTTTTTAAAACATTTAAACGGGGTCAGTTACTACATAAACAGTATAAGATAAACAACAACAGATACACAATCACAATCTCCAACACCGTCACATTACCAATCATCTGACTACACACTAAAGTGTGTAGCCCTGCCAGAATATCCATCGCAACAGATATTCCTCACCGCCAGTGGGGGACCGCAGTCGTTCCCACCTAAGCCCCGATCATCTCCATCGAGCGAATAACTCATGTTCCTTAATGTGCACGTCCCCCTTGTGACGGGAATCACAAGGGGCAAATAAAGGGTGTGAAGCCACTCCCACAAGTGACTCCACTTAGCCGAGGGCGCACCTCGAGAACCACAGACAATTAACAACAACCAATCACAATATCAATGTAAAACAATGCTAATACAAATTATGATATAATCATCATGACAATCAACCAAACAACCATCTTATAATCATTTATACAATAACTGAGTAGGGAAACCCTACCTGAGATGAAATCACCGATCAACAATCACAAGAAGCGGATCAAAAGCATTCTTCTACAAATTCACCTCCTATCAAACATACAATCATACAATCACTATCTAATAAACACAATACTCCCAAAACCCCCAAATTACCCAATTAAGGTTTCAACCAAAATCAATGAAACAACATAAAAACTATACTAGGATCTTACCCACAATAAGACGGTCTCAACGGCGTAAAGAACACAATGATCCGACGACTTTAGCCCTTAGGATTTGATAGCAATGAGAGAGAGAGAAGCAACGTAACGTTGTTTTATCTTTGTGAAGTTTAGAAAAGTGTAAAAATAAAAAGAAACTAACGGATTAATTTTATATATCTTCCTCACGTTGCTATCAACACCCGTCAAAAACAACTCGTAAAACCAACTTACTCGATCGAGTAAGTAACTTACTCGATCGAGTGACCCTTACACGATCGAGTCCCCAACTTACTCGATCGAGTACCCTTCAGCAGAATACTATTTCATAAACCAAACATACTTACTTGACAGAGTAAGCCCCACTCGATAGAGTACCCAAAGACATTGAAAACCGTAGTATTACAGTCTCCCCTCCTTAAAACGAACTTCGTCCTCAAAGTTCACACCCCAACCTATAAAACATGAACTCTTAACACCAACTCCACTAACTATGCCTACCTCCACAACATGGCTCACGATATCGTATCCACCACATTATCGCCTCTCGACTTAACTCCATACACTACCGAATGCCATCCACAAACGCCGCTAGCTCCGTCTCACTAACATATTATCCACTAGAAAATATAATATCAAGACAATCCACCAAGCAAGATCAACCACCGAACGGAATGTTACATTCTACCACCTTTAAAAAGAACTTCGTCCTTCAGCTCACTCACACTCATAAACATCATCATCCAACTGTCAACACTATCGACGTATTCTCCCATTCCTAAACATCGCACTACTACAAGCACGACCGTGACCTTTAATAATATCAACCACAAGATAAATCCATCCTTTATTCTACACCAAGGCTCAAACTTCCATTTATACCGCAACATGTACAACCATTAAGCTCTCTTTGTCGCATCCTACTCCTCTTAAGATAAGTGGTACGTCCTTGTAACCCACTAATACTAAATCCTTTGCTATACTTCCCAAAATCCTCATCACCACTGATACTGTCGTTTGTGTACCAAAAATAAACCTATATATACTAATGGAAGCTAGTGATAAGTAGGGTCGATTCTCCACAGGGTGGCAAGATATCTGTCTAAGGTCCGTCTATTTAAGTCACAATATGGGGGGTTTTAATCTGATTTCTAAACTACAGAAGAATTAAGGGAAGGAGAAATAAGGTAAGAGCACTAAAAATGAGAAAGAACGATAAGAGTGATCAAATAAGAGAGGGTATGCTAGGATTTCGGTTCACCATGGTAGTCTATCGACTCAGTTGCAAATAGCCTAGACAATCTACTGGGAGAAGGATAAGGGAAAGGTCTTTCAGGTTCACTTTCTATCCTAGATTTCCACTAACTTAACTTCCATCCTCATTAGGGTAGTCTACTGTTCATAGCAGGTCTATCTATTCCAATCTTCCGATCCAGGAGTAAGTTAACCAGATTAATGTAATTTAGAAGCATGCACTCAACTAAATTTATGTTACAATTAAATTGCTATGGGGACAGGTTCTCAGATGTATATTATCTAGCCTATTCGCTACATCGTCACAATCCTACCATGGATCCCCTAATCCTAACATAAAAGGAATTAGCTACTCATGTTATTAAGGGTATCAACAATAATAATAATAATTATAAGTATACTAATGAAAGACATAATGAAATAATAACAAACAAGCATAAATGAAGCTAGGGCAAGAGTAATAAAGGGACAACAAGAATTAAAGCAAACAAGTATTAAGATTAAGGAGAGTAGAAGAATGATTATAATCGATACAAATCCGTCGTAGAGAATAATCCAAAAGCAAAGGAAAAGGTTGAGAGATTAAGTAGTAAAGTGATTAAGAGATTCAGAAGTTTTAGCAGTAGAAAGTATATGAAAGATAATTAATGACCTAATTACAACTTCCTTATATAGGGAAGCGTAATACTTAACAAAATAAAACATCACGGGCTTAGTAAACCCGCATAAGCTAATAAACCTCTCAATCGAGTGGATTCAGACCACTCGATCGAGGTCTTCTCCAACATTTCCTCTCGATCGAGCAGATAAAGCTCTCGATCGAGGAACTCCAATAATCACCATTTCGATCGAGCCAACAGAACCACTCGATCGACCACTCGTGTCAGCCAAACCACTCGATTGACCCTCAAGTCTACTCGATCAAGTGCTTTTCCGCCAAATTAGCCTCTACTCGTCTTTGGCAGCTTCAAATGACCATCCTTCACGCAATCCAATGCATGACTCTCGCTCCAATATTACCGTCTCCTTATAATGCATGCTAAACAGGACGAATATGGCGCGGTTTCACCACTTTCAAGTTCGTTTCTACAAATTAGACAAAACAAACCAAAGTAGCCAATTCGGGGCATTTTGTAATACATAACGATACAAAAAGGCATAGAAATACGTGCAATAAAAGACTAAAAAGACTATATAAATTGCATGTATCAACCACCGCATGTCAACGATAACCGACTAGAACCTCAATACCTACAACCATCCCTATATCAAGGTCTCTCTTACTCTACCAATCCTTCTTCTTCAATTCATTCAGCACTCCATCTAATCTATACCACAAAATCCTTAGCATAACCAATACTCCAACTCTTCCACATTACCGCAAAACGACATACCTCTCTATCTAAAGCACCTATCTCCAAAAGCATAACTCACGATCCACACTTGTTATACATACTCACACTAGATCCTCAAGTTCTTTTCTTTCATTACCGCAAAACTCATCCATAACTTAACATGATACTAATTTCCAACACCCTATACTCACTGTCCCAATAAAAGATTATGAACCACCTGCAGCTCCCAGATCTGTACAACACATGTTCCACAATCACTCGCCATTACTATGTCAACCATTGTCTCCTCTAAAAGAAGATCACACGTACTCCAACAACCTCTTGCAACTGTGTCCCTTCAACAGGATATCACTATACCATAACAACAATGGAAACATACACAAATACTCTACCCTCACTCCCAAGCTGAAACTGGTAAGAAATATTAATAAACAAAACAACCGTCAATCTGTCCAAACCGAAATTCGCAGGAAACAGCAGTAAACAAAACAACAATCTATGTATAACTGGTATGTACTTTCGAAAACTCGTATCGTAATCATCCCTCCTACTCCACCACAACCGATGACGGCATCGCAAAACCGCCACCAACAGCCGCACCGCGGCGCGAAAATACCCGCATCACAACAAGAAGTACCATGTCGGGATTACCACCTGAGGCACAACAGCCATCTCGATAGTCATCACAACTTACACAATTCCCATAAACACTGACTCAGTATAACTTTCCGGACAAGAAAACTTCCTCAACACCACTTTACTAGATCACAACGCAATATATTACACGGAATAAACACATATCATGAATACACATACAAGTATAACTAGCCATGCCAGATCACCCAAACTACCACTTTTGAATAACATTTCATTAGGTTACCGTACCCAACATATATTACAGAACATTCAGATAACAACTTTATAACTATCACACCATACCACTTCTCGTGAGGTCAGAACCTCACACAAACATTTATACACATCATAGACCCGTAATCACATCCAACTAGTCAACCTTGATCACGTAAGTTACCACTTAGTAAAGGTTACCTCTCGCCCGAGCTTAACTCGTATGCCGCTCATAACACCTTCTCCCATTCGCATAACCGTCACTTCCTGCCAAATAGAACCATACCGCTAATACTCCACTACTAGCATCCGCCTACTATAACCACATCTTATACTTCCTCACAAGTCACAACCGTACATATTAATCCGGCCTCTATAAAATCAACCTCTTTAGAATTGCTATCTTTCTTACACTCGTAACCACTAGTGACAACACCACAACACCACAACACCACCACTGTCCGTATAACAAATCTCTTACACTCACCTCTAAATATAACAGTTCCTTTCCTATCTTTGGTTAGCATTCCAGATAACGAACATCAAACCCATCAACAAAATTCACCTCAACATTCTTCTCAATTCTATCTTTAATTGTATCGTCGCCTAACTCTCCACCAAAATCTCATATCGTGCAGATACTCTACCAACTTCTTACTCCCTTAATTCCTCCAAACTCATGACTAACATGTTGCCCTGAAACTCCTATATAACCATTAAATCACATCCTCATGACAGTTTCATACATCTCGACGATTCCTTACTTCTATATCACATACTCCGGTCAATATTATCCTAGTTTACTCCCCTTATTCTTTTCTTTTTACACTCGAAAAAATCAATTAAGGATTCAACTCCTTACTCCTTCTACCTAACTCTTTAGTGCTCCAGTTACCTTCTCATTGCTCCAAAACTTAAATCCCTTTATTTCATATCAGTACCATCTCACTCGTTCTTACCATGGATCTTCTCTCATCATGCTATCACTCACACTTGTCGCCAATCCGTCCACAGAAGCAAAGTTTACTCTTCACCCTTTTTTCCCTCTAGAAACCAAAACTCATTTCATACCATTAATTGCCCAAGAAAATTACATACTAAGCTCACCCCTTGATAATCCAAATTCCCAAAATCAAACTCTATTTACAATTCACATCGCGGCATAACTCAATCTAAGCTGTTTATACACCATTCGTTTCCATCTATCTACAACGACCTTTCCATTACATATATTCTTAACCAACCTAGTTATAACTATCTCTCTTCATAATCTTTAAACATCCCAAGTTACCACCATTCGCATCCCTCATTTCAATCTTTTCATTCTCACGTTCCATAAACTTACATCACCCCTTTACTCATATTCACTTACTTTTACATTAATCGACACGAGATTATATCACTCACCACATCTCATAAAACATGTTCCCTGCCTCGATAAGCTCATCAATCTTCCCTTTCCTTTTTCTACTATCCATCACAATCACATATATCTCATGTCCTCTCCGCCAAACTCATACCCATCATAAGGTGCTACTCTTACATCATAAGATTGGGTAACTCACGCATCAGAACTAACAGATACGTAAAACAATGCATAAAGAAGCAAAAGAACACCTTTGAATTAAACATGATATGCGACGAAGTCAAAAGATAAGCATATGACCCAAAACAGGGGTTACTAGATCGAGTTTAGCCTACTCGATCGAGGAGGTGAATGTCAGAAGCACGTATAATAATTTACCAGGGCTACTCGATTGAGTAAGGGATACTCGATCGAGTAACACGAGGTTCACTCGATCGAGTAAGGGCCACTTGATCGAGTACCCTAAGCAATTCTCAGCACTGTCCAATTTTTGTAAAACGGTCATATCTCACTCGTTTCTTGGTCATTTTGGGCGTGTGACCTATCGTTAGAATTCTAAAAGAACAAGATATCACCTCCAAGTGGAATCACATCAAAGTCATATATACATATCAAGTTATAACAGTTTAAAGACACTTTTTTTTGTGATTGAACAACCAAACTATTTGATTTCCCCTTTCAAACAACTTAAACATCAACAAAGTGAACAAAAGCGACTCGATACTTGTAAAACCAGTATCCCTAACCACATGTTACTATCTACCAAAAGCCAAACAATAACATCTATCATCCTCATATAATATTCAACTTATCAATCATGTACTACCCGCATGCTTTAACTTTATAACATGTCGTAAAATAAAACATACTTATATATTACAACTCCTATTCCCATGTTACTAATAAAACAATATTACAACTCCACTTCGTCACTTAAATACATTCTTAATCACGAAATTCACATTCTCATGCAATTGCCACTCCATCTTTTCCGATCAATTCATCCATTTCAACCACATTCTTCATCCAACGTGTGCATATGAAACAACAGTAAACAAGTATATAACTTTATTATATAAATTTACGCAAACAAAATTATGTATAATCATATCACATCCCCTAATCACATGTTACTAGTATAACCACATTATAAATTCTCCCTTTCATCACATAACATGCTCTTAATCATAAATCATATTCTTATGCAGTAATTACTTCATCTTTTCCACCAAATCATCCATCATACACTTTATCCAACATATGCATATGAAATACCAGTAAACTAGTAGCTTAGCCAGTAATCATATTACCATATACGATTTCTTTAATCCTTTCCACCACATCCTCCATTCAACCACATGCCATTCATCCAATAAATTCATATATATACATATTCATCCAACATATGAAATAGAACATTAGTAAACACATAGCAGTCCCATAACACCCCATAATGACCGGTTTAAAGTTGTAGGGCAAGTTCGCAACTTTAGGACGTCTCAGTCTTTGCATTAGCTCCTAATAACTCCTACCCGGTTTCATTTTATTTGACTCCCTAGATTCATTGGGTTCATTAGTTACCGGTTCCAAAATCGTCGCTCTGATACCACTTTGTAATACACCTGTTTTGGTAAGATTTTACCGACTAAAGATTTGTGAGTCAATGCGGCTATTCCAATTAAAATACGATATTAAAGACTTAAGTAGATCGATAGTAAGAACATAGTGAGAACGAAAATAAACAACTAGTACGAAAGAGAAACAAACGAAAAGAAAGAGAGACAAACGACACAAGCGAAATGGTGACGCGGGAAACCCAAAATGCGGGAAAAACCGCGGGGGGAATAGTATCCCACCAATGATCCACTAGTAGTAATAGTATTCGAGGGTGAACCTAGCTGGAACGATCAGGAGGTACATCAGTGATCTCCAAATGACTAAGTACAAATGATACGAACGATGTATAAATTTCTAAGTGTGTTAATGATATTAATTGTTGCAGGTGGTGAATGATATTTCTTCGAGTGGAGTCAATGATGAATGCCCTTGAATCTGATGTTCGTTGCTCTTTTATAGCCGTCCTTTAAATTGTTGCACGTGTTCCCTACATATGCTCAACCATACGCTTCACTCCCTACATATGCTCCACTTCCTATGAAATCACTTTCTATGAAATAGTAAGTGGTTGCTGACTTTGTCAAAGCTTTTGCTGACCACTTCAACGTTCATGCTGGCTGCTTGTTACTTAATTCAAACATGACCTTTGTATCACTTGAAAGTCTAGGTTCATCCCCCCTTGTTCTTCCTTGCGTCTAGCAGCTTGCTGCCTTGTTATTGATCCGTGTGCCTTTATTTTATCCAATTGCGAGTTGCCATGTCATGATGAGAATGAGAGGATATTTTTACCCATACAACTACCTCTAAGCAACTTCAGGTTCTGTTCTTGCTCGATGGATGCTGGGAGTTGCTTCCCTCCTGGACGCTGCGTGTAGTGGCGATGTCATAGCGTGACATCAACTCACTTACATTCTTATCCACTGAGTCTGACCGTTAGAGGTCTAATCAGTCATTTCCTCCCAATAACTCCCCACCTCCCCTACGTCTCCTTTCCCTCGATCCCCCCCAACCTAACTCCCTTCTCTTAACTCCCTCTCTTAACTTCCTCTCTTAACTCCCTTTGGTTATAAATACAACCCTCCCCCTCCCACTTCCTTTATTCCCGTCCTTATTAACCCTTTTCCCTAAAACCCTTTACTCTCCCTCCCCTCTTATAAAATCTCCCTATCCACCAGGTCAACTCCTTACTTTGTTCCCTCTCTCTTAATTTTTTCACCTCTAAACTTCGCAATCATAGTCAAAAAGGCTATTTGCCACACCGCTCCTCCTCCTTCTCCCCGTGGGGGTCCATCTGCTTCTGCTCCCTCTCCCTTTCGATCCTCGCAGATCACTATCTGTGTGATTTCAGATTTGTTGATACCCCCTCGAGGAGGTGAGAGGGAGGTTTGGCCTTAGGCAGAAGGTCAAGATTCACATTGCTCAGCCTGGGGAGGCGTCAGATGCCCATAATCCCGGTTGGGTATACATGTACGAGTACCCTTTTACCCAGGGTTTGTGTTTTCCCTTTCCTCCTTTGGTGCAAAGGATCTTGCGTCACTACAGGTTGGCGATCTGCCAGCTTGCGCCTCATGTATGGTGCATTCTGGTTTCACTCTACATACTCACTGAGGATCACGCTCTGGGGATTGGTCTAGGTGACCTCGCCCTGCTCTATACTTTCAGGCCCTTTGTTGCCGGGCTTATCACCTTGAGGTCCTGCGACACCAGCAAACCTGGCATGATCCTTTCTCCCAAAGTGAGGGATGAAGGCTGGAATACGAACTTCATCTTCGTTAAGATTCACCCCCGAGCACTTATTTGACAAGTGGGAGGGGCCTCTAAAGGTAATTTTAGTTTCTGGGTATCTGTCGTTTTTCTTTTATCTTAATGTTCTTACAAGTGTACTGCTGCAGGTTTGAAGCAGCCAGTTCCCTCAAGAGATCACAGCATGATTAGCCATTTATTTGCTCTTCCTATTGCAACTCGTTCTTACCCTGGTGTACTTTCTTCCCCTATTGGTGCATCTTCCTCCGAACCTCTTAACATTAGTGAAGGAGAGCAAGAGAAGGAAGAAGAGAGAGAAGAAGAAGAGGAAGAAGAGGAAGAGGAAGAAGAAGAAGAGGAAGTTGGTACCTCCACCAGTCAGCAAGAACCCCCAGCTGCCGAATTCCAGATGTCGTCTGGTAAGGCTTTGTTTTTTATAGGTTTTCGTTCTTGCTATTTGGTCATTTGAGTTTATGTTCTAAATGTGTTCTTGTACTAGGGAATACTCCTGTTTCCTCTCTCTCCCTGCTGGATAGAAAGAGGAAGCAAGTTGCTTCTGCCTCCTCCGGTCCTTCTCCCAGGAAGAGGCCATCGCTCCCTGCTGAAAAGAAGCCGGTTAACACGCCTGACCTTATTGAGATTGCTCCTCTGGCTGCAGTGGCTCCTAGGCCTCCTCTGCCCAATACCTCCACCGTAATCCGCCTTCCCAAGGGGTATGGCTCCAGTGGGGTGCCCCTCTGGCCTCAAATGGAACAACTCCTGCTCCCTGCTGCTGTCCATTCCTTAGGAAATACTCCTCTTCCTACAGTACTAGATGACGATCCTGGACGCGCCCTGCAGGTACTTTTTTAATTCCCCTTATGCTTCATTGGTCTATTTTTTTCGTACTGCTGACTGTTCTTCTTGCAGGTCTTGCAGGACGGCCTATTCCTGCGCAGGGAGGTTGCCAGCTTGATGAGGGAGGTGAACAACCTCAATGTCAACATGGGGAAAGTGGAGGCAGATCTGGCTCTGTCTAGGAAGGAGAAGGTGGCGACCTAAAAGAAGTTGGATGAGGAGAAGGCGGCTGCCTAGAAGCAGCTGGATGCTGAGAGGAGGGCGGCAGAGAGGCGTATGGAAGAGGCTCATAAGGAGGTGGAGCTGTTGAAGCATCTGCTCTTAGACTCTACATTGGTTTCCCCCTGGGAAACAAAGATGAAATACATCAAGTAGTTTGAGGCGGGTGAACACTCCAACTTGCTGGGTGGTGATGAAGGAGAGACTAGTGCTAGGACTGAACAACCAGTTGTCGCGTCGGTCGGGGAGGTCAGGGAGGATGCCCTTGTTGCCCAGGGAGGGGAAGGTCCATTTGGGGGAGAGCCTATTGTGGAGCCCAACACCCCCTGTAGATGTTCTTGCTGGTGCCGCTCCGGATTCTGCTGCTGCTGCCTAGTTTAAGCATTTAAATTTTAATTTTTTTATCTTGATGTTTTGTTGGGCACCCTGTGTGGTGGCTCATTGTAATCCAACTCTTGGTGCTTGGTAATTTTGGGAACCCTTTAGTACTCTTTGTTTTTGCCTCGTAGGAGGGGCAAAAATACTTACTTTTCAAGTTCCCCCTGCTGAGGGGTGTTTATGAAAATTCCGTTTTGTTCCTTCTGTTGTTTTGCTAGCAATTTTTTTGTTCTTTCTGTTTGTGTGCCGGCTTCGTACTTGTTGAGGTGTCTATGGTGGTTCAGGGAGCTTTCTGTCCATCAGGATGCTCGAATCCCTCTATTTTGACCACGCGCACATTGGGTACTTTCTGCAGGAGGAACAATTTCCTAGTTCTTGCTCATCAGTTAGCCTACTAGGACATTGCCTTAATATTCAACTTACCATATCCACATTCAATCCAAAAATAATGATAAACCTAAAAATGGAAGCAATTTCATAAATCCAAAATAGTTTAGGGAGCACAAAGTGTGTTCCACCAGAGTTTTACAACAACTTAAAAGAAAGAGAGTTTCATTTTGGCCTTTTGAAATACTAAGTACGCTGCTTCCACATTTTGCTCCTTGTGACACCTGTGAAGTTGACATCAAGGGAAAATAAGAAAAAGGGTTTTGACTCAAAGGATCTGAAAGATACGTTGTAATTTGTCATTTCCATAGTACGACCTGCTGAATTCAGGAGACTTAGCACGTGCGTACAGAACGAAAGACCTTGCCTGG
The DNA here is from genome assembly GCF_048544455.1 of Silene latifolia. NCBI lineage: Eukaryota > Viridiplantae > Streptophyta > Magnoliopsida > Caryophyllales > Caryophyllaceae > Silene > Silene latifolia. The sequence continues at coordinate 174,385,914 of NC_133538.1, forward strand.
TGACGTAGTTGTTCCTGCTGTCAAAAGAGATGTTACTGTTAGACCAATGCAGGTGGTACAGTCAGGCGGTACAAAATAAAATGATTAGTTCTTTGTGTATGTACCTTATGAGAGAGTGAAATGTGGCTCCAGCAAGTGGGTTCTGGGGTTGTTCCCCTTCAAGCGATAGCTGCTTAATCAAAGACACTTTTAGCAAGTTAGTTCATGTTCTAAGGTTTCTGGAGTACTGAATGCTTGGATTCAAGGGTCCTGGGATGTACCTGTTGGAGGTGGAACTTCTGGGTCCTGCACCTGGAACCTTAGACATAATACTTTTTAAGGTGAATGATGTTCCAGGATCTAGGGACAGCTTCCCCATCCATAGTCTCCAACTTGTATGCCCCATTACTCACGATGCCTTCTATAAGATAGGGACCTTTCCAATTGTAGGCGAATTTGCCTGCACTCTAATTCTTGGTGTTTGGGAATACCTTCTGTTGGGCCCTAAATTATCCTGCCTGATCAGGTATAGCCCAGGTAACAGCCAAGGACAACTTCCAGGCAAAAGATATCTAAAATCAGGCATTACTTCAACACGGATAGGCACCAAGCAGGAGTTGATAGAAGACAGGCGAAAGATAACCAGCAGCCTGAAAAGGAAAAGCACCAGGCTACTGCAGGGAACAAACAGGCAGTTTTATATATGTTCCCTACAAAAAAGGAAGACCAATTCCATAAAGCAAAGATATAGGGAGCAGTCAAAGCAACGGCTAAGAAAGAAGCAACCATCTCCGGGTAAATAGGGCACACTCCCTATTTACCAGGAAAACCTAAACGGCACAAAGACAATTGGAAGCAACCACCTATAAATAGAAAGGAAGAGAAGACAAGAAGGATCATCTGAAAGACCATCACTTTTACTCATATTCTTTGTATTCTTAAGCAATATATTCGCATCACGCCCGATATAACAATACTCGTCAAAGCTATCCAATCATAGTAACAATCACTCCTGGCTTGGTGCCCGTGGTTTTTTCCCTTATTCCCGGGGTTTTTCCACGTATAAATCCTTGTGTCATTATTTATTAGTTTGTTTTACATTTAATTATACCAATCAGGCAAGTTATTCGAGTTAGATCACCCTACATATAAATCCCTGGCAGGACGCTCTAGATCAATAAAAACCCTGCCAAAACAATTGGCGCCCACCGTGGGGCATCTAACTCAAAAATAATCAAAAGCCCACCATCAAATACCACAAAAAACTAAGAAAAAATGGCAGGAGATAGCATTGAGCAACAATTAGTCTGCTTTGCCAAACAACAAATTGTTGGAGATGGAACAATCAAACAAAAAATGATCCAGTTGTCGGTGGCAAAATTGAAAGAATCGAATCCACCTAAAGATACAGCTGGGAGAAAAAGCTTCAGGATCAAAATTGAAAGTCCAGCCTGGCACACCATTCTCCTCCATCATAAGGAACATTGACTTCTCCAATATTGGTACTCCAACTCCATCAAAATCCAAAGCAGGAGAAGAAATGGACTCATGAGAACTCCAAAATCAAGAACTCCAAGATCAGACTAACACGGCCATTATGATGGCTATGCTCCAAGAAATCCAAAAACTTCACGAGAGATTTGAAAAGATCCCGAAGTTCCTACCCCAATTGAAGAAGCAAATCCGAAAAGCTATCTTTGATTCACCCTTCGTGGATGAAATAGCAAAGATAGACTGCTTAAAGAAATTTGTGATTCCCTCAATGAGAATCTATGATGGAACCACGGATCCACAAAACCATGTTGCCTATTACAAGCAAAGGATGCTTTGGCGGCATCAATTCCCGTGAACTACGTCAAGTATGCATGTGTAAGGGATTTGGAACAACTCGAATGGACTGCCTTGCAATGGTACATAAACCTGCCAAATGGAAGCATCAAGTCCTTTGTCGACCGGTCAATTCTTTCAATCATCGGTTTGCCGCAAACAGGGAACTAGAAAAGAGATCCATGACTGCACGGGGTTGAACGAAGCCTGGAGAATCCATCAGATCATACATGACAAGATTCAACAAAGAAAAAGTCTCAATCCCCAGATGTGATGTTGGAACAGCCGTTGAAGCTTTCAGGCAAGGGCTACCCCTGGACAATGACTTCTACGATGAAATGACCATGAAGCCCTGTCATACCTTTGAAGATGTCCAAGAATTAGCCATAGGCTATATCAGCCGGAGGAAGACAAAGGCTACAAGGCGTATAATACCGACAACAACTCGGATATGACAAAACCAACAGAAAAGCTTTAACAACAAAGGAAGCGATTCCTGGCCATCTCCCTACACAAGACCGACCAGACATCAAGTCAATTATACACATGAACAACGAGGTAACTCCTATACTTATCCTCCTGTCCAGGAATATAACTTCTCTGTTGACATTGCATGATTAATCAAGAGGCTTGACCATATGGGAGACATTGTCAAGTGGCCAAAGAAGTCAGACAACCCCAACTCAAGAAAGGACACCACCAGGTGGTGTGAATTTCACATGGACATAGGTCACACAACGAGGAAGAATGCCTGGGATTACGGAGACAAGTGGCTTACCTGCTAAAGAAAGGATACCTGAAAGACTTGATGCAAACAAAGAACAGGAAGATGACGGAACAAGAAGAAACACGAAAAGGCAACAACGTGACCTACCCCTTGCACCACCCATTTATGAAGTCAAATTCATCAATGGAGGATCGAAAATTTGTGGCCCGACCGGTTAAATGCTAAGAAAATTGCCATGGAGTCAAAAATGAAATCTCCTTTTAAATCTATCAATTTACCTCAAATTACTTTTGACGACACCGATATGCGGGGCATTCCGGACCTCCACCATGACAACTGGTAATCACCATGCAAATAGGAACCGCACGTGTCATGAGAATCCTGGTAGATGGAGGCATTTCGAAAACCCGATCATGCTTGATGTCCTTAAAGCAATGAAAATTGATGAAAGTCAAATCATAAAGAAGTCTAATGTCCTAGTAGGATTCAGTGGAGAAACAAGAAACACACTGGGAGAAATACACCTGCCCACATATGTGGAAGGAGTATCTTCATATGAAAGATTTGGAGTCCTGGACTGCCTGTCATCCTATAATGCCATATTGGGAAGACCATGGATCCACAACGTAAGAGCCATACCCTCCACCTATCACCAATGCATCAAAATACCAACGAGAATGGGAGTAGCAACCATTAAAGGTGAACAAAAATCTGCCCAGGAATGTTATACTTGAGTCACTCAAGCCTTCCAAGACAGGTAAGTCCCTCGCCTAGCAATTACAAAGACTCTGTCAGACAACTCATGTGGCGAAACCAAAATGGAAATCGATCAAGTAATTTTAGACCACGAGTACCCCGATGTGCACGCATCGGTAGGATCTCGATGTCCCCGATCATATCGGGCCAAATTAGTAAATTTTCTTAGAGGTAAATCTTCATGTTTTGCCTGGTCACATTTTGATATGACCGGAATAGATGCCAATATTATTACACATAAACTAAATGTTGATGAGTCTTATAAGCCTCCCAGCGAGAAAAAGAAGAAAGTTTGCACAAAAGACATGCTATCATTAATGAAGAAGTAGACAAACTATTGGACATGGGGATGATAAGAGAAGTCATGTACCCTAGCTGGCTAGCCAACGTAGTGGTGGTTCAAAAGAAGAATGGCAAGTGGAGAGTTTGTGTAGATTACACAGACCTCAATAAAGCCTGTCCAAAAGACCCATTTCCACTCCCACACATAGACGCAATGGTGGATGCTACAAAGGAGACACGAACTCCTCGACATTCATGGATGCCTCAAGTGGATTCAACCAAATCAAGATGCACCCATCTCGATCAGGGAACATACTTTGCATTTATCACGGAAAGGGGCATATATCTTTGCTACACAAAGAATGCCCTTTGGCCGAAAAATGCGGGGGCAACATACCAACGCCTGGTCAATACAATGTTTAAAGACCAAATAGGGGACACCATGGAAGTCTATATTGATGACATGGTAGTTAAATCAAAGAAAGTCAAGATCATGTCGGGGACTTGGAAACAGCCTTTAAAATCCTAGAAGATTTCAATATGAAACTCAACCCATCCAAATGCCATTTCAGGGTATCCTCGAAAATTCTGGGGTACATGGTGACCAAAAGAGGGATAGAAGCTAGCCCAGAACAAATAAGAGCCATACTAGAACTGGAATCCCCCAAGTCGGTCAAAGATATTCAAAAACCGACAGACGAGTTGCGACCACTGAATAGATTCATTTCCGGATCATCGAAGAAGATGCAAGGCATTCTATGACCTACTCGGAAGAACAAAACATTCAAATGGTTGCACGAACACGAGTCGACCTTCCAGGAGCTCAAACATACCCGACTACACCTCCGCTACTTGCCAAACCGACAAAGGAGAACCCCGACGGTCCTACCTATCTCACACAGAAACAAAGAAGTAAGTGGAGTCCTGACCAAAGAAATTGATGGCCAACAACATCCAAATCTACTATGTAAGTAAAAGTCTCCTAGATGCGAAAACCGGTATGGCCTACTTGAAAAATATGTACTTGCTTTAGTAATGTCCTGCACTAAACTTCGACCTTATTTTGAAAGCCACCCAATCGTTGTAAGAACCAACTTGCCTATCAAATCTGTCCGAGAAAGCCCGAGTTATCGTGGCGGAATGGCAAAATGGTCGGTACAAATCAAGACCTATGATATAACCTTTGAACCCGGACGGCAATTAAATCTCGGACATTAGCAGGACTTCGTGGTCGAATTCGGTCCTACCTAGAACCGCCTCATAAAAGAGGTCAATCTTCTTGACACCCAAAAAAAGACCAGAATGGACTCTCCATGTAGATGGGGCAACAAATATGAAAGGCACTGGCCTAGGATTAGTCCTAAAATCACCACAGGGAGACCTGATTGCACAGGCTATTAGTTGTGAGTTCAAAGCCACGAATAATGAGGCTGAATATGAAGCCCGATTCTTTGGATTAAAGGTATGTATAGAACTCGGTGTAGCAAACCTCAAGGTAAAAACCGACTCTCTCTTAATTTCCAATCAAGTTAAAGGAGTATATCTTTAAAAGATTCAAAGATGATACTCTATTTGGAATATGTCAAAAACCTTTGCAAAAAATTCAGAACCTTTGACATTGACCAAATACCAAGGGACCTAAATACCCACGCGGATGCCCTAGCCGCCACTGGGATCAAATTTCACCTGCTTTGTGTTTGACAAAATACCCATCGTCCACCTGCTGGAACCAACCATAGAAAGGCCTGAACAAATTTGCCCTATCCAGGAAGATACAAATTCCTGGACTAAACCTTACTATGATTGGTTCCTACAGAGGATACTCCCTACAAATAAAAACGAAGCAAGGGCCCTGAAAATCAAAGCATCCACTTATACCATTATAAATAACACCTTGTTTAAAAAGTCTCAGTGGACCTTACTTACGTTGCACGGAACCAAATGAAGCCAGCCAGGTCATAGAAGACATACATAATTGATACTGCGGAAATCATAAAGGTGGAAGGAGCTCTGGCAAGCAAAATTCTCGGACAAAGCTACTACGGCCAACCCGAGAGCCGATCGCATAGCATACAACTCAAAATGTGAAGCTCACAAATCCATTCCCCTTATATCCATCAACCATCGAACTACTACATTCCATCTCGGCCCCCCGCCATTTATGAAATGGGGCATGGACATAGTAGGGAAGCTACCTCGGCGCCCGGACAAAAAGTCTTCATGCTAGCAATGATTGACTACTTTTCCAAATGGATAGAGGCAGACTCTTACAGGCAAGTCAAAGAAAAAGATGTCATATGATTTATCAAAAGGAACATCATATGCAGATATGGAATACCTTCAGAAATAGTCTGTGATAATGGAACACAATTTGTGGGAAAAAGAACACATTTAATTTACGTGCACAATGGAATATCAATCTAGTCACATCCACACCAGAGCTACCCTAAAGCCAACGGCCAAAGCGTAATCAAGCAACAAAGTAGTAATCGGTTGCAAGAAAAAAGCTGAAAGAAGAAAAGGAAGATGGGCGGAAGAGCTCCCCTAGTAATGTGGGTATGGGCCGACAGACCACACCCAAAATGACCCACAAAGCCAAACACCATATTCCCTGGTCTATGGCTGCGAAGCGATAATACCAGCAGAAATTCATGTGCCAACTACCGTATAAAAGGCTGAACACAATAGAAGAGAACAGGCCCCTATTACAAGATAACCTACTCTTAACGAAGAACGAGAGATGCGGCCAAAGTCGGGATAGCCGCCTACCAACAGAAAGAGCGAAGTTACAACAAAAATGTCAACATCGGAGTATTCAAAGAAGGAGACCTGGTACTAAGGAAAGTTTTCCCCAACACCAGAGAAAAGAACGCAAGCAAACTAGCCCCTACATGGGAAGGCCCGTACTTAATTGATTCAATAGTGGGACAAGGAGCTTACAAGCTACAAACTTTGGAAGGAGAAATGATCCCCAGATCTTGGAACATTTCCCACTTAAAACTATTTCATATCTGAGAAGCAGGTAAAATCACCCACCCTATATACATGTGCTAAATTCCATACCTGCTATGTGCTAAGTTGCCACTTAAAACTATTTCATACCTGCTATGTGCTAAGTTGCTTACATGTTATTTTTAATTTTACCCAAAACTTTATTTCAAATCCTGAAAACTTGTTTTACGCCTTCTTTTCACTTATTATATGTTACACTTTAGGCTTAAACAAATGTTCGGATTGAGGGCCACTCCACCCAACCCAACAAAGATTTCTAAAAATGCTCTAATTTGGCACCCGCCGCCTAACCCGAAAAATAAACCGAGCTCAAGACATAAAAAGACAAGTACAAAGGTGGAATAGACCATAGTACTTGTCAAAAAAGCCCTCTGACAGTGAGGGCCATAAGCCCTCCCGACCGGCAACCACCCTCATTCTTATAAGCCCTCCCGACGAGCGAGATAAAGCCACCATTTCCTATAAACACGGAATGAGGGCCATAAGCCCTCCCGACGGGCATTACTCTAACAAAAAATATCACATGAATGTACAGTACAAATCCCGATCAAAAACAAAGAAGAAAATCAAGGAAAGGATATATATATTAAAACCTACCCAGGAATACACCCTTCCCAGGCAGAAAGAACACACCGTTTATCCAGGCAAAGCCAACAAAAACCAAAACAAATCCTAAATTATTTGTTCAGGGAACATCCCCCCTGAATAGGCCAAAACAACACAAAATCCCACAAACAGAAAAAATCAAACTAGCCCACCTTGGACACAAAGAGCAGAACCAATCCCCTCATCGCCAGCCTCCTCTTCTTCATCTCCTTCACCATCACTGTTTTTCCCTTTGGATGGAGGAGAGTCCACCTCCTCGTCGATGCAACTTACAAAGCTCGGGATAAGTGATATTGAGATCGACCAATTCCCGATCGGGATTCCAAAAAGGCCTGACTTCGAGGCTCTTTCATAGCATCCACACGACCCTTGCCAAAGAAATACAATGCAAGATCTTTATACCTGGCCCGAACCTCATCCCTCTCTACGACCAACTCCTCATTTACCTTTAATCGCTCCTGCATAGCTTTGTTTTTCACCTTCAATTCTTCCCCGGGCAATATCAAACTTAGCCGAAGAGCTTTCAAGGCATCCTGAGCGATTTCACTTAGCGGACTCCACCAAAGAACCGAGCCTTCCCCGCCTCATTATCCTCCTTCAACGAATGATTCTCGGCCTTGGACACCTCCAAATCGCTTTAAACTTGTCAAAGATCTTTCTTCAAGAATTGTACCTCCCAATCCAAGGCATTTTTTAGACCATGGACTTATTCCGGTTGACAGGCACTCCTCAAAGACATCATTAACATTCTAAAACAAAAGAAAATGCCCATCTAAGCCACAAAAAAGAAAACACACACAAAAACCCACAACAAACAAACACAAAAATATATACCTCTGAAGCATGGTAACCAGGTTGGCAAAAGATAATCCCCGAACGATACATAGCGGCCAAAGCACGAGCGAAGCTTCCTCTCGCACTGGTACTTGAAATAAGGATCATCAACCACAAAAGCCTGAGCCCGAATTTGATCCTTAGCAAACCGGACCTCATCCATACGAGCCCGACTCCCCGACCTCATGAACTCCTCCCAAAGAGTCATCCACTCTCTTCCTCTTCTCAGACGATCACTTTCATCCACAATCTTCTCAGGGCGACACCAACCGAGCCCCCGCACAGATTCCCGAATTTGAACAAAGACTATCACTCCCCGTTGCCTCACTACTCTTTGACTTCTCCCAGTAATTTGAGAAACCCCGCCTTCACCAAAGACAGACCAAAACTAGCAATTCTCGCGAAGCCCCGGTATCCGCACGACGAGTTTCTAAATCAGCAATATAAGCATGAATCCAATACAGGAAACAGAATGACAAAACAAGCAAAAGAACTTACTCCCCGACGAAGATGCCCCTGGAACCTTAGTGCTCTTCACGGGCTTATAAGTGCTCAACTTAGCCTTCTTAAAACGAGGCATAGCGACTTGCCCCCGCATGGCGAGCCAAGCCCTCTCCTCTTCAGAACGCCATAAACGCGCTATCCCACACCGACCCTCAAAGATCGGGATCATTCACCCAGTCATTTACTAAAAGAAAGCACGGGCAAAGTAAGTAAACTCTCCAAAAAATATTATTACCAAACCAAAAAATAATGCAGGAAAGAAAGATTACCTCCTTCAACAATTTGGGTAATTAAGATAGTCCAGGTCGGGGCAATTGAGTCGGCCTTGATAAACATATAAGTTTGAGCCCGCCTTTATCATCCCCCCCGAATCAAAATTGGTGATCGGGTGAGCCATCTTTGACCCGACTCGAAAATTAAACCTCCCAAAGAGAATGACTCTTCAGGTGATAGACGTTCTTAAAATCATCCAGGGTAATAACCAACTTATGCTTAGAGCATAAATGCTCAATAGAATGGACAATCTTCCAAACCATTGGCATGAGTTGAAACGGAGGAACCCTAATAGCCCTAATCACCTCAGCCATAAAAGGAGAAAGGGGAAGTTGACCACCACCCCTGAAAGCCCTCTCAAAAATACAGAACCAACCCGGGCTACTCCAATTAGCCCCGATAGGACCATTCTCGGAATCCAAACTTCAACCCATGAGGAATGAGACCCCCGCCCTTTATATAATGCTCAAAAGCGAGGTTTCATTGATTAGCCTCATGGAAAGAGACCGCCAAAGCCTTATTAGGAGAATACTCAACCCCCTTATAAGACATAGACAGAATCTCTGGAGGAGGAACAACCTCCACCACATCATCCTCGGGGATGACATCGGGGACCCCCTCAACCTCGGCGAAACCATTTCAACTTCAACAGAACTTTTTCAACCTCGGCGGAGCTTTTGAAGTCATTGTCTTTCTCCGCCACCAGCCATATATTATTTTTCTGGAAATGAATTTTTACAAAGAGAGAATTTTTTAGAAAGAGAAAGAAGAAAATTAGAGATTGGAATGTGAAGACATACACGGAATAAGCGGGATATTTATAGCGCAAAACTATAACGGCTAGGAAAGCAAGTGGTTAAGATCAATCATGACTCTCCTAGGGTTTTGTGAACCTACCCTATTTATGGTAAGTAAATCGTTACAAGAAGTTGAATCAAACACAAATTCTGAATCCGATAAAAAGTCCCCGCACAAATCACTTGCACGGCCCAAATTTTTATCTCCTCATTCCTGGCCGACCCAATAAAGGAATAAGCGAGATAAGGGGCAATTGTTGGGCCCTAAATTATCCCGCCCGATCGGGTATAGCCCAGTAATGACCAAGGACAACTTCCAGGCAAAAGATATCTAAAATCGGGCATTACTTCAACACGGATAGGCACCAAGCAGAGTTGATAGAAGACAAAGGCGAAAGATAACCAAATACGAAAAGGAAAAGCACCAGGCTACTGCAGGCAACAAACAGGCAGTTTTATATATGTTCCCTACAAAAAAGGAAGACCAATTCCAGAAAGCAAAGATATAGGGAGCAGTCAAAGCAACGGCTAAGAAAGAAGCAACCATCTCCGGGTAAATAGGGCACACTCCCTATTTACCAGGAAAACCTAAACGGCACAAAGACAATTGGAAGCAACCACCTATAAATAGAAAGGAAGAGAAGACAAGAAGGATCATCTGAAAGACCATCACTTTTACTCATATTCTTTGTATTCTTAAGCAATATATTCGCCATCACGCCCGATATAACAATACTCACGTCGGGCTATCCAATCATAGTAACAATCACTCCTGGCTTGGTGCCCGTGGTTTTTTCCCTTATTCCCAGGGTTTTTCCACGTATAAATCCTTGTGTCATTATTTATTAGTTTGTTTTACATTTAATTATACCAATCAGGCAAGTTATTCGAGTTAGATCACCCTACATATAAATCCCTGGCAGGACGCTCTAGATCAATAAAAACCCTGCCAAAACACCTTCCTAAGTACCAGGTCTCCTACCTGCAGCGTTCCCAGCCTTACGTTTTTGTTGTAACTCTTGGCAGTTGTCTGCTTGTAGGCTGCCATCCTGATTTGGGCGCTGATCCTTGGCTCATCAATGGTATCCAGGCTGCTGGCCATTTCTACCTGGTTCCTCTCTTCGGTGACATTGGCATATCAATGCGTCGGTACTTACACCTCAGAGAGAAAAACTGCCTCGGCCCCATATACCAGACTGAATAGTGTTTGACCTTTTGCCACTTTGGGGGTAGTTCTATCAGACCACAGCACGAAGGGGAGCTCATATGCCAAGTTGCCTCCTATCTCCTCCAGCCTTCTTTTCAGGTTCTTCATGACTATCTTGTTGCTGGATTCTGCCTGACCGTTGGACTGCGGATTCCAAGGAGTGGACTTAAGCAGCTTGATGTTCCACCTGGCGCAGTAGTCTTCCGTTCTGTTGGATATGATTTATAACCCGTTGTCACATATGATTTCTGAAGGGATGCCATATCTGCTGACTATATTCCACTTGATGAAAGATATCACATGCTTCTCCTGGATCTGAGGGAAAGATTCTTCCTCCATCTATTTAGAGAAATAATCCGTCATTGCGAGCATGTACGCCCTGTTTCCAGAAGCACGGGGTAATGGTCCCACAATGTCCATTCCCCATTTTATAAAAGGCCAAGGCGAGATGATCGGATGCATATGTTCTGCTGGTTGGTGGTTGACAGGAGCTTGCCTTTGGTATTCTTCGCATTTATTGGCGTAATCTATGGCGTCCTTCCTCATGGTAGGCCAGAAGTAACCCTGCCTTAATGTCTTGTTGGATAGGCTCCTACCCCCTGTGTGATTTCCATAATCACCACTATGTGTATCACACATTACTGCATGTGCCTCCTGTATGCTTAAGCACTTCAGATAGGCTCCTGCCAAGGACTTCCGAAATAGGATACCATCAATGAGTACGAATCTGGAGGATTTCATTTTGAAGCTCCAGGTGTCTTTCTGGTCAGGTGGTAATACCTCATCACGTAGCCAACTAATGTAAGGCTTGCGCCAATCATCAATCTCTTCATGGGGTGTGGCAGTACACAGTATCCCTAGTTCGTATGTCCACTGGGTGGTTGTAGCCTTACTGGCGTTCTGTTGTTCATTCTGACGTATGGCAGGTTTTATGACATGTATTAATGGTATAGTACCCACTGCCCCTGGAGTGAAGGCTGCTCCCAGGGTGTCAAGAGCATCCTCTTCAACATTGCGATCCCTTGGTATCTGCCGGATGTGGAAGGAGGCAAAGCGGAGTTTGAGCTCCTTCGCCACTTCCAGGTAGGCTATCATTTTAGGATCCCTGGCCGTGTATATGTTATTCACATGGTTTACGAACAGTTTGGAGTCACTATACACCTCGATGCGGCTGATTTACAATTCTAAGGCTAATTGGAGTCCTAAGATTAGGGCCTCATATTCAGCCTCATTATTCGTTGCTTGGAACTTACACCATACTGCATGTATTATCTGTTCCCCCTAGGGTGATTTCAGGACCAGCCCTACCCCTGCTCCCTTTGTATTGGATGCCCTATCAACATGTAACTCCCATACCCGCTCCTCTTTAGCCTCACTTAGGGTCAAGATTTCACTGTCAGCTTGTTCTTGAAGGGTGGGACTAAAGTCTGACACAAAGTCAGCTAGGGCTTGGCACTTTATGGCTGTTCGGGGTTCAAATTTCAGGTTGTACCCACTCAGATGGACAGATCACTTAACCATTATCCCTGACAGTTCGGGTTTCCTCATTATGGTTTTCAGGGGGTAGTTGGTCACGACTGAAATTGTATGTGATTCAAAATAGGGAGGCAATTTATACGAAGCAGTAACAAGTGCTAAAACGAGTTTTTATAGAGATATGTACCTGGTCTCTACAGGTAACAGAGACTTGTTTATATAGTTTACTGGTTTCTGCATTCCTTCGTGCTCCCGTACCAATACAGCGCTTACAGCCGCCTCTGTCACTGATAGATACAAGTACAACGGTTCTCCCTATTCTGGCTTGGAGAGAAGAGGAGGGGTGCTTAGGTACTGCTTGAGCTCCCCAAACACCTTTTCATGCTCCTGCGTCCACTCAAACTTCTGGCTCTTCCTCAGGATGTCATAGAACAATCGACACCTGTCTGAGGACCTTGATATGAACCGGTTTAGGGTTGCTATCCGACCTGTGAGCCTCTGTACGTCCTTTGGCTTCTGAGGAGATTCTAACTGAAGTACTACTTTGATTTGCTCCGTGCTGGCCTCTATCCCTCTTTGCGTCACCAAGTACCCCAGGAATTTCCCAGAGGAGACTCCAAAATTGCATTTCAGGGGGTTCAGCTTCATATGTTATTTTCTGAGGATCGAGAAGGTATTCTCCAGGTGGGACATATGTTGTTCTGCCTTTTTGGATTTGACTACCATATCGTCAATGTAGACTTCCATTGTTCTCCATATCTCCTCCTTAAACATTCTGTTCACCAGGCGCTGATAGGTGGAACCAGCATTCTTGAGGCCAAAGGGCATCACATTGTAGCAAAGACAAGCCTCGCGTCGAGATCCAAGGCTGTTTTCTCCCGATCCTTAGGGTCCATTTTTATCTGGTTGTACCCACTCCAGGTGTCAAGGAAGGTAAGTAGCTCATGCCCTGCTGTAGCGTCTACCATGGAATTAATGTGCGGCAGGGGGAACGGGTCTTTTGGGCAAGCTTTGTTAAGATCTGTGAAATCGACACATACTCTCCACTTGTTGTTCTTCTTAGGTACAACCATAACATTCGAGAGCCATTCTGGGTAGTTCACTTCCCTAATCTTGCCTGCTGCCAGGAGGTTGTCTACCTCCTGGTTTAGCACCTCGTTCCTTTCAGGAGCAAATTTCCGCCTTTTCTGCTGGACTGGAGGAAAGTTGGGGTCTACATTTAACCGGTGTATAATTACACTTGGATCTATGCCAATCATGTCGCTATAGGACTAGGCGAAACAATCCATGTTAGTACGTAGAAATTCAATTATCTGCTCACGGATGTTACCTGCACAATCAGCTCCCACCAGCACTATTCTTGCTGGAAACTGTGGGTCCAAGTTTACTTCGTCGAGTTCCTCCTGGGGAGGTGCGATCTACTACCTCTGGACACACAGTTTCTGTAATTACTATGTTGGACCAGTTGCGGTGGGTTTCAGAGCGTTCTTGTAGCAATCTCGAGCTTCATTTTGATCTCCCCGTATCTCCTGCACCCCCCAGGGTGTAGGGAACTTCAGGCTCTGATGGTATGTTGATGGTACCGCTTTCATTTCATGGATCCAAGGCCTGCCAAGTATCACGTTATAAGTTGACGGACCATCAATGACCAAGTATCGTACCTGTTTGTTCATACCCCCTGCAAAGGTAGGTACCACTATTTCTCCAAGGGACTGTTTGGTTTCTCCGCTGAAAACTACCAAGGGTACTGCCTTCTTCACTAGGTTTTTCTCGTTGAACCCCATATTCTTCAAGGTTTCCAGCATTATCAGATTCACAAAGCTTCCTATATCTACCAATATCTTTTTAACAAGGCAGTTCCCTATAGAAAGGGTAATGATCAAGGCGTCATGGTGGTGTTCTGCCTCATCAGGTACATATGCCTCGTCGAATGAGATTCTTTGGTAGATCCCTGTCACGACCCCGAGGAGAACTCTGGTTTATCTCCTTTAGTCTTGGTTGCATGGCGATTTGCTGCTGAATAAGTGAGAGCACATATCTCCGACCCCCCTTGTGATGACGTTCATTACCTTTGAGTAAGGTGGAGGTGGGGATGGTTGGGCCTGGTCAGTAGTATTGACCTTTCCAGATTTCGCCCCCTTGGAAAGCAGGTGATCCAAGCATCCAGCACTGTAGAGGCGCCTTACTTCCTTTTGTAGTACTACACAATCTTCTGTATTGTGGCCAATATCATTGTTGTATTCACATCTTTTGCTGGCATCTCTTCTGTCGTTCTCCCTGGGAATAGGATTCTTGGGCCACCTGGCCCTCTGCCCTAGCTCCCTGATTACCTTCATTACCCCAGCAAGTCCAGTGGTGAACCCATACTCTATGAGCTTAGGTGGAGCCTCGGTGCTCTCTGTTTTTCCTGAGACTTTGTTCACTGTGTTCTTGCTGTAGAGTTTGGCTCTTTTATTCTTTCTCTCTGTTGTGATTTTTCTGTTGGACGACTCTGTTCCATACTGGTCCCTTCTATCCTTATCCTCCTCTAGGCGATAAGTAGCCTCTGCCATTTGCTTGACTTCCTCAAAGGTGGCACATGGATGCTTGGTGAGATCCTTGTACAAATCAGAGTCGCGATGCAGTCCCCTTCTGAAGGTGTTGACTGTCGTTGTAGAGTCGCACCTAGGGATAGATATTTTTTCCACATTGAATCTTGCAAGATAATCCCTGGTGGACTCCTCGAACCTCTGGACGATCCGGTATAGATCGCTGGATAATTTTTCTAGCTTGCGACTGCTTGCGAACTGCTAATTGAAAACATTCACTAACCCTCCAAAGCTGGAAATAGACTTGTTGGGAAGGTTAACGAACCACTGGAGTGCGGCTCCTGACAAGGTGGAACCGAATCCTTTGCACATACATGCCTCCTTTTCAGGCCCTGTTTCTGCAACCACCATCATTTTCTGTTTGTACTGGTTGATGTGCTACAGCGGATACTCTGTTCCATCATACAACGTCATTGTTGGTGTGGTGAACCCCTTTGGCATGCTGACAAGAGCAATGCTGTCCACGAAGGGGGAATCCGCATAGCACTCCGGGGTTGCTACCTCCATGGGACGTGGTAACCCTAGAACCTTGCTGAGTAAGGATCTGATATCCTACAACTGTTGTTCTACATGGCTTCCTACCCCATACTCTGGTTGTGGGGTACTGAGTAGATCCCAAATGGATTTGGTGTTCCTCCTGGCATGTAAGGAGGTACCATGTAGCTTCCAGGTAATGGTGTTGAGTTCACAATAGGCCTGAACTGACTGTCTGGAGTATATGGCATATAGGAGCACATCCCGGGATATGCGTTTCCTACTGACTGTTCCCCTGGATTGCTCCCAGGTACCACCGGCATACTGCTGGTTGTTGATATGGGATCTGGAGTCAGTGCTCCTAATCCCACATGATTGAGTACCATGGGGTACGTTTGCGGCATACTTGGTGGTGGTGGGACCCCTAGTGGTTGGATCGTACCCTGGGTGACCACTGTTCCTGCTGGATATACTTGCTCGGGTGGTGTGGTTACCCCTGGTGGCAGCATATCCATATCGAGCCTTGTTACTAGATTTTGCGGCATTAGCCTCTCTGAGTAATCCCTGGCATTCCCCTGGTCGAGTGTTAACCTTGCCATCTACTGGGGCGTTCCCAGGGGTGACACTGCATCTATCTTCTCTTGCAAGGACTGGTTGTCCCTTTGTAACCCTATCACCGCCTGCTGCAAAGATGTCATCCCTTGGAGCAACTGCTATACCGGATCCGGTTGTGATGCTCATGGGAGACGGGCTCCTATTAGGTGTCCTGGTGATCCTGGGCGCTGCGGACTCCCATCCTTATTAGGCTTTGGCACGGGGTTGATAACTAGTGATTTGCCAGCCTTCCCTACCCTAGATCTGTGATTTTGGGGGAGTAAGGAGGCTTTTCTGATACTTTGGGCTGAGCCTGGCCTGCAGTCACTCTAGTGGTAGGAACCGCCGTTGTTGGAACATCGGAGGTTACTAGCGTCGCCCCTACTACTGGAGTTTGCGTTGATGTACTCATCGGATCTGATACATTCTGATTGGATCCTGACATTACCAACTATAGAGATGTTAGGATATTTCGAAAAAAGGTATATTAACCAAGATTTAACCACAATGCCCCACGGTGGGCGCCAAATTATTTTGGTAAGATTTTACCGACTAAAGATTTGTGAGTCAATGCGGATATTCCAATTAAAATACGATATTAAAGACTTAAGTAGATTGGTATTAAGAACATAGCAAGAACGAAAATAAACAACTAGTACGAAAGAGAAACAAACGAAAAGAAAGAGAGACAAATGACACAAGCAAAATGGTGACGCGGGAAACCCAAAATGTGGGAAAACCCGCGGGGGGAATGGTATCCCACCAATGATCCACTAGTAGTAATAGTATTCGAGGGTGAACCTAGCTGGAACGATCAGGAGGTACAACAGTGATCTCCAAATGACTAAGTACAAATGATACAAACGATGTATAAATTTCTAAGTGTGTTAATGATATTAATTGTTGCAGGTGGTGAATGATATTTCTTCGAGTGGAGTCAATGATGAATGCCCTTGAATCTGATGTTTGTTGCTCTTTTATAGCCCTCCTTTGAATTATCGCACGTGCTCCCTACATATTCTCAACCATACGCTCCACTTCCTATAAAATAGGAAGTGGTTGCTGAATTTGTCAAAGCTTTTGCTGACCACTTCAACGTTCATGCTGGTTGCTTGTTACTTAATTCAAACGTGGCCTTTGTATCACTTGAATGTCTAGGTTCATCCCCCGTTGTTCTTCCTTGCGTCTAGCAGCCTGCTGCCTTGTTATTATTCCGTGTGCCTTTATTTTATCCAATTGCGAGTTGCCACGTCATGATGAGAATGAGAGGGTATTTTTACCCATACACCAAGGTGCCTTACTAGGACCACCTAATGCATGGAAGTGCTACCATCTCGGTTACCCGAGACAATATATATCAAATTGACCATAAAAAACATACTTTAGATAAATAAGTTTAACTGATTACATATCCAAAACCCAAAAAGTTAAAGTAAAATACAACTGTTCTCAAAACTGTAAACCAACTCAGTGAAACTGCCATAACAAACACAGCGGAAGACTAAAGACTAATATGTGATGACTCCATCCCCAGCTAGATCCCGCGTGTATCCAAGATATACCTGTTAAATAACTACTTACCACCCCTGAATGGATCACCACAGTTTTTAAAACATTTAAACGTGGTCAGTTACTGCATAAACAATATAAGATAAATAACATCGATACACAATCACAATCTCCAACACCGTCACATCACCTATCATCAGACTACACACTAAAGTGTGTAGCCCTTCTAGAATATCTATCGCAACAGATATTCCTCACCGCCAGTGGGGGACTGCAGTCATTCCCACCTAAGCCCTGCTCATCTCCATCGAGCGAATAACCCATGTTCCTTAATGTGCACATCCCCCTTGCGACGGGAACAACAAGGGGCAAATCAAGGGCGTGAAGCCACTCCCATAAGTGACTTCACTCAGCCGAGGGCGCACCTCGAGAACCACAGATAATCAACAACAACCAATCACAATATCAATGTAAAACAATGCTAATACCAATTATGATATAATTATCATGCCAATCAACCAAACAACCATCTTATAATCATTTATACAATAACTGCGTAGGGAAACCCTACCTGAGATGAAATCACCGATCAACAATCACAAGAAGCGGATCAAAAGCGTTCCTCTACGAATTCACCTCCTATCAAACATACAATCATACAATCACCATCTAATAAAGAAAATAATCCCAAAACCCCCAAATTACCCAATTAAGGTTTCAACCAAAATCAATAAAACAATATAAAAACTATACTAGGATCTTACCCACAATACAACGGTCTCAACGGCGTAAAGAACACAACGATCCGATGACTCTAGCCCTTAGGATTTGATAGCAATGAGAGAGAGAGAGAAGCAACGTAACTTTATTTTATCTTTGTGAAGTTTAGAAAAGTGTAAAAATGAAAAGAAACTGGCGGATTAAGTTTATATATCTTCCTCACGTTGCTATCAAAACCCATCAAAAATAACCCGTAAAACCAACTTACTCGATCGAGTAAGTAACTTACTCGATTGAGTGACCCTTACTCGATCGAGTCCCCAACTTACTCGATCGAGTACCCTTCAGCATAACACTGTTTCGTAAACGAAACATACTTACTCGATAGAGTAAGCCCCACTCGATAGAGTACCCAACGACATAGAAAACCGTAGTATTACACATCCCATCTTCACTGGATTCCTTACTTTCATCACTTGAGGTAGCCATATCATCAATCTCATCATCCCCTTCATCACTGTCTTGATCATCATCATCATCACAACTCACATTTATAGCTTCATCATTGACATCATCATTCCCCCCATCACTCCCATTTCCATCTCCACACACCACCTCTTCATCTGTTGAAGTGTACAAGTCCGGGAATAAAAATTTTCTATCCACCCAATTCGGCAAAGGCCCGTTAGGGTCAAGTAACCCTTGCCTAGCCAAGTTTTAGAGAGGCGGGTATTGGTCATAATAATTGTTGACCCGATGTTTTTATATCTCTTCATGGATATGTTTCATTAAACCCGAGACATAGTCTTTTTCTTCCACGACATTGGTATCATCAGGGACATAAGGCTTGTATGAAAAAGGATAAGGAGTAATTACCAAGGATGAGAGAGGTACTTGAGAACTTGAAGGCAAAGATAACTCATCTCCTTGAGTTATTGTGTTGGTGGTATATATTGAGAAAAGATAGTTTTCCCTTCGCTTGGCAAGGCGAGGGAATCCATTATCCGGTAATGTGAGAGAAGGGGAATCCTTAATCAACCATTCCACGGTCTTGTTATCATCATTCTTCTTTACCCAATAGAAACGGTAAGCTAGAATAGACATGTCCATGCGTGTTTCCCCCTTAATAGGCTTGTAAGTGCCATCATGGTTGAAGTTGGGGTCAAAGTGTTTTGCTAGCTTAGTTATCAAACCACCATTAACTATGAAAGTTATCTTTCCTTGCCCGATGACAAGTCCATCCAACGGTCTATCAACAATTGAATAATGTTGTAATCGGATTTGTAAGACCCTTGGACATTTTGACGGGACTCAAGGTAAGCCATATCAGGCTCCGATAAAGTACAAGCTACTTTTCTTGCTATCAAAGTATTAGCCACGAAATGGTGCCAAATCCTACTACCCGGGTGATGAACAAATAAGGCTGAACAAGCCTTGAAAGTATTAAACTCTTTCCCCGAAATGGCTTTCCATAAAGGCTTGGCATCAAACTTGTGTGGTTTCTTGGATGATCGAAAAGGCATTTTTACTCCAAATACTTTAGCAAAAGCATGAATTTCAATTTTACGGGATTCGTTGGCATGACGGAATTCCAAGTATTTTTGATCCTCTTGTCTAGTTATCTTCAATGAACTAATGAATTCAAGGGTCAAGACTTTATAGGTCTATTCATGCATGTCGAAAAATGTGCCTAGACTCATAGACTCGAAGAAGGATCGTGTATCTTTCAAGATACCAACTTTGTATAATGTATCATGGCATAGGAATTTGGTAGCTAAAACATTCTTACTCAGTAGAGAAACAAATGATTTCTTATGATCTTCGTTAATAAAGATTACCTCCGGAAATCCTTCAAGTGGCTCGATTGTTGGAATATCGGGAGCCATAGCCGTCCCAAGTTGTCTCTCTACCATAGTTGATACCACAATTGCCCTAGATGCCAATGTTCTTTGCCTTTTTATGAGATTAGCCTCACTTGGTGCCTTGGTATTTCCCTTTGTCCTAGCCATTCCAAATAAAATGCCTTGAATTTCATCAAACTTTGACGAGATAGTATTAATTAGCTTTGAATATGCTTGACAAGTTTTCTTCAATCACCAATTCAAGCTAATAATCAAGCCCAATTGGATTTTTTCCCAATTCAAAACTCACAAACCCTGGGTTTGGGTGAGTGAATTTGGGTTATTTGAGTAGTTTGAAGGCTTAAAATTGATATTGGAGTTGATTAAATGTGTCAAAGATGGATTAGAAACAAATTTGGGGTTATTTAATTGAGTATTGAGTGATTTTTGATATAGGAGATGGGTGTTTTTGTTTGAGAAGGAGGTATTGTGTTTTGAAATTTGGAAATAAATGAATTGGAGAAGGGAAGATCCCGAGTTATAAGTCGTGGGGATTGGGGAGCTCGCCCGGCTTCAGCTTGGCTCAGGCGGGTTCCTGTGCTCTGTTTGTTTTTGGCTTTGGAGCTCGCCCAGGTTGGCACTCTGCTCGCCCGGGTTGAGGCCTGCTCGCCCGGGTTCTCTTCTTACTCGGGCGGGTTCAGCACCAGCTCGCCCGTCCTATTCCTCAGCTTCGGCGGGTTTCTGGGCAGCACTTGTTTTTGCATGTTGTCAACATTAAACCCGCCCCACTTGCCTTTGAGAAGCTCGGATCTCCCTTCCAATACTTGGAGACTGGAAATGGCAAAATTTCAACCAAAAATTTCGAATTAATTTTTATGACTAATAAAGTTGCCCTTTTATCGATTTTATCACATAAAAATCAATAAACATACCAAATCAATCAAAATTAATCATGTAACTTTAGATCTAATGTCCATATCATATATACAACATTAGGGAAACATTTCATGCCATAAAATTCATTTTAGCTATTTTTTGCTAAAAATAGTCATTATTTATATCATTTTAACCATTAAAATTATAAATCATGCATAATAAATCATATTTATCTCTAATTTTACATACAATCTGTAAAATATGCATGTGACATCATATTAAAATTTCATGCCCTGTTTCGAAGTTTAACTATTTTTAGTCATTTAACCTCCATTTATAGCATTTTTATCATATAAAAAAATAAATTATGCATTATTAATCACATTAATACGAAATTTTACATACAATAAGTAAAATATGCATGTGAGGTCATACTAAAATTTCATGGTCAGTTTCAAAGTTTAACTATTTTTAGTAAATAAAAGTTCATTTTACTCATTAAAATGTAATTATTTCACTAAAAAACCTTAAAATGATATGCATGCAACACCAAAGCTCTGATACCAATTGTTAGGTTCATATATCCCTATTAGACTCATCTAATTTATTTTCATAAAATACTCATAATTTATGTCATGTGGATCTAGTTGCATGCAAGAAGATTTTATACAAAATAGGAAGAAAAACATGTTTCTTACATTATATGTGGGATGAAAATGGGCACAAGTGTGGGACTCCTTCCTACACTTGATCTTGAGCTCATAATATTGGATGATCCTACATGATTTCAAAGTAGAAATCCTCCGCTTGATTGCACCCAAGACTTACCCTTAAATCTAATAAAATTATTAACTAGATAATTATATTAGATCCTCAAATAAAATTCTAATAATATAAATATTACTACACTCGTAATATGGAGGAATTATTAGAATTTAGTTTGAACAAGTTTTAAGATCTAAAACTAGTTTTAGAGAGATGTGTGAGAATAATGCATAAGATTATTTTTGCATAAGAGTAAGTATGGAAAAAATAAGAGCCAAGCTCTTCTTTTTGCTAAGGGAGGCCGGGTAGGAGGGGTGAAGAAGGCCAATGCATAGCCTTCACCTTTTGCTTTTCCTCTTATCAAAATAGTAGGTATGCAAGGATAGTTTTTTAGGGTAATCATTGTGTTTATTTTACACTTAAAATAAAACACCCACTAACCCTAAAACCCTCCAATTATTCGGTCCATGCCATAATATGGTCATCCATTTTATTTTGTCAATTTGTCATTTGTAATATGGTCATAAAATATGTAACATGTAGCATGTATCATGTTGTTAATTAATTTAATGCATATTTAACAATTAAATATCATTATATAAATTAATTAAATTACATATAATAAATTATCTAGTAATTCATAATTACATGGTATAAAATGGGTCATGTTAATATAATTCACAACATCTTGTAATTATAATTAACCATTCATTCTTATCTCAATTGTTTCATAAACAATAATAAAATTTTAGTAATACAAACATTTTAATTACTAAAACGAATCTTATTTAATCGAATTACAATAAGATACGTATTCTCACTCACAAATATAAATTGTTCAATTTTAAGGAATTAATTAACTTGTATCATTATACAATTAACTAATTTATCTATTATGGGAATTGTCCTATAGGTGTGACCTTAAGGGATCAACTGACCACCACCGTCAAACGACAGTAATGTCAAACTCTAGTTAGCCAATCATTACCAATTAATGTTGATCAGTTGACTATATAAATGAATCATCCCTTACGTATTCTTATCATGAGATTTAAACATGTGATCGCACTATTGTTAAGGACACTTACTCCAACATAATGAGGGCAATTGCCTTATAAATATCTAGGGGTCCCTATCCAGACAACTAGACTTACAAGGCAGGATTGCAGGTGCCTCGTTGAGAAGGTTATGTGTAAAATAAAGAGTATTGGGGCCAAGAAGGTATCGTATGCTGGCAGACTCACTCTCATTCAATCAGTACTGGCCACACTCTATAACTATTGGTCTATGATTTTTGTCATCCCCAAGGGAGTCCTGAACAGAATAGACGGTCTATGCAGGAACTATCTATGGGAAGGAGGAGCTGAATACACACAAGCTCCGCTGGTTGCCTGGGAAAATGTGTGTGCACCAAAGAGGGAGGGGGCCTTGGGTTGAAAGATATCGGCTTCTGGAACATTGCGGCTGTTGAGAAACTAGTCTGGTGGATTTATGCCAAACCTGACAAGCTTTGGGTACAATGGATTAATCATGTCTACTTAAAGGGAAAATTTTGGACAGAGTACAAACCTACAGCAGACTCGAGTTGGAGTTGGAGGAAAATTTTTCACGTAAAGGAGGAAATGGCACATGGTTTCTACAAGAATACCCGGTGCATCAACCCTTCTGATTACAGAATTAGAGATGGGTATAATTCCTAAGAAACGTTAAACCCAAAGTCAACTGGTTCCATCTTGTGTGGAATGGATGGGCTGTTCCTAAACATAAGATCATAACATGGCTAGCGTGCTTGAATGCTCTGAATACTAGATATAAGATGAAGAGGATAGGGGTATGTGTTACATCACTATGCTGCATATGTGAGAAAGAGGAAGAGACAACTAAGCATCTATTTTTTGGGTGTGAATACAATAGAAGAGTCTTAGAATACCTCTCTGATTGGCTATAATTGAACATAAACAGACCCAATGCCATGAGCTAGATTCTGGGTTACAGATGCTCTAGACTGCAAAAGTGAATGTTGAAAGCCATCTTGACTGCTCGTGTTTACTATATTTGGTATCAACGGAATAACAGTAGACTTGAATGCTCTTTACAAAAACCAGAAACAGTTGCTTTGGATATTAAGAAGACGATTAAAAGCATATGTTTACCTCAGATCAGCTACCATGTCCACAACAAAGATGCTCAATGGTTAGCTAAATAACGCGGGGTTGAGAGAAGGCCAGGGAGGAAAATGATTATTTGATGCACTACAATCAGAAGATGGCAAAAAAAATGAACTGATAAAAAGGTTGAAGAGTATTTTGATGAGTCTCGAAGGTTTCGAAGTGGTACTATTTTGACTGAGATGTAGCATTGTTTTGGAGGTGTCATAAAGGTGATAAGGGTGGTAGGTGCTAATTTTGAGTTTGTAAGTATGGATTATGTATATGCTATCATGGCAGTACCTGGTCCTACTTGAAAGAGTACATTTGATCATCTTTTGATCCGTTCTTTATATATTTAATTACATTTTACCAAAAAAAACGTAGTGGCAATTACTCTTATATAATTCACCGAACTCGAAGGCCAATATTGTGTATCTCTTTCCCACATCAATAACAATAGCAATACTAATACTAATAATAATATAACGCATAGACAATAACCAAACGCGTTAAACACCACGACAAAAGCATACAATAATAACCTTAGGAAATCCCAAATTTTCCAATAACACAATTATCAATTAAACGCAAGATTGATTAGGGGATCCCTACCTTTTTGAAAATCTTCGAGCCACACGAGTCACTGTAGATACCTCATTTCTACACCTCCCGCCAACCACCCAGTGATGATTGGGCTTCATGTTTGATACGCGGAACGATTTATGATAGTCCATAAGTTCATCGTCAAGTGATAGCTCAAACACCCGAGTCAACCCCAAGGCCTTCATCTACGTAACGATACGGTCGTTTTGACAGTAATTAGAGTTCATTTGGAGTCCGGGTCAAAAACCGCTTCATTTTCTAAAAACCGTTTAAATGCCAAGTCGTAATATTCCGGAATGTTCTAGAATTCTCTGGATATTTATTCCTAATTAAAATTAATATTTTAAGTAAATATCTTCCGTATATTGTGTTTTATGGAATACGGAAGTGTAAATATACCGAAATTCCATAATAAAACGCGGAATTCTTTCTTGCAAAAGAGGAA
Organism: Silene latifolia; assembly: GCF_048544455.1. Lineage (NCBI taxonomy): Eukaryota > Viridiplantae > Streptophyta > Magnoliopsida > Caryophyllales > Caryophyllaceae > Silene > Silene latifolia. The sequence continues at coordinate 174,410,759 of NC_133538.1, forward strand.
ACCTCTGGGGAAATGACGCAGCAGGTGCTGCGCCTTTTCGAAGGATCGCAGTAGCTATTCAGCCTCTTCTCCAGCCCTCTTTTCATGTTTTCCAGAATATTTCCGTGATTTGTTTCTAAATCTGTGTCATTCCTAAACTCTTCCATATGTTTAGTATAAATAGAGGCCTTAGGCCTCCATATTTGGCACGCGAGTGTTCCGTCCCTTCTCTTCTCTCTTTGCATTCTAGACTATGTTATTGCTTTCGACGCCTACGTGCTTGATCAATCGACCACGTAAGCTCAGATCATTCTGAGTCTCAGTCACGTTGCATAGACCGACCAATTTGACCAGCTCCATCGTTTAATCAACCTAATCAATATATAAATCCTCTAACGAGAGCACTTTCCACGCATATAAGAGTCGAGCAATCACTAAAATGATAACTTTAGTCAATCTCGTTTCATTTAACATCTAAGTCTGAGGGTGTAAATCCCATTTTATTATTGTACTTTTATTTTGTATCAATTAATGTAGATCTATATCAAAAGCACGTTCGAAAACCGATTTAAAATCCATCTTTTGAAACCGTTTTTACGAAACAGCAGAGGTCAGACGTCGAGAAAAAATGCAGCAGCAGCTGCGCCTCTTCGAAGGATCACAGCCTTGTTGCGCCTCTTCCAGAGGCTGCTTGCTGCTCCTGCTCTTCTTCTTCCTCCTCGACTACCTGCAAAATTCTCTTTTTCTTATTTTTTTCGTTTTTCTTTGTTATCTTTTTTGTTTCAGTATATAAATCCTGTTTTTAACAAATCCTTTTAAATTACAATGTTTAATTCGTCCTTAATCCCGATTAATTCAATACTTGTGGGTTTTCGCCGTTTTAATTCAAATCGATTCTTCGGGATTTGCCTTGTTCATGTCGAGGTTCTGGAATCCTAACTTGATACATAAGTTTTTGTTTCGAGTCTTATTTGTCTAATCCGAACTTAATTTAACTTCAAGTTTCTCCCTTTTGTATTTCCGATACGAGTTCGTCGTATAATCATGTAAACCGCTGTAATTTCTCGTTTTAGTTCGTTTATGAAATGCCCAGATACATATAATCAGTTAAAACACATCAACTCGATTCTAATATCGATAAATTCATCCTAAATCTACCAACGAATGATAACAGTGTTGCGGTTCTGACATCACAGCCAGAACCCAGCTCTAGAACAGACGCATGAAGTGTTGCGCCTCTTCCAGAGGACACAGCAGATGCTGCGCCTGTTCTGGGTTGGTTTCTGTCCCTGAACTCTTTTTCGCTTTGACGTAGCTCCTAATTATGGTTTAAATCAACTACTATTCATATTATCACCTCTAATCTGACATACTTTCATATTTTTATTTTCTTTTATTTTCTTCTTTGAAATCCCGTCTTCAAGCATGCTTTTGACGTAGATCAAATAAAGATTGTAACTTTTGCAATTTCGTTTATCGTAATTATTACCATGTATGATTTAATTGTATGGCATTCACATGTATTGAATCTAACATTCACTTCGACCAAATTGTTTGCTAAAACACGTGTTAACCGACATAGTCTAATTTCACATGCTAGGATTAATCTATGTTTGTTGCATTGCATGCATTACATCGACGACATATTAAATATGAACAATTTCCCTAATCATTAGTAGAGGCCGCTATCGAGGCGGGCGGGATTAGATATTTGAATTAAAGAGCTTCCTAATATGTACCCTCATCCCTTTCTCTAGTTATCTCTGGACATCTGTATTCATTGGCATCACGAGAGTCATTCTAGACATAGAATGCTAAGTGTAACGAGTTCTTAGTGTTCATGTCATTACTTTGTGTCTTGACGTGACACGGGGTATTCGAACGGTTTCCAATTTTTCCACAATAAATTGGTGGCGACTCCACAAATGCAGGCTTATTCAACCTTTCATCGGTTTCAATGCCTCACCAATCGGTAACGGCCCATGATGTGCTTTGGCAAGCCAAGGTTCCGTGGGAGAAGTGCCGCCGCCTCAAAACCAATGCGCGAGCGTGCGTGGCACGGGTATCCCATGTCCACAGTTTGGCGACTACATTGGGGATGATACACTTACGAGTTACCCAGGGTGAAACTTGAACAAGGTTAGGAAATAGTTTATACGAGACAGTTGTCAATTTTCATTACTCGACCTTCTTAGGTCGTTTCATTTGGTCTTCCAAGGCCCTAAACTAACCCATTTGACCAATCGTCCCGTCCGGACGGCCCAAATTCCTATCTGGGACTAAAGATGGATAGCGATTTACATCAAACATACCACGATGCTTACTCATGTTCGTATTAAGAGCTTTCACTACTCGAGGAAATGGACTAGGAACCGACCTTACTCATGTTTGGCACGGACCTCTCCACGGACCAGGGTTTGATTGCTTGGTATGGCAACCCACCTTGTTAAGCCAAAACCCTTTAAAAGCACTCAGCATACCGTTATAATGCCCATATGTTTGTTTGTATCATATACGTGATCACCATTTGTAAACAAAACCATGGCGAAATTTTGTAAAATAAAACCCATTTCAAAATATAAACATTTCAAAAATTGCCTAAAACAGCGCAAAATAAGCCGAAACTCTGTCCAAATGTCAAGTAAAACTTCGGGCTTCAAACCCATTTTAAAACTCACTTCGAGTCAGCACTCCTACAACTGCACTACAGTTGTCTAGGACAAACATTTCAAAATTTATCATTTTCAAATCCCACTTGACACAGTGGCACACGCCCATTTCACGAGTCGAGTCCTTTTTGAGTAAGTGTGCAACAACAAAAATGTTTTTAAATCAAAATATTTTCAAACCATGTAAATGTAAATATGTAAATTCAATTGGGCTAAGTTAGAGTCAAAATTCAAACGGACTATGTCCTAGTCGGAACTCCGTCGAGTCATAAACCCGTCTTCCTTTACATTTTTGGTCTTTTCAAGTTCAAGTCAAGACATAAGGCGTCACGCCGTCATTTTGGACCCCCTACCCCAGTTCAGTTAGGATCTTTCCGACACCTCGAGTCACATGTGCCCGAGTCGTACACAAAAGACTTAATGGGGCTCACCTTTCAAATCCATTTTCTTTCAAAGCCGTGTTTTCAAAATCTTTCTAATGACACGTCTCAAGGCTCAACACACGAGTCTCAATGGGCCTTACATTTGAGTCTAACGTCTTAAAATGCCGTCGTCTTCTTAACACCTATAAGCACACCTCGGGTATCTACACTAATGCTCGAGTCTAAAATCAACACGTGTCATCAATCCCGTCAATAAAGTCAACCATCGAAATGTCACTCCGTCAAGGTCAGCACTCGAGTCTAAAATTAAAGTCAAGCAACCGTGAATTCAAACACGAGAAGTCACTCACAACATTTCATGAATTCATAAGTCGAGTCTAGTTATCTCGTATCGTCCTCATATATTTTCCTTCGTATATCCCTTTTTTGTCACCTTAGTATGCGTGATCCTATGCTAAATCAAGTTGTAACGCACATCATTTTGTTCTGGGTAGGAATTCTGCAATTTCCAGTGAAAATGTTCAAGAACGTTTATCTGTCATCGTCGAAAGACTAAGTACTGCAGTCGTTAAGCTTCAGACTACCATCGAAGACTTGAGCGCTCGTGTCTTCAATATAGAAAACCAAATAGGCATGATGAAACCTTTACCATCTTCTCATACCCCAAGGCCAGGTCATAGCTTTAACACAACTCACCCATCTAAGAAGGCCAATGAAGACAAGAGAGTCAACCTCTTGGAAACTCCACTCAGAAGGCCGAGATGAGCACATAGGGAATTCATTGACCTCGGAACCACATATGAAGTAGCTCTACAAAGACTGGTTTCCCAGGGAAAACTTCATTCAATTGGTTTAATCCCAGACCCTGAAAAGATATTTCCTAGGTGGAAGGGCAATTCATATTGTCAGTACCATTGAGGTAGGGGGCACAATACGGAGGAATGCTTTTGTCTAAAGCATATTATTCAGGATATGATCGAGGATGGCAATATTCCTATGCCACCTTCCGTCAAGTAATCCAAAAAGATCGACCCTCTTGGGCCTAATATCATTAAACATGATGAAGAATCATTCCTAGATTGTTCTCATCTCCTCGATCCTCATGATAACGAAGAGATCAATGTCCTCGAGGAATACGATATCCAAAGTGGAATGCTCATGCTTTTCATTGCCTTCAACAATAAATTTTCCAAGTTAGAGGGAGCCATTGATAACCTAAACTCTCGGCTTTCCAACATGGAGAATCAGTTTGCTGAAATGGGTAAGAAACGTGAGGCCTAGCCTCTCAAGATGAAAAGTGTCTAGACAAACCCTCAACCTGACAGTCCTAAGGAGAAAACAACAAGTGAGCAATCTATTCCTAGTTCTTCTTATCCAGGAATCAAAATCAACAAAGGTAACCTCATGGAGCCTTCGTCAAAGAAATCTAACAACTCTCCAAGGTCATTAATAAAGGCTTCCGACAAGAAGGATACACCTCCTAGGAAATTTACCGACATTGGTATTACATACACCGATGCCCTTTAGAGACTCATGGAACGACTAATGTTGAAACCTACCGGTCCTACACCAGATCCAGAAAAGAATTCTAGGTTTTGGGATGATAATGCCCATTGCTAGTATCACAGGGGCAAAGGACACAATACTGAGACGTGCTATAAGCTCAAGCATGCGATCCAGGATATGATTGAAAGTGGGAAATTGTCCCTCTCAGCCTTTAACCCACAAGGCAGCTTAGGCAATCCTCATGGATATACCACTCATCAGGAAACTCTTCTTGACTGTTATCCTTCATGTGTTCCCAATGATGAGGACGAGGTGCTCAAATGGATGAATGCTCAAACTCAGATGCCAAAGCCAGTTGCCAGAAGAATAAATGTTCAAGCATGAGCCGATGATTAGGAGTCTAGATCTAGGATCGAATCAAAGTCTGCGTCTGAGTCTTAGGCTTTCTTTCCCATAATTTTTATAGTGTCTTTATTCGTGTCCATTTCCATTCCTAGTGACAACCTGGGGACTGACCCACAAGTCACATGTCTTCTCGAGTCTATGTTAAATACATTTATTATTCATTTCAATAAAAGTACACTTTTCAATCCACATATTCTATCGTATCTCTTCCTTTACCTCTTTCCTGTGACAACAAGAATTGATTTGAGACATTTTAAAACAAACAACGCATGGTCAGTCGACGTGAGTACACTTAAACGATGTTCCATTCCAAGTTGTAGAGGACCTGAAACTACGTGTTCATCCCTTACCTATTCCATGTCTAGCAATAGAAACCTCACCATACCCCAATTTAGGACGAGCATATCTCAAGAGATTCTAGGACGAATCCAGACCATTTCCCTTGTTAACGATCCATGACGGAAGGCAAGCCCATTCCCCATAATAAACAAGCTGTTTACTAAAGACCAACCCATTCCATACCAAATGTGCTACTTTGACTCAAATCCATAGTAGCAAGAAAATCCAAGACGATACGAGCCATGATCAAAGACAAAGGCTCAATCAAGAGAAACTGGTGTCAATATCCAAGGCCGTCGTTATGCTGATGTGACTCTTAATTGCGTACATTTAGTCCCCTAATTGAACCTATTTTGCATACTAATATAGCATTTCATGGCCATTTTATCTGTCAATTCCTTCCTATTTTACTTTCCTAGTGCATTTTATATGTTTTATAGGAAAGGAGATAATGAGGCGGAATTCCCGTCTCTTGCGCATATTCGGAAGCTTGTTGACAATCTCAGATGGACTAGTATGAAGAGGAGGCAAGAAAAATGACGAATGAAGTAGGAATAAAGAGTATACGTAGATCATAGGCTTCTAAAGCAGGAGGGTGGGAAACTGTGCCAAGATCCGTGCGTTCTAAGCACAAGACGGGCGGATTGCCTTGTCCATATCCGAGTGGCCCGAGCACGAGACGAGCGGATCCGGGAGCTTTGATCCGGGCGTCTTCCTTGCAATACGAGCGGATCCCTTGGCAGAATCAACCGTGCCTCAAGCCAAGACGGGCAGATCGTGTTAGGAGTAGCAGTCCAAACCGCGCATCTCCCTCGGGACTTGCAATTCCTTCTTTAAAACTTAGCATTGTTATTTACTAATCCACCCTTGCTTAACCTAATGATGTACTACTATATATACTCCATTTGTAATAACCAAGAAGAGAGCCCCCTTAGAGGAGAAAAACCTTCCTTAGATTAGATTAGGAGTAGATTAGAATAGATGAATCTCAATCATTCCACATTAATCTTTCCTTAATTATTGTTCAAGTTTATTATTATTGGGTAATTGAAGATTATTGGGTTATCATTGGAGAATTGACAACTCTTCATCAATCAATCAAGTTTTCTTCTATTATTCTTTGCTTTATTATTTAGATCATCTCAATTAGGTATAATCTCTTTTACCCTTGCTTAATTATTGTTAATCACATCATTTATTCATCATGTTTTACCTTGTTAGTATGATTGACAACCTTATTAGCATGCTAAACTTGATCATGAGTGAGTAGTTTCCTTAGCTAGGGTTAATGGGCAATTAGGGGAAACAAACATGGGGAATGATTCATGCTTAATTTAATATGTTTTCATAATTAATTTGCTTGCTTGTTGTGATTTCAACTTCTACACATGTTATGTTCGATGAAATGCGAGCCTATGAATCCTTTCATATTTTTGATCCATCACCCATCTATTTAATGAGGCTTGTAAGCATATAAACCAACTCGAGCCTCATTAGACCATGCATATAGTTTAATAGGAAGGATTAAGTCGACTTGTAGGTGTTGTACAATCTAATCAATTCGGCTCCGGTACCCAAACCTTCTTAGGGATTGTAAGATATACACTAACTCAATCCCATCACAACAATAAGTGCTTGCTCCTAATTGAGAACATGTTTGTATGGTCTACTCCCATGAATCCCCTATGAACCCATGATATCCTAGAACTTTTAGCCATTTGTTTACATCCTTCCTTTTATTGTTTGTCTTACTTTATTGCTTCTATTACTTTAGACTCACCAATTCCAATCCAAATCAAGTGTGACACTAGCATAAATTGAGATAGATAGACTAAGAACCCAAAGCACACCGTCCTGTGGATCGACCTCGACTTAACCACTAACTAGTTGTTTGTTGAGAAATATAAAAGTGTTTGATTGTGAGCCCCAACGACACTGTCATCAAAATGGCGCCGTTGCCGGGGACGGTGTTATCTGATTAAGTTCTTACTTGTTTGTCTATTTTAATTTTGCTTTTACCTTGAGGAACTTGTTCCTCAAGGTTCGTTCTTACCGTTTTTGTGTAGTGTCCTTGCTTTTAGTTGTTTCCTTGTCTTAGCTATGATGGCTCAAGACTTGACATATGGAGTATATGTTGGATCTTTTGAGTATGACTATGGGTATGGGGAGTTTGAGGAGCAAGTCAACACAAACCTACCTTACTACTCATACAATGAAAGTCCTAACTACTACCCCAACTTTTTCAACCAAAATCCCCACATCCAATATCCACAACAACCACCCACCCAATACCCGCTTCACAATAAATTTCAAATGCCACAATACAACCACTTTCACACCCACCCACAACAAGAAGATGAGCCCATTAAGAATGTGATTCTCCAATTGATGGGAGATCAACAAAACTTCTTCAAACAAATGCTAGAAGAGAGCCAAAATAGGGACAATGTTCTCCAAAGCATCGTTACCCAAGGTGAGGAGTTGGAAATACAAATTGCCCAAATGAAGGAAGCCTAAGTAACTACTCCTCACCACTCCTTAACATTGATCATGAATGCAAGTTTGAAGGAGTTACCTTTGATGAAAAATGGGAAGAGCCAATCTCCTTGAGCTCTTATGAGTATGAAAGTGTGGTATTTGATGAGGAAGATATGAGATTGAGTAAGCCAAATACTCTTAACCTTTGTGAGTATAAGCGTGTGTCCTTTGATGTGAATATTGAGATAGTGGAGGAAAAATTATTGAATAAGAGTGAAGCTCTTATTTATAATTCATATGAAGATAACCATGATGACAAAATCGTGAAAGAAGCTTATGAAGAATATGTGTCTTGCAAGGACCTTTGGAATAGGGAAGAAGAATGGACTTGTGAAATCACCTTACTTGAGTAGCCCATCCTTGAGAAATTTGAGGTATCATATCATGAAGAAAATGAATATCTCTCCCCTATTGCCTATGAAGACCATTTCACACCCACCATGGAACCTATGATTGTTGGAGATAATATGGTGGATCTTCTCCAAAAAGTCAAATCATCATATAAAAGGTACTTGGTGGAAAAGCTCAAGAACAAACTTGCAAATGAACTTACTTGTGGAGACTTGGCACCCACAATTACAACTCCTAAAGTATCAAGTCATCAATGTTATGAGAATTCTCCTTCCACTTTGGAAGGATTTACAAATCCAAGTGCTATCATCATTACCGAAATTGAAGAAGAAGGTGGTAAGTGGAAGTCTCCGGAAGAAAATGAGCCATACTTCATTCCTCGTGTTGACAAGAATCATGGGCTTATTGATTGGAAGCATTGCAAAGGCTCAAGTGCTAAGGGAAAGGTGAAAGAAAGAATGAATGACAAGTTTCCTTGGCCAAATTTCATATTAAAGTGGAGCAAACCATACTTATGCTTATTTGGGGCTTGTTCACAAGCCTTTGACCTTCTTATAAGAGCCTTGAGCTCTATGGACAAAGAATCTCCATAATTCAAACTAGTTTGGTAGAGTCATATCTCAAACCACCATTTGTAATATATGCCTTCCCATAATTTCTGCATTATATAATATTGTATATACCTTTATTTTTCTTGCATTTTCTTATATGAGAGTAGTGAGAGAGGGTTGCTTACCCATTCATTGAGCATATTTTCAGAAAACGATAAGAAGGAATCACAAAAGGGTGAAAGGGAAATAATTCAAATGAAAGAAATGAGGGATTGATGAAAGAAACAGCAGGAGACGCTCGTCCTGATAGTAAGACGCTCGTCCTGAGCCTTGCTACGAGCATAAATCAACACTGTCTAAGAATCTGCCCGGATTGTTAAGAAGACGCTCATCCCGACCAAGGATCTGCTCGATCTTGCTTTAAGACGCTCGTCCTGGGTAACGTCTTAATCAACTTTCTGCTCTAGATGAGAATCCGCTCATCCCAGCAGAACCGTGCGTCTTCTCAACAATCCGCTCGTCCCCAACTGAATGTGAAAACACACAAGCTCACTGACTGAGAATCCGTGTGTCTTAACAGCAGGACGCTCGGGCTGCAGTTGCAAGACGCCCGGATCGTCTTCGGGACGCTCGGATTGGCATGGGTTTTTGGCTGGGTTCTCGAATTATCCGCCCGAGCCTAGCCCAGGTCCGATCGTCTCCCAGCCATTTCCTTGTTATAAACACCCCCACTATCCCTCATTTTCCTTATCTTATCTTCTAAAAATCTCACATCATCATCCACACACAATCCCCATCACAAAAACAACCAAAACCCTAACATTTCCATCAACAAAATGATGAACCTAAGAGGCAAGAGCAAGAAATTCGCTGATGCCGCACCTAAAAGGCATAAGGGTGCTACTTCATCCACCCCAAGGGAGGCAAGGGGCCGTCAAAATGTAGAGATACACGGTGTTACACAACTCAAATACTTCCCCGAGGTAATCTTCACTAGCGATGAACACCGTCAAAGATTTGAACATTTGTTAGGTAAGCATTACGAGCCTACTCAATTTATTGATACCGATGTTTTAGAAGTTCTTGGCATAAGGTATCAAACCGAAATGTTCTTCAATGGTTTGGGTCTTGGGAAGTTATTTTATGCTCATGAGGATACCTACCTAAGTCTTACCCTCGAGTTTTTGTGTAGTCTCCGCATTGTCAGTAATACTTAGAGAAATGTTTGTTTGGAGTTCTGTCTTTGTAGTCAAGACCATAAGTTAACCTTAGACCAATTTGCAAAAATTTTTGGTCTTGAAGTGCTGAGGAAAAACAACGATAAGCCCTCCGACTTCACCGTTAACCACATATGGAGAGCCATTTTTGGGAGGGAATTTCATTCCTTTAAACAATGTTATACCTTTGCCATCCAACATCCGGTGATTCAGATCACCGAGCGCTTTATAGCCGGAATCGTCAATGGGAGGCTAGAACAAGATAGGTGCACCCTTCTTGACTTGACCTTCTTAGAGTCCTACTTGAATGTACAAGGGACGAGGGCCTACAATTTCAACACGCCCCTTAAGATGCTTACAAGGCTCTATGACTATGCTCAAGGGAATTCTAATATCTAGACCTTTGTGATGGGAGGCCTAATCACAATATTGGCCAGTGAACTTTGCCCCGGGTTTAACCTTCATGGGGGCTATGAAAAGCTCCAAGGGAGCACTTTGATAGATGAGGATGCTATCTTCAACCACCGCAGGTGGTGCACTTAAAATCAATTCGGAAGTGTAGAGTGGTTCACAAAGGGATGCTCTTCACTTGTCCTCTTGGTGTGGAACATACCACCTACCGAGCCACGGTTGAGTCGGTACTCACCTAGACCGAACTACCTCCTCCCCGTTGAGATTCATCCCAACCCACCACAAAGAGAAGAAGCACCTCGTCAACCTCGTCAACCTCGTGAGTTGTCGGAATGGGGTAATGCACCACCATCCTATGTATCCATTTCACCCTACCCCACACAACCTGTACCATTCACTCCCCAAGATCCAAGAGCTACAAACAAGAACGATTTAATGAAGCTCATGCAAAATGTCAATCTTGGAGTGTACTAAGGGAGGGTCGATAACTACTTGGCCCAATACCCCTCCTACTACAATATGGCTCAACAAGGGTACATCAACCCTAGAGGCCCTCACCCATCTTAGGCTCATCCGCACCTGTTATTCCCTAACCAAGGGAACCAAGAAGGGAACTTTGGTGGCCAAAGTGGAGGATATGACCAAGGAAGTTCTAGTGGACGTGGATACCGCAATGATGATGAAGATGACGAGTGAAAGGGCAAGAGGTGTCTACCACACCACCTCCATTTATATGATACTATTTCTTTTCCTTTCTCTCATGTATAGTTGCATTGCATTTTAAATTATCTTGCATTTAGTTTACACCTCACTTGAATTTGTATTATATTGCATATTGCATTTACATTAGTATAGTTTGCATTGTATTATATCTCACATGATTCATGTAGTTAGTCTCATATAGACTAGAATTCATACGACAAGCATGCATTCATTCATATCATATCATTGCATTTGTACTTCAATTTCCATAAAATCAAAAACCCAAAAACATGTACTTCCTCTTCATTCATACTCCTACATGTACGTTGAGGACAATGTCCAAAATAAAGTGGGGAATGAGAATTTATATTCTAAAATACATAAAAAAATTGAAAAATTTTCAAAAATCCCAAAAATATGTTCTTTAATTTCATTAAAACAAAATCCATAAAAATTTGAAAATTTCAAAAACCAAAAACATGTTCTTTAATTTAGTAGTGTATAATTGTATATACTTGTATTTTTGTTCTCTTCTCACATAGATACAACACTACATTTGAGGCATTGTCAAGAGAATGTGAAGACCGCTTGGTATGATCGCTCTAATCACTTTTTCCCTTCTATTTCTTTTCATTATTCATTTGAGGAGGATGGGCTTACATGTCAAGGAGGATGTGGTGTATTTTGTTCTTGCGGTTTGTGTATCTATGTGTTGTTAGGAGTTGCATTTAGTTTACATGGCATAATAGTTGATAGAAGCATATGCATTAGAGTTGTATATATGTTAGTTGCATCATGGCATGTAGTTGCAAGGTTAGAAAATTTTGTGAAAATACCTATTTGGGAAGCTTGACAAGTGTATATAAGGCCATTGTAAATAATTTTTCTCCTTGAGACTTTGTTTGCTAGAATACCCTCAAGACACCCTAGAATGTGTCATACTAGTATCTTGTGACCCATGGACTAAGGCCTAGTCAAGAGTACCTTGTGGCGTGATAACTCATTGGCTACCGTTTATTCCAAGGTGACCTTTGAAGCCATACAACCGTCCTTACACTTCTATCATCATATTTTGTCGACAAAAAGGGAATGGGCACAAAAATCTCCAAATTGAGTTCAAGTACCAAATCGAAATCAAAAAGTTTTCAAAATGCATCAATGAAAAGAGGAGCAAAAATAGACTCCTATGGTTCAATAAAAGTGCCCTTGCTACAAAATGAGGTTACTTTCAAAATGTTCAAAAAGAATGCAAAAAAAATTTGCCAAGTATCAAAAATGCCAAACATAAAAGAAATGGCAAGAAATTGTTCTCAAAAATGTCAAATGCCACAAGAAATTGGGGGGGAAAAACAAATCAAAAAGCAAACTACCAATGTGAAACTCAAAACATCTTGATCCTTTTTATCCATTAATCTTATTTTTTACATGGTGGAGAGGGGACGACCCTTCCTCTTGTCTAGGCAAGAGGGGGAATTCCGCGATCCTACAGTGTTTCTAACACCATAGGGAGTCTACTCTTGACGAAAGTATTTAGCAATTGAGGACAAAGGTACCCTAGTTTGACACAATTTGGAGGTGATTTGTTGGTATCCCCTTAGACTTAGTAGCTTGGAGAAACAATATCAATGATGGAGTGTGTAGCCCTAAATTGCTTCCCTTGTAGATGATTTCCGCCACTTAGATGAGGAAAGTGGCTATTCTTTTGTAGATACATCCATTACTTGTTTTGTGTGTTTAATGATTGGATGTATCACCATTTTGGCAAGCCCCACCTTGCGGCAACCTACCTCATGGATGTCTTGTTGTGAGTTGAAGGGGCGGAGTGAGACCCGCTAATTATCTCACATCGGTTATATTATTACTAGGATAGTTTAAATAAAGGTCTAGTTCTAGTCACCTCTTTACTCGGGACGAGTAAAGGTTCAGTTTGGGGATGTTTGATGTACCTCTTAATTGCATACATTTAGTCCCCTAATTGAACCTATTTTGCATACTAATATAGCATTTCATGGCCATTTTATCCGTCAATTCCTTCCTATTTTGCTTTCCTGGTGCATTTTATATGTTTTATAGGAAAGGAGATAATGAGGCGGAATTCCCATCTCTTGCGCATATTTGGAAGCTTGTTGACAATCTCAGATGGACTAGTATGAAGATAAGGCAAGAAAAATGACGAATGAAGTAGGAATAAAGAGTATACGTAGATCATAGGCTTCTAAAGCAAGAGGGTGGAAAACTGTGCCAAGATCCGTGCGTCCTAAGCACAAGACGGGCGGATTGCCTTGTCCAGATCCGAGCGGCCCGAGCACGAGACGAGCGGATCCGGGAGCTTTGATCCGTGCGTCTTCCTTGCAATACGAGCTGATCCCTTGGGAGAATCAACCGTGCCTCAAGCCAAGACAGGCGGATCGTGTTAAGAGTAGCAGTCCAAACTGCGCATCTCCCTCGGGACTTGCAATTCCCTATTTAAAACTTAGCATTGTTATTTACAAATCCACCCTTGCTTAACCTAATGATGTACTCCTATATATACTCCATTTGTAATAATCAAGAAGAGAGCCCCCCTTAGAGGAGAAAAACCTTCCTTATATTAGATTAGGAGTAGATTAGAATAGATGAATCTCAATCATTCCACATTAATCTTTCCTTAATTATTGTCAAGTTTATTATTATTGGGTAATTGAAGATTATTGGGTTATTATTGGAGAATTGACAACTCTTCATCAATCAATCAAATTTTCTTCTATTATTCTTTGCTTTATTATTTTGATCATCTCAAGTAGGTGTAATCTCTTTTACCCTTGCTTAATTATTGTTAATCACATCATTTATTCATCATGTTTTGCCTTGTTAGTATGATTGACAACCTTATTAGCATGCTAAACTTGATCATGAGTGAGTAGTTTTCTTAGTTAGGGTTAATGGGGAATTTATTAAATTTACACGATTTCTGATTAAAGTTACACTATTTTCTAATTAAAATTACACCATATATGATTAAAATTACACTATTTTTGATTAAAGTTACGATTAAAATTAAACCATATATACATTAGTATGAACTATTTTACACCACCACCAATGAATACTATGAAACAACCACATAAAACACCATCTCTCTCTAGTTCGCACTCTTGTCGTCTTAGTTGCACATGCCCTCTCCCCTGACCACCATTAGCAACTCTTATTTACAAAGCTAGTGCCAGATGTATGAAAAACGAGCCTAATAGATGTGGCGGAGACTTCGATCCCGCATACCACAGCAACCATGAACCACCAGTGCAAACTTCAAGCTAGGAAATAACAAACATAAAATTAGCAGCAAACCATATGAGATATGACATAAGAATCAGATGAGAGCATTATTGATTAGTGACGATAGAACTTTGATTAAATAGAATTTTATGTACTGTATGTTTATGACAAATGCAAAATAATATCTACTCCATCAAACAAGTTATAAGCACAATAACAACATTAAAGAAAATAAAGAATCAATTGCATAGCTACCTCTTGAACTGATTAGTTGCCTTTTTTTTATTTGCTTAGAAACTTAATTTTGTAGCTATAAAATCACAAATTAGACACAAATCGAATATTTAAGATGAAATCACATCAGCGAGATAATCACACCAGCCCGAAAAATCAAACTATTGACCTGTATTTGTAATAAGATCTAAACTGAGAAACAACAACTCATACCAACAAATATCTAGATACAAAACCCAACAACTAAATAAATCAATAGCAACAAATAAAGAATTGAAGGGAAATTACAAAAGCCATTGGAGATGATAAAACGGAGCGGTATGCTCCGGCAATTTTACAGGTGGCGACGGGTTGCGATGGTTTGGAGATGCAAGAGGATAAAGATGTTGGAGTTTGAAGTTGTGGGGAATGTGACAGGAGATGAGAAAGAGAACCGGTGTGAAGAGACGGTGGCTGCCGGCATCTAGGATGTTTGGTGGGTATGAAAGAGAGTTGAGGGTGATTGAATATGTGACGATGAGAGTGAATAAGGAATGAGAACAAGATTGGAAAATGAACAGGAATATGGGCATTGGGAAATGAATAGAAGATTGGAAATTGGGAAATATTAATGCAATTGGGTGGGTTGATGTGTTTTTTGATTTTAATCTCAGCCGCTCATTAGAATTCATCTAAGGGATTAGATGAGGACTTATGGACTTATAAAAACTAAGTGGACTTAGTTGAACCTAATTCTATATATATATAGATTGGAAATTGGGAAATATTAATGCAATTGGGTGGGTTGATGTGTTTTTTGATTTTAATCTCAGCCGCTCATTAGAATTCATCTAAGGGATTAGATGAGGACTTATGGACTTATCAAAACTAAGTGGACTTAGTTGAACCTAATTCTATATATATATATATATATATATATATATATAGAGAGAGAGAGAGAGAGAAGACATCAACTAAGGCCTACATATGTATTTGAGTCCATAAGTTCTATTAAGGGCCCTTGGATGGTGAAAATGGATGGCCAAGATCAACCTCCAAAAAGTATGTTTATGGACTAATATCACTCATTCTCTTCTCCTTCACTAATCCTTCTAATTAATCACTAATTCACTATAACTTCTTTTCCTCTCATCCACTTCTCTCACATATCACACAACTCATCTCCTCTCTCAAACCCCAAAAAATAAAACCCAAAAAATCCAAATAAATAAAAAACCCCAAAAACCCAAATAAATAAATAAAACCCAAAAAATTCAAATAAATCAAAAAATCCAAATAAATCAAAAAACCCAAATAAATCATTCATTCCTCTCTTCCTCATCCACCACCACCCACCACTATCCTACCCGACACCACCCACCGCCACCCACCTCCACCACCGCCGTCGGTAAATTCTATAAACTCATTTTTTTTTTCAGATTTTGTGTTAAATTTGTTGTTTGGGGTCGGTTTATTTTATTTGTTAATTTTTGTTGGTTTTTGTTGTTACTTATTCTTTTCATATATATTCTTATTATACGGTTTTTTTTTTAAATTTCGGGTTTTAAATATCGTTTTTTTGGTGATATACTTTTTTATTTTTACAAATATCGTTTCTTTAAAATTCGTCTTATTATATAAAATTTTCAGTTTTAGTATTTAAATTTAAATGTATATTTATTTATTTTTTCTCAATTTTCAATGTTTATAACTCCAACCTCTTGTTTTATAAAATTATTTAAAATTATGTATAACTTCAATCAACATTATGTATAACTTCACTGACATTATGTATAACTTTAATTTACATTATGTACAACTTCAATGATATTGTGTGCAACTTCACTGATATTATGTATAACTTCAATGAACATTATGTATAACTTCACTGACATTATGTATAACTCCACTGACATTATGTATAACTTTAACTTACATTATGTACAACAATGACTTTGTGTTAGTTTCAAATTTTAATTACATTTAGACAAAAAGTTATACTATTATGAATTAAATTTACACGATTTTTGGACTAAAGTTATACAAAAAAGGACTAAAATTATAATATTATGGACTAAAGTTACACAATTTTGGACTAAAGTTATACTATTATGGACTAAAGTTACACAATTTTGGACTAAAGTTATACAAAAAAGTTATACAAAAAGACTAAAGTTATAAAAAAAATGGACGAAAGTTATACAAAAATAGACTAAAGTTATACAAAAAATGCCCAAAGTTATACAAATATGGACTGAAGTTATACATTTTCAATAAATTAATTGGAATTTATATAAGTACTTTTTGTATGAATTTAGTCCATATTTGTATAACTTTAGTCCATTTTTGTACAACTTTAGTCCATTTTTGTATAACTTTAGTCCATTTTTGTATAACTTCAGTCCATTTTTGTATAACTTCAGTCCATTTTTGTATAACTTCAGTCCATTTTTGTACAACTTTAGTCCATTTTTGTAGAACTTTAGTCCATTTTTTGTATAACTTTAGTCCATATTTGTATAACTTTAGTCCATTTTTGTATAACTTTAGTCTATTTTTGTATAGCTTTAGTCAATTTTTGTATAGCTTTAGTCCATATTTGTATAACTTCAATCTCATTTTTGTATAACTTTAGTCAATCTCATTTTTGTATAACTACAAAAATCGTATGACTTTAGTTCAAAATCGTATAACTTTGGTCCAATATATAACCGAAATCCTAAAAACCACCAATACTAACTTTAAACCAACAATACTAGATCTAAAAAAAAAGTTATTATCTAAATATCAAAATGTAATATAAGACATATAAAAATGTGAACAAAAAAAACCAATTAGCCAAAAAAGTACGATAAAAAAACTTCAATAACAATAATAAAAAATTAACCAATAAGTAAAAAAACAAAACCAAATAACAAAAAAAAAACCAAATAACAAAAAAAAAAATCAAATAACAAAAAAACCAAAAACCAAACTAAACAAAAAAACGAAACAAAACAAACTTGAATGGTTGTGTAACTTCAATTTATACAATGTATAACTTTAGATGTTAATAGTGTAACTTTAATGTTAAAAGGGTATAACTTTAGTCGTAAATAGTATAACTTTAATGTTTTAAGGGTATAACTTTAGTCGTAAATAGTATAACTTTAATGTAACTTTAATATTTGAAGGATATAACTTTAGTCGTAAATAGTATAACTTTAATGTTTTAAGGGTATAACTTTAGTCGTAAATAGTATAATTTTAATGTTTTAAGTGTATAACTTTAGTCATAAATAGTGTAACTTTTATAAAAATCAAATAAATATGAAAAATTAAAAATTAAAAAAATAAGATAAAAAAATGATAAAAACAAGCACAACAAAAATAACACAAACAAAAACACTCAAAAAAAATATATAAAAAAACAAAAGAAAACAAGAACCAAAATCATCAGCTAACAACAAAACAAACACAAAGAAATCAAAAATAAAAATAAAAATACCAAAGCAAACACCAAAAACAATCCAAAACTATCGGTCGTGGGTCAAGGGAATAGGAGGTCGTCGGTCATGGGTCAGGGGAAGAGGAGGTAGTCGGCGGTGGAAGGAAGGACGGAGCTGCAACAACCAACAACAATCCCATCTTTTTTAGATCTGAGAAAAAGATGAAGCGGTGGTGGAGCAGACCAGGGGAGGCCGGTTCTGGGGTGATGGTTGTCGCGGTATTGTTTGTTGTTGGCGTGGCGGATGGTGGCGGGTCAGCGTGGGGGTGGTTGTGGGTTGTGTGACGGTTGCTGAGGTGAGACGGTGATGGTGATGGGCGGTGAGGTAGAGGAGGACGGTTTGAGGTGGTGAGATGCGAGGGTGGTGTTTGTTGTGGGTCCGGTGGAGGGAGGGAGGGAGGGTGGTGTTTGTTGTGGGTCGCGGTATTGTTTGTTGTTTGAATATGTTTGGTTTTTTTTTAGTTTCTTTTGAATTGGTTTTTTTTTTTTGAGAGAGGATGGGAGGAAAATGAGAGAGAGAATGAGTGAATAAGAGAGAAGTGAGAGAGTGAATTATGAGGAAGTGAGAAGGGAGATTAGAATGGTGAAGGAGTTATACAGGATTAGAAGGAGTTGTACAAGATTAGGAAGGAGATTAGGGAGGGAGATTTATGGCCATCCATTGAGATGCAATCTCATCCATCAATTCCCTTCATCCAAAGGCCCTTATAAGGACTTAGGGACTCATATGATATGAGGGCCTTACTAGAACCCTTCTCTCTCTCTCTCTCTCTCTCTCTCTCTCTCTCTCTCTCTCTCTCTCTCTCTCTCTCTCTCTCTCTCTTTATATATATATATATATATATATATGTATTAATAAAGGAAGCTTTTTTCGAGCGATTATAGAGAGTCCAACTTTAGTGAAAGACATTTGAGAATGCCATTAAAGGTACCATTCTTATGCTATACATTCACAACCTAACGTAAATCATGTATCAATTATCATAATAGTAAACAATAATAAAGTTAAGAGTTTTACTAGACTCCAACTAACTTCGTAGTGGTATATAAAGAGACTATAATTCACAAGAAGCAAATATTAGTGTTTTTCCCCTATTATTCCTTTCACTTTTCTAGCTTATGTTTAATTGCATTTTTTGTCGTTTTATTTTCTTGCAATGTCGATTGAGTATAATAGGAAAAATTTTATGATTGTATGTCCACCCTAACTACTATAGGATGTATGTTTGCTATAATTTAGTTATACTAATGCATGCTTTATTTGTTATTCTACAGTTGTTGTAGTTACGGTGGGTCTAGGCATCAAGCAATCATAAAGATTATGAAAAGTCATTTGTCCGTCATGATTGGTAAGATTTTCCTTTTTAGTGGATTTATTGGTAATATTTTTCTTATTTTTTGCTTTTTATCTTTTTGCATGTATAATAGTTTGTGTGTTTTTCTTTTTAAGATTGTTCATCTATTATGCTACTCTTTGTTATTACATGCAGTAGTAATTTTTTTAATCTGACTTATTTGCATAACCAAGAAGATTGGGGAATTTGAATATTTCAGGAGCACAATCAATCGGTTTAAACTATTATCTTTCTTATCACTCTATGATTAAAGTATGCTTATACACGAGTATAATCCGTAGTCCGTACGTGTGCATATTGTTAGCCATGCTATCGTTTTTGAAATTGTGGTACCTTCGTAGCTCTCTAAATTATGCTTCCCTTGGCTTTCTCTTTTGATAATTTCCATATACGACCATTAAATGTGCTATTTACATTGTTTATTGTATAATTAAGATTTCATGATATGTTTTTATATTTTTGTTAGGATGTGGAGATTATTAGAGAGGATAACGGACGAACGCGATTGAAAGAACGAGAACTATATTTACAAATTTTCCCAAAAATAAACATAATTTTTAAAGTGCACAATATTATTAATGTGATCATCGATCCTAATTTATTATGATAAGTTGTTAAAAAAATGATACTTCTTTTATCTCAATCATTTGTTTGACTTTTTTTATTCTTTGTAAGGGGTATTTTAATCAACATAAAAAGAGATAAATTATTTAAACGAATGGAGAAACTATCATATATATCAAACAATATTGGAGAGTCCACTTTTAGCATCTTGCTTAGAACATGTATAATAAGGGCCTTTTAAATGTTTTGAATGTGTTTTTCAAATGGTCTCCATAGTTAGAGATCACTAAAGGTGACGCTCTGGGTCGAGGCCACTATAGGCTTTGGTGTAGCCGTTATACCAAAGGCGAAAAATTCGGTTAGAATTTCGTTATTTGCTACACCAATATTTACTGCTTTCACACTAATTATCTATACACTTTATCTTGAGTATATATTTTGCTACACAGAAATCGAAATCCTGAACTTGCCTCTGGTGACGCCTTGAAGTTACCCATACATAAACATCGATTAATATGGAGCAAATTTGTTGGCCCATGTAATTACTTATGACAAATGTTACGATTTTCCCCATTTTCCAGTGAAACTTTTTTTTCCTAAGGTATTTGTTCCCGCGTCCTCAACTAGCACGTATTAAGTGTAACACCCCCATACTCCAAGTGCCTTAACAGGACCACTCAGGTATAAAGATACTACCATCACGGTTACCCGAGGCAATGAAAATCATAAGACAATAAGGAAACGTACTTTATTAATAACTTTAAGTGATTACATAACAAACCAACTGTAAGCAAAATAGAACTGTTCTCAAACTATAAACCAACTGAATGGAACTGCCTTAACAAACACAGTGGAAGACTAAAGACTCTGATATGTGATGACTCCATCCCCAGCTAGATCCCACGCGTATCCAAGATATACCTGTCAAGCAACTGCTCACCACCCCTGAATGGATCACCACAGTTTTTAAAACATTTAAACGGGGTCGAAGACTAATCACACAATTTATATAATCTAACAACACAACAAACAAGACAGCTCAAACGGTCACACACACAATCACACCCACTCCAATCAATCTCCGTCACCGACCGTCCACCGGACCACCACCCGCTGGGGGACCGCAACCGTACCCACCAAATCCCCGCTCATCATACCAAGCGATAACCCTGTCCCATTAATGTGCACATCCCCTTCCGTGAAGGGTTCCACGAGGGGCAAAACTAGGGCGTGAAGCCACTCCCGCAAGTGACTCCACTCAGCCGAGAATGCATCTCGAGAACCAGAGACAAACAATCACAATCACAATGCAACATCAACAACCGTCTGAATCAATCAACAATATATAATCACAACCGTCTGAATCAGTCAACAATCACTAACTACAGCACAATCACCACACATTATGTAATTAATACTGAGTAGGGAAACCCTACCTGGAACAGCAACACAATCAGACGGTCTCAACAGCTGTAACAAAATTCCTCTTCTACGAATCCTCCTCCTAACTTATAATCACATAATCACTAATTACACAAAACTACCATAAATCCCCAATTCCCAAAATTAGGGTTTAACGAAACTTAATTAAATATAACAAATTCGATACATAGATCTTACCCTCGACCCAAGGATCACAAAGATGTAAAGAACGATGAAATCCGACCTCTCAAGCTCCGGGATTTGTCAATAATATGATTGATGCGAAGAACGTAGTTTGTTTTCTCTTTGAACGTAATTAGGTTTGATTGTAATACCCCGTATTTTAATAATAATTTATAAGAATAATTTATGTAATTTAATGGGTAATTAAATGACATTTCTAATAATAAATACAAGTGAGACGTTAATTAAATAATAAATTAATAATCCAAGTCGGGAGTTGGGTTTGGCTAGTATTTGTGCTTTGGGCTTAGTTGGTAATCGAGTGTTGGACTGTGTGGTATTATTATATGGGCCGAAGTTATTAAATTGGTGTTAGTATAATCCGGATTTATATCGGGAATTAATAATAATTTTACAAGGAAATAATATTATATAAAGGTAATTATGATTATAATAATAATAATAAAGTTATGGCAATAATAAATTAGTAAATATTGTATGAGGAAATCATAGTTATGGTAGGATTAATAGTATATGATAAATAATAATGATATAATTATAATGACAATTCCTATACTAATTAGAATAAGGAAAGTTATGTAGTTTCCTAATTGGCCTCGTATTCTCTAAATCTTACACTATAAATACCACCTTAAATCTGAGAAATAATTCACAAATTAAAAGAAGAAGCTTTAGGAGACGGAAGAAGAAGGAATTAACATAAAACAATTAACCAACTCGAGGTAATTATTCATTATAAATCGATTTATATTCTTTTCATGTGAGCATCTTTAAGACAACCGTGTGACTTGTATAGACCACCATAGGACACGAGATTTGGACCTAGAGCGACCTTGCACTGCAAAGTTTCTGACTTGACCATAGTTGACCGTCGTTGACCTTGTCACGGTGGCTTTTGGGGCGGTTGAAAGTCGGCTGGGCAGAAGGGTTATGCGGGTTGGTTGTGGGCAATTGGGACGGTTATTTGACCCACTAATTGGACACGGCTTGACCTGGGGTTTGGGTGGTTGATGTTGTCGGCAGGGGTCGGTTGTACTAGTGGTGTTGGGGTGGTCAGGGATGGTGGTTTGTGCGGTGGTGACGGGAAACAGGGGAGGAGGTGTTGTTCTGGGCAGGCGGTTTTCGGGGGGATTTTAGGGGTCGTTGGTGGTCTGGGTTAGGGGGTTTCTGGGTGGTTATTGTCAAGGGAGGATAGGGGAGTTGATTGGTGGTTGTAGGTGGCGGTGAAGGTGGCGTTAGGTGGTGGGTACGGGCGTGTTTTATGGGGTGTCAGGTGAGTGTTGCGGTTGGTGTCGTGTGATAGGGCGTGGGTTTCTGGGTTGTTGGTGGTGGTTTAGCTAATAGTTAAGGGTGAGTTGGGTGCGTGGGGTTGCAGTTTAGGGGTGTTGAGGCTGGGTGATCGCTGTGGCGGCGTTTGGTGTTGGGTTTGGTGGTTTTTGGGAGGGGTGTTGGCCACGGTTTATAAACCGTGTATGGGGGTGATGTGTGTTGTTTTTGTGATGGGTTTTAATTGTTTAATTGGTTCGGGTGAGTCGGGTTCGTAATTGAATCGGGTTTTTAGCTATCATAAATCTTTAATAATTATAATAAATAATTAGTTTGAATAATTAGATAAAAGGAATAAATAAATAAATAAAGTTAGTAATTATAATTGTTGTAATTGTTATGATTATATAGGCGACGGAAGTTGTGAAGAATTATAGCCGGATTGGATTTTCTTTATTTATTTGGATTGCGTAATTGAAAGTGCTTGCTTGCCAGGTAGGGATTATCCTACTCAACTATTTAATTGTGCAATTGTATTTGTTTGTGAATATATTGTTCTTGGAAAATTGTGGTTTCGATTATATGGAGTTGCGATTATGATGTTGGAGATGTAACGAGTATGATGAGAATTTGGATGCTGAGGAGTGGGTGATGGTGATATTATTTTGAAGGGACCGATATACCGCTAGTCCTTGTGAGTTATTTGTTGAAGGGACCGATATACCGCTAGTCCTTGGTTATTATTTTGAAGGGACTGGTCTGAGCAACCGCTAGTTCTTGTGGCGTCAGTTGATCACTGGCCGCCCCTCGAGTCTCTTCTCTAGTAGCCTCACTACTAGGGAGATGTGCACATTCGGAGCTGAGGAAGCGTTAAGATGGAGTTTACAGGAGTGGTGGTGATTGGAGTATATTGTGGACGGATGAATGTTACGGGTGTTACCATAACCTGTGATTGTATTGAGTGGGTGGATCTATTAATACTGTGTTAGCACTGTGAGATTTATCATGCCGTTAATTATGTTGTTTAGTTTATTTCTACTCAACCTCGCGGTTGACTGTGTATTCGTGAACACCTGCGGTGAACCGTTTTATGGGGAGCAGATTTGACAGGTACCAAAGATTAGCTGACTTGGGAGCTATGGGATGAGTGAGGACTTGGCCAATCTACCTAGAAGTCTAGACCACATAGAAGATTTTATCACTTTATTTATTTTCCGCTGCGAGTTGTATTTATCTTATATTAAGTTTAGTTGGATAATTTGTAATAAACATGTAATCATTAAAGTTTTAATTTAAAGTACTTTGGTGAGTTGGACTTTGTTATTCACTACCTCGGGAAATCGAGATGGTAACAGTCCTATTTATTTGGGAATGTCTAGCTAAATGCTCCTAAATAAATGGGGGTGTTACAAAGTGGTATCAGAGCAAAACGGTCCTCAGGCCTAACCAATGAACATAATAATGAACATAGGATGTGTCTAATAAAATGAACCCGGATAGAAACTGTTAGAAGCCCACTTAAGGCTTAGGATGAGTAGGGCCCCTCACACCAAACTTCCGGCCCTTTCAGTTTTTAACCGGTAACCCTGAGAGAAATATTTGAGAGTGTGGGGTAATCTAAAATGAAAAACCGTTTGTTTGCCTTAAGAGTTTTGTTTGCCTTGTTTGAATATTGTTTCATTGATTAATGCGGTTACGGGGCCGTAACCTTGCCTTTAGGGAGAGGGGATGTGATATGGTTTTAAGCATTGATGTAGACATGTGATTATGAGATAAATATGTTGGCATGTGTGATTAACATGTGAAGTATTAAGGGAATTGTGTGAAATTGTGAAGAACTTAATTTTAGTTGATTCCCGGAATTTTACCCTTGATTGTTTTGGCTGCCATTTACTACCTGTTTAAAATTCTCGTATGCAAATTTTATGAGTAATAGATTTATGACATATCTTTCATATGCCACTAGTCTCATGTTCAAATAATATACGGTTTAGGAGAAATAAATATTTTACTGGACAGTTGTCGAAATGTTCCTGTACAGTGATGTTTTCGCGCCATGTGTTTGTAAAATTTGCCATTTAAAAACTACGTAATTATTTGTTATAATTCCAATGCCACTATTTAGTAGACTCATGTATGTTTCTAAATTGGTAAGCCACGTTTTAAGAAAATATTTTGACAATTTATGGTGATTTTTACAAGTTGACCTAAGTTTCTGACAAGTTGCTGTAAACTTTCTGTTCCGACCAAGTAGTTTGTAAAATGCATTATAAATTGATCTTATGAGTTTTTGACTTGATTCTTTTGCTCATGATTTATTAACCCTTTTTATTTTCTAAAACGTATAAACTCTCAAGAAGTAATCGTGTTATTAGTTATTTATGATTTTTAGAACTGGTAACATGTTTTCCTTAGTTTTGAACAAATGACAGTTTTTGTTTCTTAATATTTTGATATTGAGAATTGTATGAAGTAGATTACTATGTCCACTGATATGCGGAATGTGTTGCCCTAAGCCTATATATATGTTGCACTTAATCCTAAACCTAGAAAGCATAAATGGGCTCGTCTTGGGAATAGACTTAGGAGGGTCATTTGAGTTAAGAAAAGTAACTAAACACTTATGCTTAGCTTTTGTGATAGTTTATTACTTATTTTCACAATGTATTTCCCAAGAGTTTAAATAAAGATAGTTTAAGTTGTGGTTTTGCTACTCAGAGGTAAATCAAATATTTTTGTATTCAGTTAACCATTGATTAGTGTTGGAAATAAAAGGTGTTTTATATTACAATGTGTGTTTCATGTTCTATATTATAATAATGATTTGGTTGTTCCATTTGTTTGTTATTCCGAACTTCGAGGGCGAAGTTAATTTTTAGGGGAAGGAATGTAATACTACGAATGTTTTGAATTCTTGTTGTGATACCTTGTGATGCGATTGGTATGGATGATGATCGTAAATGGATGATGGTGTTGAAAGATGATTAGTTGTAAGAATGTTTATAACTGTTGTGGTGGTAGTTGTGGGCGAACTTCGGGACGAAGTTCATTTTAAGGGGGGAAGACTGTAATACCCCGTATTTTAATAATAATTTATAGGAATAATTTATGTAATTTAATGGGTAATTAAATGACATTTCTAATAATAAATACAAGTGAGACGTTAATTAAATAATAAATTAATAATCCAAGTCGGGAGTTGGGTTTGGCTAGTATTTGTGCTTTGGGCTTAGTTGGTAATCGGGTGTTGGACTATGTGGTATTATTATATGGGCCGAAGTTATTAAATTGGTGTTAGTATAATCGGGATTTATATCGGGAATTAATAATAATATAACAAGGAAATAATATTATATAAAGGTAATTATGATTATAATAATAATAATAAAGTTATGGCAATAATAAATTAGTAAATATTATATGAGGAAATCATAGTTATGGTAGGATTAATAGTATATGATAAATAATAATGATATAATTATAATGACAATTCTTATACTAATTAGAATAAGGAAAGTTATGTAGTTTCCTAATTGGCCTCGTATTCTCTAAATCTTACACTATATATACCACCTTAAATCTGAGAAATAATTCACAAATTAAAAGAAGAAGCTTTAGGAGACGGAAGAAGAAGGAATTAACATAAAACAATTAACCAACTCGAGGTAATTATTCATTCTAAATCGATTTATTTTCTTTTCATGTGAGCATCTTTAAGACAACCGTGTGACTTGTATAGACCACCATAGGACACGGGATTTGGACCTAGAGCGACCTTGCACTGCAAAGTTTCTGACTTGACCATAGTTGACCATCGTTGAACTTGTCACGGTGGCTTTTGGGGCGGTTGAAAGACGGCTGGGCAGATGGGTTATGCGGGTTGGTTGTGGGCAATTGGGACGGTTATTTGACCCACTAATTGGACACGGCTTGACCTGGGGTTTGGGTGGTTGATGTTGTCGGCAGGGGTCGGTTGTACTGGTGGTGTTGGGGTAGTCAGGGATGGTGGTTTGTGCGGTGGTGACGGGAAACAGGGGAGGAGGTGTTGTTCTGGGCAGGCGGTTTTCGGGGGGATTTTAGGGGTCGTTGGTGGTCTGGGTTAGAGGGTTTCTGGGTGGTTATTGTCAAGGGAGGATAGGGGAGTTGATTGGTGGTTGTAGGTGGCGGTGAAGGTGGCGTTAGGTGGTGGGTACGGGCGTGTTTTATGGGGTGTCAGGTGAGTGTTGCGGTTGGTGTCGTGTGATAGGGCGTGGGTTTCTGGGTTGTTGGTGGTGGTTTAGCTGGTAGTTAAGGGTGAGTTGGGTGTGTGGGGTTGCAGTCTAGGTGTGTCGAGGCTGGGTGGTGGATGTGGCGGCGTGTGGTGTCGGGTTTGGTGGTTTTTGGGAGGGGTGTTGGCCACGGTTTATAAACCGTGTATGGGGGTGATGTGTGTTGTTTTTGTGACGGGTTTTAATTGTTTAATTGGTTCGGGTGAGTCGGGTTCGTAATTAAATCGGGTTTTTAGCTATCATAAATCTTTAATAATTATAATAAATAATTAGTGTGAATAATTAGATAAAAGGAATAAATAAATAAATAAAGTTAGTAATTATAATTGTTGTAATTGTTATTATTATATAGGCGACGGAAGTTGTGAAGGATTATAGCCGGATTGGATTTGCTTTATTTATTTGGATTGCGTAATTGGAAGTGCTTGCTTGCCAGGTAGGGATTATCCTACTCAACTATTTAATTGTGCAATTGTAATTGTTTGTGAATATATTGTTCTTGGAAAATTGTGGTTTCGATTATATGGAGTTGCGATTATGATGTTGGAGATGTAACGAGTATGATGAGAATTTGGATGCTGAGGAGTGGGTGATGGTGATATTATTTTGAAGGGACCGATATACCGCTAGTCCTTGTGAGTTATTTGTTGAAGGGACCGATATACCGCTAGTCCTTGGTTATTATTTTGAAGGGACCGGTCTGAGCAACCGCTAGTCCTTGTGGCGTCGCTTGATCACCGGCGCCCCTCGAGTCTCTTCTCTAGTAGCCTCACTACTAGGGAGATGTGCACATTCGGAGCTGAGGAAGCGTTAAGATGGAGTTTACAGGAGTGGTGGTGATTGCAGTATATTGTGGACGGATGAATGTTACGGGTGTTACCATAACCTGTGATTGTATTGACGGGGTGGATCTATTAAAAATGTGTTAGCACTGTGAGATTTATCATGCCGTTAATTATGTTGTTTAGTTTATTCCTACTCAACCTCGCGGTTGACTGTGTATTCGTGAACACCTGCGGTGAACCGTTTTATGGGGAGCAGATTTGACAGGTACCAAAGATTAGCTGACTTGGGAGCTATGGGATGCGTGAGGACTTGGCCAATCTACCTAGAAGTCTAGACCACATAGAATATTTTATCACTTTATTTTTTTTCCGCTGCGAGTTGTATTTATCTTATATTAAGTTTAGTTGGATAATTTGTAATAAACATGTAATCATTAAAGTTTTAATTTAAAGTACTTTGGTGATTTGGACTTTGTTATTCACTACCTCGGGAAACCGAGATGGTAACAGTCTTATTTATTTGGGAATGTGTAGCTAAAGGCTCCTAAATAAATGGGGGTGTTACATTGATAAAATGTATTAAGGAAGTGACGGAGTTGTTTATATATATTCAATCGCATTATTAACATAACCCGACAAATCATCACCCCGTAAACCGGCTACTCGATCGAGTAACTGAGGTACTCGATCGAGTGCCCCCCCCCCTACTCGATCGAGTGCCAAGGCTACTCGAACGAGTACCCAACAGGTTAGAAACTATTTTAAAATGCAACACACCCTTACTCGACAGAGTAAGACCCACTCGATAGAGTACCCAAAGACTCATAAAACCGTAGTATTACAGTCTTCCCTCCTTAAAAAGAACTTCGTCCCCGAAGTTCAACCCATACATAAAACAAACATACTGACTCGATCAAGACACAACAACGCAACTAAGAACTCAAAACAAAACCCCAACCTATAAAACATGAACTCTCAACACCAACTCCACCAACTATTCCTACTTCCACAACATGGCTCACGATATCGTACCAACTCCATTATATCTCTCTCGATCCTAACCCCATACACTACCAACACAAGCGCTGCTAGCTCCGTAAAATATCATCCACTAGATAATCCAATATCAAGATACTCATAACATCAAACGGAATGTCACATTCTACCATCCTTAAAAGGAACTTCGTCCTCGAAGTTTACTCACACTCATAACATCATCATCCAACTGTCATGACCTTTAATAAAATCAAAACAAATATCCGTCCTTTATGCTACACCAACACTCTACTTCCAAATATACCACCATATGTACAACCATCAAAATCTCTTTTATCGCATCCTACTCCTGTTAAGATAAATGTTACGTCCTCGTAACTCACTAATACTAAATCCTAGCTATATCGTCTCATTATCCTCATCACCACCGCATGTCAAAGATAGCCACCTGTAATCTAAACACTCGCCATGTATATATCCAAAGCTCTCTTACTTAAACATTTCTCATATCTCAACTCATTCGGCCCATCACCTAACCTATACCATAAAACTCGTAGCAAAATCACCATACTAACTCTCCATTATTACTGCAAAACAACATACCTCTCTATGTAAAGCACCGATCTCCCAAAAGCATAACTCACGATCCACACTCGTTATGTACACTCACACTAGATCCTCAAGTTCTTTCCTTGATTACCGCAAAACTCATACATAACTTCACATGACACTAATTCCCCCAACACCCTACACTCACTGTCTCCACAAAGGATTATGGACCCCCTGCATCTTTCAGGTCATTACCACACATGTTTTACGAATCACTTGCCATTACCATGTCTATGAAAGCCTTATCTAGAACAAGATCAGAATTACTGTAACAACCTCTCACAACCGTGTCCCATCTACAGAATGTCACTATACCATGACAACAACGAAAACATATACAACTTTATTTCATATCGTACTCTACCCTCATTCCCAACGTTAACCTGGTAAAGAAAACATCAATGATCAAGACAACTGTCTATCTGCACAAACTGAAACTCGCAGGGAGCAACATCAAACAAAATAACAATCTATGTATAACTGGTATGTACTTCCGAAACTCGAATCATAATCATCCCGCCTACTCCACCACAACTGGTGACGGCATCGCAACACCGCCACCAACAGCCACACCGCAGTGCGAAAATACCCGCACCACAACACTATGTAGCGTGCCCGGATCACCACCCGAGGCACAACAACCACATCGATAGACATCACAACTACATACAATTCCCATAAACACTGACTCAGAATAACTTCTCAGACAAGGAAAACTTACTCAAATCCACTTTACTAAATCACAACGCAATATATTTTATGAATTAAACAGATAATAACCTCATGAATATCATCCCCTTACCATATCACAGATTGACATGTATCATGAATATATACAGGTATAACCAGTCATGCCAGATCACTCAAATTATTACCTTTTTAATCATCATTCAATTAGATTAGCGTACCCAATATGCAGTACAGAACATTCAAATAACAACTTTATGATAATCACACCATATCACGTCTTGTGAGGTCAAAATCTGACACAAACATTTATATATATATATCACAGACCCGTAATCACATCCAACCAGTCAATCCTGATCACGTAAGTTACCACTCAACAAAGGTTATCTGTCGCCCGAGCTTAACTCATATGCCCCTCATAACATATTCTCCCATTCGCATATCCATCACCCCCTGCCAAATGTAACCATACTAGTAATACTCAACTACTAACAACCGCCTCATATAACCACATCTTATACTCTCTCACAACCATACATAACAATCTGGTCTCTGCAAAATCAACCTCTTTAGAATTGTTACCCTTCTAATATACCATCACCCTTAACCACTAGTCACAAACCATAACACTACCACTGTCCGGACATCAAACCTCTTACACTCATCTCTAAACATTA
Organism: Silene latifolia; assembly: GCF_048544455.1. Classification (NCBI taxonomy): domain Eukaryota; kingdom Viridiplantae; phylum Streptophyta; class Magnoliopsida; order Caryophyllales; family Caryophyllaceae; genus Silene; species Silene latifolia. Next base: position 174,441,601 of record NC_133538.1, read on the forward strand.
CGATTTCTTTCCTATCTTTGGTTAACATCCCAAATAACGAACATCGAATCCATCAACAAAATTACCTCAACATTCTTCCCAATACTATTCTTAATTGTGTCGTCATCTAATTCTCCACCAAAATCTCATATCATGCAGATATTCTACCAACTTCTTACTCCCTTAATTCCTCGAAACTCATGATTAATCATGTTGTCCTGAAACTTCTGTATAACCATTAACTTACTTACTCTTGATAGTATCATACATCTCGACGATTCCTTACTTTTATGTTACATAACTCCGGTAAACATTTTTCTCAGCTTACTTTTATCCTTCTTTTCTCTTTATACTCATCAATACCATTTAATAGCTCAACTCCTTATTACTTCTATCTAACCCTTTAGTGCACCAATTACCTTCTCATTGCTGCAAAACTCAAATCCCATTATTTTATATCGATAACATCTCACTCTTTCTTACCATGGATCTTCTCTTATTATGCTATCACTCACACTTGCCACTAATCTATCCATAAAATCAACGTTCACTGTTTAAACAATTGTATCTCCTTTGTACCTCTTTAGAAATCAGAATTCATTTCATACCGTTAATTGCCTAAGGAAATCCCACAGTAGTTTCATCTCTTAATAAACCAAATCTCCCAAACTCACTCACTGTGTACAAATCTACCTCGCGACATGTCTCCATAAAGTTCACTGTTTACCACTCTTCTCAACCCCTTTAAAACGAACTTTCACTACATATATCCATAACCCACACGACTCCTAACCATCTCTCTCCATAATTCTTTACACATCTCAAGCTGCCACTATCCACATCCTTACTTTCAATCTTTTTATTCTCACGTTCCTTAGACTCACATCACCCCTTGCCCATATTCACTTGTTTTTACGTTACTCAACAAAAAATCATATCACTCATCTCATCTCAGAAAACATGCTCTATGTCTCAATTAAGCCATAACGATCTTCCTTTTCTTTTTCCACTATCTATCGCAACCACATATAACTCATGTCCTCCCACCGAACTCATACTCACCACAGGTGCCACTCCTTACATCATAATATTGGGTAACTTACGCATCAGGATCAACATACATATAAAACAATGCATAAAGAAGCAAAATAACACCTTTGAATTAAACATAATATGCAACGAAGTCAGAAGATAAGCATATGACCCAAAACAGGGGTCACTAGATCGAGTACAGGCCACTCGATCGAGTAAGGGACTTACTCGATCGAGTAGGTGAAGGTCAGAAGCACGTAAAACAAATCACTAGTGCTACTCGATCGAGTAACTGAGGTACTCGATCGAGTGCCCCCCCTACTCGATCGAGTGCCAAGGCTACTCGATCGAGTACCCTACGCAATTCTCAGCATTGTCCAGTTTTCGTAAAACAGTCATAACTCACTCGTTTCTTGGTCGATTTGGGCGTGTGACCTATCGTTAGAATCGTAAAAGGAAACGCTATCACCTCCAATTGGAATCACATCAAAATCATTTATGTATCTCAAGATATAACAGTTTAAAGACAACTTTGCTGTAATCAGACGACATAACTATTTGATTTTTACTTCCAAACAACTTAGACAACAACCAAGCAAACAAAACCAATCCAAAACTCATAAAACCAGTATTACCCACATATATCATTCAACTTACTAATCACATATTACCCACATGTTTTTATTATATAACTTTACGTAAACAAAATTACAATTATATGACATCAAGTATCATATTCACATGTTACTAGCAGAACAAAATTATAACATCTCCTCCATCATACAACATGCTTTTAAAAAAAAAAATATATCATATTATCATGCAACAATTATCATCTTTTTCCACCAATTATTCATGCTCTTACTCAAACTTTCAGCTATATAAACTCGTACAAAACTACCAACAACATATATGTATACATAACTCTATGTATAACTCAAATCAAACGAATTTTCCTCCCGTATCTCTATAATGCCATATCGTAAAACAACTATCATGCTTTCAATCAATAACTTACGAAATCACATCATCACCATCTTTTCTACACATTCCCCATTCTCCACATACATACATCCACTGATTCATGCCACACATCACCATATAGGTACACAATTCACAAGATAAACACATAGCGATCCCGACTCATATCCCATGGTGACCGGTTCAAAATTGTAGGGCGAGTTCGCGACTTTAGGACGTCTCCCAAGTCTTTGCATTAGCTCCTACAACCTTTACCCCGGGTTCATTTTAATTGACTCCCTATATTCATTAAATTCATTGGTTACAGGTTTGGGATCGTCTCTCGATACCATTTGTAACACCCCCATACTCCAAGTGCCTTACCAGGACCACTCAGGTATAAGGATACTACCATCTCGGTTACCCGAGGCAATGATAATCATAAGACAATAAGGAAACGTACTTTATTAAATAACTTTAAGTGATTACATAACAAACCATGTGTAAGCAAAAAAAAACCGTTCTCAAACTATAAACCAACTGAATGGAACTGCCTTAACAAACACAGCGGAAGACTAAAGACTCTGATTTGTGATGACTCCATCCCCAGCTAGATCCCACGCGTATCCAAGATATACCTGTCAAGCAAATCGCTCACCACCCCGAATGGATCACCACGCTTTTAAAACATTTAAACGGGTCAAGATTAATCACACAATTTATATAATCCAACAAAGACAACAAACAAGACAACTCAAACGGACACACACACAATCACACCCACTCCAATCAATCTCCGTCACCGATCTGTCCAATGGACCACCGCCACCAGCCGGGGGGACCGCACTGCACCCACCAAATCCCCGCTCATCATACCAAGCGATAACCCTGTCCCATTAATGTGCACTTCCCCTTCCGTGGCGGGTTCCACGAGGGGCGAAACTAGGGCGTGAAGCCACTCCCGCAAGTGACTCCACTCAGCCGAGAATGCATCTCGAGAACCAGAGACAAACAATCACAATCACAATGCAACATCAACAACCGTTTGAATCAATCAACAATATATAATCACAACCGTCTGAATCAGTCAACAATCACTAACTACAGCACAATCACCACACATTATGTAATTAATACTGAGTAGGGAAACCCTACCTAGAACAGCAACACAATCAGACGGTCTCAACAGCTGTAACAAAATTCCTCTTCTACGAATCCTCCTCCTAACATATAATCACATAATCACTAATTACACAAAACTACCACAAATCCCCAATTCCCAAAATTAGGGTTTAACGAAACTTAATTAAATATAACAAATTCGATACATAGATCTTACCCTCGACGCAAGGATCACAAAGATGTAAAGAACGATGAAATCCGACCTCTCAAGCTCCGGGATTTGTCAATAATGTGATTGATGCGAAGAACGTAGTTTGTTTTCTCTTTGAACGTAATTAGGTTTGATAAAATGTATTAAGGAAGTGACGGAGTTGTTTATATATATTCAATCGCATTATTAACAAAACCCGACAAATCATCACCCCGTAAACCGGCTACTCGATCGAGTAACTGAGGTACTCGATCGAGTGCCCCCCTTACTCGATCGAGTGCCAAGGCTACTCGATCGAGTACCCAACAGGTTAGAAACTATTTTAAAATGCAACACACCCTTACTCGACAGAGTAAGACCCACTCGATAGAGTACCCAAAGACTCATAAAACCGTAGTATTACATTAAGTCTTTCGAAAGGTTGTGTATAAACATTGTGGAATTTTACTATATGTGTCGATGGTACATACCTGTACATATAGACATTTTGATTAGGGAGAAGATGCTTATGGCACAAATGGCATTATCTTAGAAAGCTATAATATTCATCAAACATTATTAGTAGTTTCATTAATTAAGTTGTTATTAATAATCATAGATGGTAATGAACTAATGAATGGATGGACGTTTTTGCTATTTGTTAATGACCTTAAACCATATTTCACCACTATATTATTGGAATCACCCTACGATATCAATTTTCAAGTGATTTTTATGTGTCTTTCACGAAAAAAATATAATCCTTCTTATTCACTATTTTTTTCCCTTTTCTTTTTTGTACAAGAAATAAGAAAGTGAATTTGGATCACACAAAATACATTATTTCACATGCAATTGAATTTGGACCACATAAATCAACCCAAAAAGAGAAATAGGGAAGAAAGCTAGAATAATCCGAATAAGGAAATAGGGAAGAAAAAGAAAATAGTGAATATGAGGGAAATGCAAAAGAGATCTAGGTCACCATCTTGAGTAGGTTCTTATAGGTTAATGTATGTGTGAAGATTAATTTGTTTTGCATTTTTTTTAATGTAAATATAATAATGTTGGGTCCAGTATTTTAAACAAAGTGCATGTAAGAGAGCAAAAGGAGAGTTTCACTGTTGTAAATTTGTAATAGATAGAATTGGTTGAGAACGGACGTAAAATAAAGAGCAAAGCAAGTTTTCTCTACGTTTCACTTTTGTGCATGCTAAGTGAAAGTTGTTATCATAAACCTAAAATGTATTTATTACTTAAAATAAAGTGGTATTTATTATTTATAATAAAATGGTACTGTGCTTACGATAATGTTAACATACATTTTCTTTTGTAAGGACTAAATTTCCAAATAGATTCTTTTGGTATCTACTTATTAACATGGGTGGGAATTGGGATATAGTACATGTAGTTGGCATCCTAAGAGCTATAAAAGACTAATTGGATAGTGAAAGAAAAAACTAAGACAAGATAGTTTTATTGTGTTTAAGATATATTATATTCTTTACTTAACAGAGTTATGTTATAATGCTACGTATATTAGAAGTGCATCATCGAATATGTATCAATTTAGATATGTTTATTTAACTTAAAAAGGCTACAAAATAATTTTTTACAAGAATTACATTGTAGATTACAAACTTTAACATTTGATAATCATTATTACATTAAACATGAAAGAATATTACAAATAGGCCCGTGCATCGCAAGGGCATTAAATCTAGTATATATATAAAACTGGGTTGAAACGTTGTGGATGCGCCACGTGACGTTTCAACCTTAATTACAATCATTAATTTCAACTAATTAATAAGTATCAATACAATAAATATTGCATAAATCTCTACAAAGTATTAATTATAGGTTAATAAATGTTACGGTATTTATTGATTACAATAAATAAGTATGGTTATTTAATTTTAAATTTATTAAAAGAAATATTTTGATAAAAATTCTAAATCGTAAATCATTACATATATTGCGAAAATACTAATGATATGATATGAATGAATGATCACATAGGTGGTTATGGTGGTTGCTTGTCGTCTTATGGTCGTATGCGGTATTCCTGTGGATTGCTAAATGTAGGTTTTCCTACTCAGTACTGTTGGTTGTTTAGTATGTTGTTTGTAGTGTCTGAATGTATTGGTATCGTGATTGGTAGTGTGGATTGTTTGTAGTTGGTGGTTACGTGTTTGTCTCTGGTTCGCGAGGTGCGTCCTCGGCTGAGTGGAGTCACTTGCGGGAGTGGCTTCGCGCCCTTGATTCGCCCCTTGTGGTTCCCGGCATAAGGGGGATGTGCACATTAAGGAACTTGGGTTTTCGCTGATAGATCATAGATCCTAATTAGACAATCTAATTAAATGTCAAATTATCTCATAATTTGTGTTTATATGATCTATGTATCATGCATGCAATATAAAAGCATATTAATATAAAAGAGGAGGAAAACGATTTTCCTTACATTGAGAAATGGTAGTATTTGGGCACAACCAAGATCATCCATCTTAGTTGTTCTTGAGCTTAAAATAAATGGCAAGATCCTCCATCTTCAAGTGTCCAAAATAGAACACCTCCTTTCTTAAACACCTAAGAACTTACTAATATTAACTAGATATTAATAAGATTACCCTTGATAATATGTAAATATTACTAACAATCTTAGTAATAATTATTCTTAATTATTAACAAGCTTAGTATAATGTTCATATTAATTTTAGAGAGATGTACCAACTTTGTTCACATGCAAAATGCACTAGTGAAGTAGTGTATAAAATGAACAACAATTTGGAGTATATGTGGAGGAAGTGGCGGGTGGAGTAGGGAAAATAGTGGAGTGTGGAAATTGTCTTATTTTATGTCCAATTACATATCACATGCAAAAGACATAAGGTAACTTGTGGAAGAATAAAGTGTAATGATTATGTTTGTAATCATCCAGTACACTCTATTTACACGGTCCAATGTCCCATTTACGGGTCCAATTTGGTTCTTATATTTGTCGCACAAATACGTGTAAATTTTATTTAAACATCGTTTCATGATTAAATGCTTCCAATTAATTTCGTCCAAATCACTCCGTAAATATACGTGTACCGCTACACATATTATTTACGTACTAATATTAATCACATTAATCAATTAGTACAATTTAAGTGAATTAACAATTAATTGACTAAAACCCGTCTCATAAAATTTATTATTTAATTATCGCATAATTAAATAATAATTTCCGCGCCTCGAGTTCACAACTCGATATCTCTCTAAATTAATTAATCAATCGACTAACTTTTTAGTCTATTTATCAAGGGACTAATTTAAACTGTATCTCATACAATTAATTAGCTTTCGTGTTGGAGTTCGTTCCTTTAGGTGTGACTGAAAGGGATCAGATGAAAACATCCGTCTCACGACAGTAACGTCAAACCCTAGTTGGACAACCGTTACCGATATACGTTGATCAGCTGACTAGTATTGCCAATGAATATCCCATGCATATTCCTTAATGAGATTTAATAATATTATCATGCACTATTGTGGAGGACAAAAACTCCAACATTCGCTCGGTGTTGATGAGCGGAGATTAGGTGGGAACGGCTGTGGTCCCCCACTGGTGGCGAGGATTATTGGTTGCGGCCGTAATCTGGCAAGACTTGACCTTCGGGCAGTCAGAGGAGTCTGGCGATTGGAGGAGGTGTTGGGTGTATGTTTGTTGTTGTGGACATGGGCCACGGGGGCGCTTGGGAACGAACAAGCGTTTGCATTTTGTATGGAGTCGCCACCAATTTTTATGGGAAATTGGAACCGTTCGAGTACCTCGCGTCATGTCAAGACACAAAGTAGAGACATGAACACTAAGCAATCGTTACCCTTAGCATTCTATGTCTAGAATGACTCTCGTGGATGCCAATGAACACGGGTGTTCACAGATATCTGGAGTAAGGGGTGAGGGTACGTATTAGGAAGCTCTTTTGATCGAACACCTAATCCCGCCCGCCTCGATAGCGGCCTCTACTAATGATTAGGGAAGTTATTCGTACTTGATATATCGTCGGCTATATGCATGCAATGCAACATCCAAGTTTTAATCCTAGCATGTGAGAATTAGGCTAAGTCGGTTAACACGTAATTAGCATGCAATTAATGTCGAAGTAGGATTTAATGTTCAATTACATGTGAAAGCATACAAACAATAAAAGAAAATACAATAATTATAAATTACAATAATAAAAATTACAATAATTACATTGGGATTAGCGATTTATGTCGAAAATACCCTTAAAACGGATAATTTGAAAAAGAAAGAATAAAGGAATAAAATAAACTAACGAACAGATCAAAAGGTGATATTACGGATAATAGTTGATTAATATGTAAACTAATTAAATTATGTCAAGGCGAACGGAGTTCGAGAGACAGACTCGGCCAAGAACAGCGCAGCAGCAGAGTGTCCTTTGAATAGGCGCAGCAGACGCTGCGTCTGTTCCTTGGCTCAGTTCTGGCTGTGAAGCCGTTATTGCAAGCCGTTAATGTTAATTGGTGAATTTAACGATTGATTAAGGATATTTACTCGGATGAAAGTGATTAACATGTTATTTAACATATGAATGGGTTATAAAAACAGTAAAACATGAATGAGACGGAATTGAACGAATTAACACAAGATGTAATAATGACAGAATTGAAAAATATTAATGAGTCAAACAAATTAAATCAATTAACTAGGTTAGATACGATGGATTAATGACGAATATGATAGATATGACAAAAGACAGATGAAAACTATATCAAAGACGAATTCCAGAAACCCAATATGGATGAATTGAATCTCTACAACCCGGAATTGAATTTAATGACGAAAACCCGCAAATATTGGATTGTTAGGGATTTAAGTCGGATTTGTGATGAGGAAAACATACTAATGATGATGATTATAATACATGTGAGATAATTATGATGTAGAATTAACAAATGGACGAAACAAATTTTGGAACGAATAACAGAGGATGAACGAAGAAGAAAGGAAGCAGGAACTGCGGCAGCCTCACGAAGAGGCGCAGCAGGAACTGCGCTCCTTCGAAGAGGCGCAGCAGTTGCTGCGTCCTTTCTCGACGGTTATCTACTGGAAATCCGTAAAAAGAGGTTTTAAAGCATGGTTTTAGAAATCGGTTTTAATGGTATTTTCGACGTAAACCTTACAATGATGATTAAAATAATTAAAATACAATAAAATAAAGAGAATTATACACCCTCAGACTTACATGTTGACGAAACGAGAAGGACTAAGATATCGATTAGTGATGCTCGACGCGAATGCAAAGAAAGTGCCCTCGTAAGAGGAAAACGATTAATTAATTAAGTTGATTGATGTGGAGTTGGTCAAATTGGTCGGTCATGCAAACGGGGAGGCTGGTACTCAGAAGGATCCGAGCTTACGTGGTCGAAAGTTCAAGCACGTAGACGCCAAAAAGTAAGAACAAAGTCTAGAATGCAAAGGGAGAAGAGAAGGGCGGACACTCGCGTGAGAAATATGAGGAGCGAAGGCTCCTATTTATACTAATCACGTGAAGGAATTAGGGTTTCGGAGACTCTTTGGAAGTGAATCTCGGAAAGATATGAAAAATATATGAGAAACATGCGAGAAAGGGCACGGGAAGAGGCGCGGCGACCATCGCGTCTCTTGGAAGAGGCGCAGCACCTGCTGCGTCTATTCCCAAGTGGTTTCCTCCTGCGGAAGAAAGATTTCCGTGTTTGAGTTATGGTAGGACGGAAATAATTCGGTTTTCCTTAATATCTTATGTGAATATTACGGGAAATTGCTTACTAAAAGATAAAATTTATGAAATATGGAATAGAAATATCCTAACATTCCAACATTCGACTCGGATTTAACGGTTATCAGAAAATGGAGACGGTTTTAGGCCCGGACTCCGAATGTACTCTAATTACTGTCAAAACGACCGTATCGGGACGTAGATGACAACTAAGAGGTAGACATTAATATTTGAGCAATCACTTGACGATAATCTTACGAATTGTCGCAAATCGTTCCGCGTACCAAACATGCGGCCCAATCATCACCGGGTGGTTTGCAGGAGGTGCAGAAATGAGGTATCTACAGAGCCCCCACTTTGACTGAGGCTTGGACAAGGCGAAAGTCAAAGTATAGCCATCAGGTCAATCGAAGATTACAACCTGACGACTATGGCGACGCGAGGCGGCTCAAGGGATTTGAACCAAGGACCTGTCGTCGGGAACACTTTAGAGTCTGTCGACTATCGGGGAGGGTCATTTAAAGTCCATTAGACTACGTAAGGAAGCTCGCCAGCCATAAGAAGAGACCATACCTGAGACTTCTTCTCGAGATGCTTCCGGAGGTGCGTAGGAGCTAAGGTTGAGCATGGGAGCTAAGGGTAAGACCTAAAAGATAAGTAAGGATTGGTACTAGGGTGTGGGACCCTAAAGGAAAGCATCGGCTGGAAGGAGGCCTAAAGTAAGTTCAACTTAAGGGTAACTAAAGCTTGGGTATATGAACTCTATCGGTTTGGGAAATTGAAGGCTTATGAACCTAAAAGGATTGGGATCCTATAGTCAAAAAATCCTAATTTCGGGTCTACAAACCTAAGAAAGAAGGCTTTGGTTTGGGAACTTCTGGAGAACGACACCCTTGTCGCACTCTGCGGGGAAACGAGAAATATTGTGAGTAGCAGGACACAGGCTGGAACTGCTGAGAGGAAATCTGCTTTGGGTAGTCTTTGGGAAATAATTGCGAGTAGCAGGACACAGGCGGGAACTGTTGAGGGGAAATCTGCTTAGGTAGATCGTCAATCCTTACGTCTTGAGAGAGACAGTACGTCCGCTTACTCTCGCTAGAGACACGATTGGGAATTGATTCTTCTTGTCATGAGAGGGAAAGTATATCCGCTTACTCTCGCTGGAGACATAACGAAGGTGTGTTGAATTCCGTGAAGGAATGAATGCTCGTTGCGACAAGCAAAAGGTCTTGGAATGAATGAATAATACGCAACAGTCTGCTGCAGGCTTGGAAATGCGGGCCGGAATGAAAGAAAATCGTCAAACGGACCAAAAGAATGAAAATATCATCGAGGAAGAGGCGCACCAAAGATGGGCCCACAAATAACGAATTCATAACGAATTTTTGAAAATCCGTATGGAGGGAACAAAAGGAAGAGGCGCACCAAGAGCTGCGTCTCTTGGAAGAGGCGCAGCGCCTGCTGCGTCTATTCCCCAAATTGATTTTCCTGCGTAAAAACGCGAAAATCAGGAGGCTTTGTTCATTTTTATTCGAAACATAAATCATACGTTTCTCTCTCAAATCTTCACCATTTCTGCCAAGGTTTGATTCAAAAGCTTGCATTAATCATGACTAATCGAGGTATGTGTCTCAATCTTGCATTAATCTTCTACATTTGTCCAATTTTGAGCCGAAAAACCTAGGGTTTATGACCCTTTCGATCGAAAATTTGGGGCTTTTTTCCCAAATGAATTTGCCTTGTCAAATTGACACTAGAAATGGATAGTATGTAATATTAGGAATATAACCATGTATTTGTTTTGAATTTTCATCAAGTTTTGAGCCTTTGAGTGAAATTTGAGACGGTTTTACAGCTGAGCCGTACATTGCTTCGAAAGTAGCCTTAGGATTGCCCATTTGCGATGAAACTTGATATTTGGGATCCTTGAATGATGGGTAAACTTTCTACCATCTCGGAATTTTGGTTTGTGACAGCTTTTTCAGGACACTTTTCTAGGGCATAATCGCCATTATAGCGAAATCTTTGTCAGAAATTTCACTCGAACCCGGAACTAGGCTTCGAATTAGGCTTGACTTGACCCAATTTACTACATGAGTGATCGGGTTGGTGGGAATATGGCCAAGGATGGCAAGAAAAGATCGGTTTCAGGGCTTCCGAAGGCTCGAAAATCCCTTAACCAAGGCTTGTCGTCATGTGACGCGGCCTGAATTTGCTTTAATGTTGCAGGTGATGAGGCTTCTACTTCTGGGAGAGCTCCCATGGAGATCGACGCTGCTACTGTCGAGGAGGCTTTGGAGCAGGCCTTCACCGATGCGGTGATGGCTGCTGGGGACGAGGCTCACGAGGAGGAGGCCGTCGAAGAGGAGGAAGCCCCGAGACGGGCCAACGTCAGACGAGGAGGTCGTCAGCTGAGAGGGGCTCCCGCGTGGGCTGAGACTTGGGATAGCAGGCACCTGGTGTGGGCTGCAGAGGGTCACCTGTCCTACAGGACGGTGAAGAGTTTGGTAAATAGGGATTCACTACTCATTACTCATCCTTATTCATTTTTTTATCCAAATTTCTTTCAAATTTCCTTCAAAACTAAAGATAGCTTTGTTTCAAATCGTAATAGGAAGCCGGGAACATCAGGTCGTTCTCGGGTTACACGACAAATGATGGAGCACTACGAGCGGTCATCGGAGGAGGAGAGGGCCATGATCGAGCGTGGAGCGTTCGGTCCTTTGGTTCAGGTCTGGAGGGATATCGCGAAGAGGAAGTTGCGGGCTAACCTTAGCCTGGTCCGTGCTTTCTTGGACCGATTCTGGGACACGACTTCCACGTTTCACATGCCTTTTGGTGAGGTGGGAGTCACTTTGGAGGACTACGGCATGATTTCTGGTCTGCCGTGCGGGACCGAGGAGGTGGTGTGGCCGGAGACTGCCATGAGGGCGGACTCGGCCGAGGCGAGGAGATTGATCGGCTGGAACTTGTCGCCGAAGGCTGTTACCGTGCCGGGTTTGATACCCAGTTCCTACGTTCGAGACTACTTTGCGGGAAGACCCCTGGCCCGGTGACGATTGATGGGGAGGGAGACGGCTCCTCCTCCCTGCACACCGAGCGAGGGCTCGCCTGCGTGGCTCGTGGTTTCTGTCTTCGATTTACCTCGGAGACAAGGGCGAGAGGTCATTCGACGAAGCTTCTTCCTTTCCTTTCGACCCGAGTTCCCTAGGACGTTGGGACCGGGTCATCTTTGTTTTGCGGTCCTCATCCGCTTTATGAGGGCCATGGTTCGTCCGGAGTTGATGGAGAAGGGGACTTCTCCTGGTGCTGTCGGACCTGGACTACTGCTGGAGGTATGAACCTTCCTTTAGACCAAAATAAATTCCTTTATTTATCAAATTACGAAAGATCGTCATTGATTATTTTGCTTTTGCAGGCGTGAGTGTACTCCTACTTTCCGAGTCTCGCGCCCAAGAGGACGGAGCCGTTGGAGAGGGCCTATCCCGTGGTGAGGGATTGGGTGATGTGCCAGACGAAGAGCAAGAGTTCTTCTCATAACGTCTACCGGCGGGACGTGAACGCTCTTCAGCTGAGCAGCGTGAGTATCCTACTTATATTTGCTCGTGCTTCTTATATTTGCTTTTAATTGATCGTAGGGATGATCCTTTCTTTATCTTGTCACAGTGGGTGCCCCGACCTTGGGCGGAGTACGCTGGAGCGCCTCCTTTTATGGCTGAGGTCCTTCAACCTAGGAGCTCGGGCCGACTGCTGTTGAGGACGTTGATGGGTCCTGTGTGGTACTTGGGCGAGCGCTTGGCTCGTCAGTGCTCGCGGGGCGTGTTGACGGTTCCCGTCGATCCTCCCAGGATGATGTTTAGGGAGCCTTCTGAGGCTGAGAGGGAGGCGGACTTGGCTGGTGCCAGTGGTGACGCCCTTCTTCTTCCTGGCGAGGACTACTCGGCGTTCCTTTACGGGAGGTTTGCGTACTGGCCGGTAGTGGTGAGTATTTTTTATTTTTCCTTTTGGTTTGATTTTTGAGAAACATAATGAAAGATCATCGATTAATGAGAATCATTTGTCTTTGTAGGAGGTCGAGGCGGCGGGCATCGAGCCCCCAGAGTACCCCGAGACCCTCGAGTACACTGACGCGACCGGGAGGACGACGATCTCCGAGCTGCGTGACTTTGACGTAGCTGTGACGGATGCTGGCTTGGACAACTGGCAGCATCTGATTCGGAGGGTGAGCCTCTAACTTGTATGACCTTTGTGTAAGAACACATTTGGCTGAATTGTTTGAGAATTTCTTTTTGAAAATGCAGGTTGCGTCGTCTCGGTTTGTGGCGTTGTGGAGGGTGGCCAACCGGCTGCGAGCTACTGCCGTCGAGGCACTTGTCGGCGGTCGAGGTCGTCAGGTATGAACCTTACGCCTATCCTTTTTGATTTTTTTGATTTTCTGATTTTGCTTGAAACAATTGACATGAGCCCATTTATTGTTTACAGGGTGACCGCGGGCTGGAGCGAGAGTTGACCCAGTCTCGGGAGGAGACAGCTCGCTTGTTGAGGGAGCTCGAGGTTCGGGATGCCGAGATCGCCGTTCTTATGGCGAGAGTTGCAGAGTTGGAGGGCGCCCAACAGTAGTTTTTGTTTGTTGGCTGTATTTTGTACATTTGTACGTTGATTTTGAACATTTTCAGACTTTGTTTGGGGCTCGAGCCCCCAGTTTGTTGTACATTTCCTTCGTTTGGTATATATACGATGGCCTGAGTGCCTTTGCTGCTGGGTTGTGTTGCTTGTATCTGCAAGTTAGTTTCGAACAGGTTTGGTAGATGACGGTTTACGCCGTCATGCTGCCGAAATTTACATAGAAAAACACGCAAAACATACATTTTTATATACATATGGCCTTAATTAGCGCAAAATGAGAGACTCAAAAGAACGCGAAAAAAAATGCAAAAATGCAAAAATTTTGCCGGAAATGACCGGACGGTAGGGAGGGTTACCCCCTAAAAAAAGAAAAAAATAGAAATCTATAAGTTTAGAAATGAAATTAAAGAATAGAAATTAATATTTGAAATGAAAATTATTTCCTAAAATGAAAATGAAATTTATTTTCTAAAATGAAAATAAACAAGTGTGATATAGTGGCAGAAATGTCGATGTCGCTTCGAAATGCGTGCCCGCGAAATTAGGAAACCTGAAACATGGTAATCTTCCCGTATTTACCAAAATAATAACCTGTAGGAATAGGAAATTATTCGTTATGGAATTAGGAAAGATCCAACGCGGAAAATCACAGAAGTGAAGCTCAGGAAGAGGCGCAGCATGGGCTGCGTCCCTTTGAAGAGGCGTAGCAGGTGCTGCGCCTGTTCCCAGGTTGTTCCGTTCTGACGGATTTTTGGAAACAGAAATTAGTATAAATAGAAACGTTGATGGAGCGTTTATTCACACAAATATTCCGTCTCATCTTCGTCTAAATACACAAAATTCTTCAAAATAAATTTTCTCATCATGAATACTTTGGAGATCCGCTTGAAAGAATGGACCAATGAATTTTCAAATATGGAGAAGCATAATATGGGTTCTTATAACTTTGGATCGTTGTTGAGTTTGAAACTCATCAAGGTTGTGAAACCGTTCTTGGATGCTTGTCTTGACTACTGGGACCCAAATTACCATGTTTTTGCGTTCCCTGGAGGTGATATTTGCCCCTTCCCTGAAGAAATTGCTGCTATTGGTGGATGGGACCCCGAACATTTGCCTGCCATTCCTTCTACTTCTCAAGGGTACAAAAGCAAATTTAGAGATTTGCTCAGATTGACTAGACTTGAGGTGGACCGTCTAGTTACCTCAAAAGGTGTGAGAATAATGGACTTCATAGATCGATTTATCAACAGGGCCGACCCCACCGTTTCTCATGTTGCTAGGCGGAGGGCATTTGGCTTTTGCTTGTTGCATGTGTATGTCTTCCAAGGGCATGTTGATGAAGACTTGAGAGGTGATCCCCGTCTTTTGGGCCTTGTTGAGCAGATGGAGCTGCGCAGGAGCCCAACTTGCTTATGCTTAGGAGAGATTATATTGGGTTTGGATAATAGGAAATCCAACCGTGACCTGCGGTTCTTGGGGAGTCCCGTCATTTTGCAGGTAAAAGACACTCTTTTTTTTTTTTTTTTTCGTTTTTGATGTCTAATACCTATTTTTGGTAGGTTTGGCTTATGGAGCGGCTCCGATTGATCGAGCCCCCAGTTCATGCGCTTTCCTATCATGCCCGTTCGATTGCGATGAGGACGCGACTGTACATGGTGGACTTCACCCGGGTCTGTGATTATTGGAAGAACAAGCTGAAGAGTGATGATGGCTCGTTGATCAGGTGGGTCGTACAGTGGTGGCACCTCAAGTCCGTCACTGGAGTGTCTTCTTTGGATCCCACTAGGTCGGTGCGCATTCCCGGATTGGAGTTTATGGTATGCATCTTTCCGGAAAGGCTGATGAGGCAAGTTGGGCTGAAACAGACGATCCCGAGGCTGGATACCGTCCCGCAGACTGCTATGGCACTTAATACAGAGAGCCGAAGAGAGTGGGCTATCAAATGGGCCCAACGAAACATGTGGTTCTTGAATTTCTCCGCCAATGCTTTATGGGTGTCGGATTCTTATCTGAGGTGGAGAAAGGCTACTACTCCGGAAGAGCGCGAGAAGTTGAGGAAGCGCGAGCCTATCGACTACAAGGTGCGCGAGGGAGAGAAAAAGAAGGAGAAGCATCTGACAGAGGGAGAATAAGAAGCCGGGTTTCAAGTCATTCATCCTTCGAAGAAACCAAAGACTGCTCCTGTCGCGGAAATGGTGATTGGCAAGAATGGAAAAGCTAGACCTCGAGAAAGGCCGTTGGTGATTAGGTCTTAAGTGGCGCAAGAGCGTCCGGCTCGAGGTCGTGACAAGAAATATGACAAGAATGAAAAGGGCAAGGGGAAGATGGAGGAATAGCCCGAGTCTCTTTATTATTATTTGATTATTATTATTATTGTTGTTGTTGTAATAAAAAGGTGGGGTTTTTAGAATCCTAGCCTATTCTATTTTTTTATCATGTAGCGTATTATTATTAGAAGATGAATGAATGAAATAAAAAAGGTTAAGTGGTTATGAAACCGTGGTGATTTTCTATTTATTTATTCTTGTCGAATTTCAAATGCGATGCAAATGTCCTTCTATTTACATTTTAGATATAATGGGTTGAATCCCGTGAAGGATTGCCTACGTATTCACTTAAAAAGAGAAATCAAACCCTTGCGCGTAGTTCGAGTAAATGTAAAAGAATAATTGTTCGAAGCAAGAGCTTGTAATGAACGTAGAAAATAAGCATCAGCTTTTGCTTACTCTGAAGGTGCGAATTTAGTTTGTTTGATGACACGAGGATGACAAATTTGTCATAATGCAAGAGCACAGTGACATTTAGCTTATTTTAGCTTGGCCAGGGGCCGTTTATTTAGTACCACAAGAGCGACACGTGGGGTTACGCGAGGCGCGTTTTTGTTCCTATTCTAGGCATAGTACCGTTTCAGTTGGTCAAGGTTTGTTGGGTTTGAAAACTCATTCCCATCTAGGTCTGTGATCCTAACTGCACCCCCTGGGAGTATGGATTTGACTAGAAATGGTCCGGCCCAATTAGGTTTGAATTTTCCCCGTAGGTCGACAGGTAAAAGAGCTCTAACCGATTTGAGCACTAAGTCTCCTTCTTTGATGTTTCTTAGCCTAACCCTTTTGTTGAAAGCCCGTTTGATACGTGCTTGATATGTCTAGACATTATGCAAGGCGCATAGCCTACGTTCATCCAGGAGGATGAGCTCTTCATATCTATCCCTCTTCCAATCGGCTTCCGGGATTTGAATTTCTAGGAAAATACGCAAGGATGGTATTTCTAGCTCGACTGGTTGTACAGCTTCCATGCCGTAGGTCAAATAGAAAGGAGTAGCCCCAGTGGGCGTCGTGACAGATGTACGATACCCCCATAAAGCAAAGGGTATCTTGCTTGGCCAATCTCTATAGTTGTCAATCATTTTCTTGAGAATCGTGACAACATTCTTGTTTGCCGCCTCTACCGCGCCGTTAGTCTGTGGTCTATAGGGCGAAGAGTGGTGATGCTTAATCTTGTATTTGGCTAGCAATTGCTCGGTTTCAGCTTGGAAATGTGATCCGTTATCGCTAATGATCTCATGTGGGCAACCATATCGACAGATGATGTTGTTTTGTATGAATTTTGCCACATTTTTAGTCAGTAAGACCGATGTAGGAAGCCGCTTCTACCCATTTGGTGAAATAGTCGATTGCTACTAGAATGAAACAAAGACCTCCCCGTTCCGGCGGGGTTATCTTCCCGATTATGTCAATTCCCCATGCAGAAAATGGCCAAGGGGATGTCATTATATAGAGCAACGAAGGAGGGACATGTTGTACATTCCCGAAGATTTGGCAGTTGTGGCAATGTCTTACGTATTTGATGCAATCGCATTCCATTGTGGTCCAATAATATCCCAAACGTGTGATTTTATTTGCCATCATGGGCCCACTCATGTGAGGACCGCATTCTCCGTCGTGGACTTCTTCCATCACCTTTCGTGCCTGTGATTGATTGAGGCAACGTAGGACTACACCAAGAGGTGTTCTTTTGTATAATTCTCCCTGCATGAGAATGTATTGGGAAGCTAGTAGGCGTATAGCGCGTTGTCCCCTCTTATCCATATCTGGTGGATATGTACCATTAAGCTTAAAATTCAGGATTGCTTGGAACCAGGGTTCCTGCGCGATTTCCTCTTCATCGGTGATTTGGTGGACATAAGCCGACTCTGACCGTCGTTCGATGCACAAAGGCATTTCCACCATGTGATCTGGCAAATTAATCAATGATGCAAGTTTCGCAAGAGCGTCTGTAAATTGATTTTCCTCCTGAGGTAGGTGTAGGTAGGTTACGTGATCAAAGAATTGAGCGACTTGGTCTATCCTAGCCGATAAGGTGCGAGGCTTTAAGCTTCGGGATTTTCCAAGATCCTGTAACTTGGTTAATGATTAGTGATGAATCCCCATGTACTCGGAGGTTTTTAATGCCTAAGCTCACTGTCGCTTGTAGTCCAATGAGACAAGCTTCGTGATTCTCGCGGATTGTTTGTCACCTCGAAGTCGAGTTTGACAGCAATGGGTGTATGCTCGCCTTCAAGAGAAATGAGCAACACTCCTATTCCGAATCCTCTCAAGTTTGATGCTCCATCAAAGTATAGGTCCGAGGAGTCCACATCAGTTTGGAGTATATCCTCATCTGGAAATGACCAAGTATCTATTGTTTGTGCGTCATTGATAGGATTTTCTGCGAAGAATTCGGCGACGGCGCGACCTTTTATAACTTTCAGTGGCACGTATTTGAGGTCGAATTCTGAGAGCATCAAGGTCCATCTTGCTAGACGTCCGTTGAGGACGGGTTTCTCGAAGAGGTATTTGACTGGATCAATTCTGGAGTATATTTTGACGGAGTAGCTAAGCATGTAATGGCGTAGCTTCTTCGTTGCCCACACAAGAGCGAGGCATGTCTTTTCGAGTTGTGAGTATTTGCACTCGTATTCCAAGAACTTCTTACTAAGGTAGTAGATAACTCTTTCTTCACTTCCTACAGTTTGTGCCAGCATGGCACCCATGGCATTTGTTTGATTCTTGTGAGATATAAACCAAGAGGTTGATCCCGTTGTGGTGGCATGAGCACTGGTGGTTTAGCCAATATCTCCTTGATTCGATCGAATGCCTTTTGACAATCGTCATCCCACATGGTGTGGTCTGTTTTCTTGAGTTTCTTGAAGATAGGCTCACAAATCATCGTAAGTTTCGATAAGAATCGACTTATATATTGCACTTTTCCTAGGAATCCTCGACTTCTTTTTTACTTTGGGGTTGTGGCATTTCGATCAGAGCTTTGATTTTGGAAGGATCTATTTCTATACCTCGTTGGCTAACAACGTATCCCAGAGTTTACCGGATGTTACCCCGAACGTGCATTTACGAGGATTGAGCCTCATGTTGTACTTTCGTAGTCTTGCGAAGAACTTGCGAAAGTTCGCAATATGCCCTTCTCTTTCCTTGGACTTGACAATCATGTCGTCTACATATACCTCAACTTCTTTGTGCATCATGTCATGTAAGAGTGTAGTTGCGGTGCGTTGGTATGTAGCTCCGGCGCTAATTAATCCAAACGGCATTACTGTATAGCAGTAGGTTCCCCATTGGGTGACGAACGCGGTCTTATGCATATCTTCCATGGCCATCTTGATTTGGTTATAACCCGTATACCCATCCATGAAGGATAGTAATGCGTGGTCCGCAGTATTGTCTACCAATATGTCGATGTAAGGTAGAGGGAAGTCATCTTTTGGACTTGTTTTGTTTAAGTCCCTAAAGTCAACACAAACGCGGATTCTCCCATCCTTCTTGGGTACGGGTACTATGTTAGCTACCCAGTCAGAATACTCGGAAACTTTGATGAACCCGGCTTTGAATTGTTTGTCAACTTCTTCCTTAATCTTTAGAGCCCATTCTGTTCTCATTCGTCGAAGCTTCTGTTTCACAGGTTTGAAACCTGGCTTAATCGGAATCCTATGTTCAGTGATATCCCTGTCGATCCCTGGCATATCATTGTAGGACCAAGCGAAAACGTCTTTGAATTCATTTAGGAGGTCTATGAAGTCGGCCCTTTCGGTAGAGCTCAAGGTAGTCCCTATCCTAAGTTCTTGGGGTTCTAGTTCGGTTCCTACGTTGATGGGTTCGGTGTCTTCTATTACTGGTCCCCCTTCCCCTTCCTGTAGTATTTCTTTGGCTACGTAGGGAGGTATTTCGATTGAGTCTGGGTCTTGGTCATCCTCGCATATCATCGTAAATGCAAATTGCACTCAAGATAACAGAAAGGATAAGCAGAACCTGATTTATTCATATTAAAATTTGAGTAAAGTTGAAACAAAGAAGCCAACTAATCCATGGTCAGTGGCGGCAAAGGGACAGTGTTTGGGGCATTTCCCGAACTACTGTGACTACTCGAGACTAAGCTAGGAGAAACGAAGGGAGTGGGGATGACGACAGGAGTAGACTCTCTAATGACTTCTCTAGACTCCGACTCTGACTCCGACTCCGACTCGAACTCATCGTCTTCTGGTTCTCCTTTGAACATCTCTCCTTCTCCAGTGGTGAGCTTGAAGAGTCTTCCTTGATTGTTGGTCCATTTGATAGATTTTCTCCATCCTTTCTGCTGTTTCGCGTCGGTTTCTGTGATTAACGCGGTGGGGTTGAAGCGGTCGTCTTGACGTATCATAGTAATGATCTCATCCTGCGCGGCCCTAACGAATCGATCTTCTCCAAACAATAGGCTAACAGCTTGTTCGTCTAAGCAAGGTGCTTGACGGGTTTTGACGGTAGGAACCGTTTATGGAGGGATGAAGTAGCAATCGTGAAAGATCTCGATTCCGGCTAACTTCCTCTCGAGATAATGCCAAGGTTCGGGAAATCCGTGAAAGAGTTCTAGACTTCCTTCTTGAACAAAGTACCCATTCAAAGTAGGGAGATAGGGCCTCATTTGGACTCCTACGTGCTTGCGGTTTTGGACTTGGGCGAGCATTTCGAGAACCTCCTCTTTTGTAGGTTTGTACCCTAGTCCAAGTGGTATCCTTATTGAGTTGCCTTCCTTGTATGGTGCGAAGGTATTCTTCCGAAGAGGGTTCAAAGGCATTTCAGGGAAGTATCCCTGGGATTTGAGTATGTAGTTGACCACTAAGTTAGAGTAGGGATTATAGTATAAGGGTGCCAACTCACTTTCTATGACGCTTACACTTTGGAAGCCCCCAAGTTCGTATACGGGATCTTCAAGGACTTGATTGTTCGACTGTTTTTCAATTATTGCCTTGATGGGTGACGAAGTGATCGTCACTACTTTGCCGTTTAGTGGGATCTTGATCTTTTGATGAAGGATGGATGTTACCGCTTTGGAAGCATGAATCCAAGGCCTTCCCAGAAGTGTGTTGAATGAAGCTTCAATGTCCACTATTTGGAAGCTAACCTTTCGTTCGATTGGCCCTGTGGCTATGGTTAAGTTAGTAAGTCCTACTACTTTTCGTCGTGTACCATCATATGCACGCACACCTGGATTGGTAGGGGTCCAATCCGACTCTTTCATGCCTAGCTTGTATGCCGTTTTGAGGGGTATGACGTTGACCGCGGAGCCATCATCCACCAAGGTCATTGGCACATTCTTCTTTAGACGAATGACAGTGATGTATAGAGCAAGGTTGTGACTAGCGCCAAAAGGTGGCAAATCTTCGTCTGAGAAAGTAATAGGATTACTTAGCTTAGGTGATTCTTGAAAGACCAAGTTGACTACATCTTCAGGAGTGGAGTTATGTGCTACATTTAGTTTGGCCAAAGCTTGCAGTAAAGCTTGGCGATGTGGGAATGAGCTTGCTACTAATTGCCAGACTGAAAGATCAGCCTTTGTTTTCTGTAATTGCTTGAGCAAGTGATCAGTGGAGTCATCTTCGTTGGTTGGACCATTTTGAGTAGTGCTTTGATATGGGCGACCTGAACGAGTTAGGTGGTCCACATCTTGGTCTTCACCATTTTGGACTATTTCTTTGACTAGGGAGTTTTCAATGAGATATTTGTCCTCATCATCATCGGCCCAAACAACATTGATTGCAGCTAGTTCCCTCATTCTCACGATGTCATCTTCTAGTCGTATGATTTGATCGACTAGTTTATCAACCACGGTGATTATTTCTTGCATAGTGGCATTTTCAGAGAAGATTTGTGGCACACGCTCTTCGGGTATTGCGTTGGGATCTCGTAGAGTTGTTACCATGTTTTCTAGTTCCCAAACTTGTCTATCTACACTCCTGCCCATGTGATGAAGTCGGAAATGGTAGGGGAGATGGTAGAGTAGAGCCTTTCATTCTCGATTGCATGAATTTTATTTTCGATGGGAGAAATGAGGTGTGAGCAATCTAAGGCAGATTCATCACTTGTGATCACTAGAACTCCAAGAGGATTCTGAGTGTTGTTGGGTTTACCTCCTGGTGGTATTGGGAGTCGACCATCTTCAATCATGTCTTAAAGCACGTTTTTCAACTTGTAGCATTTTTCTGTGTCGTGCCCCTTGCCCCTATGGTATTCACAGTACGAGTTCTCGTCCCAAAACTTGGACTTCCTTTCGGGTTCGGGAGTAGGTCCAATGGGTTGGAGTTTACCTTGCTTCATTAGCCTCTTTAGAGCGTTGGAGTAAGTGTCCCCAAGGTTTGTGAATTTCCTTGGTGGGGTAGTTTTCTTGGATGGCTCGAGAAGGTTAACCTCATCGGTCTTACTAGTAGAGCCGTATGAACGACTTGTGGACCCTTGATATCCTCGACCTACCGTTTTGGACAAGAGTTCTTTACGGATGTCGTCTTCAATCCTTGTCCCTAGTACGGTCAAGTCTTTGAAAGTCTTGATGTTTTGGTATCTCAAATGATTGGCATACATGGGCTTGAGATTATCCACAAACTTCTCCACAAGCGTAGCCTCGTCCGGGCGTTCTACTAGTTGAGTGCTAGTCTTCCTCCACCTACTTAGGAAGTCGGTGAATCCTTCTTTGTCATTTTGGGTAAGAACCTCTAGAGTACGCATGTTGACTTGGATCTCGGCATTATCCACATATTGCTTGGAGAACTCGATCGCGGCATCTTCCCAAGTAGCGACCTTCTTGTGATCTAAAGAGTAGACCCATTGCCTTCGGATGGTATCAAGAGATGAAGGAAAGATCCTTGAGAACATCTCGGGTTTGATGCCTTTGATAGACATGTAATCCTTGAAGGCACGAATGTGGTTCAAAGGGTTCTCGTGTCCCTTGAACTTAGGGATATCCGTCATACTAAAGTTGGTTGGCAATTTGGAATTGACGGCTTCATACTTGCGACTGTTCTCCCTATAAATATCATCACCCTTAAGGTACATCAATTGCTCCTCTAGGTATTGGAGTCTTTTCTCAGCTACAATCATCCCCATGAGAGGATTTTCGTCCTTGGATTCGTTGTCAGAGTCACGTAGTACTTCACTTTCATGAGGAGGCAACCTTCCCTCCACGGCAAAGATACGGCCTTCGATGAGCTCAAGGCGGTCATAGGTTTGTTCTTGAGTAGATTGCATTTGGGCTAGCGCGGCTAGGATTCGATCATTACTATTTTGAAGTTGGTTGAAGTTTGCTTCATCACTTGATCCGGGCATCTTGGAAACTGGATAAGATATCGGCGACGAATCAAAACACGATCGACCATTCTAACACACTTGCTAAAAGAGGAAAAGTTTTGACTCGTGAAGTGGGTGTGTGCCACTTGTGTTGAGTGAGTTTTGAAGAAAGACAACGTCTTCGAAAATGTGTGTCCTCGTCAACTATAGTGTAGTTGTAGGAGTGGACTCGAAGTGAGGTTTTGAAATGGGCTTGTGGCCCGAATTTTGACACGACAAATGGACATAGTTTTGACCGGATTTTGCGCTAATTAAAAGCCCATTTCGAAATTTTGCTTGAAAATGGGTTTTGGTTTTTTTTTGAAAAATCGTCATGGTTTTGTTTAGAAATGGTGATCATGTAAGGTATACACGTTTATACAAGCATTATAACAGGATGCTGAGTGCATTTAAAAGGGTTTTGGTTTAAAGGGTGGGTTGCCATACCGAACCATCAAACCCGAAGTCTGTGGAGAGGCTCGTGCCAAACAAGAGTAAGGCCGATTCCTAGTCCATTTCCTCAAGTAGTGAAGGCCCTTGATACAAACAAGAGTAAGCATCATGGTATAGATGACGTCAATCGCTATCCATCCTTAGGCCCAAATAAGAATTAGGACCGTTTAGACGGGACGATTGGTCGAATGGGTTGGGTTGGGCCTAGGAAGGCCGAATAAAACGGTCTAGGAAGACCGAGTTATGAAAACCGACAATTGCCTTGTACAAACTATTCCCTAACCTTGTTCAAGTTTCACCCTTTTGGCTACACGTAAGTGTATTATCCCCAGCGGAGTCGCCAAACTGTGGACATGGGCCACGGGGGCGCTTGGGAACGAACAAGCGTTTGCATTTTGTATGGAGTCGCCACCAATTTTTATGGGAAATTGGAACCATTCGAGTACCTCGCGTCATGTCAAGACACAAAGTAGAGACATGAACACTAAGCAATCGTTACCCTTAGCATTCTATGTCTAGAATGACTCTCGTGGATGCCAATGAACACGGGTGTTCACAGATATCTGGAGTAAGGGGTGAGGGTACGTATTAGGAAGCTCTTTTGATCGAACACCTAATCCCGCCCGCCTCGATAGCGGCCTCTACTAATGATTAGGGAAGTTATTCGTACTTGATATATCGTCGGCTATATGCATGCAATGCTACATTCAAGTTTTAATCCTAGCATGTGAGAATTAGGCTAAGTCGGTTAACACGTAATTAGCATGCAATTAATGTCGAAGTAGGATTTAATGTTCAATTACATGTGAAAGCATACAAACAATAAAAGAAAATACAATAATTATAAATTACAATAATAAAAATTACAATAATTACATTGGAATTAGCGATTTATGTCGAAAATACCCTTAAAACGGATAATTTGAAAAAGAAAGAATAAAGGAATAAAATAAACTAACAAACAGATCAGAAGGTGATATTACGGATAATAGTTGATTAATATGTAAACTAATTAAATTATGTCAAGGCAGAAACGGAGTTCGAGAGACGAGACTCGGCCGAAAACAAAGCAGAGAGCTGCATCCTTTGGAATAGGCGCAGCAGACGCTGTGTCTGTTCCTTGGCTCAGTTCTGGCTGTGAAGCCGTTATTGCAAGCCGTTAATGCTAATTGGTGAATTTAACGATTGATTAAGGATATTTACTCAGATGAAAGTGATTAACATGTTATTTAACATATGAATGGGTCATAAAAACAGTAAAACATGAATGAGACGGAATTGAACGAATTAACACAAGATGGAATAATGACAGAAGTGAAAAATATTAATGAGTCAAACAAATTAAATCAATTAACTAGGTTAGATACGATGGATTAATGACGAATATAATAGATATGACAAAAGACAGATGAAAACTATATCAAAGACGAATTCCAGAAACCCAATATGGATGAATTGAATCTCCACAACCCGGAATTGAATTTAATGACGAAAACCCGCAAATATTGGATTGTTAGGGATTTAAGTCGGATTTGTGATGAGGAAAACATACTAATGATGATGATTATAATACATGTGAGATAATTATGATGTAGAATTAACAAATGGACGAAACAAATTTTGGAACGAATAACAGAGGATGAACGAAGAAGAAAGGAAGCGAGAATCTGCGCCCTCACGAAGAGGCGCAGGCGAACTGCGCTCCTTCAAGAGGCGCAGCGATTCTTTGCGTCCTTTCTCGACGGTTATTATCTGGAAATCCGTAAAAAGAGGTTTTAAAGCATGGTTTTAGAAATCGGTTTTAATGGTATTTTCGACGTAAACCTTACAATGATGATTACAATAATTAAAATACAATAAAATAAAGAGAACTATACACCCTCAGACTTACATGTTGACGAAACGAGAAGGACTAAGATATCGATTAGTGATGCTCGACGCGAATGCAAAGAAAGTGCCCTCGTAAGAGGAAAACGATTAATTAATTAAGTTGATTGATGTGGAGTTGGTCAAATTGGTCGGTCATGCAAACGGGGAGGCTGGTACTCAGAAGGATCCGAGCTTACGTGGTCGAAAGTTCAAGCACGTAGACGCCAAAAAGTAAGAACAAAGTCTAGAATGCAAAGGGAGAAGAGAAGGGCGGACACTCGCGTGAGAAATATGAGGAGCGAAGGCTCCTATTTATATTAATCACGTGAAGGAATTAGGGTTTCGGAGACTCTTTGGAAGTGAATCTCGGAAAGATATGAAAAAGATACGAGAAACATGCGAAAAGGGCACGGGAAGAGGCGCAGCAGACCCATCGCGTCTCTTGGAAGAGGCGCACACTGCTGCGTCTATTCCCAAGTGGTTTCCTCCTCTTTGAAGAAAGATTTCCGTGTTTGAGTTATGGTAGGACGGAAATAATTCGGTTTTCCTTAATATCTTATGTGAATATTACGGAAATTGCTTACTAAAAGATAAAATTTATGAAATATGGAATAGAAATATCCGGAACATTCCGAACATTCGACTCGGGATTTAACGGTTATCGAAAAATGGAGACGGTTTTAGGCCCTGACTCGAATGTACTCTAATTCTTGTCAAAAACGACCGTATCGGACGTAGATGACAACTAAGAGGTAGACATTAATATTTGAGCAATCACTTGATGATAATCTTACGAATTGTCACAAATCGTTCCGCGTACCAAACATGCGGCCCAATCATCACCGGGTGGTTTGCGGGAGGTGCAGAAATGTGGTATCTACAGTTGTATCTAGTTTTTGTGTGTTCATTCAGTTATTGACCTTGTGTGGTGTTGTCTGTGTTTTTCTTCTTGTGTTGTGTCTGCCGTGATCCATGATGGTGAGCAGTCAATCTTAGCAGGTTGATATCTGGAGCTTAGCTGGGTGCCTTGGAGGGACGAGCCTTCCACGAGTCATGGCGGAGATAGTATCACGAAGTTGATAGGTGTCACGAGTTGTATCTTTTATTTTGTTGATAACTTGTAAATAACTTACTTGTTCTTTTATTGACATTTGATATTTACTATTCCTCGGGCAACCGAGATGGTAACGCCCTTATCTGCTGGGGAAGGTCTTGCTAAGGCTCCATGGTAGATGGGGGTGTTACAACGACTTCTACTATAATCCTACTATAATTTAAGTCTTAAAGATGAACAATTAAATCTTAGAAAGATTAAAGGCAACTTACAAAACAAAAGATCAAATTCAATAAAAGCAGATGCAAAATCCCCAAATTGATTGCCCAATTCCCTTTTCCCTTTTTTTTCCTTCTTATTCTCTCCGTCCCTCTCTAACTTATGTGTGATATTTGTAAAAATGAAAAGTGATTTATGAATAGGTCTACCATTGTATTTATAGTAGTAAAGGTAGGTACAATGAGAAAATTATTAGAAAACTTACCAATTGTCATAATATGTCATACTATTATTATTATTATTATTATAATTTTTTTTTTTTTTTTTTTGCAAGAAAGTTAAACTCATTTTATTCATCCATATAGGGAAAGAAAAATGAGAAGGGATCTTACAAAAAACCAAAAACCATCATGGACTCACAAGACAAAAACCAAGAGCCAAAAAATAAAAAGAACGAGACTACGGACATTATGTTCTGGTTGCCAACCAATTTTACGTGCGACGATCAGAGTTGTCCAAGAGCCGGAGTTTCAGCGTTTGTTGAAGAGTGGCAGAAACCTGGGCAGGGGTAGAAACGACTCCTCCGAAGATACGATTGTTTCTCTCATTTCAAATTCCATAAACCATACCAGCAACACAGCTAGCGGCCACTCCGTTCCTCCATTTTCGCTGTTTACTTCCTCCCAAAAGTTTGTAGAGACAGTCCTTAACATCGTTAGCATCCCCTAACATAGAGAAGCCAAGCCAGAGTAACATGATATTCATCACCTGGAGCGAGAAAGACCACCTGAAAAATAGGTGCCTGTGGGTTTCAGAGGCATTGCAGCACAGGGAACACCGATTAATGTGCAAAAAACTTCGCAAGTTTAAGTTGTCAACAGTTGGAAGTTGTCGCTGCGCGGCCTGGATGGTGCACAGTCGGTGTTTGGGCATGACACTAGGGGCCTTGAGGGCTTCAGCCCACCTCGTGGAGTGTCCCTTATCCCTGAAGATATGGTACGCCCTACTAACACTGAAGTGACCGTGATTGACGCAGGCATTCAGCATTCGTTGGCAGTTGAACCCGCGACCTCAAGAAGGAAATTTTTTGTTTTGATGATGTCACGCCAGCTTTCAGCATGCCAAATCCTAGACTGAGCATCCCAAATAGTGTGATCTCTGAGGTTGTAAGAACGGATCCAAAGATCCCATATTCCGTCCCGTTTTTTGGTAAGTTGCCAGACGCACTTGCTGAGGAGCGCTTTGTTCCAGCTAAGCAATTCCTTTACATTGTAGCCTCCCTCTATCTAAGGCTTGCAAATGGAGGACCAACCCTTAAAAGTCATCCGTCTCCGCTTACCAAACGTCCCCCAAAAGTAGTCCTTACAGAGTTTGTTGACTATTTTGATGATGTGGGTAGGCAGGAGCAGAACCGAGCACCAAAAGTTTTCCAATCCAAAAACAACCGCATTGATCAGTTGAAGTTTCCCGGCATAGGAAAGGAGGTTGCCAGACCAGTGGTGGATAGAGCTCTGAATTTCGTCAATCATTATGTTAAACATGTTGGAGTAGAGACGCCCAGGATTCACAGTAATACCGAGGTAGCGAAAGGGAAATTATCTTCAGTGTAGCCTGTGAGAGCCTAAATTTGCCTCTTCACCTCATCATGAACACCTCCGTAGTAGATGCTAGTTTTGGCAGAACTCGCATACAAACCCAAGAAGAGGCAAAGGAGTCAAGGCAACGAGCAGCAGCCACAACAGAGGGGGTGTCACCCCTCATGAAGATCATGAGGTCATCGGCGAAAATCAGGTGGTTAAGTTTTAGTTTCGCGCATTTGGGGTGATAAGAGACTTGGTGGAGGTGATGGATGCGTCGTAAATGTCTGGATAGCAATTCCACACCAAGAACAAAAATATAAGGAGAGATTGGGTCCCCTTGCCGAACTCCAGATTTGCCCGGGAAAAAACCACAGTGGCTGCCATTGATCTTTAGGGTGAACCAAGTTGACGTAATGCAGCCCATAACCCATTTAATAAAAGTTGCTGGAAAGTGGAGCCCCGTAAGCATGTTGGAGATAAACTCCCATTGAATGGAGTCGAAAGCCTTCCTAATATCGACCTTGATGAGGCACCTGGAGGTGGTAGCACTCTAATTGTAATTTTTAATGAGGTTTTGGGTCATCATGATGTTCTCAAAGATGTTGCGCCCCTGGACGAAAGCAGCTTGTTCTTTTCCAATGAGGTCAGGAAGCACGCATTTGTGGCAATTAGGAATAATCTTGCTAATGGTTTTGTACACAACGGAGCAACAGGCGATAGGCCGGAAATCTTGAACCATAGAAGGCACACTTTTCTTGGGTATGAGGGCAAGGAGGGTAGTGTTTCCCTTTCTCATCATCTTCCCTTTTCGAAAGAATTCTTCAATGGCTGTGCAAAAGAGCCCCCCCACAGTATCCCAGGCAGTCTTGAAGAAAGCAGAAGAGAACCCGTCTTGGCCCGGGCTCTTTGTAGAGCCAATGTTGTGGAGGGCACGTTTGATTTCAGTGCGAGTGATAGGGGAGGTGAGGATATCACCAGAGGAAGCAGAGACCCTAGGACCAGAGCTGAAGATAGACTCATCAATTTGCCCCACAGTAGAGTCAGTACCAAGCAAGTCAGTATAATACTCCACAAAAGCCTTATTAACTTCATCAGTACCATTCCTGAAGTTCCCATCTTTGTCAATAATTTATCCAATTGTGCTTTGATGTTTTCGTGTAGCAATTTTAGCAAAAAAATAACTAGAGGAGGAGTCGCCCTTTCTAATGTTGGCAGATTTGGCCGGTTGGAAGAGCGTGTCGTTTTCAGCTTTGCTAAGCTCTTTATACTTGCAAATAAGATCTCTTTCAAGAGCAATAAGGGTAGGGGAGAACAGGTCATTCTGAAGATTCTTCTGGCAAGTCTCCAGGTCTCTGTGGACCCCTTGTATCCATGCAATAATGTCAGAGTAGCTCTTTTTGTGAAGGGCAGTGAGGACCTTTTTAACCATCCGGAGTTTGAAGAAAAGTTAATAGGTGGGAGTTCCATAGCAGGGTGAGCCCCAAGCAGTAGCAACAATGGTGTGATAATCAGGGTTCATGGTCCAAGCATTGAGGAAGCTAAAAAATTTTGTAAATTTTTGCCCTCCTCCAACAGAAACCAGGAGAGGGGCATGGTCAGAAATCCCTGGTGGGAGACATTCAGCACTGGAGGTCGGGTAGAGAGTGGTCCACGCAGGGTTGATGAGGACCCTATCAAGGCGAGCCCAGGTTCTTGTTTGGTGCTCATGCTTGTTGGTCCAGGTATACTCTGCGCCAGTGCAATTCATATCGTCCAAAAGGCACTTGGCAAGGAGGGCATTGAATTTCATGATGTCGTGAATGGAAGGAGGGTTTGGGCCTTTGCGTTCAGTAAGATCCCTAACAACGTTGAATTTGCCAGTCACCAACCAGGGGGATCCTAAGGGGGAGATAGAAATGAGTTTGCCCCAGAGCCGATGTCTGTCCTGGGGGTCGTTCATACCGTAGACAAAAGTGGTGGCCACACAGAGGTTAGTAGCTTTCGAAGTGACATTGCAGTGGATGAGTTGCTCATGTAGGATGATGTTATTGATGATCACAGTAGCAGGATTATAAAACAACCAGATTCTACCACGAGTCTTGTTGCTGATAATCTCGTACTTGGGAAATTTATTCATGATAGGATGTTCCTTGTGATCCTTTACATGAGTCTCAAGGAGGCCAAAAAGATCCACTCTATGAAGGTGCAAAAACTTATTAACCTCAGTGTGCTTAAGGCTATCATTAAAGCCTCTAATGTTCGAGGAGGCTATCTTCATGCTTATCAGGTGGTAGGGGCTCAACAGTTTCAACTAAACCCAGTGTGTCATCACCAAGGCTACCTAGAGCAGGTTCTCCATCACTCAGAGCTCCAAAACTATTTTGTACAGTGACCATGGTATCCTCAGTGCTAGAAGGTAGTTTTGGGGGTGAAATTTTGTGTTTAGCACTCTTGGCTGGGGTAAAAGAAGGGGGGTAGGTTCCACTATTGGGCAGGCAGCTGTGGGTGCAACAGTTGTTATTATTATTATTATTATTATTATTATTATTATTATTATTATTATTATTATTATTATTATTATTATTATTATTATTACTATTACTATTACTATTACTATTACTATTACTATTACTATTATTATTACTATTATTATTATTATTATTATTGTTGTTATTATTGTTATTATTATTATTATTATTATTATTATTATTATTATTATTATTATTATTATTATTATTATTATTATTATTATTATTATTATTATTATTATTATTATTATTATTATTATTATTATTATTATTATTGTTGTTGTTGTTGTTGTTGTTGTTGTTATTGTTGTTATTATTGTTATTGTTATTACTAATGTTATTATTGTTGTTGTTGTTATTATTATTATTATTATTTTTTTTTTTTGCAAGAAGATATGTACCTTTTATTCTTCCCATAGAGGGGTAAAATCAAAGGTGTTTCTTACAAAGACTAGCCAATATACATCATTTGACAAGCAAACCTCTTAGCTATTGAGATGTGTTAATATCTAATCATAAAGAAGACTCTTTCTATAAGCTAACATTCTAATCGACGCTTCAAATTGAATTTGTTTGACGAGATAACGAGGGGATTGAAGGAAGTTTTTGAAGATCCTTGTATTGCGAGCTGTCCAAAGAGCATAAACTATTGCAGCTATACTACATTGGAACCAATGAACTTTCCAATATCGTCTCTGACCTCTACCTCTAATCTAGCAAAGCTCCTGATGTAACTGCATGCTCCTACCAGTTATCCTCATCCAGTTAAGGATGCCAGTCCAAACCTCTATCGAATACTGGCATTTGAAGAAAAGATGCTCATGACCCTTTGAATCTGCCTCACATAAGCAACATCTGTTCACAAGAATAAGGCCTTTAGTTGTGATGTTATCAATGGTTGCTAGTTTGCCTTCTACATCAAGTGTAGCAGTGATCCTATGCTTTGACATAATCTCCCTGCATTGAAGACTCTTTGCCAAAATAGGTTCCTGAAAATTAGTTCTGATGCATTCATAAGCTTTCTGAATGGAGAAGCTGTTATTAGTGGAACAACTATGAAGCGTTGTAACAACATTATCAATCCCTCCCGCAACAGTGATACAATGGTCCCTCACAGTCAGGATACCTGCCATGCCTTCTGAGAGATTGGTTGTTGCTTGAACCTCCCATATTATCCTGGCACCAGTGCTGGCAAATCACCCCATTAGCCTGATTAAGCTTCCAGATTATTATAGTCACTGCCCGACATAGTTGTTCCACTAATAACAATTGCTTAATCGAATATGATCACATAATTTATTTGCTTGCTTGTTGTGATTTCAACTTATGCACATGTTATGTTTGATGAAATGTGAGCCTATGAATCCTTGCATTTTTTACCCATCACTTATCTTTTCAATGAGGCTTGTAAGACATAAACCAACTCGAGCCTCATTAGACCATGCATAATGTTGAATAGGAAGGACTAAGTTGACTTGTAGGTGTTGTACAATCTAATCAATTCGGCTCCGGGACCCAAACCTTCTTAGGGATTGTAAGATATACACTAACTCGATCCCATCACAACAATAATTACTTGCTTATAATTTGAGAACATGTTTGTATGATCAACTACCATGTATTCCCCTATGAACCCATGATGTCCTGGTGCTTTTTATCAATTGTTTAGACCTTCATTTTATCTACCTTGCTTTGTTTTTATTATTAATTAGTTTTAATTTATCTCCTATCTCAACCCCAAATTATGACACCCTAAGACACGACCATTTACAATTGAAAATCCTACATCAATACCCGTCCCTTGGGATCCGACCTTTACTTGCCTCTTTACTAAGATTAGTTTGTGAAGTTATAAATATAGTTTTGGTTGAGTAACTTTTGTCGACGAGTTTTACAACAACACCAGAGGTGGTGGTTGGTGCGGGTGTTGCCGGAATTTCGCAAAAACAAAAGAGGTCGTGTTTGTTGTTGCTGTCGATGTTAGGGTGTTGCCGTGAGGGGTTGTGGCCAGTGGTGGGCCCACCATGGGTCAAGGGAGACCATGGTGGTGGTCATTGGTGGTCGTAGGGTGGTGTGAGGAGGTGGGTATATGTGTGTTGTGTTGTTGTGTCGGGTTTTGAGGGGTTGTTTAGGGCGTCGGGTTGTGGGATGTTGGTGGCTGTATGGTCGGTGGTTAGGGAGTACTTAGGGACGTCGGGTTGCAGGCTAGTAGTGGCTAGGTTGGGTGGAGTCGATGGAGGCTGGTGTTGGTCCTAAGTAGTGGTTAAATGTTGAGTGGTATATATCGGGTTTTCGGTATTGTTGACATCGTTTGTTGGTTTTACTAGGGCTCGTAATTGGCAGCCAAGTGTGGTGATGTTTTGGGTGTTGGTTAGGCAAGATGGTAGTGGTCGGTCGTGGTGCTGACGGTGGCTCACGGTGGGGTCTGGGGCGGTAGTAGTTGTTGTGCTAAGTGTTGGTTGTTTGGGTGCAAATACGGGTGACCACGGGTATGAATAAGTGTATCACGTATGTGCATGGGTTAGAGTGTATCACTAATATAATTAATAAATAATTATTATAAATTGATGTATAAATATTTTATAATTATTTAATTATAGTTATTGCTTGCCTTTGGTGATGTAATAAATTGCATGGATTGCATAATTGGATTTGCTGAAAAGGTAGGAATTTCCTACTCAACTCAAGATTTATTGTTAAGTGAACGTATGTTTAATTGTGATGGTTGATGAGATAAATATTAATATCGAGATTTATTATTGGAGATGGAATTTGTGTGTATGCTAAGTTATAAACGGAGCCGTTTGACTGGATAGTTACTGTTCATTATTGTGTGTTATATATGGTGTGATGCGATGGTTGATAAGTTGAGCATAACACGGAGGGTGTTACTGCCAGTTGTGCATAGCGAGCAATCGTTATTGCCAGATGTGCATAGTAAGTAATTACTACTGCCAGAGATAGTTGTGCATAGTAAGTGATTACTACTGCCAGTTATGCATAGTACGGAGGGTACTACTGCCAGTTGAGCATGGTATGAGAGTACCACTGCCAATTGAGTTGAGCATAGCACAGTGTTAAGTGGGTTGTGCTACTGCCAGTGACGTAAATGAGTTGTACGGATGAAGTGATGAGAATTTGAAGGATGTTTATTTTGGTTGGATTATTATTGTTGTTTAGTTTATTCCTACTCAACCTCGTGGTTGACCGTGTATTCGTGAACACCTGTGATGAACCATAATGGGGAGCAGATTTGACTAGTACTAAAGATTAGCTAACTTAGGAACTTATGGGAATGCGTGAGGACTTGGCCAGTCTACTTAGAAGTCTAGACCACACAGATTATTTAATCACTTTGTTTTATCTTCCGTTGCGAGTGTATTGTAATTTATATTAAGTTTAGTCTAGTTAAGTTGTAATAAACATGTAATCGCTAAGTTTTAATTTAAAGTACTTTGGTGAGTTTAACTTTGTTATTCACTACCTCAGGAAACCGAGATGGTAACGGTCCTATTTATCTAGAAATGTCTAGTTAAAGGCTCTTAGATAAATGGGGGTGTTAAAAGGACTTTAAAATTAGAAGTATTTGATGAGATAAAAGACCTAATTGACATACCTTCGGGGGATTCCATACCTTGTAATCGTGTGTATAAAGATGTGTCGGATAAAATTGGGGAAGCTGTCTTTTTGACTAATTTAATTAAATTTCCTTTAGGAGATTTAAGGTAATCTTAGGGATGGATTGGTTGGGTAAATATAAAGCCTTTATAGATTGTAATCAAAAGAAGGTCACCTTGAGTGGACCAGAGGGAATAAAAGTGTCTTATAAGGGTTTTGTAGTTAAACCAAAAATAAAATTTATCTCAACAATCACCTTAAAATCTTATTTGAGGAAAGGAGGACAGTTAATCTTATGTCATGTGAGGGACACGAGGGAGCAGGTGCCAGGGGCGGCAACCATACCCATCGTGCAAGACTTTCAACATGTGTTTCCAGACGAGATTCCGGGGATACCACCTCAGAGGGATATTGATTTCGGCATTAGCTTGAAACCTCGGGCGGTATTAATTTCTAAAGCACCTTATAGGATGGGTCCTAAGGAATTGGAGTAGCTTAAAAAGCAGTTGGAGGAGTTGTTGGATAAGGGCTATGTGAAGCTGAGTGTATCACCTTGGGGAGCACCTGTGTTATTTGTTAAGAAAAAAGATGGAAGCATGAGGTTGTTCATTGATTACAAGGAGCTAAATAATGCGACCTGATGTTACTCATATTTGCACACTTTTAGACCCCGAACTAGCCTCGTTCCTATTCTTTCTTGCATGTATTAGGGTCGTTTCTTATCTTTAGCTTCCCACTTTGCATATTCTTTGAGGTTTTGTGTCCTTGGTAGGAGAGGAATGCTAACCTTGCATTTATGGAGCAACTTGGAGCTAAATGGATCGCATCTAACGACCAAGCAACAAGGAGGAGACCGATACTAAAGGCCTAAGTAGATAGAACAAGTAGAATGGGCAATGATGAAGACCCCAACGACCCCTCAATGATCCCCACGGATCTTGAGGCAGTCAAAGAAGAGGAAACTATGCTGACCTATGATCCGGGCGTCCCAGGAGCAGCCCGAGTGGCCCGAGGCTCAGACCGGGCGTCCCAAGAATAACCCGGGCGTCTCGAAGCTCGGACCGAGTGTCTCACACTCAGGCCGGGCGGTTCCCTATCCAGTATGAACGTCCAACATAGTGAAGTCGTGAGTCTCCTTAAGGACTTGCAAGGCGTTAATCTTCTTCTTAGGGCCTTAATCGTCATTTAAGCCCTTAGTTACCCCAATTTGTACTTAGTATAAATACCCCCATTGTATTAGGAGATTAGTCACCACTACTACAGAAATCATGAAGGACATCGGACTTCTAGACACATGGACATCGGATTATAGGCCGATGTAGAGTTCAGTCCCGTCCATATGGGGTGTAATGGACATGGGACTTTAAACCGATGTCCATTAATATATGCACATCGGATTTTTAAATATATCCGATGTCCATATGAGTAATGAACATCAGATTTTAACATTAATCCGATGTCCATATGTGTAATGTACATCAGATTTTTATAGAAAGCCCATGTCCTTTGAAGCTAGAATTACATCGAACTTTTATAAATCCGCTGTCCTTTATATTGTTTTTTTTTTTTTTTTAAATTTGAAAAGAGCATGCCAATTCATATTGCATTACACCAATTTGAATGCCAAAACATAAATACAAAACATGCCAACTGCCATTCAACCAAAATGATCAATTTCAATTAATAAAAACCGATCCCAATCAACATACAACGCAACCGTCTCCGTCATCCGAATTCAACAACTAACGAACAACAACAAAGGGCATAACAAATCCCAGCCAACATAACATATGGTCTTGCAGATCATGTAATCAGTTTTTCAAAATGCAACTACCTAATACATTACTACGCTAGCTAGCTATCTACGGCTAGATATTGAGAAAATAGTTCGCCCACAAGTCCCGAACCTCATCTAATTCTTCTTGTGAATATGACGTGGTGTCTTGAAAAACTGTAATGCATATTAATGACAATGGGGCGATCAGACATGGCCTCACAAGGGCGACTTCATATAAGCTAATAATTAAGGGAAGAGGGTGCATCATAGCTCATTGAATTGGCGGCAGTTCGCTCACAATGCGTATAGGCAGCAGGTCAAAGTAGGATAATTACTTGAAAAAATACCGAGTTTTGCTATAATGTCGAAACTGACCTCATTGATAGCTTTTGTTGGATTAGAACGCGTGACGATTTCCAGCATGTACCTCATGACGTAGTACCCGGATTCTACAACACCTTGTTGACGAGCACACTAAAACAACAACTCGACAAGAATTAAACCAATAACATGACTTTGTCAATTAAAAGTGATTGATGATCAGACATTGAATTTGTCGTCATAATAAGCAACAACTTACATTATGTTGCAGCCATTGCGGTGCTTGAGAACGCATTCTTTCCCCACCATTGTAGCCGTATACTCTTACCGATCTAAATATAAACATAAGATGTTGCAGTATATCATTAACATTACAGGAGCACAATATTAAAGATATCGAGTGCATTTGTGAGTATATGCAGTTTCATTACTTGATAGACATAAGATGACATGAATTCATTCGTAGTTAGTTACTCACCTAAACCAATGCATCTATGAAATAATCGAAGCTATGAGTAGATGACCACCAATAACCTGAAATGTATAACCATAAAAATGTCTATTATAGTACACTCTTTATATTTCAGTCATTCAAAAATTAAAGTAAATTTTTACATCTAACTAGCAGTGTTCAAGATAAGAAAATTTAATAAAAGTGAAAGTTTCTATGGGGCAATTTAAGTTAATGAAGAAAGGATTTTAGTGTGCTTACATCTTTGAAAAGCATAGGCTCCAGCACACTCCAGCACATGTTGACGGCTCTTCTTATTCATCAGCTCCATAAAAACACTAATATTTTAAACAAAGACGTTTGTGTAAGGTGAACGAACTCATGGACAAAAACCAATATTTCTATCAGATAAGCAGAAATAGTTATAGTTGGTTCCTCATTGAGAACATGGAAATATTTGCACAAACTTATACTAAAGTAGTTGTCAAAACATTTATGCAGTAGTCAATTTATGAAAAACTACATAATAAAGTATACTAAACTATGAAAATCTTATTAGAAGATCATATAATCTCAACATTTTTCAATAAAGTACTCACTTTTAAAATTCTACAACAATATCCCAAATTGCATCATAAACCCTTGTTAAAAAAACATCATTCTTAATGGAAATTTTCTTTTGCAAATTACGCAATTAAATGAAGCATAAAAGAATTGTTGAAAGTTTGAATAATGATGAAAAGCAACGAATCACAAAATCAATACGAATAAGCAAGGGATAATAGCGATCTTACTTAACGGTATCCTAATGGTTGACGCCTAAAAGACAACGACGGGCAACGAGTAGTCATAGGTGTCGAGTAAGCAAGAGATTGTGTGGGATGAGCGATGATCGGTACCGGTAAAGGGACGATGGCGAGTTGAATTGTCTTGGGCAGCGTATGACAAGTTTGTCGCTTGAGTGTGAGATTAGCAGTGGCTCTGTGCTGCCACTGCATGTCGCCTAGTGGTTCATAACATGGTTCATCGTCGTTGGTCGGTCTATATAAGACTAATCTAATGGAGAGCTAACAATAGGCTCACAAAATATTATCCTACATATCTAGATAATAAGAGTATAACTTACTTTTATACTTATTAGGGCCGCAAAGTACAAGTGTGCTGGAGTAATGTATTCACCATGTCACAAACAAAATACTGCAAAAATAACAACCATAAATCAAATTAACAATAAAAACATTCCAGCTACATAGTTAAATTAATTAATAAGCACAATAGCACCCATACGGATACATACTGACGAGTGACAAACTAGAGGAACAAACAAATTACCAAAGCATTTTAGTATCAGCAGAAAACAAACTGGATTAAGAGATTCATATCGCATTGAAATATATCATTACGATAGTCGGAAAAGGCAAAAAATCACATATATTTTTATATTTTGATTAATTAATTAGTATAAAATAAGAGGAGATCTGGAAATTGTGGTGTAGAACTATTAGCACTAAACATTAATTCAATGTCCACTAAAAATGCCTTAAGTTGCGTATCCTTCCATTTTTCCATTCATTATTCATTATTTAAGCTTAGATTTTCTAACTTTCTATTTGATACAATAATAACATCAAAGAAAATCAAGACTCAATTACATAGCTGCATCTCGAACTGATTAGACGCCATTTTTTTGCAGAAGAAAGATCCAGAAATTTATTTTTGTAGCTATAGTGTCATAAATTAGGCACAAATCGAATATTTAAGCTAAAATCACATCAGCGAGATATCACACAACCCAGAAAAATCAAACCACTAATGTATATTGGTAATGAGATCTAAATTAAGAAAACAACTACTCATACTAACAAAAATCTACATACAAAATACCAACAATTAAATAAATCAATAGCAACAAATAAAAAATTGAGAGGGAAATTACAGAAGCCATTGGAGATGATAAAGATATGGATCGGATCATTTGCACTTGTAAGGTTAGGGTGAGGGACGCTATGAAAAGGAAGGCTGGTGAGTGGTAGTGGTGGTGGGCTGAGAAGTGAGCGAAGAAGATAGAGTTTGAGCGATGTGAGATAATTAGCGGCGGTGGTCTGATGAAGTAAGTATTAATAAAGATAGAGTATGCTAGTGAAAATAATTTGGGGCGGGGGAATTGTTTTCATTTTACGCCCAAATTGAGGATTATATGGACATGGGTTGTAATTTAATCCGATGTCCATTATAATGGACATGGGTTGAAAATAACAACCGATGTCCATATAATATAATTACATCAGACTTTTATAAAAATCCGATGTGCAAACTTATTACATCTGTTTTTTCAAAAATCCGATGTCCATCCACTGATGTTCTTGATGAATTCTGTAGTAGTGCACCAATTCCTAATCAAGTTATTTACCATTTCCTAATCTAGTTTTAGTAGGTTAATTATATTGTAATCCTTAATTCAATCTTAATCAAATCTCAATCTTTCTTTAATCATTCAAGTGTTCTTAGATTTAGTTGGGTAATTTGAAGACTATTTGGGTTTATTGAAGAATTGAAAACTCATCATCATTCATCAAGTGTTCTTCCATTGTTCTTTTCTTATTATTTGGATCATCCTTAAGTTGGTATAACCTCTTTTACCGTTTGCTTAATTATTGTTTATTACTTTACTCATTCACCATGTTTAACCTTGTTAGTATGATTGACACCCTTATTAGCATATTTACCATGATCATGAGTGAGTAGTCTTCTAGCTAGGATTAATGGTGGGGATTAGGGGAACTAATCTTGTAGTTTCAACTTATGCACATGTTATGCTTGATGAATTGCTTGATTGACAATCTAGCATGAATCTCTTATCCATTCAACAAGACTTGTAAGATATAAAATAACTCAAGGCTTGTTGACCATGCATATAGTTGAATAGGAAGAAACTAGGTGTTGTAAAGTCTTGAACGACTCGGCTTTGGGACCCAAATCTTCCTAGGAATTTTAAGACATAAACTAACTCGATTCCACAACAACAATAATTTGCTTGCATCTATGTAAACATGTTTGTATGATCTTCACCACGATTCCCCTATAAACCCATAACACCCCAGTGCCTTAATCAATTTTTTACAAACTCTACTTGTTTAATTGTTTTGTTTTGCTTTCATTTCTTTACATATCTTTGTTAAGTAGTTTAGATTGCAAACCTCAAACTCAACCCAATTTGTGACACCCTAAGACATAACTTTCTACAACCGATAAATCAATACAATACCCGTCCCTTGGGATCCGACCTTTACTTGCCACGCTACTAAGATTAGTTAGTCAAGTTTATAAATATTGTTTTGATTGGTTAGCTTAGACGACAAAGTTTAGACCGAATCAAAAATGGCGCCGTTGCCAGGGACAGTGTTCAATTGAATTGTTATCATTTGTTGTTTTTAGTTGTGTTTTTCTTAGCCTTGGGGAAGTCAAACTCCTTAAGGTAGTTTCAATTGCTTTCTAGTTGTTTGCTTTTTGCAGGTCTAGGAGATCACAAGGCGGTCTTTTGCCTATTGATCCCGAGATTGAAAGAACCTTGTCCAACATTAGAAGAACCGTTAGAGGAACTTCAACGAGTTTGGGTATTGGAGAACTTGTGGACATTGGTGTTGTCCAATCGGATAATGTTGAGTTTACCAACCCTTTTGCAAGAGAAGGAGAGGAAAACCCAATTCCAAACCAACTACAAAATCAACCTACAATGCCTAAATTTTCATCTTATTCCGTACCAACCGAGGAGAACCTACCAAATGGTACTCCAACACCACCCCACTTAACCGGTAATTTCATTGCCAAATCCGCATTCATATAATTAGTTGAGAGAAGTCAATTTGGAGGGATGTCTAGTGAGGATCCTTGATACGTGCTTTTTATATAGTCTTTATAGCCTTTTTCAGCACGTATTTCTATACATTTTTATACTGTTTTTATAGTATTTTGCCCTGAATTGGCTACTTTGGTTCGGTTTGTCCATTTTGTAGAAATCAACGCGAAAGTAGTGGAATCGTACTCTTTTTCGTCCTTTTTGCATGCATTTAGAGGAGACGGGATTTTCCAGAGTGAGATACTACGTTTGGAAGCATCATGGCACGGATTACGAGGCATTTAGGCGCGAACTTGAGGTGAAATGAAGTCAAAGTACTCGATCGAGCAGTTCTACTACTCGATCGAGTGGTTTTCACGTCCCAGGGTGGTCGATCGAGTGGTTTTCCACTCGATCCTTAGCTTGCAAAAAGACCAGTTACACGATCGAGTAACTTTCTACTCGATCGAGTAGATTTGCTGAGGTGTTTCCTCGATCGAGTGGTTTTAATCCACTCGATCAAGTGGTTTCGCTGATTATGGGCTTTAATTAGCCCGTGTTATGTTTTAATTCCGCAAAACTTATTTACTCTTCCTATTTAAACTTACATTAGTTAGGTTATTAGTATCAGATTTACTTACTACTTAGTTTTTTTTATCAAACTTTACTGTGTAAACCATTTCTCTTCACTGTAACCTTGTTCTTGGGATTGCTTTTGCTCGGATTTTGTTCTTTACGCCGGAATTCGCTTGATTGTAATTCCTTTCTCCTCTCTTTATAATAATTAATCTTTTGTTCGCTTTAATTCTTCATTTCATTGCATTTATTCTTTTGCCCTAATTCTCTTTTATGCTTTTTAATTGTTATTTCATTATGTTTACTGCTGGAATATTATCTGCTGTTAGTTTAGTTAGCGACATGAGCAACTAAACCCCTTTCATGTTAGGATTAGGGGATCTGCGATAGGAAAGTGACGATGTAGTAGATGAAATAGATGAATTAATTACAAGACTCTGTCACCATAGCAATTTAATTGTATTTATTCGACTTAGTTGAGTGCACACTTCTGAGTTAACCTTTAATCTGGCTAAAATTAATCCTAGATCGAAAGATTGGACTAAATAGGCCTGCTATGAACAGTAGACTACCCTGACGAGAATGAAAGTTAAGTTAGTGGTATTTTAGGATAGAAAGTGGACCGAAAGGACCTTTCAACATCCGTCTTACATTAATTAAATCGAGTCATTTACAATTTGAGTCACTGGACTACCGTAGTGAACCGAAATCCTGACATGTCCCTCTCTATCTGATAGTTTTATCCTTATTTCTCTGTTTTTATTGCTCTTGCCTTTATTTCTCTTTCCTTCAAAACTCGTAGTTTAGACAACAAATCAAACAACCCCTCCCCCCCCCCCCCTCCCATTTGTGACCAAATAGACGGACTACTACAAATATCTTGCCTCCCTGTGGAGATCGACCTGACTTCCCTAGCTATATAGTTAATTTAGTTAGTTTATTTTTGACAGGTACACGACAGACGTGTCAAATTTTGGCGTCGTTGCCGGGGAGGAAATTGCCCTATTTGTTTTCGTTCCGTTTATTTTATCCGTCTCAGGGAATTTTTATTCCTTGAGGCCGTTCTTATTAATTTCTTTCAGTGTTGTTTATGCCCAGGTCAGATAGGTTTGAATTAGTTTCAGCTGATACAGAGCCAGATAGATTATTCAGGCATAGACTCCGTCTGCAAAGGAAATCACGAAAGGAAGACTTGAGTACTTTCGAGCCAGAGCTACATCACTCTCTTTTCAAAGACAGTCCGATTTTTACAGTAAAGATGCCTAAGCTTTCCAGTCATTCAGTGCCTAAAGCATCCTTTATTCCGAAGGGTTTCAATCTCCAGACTGATGATGGGAATACATTCGACATCCATCCTTCTTATATCAATCTGGTGGAGAGGAATATCTATAGAGGTGTGGCTGGTGAGGATCCGAGGAAGCATATGGAGACCTTTACCGATTACTGTTCTACTATCCCCGCCACTAAGGGGGTAACTCAAGACAAGATTAAGGAAGTTCTATTTCCTTTCTCTTTAGCTGATTCACCAGGAGTGGTGATCGACTTGGACCGCACAGCTGCTGGGGTTACAGATTGGGAGTCTCTTGCTCTTGTATTTTACAAGAGATACTTCCCTCCACAACGCACCAATCTGCTGAGGGCCAAGATTACTAGTTTCAGACAGGCTCCCGATGAAAGTTTCTATGAGGCATGGTCGCGATTCAAGAAGTTGGCGAGGTCTATACCTCACCATGGTTTTGACCCATGGTTTTTAGCTAATCAGTTCTACAATGGGTTGTATGACGATCAAAGAGCCAAACTTGATGCGGCATCCAGTGGAAGATTCTAGGAGAATACAGATGACGATAAGGGATGGTCTCTTATTGAAGAGATGCCTAATCACAGTGCTGAGTATGGTAACCCGAGGGATGGGATTAGAACAGTTCATGCGGTTGATAAGCAGGTTTTGGCTCAGCTGGAGACCATGAATGCTAGATTTGACAAGTTGGAGTTACAAGCTGCTGGGGAGCCTCAGACGGTCCATGTTCTTACTAGAGTAGAGACCGTTTCATGTGAGAGATGTGGGAGTAATGACGGCCACACTGCTGTTGGCTGTCTTGTAGAGAAGGAACAAGTCCTTGCCTTTCAGCAATATAGGCAAGGGGGAGGTTCCTATTACAATAATCAAGGGGCAGTCCACCCCAATTTGAGGTGGACTAGTCAAAATGTGCTTAATCCTACACCTCCTCCGCACCAGCAGCAGCCTTATGTTCCTCCACATAAGAATCAACAAGGCTTCCAGAAGCCTCCTTCCTTTGCTCTTCCTAACCATGGTGCATCATCTTCCGGTGGGGTGAGTAAAATTGGTGAGCTTAAGTCTATGTTGCAAGCTTTTACAAAGCAATTTCAGCTGAGTGATCAACAGAAAGATGCGTCCATAAAGGCACTTGAAACTCAAGTTGCCCAACTAGCCATGAATCAATCCTTAAGAAAGCAGGGTCAATTACCAACTCAAAATAAGAAGAATCCACACGAGACGGTAAACTTGATAAATCTGAGAAGCGGTCGTTCTTATGAGGGACCGGAATTACAAAAATCAGACCCGAGGAGAGCTGTAACTGATGATGAACAATGTTCTGTCGAAGAAAGTGAGCTCACGGCAAAGCAAGTGCTCAATCGACTGGTTTCAGGTGGTCGATCGAGCATATTTGGGCAAGAAAGTGCTCGATCGAGTGGTTTTTCCACTCGATCAAGTGAACAGGAAGAGCA
The DNA here is from genome assembly GCF_048544455.1 of Silene latifolia. Classification (NCBI taxonomy): domain Eukaryota; kingdom Viridiplantae; phylum Streptophyta; class Magnoliopsida; order Caryophyllales; family Caryophyllaceae; genus Silene; species Silene latifolia. The sequence continues at coordinate 174,485,918 of NC_133538.1, forward strand.
GACTGATCGATCGAGTAGTTTATCTACTCGATCGAGTGAAGAGCAAAATGGAGTTACTCGATCGAGTGAAAATTTCACTCGATCAAGTGATATTATTGAAGATTCTACTCGATCGAATTGGTATATTGGTCGATCGAGTAGTTTTGATGACGGGAAGCTTATTCGAGAGCCTGCTAGTGCTCGTTTAAGCGATAAATCACCAGAAAGACCTCGTTCGAGAGGTAAGAAGTGTCCAAAGGATACAGAACTTGCTCCGGAAGATACATTGGAAGAGAGAAACAAGGGACTCGAGATACCTATCACGGTTCCCTTCCCGAGGCGGTTGCAGAATACTAAGGCTAATCAACAATTCGGCAAATTTGTCGAACTTCTGAAAAGCTTGGAAGTCACTGTGTCGTTCACTGAGTTGCTGACAAAGGTACCCTCTTATCTCAAGTTTATGAAAGAAATTTTATCGCGTAAGAGGAGTATTAGTGATAGTGAGACCGTAGCTTTGACTGAGGAGGGGTCAGCCCTATTTCAAAATAAGTTACCTTCTAAGCAGTCAGACCCGGGTAGTTTTTCAATTCCGTGTCATATCGGTAACTATTTGATTGATAATGCGCTATGCGATTTAGGCGCTAGCGTAAGTGTCTTACCGCTGTCTCTGACTAAGAGACTTGGTCCGACAAAGCTGAGTTGCACTAACATGACAGTCCAGATGGCCGACCGTAGTATATCACGGCCACTAGGTATAGTAGAAGACGTACCTGTGAGGATCGGGAGGTTCTTTATTCCCGTTGATTTCGTTGTCTTAGACATCCCCGAAGATGCACACACCCCTATTATCTTAGGGAGACCATTTTTGTCTACTGCTCGTGCAGTTATAGACGTCGGGGGCAAGACTTTGACCTTTCAGGTAGGGGACGAGGAGCTAATTTTTCATCAGTCTAAGTCCCAGAGGGCTCCCATTCAAGCTCAGCCTTGCAATGCTCTCTCTTCTATTAATCCTACTATTGACACTCCAGTTGAAAATTTGGAGTATTGTGCTGCAATTGTTACCCCTCCGCCTCAGACTGAGAGCAAAAAGGAGGATAGTTCGTCTGTTTTCCTTGTTGCAGGTACAAATGAAAGCAATGAAGGAGCTGTCAAGGGACATGGTGCAATTACGGTCAATCAAATTGGAGATGATGACGCTACAGCCGGTGATAGAGGAGAAAGGATGAGGAAGGTTCGCGCTTATGTGGATGTGAACTACTCCCCTCCTACCGTTTCAAATGATAATTCATGCTCATGGAAGTTGAAGAGGACAGTCAACGTTGCTGAGATGACGTCCTCCAGTCAGGAGCCCTTCAAGGGGCCACTGAATTACATTGGGAATTAAGTGGGGAAATGCCCCGTGTAACAATTTGTAATAGATAATTTTTGAATTTTCCGCTGAATTTATTTTTGCTTTTAATTAGGACAATTAGTTTATAGACTGTTTTTAGCGTAGAACTAAGACTATAGACTGTTTATATGCATATTTGGTATGTTGGGATACTTTTGCACGTGTTTTTATGCAGGTTTGGGGAAGTTTTACGCATCCCAAGGGAAGAATATACGAAATTCAAGAGCGTACGCGAGAAAAGAGCTCGATCGAGTACTTTTTGTACTCGATCGTGTGAAAAATTGGTCGACCGAGTGCTTCATCTGGTCGATCGAGTAAAGCAATAAGTGGGACTTCTTGATCGAGTAGAATTCTACTCGATCGAGCAACTGGATCATCAAAAGCCCTCGATCGAGTAGTTTAAAACCACTCGATCGAGTGGAATTGAAAAGGGACGCAGGGAGTTTTACTTTGAACTTCTTATTTTTGGTTTCTTTTTCATTTGTCCCTAATTTTTCGTCTAAACACCCCTAATTGCGACACAAAATCCCCCAAATCCCCAATTTTTCGTGCCCAATCTCCAAATCCGCCACCTACAATATCTTGCTAGTCAATTAATCTCTCACAGCCCCTTATTTTCCCCTTGATTGGTGTCCATTTACACGGTTTTCGAAGAAGGTTAGGGTTTGCGGTTTTTAGCTTGAAAAATCGCTAGTTTTCCTTGTTTGATTGAAGATTAATTGCAATTGTAGGATTTCTATCATCAAGTAAGTGATTTCTACTTCCTCATTGCTTTTTAATTTCGTTATTTCTAATTATATTGAGGTAAATTGTTCCTAGGGTTTTGAAAATCCATGGTTGGTCAATTTTTTTCGACTTTCATTGTGTTTATTGCCCTTGTTTATCTTGCTTGATGATCAACCCCAATTCCTCACTGTCTGTAGCATGTCTTTTTCGAATTTCACATGATTTTCGCGATTTGGGTTCAGGACAGTCGAAATTTTCGACTGTCAGACAGGCCATTGCTGCTGTCATTTGTCTGGTTAGCTTCCTTGTTGCGATATTGCTGCTGATTGTAGACTGTTACCACACCCATGTCGATGCTTAACATGCTTCCAGTCGAATCTTGCGCGAATTTTTCGCGATTAGGGTTTTTTTGATCGAAATTCTTGACCGTCGACGGGTTTGCATGCTTTCTTGACCTAATTAACCTCAGTGTTGTTTACATGCTGTTGTTGTTGACTGTTATGCCCGCCTTATCGCCATTTACATGCTGCTTTTCGATTTTGTTTGAGGAATTGTTGGGAATTTGTTGGGAATTATATGCTGCAGGTCGAACTTTTCGACTGGTAGGGGAGTTTTTCTGGTTTAACATGCTGTTTTCCTGCTGTTTTAGCCTCTGTTAGCCATTGTTATCTTATCATATCCTATGTCCCTTGTTACAGGATGGAGTCTAGTTCTCTACCTTCTACCAGCTCCACTTCTAGCCCGTCTTTGTCTGAGACAATGGCCCCTGCTGTTGCCACTGTCTCCACTTTAGTGACTACCGCAGCCCCAGTGTTCCTAGTTTCGGCTGCCGGTACAGTTTTTGCTCCAGCTAGCTCAGTTCAGGCTGCCACTTCCTCTACGGTCACCACCACAGCTAGCACTGCTGCTAGTTCTTCTTCAGTGGTGGCCATAGCAGCCCCTACTCCTACATCAGCCCCTACTTTTACTCCTGTGGTGGACTCGCCAGCAGCCGCGGATGCTTTTAGAGCAGCCCTGGTCCCTCACACTGTCTCTAGACGGGCTACTACTTCGGATTCCGGAGGCCGGGGTCGCAGACAGTCTCGTTCTGCACCAGCTCCAGCCACTTCTACCTCTGCTTGTCCGAGGGGACACTTCCCTCGACTCTCACCCAGATTATCCGCAGGTACATTTTGTTAACGCTTTACATCGTACGAAATTTTATAACCTGCTAGGCTGTGTGCATGTTCCTTCCCGTTTTCTAGAGAAAATGGCACTTGTGAGACTCGGCATTTACAAGTCGGTTTGTGACTTACTGCGGGCCACGGGGATGGCCAGGCTCATCACTATGAGCGGCCGTACTTTTCTGGAGCTGAGCCTCGAGTTTCTTAGCTCCTTTACCTTCTCTTCAGGGGCACACGATGCTGACCCCTCTAGTTCGTCAGTGTCCTTCCGGTTGTTTAACCGGACCTTTCCGATGACCTTAGGGGAGTTTGGTAGGTTACTTGGCCTTACCTCTACGGACACAGTTGCCGCCCCTAGGACGGTCTACCGTCAGCTCTGGAGAGCCCTGGCCCACACCACTTTTCAGGAGCGAAAGCTCCAACAGGTCCACCTCCCCGCTGTTCGTTGTTTCCTTAGACTGATGGGGAGCACTATTTTCGGCCGAAAGGAGCCGAACAACATCACAAACACCGAGCTCTCCATCCTGGGCGGTTACCTGAACATCGACTGTGAGGGTCCCTTTACCCTCAACATAGCTTACTTGACCGCCCAGTACCTTCAGAGCCAGCGGAAGAAGGAGACGGGAACCATTGCCTGCGGTGGCATAGCCACCATTCTTGCCCGTTCCCTCATCCCCGTTTGGCCTCGTGACCTGCAATACCTCCAGGGAGGGAGGTTACTAAGTCTGGATGCCATGCTTTCTCAGCATTGGCTTACCCCAGACTACCAGACATGGAAGATAGACGGCTTCATGTCTGTAGACTTACCTTGTGAGACTCTCCTCCGTCTAGAGCCCCTTCCTACTGTTGCTAGGGGCGCCCGCCTACTGATACGGTCGTTCTGTACCAAAAATAAATACCTAAATACTACTAACAGAAGTCAGCGGTAAGTAGGGTCGATCTCCACAGGGAGGTGGTTTACTATCTATTTGTCTATTTATCTGTCTAATGTCACAATGCCGGGGGTTTGATTGATTTGGACTAACTAAACTACTGAAGCTAAAGGCAAGAGAAAAGGGATAAAGGAAATTAACAATAAGAGGAAGGAAATATGCTAGGAATCGGTCTACCGTGGCAGCTATACTATCGGGTATACTGAGACGATTAAACTATTGATAAGAAGGGCTATGGTCGTCACCTTTCGGTCCTTAAACCGCCCTAGAGCGTAAATAGCTTAGCTTTCGCCCTCACTACAATACCTTATTGTAATTAAGCAAGCCTTCCTTTCCAATCTTTCGATCCAGGTCGGGGTTAACTAGATAAATTGGTCTCCTGCATGCATACATTCAACCTGATAACAATTAAATTGCCTAATACAATTCTTACGCCAGACTAATCTATTCAAGTCAATTATAACATGTTGCTACCATGGCTTCCCTAATCCTAGCATACTAAGAGATTTAGCTACGCATAATTAAATAAGCAATGACAAGAATTAAAGAGGAAATAAGCATTAAAAGAGAGTAAGGGAAAGATTACTGAATTAATGGTCCGGAAACAGAGAAGAACAAAAGTAACAGTAGCCAAAGTAACGTAATAAAAGTGTCAGGGGGAGAAAAGAGAGAGTTTAAATGTCGTCCTAATCTTATTCATCCTAAAACCACTCGATCGACTAAAGGCTATTATTGAACTGGTCGATCGACCAGAAAAACTACTCGATCGACTATTTATTCATCCTAAAACCACTCGATCGACTAGAAAAGCACTCGATCGAGTGGAAACTAACTTCAGCAGCTCATTAATTCACGTTAGTTGACTTTGACTTATCCTTTTAGCTCCCGAAGCACCTTCACGCATCCCAAGACAGCTATATTTCCCGCTCCAAATTATCTCTTCCTCCAAATGCATGCAAAACGGACGGTAAATGGCATGAATCTACTACTTTATGGTCCATTCCTGCAAATAAGACAAAATAACCCAAAGTAGCATATTCGGGGCATTTCGTAGCATAAAACCACGATAAAAGCATAGAAATACGTGCATAAAATAGGCTAAAAAGACTATATAAAATGCACGTATCAAATCTCCCCAAACCAAACCTTTACTCGTCCCCGAGTAAACTAAAATGCAACTAATGGAACGAAAAAAGATTACTCAAAGCTAGCTACAAATGCCCACTTAAGTCAATTTAATGCAGACAAACTAACACTTATAGCTAAATAGTCAAATGCAAACGAGTTATAGGATGTTCATAAAATAGCTGAACTGTCGACCTTGCAAGACCTTTAATAATGGACTCTCACGGGTCACTCTTCTCTCATGAAGCAAAGGGTGAACAAATATATATATATAAGAGAGAAAGAAAAATAGTCGCTCACCTAGACTACGACCCACATAAACATGCATGCAACTAATATGATAGACAATTCTAGCTACCAAACATACATTCCAACCAAACAAGGTCCTGTCACAGCCGAGGGCTTACAAAAATATGGTAAAGTGAGGCAATGGGTAAGAAAAGGCAAAACATTTATGGGAATGTGGAGGTATAGGTGATCAAGCTAGTACCTAAACAAAACCATATATCGACATCCGATTCCAACTCAATTATGAATTAAGCACATGCCCTTTATTTGGCACAAAACTCACCAAACCGAACTGAAAATACTCCTCAAAAGATACAAATAAAGCATAGGAGCGAAACCGACTAATCAACAAACAACATCTCCTTTTTTCAAATTTTTCCTTTCTTTTTCTATTTTTCGGTTTCTTCTTTTCTTCGTTTTCATTTTCGAATTCCTTTTTTTTCAACTTTTTTTTTCCACGTCTTTTTCATCATCCTCCTTTTCTTCATAAGTTACCAACTCCGAATCAATAGATGCAAGCCAAACTTGATACAATAGACAATATACCGCAGAATAATCTAAACTAGCTTGACAAGGCAGGCTAAATTTGGAATGTAGCTAAGGGTCAACAGGCAAATTTGGCTAATGTGGAGTTTATGGGTAAAAATGAAAGGAAAGGGAAATTGTAAGCACCTCCCTACATGTGACACCAACCACTAACCCGAATGTATGAAGGCAAAAAGCAATTGAATTTCATATACGTGCAAATTGATGATACATGTTATGCAAGGAGTAACTACTCACAATCCTACATGAAACCGGTCATAAATGACACCAGTTTATAAGGCTCTAATTCCTTAGGAATTATAAGTAGGTTGCCAAAATTTCAGGTCAAGTCTATTCGTTCAGCTAAATTAAACATTAACTCGTAGATATGCAATAAGACAAAGCTAAAATATAACAGTCTAATGCAAGGCTTAAGCAAAAAGACAGATATAGTGCAATTTCATCATTGAAATCTACCGTTCCGACTCAACCTATATGCAAAAATAAACATGATTTTTTTTTTTGAATTTTAACAATTTTTCAATTTTTATGGAATTTTTGAATTTTTAATAAAAATAAACAACAATGCAATACAAAAATTAAACGAGATAACAGAAATGCAAATAAAAACAATATGTAGACACAGATATGGATGCATAACCTCCCCAAACCAAACCGTACAATGCCCCCATTGTACCAAAACATGGAAAGGAAATGCAAACTGAAGGAGAAAGAGAGTAAATACGGAAAAACTCACAAAATGCGCGAATAAAGGGACCTCCCCAAACCGACCATGAACATGGGAGGTTGCTAAAAGGCCCGAAAAACCGTCTCAGGAAGCTAATCCAAGTCAAATACACTCGATAGCATATGAACAGTAGCTGATCGAGTAAAATGGGCGTCTAAAAACTGCTCGATCGAAAGGAAAGGCAGTCGATCGAGTAGTTCTCTATTCTGCAGGTGGTCGATCGAGTAAATTAATCACTCGATCGAGTGAATCCATCAGCTAAAGTGCTCGATCGAGTAGAAAAACTACTCGATCGAGTGATTCTCAGCGTGTTCCTGCAAAATGCAAATAAAACAGCCCGCAAACTAACTAAACAAGCATACTAAGATAGTCTATGGTATAAAAACCATTTATTACAACTGAAATTAAATAAAATGTAAAATAAAATTCTCCGGGTTGCTTCCCGGGTAGCGCTAGCTTCAGTCAGGTCCCAGCTCGACCTTCTTTTCTTCGAGCCTCTCTAATTAATCACAATCGAAACAGCTCAAAGCGCGCAGCAATAAATCGTAAATATGCGCATGTGCTACACAGAAGCATAAGTAGCACCCAAGTGGAATAAAGAAATAGGAAATAAAAGTATGTAAACATTTAAGTCTAACAAATTTCCTATGCGAGCTCCTAAATTTATCCACAAAATGTAGGAGCGCGGGAGCAATTGACGACAAAGTGGGGTTCCATTTCAGATTAACAAAATTAAGACGACAAGGATGGTGAGAAATCGCTAATTTATTCGTCCACATATGAGGAGGTATAGCTTTAAAAGAAGAAGTACGAATCAAATGAGGCAAAATACTATTAAAACAAACAATAATAAAATTATCGTTTACAACCTCAGGTTGGTCGCTCCCAATGACTGAATCATAGATAAAAGAATTTATTACCTCTTCCGTGCTAGGAGTAATTACCGACTCAGCTGCTTCTTCATCAATCTCCTTAATGGATTTCATCCCGTAAATCTCAGCCTCCAGCGCATCCAACTCGGCTTTGAATAGGGGAGACTCACTGTATCCATTATCATCATCAAAATCGTCATCTAGATCAAACCCATATGACGAATCAAAACTCCCAATGGCCAATTCAGTCGATCGAGCAGAATAATCACTCGATCGACCAATTTCCTCCTGAATTCCACTCGATCGAGTGGAAATATCACTCGATCGAGCACTTTCTCCTGGAAAATCACTCGATCGACTAATATTAGTCACTCGATCGAGTGATTCCTCATGTACAGGGCTGAAATCCTCGTGTAAGGCAGTGAAATATGATAGAAACTCGTCGTCCGAGTCATAAAAGTCATCCTCGGCATTGGGCAACACGGTTTCCTCAGGGGAAAAACCGCTCTCAGCAAGGTAAACCTCTTCTTCTTGCATCTCAGCTGCTAACTGAGCAATGTCAGTTTCGAGCTTATCAATGCGCGCGAAAAATCGTCAATCATAATCTTGCCTCACTCGCATTTGAGATGCAAGTGTCTCCAATAAAGATTTCAGCTCCGCAATTTCTTCTTCTTGTATATCAGGAGGATCTTGTTGCGGTGGCCATTGATAGGGTGGATGTGGTGGCACAACTATATCTGCTTGACTAGCTCGACTACGCTGCTTGAACGCGTAAACTTCGTCATTCTCTGCCAAACAAAAAACTGCATCATGCCCAGCAGCACCACATCTTCCACAGTAAATCACCTGCTGTGCCATATAATGGGACATCGGTGATGGGTCAAAGGTACTCAAGCCTTCCCTTTGACAATCTTTCACCTAGAACTGTCTAGGTAGAACCTGTAAGGCCTATCAAAACAGCACTCAAGGAAAAAGATTAGAACGGCCTCAAGGGAAAAATCCCCTGAGGCTAAAAACAGATAAAATGAAATAAATAATTAAATAGATGCCTCCCCGGCAACGGTGCCAAAATTTGATACGGTCGTTCTGTACCAAAAATAAATACCTAAGTACTACTAACAGAAGTCAGCGGTAAGTAGGGTCGATCTCCACAGGGAGGCGGTTTACTATCTATTTGTCTATTTATCTGTCTAATGTCACAATGCTGGGGGTTTGATTGATTTGGACTAACTAAACTACTGAAGCTAAAGGCAAGAGAACAGGGATAAAGGAAATTAACAATAAGAGGAAGGAAATATGCTAGGAATCGGTCTACCGTGGCAGCTATACTATCGGGTATACTGAGACGATTAAACTATTGATAAGAAGGGCTATAGTCGTCACCTTTCGGTCCTTAAACCGCCCTAGAGCGTAAATAGCTTAGCTTTCGCCCTCACTACAATACCCTATTGTAATTAAGCAAGCCTTCCTTTCCAATCTTTCGATCCAGGTCGGGGTTAACTAGATAAATTGGTCTCCTGCATGCATACATTCAACCTGATAACAATTAAATTGCCTAATACAATTCTTATCGCCAGACTAATCTATTCAAGTCAATTATAACATGTTGCTACCACGGCTTCCCTAATCCTAGCATACTAAGAGATTTAGCTACGCATAATTAAATAAGCAATGACAAGAATTAAAGAAGAAATAAGTATTAAAAGAGAGTAAGGGAAAGATTACTGAATTAATGGTCCGGAAACAGAGAAGAACAAAAGTAACAGTAGCCAAAGTAACGTAATAAAAGTGTGGGGGAGAAAAGAGAGAGTTTAAATGTCGTCCTAATCTTCCTATTTATAAGAAAATAGGATTTGCTAAACCTAATTAACAGAATTAAAGCTAAAAAGCCCAGCCCATAGCGAATCCACTCGATCGAGTGTAATAAAACCACTCGATCGAGTAAACTCACCTAAAACCTGCTCGATCGACTGAATTAGGTACTCGATCGACTAAAGGCTATTATTGAACTGGTCGATCGACCAGAAAAACTACTCGATCGACTATTTATTCATCCTAAAACCACTCGATCGACTAGAAAAGCACTCGATCGAGTAGAAACTAACTTTAACAGCTCATTAATTCACGTTAGTTGACTTTGACTTGTCCTTTTAGCTCCCGAAACACCTTCACGCATCCCAAGACAGCTATATTTCCCGCTCCAAATTATCTCTTCCTCCAAATGCATGGAAAACGGACGGTAAATGGCATGAATCTACTACTTTATGGTCCATTCCTGCAAATAAGACAAAATAACCCAAAGTAGCATATTCGGGGCATTTCGTAGCATAAAAGCATAGAAATACGTGCATAAAATAGGCTAAAAAGACAATATAAAATGCACGTATCACCTACTACCACTGCCTGACCTTCACCTTCCACGTCGACCACCTCCTGATGCACCCGCCGCCAAGAAGCGGCGTCTTGAGACCAGAGAGGGGTCTACACCTTCCGGGAGCAACCAGCCTTCCACGGCTGCTCCCGCTCCAACCCCTACTCCCACTACTACTACCACTCCCACTCCCACTGACCAGGCACAGACTCAACCGGACCTACTGGCTACTTTTGTACCACCACCTCCCTTTGTGGCGCCCGCGGTCCTAGACCAAGGGGGCGCCGTTTACGGTTTGTTGCTAGAAGTTGCAGCGCGTCAGGCTCGTATGGAGAGGGACTTGGCTCTAGCCTTGCACCCTCTGTACGAGTACAACTTGCGGCGGCACCGACCGATCCCAGAGGGTTGGCCACACCCTTCCTTCTTCCGGTACCCACCTGAGGGGTACCCAGTGTCTGAGGAGGAGGAGGACGAGGACCCGGAGGTGGCAATGGAGAGAGCTCGTGCTAAGGAGCGGAGGAGGAGAGAGGAGGAGAGAGACCCGGAGTACACGGTGGTGGACGACGATGGTGACGACGACGACGAGTAGCTACTGGTCTACTCACTTCCCCAGTTTTCTGGCTGGTTTGGGGAAGTTCATATTTTGTATGTATCTCTTACTCTTTTATTTTGTCTCCTTTTAATTTTGTTTTTCTTTTATTTTGGTTGTATATTCCCATTTCTCCGTATATATCTGCTGGTGTATGCTGGAGGACAACGAGGGCGTTGTCCGTTTTGGTTTGGGGAGGGTATTGCATCCTTTTGAGTATGCATTTGTATTTGTTTTTGCATTCACGTTTATTTTTCAGCATGCATTGCTTATTTATTTCATTAAAAATTCAAAAATCCAAAAAAATTAGAAAATTTCAAAAAAAAAATAAAAAAACTTCACGTTTACTTTTGCATATAGGTTGAGTCGGAACGGTAGATTTCCATGATGATAATGCACTATAACTTGTCATTTTACTTGAGCCTTGCACTTTATTGATAATTATTAGCTTTGTCATACGCATAGTCTACGAGTTTATGTTCAAATATAGCTGGCTGTTTAGACTTGAACTGAAAAATTGGCAAACTACTTGAAAATTCTGAGTTTTAGAGCCTTATAACTGGTGACATTCATGACCAGTTCATTAGGAATTGAGAGTAGTACTCCTTGCATAGCATGTTCATCTTTTTTGCACTTTTATGACATTCAATTTCTCGTCAAATGCATATATTCGGGTTTGTGGTTGGTGTCACATGCAGGGAGGTGCTTGCAAATTCCCATTTCTTTCTATTTTTCACCCATTTAGCTCCACATTAGCCAAATTTGCCTTTTTGACCCATTAGCTACATTCCAAATTAAGCCTGCCTAGTCAAGCTAGTTAGTATGTTCTTTTGGGTACGAGTTTTCATTTGCATTTTGGCCCGTTTTTCCATTGTATGGAGTCGTTGGAAAATTGAGAAAGGAGGAAAAAGAAAAAAAAAAAAGAAATGAAAAAGAAAGAAAAAGAAAACGTGAGAAAAAGAAAGAAAAAAAATGAAAAAAAATGAAAAAAAAAAGAGCTGAAAACGTGAGATCAGGAAGAAAAAGAAAGAAGTTTGAAAAAAAAGAATTGTTTGTTTCAGTTAGTTATTTCAGACGGTGTTTAAAAAGGGAAGTTTGTGACCGTCTGACTCCTCCATTCTTATTCTATATTTTTAAGGAGATTGTGTTTGAGTTTAGTGAGCTTTGTGCCAAATGAAGGGCACTTGTACTTAGTTTTTCGGTCAGTTGAGATTCGGATGGTTTTATTATGGTCCCGTTAGGAACTAGCTTGACGCTTTTACCTCCACTTTTCCATAACATGTTTTGCCCTTTCTCACCTGAACCTCACTATTCCCAAATTATTTGTAAGCCCTCGGTTTGAATTGGACATTATTGGTTGGAGTGTGTGCATTAGTACTTGAATTGTCTTTCATTTTTGTTGCATGCATGCTATGTAGGTCGCAGTTAGGTGAGTGACTGCCTTTCCTTCTCTCTTTTACATATTATTCACCCTTTGCTTCATGAGAGAAGAGTGACCACGAGAGAGTCCGATTTTGTTGGTCTTGCAAGGTCGATAGGTTGGCTATATTTCTGAAAAGCTTATAATTTGTTTGCGTATTGACTGCTTAGCTTTAACTGTTAGTTTCTGTTGCATTAAATTGGTTCAAGTAGACAAGTTAAGCTAGCTCTGAGTTATCATTTCCATTCCATTAGTTTAGTTTTGAGTTTACTCCAGGACGAGTAAAGGTTCGGTTTGGGGAGATTTGATACGTGCTTTTTATATAGTCTTTTTAGCCTTTTTCAGCACGTATTTCTATGCATTTTTATACTGTTTTTATAGTATTTTGCCCCGAATTGGCTACTTTGGTTCGTTTTGTCCATTTTGTAGAAATGAACGTGAAAGTAGTGGAATCGTACTCTTTTTCCTCCTTTTTGCATGCATTTAGAGGAGACGGGATTTTCCAGAGTGAGATACTACGTTTGGAAGCGTCATGGCATGGATTACGAGGCATTTAGGCGCGGACTTGAGCTGAAATGAAGTCAAAGTACTCGATCGAGCAGTTCTACCACTCGATCGAGTGGTTTTCACGTCCCAGGGTGGTTGATCGAGTGGTTTTCCACTCGATCCTTAGCTTGCAGAAAGACCAGTTACTCGATCGAGTAGATTTGCTGAGGTGTTTGCTCGATCGAGTGGTTTTAATCCACTCGATCGAGTGGTTTTAATCCACTCGATCGAGTGGTTTCGCTGATTATGGGCTTTAATTAGCCCGTGTTATGTTTTAATTCCGCAAAACTTATTTACTCTTCCTATTTAAACCTACATTAGTTAGGTTATTAGTATCAGATTTACTTACTACTTAGTTTTTTTTATCAAACTTTACTGCGTAAACTATTCCTCTTCACTGTAACCTTGTTCTTGGGATTGCTTTTGCTCGGATTTTGTTCTTTACGCCGGAATTCGCTTGATTGTAATTCCTTTATCCTCTCTTTATAATAATTAATCTTTTGTTCGCTTTAATTCTTCATTTCATTGCATTTATTCTTTTGCCCTAATTCGCTTTTATGCTTTTTAATTGTTATTTCATTATGTTTACTGCCGGGATATTATCTGTTGTTAGTTTAATTAGCGACATGAGCAGCTAAACCCCTTTCATGTTGGGATAGGGGATCTGCGATAGGAAAGTGACGATGTAGTAGATGAAACAGATGAATTAATTACAAGACTCTGTCACCGTAGCAATTTAATTGTATTTATTCGACTTAGTTGAGTGCACACTTCTGAGTTAACCTTTAATCTGGCTAAAATTAATCCTAGATCGAAAGATTGGACTAAATAGGCCTGCTATGAACAGTAGACTACCCTGACGAGAATGAAAGTTAAGTTAGTGGTATTTTAGGATAGAAAGTGGACCGAAAGGACCTTTCAACATCCGTCTTACATTAATTCGTCTGAGTCATTTACAGCTGAGTCACTGGACTACCGTAGTGAACCGAAATCCTGACATGTCCCTCTCTATCTGATAGTTTTATCATTATTTCTCTGTTTTTATTGCTCTTGCCTTTATTTCTCTTTCCTTCAAAACTCGTAGTTTAGACAACAAATCAAACAACCCCCCCCCCCATTTGTGACCAAATAGACGGACTACTACAAATATCTTGCCTCCCTGTGGAGATCGACCTGACTTCCCTAGCTATATAGTTAGTTTAGTTAGTTTATTTTTGACAGGTACACGACAGACGTGTCAATCCTCATTTGCATATGGAGATTTTTTTTACTATTGTGATGTAATTTCTCAAACGGGGTAACTCAAGACCAAATTCGATGGGTATTGTTTCCTTTTTCCTTGATCGGAGTTGCAAAGCAATCGTTAAAGAGCCTAGACAAGGCCACTCTTGGAATTGATTCATGGAAGAAGTTAGCACTTGCCTTTTACAAGAAGTTCTATCCTCCGGAGAAAACTAACATGTTAAGAGCCTAAATCACCAGGTTCAAACAAAGAGATGAAGAGTCCTTATATGAAGCATGGGAAATATTCAAAGATACATGTCGCTCTTGTCCTCATCATGGACTAAGTGAATGGTTCCTTGTTCAACAATTTTGGAATGGATTGTATGAAGATTCTAGGAATGTGCTCAACATGGGCTCTAATGGAAGATTCACAGAGGTTGATGACAACCAAACTTGGGCAAAAAGAGAGGAGATGGCGGTTTATAACTCTCAATATAGTAGGCCAAGAAAAACTACTAGGGGAGGGAGACATGAAGTTGACTCCGGCACACAATTGAGTGCCGATTTGGGTGCCCAACTAAGTGCCCATATTGACACAATAAACTTGAAATTTGAGAAAGCCATGGCCAAGCTCAATTACGCTTCTCAATCACCCAAACAACATGTCAATGCCATGGTGACGACTTCCTCTATCCCAAATGGAGTGTGTGAGAATTTTGGAACCTTGGGACATGATCAACAAGAATGTAGGGGCACAAGTGAGCAAGTGAATGCTTTCCAAGCATACAAGAATGGCACCCCTGACTCCAACTATTACAATAAAAATACCAAATTCCACCCAAACTTCTCATACAAAAGCCAAAATGTCGAAAACCCTCAACCCACATACACCCCAATTCCAATGAGAAATCATACTCAAAAACCATACTTTAACCAAAACCAAACCTCTTACAATGAACCCAATGACCAAGCTTTTGATGTTCAAAAAGCGGTCTTCCAAATGCAAAAGAGCCAACAAGATTTCTTTGCTCAAATGCAAAGGGATAGCCAAGCCAAAGACACTACAATCAACAATACCCTTGCTCATACCAAGATATTGGAGACTCAATTGTCCCAATTGGCCTCTTCAAGTTCTCAAAGACAAAAAGGACAATTACCTCCTCAAGGTAATCCTCCTACAAGACATGAGACCATCAATGCCATCCACTTGAGGAGTGGTGTAAGACATGAAGGACCTAAGATGCCAATTGAAGAGAATATTGTTGAGGAGAATGTCAAGCAAAGTGATGTGATTGAACCATTGAGAAGAAATCCTAAGGTCGTAGAGCTAACTACCAATGACTCATCAAAAAAGAGAAATGAGGAGAAGGCCAAATAAGTGGAGAGAGAGCCTATTGTGATTAGACTTTAATTCCCAAGTAGCCAAGCCAAGCCCAAGCTTGATGAACAACTTGGAAAGTTCATGGAGATTGTGAAGAACTTAGAGGTTTTTATACCATTCACGGAGCTAATCCACTATGTTTCGGCCTATGCAAAATACATGAAAGATATCCTTACCAAGAAGAAGTCCATAAGGAAGTTGGAAACCATCGCCTTCACAAAGATTAGTAGTGCAATTTTTCAAGGGAATTCCCCATCTAAACTCAAGGATCCGGGAAGCTTCTGCATTCCATGTACCATTGGTGAAACGACAATCAACAAGGCACTATGCGATCTAGGTGCAAGTGTTAGTATCATGCCATATTCGGTATGTGAAATACTAGGAGTGGGAGAGCTCAAATGCACAAACATGACCTTACAAATAGCGGACCGAACAACAAAAAAACCACTAGGGGTATGGGAAGATGTACCCGTGAGAGTTGGAATGTTTTTCATACCGGTGGACTTTGTTATTGTTGACATGGAGGAAGATTCCAACATTCCAATCATTCTAGGAAGACCGTTCCTATACACCGCCAGAGCGGTGATCGATGTAAAGCACGGGATGCACACACTTGAAGTTGGTGATGAAACAATCACCTTTAATCTTGATAAAACTATGAGAGCTCCCAACTTGCTTGAGCCATGCTTTATGGTTGATCACTATACTTGGGAAGGTGACAAGAAGAAGGTGGAATCTCCATTAAAAAGTCAAGTGAAAGATGGAAATCTCAAAGAGAAGGGCAAAGAAACGCCGCCCAATTAGAAGAAAGATATTGATGATGTTTGAATGGTTGTATTCGGAGAGCATGGGATTTTTCACAACAAGAATGAGAGTTTTCAAAGCTCACCCATGACAAGTATAGATGGAGGCCTCATTGGCCATGTTAAGAAGGAAGAGGAGTTGCTCTTGTCAACTCATAATCCACCAAACATAGGGAAAGAAGCAACGGAAGTGTGTGGTCTATGGGATGACGAGTTTGAAGGACTTGTTAACCCATACATTGGGAATGCTATGACTCTAGAACAAGGAAATGTAGACGCTTGTCACCTCTTTGACTCGGATTACTACATGGATAAAGACAACAATGTGCCAAGGCGTTGATCAACATCAACAACGTCCTTGATTTACCCCCTTGACACCCTCAAGAGAAGGAGAGTTTGGTGGACTCCTCCCTAAACCACCATTTGTAAATATTCTAAACCCTTAACTTGCATTTCTTTTAACTTGTACATTATTTAATTTTTGCAATGCATTTTATATGCCTTGTTGTTTAACTTGTGTAACAAGAGAGCAAGTGAGGGAAGGATTTTAATGTGTTTTGAATGTGTAGTGTTTGATGATCAAGTGCGGGGAAGTAATTTATTACGCTAACCAAGCCTTTGTAGTGCAACCCATAAGAATTGAAGAAGAAAATGGCACGGGAAAAGAATCCCCACGAGCAGACCTGAGCCCGTGAGGATTGGAGTAAGGCAAAATCTAAAATTGTGTGCTGGGAAGGAATATGCTCATCCCCAGATCGAGACGAGCGTCCAAGACTTCAACCCAGGTGTCCTAAGCTCAAGCTGCCCGTCTCCAGAGTGCAATTTTTGCACTGTCCAAAAATCTGCCCGCCTGCACTACATGACGCCCGTCCTGACCTATTACTTAACCATAACACGGGATTTTTCTATCCTTAATTCTTCATCTTCTTCAAACACAAACACACATTTTCCCTCACTACAAACATCAATCATCTCATCCAAAAACACAATTTCATCAACCAAATTCACCATAATCTAGTGCAAACTTACTCTAAACAAATTTAAATCACTCCTTATCAACAATAGGACCTCTCAACATCAAAATCTCCACTAAATTCAATCAAAATTTCTAGGGTTAGGGTGAAATCCGAAAACCCCAAATTGATTGCAAATTCGATTGAAATTGGAAGAAGGAAGGAGCATTCAAGCTTAATCTGGGTTTGTTGATATCAACTTGAAAGGAGGAACATCATGGCAAGTACCAAAGGCAATAAAAAGGCACCCTAAGCCCGAACATTATCCAAGAGGCAACAAGCTCTTGCTTCAAAGGCAATACTAGTGGTTCAACATCAAAGGGAGCATGCTAGGAACACCATTGGTGCTATTGGAAAGGTTAATACCACTGTCCCGGAAGTTGAGCATGGAAGATCATAGATCCATATTAGACTCTCTAATAAAACTTAAATTGTCTCATAATTTATCATTTTGGTGATCTATGTAACATGCATGCAAATATAAAAGCATAAAAAGAAAGTTAAGGAAAAACAGTTTCCTTACATAGATTATAATGGTAATATGGGCACAATCAAGTTCTCCTACCTTGATTGTTTTTGAGCTTAAAACAAAAGGATGATCCTCTTAAAAAAACCTTCAAAAAGAAAGCCTCCTTCAAGTAGCACCCAAGAACTACACCCACAAATTATCTTACAAATACTAACTAGATATTTGTAAAACTAACCCTTGATAATATGTTAATATTACTAACAATCTTAGTAATAATATATTTTGTATACTAACAATCATAGTAAGAGATGATATTTATTTTAGAGAGAAGATAGATAAATTTTGTTCACATGCAAAATAAAGTGAGCAAGCATGTAGCAAAATGAACAAAATTGGTCTATATGGCGGAAGGGGGCCGGGTAGGTGAGAGGGTGAGTGGAGTGATATTTTATCTTATTTGTGTCAATCTTACATCACATGCAAAAAATGATTATAAGATAACTTATGGAAGTATCACAAGTAAAGTGAATGATTGTGTTTCTAATCATCCACAATACTCTATTTTACACGGTCCAATTGCCCATTTACGGGTCCATATCGGTTCTTATATTTGTCGCACAAATACGTGTAAATTTTATTTAAACATCGTTTCATGTTTAAATGCTTCCATAATTAATTCGTTCAAATCACTCCGTAAATATATGTGTACCGCTACACATATTATTTACGTACTAATATTAATCACATTAATCAATTAGTACAATTTTAGTGAATTAAGAATTAATTAACTAAAACCCGTCTCCCAAAATTTATTATTCAATTATCGCATAATTAAATAATAACTCCCGTACCTCGAGTTCGCAACTCGAAGTCTCTCTAAAAATAATCGACTAACCTTTTAGTCTATAAATCAAGGGACTAAATAAATTGTATCTGATACAATTAATTAGTTGTCAATTGGGGTTCGTTCCTTTAGGTGTGACAGAAAGGGGTCAGTTGATCCCCGCCGTCTCACGACAATAACGTCAAACTCTAGTCAGCGAGCCGTTATCGATTTTCGTTAATCAACTAACGAGGATCAAATAATTAAATATCTGATGATATTCCTTTAATGAGATTTATTATGTAAACGCACTATTGTGGAGGACACTAACTCCAACAATCTCCCACTTGTCCAATACAAGGTGTGCGCTACCAATTCTCTTGTCTGTTTTAATCTCCCACTCAATGCAAGGTGTCTTTCAGGTCGCACTTTCACATGAACATATCGCGAGTGGTTTTCTCGATCGGGAGTGTGACTACCTGACCGGAAAAACCTCTCACAGATTACTTCCGAGCGTGGCCACGCATTTGTAGTCATTAACTCCTCGAGTGGCGTTGAGATATAGTTTACCCAACGTGGGTGGATAATTCCTGTATGCCCTATCTATGTTATTGCACAATACAGATCACCATGACCTAGTAAATGCCCTTTTGGCCTCCTTTCACGACACGGCCTAGGACAAAAACCTAAGTCACTCGGACACTGCACTTGCTCAGATAATAGTCTCCAGTCAAAAGAATCGACTCATTAGAATATCTTAGAGATCCCCGCCACGACCAGGCGTCTATAATAGAACTTAGGGACTCTCTAAATGGTCACTGTCCGGCAAAGTGTCACACACTCTGCCTATGTAATCGACTAGTCATCACGTATGACCTTATGGTGTTGAACAACCATCAATCGACTTACAATCTAGTCACTCCGAGACGTCACCTCATTAAGTGACTAGGGAAAAAATACAATGTTCATCTTATTCACTTGAATAGTGTTCAACATTGTCTCCACAACTTATTCAGATAAACAAGGTATTTAAAATTTAGTCGCACTAAATACAAGATTCATAAAAGAACGAATGCGAAAACAATGAATGTGATTATCATATATATAATAAGAGATACACTATCCAATTATTACATATCCATAATCTAAAGAAAATCTCGTACTCGCCTCAATCCCATTGCGACGACATGACCATCATGCTTAGCCTTTGATAAAGGCTTGGTTAAAGGATCAGCAATATTATCTTCTGTCCTAACCTCACAAATGTCAATTTCCTTCCTTTCCACATAATCTTTAATTACATGGTATTTCCTTTCAATGTGTCTAGATTTGTTACTAGACTTAGGCTCTTTGGCTTGAAAAATAGCTCCACTGTTATCACAATATAGAGTGATCGGATCTTTGGCAGAATGGACTACTCCTAGTCCCTCCATGAATTGCCTAATCCAAATAGCTTTCTTCGCAGCCTCAGACGTTGCAAGGTACTCAGCCTCTGTTGTAGAATCCACGGTAACGCTTTGCTTGAAGCTCTTCCAGCAAACAGCTCCTCCATTTAGCATAAACACATAGCTGGATTGGGATTTCATGTCATCCCGATCGGTTTGGAAACTTGCGTCCGTGTAACCTCTTACACACAACTCAGTTTCTCCTCCAAACACTAAGAATGAATCCTTAGTCCTTCTCAAGTACTTAAGGATGTTCTTTACGGCTATCCAGTGAATCTCACCAGGCGTGGCTTGATAACGACTTGTCATGCTCAAGGCATACGCAACGTCGGGACGAGTGCAAATCATAGCATACATGATAGACCCAACATCGGAAGCATAAGGGACGGTCTTCATATGTTCAATCTCCTTAGGGGTAGAGGGAGACTGTGACTTGCTCAAAGTAATACCTTGTCCCATAGGTAGAAATCCTCTCTTGGAGTCTTTCATATTGAACCGGTCAAGAAATTTGTCAATATAAGCTTCTTGAGTCAATGCTAGTATCCTCTTGGACCTATCCCTATAGATCCGGATACCCAAGATTCGTTGTGCCTCTCCCAAGTCCTTCATTTGGAAGTGTTTCCCTAGCCACTCCTTAACGGAAGTGAGCGATGGAATATCATTCCCAATGATCAATATGTCATCCACATATAGGACAAGGAATGCAACCTTACTCCCACTAAACATCATGTATAAACACGGTTCTTCCACACTTCTAGTGAAACCGTATTGTTTAATAACATGATCAAAGCGATGATTCCAACTCCTAGATACTTGCTTAAGACCATAGATGGACTTTTTAAGCTTACACACCTTCTTAGGGTTAGATGTATCCACAAAACCTTCAGGTTGTATCATGTACACCTCTTCTTCTAGAATCCCATTCAAGAAGGCGGTTTTGACATCCATTTGCCAAATCTCATAATCATGAAATGCGGCAACCGCTAAGTTTATCCTAATGGACCAAAGCATAGCGACTGGAGCGAAGGTTTCGTCATAGTGTAAACCATGAACTTGGGTGAAACCTTTTGCCACCAATCTAGCTTTGTAAACATCTACATGTTTGTCCACGTCGAGCTTAATTTTATATATCCATTTACACTGAAGGGGTCGCACTCCCTCAGGTAAATCCACCAAGTCCCATACTTGGTTCTCGTGCATGGAATCCATTTCGGATCGCATGGCTTCTAGCCAAAGCGAGGAGTCGGGACTAGACATGGCCGATTTGTAGGTAGTGGGTTCATCACTTTCCAAAAGTAACAAAACACTATCCTCTTCGATGTTACCAAGGTAGCGATCAGGTGGATTAGAAATCCTACTTGACTTTCTAGGAACAATTACCGTTTTAGAGGAAGAGGGAATGCTATCCTCCACGTTCTCCTCTACCTCATTCTCGGTTTGTGGCTCTCGAACTTCTTCAAGTTCAAATTTTCTCCCACTCTGTCTCCTAGAAATAAACTCCTTTTCTAGGAAGACAGCATCACGAGCCACAAACACTTTGTTCTCGTGTTTATTGTAGAAGTAATAGCCACGTGTTTCCCTTTGATATCCTACAAAAAGACATTTGTCAGACCTGGGTGCAAGCTTATTGTCAGACTTAATCTTGACGTATGCCTCACTACCCCAAATACGCATGAACGACAAATGAGAGACTTTTCCTGTCCATATCTCATATGGAGTCTTATCGACCGCTTTAGTCGGTCTTCGATTTAGTGAAAATGTTGCAGACAAGAGGGCAAAACCCCAAAATGAACTAGGAAGCTCAGTTAGACTCATCATAGACCGAACCATGTCTAATAAAGTTTGGTTTCTCCTTTCGGTCACACCATTTAATTGCGGTGTGCCGGGAGGAGTCCATTGTGATACTATACCACAATCTTTTAGGTGTGAATCAAATTCATAATTTAGATATTCACCACCATGATCGGATCGTAGGGTCTTAATCTTTTTATCCAATTGGTTCTCTACTTCATTTTGAAACTCTTTGAGCTTGTCAAAAGCTTCACTCTTGTTCTTCATTAAGTAGACATACCCATATCTACTTAAGTCATCAGTAAAAGTAATAAAGTAGTGAAAACCTCTTCTAGCGGTGATGGTTAATGGTCCACACACATCCGTATGTATGAGAGCCAAAACCTCACTAGCTCGTGTCCCTTTTCCCGCAAAAGGTGCACGAGTCATCTTGCCTAAAAGGTAAGACTCGCATGTACAATAAGATTTAAACCAAATGGTTTGAGCACTTTTGATGAAGCAAGTCTCTTAATGCGTCTTTCGTTTATGTGGCCTAAACGACAATGCCAAAGGTAGGATTCATTTGGATCACCCGTTTTGAGCTTTTTAGTTTCCACATGATAAACGTCATTAACATCATTTAAAACATAAATGCCTCCAATTGAAATGGCCTTGCCATAAACCACATCATTTAAAGAAAAAGTACAACACTTGTCCTTAATCATAAAACAAAAGCCTTCCGCGTCTAACGAGGAAATGAAGATGATGTTCTTGGTTAAAGTTGGTACAAAATAACACTTATTTAAATACAACTCTTAGAACACTAGCTAAAGTGAGCACATAGGTCCCCACGGAAACGGCAGCTACTCTAGCTCCATTGCCCATGCGGAGATCCACATCACCTTTTGCTAGTGCTCGCACGTCCCTTAAACTCTGCAAATGATTACAAAGGTGAGAGCCACATCCGGTATCAAGTACCCAAGTGAAAGTGCAAGCATAATTAATGTCTATCACATAGAGAGAGAAAATCATACCAATAGGCGTCACACGCCCTTCCTTGAGATCCTCCAAGTATTTGGGACAACTCCTCCTAAATTCCCCTTCCCATTACAATGGAAACATTCGGCATCGGAGAGTTTGACACTTTTTGCCTTCGGATTGCCATTCACAACGACCTTCCCCTTTCCCTTGTCATGTTTCTTTGACGATTTCTTGAATTGGGACTTTTCCTTCCCTTTTCCTTTCTTAACTCCAAGGGACATGTTCTTTAACTTCATGGTTAAAACATCCCCTTTGTCACTCCCACTAGCTTCCATATCCCTCTCCGCTTGGGTGAGGAGTGCATGAATTTCATAATAACTCTTATCCATGCCATTCATGTTGTAGTTTACCCTAAAGTGGGCAAACTTGGTGGGAAGTGAGTGAAGGATTCGATCCACCACAAGAGTCTTAGGAATGTTACACCCTGGACGCTCTAGGATGTCGACATATTCGACCATTTTGAGTACATGGGGACCAACCTTTTGGCCCCTCTCAAGCTTAGCTTCAAAGAAGCGTGCCGCCGCATCGTATTGACGGACTTTAGGTGTTTGTGAAAACATAGTGATCATACGAGTGAATATCTCGTACGCATTTAAAGAAATGCATGATAGCTTGAGCTTTGGGGACATCGACCATATCAACACATTCTTGATAACATTCGACATCCACACATGGTCATCATAGGCAGTCCGCTAAGCCAATGAAGCCCTTGGACCGGGCTTGATGGGAGGAGCTTCGGTCAAGTAAGTGAGCACATTGTCGGACAACGCGGCACTTTTGATGTTGGATTCCCATTCAAGAAAATTACTACCGTCATCTTTTAAGATACATTTGTCCATTACGGACCTTAGCCATGAATCTTTGCCTTGTGAAGTAGTCGATGGAGTTGATGAAGTTGCCATTGCGAATTAAAATACTACAACAAAAAGGAAAAATTAACATCCATTGTTTTACAAAATTACTTGTTAAAACATGTTTAACAAGTTTTAGCATTTATATAATGATCTCCCACAAAATTATATAAATGATTCCAAGATCCAAATATTAAACAGAAATGAGCATCGCTTGGGCGAAACATCCCATAATTGTGTAAATTCGGTAAGTCACGTTGACTAATTCTACCTCTAGAACTCTTGGTCGACGAATTTCCTTAAATCCATCTACTAGCCCCGGAACACAAGACCGTCTTATATCCTGTTGAATCCAACCAATTTTAGCGTGTGATAACCGTTTACCACCCTACTTACCCAAGGTAAAAAGAGAACACCCCGCTTGGGCGAGCGTGGCTCTAATGAACAAGAGATTCATAGGTGTTACTAATTGGTAAGGCTAATCACAATTTTAGTTATGTGAGAGATCTTGTCAATTTAGTCATAAATTCCCTATAAGTGAACTAATTCGGTGAATTTAAATGACGTGAATTGACAACCGCGAAAATAAAATGCATGTGAATGGAGATTTTGGCATGCGCGAAAATAAAAACAAGCAAACAAGTAAGCATATGAATAAATCCTAGTATGGCCACCTAGTTAATAAAATCTAGTCTATTACATTTCGGAAACCAACTCCTTGGTCCCTTGCCTCTTCATTCCAAAAGTGGCTCCTTCTTGTGGGATTTGGAACACCTTCCAAAAATAGACTCCGTCTCGATGTAATCCGTCTTTTGGAAACGCCGGTAAAAATAATTATTACAATTGAATTACATAGCTATTCCTATTATACATTAATTAATAAAATAAATAAAACTATTAATTAATTACAAACTGACGATACGAGATCGTATTTAATTACAAACAAATCGCTATTCCCATTCATTTCGGGTAATAACGATTAAAATAAACTAGGCCATACTAGGTACAACAAGATAAATACTTTAAATAAATGACAATCATTCATTCACCTTAAATAAATATGCTTAAAATGCTGTAAAATGATGCCAAAATCGCCCTATCTATCAATCGTTGGTATCAATCTCGGGTTTTGTGGATTTAATCGATTTTTAACATGCAAAAATCAATAATCAACTCTTAATTCTCATTTAAGTCCAAAATAATTGTCCAAACTGTTTTGAACCTCAAAATTAGTCCTCACTAATTTTATAATGAATAATTAGTTTGATTTGGTGATATTTTGCTAATTTAATCGGTAAAATCATAATTTTTAAGTAAAAATCAAAAATAATTGAAACATTACCCAAAAAATGAAACAAAAATTTTGAGTATTTTGGAACACTCCCAAGAACACTAAAATATCAGAAAAATTGCCCCAAAAAACCGGATAAAATTTATGAAGAAAAAGATCGATATTTATCGGTTTTTAACCACTAAAACCAATAAATATCAAAACAAGGTGAAAACACATTTTAAATTTCACTTTTAACATTTATATAATATTATAAAATGTACATAAATTTATCAAGGGAAGAATCAATTGTTTCGAAATTATGATTAATTTATTTCACTTTTATCGACTTTTATCTCATAAAATCAATAAACATGCAAAAAATTCAAACCAACCTTCAAAATTTTTCATAAAATTAGTAGAAAACATGCATGAAATACCATAAAAAGGCCATGGCCCGAATCAACTTTAACTATTTTTAGTCAATTTTTAACTAAAATACGGCATTTTGACTGGGTTTTCTACCAAAAATCATTAAAAATAGCAAAATAACTTCATAAATCACCAAACTTAACCACAAATCTTTTGAGATCAGTAGGTATGCATGCCCCACAAATTTCATGCTAAAACCTCTTCTAACACATTTTTTTGAGTTTTTATAAATTATCTCATAATTTATTAATATGCTTAAAATCAACATGCAAATTACAAACCTGGCTCTGATACCACTTGAAAGATCATAGATCCATATTAGAGACTCTAATAAAAATTAAATTATCTCATAATTTATCATTTTGGTGATCTATGTAACATGCATGCAAATATAAAAGCATAAAAAGAAAGTTAAGGAAAAACAGTTTCCTTACATAGATTATTATGGTAATATGGGCACAATCTAGATCTCCTACCTTGATTGTTCTTGAGCTTCAAACAAAAGGATGATCCTCCTAGAAAAACCTTCAAAAAGAAAGCCTCCTTCAAGTAGCACCCAAGAACTACACCCACAAATTATCTTACAAATACTAACTAGATATTTGTAAAACTAACCCTTGATAATATGTTAATATTACTAACAATCTTAGTAATAATATATTTTGTATACTAAAAATCTTAGTAAGAGATGATATTTATTTTAGAGAGAAAATAGAAAAATTTTGTTCACATGCAAAATGAAGTGAACAAGCATGTAACAAAATGAACAAAATTGGTCTATATGGAGGAAGGGGGCCGAGTAGGTGAGAGGGTGACTGGAGTGATATTTTATCTTATTTGTGTCAATCTTACATCACATGCAAAAAATGATTATAAGATAACTTATGGAAGTATCACAAGTAAAGTGAAATGATTGTGTTTCTAATCATCTACAACACTCTATTTTACACGGTCTAATTGCCCATTTACGGGTCCATATCGGTTCTTATATTTGTGGCATAAATACGTGTAAATTTTATTTAAACATCGTTTCATGTTTAAATGCTTCCATAATTAATTCGTTCAAATCATTCCGTAAATATACGTGTACCGCTACACATATTATTTACGTACTAATATTAATCACATTAATCAATTAGCATAATTTTAGTGAATTAAGAATTAATTAACTAAAACCCGTCTCCCAAAATTTATTATTCAATTATCGCATAATTAAATAATAACTGTCGTGCCTCAAGTTCGCACCTCTAAGTCTCTCTAAAAATAATCGACTAACCTTTTAGTTTATAAATCAATGGGACTAAATAAATTGTATCTCATACAATTAATTAGTTGTCAATTGGGGTTCGTTCCTTTAGGTGTGACCGAAAGGGGTCAGTTGATAACCGCCGTCTCACGACAATAACGTCAAACTCTAGTCAGCCAACAGTTATCGATTTATGTTAATCAACTGACGAGGATCAAATAATTAAATATCTGATGATATCCCTTTAATGAGATTTATTATGTAAACGCACTATTGTGGAGGACACTAACTCCAACAGAGCAATTGAAAGATTTTCCGGAGGTAACTTTTATTTCCGATAAGCATAGAACGGCATTCGAATCCCTAGCCAAGAAAAATATTATTGCTACTAAATATGTGTGTCAAGATACCTTGGATAAATTGGGTGTTCTTGAACAAACAAAGGCATTTTTCATTTCTATGGGTTATCCACCCTTTTCGAAATGAATGAGTTAACTTACCCCTCCTTGACATAGGAATTCATTAGTTCCTTGAGGGAGTATAACATTGAGGAAAGGAAATATGTCAAATTTCGCCTTGAAAACAAGAGTAGAACAATGTGCAAAAGTGATTTAGGTGAGGTATTCGGGCTCAAAGACAATCGAAGCTTCTTCAAAAAGCCTCCGGGGTTTAATGTCGAACCCCTTAGAAGGCCATTACTGGTCGTGAGTTGACCACTTTCAAGGAATGCCATGCCTTATACTTTCATCATCCGGGTATTAGGTATTGGCACAAGTTTATGGCTAACACTTTGATAGCCCGGAAAGAAACTAATCATTTAACCGAGCTAGATCTTGTCTACCTTGAATCCTTCATGAATGTTAATGGGAAGTCCACCAACGAATAAAATATTCTTCACTTGTTGATTAAGAGATGGTTGGGCATTGAAAATGGGAAGGATGACGCGGCCTTTATTGTCAATGGAGGTTTGATAACTAGGTTGGCAAAGCACTTTAATCCACAATTCAACAAAGACAAAGCATACAAACCGGTTAAAGGAAGCAATATCCTTGATATGCAATCATTGATTCACAAATTTCATTGGGTACAACATGAGAATTCCGCCCAAGGTTATGAATGGATCATCAAGGATGTCGACTCAATTTTCTTGCCAAGTAAGATTTGCCGCATCTCCACTCACCGGAGTAACTACCTTCTCCCCGTCTCAACAAATGCAAAGAGTATCATCAAGCAACAACAACAACTTCCAAGTAAAAAAACCTCCTTACCCATTTGCCTACAAAGAGTTCACAACAAATGAACCTAGTATTGTGACGGGCAATGACTACATGATACAATTCATGAAACATATCCATAAAGAGGCCTACAATGATCGGGTGAATGCTTATTATGCCCAATATCCGCCACTTTACCACCTTGCTAGGCAAGGACTCCTTGATCCCATGAGTTCTTTGCCCGATTAGGCGGATATGAAAGTGTTCTTTCCTCAAGCTTCTAGAGATGAAGAAGGAGATGCCCGGGAAACTAGGGAGAGTGAGGAGGTCGTTGATGATGAAGAAGGTAGTGGGTCCAATGATGATGGTGATGATAATGAAGAGCAAGGTTCAAGTTCAAATGAAGAAGAAGATGATGGTGAATCCTCCGGTTCTATGGAGGAAAGTGGTGATGATATGATTGAGGATTGATGGTTGAACAAAGCAGGAAGGAGGACTTCACAAGTGCGGGGTTGATGGCTTATGCTAGCATTTAGACCTACTCCATTGTGAGTCTCCTACCCCTCCTTTTGCTTCGTTGTTTTTTATCTCTTGTTTACATGATTGACATGACTTGTATAGCTTATATAACATTTAGCTCATCCTTAGAGTCATTTTGGGCTCTTTGGTAGTTATGAGTTTTTGAGTCCTAGCACCATTCAAAGGACTCACACTTCGGCAACATTGAGGTGTCTATCTTTTTTCTCCCACTACAAAGAATCCAAAATGACAATTTTCATTCATGCATTGCATTCTATTCCTTGTGAATGAACTTCCCTCTTTTTAGAACTAGTAATGGTGTTTTGTCCGGTTTGGGGAAGTTAACTCATAAGGAATGCAAGTTAATCTAAATTAGCTCTCCGCACAATATAAAGCATGCATCATATAGTTTAGCTTAGTTTGCATCACTTGTATATACTCATCACATGTACATATGTCACATATAGTTTGCATTTAATATAGAACCATGCATCATTCCTTTGCATTTACATAATTCCCTATTGTTTTGTCAATTGGGGATAATGTCCATTCTAAGTGTGGGGATGGGGAATTCTAACACTTATTAACACTTTTTCAAGAAAAAAAATTATAAAAATTTCAAAAATTTCAAAAACATGTTCTTCCCTTTTGTAGTATAAAAGTGTATATATTGTATATGTTTGTTTGTGGTTCACTCCTATCACTTGGGGCCGACTACGTCACATTTGAGGCATGAGGAATATGAACACCGCATGGTATGATCTTTCCAAATCTCGTTGTTCCTCTTATATGTTAATGACAATGTGGCTTCTTTTTGTTTGATTGGTACAAGCCTATGTGATTTTACAAGTTGCATTTAGCTTATATGCCCTATTAGTTGATAGAAACATTTGCATTAGGTTGTATATATGATAGTTGCATCATGGCATGTAGTTGCATATTAGGAAATTTTTTGTGAAAATGTCTAGTTGGGAAGCTTGACAATTGTATTTAAGGCCCTTGTAGATAATTTTTCTCCTTCAGACTTTGTATGCTAGAATACCCTCTGGACACCATAGGATGTGTCATACTAGTATCTTTTGACCCATCGACTAAGGCCTAGTCAAGAGTACCTTGTGGTGTGATAACTCCTTGGCTACCGTTTATTCCAAGGTGACCCTTGATGCCATGCAACCGTTCTTTCATCTTCTATCATCATTTTTCCAACAAAAAGGGAATGTGCACCAAAATCTTTAATATTGAGTTCAAGTACCGAAAATCAAAAAGTTTGCAAAAATTTCACAAACGAAAAGTGGAGCAAAAATAGACTCCTATGCTTCAATAAAAGTATCCTTGCTACAAAATGGGGTTACTTTGAAAATGTTCAAAAGAATGCAAAAATTGAAAAAGAATTGCCAAGTACCAAATGTCAATCATCAAAAAATGGAAAGAAACGATCTTCAAATGTCAAATGCCACAAGATTTTGGGGGGAAAAATAAAAGCAAACTACCATTGTGAAACTCAAACCATATTGATCCCTTACATCCATTGATCTAATTTTTGTTGCATGGTGGAGAGGGGACGACCCTTCTTCTATGTGTTTTTGGATTGTAATTTATTTTTTTTTTGGCTTTTTTGTGTTGTGTTTCGGAGAAGCACGGTCAGCTGCCAATTCCCTTTTGCTTTGCATTTGTTCCTGCATCGTTAGTGTAGAAAACAAGCAACAGGTAGCACGTACGCATAAACGTAAACACGTAAAAGCATTTGATGAAAGCAAAAATAACCTCGATAACTCGAAGTTAAAATTTGAAAATTAAATTTTGAAAATTCCGTGACAGGTCGTCATGTTTGGATTTTTCAAAAGAAATTGATTTGAAAATTCGAGCAATTAACTCGTGTTTGAATTAAATTGTACAGAATTTTGCTAGAAATTTATTTGTAACTCGAAAAACTAAAACTCAAACCGCCATAGATGAATTTTAAAAGAGATTTTTGCGAGTGTATTTGATTTGATTTTGTGAGATCAAGACTCGGATTTGCAAGAGCTTGAATTTTTGAGAAAAATTGACATCGTGTTATCAATTTTCGAATTTTGTGGGAAAATGCGAAAAAGCGAAAAATTTTCGGAATTTTCGATCGATATGGAAATGATCCGTCGCGGATCGGGGCGACTATCCCTTCCCCCGTAAAAAAGAAGAGAAAAAAACCGTATGCTTTAAAGCTGCGTCATGCAAACCGTGTCGGATTTCGTAAAACGCGAAAACAAGGAAATGTGAGTGTGAGAAAACACAAAAATTCCTGGATAGGTGCGAGTCCTATGGCGGGAGGATTTAGGTGTCAGGAAGAAAAACAACTTGAAAGGGACAAATCAAGGTGCAGATCCAGAGAACCAGCCCAAAGAGGCGCGAGGTCATGGGCGATGGAAGGGAGCTTCCCCTTTTTTCGGAAAAAAAGCGCTGATGGTTTTGTATAAATAGGGACGTTTGTGCTTCCCGAAACACGAAAACATCTCCATAAAAACCTTTCTTATTCTTCCACAAAATTATTCATGGATGCTTTCGAAAATAGGTTGCGACATTGGTGTCGGGATTTGTGCCTCCCGAGAAGTATCAACTCGTTGTAATGGGAGTTTGTCAATTGTTGGTGCTTTGTCAAGTCAAGGTGCAATCCTCGTTCCTTGAAGCATGCTCTCGGTTTTGGGATTCGAAACATTATGTTTTCGTTTTCCCGAAAGGAGAAATTTGTCCTCTTGCCGAAGAAGTCGGCGCCATTGGTGGATGACCGGGTTGTACTCCGGTGCTTCCCCCTACTTGGTTGTGTTAAAAAGAGAAGTTTCGTTCAATGTTGGGTTTGTCAACAAGTCAAGTCAACTTTCTCCTTGCTCCCCATGGTGTGGATATGTTGGCTCTTATCAACAGTTTCTCAAACCGGTTGGATGTCAATGTTTCGGAGGTGGCTAAGAGAAAGGCTCTTGCCATTTGCCTAGTGCATGCATACCTCCTTGTTAATGCCTTGAAGAAGGAGGGGTCCAAATGTTATGGTAGTATGACTCTTGTGCATGTGGTTGAGCAAATGGAATATGGTAGGGATCCATCATGGTTGGTGCTTAGTGAGATCATCCAAGCTTTGGATAAGAAGGGCTCTTGTGGAGAAGCTCCCTCGTTCGGATCTCCAAGGATCCTCCAAGTGTGGCTATTGGAGAGGCTAAGGTATGTAGAGGCTCCGGCCTATTCTTCTTCTTATTCCTTCTGTCACCTTACTATGAGGAAGAAACTGTACTCGGATAGTTTTGCATCCACCGAGGCCAATTGGAGCTCGAGATTGGTGGAGGAGGGTGGTCATCATATCCGTTGGGTGGTGCCATGGTGGCACTTGAGGTCCTTCTCGGGGTTTCCTGCTTCGGCCGCTAGTTCTTGTTCTTTGATGGTGGTGGGTTTGAAAGTTGCTTCCTTCATTTATCCCGAAAGGCTTATGAGGAAAATGGGGAGTCAACAAATGGTGCCCGCTCAAGATACTCTCGTTCAAGAGAGTGTTTTCCTGAACTCCGAGCTTGTGGAGGACTTTCATAGGTGGTGGGCTACTCGACCGATTTGGGAGGTACCAAACCCCGTTGCCACGACATGGGTGACTCCCACTTATGTCAAGTGGTCAAGAGCTCAAACCTTGGAGGAATGGTCCAAATATCGTAAGGACGAGGTCGTTGACTTGAAGTATAGAGAGGTTGGTAAGGCCAACCGTGCCTTCTTTGACGACTTTGTTGATGGAGCTAACCCGGATGTAATGAGGCCACAAAAGAGGAGAATCTCGGGTCCCAAAGAGATAGTGAGCCTTGTATGGGCACGTCTTGGGCCGAGTATGGGGTCATGTAAGACACCGGAGGCCGTCGCCGTTGTAGATCCTTTGAGGATCCGTTACGAAGAGGATGTTCATGCTAGGCGGGCCAACAAGAAGAACAAGGGGAAGATGTACCCTGAGGGAAAAGGAAAGCGTAGAATGGAAGAATGAAGACCTTCATTACCCGTTGATTATTATGTTGTATTAGTGTTGTGAGTTTATTATTATGTTGTACTAGCTATGTATTGTGTGTTTTGTGCTAGTTTTACTATGTGAGATGTCTTAGTCGACATCTTAGCTTTGACAAGTTGTAGACTTGCTTAGCTTTATTTGTTGTCAAATTTGTAATCCTTCTCATTATTAATTAAATAAGAGGATTGCTTGTGTTAAAAGAAATTGTGAACGCTTGTTTTTTCCATCCATTTTGCAAAGGCAATTCGGTTTGAATTATCCTAAACATTGCACTTGGGAAATGGGGTTTTTTTGGGAAGGGAGAAAGGCTCTTTTTTGTATTTTTTTGTGAAAAAGGGAATGTTTTTCCCTTTCTTTTTTTGATGTTGATATGGGATTTTTTTTTTGATTGTGGGGATGGTTGTATCCTTCTTGTGTAAGAAAGGACTGCCTACGTATCCACCTGAAAATAGTGAAATCAAACCATGCTCGTAGTTTAGGTGTTTTTGTTTGAGTGCAAATGGATGTTGCCTTTGACAAATCAAAGGACGTTTGAAATGTGGCAAGGTGCCACAACTTAGACTCCATAAAACATGCAATTTAAAATCATAACGCGTTGAGGAACTTGACTTGAAAGGGAAATTGTGGTTGCTAGTCATGAAACAAGGCAAAGGTTTGTTGGTTACTAGGTCTTAAGGGTAGTATTTCTTGAGTTGGTCTAGGCTGGTCGGGTGTGTGAAATCCTCCCCGTCTAGGTCACTCAGTCTCACTGCGCCCCCCCGAAAGTATTTTCTTGACCAGGTACGGCCCGACCCAATTGGGTTTGAATTTCCCCCTCGGATTGACGGGTAGTGGTGCTCGAACCGACTTGAGGACCAAGTTGCCTTCCTTGATGTTCCTGGGTTCGACCTTTATGTTGAATGCCCGTTGTATACGTCGTTGGTATAGCTGAACGTTGTGTAAGGCGTTGAATCGTCGTTCGTCTAGAAGCGTGACCTGTTCGAACATTCGTCGGGTCCATTTCGCCTCCGGAACTTAACTCTCCAGTGGGATTTATAGAGATGGGACCTCTAACTCTACTGGTTGAACCGCCTCTATAGCGTATTCTAGGTAGAAGGGTGTGGCCCCTGTTAGTGTTCGAATGGAGGTTCGGTATCCCCAGAGTGCGAATGGGAGTTTGCTCGGCCAATCACGGTAATTATCTTGCATCTTCTTGATGATGGTGACAATAGTTTTGTTTGCTGCCTCTACCGCTCCGTTGGTTTGGAGACGATAGAGGAATGATTGATCTCGTTTGATTTTGTATTTGTCTAACAAGGCTTGTGTTTCCGCCCGGAAGTAAGAGCCTTGGTCGCTGATGATCTCATGGGGTACCCCATATCTGCAAATGATGTTGTCCTGGATGAACCTAGCCACTTGTTTGGCGGTCACGACTGCATAGGACTGTGCTTCCACCCATTTGGTAAAGTAGTCGATGGTGACGAGGACGAAGCAATGCCCTTTGGTGCCCACCGGGTTGACCTTCCTGATGATGTCGATGCCCCAGGTCGAGAAAGGCCAGGGTGATGTCATGGTGTAGAAAAGGGATGGTGGTATGTGTTGTATGTTGTCGAAGATTTGGCAATTATAGCAATGTTTGACGTAGTTTCTGTAATCGACTTCCATGGTGGTCCAGTAGTAGCCTAACTGATGCGATCAATATTTGAGCATATTTAGTCCCCGAATTAGCCTCGTTCCTATGCTTTTTAGTGCATATTTGGGTCATTTACTATCTTTAGTCCTTTGTTTTGCATATTCTTTGAGGTTTTGTTTCCTTGGTAGGAGAGGAGTGCAAACGTTGCATTTTCATGTCAAAATAGAGCTAAATTGATCGAATCTAATGACCAAGCATCAAAGAGAAGACAAGACTAGAAGGCCTTTGTACATAATGTAGTAGATGGGCAATGATGAAGAAGATCCTTGCATCCTCGATAAAATCCCGGAGGATTGTTGGAAGAAGAAAAGAAGAAAAAAGCTGAACTGGGGCCCGAGCGTCTCACCCCTCGGGACGCCCGTCCAGAAGCTCCACAGGACGCTCGTCCAAACCACCAGGACGCTCGTCCAACACCTATACAATCCGCTCGTCCCGACCTTTTGGACGCTTGGATTGTCCTCCAGAGCAACACATCCTCTTCCTTCTTCATTCGAGATGCGCATATTTTTTAAAGACTAGCTAAAAGGAGACCCGCATCTTTTCTTGAGAGGAGCGATTCCTCAAGGACTTAATCGTCATTTAAGCCCTTAGTAACCCTAATTTGTGCACCTAATCCCCACTATAAATACCCCATTAGTCTAATTAGATTATCATGTTCTTCTTATCAATCTTTAGTGTAATTTATATTATTCTAATCTCTCTTTAATCTTGTAATCAACTTCTAATCAAGTATAATAGAAGTACTTGATGATTGATGGAAGGTTGTCAATCTCCCAATAAACCCAAATAATCTTCAATTACCCAAAATAAAAGATGAACAATAGAGAAATTAAGGAAATGATATTTGAAATATCATTTCCTTAATTTCTCTATTGTTCATCTGTTATTTTGGGTAATTGAAGATTATTTGGGTTTATTGGGAGATTGACAACCTTCCATCAATCATCAAGTACTTCTATTATTCTTTGCATTATTATTTTGGAATTATCATTAGGTATAATTCTCTTATTCCCTATTTAATTATTGTTAATCATCTTCATTTATTCATCATGTTTTGCTTTGTTAATATGATTGACAACCTTGTTAACATGTTAAACTTGATAATGAGTGAGTAGTTTCCTTAACTAGGGTTAATGGGGAATTAGGGGAAACCAACATGAGAGATGATTCATGCTTAATTTAATATGTTCACATATTTTATTTGCTTGCTTGTTGTGATCTCAACTTATGCACATGTTATGTTTGATGAAATGCGAGCCTATGAATCCTTGCATTTTTTACCCATCACTTACCTTTTCAATGAGACTTGT
The DNA here is from genome assembly GCF_048544455.1 of Silene latifolia. Lineage (NCBI taxonomy): Eukaryota > Viridiplantae > Streptophyta > Magnoliopsida > Caryophyllales > Caryophyllaceae > Silene > Silene latifolia. The sequence continues at coordinate 174,521,081 of NC_133538.1, forward strand.
AAGACATAAACTAACTCGAGTCTCATTAGACCATGCATATAGTTGAGTAGGGAGGATTAAGTCGACTTGTAGGTGTTGTACAATCTAATCGATTCGGCTCCGGGACCCAAACCTTCCTAGGATTGTAAGATATAAACCAACTCGATCCTATCAAAACAATAATTGTTTGCTTATAATTTGAGAATATGTTTGTATGATCAATTCCCATGAATCCCCTATGAACCCATAACACCCTAGTGCTTTTAATCAATTGTTTACATCTCATTTTAGTCATCTTGCTTGTTTACTTTTATTGTTATTTAGTTTAGTGATCTTCTTATCTCAACCCAAATTGTGACACCCCTAGACACCACTACTTGCAATCGAAAATCCTACATCAATACCCGTCCCTTGGGATCCGACCTTTACTTGCCTCTTTACTAGTAATAGAGTTGTTTGTGAAGTTATAAATATTGTTTTGGTCTAGGTGCTCCTAACGACAAGTAACCTAAATCTAAGCTCAAAGCGGGCTCGACCAAAAATGGCGCCATTGCCGGGGACGGTGTTAACTTGATTTGATTTTCTTTGATTGTTATTAGTTGTGTCTTTCTTTGCCTTGGGGAATTAAAACTCCTCAAGGTTTGTTCTAATTGTTTTCGAGTTGTTTGATATTTTGCATGTCTAAAAGATCACAAGGTAACTTGTTACCCATTGATCACGAAATTGAAAGGATTTTGACAACTAATAGAAGACTTGCTAGAAATACTTTGAGAGGTATTGGTGAGGTTGTAGATATTCAACCAAATACTATTGAGTTCATCAATCCTTTTTCAAGAGAAGGTGAGGAGAACCCAACACAAAATCAACCACACAATCACCCCACAATGCCTAAGTTTTCATCACATTCCGTACCAACCGAGGAGAACCTACCCAATGGAACTCCCACACCACAACACTTAACCGGAAATTTCATTGAAAAATCCGCATTTATCCAATTAGTCGAAAGAAGCCAATTTGGGGGGATGCCTAGTGAAGACCCTCATTCTCACATGGAGACTTTTTGTAACTATTGTGATGCGATTTCACAAACCGGAGTGACTCAAGACCAAATTCGATGGGTCTTATTTCCTTTTTCTCTAATTGGTACCGCGAAACAGTGGTTGAAGAGCCTTGATAAGGCTACTCTTGGAATTGACTATTGGAAGAAGTTGGCTCTAGCCTTCTACAAAAAATTCTACCCTCCGGAAAATATTAACATGCTAAGAGCTCAAATTACGGGTTTTAAGCAAAGGGACGAAGAATATTTGTATGAAGCTTGGGAGCGATTCAAAGGAATTTGTCGCTCATGTCCTTATCATGGACTTAGCGAGTGGTTCTTGGTACAACAATTTTGGAATGGTCTTTATGAAGACTCAAGAAACATTCTCAACATGGGATCAAATGGTATGTTCACCGAAGTTGACGATAATCAAACTTGGAATAAGATTGAGCAAATGGCGGTTCATAATTCACAATATAGTAGACCTCGCAAGGCTGCTAGAGGAGGAAAGCATGAAGTGGACTCTATTACTCAATTGGGTGCTCAACTTAGTGCTCATATTGATACCATCAACTTGAAGTTTGAGAAGGCTATCGCTAAGCTTGAAGAAGCCTCAAAATCACCAAAGCATCATGTTAATGCCATGGTGGCATCTTCATCAATCCCAAGTGGGATATGTGAGAATTGTGGAACTTTGGGACATGACCAAAGTGAATGTAGGGGAACAAATGAGCAAGTGAATGCTTTTCAAGCATACAAAAGTGGTACCCCATATTTCAACTATTTCAATGAAAACACCAAATTCCACCCAAATCTCTCATATAAAAGCCAAAATGTTCAAAACCCTCAACTAACATACACCCCACCTCCCATGAGAAACCAAAATCAAAGACCCTTTTTCAACCAAAACCAAGATTATCAAAATCAAACTCCATACAATCAACAAAATGACCAAGGTTTTGATGTTCAAAAAGCGGTCCTCCAAATGCAAAATAATCAACACGAATTTTTCACTCAAATGCAAAAAGATAGCCAAGCAAAAGACATCACCATCAACAACATCCTAGCCCACACAAAAATGTTGGAAACTCAAATGACCCAACTAGCATCTTCAAGCTTTCAAAGACAAAAGGATCAATTACCACCTCAAAGTAATCCCCCAAGACATGAAACGGTTAGTGTCATTCACTTGAGGAGTGGTACGAGATATGAAGGGACAAAGAAGCAAGTTGAGGATAAAGTTGTGGAAGCTAGTGACAAGGAGAGAGTTGTGCAAAACTCTAAGGAAGAATAGCCCGCCAATCAAGAAATTTCAAAGAAAAGTGAAGAAAAGGCCAAAGAGAAGGAGCCCATTGTGATTAGACTTCCATTCTCGAGTCGTCAAGCTAAGCCTAAGTTTGATGACCAACTTGGAAAATTTACGGAAATTGTGAAGAATTTAGAAGTCTCGATTCCTTTCACGGAATTGATCAATTACATTCCGGCCTATGCAAAGTACATGAAGGACATCCTTACGAAGAATAAATAAATCCGGAATCTTGAGACTATTGCCTTCACTAAGGTGAGTAGTGCCATCCTTCAAGGGATTTCACCTCCAAAACTCAAGGATCCGGGAAGTTTCTTCATTCCATGCACTATTGGTGACACTACAATCAACAAAGCTTTATGTGACCTTGGGACAAGTGTTAGTGTCATGCCATATTCGGTTAGCAAGAGGCTAGGAATGGGAGAACTCAAATGTACCAACATCACGCTTCAAATGGCGGATAGAACAACAAAGACACCTTTAGGGGTATGGGAAGATGTTCCCGTGAGAATTGGAAAGTTCTTCATCTCGGTGGATTTCGTTATTGTTGACATGGAAAAAGACTCCAACATTCCTATTATCTTAGGAAGACCTTTCTTGCACACCGCGGGAGCGGTGATCGATGTGAAGCATGGAGAACTCACCCTTGAAGTGGGACATGAAACCATCACTTTCAATCTTGACAAGACCATAAGAGCTCCCCGATTGCATGAGCCATGTTTTATGGTTGATCATTATAGCCGGAAGGATGATAGGAAGAAGTTGGAATTTCAATGGAAAAAGAAAGTGGATGGTGCTCCATCAAAAGAACAAGGAAATTGCAACAATGAGAGCTTGAAAAGCTCACCCATGACAAGTGAAGAAGATGGCCTCATTAGCCAAGTCAAGAAAGAAGGAGAGTTGTCTCCATCAACTCAAGAAACTTTTAATGATCAAATAGACGAAGTTTGCGGTCTTTGGGATGATGAGTTTGAAGGGATATTCAATCCCTATATTGGTAATGCTATAAATCAAGACCATCATGGAGAACAACAAATGCAAAAATCTATTGAGGACCTTTATCATGATAATGAGCAAGCTTTCGACTACTTCTTCAAGGTGTTGAGTAACATCAACAACACCTTGAACATGCCCCCTTGACATCTCACATTGGATGAGAGTTTGGTGGAGTCCTCCCTAAACCACCATTTGTAAATATTCTAACTCCCTAACTTGCATTTCAATTATTACATTGCATTTTTGTCATTTTTGGATTTATATTTTTGTGCCTTGATCAAGATATTCATCATTTTGAGAGAAGTAAGGGAGGGACTTATGATTTTATTGATATGTAGTGCTTTACCTTAGTGTAGGGATAACAATTGCCTAGCTATTCATGCCTTTGTAGTGCCCCTACAATGAAGAACACTAGAATTGAAGAATGAAAATGACACGGGTTACGAAGTAACCACGGATGGACCTGGATCCGTGTGGTCAAGGAAGGATCCGAGCGGCCAAATGGACAATCCGCTCGTCCTGAAAAAACCCGAGCGTCCAAGTCACCAGACGCTCATCTAGTAGAACTGCAGAAATCAAAAATCTGGTCTGACAAAGAATCTGAGCGTCTCAGCTGAGAATCTGCTCGTCTTATTCTGGACGGTCGTCCTTCACAAAAGACGCTCGTCTTTTTGCAGCAAAAATATGGGATTTTCTCTGTAAAGGAATCCGAGCGTCCACCTAGAAAGACACTCTTCCCTGCACACAAAATCCGCTCGTCTTTCCAGAAAGACGCTCGTCCTGTGGCGTCTTTTCCTGAGCCAAACATTGAGGAATCCGAGCGTCCTGACACCTGGACCGCTCGCCCTCCACTGCATTTTCAAATATAACGCTTATTTTAAATCCTCTTCTCCCTTTCATTCTCATTTCTTCAACCTACAAACACTACCCAAAACCCAAAAACCCCAAAATCCTCATCCTCTCCATCAACAAAATCAAATTTCCTCAACCAAATCAAATCCAAACTTACTCACAACAAAAATTAATCACTCCTTTTGCAACAACAAGTGATTCAAACACCAAAATCTTCAACTTTTGAGTCGATTTTTAGGATACAAAGCAACATTCATTCATCCTAAATCAATTTGGGCATTACTAAAAATTGAAGATTTCAATCTTTCATTGGTGTAATCAAGCAAAGGAGAATGACAAGAACTAAAGGAGGCAACAAGGCACCCCAAAAGAAGACACTTTCCAAAAGGCAACTAGATCTTCAAGCAAAACAATTGTCAAAGGCATTGGTAGTCCATGAGGCAAGGTTGGAGGTTCAACAACAAAATCACCATTTGGAAGCTACAACATCAACAACTCCAGTCATTGAACAATTATCTAATTATCCGGAGGTAATTTTCACTTCCGACTCTCATAGGGAGAAATTCATTCACTTTGCTAAGAAAACCATCATGCCTACTAAGTTTATTTGTGAAGATGCATTGTCAAAGTTGGGTGTTCTTGAACAAACCAAAACCTTCTTTGAGTCTATGGGATTGGGTAAATTGTTTACAATGAAGGAATTGACATACCCCTCCCTCACCTTGGAATTTTTAAGTTCTTTGAAAGTCACAAGGGTGGAGACTCGAGCCAACATCGAGTTTTGTCTTGAAAATGTTGATAGACGCATAACTTATGGCGAATTGGGTAAGATATTAGGCCTTAGTGATAACCCGAAATATACAAAGACTCCTATCAAGTATGACCCCGCTCCTCTTTGGATGGCAATTTCCGGAAAGAAATTCATACGCTTTCATGATTGTCATACTCTCTTAGTCCACCATCCGGGCATTAGAGTATGGCATAAGGTCATTGGGAATACTTTGATAGCTAGAAATGGCACAAATCATCTTACCAAGCTCGATTGTATTCTTCGTGAGTCGGCCTTGAACATTGGGAGGGAATTTACCAAGCCATACAATCCTCTAAGACTTTTGGTTGCTTGATGGCTTAATGTCGATTGTGGAAAAGAAGGCACCGCCTTTATTGTCAATGGAGGACTAGTTACCCATTTGGCTAAGCATTTTAATCGGGATTTCAACAAAAAAAACACTTATATGCCGGTTAAAGGAGGCCATCTTGTTGATATGGACACCATGATTCACAAGATTAAGTGGGTCAAGCACGACACTCTTGACAACAAATATGGGTGGTTAACAAATGAAGCTAGAAACTTCACCTTGCCTTCCAAAATTTGCCGATTGAATGTTCATCGACTGAACTACCTTCTCCCACTCTCCGAAGAGACCGAGTATATCATTCAACAACAAAGGGGCGAAATTTCCGAGCCCTCCTCCTCCATTATCACCCCACCTTACCCATTTGAATACCACGAGTTCAAAGCCAAAGATGTCGAAGTGGGAAATGATTACTTGACTCTACTCATGAGGGAAATGCATAAGCAAGCTTACAATGATAGAGTGGATGCTTACAAGGCCTAATATCCCCCCTCCTACATCTAGCTAGGCAAGGACTTCTTGATCCGTCTTGTCCTTTGCCTAGTTGGGCGGATAGGGAAGTATTCTTTACTAGCATTCCTAGTGGTGGTAGACCGGGTGGAGAGGATATGGTTGTTGAAGAGGGTGGTGACCAAGAAGGAGAAGAAGAAGTCTAAGAAGAGGAACATGAAAGTGAGGAAGAACAAGCAAGTGAAAGTGAGAGTGGACATGATTCCACATCTATGGAGGTTGATGATACCTCAAGAGATGATGATGATGATACAATAGGTGAGGATTAGCAAACTTTGGAGGCTCCTACATTCTTACACCTCCCTTATGGTTTGTCTACTTCTCTTGTTTTTATTTTATCTTGATCATTTTGTGGAGTCCTAGCAACATTGGAGGACTAAAACCTTGGCTTCATTAAGGTGTTCTTTATCTTTGTTCCCGACTTGTAAAATCCAAAATGACAATCTTTAGTTTCATGCATTGCATTCCATGTGCATAAACTCCCCCGAAATTCATGACATTAGAAATAATGTCTATTTTGGTTTGGAGAAGTCCATGCATATGCTTTGGGAGCTAATTTAAATTATGCTCTCCACCATAACAAAAACACATGCATCATTTAGTGTAGTTTAGTATAGCTTGCATTTAGTTTAGAAATCATGCATATTCATTGCATAATTTCCTATCGTATTGGCCATTGAGGACAATGTCCATACTAGTGTGGGGATGGAAAATTCTAACTTGACTTTTATTCAAAATCCAAAAAAAATCAAAAATTTCGAAAAACCCAAAAAAATTGAAAAATTGAAAATCCAAAAACAAGTTCATTTCCTTTGTAGTGTAGTCATGTATATATTGTTTTGTATATATTGTGTTTGTTCATCCTTGTTCACATTGATTGACTACGCCACATCCGAGACATGAGGATATTGAAGACCGCATGGTATGATCTTTCCAATCTTTTTTTTCCTCTTTATGTTAATGACAATGTGGCTTTATTTTTATTGATGCGGTATAAACAATGTGATTATAGGATTGCATTTAGATTATTTGGCATATTAGTTGGTAGAAGCATATGCATTAGGATGTATAAATGTTAGTTGCATCATGGCATATAGTTGCATTTAGGAAAAATTTTGCGAACCCGTCTATTTGGGAAGCTTGACAAGTGTACATCGGCCCTAGTAGATGCTTTTTCTTCTTAAGACTTTGCTTGTTAGAATACTTGTAAAACACCCTAGGATGTGTCATGCTAGTATCCTTTGACCCATGAATTAAGGCCTAGTCAAGAGTACCTTGTGGTGTGATAACTCCTTGGCTACCGTTTATTCCAAGGTGACCCATGAAACCATGCAACCATCATTCATCCATATTCTACCACATTTTGTCATCAAAGGGAATGGGCACAAAAATTGTTCAAAAATTTGAGTTCAAGAAATGAAATGAAATGTCAAAAAGTTTGCAAAATGCATCAAAAGAATAGAGGAGCAAAAATAGACTCCTAATACTTCAAATACAAGCACCCTCACTACAAATGGGGTGACTTGGAATATGTTCAAAATAAAATGCGAAAAGTTGAAAGTTGTCAAGTATTGAAATGCTAAAAATCAAAAGAAATGGCAAAAGGAAAGTGTTCTCAAATGTCAAATGCCACAAGAAATTGGGGGGAAAAACAACAACAAAAGTAAACTCCCAAAATGAAACTCAAATACTATTGATCCCTTTATCCATCGTATTCATTTTTATGCATGGTAGAGAGGGGACGACCCTTCTTCTTGTCTAGGCAAGAAGGGGTATTCCGCGATCCTCTAGTGTTTCTAACACCATAGGGAGTCTATTCTTGAAAAAAGCATTTAACGATTGAGGACAAAGGTACCCTAGCTTGACACAACTTGGAGGTGATTTATTTGTATCCTTCTAGGCCTAGTAGTTTGAAGAAACCATATCTATGAAGGAGTGTGTACCCTTGAATTGCTTCCCCTTTAGATATCTTCCGCCACTTAGATGAGGAAAGTGGCTATTCTTTCTGTAAATGCATCCATTACTTGATTTTGTGTGCTTTAATGATTGCATGTGTCACCATTTCGGCAAGACCCACCTTGCCTTGCAAAAAGGCATCCTACCACATGGTTGTCTTGTTGTGAATTGAAGGGGCGGAGTGAGACCCGCTAATTGTCTCATATCGGCTATATTAGTAGGTTAGTTTAAATAAGGGTTGACAGGGCAGTCGTATACCTATCAAAAATAACCAACTGGCTCTAACTAATATATCTAGGAAAGTCGTGTCGATCTCCACAGGGAGATGGGAAAATGTCAACTTTATCTAAGTTCGTCACGGTAACCGATTTGGAGGGTTTTAATCGAGTTGTTCTAAACTAATGAGAATGGGAAAGAGAAAAACGCAGGAGAATAAAGATTAAGCAGACAAGAAAAAAGCAGCTAAGACAGTCGGTTCACCATGATCATTCAGTCAAGCAATCTCAATCTAGGTCTCAGGTCAATGCAAGTATGGTCAAAGGGGCAGTGAATATCTCCTTCCGGTCTAAATTCGCCCTAAAGCACAAATAGCTTAGCTTCCGCCCTCACTACGGTGCCCTAATGTTCGCTACGAGTCTCACACTTTCCAACCTTCTGGTCCAGGTTATGGTTTACTATGATTTAAATGCCTAATTGCGTCGACTCAATTAGACAGATACATTTAAGTGCAGCGATTAACAACAAGGACTACACAAGCATTATCTTAATAGTTCAATTACTCTTCCTTCATAATCATGAATTCCCTAGCCTTAGCAAGAGGGAATTAGCTACACATTACTATCGAATCAACAACGATAATATATAGATAATGAGAATTAAACATGATAATAACGAAAGCAGAGGGATCGAATAAGGCAATAATAAAAGCAATAAGAGAAAAGGAGAATTCAAGAAGCAATTACGATTAAGAAATAAAGGGAGTGATAATACCGATTACAATTCCGAATCCGAGTAGAAAAGAGTAGTAGAAGAGTAAAGTGAAAGAAGCAGTGGAAAAAGATGAAGTAGTGGTCAATAGGGAAGAGTTACGCAGTCTAATCCTTGTAGTAGCACACGAAATTCTCCCCCTTAAACCTAATCCAAAGCTTAATTACAAAAGCCCATACGAAAATAGGTGGAAAAACACAAATAATAAGCAGACCACTCGATCGAGTGGAATAAAACCGCTCGATCGAGTAACTAAGCAGCAATCCCTTCGAAACCACTCGATCGAGTAACTCCTTGTAATGCCTTCTCGATCGAGTAAATATGTTACTCGATCGTGTAATCTTCATGATATAAAGCATTTGATCGAGTAAAAATAGTAGTCGATCGAGCTATATTAGCACGTTTAGGCACTAAGACACCTTCCGAAACCAGCTCGTTCGTCTTCAAAGTTATCGATTCCTAGCTCCGGCTCCTTGTTCTCCATAAATGCATGAAAATGGGATGAGTTTAGGCTCGATTTATCTTCTCTTTGGTCAATTCCTGCAATTTACACAAAACGAACCAAAGTAGACTATTCGGGGGTATTTGTAGCTAGATGCCACGTACAATAGTATAGAAATGCGGGTAAAAAGGAGGTAAAAACCTTATATAAAATACACGGATCAAATCTCCCCAAACCAAACCTTTGCTTGTCCCCAAGCAAATTATGAATGCAACTAAGAATAAACAGTGGAACGGGACCAACGCATCAGCTACAAATCATCCGCCAAAATCAGTTTAATGCAACAACTAACAAAGTGGCAAATGATAAGTGCAAACGAGTTAAATAGATGTTTCAAACTTACTCAACCGTCGACCTTGCAAGACTCAAAGATATCGGACTCTCACGGGTCGCTCATCACTCAAATTCAGGCATAAGGTGAGTATATATGTGAGAGATAGAAAGAAGTAAATACAGTCACCTAACTCGACCTATAAGAACATGCATGCAGTTAACATGAATAAAGTCTCTACATCCGTACATATGCATTCTAACCAAACTAATGACCAAGACACATGCCGAGGACTTACATTTGGGTAAGTGAGGTAATGGGTAAGAAGGGGCTAAGATGAATTTGGATATGTGGAGTTAGTAGCCAAACTAGCAGCACGGACCAAATTATGAAACTGCATCCCAACTTCGTACTCAATATAACAATACAGAACGGTACAAATTCAATGCACTCAACTCACAATACACCATAAACTTGTCAACTCCCCATAAAATATAAATAGGCCATGGGAGTGAAAATCATCCATACAATTTTTTCGTCTTTGGCATATGATTTTTTCTTTCTTTCAACTCTTTTTTCATATTTCCAATTTTTTCTTTTCATTCTTTTTTTTTTTCATTTTTCTTTCAGCATTTCCTTCTTTTCACTCCCTTCGATTCTTCCACCAACTTCTGAAATCAGATATATAACCAGACTGCAGTGAAGCATTCCAAACAGCTACTCATCACTAGCTTGGCTAGGGTAGGAAACATTATAGTTTGTAGCTAGTAGGACAAAAAGGGCAATTTGGCTATGTAAGGCTCATGGGTAGAATGAAATAAAGCGAACTGCCTCTCCTACTTGTGTCACCATCCACAGACCGAATGCATACAGGTATTAAGAAGACTAAACTCATGCTTATGCCAATTAATGTTACATGCTTTACAGAGAGTACTACTCACATCCTAAATGAAACCGGTCATGAATGTCACCAGTTTGTAGAGCTCTAACCTCATAATGTAATGTAGCTTGCCAATATATGAGTCAAGTCTATTTGTTCAGATCAGAGAGAAACAAAAACTCGTAGATCATGCACATTATCATGCCAACTAATTGTCAAGAATATGCAAGGCAGAGGTAAGGATTCAATGCAGCGTCAAAGTTTAAACGTTCCGACTCAAATTAAACGTGAAATTTTTTGAAAATTTTGTGAATTTTTGAATTTAAGAACGACAATACAATGCATGCGGAAGTAAATAAATGTGCGAACAGAAATACAGAAAAACATGCAGACACGGATATGGATGCATACCTCCCCAAACCAAACCGTACAATGCCCTCATTGTACCAAAAATAGGGAAAGAAATGCAAAATAAGAAGAAAAGGATAAGTGGAGTCGGAAAACTTACAAAACGTCATGAAGAGGGACCTCCCCAAACCGACCATGGACATGGGAGGTAAAAAAGGCTAGCAGTAGCTCAACAGACGAAAAGTAGCAGCTCGAGACGAAACAACTCGATCGAGCGGCTTGGAATAGCTCGATCAAGTGAATTGGTGTCAAAAAGGCTCGATTGAGTGAAATTGTTACTCGATCGAGTGGACGTGAATGTGCAGGTTGTCGATCGAGTATATATGGTACTCGATCGAGTTATTCCCAAAGCAAAAGTGCTCGATCGAGTAGAAAAACTACTCGATCGAGTTGATGCACCTGCAAAACACGTATAAGAAGTAAGGGAAGTACAAAAGACGCATAGTTTAGCGTTTAAAGTTAAAAAAAAAACTAAAGGCAAAGAAATAGTTCAACAAAAATACAACAAAACAGTTCAGGTTTCCTTCCGGAGAGCGGAGGATTAAGAGCGCCCGCACGACCTTTCTGGCATCAATTAACTGGCGCGTCAAGCTCGTCGAAGTACAAGACTTCAACACGATTGTCTGCTTCATTTGCTTCGTGATAATGCTTCACATATTGCCCATTCACCTTGAACCGGTTTCCCTCGGGGCTTTCTAGCTCAACGGATCCAAATTTAGTGACAGCTATCATTGTATAAGGACCACTCCACCTGGACTTCAGCTTGCCAGGAAATAATCGCAGTCGGGCATTAAACACCAGCACTTTTTGCCCGACATGAAATTCCCGAGGTAAAATTCTTTTGTCATGCCATCTCTTCGTCTTTTCCTTGTAAATGCGTGAGCTATCATAGGCATTGAGCCTAAACTCTTCAAATTCATCTAGCTGCAAAAGACGATTCTGACCACACAACTTAGGATCAAAGTAAAGCTCACGAATTGCCCACCAAGCTTTACATTCCAACTCAACAGGTAAATGACATGATTTCCCATAAACTAACCGATAAGGTGATGCACCAATCGATGTCTTAAAGGCAGTTCTGTAGGCCCATAATGTGTCTTCTAATTAAAGACTCCAGTCTTTCCATGATTTAGAAACTACCTTAGACAAGATCTCTTTGATCTCGCGATTGGAGACCTCGACCTGACCACTAGTTTGGGGATGATACCCCAAACCACGCCGGTGTTGAACACCAACCTTAGACAGAATGGAAGTTAGTTTCTTTTCTTTAAAGTGCATTCCCCCATCACTAATGACGACCCTAGGGACACCAAATCGGGGAAATATGACCTTTTTAAACATTTTTATCACGGTCTTGGCATCACAATGAGGTGAGGCAATCGCCTCAACCCACTTCGACACATAATCTACAGCTACTAAAATGTACCTGTTACCTTTACTAGACGGGAAAGGTCCTTGGAAATCAATGCCCCAGGCATCGAAAACCTCAACCTCTAAGATACCATTTTCTGGCATCTCATGTCTCTCTGAAATGTTCCCTGATCGTTGGCAGGCATCACAAGCTGAAACAAAAGACTTAGCATCAGCAAACAAAGAAGGCCAAAAACCCGGATCGAAGTACCTTAGCCACGGTGCGCGATGGACCGTGGTGACCACCATAAGAAGAGGAGTGACAGCCTTCCAGACTACTTTGGTCTCCCATCTGCGGAATACACCGTCTCAGAGACCGTCTGCACATTCCTTAAATAAATAAGGATCGTCCCAAAAATACTGCTTAGCGTTATACAGAAAACGCTTCCTCTGCTAATGAGAAAGGTCAGGCGGCAGCTTGCCACTGACAACGTAATTAGCTATATCTCATACCGAGGCTCTTGGTTAACAATAGACGATAATATATAAAATAAAGAATCATCAGGAAAAGACTCATCAATAGGTAGAGAATCTTCCCCCACTTGTTGCGACAGTCGCGATAGATGATCAGCTACAACGTTCTCAACTCCTTTCTTATCTTTAATCTGCAAATCAAACTCCTGGAGAAGGAGTATCCATCTCAATAGCCGTGGCTTAGCCTCCTTCTTGGCAAGGAGATGCCTCAAAGCTGCATGGTTAGTAAAAACAGTAACTTCTGACCCAATCAAATAAGAACGAAATTTCTCTAAGGCATAAACTACAACTAGCAGCTCTTTTTCAGTGGCGGTGTACTTCACTTGAGCCTCATCCAGAGTTCGGCTCGCATAGTAGATTGCATTTAAAGCTTTGTCTTTCCATTGGCCTAGCACCGCTCCTAGTGCATAGTCACTGGCATCACACATTATCTCAAACGACAAATCCCAGTCGAGAGGCTGTATGATCGGCGCGGAGACCAAAGCCTGCTTCAACCTGTTAAAAGCAGAAAGACACTCATCAGTAAATACAAAATGGGAATCCTTAAGTAGCAGCTGTGTAAGTGGTTTAGCAATTTTTGAGAAATCCTTGATAATACGGCGATAGAAGCCGGCGTGACCAAGGAAGCTTCTCACTCCTTTAACATTAACAGGAGGAGGTAATTGCTGAATCACTTCCACTTTTGCTTTATCAACTTCTATTCCCCTATCAGAAACAAAGTGCCCTAAGACAACTCCCTTGTTGACCATGAAATGGCACTTCTCCCAGTTGAGCACGAGATTAACCTCAATGCAGCGCTGCAACACTTTATCAAGGTTAGACAGACATAAACACTGAAATTGTCCATGAAAACTTCCATAATAGACTCAATATACTCTAAAAATATCCCCATCATGCACCTTTGGAAGGTAGCAGGGGCATTACATAAACCAAAAGGCATCCTGCGATAAGCAAACACGCCCTGAGGACAAGTGAACATAGTCTTAGCTTGATCGTCTGGGTGAATAGGGATCTGGAAGAACCCTGAATACCCGTCTAAATAGTAGAAAAACTTATGAGAAGCAAACCTTTCTACCATTTGATCAATAAAAGGAAGGGGAAAGTGATCTTTCTTGGTGGCGGCATTCAGCTGTCTGTAATCTATACACATCAGCCAACCAGTTACTACTCGAGTGGGTATTAACTCATTTTTGTCATTCTTAACCACGGTAGTCCTTCCTTTCTTCGGGACCACCTGCACTGGGCTCACCCACTTAGAATGACCAACAGAATAGATAATACCTGCATCCAACAGCTTCATTACCTTAGCCATCACAACATCTTGCATCTTCTGGTTCAGCCGACGCTGACCCTGTCTGCAAGTTTTGTGATCTTCCTCCAGCTCTATCATGTGCATACAAATATCGGGACTAATCCACTTGATGTCGTCCAAAGAATAACCCAAAGCTTTCGTGTTTTTCTTAAGCACAACTAACAAGGAAGTCAGCTGATCATTATCAAGTTTAGCACTAACGATGACTGGATATCGCTCAGTATCATCTGAGAAAACATATTTTAGATGAGAGGGAAGAGGCTTACGCTCAGGCACCTTTACCTCAATGGAGAAAAGGGTACTGATCATCTGTTCCACTTGCTCTCCCTCAACGTCGGTGAGTTCATGCTCATCTAAATCATCTATAAGCAAATCCAACACAGCATCATCATCATCTGGGTTATCTGCACACTCATCCAAAAGCATAAGGGCTTCCAGTGGGTCCTTTATAAAAGAACCAACCCAGAAGTCATAAATAGACTCGTCAATTATGTCAACAGAATAACACGTGTCCTTTATCATTTGCCGAGCTAAAGTTCTAGGCAGACTGAAAGTAATCGTGTCATCCCCTACTGCAAGAGTCAAACGCCCTTGTTTGACATCAATAATAGCCCCAGCTGTACAAAGGAACGGTCTTCCTAATATAATCGGGGTCCGGGTGTCCTCAGCTATATCTAGGATAATAAAATCTACTGGTATAAAGAACTTGCCTGTTTTCACAGGCACGTCCTCCAAGACACCCAAGGTTCGCCTAACAGATCTACCAGCCATCTGTAGGGTAATATTAGTCAATTTAAGATTACCCATATTGAATTTCTTGCAGATAGATAGGGGCATGACACTGACGTCGGCTCCTAAATCACAAAGAGCCTTATCAATAACCACATTTCCTATAACACAGGTAATAGAGAAGCTACCCGGGTCTTTCATTTTAGGTGGAGCCTTATTTAAAAGTAAATTACTAGACTCTTCTAAAAATAAAACGGTCTCAAATTCACTTAGCTCTCTCTTACGCGTCACAATATCTTTTATGAATTTAGCGTAAGTAGGTACTTGGGTAATAAGTTTCGTAAAAGGGACAGTGACCTGGAGGTTCTTCACAACGTCCACAAACTTACCGTACTGTCGCTCGACCTTCGCGTCCTTCAGACGACTTGGAAAGGGTACTCTGGTAGCAATGAGTGGACCCGCGACTTTCTCTTTACCTTTATCAGTGCGTGACGTCTTCACAACAGGGGATGATGACACGGTAGCGGAATTAGATGTCAAAATACGGTCCCCGCTGGTTCTGGCACTCGATCGAGTACTTTCCTCACTCGATCAAGTGGTTTCACTTGATTTTAACTCGATCGAGCTCTTCTATTTCAGGCTTACTCGATCGACCATCTGTTTCACTCGATCGAGTGACTTCTTCATCTTTTTCAATCGATCGAGGAGAATTTGCACTCGATCGACCATCTATAAATTGGACATCTCTCGATCGAGTAAGGTTGTCACTCGATCAAGTACCTGGATGGATTATTTCACTCGATCGAGTAGAAATTTCACTCGATCGAGTGTCTGGACAGCACGCAGCAAGGATATCGTCCAGAAACTCGTCCAAATCATCATCCGGGGTATTATCAGCTATCACAACCCCGTCTTCTAGTATTTTTGGCCCCTCATAAGCAAGGCCACTTCGGAGATTGATGGCGTTAACTGGGTCGCATGTCGGTGAATGGTTGGCTTGGTCTTTCGCGAGGGTCAATTACGCGACTTGTTCTCTTAACTCCACGATAACAGTTTCATTCTTGCTACATGTCTCCCCAAACTGTTGTGTTAAGTTCAACATCAAGGATTTCAGTTCGGAAATTTCCTCGTTTGTAGAAGGGGAGTTTGGCTGCGGCATTGGCGTAGAAGGAGTAGAAACATTTGTCATTTCTATAATTGAGAAAAAGGAACTCCTTGCTTGTATTTCTGATAAGCAAGGACGCGCTCAATTCTCGACATACAATCAATGGGGTCATGCCCCTCCATGCCGCATGTACCGCATATCTCCACATGCTCAGTAATTGCACAAACTTGTGCACTATCACCCATAACCTCCGTAATCTCCACATTGCCTAGACTTTTGCTAGGACTTTCCACGTCAGCTGCTACCAACTCGTTGACTTGCCCGTTTCCTCGGGGATTTCCATATTCGGAAACATGGATGGCCATCTCCTCAATAAGACGCCACCCTTGATCATATTCCACGTTTTTAGTGAATCTACCCTTAGCTACACTATCAAGAATAGCTCTCTGGTTTCGATATAACCCGTTGTAAAACTGGGTACATAGGAACCAACGCTTGAAACCGTGATGAGGCACAGAACGGACGAACTTCTTGAACCTAGTCCAAGCCCCATCCAAGTCTTCGGTGGGCAATTTCTCAAAAGAAGTAATCTGAGCTCTCAAAGCATTGGTACGCTGTGGTGGAAAATATCGCCTGAAAAAGGCTAAAGCAAGAGAACTCCAGTCGGTTACACCGGCTGCTTCCCTATCTAAATCCCTCAACCATTCCCGGGCATCATCAGCTAAATAAAAGGGAAAAAGAACTCCCTTCACTTTATCCTGTGTCACCCCAGTAGCAAGAGGAATGGTGGAGCAGTACTCTGTAAATAGCTCTATGTGCTTGCATGGATCTTCTTCAGGTACCCCCCCTGAAGAGATTTCTCTCGACCAGCTGTATGTAAGATGGGTGGATTCCAAAAGTTCCGGACTCAGTAGTGGGTAGTAAGAAACCTTTTGGAAGGGAATCCACATTAGGCTCTGAATGGCTGGCTATATTCGGCATTCTGGCAGATAAAATTTACAAAGCAGAGCAGGTGCGACAATGTTCCCTTATAGAACAGATAACCTGGAAACTAATCAAAAAATTTTACAAAAAAAAATGAGATCAGTCTCAAGGAAAAAGTTCCTTGAGACGAAAGACAAACTTAAATAAAGCAATAAACTTGCGCCACCTCCCCGGCAACGGCGCCAAAATTTGACAGGGCAGTCGTATACCTATCAAAAATAACCAACTGGCTCTAACTAATATAGCTAGGGAAGTCGGGTCGATCTCCACAGGGAGATGGAAAAATGTCAACTTTGTCTAAATTCGTCACGGTAACCGATTTGGAGGGTTTTAATCGAGTTGTTCTAAACTAATGAGAATGGGAAAGAGAAAAAGGCAGGAGAATAAAGATTAAGCAGACAAGGAAAAAGCAGCTAAGACAGTCGGTTCACCATGATCATTCAGTCAAGCAATCTCAATCTAGGTCTCAGGTCAATGCAAGTATGGTCAAATGGGCAGTGAATATCTCCTTCCGGTCTCAATTCTCTCTAAAGCACAAATAGCTTAGCTTCCGCCCTCACTACGGTGCCCTAATGTTTGCTACGAGTCTCACCCTTTCCAACCTTCTGGTCCAGGTTAAGGTTTACTATGATTTAAATGCCTAATTGCGTCGACTCAATTAGACAGATACATTTAAGTGCAGTGATTAACAACAAGCACTACACAAGCATTAACCTAATAGTTCAATTACTCTTCCTTCATAATCATGGATTCCCTAGCCTTAGCAAGAAGGAATTAGCTACACATTACTATCGAATCAACAACGATAATATATAGATAATGAGAATTAGACATGATAATAACGAAAGCAGAGGGATCGAATAAGGCAATAACAAAAGCAATAAGAGAAAAGGAGAATTCAAGAAGCAATTACGATTAAGAAATAAAGGGAGTGATAATACCGATTACAATTCCGAATCCGGGTAGAAAAGAGTAGTAGAAGAGTAAAGTGAAAGAAGCAATGGAAAAAGGTGAAGTAGTGGTCAATAGGGAAGAGTTACACAGTCTACTCCTTTTAGTAGCACACGAAATTCTCCCCCTTAAACCTAATCCAAAGCTTAATTACAAAAGCCCATACGAAAATAGGCGGAAAAACACAAAAAATAAGCAGACCACTTGATCGAGTGGAATAAAACTGCTCGATCGAGTAACTAAGCAGCAATCCCTTCGATCGAGTGGAAATAAACCACTCGAGCGAGTAACTCCTTGTAATGCCTTCTCGATAGAGTAAATATGTTACTCGATCGTGTAATCTTCATGATATAAAGCATTCGATCGAGTAAAAAAAGTAGTCGATCGAGCTATTTTGGCACGTTTAGGCACTAAGACACCTTCTGAAACCAACTCGTTCGTCTTCAAAGTGATAGATTCGTAGCTCCGGCTCCTTGTTCTCCATAAATGCATGCAAATGGAACGAGTTTAGGCTCGATTTATCTTTTCTTTGGTCTATTCCTGCAATTTACACAAAACGAACAAAAGTAGACTATTCGTGGGTATTTGTAGCTAGATGCCACAAAAAATAGTATAGAAATGCGTGTAAAAAGGAGGTAAAAACCTTATATAAAATACATGCATCAAGGGTCCTAGTTTTGTCACCTCTTTACTCGGGACGAGCAAAGGTTCGGTTTGGGGATATTTGATATGATCAATACTTGAGCATATTTAGTCCCCGAATTAGCCTCGTTCCTATGCTTTTAAGTGCATATTTGGGTCATTTACTATCTTTATTCCTTTTTTTTTCATATTCTTTGAGGTTTTGTTTCCTTGGTAGGAGAGGAGTGCAAACCTTGCATTTTCATGGCAAAATAGGAGTGCAAACGCTCGGATTGCCCTCTAGAGCAACACGTCCTCTTCCTTCTTCATTCGAGATGCGCATATTTTTGAAAGACTAGCTAAAAGGAGACCAGCATCTTTTCTTGAGAGAAGCGATTCCTCAAGGACTTAATCGTCATTTAAGCCCTTAGTAACCATAATTTGTGCACATAATCCACACTATAAATACCTCATTAGTCTAATTAGATTATCATGTTCTTCTTATCAATCTTTTGTGTAGTTTATATTATCTAATCTCTCTTTAATCTTGTAATCAACTTCTAATCAAGTCTTAATACAAATCTCATTTTCTCAATTTCTTATTGTCCATCTTTTATTTTGGGTAATTGAAGATTATTTGGGTTTATTGGGAGATTGACAACCTTCCATCAATCATCAAGTACTTCTATTATTCTTTGCATTATTATTTTGGAATCATCATTAGGTATAAGTCTCTTAATCCCTTTTTAATTATTGTTAATCAGCTTCATTTATTCATCATGTTTTGCTTTGTTAATATGATTGACAACTTTGTTAACATGTTAAACTTGATAATGAGTGAGTAGTTTCTTTAACTAGGGTTAATGAGGAATTAGGGTAAACCAACATGGGGGATGATTCATGCTTAATTTAATATGTTCACATAATTTATTTGCTTGCTTGTTGTGATCTCAACTTATGCACATGTTTTGTTTGATGAAATGTGAGCCTATGAATCCTTGCATTTTTTATCCATCACTTACCTTTTCAATGAGATTTGTAAGACATAAACCAACTCCAGTCTCATTAGACCATGTATATAGTTGAGTAGCGAGGATTAAGTCGACTTGTAGGTGTTGTACAATCTAATTGATTCGACTCCGGGACCCAAACCTTCCTAGGATTGTAAGATATAAACCAACTCGATCCTATCACAACAATAATTGCTTGCTTATAATTTGAGAATATGTTTGTATGATCAATTCCCATGAATCCCCTATGAACCCATGACACCCTGGTGCTTTTAATCAATTGTTTACATCTCATTTTAGTCATCTTGCTTGTTTACTTTTATTGTTATTTAGTTTAGTGATCTTCTTATCTCAACCCAAATTGTGACACCCCTAGACACCACTACTTGTAATCAAAAATCCTACATCAATACCCGTCCCTTGGGATCCGACCTTTACTTGCCTCTTTACTAGTAGTAGAGTTTTTTGTGAAGTTATAAATATTGTTTTGGTCTAGGTGCTCCTAACGACAATTAACTGAAATCTAAGCTCAAAGCAGACCGACCACTAACCGCATGATTTTTCGGGTCAGCATCGTTGCGCTCATGTGAGGGTCGCATTCTCCGTCGTGGACCTCTCCCATGGCTTTTTTGGCCTTCTGGTGATCAATGCAAAGGAGGAGAATCCCTTGGGGTGTTCTTTTGTATAGTTGTTCTTTGTTTATCACAAATTGTGATGCAAGTAAACGGATGGCTCTTTGTCCTCTTGTATCAGAGTTGGGAGGGAATTCATTTTTGTTTTTGTAGTTGAGGATGGCTTGGTACCAAGGTTCGACATGGTTCTCCTCGTCATTGTTGATGGCACAGATGTAAGCTGACTCGCTCCTTCTCTCGACACATAAAGGCATCGATGTCATGTCGTTAGGTATGTTGACGAGCGCGGCAAGTTTTGCCAGGGCATCAGCGAATTGATTTTCCTCTCGTGGCAAGTGGAAGTAGTCGACTTGGTCAAAGAACTCAGCCTCTTGATTGATTTTTACTCGGTAGGGTGCTAAGTTGTCACTACAGATTTTCCATAATCCGGACACCTGATTGATGATGAGTGAGGAATCGCCGTGGGGCATCAGTCTCTTGATACCAAGTGTTATGGCTGCTTGTAGGCCGATGAGGCATGCTTTATATTCGTCGGCATTGTTGGTGACGGCGAAGTCCAGTTTGACTGAGATTAGGACATGTTCTCCCCCCGGTGATATTAGAAGGATTCCTACCCCGAAGCCTCTCTGGTTCGATGCACCGTCGAAGTATAGGTCCCATGCGTCGGAGTCGGCACAAAGGATGTCTTTGTCAGGAAGTGACCATGTGTCGGTAATTGAGTCCTCATTGACGGGATTTTCTGCTAGGAAATCGGCAACTTCCCTTCCCTTGATAACCTTGAGGGGTACGAATTTGAGATCAAATTCAGATAGCATGAGTGTCCATCTAGAGAGCCTTTCGTTTAGTACGGGTTTTTCGAAAATGTATTTGACAGGGTCCATCTTGGAGTAGATGTGAACCGTGTAGCTAAGCATGTAGTGCCGCAACTTCTTTGTTGACCATACTAGGGCAAGGCATGTCTTCTCCAGCTAGGTGTACCTTGTCTCATACTCGATGAACTTTTTGTTGGTGTAGTAGATAGCTCGATCTTCGTCGTCGACTGTTTGTGCTAGCATTTCTCCCATAGCTGTGTCGGTAACAATCAGGTATAGGGACAAGGGAATTCCTTGTTGAGGTGGCATGAGGACAGGAGGTTTGGATAGGATTTCCTTTATCCTGTCGAAGGCCTTTTAACAGTCATCATCCCAATCGGTGTGATTGGAGGCGCGAAGCTTCTTGAAGATCGGTTCGTAAATCATAGTGAGTTTGGCTATGAAGCGGCAGATGTATTAACTTGACCGAAAAATCTCCGAATCTCCTTCTCGTTCTTAGGCCGAGGCATTTGTTGAAGGGCTTTGATTTTGGTAGGATCAATTTCAATGCCTTTCTTGCTGACGATGTGTACCAGGAGTTTTCCGGAGGTGACCCCGAATGGACACTTCTGAGGATTCAGTCTCATGTTATATTTCCGCAGACGAGCAAAGAATTTTCGAAGGGCGCTGATATGGCCGTCCAGTTCTTTCGATTTAAGGATCATGTCATCAACATATACCTCCACCTCCTTGTGCATCATGTCATGTAGAAGTGTGGTGGCGGTTCATTGATAAGTTGCTCCGGCGTTGATTAGACCGAAGGGCATGATAGTGTAGCAGTATGTACCCCACTGTGCAGTGAATGCAGTCTTGTGCATGTCTTCCTCAGCCATTTTAATCTTGTTGTACCCAGCATACCCATCCGTGAATGATAATAGGGCGTGCTCGGCGGTATTGTCCACCAGGATGTCAATATATGGCAGAGGGAAGTCGTCTTTTGGACTTGCTTTGTTCAGATCTATGAAGTTGATGTAAACCCGAATTCTCCTGTCTTTCTTGGGTACAAGAACTATGTTGGCCACCCAGTCAGAGTATTCGGGCACTTTGATGAACCCGGCTTTGAACAACTTGTCCACCTCTTCCTTGATTTTCAGGGCGCATTCGGCATAACTTTTGTTTCGTGGGTTTAGCACCTGGTTTACTGGGTATCTTGTGCTATGCAATCTCCTTGTCGATCCCAGGCATGTCTTTGTATGACCAAGCAAATACATCCTTGTATTCGTGTAGGAGGTCAATGAACTACTGTTTTTCCGAGGGGTCAAGGGTGGCCCCTATCCTAAGTTGTTGAGGTGTTGTCGGTTCCTACGTTAATAGGTTCGGTCACCTCAATGATGGGGGTCCTATCTTCTGGTTTGTCAAGTTCTTTAGATAGGTGAGGTGGGTAGTCACTCAAGTCAAAATCCTCATATTCGTTCAGAATTGCATTACAGTTAAATTGAAACGAGTCATAAGGAAACTTAGCGTTCATTAAGTTGACTTGAGCTAAAAGCTCGAATAGGACAGACATCTCATGGGCAGTCAGAGGCAACACAGGAGAGGAGGTGGCCCCTGGAACAAACTCCAAGTTGCTACCTTCCATGGGAGTAGGGATGACCCTAGTTGACTCGGCCTCTGAAGCAGCCACAAGTTTGTGATAAAATAGTGGAAAAGGGACTTTGACTGGTACGTCAGGAGTTCTAGGAGCTAAGACAGACTCTGACTCTTACTCGGACTCAGACTCTTCTTCACTTCCCTCTTTGAACATAGGGCCTTCTCCAGTTGTAATCTTGAGAATGCGGCCTTGATGATCGGTCCACTTGACAGTTTTCCTCCAGCTTTGTGTAGCTTTCTCTGGGTCAGTATCAAAGATTAAGGCGGTGGGATCGAACTGGTTGTCTTTTAGAGCAATGTTGATGATGTCCTTATAGACGAGGTGCTTGATGTTGTCCTCTCCGAAGAGGAGACTGACGGCTTGTCCATCGAGGTATGGGGTTGACTCAGATTTGGTTGACGCAGCTTTGGTGTTGTCGGGGATGAAGTAGCAGTCTTGAAAGAGTTATACACCCGGGCATTTGACCTTGGCCACGGAATCATAGATTGGCTAAGGAAAGTCGTTATAGAGCTCGGATTCTCCCTCGGGAACGAAGTATCCATTGAGAGTCAAATGGTAGGGACGGAGGATGACCCCGTGATTTTTGCGTTTCCGTATTAGGAGGTTCATTTCCTGGATTTCTTCATCGGTAGGCTCAAATCCTAGCCCGAAGGGGATGTTGGGGACCTTAGCCTGTTTCAAGGGAGGCAAGGTGCTTTTCAGCGGATTGAGAGGTAGACCCGGGAAATAACCCTGGCGCATCAGAATGCGGTTGATTGTGAGGTTGGAGAACAGGTCACAATCAAAAGGTGATGATTCATCGGTTAGGGCATTCACAGCTTGGAATCCCCACATTTAGTTGTCGTCTTCCTCAATGACTTTGGAGGCTATTCCCTTTTTCACGATAGCCTTCATCGGGGAAGCGGGGATTGTGATCGTTTTCCCGTTGAAAGAAACCCTGATTTTCTGATGAAGGGTTGAGGTGACGGCCTTGACGGCGTGAATCTAGGGGCGTCCTAGAAGCATGTTAAAAGAGGCGTTGATATCGACCACCTGAAAGCTGGCTTGTCTTTCCAAGGGTCCAGTTGCAATGGTCAAGGTGATAAGCCCCGCAACCTTACGACGAGTGCCGTCATAGGCGCGTACTCCTTGATTGGTTGGGACCAAATCAGCTTCTTTGATATCCAGTTTATGAGCCGTCTTGAGGGGAATGACACTAACCGCAGATCCATCATCCATTAGAACCATAGGCACATTCTTTTTTAAGCATTGTACGGTGATGTATATGGCCAGGTTATGGTTGGCTCCGAATGGAGGGATATCTTCGTTAGAGAAGATGACTGGGTTTTTCATGTTGGGGACATCCTTTATCATGTGTGCCACCACTTCTTCAGGGGAGGAGGTAGAGGGAACTGTCAATATTCCCAAGGCTTGTAGTAAAGCTTGCCGATGTTCGAAGGATGTAGCAATCAGTTGCCAAATTGAAATCTCGGCCTTTGCTTTTTGCAATTGCTTAAGGATCAATTTTTCGGGAACCTTGGGTTGGGTGTCTACGTCCGGGACAACCTGGTCATTCATTGTTGGAACGACTGTTGAATTGTTCGGGTTTTGGTAGGGGCGTTCGGACCGGGTAAGATGAGCGATCTCTTTTGCTTGTTTGCCCTTTCCTAGAACTATATAGACATCCTCCGCGTCGTCTTTCCAGATACCATTGATTTCGGGATCTCGAGGGTACCTTGGAAGGGTATTACTCGGAGGGTAGTTTTTGTGAGGGAAGTTTTTGTGGGGGTAATTTTGTGAGAGTAATTTTTGTGAGGTTGATTATTGTGGGGTTGATTATTATGGGGTTGATTATTGTGAGGTTGATTATTTTGGGGTGCATGCTAGAATGGTTGCGGGAGCAATCCTTCCTGGTGAGGGTAGTTTTGGGTGTTTGGAGGACCTTCCATCGGGCGCGGTGTTGGCGGGTTGAAAATCAACCGGTGGTAAGCGTCCTTAAGTCGGGTAATCCTTTATGAGAGACTGGCTATGGCCTCCTCAACCTGTTGGAACATGGTGGTTGCGGCGCTGAATACGAATATCCCGTCCGGGGTATCCTTTTCCAAGGCATTAACCTCGTTATCAATTGGCAAAATGAGGTGCGAGCAATCCAAGGTTGGCTCGTCGTCAGAGATAGCATGGATTCCCAAGGGGTTTGTTTTGTTGTTTGGTTTTGTTGGTGGAGGTAAAGGTAATTCTCCTTTCTCGATCATGTCTTGAATGATGTGTTTCAGCTTAAAGCGGGCTTCCATGTCATGACCCTTTCCCTGGTTATACTGGCAATAGGCATTGGGATTCCAGAAACGGGTTTTGTTAGCCTCGTATGGGTCTGGAGTGGGCCCGACTAGTTGTAGTTTCCCTTGGTCTATGAGTTTTTTCAAGGCACTGGCATAGGTTGATCCCAAGTTGGTGAATACCCTTTGAGGACGCTTGGTTTTCTTTGTGGTTGGTTTGAGGAGATTGACCTCATCAATTTTGTTTGTTTGACCATAGGGGTAAGATCCGGTTGATGTGGATCCTTGATAGCCTCTACCAGTGGTTTAGGCTAGGATGCCCTTGCGGAGGTCATCTTCAATAGGGGTCCCAAGGATTTGTAGGTCCTGGAACGTTTTGATATTTTGGTATCTCAACAGGTTGGTGTAAACCAGGCGGAGGTTGTTGATAAATTTCTCCACCAGAATTGATTCACTCGGCTTACTGACCAATTGAGTGCTTACCCTCCTCCAACGGGTTAGGAATTCTGTGAACCCTTCCTTATCATTCTGAGTCAGGACCTCAAGAGTGCGGGTGTTAGCTTGGATTTCGACGTTGTCGGCATACTGTTTGGCAAATTCGACGGCGACTTCGTCCCAGGTAGTAAGGTTTTTTGGGTCGAGGGAATAGTACCACTAGCGGGGAATCGGTTCCATGGATGATGGAAAGATCCGGGTGAAGAGCTCCTGTTTGACCCCCTTGATGGACATGTAATCTTTAAAGGCCCGAATGTGATTGAGTGGGTCCTCCACTCCCTTAAACTTGGGTACATCAGTCAAGGTAAAGTTGTCGGGTAGTTGATCCCCAACGGGTTTGAATCTTCGATTGTTCTCAAGGTGGATGTTGTTACCACGGGCTAGGAGTTGTTCTTCCAAAAGCTTGAGCCTTTTCTCGGTTTCAGTCAAAGGCGGAGTGTTGTGTTCTCCGGTTTCCTTGTTTTCCAGAGTGTCGATACGGGTCTCGACACGGTCCAGGGTGACCTTCAGAGCAGTGAGTAGGCTGGCTAGCTGAGTAGTTGTAATATCTCTGTTGTCATTTTTATTGTTGGATGAAGCTGAAGACGGGGGCCATGGTTCTAAGGTAGAAAAATGGCTCACATTACATCTCAATCCGACACGGTTCAAATGACTAAACACAGACAACACAAGGGACGGAAAAAAAAATATCGGACTCAACAAGACGAGGGCGACCGTGTATGGTGCCTCGGTGCTGACTCGACTTAGGACGTGACGGTGTTGACCAGACTTTGACTCGCGTTCAACGTAGTGGCGTGACACCGTTGAACGGGTCTCTGGGTGAGACGACTCATAAGTAAAGACCCATAAGTACGCTTGCTTCGACTCGGTAGACATGAGGCGGAATTGGAATGGTGGACTGAAGTTTTCGAAAATAGAGATTTTTAAAAAGATTCGTTTGTCGCTTTATGGATGGCTTTCGAAGAATAGGGATCTCTGAAAGTCGGTCAGTTGAAGAGTTATCTTAAGTTTGTTTTCAAAAGACGGTTTGAGTTTGAGTTGGCTCGGAAAACAATGTACTGCTTCCAAAGACGGTTTTTGAAATTCAAAATTGTATGTTTTGAAAATCAACTTTTGGAAAGTTTAAAAAGGTCTCGGGGATGGTGTATGGTCCTTGGAGTTTCAAAATGTTTTGAAAAAGGGGTGTGTGCCTTTCTCGGGTTTTGAAAGAGCCATTGTCTCAGCGCGAGACGGGTAAAAATCCGTGTCTTGACGCGGCGATTATAACGGCGTAAAAAGCTGTTTTTGAAATGGTTGTAAAAAACCTGGTTTGAAAATCGTCATTACAACGGCCTAGAGAGGCGTGTTGAAATGGTTGTAGAAAACCGGGTTTGAAAATCGTCATTACGCGGCCTAGAAAGGCGTGTTGTTTGAAATGCAATGGTCGGCGAAAGACCGAGGTTTGGAATGGCCATTATAACGGCGCAAAAGGGTGTTTTGAAAGTTTGAAATGACACTGAAGGACTTATTATCACATAACACATAAGCACTCGCAGTTTCATTATATTATGCATGATGCTGACACGGGTTTTGGCTTAAAAGGGTGGGTTACACACCAAGCAATCAAACCCCGATTTTCGAGAGGGATACCAATCCAAACAAAATGTGTAAAGAGGGTGCCCTAGCCTCGTGCTCGAAGGTGATGAAAGCTCTTTGACGAAACATAAATGTGTAACGTCAACGGCATGTTTGACTCAATCGGGATTCGAAACGTGGGGATGAGAAAACTCACGCCGACGAGATTAGCCAATTGGTCGAAAAGGGTTAGGTTGTGGGCCCGGACAAAGAACCCGACTATGACCGTAATATCAATTAATGCATTTCAACCAAGACCTCGTTCGAGTCTCACCATCAAGGGATCACAAAGACACAAGTGTCCTAGATTTCCCCAGTGGAGTCACCAATATCTGGACATGGCCCACCTACGACGCCCAACCGATCTGCGGGACGCGGCAGCGGTCTTTTTTAAATCCACGCTCGGCGGCGTAAAAATGCTTTCGATCGGATCGTTTTAGACCGGTCGATTTTGTCTCTGCAAGGGTATCGAAACGATGCAAGAGATGTTCAGAGTCGCCACCAAGCATTTGTGGGATGCTTGGAACCCGTTCGAATCCACTTTATACCTAGGTCAACCAAGGCAAAAACCGGTGTTTGACATAGGTACTAAAGATAAGGAATCGTCCCTCTTTAGCATCCTATCTCTAGAATGACTCTCGTATGCGTTGGGTAAGGTAGTCCACTATCCAAAGTTTCTGATTAAGAGGTGAAGGTACGTATTGGGAAGCCCGTTAATCGGACACCCAATCCCGCCCGCGGTAGCGGCCTCTACTAATCGATCTTGGTTGGTTAAATGCAAAAGTTGATAAAACGGGTAAATGCATAAATGCCCATCGACAAGTTTTAAACCTAACATGTGAGCTTTCTATGTCGGTTGTTTAATCCAAGTATCAAGTATTTGATGTCAAGTTCGATTTAATGTTGATTTGCATGCAAGACGGAAATTAAACATCCATTTACCGAGTTAGGTTTATGGTGCATAACGTGATCCATTTGTCTTAGTAAGGCATTTTGCAAATACGATATAAAATGGGCAGATTTGTCATCTGATTCGTCTTGTATTCGGGTTAACCGAAGTCGGGATCGTCCTAGAAAAGTGTTGGAAGGAAACAGGGTCTGCATTAGGTAGCCTATATAGGCGTGAGCCATCAGGCGATGCAAACAGGCCTGTCCTGATTTGAAAATGAGAAAATGAGTGGCCTGTTTAGGCGTGAGTCGACAGACGATTATAGGACGTCTTCTGACCATAGAAAAGGTTTGTAAAATGGTTTGAAAAGAGGGTGTTTGGACCTGTCTTTATTTGAAAAGGCCGTTTAGACCGCTTTTGTGTTGATGTGAAGAACGAGACTTGAATAATCGTCAATATTTTGACAATATTTGATGCCAGGTTCGGTTTTGCAAGCTTGACATGAATAGCTTGACGTGGCCGCATGGACTGCTCGAAGAGGCGCGAGCCAATTCGCGGGTCTTCGAGGGGTCTTGTCACTATCACGCAATCGTAATCATGATTTGTTCTATCCTATATTTTGGATGAACATGATTTGTATTTGACCATGAAGCATTCCGGGAAATACATAACATGGAAGTTTTGAAAAGTTTTGTTTTTTGTGTTTGACTCGGTTTGACTCGTTGTTGGAGTCGGGATTTGAATATTGAGTCGGTTTTTAGTCCGATGTCGGTTTTGACTCTAGTTAGTGTCATTGCGACCGTGTCGTCATGCATTAAACACTTCAGGTACTTTTGAAAAGTTTTAAAATGTTTTGTTTTCGAAATCGTTTTAAGTTTACCGACGTATAGTTGTACAAAACTGTGGATCAAACGCTGCGATTCCTAAGCATGTTGTAGTCCGATAATCATCAGGTATTTGTTGGAGACTCGATAGATACTGGGTATCTACACTAGGCAAGAGGGGGAATTCCACGATCCTACAGTGTTTCTAACACCATAGGGAGTCTACTCTTGATGAAAGCATTTAGCGATTATGGACGAAAGTACCTTAGTCTAACACAACTTGGAGGTGATTTGTTGGTATCCTTTTATACTTAGTAACTTGGAGAAATAATATCTACAATAGACTGTGTACCCTTAGATTGCTTCCCTTCTGGACGATTTCCTCCACTTAGATGAAGAAAGTGGCTATTCTTTTTGTAGATGCATCCTTACTTGTCTTTTGTGTGCCTAAATGCATGGATGCATCGCCATTTTGGCAAGCCCCACCTTGCCTTGCAAGAAGGCATCTTACCTCATAGGTGTCTTGTTGTGAGTTGAAGGGGCGGAGTATGACCCTCTAATTGTCTCACATCGGCTAGTAGTATTAATAAAGGTCATAGTTTTAGTCACCTTTTTACTCGGGACGAGCAAAGGTTCGATTTGGGGATATTTGGTGTGACTCATATTTGCACACTTTTAGTCCCCGAACTAACCTCGTTCCTATGCTTTCTTGCATGTATTAGGGTCGTTTCTTATCTTTAGCTTCCCACTTTGCATATTCTTTGTGGTTTTGTGTCCTTGGTAGGAGATGAATGCTAACCTTACATTTATGGAGCAATTTAGAGCTAAATAGATCGCATCTAACGACCAAGAAACAAGGAGGAGACCGATACTAAAGGCCTAAGTAGATAGAACAAGTATAATGGGCAATGATGAAGACCCCCACGACCCCTCAATGATCCCCACGGATCTTGACGCAGTCAAAGAATAGGAAACTATGCTGACCTATGATCTGGGCGTCCCAGGAGCAGCCCGAGCGGCCCGAGGCTCAGACCGGGTGTCCCAAGAATAACCCGGGCGTCTCGAAGCTCAGACCGAGCGTCTTACACTCAGGCCGGGCGGTTCCCTATCCAGTATAAACGTCCAACATAGTGAAGTTGTGAGGCTCCTTAAGGACTTGCAAGGCGTTAATCTTCTTCTTAAGGATTTAATCGTCATTTAAGCCCTTAGTTACCCTAATTTGTACTTAGTATAAATACCCCATTGTATTAGGGGATTAATCACCAATTCCTAGTCAAGCTATTTACCATTTCCTAATCTAGTTTTAGTAGGTTAATTACATCGTAATCCTTAATTCAATACTAATTAAATCTCAATCTTTCTTTAATCATTCAAGTGTTCTTAGATTTAGTTGGGTAATTTGAAGACTATTTAGGTTTATTTAAGAATTGACAACTCTTGATCATTCATCAAGTGTTCTTCTATTGTTTTTTTCTTATTATTTCGATCATCCTTAAGTTGGTATAACCTCTTTTACCCTTTGCTTAATTATTGTTTATTGCTTTACTCATTCACCATGTTAACCTTGTTAGTATGATTGACACCCTTATTAGCATGTTTACCATGATTATGAGTGAGTAGTCTTCTAGCTAGGGTTAATGGGGGATTAGGGGAACTAATCATGGGAATAGATCCAGACTTACTCTAATATGTTTTCATATGAATACTTGCTTGTTGTAGTTTCAACTTATGCACATGTTATACTTGATGAATTGCTTAATTGACAACCTAGCATAAATCTCTTATCTATTCAACAAGACTTCTAAGATATAAACTAACTCAAGGCTTGTTAGACCATGCATATAGTTGAATAGGAAGAAACTAAGTCGTCTTGTAGGTATTGTAAAGTCTTGACCGACTCGGCTCCGGGACCCAAATCTTCCTAGGAATTGTAAGACATAAACTAACTCGATTCCACTACAACAATAATTTGCTTGCATTTATGTAAACATGTTTGTATGATCTTCACCATGATTCCCCTATAAACCCATGACACCCTAGTGCTGTAATCAATTGTTTACAAAATTTATTTGTTTACTTGCTTTGTTTTGCTTTCATTTCTTTACATTTCTTTGTTAAGTAGTTTAGATTTCAAACCTCAAACTCAACCCAATTTGTGACACCCTACGACATAATATTCTACAACCGATAAATTAATACAATACCCGTCCCTTGGGATATGTGAAAGATCATAGATCCATATTAGACTCTCTAATAAAAATTAAATTATCTCATAATTTATCATTTTCATGATCTATGTAAAATGCATGCAAATATAAAAGCATAAAAAAGAAAGTTTAAGGAAAAACAATTTCCTTACATTGTTTTTATGGTAAAATAAGCACAAACTAGATCACCTTACTAGTTTGTTCTTGAGCTTATAACAAATGGATGATCCTCCTAACAAATCTTCAAAGAGAAGATCTCCTTCAAGATGCACCCAAGAACTTAACCCAAAAATCTAACAAGTATTTAACTAGAAACTTGTTAAAATTATACCCTTGATAATATTTTAATAATACTAACTCTCTTAGTAAATATTAATTTTTGTATACTAACAATCTTAGCAAGAGAATGCTCTATTATTTTTAGAGAGAAAAAGATACACATGCAAAGATGTTCAAGTGTTGTTGTGTGTTGTTGTGTGTAAAAATAAGCAAACATCTTGAGTGTATATGGGGAAAAACCGGTGGGAGGGTAGGTGAGGTGGAGTGTTCAATTTGTCTTATATTTTTAATCTTACATCACATGCAAAATCTATATAAGATAACTTATGGTAGTATATAAAGTAAGGTGAAATGATTATGTTCCTAATCATCCACTACTCTATTTTACACGGTCCACTTGCCCATTTACGGTCCATATTGGTTCTTATATTTGTCGCACAAATACGTGTAATTTTATTTTAAACATCGTTTCATGTTTAAATATTTCCATAATTAGTTCGTCCAAATCACTCCGTAAATATACGTGTACCACTACACATATTATTTACGTACTAATATTAATCACATTAGTCAATTAGTACAATTTTAGTGAATTAACAATTAATTAACTAAAACCCGTCTCCCAAAATTTATTATTCAATTATCACATAATTAAATAATAACTGCCGTGCCTCGAGTTCGCAACTCGAAATCTCTCTAAAAATAATCGACTAACCTTTTAGTCTACAAATCAAGGGACTAAATAAATTGTATCTCATACAATTAATTAGTTGTCTATTGGGGTTCGTTCCTTTAGGTGTGACCGAAAGGGGCCAGTTGATCACCGCCGTCTCACGACAATAACGTCAAACTCTAGTCAGCCAACCATTATCGATTTACGTTAATCAACTGACGAGGATCAAATAATAAAATATCTGATGATATACCTTTAGTGAGATTTATTATGTAAACGCACTATTGTGGAGGACACTAACTCCAACAATCTCCCACTTGTCCGACACAAGGTGTGCGCTACCAATTCTCTTGTCCGTTTAAAATCTCCCACTCAATGCAAGGTGTCTTTCAGGTCGCACTTGCACATGAACACATCGCGAGTGGTTTTCTCGATCGGGAGTGTGACTACCTGACCGGAATAATCTCTCACAGATTACTTCCGAGCGTGGTCACGCATTTTTAGTCATTAACTCCTCGAGTGGCCTTGAGATATAGTTACCCAACGTGGGTGGACAATTCCTGTATGCCCTATCTATCCTATTACACAATACAGATCACCATGACCTAGTAAATGCCCTTTTGGCCTCCTTTCACGGCACGACCTAGGACAAAAACCAAAGTCACTCGGAAACAACACTTGCTCAGATAATAGTCTCCAGTCAAAAGAATTGACTCATTAGAACATCTTAGAGATCCCTGCCACGACCAGGCGTCTATAATAGAACTTAGGGACTCTCTAAATGGTCACTGTCCGGCAAAGTGTCACACACTCTGCCTATGTAATCGACTAGTCATCACATATGACCTTATGGTGTTGAACAACCATCAATCGACATATAATCTAGTCACTCCGAGACGTCACCTCATTAAGTGACTAGGGACAAAATACAATGTTCATCTTGTTCACTTGAATAGTGTTCAACATTGTCTCCACAACTTATTCAGAGAAACAAGGTATTCAATGTTTTCAGTCAAACTGAATAATTGAGTTCTTAAATAAACTCTAACAATGAATGCGATCATCACTTATGTAAATATCAATACTCTATCCAATATTTACATAACGATCTTTAGCAATTAAGGTATACTCCTCAATTCACATTAAGATGACATAACCATCATGTCTATCTTATGCTTACGGCTTTGGTTAGAGGTTAAGCAACAGTTGCATCACTCTAATTTCCATTGCTATTTTCCTTTGTTCTATGCAATCTTTTCATCACATAGAGCCTTTCTAAGTACATGTCTAAACATGTTTTTAGACTCTGGTTCTAAAGTCAGTCAAACACTCCCACTGTTTTCACAGTTTCTTGGGATACGATATTCGGCTAACAGAACTACTCTAGTCCCATTAAATTCCGGTTATAAACTATCTCTCTTTCACCATCGGATGTTGTAATGTACTTAGCTTTCGTTCATGATTTGTACGTATAACACTTATACATACACATCCTTCATATGACATCTTTTATGTATGACTCCTCATACATGTTTACTTATGCATGTATAACTTCTTATAAATATGAGTATAACTTCTTATACATATTATTATTTATGCACATAGCACTCTTACATGCTAACCATTCCTTTAACGAGGCCCATAACATCTTATAAGCATGGGAATGTTTCCGTGTAATCCTTTTACACAAAATTCATAAATTCCTCCAAACTACAAGAGTAAATCCTTAGTGCTTCTCAAGTACTCAAGGATGCTCTTGATAATCATCTAGTGACACTCACTAGGAAATGATTGGTAATGACTTCTCATATTCTCAACATGATAAGTCCCGGCGAGAGAAGCTTTTAGCATATTTAATAGATCCTGCAGCGGAAGCACAAGAGATCATATTAATTGTTCAACAACTTGAATGAGTCAAGAATCTTATCACATAAGTCTTTTGACTATAATGCTAATATCCATAGAGATCTATCTCATTAGATCGGGATATTTAATATGTGCCATGCAACTCTCAAGTATTCACCCGAGAATATTTCTAGTCATTAATATGTCAAACACATATTTTAGACTAAGAAATATCACCTTAGCTACATTTCTAGTCACTAATATGTCAAGCACATACATATTTAGAATAAGAAACTCACTTTAGCTCCCACTAAACTCCATGTATCATCATGGTACCTCAACACTCGAGTAATACCATTTTGATAGACTACATGATTGAACCCAAAGTTCCAACTCTTTGACGTATATAGATCACAAAAGGGATTTTCCAAGCATTCTAGGCTTCTTAGCATTGACAAGATCGACAAAACTTCTCCCAAGGATAAAGTTTCGTTTTTCATTTGTCGAATCTCATCCTCATGAGAAGCTATATTGCTAAGAAAATACGAATTGATAAAGGCATATGGGTTGTCACAAAACTCTCTATAACCAACCCAAATTTTAAACATCTTATGTAACCTTTATGACAAGATCAAGGTAACCTACCAAAGTATTCACTTTAAATCAAGTCTCTAAAACATCTCGTGTTTCCTTCCTTATCGCATCGTGTGCAAGGAGATCAATTCGAATTGCATGGTGACACGCCATCACATAGAGTTCATACTATAGAAAAGCCTTTGATGAGGGTTTAAGATTCGTCACTTTTGAAAAGTAACGCAATATTATCGCAAAATTATCACCTTATAACCACTGAGCCACAATAAAGAACATCTTCTTGCATTGTACTCAGTTTGTGGGTCTTGGACTTCCGCAAGTTCAAAATTTCTCCCACTCTGTCTTCCAGAAAATGAAAATGTTTCTGGAAAGACAGTATTATGAGCCACAAACTCTTTGTTCTCGTTCAATTTTGGATAACCCTCATAAATACACAATTTGGTTCTGAACATAAACATTTATGGTCCCAAACGTATAAAAATGACAAGTTAGGGACCCTCCCTATCCATATCTCATATGGAGTCATTTAGGCTATTATAGTCGGGTTTTAAACTTTTAGTGAGAAAATAGCATACAAAATTGCGAAAAACCTCAAACTATATCTCATAAAGTTCGGTTTATATACTTGACTACACCATACTCTATGGTGTCCCAAGGAGAAGGTATTATGTGAACTGGTTCACAATCTTCTTAGTGATTATCATGGTCATTACTTGATATTACCCATTTGATCTTCAAAGTCATTACTTTTAAACTTCCGATCAACATCTTGATCTTGACGTGCTTTTGGTTTACTACTTCATTTTGAAAATATAACACGTTTCAAAAATCACTTTTATGTCTTATTAAATAGATACGAGGTTTTCATATCTACTTAACATTACGGTAAAAGTAACAAAGGATATATATATATATAACCAACTATTGTCCTTATACATCCGTATGTATATGGTCACTCGCCTCACTATTGCATTTCTTTTATGCAAAAGAAAACATAATACATGCACACATACCATAAGACTCACAATCAAATGGTTGTTCGATGTGCTTATCGTTTATTCGTGTAAACGAATTTACTTGAGGTTTGATCAATTTGGGTTCACCGAATTAGAGACTTTAAAATCTACAAGATAGTATAATATTTAGTTTTCGTGAAGAATGTAAAATTCCTCTAACTTGAGTGGTCTAAACCAACCACCAAGTCATCATAGGAGTAGGTACAACATTTTGTTTTAAATCACATGAGTGATGCCTTCTATGTATAAACATAGATAATTACATTCTTTTAAAACCAAATTTAGGTACATTTGTCCCTATCGAAATCATTGCTACTCTAGCACCATTTCGATACAAAAATGTCCTATGCTAGACGTCTAACGTTTTATCAATTCATGTAAACTTCTTTACAGAGAAATGACCCGTACTTGATATCTCATACCAAGATAGTGGAACTAGCCTATCTATTGAGTAGATGTCTCGTTCACCTTTTGTTCTATCGCATACATCTAGGGTTGATTCTTCTTAACTCCCACTCACTTTCGCATTCTTCTTTGCTTCAATCAAGTAAAAATGAATCTCATGAAGACCTCTCTTCATGTCATTCGTGATATTTTATACACTTAGTAAGAGTGAATTACTATAAAGTGAGTGAAACATGTGGCAAAATCTCAACTTCTTGCGAAATTGGACTACCTAACCTTTCAATTGTTATCATATGCCTAAACTCTTTAGCGCATAAACAATCGATTTGGCTTTTCTCGAATTGAGCCATTTGACGGTATTATATTGGAGTATTATTTGTGTTTTTGAAAACTCTTTTTGCAAACTTTTGAATTACTCTTGAGTAATTAAAAACTAATATGTCATCTTCATGACGGAGGTGTCACTTTCGAAATCAAGACTCTCTTGATAAAAATATGACTTCCTTTTAAACTCGTAATATGAGTTTGCAACATGAAACCCCTTTTTAATATGTATGGACGTTAATTAAGTTGTATAATAACCGCAAAAATCGTTGTAAGCTTATGTAGGTGAATTGGTAAATCATGTTACCAATCATTAATTCCTTCAAAGAAACCTCTTTCTATGAAAGACTGAAAAAACAAAGTATAATAATAAATAGAGAAAGGAGGATGACGTGCGCGATGCCATACATTTATGAGAATGAACGAAAAATAGGAAAAAATTAACATTCAATGTTTTAATTTTACTTGTGAAACATCTTTAACAAGTTTTAACATTTATATAATGATCTCCCACTAAATTATATAAATGATTCCAAGACCCAAATATTAAACAAAATAAGCATCGCTTGGACGAAACATCCCATAATTGTGTAAATTCGGTAAGTCACGTTGACTAATTCTAGAAATCTTGGTCGACGAATTTCTTTAAATCCATCTACTAGCCCTAGATTGAGTCCAACCAGTTTTAGCGTGTGATAACCGTTTACCACCCTACTTACCCAAGGTAAAAAGAGAACACTCCGCTTGGGCGAGCGTGGCTCTAATAAACAAGAGATTCATAGGTGTTACTAATTGGTAAGGCTAATCTCAATTTTAGTTATGTGAGAGATCTTGTCAATTTAGTCATAAATTCCCTAAAAGTGAACTAAGTCGGTGAATGTAAATGACGTGAATTGACAATCGCGAAGATAAAATGCATGTGAATGGCGATTTTGGCATGCGCAAAAATAAAAACAAGCAAACAAGTATGCATATAAATAAATCCTAGTATGGCCACCTAGTTAAGAAAAACTAGTCTATTACATTTCGGAAACCAACTCCTTGGTCCCTTGCCTCTTCTTTCCAAAAGTGGCTCCTTCTTGTGGGATTTGGAACACCTTCCAAATATAGACTCCGTCTCGATGTAATTCGTCTTTTGGAAACGCCGGTAAGAAAAACTATTAAAATTGAATTGCATAGCTATTCCTATTATACATTAATGATAAAATAAATAAAACTATTAATTAATTACAAACCGACGATACGAGATCGTATTTAATTTACAAACAAATCGATATTCCCATTCATTTCGGGTAATAACGATTAAAATAAACTAGGCCATACTAGGTACAACAAGATAAATACTTTAAATAAATGACAATCATTAATTCAACTTAAATAAATATGCTTAAAATGCTGTAAAATGATGCCAAAATCGCCCTATCTATCAATCGTTGGTATCCATCTCGGTTTTTGTGGGTTTAATCGATTTTTAACATGTAAAAATCAATAATCAACTCTTAAATCTCATTTAAGTCCAAACTGTTTTTAACCTCAAAATTAGTCCTCACTAATTTTATGATGAATAATTTGTTTGATTTTGTGATATTTTGCTAATTTAATCGGTAAAATCATAATTTTTAAGTAAAAATCCAAAATAATTGAAAATTTACCCAAAAAATAAAAAAAAAATTTGAGTATTCTGGAACACTCCAAAGAATACTAAAATGTTAGAAAAATTGCCCCAAAAATTCGGATAAAATTTATGAAGAAAAAGATCGATATTTATCGGTTTTTAACCACTAAAACCAATAAATATCAAAACAAGGTGAAAACACATTTTGAAATTCACTTTTAACATTTAAATAATATTTTTAAATGTAAAAAAATTTATCATGGGCAGAATAAATTGGTTCGAAATTATGATTAATTAATTTCACTTTTATCGACTTTTATCTCATAAAATCAATAAACATGCAAAAAATTCGAACCAACCTTCAACCTTTTACATACAATCAGTAGAAAACATGAATGAAATACAATAAAAATTCCATGGACCGAATCAACATTTAACTATTTTTAGTCAATTTTTAACTAAAATACGGCATTTTGACTTGGTTTTCTACCAAAAATCATTAAAAATAGCAAAATAACTTCATAAATCACCAAACTTTACCACAAATCTTTTGAGATTAGTAGGTATGCATGCCCCAAAAAATTTCGTGCTAAAACTTCTTCTAACGCATTTTTTGAGTTTTTATAAATTATCTCATAATTCATTAATATGCTTAAAATTAACATGCAAATTACAAACATATGCTCTGATACCACTTGAAAGATCATAGATCCATATTAGACTCTCTAATAAAAATTAAATTATCTCATAATTTATCATTTTGATGATCTATGTAACATGCATGCAAATATAAAAGCATAAAAAAGAAAGTTTAAGGAAAAACAATTTCCTTACATTGTTTTTATGGTAAAATGGGCACAAACTAGATCACCTTACTAGTTTGTTCTTGAGCTTATAACAAATGGATGATCCACCTAACAAATCTTAAAAGAGAAGATCTCCTTCAAGATGCACCCAAGAACTTAACCCAAAAATCTAACAAGTATTTAACTAGAAATTTGTTAAAATTATACCCTTGATAATATTTTAATATTACTAACTCTCTTAGTAAATATTAATTTTTGTATACTAACAATCGTAGTAAGAGAATGCTCTATTATTTTTAGAGATAAAAAGATACACATGCAAAGATGTTCAAGTGTTGTTGTGTGTAAAAATGAGCAAACATCTTGAGTGTATATGGGGAAAAACCGGTGGGAGGGTAGGTGAGGTGGAGTGTTCAATTTGTCTTATATTTTTAATCTTACATCACATGCAAAATCTATATAAGATAACTTATGGTAGTATATAAAGTAAAGTGAAATGATTATGTTCCTAATCATCCACTACTCTATTTTACACGGTCCACTTGCCCATTTACGGGTCCATATTGGTTCTTTTATTTGTCGCACAAATACGTGTAATTTTATTTTAAACATCGTTTCATGTTTAAATATTTCCATAATTAGTTCGTCCAAATCACTCCGTAAATATACGTGTACCACTACACATATTATTTGCGTACTAATATTAATCACTTTAATCAATTAGTACAATTTTAGTGAATAAACAATTAATTAACTAAAACCCGTCTCCCAAATTTATTATTCAATTATCACATAATTAAATAATAACTGCCGTGCCTCGAGTTCGCAACTCAAAATCTCTCTAAAAATAATCGACTAACCTTTTAGTCTACAAATCAAGGGACTAAATAAATTGTATCTCATACAATTAATTAGTTGTCTATTGGGGTTCATTCCTTTAGGTGTGACCGAAAGGGGTCAGTTGATCACCGCCATCTCACGACAATAACGTCAAACTCTAGTCAGCCAACCGTTATCGATTTACGTTAATCAACTGACGAGGATCAAATAATAAAATATCTGATGATATACCTTTAATGAGATTTATTATGTAAACGCACTATTGTGGAGGACACTAACTCCAACAATCTGACCTTTACTTGCCACTCAACTAAGAGTAGTTAATTAAGTTTATAAATATTGTTTTGATTGGTTAGCTTAGACGACAAAGTTTAGACCGGATCATGACCATAAAGAATCGGTACCCTTTACCTCTAATTCATGACTTATTTGACCAAATGAGTGTGGCTGGGATATTTTCTAAAATTGATTTGCGGTCGGGATACCATCAGTTAAGAATTAAAGATGAAGATATGCCAAAGACTGCATTCACGACTAGATACGGACACTACGAGTTTGTTGTTATGCCATTTGGCTTAACTAATGCACCGGCAGTCTTCATGGACTTAATGAACCGCGTGTTTAGTCTCTATTTGGATCAGTTTGTAGTTGTCTTTATCGATGATATCCTGGTGTATTCTAAGGATAAGGAAGAGCATGAGAAGCATTTGAGGATTGTATTGCAGACCCTGAGGGAGAATAACCTTTATGCTAAGCTGAGTAAATGTGAATTTTGGTTGGAGAAAGTTGCCTTTCTGGGGCATGTGGTGTCTGAAGAGAGAGTGTCGATGGATCCAAGCAAGATTGAGGCGGTGTCCAAGTGGGAAAGACCGAAGAATGTGGGTGATATTAGAAGCTTTCTGGGGTTGGCTGGCTATTATAAGAGGTTTGTAAAAGACTTCTAAAAAATAGCTAAGCCTTTGACTACTTTGATAAAGAAGGAGAATAAGTTCCAGTGGGATCACAGTTGTGAGACGGCATTCCTAACCTTGAAGGAGCGCCTGACGATAGCTCCTATACTAACCTTACCTAAAGGGAGTGAGAATTTTGATGTTTATATAGATGCTTCGAAGAATGGATTGGGGTGTGTACTTATGCAGAATGAGAAGGTGATAGCTTATGTCTCGAGACTGCTGAAATGGTATGAAGAAAATTATCCAACTCATGATCTGGAATTGGGAGTAGTGGTCTTTGCCTTGAAATTGTAGCGCCATTACCTTTATGGAGTTACTTTTAAGGTATTTTCTGATCACAAGAGCTTAAAGTACATTTATACTCAGAAGGAGCTAAATATGAAATAGAGGAGGTGGATAGAGTTGATTAAAGATTATGGCATGGAGATAATTTATCACGAAAGGAAGGCTAATGTGGTGGCATATACAGTAAGTAGAAAATATGTTCATGCTTTGTGTACTGCTATGTCTAGGGTGAGATTCCATGAAGTGGTAGAGAAGATGGGCATTTTTATGATTAAGAAGGAGGATACATTTGGAGTTTTGACCATTGAGGTATAGTTGTATCCTGAGATCACGGAGAAGCAAGCGGGAGATGCACGAGTGACATGGTGGAGGGCGACCCTGAAAGACACCGTGGGGAATGACGTGAGGAAACGGTTCTCTGTGGCCAATGACGGTAGC
The DNA here is from genome assembly GCF_048544455.1 of Silene latifolia. Taxonomy (NCBI): domain Eukaryota; kingdom Viridiplantae; phylum Streptophyta; class Magnoliopsida; order Caryophyllales; family Caryophyllaceae; genus Silene; species Silene latifolia. The sequence goes on from NC_133538.1 coordinate 174,561,927, forward strand.
TTGAGATTTGATGGAAGGTGGTGTGTACCTGATGATGAAGAATTGAAAAGGAAGATTTTAACTGAAGCTCATTCTTCTCCATATTCTATTCATCTTGGAGGAGATAAGCTATATAAGGATTTGAAGAAGACTTTCTGGTGGCCTAAGATGAAGAAGGAGGTTGCTGAGTTCGTTGCAAAGTTTTTGGTTTGTCAAAGAGTAAAGGGAGAGCATAAGAGAGCACAAGGTAAAGTTCAATCCTTGGATGTACCTGAGTGGAAGTGGGAGAGCATTTCGATGGATTTCATTGTGGGGTTGCCTATGACTCAAAAGGGGAATAATATGATATGGGCTATTGTGGATCGATTCACTAAGTCAGCTCACTTCATTCATATGAAAGATACTTGGAGTAAAGTTGAGATGGCTAAAGCTTTTGTCAAGAATGTGGTGAAGCTTCAGGGTGTGCCTAAGGATATTATTTCTGATCGTGATTCAAGTTTTATATCTAAGTTCTGGAAGGAACTACAATCTTTTATGGGGACTCAGTTGAAGATGAGCACAATATTCCATCCACCTACAGATGGTCAACACGGAGAGAACAATTCAAACATTGGACGATATGCTGAGAGCTTGTGTATTGGAGTTTGGTGGATCATGGGAGGAAAGGTTGGATTTGATTGAGTTTTCTTATAATAACAGTTACCATGCTAGTATTGGCATGACACCTTTTAAGGCATTATATGAGAAGAAGTGCAGGAGTCCTGTGGGTTGGGATGACAGAGCAGATGCGGTGGTGTTAGGACCTGAGATGATACAGGAAATGGTGGAGCAAGTGCACATTATTCGTCAGAAGATGCGCGCGGCGTAAGATAGACAGAAAAGCTATGCAGATTTAAAAAGAATTGAAATAGAATTTGCTGTGGAAGATAAAGTGTTGTTGAAAGTGTCTCCAATAAGGGGAGTAATGAGATCCTTGGAAGAAAGGGAAGCTAAGTCAGAAGTATATTGGGCCTTATAAGATATTAAACAGAGTTGGAGAGGTAGCTTACCGTTTAGCACTACCTCTAGCTTTGGATAGGGTCCATAATTTCAGAATTTATATGAATACTGAATCCAGAGTCTTAAAAATTAAAGGCAAAACCCAAAGGTACAAGTCTTGATACTAAAATCAAATTTCTAGAGAAATTTGGAACATAAAATGTCTTTTCCAATTGCAAAATAAAACCACTACTTATTATTAAGCAGCATGTCCTAATGGCCTCTACATGTGAACTAATAGATTGAAAGTTCACCTCCCACCAATTTCCTTAGGTTTGTCATACCCTGCAAGGTATTCGAAACATGGATTGTAGTTCCAGAATCAATCCACCATGTATTATTATTAACATTAACCATATTAGATTCATAACAAACAAACGCATGAATATTACTTATCTTCTTTAGCCAAGCCTTAAACTTAATGCAGTCCATCTTCATGTGTCCCTTCTTTTTACAGAAGAAACACGTAGACTCCTTCTTAATGGCTGACTCAGCTGAAATGTTTCCCTTTCCGTTATCTTTAGTGTGACCCTTTTGCCTCTTTGAAGAAGAAGCAACAGTAAGGTTCACCTTTTCACCTTCCTCCATCAACAGTCTGCACGCCTCTTGAACACACATGGCCATAAGTTCATTAATTGACGATTTATCCTTATGTGTGTTGTAAGAGATCTTAAAAAGAGCATATTTTGGAAGAAGAGTGCATAAAATGAAGTGCACAAGGAAAGAGTCAGACATGGTAACTTCTAAAGTCTTAGGCTGAGCTACAATATCTCTCATGCGCATGATATAATCACGCACTCCTTTTGTCTCGGTGAGCCTCAAAGATGAAAACTACATAATTAAGATACTGGCAAGAGCTTTATCAGAAGTTGCAAACTATTCATCGATGGTCTTAATTAGATCTTTAACTTTAGTATGTTGATCGACAGAACCACGAATACTAGCACACATTTTGGTCTTTATGAACATAAAATCTCTGCCACCTTTCATAAAGATCATTTGCATCTTTAGTGCTTTCTTTAATTACCTCAGGTGGTTTGTCTTTCAGAATAGCATAATCAATATCTAATCATCCCAACTACAGTAGCATTTTGTCTTTCCAGACCTTGTAGTTATCACCATTCAATTCAGGAATATCAAATTTAACATCAGTAGAACTCCTAGGGCAAATTACTGCAAATATAATATAATAACATGCTTATTACCAAGTTGAGACTTTAAACTTAATCATGCTTTACCAATGTAAATCATGCTCAAATATGAATCTAGAGACATAAAACTTGACTATGGGCTTGATGTTTTACTCAATTAGATACATGAAAAACTTTAACTTAATGACAATACTATCAAACCATATACATCTCTTAACTCTTGTGGGTAGATTAAGAAACAAGATTCAATATATCATCCTAATTAGTCATACAAATACATGCAACAAGATTCCTGTGGGTAAGTCTCATTATATTACATACGACTTATCACAAATAATGTCTAGTTTCCACATTCCAAAATAAAATTTCAATTAATTAGATATGACGTGGCTATTCTCCAACTGTTAAAATTTTGAATCACTCGACATTAAATTTAAAATTAACCTTTAATCTGTATACTCAACTTTATGTATACAGAAAAAAACATATGACTAGAAACTTCAATTGGTAGAGGTGGCAATCGGGTCAGTCGGGTCGGGTTTGGGTCGGTTCAAGTCGGTTCGGGTCATATCGGATTCGGGTCATATCGGGTCAGCATACCCTTTCGGGTCGGGTTGGGTTGGGTTCGGGTCATTTCGGGTCAAATGATGTGTTAAGCCGGGTCGGATTTGGGCGGGTCACTATCGGGTCTAGCAGTTTTATCGCATTACTTCAATTTTCGTCCATTAAAATTATTTTTTTGAGCATTATTTGGTTTGGTTGCTTCATTATTAAGCCAAACGAATCAATCGAAATACTAAATCACTCCCATTTTGATCGATATTAAGTTTAATAATTGTCGGGTAATTAATTTAATCGGGTTAATAACAGGTCGGTTCAATATTGGGTTGCGTCTGGGTCGAGTTCGGGTCACTAATTATCGGGTCATGTTGGGTTACGGGTTATCATCGGGTCGAATCGGGTCGTTTCTGGTCACAAAATTCTCAGGTTCTATCGGGTCGGGTTTGCTCGGGTTCGGGTCGGGTTACTCAAGTCGGATCAAACTTGACAGCTCTAGTCTTACCCCGTATGAACTAGCATAAAAATAGCTCCGTAGATAACAAATATCGAACAATATATATGGAGTAAAAGTAAGCAAAAATGTATACATAGCCGATGGACAACGGCGAGAATTACAACATGTCTCAAGTCTTAACCAATCTTTAATTTAAATTAGGCCATTAGCCATACATGCTGTACTCACCTAAACAAAATCAGTAACCAAGTAATAAAGTATGGCAAGAAACACCAAAGTCATAATTGATAAGAGGAAATATATTGCACAATACATCTCGACAAAATTGCAAGTTGTTGAATAAAGCAGGTCATGGCCTATCGACAATTTAATACCAAATGGAAGATGGATTAACAGACGGTGGTAAATCAAATTAGCATTAGAAGTAACAAATAATCCAAAAATCCCCTTTAACATAAACAACCATAAAAGCTCCAATACGCAGCAAACAAAGTCGGGATGGAGATTTAATTTTTTAAATTCAAGCAAGACATAAGCGATTACTCACTCTGATAATAACTGTAAGTTTTATAATCAAAATTAACATGTTCTAATCTAATAATAACATGTATAAACTGAATGCGGAAGCGATAAAAGAGATCGATTAGTTACCTTCAGACATTGCTTGAAATAATTGATCCGTCTTAATGAATAACCCAAATTCTTACACTCTATATCTGACTTGATTTCCAAACCCTCGGCCTCACAATTTAGAAGGTGTATTTTCTAATCAGAATAAATATGTTCCTCTTATATACTCTTACCATCAAAGAATCAACTGAACAGTTTCCTAAATTGTGAGTGATAAGTTATGGAAGATAATACTGGAAACATAATCTATGTAAATTCCACCATAAAATGAACCAACTTAATTTCCATAAAATAACTTAAATAAATATTAATATTATACTTATTTATTTTCTTGAATATCTTAAATTTACAACGTTATTTACTGGCAAGTAACATCATCACAAGTTACACATAGGGTTGACGAAGTTCAAGTCCGGACTGATTATTTGATCTGGACTGAACCCATACCAAATTTTATAACAACCGGTTCGAGGAACTTAGTTTTTGAAGTTACGGTCTTTGGTCCGGTGTGATTCAAGACCGAACTTAGGTCCGAACCGAATAAAACGAATTTAATGTTTCAAGATAATCATTATAAATCTATGTCGATTGAATAATTTACATTCAAAAGACATTATAAATAGTTAATATTTAGTGGTTATTTAAATTTAATGATAGCTTGATTATTTATTATTTTTAACTTAAGTTGGTGAAAACTAAATTTAATCATCGTACACTGACAAATCATAGTTTTCGGTCCATTCCGGTCTAAGAATGGACCGTCACCAATTTCGGGTTCTGTAGACGGTCCAAAACCGAATGTATTATGTCTTGTCTTCTGTTTATATTATTAACGTTTTCGACCATTGGTTCGGACCGGTCTTGGACTCGATGCTCACAAGTTGACTCCTACTCACACAATTGCTTATGAGATAACCTCATGATAATAATATTATCATCAAAATAACTTAATTATATTGTAAATGGGTAGTTATTCTTAGGTTAACATTCATTCATATTAGTAAATATTATGTAAATATTATTTTATTGTGCATATCTTTTAGTTTATATTGTTGACTTAGTTAGAGATATACTTGCCTTGTATTTAGCTATTAGGTTGTACCTTGTAACTATATATTGTCAATCACAATTCATTCCCAAATCATGGATTATACATTTCACATGGTATCAGTAGGTCAGGTCGAAAAATCTCCTTTTCCTCTCTTGTTTTTGCTCACGGCAAAACACTCTTCGGCCTGTCCTATCTCGTTGTGACTAGCCTCACAGTACAATGTCCGGCGATGATAAACTCGACCCACCTACGCCCAAACCCTTTCTTCATTCTGTATACACCATCATCATTATTCAAAATAAGGTGCGTGTACTCGACGGGACTAAGGTTTCCTATGCTTCATGGGTTAACCTCTTTATGCTTCATGCTCGAGGCTATAAAGTTCTGCATCACATCGATGGCACCCCTCCTCCCACTGAAAATGAACCCCCGTACGATGTGTGGTATGAAATCGATGCACACGTCTTACAATGGATATAAGGCACCATATCCGATGACCTACTGCCCCGCATTCTTTAACCGGGGTCTACTGCCTTGGAGGCTTAGAACCGTGTTCGGAGGATTTTTCTCAATAATAAGGGAGCCCGTGCTGTTAGCCTTGAACATGAATTCAACAACTTCAAACTCGCCTAACTCCCATCATTCGATGCCTACTGCCAACGCCTCCGTGAATTGGCAGGACTTTTGAAGGATGTTAGTGCCGCCGTCAACGACCAGCGTTTGGTGTTCCAATTTATTTGAGGCACCCAAGGTTCAATCATGAACCAAACATTGAGATCTAACGTTCAGGTATGGACCAAACGTGGGAAACCAACATTTGCCATGGACCAAACATTGGAAACCGACGTTTGCCATGACCTAAACGTGGGAAACCAACGTTGGCCATGGTCCAAACGTGGGAATCCTTCGTTTTCCATGGTCAAAACGTGGGAAACCAATGTTTGGCCATGGTTGAACATTGAGTTTCCCTGTTTGGCCATGGTTGAACGTTGGTTTTCCCTGTTTGGCCATGATTGAACGTTTAGACACAATGTTTGGCCATGGTCGATTGTTGAGTCTCGTGGTTTAGCCATGGATTACTCGTTTTATCTTGTTTTGCTTTCGTTTTACGCAATTTATTTAGGTTATGTATCGTTTTTATTATCTAACTATAGTCTGTATTGCTTGGAACAGGTTTCGTGGAGACTTTTGGCGAGAACTCAAGTGATTACAACCCGTTGTTCGTGACTACTTTAGATTTCGAAACGCTTTACGATGCTTTCAATTGGGCTAATAAATTTGCGTTCGAGAATGGGTTTGCTTTAGTTAAAGTAAATAACGGATAAAAAACAGAAAAGATAACGGGTTGTTGGCAAGTTATTTTCGATGTAAAAGACATGGGTTACCCCCGCCAACGGTTGATCCCGAAAAGCCAAGGAGGTCGCAGAAGTGTTCATGCAAGTTCCGTATTCGTGCCGTGCAAAATTTCGAGTCTAAAACTGGTCCAGTGACAATAGTTTGGAACATTGTAACCTCCGAGGTTGGTGGACTACACAACCAAAATGTAGTAGTTTATAAGGACGGAGATCAGCACTTTGCGGGATTGGATGTGAAGGAGAAGGCATATGTTATGCAACAAACAATGCCCGGGGTTCTACCGAGGGATATTAAAAATGGTATTCATTTGAAAACCTCAGAAAAACCTAAACCGTCAAGCACCCAACTATATAATGAGACAAGGAAAATTAGGCAAGAAGTTAGGGGTGAAAGAAACACCGCTCAGCAAATGTTGGCTCTAGCGGTAGAAGCGAAATACAGCCATTGGCGTGAGATTAATTGCAAGTAAAAAGAGATCACTCATATATTCATGGCACATCCTGATTCTTTAAAGTTGTTCCGGGCTTATCCTTACGTGGTTATCATGGATTCACGTATAAAACCAACATGTACAATAATCCACTCATTGAGATGGTTGGTGTCACAAGCACCGGATCGTCCTTCTTAATTGCATGTTCAATGATTCCTACCGAGTCCGAGGAGTGTTACAGGTGGTTGTTGAAGAAGTTAGGTGACATTTTAGATGTCACGGGAGCGTCCCCTTCTATTTCTGTCACCGAATGGGAATTGAGTTTGATCAACGCACTTAATGCAGTATTTCCCGGGGTTGATCATTTGTTGTGTCGATGGCACGTGAACAAAGCCATCATTATTTATAAAACCGAGAGTTACAAGAAACATGTCATGACAAATCCAGAATCGGGTTGGTGTCATGTGATCGATGCACCTACCGAGCAAGAATTCCAGCGTTAGTGGAGGATCTTCTGTATCAAGTGGGCTCTTATGGTCGATTATATTGGGATCACTTGTTGTGAGCATGCGGGGAAGTTTATATTATGTTATACAAACGAGTGCTTCCATATTGGTAACACGGCAACTTCCCCTATTGAGTCATCCCATTCTCTATTGAAGGCTTGGTTGAAAAGCAGTCATCTCACACTTAATACCATGTGGTCCCGTAACCATGGCATGCTAGAAGGTCAACACTCTAAGATTAAGAAATAACTCAAAGATTCAATGAGTAAATCAAGGATAACATCCCGTACTTTCTCCTTATTGCAAGGGAACGTGTCTACTATGGCCATAGAGTTAATGGAGAAATAACTTTTGAGAGGCCTTGGTTTGGGTATCGGGGTAGAGGATCAATGTGGACACGTGATACGAACAACTCATGGATTACCTTGTGCATGCAAGTTGGTTTCATTAAAGAAAAGAGGTAGGAGGATCCATCTTGAGGATGTTCATGTACTTTGGAAGACATTGGTGTATGATAGTCCTCAACAAATGCCGAAAAATGATGGTTATTTATTTGAGGAATTAGTTGACGGTGTGAGAAACAGTGACCCGGTTTACCGAAGGGCAGTCATAGACTTGTTGCGTGACTTCTCCCACCTGGAGGACTTAGAGATTTTGCCACCTCTTATCAATGAGCATCCGAAAGGCCGTCTGAGAGGTTCTACAACTAGAAACAAGTCGGGTTTCAAGCATGTACAAAGGAAGTTCGGGACACCAAGTACTAACGGTTCAACAAATGTACCACCATCACAACAAAGACTTGGTGATTTCGAATCAGGAGCTCCCGGTGCTCCTTTGGAAACGAACTTTACCATTGGCCTTATATCATCATGGGCCAAACGGTGGGGTGTTTTGAGGTTCTTTGGGGCCACTTCGATGGTTGGGTGGATGTTGGAGATGACGGTCATTGTGGGTTCCGAGTTTTATCTCACGCCTAGCGGGGCCAAGAGACATATTATATAGTTATGCAGGAATGGTGTGCGAGGGAGATGAGGAGCGACGATATATAAGGACAGTTGTTCGAAATTTATCCATCAGCGACCACCGGTCTGACAGGGTTTGAGGAGGCACTTCAACGAGTTGAGTATTTTGCTCCGATTAGTTGTGGGACGGGTTACTGGATGTGTGGTGACAATTTGCTAGTGTTTGCAACTCTTTTCAACTGGACGATATGTGTGATTGGTCATTTACGAGGGGTAGATGAGAAGAAAGTTTGGGATGGAAGTTGCAACACTATCATGCCTTTGAAGACCCCAAGTGAAGGCAGACAACCGTACGATATTATGTGGATTTTCTTACACCATAACCATTGGATGTTGTTCCATTCTAGAGGCCCGCTTGAGAGTCTGCCTATGCCGCCACTTCACCCCGCTTGGTTGACCTACCAAGATGCTAGTGTTGTTCACCTAGATACGTTGTACCATCAAAACATTGAGAATTGGCAAGCATTCATAGGATCGACACCGAGAAGACGTCGTAAAAGCCGAAATTATGATACTGCGATAGTTATCTCACTTGACAGTTGTTCGGATTGAAAAAATGTAACCGTTACTGACGATGTAAAAAAAATATTAAGTTCACTTGTGTAATATATTTTAAGTTCGTTTGAAATTAAAAACATTGTTACTGTTATCAATTAAAACATTATAACCGTTTGAAATTTTAAAAAAAACATACGTTCAAAATTTAAAAATCTAACTGTTTAAAACTCAAAACATTGTTACCGTTACCAATTGGATATAAATACCCCTTGCCGATGTTCATACCAATCACAACATCCCATCAATATGCTCAAAAAAATCAGAGCTTATTAGCTAAAGATCGATTCAATCGTTGTGGATTTACCAGTGTTAGTGTCTCGTCTTGAATTAGTCTTTCCAAGTACCAGTGTATGGCACTTGCTTGAAAATACTCTACTTGGCAGCCTTTGTATCATCTTAGCCGGAAACCCGGAGGATATACTAACTCCAGCAGTTACTGATGGGGTTGTCTCTGATGAAAGATTAACCAGAAAGATGTGGGAGTTTCGCAGGTTAAAAAGTGATGTTATGCAGATATTATGTAATTTGAAGTTACTGAGTGATGGGGAACAGTTAAAGATTATTGCAAAGTGGTGGCTGAGTGGCATAATGGCAAAGGTGGGTAAGTTAGGGTTAGAATGGAGGCTATTTTGCATTGTAAATAGGACGGAAAAACAACAGTTTAACTTACACAATCAAAAACAATAACAAAGCAGAAACAAACAAAAACAGAATTCACAATGGCATAGTTCCAGAGTATTCTCTTCGCCAAAATCAAGAAAGAAACACCGAGGACAGAGCAAATTACTGTTCGGGTAATGAGATTATGGCACAAAAATTCAGACTCTAAGCCAAATGACGTGCAAGGCGTGAAACTGGTTCTGATAGACGAAATTGTAAGCATTCTGTTATTTGAATGATATTTTGATTGCAAAATGTAAGTATATGATTAACCAATACTGCACTCAAGTGTATCAAAAAGGGATACACCATTCAAGCAACCATCAATAAGAGGTTGACTAGGATTTTCTTAGAGCAACTTAACGAAAGGAGCACATACAAAATCAGAAGATTCAACATTTCATCAAACCAAGTGGGACTTGACATGGCAACATATCACCCTTACAAGATTTGATGTGAGTACAGCACAAGGGTCATTCCCATCACTAATGCAGAGATACCACTTTGTATTCATGCTTTCTACACATTCCATGAGGTCGTTATTGATGCTATGCCAGATAGACTTTATATTGGTAAGAAACAAATTCCTAATTTTTGTGTTAATATGTATCAAATACAGTAAATTAAATGATTCAATCATATATGTGCAGATGTTAATGGAAGGTTGGAGCATATTTACCCAATCAAAGATAGTCATGGCAAGAGGAGGAGGACTATTATTTTGGGAAATAATCAGTATGTTATAATCTCATGAAATCTATTTTATATACCAATCCTAAAACAAAACATAATCCTAATAAAATCATAACAAACTATTTTTTTTTGGGAACCAATTGTTGTGTTGTTCGGTGTTTGGAGAGTCCGTTGATCAAATATCTGATACTGATCAAAAGTACGTTAACCCAAAAAAGCCAATTTTGGTTATGCTGTTCGTAAAGCGTTCTGTTTATGAAAGTATTACGCATATTTCATTATGCAAAATAAGTTTGACTTCGATTACACAAAGTATTGAAAGAATGATTCAATAACATTCACTTGTTATTCACTAATTTGCAGGGGAAGTTAGCATAACAACAATATGGGGTGCAACAAAGATCTTGGTCAATCCAAGTATGAATGAGGTCAACGAGTTCAACAATAGGTTGACTCTTAAATCTATTAAATACTAACCATATCTTTTTTATACGATAGTTTATGTTGCTTTTTCTGTTTTAAGCCATGTTCATATAAAACAACTCTTTTTATCTTACTTTAAGTTTCATGGTAACTCATTAGCAAAACTAAATGCAAATTGACGTAATCAAGAAAAAAAAGCAAAAAATAACAATTCAGAAAATAACAGTCCAAATTACAAATACATAGTCCTTTCTGATTTTTTTTGAATTTCCCGTTAAATTTTGCATTCACTTAATTGCAATTTCGTCCCTTACCAGTTTTCCAAAAGGTGATAAGAACGTCTTTGGGGCTTCAGGAACTGCTGCATACCATCCTTCCATCCTCGCAAGTGCAAACATCAAAACGTTAAGCGAGATAGCAAATCTAACCAAAGAAGGGGCATATGTCACAATGGCAAAGTTTCTTGAGTTAGATACATCTGGTAGTAGTTGGTTTTACTACTTATGCAAAGAATGTAGAGCAAAAGTTAAGCAAGGTGAAGATGGTTTGTGGTATTGTGAAAAAGAAAGAGGTGGCAACCCTTGCACAATGAAAGGTATGGGAATGCCATCTGCTATTCCAAGGTATAAATAATAAATAATACTAAGTTCAAAATTTATTCAAATGAATAAAAAATTGAATACAGATTAAACAATATGGTTATGTGTTGCAGGTTTCAAGTTAAGTTCTTTGGTACATATGAAGATCCTGATTTGCTTGAATTCCTAATTTGGGATGATGTCATGACCGAATTGCTTCGGAAAACAACCCAAGCAATCCTTGATGAAGATGAGGTAAATAGGAACTTCGTGAAAAAAAGAATATTGCAGCAGTATAAAATCAAATGATAATGTTGATAAATAAAGTTTACGTTTTATTTCAGATTTACAACATTGTCCCTCCACCAGATGTTACGCCTTTACTTAAAAGGACTTTTGTGGCAAAGATAAGGGTGTAACACCCCGGCCCAAACCAGGTCGGGGGCGATTACTTACGATAGCTCACCAGGTTGTGTACATGGCCCACAGATCAACACGGGTCCTTTATAGCGCATTTTGTCCTCACTCATACGCATCCCAGGAACCTTCCCAGGAGGTCACCCATCCTAAGACTACTCCCAGGTAAGCACGCTTAACCGTGGTGTTCTTTTGCATGGATGACCATAAAAGAAAGTGCACTTTATTGATATGAGTATTACTTTCAATCCCATTAAGCACTCGTCATTTAAGCCTATCACTGGACCTCTTCAATTAACGTGGGATGTTAAAATCACCCCCACTTGAAGAACGCAACGTCCTCGTTGCGCCTGGAGCATAACCGCTAACCCAGAATCCTTCCCTGCTAGGTGGTTGATCATGCAGAAACATGGCCCACACAACCTGTCCAAAGGCCGCAGACCACCGCACGGTCGCAGGGTTGCTCATTGTAATACCCCGTATTTTATAATAATATTTTATTATAAAAGTATTTTACTAAATTAATTATTTCGAAGTTAATAGTTCATTTTAAATATATGTATTTATCGCATCCATTCTCTATTTTATTATTTATCGTTTTGACCTACTTTTGGATGGGTAAATATGTTTAGACATGATTTTATTATTTTAATTTAATAAGTACTTTCCTTATATCACTTCTCCTTACGTTTTAATATGGTCCAATCCGATTTGTAATCAGATATTTAACTAGTATAAGCTAATGGACCAAAGCCCATTAATTAATTCCCTTATAAATAGATTTAACCAAGCAAGCAACTAGGTCATTCACTCTTTCCTTTAGCGTGAGACATGCCGCACCTCTTTCCTCCTTCTTCCCTCTCTTTTATTCTTCTTTCTCCCTGTAATTCCATTGTTGTACTCTTTTCTTATCCCCAATTTAAAGATAAATTATATTTTCCAAATCCTTCCTCTTATCCTTACAACATATTCTTCTCCAAATGTTTTTATGGAGATTATTTGTATGGACCTTTAGATCTACCTTTAAAGTTTCTTATTTTGTGAATAAAGAAGAAGATGAGGCTTCCTCTAGGGATTAGAGGTTGTTAAGATGAAGTCTCCTTTGGGATTAGATTTTTTAATTCCTTTTATGTGTTTGAGGACATCCTTATTGATGATAGAGAGTGATGATATGTGGCATAAAATGTAGGATTGTGGTATTATTTTGGGACTATCGTGGCTTATGCTTTCAATGGTTAGAATTATTGAGTTTTGCCATGTGTTAAGGAAAGGTTATGAGAGTTATTTATGGATTGAGATTAGAATGATGGAAATGAATTGAATATAACCGTAGAGTATAGATTGAGAAAGTTTGGAATTTTGGAGATTCTGCTCCTTGTAACACCCCGGCCCAAACCCTGGGTCGGGAACGGTCACTCAAAGTAGCTCGCTAGGCTGTGTACCTAGCCCACAGATCAACACGGGTCCTTTCCAGCGTATTTTGTCCTCACTCATGCGCATCCCCGGAAACCTTCCTAGGAGGTCACCCATCCTAAGACTACTCCCAGTCAAACACACTTAACTCACTTAACTGTGGAGTTCTTTTGCATTGTAACTCCCCATAACAATTGAAGAGGTTCATAGATAAGCTTAAATCATTAGTGCTTAAAGGGATTGGAAGTACTACTCAAATCAACAAAGTGCACTTTCTTTTATGGCCATCCATGCAAAAGAACTCCACAGTTAAGCGTGCTTGGCTGGGAATAGTCTTAGGATGGGTGAATGATTGATAATTGTTTAAATGATTCATGTGTTTTTTTGTGAAATGTTGTTGCTTGTTAATCTTGTGTGTCTTTTGCGTGACTTTGGTCAAAACCCGAGAGACCGTTTGTACTTGTGTATGCTATATTGTTATACGAGTTTCAGTTCACTTGGTTGAATACTTCTAATCATGTGTGCAATTCTTAAGTTGGTAACATTTGATTATTTAATTAAGTATAATTTTATTAGTTGATGCTTAAGCAGAGGGCATGCAGTTTGGAACATAAAATTCCATACACAAAAAGGACTGCATTTTTTCATCGTCATCTTATAAGTGACTAAATATAATACTACGTACATAAATTTCTTATATGCATTGCTTTGGTTTCGTTGAATGAGGCTATAATATTGAATAAATGATTTGCTTAATAACATGAAACAAGACCTTGGTATGTGGCTACATTCATACCATTGGTGGAGAGTTTTCTTTAATAAATAATATGGGTTGTTTGTTGCTGAGATGATAACTTATGTTAGTTTGATAAATATTCGATATCACTTGAGTGACCGCTCCCGACCAAGTTTGGGTCGGGGTGTTAAAAGTGGTATCAGAGCAACCCTGCGACCGTGCAATGGTCTGCAGGCCTTTGGTCAGGTTGTTTGGGCCATGTTTCCGCATGATCACCCTCGTAGCGGGGGAGGATTCGGGGTTAGCGGTTACGTGCCAAGACACAACGAGGACGTTGCGTTCTTCAAGTGGGGGTGATTGTAACACCCCATGTTAATTGAAGAGGTCATGTGATAGACTTAAATGACTAGTTCTTAAAGGGATTGAAAGTACTACTCATACCAACAAAGTGAACTTTCTTTTATGGTTGTCCATGCAAAAGAACTCCACGGTTAAGCGTGCTTGGCTAGGAGTAGTCTTAGGATAGGTGAATTATTGATAATTGTTTAAATGATTCATGTGTTCTTTTGTGAAATGTTGTTGCTTGTTAATCTTGTGTGTCTTTTGCGTGAATTTGGTCCAAACCCGAGAGACCGCTTGTACTCGTGTATGCTATATTGTTATACGAGTTTCAGTTCACATGGTTGAATTCTTCTAATCATGTGTGCAATTTTTAAGTTGGTAACATTTGATTATTTAATTAAGTATAATTTTATTAGTTGATGCTTAAGCAGAGGGCATGCAGTTTGGAACATAAAATTCCATACACAAAAAGGACTGCATTTTTTCATCGTCATCTTATAAGTGACTAAATATAATACTACGTACATAAATTTCTTATATGCATTGCTTGGGTTTCGTTGAATGAGGCTATAATATTGAATAAATGATTTGTTTAATAACATGAAACAAGACCTTGGTATGTGGCTACATTCATACCATTGGTGGAGAGTTTTGTTTAATAAATAATATGGCTTGTTTGTTGCTGAGATAACGACTTATGTTAGTTTGAAAAATATTGGATATCACTTGAGTGACCGCTCCCGATCAAGTTTGGGTCGGGGTGTTACAAGTGGTATCAGAGCAACCCTTCGACCGTGCGGTGGTTTACGGGCGTTTGGTCAGGTTGTGTGGGCCATGATTCCGCATGATCACCCGCCTAGCAGGGGAGGATTCTGGGTTAGTGGTTATGTGCCAAGGCGCAAGGAGGATGTTGCGTTCTTCAAGTGGGGGTTATTATAACACCCCACGTTAATTGAAGAGGTTATGTGATAGGCTTAAATGATTAGTTCTTAAAGGGATTGAAAGTACTACTCATATCAACAAAGTGCACTTTCTTTTATGGTTATCCATGCAAAAGAACTCCACGATTAAGCGTGCTTGGCTAGGAGTAGTCTTAGGATGGGTGACCTCCTGAGAAAGTTCCCCGGATGCGCATGAGTGAGGACAAAATATGCTATAAAGGACCCGTGTTGATCTGTGGGCCATGTACACAGCCTGGTGAGCTATCATATGTAACCGCTCCCGACTCGGTTTGGGTCGGGGTATTACAAAGGGTCCCATAGGTCTTTAACATTGAGTGAAAATCCAACTCATATAGTGTGATCAATTTATGTGATGATCCTAGGACAATATCTAAGTGGAATGCTATGAACAATGCAAGAAAGGTATGACATCGAGTAACAAAGAATTTTTAACTATTTATATATTGTTTGCTTAAAATGTCGCATAAATATTTTTTTTCTTTTAGGAACAATTAATTTCGACTTCAACCAGGGACACAACGAAAATAGACTCAATGATGGTGAATTTAAGCGAGATTATGTTGTCCACTGACTGACTTATACACATGTGTGCTTTACTAACTATCATTTTATGTTAGGAACAAATGAGAGAGATAGTTGAATCCGAACATGTGCTGGATTAAATGAGATCACACCTCAGAAAGGTGTTGTGTTGATGGCTGAGACGTCCGATAAATCCTCTAAAACAAAAATGAAGGAGATTAAGAGGGGCAAGTGATGTGACCATTATTTGAGCATATTTAGTTCCCTAGTTGAGCCTATTTTGCATACTATTATAACATTCCATAGCCGTTTTATCCGTCAAATGCTTTCTATTTTGCTTTCCTAGTGCATCTCTTGTATTTTGTAGGAAAGAAGAGAATAAGGCGGAAGTTCCTGTCTTTCGTGCATGTTTAGAAGCTATTTGGCGATATTTGATGAGCTAAGATTAAAGAGGAAACAAGAACTAAAGACCAAATCCCATAAGAATAAAATGGAAGTGAAGGGAAGGGAAGAATGGAAGAGAAAACGGGAACTGCAATCCAACCCGTGCGGCTTCTCTAAAATCCGGTCGTCCCCAAACTATAGTAGACGTGCGTCTTCACCCAAATCCGCCCGTCTTCCCCTGCTACAATCCGCCCGTCTTCATTCAAAGACGCCCGGCCCTAGACCACCGAATCCGCCCGTCCCGTGCCTAAGACGCACGGATTCCAGTCCAGCAAAAATCCGTTTCTTCAAGCTTCAAAGAAAGAAGCCCTTCCTTCGAAAAATACTGGCGTCTCCCTGCTCAAATCTAAAAAGTGTAATTACTAATTTAGCCTTAGTTAACCTAGTGAATCCCTACTATATATACCCCACTTATAAATAATCAAAGGGGGATCCTTTTTATCAAGCTCTTAGCTAGAACAAATCCTTCCTTATATTAGATTAGGAGTAGATTAGAATATATTACTCTTTAATCTTTCCACAAATCTCACATTAATCTCTCCTTAATTATTGTTCAAGTTTATTATTCAAGTTTGTTACTTTTGGGTAATTGAAGATTATTGGGTTATTATTGGAGGATTGACAACCCTTCATCAATCAATCAAGTTTCTTCTATTATTCTTTGCTTTATTATTTGGATCACCTCAAGTTTGGTATAATTCTTTTACCCTTTAATCTTAATTGTTCATTTCTTCATTCTATTATCATGTTTATACTTGTTGTGATGTTTGACACCATTAATGACATGTTTCCCATGATAATGAGTGAGTAGACTCTTTAGCTAGGATTAATGGGTAATTAGGGGAAACCAACATGGGATTGATTCATGCTTAATCTAATATGTTCACATGATTAAATTGTTTGCTTGTTGTGATGTCAACTTTATGCACATGTTATGTTTGATGAAATGCTAAGCCTATGAATCCTTGCATTTACAACCATCTCTTATCTACTCAACTTGACTTGTAAGATATAAACCAACTCGAGTCTTGTTAGACCATGCATAGAAGTTGAATAGGAGGAAAGTAAGTCGACTTGTAGGTGTTATACAATCTAATCGATTCGGCTCCGGGACCCAACCCTTCCTATGAACCGTAAGACATAAACCAACTCGGTTCCTCCACAACATTAATTGCTTGCTTATAATTGTAAACATGTTTGTATGATCAACACCATGAATCCCCTATGACCCCATGATATCCTAGCACTTTTAATCATTTGTTTACATCTTTCCTTTTATTGCTTGTTTTACTTTATTGCTTTTATTAGTCTAGACACAACTACAAACCCCATCAAATCGTGACACTAGCATAAATTGAGATAGATAGACTTAGAACCCAAAGCACACCGTCCCATGGATCGACCTCGACTTACCGCTAACTAGTTGTTTGTTGAGTATTATAAATGTGTTTGATTAGATGTGACCCGACGACATCACCCATACCAAAATGGCGCCGATACCGGGGATGGTGCTATGTGATTAAGTTCTTACTTGTTTGTTTATTTTGATTTTGCCTTCACCTTGAGGAACTTGTTCCTCAAGGATTGTTCTTACCGTCTTTGTGTAGTTTCTATGCTTGTAGTTGTTTCCTTGTCTTAGCTATGATGGCTCAAGACTTGACGTATGGAGTGTGTGGTGGATCTTTTGAGTATGACTATGGGTATGTGGAGTTTGAGGAGCAAGTCAACACAAACCTACCTTACTATTTGTACAATGAAAATCCTAACCACTACCCCAACTTTTCCCACCAAAATCACCACATCCAATATCAACAACAACCACCCACCCAATACCCACTTCATAATGAGTTTCAATTGCCGCAATACAACCACTTTCACACTTACCCGAACCAAGAAAATGAACCCATTCAAAATGTGATTCTCCAAATGATGGGAGATCAACAAAACTTCTTCAAACAAATGCTAGAAGAGAGCCAAAAGAGGGATAATGTCCTTCAAGGCATTGTTGCCCAAGGTGAGGAATTGGAGATTCAAATTGCCCAAATGAAAGAATCCCAAGTAATCACTCCCCACCGTTCTTTGGACATTGAGCATGAATGCGAATTTGAAGTAGTAACTTTTGACATAAAAGGCAAAGAATGGGAAGAGCCAATCTCCTTGAGCTCTTGTGACTATGAAAGTGTTGTGTTCGATAAGGAAGACATGAGGTTGAGTAAGCCAAATACTCTTAACCTTTGTGAGTATGAGGGTGCGTCTTTTGAAGTGAATGTTGAGACATTGGAAGAAGAGTTAAATGAAGCCCCCATCTATGATTCGTATGAAGATAGCAACAATGATGATGAGTCTAACGGATGGACTCACAATATCACCTTGCTTGAGGAGCCCATCCTGAGACATTTGAGATACCCTATCATGAAGAAGAACGTCCTTCCTTTATTCCTCATGAAGACCACTTGACACCTATCATGGAACCAATGATCATTGAAGAGGATATGCTAGATCTTCTTCAAAAGGCCAAAGTATCATACAAGAGCTACTTGGTGAAAAAGCTCAAAGAGAAAATTGCTCGTGAAGCCACTTGTGAAGATTTGGCGATCACAATGACAACTTCTAAGGAACTCGATCATCAATGCCATGAAAATTCTCCTTCCACCTTGGAAGGATTGAAAAATCAAAATGCTATCATCATCACCAATATTGAAGAAGAAGTTGGTAAGTGAAAGTATACGGATGAAAATGAACCACACTTCATGCCTAGTGTTGACAAGAATCATGGGCTTGTTCGTTGGAAGCACTGGGAAAGCTCTAATGCCAAGGACAAAGTAAGAAAAAGAACATTCTACAAGCTTCCTTGGCAAAATTTCATATTCAAGTTGAGCAACCCATATTTATGCTTATTTGGAGCTTGTTCACAAGCTTTTGATCTCTTATTAAGAGCCTTGAGCTCTATGGATAAGAACTTCTACGATTTGAACTAGTTTGGTGGAGTCCTATCTCAAACCACCATTTGTAAGATATTTCTTGGACCCTTTTACTTTGTATAATATTGTACATTATTGCATTTGCATTTAATTTCTTGCATGAGAGTGGTGAGAGAGAGAGTCATCTTACATTTTTAATGAGCAAATTTCAGGAAAAGATAAGGAGGAATGGAAAATCGGTGAAAGGGTATGTTATTGCAAAGAAAAGAAAAGAAAAATAAGAAAAGGGAGCTAAAGACGCCCGTCCCGAGGCCTGGACGCCCGTCCAGGACCCACGTCAGAAGAATGGTTGGCGTTGTAGCAGAACACGGGCGGATTTATTCCAAGACGCCCGACCTGGGACAAGACATCCGTATTCTTCACAGGACGCCCGTCCCGTATGTCACCTAAAATAAGATCTTGCGCTGCACCAGAAAACGGGCGGATTTAATCCAAGACGCCCGTCCCAAATCCTAAGACGCCCGTCTTCTTCCTGCTCTCAGTTTGGAAAAATCTCTGCATTAGAATCCGCCCAGATTCAGGCCAAGACGCCCGTCTTCTATTCTCACAAGACGCCCGTCCCGAAGAGAATCCGCCCGGATTGTCCCATTTTTCTCGGATAAACCCGACAGGGCCCAACCTTATCCGCTCGGATTCCCCCTTTCTTCTATATAATCACCCTCTTTCTCCCTCATTTTTTTTTCTTCTTCACCTTATCAAACCCTAAAACACTCATCTCCATCCTCAAAATCACCCCCCCCCCCCTCCTCAAAAACACTTCCCCTACATCAAAATGGCGCCATTGATGAACCTCAAAGGCAAGGCCAAGAAGTTGGTTGAATCCACCGGAAAGAAACGCAAGGGATCATCCTCTTCAATTCCGCGGGAGGTAGTGCTACCAAGGACCTCCCGCCCCATAATGAGGGGAGGAATTGAACAACTTGACTACTTCCAAGAGGTGCTATTTGAATCCGATGACCACCGCAAGAACTTTGTCAAATTACTAGGTAAGAACTACGAACCCACTCAATTCGTAGATACTAGGGTGTTGGAAATCCTTAAGATAAGGTACCCTACCGAGATGTTCTTTGATGGTCTTGGCATTGGGAAACTTTTCCATGCCCATGAGGAGACGTACCTTAGTCTCACCCTTGAATTTTTTAGTAGCCTTCGCATTGTAACGAATACCCACACCAATGTGGGCATGGAGTTTAGGTTGTGCAACCTAGACCATCATCTTTCACTTGAGGAATTCGCCTACATTTTCGGTCTTGAAGTGCCCGCCAACTATACCGAAAAACCCGATAATTTTGGTGTGGACCTTCTTTGGAAGGCTATCTCCGGGAGGGATTTTACCCATCCAAAGAAATGTTATACCTTCGCCATCCAACATCAGGTGATTCGATTCACCAAGCGCTTTGTGGCCGGTATCATCAACGGGAGGTACGAACAAGATAGGTGTACTCTCATTGATTTAACTTTTCTTGAATCCTATTTGAATGTTCGAGGGGTGAGGCGTTATAACTTCAATACGCCACTTGAGATACTTACTAGGTTCAATGATTTTGCTCAAGGAACCACTCAACTCAAGACCTTCGTGATGGGAGGTCTAATTACTATTTTGGCCCACCACCTTTGTCCCGGGTTCAATGCCCGAGGGACCTATACTCCTCTTGAGGGGAGGACTTTGATTGATGAGCACACCATCTTCAACCATCACCAATGGTGTAACTACACTCAAGACGGGAGTGTACAGTGGTACACCAAAGGATGCACTTCAATCATCCTTGAAGGTTGGAAGATACCGGGCATTGACCCAAGATTGAGCCCATATTCACCTCCACCAAGCTACCTCCTTGATATCCAAATTCTTGACAATCCCCCTCAAAGGGAAGAGCCGCACCGCCAAATACCTCGTGGAGCACCGGGAAGGCCCATTCGCCCACCCTCCTATGTACCTATCCCACCATACCCTACCCCATATACCGAATTTAGGCCGGCAATCCCCAATACCCCGGGTATTAATGATTTGATGGCACTCATGAATAGAGTGGACCTCGGGGTACACGAAGGGAGGGTCGACAACTACTTGGCCCTTTACCCCCAATACTATAACATGGCTCAACAAAGGTATGTTGACCCTAATGGTCCTAAGCCCTCTTAGGCACAACCGGAGCTCTTGTTCCCTAATCAAGGGAACCAAGCTTGGGATCGCGATGGCGGAGGGCATCCTAGCCAAGGTGGAGGGTACTCGGGTCAAGGAGGAGAGTTTGACCAAGGAAGGTATTGGGGTCAAGCAAGCAGGTATGACCAAGCCGGGAGTTCTCATCGTTATGGCTATGATCAAGATGGGGATGACGAGTGAAAGAGGCCTACCTCACCACCTCCATTTGTATGATACCCATCTATCCCTCTCTCTTTTGTATATACATTGCATTTAGTGTTTTTTTTCGAATGCATTTGTATCATATTTCATTTGCATTAGTTAGTTCATATAATATAGTTTGCATTGTATTTATCTCACATGATTCATGTAGATAGTTGCATATAGACTAGAATTCATGCATAGTCACAAATGACCAATCCTATTCTTTTCTACACTAGAGATAGTGTTTAAATCGGTTTGGTGAGGTTTGATCATAGGTGACCATAGCTTAATAGAAAACATGCATCATATAGTATAGTTTAGATTGCATTCATTTGTTATATATGTCATATAGAATTGCTTTTAGTTAGAGCATGCATTCATTCATATCATATCATTGCATTTGTACTTTATTTCAAAAAAAAAAAAATCCAAAAACATGTATTTTCTTTTTATTCCCACTCCTACATGTACATTGAGGACAATTTCCAAAATAAAGTGGGGGATAGGAATTTATATTCCAAAAATATATAAAAATTGAAAAATTTTGAAAAATCACAAAAATATGTCTTTTAATTTCATAAAATCAAAAACCATAAAAATTTGAAAAATGAAAAACCAAAAACATGTTCATTTCCTTTGTAGTGTAGTCTTGTATATATTGTTTGTATA
This sequence comes from Silene latifolia, assembly GCF_048544455.1. NCBI lineage: Eukaryota > Viridiplantae > Streptophyta > Magnoliopsida > Caryophyllales > Caryophyllaceae > Silene > Silene latifolia. The sequence continues at coordinate 174,583,850 of NC_133538.1, forward strand.
TATTATGTTTGTCTATCCTTGTTCACATTGATCGACTACGCCACATCCGAGGCATGAGGATATTAAAGACCGCATGGTATGATCTTTCCAATCTCCTTTTTCCTCTCTATGTTAATGAATATGTGGCTTTATTTTGATTAATGCGGTATAACAATGTGAACTTAGGACTTGCATTTAGTTTATATGCCATATTAGTTGATAGAATCACTTGCATTAGGATGTATATAATAGTTGCATCATGGCATATAGTTGCATTTAGATGAAATATTTTAAAAAGTGCCTAATTGAGAACTTTGACAAGAGCATCTAAGTCATTACAAATACTTTTTCAACTTAAGACTTTGCCTACTAGAATGGTTGTAAAACACCCTAGGTTGTGTCATACTAGTGTCTTTTGACCCATGACCCAAAGCCTAGTCAAGGGTTTGCATGTGAGTCACCTATTCCAACCCCGTGATGCGATGTGGACTTGGTTAACTTGTCTAGGTGACCTTGATTGACCTTGTGGTAAGGCAACCCAAAAATACTTTCTATCAATAAGTTTGAAGTGCTCATTTCGAAGATTTTGTTATGTGGAAGTAATTTATTGCTAAGGAAACCTCAAATGTTATGAAATGTTGAAATGTTGAGAAATTTTAGTTGTTTTGATGGAGGCGTACCACTTCGATGTGCTTTGGAGAGGGATCCATTTAATTGGGCCCCCACACGGTTGTGAATTCAACCGCCCAGAGACAGAGTGACTATCACCCCGAAAAGCTATTGTCTAGAGGTTAACCGGTTGCCTAATAAGCGATTGACGAAAGCAAAGGACACTAGCCCGGAAGGGACAAACCCCATCTCTAATTTTTGAAATGTGAAAGTTGAATGAGGTCAATTTTGAATACTAGTCATATCCACCCCTTGTTTATAACGATTTGGGCATTTCATTCCCAAAAAGCCTTTTTGTCAAGCCACTTTGTCGAGCTTGGGACGATCCATGACCTTTACTTTTGTAGAGAATTCGAGACTTGTCATCTCATATGCTACTAGCATCATAGGGATCATCATTCCACCACCATCCGATCGCTCTTGACGAAAGCATTTGGGAATTGAGGACGAAAGTAGTCTAGTTTAACACCATTTAGAGGTGATTTAGTGTCATCCTCTTAGCCTTAGTAATTTGTTGAACTAGTATTTGTGAAGGAATATATGCTCTTAAATTTGTTCCCTTTTAGTTGCCTCGGCCACTTGATGAGGAAGTGGTTATTCCTTTTGTAGATGCATCCATTATTTGATTTTATGTGCTTAATGTTTGGGTGTGTCGCCATTATGGCAAGACCCACCTTGCCTTGCAAGAAGGCATCCTACGTCATGGTTGTCTTGTTGTGAGTTGAAGGGGCGGAGTGAGACCCGTTAATTGTCTCATATCGGTTATATTAGTAGGTTAGTTTAAATAAAGGTCTAGTTTTTGTCACCTCTTTACTCGGGACGAGTAAAGGTTCGATTTAGGGATATTTGATGTGACCATTATTTGAGCATATTTAGTCCCCTAATTGAGCCTATTTTGTATACTATTATAACATTCCATAGCCGTTTTATCCGTCAAATGCTTTCTATTTTGCTTTCCTAGTGCATCTCTTGTATTTTGTAGGAAAGAAGAGAATAAGGCGGAAGTTCCTGTCTTTCGTGCATGTTTAGAAGCTATTTGGCGATATTTGATGAGCTAAGATTAAAGAGGAAACAAGAACTAAAGACCAAATCCCATAAGAATAAAATGGAAGTGAAGGGAAGGGAAGAATGGAAGAGAAAACGGGAACTGCAATCCAACCCGTGCGGCTTCTCTAAAATCCGGCCGTCCCCAAGCTACAGAAGACGTGCGTCTTCACCCAAATCCGCCCGTCTTCCCCTGCTACAATCCGCCCATCTTCATTCAAAGACGCCCGGGCCCAGACCACCGAATCCGCCCGTCCCGTGCCTAAGACGCACGGATTCCAGTCCAGCAAAAATCCGTTTCTTCAAGCTTCAAAGAAAGAAGCCCTTCCTTCGAAAAATACCGGCGTCTCCCTGCTCAAATCTAAAAAGTGTAATTACTAATTGATCCTTAGTTAACCTAGTGAATCCCTACTATATATACATCACTTGTAAATAATCAAAGGGGGATCCTTTTTATCAAGCTCTTAGCTAGAACAAATCCTTCCTTAGATTAGATTAGGAGTAGATTAGAATAGATTACTCTTTAATCTTTCTACAAATCTCACATTAATCTCTCCTTAATTATTGTTCAAGTTTATTATTTAAGTTTGTTACTTTTGGGTAATTGAAGATTATTGGGTTATTATTGGAGGATTGACAACCCTTCATCAATCAATCAAGTTTCTTCTATTATTCTTTGCTTTATTATTTGGATCACCTCAAGTTTGGTATAATTCTTTTACCCTTTAATCTTAATTGTTCATTTCTTCATTCTATTATCATGTTTATACTTGTTGTGATGTTTGACACCATTAATGACATGTTTCCCATGATAATGAGTGAGTAGTCTCTTTAGCTAGGATTAATGGGTAATTAGGGGAAACCAACATGGGATTGATTCATGCTTAATCTAATATGTTCACATGATTAAATTTCTTGCTTGTTGTGATGTCAACTTTATGCACATGTTATGTTTGATGAAATGCTAAGCCTATGAATCCTTGCATTTACAACCATCTCTTATCTACTCAACTTGACTTGTAAGATATAAACCAACTCGAGTCTCTTGTTAGACCATGCATAGAAGTTGAATAGGAGGAAAGTAAGTCGACATGTAGGTGTTGTACAATCTAATCGATTCGGCTCCGAGACCCAACCCTTCCTATGAACCTTAAGACATAAACCAACTCGGTTCCTCCGCAACATTAATTGCTTGCTTATAATTGTAAACATGTTTGTATGATCAACACCATGAATCCCCTATGACCCCATGATATCCTAGCACTTTTAATCATTTGTTTACATCTTTCCTTTTATTGCTTGTTTTACTTTATTACTTTTATTAGTCTAGACACAACTACAAACCCCATCAAATCGTGACACTAGCATAAATTGAGATAGATAGACTTAGAACCCAAAGCACACCGTCCCATAAATCGACCTCGACTTACCGCTAACCAGTTGCTTGTTGAGTATTATAATTGTGTTTGATTGGATGTGACCCGACGACATCACCCATACCAGCAAGCAACCTATGGAATTCTGAAAAACATTTCTTTTTATACAATTTATGGACCATCGTTTAAAGGACTTTTGGGATATTGTTTGTTAACTTTGTTTGCGTTTTCGTACTGTTTTGGACTTAAGTATCTTTCAAGCTGTAACTGAACAATTTAGGTAGACATAGATAAGGTTGATGTGTTTTAAGTTTATAATGCAGAAAAATCCAAGAACATGAAGCACAAAAAGGAGGCAACTACACTTTAATTGTGGAGCTTAATAGAAATGCAAGGATTGGATGCAATTGGAAACAAGCAAGCAAGAAGATGGAAGGTTTGCTTCATATCAGAAAAGCTAGCAACATCATAAAAAATACCTTAGTTATGTTCTATTTATCTACAATTTTATTTTAAATTCAGCTTAAATGACAAGTGCTTAAAGCGATTGAAAGTACTACTCATATAAACAAACTGCACTTTCTTTTATGGTCATCCATGCAAAAGAACTCCACGGTTGATGTGACTCCTATTTACGCACATTTGGTGGCCTAAATAGCCTAGTTCCTATGCTCTTTAGTGTGTATTAGGGCCGTTTCTTGTCTGTAGTTTCCTATTATGCATATTATATGAGGTTTGGTGTCCATTGTAGGAGAGGAGCACTAACCTTGCCCAATTGAAGTGAAACGGAGCTAAATTGATAACATCTAAATACCAAGCATCAAAGAGGAGACCAACACTAAAGGCCTAAGTCAATAAAACAAGTAATTGAGCAATGACGAAGGATTTCCACGACCTATGAAGGACCCCCGCGAGTTAGGGGGCAGCCAAAACAAGAAGAAGAAGAAGAAATGCAGCACAGGACAGGCGTCCCAAAACTAGCCTGGGCTTCCCCAAGCTTAGGACAGGAGTCCCTTTACTCAGGATGGGCGTCCCTACCCTTAGCTCGTGCGTGTTACCCCCAAGATGCTCGACCTAAGCTCCAGGATGCACGATCTGCTCAGGGGACTTGTAAGAAGTTAGTCGTATCTAGTAGGCCTAGCCTTCATTTAAGCCCATAATGAACCCTGAAGCTTACTTACTATATATGCCTCATCTTGTATTTAGAGGAGATTAAGCCTCTTTAGTTTAGATTAAGCCTTCTTAGGAGTAGGTTAGATTAGAATTAGTCTTTAATCATTCCACAAATTGCACTTTAATCTTTCCTTAATTATTTCTCAAACAATCTTAGATCTAGCTTTGTAATTGAAGAATTCTTGGGTTTGCATTGGGGAATTGACAACTCTCCATCATTAATCAATGGTTTCTTCCATTATTCTTCCAATTTCCTTTGTTAAATTCAAGTTATTTACATTTGGATCTCTTGGGTATGTATTTGAAGACTAAGTGACAAGTCTCCATATTTATTCAAGGATTCTTCTTTATTTATGTTCATCTTTACTTTCCAAGTTTGTAACCTTCTTAATCCCTCTTTATTCACTTGTTAATCTTTATTACCTTGCTTAATCATCATGTTCAATTGTGTTGGGATGTTTGACATCATTGCTAGCATATTAATCATGATGTGTAGTGAGTAGTCTTCTAGCTAGGGTTAGTGGGGGATTAGGGGAGTAATTATGGGATAAATCTATGCTTAATGAGTTCATATGAATGATTGCATATTGTACATTCAACTTATGCACATGCTATGTTTGATGAAACGCTTGATTGACAACCTAGCATGATTCTCTTACATTTTCAACAAGATTTGTAAGATATAAGCTAACTTAAGGCTTGTTAGATCATGCATATAGTTGAATAGGGAGAACCAAGTCGATGTAGGTGTTGTAAAGTTTTGATCAACTCGGCTCCGAGGCCTAAGTCTCCCTAGTAATTGTAAGACATAAGCTAACTCGATTCCAACAATAATAATTGCTTACATCTATGTGACTCATTTATGTTATCTTACCATGATTCCCCTATGATCCCATGACACCCTAGTGTCTTTAATCATTTGTTTACATTTCCTTGTCGTAGTTTAGAACACAACCTCAAATCCATATAATCGTGACACTTGCACAACTTAGAATAGATAGACTTAGGACCCAAAACGCACCATCCCGTGGATCGACCTAGATTTAACCACTTACTAGTTGTTTGTTGAGAATATAAATGTGTTTGATTGAGTGAACAACGACTCAATCACATCAAAATGGCCCATGGCTTGGCACATGGAGTATGTGGTTGATCTTTTGAGTATGACTATGGGTATGAGGAGTTTGAGAAGTAAGTCAACACAAAACTACCTTACAACTCATACAATGAAAGTCCTAACTACTACCCCAACTTTTCATACCAAAGCCTCCACATCAAAAATCCACAACACCCAAAACCCACATTACAACCAAAACCCAAATGAAGAAGCAACACACCAACTCTTCCAAAACCAAAACTCCTACAATCACCCATACAACCAATCTCCTATTTGCCAACAACAAGAAGACAACCATAACCTTGACATGTAAAGGTTGGTCTACCAAATACTTCAAGACCAACGTCAATTCTACAACCAAATGCAAGAAGATGTGCAAGCAAGGGATTTGGTTCTTAATAATATCACGAAGCATGGGTGAAAGTTGGCAACCAGAATAACCTAATTACAAGCCGACCAAACTCTATGAAGAATATATTGAAGAGGAGAGTGATGACACCAAAGAGAGTAAGGTATCCTCTATTGCTTATTGCCACTTACCCTCACGAATTGCCATATGGAAGATTTGGGAGAAGGTGTAATTGAGGAAGATAGCGAGGGTAATGAAAAGCTTAAAGGACATTATGAGGCTACCCATGTGACTACCCCACCAACCGTTCCTCGCCAGTTATTGAGCATTGAACACCTCATATTCCAATTGGTACCCAACTTTGTGAACATTTTCCATAAATGTGAATTTGAAGGAGTGACCTTTGATGTGGAAGATGTGAAGTTGGAGGAGCCAATTTCTTGAGCTCTAGTGAGTATGAAAGTGTGGTATTTGATGAAGATGATATGAGGTTGAGTAAACCGAATACTCTTAGCCTTTGTGAGTATGAGGGTGTGTCATTTGAAGTGGACTTTGAGGTGGTGGAGAAAGAGTTAATGAGAAGGAGTGAAGCCCCAATTTATGATTTGTATGGAGATAACGATGATGACAAGCCTATGGAAGAAGATTATGCGCAGTATGTGTCTTGAAATGACTTATGGAATGAAGAAGAGGTGGACTTAAAAGAGGAATGGAGTTGTGAGATTGCCTCACTTGAGAAGTCCATCCTTGAGAAGTTTGAGGTATGCTTCCATGGAGCAGATGAATGTCTCTTTCCTATTGACTATGAAGACCTTTTCGCACCCACCATGCAACCTATAATTGTTGGAGATGATGTGTTAAACCTTCTCCGAGAGGTCAAATTGTCATTTAAAAGGTACTTGGTGGAGAAGCTCAAGAACAAAGTTATGAATGATGTTACTTGTGGAGACTTGGCACCCACAATCTCAATTCCTAAGCTATCCCATCATCAACGCTATGAGAATTCTCCTTCTATTCTTGAAGGATTGATAAATACGAATGCTATCATCATCACTATATTTGAGGGAGACGGGAGAGAATGGAAGCCTCCCGATGACAAGAATTTTAAGCTTGCTAGTTTGGAGAGCCGAAAAGGCTATGGCGAAAAGGCCAAAGTGAAGGGGAGAAATTTCAGTAAGAAGCCCCTTATGGAGGATTGGCTCTATTCTATTTTGAAATGGCCAAGGTCCTACTTGTGCTTATTTGAGGCCTATTAAAAAGCCTTTGATCGGTTGTTAAAAGTATTAAGTGGGATGGACAATGCCAATAGAAAAATGTTCTTTGACTTAGTTTGGTGGAGTCCTACTTTTAACCACCATTTGTAAGATATCATTTCCTTTCACTTTGCATTTAGCTTCATTAATTTGCATTTCATTTAGTATAATTCCATCTAGAATCATTTTAGTGCTTGTAACCAAACCTTCTCTCTTTTTGCATATATTGGAAACAATTTTTTGTTCGGTTTGGGGAGGTTTGATTACAAGTACTTCGAGTTAATTCAAATTAGCTCTCATTTAAATTGATATCATGCATCATAATAGTCTAGTTAGCTCATATATATTAGCTCATCTCATATAGTATAGTATAGATATCTCATATAATTAGTTGCATACATTTTGCATTCATGCATGGTCGCTCATGACCAAACCTCCTCCTTTTTGCACCAGCAATAGTGTTTGGTTCGGTTTGGGGAGGTTTGATCATATGTAACATAAGCTAATTCAAATTAGCTTTCATATTAATAGAAAACATGCATCACTTTAGCTTAGTTTAGCTTAATTGCATCAATTGTGACATATGACATATAGTTACATTTATATAGATCATGCATTCATTCATTTCATGCATTGCATTGCATTTTCATTCCTACTCCTACGTTGTACATTGAGGACAATGTCCAAAATAAAGTGGGAGTGGGAATTTATATTCCAAAAACTTATAAAAATTTGAAAAATCTTGAAAAATCTCAAAAATATGCTTTTAATTTCATAAAAACAAAATCCCTAAAAATGGAAATATTTCAAAAACCAAAAACATGTTCTTTCATTTAGTAGTGTAAGATTATATGTACTTGTGTGTATTATTCTCTTCTCATATAGGTACGCCACTCCATTTGAAACATATCCTAAGGGAATAAGAAGGACGCATGATATAATTGTTCTAATTCTTTCTCCCTTCCATTTCTTTTTACTTATAAGGAGAATGGGCTATATGTGTATGAGGATGTTGTGGAGTTTTGTGTTGCGGTTTTTCGTGCCTATATGTTGTTAGGAGCTTGCATTTAGTTTATATGTAATAATAGTTGATAGAACCATATGCATTAGAGTTGTATATATGTTAGTTACATCATGGCATGTAGTTGCATGGTAGAAATTTTTTTTGTGAAAATTCCTAATTGGGAAGCTTGACAAGTGTATATAAGGCCCTTGTAGATAATTTTTCTCCTTGAGACTTTGTTTGCTAGAATACCCACAAGACACCCTAGGATGTGTCATACTAGTATCTTTTGACCCATGGACTAAAGCCTAATCAAGAGTACCTTGTGGTGTGATAATTACTTGGCTACCGTTTATTCCAAGGTGACCTTTGAAACCATGCAACCGTTCATTCACTTCTATCATCATTTTGTCAACCAAAAGGGAATGGGCACTATAATCATCAAATTGAGTTCAAATGCTAAATGAATTTCAAAAAGTTTGCAATTTTGTCAAAGAAATAAGGAGCACAAAATAGACTCTTATACTTTTTTAGAGTACCCTTGCTACATATGGGGTTACTCTTAATGTTTAAATGTCATATTAAAGCCGAAATGTTAAAATGCCAAACATAAAAAATGGCAAGAAATGTTCTTCAAATGTCAAAAGCTACTAAAATGGGTGGAAAAATAACCCAAATGCAAACAACCATCGTGAAAATTAACTATGTTGATCCCTTTATCCATTGATGATCTTTTCTTTATTGCATGGTGGAGAGGGGACGACCCTTTTTCTTGTCTAGGCAAGAGGGGGAATTCCACGATCCTACAGTGTTTTCTAACACCATAGGAAATTTGCTCTTGACGAAAGCATTTAGCAATTGTGGACGAAAGTACCCTAGTTTAACACAACTTGGAGGTGACTTATTTGTATCCTCTTAGACTTAGTAACTTGGAGAACTAATATCTATGGTGGAATGTGTACTCTTAAATTGCTTCCCTTTTAGTTGATTTCCGCCACTTAGATGGAAAAAGTGGTTATTATTTTGTAGATGCATCCTTTGATGTGTTTTGTGTGCTTAATGTTTGGATGCATCGCCATTTTGGCAAGCCCCACCTTGTCTTGCAAGAAGGCATCTTACCTCATAGATGTCTTGTTGAGTGTTGAAGGGGCAGAGTGAGATCCGCAAATTGTCTCACAACGGCTATGTCAGTAGTATTAGTTTAAATAAGGGTCATAGTCTTAGTCACCTCTTTACTCAGAACGAGCAAAGGTTCGGTTTGGGGATATTTGATGTGACTCCTATTTACGAACATTTACTCCCCTAACAAGCCTAGTTTCTATGCTTTTTAGTGCGTATCAGGGTCGTTTCTTATCTGTAGCTTCCTATTATCCATATTTAATGAGGTTTGGTGTCCTTTGAAGGAGAGGAGCACTAACCTTACCCAAATGGAGTGAAACGGAGCTAAATTGATAACATCCAACGACCAAGCATCGAAGAGGAGACCAACACTAAAGGCCTAAGTCAATGAAATAAGTAATTGGGCAATGGCGAAGGATCCCCACGACCTCTAAAGGACCCCACGAGTTAAGGGGTAGCCAAAACCAGAAGAAGAAGAAATGCATCACAGGACGGGCGTCCCCATACTCAGGACGGGCGTCTCTACCCTTAGCATGTGCGTGCTACCCCCATGATGCTCGACCTAAGCTCTAGGATTGTTTCTTCATAGCTCCAGGACGCACGACCTGCTCAGGGGACTTGCAAGGAGTTAGTCGTGTTTGGTGGGTCTAACCTTCATTTAAGCCCATAATTAACCCTAAAGCTTACCTACTATATATACCCCTCTTGTATTTAGAGGAGAATAAGACTCTTTTGTTTAGATTAAGCCTTCTTAGGAGTAGATTAGAATAGAATTAGTCTTTAATCATTCCACAAATTGCACTTTAATCTTTCCTTAATTATTTCTCAAACAATCTTAGATCTAGCTTTGTAATTGAAGAATTATTGCATTTACATTCAGGAATTGGCAACTCTCCATCATTAACCAAAGGTTTCTTCCATTATTCTTCCAATTTCCTTTGTCAAATTCAAGTTATTTACATTTAGACCTCTTCGGTATGTATTTGAAGACTAAGTGACAAGTCTCCATCTTTATTCAAGGATTCTTCTTTATTTATATTCATCTTTACTTTCCAAGTTGGTAACCTTCTTAATCCCTCTTTATTTACTTGTTAATCTCTTGTTTTATTATCTTGATTAATCATCATATTCATTTGTGTTGTGATGTTTGACACCACTGCTAGCTTATTAATCATGATGTGTAGTGAGTAGTCTTCTAGCTAGGGTTAGTGGGGGATTAGGGGAGTAATTATGGGATAAATATATGCTTAATGAGTTCATATGAATGCTTGCTTATTGTACTTTCAACTTATGCACATGTTATAATTGATGAAATACTTGATTGACAACCTAGCATGATTCTCTTATCTTTCAACAAGACTGGTAAGATATAAGCTAACTCAAGGCTTGTTATACGGTGCATATAGTTGAATAGGGAGAACCAAGTCGATGTTAGTGTTGTAAAGTTTTGATCAACTCAGCTCTGAGACCTAAGTCTCTCTAGAAATTGTAAGGCATAAGCAAACTCGATTCCAACAATAATAATTGCTTACATTTATGTGACTCATTTATGTTATCATACCATGATTCTCTTATGATCCCATGACACCCTATTGTCTTTAATCATTTGTTTACATTTCCTTGTCGTAGTTTAGAACACAACCTCAAATCCATATAATCGGGACACTTGCACAACTTAGAATAGATAGACTTAGGACCCAAAAGACACCGTCCCATGGATCGACCTCAACTTAACCACTTACTAGTTATTTGTTGAGAACATAAATGTGTTTGATTGAGTGAACAACGACTCCCTTACATTAACGGTTAAGCGTTCTTGGCTGGGAGTAGTCATAGGATGGGTGACCTCCTGGGAAGGTTCCTGCGATGCGCATGAGTGAGGACAAAATGCGCTATAAAGGACCCGTGTTGAACTGTGGGCCATGTACACAGCCTGGTGACCTATCATAAGTAACCGCTCCAGACTCGGTTTGGGTCGGGGTGTTACAAAGGGTCCCACATGTCTTTAACATTGAGCAAAAATCCAACTCATATGGTGTGATCAATTTATGTGATGATCCTAAGACAATATCTAAGTGGAATGCTATGAACAATGCAAGAAAGGTATGACATCGAGTAACAAAGAATTTTTAACTATTTATACATTGTTTGCTTAAAATGTCTCATCAATATTTTGTTTTCTTTTAGGAGCAAGTAATTTCGACTTCAACCAGGGACACAACGAAAACAGACTCAGTGATGGTGAATTTAAGTGAAATTATGTTGTCCACTGATTTACTTATACTCTTGTGTGCTTTACTAACTATCTTTTTATGTTAGGAACAAATGAGAGAGATAGTTGAATCTGAAACTGTGCTGGATTCACATGAGATCACACCTCAGAAAGGTGTTGTGTTGATGGCTGAGACGTCCGACAAAATCCTATGCAACAAAACTGAAGGAGATTAAGATGGGCAAGCAGCCTATGGAATTCTGAAAAACATTTTGTTTTTATGAAATTTATGGACCATCGTCTAAAGAAATTTTCAAATACTGTTTCTTAACTTTCTTTGCTTTTTCGTACTGTTTTGGACTTAAGTATCTTTCAGGTTGTAATTGAACAATTTAGATAGAGATAGATAAGGTAGATATGTAGCAAATTTATGATGCAGAAAAATCCAAGAACATGAAGCTTAATGGAAATGCAAGGTTTTGATGCAATTGGAAACAAGCAAGCAAGCAGATGGAAGGGTTGCTTCATATCAAAAAAGCTGGCAACATCATAAAAAATACCTTAGTTATGTTCTATTTATTTACAATTTTATTTTAAATTCAAGAAGCATTAATGAAATGTCGTTCAGCATTATCTAAGATTACTTTACTTCCAATTTGACAACTTCTTAAAACATCTTATTATTCATAAATAATTTAAGTTATTATCAACTCTATTATAAATCTAAAGTGGTAAATTGACACAATTTTCGTCCAAAAACAAGTACTACTCATATCCACTATAATGGGACATACTTTAAAAAGAACTCCTTATAATGCACGAGTAAATAATAAATGGATAAAAAATAAAAAGTGGATTAATTAGGCAATGCGTTCTAACAAACTAAAAACTCTTTAAAAAAAAATAGGACCGTTTGTTTCATCCTTAATGAACGCTGTTGTAGTTATTTGAAATATAAATGTGGTAGTAGATATAGTTTTAAAAGTAGTGGGAGATAGTGCACTAAACTGAACAAAGTAGTTATTTTTAAAGTAGTACTTAAGAGGAAATACAACAATAATCTTTCAAAGATACACTGATTTTTCTGTTAAACAAATCTCAGAAAATTTTATTAACTACAAATCATTAAAACAAATATCCAATACTTGAACATAAGCGAGGTTAAAAAGCATTTGAGGTTCAAGTAGAGAGATAAGCAACAAATAATCACATTTCCTATACTGCCCTTTAATTCACTATATAACAAGTTCATACATTAGTAGATTTTGTATCATCAAGTTGGGAAGTACTAAAAGAGTGGTGGGATAAACATGGAAAACAAAAATTTATCCAGAACCAAAAAAAAGGGGGAAGACAGTAGGCAAGGCACAAAGAAACAGTAAATTCTTATATTTTTTTCTATAAATTCTAAATTATGTGTAGTAGATTAAAAATAATGCTTATTTTCATAATAGGAATAAGTCACATAAATTGGTTACAATGTGTTCTTGATAACTTAACTTCATTTCTGTTTCATCTATTATATGCATGCTTCCTTAGATCTAATTGCTGACTCTATAGCCTGCAAGTTAACATAACAAAAAAGTTACTATAAAGAGTTAGAGGATTAATATAAAAGAGAGGTTAAATAAAAAAATAACAATGAGGAACGTAACTTAACTTAGAATATAGAAGCAGTTGCAGAATGTTTCTGCAATTAGGCACAATAAGATATGTTAGTACACTATCTTTGCAGAAGGGGAAATACACAAGTGAAAGGTATATTACAAAAAGTAAATAAAAAAGGATACTTAACTTTTAATATATGAACATGTCCATGAACGATTGGCATATAAGTGAATAACAATTGTTAGTCTAATTTCTTACTATTACTTTAGTGCTAACAATTCAAAGTTGAATAATAAGTTGATAAATTTAAAAACTTAGTTTATAAATTTCGATTGAGTCAAGTGAAACAAAAGTGTGATAGGGTCTAGACACATCCAGGTTCGGTTGGGTCAGGTGGGCCCAGGTTGGGTTAGATCAGGGTGGGTTTCGTCAGGTTGGGTTGTGTCAGGTTAGTACAAGTTAGATTGGTTCAATCCAAGTTGGGTTGAGTCAGGTTGAACTGACATAGGTTGGTTCAGGTCAAGACAAGTTGGGTTGGGTCAAGTCAACTCATGTTAGGTTGGGTTAGGTAAACCCATTTGGGGTTTGGTCAGGTCAGGTGTGATCCAGGTTGAGTTTGGTCATGACACAATTGCGGTTGATTCAGTTTGGGTAAGGTCATACCCAAATTGGGTTGTTCAACTCAAACCCAATTTAGGATGGGTTATGTCAAACTGGATTGGGTTGGGCTATGTCAAACATAATTGTGTTGGGTCAGGTCAAATAGACTTGGGTTAGGTTAAACTCAATTGGTTTTCGGGTTTATCGTAAACGGTTTTAAATTCGGGACAAGTTAACATTCTTCGGATTATTCTATTGATTAACTTAAACAAAAACTAATTATGCAATTTAAATAAAAAAACCGTCATTAACTTTAACCAATAATTTAATACAAATGGAGGAAGTAAGGCTTAAAATTTTTAAAAAAAACAAACTAAATGATTGATTTATGCAGAAAGAGTCACAAAATCATCATATTCACGCATTAATAACACTAAAAGACGTCCCAAATTAGGATTAATGTGAAAATATGTTATTTCAATCAATTGATCTAGGGTTTTTTTTAGTAAAAACACCATTAAGCATAATAATTTCCGACATGTTTTTTTAAAAAAAAAAATCCGAAATAGCATACAATTTTATTTTTTGATGTCTAAAACCATAGATCTATTCATTTCAACTCGAAAAATACAACTTTCTGATTCACAATTATGGATGAGTACATCTAATATGACTACTAATGTTGTTTATCATAAAATTTTCCAATTCATCATATTCAATCATTAATAACACTACTCGTGTTGTTTATCATAAAATTTTCCAACTTTTTTATCATTATCATAATAGATCTACTATTTTATGAACCAAATCGCAATAAATATCAACAAAAAATGATTAAAAATTGTTTATAGCAAATGTTATTCTAAGTATCTTAGAGCAAGTCCAATGGTAAGCAACAATTAACTAGCTTGGCAAATTCATAAGCTACAATCATTCTAAGCTAGTAAACAATTTCAATGGTTTAGTTAGCTTTAATACTAGCTTAATGGGACCCACATGTCAAATTATTTATTGGAATAATTTTTCTACTGGTTGATTAATAGTTGTGGGGCCATATAAGCAAGTAGCTTAATGACGCAACAAGCTTAACTCAAACTAATCTTCATGGCCTTTTCCAATGGTGTAGCAACTAGCTTGTAATTTTTTAAAATTGCAAGCAAGTCCCTAAACTTCACCATTGGACTTGCTCTTATAGGACTAAGATAATGTTTATGCCAAAAACGCAATCAATCATACTTAAAAAAATTGCACAAATATGTGAATGCTTAAAAGGAATGAAAAACGTAAAATCATGATTTGCATGTCGAGTTTTTAATTTCCATTTCTAACTCAGATCCGCTAAATGTTTTAAACATTAAAAATTATACACAAACATATTAGTATAAATTCAAAATAAATGAAACTCATGTTAATATTCAGATTGAATAACTTAAATAAAGGGATGAACAGCGAAAGTACCATGAATGGAAAATTATATGCTTTACAAAACTAAGAACAACACTTGGAATCCTTCACCATCTCCATTGATGAGAATCTTCATGAGGGAACAAAAGGGAGGCGGCGGGATTGTGTGAGTTTTACTGAGACGGAGTGTTTTAGTCAGAGAGTGAGTTAGTGAGAGAAGGAGAGAAACAAGGAGGCGGTGTAACGAATCCAATCCGTAAAGAAGTAAGGTTTGGTGTGTGGCCCTTTCATGCATGTTCGTGATTTATTTACAAACGGTCCAAAACTTTGACGAATTAAAAAAGTACATGTTTTAAATATCGTTTGACATAATTTTTCTGTGACTTTACGAATGATGAATATAGATGATCCGATCCCATAAAGAAACTTGGTGATTAGTGAAAGTACTCAACAAACATTGTCAAATCCCCGAGAACCGCTCCCTGACATTACGAACGGTACTCCTTTATTCTATTTTGTTAATATTTTAATACATATATTAAATATTTGTAAACAAATATATACTTTTTCATTTGTGCGGGTTAAAATTTTATAATACGGCATTACCGATTGTCAAAATTTCAGTTTCTCATACCTCGTGCCATCGAAGAAGAAGAAACGTACGTGACCAGATAGCCATCACAACACCGCCAACTAATGTTTATAATGATCCTAATCCATCATATGCCAACGCTCTTATTCTAACGTCTAATCAGTTACGGGCGAAAACAGCAAGAGAAAAAAGACAGCCACGTTCCAGTATAAAACGTGCTGGTAATCTCAAGAATGACTTTTCTCACATTACTGTCAATTCTATACCACTTGGCTCCAACGTCACAGGTATATATCTTTATTTATTTTTCACATTTAATATTTATTAACATTCGTGAATGGTTTCTTTCTTAATTGTTATTAGAAACGTGATGTAGAAGGTATATGTAGTCCGATTGATGTTGTTGAGCGCTTAGTGAGAGATCTATGTGCCGAATATGGTGACACTTTCACTGAAATTAATCTTTCTCTAATTGAAAATGAACATTCACCCGATAGTTGAGTTTTTAACGCATCCTATTCACGTGGAGAATCTTCGAGAACTCAGTAAAATCCTTCCGTTGCGTTAAATAATGACGGTTAGTTTATTCAGGACTTCTTTATTATTAATTATCATTAAGAAATAATTGAATTATTATATTGTAATTGTTATGTTTAAATTTCTTAACTATGTTTTGAAATATACATAGCATGGAAAAGATATTGGGACTGTGGAGATGCAGAATATGAGTGTGACAAGTGTCACGCGTTGATGTGGTTTGAGGAGAAAAAGATAAAAGTCGTGGTAGAGGACGACCTAAGTTCTCACTCTGTTGTTCTGATGGAAAATTTGAACTCCCGTTTCTACAGCAGCCACCTGAACTTTTAAAGTCGTTGTTTACCGGTTAGCATCGGTTTAGCAAGCATTATAGCGAAAACATTAGAGCTTATAACTCGATGTTCTCCTTCACTTCTATGGGTGGTAAAATCAATCATTCCATCAATCAAGGTAGAGGACCATACACCTTTAGGATGAGAGGTGAAAATTATTATCGGATAGGTACTTTGTTACCGGCTGGATAGGCAAGGCCTAAATTGTGTAAATTGTACATATACGACACGGAAGAGGAAGTTTGCAATCAAAAAAATGCCATTAGGTAAATAGATTTTATTTAAGTAATAATTATCTTTTTTCCCGTCAAATTTTTTTTTCGGATGGAATAATTTGATTATAAAAATGCAGTCCAGGCGATCCATTAAGGTTAAATGTTGAGTTATTACGATTGTTAGAAAATATTATTAACCGTCACAATACGATTGAAAAGACGTTTAGGATGGTTAGGGATAGACTAACTGCAAATACAGACAATGAAGTAAGTATCAAACTTATTTCAAAGAGATCAAGTGATGCAAGAATTTATAATCTTCCAACAGTTTCAGAGCTAGCAGCTTTAATTTAGGGAGATATTGGTCCACATATGGAGAAACGAGATATTATTGTCAGAAGGTCGTGCGGTGGTTTACAACGGATATCTGAGTTGCGCCCTTTATACAACCCCCCCCCCCCCCTCTCTAATATTCTTTGTTAATTCCATCCGGAGAAGAGGGGTATCAGCCGGGTATTCTACACACTGAAGCTTCTATTGCTGTTAGCACGAGTGACCAACTACGTGAGGAAAGAACGTGTAGGGAGTGGTTTGCGCATCATCTTCTAGATAGACCGCCAGATTGTGAATTTTTAATGATCTTATTATCTGGTAAGGCATTCCACCAGTTTTTAGTTGATTGCTATATGTTGGTCGAATCACATAAGCTCAATTTCATCCGTTTTAACCAAGATCGACCTCGAGTTGATAATTATACGAAGCTCTCAAATGCTGTTGGAAGAGGAGACGTCGAGCCATCTTCGGCGGGATCTCGATTTATCGTGACGGCTTCTGTATCCGGAGGTGACAAGTGGAAAAAAGCTAATTTTCTCGATACCATGAGTATTTGTAAGTGGTTTGGTTATCCTGATTTAGTCATCACTTTCACCTGTAATCCAAAGTGGCCGGAAATAGTACGATTGATGTGGCTCATATTTGCGCACATTTAGTCCCCTAACTAGCCTAGTTTCCATGCTTTCTAGTACTTATTAGGGTCGTTTCTATCTTATGTTCTCTATTTTTCACATTCTATGAGGTTTTAGTGCCCTTGATAGGGGTGGATGTTAAGCCTTGCGCATATGGAAGCAAAAGCAGAGCTAAATTGATCGCACCTAACGACCAAGCAACAAAGAGGATACCATACTAAAGGCCTAAGTTAATAAACCAAGTAAAATAAGCAATGATGAAGACACCCACGACTCCTCAATGATACCCACGGATCTGGAGGCAGTCAAGAAGAAGAGAAGCCAAGCTGTGCAACAATCCAGGCATCCCGACCTCAAGTCGGGCGACCCAAGGCTAGATCCGGGCGTCCCAACGACGGGACGGGCGAATCCTCAAGCAGCACGAGCGTCCAACATAGGCGGGTCGTGGGACTCCTCATGGGACTTGCAAGGCGTTAATCTTCATCTTAGGGACTTAATCGTCATTTAAGCCCTTAGTTACCCTAATACTTGTACTTAGTATAAATACTCCATTGTATTAGGAGATGAGCATCAAGTCATTAGAGTAGATTAGAAATCAATTAGCTTAATTACTTATTAATGCTTCCTTAATTAAAGTTGATGAATTCTTAGATCTAGTTGAGGAATTAGAAGATTATTTGGGGTTTATTGAAGAATTGACAGCTCTTCATTCATCAATCAAGTTTTCTTCTATTATTCTTTCCTTCCATTTGTTCATCATAAGTTCGGTACAATTTCTTTACCCTTTGCTTAATAATTGTTTGTTATCCTAATCATTCATAATGTTTAGAATTGTTAATATGATTGACACCCCTATTAGCATGTTTGCCATGATCATGAGTGAGTAGTCACCTAGCTAGGGTTAATGGGGGATTAGGGGAACCAATCATGGGGGTAGATCCATAATTAATCTAATATGTTTTCATAAGAATGCTTACTTGTTGTAGTTTAAACTTATGCACATGTTATGCTTGATGAATTGCTTGATTGACAACCTTGAATGAATCTCTTATCCATTCAACAAGACTTGTAAGATATAAACTAACTCAAGGCTTGTTAGACCATGCATATAGTTGAATAGGAAGAAACTAAGTCGACTTGTAGGTGTTGTACAGTCTTGACCGACTCGGCTCCAAGACCCAAATCTTCCTAGGAATTGTAAGACATAAACTAACTCGATTCCACTACAACAATAATTGGTTGCATCTATGTAAACTTGTTTGTATGATCTCCACATGAATCCCCTATAAACCCATGACACCCTAGTACCTTTTATCAATTACATTCTCATTTACTTTACTTACTTTGTTTCACTTGCCTAGTATTTTAGATAACCATCTCAATCCAAACTAAATTGTGACACCCTAAGACATAGCTACTTGCAATCGATAATTTTATCCAATACCCGTCCCTTGGGATCTGACCTTTACTCACCACTCTACTAAGAGTAGTTTGTTTAGATTAAAAATATTGTTTTGATTGGTTAGCTTAGACGACAAAGTTATAAACCGAATCAAAAATGGCGTCGTTGCCGGGGACGGTGTTCAATTGAATTGTTATCAATCTTTGCTTTTAATTGTGCCTTTCTTTGCCTTGGGGAAAAACATTTCCTCAAGGTACTTCTCACCTTTTTCTCTTAGTTTAAATTGCAAGATGGGCCTTATAGATTGTTGTGTAGACGACCATGCAAGTTCTAATCTCATCAAAGACCCTCTGGAAGCATTGGAAGCCTTGGAAACAAGTGAGGCCAACGGTAAACATTTGGCATTAGAAGTAGATCTCCTTGAGGCCGCTCTAGTCAATAAAGAGCTCACCTATGAGTAATTCATGAGGATAGACAGCATCCTTAAAGAATCATCACAACCCATCAAGCTGGAACAAGCAATGCGAGTAGAAAGTGTGGTAGAGGCGAAAAGCGTAATGGAGGTGGAAACTATTCTCAATGAAACATCAAAGGTAGAGGTTGAGGTACAAACACCATCTCTAAAAACCCCTTCCTCCTAATTTGAAGTATGCTTACCTTGATGAGTCTAAAACCAAACCCGAGATTGTCAATGAAAAACTTGATAGTAGTCAATTGGAAAGTTTGCTTGGTGTGTTGAAAGAACATGAAAAGGCTATAGGTCATAGTTGATGCGTGTCCTAAATATGATGTTTTACACCCTATTTTACACGCATTTCAGAGCTCAATTATGTAGTTTATGGTAGTATTTTCCCTATTTCCGTCTACTTTCGTGTTTTTGTGTAATATTTCAAAAATGTGAAGAATCCAGCGAAAATCGAGCCGAATCCGTCCCCGGGTACTTAGCATTGCATTTGACATGGAGAAAAGACTCGTGAAGAAAATTTGGTGCGCGTATCAAGGCCCGAAAGACGAATTTGCGAAGCTTTTGGAGCCAAGTACCTGTTGAAGTGGTCGATAGACCGATGCTCTTGGTCGATAGACTAGGGTACGATTGTCAGAAGCTGCTGTACAGCGAGGGTTGGTCGATCGACTGGTCACAGTGGTCGATCGACCACACCGTGATTCTGACGCATATTTGGAAAACGAGAAAGCCCAATGTAATTAGGTTTTAGGAATAAAAGTTACGTAAGACTATCTATATAACGTAAATTTAGGTTTCAGAAGAGGGGCATCGAATTTTAGGAAACAATTAGGGTTCATCACACAAAGGTTGAACTTTTAATTAGTTTAGTTTAATTCTCCGTCAATAAAGTTTACTTTCCGCGTTTGGTTTTGGTCTTTCCTGTTCAATTCTTCTTACGGTATTCTTCTGTTCCTTTGTTCAGTTTGTTGCTTTAATTCCTCCGTAGTTACAATTGCTAGTTTAGATTTCCCAAAGCCAAATTATCGTTTCATGATAGTTATTTATTTAGTTAATTTAAGTATGAATTCGTTTGCTTTATTAGTTAATTTTATTGTTGTTATTATCACCATTATGAGTAGCTAAATCCTTCATCCTAAGATGTAGGGGATCTGTAGGTTATACGGCTTTGGCGTAGGTGACCTGCTGTCGGGCTCCGGTCGATCGACTGACATACATGGTCGATCGACCAGGGCGTGTTAGATTTGCTTCGACTTAATTAATTTAATTGCTATATTTGACGAATCGAGTGCACGCGACTAGTTGAATGCTTAGGAATTGACCGACCTGACAAGATCGAAAGATGGGGAGGAAAATAGACTACTTAATTAAGACGACTAAATTAGTAAGATCGAGAGATAAGTTAATTTAGATTTTGAGTTTCATTAATCAAGAACGAAAGTTAGTATTAGTGAGATTAGGGACCCGTAGCTTAGGCCGAAAGATTGCTACCTGTTAAATTGGACCGAGATGACTTTTTATTTTCTCGTCTAACATGTTTAAGACAGTTTACCTAGAGTTGCCGCCGTCGAAACTACAGTGAACCGACCATCTTAGCATCCCTTTAATATTGCTTCCATCTATTTTTATCTACTGCTCATTTATTTACTTTAGTTATAGAACAATTCGAAACAAACCCCCACACATTTGTTACTTTAGACTAAAATCAGACAACTATTAATTGCATCGCCTCTCTATGGTTCGACCCTGACTGCCGCTATCTATAGTAGTAGTAGTTTGGAAATTATCTTTGGTACTCTACGACGGTATCAAATTTTGGCGCCGTTGCCGGGGAGGCAATTGTTTAATTTTTAGTTGTTTTTATTTCAGTCTTTTTCTCAGTTTAAGGGACCTCTGTTCCTTAAACTCTTCTCATATTCTACTTGTAGTTTCCTCTTATGCGCAGGTCACAGGGTGGTGAATTACGACCGTTAGATCCTGAGATTGAAAGGACTTCGCGTGAGTTGAGACGATCATCTAGAGTATTGCCGACAGAGGAATAGCTGAGTACTCTGTCCAGTTACTACGAGAACAAGCTATTTGAGGAGGACCCACCTTCGTCCCCTGTTTCTACTTCTTCAGCTAAGACCGTTACATCTCCAGATATGGCTGAAGAAGAAAGTATATCCAGTCACTCCGAGCCAAAAGCCGAAAATCTCTATAAGGGATTCGTATTGCCAGCCGGGACGGAAAGGAAATTCGAACCGAAACCGTCTTACATTAACTTGGTTGAGAGAAACCAATTTGGGGGAGCTGCAAATGAAGATGCAGCTAATCATATGGAAACATTCATTGACTACTGCTGTTCCATACCCCCACCAGTAGGTGTGACCCAGGACCAGGTAAAGGAGATGATGTTCATATTCTCGCTTCGCGATGCTGCAAGGGAATGGTACCGAGATCTGGATCGAGCTGCTAACGGGATTACTGACTGGAATTCGCTGGCCCTAGCATTCTATAAGAAATATTTCTCTGCATCGACGACCAATGCGATTAGAGCTCAGATCACAAGCTTTAAACAGGGTCTTGATGAAGATTTTCTTGAGGCATGGGTCCGTTTCAAAAGAATGGTGCGAACTATTCCGCACCATGGGTTTGAGAAATGGTTTCTGTGCAACCAATTCTATAATGGTCTTTATGATGATCAAAGAGCTATTCTAGATGCTGCAGCTAATGGGAGATTTCAAGAAAATAGCGGTGAGACAAAGGGGTGGAAAATAATCGATGACCTGGCCACCCATAAAGCTGAGCATGGGAATTCTAGAGGAAATCAGAGAAGATCAGCTGAATCTCCTGCTGTAGCTACAATAGAAGCCCTTACTGCGAGATTCGACAAGATAGATTTTGGGGGATCCCAAAAAGGAGGGATATATAAAGTTAATGCAGTTTCAGACGGTCCCTTTACATGCAAAAGATGTGGAGGAGAGGGACATGTTTCGGAATTTTGTACCAGTTCGAATGAAACATGTGCTGCCTTTCAACATTATAGGCAGACGGGTACTTATCCCGATCCTTCTAATGTTCACCCCAATTTGAGGTGGACTAACCAAAATGTCCTTAATCCGGGTCCACAACAGCAGAGTTATGTGCCCCCTCATAAGCAGCAGCAGTATCAAAATCCCCCCTATGTGCCTCAGCAGTAGAAATTTCAAGGTTCTGATATTTCGGAATTGAAAAACATGGTTCAGAACTTGTCGGGTTTGCTGCAAAAGGAGTCTCTAGCTAGAGAGACTTCTACAAAAATGTTGGAGAGTCAAATTGCCCAATTGGCAAGCAAAAGTGCAACTAGAGCTCCGAGGCATTTACCGTCGCAGCCGGATCAAAAAGAGACTCTAAATGCGATCACCTTGAGGAGTGGGTCTACCCTTGATGGGCCCGCTATGGTCGAAGATGTTACTGAAAAAGATGAGGCGGAACCGAGCAAGAAAAAGGCCGTAGTGAACAGTAGCAAGAAAAAGACGATCAACAGGTATGTCGGTCGATCGACTGACACCCATGGTCGATCGACCAGCCCGCGTAAATAAAGATCGACTTCTGTCTCGAGGAAGCCAGCGATCGATCGACTGACCTACATGGTCGATCGAATGACAGTGCTGCTGATCGTGAACCTTTTCGTCCTCCAATGCCAGATAACTTGAGGGACCACTTATTTCGGGGTACGACGAGTCCGAAATTATTGAGGCAATACCCAAATGATGATGGGTCAGTTCCGGTTCCAAAGTATGACCCTACGACGGTCAATGGTTCATTCCTAAGACGGTCTGAAGAAAGTTCGAGCTACAACAAGGACAAAGTATTGGATTTTCATCCTAAGTCCACTGATGCCGAAATGAGAGACTTAGAGGAGAGGGCTAAGTTGCTTCTTACAGCCCCTTATCCAGAGAGATTGGTGCCGACAAAGGAACAGGTATCGTTTAACAAGTTTGAGAATGTTATTCGTAGTTTAAATGTGCAAGTTCCTTTCCTAGAATTAGTTAATCAAGTGCCTGCTTACACGAAGTTTATGAAGCAGCTTTTGTCTAAAAAGAAGTCACTTGATACTGTACAATCTGCCGCACTAACTGAGGAGTCATGTTCTTATTTGACTCATACTGCACCTCATAAGCTAGAAGACCCAGGTAGTTTTTCAGTCCCATGTAATATTGGCACCTTTTCTATTGAGAAGGCGTTATGTGATCGAGGAGCTAGCATTAGTGTTATGCTTTTGAGTCTTGCTAAGAAATTGAAATTGACTAGGTTTGCAGTTACTAACATGACAGTACAGATGGCTGATCGTTCTGTTGTTCAGCCTGTAGGAGTCTTAGAGGATATTCCTGTGCAAATAGGAAAGTTCTTTTTCCCAGTTGACTTCGTTGTACTAGATATACCCAAGGATGCTCACATCCCTATCATTTTGGGTAGACCATTTCTGCACACTGCTGGTGCAGTTATAGATGTTGGGTCAGGGACATTGACCTTTAAAGTAGGGAAACAGTCCATTATTTTTGCCCAGACCGCAAAGAAGAAAGATCCTATGTGGCCAGTCACTTGTAATACGATTTCTGAGAAGAAATCTTATTTTGTGCTTTCTGATATGCCTGCCCCTATGCCCGTTTCTGCTATAACACCTCCGCCCCTGATTGGGAGCAAATTGGAGGAAGATCCTTCTGTTTTGACTATTGCAGGAAATGGTTTGGGGAATTTGGAGCCGCATGTTGCTCCAGCTGTGAAGGAGTCAATCATTTAAAGAGGCGGCCTAGGATGTCTGAGCTATGCAACTGATGAGGAGCCTGATGAGGAGCCAGTCAAGGTGACGAAGTCTGATTTGGATTTTGATGAGCCAGACGAGGTCATTGATTGGGAAGATGTTAGAGATGCTGATCCGTTGAATTTTGCGGATATTGGAGTCGTTAGGAGTAAAGCTGAGAAGATGAGCACTGTATAGGCTACTTCTTCTAGCTAGACGCCGAGCAAGTGGGCCATTCCGTGGCCATTTTTGATCAACTATTAGTTGATTAAGACTTTTTGAAGAAACATTTTATTGCTTTTGTTAGACTTTTTATTGCTTTGGTTTGCGCGAGACTTCGCTTTTATAAGTTTGCTTAGGATTTAAAGACTTTAGACTGTTACTTTGGGTTTTGCGCAATTTTGGGCGCGTCATTATGTGTATTTGCAGGTTCATAGACCATATTAGCTCAATTTATTGAGCTAAATCGAAGAAATCAGAAACTTACAGCAGGTATTTCAGTCGATCGACTGGCATTGGTGGTCGATTGACTGTGCCGCAACTACAGGAGCTTCTGTTCCTGTCACCCTGGTCGATCGACTGGCTTATATGGTCGATCAACCGCCTTCCACTATTGTACCTGTTCACGACCATTCCTCTGCTGTGTTTGGTCGATTTGCGGAGTTGAGGGAGTCTTTTCACCACTTTATTCTCCAATTCATTTCTGTTTTCTTCCGTTTTCTTATTTTGCACATAATTTAGCGTTTCGTAAATTGTCTTCTCGGAATTATGCGCGGTACTTTTGTGTTTTCAGGTACTTTATGGTAGCACTGCTGGCTATTGAAACCTCCTAGCTCACGCTGGTTTGGGGGGGTTTCCTTTTGCTGCGCTTAAAGTCTTGTGAGTTTCCGAGTTTAAACTTCATGTCTTATTTAGTTAATTTATCGCAAATTCCCGTTTCTCTTTTATTTCATTATATGATTTTTCACAATGGGGACATTGTGTGATTTGGTTTGGGGAAGGGTTTTGCGCATTGCATTCACATGTTTTATTGCATTTATGTTTCACGTTTATTGCACTTCAGTTTGCATTTGTTATTTCATTTCCTATATATATACAAAAAATTGAAAAATTTGAAAAATTTGAGAAAACTAAAAAAAAAATGCACGTTTATTTTAGCATATAGGTTGAGTCGGAACGGTAGTATTTCAATGATGACATTGCATTTTCATCTGTTTATGCCTAAGTCGTGCTAAATTGACATGTTATTAGTAGAATCATTTGCATAGTCTACGAGTTTTCGTTAAATTTCTTGCTGCACTTTAAACTTGACTTAGATTTATGGCAAACTACTTATATTTCTGAGGTTTAGAGCTTATAACTGGTGTCATTCATGACCGGTTTATCTAGGAATGTGAGTAGTTACTCCTTATGAGACATGTCATATCAATATGCATAAATATGAACTTAATCTGCTTAATACCTGTATACATTCGGGTTCGTGGTTAGTTGACACATGTGGAAGAGGTCACCCCTTTATTCATTTTGCCCATAAGCTCCACACTGCCAAAAATAGCCTTTTTGTCCCGTTACTACATCCTACATTTAGCCTGCCCTTGTTAAGCTAGTAGTTTATGTTCTTGGGATTGTTATTTCGTTTTTGGTAACTAATGCTCATTTTGAGATGATGTTGGGAAGATGAAAAGGACAAGAAAAAACAAGAGAAAAAAAAAGAAAAAAAGAAAGAAAAAATGATTCAGAAAAAAAAAAAAAGAGAATCAGTCGATCGACCGTCCCACTTTGTCGATCGACTGCTTGCTGCAGTAGCAAAAGAAAAAAATCAAAATCGCATAATTCAAAGTCTTGTTAAATGGCGATTTTTGCTCCCATGTTGTATTTGTATCTTATGGGGAGTCACTACAAAAAGAATTAAAACAGGCGACTGATTTTGGCGACTGAAATCAGTCGCCAAAATCAATTTGGCGGCAAATCGATCATAAACGTCGATCGCGGACCTTAGTCGCCTTTTTTAGCTTTGGCGACTAAAGTCGGTCGCCAAATTTAGCGACGACAAATCGATCGCCAAATACCAAAAATGGCGATGAAAGGGTAATCGCCAATTTGGCGATCGATACTGAGTAGTCGCCAAAATGGCGGCCCCTGAAATGCGATCGCCAAATCTTTGATTCGATCGCCATTTTTGGGTGACGTAGCCAATTTGATCGAGGCAATTTGGCGATTCTGATTTGGCGACTATAAATCGATCGCCAATTTGGCGACTACCTTAATATCGATCGCCAAATTGGCGGCTGACTTCGATCGCCAAATCGAATGTCGATCGCCAAAGCTATTGTAAGTTTTGGTGGATTTTTTCGTTTTCATTGCTAGCCAAAAATTTACAACCTGCATACAAACCGATGTTCCACAACACCATACATCCCATTTCAACACACACAACACCATACATTTCAACCCAACACCTCCCAATTTCTCAAACTTCATTTCATATATTGAAAATGAAAGTTTTACAAGCTAAACTATTCTAAATGTTCAAGTCTAAATGTTCAAGTCTTACAAGCTTACATGCTAAAATCATCTTACTTGGAAGCCAACACCGGCTCCACTCCCCCATGTGGACCATGCGGATCATTTGGATCGTAGTTGGATCTAGGTCCGGGGTTACAACCTTGCCACCAATCCTCAAACATTTCCATTCTTTCCTTCATTTTCCGAATTCTTCATCACGTTTGGCAAGTTCTTCATCACGTTTGGCATCACGTTCATCACGCTCTCTTATTTGACTTTGAAGTTGACTAATAATTCCCGGTGATCGTGTTCTTTGGGAATTGTTGAAGTCGATCTCCTACGCGTTTTCTCATAGAAAGCCGGTGTTGAACTTCCGGTACCATACACGTGCCCTTTCTTGAAGCCATCCACCAACTTATACCATATGTCATTATCCTGAGTTTCTGGATTGGCGGCTTTTTCTTGTTCAAATGCTTCCTACAATATTAAACAAATGGTTGTAAGTTAATATGGTAACCACCTTATATACGACATTTTAAAAGAGAGTAAATTAACAAAAATTAAGTGTTACGGAAACTTACATATAATTGCTTGTCTTTTGGCTTAGTCCAAATTCTAACCCCTTTGTGGTCAACCACTGGAATGCGTGTCCGCTTGATTACGAACCGACGCAATCGGGTCCGTGACTTCTTCTTTCCTCTCTGAATGAAAAAAAAAAAACATACATGTTAGAAAATCAACAAAAAATGTAACATAAAATAAACATGTTGCATTGAAAACAAAAAAAAAGTGTGAAATAATAGACAAACTTACCCCCAACATACGATTCCAGAACGATCGTGAACCCGCGAAATGAGTAGGCTCGTTCACGGCGTCTTCCTTTCCTCCTCTTTTGTTGAGGGATGCTTGCTTAGACTTCTTCTGAAAAGCGGGAGTTTTGGTATGCTTTATTAAGCCTTCATACTTGTCACCTGCAATTACACATATGAAATCATAACTAATAAGTTACTGATATTATTTATAATATAAGAGAGTATATACTAATTAATACAAATAACAAAACAAGTTAATTAAATACCTTTCATGTGCTCTGGTTCCTTTGGGCGCCTAACTACCTTCCAAATCACGTCCCGATATCGTCGAGTACCGACTTCCTCGTGCACTGATACGGACATTCCGTTCTTGAGACGGTGACCAAGCATATGATTGCTACAAAAAAAAGCGACAAAATTTCATATTAGTATTTATAAAAGTATAACCTTGGTTATTAAAACAAAGAATTACGGAAAATATGTACCCGAAAGTTATTGAACCACGCATCTCTTTGTGCTTGAGAAGCTTGTGTCCACGATGTAGGAATTGGACCCACGAAATTAGTCTTCGTGCTTTTCGTGACACCTCGTATCACGCAATCGTCCATAAACCTGCATTTATTTTGAACATGTAAAATTACAAACAATTATTATTTTAAAAAAAAAAAATACAAAAAAAACAAAATAGTAGACTAATAAAGAATAAAACTTACCATAATCCCGCCGGCTCAAGAATCATCTTATGATCCGAAGTGTACCGTATCGGCACCCGTGGCTCGTCGGTAGCGTCAGTCTCCTCACCGTCACCGTCACCGTCTGTCTGCATCGGATCCTCCTGCACAAACTCCTCCTCCTGCTCCGGACGCGTACTCTGTCCTCCTCCTGAGCCGCCTCCACGCTTCCTACCTCGACCTGCTCCAGCCATCTGCAGTAATACAAATAAAAATTAACACAAATAATGATAAATGAAAATTATACAGACTTCTAAATTTTAATAATTTACTCTTGAGCAATACAAAATTATACCAATTTAATCATCTTCATCTTCAAACCCCTCGTCCTCATCCTCATCCTCTTCCTCATCGTCATCATCATCATCATAATCATCTTCATCTCCAAACCCCTCGTCCTTCCTCCTTTTCTCCTCCTCCCTTCTCCTCCTCACCTCATCTTCCCCCCTCCTCTCCTCCTCTTCTTCCCTTCTCTCCTCCTCCTCCTCCGCCTCATCCTCCCCCGGCAGTCTCTCTTCCACATCATAAAATTCTTCCTCTTCCATGTCTTCACCATCTTTATTCTCATGCTCATAGTTGATTTCATCGGGTGGAGACAAAAGCGTTTCATTTGAAACGTTTTCTTCTTGGAAAAAAGTTGTATCAACTTGTTTCGGAGGGGCATCAAGCACCTCTTTACCTTTTGTGAAAGCTTTCTTGTTCTTCCTATGTGGATTTCCCTCTCGTAAGAAGCATCTATGACAATCAAACCAGCTTATTTTCTTGCTATTGGGAAGCCAAAATGCTTTACTTTCCTCCATGCAACAAGGACATGCTTTTTGTCCTTGTGTAGTCCACCCAGATAGCATACCATAGGCGGGAAAATCATTTATTGTCCACAAAAGGGAAGCTTTAAGTTGAAAATTTTGTTTTTTAGACACATCATAAGTTTCCACCCCAACTTCCCACAAATATTTCAACTCCTCCACCAATGGTTGTAAATAAACATCCAAATTACGTTTCGGGCTTTTTGGTCCGGGAACAATAAGTGACAAGAAGATAAATGGTCTTTTCATACATAACCAAGGTGGTAAGTTGTATGGTGTGACCATAACGGGCCAACAAGAATACTTCCTCCCAAAATTACCGAAAGGATCAAATCCATCCGTACACAAGCCAAGTCGTACATTGCGGGGTTCCTTGGCAAATTCGGGATACATCTGATCAAATCGTTTCCATTCTTCCCCATCACTAGGATGACTCATCTTCCCCAGAGCACGTGGGTTTTATTTGTGCCATCTCATTTGTTCGGCAATGTTTTTGGTGGCATAGATTCTTTGAAGTCTTGGTGCGAGAGGAAAGTAAAACAATTGGTTACATGCTATTGGTTTCTTACTCTTTTTGGCCCTCTTACTACCGTTGCCTTTTTCAACACCAAAACCGTATCTCCTTCACTTGTCTCATATCTATCCGCCCCACAACCTTTACATTTGTCAAGCAAAGCATCATCTTTCCAAAATAGCATACATCCTTCAGGACATGCATCAATCTTTTCATGCGGTAATCAAGACCTTTAACTACTTTTTTGGTAGTGTAGAAACTTCGGGTCATGATATTATCATCCGGGAAAGATTCCTCAAGGAACGAGGCAATGCCATCAACAAAGAAACAAATGGCATATTGAACTCACATTTCAAGGTAATTAGCCTAGAAGCGGCTTGTAACAATGTCATTCTGCTTCCTTCATACAAGGGTTTTTCTGAGGCTTTTAACATGTCAAGAAAGGCTTTTGCTTGTGGGTGTGGCGGTTGTTCTTCATAAATAGTTGTATGGTCATCACTATTAAAAATAGTGGAATCCATAGCATCAACAACCATCTCTCTATATGGGTTCTCATCATTTTGTATTTGTTGGGTGTGAGTTTGTTCATGAATTGGAGAATATGCTTCTCCAAGTGAAATCCAATTGTAATAATTTGGCTTAAACCCGTTTATAATGAGATGTTCTTCTACTACAATGTCAAGCTGGTATTTCAGGTTTTTGCATTTGGCACAAGGGCACCTAAGTTTTTTGTCTACCAAGTCATATTCATCTTGTTGTTTAGCAAATTCAATAAACTCGCTAACACCCTTTATAAATCTAGCGGTAGGACGTTTTTTCTTATTGGAATGGTCTAATCTTCCTTCATACATCCATGAACGTTCCAATCTCTTCATTTTAATCTAAAGAAGACCCCAAAGAAATTTAAACATTTTTAAAAAATAACAATAATATTAAATACAAAATTTAAACATTATACTCCACATTATACAATAAACATATGAAAACAATATATAAATATTGTCAATAAGTAATCCATCTTCGAATGGGGTCCTTATCACTCCAACCTAAACCCGTCAATGTACGTTTCAAGTCACTAGCAAACACACTTGTAATTTATTAATGAGGAAAAAATTCGGCGGCAATTCCCTTGATTCTCCAAATACACATATACATGTATTCGGAGAACATTAAAGGGATCGCCACCAAACTCATTCCTCATTAATAAATCACAAGTACGTGTTTACTACCTAAATGACTTGAAACGTACAAAGACAGTCCCAAAATGGGGACTATTCAAGAATTACTCCTAATGAGTAATTCTTGAACGGGTACTAAGTCAACATCAAATCAAACAACAACACAATCAAGTACTAAATTAATTAAGTCAATCAATAGCCCAATTCAACCACATAGTAAAGGCTTCTATCCTAAAGTCCGTAACATAATTTGAACTAAAATTAGTAAATTTAAAAAGTAACTGGTAAGAGGAGGTTACCTAATCAAGTAAAAGCAAAAATGAAAAGAAAACAAGAAGCAACAGCTACCGCGTGACGGTGGTGCCTAGCAACATAGCGGTGACAACCCTAAAAAGAGAAAAGAAAAACAAAAATAACAAGGTTATTCTACCTCAATTCATCAATAACATGAATTATCAAACTAAATTTATCAAAATCAAGTCCTAAAGAAGGTTCTACTTAGCTAATAGATAATTTCTCTTAATCCAAAAGACGGTTCCACTTAGCTAATTCCATTAATGCAAAGGACGGTTTCACTTAGCTTAACATTAATAATAATAAGGCGGTTTAATTAGTAATAATAATAATAATAATAATAATAATAATAATAATAACAATAATAATAATAATACTAATACTAATAATAATACTAATACTAATAATAATAACAATAATAATAATAATACTAATACTAATAATAATACTAATACTAAACCCTTCCCCCACCGCCACCACCCACGGCCACCCTTCCCCACGGCCACCCTTCCCCCACCGCCACCCTTCCCCCACGGCCACCAAACCCCACCCATAACCCTAAACCTAAACACAAACCCCCTTAATCATTCCCTTTTAATTCAAACACAAATTAAACTAAATCTAACTACAAATTAATCTAACATACTAACTACAAATAAATCTAACAAACTAACCACAAATTAATCAAACTAACTACAAATTAATCTAACAAATTAAACAAATTAAACTGAAATTAAACAAAAAAAAACTAACCTAATTAAAGAGAGTGATGGAGGCAATGAGAACGGTGGTCACGGTGGTGGAAGTGGTGGAAGTGGTGGTGTGGTTGTGTGGTTGTTGTCGCGCCGCCCGCCTTTCTCTCTCTCTTTTTTTTTTTTTTTTTTTTTGTTTCGAAAGAGTAAAGCAGGAGAGAGGACTGACCGTTTTCTATAAAAAAAATTGCCGACTGAAGAGCCATTTGGCGACTGCATTTCAGTCGCCAAATTTGGCGACTGCACATATATCCGTCGCCAAATTTTAATACTCGGTCGCCAAATTGATTCCCTTTTTAAAAATTGACAGCCTGGTTTCTACTTACAAAATTGGCGACTGATTGTCAATTTGGCGACTGAGTTTCAGTCGCCAAATTGGCGACTATATCTAATTCAGTCGCCAAATTGAAAGTTTCAGTCGCCAAGTTTGATTCCTTTTTTGAAAAAGTCAGTCGCCATATTGGCGACTAATTTCAGTCGCCAATTTAAAAATCAGTCGCCAATTTGGCGACTACTTATTTCAGTCGCCAAATTTCGGTCGCCTGTTTCAGATTTTCTTGTAGTGAGTTGACTAATTGTGGAAATTGTGAGATTCATGCTTACTATTAGCACCGTTTCGATTGAAATCTTGAGCAAGAAGTTGGATGTTGTTATATTTTGGTTCCCTTAGTTACTAGCTTGGCTTTTAACTCTGTTTTAATCCAAATTTATCTTAGCCCTTTCTGCCCATACCTCACATATCCATATTTACCTCGGCTTGTGTCATGGTCATTGTTGGTTGGAATGCATATGTACGGTTGTAGAGATTATTTTCATATTAGTCTGCAGGCATGTTCTTATAGGTCGTAGTTAGGTGAGTGTCATTACAAAATTACTTCTTTCTATCTTTACATATATTCACCTGTGCCTACGTGTAATATGAGCGACCCGTGAGAGTCCATAATGATAAGTCTCTATAGTTGACAGTTCAGCAGTTTTTGACGACTACATAACTCATTTGCATGATTTATATTGCCAATTGATTGTTAGTTTTTAGCATTAAATTGGTTTAGGCTTTATAGTTGCATTTCGCTCTGAGATTGAACTCGTTCCATTAGGTTTTAGGATCGAGTCTAGTTCTTGCTTGGGGACAAGCAAGGGTTTAGTTTGGGGAAGTTTGATGCGTGTCCTAAATATGATGTTTTACACCCTATTTTACACGCATTTCAGAGCTCAATTATGTAGTTTATGCTACTATTTTCCCTATTTCTGTCTACTTTCGTGTTTTTGTGTAATATTTCAGAAATGTGAAGAATCCAGCGGAAATCGAGCCGAATCTGTCCCCGAGTACTTAGCATTGCATTTGACATGGAGTAAAGACTCGTGAAGCAAACTTGGTGCGCGTATCAAGGCCCGAAAGACGAATTTGCGAAGCTTTTGGAGCCAAGTACCTGTTGAAGTGGTCGATAGACCGATGCTCTTGGTCGATAGACCAGGGTACGATTGTCAGAAGCTGCTGTACAGCGAGGGTTGGTCGATCGACGGGTCACAGTGGTCGATCGACCACACCGTAATTCTGACGCAAATTTGGAAAACGAGAAAGCCCAATGTAATTAGGTTTTAGGAATAAAAGTTACGTAAGACTATCTATATAACGTAAATTTAGGTTTCAGAAGAGGGGCATCGAATTTTAGGAAACAATTAGGGTTCATCACACAAAGGTTGAACTTTTAATTAGTTTAGTTTAATTTTCCGTCAATAAAGTTTACATTCCACGTTTGGTTTTGGTCTTTCCTGTTCAATTCTTCTTACGATATTCTTCTGTTCCTTTGTTCAGTTTGTTGCTTTAATTCCTCCGTAGTTAGAATTGCTAGTTTAGATTTCCCAAAGCCAAATTATCGTTTCATGATAGTTATTTATTTAGTTAATTTAAGTATGAATTCGTTTGCTTTATTAATTAATTTTATTGCTGTTATTATCACCATTATGAGTAGCTAAATCCTTCATGGTAAGATGTAGGGGATCTGTAGGTTAGATGGCTTTGACGTAGGTGACCTGCTGTCGGGCTCCAGTCGATCGACTGACATACATGGTCGATCGACCAGGGCGTGTTAGATTTGCTTCGACTTAATTAATTTAATTGCTATATTTGACGAATCGAGTGCACGCGACTAGTTGAATGCTTAGGAATTGACAGACCCGACAAGATCGAAAGATGGGGAGGAAAATAGACTACTTAATTAATACGACTAAATTAATAATATGGAGAGATAAGTTAATTTAGATTTTGAGTTTCATTAATCAAGAATGAAAGTTAGTATTAGTGAGATTAGGGACCCGTAGCTTAGGCCGAAAGGTTGCTACCTGTTAAATTGGACCGAGAGGACTTTTTATTTTCCCGTCTAACATGTTTAAGACAGTTTACCTAGAGTTGCCGCCGTCGAAACTACAGTGAACCGACCATCTTAGCATCCCTTTAATATTTGCTTCCATCTATTTTTATCTACTGCTCATTTATTTACTTTAGTTATAGAACAATTCGAAACAAATCCCCACACATTCGTTACTTTAGACTAAAATCAGACAACTATTAATTGCATCGCCTCTCTGTGGTTCGACCCTGACTGCCGCTATCTATAGTAGTAGTAGTTTGGAAATTATCTTTGGTACTCTACGACATTATCAATAGTCTAGATGACCTTAAGGGAATAAGCCCGACTTTTGCATGCATAGGATTCATCTAGAGGAAGACCATAGACCTAACATCCAAGGACAAAGGAGACTAAACCCCCACATGCAAGAAATTATCAAAGCGGAGGTTATGAAATTGCTTGATGCGGGAATCATCTACCCTATATCGAATTCATTGTGGGTTAGCCTCGTTCAAGTGGTACCCAAGAAAGAAGGTACCACGGTTGTGAAAAACAACAAGAACGAGCTAATACCCACAAGGAAGATCACCGGTTGGCGAATGTGTATTGATTATCGTAAGTTGAATTCCGCAACAAGAAAATATCATTTTACCCTTTCATTCATTGATCAAATGCTTGAGAGGCTTGCCTCTAACAAATTCCTATGCTACCTTGACGGGTACTCGGGATTCTTCCAAATCCCGATACACCCAGATGACCAACATAAGACCACCTTCACTTGCCCATATGGAACATTTGAATATAGGAGAATGCCCTTTGGGCTATGCAATGATCCCGCTACCTTTCAACGTTGCGTGATGAGTGTTTTTTCCGATTACTTAGAAACCATAATGGAGGTTTTTATGGATGATTTTAGTGTTTATGGGAAAGACTTTGATTCTTGTTTGTATAATTTTTCTCTTGTCTTCCAAAAATGTGAAGATGTTAGCCTTTTTTTGAATTGGGAAAAGTGCCATTTCATGGGCAATGAAGGCATTGTCTTATTTCATTTGATTACGGAAAAGGGGCATCGAGGTTGACAAAGGCAAAGTTAAAGTGATAGAGAAATTACCGCAACCCGTGAATGTCAAAGGGGTGAGGAGTTTTCTCGGTCATGCGGGGTTTTACCGACGATTCATAAAAGATTTTTCTAAAATTGCAAAACCCCTCACTCAACTTTTGCTTAAGGATTCCCCGTTCCAATTTACTCATGAGTGTGTTGAAGCTTTTGATAGGATCAAGGAGGCTCTAATTTCGACACCAATCATTCAACCCCCAAATTGGGAGTTACCTTTTAAGATAATGTGTGATGCAAGTAACTATGCCGTTGGTGCGGTTCTTGGCCAACAATTGGGAAAGCTTTACATGCTATATACTATATAAGCAAGACCCTTGATTCATCACAAGTCAACTATAATACCACGAAGAAGGAACTTCTTGCTATAGTGTATGCTTTGGACAAGTTCCTATCCTACCTACTTAGATCGAAGGTTATTGTATTTTCGGACCACCGTGCTCTTAGACATCTCTTGGTGAAGAAATAATCGAAGCCACGCTTGTTGAGGTGGATATTGTTACTCTAAGAATTTGACTTAGAGATAAGAGACAAGAAAGGAGCCGAAAATGTAGTAGCGGATCACTTGTCAAGAATTCGATTCGACAACAAAGATGAAGATACACCAATCAATGATTCCTTTCCCGATGATGTTCTAATGGCCATCCATACACAACTTGAGAAGCATTCAACACCATTGTTTGCCGATTTTGCAAACTACATTGTAGGAGGAGTCCTACTTCCGAAATTGAACTACAATCAACGAAAGAGGTTCTTGTTCGAAGTAAAGAGATACTTTTGGGATGATCCAAACCTCTACAAAGCATGTAGTGATGGTCTCTACCGCAAGGAGCTTTGGAAGGTTGCCACTCATCCCCATATGGAGGACACCATGGAGCTAGGAGGACGGTTGCGAAAGTCCTACAATTGGGCTTCTATTGGCCCACCATGTTTGAAGATGCTAGAGAATTCATCATGCATTGTGACCCTTGCCAAAGAACCGACAACATATCTTGGAGGAATGAGATGCCACAACGAGGCATTTTGGAGGTTGAAATCTTTGATGTTTGGAGAATTGATTACCAAGGTCCCTTTGTATCATCTCAAGGTAACAAATAAATTATAGTTGCCGTTGATTACGTGTCCAAGTGGGTAGAAGCAATTGCTACCCCAACCGATGATGCAAAAACGGTGACCAAGCTCTTAAAGAAACTGATCTTCCCAAGATTTGGAGTTCCTAAAGCGATTATAAGTGATGGTGGATCACATTTCCATGAGAAGAAACTTGCATCTCTCTTGACAAAGTATGGTGTTCAAAATAGGACCGGCTTGGGATATCATCTTCAAACAAGCGGTCAAGTCGAAATCTCAAATAGAGAGATCAAACAAATTCTTGAGGAGGTTGTCAATAAAACTCGTTAGGATTGGAGCATGAAGCTTGATGACTCTCTTTGGGCTTATATGACGGCTTATAAGACACACATAGGAACTTCACCTTACAAGTTAGTCTATGAAAAGGCTTGTCACTTGCCACTTGAATTAGAATACAAAGCCTTTTGGGCAATCAAGACTCTCAATCTTGATCTCAAGTTAAGTGGAGAGAATAGGATCT
The DNA here is from genome assembly GCF_048544455.1 of Silene latifolia. Classification (NCBI taxonomy): domain Eukaryota; kingdom Viridiplantae; phylum Streptophyta; class Magnoliopsida; order Caryophyllales; family Caryophyllaceae; genus Silene; species Silene latifolia. Next base: position 174,620,675 of record NC_133538.1, read on the forward strand.
TACAAATTGAAGAATTGGAGGAATTCCGGCTCCACTCTTATGAAAATGCAAGGATCTACAAACGGACCAAACTGCTTTATGATAAGAGAATCAAACAAAAGGCCTTGCACAAGGGAGACAAGGTCCTTCTATTAAACTCTCGATATCGGCTCTTCCCCGAAAAGTTGAATTCATGATGGACGGGTCCCTTTGTAATCACAAACGTTGGAAAGTATGGAGACTTTGAGCTAATGTCGGAAGATGGAAATCGGTTCAAAGTCAATGATCAACGTATCAAGCCATATTATGAAGGGGCTTTTGTAGGAGGGGTTGAGGTCACTCGCCTTGAGCCTCTCCCACCATGATTTAAGCATTTAATTGGAGGAGAGTTTGGTGGAGACCTCCCTAAACCACCACTTGTAAATATACTAACTTACTTACTTGCACTTAAATTCATTACACTGCATTTTAATTACTTGCTTTAACCACAATTTTTGACATGAGTGTAAGTGAGGGAGGGTTACTAATCAAGTTTGATGTGTGAAGGATTTGAGATTCAAGTGTGGAGAAGCTTTTGCCTAGGCTAAGAGAGAGCCTATGTCACTCATTCAAGGAAGAAGAGGCTATAGAAGAGCTAAAAGGAGCATCCCCATGAGCTAGCCTCGACTCGTGGGAGTTAGAGCAAAGCTAAATCGAAGATTTTTGTACTAGGCAAAAAAATGGGCGTCCTAGGCCCGGGACGGACGTCTCATGCCACAGATCGGGCGGACCACATTCAGGACGCGCGTCCCTTTGTGCATATCAAGAAAATTTTTCACTGGGCTGAAATCTGTGCAGATCAACCTGAGAATCCACGTCCCTGCCGGCTTCTAAAAACACAATTATTTCGCTGTGTCGAAATCTGGGCGTCCCAAGCCATGGACGAGCAACTCAAACCTCAGGACGAGTGGGCCGACTCCAGTCCGCGCGTCTCCCTCCCGTGCTACTCTTCTTTTTGACTTCAAACCCCTATGTCCAGCACACATATTAAGCCACATCACCTCTCTATCTAAAAGTAAACCCAAAACCCCTTCACAAAAACATAAAATCAACCCACTTCATCCTCAAGAAAACAAATCAACCTCTCTAAACTTGAACCCACTTAATCTAGGGTTTCAACAAAGCAAAGAGATCTATTTTAGAAGGTTTGATTTCACTTTCAAAGTCCTCAAGTTCAAATCAAAATGAAACCAAGGAGATTGATGACAAGGGAAGAAAGAAGAAAAAGAGTCATTGGGAGTTCCTCAACCTCGCATCTCAACAGTGTAAGAAGGGAAAATGAGTAGATAATTGATCTTTTAAGACTAGATGAATTTTCCAACATTGGGTTCGTCAACGATGCACAACGAATTGTCTTCCACCGACTTTTGGGTAAGAACATTCTTCCCACTAAGTTTGTTTGTCATGAAACATTGAAGAAGCTAGGAATCTACCACCAAACCGAAGCGCTATTTGAATTATTTGGTCTCTCGACAATGTTCCACATGCATGAACTCACATAGACCCTTAGTGCTTGAATTCCTAAGCTTTTTGAAAATTTCCAACCTCAACAAAATAATTTGCATAGAGTTCCGACTCGAAAATGTGACAAGGATGATGACCCTAGTGGAGTTCGCGGATGTGTTAGGACTAGATGTGTCACCTACTCAATCTTCAAAGCCTCAAAATTATAGTGTAGAGCCTCTTTGGCGAGCCTTAACGGGCCGAGATTTTTCAAGAATCAAGGATTGATCAGCTTCATATATTCAAAACCCTATCATTCGGTTCACTTATCGATTCATAGCGGGCACCCTACTTGCTCGCCATGACCCTCGCCATTGTGAATGAGCTTGATCTCACTTTTATGGAGCCCTACTTGAAAATCCAAGGAAAAAGTGGTTATAAGTTCAATGCCCCATTGGTGCTACTTGAAAGATGGGCGCGGTTTAGGAACGAGAATGATAGTGGGATGAAATATATCGTCAATGGAGGCCTAGTGACGAGACTTGCAAAGTTTTTCAACCCAAACTTCAACAACAATAACTCTTATGTACACCTTCCGGGTAATACTAAGATTAATGAAATGCTCCTCTTCCAACATCATCATTGGATAGCCTATGAGGGCTATGAGCGGAAAATTAAATGATTGACTTAGGGAAGCAACCCTCCAATCCTTCCAATGGAGGGTTTGACGATAATTTCACCAAGAAGGGGTTCTCTTTCCCGAGTACCATCCTATCTAGTACCCGGAAGCATAAGTCAAGCAAATAAAGTCCCACCTCCTAGTCAAAGACAACAACAAGCAATTGAACATCAAAAGAATGAGCAAGAAAAGATCGCTATCCCTCCTTACCCTTTCCCGTACCAACCCTACAACCATCCCAATCCATTCATCCTTCCAAGGGATGATTTTGCCACGAGTCTTCTTCAAGCTATGCATCGCCAACAATATGACGACAAGGTAGACACCTACTATGCTCTCTATCCTAGCTTCCACCGGGTGGCCCGCCAAGGGCAAATTGATGAAGAGGGGGCACTTCCCTCTTGGGCTCAAATTGATATTCTCTTCCCAAATTCGGTTCATAGAAATGATGGAGCAAATGGCAATGGCAATGGCAATGGAGAAGGAGAGGGGTCGAGTGGTGGTGACACTGTGGAGATAAATAGTGATAGGGATGAGTTCATGGATTTTTACGAAAGTGATGAGTCTAGAGAAAATTGGGATGATGATCTTACAGGAGAGGATGGCGACAAGTGAATAAGTTCATTGGCTTGGTGGAGCGGGCAAGAGGCACCCACCATGGCTTGTGTGAGATTTTCTTTTCCCTCTCTCATTTTTATGTCAAAATTTGAAATAGCATTCTAACTTAATTTAAATAATCATTGTTGTTCGGTTTTGGCCTTTGTTAGCGTCCTTGTAAAATTTAAGGACTATTTCCACCTTAGCAACATCAAGGTGATGATAATTTTTGTTCCCACTTGAAAATCCAAAATGACAATTTGCACTTTGCATAGCATTGCATGCATGGCCTTGTGGCCAAACTTCACCCATTAATTTAATCGATTTGGGGAAGTTTAGTCACAAGCAACCTGAGTTAATTCAAATTAGCTCTCCGAACAATAAAAAGCATGCATCATGTAGTTTAGCTTAGTTTGCATTGCTTGTATATATATTTATTAAATTTAAATATTTCACATGTAGAGTGCATTTAGTATGGAATCCTGCATCATTTAATTGCATTTGCATAATTCCCTATTGTTTTGTACATTGGGGACAATGTCTATTTTAAGTGCGGGGATGGGGAATTCTAACACTCTAACTTCTAACCTTTTTCAAAAATGATAAAAATAGAAAAATTTCAAAAATCCAAAAACATGTTCTTCCCTTTTGTAGTGTAGAAATATATATATTGTATATATTTGTTTATTTGTGTTCACTCCTATCACTTGGGACCGACTACGCCACATTCGAGGCATGAGGAATATGAAGACCGCATGGTATGATCTTTCCAAATCTCTTTTTTCCTCTTATATGTTAATGACGATGTGGCTTCTTTTTGTTTGATACGGTATGAACCAATGTGATCATAGGAGTTTGCATTTAGATTATATGACATATTAATGATAGTAGTATATGCATTAGGTTGTATATATCTAGTTGCATCATGGCATGTAGTTGCATATTAGAAAAATTTTGTGAAAATGTCTAGTTGGGAAGCTTGGCAAGTGTATATAGGCCCATTTAGATAATTTTTCTCCTTGAGACTTTGTTTGCTAGAATAACCTCAAGAAACCCTAGGATGTGTCATACTAGTATCTTTTAACCCATGGACTAAGGCCTAGTCAAGAGTACCTTGTGGTGTGATAACTCCTTGGCTACCGTTTATTTCAATGTGAACTTTGAAGCCATGCAACCGTTCCTTCATTTCTATCATCATGTTTTGTCAACAAAAAGGGAATGGGCACAATAATCTCCAATTTGAGTTCAAAGTACCAAAGTGAAAGTCAAAAAGTTTGCAAAAATTGCATCAATGAAAAGAGGATCAAAAATAGACTCTTATGCTTCAATAAAAAAAAACCTTGCTACAAAATGGAGTTACTTTGAAAAATGTTCAAAGAAAATGCAAAAAGTTGAAAAATACCAAACACAAAAAATGGCATGATCTTAATCGTCAAATGCTACAAAAATGGGGGAAAAATAAACCCAAAAAGCAAACTACTACCATTGTGAAACTCAAAACATTTTGATCCCTTTTATCCATTAATGATCCTTTCTTCGTTGCATGGTGGAGAGGGGACGACCCTTCTTCTTGTCTAGGCAAGAGGGGGAATTCCGCGATCCTACAGTGTTTCTAACACCATAGGGAGTCTACTCTTGACGAAAGCATTTAGCGATTGAGGATGAAAGTACTCTAGTTTAACACAACTTGGAGGTGATTTGTTGGTATCCTTTTAGACTTAATAACTTGGAGAAATGATATCTACAATGGAATGTGTACCCTTAGATTGCTTCCTCTCTAGATGATTTTCGCCACTTAGATGAGGAAAGTGGCTATTCTTTTTGTAGATTCGTCCCTTACTTGATCTTGTGTGCTTAAATGTTAGGATGCATCGCCATTTTGGCAAGCCCCACCTTGCCTTGCAAGAAGGCATCTTACCTCATGGATGTCTTGTTCTGAGTTGAAGGGGCGGAGTGAGACCCGTTAATTCTCTCACATCGGCTAGTAGTATTAGTAAAGGTCATAGTTTTGGTCACCCCTTTACTCGGGACAAGGAAAGGTTCGGATTGGGGATATTTGTTGTGGCTCATATTTGCGCACATTTAGTCCCCTAACTAGCCTCGTTTCCATGGTTTCTAGTACTTATTAGGGTCGTTTCTATCTTATGTTCCCTATTTTGCACATTCTATGAGGTTTTATGCCCTTTGTAGGGGAGGATGTTAAGCCTTCCGCATATGGAAGCAAAAGCGGAGCTAAATTGATCGCACCTAACGACCAAGCAACAAAGAGGATACCATTACTAAAGGCCTAAGTTAACAAACCAAGTAAAATGGGCAATGATGAAGACACCCACGACTCCTCAATGATCTCCACGGATCTGGAGGCAGTCAAGAAGAAGAGAAGCCAAGTTGTGCAACAATCCGGGCGTCCCGACCTCAAGTCGGTCGACCCAAGGCTAAATTCGGGCGTCCCAACGACGGGACGGGCGAATCCTCAAGCAGAACGAGCGTCCAACATAGGCGGGTCGTGGGACTCCTCATAGGACTTGCAAGGAGTTAATCTTCATCTTAGGGACTTAATCGTCATTTAAGCCCTTAGTTACCCTAATACTTTTAATTAGTATAAATACTCCATTGTATTAGGAGATGAGCATCAAGTCATTAGAATAGATTAGAAATCAATTAGCTTAATTACTTATTAATCCTTCCTTAATTAAAGTTGAAGAATTCTTAGGTCTAGTTGAGGAATTGGAAAATTATTTGGGGTTTATTGAAGAATTGACAACTCTTCATTCATCAATCAAGTTTTCTTCTTTTATTCTTTCCTTCCATTTGTTCATCATATGTTCGGTACAATTTCTTTACCCTTTGCTTAATTATTGTTTGTTATCCTAATCATTCATCATGTTTGAACTTGTTAATATAATTGACACCCCTATTAGCATGTTTACCATGATCATGAGTGAGTAGTCACCTAGCTAGGGTTAATGGGGGATTAGGGAAACTAATCATGGGGGAAGATCCATACTTAATCTAATATGTTTTCATAAGAATGCTTCCTTGTTGTAATTTCAACTTATGCACATGTTATGCTTGATGAATTGCTTGATTGATAACCTTGCATGAACCTCTTATCCATTCAACAAGACTTGTAAGATATAAACTAACTCAAGCCTTGTTAAACCATGCATATAGTTGAATAGGAAGAAACTAAGTCGACTTGTATGTGTTGTACAGTCTTGACTGACTCGGCTCTGGGACCCAAATCTTCCTAGGAATTGTAAGACATAAACTAACTCGATTCCACTACAACGATAATTGCTTGCATCTATGTAAACACGTTTGTATGATCTCCATCATGAATCCCCTATAAACCCATGACACCCTAGCACCTCTTATCAATTGTTTACATTCTCATTTACTTTACTTACTTTGTTTCACTTGCCTAGTAGTTTTGATAACCATCTCAATCCAAACTAAATTGTGACACCCTAAGACATAGCTACTTGCAATCGATAATTTAATTCAATACCCGTCCCTTGATATCCGACCTTTTCCTCACCACTCTACTAAGAGTTGTTTATTTAGATGGTGTTGTCTGCGAAGATTCTTGATCTGACAACAGATCCCGTCTTACATGGTGTTGTTTGCGAGTATATGCTCCATGGCCTTTGTGGTAAAGTAAAGCCCTCATCACCGTGTTTGGTCAGAGAAAATTGCTCAAAATATTACCCAAAGCCGTGCACCGAAAGAACAACGGTTGACGGTGATGGGTATCCTATATACAAGAGAAGCAAGAAAGGAGTTACGGTGATAAAGGATGGTGTGCCCACGGGAAATGATTTTGTCATTCCATATAACCCTTAATTGTTGTTGAAATATCGAGCTCATATTAATGTGGAATGGTGTAATCAATCTAGATCCATTAATCACCTATTTAAGTACATTAACAAGGGCTCTAATCGATTTACCATGCAGTCGTCTTATACACGTCGTAATGAGGAGGATCCTGGTCCATTAGATGAGATTAAGAGGTTTTACGATTGTCGATATCTCTCTGCATGCGAAGACGCTTGGAGAATCTTTGGGTTTGATATCCACTACAGGACTCTTGCTGTTGAAAGGCTGCAATACCACCTTCCAGATGAGCAGCCTGTTGTGTTTCACGATGATGATTGGGTTGATGAGGTTGTAGAAAAAACATCGCTTAGGGTGTCACAGTTTCTTAATTGGATGGGCTGCAATACTTCTATAGTGCGTGAGATGGATATTGCAAAAGAATTATTATACTGTGAATTTCCAACCAAATTTGTTTGGAAAAAGGAATAAAGTGAATGGAGTCTTAGGAAAAAAGGGTTTACAATTGGTAGGTTGGTTCAAGTTCTGCCTCAATGTGGAGAGCTGTATTTCATGAGACTACTGTTAAACCACGTTAAGGGGCCAAAATATTTAGAGGATATCAAGACTGTCAACCGTTTTGTTCATCTGACATTTAGAGAAGCATGTTATGCATTGGGATTAATTGGTGATGATCGAGAGTATATTGCGGCTATCAAAAAAGCAGCTAATTGTGGGTCTGGCTTCTACCTGAGAAACCAGTTTTCGACGTAATTATTTTGTAGCACTTTGTCTATCCCGAGCAGAGTTTGGGACGAAACTTAGCATCTGCTATCGGACGACATCCTTCATAGGCAACGAAATGTTCTTAACAATCAAAATTTGTCTTTAATCTATAGTAAATATTTACTGCTCTCATGATTAGAACAAGTTTAAAACAACTATTCATATTTCATCTTCTTACCTTCAGCTATTCCATGCATATATTGTTGCAATATATAAACTCACATAGACAATATTGTAATTTTTGGCCACCAGCTTTATAGCTAACCGATGAAGAGTTGCCAAATTATGGACTTATTGATATTGAAGATTCTCTTCAAATAAATGGGGGTACCCTTAGTCGATTTGAGGGAATGCCTCTCCCAGATCTGTCAAAAACGTCATATCATCGAAATAGTTTAGTCATGGATGTGTTGTCGTACGACAGACAATCCTTGAGTGAAGAACATGAGAGTCAGCTATCTTCAATGACCGACGAGCAGAAGTCGGTGTATAATGAAGTTATGAAAGCTGCTTTAAATAACAAAGGAGGGGTGTTTTTCGTTTATGGATATGGCGGAACTGGGAAAACGTTCCTTTGGAGAGCTTTGTGTGCCGGTATAAGAAGTATGTACGATATTGTTGTGGCTGTTGCATCAAGTGGAATTGCACCAACTTTGATACTAGGTGGTGTAATAGCTCATTCCAGGTTTTGTGACACTCCCATACTCCAAGTGCCTTACCATGACCACTTAAAGTATGGAAACGTCACCATCTTGATTACCCGAGGCAATGATAATCATAAGACAATAATGAAACATACTTAAAAGTAAATATGGTTTACAGTGATTACATGTCAACTCCAAAACTAATAAACTGAAATACAAGGTTCTCAAAACGGTCTACTGATAAAACTATCAAAACTACAAAACATCGTCTGACACAGCGGAAGACTTCTAACTGACACGTGATGACTCATCCCAGCTACCCCATACGTGTCATATCATACCTGATGCGTGTCTTTTATATGATGTTTTACATCCCATTTTACACGCATTTCAGAGCTCATTCTTGTAGTTTATGCTACATTTCTCCCTATTTCCGTCTACTTCCGTATTTTGTACATTATTGCGAAATGTGAAGAATTCAACGGAAATCAAGCCAAATTGTCCCCCGAGTAATCTGCATTGCAAATGACGTAAAGGAATCACTTAAGGAACGAGCTTGGTGCGCAATTCAAGGCCCAAAAGACGAATCCACGAGAATAAAGAAGTCAAGTAGCGAAATCATCCAAATCGATCGACCAAGACTTTCAATCGATCGACCAATGCTCGTTCCGAAGCCACTTTGTTTGTTGTCGAGGAGCGATCGATCGACCAACATTATCAGTCGATCGACCAGATTTCTATTCCAGACGTGAATTGAAAGACCGTGAATCTTGAAGCCCGTGAAGTTTAGGTTTAGGAAATAAGATGTTGCGTTGATTGCTATATAACGTAACATAAAACCATCAGTTTAGATATCAAGTTTTTACCTAAGTTTCTATCACAAATACAGTACTTTGAGTTTTATTCATTCGGGTAGTTAGGGTTTGAAACATCGGTTTGACATTGGATTTTCCTGTTCTTATTCTTAATCGTTCCGCTGAATCTCGGTATTTCTTCGACCCTAATTCCAATTTTATTGTTTTACTTTCATTGTTAATATAGGTTTGATAGTTAGTGCCCCAAAGCCAATTATCGTATCATCACTATTGTTATTTACTTTAAGCATGAATTCAGTAATTGTTATTATTTTCATTGTTGTTTTTACCTTCATCATGAGTAGCTAATTCTTTAGTGCTAGGATGTAGGCGATTTATGGCATAGGCGACATTAGATTAGGGAGGACTGTCTCGCGTGTTGGTCGATCGACTGACGTTGCCAGTCGATCGACTGACCTCGTAGGGTTTTATATTCGTTTTAATTGATTTAATCTTGTATTTGACGAGTTGAATGCATGCGACTAGTTAGATACCTATTTCGTGACTGACCCATTAGATCGAAAGGTAAGGGAGGTTATTAGACCATTAATTAAATCGACTAGACTGTGCTAAGATCGAAAGATAGGTATAGTTTAGACCGTTAATCACTTTTCAGAACGAAAGTTAGTATTAGTGACATTAGGGACCTATAGCGAGATCGAGAGATGCTATTTGTTAAGAGTGGACCGAGAGGACCTCTTTATTTCCTGCCTTACCTGTGTTTGATTCAGACCGACTTAGTTTGTTTGCGCGCCGAAGCTATAATGACCCGACCATCCTAGTCCCCTTCTTTTATCTGTTTAAATCATTTATTTAGTTATTGCCTTTATTTACTATTAGCTGTAGATCAGTTCAACCCAACCCCCACATTTGTTACCTTAGACTAAATATAGAGCAACTAGAATTTACAACTGCCTCCTTGTGGTTCGACCCTGTTACCACTAGCCTAGGTTAGTCTTAATAGGAGATTCTAAATTTTATCTTTGGTACTCACAACGATGGGTATCAAATTTTGGCGCCGTTGCCGGGGAGGCAATAGTCCTAATTTTAGTTGTTTTTATTTTTCAGTCTTTCTTAGTTTAAGGGACATCCGTCCCTTAAACTTTTCTTATATTCTTTTTGTAGTTTCTTCTTATGCGCAGCTCACAGGGTGGAGAATTAGTACCGTTGAACCCTAAGCTTGAGAGATCCTTGCGCGAGTTGAGGCGAACACAAAGAGTATTACCAACAGAGGAAGAGCTGAGTACTCTGTCAAGCTATTACGAGAACGATCTGTTCGAAGAAGACCCACGCGATCTTCACCGTTTCCACTTCTTCAGCCGAGACAGTTACTTCTCCGGAAATTCCAGTCATGGCCGAGGAAGCAAGTATAGCTAGTTTTTCTGAGCCGACAGCCGATAACTTATATAAGGGGTTCGAGTTACCGGGAGATGCCATGAAATTCGAACCAAAGCCTGCCTACATCACTATGGTTGAGAGAAATCAGTTTGGGGGAGCTGCAAATGAAGATGCGGCAAGGCATATGGAGACCTTTATTGACTACTGCTGCTCTATTCCCCCACCAGCCGGCGTGACCCAGGATCAAATCAAGGAGACCATGTTCATCTTCTCCCTCCGTGATGCTGCAAGGGAGTGGTATAGAGATTTGGACCGGACCGCTCAAGAGATCACTGATTGGAATACATTGGCATTGGCGTTCTACAAGAAGTACTTTTCTGCTTCAAGGACGATCGCTATTAGAGCTCAAATCACGGGCTTTAAACAAGGGCCAGATGAGAATTTCCACGAGGCATGGGTCCAATACAAGAAGTTGGTGCGAACCATACCGCACCATGGGTTCGAAAAGTGGAGCTTGTGCAATCATTTCTACAATGGGTTATACGACGATCAGAGGGCCATTTTGGATGCTGCAGCCAATGGAAGATTCGCTGAAAATTTGGGAGCAACCAAGGGGTGGAAGATCATTGACGATCTAGCTACCCACAAGGCCGAGTATGGGAATTCGAGAGGGAACCATAGGAGAGCTGCTGAATCCTCTTCTGTAGCCGCACTCGAGGCTCTCACCGCGAGATTTGACAAGTATGAGTTAGGAGGAGCTTCTAAGGGTGGGATGTACCAAGTCAATGCTGTGTCGGACGGACCCTTCGTCTGTGAAAGGTGTGGAGCTGAGGGCCATGTCTCGAAAAACTGCCCTAGTCCCTTTGAATCTTGTGCTGCCTTTCAACACTATAGGCAGACAAACACCTACTACGAGCCAAGCCACCCAAACTTGAGTTGGAGGAGCCAAAATGTCCAAAATCCAACCCAACATCCGCCGCAGCAACAACCCTATGTGCCCCTCATCAAAAACAACAGCAATATCAAAAGCCTCCTTATGTGCCGCAGCAGCAACAATCACAAAGTTCTGAATTTTCTGAGCTAAAAAATCTGTTGCTAAAGGAGTCCCAAGCAAGAGAGGCCGGGATGAAGTTACTAGAGAGCCAAATTGCTCAACTGGCTACTAAAAATAACACTCGAGCTCCCGGAAACTTACCCACTCAACCCGAACAAAAGGAGACCCTAAATGCCATCACTTTGAGGAGCGGGTCCACCCTTGATGGTCCTACCATGGTTGAGGATGCTGTTGGAAAAGATGAGCCGGAAACAAGTCAAGAGAAAGCTTCAACGAACAAATCAAAGAAAAAGACGTCTGTCAGGTATTTCAGTCGATCGACTGACATACCTAGTCGATCGACTGAAACACGGGTTACAGAGCTTACGAATCGTACATCTCGGTCGATTGATCGAGGAGAGTGGTCGATCGACGAGATCGGCTGCGATCTTGAAGAATTTCGTCCCTTGATGCCAAATAATCTACGAGACCACTTGTTTCGGGAACCACCGTCCCGAAAATTTTGGGGCGACTTCGAGTGTTGATGGGTCAGTCCCGGCTCCGAAGTTCGATCCAATGACGGTCAATGGTTCTCATTTGAAACGGTCTGAGGAGGGGTCTAGCTTCAACAAGGAGAAGGTAACGGACTTTCAGCCTAAGTCCAAGGATACCGGCACACGCGATTTAGAAGAGAGGGCTAAGGTACTCCTTACAGCCCCATATCCGGAGAGACTCGTGCCGACGAAGGAACAGGTATCTTTTAGTAAATTTGAGAAAGTTATTCGTAGCTTAAATGTTCAGGTACCCTTCCTTGAGTTAGTTAACCAAGTGCCAGCATATACTAAATTTATGAAACAGTTGTTGTCAAAGAAAAAATCGCTTGAACATGTTCACACTGTTGCGCTAACTAAAGACTCTTGCTCCTACTTGTCTCACATCTCGCCCCATAAGTTAGAAGACCCGGCGTTTTCGGTTCCTTGCAAAGATAGGTACCTTCTCAATTGAGAAAGCATTATGCGACCTAGGAGCTAGCATAAGTGTCATGCCCTTGAGTCTAGCTAGGAAGCTTAAGTTGACCAGGTTTGCAATAACCGAGATGACAGTTCAGATGGCTGACCGATCTGCGGTCGAGCCTATAGGAGTCCTAGAGGACATACCCGTCCAGATAGGGAAGTTTTTCTTCCCTGTCGACTTTGTTGTCCTTAACATGCCTGAGGATGACCATATTCCCATTATTTTGGGTAGGCCGTTTTTGCACACTGCTGGTGTAGTTATTGACGTAGGCTCTAGAACTTTGACTTTCAAAGTTGGGAAACATTCTATCATTTTTGCCCAACCTGCTAAAAAGAAGGACGCCATGTGGCCCGTAACTTGTAATACGGTTTCTGAAAAGAAATCGTACTTTGTACTTCCCGATGTGCCTATTTCTATTCCTGTTGTAACCCCTCCGCCCCAGATTGGGAGAAAGAAGGAGGAAGAATCTTTTGTTTTAGATAATGCAGGAGCTGGTTTGGGGAAGGAAGTGCCGCAAGTTATTCAAGCCCCGACAAAGCCTATCATTCAAAGAGGAGGACTGGGATGCCTAAGCTATGGGACCGATGAGGAAGTGGAAGGTGAGCCAGCCAAGGTGAGATGGGCTGATTTGGAGTCTGACGATCCCAAGGAAGTCCTTGATTGGGGAGATGACGAAGTTGATCCATTGAGCTCTCCGACCGTCGATGCTAAGAAAGGTGCAACTGATAAGATGAGCACCATTGAGGCTACCTCTAGTAGCCAAAAGCCGACGAAGTGGGCCATACCGTGGTCCTTCTTGATCAACTATTAGTTGATCAAGCTCGTTGCGAACTTCTCTTTATTTGCTTCGTTAAGACAATTTTATTGCTTTTTATGTGCGCGAAAACTTCGCTTTTATTTTATTTTGCTTAGGATTTTTAAGTACTTTAGACTTCGTTCTGGGTTTTGCGCAATTTTGGGCGTGTACTATTGTGCATTTGCAGGTATTTAGAGCTTGTTAGCTCAAATCATTGAGCAATTACGAAGAAATAGGACGCTGCAGCAGTGTTTTAGGTCGATCGATCGGCACCATTAGTCGATCGATCAATTGAGTTTTACAGAGCTACTGTTCACACCCACCTGGTCGATCGACTGATCTCCTTAGTCGATCGACCACTGCCGCTGCTATATTCGTTCACGACCTCTCCCCTGCTGTGTTTGGTCGATATGCGGACCTAAGGGAGTCTTCTACTCCACTTTATTTTCCGTCGATTATCTATTTCTTCTATTATCTCATTTGTGCACAATTTTTACGCTTCAAAATTGTTTTCTCAGTCTTATGCGTGGTTTTTAATTGTCTTATTAGGTCCTTATTGGTAGCACTGCTGGCTACTGAAACCTCCTAGCTCACGCTGGTTTGGGGAGGTTTCCTTTGCTGCGCTTAAAGTCTTGTGAGTTCCATATCTTTTCTTTGTGTCTTGCTTATTTATTTTCTCGCAAATTCCCATTTCTCTTTTCTTCATTACATGATTTTGCACAATGGGGACATTGTGCGATTTGGTTTGGGGAAGGGTTTTGCGTCGCATATCATTTGCTTGCATTCACGTTTAATTTTGTTTTGCATTGTATTTCATTTCTTTTATATACACAGAAAATTCCAAAAAAATTGATAAAATTTCAAAAAAATTCAAATAAAATGCACGTTTATTTTAGCATATAGGTCGAGTCGGAACGGTAGTATTTCTATGATGATTCTGCATTTGCAACTGTTTTGCCTGAGCCTTGCTAGATTAACATGTTATTAGTAGAATCGTATAAGTGCACACCAACGAGTTTTCGTTGAATTACTTGCTGGACTTGAGACTTGACTTTGAAAATTGGCAAGCTACTTATATTTCTGAGATTTAGAGCCTATAACTGGTGACATTCATGACCGATTCATTTAGGATTGTGAGTAGTACTCCTTATGAGACATGTTTCCTTAATTTGCATGAATATGAATTTGATCTACTTAATACCTGTATGCATTCGGTCTGTGGTTTGTTGACACATGTGGTAGAGGTTTCCTTTTCTCATTTTACCCATAAGCTTCACACTGCCAAAAATACCCCTTTTTGTCCCATTACTACATCCTACATTTAGCCTGTCCCTTGTCAAGCTAGTAGTCTGTGTTTTCGGATTTGTTACTCAGTTTTGGTGGCATATGCTCTGTTGAGATGATGGTTGGGAAATGAAATGAAAAAAGGAAAGAAATAAAAAAAAAAGAAATAAAAAATGATGAAAAAATTATTCGAAAAAAGAAAAAAAAAAGGGAGGTTCTGTACTGTTCAAATGGGTCGATCGATTGCCACACATGGTCGATCGACGATCGACTGAGATTCGAGAAAAGAGATCAATTCGCATAATTTAATCCTTATCTTTTGGCGATTTTTGCTCCCATGTTTCATTTACATCCTATGGGGAGTTTTATTGATTTGATAGTTTGGAGATTGTGAGTCTTCTGCTTGCTATAGCACCGTTTCATTTGTTTATGAGAAAGAAGTTGGATATTGTCCTTTGGTTCCGTTTTGGTACTATCTTGATCACCTGTACCTCCACTTTACCATAAAATGTTTTGCCTCTTCTTACCCATACCTCACATATCCCATATATACCTCGGCATGTGTCATTGGTCATCCCAGAAGCCACTGTTTGCTGAGGAGCAGTCGATCGACCAGCATTATCAGTCGATCGACCAGATTTCTATTCCAGACGTGAATTGAAAGACCGTGAATCTTGAAGCCCGTGAAGTTTAGGTTTAGGAAATAAGATGTTGCGTTGATTGCTATATAACGTAACATAAAACCATCAGTTTAGATATCAAGTTTTTACCTAAGTTTCTATCACAAATACAGTACTTTGAGTTTTATTCATTCGGGTAGTTAGGGTTTGAAACATCGGTTTGACATTGGATTTTCCTGTTCTTATTCTTAATCGTTCCGCTGAATCTCGGTATTTCTTCGACCCTAATTCCAATTTTATTGTTTTACTTTCATTGTTAATATAGGTTTGATAGTTAGTGCCCCAAAGCCAATTATCGTATCATCACTGTTGTTATTTACTTTAAGAATGAATTCAGTAATTGTTATTATTTTCATTGTTGTTTTTACCTTCATCATGAGTAGCTAATTCTTTAGTGCTAGGATGTAGGCGATTTATGGCATAGGCGGCATTAGATTAGGGAGGACTGTCTCGCGTGTTGGTCGATCGACTGACGTTGCCAGTCGATCGACTGACCTCGTAGGGTTTTATATTCGTTTTAATTGATTTAATCTTGTATTTGACGAGTTGAATGCATGCGACCAGTTAGATACCTATTTCGTGACTGACCCATTAGATCGAAAGGTAGGGGAGGTTATTAGACCATTAATTAAATCGACTAGACTGTGCTAAGATCGAAAGATAGGTATAGTTTAGACCGTTAATCACTTTTCAGAACGAAAGTTAGTATTAGTGACATTAGGGACCTATAGCGAGATCGAGAGATGCTATTTGTTAAGAGTGGATCGAGAGGACCTCTTTATTTCCTGCCTTACCTGTGTTTGATTCAGACCGACTTAGTTTGCTGCCGCCGAAGCTATAATGACCCGACCATCCTAGTCCCCTTCTTTTATCTGTTTAAATCATTTATTTAGTTATTGCCTTTATTTACTATTAGCTGTAGATCAGTTCAACCCAACCCCCACATTTGTTACCTTAGACTAAATATAGAGCAACTAGAATTTACAACTGCCTCCTTGTGGTTCGACCCTGTTACCACTAGCCTAGGTTAGTCTTAATAGGAGATTCTAAATTTTATCTTTGGTACTCACAACGACGGGTATCAATACCTGCTCAACAACTGCTCACCATCCCCGAATGGATTACCACAGTTTTTAAAACATTAAAACGAGGTCAGTACTAATTACACACAACGAATCCACAACGAAACAAGTACAAAAATATCTCAACAACACAGCAATCCTCCAAATTCCATAATCAATCTCCACACAACTGACTACACACAAAAGTGTGTAGTCCTGTGAGAGTACCCATCGCAACAAGTACTCCACACCGCCAGTGGGGGACCGCAGCCGTACCCTCCAAATCCCCGCTCATCACCACTAAGCGATAAACCCAAGTTCTTTTAATGTGCACATCCCCTCATGTGGCGGGTTCCACAGAGGGCAAACCAAGGGAGTGAAGCCACTCCCGCAAGTGATTCCACTCAGCCAGGGATGCGCCCCGAAGATCACAGACAGATACAAACCAATCAACAGTATGAAAACAACAACCGTCTAATAACTCAACAATACAATCAATCTTTTATCACAACAACCATCACCACACATTATGTAACTAATACTGAGTAGGGAAACCCTACTTGGAAAGCAAACACGGAATCAGACGATCAAGCTGCTAAATCAGAATCTCTCCTCAACGAACCCTCCCCCTATACATACATACATATTATTACTACCGTATCATATAAACCACCAAAAACCCCCAAATCACCCAATTAGGGTTTAACCAACTTTAACAAAACGATATGAAAATTATACGTAAAGCTTACTCGATGCAAGGATTACAAAGGTATAAAGAACGACGAAAACCGACACTCCTAGCTCCGGGATTTGCTAATAATGCGATGAGATGAAGCAACGTAACTTAGATCTTCTCTTTTTTGTGATTTTAGGTTTGCAAAAGTGTTTTAGGAAAAAGATGACAAAACATTATTTATTAATCCGCATTATTAACAAACCCGTCGCAAATCACCCGTTAACCGACTTACTCGATCAAGTGACCCTTACTCGATCGAGTGTCAAGCTTACTCGATCGAGTACCCTACAGGCAGTCTACTGTTTTGCGTAAAAACATACTTACTCGACAGAGTAAGTCCCACTCGATAGAGTACCCCAAGACACATAAAACCGTAGTATTACAGTCTTCCCTCCTTAAAAAGAACTTTGTCCCCGAAGTTCAAACCACAAACAAAAACAAACATACTAACACCTCCCCGAAACAACAACATAAACAATACTCAACACCAAACTTCCCATCACACCTCCCAAAACAAAACTCAATCCGACTCAAGGCAACTACTAATTGTACCAAAACCAACATAAGACATACAAAACTCTATGAAAACATGCAAAAACTCTATGCGACCATCTCCTACCCCCTAAAAGAAACAAGGTTACGTCCCCGTAACCATATATACCTGATCAAAAAGAGACGGATACCGTTCCCTCATAGCCTCTTCCGCCTCCCATGTAGCCTCCTCAACCTCATGGTTAGACCAAAGAACCTTAAGCAACACTGTCTCCCCATGTCTAGTTCTCCTAACCTTTCGATCAAGAATCTATTTTGGCACCTCAAGATAAGACAAGGACTCATCCAGTTCGATGTTCTCAACCTCTAACACATGTGATGGATCACTAACATACTTCCGCAGCTGAGACACATGAAACACATTATGCACTCTATCCAAAGCAGATGGTAAAGCTAACCGATACGCAACCTCACCCACACGATCCAAGATCTCATATGGTCCTATAAACTTTTGGCTCAGCTTCCCTTTCTTACCAAATCTCATAACCCCACGCATAGGAGACACTTTCAAAAGAACCTTGTCCCCAATGTGAAACTCTATATCCCGACGATGCAGATCTGCATAACTCTTTTGTCGATCCTGGGCCGCTCTCATCCTCTGTCTGATCAGCTTAATCTATTCCACCATCTCATGTACCATCTCTGGTCCTAAAACCACTGCCTCAGCACTATCGTCCCAATAAGTCGGACACCGACACCTCCTCCCATATAAAGCCTCAAATGGTGTCATGCCAATACTGGTGTGATAGTTGTTGTTGTGGGAAAACTCAATCAAATCCAACCTCTGCTCCCAGCTACCACCAAAATCCATAACACAAGCTCGCAACATGTCCTCTAAAGTCTTGATGGTCCTCTCCGTCTGGCCATCTGTCGCAGGATGAAATGATGTACTCATCTTTAAGGTAGTTTCAAAAGACTCCTGCAACTCTTTCCAAAACTGTGAGATGAACCTCGAATCTCTATCAGACACTATATCCTTAGGCACCCCATGCAAGTAAACCACGTTTTTACGATAAGCCATAGCTAACTGTATCTTGGTCCGTGTATATTTCATTGATACAAAATGAGCTGACTTAGTCAAACGATGCACTATAACCCATATCATGTTATTACCCTGTTGACTCTTTGGTAAACCCACGATAAAATCCATAGAAATGGACTCCCACTTCCACTCAGGTACCTCAAGAGATTGAATCTTACCTTGTGGTCGTCGCTGCTCCCCTTTCACTCTCTGACATGTCAAACAACAAGCCACGAACTCAGCTGTTTCCTTCTTCATCCCCGGCCACCAGAAGGTCTTATTCAAATCTTTATATAACTTGTCACCACCTGGATGTACCGAGTATGGTGTGCAATGAGCCTCTGTCATGATTATCTTTTTCAAGTCCTCATCGTTGGGAACACACCACCTCCTATCAAATCTCACACTACCATCTGTATGAATAGGAATCTAGACACTGTCCCTTTCTCTACTCCAACTCTCCACTCCTCAATCTTGGGATCCAACGCCTGTTTACTGCGAATATCATCGTAAAGGTCTGGCTCCACTGTCAAATTTCCTATAGCATCCCCTTTCTGGATCATATGTATCCTAAACTTCCCCACCTTATCTCTCAATCTCATCAAAGACACAGCCGTGCAAAGAGAATGCACGCTCTTCCTGCTCAAAGCATCTGCAACCACATTAGCTTTCCCTTCATGGTATATAATATCTGAAGAGTCTATCAAACCCGAAATACTCGAGAGGGGGGCGGGGTGAATTGAGTATTTAAAAATTATGCCTACTTTTTATTTTATATCAAGGTAATTAATTACTTAAAGTTTATTGATTAAACTTTAACTAATTAACTAAATGATTATTAACGTAATGAAATGACCGAAACGAAAGATGCAAGGACACACGATATTTGAAGTGGTTCAGCTTCACACGTCGAAGCATACGTCCACTATTCTCGATTAATAACTTTAGTACCATACTCCGGATTACAAAATTATCAACCCAACTCGTATAGTTAACTCTAACTATAACTCGATTTGAATATCACTAGATATTCGATTTGACTATCTTAAGTTACTAAGAAAGCACTTGATTGTTCTTCTGAGTGTTCACACAATTGAACGAGTAAGAAATAATATGAAGTACTATTATCTTATGACGTAATCTTAAAAAAGATAAGCAATTTAAAAAGCACGACTTTTCGTAATATTTTCAAAAACAAAACAATAAGACAATTAAGATTTAAACTCAAATATGTTTTGCGAGGATTGTTGTATTTCGAAAAGCTTACTTAAATAAAGAATGATCAAGTGTATTTATAGTAGAAGAGAGAACTAGGGTTTGCACGAAACCCTAGGATGCCGTGAGATAGGCGGCAAGGATTACAAGAGATAAATCTTTATCTCTTTCCTAATTTAATCCAAGATATTATAGTTTAGGTAAATAAGATAAAAGTAAATCTTATTTGTTTTCTAAAACTATATCTTTAAGAAGTTTAGATAAGCAAATAAATCAAATCATATATTATTAAGATAGGAAAATATCTTATATAAATATAAGCTAGATTTTATTAGATAGGTTACTTATGCACAACAACTTCACACGCCCCAACGGTATTCAGCTCACGGCCGAAACCCTAGGCCCGTGCTCATCTTGGATAAAATCTATCTTCTTGAATTAGGGTTAGGTTAAATAGACTGCAAACCCTAGGTAGCATGACGACCCATAAGTCGTTTTACTAACCAATAGAGATATGCAAGTTACCTACTATAACAACCCATATTTCAACTCTACTATATACACAAATGATTTCGAAATATGTTTGAAGAATTTTATCCTTTGAAAAATGATTTTAAAACTATTAAAATCGTGCTATTAAAATGCTACCTAAAGTTATAGTAGAAACAGCTATAACTTTAAGTTTGGTAAGTAAAGTTATAGGTGAAATAGCTAAAACTTTACCTTCCCAATATTCTTAACTTAAAATACCGTCATTAGATGAAGACCTATACTAACTAATCTTCCTGGAAATCTTCAGTAAAGGATCTTCTCTTTATCTTGACCAAAAGCTCTTCATCTTAAGCTTTGTTAAAGACTTGATCTAGCCTTTTGCTTGAATGATCATCATACTTGAAACTTGTTACAGTTGCTTATGATGCTTTAAGAATCTTCAATGTTATAGCTCAAGCTGCTATAACATTATTTAAATGATACCTCACAAATCTTTAATGTTATAGCTAGGAATGCTATAACATTACTTGCTAACGTGTAAACCTAAGTTAATCTGACAAAGACTAAACAAAAGATTACGAGCAAGAGTTTATACAACACGAGGCACACACTTGTCATTATCAAAACATAATCATATATCTATATGGTCCAACAAATTCCCCCTTTTTGATGATGATAAGTCTCTTACGATTTGTGACTAAGTGTAAGTTTCCCCTCAACATAATACTATAAAAGTCATAGACAGTTGAACGCAAGAACAATCACACTTATATACAAAGTATAGCATCTAAGGACCTTAAGATATTAAAGGTTCCGACAAGAAGCAAGCTTAGGCAAATACTTAAGTCACAAGAATTTTCTTCCCCCTCTTGACATCATCTAAAAGACGAGAAAAGACATAAAACAACTCGAATGATATGAGTCGAGACACGTATTAAGCATGCAAGGAAATATTATAAAACGAGAAAGTAATCTACATAAACATGCCAAATAGAAAATAAGTGTACTACAAACCAAACTAGTCTAATTGTCAATTGGGCCGAATAAGAACAAGTGTTTTAAGCCAAATGGGCCGAATGAATAGCAATCTAAAATGGGCCGAATTAGACAATTATTCAAAATATAAAGTCTAACAAAAGAAAAGGCAAGGAAAAGAGGAGAACGGGATTAAGGAATGTCACGTTTCACGACATTGGGGTTGACATAACCGGGACGGGTCCTAAACTCAAGAGAGTCAAGACGATCAAAGCATGAACGGACATGGTTAGCTTGTGCCGTGAGACACCTTTCGAAATTAAGCACTTTCAAGGACAGGGCTTGAGTAGCCTCGTAAACAACTCGCATATCCTCATACATAGCCTTCCCTTCTTTCCACAAAGCCCCACCTTGACTAGCTAAGTTAGCCAATGAACTAGAATGACGAACACATTCTTTGGCCGCCCTAGCCGCATCCTTAGCCATAGCATCAACCCGTGCTTACAACCCATGCAAATAAGACAAGACTTCGCCAAGATCCGAACCCTTCGAACCCGAAGCCTCATTCCTGTCTTTTCCCAAACCCGAGACCAACTCCGCAACCATCTTATTTTGCGCATCCATTTTTTCACAAATACTTGCCATAAAAGAATCCAATTTTTGTTCAACAACCGAGACCACATCCGACGATTTCTCCACCGCATTCCCTTTTGCCAAAAACACCAAATCGGGTCCAATGGCACCAATTTTCATCAACTTAAGATGAGTGTCACACATCTCATCTTTCACCTTTACACCATAGCTAGAAATGCCAATCACCCCTTTTTGTTCCAAAAGCCGAGAGACCCACATTCCATACGGCAAATCCAAAGTAGTATAAAACTTTTCCTCAGTGACACAAACACTTGTTTGAACGATTTTATGAAACACAAGACGGGGAAGACTAACTTTGGACCCTTCAAGCCACTTAGACAACAACACCATCTCATAACTCGACAATTTATCACGACCACCCCTCCTTGGAACAACCGTGTTCCAAATGAAATTAAGAAAGAATTTCAATTTTGGGGTAAATGACCCCGCAAGCATGTTACTTAACCCCATTCTTAATTTTGGGGTAAATCTCATAACTCGACAATTTATCACGACTTCTTAATTTTAAGCTTTTCTTCCTCCGTCACATCTCCCCATTCCGCACTCGGATTTATTTCGATCCCATCATTAGGGACCGAAAACAGAGTACAAAAATCGGCAAGGGAGATTTTGACTTCGGTATCATTCACCACCGCATGCAACACATTATTTTTGACAGAGACGGAAGAATAAAATTGGATTACCTCAATAGGATAAACCGGACCAACAAAGGAACAAACTTTCTTCCATTCTTGAAAAATCAAAAAATCCTTAAAAAATTGCAAAACTTCGATTTTTCCATACCACTTTTCGGAGTAGAAACGACCACCATGAATACCGTACCGCATAACAAAGTTAACACGGGTTC
The DNA here is from genome assembly GCF_048544455.1 of Silene latifolia. Lineage (NCBI taxonomy): Eukaryota > Viridiplantae > Streptophyta > Magnoliopsida > Caryophyllales > Caryophyllaceae > Silene > Silene latifolia. The sequence goes on from NC_133538.1 coordinate 174,643,210, forward strand.
TTTCATCCGCGGTGAGTCGAAGCTTATCAAGCCCCATTGATGTTGCATTCGGCATATATTCTCGAAACATTGTCCTTTGATGACCTTCTTGAGTAGCTACAACCTCGGTTTCTTCACCGAATCTTCAAACCCTACGACCTTCGTTTTCCCTTTATTTAACTTCCGTCTTTTCCCTTCTACGTTAGGATCAACCCGATTATGATCGGGGTTAGTTGGTTTTTGGTTTGATGAAGGTGAGGGAGTTTTGATAGGGACATAGGTTTTGTTGCATGAAGGTTTGGAGGACCCGGTCCGAGTTGTGGACCGAGTTGAGGGCGAGTAGAAGCGGGTTGAGGGAGGATTCATGATGAGTGTAGGATTTTGGAGGTTGAGTGTGTAGAAAAGTCTAAAGGAAGGTCTTTGGGTTTTGTGTTTGTGATGGTGACGGTAGGAGGGAGTATTTATAGGAGTATGAGATCAATTATGGTAAAAGAGATTTAAGGGAAATAGGAAAGTGGAGGTGGCGTGTGGAGAGGGAGTTAGGTAAGTTTTTATTTTTTTTTATAAAAGATACTTACCATGGAATAAACAAGTGGTTAGGGTAAATTGTTTAAAAGATATGACAAGATATGGTAAGATATGGTAAGAGATAAAATTTTCGGTTTTGGCAAGAAATTGGAACAATTGGTTATGACTTTTGGTTCATAATAAAACTTAAAATCTACATGACTAGAAAATGGAATATTCTCATAATATAATATAACATTTGACATAAATAAACTTGTGATAGGACAAGAGTTGGTCGTCACACATCCATCAAACACATTTATAATACTCAACAAACAACTAGTTAGCGGTAAGTCGAGGTCGATCCATGGGACGGTGTGCTTTGGGTTCTAAGTCTATCTATCTCAATTTGTGCTAGTGTCACAATTGATGGGGTTTGTAGTTGTGTTCTAGACTAATAAAAGCAATAAGGTAAAACAAGCAATGAAATAAAGGATGTAAACAATTGATTAAAAGTGCTAGGATATATTGGGGTCATGGGGGATTCATGGTTTTGATCATACAAACATGTTTACAATTATATGCAAGCAATTAGTGTTGTGGGGGAACCGAGTTGGGTTATGTCTTACGGTTCATAGGAAGGGTTGGGTCCCGGAGCCGAATCGATTAGATTGTACAACACCTACAAGTCGACTTACTTTCCTCCTATTCAACTTCTATGCATGATCTAACAAGACTCGAGTTGGTTTATATCTTACAAGTCAAGTTGAGTAGATAAGAGATGGTTGTAAATGCAAGGATTCATAGGCTTAGCATTTCATCAAACATAACATGTGCATAAAGTTGACATCACAACAAGAAAGCAAATTAATTATGTGAACATATTAGATTAAGCATGAATCAATCCCATGTTGGTTTCCCTTAATTACCCACTAATCCTAGCTAAGAGACTACTCACTCATTATCATGGGAAACATGTCATTAATGGTGTCAATCATCACAACAAGTATAGACATGATAATAGAATGAAGAAATAAACAATAAAGATTAAAGAGTAAAGGAATTATACCAAACTTGAGATGATCCAAATAATAAAGCAAGAATAAAAGAAGAAACTTGATTGATTGATGAAGGGTTGTCAATCCTCCAATAACCCAATAATCTTCAATTACCCAATAATAAACTTGAATAATAAACTTGAACAATAATTAAGGAGAGATTAATGTGTAATTTATGGAAAGATTAAATGATAATTTATTCTAGTCTACTCCTAATCTAATCTAAGAGAATTTCCTCCTAAAAACCACACTTGATTAATTACCAAGATGGGGTATTTATAGTGGGAATTAGGTGGATGCATTTAGGGTTAACTAAGGGCTAAACTAGTAATTACACTTTTTAAATGGAACAGGGAGGAGCCGGTATTTCTCGAAGGAAGGGCTTCTTTCTTTGTAGCTTGGAGAAGACGAAAATGCGGCTGGGCGGAATCCGGGCGGATTAAGGTCGGCACGGACGGATTCTGTTGATGGAAGACGAGCGGATTCGACGGAATCCGGGCGGATTCTGGCAAGGCAATCCCAGCGTCTTTGTGGAAATCCGCTCGGATTGTGTTGTGATGAGACGGGCGGATTGAAGACAATCTGCTCGGATTGTTCTTCAGCAATGATACTTCTTCTTTTCTTCCCTTTTGCTCACTTCCGTTTTATTCTTGTGGGATTGATCTTTAGTCCTTGCTTCCTCTTCATACTAGTCCATCTAGTATCGTCATGTAGCTTCCAAATATGCACGAAAGACGGGAATTTCCGCCTTATTTATCTCCTTTTCTACAAAACATATGAAATGCGATAGAAAAGCAAATAGGAAGGTTTTGACGGATAAAATGGCCATAGAATGTTATAATAGTATGAAAAATAGGCTCAATTAGGGGACTAAATGTGCGCAAATAATGGTCACATCAAATATCCCCAAACCGAACCTTTACTCGTCCCGAGTAAAGAGGTGACAAAAACTAGACCTTTATTTAAACTAGCCTAATAATATAACCGATATGAGACAATTAGCGAGTCTCACTCCGCCCCTTCAACTCACAACAAGACAACCATGAGGTAGGATGCCTTCTTTCAAGGCAAGGTGGGTCTTGCCAAAATGGCGACACATCCAATCATTAAAGCACACAAAATCAAGTAATGGATGCATCTACAAAAGAATAGCCACTTTCCTCATCTAAGTGGCGGAAATTATCTACAAGGGAAGCAATACAAGGGTACACACTCCTTCATAGATACAATTTCTTCAAACTACTAAGCCTAGAAGGATACCAATAAATCACCTCCAAGTTGTGTCAAGCTAGGGTACCTTTGTCCTCAATAGTTAAATGCTTTTGTCAAGAATAGACTCCCTATGGTGTTAGAAACACTGGAGGATCGCGGAATTCCCCCTCTTGCCTAGACAAGAAGAAGAGTCGTCCCCTCTCTACCATGCACAAAAATGGATAAGATGGATAAAGGAATCAATAGATATTTGAGTTTCACTTTGGGAGTTTGCTTTCATTTTTGTTTTTCCCCCCAATTTCTTGTGGCATATAACATTTGAGAACACTTTCTTTTGCCATTTCTTTTCATTTTTGGCTTTTCAACACTTGACAACTTTTCACTTTTCTTTTGAACATTTTCAAAGTCACCCCATATGTAGTGAGGGTGCCTTGTATTTGAAGCTTAGGAGTTCTATTTTTGCTCCTCTTTTCATTTGATGCATTTTTGCAAACTTTCTTTCACTTTTCATTTCATTGAACTCAAATTGATTTCTTTTTGCGCCCATTCCCTTTGATGACAAAATGTGGTAGAACATGGATGAATGATGGTTGCATGGTTTCAAGGGTCACCTTGGAATAAACGGTAGCCAAGGAGTTATCACACCACAAGGTACTCTTGACTAGGACTTAATCAATGGGTCAAGGGATACTAGCATGACACATCCTAGGGTGTTTTACAAGTATTCTAACAAGCAAAGTCTTAAGAAGAAAAAGCATCTACTAGGGCCTATATACACTAGTCAAGCTTCCCAAGTAGACGGTTTCGCAAAATTTTTTCTAACATGCAAACTACATGCCATGATGCAACTAACATATAAACATCCTAATGCATGTGATTCTACCAACTAATATGCCAAATAAACTAAATGCAATCCTAAATTCACATTGTTTTTACCGCATCAATCAAAATAAAGCCACGTAGTCATTAACATAAAGAGGAAAAAGGAGATTGGAAAGATCATACCATACGGTCTTCAATATCCTCATGTCTCGGATGTGGCGTAGTCAATCAATGTGAAAAAGGATGAACAAACACAATATATATACAAAACAATATATACAAGTCTACACTACAAAGGAAATGAACTTGTTTTTGGATTTTTCAATTTTTCAAATTTTTATGGTTTTTGTTTTTATGAAATTAAAAGACATATTTTTGGGATTTTTCGAAATTTCTCAATTTTTATGCATTTTTGGAATATAAATTCCCATCCCCCACTTTATTTTGGACATTGTCCTCAATGTACATGTAGGAGTAGGAATGAAAAAGAAATACATGTTTTTGGATTTTTGATTTTTTTGAAATAAAGTACAAATGCAATGATATGGTATGAATGAATGCATGCTCTAACTAAATGCAATCCTATATGACATATATAACAAATGAATGCAATCTAAACTATACTATATGATGCATGATTTCTAGTAAATTATGGTCACCTATGATCAAACCTCCCCAAACCGATTTAAACACTATTTCTAGTGTAGAAATGAATAGGTTTGGCCATTAGTGACAATGCACGAATTCTAGTCTATATGCAACTATCTACATAAATCATATGAAATATATTACAATGCAAACTAATATAAATGAACTAAGTAATTCAAATGCAATATGAAATATAATACAAATGTATGCAAAAGCTACACTAAATGCAATGTATATACAAAAGAGAGAGGGGGAGAGATGGGTATCATACAATTGGAAATGGTGAAGTAGGCCTCTTTCACTCGTCATCCTCATTTTGATCATAGCCATAACCATGAGAGCTTCCGGCTTGATCATATCCGGGTGCTTGGCCCCAATATCCTCCTTGGTCAAATCCTCCTCCTTGACCCGAGTACCCTCCACCTTGGCTAGAATGCCCTCCGTCTCCTCGACCCCAAGCTTGGTCCCCATAATTTGGGAACAAGAGCTCCGGTTGTGCCCAAGAGGGCTTAGGATCATCGGGGTCAATATACCCTTGTTGAGCCATGTTATAGTATTGGGGGTAGAGGGCCAAGTAGTTGTCTTCCCTCCCTTTATGCACCCCAAGGTCCACTCTATTCATGAGTGCCATCAAATCATTAATACCCGGGGTATTGGGTATTCTTAGGTTGAAATTCGGTATATGGGGTAGGGTATAGCGGGATAGGTACGTAGGAAGGTGGGCGAATAGGTACTCCCGGCCCTCCACGAGGTGGTTGACGGTGTGGCTCTTCCCTTTGAGGGGGATTATCAAGAATTTGGATATCAAGAAGGTAGCTTGGTGGAGGAGAGTATGGACTCAATCTTGGGGCAATGCCCGGTATCTTCCATCCCTCAAGGATCATTGAAGTGCATCCCTTGGTGTGCCACTCCACACTCCCATCTCGAGTGTAGTTACACCATCGGTGACTGTGGAAGATGGTGTGCTCATCAATCAAAGTCCTCCCCTCAAGAGGAGTATAGGTTCCTCGGGTATTGAACCCGGGACAAAGGTGGTGAGCCAAAATGGTAATTAGACCTCCCATCACGAAGGTTTTGAGTTGGGTGGTCCCTTGAGCAAAATCATGGAACCTAGTAAGTATCTCAAGTGGCGTATTGAAGTTATAACGCCTCACCGCTCGAACATTCAAATAGGACTCAAGAAAAGTTAAGTCGATGAGAGTACACCTATCTTGTTCGTACCTCCCATTGATGCAACCGGCTACAAAGCGTTCGGTGAATCGAATCACCGGATGTTGGATGGAAAAGGTATAGCAACGCTTTATATGGGTAAAGTCCCTCCCAGAGATAGCCTTCCAAAGAAAGTCCACGCCAAAATTATCGGGCTTCTCGGTATGGTCGGTGGGTACTTCAAGACCAAAAACATAGGCAAATTCCTCAAGAGAAAGAACATGGTCTAGGTTGTATAACCTAAACTCCATGCCCACATTGTTGTGGGTATCCGCCATAATGCGAAGGCTACTCAAGAATTCAAGGGTGTGACTAAGGTAAGTCTCTTCATGGGCATGGAAAAGTTTCCCAATGCCAAGGCCATTAAAGAACATCTCGGTAGGGTACCTTATCTTAAGGATTTCCAACACCCTAGTGTCTACAAATTGAGTAGGTTCGTACTTCTTACCTAGTAACTCGACAAATTTTTGGCGGTGGTCGTCGGATTGAAAGAGCACTTCTTGGAAGTGGTTGAGTTGTTCAATGCCTCCCCTCATTAAGGGTCGGGTGCTCCTTGGTAGTACTACCTCTCGCGGTGTTGAAGAGGTTGATCCCTTACGCTTCTTCCCGAATGATTCAACCAATTTCTTGGCCTTTCCTTTGGTGTTTGTCAATGGTGCCATTTGGATGTTGATGATGGGGGTGTTTTTGAAGATGGGATGGTGATTTTGAGGATTTAGATGAGTGTTTTAGGGTTTGGTAAGGTGAGGAAATGAGGGAGAAAGGGGGTGATTATATAGAAGGAGTAGGGAATCCGAACGGATAAGGTTGGGTCGGACTCGTTTTATCCGCAGGAACAGGACAATCCGAGCGGATTTCAGTCGGGACGGGCGGATTCTCGGAGAACAAGACGGGCGTCTTTGTTAGAATCCGCACGGATTCTAGGACAGAGAAATTCGTTGGCTGAGAAGCGGGGAAAGACGGGCGGATTGTATATAGGACGCACGGCTTGGTCGGGACGGGCGGATTGTGAACAATCCGCACGGATTTTTTCACAGTTTAAAATCTCGCTTCTGGACGACACACGGGACGGGCGTCCCGTGAAGAAGACGGACGTATTGTCCAGGACGGGCGGATTTGCTCGAATCCGCACGGATTCTCCTTCAGTTTTAGCCTTTTTCTTTTCCGCGGGTCTTGGTCGGGCGGATTTTCTCGAATCCGGACGTCTCCTGCTTCTTTTCCTTCTACTTCTTTCTTCTTCGTGAAACAACACACCCCTTTTCACCGGTTTTCTCTTTTTCCTTATCTTTTTCTGAAATTTGCTCATGAAACATGTAAGATGACTCTCTCTCTCTTCTCTCTCATGCAAGAAATTAAATGCAAATGGAAATGTACAATATTATACAAAGTAAAGGGGTCCAAGAAATATCATATAAATGGTGGTTTGAGATAGGACTCCACCAAACTAGTTCAAATCATAGAAACTCTTATCCATAGAGCTCAAAGCTCTTAATAAAAGATCAAAAGCTTGTGAACAAGCTCCAAATAAGCACAAGTATGGGTTGCTCAATTTGAATATGAAATTTGGCCATGGAGGCTTGTAGAATGTTCTTTTCCTTGCCTTCTCCTTAGTGTTAGAGCTTTCTCGATGCTTCAAATAGGTAAACCCATGATTCTTGTCAACACTAAGCATGAAGTGTGGTTCATTTTCATCCGTGGACTTCCACTTACCAACTTCTTCTTCAATTTTGGTGATGATGATAGCATTTTGATTTTTCAATCCTTCCAAGGTAGAAGGAGAATTTTCATAACTTTGATGATTGGAAACCATAGGAGTTGAGATTGCGGGTGCCAAATCTTCACAAGTAGCCTCACGAGCAATTTTCTCTTTGAGCTTTTTCACCAAATAGCTCTTGTAAGAAACTTTGGCCTTTTGAAGAAGGTCTATCATATCCTCTTCAATGATCATTGGCTCCAAGATAGGTGCCAAGTGGTCTTCATGAAGGATAAAGGAAGGACGTTCTTCTTCATGATAGGGTATCTCAAATGCCTCAAGGATAGGCTCCTCAAGCAAGGTGATATTGTGAGTCCCTCCTCTAGGTTCATCATCATTGTGGGCTTCATGTAACTCTTTTTCCAACACCTCAACGTTCATATCAAAAGACACACCCTCATACTCACAAAGGTTAAGAGTATTTGGTTTGCTCAACCTCATATCTTCTTCATCGAACACAACACTTTCATAGTCACAAGAGCTCAAGGAACTTGGCTCCTCCCACTTCTCATCTTCCATGTCAAAGGTCACTACTTCAAATTCGCATTTATGCTCAATGTCCAAAGAACGGTGGTGAGTGATTGCTTGGGATTCTTTTAATTGGGCAATTTGAATCCCCAATTCCTCTCTTTGGATAACAATGTCTTTAAGAACATTATCTTCTTTTCGGCTCTCTTCTAGCATTTGTTTGAAGAAGTTTTGTTGATCTCCCATCATTTGAAGAATCATGTTTTGAATGGGTTCATCTTTTTGTTGTGGGTGGATGTGAAAGTGGTTGTATTGTGACAATTGAAGTTCATTGTGAAATGGGTATTGGGTGGGTGGTTGTTGTTGATATTGGGTGTGGTGATTTTGGTGGGAAAAATTGGGGTAGTGGTTAGGATTTTCGTTGTATGAGTAGTAAAGTAGGTTTGTGTTGACTTGCTCCTCAAACTCCCCATACCCATAGTCATACTCAAAGAATCTACCACATACTCCATATGTTAAGTCTTGGGTCATCATCATAGTTAAGACAAGTAACAACTACAAGCATGGAAACTACACAAAAATGGTAAGAACAATCCTTGAGGAACAAGTTCCTCAAGGTGAAAGCACAATTAAAATAGACAAACAAAAAAGAACTTAATCACATAGCACCATCCCCGGCAACGGCGCCATTTTGATAGGACAAGAGTTGGTCGTCACACATCCATCAAACACATTTATAATACTCAACAAACAACTAGTTAGCGGTAAGTCGAGGTCGATCCATGGGACGGTGTGCTTTGGGTTCTAAGTCTATCTATCTCAATTTGTGCTAGTGTCACAATTGATGGGGTTTGTAGTTGTGTTCTAGACTAATAAAAGCAATAAGGTAAAACAAGCAATGAAATAAAGGATGTAAACAATTGATTAAAAGTGCTAGGATATATTGGGGTCATGGGGGATTCATGGTTTTGATCATACAAACATGTTTACAATTATATGCAAGCAATTAGTGTTGTGGGGGAACCGAGTTGGGTTATGTCTTACGGTTCATAGGAAGAGTTGGGTCCGGAGCCGAATCGATTAGATTGTACAACACCTACAAGTCGACTTACTTTCCTCCTATTCAACTTCTATGCATGATCTAACAAGACTCGAGTTGGTTTATATCTTACAAGTCAAGTTGAGTAGATAAGAGATGGTTGTAAATGCAAGGATTCATAGGCTTAGCATTTCATCAAACATAACATGTGCATAAAGTTGACATCACAACAAGAAAGCAAATTAATTATGTGAACATATTAGATTAAGCATGAATCAATCCCATGTTGGTTTCCCTTAATTACCCACTAATCCTAGCTAAGAGACTACTCACTCATTATCATGGGAAACATGTCATTAATGGTGTCAATCATCACAACAAGTATAGACATGATAATAGAATGAAGAAATAAACAATAAAGATTAAAGAGTAAAGGAATTATACCAAACTTGAGATGATCCAAATAATAAAGCAAGAATAAAAGAAGAAACTTGATTGATTGATGAAGGGTTGTCAATCCTCCAATAACCCAATAATCTTCAATTACCCAATAATAAACTTGAATAATAAACTTGAACAATAATTAAGGAGAGATTAATGTGTAATTTATGGAAAGATTAAATGATAATTTATTCTAGTCTACTCCTAATCTAATCTAAGAGAATTTCCTCCTAAAAACCACACTTGATTAATTACCAAGATGGGGTATTTATAGTGGGAATTAGGTGGATGCATTTAGGGTTAACTAAGGGCTAAACTAGTAATTACACTTTTTAAATGGAACAGGGAGGAGCCGGTATTTCTCGAAGGAAGGGCTTCTTTCTTTGTAGCTTGGAGAAGACGAAAATGCGCTGGGCTGGAATCCGGGCGGATTAAGGTCGGCACGGACGGATTCTGTTGATGGAAGACGAGCGGATTCGACGGAATCCGGGCGGATTCTGGCAAGGCAATCCCAGCGTCTTTGTGGAAATCCGCTCGGATTGTGTTGTGATGAGACGGGCGGATTGAAGACAATCTGCTCGGATTGTTCTTCAGCAATGATACTTCTTCTTTTCTTCCCTTTTGCTCACTTCCGTTTTATTCTTGTGGGATTGATCTTTAGTCCTTGCTTCCTCTTCATACTAGTCCATCTAGTATCGTCATGTAGCTTCCAAATATGCACGAAAGACGGGAATTTCCGCCTTATTTATCTCCTTTTCTACAAAACATATGAAATGCGATAGAAAAGCAAATAGGAAGGTTTTGACGGATAAAATGGCCATATAATGTTATAATAGTATGCAAAATAGGCTCAATTAGGGGACTAAATGTGCGCAAATAATGGTCACATCAACTTGCAACGAAAAATACGGACACAGTCATACAATCTCGTCAAATCTAGTCAGTCATATAGAGAATAAAATATTTGCGACAAGTTTAGTTGCCACCAATTAAACCAATTTCCAACCGCAAAATCTCAAAACGTTCTCTAGCCAATGCTTTGGTAAAAATGTCGGCCCATTGTTTTTCTGTACTACAAAATTCCAGTCTTATGTTGCCCTTATCTACATGATCCCGTAGAAAATGGTGTCTATTGTCTATGTGCTTAGTTCGTGAGTGTTGTGCAGGATTTTTGGATATAATTATAGCACTTGTGTTGTCACATAAAATAGGTATACACCCTACATTAACACCGTAATCACATAGTTGTTGCTTAAGCCATAAAAGTTGAGAACATACCGATCCAAACAAATGTATTCGGCTTCAGCAGTAGATAATGCAACGGAATTTTGTTTCTTTGACCCCCACGTGATAATACACGGTCCAACAAATGTGGCTATGGCGGAAGTACTTTTTCTGTCAAGTGAACAACCTGCATATTCTGCATCTGAATACCCTATGAGATCGAAATTACACTCAAGAAGATACCACAGATATAATTTAGATGTACCAATTAAATACTTCAAGATTCTTTTAACTGTGACCATATGCGATTCTTTAGGGCACAATTGGAATCGAGCACATACGCATACACTAAACATAATATCCGGACGACTTGCAGTTAAATAAAGAAGTGAGCCAATCATACCTCGATAAGTCGTCTCATCGACAGACTTACCGTTTTCATCTAAGGTCAACTTCTTCTCAGTGCCCATAGGAGTTGGCTTAGAGTTAGAATTTCCCATACCGAATTTCTTGATTAGCTCCTTGATGTATTTTTGTTGGTGTATCATAATCCCTTAAGGAGTTTGTTGGATTTGGAGTCCAAGGAAGAACTTGGGTTCTCTCATCATGCTCATCTCGAATTCTGAGGTCATTAAATCTGAAAAGTACATACATAAACGACTATTAGTTGAACCAAAAATAATATCGTCAACGTATATTTGTACAACTAATAGATCGGAAACCTCAGTTTTCAGGAATAGGGTTTTATCGACAGATCCTCTTTTAAAACCACTTTCTAGAAGATATTTTGACAATATGTCGTACCACGATCTCGGAGCTTGTTTCAAACCATAAAGAGCTTTATCTAATTTGAAAACATGGTTTTGAAACTTGCTATCGAGAAATCCTGGGGGTTGTTCAACGAAAACCTCCTCATTCAAATAACCGTTAAGAAAAGTTGTTTTAACGTCCATTTGAAAAAGTTTAATTCCTTTATGAGCAGCAAATGCTATTAATAATCTAATAGCCTCAAGTCTGGCTACAAGAGCGAAGGTCTCATCGTAGTCAATTCCTTCTTGTTGATTATATCCTTGTACAGCCAATCTAGCTTTGTTTCGTACAATAACTCCTGTATTGTCCAGCTTGTTCCTAAAAACCCATCTTGTACCGATAACCGTTCGGTCTTTAGGTCTTGGAACCAAATGCCACACTGTGTTCTGTTCGAACTGTTGAAGCTCTTCTTGCATAGCAACGATCCAATCTGGTTCGGCAAGTGCTTCTTTGATATTTGTTGGCTTAATGGTTGAAAGAAAGGAGCAGAATGAGTAAAAGTTGTTAAGTCTTCTCCGAGTTCGAACGCCTTCATTCAGACTTCCTAGGATGGTTTCCATTGGATGGGAATCCTTATATTTCCATTTCCTAGAAACAGGAGGCACATCTTCATCTGAACTCGTCTCGCCTTCTTCGAATGATTGGGGTTCAAGCCTTGTTCCCCCTGAATCCAAGTCTGGGGTTATAACAGAATCAGTTATAACATTGGACTTAGTTCGTTGATTAGAAGTTGAAGTTATAGCTTCATCAGTTATAACTTTGTCCTCCAATTGCTTAGATTGAGAAGAGGTTTTAGTATCATCAACTAAACTCTCAGTACTCTTTCCTTTATCATTCGAAGGGCTTTCTTGTTCATCATTTGTGCCCTCAATTTCTTTATCTTCATCATCCAATTATGGAAGTTCATCCCTGGATAGTCGAAAATCAGGTTCGTTCAAATCTTCTTCCTCATTCTGTTCAGCTTTGTCAAACATATTATACTCATAAAAAACAACATGAACACTTTCTTCGATGCATAAGGTTCTTTTATTGAAAACCTTATATGCTTCACTGTGATTAGAATAACCGACAAACACCGCTTCGTCACTTCTGGGATCGAATTTGCTTAATCTATTTTTGCCATTATTATGGACAAAACATTTACTCCCGAAGCAACGTAGATGTGATATGTTAGGTTTACGTCCCCTAAGAAGTTCGTAAGGAGTCTTCTTGAGAATTGGTCTAATCAAAGCTTGATTATGAACATAGCATGCAGTACTAATAGCCTCGGCCCAAAAATGTCGAGGTAGGCCACTACACAACAACATTGTGCGTGCCATATCCTCCAATGTTCTATTCATACGTTCAACAACACTGTTTTGCTGTGGAGTTCGTGGTGCTGAGAAGTTATGCCCAACACCATTCTCTCTACAGTATTCAATAAAAGCATGGTTATCAAATTCGGTGCCATGATCCGTACGAATGGAGACTAATTTTGATTTATACTTATTTTGGGCAAGCTTCATTAGAACTGCAAACTCATCGAAAGTGTCATCTTTTGAAAAGAGAAATATAGGCCAAACATATCTAGAGTAGTCATCAACTAGAACGAAGACATACCTGGATCCACCTCAACTTCTTACCTTCATTGGGCCACAGAGATCCATATGCACGAGTTCTAGTGGTTCCTTTGTACTTACTATTCTCTTGGGTTTGAATGAAGATCTCACGTGTTTGCAACGAGCACAAGAATCACATAAGGTTTCTTGATCGAATTTGATTGATGGAAGTCCTTCAACCAAATCCCATTTCTTTAGCTTATTCAATGTTGTTGAATTTATGTGAGCAAATCTTTTGTGCCAAAGACACAGATCATCTGTCGTTACTTTCATGCATGTGAATGAATTAGTAGGAATATTATTTAAATCAATCATATAGACATTCCTTCTACGGTGTCCTTCAAACACAACACTACTCGTTCCTTCAATTATTATTCGACAGGAATCTGAATGAAAGACAACTTTATTTCCTTTGTCGCATAATTGAGAGATACTCAGTAAATTGTGCTTGAGACCACTAACAAGATAAACATCACTAATTACATGAGAAGAGGATATTCCAACTTTACCAACACCGATGATCTTACCCTCCTTGTTATCACCAAATGTGACCTTACCTCCATCGAAGGGTTTGAGTGAAAGAAATAAATTTACATCTCCAGTCATGTGCCTTGAACATCCACTATCAAGGTACCATAGGTTATTTTCTTTCACCTCAACCTGCAAAATGATTAGATACAGTTTTTAGGTACCCAAGCTAAGTTGGGTCCTTTGACGTTAGTCACTCTAAAAACTAAATCTTTTCTAACCCAGACCTTTTTTATAATTTTTCATTTTGGAGGTGAATGGGTTTGTTTAGGAGCCGTCTTAGGTTTTGTTGTGGGTTCCTTAAGTCGTGATCTTTCAGGTTGTTTTGGAGGAGCTTTGGTGTTGAAGGGTACTTTTGGTTTAGGTGTTTATTTTGATTTCGTAGCCTTTTTGAAATCAAAACTCATATCGTAGAATCAACGATGATCATTGTTGCGTTCCTCACTTGTACTTGGTTCTGATGGGGTACAATCATTATCCTCGAAAATCGTGTCGGATGCTTTGACAAAGTTGATTCCTTTTCTTAAATCCTGAGCATATTTGACACAATTTTCTTGGATATGTCCAGTATGACCACAGTAATTGCAAATCAAATATTCTGGTAAATTTGTATATTTTCTCCTTCTGAAGTCTCGTTTGGAAGGGGTTGATTTACATTTAGAGTGATCTCTACGACCATAGCACTCGTGCCCTAATCCCATTTTCATGTTATTATCTGATTGCTTAGTTAGGAAATTTAGAACACGTGTGCTACCTTCCCATTTCTCATGAACCTTTCTAGCATGCAAGAGTAACTCTTTTAGGGACTCTATTTCTTTGTTGCATTTGGAATGATCTAACCCTGTGACTTTGGGAGGATGAGTCTCTTCATAGTTATCACGGAAGTTCTGGAACCTATCATTAAGAACCCGTACCATCTCGGTATGCATTCTTTTAGTATTTAATAGATCGATTTTAGATTCCTTTAATTGCTGAGTTAGAGATTCGATCTCCTTCTTTTGATTTGAGATCATGGCCTCTCTATCCGTGACCTTTGTCTCAAGTAGCTCTTTGACTTTTCTCAATTCCAATGTTATAGCTTCACTAGCTATAACTTTGGCTTGAAGATGCTTAAGGTTGAGTTTTAGGTCTGAGGTTATAGCTTCATTAGCTATAACTTTAGACTCAAGAACCTTCATCTCAGCATTTGTCGTATCTGAAGTTGTAGCCATGTTGGCTGTAACTTTAGATTTGAGCTTTTTGACCTTTGTTTTAAGGAGATGATTCTCTTCAGCAATGTCAAGAATTTGTTCTTTCAAGTCTTTCAATTCCATTTCTTGTTCGTTACACTTATCAAGAGATTGCTCAAAATATTCATGTAAAGCATTCTTTGACAACTTCTTAACACTCTTCTTAAGTTCAAGATAACTTACCTCTTCTTCTTCTTCTGAATCGGAATCTCCTAGGAAGCAGCAGTAGGAGTCCACACTATCTTGATCATCATCTGAGAAGAGGTCAAGACTGACGTTGCTTAAACATAGGTTAGCAATATCTTCTTCTTCTGATGCTTCGTCATCCTCAGGGTCAAGATCGCCCCAGCAAGATGCTATCATCACTTGCTTGAATTCCTTCTTGGTCTTGTCACGCTTTGCTTTGTCTTTAATTTTCTCCCATGTGGGACAATCCTTAATCATATGACCGGATTCTCCACACTTGAAGCATCCTCTATTAGCAAACGTATTTTTTGACTCGGAAATTTTCTTATTAGAGAACTTGTTGTTATTATTATTGAACGATTTTGCTTGCTTATTTCTGAAAATGCATTTGTTGAACCGTTTAGCAAACAAGACCGTTTCATCCTCTATTTCAACATCTTCTTCTTCCTTAGCAGAAGCTTGTAGACCCATGCTCTTAGTGTTACTGGCCTTGGCCTCATCGTCTTCCAGGACGAGTTTATGAGCCATGAGAGCGCCAATAAGTTCTCCATAAGGGAGAGAAGTGAGATCTCTGACTTCTTCCATAACCGTGACCTTGGGACGCCATTTCTTGGTTAAACTCCTAAGTACTTTTCTAGCAATATCCTCGGAGTTGAAAGTTTTACCAAGATTTGTGAGCTCATTGACTATTGTAGAAAATCGTGCTGACATGCTATCAAGTGATTCATTATTTTCCATTCTGAAAAGTTCGTATTTTTGAATCAGCGCAGGTCAATACGATATTTCCTTACAGCCGACGTTCCTTCATAGGCCAATTCAAGACCATCCCATATTTCCTTGGCCGAAGTACAAAAAGAAAAACGATCGAATTCAGTCGATGTCATGCCGTTTTGTAACAGGCTTATCGCTTTCGAGTTTTTTTCAGCCTTCTTGTAATCAACCTCAACATAGTCTTCTTCCTTTTTCTCATAGGTAGTGCCTTCCGAAGATGCGACCAAAATTTTATTTGGTCTGTTCTTTATAATCGTCCAGCACTCCCAATCATGTCCTTTTATGTAGTGTGTCATCATGTTTTTCCAAAGTCCATAATTCTTCCCATCAAAGACGGGACACTTAAGAGACTTGGAATCCATTTCACACGTGTAAGGCAGCGGAATAAAAATAAAATAAAAAGATAAAAGATAGACGGATCTAGCCTCTTTGCGGTTACGCAATCAAGAGCACGAGGCTCTAATACCAATTGAAGAGTCTATCACACCCAAAATACTCGAGAGGGGAGGTGTGAATTGAGTATTTAAAAATTATGCCTACTTTTTATTTTATATCAAGGTAATTAATTACTTAAAGTTTATTGATTAAACTTTAACTAATTAACTAAATGGTTATTAACGTAATGAAATGACCGAAACGAAAGATGCAAGGACACACGATATTTGAAGTGGTTCAGCTTCACACGTCGAAGCCTACGTCCACTATTCTCGATTAATAACTTTAGTACCTTACTCTGGATTACAAAATTATCAACCCAACTCGTATAGTTAACTCTAACTATAACTCAATTTGAATATCACTAGATATTCGATTTGACTATCTTAAGTTACTAAGAAAGCACTTGATTGTTCTTCTGAGTGTTCACACAACTGAACGAGTAAGAAACAATATGAAGTACTATTATCTTATGTCGTAATCTTAAGAAAGATAAGCAATTTAAAGAGCATACGACTTTTCGCAATATTTTCAAAAACAAAACAATAAGACAATTAAGATTTAAACTCAAATATGTTTTGCGAGGATTGTTGTATTTCGAAAAGCTTACTTAAATAAAGAATGATCAAGTGTATTTATAGTAGAAGAGAGAACTAGGGTTTGCACGAAACCCTAGGATGCCGTGAGATAGGCGGCAAGTATTACAAGAGATAAATCTTTATCTCTTTCCTAATTTAATCCAAGATATTATAGTTTAGGTAAATAAGATAAAAGTAAATCTTATTTTTTTTCCAAAACTATATCTTTAAGAAGTTTAGATAAGCAAATAAATCAAATCATATATTATTAAGATAGGAAAATATCTTATATAAATATAAGCTAGATTTGATTAGATAGGTTACTTATGCACAACAACTTCACACGCCCCAAAGGTATTCAGCTCACGGCCGAAACCCTAGGCCCGTGCTCATCTTGGATAAAATCTATCTTATTGAATTAGGGTTAAGTTAAATAGACTAGCAAACCCTAGGTAGCATGATGACCCATAAGTCGTTTTACAAACCAATAGAGATATGCAAGTTACCTACTATAACAACCCATATTTCAACTCTAGTATATACACAAATGATTTCGAAATATGTTTAAAGAATTTTATCCTTTGAAAAATGATTTTAAAACTATTAAAATCGTGCTATTAAAATGCTACCTAAAGTTATAGTAGAAACAGCTATAACTTTAAGTTTGGTAAGTAAAGTTATAGGTGAAATAGCTATAACTTTACCTTCCCAATATTCTTAACTTAAAATACCGTCATTAGATGAAGACCTATACTAACTAATCTTCCTAGAGATCTTCAGTAAAGGATCTTCTCTTTATCTTGACCAAAATCTCTTCATCTTGAGCTTTGTTAAAGACTTAATCTAGCCTTTTGCTTGAATGATCATCATACTTGAAACTTGTTACAGTTGCTTATGATGCTTTAATCATCTTCAATGTTATAGCTCAAGATGCTATAACATTACTTGAATGATACCTCACAAATCTTTAATGTTGTAGCTAGGAATGCTATAACATTACTTGCTAACGTGTAAACCTAAGTTAATCTAACAAAGACTAAACAAAAGATTACGAGCAAGATTTTATACAACACGAGGCACACACTTGTCATTATCAAAACATAATCATATATCTATATGGTCCAACAATATCCATGTCATAATCCCCAATCAACTTCATCCACCTCCTCTGTCTCATGTTCAACTCCTTTTGAGTGAAGATGTACTTGAGACTCTTATGATCTGAAAACACCTTAAAGGTCGCCCCATATAGATAATGCCTTCAAATCTTAAGAGTAAACACAACTGCACCCAACTCCAGATCATGCGGCGGATAATTCTCCTCATAAGGCTTCAATTCCCTAGAAGCATAGGCAATCACTTTCCCATTCTACATCAACACACAACCCAACCCATTCTTTAAAGCATATGTATACACCTCAAAATTCTCACTCCCTTTAGGTAATGCTAAGATTGGAGCTGCGGTCAAACGCTCCTTTAAAGTTTGGAACGTCGTCTCACAACTTTCATCCCAACGAAACTTGTTCTCTTTCCTCATCAAAGCTGTCAAAGGTCTAGCTATCTTGGAGAAATCCTTAATGAACCGTCGATAATACCCTGCTAAACCCAAGAAACTCCTGATCTCTGCCACATTCTATGGTGCTTCCCACTTGGTAACCACTTCAATCTTTGCAGGATCCATAGCTACCCCTTTCTTTGAAATCACATGCCCTAGAAAAGCATCCTCCTCTAACCAGAACTCACACTTGGACAACTTTGCATACAACTGGTTCTCTCTCAAGGTCTTTAACACTATCCTCAAATGCTCCTCATGATCCACCTTAGTCTTAGAAAAGACTAAGGTATAAAGACCATCACAAACCGATCCAAGAACTGACTAAAAATCCGGTTCATCAAATCCATGAACACTGCAGGTGCGTTAGACAACCCAAACGGCATCACAACATACTCATAATGACCATACCTCGATGTAAAAGCTGTCTTCGATATGTCCTCTTCCCTAATCTTCACCTGATGGTAACCCGACCTCAAATCAATCTTGGAAAATACTGCTTCACCGTTCAACTGATCAAACAAATCATCTATCCTCGGCAAAGGATACTTGTTCTTTACTATCACTCTGTTCAGCTACCTATAATCGATGCACAGCCTCAAGCTCCCATCTTTCTTCTTCACAAACAGGACTGGTGCTCCCCACGGTGACACACTAGGTCTAATTTATCCCTTCTCAATCAGATCATCTAGCTGCTTCTTTAGCTCCTCCAACTCCTTAGGATCCATACGGTACGGTGCCTTAGAGATTGGCACCGTCCCCGGTTTCAACTCAACGGTGAAATCTATCTCTCTCTTCGGTGGTAACCCCGGTATCTCTCTAGAAAGACATCTGAAAACTCTCCCACCACTGGTATCTGCCCAACTGCCGGACTCTCCATACGGTGATCTCTCACATGACACAGGATCAAAGGACGCCCCTTCCTCAGGTAAGACTTCAAGGCCACTGCTGCAATCAACTTAACTTTGGGTTTGACAACAAACCCATGATAAGACACACTAATCCCCTTAGGACCTCTCAAAGAAACCTTCTTTTGATGACAATCTATCTTAGCTTTGTACTTTCCCAACCAATCCATCCCAACTATTATCTCAAAACCATTTAAAGGAAACGTTAACAAGTCTAGTGGTAGATCAACTTGTCCAACTAACATAGAAACACCTCTATACAACCGCCCACAAGATACAGACTCCCCCGAAGGTATAAAAACTTCCTCTCTTACAGACTCATACTCACTCAAACTCAACTGTTTAACATGACTCGATGATACAAACGACTGTGACGCTCCCGAATCAAACAAAACAAAGGTAAAAACTCCATTAACAAGAAATGTACCGGTGATAACGTGAGCATCATCCTCAGCTGCTTTCTTGTCCATCATAAACAGCTTGCCACTGGTCTTCTGCCCACCTCCCTGGACAGTACTAGCTGAGGTGGCCTGCTTAGCAGCCGACCCCTGGTTGTTTGGAGAAAATCTTACTTGTAGATGAAGAAGATATTGATGAAATGGAAAGACTTACGGAAGACGTATTTAGGACATGGGATATGTGGTCAACTAAGTATAAGAAGCCACTGAATTTGAATTCAGATATGGTAAGAATTTAAAAATACTTTTATTTGTGATACCGTTAAGTATATTATGTGATATTGTCAAAAGTAAGTATTAATATTGTTCCTTAAATCAAATAAATATTTTAGTTGTGGTATTGTATTATATATTCTGTGATATTGTTACTCACTACTTGTGATATTGTATTATATATTCTGTGAATAATACTTGTTATTTTTTTTATAATATTTCTATAGGTATTCATACCTTTTCTATATCAAGATCACTACATTAGCGTCTGTATTGACTTCAAGAGGGAGAAAATGTTCTACTTGGACAACCGAGACTATGAGAATTTCCAAGACAAGGAGCATGTACACCTGGCTCAT
Source organism: Silene latifolia (assembly GCF_048544455.1). Lineage (NCBI taxonomy): Eukaryota > Viridiplantae > Streptophyta > Magnoliopsida > Caryophyllales > Caryophyllaceae > Silene > Silene latifolia. Next base: position 174,663,195 of record NC_133538.1, read on the forward strand.
TTAACTATAAGTACAATAATAAAAATAAGAAGTAAGGATATAATAATTTTGTTAGCTAAGATTGAAATTTGATAGTTATTTACTATAAACATATATAGGGGATTTATGGTCACTACCTCAACACTAAAAGTAATGAAAGTGGGCTAAAAGTACAGGACTACGTGTTGGCAAATGTGGCCTTTGATTGGCAAACAAAAGAGTTGAACCTGGATTGTGGATTATTCATGATGTTTCACATGATGTTTTTTTGTGGGTGAGGATTTTAAAAGTGAACTGAATAATGAAAAGAAGAGACAGTTATATAGGAGGGAGGTTGCAGCGACGCTCGTCTTGAGTGATTTAAATAAAAGTAGGAGTGAGGTCCTGAGGAAGGTCACAAACATTAATGCCATCAAAGGAACACTGTTACCTAAATTGCTGATGAAAAGGAAAATAGCAAACAAAAACAAGAGAGGAAAACGTGGGAAAAAGAATGTTCAGACTCCCGTATCAAAAATAAAAGGTTATTATTTTAAACACTGACTTATTTTCATTATAAGTACTCATTATGTATTCAATAACAAAAATAAATATTTTTCTAGCTATGGTAGAAGATGGTTCTGCCAGTGTCGTGGGAAGCGGTAGGAGGGAAAATTAGATGGCCTTGGAATCACGTACAACTATGGTGTGGCAGATGCTAAGTTGGAGGTCGTCTCAAGGTTTATGAAGGCTAACAATCACTCTGTGCAAAGATGTTCACCATGAGGAAAGAAGTGTTTGACTACTGCCTATTGGACGACCACATTTTCCCATTAGAGTATGGTTCTTTAAAATCTATGAATATATCAGTACTGCTATTTTTTGTGATATTGTTTCTTTAATGGTGTGATACTATTTTTAGAGTAGTGTGATATTCTTTGTACTATTTTAATTTATTTTGTGTTAATTTTTGGAGCAGTGAGGTGGTTTCCAGCTTCAGTAATGATCCATACCTTGTCAGAGACGATATGTTGTCGTTGCTTCCAAATGTGCATGTCAGTAGCAATGTGATTGAATGTTGGTCGCTAATTCTGAACCACATTGAGCACACAGAAAAATGTGGAACAAGTTTAATGTTTTTTGGGATTCGACAAATGGTAAGCTGTCGATTTAGTTTGATTAAATGTAATAGCTCTTTAAAATAAAATAGGACTTTTAACATATATATACACAACAGGAAATAAAAACCGAAGGAACTGAAGACCGGGAATTGAATAAAGAAAAGATGTTCGTAGAATGGGACGAATTCATTAGAAGAAACACAGTTCTCTATAACATGGAAGCAGATCTGGTTTTTATTCCAATGGTATGGAAAGAAAATTATTTCTGTGTTTGTATAAATTTCAAAACCGAGACAGTGGAAGTGCTGGACAACACAGAGTACGCCGACTGGGAGCAAACACAAATATACAAAGTTGCAGATTTGGTGGTATGATTAATTGATATTTCTTTAAATTATTGGTGTATATTAACATTAAAATAATGGATTTGAGTGTTTGTGAAATTATCACTAATAGTTTTGCTTAATATTGTAGGCTGAGCACATGAGTGACTACCTTGCAAAGAAGAATGTTGAAAGAGCGGATGATATAATAACGTTTGATATGATACTGTCAACATCAACTTCCCTTGGCAAAAGACAGAGATGAACAATACTGAGTCTGGAAACTTCTTAATGATGTACATGATTCGGTATGAGGGAGAGATGTTTGAAGCCAACTTGAACCAGAAAGTGTATAGGCAATACTACTGGCTAGAAATGGCAGCAGCATTGCTTTTAGCTGACATAAATGAGAACAGGACACCTTTGATCGAAAAGGTAAAAGAATTTTCAACTGGAAAGGAGGAACTTTGGAAGACATTAAAGCAAAAGAGGAAGAATAATGAAAATGCAAAAGAGAAGGGTGGTAAGATAAAGGGGAAGGAGAAAACTGTTGAGATGGAGGAAGTACCAAATGTAGAAGTTCCGAAAAAAAAAAAGAAAGCCGATGTTGTTCACCAGGAGGCAAATAAAGAAGATGTTCCACCGACAGCAAAGAAGGATTGTACTGAGATACCGATTATTAAGACAGAATTGCCAATTCTTCGGCAATCTCCTAGGAAAAGGTAAAAACCAAAACCTAACATTTACAGTTTTTTATGCAGAAAGGTAGAAAGAAATTAGGACTGACTATAATTATTGTTGTACAAAAATAAAAAAGTGTCCATAAATAATAACTGACTGTTATTATGTATTTACTTTACAGAGGAGCTGATTCCGGAAGAGATGGTGAAGATGGTAGAAAGGAGCCCACAATAACATACAAACGAGGTAGAGTAAAGACCGTTGCAAATCCTAAGAACCGAGGTAGAGGTAGTGGAAGGAATTAGAACTACTAGATTTATTAGCACAAAGTTGTAACTGGAACAAATGGTAAACATTCCGGATGTAATGTTTGTAGGACAAGGAATCTAATGGTAAACTTTTTATAATAGTAAACAAATAGTGATGGCTCTTTTGGCTCTTTTGGCTCTCTTGGTAAAGTGTGATATTCTTTCAAGTGTCGTGTGATATTCTGCTATAATTGTTGTGATATTGCTTCTCTATAATAAAAATAATATCACACGGTTTGCTAAACAATATCACACAATTTGCTAAACAATATCACACTTCTATGTGGTATTGATTCTCAAAAATAGTGGATATGGATTTTAAAATGACATTTAAACAAAATGTGATATAGTTTATTATGAACTGCGATATTTTATTTTGATGTTTGTGATATTGTTTCACAATTTGTGAGATTTTAAAACACTGTGAAACAATATCACACAGTTTGCTAAACAATATCATACTTCTATGTGGTATTGATTCTCAAAAAAATTGGATATCGATTTTAAAATTTTACTTTGACATTGTTTTTAGAATGTTGTAATATTGTTGTCTACACAGGTTGATATTGTTTTACAAAAACTGCAGAGGCATAATAAATGTAAATAACAATAATGATGTTTTTAAAAAATGTGAGATTGTTTATTATGAACTGCGATATTTTATTTTGATGTTAGTGATATTGTTTCACAGTTTGTGATATTTTTATACACTGGGTGTGATGTATTTTGACAACACAGAAAAAACGAGAGGCATGTAAAGTACTTCTGAAGTAGTGATACTGTTTAGTAAAAGATGTGAAATTATTAAATATAACGTGTGATATTGTTTCTCAGTATCACAAAAAATATAAAAATAAGACAACTAAGACGAATAAAATGATCCAATATTATACCCGAGTATATTCTATATAAATAACGTATAATGTATACTCTAATAATGAAGTTTGTGGTGTATATAATATACTAGTAATAAAGTATGTCGTCTATTTGCTGTTGTTATATTTAATGAGCGCCATCAACAGAAAAATCCTTCAACCGATCAACCATCATCGCATCATCCTCATCTGAACTCCCCTAAAAAATATAAAAATATGGTGAAATAGTGATATTGTTTTATGTAAGGAGTGATATTATTTATAGTAACGTGTGATATTATTTCTGACTCGTGACCATAATAAACAATATCACATTTTGTTATCCTGAAAATAGTGATATTGTTTAGTATAAGGTGTGATATTATTTCTAATAACGTGTGATATTGTTTCTGACTCGTGACCATAGACCATATATAAAGTTTCATAAAATAAAAATCGTACACAAACTTGTCATGGTGAGCATACCTTATTGTCGGCATCGGGTACAAAAGCATTAGGACAGTTATGCTTATCATGGTGAGCCATTTGTTTGCAATTACGGCAAAGCCTTTTAGGCTTCTCCGCTTTGGCTATGCATTGTTGCTTTTTGGAGATCATTCTCTTCCCACTACCCTTGTTATTTGCCTGACGAGGTGGTAAAATCCTCACCTCAGTTGAGGAACTGCATCCAAGAAGCATCTCTAACTCCTGCTCTTTGGTCATTGACTCTGATTGCGGATTGAGTTTGACCCTAAATTGCTTCAGTGTGTCAGCAAGATCAGTGATCTCATTGTTAGGCACATTCTTGAGCACACTGATAGTTACGTAGAACTCTGACCATAACTTACACATCTCCACCTTTCTTAAATCAGTGGCATCAAAGTCGTCCATTAACTCACCATGTAAACCATAAAGAGGGATCTTGTATGCATTCTTGGTCCACCGCATAAGGATGTACTTATCAGGTAAAGTATCTACTTGTTTCCCGGAATAAACCAAGATAATGTGTCTGCAAATAATACCCTTTATGTTGAACAACTTGCAAGAACATTCAACATCACTAGTTGTAGAATTGTAGACGACTTGATAGGTCTTCTGCGTTCTAGCATCAGCTATACCAATTACCTTTATTCCGTTGACAGGTGGTGTGAAGCCACCAACACTAAGGGAACAAATAGAAGCAGTAGCTTCTAGTTGAAAATCTGCAAAAGCAGAATGTGTATAAAGCTTGAAACCATGATATTCCAACTTAAGAGAAGTAGATAATTGTGGAAGAGTACAATCATCGTCTCTATATCAAGTTGCTTTTGAGTATGGCGTTGTACATCAATGGCGCTTTGAAACCGCATCCAGAATTCAACAAGTGTACCATGTGCATTTTCAAAACATTTGAAAAAATTATTCTGACTCTCAGATCGTTGAGTTGTTCTTAATAGACAACCCATAGGAATATCACGAAAATAAGTTGGGATCCATTTTCTCCTTTTTCTAAACATGGTTGACAACCAGGAATTACCTCCAAGATTATGCTCATTAACCAACTGAGACAACTTTTCTTCAAATTTCAGAGGTTCTAACTCAGCATCCCAAACAATAGCATTCAAACGGCTCACAAAATCAGTCTCTTTCGATATTGCAGGCCCAACCTTATCAGTGAGCTTTTGAATGATATGTCACATGCAATATCTGCGCCTAGCATGTTTGAAAACAGCACGCAAACCCAACTTTATTCCAGCACATTGGTCAGTAATGATACAATGTGGCTCTCGCTGACCCATAGCATCTAGGAAATTTTCAAAGACCCACTTGAACAAGTCTTCATCCTCGTGAAATAGCAATGCAGCAGCAAAAGTACTTGACCTTTTGTGGTGGTCTACCCCAGTAAAAGGTGTAAAAACCATACAATACTTATTCGTATTGTAAGTTGGATCATAAGTGATATAATCACCAAACAAAGAGTAGTTTCTACGAGACTCTGCATCACACCAAAACGCATGAACCAAACATTTCCCAGAATCCACCTCATAAGCAAAGTAAAAACCTTCATTGGTATCACGTTTATCCTCGAAATGGTTAATAAAAAGTTGAGCATCCCGGTCTCCTATGAAACATTTGATATCCCTTCTAAAATTCTTAAAATCAACCAGTTGAGCTCCAACATTCTCATAGCCATCTACATATTCCTTAACATTTCTAAATGTCGTTGTTGTGCTTTGATTAACCCTTGAATGATTAATAATTGTCTTTTTATGGTAAAGATGGAGGTGTCTGTGTTTTTTTTTTAAATTGTTGATTTCTAAGTGAACAAAGACGGTGATTATGCCACTCACGAAACTGGAAAACAACATACCCATCCCCATTATAGCGAAACTCAATCATAGCAGTACAACCAATCCTAGTTAGTTTAGTGTTTCTAATATCAAATGCCTTGGGAGTTGCCTGCTCTTCTCCACTATGTAAAATAATAGCCTTTCTCTTACGATCTCTAAAACCTTCATGGTTACAAACAACAAATTTATACTGCACATCACCAGAATCAGACCTTTTTTGGGAAGACTTCCTAGGTTCAAAACCACATGCTTCTGCATACACACCATAAAAACTAATAGCTTCTTCCAAGGTCCCAAAAAACTGTCCAATATGAGGTTTAAACTCAAGTGCAACTTTCCTTGTCCACAATTCACTACCACCAGGTCTGGAGTCCAAAAGAAGTTGATGCACATGAGAAGGAATAAAATGTTGTTCAACATGTGGAGTAGAGCTAGGTCCATCAGGTGGTTCAATATGTACAGTAGAAGTAATTGAAGACTCAATAATATTGTGGGATTTATCTGTATGCATCCCTTTAAATTTAAGGATTATAACGAATTATAAGATGATGAATGCTAGTCATAAAATTAAAGGGATGCATACAGATAAATCCCACAAGTGGTATCAGAGCCAAGGCCACAAATTTTATTTTGATGATTTTCATAAATTTGGATTAAACAATTTTTAGGGTTTCGAAAAAAAGAAGAAAAAAAACCCACGGCTGAAAAAAAAAATTATGCCGATTAAAAAATTTTTTGCAGCCGGTTTTTTTTGTTCTTGTTTTGATGATTTAATTACCATTTTGATTTTTCATATTGTTGTTTTAATCAGTTAGAATGATTATATGAAGAATTGGTAGATGTTTTGATTTAATGCAGATTAAGTTAGAATGTAAATGGGAATTGTCATGTTGATGATATAAAAATTTGTTTTTGCTATATAGCTTTTGGCATATACGGTTAATCATGTTTCATTAATTCATATGCTAATTTTGTTAATAGCAACAATAAACGATTTTTGTTCATCAATATCATGCTTTTGCAGTTAGGGCATAATGCCGAATTGATAAAAAAAAAAATGGGGTTGTTTTGTTTTTTTTTCCAGCCGAAACACAAAAATTATTAGGGTTTCTGTTTTTTTTTTGTTTTTTTCGGTTTTTCAGCCGTGAAAAATATAAAAAAAAAAAAAAAAAAAAAAAAAAAAAAAAATTTATTCTTCGTTCACGTTCAAGAAATATTAAAAAAAAAATTGTTTTTTTTCGGTTTTTGAAGAAAAACCGAGAAAACTTTTTTTTTTTGGGCTATTTGTTTATGCCGAGAGTTTTTTTTGAGGAAAAAAAAATTCTGTTTTTTTTTGTTGTTTTTGGCCTAGAATGATTATACATTAAATTTATAATGTATGATAATTATTGTGAAGCGGTTCATAATTCATAGATATCTAATTATTTTAAAGCAGTTTAAAATATTGATGGATTAAATTCATATTACGAGTTTAATATGAATTAAGATTAAATTTAATGTGATTAATTGAGGAATTGTCACTTAATTTGATCAATTAAATAGGTGGTTTGGATAAAATTAATCTACATAATTAAAGAATTATGTCTTCTATGTTTAATTTTTTTTAGTTGATGCATTTTATTTTAGTTGAATGAATTGTTGAATGGTTTTATTTACGTATTTTTGCAATCGGTTGTAATTTGTAATACCTAGTGTGGCCTTAGTCAAATTATGTTTTCGTAATGATAGGAACATAATTTTTAATGTAATTTTGAGATCTCGAATCTCCTTTATTTTTCTTTAGTTTTTGAGTTTTGAAATTAGAATGTAATAAATAGGTTTATCATGTAAATTTATTTATTGTAATTTTCAAAGAAGACTAAAGATGGAGATTGGATCTCACTCCCGCTACATGGATCAAGATGGAACATCGAGACAAGCTTCTCGGGTCCAAGGATGGATTCCAAATTTGTATTTAATGTTCATTTTGATAGGATAGGCCACACTAGGACTTTATTATTGTTTTTACGTTTTTCATTCCTATTGCTTTTCATTCACATGATAGTTTATGCATCATTTTCCGCCTTAAACCAAACCACCTACTACTTAAATGCATGAAAATTGACAAATATAGGTTGTATGTTAGTTTTCATAGACATACAGATGTCACATGTTTATTAAGCCATCATCTTAGTTTATTCATTCACGCATGCTAGATAGTAGTTCACTTAAAATGAATTAAAATAAAGTTGATGGGATCTTCCTCTAAAACGGAAATTGAGATTAGTCTTTATAAGGGCAAACAACTATGAATCCCTTCTTCGTCGATAGGCATAATATGACCCCTTCTACGTTGGGTAAGTAGTTTGTGTTGACTTAGTTTATCTCAACATTATAGTCCGAAAAGTTTCTCGTGATTATGATGGACTAAAGATAGAATTTATAGAAATTTATCGACCAAGAATTCTAACAGTAGAATTAGCCAATAGGTTGGCTTATCAATTTACAGATAATTGAGTCTTATGATCATTTATATAATTCTTGAGGAAGGTCATTGTATAAATGTTTTGAGTCTTCGCGTTATGACACTAGTTCATTAGACTTAAATTAAAATCGATGCACATGCTCATTATTTATTCTTCTTTTCGCAGTGTAGAACACGTTTATTTTACTGTTACAACAAATGGCTAGAAATAACGAAATCCCAATGCCAAGTGCCACACTTGGACGCGAGTCCTGGCTGAAAGTTTGTATGGACAACATGAATCGACACGCGATCAAGAATGATGGGTCCAACTTTGCGGGTGGAAGGCGACACTACGGAATCTTTGCCATTCTTTGACGGTAAGCTCAAGTACTTAACTGAGCCAATACCGGTAAACCCAGGCCCCAATGCGGGAGTTAACGAGTCACTTGCTTATAGTGATTTCGTTATGGAAGCGGGTGCGATAAAGAACATACTCATCTTTGCAATGGAAACCAATTTGCAGAGACGCTTCATTGCCCAAGGTGCGAACAAGATTTTCACCACGCTCACTAACGAGTTCTCAAAAGCACCGAGGATCGTTACTTATGAGCATACATGTCGCTTCTTTGATGCGAAACTCCAAAAGGGCCAACCGGTTAGCCCACACATTCTTAACATGATTGAGAATGTCGAGAAGTTGGAGGCACTTGATTGCAAAATCAGTGAGAGCATTGTCATTGACTGAATGCTTCATTCTCTTCACGATGGTTTTGCCCTTTTCAGGCGAACTACTACATGAATGACTTGAAAAAGAGTCCTCAGGAGCTACACTCCCTTCTCGTACAGACCGAGAAGGATATGAAATTGAGTGGGAGCATGAAGCATGATGTTCTCACGATTTCCAACAAGGGTAAAGGTAAGGGCAAAGCTCCAGGCGACCTAACTGTAGGTAAGCCAAAATTCAAGAAGCCAGGAAACGGTAAGAGTGGGCCCGGTGAGACTAGTGGCTCATAGGGCAAGACAAAGAGTAAGGTCGGTGACATTGAGTGCCACCATTGTCACAAGTCTGGACATTGGAAGAGGAACTGTCCCGTCTACCGTGAGGACATCAAAGCAGGCCGCGTCGTTCCTGTTGGTATGTCATCTTATATTCATATGATTGAGATTAACCATGCAAGTTTCGGAACTTGGGTACTTGATACTGGTTGTGGTTCTCATCTGTGTAATTATTTGCAGGACCTAAAGAACATCATACCTCTCGAAAAGGGAGATGTGGACCTGCGAGTCGGGAATAGAGCACGAGTTGCTGTAGTCTCGAAGGGAACATATGTAATCCAACTCCCTAGTGGTTTTGAGTTATTTTTATATAACTGTTACTATGTACCCAGTTTATCTAAGAATATTATTTCTATTTCCGTACTCGAGATAGAAGGTTTTGCATTTTCAATAAAGGATAATAGCTGTATTTTCTTTTTAGTGAAATGATTTATGGCAAAGCAGTTTCCATGAATGGAATTTACATCTTAGATAAAACCACGGAAGTATTACATGTGAATAATAAGAAATTAAAGGTTGGTGACAAAGATCAAACCTATCTATGGCATTGTCGAATGGGACACATAAATGAGAAACGTGTAAAGAAACTCGTCGATAATGGGACTATTCCCGCATTCGAATTTTCTACATATGGCACGTGTGAATCATGTCTCATAGGCAAAATGACTCGAATTTCCTTCAAAGGTGTTGGAATGCGCGCTAGTGACCTACTAGGACTCATACATACTGATGTTTGTGGACCTATGTCAATTATCGCTAGAGATGGCTATAGATATTTTATCACTTTCACGGACGATTTGAGTAGATACGGATATGTCTACTTAATGAAGCATAAAAGTAAGTCCTTTGAGAAATTCAAGGAATACCAGAACAGGGTTGAAAACCAACTGGGTAGAAAGGTTGAAGCACTCCGTTCAGGTCGGGGTGGCGAATATCTTTCAAATGAGTTTGATCAACACCTTAAAAACTGTGGAATCGTTTTGCAGTTAACTCCACCAGGAACGCCTCAATTAAATTGTGTGTCCGAACGGAGAAATCGAACCTTACTTGACATGGTTCGATCCATGATAAGTCACACGGTAGTGCCTGATTCATTATGGGGTTTTGCTCTTTTGTAAGCCGCTCTTATACTTAACCGAAGTCCGACTAAAGCTGTCGACAAGACTCCATTTGAAATGTGGAAGGGAACGGTCCCTAACTTGTCCTTTATTCGGGTTTGGGGCTGCAAGGCTTATGTCAAGTGGAGACACGAGGATAAGCTCGGCCCGCGATCGGTCAAGACATACTTTATAGGTTATCCAAAAGGAACATTTGGTCATTACTTCTATTCGCCTACCAAAAATCGAGTTTTTGTTGCGGCTAGTGCGACGTTCTTAGAGAAATAATTTCTCAAGAATAATATAAGTAATAGAACCTTCGAGCTGTCGGAGATTCCAGAACCAACAACCGAGGAACGGATGGAGGAAGTTGTTCCTCCAATTGATGATACGGTTAGTATTCCTGAGTAACCTAGGAGGTCGGGTAGAGTCTCTCATCCTCCGGACAGATACATTGGTATGGTCGAGGAGAATGACGTTTTGCTCCTAGAGAGTAATGAACCCGCTACCTATAAAGGTGTTATGGCCTGTTCCGACTCAAAGCTATGGCTCGAAGCCATGCAATCCGAGATGGACTCCATGTATGAGAATAACGTATGGGATCTTGTTGATTTACCTAATAAGGTAAAACCTCTACAGTGCAAATGGTTTTACAAAATAAAGCGTTCTGTAGACGCGCAACCAGATACCTATAAGGCACGACTAGTGGCAAAAGGTTTCATTCAAGTGCATGGATTGCATTATGATGAGATTTTTGCACCTGTAGTCATGCTACGTTTAATTCGGATAATCTTAGCGATTGCCGCTTTTCATGATTATGAAATTTGGCAAATGGATGTGGAAACCGCCTTCTTAAACGGTTATTTGGAGGAAGAGTTGTACATGGTGCAACCCGAAGGTTTCATAGATCCTAAACATCCTAAGAAAGTATGCAAGCTTAAGCGTACATTTATGGACTTAAGCAAGCTTCTCGGAGTTGGAATCATCGTTTCGACCAGGTGATAAAAGAGTATGGTTTCACTCGATCGGTCGAGGAACCATGCTTATATATCAAGTCGAGTGGGAGCAAGATTGTATTCTTGATATTGTATGTCGATGATATACTCTTGATTGGGAATGACATTCCTCTCCTATCTTCGGTTAAAAAATGGTTGAAGAACCATTTCCAGATGAAAGATCTGGGTGAGGCACAACGCATATTGGGAATCCGTATCTACCGAGACAGATCACGATGGACGTTATCACTTAGTCAGGAATCTTATTTGGATAAGATTCTTGATAAGTTCAGCATGACTAACTCCAAAAAGGGGAACCTTCCAATGACGTCTGGGATGCAGTTGAGCAAGTCTCAGTCACCCACGACGCCTGAAGGGGTTGAGCGCATGAGTCGTGTTTCTTATGCATCGGCTATAGGATCAATCATGTATGCCATGATATGCACACGTCCAGACGTGGCATATGCATTGAGTATGATGAGTCGGTACCAAAAGAATCCATGTACCTACGGAGGACTAAGGATTAGGTATTGACTTATGGAGGAGATACTAAGCTATGCGCAACCTTACGGTTCTGAGATGCTAGCTTCCAAACGGATCGAGATGATTAGAAATCTCGGTCTAGATTCGTTCTTACTCTTAATAGTCTTTGCGGTCACCGAATAGTTCCAAACGGGAAGTTGTAGCGCATTCTACTCTTGAGCCATTGAAGTATGATAAGCATGGAGGGCATGTTATTTCCATGAGAATTAAACGTGTTCTTGAGTTGTAATAGTTGATTATGAATTTGATGCATTATCTTTTTCATATACTATTTATAACTTCATCGTATTAATATAATATTTTGTTTTTCATGTGGATTGTACTAACAACTTTGAATGCCACAAAGTGAACTGAATTACATTATCTTTTGTTTTGGTCCGTAATGGCCTACAAGAGCTGGTAACTCTGGCTATTATATTGTGCAGTCGATTGATGGTGGGTTCAACGAGCCATAAGTCAAACTGTTGACTGATCGATCACAAATGCGAGATTATAACGATACCTCGTAGGACAATTTTTTGTGACAACGTAATGGAGTCCTAAATGTTTAAAAACATTCGGTGCCAGGTCGTGGATAGGACATCCATTGTGTTCCTAGAGTCGATTCTTTTGAATATCGACTGTCTCTTTAGATTAAGGCAGTTTTTGGGTGACTTTGGTTTCTTTCTCACGGTTTGCCGTAACTGGAGACTAAGTAGATTTTTTCTAGGTCATTTCATACTGTGCTTACATCGGTAGGATCGAGTTGAGGAAAATATCCAACCTTTATCAGGTATAGTTATTTCTCAGGGCCACTCGAGGAGTTGTAACTGAAATACATGGCCATGCTCGAATGATGATTCGTTTATCAGTTAAGTTACTCTCTAGTCGGGGAAACCACTCTTGATACATATAACTTGTAAAATACGACCTTTGTGAATACAGATTTTGCAAATTGTTTTACATTGAGTGAAAGAAATTTTAGGATATGAGAATCGGTCATCGCACATACACTTGTGAGGACAAGTGGGAGTTTGTTGGAGCTTGTGTCCTCCACAAATTAGTGTGATAACATTTGTAAATCTCTTACAGGTTCACAAGGGTATACTTCGTATTTTATCAGTTGATTAACGATTACCTAATAACGGTTGGCTTGCTAGAAAGTTTGACGTTATTATCATACAGATGACGGTGATCAACTGGTCCCTAAAGGTCACACCTATAGGATGTGTTTGAGAGATGTGGTTATGGAAATGTAATCACATTGATGCCTTATATGACTAAACAGTTAGTCAATGTGTTGATGAGACAATTATTTAATGCCGATTAAATAATATTAGTTAAGACGAATTAACTGTCAATTCGTAAATTGAATATAATAAGTTATATTTAATTAATGTATATGATGTTAGCTTGGACGAATTAATATGTTAATTCGTAATTAAATGTAATCGGTTATATTTAATCAACAAGATGAATGTGTCATAGTGGTAATAGTAAGGGTACTCAAATCAAGAGGTTATGGGTTCGATCCTCACTAGATGACAATTTATATTTAACACATTTTATACATTTTTGGAATAACCGAAAATAAGAATTTTAATCCTTATTATTTCGGTGGGATTTGGGCCGAAATGAGAAAAAAAAAAAAGACTCCCCATTTACTTCTCTTTTTCGGATCAGAATAAGAGGAAGAGGGAGCTTATTTTTAACCTAATCATTCTAACCAAAACCTAGCCTCCATCTCATCAGAGAAAAACATAAAAACCTAAAATTAATCAGTTAATTTGTGGATCGACTCTAGCAAAATCAAAGGGCATTTCTCATATCGTCTTGGGTGCAACTGATAGGAGAATATCATCGCGATACTGTTCATAGGCCATAAAAGCTAGGACCGAAGGTTATTTCTTAATCCTTTATGTTTTTGTTTATGTAATTTAATTTTATGACTAGCATTCATCATCTTATAATTCGTTATAATCATTAAATTTAAAGGGATGCATACAGATAAATCCCAGAAATATCACTACTATCGTTAGAGGTAATTGCAGACTCATGAAAATCGTTAGGGGCAGAAAAAGTTACAGTACTTGTAGGATCTGGCAAGAAGTAGCAACAAAAGTACAATGTAAACAAACAAGTAAAAGTTAAGAGATATGAAGGAAATCAATATCACACAGGTGTCTGAACAATGTTACATATCCCGCTAAACAATATCACAAATTCGGGAAAACAATATCACATATTCTGTAAAACAATATCACACATAGAGTAAGGAAACAATATCACACAGGTGACTGAACAATGTTACATATCCCCCTAAACAATATCACAAATTCTGGAAAACAATATCACATATTCTGTAAAACAATATCACACTTGTTGTAAGGCACAAAATGAGACTACATGCATATCACACCCATCAACTTTTACTAAAGTAGACAATTCATATCACAACAGTCATATTTTGTAAGAATATCAATATGACAACTTAATCTTAGGGCAAACAAAAACGTAAAACATGAAATAAGAATTAAGATGCACATAAAATATTTTTAGGTAAAAAAATTATAAGAACAATAGTAAGATGACTAATAATTGGGAATATTTATCAAAAAATAAAAGAACATGTGATTTAAAGCTGGAAGTACAAAATAAAGAGAACATAAAGCTGAAATTAAGAACAATAACGTACCTGACATCGGGGTGATGATTGAATAAGCAGAGATTAGAGCAGAAAACCTAGAAATCCAAAAAAAAACGTAGCGAATTTAGGGTAACACAAAATTAAACTGAAAATAATAAATAAAGCAAGATGAAATTGAAAGTATAGAAAGAAAAGTAGAAGAAACGCGGTAAGATGACTAGTAATTCGAAACATAGGTATGAAAAAACGAAAAATATGTGATTTAAAGCTGAAATTACAAATTAAAGAGAACATAAAAGATGAAATTAACAACAATAACGTACCCGACAACATGAATATGATTGAAATAGTATGATAACTGATAAGAATGAGAAGAAAAAACTGAGATCAGGCCTAAATTCTAGGGTTCCCGAGCTCGGCAATGGAAAAACGAGTTACAATATAGAGAAGTTAGAGGGAGAAGGAGATTTGTGAGATAATGACGGTTTTGGCTGATAAAAAGGGGCTTATATAGTGGCTGGGTGAAATTACTAATTTGCCCTTATTTGTTCCGCCCTAAATACTATGAAGGTATTAATCCTCAATACTCAAATATATGAGTCATACACTCATACTCACATGATCTCATTCCTATAGTGGAGATCTGGTGAGTCCAGGGTTTTAAATGAGTCTGTCCTACCTTTATGGGCCGTCAGATCTGATGGAATAAACGGCTGAGATTCTTCCGTAAAATAGAACAATGTTATCTTAGGTGTCCGCTAAAGATCACACCCAAACAAACGGTCTCTTTTCAACTCTTTGTCTCCTCCTTTACGTATCTCACTCAGTCTTTCTCTCTCTTCTTTTTCCTTTCTCAAAGTCTCGCTAATTGCGCACTTCAATATTAGAACATTCTAAAAAAATCCACAAAACCTCGCATAAAGGCACGCAATGAACAAAGATAGATTTCTGTAAGCACCTACATCATCGAGGAAGGTTTGCTATGAAATCGGTTTGTAATTTGATGTTATTTCCATTTTATAGCTTAATCATTTGATTTGTCCAATTATAGAATGGATTATTGATCGATTTTTGGTTGATTTGAGTTTGAATTAGGTAGATTCCTGATTTTCGTTTACCTAATATAATTCATTGCTACTTCAATGTCCTTCAACAATTTGAAAATAATGTTCATTTCCGAAAAATGTTTGAAGATTCTATTCTAAATAATGCATAACCATGTTTATCGGCATGCTATTTCGTTTATTAAAGCTATTGCTATTGCTGTGGCCAAGTAATTAGTACTCACGTAGTCAATGGTTCTAGTTAGGTTGTTAAGCTTGTCATTCCACCGCTTGATTTAAATTAATGAATTATGTGAATGTATCAGAAATTTTCACAGAACAAGTATTAGTCATTGATTGATTTAAATGGGATGCATAGAGTGAATGTGAACTACTATTGACCAATTGATTTTTCTTGCAGAGCTGTTGAAGTGAAGTTGTATTGAGATTTGTTATCTTTTAATTGAATGATCGATCTTATTAGTTACTTTCTGAGTTTGTTTTTCATCTAAGTTTTCTTCTCGTTTATGCAGAAAGCTTAGTCTCTTATAGGTTGCTCATAATCATGTTGTTGGTTCTTATATTTTTACTTCTTAGGGCTTGCCTGGAATCCAAGTAATAATTCGGAGGTAAATTTTAACTGGGTGATAATTACCGAGAAAGTTAATTACTTGGGTAATGATTTCATTGATGATAGGTTTGACATAAGGTAATAATTACTGAGTAGATGTTTTACTCCCTTAATTATTACCCAGGGGGAGGGTGGATAATGTATTACCCTTTCATGAGAGTAATAGATCCATGAGGTGAATAATTACTCTCATGCCAAACATGGAAAATACACCTTAATTATTACTCCCATATTCATTCCCCTCCTTTTACCCTCAATCCAAGCAAATCCTTAGAGTAATTATTCTCAAGAGTAATTATAGTTACTTCATCAACTCTTGTTACATTATCAAGTAGTTATTGTTACTTGGAGAATGTTACTCTATAGAGTAACTCTTGTTACTTTATCGAGTAATTATTGTTATTTTATAAAATAACCAGTGTAGTTTCGTAGAGTATTCTGATAGAAAGGTATAGATACTCTTGGTTGGGTCTTTGTTTGTTAAAAATACTCTTTCCAAAAAGTAATACTCCCTCCGTCCCGGTCAATTTTTGTCCTTTGGTTTTGGCACAAAGATCAAGGAAAGAGGATAGAGCCAATAACCAAATGACAAGTGGAACAAATTGAATGAAAATGATCAAATTACTAATCAAGTTCATTCTTAAAATAGAAAGGACAACAAATGACTGAGACACCCCAAAATGGAAAAGGACAACAAATAACCAGGACAGAGGGAGTAAAAAGTAAACAAATGAATGAAAGACCATAAATTGGAATAGTAAACAAATGGGGATGGTGGGAGTATTTGTTTGTTGTTGTAAAACATAATAGTTGTTACCGTAACACATGTTATGTGTTATTGTAACACAAATTTGTGGTTATTATAACACATGGGAAAATTCATATAAGCATGTATACCAAAACGTAAGTGATAAAATGATTTTTAAAGGTTATTAGCTCAATGGTAGAGCAATGTACAATTTGTACAAAGATGTGGGTTCGAATCCCGCATAGCCTAATTCTTTGTTCTAAATTATGACTTCATTAATTATTAGTGTTGTTCCCCAAAGTAAATGTTAATCTAAAGAATACATGGTGTTGCTCCTTGGAATAATTATTGTTGCTTTATAGAATACTTGTGTTACTCTATATAATACCTAGCGTCAAAAGACGTTATTGCTTGCTAACCATTCAGTCAAAATGCACCATTAAATGAATAGGCTATGTGGGATTCGAACCCACATCTTTGTGATGACTTTTACATTGCTCTACCATTGAGCTAATAGCCTTTTAAAATTAATAACTAAAAACTCAATAAAACACATTCAATCATTCCCCTGGCTAATGTGAACCTGAAGATCCCTGTAAGTGAATCAAACTAAAATAAAGCATTAAGCATTGCTTTTAAGGTTTGGTGGAGGTAGATTACTCCCTAGCCTTACAAGGCAAAAATGTAGAGAAAATTCCTTCATTTTTAAAGCATGTTCAAACTTAAGCTAGGACTTCACAATCAAATACAATTAAACTCCCTTCATTTTAAATTTTGCATAGACCAGAATAAGTTCAATCCGCTATCTATATCATACATGTAACCTGCTAGGAGTTAGCCCATCAAGTTCCATTTTGACAGGAAGCCCAAAAACTTCTTCGCGACATAAGTGTTTGATTCCTTAATCTCAAAGGTTTACATATTGAATATGTGATAAATTAATTTAGTCATAAAATTATTTCTAGATCTTATGCATGCAAAATTTTCAAAATTAGTAAGAAGAAATCGCCTTCTTACCATAAGATATTTCAGTTTCAAGGGCACAAGATAGGACTCCTTCCTAGTCTTGTTCTTCAGCTACCCATAATAGGATGATCTTTTAAGAGTGCTCCAAATCTTCAAGCTCCATAGTAGGAACTTCTCCTTAAAGATTGTACCAAGGAAATCCTTCTTAATACAAATATTAATTTGATTACTAGGATTAATGTTTGTTTCCATAAAATTATTACTAATATTATATGTATACTACTTCTAGTATTAAGAATAATATTAGTGATTTTGTGAGGTTATTCTAGTGTTCTTCAAAACTCAAAACTAGAGAGATTAGATCATCACCAAAAAGTGATTAACTTATATTAAAATGAATTGTATTAATTAGAAGAGAAAAACTCTCCCTTTGCAGAAGGGTGGCCGAAAAACTCACATGGGAGGAGTGTCCAATGCCTTTTCTAGTTGCTCTTCACAAGAGAGTAGGCATGAAGGTCTATCATTAGTAGGTAATGATAATGTTCCCCACTAAACAAATAATTAAGGCACAAACCAACCCTATACTCCCATTTACACGGTTTACATGTGTAATATGGATACATTTTAACTTTGTCAATTTGTTAATTTGTATTGTGTGACAAATTGGACATGTTACTAGACATGTCATTTAAATAATGCATTTTTAACAAATTAAAAATCATTATATAAACAAAATAAATCACATACAAAAATTAACTAGTAATTCACAATTACTATTACTTAAAATGCGTCATATAATTATAAATCACAACTACTTGTATTTATAATAAACAATTCATTCTTATTACAATTGTTTAATAAACAATAAATAAACCTAAGTAATAAAACAATTTAATAACTTAGCACAAATCTTATTTAATCGAATTACAATAAGATACGTATTATCACTCACAAAATCATTGGTTTAATTTTAAGGAATTAATTAACTTGTATCATCATACAATTAATTAATTAATCAATTAAGAATGTTTCCCTAGAGGTATGACCTTAAGGGATCAACTGATCACCACCGTCACACGACAGTAATGTCAAACTCTAGTCAGCCAATCATTACCGATTAATGTGGATCAGTTGACAATAAAATGTTACAATCCCTTGTGTATTCTTAATATGAGATTTAAACATGTGATCGCATTATTGTAGAGGACACATACTCCAACAATCTCCCACTTGTCCGCGACAAGTGTGCGTCACCAATTCTCTTGTCCTATTACTATCTCCCACTCAATGCAATGTGTCTTGCAGGTCGTACTTGCATTTGATCGTATCGTGAGTGGTTTTCTCGATCTGGAGAATAACTGTCTGATCGGAATATGTCTACCATAGATACCTTCCGTGTTAGAACTATATCTCATTATTACAACATATTCTTATATGTTACAATTTCATTTAGTCATAAAATTAATTTGAATCTTATGCATGCAAACATAAATAAAGATAAATAAGAAATCGTTTTCCTTACATTGAGAAATCGGATATATTGGCACAAATGAGTTCTCCTACTTGCTTGTTCTTGAGCTCTCCAAATATTGGATGAACAAAGGATTCAAGTATAGAATCCCTCCCAAGGAATAATACCCAAGATAACCTCTTAATAAAATTAATATTATTAATACTAGAACAATATTAATCTATATAAAATTGATCCAAAAACATTGATTTTGGTCTCTTAATTTCGGTTAAGAAAAGGGAGAAAAGAAGTGATTTTTATCTCTCTAAAAACTCTATATTTTTAGATGATGGAATGAAAAATACACTAGCATTCAAGTAGTGTATATTAGACAAATTATAGAGAAAAACCCTTTGGCATTTCTCTATGAAAAACCGGGTAGGGGGTGGTATTAGCCAATGCATGATCAAGTTGCTCTTCACAAAAACAACTAGGTTTGCATGGCTATGTATTAGGTTAAATGATTATGTTTTCCACTCAATTAATCAACACAATATTTATCCTAATACACCCTAAATTTCGGTACATATAGTGTAAAATGGAAAATCCATTTTACACATTATTTTGTCAATTTGTCACATGTAACATGTTCCATGACATTATGAATATAAAATGTATTTTTAACAATTAAAAATCAACATATTAATAAAATATGTCACTTATAAAGTTAACCTAGTAATTCATAATTACTTGTACCGAAATGAGTTCCCGAGTCATAAATTACAACATTCTGTATTTATAATAATCAATTCATTCTGTTTCAATTGTTTCCGTAAACAATAATTTCATCTAAGTAATAAAACAATTCGATTACTTAGACCGTATCTTATTTAATCAAATTATAACGAGATACGTAAATATTACTTCCAAAATCGTCCGTCAATTTTAAGTAATTTAATTAACCCGTATCGTCATACGATCAATTAAATAATCAATTAAGAGTGTTACCCTTTAGGTATGACCTAAGGGGATCAACTGATCACCACCGTCCGCACGACAAGAATGTCAAACTCTAGTCACCAATCATTACCGATATGTGTGGACCAGTTGACAGTAAAATATTACTTCCCACATGTATTCTTAAAATGAGACTTAAACATGTGATCATCATGATCGACAGTTGTGATCGCATCATTGTCGGAGGACACATATTCCAACATTCCGAGCGTGGCCACGCATTTCCAGTTCATTGCTCCTCGAGTGGCCTTGAGATATAAGGTAACCCTGACGGGGATGGACAATTCCCATTGCACTCTTCCCTTCGATTAGCCACAGCTCATCATGACCCAAAGCATGCCCATTAGACCCCAATTACGAAGGCCGCCGAACATAAATCAAAGTCACTCTGAAACTGTGCCATCTTAGGCAAACAGTCATTAGTCAAAGAATCGACTCATAAGAATACCATAGTAGCTCTCGCCACGACCAGGCTATAAAAATTGCCAGAACTCTATAAGCGGTCGTAAGCCCGACAGAGTGTCCCATACAGTCTGCCTATGTGATCGACTAGTCATCTCTCATGACTCTATGGCACTTGAACTTGCCATCAATCGCATCACACTCTAGTTACTTCGAGACGTAACCTCATATAAGAAACTAGGGGCCAATACTATGTTAATCTAGTTCACTTTAATGGGGTTCAACGTTGTCCTTACAACCCATTTGGATATAACAAAGTAACAGAAGAGTTTTTAATAAAACTCAAACGATGAATGCATTATCACATATGTAGAATTGATACCATATTAATTACTACATAATCTATAATCTATACTTAATATTGTATATTATTATACATCTCAACTTGATTGAAATGTCATGAGTTATCATGCGTAGCCTATTAAAAGGCCTTGGTTAGCAAGTTTTAACAACACTTTTCACTTTCCCTAACCTTACACTATTTCCCTTTGTATAATCTTTATTATAACAACCTTTTGAGTACTTGTCCAGATATAATCTAGAGATAGGTTCCTAAGCCTTGGAATAACTCCCACTGTCCTCACAGTGTGTAGGGATTGGACCTTTGGTTGTTGGAACGAACTACCATGGTTCCTCCAATTCATAAAACGGAATCCTAGTACCCTACCTTCCTACTTGCATATCTCATTATCGCAAGTGTACTCAATATTCGTTGTAAACCTCACATTGTTCTACAACATAGAACGTATCTAGCAGATATCCTCCTTAAATAATATAGCCAAGATAGTTATCTATCCATCTTAGTATGATTAGAATATGGTTATCGTGTAACTCCCTGCACATAAATCCATATCAATTCTAATCACTTAGCTTCATATCTTTAGTGCTCCAAGAGAACTAACCAGTGAACTATAATGCTATATAGAGACTTCTCTCAAAAATTCGATTTGTAACTTTTCGTCATACTCCAAATATATGAAATTTAAGAATGGTAATACATCTAAGCGTAATGAATTAATCCCGCACCGGAAGCAAGTGGATTCAATTTCTACATGTTCAATACCCCTGAACATCATCAGACTCTTATCAATATAAGAATATTCATTTAACGCTAAATACTTACAGCACTATCTTTATAGGTCTGGATATCTTAGAGATGTATTATTCTTCTCCTAAGTCTTCCATCATTCACAATGATCAATATGTCTCTCACATATAAGACTAATAACACCACATTACTCCCACTAAACTTCATGTATAAACAAAACTACTCGATAATTCGAGAAATGTTTATCACATGATCAAGACATACAATTTAACTCTTTGACATCTACTTAAGACTTCCTCTTAAGTTTGCATCCTACTTTTAGGATAGTTGCGATTTACAAAATTCATGCAAGATGATTTTAAAATCCAACTTTATCAAATCATATCCGAATACAATGAAGCGTTGTTGTTGTGTGCAAAACCCTTTGCCAAAAACCAACCAAGCTAAGTAAATATTTTCATGTTCATGCTTGCTTCGGACTTTTGTGGAGTTAAAACAAGATAAAGCAACTTACTGAGTTACAGGCTTGTTACTTCCAAAGTAACATGACTCATGTCCACTTAGGTTTCGAATCGACCAAGAAAGACCACTTTTCTTACGTCTTATCTTCAGTTTGTGGCTCTTGAACATTTTCTCCCACTCTGTCTTTAAGAAATACTTCTCATTTCTTTAGCAGACAGCATCACGAGCCACAAACTCTTTGTTCTCGTGGTCATGTAGGAAGAGAGACCACATGTTTTCTTTTGAAGCAAGCTACAACTTAGGTACCATGCCTAATCATATCATGTATGAATTATACTTGATTGCTTTAACTGTGTTTTGATTTAGTGAAATAAATACTAGACAAATTGTAACATCCGCGAATTTCCCATTTTGACATTTAAAATTTATTAAACCGTTTGAATTACTTTATTAAATATTTTTGAATTATTCAATTTAATTAATTTTATGTCAAACACGATTTTTATAAACGTATTATATAAAAGCTCATTTTTATAAAAATACGTATTAAATTATATTCTTAAGGCATAATTTATATAAGAATAGATGTATACATATTTTTGGTCAGATAATAATAGTGACAGTAATAATATTAGTTTCCGTCTAGTAATAGACCGTCACATTTTCATATGTAAGACTATCCTTAATCTCGACCAATCAAAATTCAACAACACTCATACACCTACTCACTCACACCCCACATCTATATATTATTATTATTATTATTATTATTATTATTATTATTATTATTATTATTATTATTATTATTATTACTTTATTAATGTTGTTGTTCACGTCCCCACACCCCTACCTCCTTCTTCTTCTTTTTGCGAAAATGCAGCAGCAGCAACAGAGACACAAACAACCCGTACCATCACCATTTTCGTTCCTTTCAAACCAAGATCTTTCCCTTATTTCTCAACCAAACTCCATTATTTTTTTACCATTAGCTTCCTCGTCCTTTCCTCGTTCTTTTAAGGTAAGAAAGTTTATGTTTTGACTTAGTTTCGAAAAGGGCAACTTATGACAACTCGGTTTTGTGACTCATGTGACTCGTTTTTCCTCCTTTTTAGTTGAAGATTGAAGATAGGCTCGTGTTATAGACGTTTTTACTCGGGAATTCGAGGAGTTAAGGTAACGGTGATAGGTTACTCGACAAAACGTCGGGAAACTCGCCCTTCTTACTCGGCTTTGTCTTTATTTATCGTAAAGTTTAAGTCTTTATTGTGTTCGTCATGGATGGGGTTGATTTTATGATGCTCGAGGTCAGTTTATATGGCTGGTTTTTGGGTGTCTTCGTGGTTTGTCCCGTAAGGAGTAGTCGGGCATGGTGTTGTCAAACATAGGCTGTCGATTCCTTTTGTGCGAGTAAATGGGCATCTTGCTTGCTAATTTTCTGGGTTTACTTATGGCAGGAATTGGCTTGTGTTTATCCTTGTTATAGTCGTACTCTTTCCGTCTCGAATTTGTCTTTCGTTGTCTGTCTGAAATCGTGCATTTGCTGGGCTGCTCACCCATGTCTTATCCTCCGTCTTACTGCTTTTTTTCGCTGTTTTGGAACAGATTAAACGGTCCCTCAGATCGGTTTTCCTGCTAATGTCTTTACACTAATGTCGTCACATGTGTACTCGACATTTTCCGCTTGAAAAACTCGATTTTTGGACTGTTGGAGCCCTGTTTTTATACCGTGTCCAGCATTGCTTTATCCCTGGTTTTGGGGGCTATTTTACTTGCAGGTGAATCAGGTTGATTTGGGTAATAAAGGATGGTTAGTATGTATGGTGAATTGTGTGCATAAACATATACATCCGTCTCAAGCATGTCATATGTCCGTCTTTTGGTTACATGGTATTTTTTTTCGGTTGAGTATTGGTGAGAAATGGTGGGTTTGCTGGCTGTCCGTGAGCCTGGCATAGGCGGCTGGGTGGCTGTGGTGGCTAGCTGTGGGCTGGCGGCACAGCCACGGCCTAGCCACGGCTCGTGGTGATCCTGTGTAGTAGTTGGCTAACTAGATGGATGTGTTTATTTTTGATGCACTTTGTTGTGCTTAAATTTTGGGCTCACCACAAATTAGTATTTGGGCTCACACCCCTTTTAATTGTTGGGCTCACTTTGTTATGTTTTTCGGACTCACTTTCTTACATCATTTGGACTCACTACCTTTGTATTTTTAGGCTCATTTTGTCAGTTGTATTGGATTTGTTTGCATTCCGTAAATTTTCACATGACGTAAATTCCTCGTTATCGCTTGTTATATTTTATTACCCGGCATTGTTTATGTAATACTCCGTATTTATAAGTCTTGGGGTACTCTATCGAGTAGCCCTTACTCTGTCGAGTAAGGGCAAGTTGCGAAATAAAATAGTTTCTGACCTGTTGGGTACTCGATCGAGTAGCTGGGGTACTCGATCGAGTAAGGGGGTACTCGATCGAGTACCTTGGGTACTCGATCGAGTGTCCTGTTTTACGGGGAGTTTTCTCGGGTTTTGTTAATTATGCGATTAAGGTATTTAAACATATTCGTCATTGTTTTAATTCACTTTTACAAAACCTAAAACCCTGTTTAAGAGAGAAAGCGACCACTTCATCTTCCTAATCGCATTCTTAGCAATTCCGAGTTCGACGGTCGGTTCTTGTTGTTTTTCGTGTCATTGGATTCCTTGCGTCGAGGGTAAGCTTTTAACATAATTTTTATAATGTTTTGTTGGGATTGGTTAAACCCTAATTTAGAGATTGGGGGTTTTATGAGTAGTAAGTGATTGGTAGTCTTTATGTGTTATGTGTTAGGAGGAGGATTCGTAGAAGAGGCGTTTTGATACAGCAGTAGATACCGTCAAATCGCTTGTTGTGCTTCCAGGTAGGATTTCCTACTCGGTATTAGTCCCATAATGGGATATTGGTGATGTGTTGTATTTGGTTGTTTGATATAATGACTGTGTTGTGATTGTGGTTGTGTTTGTTGATGGTTCTCGAGATGCGTTCTCTACCGAGTGGGGTCACTTGCTGGAGTGATCTCACGCCCTAGTTTCGCCCTTCGTGGAACCCGCCACGGAAGGGGATGTGCACATTAATGGGACGGGGTTATCGCTCGTATGATGAGCGGGGCTTAGGTGGGAACGGTGCGGTCCCCCAGCGCGGCCGGTCCAAAGTGGACGATCGATATTGAGATGATGGGAGTTGGTGGTGTGTGTGTGTGTGTGTGTGGCGGTTCAAATTGCCCTTTATCTTATTATTGTTATCTATATTGATTGTGTGATTAGTATCGACCCGGTGTTGTTTTGTAAACTGCGGTGATCCATTCGGGGATGGTGAGCGGATATTGAGCGGTATTGAGATGAGTCTTGGGATAGGTGGGATGCCACGACATGACGATAGGAGTCTTCCGCTGTAGCCTTAGTTTATTTTACATTTCAGTTAGAACAGTCATTTGAGAATCTTGTATCGTACTTTGGTTTGGTTTTGAGGATTGTATTTATTCATTAAACTATTTATAATAAATGTTGTTTCGTTTTTTGTCTATTTGATTATCATACCTCGGGCGTAGAGATGGTGATGTCTTCATACCTGAGTGGTCCTGGTAAGGCACTTGGAGTATGGGGGTGTTACAAATGGTATCAGAGTGACGATCCTGAAACCTGTAACCAATGAACTTAATGAACATAGGGAGTCAATTAAAATGAACCCGGGGTAAAAGTTGTAGGAGCTAGTGCAAAGGCTTGGGAGACGTCCTAAAGTCGCGGGGGTCGCCCTACAACTTTGAACCGGTCACATGGGAAAGTGTTTGTCGAGTCATATGTGTGCTTGGTTAACTTGTTAACAATGTGATGAAGTGTGTGATTGTTGGATGTTGAAGGAGAAGTTGAGAATGTGAAAGAAAAGTAATATATGTGTAGACTTGATGTTGGAATAACATGTTGGATGTTTACAATGTGGCTTTAATAGCATGATGAATTGATCTTGTTGATAGTAGAATAGACGCGTAGCATATTTATTATGATATCATGTGGTTTTATAAAGTTTAGCATGTTAGTGTATGACGTAATATGCGGGTAGCTCTTACGTATTAGTGATACTCGATCGAGTGGGACTGACTCGATCGGGTGGGTTTTTGGCAATTTTGAGTCCAGAATCGAGTTTTGGGGCACTCGATCGAGTAACTAGGGGTACTCGATCGAGTAGGGGGTCACTCGATCGAGTAGCCTAGATACTCGATCGAGTAGGTAGGAGATCGAAGGTCCGTTTGGTTCGGAGTTTGGGTACTCGATCGAGTACGTGGGGCACTCGA
Organism: Silene latifolia; assembly: GCF_048544455.1. Classification (NCBI taxonomy): domain Eukaryota; kingdom Viridiplantae; phylum Streptophyta; class Magnoliopsida; order Caryophyllales; family Caryophyllaceae; genus Silene; species Silene latifolia. The sequence goes on from NC_133538.1 coordinate 174,689,684, forward strand.
TCGAGTAGCCCGTTACTCGATCGAGTGTGTTTGGGAACTCGATCGAGTGGGTTCTGGGCGTCGTGTGTTCGTGTTTTGAGGTTTAGTACGTGTGTTTATGTTTACCCTTTTTTATATAGCTTCAAGATGCCGCCTAAGAGAATCGCTTTGTACGCGAGAGCTGAGCTTATGACCACGGATGACATCGTTAAGATGTTAGAGCACCAGGATGCTCTTACTGAGACCCTGAAGAGAGTGAATGAGGACAAGGATAAGAGTAAGGAGAAGGAGGTTGATCATTCTAAAATCAGCCTCTATATTGCGAGGTTTAACCCGAAAGAATACAAGGGAGTTGGGGAGCCTAATCTGGGATAGTTGGCCGAGAGAGATGGAGAACATCTTAGACTTGGTTCATTGCCCGATGAGATGAGAGTGGAACAGTGCGTTCTATCCGAGGGAGGCAAGGGCAAGTGGTGGGATTCAGTGAAGGTGAGTGCTAAAGAGATATACACCAACCAAGGCTTACCTGCTATACCTTGGGAGGAGTTTCGTAGGGCTGTGAGGAAGGAGTTCGTACCGGAGCATGTGAGGAGTAAGTTGAGGGAAGAGTTTGATAAGTTTAAGATGACCGAGATGTCCATGTAGCCGAGTACTACGAGACGGTTCAATGAGAAGTCCAGGTATCTTTGAGGATATGGGTTTGAGTGAGGAGAACCTGGCATTGAGGTTTGAGAGAGGGTTGACTACCACGATTATGGATAAGTTACCCGTGGGAATCCTTACCGATGTCAAGGAAGCTTATGAGAGGGCCGAAGAGCCGAGAGGTTGGTGGAGATGGCTCAGGAGAGGTCAGGTGGTGAGAAGAGGAAGTTCGAGAGCGAGGGTGGTGGCCAATCGAATCACAAGAAAGGCAACCACAATCGCCTAAAGGATTTTCTTCCGGGTCCGGGTTTAGTCTTTGGGGCTTCCTTTGGGCGTGGCCGTGGGAGTGTGAGCAATAGTTGGGGAGTGACTCGCTTTGGTTGTGGTGGTGTAGGCCACAAGAGACATGAGTGCACGAGTGCACCGGATCTTTTCGGAGACCTGCGCGCAGAGCTTCGCGAGCAACAGGCCGGGCCGGATCATGGCCAAACCGGGAAGTCAGAGTTACCAGAGTGGAGGCAACCGCAACGGCGGTAATTCTTATCAGAAGACGCCGATGAACAACAACAACAACAATCAAGGGTCGGGTGCTAAGCCGACCGCATCGCCCAAGATCTTGTCCGGGAGGTGGGCGGAAGACCGGGGCAAGTTATTCATGATGGAGAAGAAGGCAGCTGAGGAAGATGCGCACGTTATCACCGGTACATTCCTTGTTAATGGTATTCCTACGTTTGTTTTGTTTGATTCGGGGGCTTCTCAGTCGTTTGTGTCTTCGAGTCATGTAAAACAGTTGGGTTTGAGAGTATATGAGTCTGTTAGTGAGCAAGTTTTCATACCTTCGGGTGAGTCTGTATCGTGTGGGAGGTTGTTTAGAGATGTATCTTTGATAGTTGGGCAAGTCGATTTCCCTGTAGACTTGCTAGAGTTTCCTTTTAATGGTTTTGAGATGATAGTTGGGATGGATTGGTTAGGAAAGTATAAGGCTAAGATAGACTGTCATCAAAAGAAAGTGTCCCTAAGAGGTCCTAAGGGTGTTAGTGTGTCTTATCGTGGGTTTCTAGTCAAACCCAAAGTTAAGTTGATTGCAGCTGTTACTTTGAAGTCGTATCTGAGGAAGGGATGTCCTTTGATCTTATGCCATGTGAGAGATGACCGGATAGAAAGTCCAGCAGTTGATGAGATACCAGTGGTGGGAGAGTTTGCAGATGTTTTCCCGGAGGAGATTCCGGGGTTGCCACCGAAGAGGGAGATAGATTTCACCGTTGAGTTGAAGCCAGGGACGGGGCCAATCTCTAAGGCACCGTACCGTATGGGTCCTAAGGAGATGGAGGAGCTTAGGAAGCAGTTGGATGATTTGATAGAGAAGGGATACATTAGACCAAGTGTATCGCCTTGGGGAGCACCAGTTCTTTTCGTGAAGAAGAAAGATGGGAGCTTGAGGTCAGTGCATAGATTACCGGAGTCGAACCGTGTGACGATAAAGAACAAGTATCCTTTGCCAAGGATAGATGACCTGTTTGATCGCCTTGAGCGGTGCAACAGTCTTTTCTAAGATTGATTTGAGGTCGGGTACCATCAGGTGAAGATTAGAGAGGTGGACATACCAAAGACAGCTTTCACGTCAAGGTATGGCCATTATGAGTATGTGGTGATGCCGTTTGGGTTGTCTAATGCGCCGGCAGTGTTTATGGATTTGATGAATAGGATCTTCAGACAGTTCTTGGACCAGTTTGTAGTAGTGTTTATCGATGATATCTTAGTCTACTCTAAGACTAAGGAGGAGCATGAGGAGCATCTGAGGATCGTGTTGCAGACTTTGAGAGATCATGAGTTGTATGCTAAGCTTTCCAAGTGTGAGTTCTGGTTAGAGAAAGTTGCTTTTCTGGGGCATGTAATCTCTAAAGATGGGGTAGCTGTGGATCCGGCGAAGATTGAGGCAGTGACAAAGTGGGAAGCACCAAAGAATGTTGCTGAGGTTAGGAGTTTCTTGGGTTTAGCTGGATACTACAGACGGTTCGTGAAAGATTTCTCCAAGATAGCTAGACCGATGACAGCGTTGATGAGGAAAGAGAACAGGTTTCGTTGGGATGAGAGTTGTGAGACGGCGTACCAAACATTAAAGGAGCGTTTGACCACGCTCTCCCGTCCTAGCATTACTGAAGGGAGCGAGAATTTTGAGGTTTATACAGATGCCTCGAAGAATGGGTTGGGATGTGTGTTGATGCAGAATGGTAAAGTGATTGCCTATGCTTCTAGGCAGTTGAAGCCTTATGAGGAGAACTACCCTACTCATGATCTGGAGTTGGGTGCAGTGGTGTTTGCTCTCAAGATTTGGAGACATTACCTTTATGGAGCAATCTTTAAGGTATTTTCTGATCACAAGAGTCTCAAGTACATCTTCACGCAGAACGAGTTGAACATGAGACAGAGGAGGTGGATGGAGTTGATTGGCGACTACGACATGGAAATCATCTACCATGAAGGGAAGGCCAATGTTGTTGCTGATGCTTTGAGTAGAAAGAGTGTACATTCCCTGTGTACAGCTCTAACTTTGATGAGGCTGAGGGATGAGGTAGCAAGCTTCGGGATTCATATGATGCAGAAAGGAGATGCTATGAGTGATATGACAGTACATATGGAGTTTTATGATGACATTCGGGATAAGCAGGCTTTGGATCCTAAGATAGTGGAGTGGAGAGCTGGAGTAGAGAAAGGGACAGTGTCCCGGTTTTCCATTCATACAGACGGTAGCTTGAGGTTTGATGGTAGGTGGTGTGTTCCTAATGATGAGGAGTTGAAAAAGACGATCATGACAGAAGCGCATTGCACACCATATTCAGTTCATCCAGGTGGAGACAAGCTATACAAGGATTTGAAGAAAACGTTTTGGTGGCCTGGGATGAAGAAAGATACAGCTGAGTTTGTGGCCCGTTGTTTGACATGCCAAAGAGTAAAAGGGGAACAGAGAAGACCACAAGGTAAGATTCAGTCTTTAGAGGTGCCTGAGTGGAAGTGGGAATCCATTTCCATGGATTTCATTGTGGGTTTGCCTAAGAGTCAACAAGGTAACAACATGATTTGGGTGATAGTAGATCGTCTGACCAAGTTAGCTCACTTTGTTCCAATGAAAGATACATGGACTAAGGCACAATTGGCTATGGCCTATCGAAAGAACGTGCTTAAGTTACATGGAGTCCCTAAGGACATAGTGTCTGACAGAGATGCGAGGTTTATATCGAGGTTTTGGAAAGAGTTGCAGGAATCGTTGGGAACAACTTTGAAGATGAGTACAGCATTTCATCCTGCGACAGATGGACAGACTGAGAGAACAATCAAGACTCTTGAGGATATGTTGCGAGCTTGTGTGATGGATTTTGGTGGTAGGGGGAGCGGAGGTTGGACTTGATAGAGTTTTCTTACAACAACAGCTATCACACCGGTATTGGTATGGCACCGTTTGAGGCTTTGTATGGGAGGAGATGTAGGAGTCCAATATGTTGGGACGATAGTCTTTGAGGCAATGGTTTTAGGACCAGAGATGGTGCATGAGATGGTGGAACAGATTAAGATGATCGGGGAACGGATGAGAGCGGCCCAGGATCGACGTAAGAGTTATGCGGATCTACATCGTCGGGACATAGAGTTTCAGGTTGGGGACAAGGTTCTTCTGAAAGTGTCTCCGATGCGTGGAGTTATGAGATTTGGGAAGAAAGGCAAGCTAAGCCAGAAGTTTATAGGGCCTTATGAGATCTTAGAGCGAGTTGGGGAAGTTGCTTATCGTCTGGCTTTACCAGCTGCGTTGGAGAGAGTGCATAATGTGTTTCATGTATCGCAGCTGCGGAAGTATGTGAGTGACCCGTCACATGTGTTGGAGGCAGAGAGCTTAGAGCTGGATGAGTCTTTATCATACCTTGAGGTGCCTAGGCAGATCCTAGACCGAAAGGTTAGAAAGACTAGGAGTGGTGAGACAGTTTTGCTTAAGATCCTTTGGTCTAACCACGAGACTGAGGAAGCTACATGGGAGGCAGAGGATATCATGAAAGAGCGTTACCCTTTCCTCTTTGATCAGGTATGTATGGTTACGGGGACGTAACCTTGTTTCTTTTAGGGGGGTAGGAGATGATCGCGAGAGTTTTTAAGAGTTTTATACACCTTTTATATGTTGTGTCGGGATGTTTGTCGGGATAGGTTGGGTTAGTATCATGTTTTAATGTTCGGTTGCTGAGTCGGGAATGTTAGGGGAGTACCTTTGTTTGGTAGTGGTTTGAACTTCGGGGACGAAGTTCCTTTTAAGGAGGGAAGACTGTAATACTCCGTATTTATAAGTCTTGGGGTACTCTATCGAGTAGCCCTTACTCGTCGAGTAAGGGTAAGTTGCGAAATAAAATAGTTTCTGACTGTTGGGTACTCGATCGAGTAGCTGGGGTACTCGATCGAGTAAGGGGTACTCGATCGAGTACCTTGGGTACTCGATCGAGTGTCCTAGTTTTACGGGAGTTTTCTCGGGTTTTGTTAATTATTCGATTAAGGTATTTAAACATATTCGTCATTGTTTTAATTCACTTTTACAAAACCTAAAACCCTGTTTAAGAGAGAAAGCGACCAGTTCATCTTCCTAATCGCATTCTTAGCAATTCCGGAGTTCGACGGTCGGTTCTTGTTGTTTTTCGTGTCATTGGATTCCTTGCGTCGAGGGTAAGCTTTTAACATAATTTTTATAATGTTTTGTTGGGATTGGTTAAACCCTAATTTAGAGATTGGGGGTTTTATGAGTAGTAAGTGATTGGTAGTCTTTATGTGTTATGTGTTAGGAGGAGGATTCGTAGAAGAGGCGTTTTGATACAAATTGTAGATACCGTCTCATTGTTGTGCTTCCAGGTAGGATTTCCTACTCGGTATTAGTCCCATAATGGGATATTGGTGATGTGTTGTATTTGGTTGTTTGATATAATGACTGTGTTATGATTGTGGTTGTGTTTGTTGATGGTTCTCGAGATGCGTTCTCGGTTGAGTGGGGTCACTTGCGGGAGTGATCTCACGCCCTAGTTTCGCCCTTCGTGGAACCCGCCACGGAGGGGATGTGCACATTAATGGGACGGGGTTATCGCTCGTATGATGAGCGGGGCTTAGGTGGGAACGGCTGCGGTCCCCCATCGCGGCGGCGGTCCAAAGGACGATCAAGTATTGAGATGATGGGAGTTGGTGGTGTGTGTGTGTGTGTGTGTGGCGGTTCAAATTCGGTATCTGTTATCTTATTATTGTTATCTATATTGATTGTGTGATTAGTATCGACCCGGTGTTGTTTTGTAAACTGCGGTGATCCATTCGGGGATGGTGAGCGATATTGAGCGAGTATTGAGATGAGTACTTGGGATAGCCGGGATGCCACGACATGACGATAGGAGTCTTCCGCTGTAGCCTTAGTTTATTTTACATTTCATTAGAATGTCATTTGAGAATATTGTATCGTACTTTGGTTTGGTTTTGAGGATTGTATTTATTCATTAAACTATTTATAATAAATGTTGTTTCTTTTTTTGTCTATTTGATTATCATACCTCGGCGTAGAGATGGTGATGTCTTCATACCTGAGTGGTCCTGGTAAGGCACTTGGAGTATGGGGGTGTTACAGTTTAATTATGAAATGAAATGTTTATTTTATATGTTACAAGCATGAAAATATTATTATAAATAATGACTTGTAAGAGTCGTATTCTTGTAGAAATGCCATATTACCATCGTACGTGCTTGACATACATTTTTGCCCCCGCTTGTTCTGTGCAGGAAGCACGAGTTTGACCTACTTGTGTTGTTCGCAAAGTACGGTTTTGGCCTACTTGTGTTGTTCGCAAGTACGGCTTTTGGCCACTTGTCTTTGTCCGGCAAGTGAGTCTTATCTTAGTCTTTCCGCCACTTTCGTGCTGTTCTGGCGATTGGGGTACTCGGTCTCCTTAGTAGTCGAGTCTTGGGTGTGTGCTGTGTTGGCGCACGTCGAATCGGGATGTACACCCGAGAATCTGCAGATTTAGACTAGGACCATATTATTATCGTAGTCCTACCCGCGGAAATTATAGTCTAAGAGTGATAAATGTCTTGCATTATTTGGATGGTTACTTTGGTCATATCTCCTTGAAATACATGCTCGTGGCTAAGTGGTCGTGTCTGTTTCCTTGTCTTTCTTCTCCATTTATTTATTGTTGCTTATGCCTTACCTGTTTATTCCATCGTTTCTTTATTCCTTGTTGGTTTAAACACGTATGATTCCATGTTTAGGTATGATTCGATTCACTCATGTCTTATCTAATATGATTGTTTGTTTATGTTCTTTGTTATGTTCGTTTCGACATATTGTGGCTGGGAGAACCATGAGTTACTCCCCACTAACTGAGGCGTTCATGTTTACATGAATGACAGGTGGTGAAGATGCTTACGTGGGGAAGACGTGTGGGCTAGTGAAAACTAAACCCTTGGGCCTTAGTTGCTAGTTTAGAAACCCCTTATATGTTTATTCGTGGGATATCTTTTCCCCGCTTTCTAGACTTAGGTTGTAATAACCTAAATTTGTCTATTATTGTTTTTGTTTCATTTCGTTTTTGGCGCCCGCGTGTTAATCTTTAACTAGTAATTTAAAAGTTTTTAAAATATCACTAATTTCCGCTTTAATTTATTAGTTATATTTTCCGCGTTATCGCGGGGTGTTACAGTTGGTATCAGAGCATATGTTGCTCCCGACGCACACACGTGTACCCCAAATTTAATTTGAACTTGACCTTGAATAATAAATGAGAGATGGGTAGACTTAAGGACCTAAGGTGGTAGTCTGTAGTGTGTTTGCTCTTTGTTAGGTTCTAACATGTTTGTTGATTGTCATTTTATAATTGTTGTGCCCTTGGATCAATGACCGTAAACTTACCAATGTGATGATCAAGATTTGGTTCCTATTGCCGAGGATTGAAGATTTGTTCAACTTTGAAGAATGCTTCTACTTCCTTGAAGATGTTTCTCGTTCTTTGTGTATCTGGCCTTATTCTTTATCTCTTGGTGTTATCCTCCTTCTAAACTCTCTTCTGTTTTACTTTGAAAGCTACTCTGTGCCCCCTAACTTGTCCTTTGTTCCTTACTTATCCTCCCTTAACGCCTTTTCATAGTACTCCTTCTTTTGAGGAATGTTGACCTTGGTTGGAAAATTTCACTTTTGAGGAGATTGTTTGTGTTTGACCCTTAATCCTGGTTTTGAGAGGATTTGATGTTGGAAAGACTTAGGTAGTGTGATGAGACATACTTAGTGATTCTTATACCTAGATCCTTGATGAAGTGAGTATATTTGATTGGTGGATTATGTGTGTCAAGTGTGAGTTGCATTTGTTACTAAGGTTATAGAACTTGGCTTTGTTGTTTATGTTTGGGATACTAGTGTCTAGTACTTGACTTAGAATGGATTAAATTGAATGGTGGATTTGAGGATGTAGGATTGACTAAGTAGGTTGAGTTTATGATTGGCTTTCGTAATCACTTTGGACATGAGAGTTTGATAATGTATATGTTACCATATGAGAAATGCTTATTGTGGGATTATTATTTGGTTTAAGTGAGTGATATTGATTACTACTTGAGGTGTGGTATAAGAGTGAGAGTAAGCTACATTGTTGGGAAGTCTTGGCACTTGTTTTAGTAACCAGAAAGGAAAATGGTATGGTTGACACCAATTGTTAGGTTAAAGAACATAGTTTTAATTTATGGTTTTAGAAACTTTGAGGTTGTATTGAGTACTTGAGATGACGGGGTGATGTTGTAGATGAGTGTAGTTCTGCTTTAGGGAATCCGTGATAAGTAAAAGGATAAAAGGACTCGAGATCCTATTGATTTTTCAGACTTTGGATTGGCATGTTACTACCTTGTATTGAAATGTGAACCTTGTGGAATATTTGAGGAACCTTTTCTTGGAGTTTAGAGCTTGGTATTGGGATTCTTGATTGAGGGTTTACTTTTCTGAGGAACCCATGGTTGACCCTAGTTGGATATGAGTATAGCTTTGTTGGAAACCTTGACCTTGATCTTGTGGAAATTGTTTGTGGATGTTTGAGGATTTGGAGTGAATTGCTTAGGATGAAGTAACATGAGTGTTTTGAAGAAATCCTTGGAAGTGTTGTGATTATGAGTTTTGTTGTTAGGAAGTTTTCGGAACCGTTTAGGATGATGTTGTGGTTTGAGATTTGAGTAACTGGCATTTACTTGTTGTCTAATTTCCCTTCTTCCTTGATTATAAGCGTTACCGTTCATACCTCTTTTCCTCGCTTCATCATGCTCCTCCCTTAAGTTGGATGCTAGCTACCTATAAAAACTCTACCTTTGACATTCTTATTGATTTGACTTCAATTCTTGCCCTATGAAATTCATCATAGCTCTTCTGATTAGTTAAGTTTGAATCCTTTTAGCATACTTACACCTATGATGTCTAAGTTACTTTTCTTTTCGTACAATTTCTAAATATTTCAAGCTACCAGTTTGATTCGTTGTTAAAAGTTGATGTTACTTTTGAAGAACCTTACCTATTTTAAAGATTAGGAAATGAAAATTTGATTTATTTCCCTATTCATTCCTTGAGTATAAACTCATTTATCATGATTTTAATTACTAAACTCGAGATTTCTTTAAATTTTTACCCAATTTCTGTTAACTTTGATCTATTTATGATTTCTTTGTCAAAGTTTGATATTACACTTTCAGAAATTTGACTCCCTTTTGAGTTTAAAGGTGAAACCTTCATTCTTATTTTGGCTTTTGCAAAAGAAAGTTTGAGTAGATTACCTTTTCTTTTGATTTTAACGTTGATCGGATGTTAGAACTCGTTATTAGAGACGTTTAATAACTTGTTCTACGCTTGTTGGCGAATGGTTTTTGTTTAAATTTATCCCTCACTTGGAAAGTTAGCGTCCTTCTGTGCACGACAAGAGCAATTTCGTTCCATGAATGAGACTTACACTTTTGAAGACTCTTCATTAATATTTTTGAAATTATTTTGATTTTGATTTATGCAAATAATTTAATTTTCGATCGGGTACTGTCGGAAAATTTTATTTGAAACTTTTGAAAGAATTTTAATTCTCACGATAAGTAACCTTTTAATGTTTTGGTTACCGACTTTAAAAGTTCAGTTTTATTTTATAACCTTTCTTTTCTACCTTCAAGTTTCGAGGACGAAACTTTTTAAAAGATGGGGTGATTGTAACACCCGCGAATTTCCCATTTTGACATTTAAAATTTATTAAACCGTTTGAATTACTTTATTAAATAATTTTGAATTATTCAATTTAATTAATTTTATGTCAAACACGATTTTTATAAACGTATTATATAAAAGCTCATTTTTATAAAAATACGCATTAAATTATATTCTTGAGGCATAATTTATATAAGAATAGATGTATACATATTTTTGGTCAGTTAATAATAGTGACAGTAATAATATTAGTTTCCGTCTAGCAATAGACCGTCACATTTTCATATGTAAGACTATCCTTAATCTCGACCAATCAAAATTCAACAACACTCATACACCTACTCACTCACACCCTACATTATTATTATTATTATTATTATTATTATTATTATTATTATTATTATTATTATTATTATTATTATTATTATTATTATTATTATTATTATTATTATTATTATTATTATTATTATTATTATTATTTGATGGGGCATATTCTGCACCCGCTGACCGAGTCAACATATTGAGCAAGGTCAAAGATATCCACAAAGAAGTCAACACCTTGACAAACTTAACCGACGCAAATGCGGACCCGGTCGGCTGTCACTGGGTCTCGGCTAGGCAACTAGCTAGCCGGGATACACATCCGCGTACTCACATCCAAGACCCCTCGGCATGGAGTCAACAGGGCCCGCCGGCCTGCCATGGGTCCCTCGGCCGAGGGTAGAACAGTCTTTCCACCTGCTCTGCCACTTGGCCACTACGTGACAAAAGGTGAAAGTCTATAAATACTCCTCAACCCTCATTGAGGAAAGGATCCAAAAACAAGCTAATAATCCACAATTAACTGCACAAACTCCCTTATCTCTCTACAATATACTTTGCCAAATAACACACAACTTAATCCCTTTAAGTTTACTGACTTGAGCGTCGGAGTGAGTTCGCTCGGTACCAAGCCGAGCCCTCAGTTTATTCATTGTTTCAGGAGAGGCCGAAAGGAAGAGTCAAGCAAAGTCATCATTCTACAAGCTTACGTGGTAACAAATCCTGCTCCGGAATTACACCCGGAACAATTGGCGCCGTCTGTGGGGACCTCAATACGAAAAGCTAGTCAAATCCCTTACAAAAAAAACAAAACAAAACCCACCCAGCAAGCTAAGAAGATGTCAAAGCAACAAGAAGTAATTGTGAGCGACGAAACTGCATTCTATCAGGATGACACGATCCATATATTCGAGATTGGGCGGTCCCCACAAGCCGAGTCATTCAACCGCGTACGGGATGCCCATACTACCGCACCGCCGCCCACCGCCAAGTCAATGTCATGGGACATGTGGTCGATGCAAAGCCAAAAGCGTTCCTGGACCTGATGGGTAATACGCCGATCACCCCCGCCGCAACGACGGTGATGGCAGCACACCCGCAGGTGACCAGGGCCCATAAAGTGACTCCGATCAACTTGAACGGAGCAATACAATGAGCTGAGCATGCAAGGACCCAGGCGGTGCCCGTGGTGTCAGTGGCAGACCAAAGTCCTTCCCCACCTCGCGGGAGGACAGCGTCGCCGCGGCAACAACGAGGCCACCCCCGAAGAAATGAAGAAAGAAGTTTGACTCTCCAAAGTCAGACAACAAGAAGCCCTTCCCGCCACGGGGAGAGAAGCCGGACAAGGGTTGCGAGGAGCCGATCGCCGCGTGTCATTCGACACATGGTCAGACAGCCCCTCAGTGCCTATGTCCTCGGAGTCTCCGTGCCGACCAAACTGAAGCTGCCGTCCCTATCATACAAAGGGGACAGTGACCCTACCGACCACGCCGAGGCTTTCGAGTCTTACATGTCGGTATGGGAACAGCCTGATGAGGTATGGTGCCGAGTCTTCCCAACAACCCTGCATGGGATTGCCCAGAGTTGGTACAAGGGGCTGCCTAATGGTTCGGTATACTGCTACGCCGACCTAAGGGATAACTTCATAGCCCAGTACGCCTGCAACAGGAGAAGGGTTGTGGAGACATCGGATCTGCTCACTATCCGATAGGGGGAGGACGAGTCTCTACGAAGCTATGTGAAGAGGTTCGATGCAAAAGCTCAGCAGTTCCGCGAGCTGAACACCAAACTGGCGGCCTTCGCACTGATGAAAGGCCTCCCGAAAGGCGAGCTCAAAAATGAGCTGATCAAGTGCGAGGTCCTCAACCTGGACTCCGCCAGAAAAGATGGCGGACCAAGCCGTAAAGGTGGAGGATTACCACAAGACCTGGGTAGGCCACGGTGAAGTGGGCACCAAGAAAGGAGGAGCCAGGGAGAATATCGATGAAGGTCGCCGTGACATGAATAGGTCACGGCCTGAAAGATCTAACAGGAAATAGAGCTCGGCGGGCGCCGGGGGGAGTTCGGGACCATACACCCAGAAGAGGTATCACGGTCTCACCCCCTGGTCAAATCACCGGCCGAGGTCTATGCCCTGAGCAAGAATGAAGGGCAGAAGTGGGCAAGACTCCCCAAGACGAGGGCGGAGGGCGACGCAAACCAATTTTGCGATTACCACGGCCAGCCCGGCCATAAGACCGACGACTGTCGGCATCTGAAGAACGCCATCGAGGAGCTAATCCGGAAGGGGGCCTCGGCAAGTACGTAGGCTGGGGCCCCGAAACGAGCTCCGACGGGGCGAACAGAAATCGCATATTCCAGAGGATGGGAGTGATCCAGGTGGTTATCGGAGGAAACGAGAACGGAGGATCGGCTAATGGGCACAAACGGCACCTAAATGAGCTTTACCAAGCCATCAACTTTGTGCCCACCACAACAGTCCCCGCTTCCACCGTCCCCGATATAACCATCGGAAAGAAAGACTACGAAGGAGTCGTAGCCCCGCACAGCGACCCGCTGGTAGTCCACCTGGACATATCCAACCACTTGGTTAAGAGGTGCCTAATTGATACAGGCGCCTACACAAACATCATGTTCGGGGGAATGCTTCCTCGGCCTCGGTCTCAAGATTGAGGACCCGAGTCCCCGAACCAACCCACATGTACAGCTTCTCTGGGGGCGGCTGGTACCCACTGGATCAATCAGGGTTGCCGGTGATGTTCGGCGAGGCGGATGCGGCCAAAAACGTTTTATCTGAGTTCGTGGTCATTGATGGTTCATCCGCCTACAATGTTCGATAGGCCGGGTTACTTTAAGCGAGGCCGATCTTTGTAATGTCCATCCGGGCCCGACAACGATGTATGTCTCGGACCGGGGGGGAGGCACAAAAGCTCGTCTCAAAGGACGAGAGAGACGAAATTATCAATGTCCAAATATCTCGCCAGGGTGTAACATGCTATCCCTCAAAGTGGCGAAGAAATCAGAGAAGGGGAAGAACCCATCCTGATGACAGGAGGGTGATCCGATGAGCACCAACAACGTCAGCATGGTCGAGGGAGCCGAGACCGAGCAAGTGGAGATTGACCCGGGGCGCACCGTAATCGCGGTGTCGGCCTGGAGCCAAAGTTCGAGCCGACCTCCTAGACCTGCCGAGAAAGAACAAAGACGTCTTCGCGTACTCGGCCCGCCGAGATGCCGGACGTGAGCCGAGAGGTGATCGTTCACAAGGCCGAACGTACTCTCCAACGCTCGCCCTGTCAGCGAGAAGATGAGGAACTCCTCGGCCGAAAAGGATGACGCCATCAAGGCCGAGGTAGATAAACTATTAGAGGCGGACTTTATCATGCCTTGTACTTACCCTGAGTGGCTAGAGAATGTTGTAATGGTGAAGAAGTCATCAGGGGGGTGGAGGATGTGTGTTGATTTTACAAATCTTAATAAAACATGCCCTAAAGATTGTTATCCCTTGCCTCGAATAGATAGTTTAATAGACGCAACGGCAGGCTACACTATGCTGAGCCTGCTCGACGCCTTCGCAGGGTACCATCAGGTATTCATGGCCGAAGAAGACATGCCTAAGTGCGCATTCATCACCATACACGGCACATACATGTATAAAATGACGCCGTTCGGTTTGAAAAACGCTGGCGCAACTTACACTAGGCTGGTGGACAAAGTGTTTCAAGATCAAAAAGGGCGAAACATCGAGGCTTACGTCGACGATGCTATTGTAAAAAACAAGTCTGACAGCGAGCACTTGGCCGACTTGAGCGAAACATTTTGTTCACTAAGGAAATACAAGATGAAACTTAACCCAATGAAATGCAACTTCGGTGTCCGGGCAGGTAAGTTACTCGGCGTACTTGTCAGCGCCAGGGGAATTGATGCCAATCCAGAGAAAGTCCAAGCAATACTGGACCTACCGGAGCCGGGGAAATGAAAAGAGGTTATGATGTTGACCGGGAGGATGGCGGCTCTCGCCCGTTTCATCTCTCGGTCAGCCGACAAAAGCACCCCATTCTTCAAAGTGTTGAAGGGGAATAAAGACTTCAGTGGGGAGGAACAGAGCACGACTTTCGGGCAAATCAAAGCTCATCTTCAAACTCTCCCGACCCTGTCCGTGCCGATGCTAGGGAGACGCTATATCTATACATAGCGATTACCTCGGCCACGGTCGATCTTAAAATCATCGAGAAGAAGACAAGCAAGAAACACCAATCTACTTTGTCACCATACACTCGCTACCCGCCGATAGAAATTACCCACTGATTGAAAAAGCAGCCTTTGCTATCGTCGTTGCCGCAAGGAAACTGAAACCTTACTTCGATGCGCATCCTGTGACGGTCTTAACCGACCAACCATTGGAGAAAACATTGGAAAAATTTGAACAATCCGGCAGGCTCATCAAATGGGCAGTAGAGCTATCCGGCTTCGGCATTCAATACAGTCGAGGCCCTCGATAAAGGGGCGCACTTGCGGACTTCTGGCCGAGTGCACATACCAAGAAGAATCCCAGCTCGGCGTATGGGAAGTATATACCGACGGGTCCTCTACGGCAAACAGGTTCGAGAGCCGCGCATCCTTATCATCAGCCTAAACGGGGACGAGTTTGAGTATGCCTTGAAATTTACCTTCTCGGCCTCAAACAACGAATCCGAATACGAGGCGGTGATAATCAAGTCGAGCTAGCTAGAGTCTGGGGCGAACACATTGTGTTGAAGATAGACTCACTATTGGTGACTAACCAAATCAGAGGAGAGTATGAGGCTCGAGACGATGGGATGGTAAGATACCCGGAAAGAGTAAAAGGCGACACCGCAAAATTAAAATCTTTCCAAATCCAATGCATCCCAGTGTCCGAGAACAACCGAGCCGACGCTCTCTCAAACTCGCCGTTCAACCATCAAGAATGTCACCAACCGTCTTTGGTGGATATCGAGAATGCTAAAAGCATCACTGAGACCATCGGCATGGTGGGCGACATAGAAGCCGAGACAACGTGGATGACTCCGATAATGAAATACAAACTAACAAAAGAGTTACCGGAGGACCGCAGTCTCTCTCAGAAGATAAAGAGGATCGCCGCAAGATACTTGGTGTTCGAAGGAGAACTATACAGAAGGTCTGTGATAAGACCACTTTTGAAATGTGTCGGCCCAGCCGACATGGAACTCACACTGACAGAGATTCACGAAGGCATCTGTGGACATCACATGGGGGCAAGAACTCTAGCCCACAAAGCTCTCCGAGCCGGCTACTTCTGGCCTACCATGCTTGAAGATTCCAGAACTAAGACCAATAAGTGCAAGAATTGTCAGATGCATGCTCCGGTGATACATGCACCTTCCCGAGACTTGCAGCCAGTACTTAGCCCCCTACCATTTGGACAGTGGGGGATGGATTTATTAGGGCCATTTACAACGGCCTCCGGAGGAAGGAAGTACCTGATCGTCGCCGTTGATTACTTCACCAAATGGGTCGAAGTCGTCGCAAGATGACACTGCCAAGACCACGGCAGCCGTAAGAAAGGTGATTTGGGAGAACGTCATAACTCGTTTTGGGTTACCCCAAGTCATGGTATTTGACCACGGCCGAGAGTTTTGGAGTGACACGATGATGAACTGGCTAGAAGAACTCGGTATCAAGTTTGCATACTCCTCCGTCTGCCACCCTCAGAGCAATGGGCAGGCGGAGGCAGCTAATAAAACAATCCTAAACGGGCTAAAAAAGAAGGTTGAAGATCTAAAGGGAAGGTGGGCTGATGAACTACCCGGCGTCCTGTGGTCCCTTAGAACCACGGAGAAAGAAGCAACGGGATACGATCCATTCCACCTTGTCTATGGTCCAAGCCGTCCTACCAATTGAAGCATCGGTGCCGACATTCAGAACGCAAACCTTTAACCCAATCAAAAATGAGGAAGGCCCGAGAGCCTCCTAGACACTGGTCGAAGAAAGTCGAGACACGGCATGTTCTCAACTTAGCCGTTTACCAAAACAGAATGAGAAGAGCCTACAACCGAAGGGTCCACAAAAGGGACTTAAGAGTAGGAGATCTAGTCCTAAGAAAGTCGGCCGCCACCAACAAAGGAAACATCCATGGCAAGATGACGGCCAACTGGGAAGGACCCTACAAAGTGGTTGAAGAAATGAGGCCGGGTACATACCGGCTGACAGACATGGAGGATGTGCCTCTAATGAGCCACTGGAACACCGACAACCTTAGAAAATACTTCATATAGCGGCAGAGGTGTCCGAGACCGTTGTGGGCACCCCAACGCATGATTATATCTAATGAAAAGTGTTCCAAGTTTTCCATCAAAATGAAGAATTCCCCTCCATAGTCCTACCAAAGTAGACGCCGCGGCCAAAGCGAGGCAGTCACTCCCGAAGTACAAAAGCGTATAAGAACTGTTGAGACGGAAATCAGTCAAAACGTAAACTCGGTTGCCTCGGCCAAAGCCGGGAGTGACGAGGGAAACGCGACTTGCCCACAGCAGTTGTTACTCGCCACAACGACCAACATGCTTAGGAACGTATAAGTACGGTTGAGAAACGCAAGTCGGACGCCTCGGCCAGGCCGAGAGTGAAAGAGGAAGCGATCAACACGTCTACAGATACGAACGCTGTAGCGCCGTAACCCTGATTACCTCGACCAGACCGAGAGTGACGGGGACACAACGACCGATATGCTAACATGTTCACAACGGCGGTTGGGAAACGCAAATCTGACCGCCTCGGGCGGTGGAGGAAGCGACCGACACGCCAACATGTTTAAAAACGTTAAGTACAGTTGAGATACGCATTCTAAGTGCCTCGGCCAAGCCGAAGGCAGAAACGGGAAAAAGCGCTCAATTAATAACGAAAGAAGACAACTCAGAAGAAAATGAGATAAAGACCTCGGCCAAGCCGGAGGCAAAATAAACAAACTCTTATTAAAGTATTTACAGGTAATACAAGAAAGAAGTCGAAGGCCGTCCCCATTGGGATAGCCTAAACACAACCTACCAAGAGTTTACAAAAAGAGAAGGAACCGCAAAAGGTTACAAACATAAGACATTAAGTGCCAAAAGATGGCAGGGAGGAAAGGCTCAATAGTTGGCCCCCGAACAGCTGAAGCTATCCGAGATGTCGGGTGAATCTGGTGACGACCGCCCGTCTCCCTATGCCATTTTTCGCTCGCCATCGGCGGCGATAACATCACCATCGATGGGCGACCCGGGAGCCGACTTGGCGGCTTCACCGCCTTTGCCCTCTCGGCTTCCTCTCTCGCCGCCTTCACCTTTTCGGCAAAGATGCCACCTTCTTCGCGACCTCCTCGGCGGCTTTCTTCGCCTCTGTCTCCTCCGCATGACCTTTTGCTCCGCAGCGCCCGCCTTATCATCAAGCGGTGGTCAAATTTTTGCCACGGGAAGGAGCCGTCAGAAATTGCTCTCTGATTACTTCCCGGTAGCTTCTTCGGCCTGGTCCCGTGTTGGGCGCACATGTTAGGGATGACGTCGGTTTGGAGCGTCTCAATGTCCTCCTCCCCCTCGGGCGAGGATTGACCTTGTGTTCTTGTGTGCCTTCGACGAGCCAAATACGAGAGACTTCCATTCTTCCCTCTTCTTAACAGCAAAGTCGAAAGCAGGCTGAAGCTTATCCCGCTCCTCCCGCAGCTTAGCGGCGTCAGCCTCCGCAGCCTCAACCTTGGCCCTCTCGGCTAGGACCGCCTTCTCAGCATCCTCCCTGAGCTTTCGCTCAGCGAGGAAATCATTTTCGGCGGCCTGAAAGTCCTTCTTCGCCTTCTCGTCCTCTTGCTTAGAAGCATCAAGCTCAAGCCTAAGCCGTTCAAGCGCAGGAGCAGCTTCAGCCATGACCTTTTCTTGCTCCATAATGTGAGCACCGGCCACGTCAGCCCACTTCACCAGCATCTTCCTAATCTGGGCGGGGGAAGGCTTCGGGGAGGAGGAGACGACGGCAGCATTCTTATCACCCGTCTGCATAGGCCGCTTCTCTAATAGCCATTTAGAGGGACCGGTAGACGGCGGCGGTTGATCTACAAAAAATTCGGATAAAGCATCCATGTCAACATTTATTAACATACCAGAGAGCCTGTCATCAGGAACGCCTAATGAACCAGCTAAATCTGAGCCACAGGTTAGATCTGTACCAGGCTTGGCCTTCTTGGTTGGAGGACCCATTTCTTTGCCGACCTCGGTAGCAGTAGCAGCGGCAGCAGCAGACGCTGTCTCTTTTCTCTTACGTAAAAGAGGAGATTCCTCTGCAACGGTGACCTCCTCTTCAACATCAACAACGACCACCACCTTCTCCTTTTGGACTGCAGGGATTGAAGGTTGAACTGAAGTTGACGCCATCGCCGCCGTAGACATTGCTCTTGGCTTTCGGCGCGGCACGTTACCCGCGATCTTCCTCTGAGCCGCCCCCGCATCCAAAACCTTCAACTGCTGATCCATGAGTTCGGTTGGGGCCGGTCTGCGATCGCGTGCCGCGGCCTTAGGATGCAACTCAACAACTCTCCTGTTCTTGTCAAGTCCCAACCTCTCGAGGACGTCACCGACGATTCGGCCAAAGCGGCCGCAAAAGGAAACGAAGCAAGAGTTAAGTAAAAGAAATAAATCAAAGTTCAAAAACAGAAACATTAAAAGCAGAGATGGGCCTCACACCGACCCCACTCACCCTGTTCGAGGGCCGGTATGAGGCCGACATGGCAGAGCAGCTCATCCTGAAGAATGATCTGCGTCGGGGGCATCCATCCCTTCGGCGTCCCATCCTTCTCAGCCTCAAACAGCTTCATTGCCCGCCTTTCGTCCTCATTGAGATGGACCTTCGAGGCGTCCATCTTAAGCTTATTCCGGGAAACATATTTCTCACGCTCCCCCCGACTCTCACACCGCAAATTGACACGGTGTTGGAAGGATCGGGGAAGTGGATAATCCTCCGGAACCTCGACGTATACCCACCGCCCCTTCCAGTCCTTGCAAGAAGTAAGCTTAGAGACGGTGATATAACCCGGCTCAGTCTGTATGCTATACCACCCCGTGCCACCCACGACATTCTGTCGAAGGTGGTGAAGCCGGCGAAAGAGGTTCACCGTTGGGACCTCCCCTTTGAAAAGACACAACCATACAAAACCAAAAATCGTCCTGATGGCCAACGGATGCAGTTGGGCCATGGCGACGTTCATGGCTTTAATAATGGCAACAACGTACTCATTCAGAGGAAACCGGAGCCCATACTCCAGGTGTCTGATGTATACGCCGATACAACCCGGGGGAGGGCAACAGACGGCCTGACCCTCTTTAGGAATAACAATCTTATACTCCCCGCCGAAGGATAAATGATGTTCAAAAATTCAGAACCGAACAACCGGCGAACTTGTTTGTCGTGGCACGATCAAGACCGATCTTACAGCGTCGCGCGTGATCCAAGAGATGCGGCCTCTCCTCATCGAAATGAGCCCTTTCCTCATCATCACCGTCATCACCATCATCATCATCATCATCATCCTCGAAATCCTCCAAATATTTTGGATCAATCTCGGAGAAAGCGGCTGGGACCCCAACGGTTAACGGGGTGACAACCAATGCCTCCTCTTTATCGTAGCGACGACGGGGAACCCCGTGTAAATACTAGGTCCAAATAAAGAAAGACATGACAACAAATACTTAACAAATAAAAGTTGAAAAATTTGTTTGTTTACCTTGGAAAAGTGTTACGCCGAGTAGCGCTTTGAAGACTAGAGAGAAGTTTCGTCAAAGAAGGCTAGAGAGAAGAAATTTTTTTTTTTTTTTCGAGAAAGTGAATTTTTGGCGGCCAAAATCGGGGCTAATTGCTCTATTTATAGAGCAAAGCCCATGAACGGACCAATCGAGCAAAGCCCATGAAGCGTCAACCAATCAACGCCGAGCCACGTGTCAAGCATGCGGCCATGGAATGTCAATCGACAAACATTACAAAACTTCTTCAACACGTTCCTTGACGAAATGCCAATCGACGTATCTTCTTCAACACGATCCTTGGTATCTACATGCCAAACGGCCCATTGTTCAAACGAGCTTGGCAAAGACCGGCTGGGGCAATCAAAAGCACACGGCACTCACAACCTCGGTCTCGGCCAGCGCCATTTTCTTTTCCACATTTGATGCCCTTTACACATCCATGTGGAGGGGGATACTGATGCGGCTGAGCGAGAACCAAGCCGAGGAAGAATAAGCCGGGGAAGAAATTTCAACTTGCGCAGAATACGCTCAACACTCATCGAAGGTCCATACCACGGCATAGACTACACCGGGGCAAATTGATGGGGCATATTCGCACCCGCCGACCGAGTCAACATATTGAGCAAGGTCAAAGATATCCACAAGAAGTCAACACCTTGGACAGACCCTAACCGACGCAGCCCGGTCGGCTGTCACTTGGGTCTCGACTAGGCAACTAGCCAGCCGGGATACACATCCGCGTACTCACATCCAAGACCCCTCGGCATGGAGTCAACAGGGCCCGCCGGCCTGCCATGGGTCCCTCGGCCGAGGGTAGAACAGTCTTTCCACCTGCTCTGCCACTTGGCCACTACGTGACAAAAGGTAAAAGTCTATAAATACTCCTCAACCCTCATTGAGGAAAGGATCCAAAAAACAAGCTAATAATCCACAATTAATCTGGTACAAACTCTCTTATCTCTCTACAATATACTTTGCCAAGTAACACACAACTTAATCCCTTTAAGTTTACTGACTTGAGCGTCGGAGTGAGTTCGCTCGGTACCAAGCCGAGCCCTCAGTTTGTTCATTGTTTCAGGAGAGGCCGAAAGGAAGAGTCAAGCAAAGTCATCATTCTACAAGCTTACGTGGTAACAAATCCTGCTCCGGAATTACACCCGGAACAATTATTATTATTATTATTATTATTTTTATTATTATTATTATTATTATTATTATTATTATTATTATTATTATTATTATTATTATTATTATTATTATTATTATTATTATTATTATTATTATTATTATTATTATTATTATTAATATTAATAATAATAATAATAATAATATTATTATTATTATTATTATTATTATTATTATTATTATTATTATTATTATTATTATTATTATTATTATTATTATTATTATTATTATTATTATTATTATTATTACTACTACTACTACTACTTTATTAATGTTGTTGTTCACGTCCCCACACTCCTACCTCCTTCTTCTTCTTTTTGCGAAAATGCAGCAGCAGCAACAGAGACACAAACAACCCGTACCATCACCATTTTCGCCCCTTTCAAACCAAGATCTCTCCCTTATTTCTCAACCAAACTCCATTATTTTTTTACCATTAGCTTCCTCGTCCTTTCCTCGTTCTTTTAAGGTAAGAACGCTTATGTTTTGACTTAGTTTCGAAAAGGGCAATTTATGACAACTCGGTTTTGTGACTCATGTGACTCGTTTTTCCTCCTTTTTAGTTGAAGATTGAAGATAGGCTCGTGTTATAGACGTTTTTACTCGGGAATTCGAGGAGTTAAGGTAACTGTGATAGGTTACTCGACAAAACGTCGGGAAACTCGCCCTTCTTACTCGGCTTTGTCTTTGTTTATCGTAAAGTTTAAGTCTTTATTGTGTTCGTCATGGATGGGGTTGATTTTATGATGCTCGAGGTCAGTTAATATGGCTGGTTTTTGGGTGTCTTCGTGGTTTGTCCCATAGGGAGTAGTCGGGCATGGTGTTGTCAAACATAGGCTGTCGATTCCTTTTGTGCGAGTAAATGGGCATCTTGCTTGCTGATTTTCTGGGTTTACTTATGGCAGGAATTAGGTGGTGTTTATCCTTGTTATAGTCGTACTCTTTCCGTCTCGAATTTGCCTTTCGTTGTTTGTCTGAAATCGTGCATTTGCTGGGCTGCTCACCCCTGTCTTATCCTCCGTCTTACTGCTTTTGTTTGCTGTTTTGGAACGGATTAAACGGTCCCTCGGATTGGTTTTCCTGCTAGTGTCTTTACACTAATGTCGTCACATGTGTACTCGACATTTTCCGCTTGAAAAACTCGATTTTTGGACTGTTGGAGCCCTGTTTTTATACCGTGTACATCATTGCTTTATCCCTGGTTTTGGGGGCTATTTTACTTGCAGGTGAATCGGGTTGATT
Organism: Silene latifolia; assembly: GCF_048544455.1. Classification (NCBI taxonomy): domain Eukaryota; kingdom Viridiplantae; phylum Streptophyta; class Magnoliopsida; order Caryophyllales; family Caryophyllaceae; genus Silene; species Silene latifolia. The sequence goes on from NC_133538.1 coordinate 174,712,031, forward strand.
TGGGTGATAAAGGATGGTTAGTATGTATGGTGAATTGTGTGCATAAACATATACATCCGCCTCAAGCATGTCATATGTCCGTCTTTTGGTTACATGGTATTTTTTGTCGGTTGAGTATTGGTGAGAAATGGTGGGTTTGCTGGCTGTCCGTGGGCCTGGCATAGGCGGCTGGGTGGCTGTGGTGGCTAGTCGTGGGCTGGCGGCACAGCCACGGCCTAGCCACGGCTCGTGGTGATCCCGTGTAGTAGTTGGCTAACTAGATGGATGTGTTTATTTTTGATGCACTTTGTTGTGCTTAAATTTTGGGCTCACCACAAATTAGTATTTGGGCTCACACCCCTTTTAATTGTTGGGCTCACTTTCTTATGTTTTTCGGACTCACTTTCTTACATCATTTGGACTCACTACCTTTGTATTTTTAGGCTCATTTTGTCAGTTGTATTGGATTTGTTTGTATTCCGTAAATTTTCACATGACGTAAATTTCTCGTTACCGCTAGTTATATTTTATTACCCGGCATTGTTTAATTATGAAATGAAATGTTTATTTTATATGTTACAAGCATGAAAATATTATTATAAATAATGACTTGTAAGAGTCGTATTCTTGTAGAAATGCCATATTACCATCGTACGTGCTTGACATACATTTTTGCCCTGCTTGTGTTGTTCTGGGAAGCACGAGTTTGACCTACTTGTGCTGTTCTGGCAAGTACGGTTTTGGCCTACTTGTCTTTGTTACGCAAGTACGGCTTTTGGCCACTTGTCTTTGTTCCGCAAGTGAGTCTTATCTTAGTCTTTCCGCCACTTTCGTCTTTTTCGCGATTGGGGTACTCGGTCTCCTTAGTAGTCTAGTCTTGGGTGCGTGCTGTGCTGGCGCACGTCGAATCGGGATGTACACCCGAGAATCTGCATATTTAGACTAGGACCGTATTATTATCGTAGTCTTACCCGGGGAAATTATAGTCTAAGAGTGATAAATGTCTTACATTATTTGGATGGTTACTTTGGTCATATCTCCTTGAAATACATGCTCGTGGCTAAGTGGTCGTGTCTGTTTCCTTGTCTTTCTTCTCCATTTATTTATTGTTGCTTATGCCTTACCTGTTTATTCCATCATTTCTTTATTCCTTGTTGGTTTAAACACGTATGATTCCATGTTTAGTTATGATTCGATTCACTCATGTCTTATCTAATATGATTGTTTGTTTATGTTCTTTGTTATGTTCGTTTCGACATATTGTGGCTGGGAGAACCTTGAGTTACTCCCCACTGACTGTGGCGTTCATGTTTACATGAATGACAGGTGGTGAAAATGCTTACGTGGGGAAGACGTGTGGGCTAGCGAGAACTAAACCCTTGGGCCTTAGTTGCTAGTTTAAAAACCCCTTATATGTTTATTCGTGGGATATCTTTTCCCCGCTTTCTAGACTTAGGTTGTAATAACCTAAATTTGTCTATTATTGTTTTTGTTTCATTTCGTTTTTGGCGCCCGCGTGTTAATCTTTAACTAGTAATTTAAAAGTTTTTAAAATATCACAAATTTCCGCTTTAATTTATTAGTTATATTTTCCGCTTTATCGTGGGGTGTCACACAAATCGTGATAGAAACAACTTCCAATTTTATAGTAAAGATACAATCATATCATATAGGATTTTTTTTTCTCACCTTTTACTATTATGAAGGTGAACTTGTGATACCATATCACACTCGTTTTGATGCATATAAATGTCTTCACATTATTGTTCCCAATATTGAACAAAGTACTAATACTTTGGTCATAATTTCTAGGTTATGTTACTTTACATTCATTGAACTTATTCAAAGAATTTCTCTTCTTACCTTATTAAGTAGATAACAAGTATCTACCTAGTTGGTTGGTAAAAGAGATGAAGAAGTAATAACCCCTTTTGATTGAAATTGTATTCGACCATACCGTTCAAAGTGTAAGTAGGGCGAATATCTTGCTATATTCATAATCCTTTTCTAGAAAGAAGTCTTCAATTAATCTTGCTTTGAATACAAGATTCACACATACCAAGAGATTCTCAATCAAGTGGTTTGGTACACTAGTCAAAACTAGTCTATATGAGCAATTTCAATCGAAATCGAGAAATAATGGGGTTCACCAATTTGAGTCTTATACAATATGTATGACATTGATTTTAGTTTGAATATAATTACCTTGATTTGTATGGTTTCACCATAAAATTAATCGTGGTATGCAAGGGTGTAACACTTGTTTTAATTGCATAATGGTAAAACCCTTTACCTTTTGTGCAAAACTACAAATTATATTCTTATTTAGATATATTATACATCATAACAATTATGAGGTATATACCTAAATAGAAAACTAAAATGAGTACACTACAACATTCACATGTTCATTGTGAAATAACAACTACCCTAGTTCCATTCATGCAAAAAATTTTGAACTTACTCTTGCTAGTCGTCGTACGATTATTCAATGTTAGGATTCTAAGGATTTACCCTCGGATTGTATAAACACATCCTCCTCTAAATACTCATTTAGAAAGGTGGTTTTGACAACCTTTTGCTATATTTTATAATCATGAAATGTGGGATTTTCTAACATTGTTCACAAATTAGTATCAAATCGTTATGACGTGATAAGTCGCAAGAAGGCTATGTCAATGTCGTACATATTTTAGTAGGAATATGTTGGTGTCACACAACCAACTTCCTGATCTTTACTTATTTAGAAATTCGTCTCTATCTTAGTGTCTAACATCCTCTCTTTCGAGTCTAGTTCTATCCTTAACAATTAAGATAGATACTTTACATCTTATTGCTCCCACTCACTTTAAGAATTTCTACTTGATGAAGACTTATCTTCATATAAATTCCTAGTTAATTCTTCACAAGAATCACTTTTAAAGTGGTATTCGGTTAATCAAAATTTCTCACAAATTAATTTACCAATTTTACATTGTCATGTGCTTAACAACTTAAGTGTTTGATGACAAGTGAATTGTTTGAGCAATAAGACTTTTGAACCATGGATGCATAGAATATATTATCAAAACATATTTTGATCAAGTACTACTTCCATTCATTTCTTCACAAGAAAATATAGGTATGTTAGGAATTTTAAGATGTTAATACTATAATTGCATAGGACGATGTCCTATCGAATTCTATGGAATAAAACGATTCCTATGGATCTAATCCGTAACCTAAGATACGGTTCATTTTATAAAGAGATCATTTTAGTAATAGTGGTTTAATGGAGATTCGTGTTAACAATCGAAGATAAATCATATATGAGTAGGAGCGATAATAAAGAACAACATAAACAACGAAATAATGGGAATAAAAACAAACCTCCATCGTTATTTTTAAAACATTTAAGCATGTTTTAGCATTTATATAGTGACCTCTACCCAACTATTATAAATGATCCCGAGATCCAAATTCATAACAACTTGGGCACGGTGAGCCGAGTCATCCCTTATTAATATAATTTGGTGGATTAACTCTTTAATCGATTCTACTTCTAGAACTCTCGGTCGATAAAATTACTCTAATATTTATCTTTAGCCCGGAACATATGCGACTACGGTCACGAATACTTCAGTTGAGCTCAATCCAAATTTCGATGTAATAACATTTTATCACCCACTTACCTAATGTAACAAGGTTTGTATTACAGTGAAGCCGGTTTAACTCCCTTATTAAATTGGGGCTCTTGGTTCTACTATTTGGTAAGGCTAATTCTCAATTATTATTTTAGCGAGAGGTCATGTCAATTATTATCTATCACGTTTTAAGTGAACTAAAGCGGTGAACTACGATAATTATAATTGACACGGTCGATGACTCGATAAATGATATGCATGAGTAGTTATGACGATTTGGCTATGCATGCAAACATATAAAACAAATGTAAAGCATAAAGATAAAATCCTAGTATGGCCTTCCTAAAATAGTAAATCAAATAAACTATTTAAAAATTCAGAAATCAACTCCTTTGGTCCCTTGAACTTCATTTGGCACGCACTTCAAGGCAACACGTCTTTGACGGACCGCCTTCTTGAATGGTACCGTATTCAACGAACCCCGGAATGAATAAATTACATAACTTTTCTACTTTATACAATATAAAATAAAAATAAAACTATATAAAATAAAGGTGATACGAAATCACATTAATTACAACCGAATCGATATCCCCATTCATTTCGGGAAATACCAATTAAAAACTAAGGCCATACTAAGTACAAATTATATAATTCAAAAATTATATAAAAATTAAAAATATGACAATCATACTAAAAAGCAGCATTAATATATGTATGAAACATGCCATGTGAAATGCCAAATCGCCCTATTTAAGCTAATATCGTATATTATTCCGGTTTTATGGATTAGTGTGATCATTATACTTTTAAAGTCACACAATATTACATAAATTAAATCTACGTCCAAGTTAATTACCCTAACCTTGTTAGGACTCAAAATTTAGTCTTTACTAAACATTTGACAATAATTCCACTTGATATTATACAATTGCTCTTTAATCACTATTATTCAAAATAATAAGAAAATAATTCCCAAAAAGTCATAAAAATTCGAAAAAATCAAAATTATAAGTTTGTATATTCTGGAAAATTCCCAACATCCCAAAATTTTAATAAAAAATTGCCTTTTAATTTATATTAACTTATTTCACAAATAAATTGCATAAAACATAATTTTAACCCATTAATTCCAAATTAATTATAAAAATATGCAATAAATCAAAATTAAAATTTTTAAATTTCTTAAAAAGTTTCTAGAACCTGGAAATGGCAAAATTTTAAGCCAAAAAATTTGAATTTTTAATTATGACTATTAAAGTTGTTTTTTATCAATTTATATCCCATAAAAATTAATAACTATCCAAATTAAACGAAATTTGACATGCAACTTTAGATCCGATATTCATATCACATATACAACGTAGGGAAAAAATTTCAAGCCATAAAATTTAATTTAGCTATTTTTGGCTAAAATAGTCACTATTTATTCGATTTTTACATCTAAAAATCATAAATCATGCAAAATTAAATCATTTGATCTAACAATTTACATACAGTGTGTAAATATTACATGTGACATTATACTAAATTTTCATGGGCAGGAACAAAGTCTAACCATTTTTAACATAAATACCTCCATTTAATCGACTTTTAACTTGTAAAAATCATAAATCATGCTATATAAAACCATTTTATATGAAAATTTACATATAACTTGTAAAATATGCATGTGAGGTCGTGTAAAAAAATTCAAGGTCAGAATCATAGTCTAACTATTTTTAGCATTTTTAATGTCATTTTATTGAATAAAATGTAATAAAATACTATTAAATATATTAGAGAGCAATAAAAATACCATAAATCATTAAAATGACCTAAAATCAATTTAGGACTAGAATGTATATCATGCAAAATTTTTGCGGCATTTATCTTCATAAATCCTAAATAACAAGTTTTATTTGTTAACTAATTAACTCGGAAAAACAAACCCGATTTTGCATGTAACAACCGTTCAGCTCTGATACCACTTTTTTGATTCGTTAATCTCAAAGGTTTACCTATTGAATATGTGATAAATTAATTTAGTCATAAAATTAATTCTAAATCTTATGCGTGCAAAACTTTCGAAATTAGTAAGAAGAAATCGCCTTCTTACCATAAGATATTTCGGTTTCAAGGGCACAAGATAGGACTTCTTCCTAGTCTTGTTCTTCAGCTACCCATAATAGGATGATCTTCCAAGAGTGCTCCAAATCTTCAAGCTCCATAGTAGGAACTTCTCCTTAAGGATTGTACCAAGGAAATCCTTCTTAATACAAATATTAATTTGATTACTAGAATTAATATTTGTTTCCATAAAATTATTACTAATATTATATGTATACTACTTCTAGTATTAAGAATAATATTAGTGATTTTGTGAGGTTATTCTAATGTTCTTCAAAACTCAAAACTAGAGAGATTAGATCATCACCAAAAAGTGATTAACTTATATTAAAATGAATTGTATTAATTAGAAGAGAAAAACTCTCCCTTTGCACTAGGGTGGCCGAAAAACTCACATGGGAAGAGTGCCCAATGCCTTTTCTAATTGCTCTTCACAAGAGAGTAGGCATGAAGGTCTATCATTAGTAGGTAATGATAATGTTCCCCACTAAACAAATAATTAAGGCACAAACCAACCCTATACTCCCATTTACACGGTTTACATGTGTAATATGGATCCATTTTAACTTTGTCAATTTGTCAATTTGTATTGTGTGACAAATTGGACATGTTACTAGACATGTCATTTAAATAATGCATTTTTAACAAATTAAAAATCATTATATAAACAAAATAAATCACATACAAAAATTAACTAGTAATTCACAATTACTATTACTTAAAATGGGTCATATAATTATAAATCACAACTACTTGTATGTATAATAAACAATTCATTCTTATTACAATTGTTTCATAAACAATAAATAAACCTAAGTAATAAAACAATTTAATTACTTAGCACGAATCTTATTTAATCGAATTACAATAAGATACGTATTATCATTCACAAAATCATTGGTTTAATTTTAAGGAATTAATTAACTTGTATTATCATACAATTAATTAATTAATCAATTAAGAATATTTCCTAGAGGTATGACCTTAAGGGATCAACTGATCACCACCGTCACACGACAGTAATGTCAAACTCTAGTCAGCCAATCATTACCGATTAATGTGGATCAGTTGACAATAAAATATTACAATTCCTAGTGTATTCTTAATATGAGATTTATACATGTAATCGCATTATTGTCGAGGACCAATACTCCAACAATAAGGTCAGTCTAAACCTCTTCCAACTGTTTATAATCTCCTCACCAAAATAGAGCACCTTGTACAATCAAGCTAAAATGGCCAGTCATTATTTGCGACAACTGGCAGAATATATGTAACCTACAAGGTCTGAAGGAACAACAAAACCAGTAAGAAAATTAATTCAATGTGAAATAGACATAATAGCGTTTAGGCAATATGAAAAATTACTCAAGCTAGATGTCCTTAGGCATGATGGACACACTTATTAGCATGGATGGCACACAGGTTAATGTCCTAAAACAAGCTTCTCGTAAATAGGTAAAGAGGGAAATTATGACTTAAATGTTTCAGTTGGTCACAAATTGTGATAGTCCCAAATGTGATTACTTAATCACTCATAAAATATTACTCCGTATCTATTAAATAATGGTCACATTTTCTCATAAAAATGGTCACAATTGAGTCCGTCACAATTTGTGACGAAAAAGAGGTCGTCACAAATGAGAATTTGCGTAAATGTTTAGACAGTGACTAGATATGTAATACAATTAAACGATTACAGTAACATAGCTAAACTATTATTGCAACACATTTCAACCGTTATTGTAACACGATCAAACTAATATTGTAACACAGTTCAACCGTTATTGTAACACGAGTAAACCATCATTGTAACAAAGTATGGCCGTTATTATAACACCAGTAAACCATTATTATAACAAAGTGTGACTGTTATTATAACACGAGCAAACTATTATTGCTATTATTGTGACACAGTTCAATCGTTATTGTAACACGACCAAACAATTATTGTAACACAGTTCACCGTTATTATAACACGAGTAAACCATTATTGTAACAAAGTGTGACCGTTATTATAACACGAGTAAACCATTATTGTCACAAAGTATGACCGTTATTGTAACACGAGTAAACATTAATAAAGGTATACACGCATGTTTACATAAAAAGAGACTATATGAAATCTATTCAGTAAAAACTACACTTTGATGTACCATTGAGCCATCATCCTTGTAACAAAAGGGGAAAGAAAAAGAAAACAGACGCTAACGGCTAAGATTAGCAAGTCAACCTAAATAAGTTGATTTTCATCAGTTTAATTTCCAAGAATAGTCTAAACACTAGAAGCCACATAGCTGATACTTCGTGGTGTCTATGTAGCAATTTAGCCTAACAAAACTACAATTTAACATTAACATGTACAACCGAATGTGAAAAGCAAAATAACTTTAACTATAAATTACAAAAGTTGCAAAGTAACATTATTTACAAGAGATTGTATAATAAGTTTCAATCGATTAGCAAACAGATCTTCAACACAGGTGTGAGAAACTATAATCGCAGTTGATATTAACATAGAACTAAGCATACAACTTAGATCCAATAAAAAAGAGAAAAAAACAAAAATTATTGCTGTATATCGCAAACGAAATAGAGAATAAAAGAGATCGCAAAGAAATTGTCGAATTGTTAAATACAAAGAAGTTAGGGGTAGACTTGGGTATCTCGGCGGCCCCAATTGGGGTGGTTTACATGGTCCAGGTGGTGACGCCGGAATGCCTGGGCCCGGGGGATTAAACCCCTCATCATCAAAAAAAAAAAAAAAAAAAAAAAAAAAGTTAAGGTTTGACAATTCCTCATCAATTGCTCCAAAAAAATTGTAGAGAAACTCGAAAAAATACAAAGTAAATCAAGATAAATCTCACCATAACTGAATCACGCACAATGACGCTCATCTTTTATTGCTAGTCCTTTTGTATCCTTCAATTTTGCTCAAAATTGATATACCGAATTATCTAGGTTTTCTGCAAAAAATAGTCGATCAAGTAGAACAATGAACGATTGATAAGCAGAAATATAATAGAATAACAACACTTACCTTATGTCCTAAAAAAAATACAAGTAAAATTAATATGAGGTTGAAGATCAGGGAGCAGTTGGAGAGACAAATTCTTTATGGGGAGAAAATGAGGATCCACGGTAGTTAGAGAGAGAAAGTTACTTAGTGAAATATGAGATATTGAACTGGTGCAAGTTTATATATGGACTAATAGTTTGACAATTATACCCTTAGTATGAGGCGCGCTATTGGATCTCTCTAATCGACGTGGATTATATATATATATATATATATATATATATATATATATATATATATATATATATATATATATATAGGAAGGATCAAGTGAGTCTACCAAAATCCATTGAGTCCATAAGTCCCATTTAGGGCCATTGAAAAGATGAGATGAGGGGCTTAGATTGAAGGGAAAAAATGAAGGGATTAGTGCAAAAAAAAAGGTATTAATGCTAATGTAAGACACACTCTCTCTCTACCTCACTAATCCACCTAATTAAAAATTAATTCACTATATAACAATTATTTTCACATCCACTTCTCTCTCATCTCACAAATATCCTTCCTCTAATCTCTCTAAAAACCCAAATAATTCAAAACCCAAAAAAATAAAAAATCTCCCCCAAAAATTTAAAACCCAATTACTTCCCCACCGAGATCCGCGACCGACCACCACGGCCAACCACCAAACCAGCTCACCACCACGGCCACCACCTCCTCTCCATCGACTCCCTCCTTCATGTCCAACAACCTGCCAACCACCTTTGCCGCCCTCACACAGCCGCACCATCCACCTCACCACGACCCCACATCCACAGCCACCTTGCTCACCACAGACATCTCCTCGCCTCCCCTCCACCACAACCTCTCCAAAACGCCTAGATCTACAACCCCGACAACCACCCGACACAACCCGCACCATAACTCTCCTTTCACCGCCACCACAACACCACAACCGCCCTCATCTTCCTCTCTGCTTTCTCTTGCCTCCTGCCCGCCACCACCGCAAACACCTCGTCCTCAACCACAAACTCACCCTACAACCACCCAAACAAAACCACCACACCCCAAAAAACGAGTTTTGAAACGAATCTCACCAAAAAAATATGAGATCTTGTTTAGAAGTGTCGCCGTGCTCCTTCTCCTCTAAGATCTCGTTATTTTTTTGGGTTTTCGTGGGCTTAAATTGGTGGTGGGCGATTTCAGGTGAAAGAGGAGGGCTTAATGGATTCTGTTTTTGTCCTCTTTATCAGATTTAAACGTCGTTTTTTTTTCTTTTTTCTTTTTTTTTTTTAAATAAATCTCATTTGGAGTAATATTTGGAGTAAATGTGTTTTGAGTTTCAGATTGGAGTAATAAATCTCGTTTGGAGTAACAGACTGTGTTTTTGCTTTTTTGGTCTTATGTTTGGAGTAATATTTCGAACATCTGAATTTTTGCTTTTTTTTTTTTTTTTTAATCTTTTCTATTTCAGATATTTTTTTTTCCAAAATAGCTTGGTCTTATGTTGTTGTTACATAATTTTTTTTCTATTTCAGATATTTTTTTTTCCAAAATAGCCCTCGTGTCGCCTCCTTCCTTTTCTTTTTTTCAGATCTGTGTTTTCTGTTTGTTTTTCCTTGAGTTTGTGTTTTGTGTGTGTTTGTTGTCTTTTATGTTGTCGTTGTTTTTTTTTTTTTTTTTCAACAATAAAGTGTTATGTTTATTATTATTGTTATTATTATTAGATTTAATGTTAGATTTTTGTTAGATTTTTTTTTTTCAATCTATCTTTATTAGATCTAGTGTTGTTGATGTTGTTTTATCATGATTTTTATTCTAGATCTAATAAATATATTTATTATACTCATATTTTTTTACATTTACACTCATATTTCTTTACATTTACAGTCATATGTCTATACAATTACACTCGTATTTCTTTACATTTACACTCATAATTTTTACATTTACACTTGTATTTCCTCACATTTACACTCGTTTTTATTTAAATTTACACTTGTATCTCCTCACATTTACACTTGTATCTCCTCACACTACACTCGTATTTCTCTTATATTTACACTTGTATCTCCTCACATTCACACTCGTATTTCTTTAAATTTACACTCATATTTCTTAACATTTACAGTCGTATTTCTTAACATTTACACTCGTATTTCTTTACATTTACACTTGTATTTTTTTACATTTACACTCGTTAAAATTATATAAATTTGCACTCATATTTTTTGTGGATATGAGTTGGTGGGGAAGGACGATGATGGTGGCATTTTTTGGTAGTCGGACTAAAGTTTTACTCGTAAAGGACAAAGTTGATGGTGGCATTTTTTGGTAGTCGGACTAAAGTTTTACTCGTAAAGGACAAAGTTACACTTATAAATGGCCAAATTCACACTCAAAGGACAAAATTTACACTCTAAAACCTTCAAATTGACTAAAAAATCAAATTTACACTCTTAAAATGTTACATTTACACTCGTAAAACCTCACATTTACACTTGTAAAATGTTAAAATTATATAAATTCAAAATTTCCGTCACAAAAAAACAAATTTACACTCTTAAAATGTTACATTTACACTCGTAAAACATCACATTTACACTTGTAAAATGTTAAAATTATATAAATTCAAAATTTCCGTCACAAAAAATCAAATTTATACTCTTAAAATGTTACATTTACACTCGTAAAACATCACATTTACACTTGTAAAATGTTAAAATTATATAAATTCAAAATTTCCGTCACAAAAAAACAAATTTACACTCTTGAAATGTTACATTTACACTCGTAAAACATCACATTTACACTTGTAAAACGTTAAAATTATATAAATTCAAAATTTCCGTCACAAAAAATAAAATTTACACTCTTAAAATGTTACATTTACACTCGTAAAATCTCACATTTACACTTGCAAAATGTTAAAATTATATAAATTCAAAATTTCCGTCACAAAAAATCAAATTTACACTCTAAAAATGTTACATTTACACTCGTAAAACTTCACATTTACACTTGTAAAGTGTTAACATTATATAAATTCAAAATTTCCGTCACATTTACACTTGTAAAAGTCATACAACATTACATTTACACTTCTGAAATCTAAAACTCAAAACTGATTAATTAGGGGCTAGAGAGAAAGAAAAATTAATTAGTGTATAGAAATTTGATTAGTGGTAATTGTTTTTGGTAATTTTCAATCTCAACCACCCAACTCAATCCAACCATCCACATTTTTTTCCTTTTCTTTTTAATGGCCTTTAATCAAATTCATCTCAACCATCCATTGAGACCATCCAATGGCCCTTAGAGGGACTTATGGACTCAATTTGAGAGGAGGACTCATTAGATCTTACCTCTCTCTCTCTCTATATATATAAATATATATATATATATATATATATATATATATATATATATATATATATATATATATATATATATATATATATATATATATAGAGAGAGAGAGAGAGAGAGAGATTGAATCATGTGAGGCACCCTTCTTAGGGTGAGGCAGCTGTACCTATCCTAAACCGTCGGATCTAATAACTATAGACTCATCAGATGATGCCACGTGTCCCTCTATATTATCCAACACATTCACAATCACAGCTAATATCTCATTTACGCAACACGTCTTACTGCGTTTCCTTCTCTCTCTTGAACTTAGCTCCAGTGATTCAAAGCGTTTCCTTCTCTCTCTTCAACTCAGCTCAGTGATTCGAAGTTTGAAGCAAAGGAGAAATCAGGAGGCTTGCCGTTCAGGTTTTGGTGGCGCACCATCGCGATCGACGACTCAAGCTCAATTCTTATCCAAATTTCGACTCTCAAGGATATGCTCGACAAGGTTTACTCTAATTTTCATCTCATTCGATTCCTATGTTGTTGAATGTCGTAATTTTTTGTAAATAATCGAAGATTTAATTCGATTTAGGTTAACGATGAAATCGAAACGAATAATCGAAGTTTCTATTTCATTATTGCTAGATGATGAAATCGAAACAATTATTCAAAATTTTAACCTTATTTTATTGCTACGGACCTACGGTGTTAATGGCGAACTTTATCATTTCGAAAACATGATCGAAATTTCTCTTTTTTTAGGTTAATGATGAAATTGAAGCGAATATTCAGATTACAAGGCAAATTGAGTCCGAAATTGTTAAGTGTGAAAAAATTGAGGCCGCTTGATGCTGTGAGAGTCGGAGCTAATGAAGTCGGTCTATTTCTCAAAGTTTGAATCGCGCAGTTTGATCGCGTCACTTGGCAACTTCTTTTGAATTTATGATATTGAATTAGTGAGTTTTCAGAGTTTTACATGAAAAAGATATTCCACCTTGTTACTTTGTCTACTTTAAACCTTGTCACAAAGATTATTTTGATACCAAGACTTCTATGGGTCTTTATATTTTATCTATTTTGTGCAGTGCATTGACCCTAAAAGAGTGCTAGCAAAGAAGTCCGTTTTTCTGCCAAGGCCGTAAGTTGTTGTGCTTGCGGATGTTATTTTCTTACCATGATTCATGATGTCTTTGTTCCCTAGCAATTATTCCTTCTATCCAATTTATTTATATGTCCAATTTATATTATCACTCTCTAACTTGAATAGTCAACCTTGATCGCTATTTTCTCACAATACACATAGTAAGTACGAGTACTCTTAAACAGATTATATGAAAATATTTATTTTGATAAATCAAGTACTCCGTATGACGAATTTAATGACTGTACATATATTTGAAGAGGTTAAAGTTGATCATCAAAACCAGAAGATGCCTATGTCAATGAGGTGGAGTTGGTATCTAGATGTAAATTCCGCTTGTGACTTTTACCTCTCAATATCACAAGAAAGGTAGTCTTTTTTACGATCCTTGTTGCAGTGTCACCTACTCACCTAGTCACTTGTAACAGCTGTTAGTTAAATTTTGTAGATGCGTCTTGTAATTGTCTGTGTTAGTGTTGTCTTTTCTCATTTGGGATATTTATTTTCAAGTGGTTCAAGCATTTTACTAATCTTACGACTTCTACTTAGCGATGGTTTCTAATTTCTTTCTCCAGGAATTCAAGGATGTCAAGACAAAAGTAGATAGTGTTAAGAGATTGATGGATCGCGGATATCGTGTAAAGGTACTTTTAATGTTCCCGTATTTTTAATCGTAAATCAGTGCATTGATTGTTTAAATTGGAGTGTCGTAGCGATCAATACATTTGCCTCCTTAATTTTACTCTTTTCAAGTAAGATGTTTTCTCGGTTTACGGTAGACTTTTCCGAATGATTGCATCCGCTCAAGCGAATTCCATACTTTTGTTCTATGTGACGATGGGATGTGTATTTTATCAAACATATCAAATTCGACTTGGTGTATGTGAGTTTTTTAGAGAAAAATCGGCGAGGAGGAAGATTTACCTTCAATGGATTCATTGCAAATTACAGAAAGTAGACCAATGCCGTCAATTTCGTCATAATTCGGAGGTGACGATGATGGTGATATTCCAGACCTTGCTGACTATGAAGGAGAGGACAATCTTGTTGAAACGGGCTCTGTAAGTTCTTTATTTCAATTGCCTCGTGTTTGCTTTGTTTTAGATTACTTTAGAAGTCTACGTGGTTGATTCTACGAGGTTAAATGTGCGTCTGGTTTGGCTGGTCAATAGGGACATAATTTAGTGTGTGAACGAAGAGTACTATCATATCGTGTCTTGAGGCAAACACTCGAGGGTGTCTCTTGTTTCCGGTGTTTATCTTTCGTGCCTATCTCCATTCTTCAAAAACTCCTCCCTCCCTCGAACAACTCCTTTCTTTTTCCTTATTTGGTAGAAGTCTTTTTTCCCCTCATGATCTAATATTTCCATCTGGAGATTTTTTTTTTCTATGACTAGAGACTGAATAAATATATTCAGTGGTATTGTGAAGCTCACTAGCCATGCTACACTATATTTTCTTATGTACTCGTATATCTTAATGGCTATTAGCTCAAATGGGAGAGCAATGTGCAAATCTTGCACAAAGGTATGAGTTCGAATCTCATATAGCCTAGTTAATTTAAGAATCTAGTGTATTAAACTTAAATACAATAACATTGAGGATGAGTTAGCCAAATCCGTACTCAGATGTGCAAAATTGAGGATGAGTAGAAGAAGCTCAAACTTATATGTGCACATACAAACGGCGTGCATAACCCAAAACGTCATGCAGAGCGACTAAAGGAGCAAAGGATTACAATTTTGAGTCCTTTGTAAAGTCAATGTTAGAAATTATCTAAATTGGGTGCAATTGGACATGACAGAAAAGGCCAAAACCCAAAAGTCCACTAGAGAAATACCAATTAGGCTTTGAAGTAACAAGATGGCGATCAATAACCAACATGGGAGTCGAACTCACACCTTGTGCATTGCACAACGCTCTGCCATTTGAGCTAATTGGTTTTAAAATAATTAAATCATTCCACTAGTTTTCATCATGTGAGTTGTTCCCTTATCTCTGCTCCCCTTGCCATTAGAGGAACGACTAAAGAAATTGATTCTCGAGGTGTGCTCTAGTCCTTACCTTGAAACTTTCCATTTTTTGGTTAACTGCTAAGCTGAAAAGAAATAATTGTCACTTTGGTATTTTGCTCTGTACTAGTATAGTTGTGTATATAGCTTCCGATCTTTTTCCACCATCATGTTGAGGAACAAAATTAATTGCGGTTTTTTTGAATATGTGCTGCTTTAGTTCATTCCATCTTGAAAGAATGTGAAAGAAAATCATACCCCCATTTATTTTAACCACTTATGATGACCAAGTTTCACAAAATAAGGTTTGAGATTCACCAAAGAAGGGAAAGAGCAAAAAACGTGATTTTAACCACTTATGATTACCAAGTTTCACAAAACAAGCTATAAGATTCACTGAACAAGGTCTGAGATTCACAAAACAAAGTTTGAGATTCACCTAATAAAGAAAAGAGCAAAATAGGTGATTTTAACCACTTATGATGATCAAGTTTCACAAAACAAGCCTTAAGATTCACTGAATAAGGTATGAGATTCACAAAATAAGGTTTGAGATTCACCAAATAAGAAAAAGAGCAAAAAATGTGATTTTAGCCACTTATGATATCCAAGTTTCACAAAACAAGTTCTAAAATTCACTGAACAAGGTTTGAGATTCACAAAACAAAGTCTGAGATTCACCTAATAAAGAAAAGAGCAAAATAGGTGATTTTAACCACTTATGATGATCAAGTTTCACAAAACAAGCCTTAAGATTCACTGAATAAGGTATGAGATTCACAAAATAAGGTTTTAGATTCACCAAATAAGGAAAAGAGCAAAAAACGTGATTTTAACCACTTATGATTACCAAGTTTCACAAAACAAGCTCTAAGATTCACTGAATAAGGTCTGAGATTCACAAAATAAAGTCTGAAATTCACCTAATAAAGAAAAGAGCAAAATAAGTGATTTTAACCACTTATGATGATCAAGTTTCACAAAATAAGCCTTAAGATTCACTGAATAAGGTATGATTCACAAAATAAGGTTTGAGATTCACCAAATAAGGAAAAGAGCAAAAAACGTGATTTTAACCACTTATGATGACCAAGTTTCACAAAACAAGCTCTAAGATTCACTGAACAAGGTCAGAGATTCACAAAATAAAGTCTGAGATTCACCTAATAAAGAAAAGAGCAAAATAGGTAATTTTAACCACTTATGATGATCAAGTTTCACAAAACAAGTCTTAAGATTCACTGAATAAGGTATGAGATTCACAAAATAAGGTTTGAGATTCACCAAATAAGGAAAAAAGCAAAAAATGTGATTTTAACCACTTATGATAACCAAGTTTCACAAAACAAGCTCTAAGATTCACTGAACAAGGTTTGAGATTCACAAAACAAAGTATGAGATTCACCTAATAAAGAAAAGAGCAAAATAGGTGATTTTAACAACTTATGATGATCAAGTTTCACAAAACAAGCCTTAAGATTCACTGATTAAGGTATGAGATTCACAAAATAAGGTCTAAAATTCACCAAATAAGGAAAAAAGCAAAAAAGGTGATTTTAACCACTTATGATGACCAAGTTTCACAAAACAAGCTCTCAGATTCACTGAACAAGGCCTGAGATTCACAAAATCAGACAAAAAGCAAAGTATATGATTTTAACCACTTATGTTGACAAATCAAGCTTTAAGATTCACAAAATAAAGCCTAAAATTCACAGGATAAGAGAAATAGCTAAATAGGCCATTTCAATAACTTATGACCAAGTCTCACAAAATACACATATAAGTTCACAAAATAAGCTATATGATTCACAAAAACGCCTTCAAAATTCACAACACTGAAACAAATAATACGCAAAATTTCATAAATTAAAACTGAAATAGTATGTACGCTTGATTCTTATCTATAGACTATAACACAGGCATCCTATGATTTTCTGCAAAATAATAAATGAATGATTTTTTCTTACGGTGTGAAACGTCTTATTGTAGAAATCAATTAATTTCATAAAGTTAACAGACCCTAGAAATCTAGAACTCGTCTAAAATGCTAAAACTTAACTCGGGTTTGATGGAATGCTTAATCATTGGAATAGCCAACGTTTTCTTTCATCCAATTAATTCTTCTATAGATGGACCTTTACAACTAACTTTTCTTGGGAACAAATTTCTACCTGTTCGTTTAACACTTATCATCACATCACATAAACAAATGACAATAATACACAAAAAATTGCAAAATTCAAAACCAATAATCCTAAGATGAGCAATTACCTGAAATCCTTAATAAGAGCAACAATGACAACAACAAACACGATGAAATTGATCAAATGTCGATATTATTGATGTAGCTTGTTGATCGGCAAATCGCTGCAATTGTATTCTACGAAGAATGGTTGCAATTGATTAGTTTATGGAGCAGATTTGGTATGATGGCTGCAATTTCATGAATCGATGTAGCTTGTCTATGAAGAATAGCTTATCGATGAAGAATAGAATAATTGATGCGAAATTTTCAGATTTATAAAATATTTGGGCCAAAATTTCAGCCCAATTTGAAGAACTCCGCGCTAACAGTCCGCTCTAAGTCTAATGAAGGAATTTGGTGAGGCCGGCCGCCTCGCCATAATGAGGTACCTCACCGGATCCGGCCTCTATATATATATATATATATATATATATATATATATATATATATATAACTGGGTTGAAACACTGTGGATGCGTCACGTGTCCATACAGTTTTAATGACGAGTATTAATTACAGCTAATCATTTACTATGAGTATAATAAATGTTGTACAGAGCAAAATATTCATTATAGTTTAATAAATTTATTATAAAATTACATTAAAAAATTACGGTGATTTGATTCTAAATTTAGTAAAAACTTATTTTGATAAAAATTCTAAAATGTAAATAATTACGTTCATTGCGAAAAATGCTTTCAATTGAGTATAATTTTCATTATATTTATTGAAATATTTTGATATGTAGATATGATTAAAGTGAGTGTCTCACAATATTTTACATTTATGTAAAAAAAACAAAAGTAATGATTATTAAGTAATATAGTATTATAAACGACATGAAAAGGTAGAAAACACGTTACATTTTTCTTTAATATCTTCAATTAAATATGTATGCGTCAAGTATAAAATATTGATTATGACTAACTAAATATTACTTTTAGTTAAATATTTTATATATTAACTTTTAAAAACTTTGAAGTTAAACCTCAAAAAATAATATTTGAGAAAGTTCAACCTATTTTATTTACAGGTAAACTATTAAACATCATTGTAGAAATTAATATAATTGATAGTTATTTAAAAAAATAAAAGGTGCAAATTTCTTATAGATATGTTTGACACATAACACTTGCAACACACAATCAAAACAATTGAATAAGTTGAGCTTGGACGCTATATGTTTGATACATAAATATCACATTATACATAAAAAATTATAAATTACATAAAATTATATTCACATCATTTTGAACAAATATTAACTGATTCGAGACATAATGTATCGTTAAATAATATAATTTGAGAACTCAATGTTGATCGTTGCATTATTCAAATATATTATATTTTAATTAATATGATATTTGATAAGTCACAAATTTATTTGTAAAGCATTGATCATGCATAATTAACTATCACTTATTAGTTTTAATTAAAATTGTATGTATTTTATTTTAAAACATTGAAATTAAACCTAAAATAAATAAATTCGAGAAAAATTAATTTATTTATATTTATATGTAAAAATATTAAAGATCATATATGAATTATATTATTTTTCTTCAATTATAATAATAAAATTTTAAAACAGGCCGCGCGAAGCGCGGGATACTACCTAGTATCATGTAATACCGAGTAACGTCGAAATTACCTTAATTGTGAAGATCCGAATAAAAAAAATACTCATCTGCGTCGTAGTCCTCTTAATAGCCCTTAAAATAGGATGAACGGATGATGAAAGAAGATCGATCCTAATAAAGAAGCAATAAGGCAATTACGTACGTAAAAATTGTTTGCCGACGGAAATAAAGAAGCAAGAATGTAAGCACATACGTAAAATCGTTTACGACCGGAAATAAAGAAGCAAGAAGGTAAGCACGTACGTAGAATTCAATGCCGAATGACCGTAGCAGCGTAGCAGTAAGTTTCGTTCTTTCTTTCTTCTAGAATGAAGGGTTAATTAATGTGGACAAAAGATGTAAAATAACAGAGGTATAAAGGAATAAGAATTGTAACAAAATATCCCTTATTATTTCAACACAATAACCAGCCAAACCAACAATATGAGACCAAGTCTCTTATTATAACTAGTTTTAATCCCGTGCAAAAAATGCACGGATTGAAGGCCGTAGTAACACCCGTTAATATTGGATAAAGGAGAATATAAATGAGAGTTATTAAATGTGTAATGCCATGAACCTGTGACATTATAATTGTGAATAAACCCATATTTTCTAAATTTGAAACACGCGTGCATTTTACCTCAACCCAGTATAACCGAACTTGTAACTTGTTTGACCAGTATACTTCACCAACTATGTCATTCTAACATTTTGGGACATTTAGTTAACCGAACTCAACCCACTTAACCCGTTTACCAAGTTTTATATCCCCTAAAAGTTTGTGATATATATATAAATTATTCAATTATAAATTTCAAAAACACAATCTTATCTATATAAATTCAGAAGACAATACTCATTGTACAGCGCCCCACGTCATAAATGCATTTTTTTTTTTGGAAAATCCAAGTTATGGTGGGACCCATGAGTGTGCAACGTATTTAATTATTCAGATATCCGTCTTTTCAAACATGCGATAAATTCCGTCTCGCAACAAATTATATAAAATCATCTTATGGAATACTTCTTCGAATTAATATTATGATAAAATTTTATACATTCCGTGTAAAGAAAATTCATAACATTTACGCAGAATTAATTAAAAATGCGAGTAAATGTGATTAAATTACATAATTTTTAAAACAAAATTACCCAATAAAATTACATAATTTCAAGAAGGAATTACAGTTATATACGGGATCGAACATACAACGGAAATGAATTACAAAAATGAATTACATGTATTTTAGATAAGATTATTGTACTACAAAATCACAAAATTTTTTAAAACTCCAGGGTACAAATTTTTCTTTTCAAAAAACAATAATGACGGCATATGTACTTGGAATATAAAACTCGGCGTCTGAACTATCAGCCGCGCACACCGAAATTGGTAGGTGACAATGATAGGAAACCGAGTTAATATAGTCTTCAATAAGCATTTAAAGCTATTTTTAATTATTTTTTTTACTCTAAAAAAAACAAATAAATAAATTTTATGTAATTTACAAGTGATTAAAAAAATTTTAGTAAAAATTTTTTAATAAATTTTTTAATAAATAATTCACAATTGTTATAGCAAATATTGTTTAAATAATAAAAACACGGTAAGGTAAGTCGAAAAACTTTAAAATATGTTTTTCTTAGAAAAAATAATCCTCTCAGATCTGTATAGAAAGCCGTTCATCACCGAGGATTTATGTACTTGGAGCAAAAATTCCTGCAATTTAACTATCAGCCTCGCACTCCGAATTCGGAAGATGACATTGATAGGCTACCGAGTAATTTCTGCTTCCACAAGTACGAATGATAGGCAATGTTATTATCATCATGATAAATACACTTGGACCGTCCCACCTTGAATTCCGAAACTGCATTAAATTCAGATAATCAGCTTATTCTGAGATAATGTCATATGCAGTTAAATATGGCATGGCACCAGTTACAGCTGTTTCAAAGAAGAGGAGTTGAGGGGTAATGGTAGTAGTGGGGGATTTAGGGTTTAGTAAGAGGTTATATTGGGTTATATATAGAATTGCAAACATTCAGAGTATGTGACAAAAAACTCAATATTGCAAAGATAAACAAAACGTTGATTTAGACCAATTAGATAGGTACAATAGAAATGCAAAAACAAATATACATAAAAAAAAAACATTAATTCTGGCCCAAATACATACTCATGCAATTTTGCACGGGTTTAAAACTAGTAACTCATTGATATTGATTTATTTGATTCATTTTATAGTGTGGCCCAAAAACAAACTTTTAGCCCTTAAAACTAATTTGTTGATCAGCAAATTAATAGACTAAACTCCAACCCACCCTTACACGGTGGTTATTCCCACACATTGATATCTCTAGTATATATCTTCCACTCTTCATTTGCACATCAATATCTAATTTTTTCCATACCTCCTTCAATCCGATTCAGCTTCAAATAATGCTAACCTAAACAACTTTTATGAATTATAAGGTATGGTATATGAAAAAAAATATAAACATCTCATTCAATCTATGAGGTTTGATAGTATTTTAATTTTCGTTTATCAATTTTGACCGCTTCAAATAGCAATTATATCTAATATTTTTTTTAACCAAATTTCATAGAATAGTATTTATACATTTGACGAATTTTTTTTTAATACCTACTTGCGTCTTTGTCCCTCATGTTGTAGGGGGTATATTAATTTATGTGTTTATTGATAATAAATATAGTTTTTAAAGAGTTTATGCTTATAATTATTTCTCTTATCTCTTATGTTTTTTATATCTCATATATATTCAGATCTTGTACATGCATTTTATAAGATTTCTTTATTAAGGTAATTTATGCTTCATTTTTATTCATTTGGAGTTGTTCATGTATAATGAATCTGGTTATAATGATTTTAATTTAATTTCTATACCAACATTTTTTTTATTATTTCTTTTCCCCAAATTTTTGATATATTTTTTTTAACGATTTTATGTTTTTTAAAATTATATACCATTATTTTCTAATTATATAATCTTCACTTAATTAAATTACTATGATTATGTAACCTATTGAAATGTATTGTTATATATTCAATGCCCTAGTACCTACAGAAAGAATACTATGGAGTAATAATTAATGTGACTTGTAAATGAAGCTCAAAATAATTATATTTCACATGGAAAAAAATGCTTCGTAAATGTTTTGTTATCTTAAATTCCACATTGTGAGAGTAAAAAAAATCCCACAAACAACGTGGGTTTCTTCACCAAATAAACAAAAAACAAATTTGCTCCTAGAAAATAGGGACCAATAAGAAAGCTTTAAAAAAACCCATCTTTTATACTATGTAGATTATTATTATTATTATTATAAAATAAATAGTAAAAAGATAAAATGAATAACAACTTAAATACAAAAGAAGATGTGATGATTATAAGTCACATGCACCACTTGAAGTCCAAAGTGGATTTTCCGGAAATGAAATAATAAAATGATCATCTATATAAAAGTCGGTCCGTAACCGAAATTGGACTAAAAATCGACCAAGATTAGGTTTAATTAGAAAATTAATCAAACCGCAAATAATAAAATAAACCTCATAAATTAAAATATATGAGAATAGAAATAATAAGAATAAAATGAGCTCAATAGAAATAAATTCCGAAGTCCAACGAATCAACTCCGAATAGAATTAAGTAAAGTAAGGCGGCAATAAATGGAATTAATAATAAATCTCGAGAATAAAAGAATATTCGAGATATAAAAGAATTTACGCGAGGAAAATAAATGGCTCGAGAATAAATTCCGAGTCATACAAATTAAATCGTAGCCGAAAATGAAGTACAAGTACGAAATCAAATTAGAAAAATGGCGGGTGTTACATACTCCATTCGATTGAGGTTGGTAAGGTGGGCTCTTTTCATGAACTAAACCATTTTTCTCACAGAGATCTACTAAACAATTTGAGCCATACTCACCACCTCGATCGGACCTGACTCTTTTAATGTTTCTATCAAGTTGATTTTCTACCTCGGTTTTGAACTTTATAAACATGTCCCCAGCTTCACTTTTATTTCTAAGCAAGTATACTTTAGTGTATCTAGAACAATCGTTAATAAAAGTGACATAATAATGTTTACCTCCTTTGCTTATAGTGTTTTTAAAGTCAACGAGGTCGGTGTGAATTAACTTAAGAAGATTTGTATGTCTAGTTTTAACAGGTTTACTAGGTTTCTTAGCAAACTTAGCCTCGACACAACTAGGACATTTTTCAAAAACTTCTGTAGTTAACGATGGAATAAGCGACATAGATTTAAGCTTTTTAATCGAATCAACATTCACGTGACCTAGTCTACCATGCCAAACATCAACAGACTCAACGATATAAGCATAAGTAGAAGCATTATTATTAATGATAGAAGAATCAACGTTTAAAACAAATAAACCCCCCACAGAGATAACCCTTGCCTACAAAATCCTCATTGCGCAACATTACAACCTTGTCAGTCTCAAAAACAAGTTTCACTCCAGCTTTGTTTAAGGTGCCAGACACGAGGTTTCGACACAAGGTTGGAACATATAAAACATTGTTAAGAGCAAGAGTTTTCCCCGAGGTCAGTTTGCGAAAGATCTTGCTTTTGCCTGTGATCATAGCCGAATAAGAGTTACCCATGTAGACGCATTCACCATCAGCTACATCTTCGAACTCAGTAAACAGCTCTTTATTAGCACAAAGATGCCTCGAAGCCCCTGTATCCAGAATCCAATCACCAGCATTTGCAATCTGTGACATCCCTGAAAGAATCTCCTTTTACAAAGTAATTAATAATAGGAGTCGCCAGTAAGTTTTATAAAAAAACATACAAAAATAATTTTAACGGAAAAGGCCTCTTTTGATCCCTGGAATGGGGACTGGTCCGTCACTCCGGTCTAAACCAAAGATTGCGGATTCGGGGGTAAAGGTACGGTCAGGGAAGGTGTTAGGCACCCGAACCGCCCATCAAACTGACGACCTCTACTATTTATTTGTAATATATATTTGACGATTTAAACAAAAGAAAACTTTTTTAAAACAATTTTATACAAATTATTTACAAGCAACAAAGCTAAATTACGAATAATATTAGAAGTAAAGAGTAGATATGACACCCTCAGGCTTACCTGGATATGTCGTTTCGACAATTAGCTTACTCGAACTGACTTTAGGGCGTCTTTATGCTCAAAATAGGATGGATGTATGGTATTCTGCGAAGGTAGTATTTTGTATGCAATAGTATTTTCTGTGTCGATTTTCTGTGTTTGAATAAGGATATAAAGGGGAGTATTTATACTAGTTATAACGGGAGTATTTAACGGGAATTAGAATTATTGTAAGATAGAATTTTTGTCCGGACGGCCTATCCTTTGCCCAATTGTTTTTTTTTTTGACAATAATAAACTGAATTATATTAAAGAAAAACACAGCTAGTATACAGAGTTAGCCTGTTACCAGGCGTACAGACCAGTAAGGATAAATTACAAACAAAGGACGGATTTCTCGGAAGGAATGCCGCACACTAATTGGGACTGACAAAGAGGTTGCCAGAACTGCATATAGTTTACAACAAGTTACTAAGAAACAAACAGAACTTAGGCCCACAGACTGGGCATAGCGCATAGCACATAGAAGAGCTCTGGTGGAGGCGTCAAAAGACGAACTTGCGCGTACAACACTTGATTTGGAGTAGTCCAACTCGTTACTCATGATGCAGCAACTGAAACAGTTTGTTCGTGGGACATGGCGTGTGGAAACAGAAAAAGAAACCGCACTCCGTTGAGGTAAAGATGTAGCTGTGACAACACATGGTGCAACAAAGTCGTTAGTGGGGTGCAACTGTGTAGGACGTACCTTGGATAATTGCATATGCGAGTGCATTAGATCCTCAATGAGTCTACAGGTAACTGCAGGGTCACCGTTGTGATTTCTAAAAATCACGGCGTTACGAGTAGTCCAAATGGCCTGGAGAGCACAGCAAAAGTAAAGCAAGAGCCACCTTTGATCAGGCATCAAAGATTGTCTGTGAAGATAAGACACAAAGTCTCCAATCCAAGATATAAAGGAAATAGATGGGTTAGCTATGGCGTTGATCCCAAGGGCGGATGCTTTCCAGACATGCTGGGCAGTTTCACATGAACGAAATAAATGCTCTTCAGTTTCAAGGGAAGAACGACAGAGATTACACATTGAGTCAACCGGCACATGTTTGGATATTAAATTATCACTTGTTGGCATAATATTATGAGCCAGACGCCATAACATAATCGAGATCTTTGGTGGAATCCCTTTTCGCCACACCTGTTTCCAAGGAAAAGTATGGACAAATGATCGGATGCAGCGGGCAGCTGAAGATTCAGACCATAGGAGTGAATAACCTGATTGTACCGAATAAGAGCCATCCTCTGTATATTTCCAGTAAAGAAAGTCATCAAAATTCTGAGCTGGTGGTTCCAAAGCAGTAATTTCCTTTGCACAATTAGAGGAAAAGTACCGAAAAACCATAGTAGGATTCCAGTCACCGGATTCCAGCAATAAATCAGAGAGAGATGGTGAAGGTTCTGGAACTGGAACTGGAGCAGTACCAAATGGCTGTTTACCATTAATCCAACGACTTGACCAAAGGTCAAGTAACTGTCCATTACCAAGCTTCCAACAAATACCATTTTTAGCCGCAGAAACAGCCTTGCAAATGTCGGACCATATAAAAGATGGTTGAGAAACTCGAGAGTTTGCTAGAGGAATAGGCAAATCCCGGGCATACTTCGGGGCCATATATCTTGCCAAAAGCGCGGTTGGCTGTGTGTGAATGCGCCAAAACTTCTTAAGAAGCAAAGCTTGGCTGAGTAGATGGGTGTTTTTGAAACCAAGACCACCATATTCCTTTGGCGCTTGCAGTATACTTTTGGAAGTCCAGTGAATAGACTGTTTATTCCAATCATTTCGCCACCAAAAAGACGTCAGTAAGGCATGTATTTTACGGCACACACCGAGAGGAATAGGTACCGCGGAGAAGACATGATTCAAAGAAGCAAGCAAAATTGCCGAAATAACTATCAATTTACTTGGTTGGCTGAGATGGAGAGCAGACCAGGATGCAATGCGAGTAGTAAGAGTATCAATAAAAGGAAGAAAAAGCGCAGACCTTTTGCGAGAGATATCAATAGGAACTCCCAAATAGGTACCAAAAGTGGGAACGTGAGACATCTTCAAAATCGAAGTCAGATACTCTCGGAAGTCCGCAGGTGTATTCAGACTAAATTTGATATAGGACTTACTAAAATTAATCATCTGCCCCGAAACCGCTTCGAAGTCCTTGAACATATCTCGTAAAGTCTCAAAGGACAAAGGTGTTGCCTTGCAACATAGAAAAGCATCATCCGCATAGAATAAGTGCGAAAGAGTTGGTGCATATCTCGAAATCTTAATGCCGGTTAAGGAGCCAAATTTTTCAGCTCTGAGCAGCTGTCGAGACAGAACTTCCATACACATAAAAAAAAGATAGGGAGACAGCGGATCCCCTTGTCGAAGACCACAAAATGATCGGAAAGATTCAGATGGTTTGCCATTAATAAGAACCCTGTAAGAAATCGTAGACACACATTCCCAAATAATATTGCGCCAGAAAATTGGGAAACCCATACGCTTCATAATCAGCATCAGGAAATTCCACGAAACACGATCAAAGGCCTTGTTCATGTCAAGCTTAAGCACAGCGAAACAGTTTGAACCTTTTGTCGTTTTGTTAATATAGTGCAGCACCTCATGGACGATAAGGCAGCTATCAGTCATCAGCCGTCCAGGGACAAAAGTTTGGAATTGTGGTGGATGTGGTATTTGACCACTATATAGACGTTTTTGCTTATTTTCCCCACGTGCCACATTATATGTTACCGACGTTTGATTTTCCGAATCATCTTCGACTTATGTATGAGTTATGAATGCCGTGTGTTAACAATTGGGCTTTTATGATTCAATAAGAGGGGCCATTGATATAATTAAGTCCTGGCTGCTAAAGGTCGTCGACAAATTACTAAATATCGTCGACAATTTTAATGAACTTCCAAATTTGCCCCTCCCTCACACTCCCCCTTATATTTTCCTTTTTATTCAATAACAACCTTTCACATTCGAAATTTTGAAAAAAAAAACCGACTCAAATTTCAACAAAAAAACGTATCGACCGCATAATTTCCGTCACGAATTCAAACATTCAACAAGGTATGTGATTACTATTAAAATTTTTTTTGTAGTATTTTGTTAAGGTTGTAAATTTGTGACGGAATTAGGATAGATGCCAAATTAGTGACGGAATTAGGATAGGTGCTATGATTTCAATCGGATTTAGTCGTGTTTAGCAAAAATCAAACGCAATTATCGTATCAATTAATCGAAAAAAAAAAAAAAAGTAAAACGTGAAATCTGGGCTGGGACGAGGGAGTTCTTCGTCCAAGACCAGGCCCAGACGAAGGATTCTCTCGTCTGTTATGGGCTTTGGACGAAGGTTTCTTTCGTTTGGGCTTGGTGATGGACGAAGAAATCCTTCGTCTGGCCCAGATTTCACGCTTTTTTTTTTTTTTTTTTTTTTTTTTTTTTGTTTTAGAAATTCTCGATACTTTTTCTTTTTTTTTTGAAAATAAATTTTTTTCCGTCTTGTTTTGTTATCGTTATAAAGTAATAAATTATTAATAATAATTCTCGTCCGTGCCGAAGTCGTTGTAAATATATATTATTTCCGTCTCGTTTTGTCGACGTGAAATATTAATTAATTATTACTAATAAACCCCTTTTGGGGATATTTTTTATTTATTTAATTTTTAATTTACATAAACTTATATTTATAAATTCTTTGTTTTATTAATTTAAGTAATCAAGTTGTTGTAAATATATTTTTGTTGCGTCTCGTTTTGTTTACGTAAAATATTAATTAATTATTATTAATAAACTTCGTTTCGGGTTATTTTGTTTTTTTTTTTAATTTTTAATTTACTTAAACTTATATTTATAAATTCTTTGTTTTTTTTTTTGAATAGATGGCCGGTGGAGGAAATGACCGTCACGTTCGAGCTCGAAAGGGGCTCCAGTTTGAGTCTGAGGTTGGAGATGGTAGTACCGATTCGTGGACTGATGAGCGGGTGGAGAAGGAGCTGGTTCGGTCTGGTGATGTGATAGGTGAGGAGGAGGCGGGTATTGAGCGAGTGCGTAGGGTGCCACGTAGACGGAATGAGGAGGGGCGTTTCCAGCGTAGGTCGGATGGTAGTTCTAGTAGTGTGGTGGCTCCGAAGAAGAAGTCGGGTAAGGATGTCTCTTGGTTGATCGATCATCGTGTTCCTGGCGGTCCGATGTTTCCCCACGTGATTCCTAGCTTTGGGGGCCACATTGCCAACACCTTATGGCCGACTCCTAATGAGGTCGGTCGACCAGTTTTGACGGGCTACCACCGGTTTGGTAAGACGAGGTTGTTGAGTTGTTGGGAACTACCTCCTGCCGTTCAGACTATTTATGACGGTACTGGTCTTTCTCACCTATTAGATTCCATGGCCGAGAATTATAACATGCCCTTTATTTCTGCTTTTGTTGAGAGATGGCAACCCGACACCAACAGTTTTCACATGCCTTTTGGGGAGATGTCCATACTCCTTCACGATGTTGCGCAGATCTTAGGTGTTCGGGTTGATGGTAACTATTGTAAGGTGGAGAGTAATGACGGGACGTTGGCGGATCCCCTTATGTATGTTTGTGGCTTCTTTGGGATTTCATCAGACCAGTTGAGGTTGCCGTTAAACTCTACTAAGAAGGTCCCTATTTACAAGAGTGGGGGTATATTGGTAGATGCAGTTTGTGAAACGGCGAGAGCTAATTGTGATGTTGTTTTTGCTCAGGGGTTTTTTGCTGCGGTGTTGGGGTCGACACTTTTTGTCGACAAATCAGGTGATGGGTTACGTCCTCAGTTGTTTCCTTTAGTGTATGATGCTGATGAAGTACACCACTACGCTTGGGGAGCCGGTGTACTAGCCTTCATGTACCGACAGTTGGGGGTGGCTTCACGTGCTGGTGTGAAGACTATTGGTGGTTGCTTGACTTTGTTGCAATCGTGGATCTATGAGTATTTTCCTATGTTCAGACCCGGTCCACCTTCGGCAATTGACCCTACTCAGCCTCGGTCGTGTTCTTGGAGATCCGTTGGTCCCTTCGCTCAAAATGCGGAGAAATTGTTGGAGTATCGGAGGTTGTTAGATGGGCTTACTTGTGCTTCCATTAGGTGGGATCCGTACGGGCCGCGTCAGGAGGAGTATCATCCTCGTACTCTGTATGCCGGTTGTGTTCGTTTCATGGACATAGCCAGCCGTACCAGCCGATCGGTGTTTACTGACGGTTTGGGTATGTGCAGATCATACCCAATCTCATTATGAGATTGGTAGCGCATCGTCTGCCGGGGATAGGGTACGAGGTTAGGGTTGGGGTTGCGGAGACTGATCATCTTTGGGATTGCTGGCAGGATCATGTGGTTCAGATTTCTCGTAGATCGAGACCAGTTAGTTTCCCGGGTGAGACGGCGCCAGATTATGAGGCTTGGTATAATGGGAATTCTCACCCGTTGATCATTGATCCCGACCACCATGATGCCCCCGCGCCACAGGATGATTTTGATATTCCTGCTGAGGTAATAATTTTACTTACAGTTGTTGTAATAATTGTTTAACTTTCTTTCTGTTCTTCGATAATGTTTATAATGTCAATTTGCAGACTGCACGTGCTGTAATGTTTCAGTTGGCCGAAGCCGGAAAGATTGGCGATGACAAGAAACAACTTGCCTATTTCCGCAATATGATAAAGAACTTCGATCCATTTGTTCAGAGGGCTAAGGAGATCATACGTAATAGAGGACCTCGTCAAACACCCGGTGATCGTGTTCAGCGTAGATCAGATGGTGTGTACACTGATAGCGATGAAGAGGATGATCAGTAGTCGGGAGACTAGTTTTTTTTTTATTTCATTTATGTTGTACGTTTTTGAAGACATTTTTTATGTTGGATGATTATGTTAGTTAACTATTTGAACCTTGTTTAATTCAAAAAACATGACGGTTTTAAATTTTGAAATTTCTTAAATTTATTGAATACATAGCAACTGATGCAAATTCATACATTTCTGGAAATACTCACTACTTCATGACAATGGCCAACATAATGAAAACAAACAAATACAAGATACACTTGAAATAAAACTTCATCATCCTTGCCATTTCCGAAATCTCCTTTTTTATACCTATAACTTGCTCTTTCACGACATTTCCACTTGATGCATCATCACCTTCATCTTGACATGCTATATTCAACTTTTTTGTTATTGTTAAATGATCTTCAGTCAACCACGACACAAAATGATCGCAAGGTACGCACTTAAAAAACGCTTTCTTCGGATTAGCAACGGACCCGGAAATCTTGATGATAGCGTTTCTTTGACAACGATTGCAAATTTGATTCTTAAAATCAAGGCCTTCAATTGGGTGGGTTCCCCACATTGAGGATGATGTTGACATAAGTAAAGATTTGAAGAAGAAAATGGAAGAAGATGAAGATGATTGGAAAATAGAAAAGGTTGAAGATGAGTGCAGAATTACAACATTATGTAGATGTTTATATAGGGAAAAATGTTACCGTTGTAATTCAAATTTTACCGTTATAATTCAAAATAACCGTTACAATTCAAATGTTACCGTTATAATTCAAATGTTATCGTTATAATTCAAATATTACCGTTATAATTCAAAATAACCGTTATAATTCAAATGTTACCGTTATAATTCAAAATAACCGTTATAATTCAAATTTTACCGTTATAATTCAAAATAACCGTTATAATTCAAATGTTACCGTTATAATTCAAATGTTACCGTTACAATTAATAGCTTATAAATAGGCCATTCTATGTCAATTTCAATCACAACATCCAATCATATTCACTCACTACAATACTAATTATTCACTCACAACATCCAATCCTAAAATGGTTCTCACAAATGCTCAAAAAATCAGAGTTTATCAAATAAGAATCGATTTAATTGTTCAAAATTTACCAATTCTAATTGAGTGTCTTGAATCAGTGGTTCCCAGTGACACTGTATGGCACATGCTTGAAGAGCCTCCAATTGGTACCCTTTGTATAATTTTACAAAGAAACCCGGATCATGTTCTAACTCCAGCAGTTAGAGATGAGGTTGTTTCTGATGAAGTACTAAACGAGAAGATGTGGGAGTTTCGTAGGTTAAAAAGTGACATCTTTACATATTTTGAGCGCATTCTCACCGTGATCGATTACCCAAGACTATCAGACTTATGTGCTGGTAGAGTGTCGGGCCAAGGAATTCTTTATCTCTACTTGAATGATTTGTTGACTCAATATATGTCTACCCAACCTGAAGAAATTGAGATTCAAGATCATGAAGAAGATAAGGAATCGTCATCTTCATCATCGGAAGATAATTAAGTTCGGTAGTTATTTAATTATGTTATGTTTTAAGTAATAATCGTTTATGGTATGGGTTTGGGGTTTGGGGTTTAGGGTTTGGGGTTTGGGGTTTGGGGTTTGGGGTTTGGGGTTTAGGGTTTAGGGTTTAGGGTTTAGGGTTTAGGGTTTGGTATTTGGGGTATGGTATGTTTTAATTATGTTTTTATTGGTTTATGTTTTAATTATGTCAAAACGTGTTGTAAGGAATGTTTTAATTAAAATATGTCAAATTATGTTTTAAGGATTGTTTTAATTAAATTACGTTTTAAGTCATTACAGGCCATTTTAAGGTACAATATTCGGATATATAAAATAAAAGGTACAATAATCGGACAAATAAAAGCTAAGATCAACTCGCGAAATCGTGCCATACACCAAGCTGATGTCGATACAGGCCATTATAATGAGCTACGCTTGCATCATGTACCCAACAAGGGGCTATTGGAGGCATAGGTGACAAGGGGCGTACCCGGAGCCGCAAATAGTGGTTTCCCGCATGTAATACCCATAAGACACCATATGGGGTACGTACTCCGGGGGGGGGGGCTCGTAAAGGGAAATAAGTAAAACTACCATTCCAATGTCGGTGACCTTCTTGATCGTCAAATGCAGAAATACAACATATCACCCAATTGTACATCGTAGCATAACCATATAGATCGAAACCGTCCATCCAATGACCCGAGCCACACGGTATCTGATCCATAAATGTAATTCTAGCTACCTCCGCATCAAATCTCCCTGGGCCATAAATATGTTCACGGTAAAGGGGACTACAGATTTCCCTAAGTAAATTTGTTCTAGCCATCGTGAAATGAGATTGGTCACCCCGAACAGCATGTGAGATAACTCGAAAACCACAATGACCGTCTCCGTAAGGATTAAACTACGCTTCTAAATGCTCGTGAAACCATGAAGGCAAAAAGTCACGATAAGGAAAGTACCTCAAATGACCAATGGTGTAGTTGACCTCAAGAGGTGCGCAATACGATGTGCCGAAACTCCCCGTACTCGTGGTAGCAGTGGTAGACGGTGTACCGGGGCCCGTTTGAGTGGATCGCGGGGTACTATACGGAGTAAAACGAACCGTCGGAGTAGAACGGGGAGTAGACGACGGAGTAACAGGAACCGTCGGAGTAGAACGGGGGGTACTAGACGGAGTACGTTGGGAAGACGGAGTACCTACTCGAACCCGAACCCGTGCATGCTCAACGGCGGACGGATCTCTACGAGTTCCCCTACTCGAACGTCCTCTAGGGTTCTCGTTGACCCGAGGCTCGTTTACATCCTCCTATTCCGGATGTATTTGAGAGTAAAGGGCATCGAACATGGATGATCTCATACTCGGATCTGCATTCCGAATTTCATCGAATAACTCTTCCAATCGATCATCGTCACAAGTCGGCATTGCCTCCGAACCATCGTACTCCAACTTTCTCCAAAATGCATGTAACACATCAACAGGGACCCGAGATCCGTTTCTAGAAATGCGATGAAGTGAACAAGCACATAACAAACCAAGTGTAGTAGCCTTTACACAACCGCAATCGATCGTCAAGGCATCTTCCGTTATCTTGGTACCTCTTTCGAATTCTTCACGCAATTCACTGATGGCATTCTTTGATATTTTTAAAGAAAGTCTGGAAAATAATCGCTGAATCCCCGTCAACCGCCTCGATCTAGATAACTCCAACGAGTGTCGGATCTCAACATGTTGCGTTTCCATCAAAGAATGAAACCGAATCCAGATGCTATCAACTGCCAGTTTCGCGCTATTCAGTCATCTCTTCAAATTTGCATGAGCCGACTCAACCCGGGATGTAGAAGTATTCCCAAAATGAGTTATCTTGTTCGTTCTATACTTGGCCCATTTTTCCAAGTGCGGGAACCATTGCCTCTCAATATAAGCCGCCACTCCCGCCCATTCCCTTGCCAATTTGCCCCACGCAACATTAAACTTGTCTTCGGTCTCCGCCTCGACAACCGCAGTAAACAAGTTAAAAGTTACGTGCTTAGCCCAATTATCCTGTTTCGTGATATCAAGTGCTTTCGTCTCCACGTTAGAATATATATGCCAAAGACATAGCAAGTCAGACGAATCCGGAAAAACAATGGGAATCGCGTTCAACAAACCACCCTCGCAATCAGTAACAATAGCATTAGGTTGAACGGCATCATTGAGCAGGGCCTTCAGTTTCCGTAGGACCCAAAGATATTTCTCCTCGGACTCATGCGTCACAAGAGCATACGCGATGACAAAGCTCTTCCCGACGGGTGTGACTCCAACCATCTCAACAAGCGGAAGACGGTATTCATTTGTCTTGTACGTGGAATCGATCAGTACCACATAATAGTATGATCGAAACATCTTAACGGCTTCTGGATGAGCCATGAACACGTGGGTTAGCTCATCGGTCTCCGATCGCTGACCCAATAATGAACGTACTTATGCTGAACCGCAAGTGCTAACATCTGTTGTGCCGGGTTTCTCCCATCTCTTTCCTCGGCCCTTACTTTCTGAGAACGATTGTAGATTTGTCGCCGATTAGGTCTTGACTTTTCCGGATTCCGCTGATGCAAACCCGCACTAATAATTGCCGGTCTAACGTGAGCTCTAACTTGGGCATTGATATAAGCCAACTCCTCGTCATCAAACTTTGCAAAGTATCTGTCGCCGTCACAATACAACGTTAAACCATGATTATGAAACCCGGATCTCATCACAAGCTGCCACTTATTCTCTTCTAATTCAACAACTTTCATTGAAAATTTGCAATTGCACCACGCGGTAGCCGTGTTACCCCTCATTAAAGAATCGGCATCCTTATTTACGGGACCTTTTCCACCCATCCGACAAACAAAATAACGTTGTCTCAAATTCATGTTACGACCAACTTTCTTGTTGCTTGCTTTTTTTTATACCAAACCCGAGTTGGAGCTCGATCTCATATGCCC
Organism: Silene latifolia; assembly: GCF_048544455.1. Taxonomy (NCBI): domain Eukaryota; kingdom Viridiplantae; phylum Streptophyta; class Magnoliopsida; order Caryophyllales; family Caryophyllaceae; genus Silene; species Silene latifolia. The sequence continues at coordinate 174,746,617 of NC_133538.1, forward strand.
AATTAAACGCTTGAATACTGGATGCAAAGAACAAGCTAGTCTTAAAATGATCTGAGTAATCAATACCGTCTCCATCGTTAATCACCTGCGCACGCATTTCGATAATTTAGTTATTAATTAATTATTAGCTACGGAACGAGTCGGAGTAAATAAAAAATAATATAAAAATAATACAAAGACGGTAATTAGTTATTTTATACAAAACAAGTCGGAAATATTAAAGATAAATTGTTTTATAATATAAAGACGGTATTTAATTATTTTAAATGTTTTATACAAAAAAAGACGGAAATAAATTATTTTAAATGTTTTATACAAAACGAGTCGGAAACAAAAAAAAAAAAAAAAAAAAAAAAAAAAAAAAAAAACACGGGCTGGGCCTTGGACGAAGGATTATTTCGTCCAAAACCAGGCCTGGACGAAAAAACCCTTCGTCCATAATGGGCCTTGGACGAAGGATTTTTTCGTCCAGGCACTTTTTTGACGAAAAATCCTTCGTCCAAGGCCCATTATGGACGAAGGGTTTTTTCGTCGAAAACCAGGTCTGGACGAAAAAGTTCTTCGTCCAGGCCCAGTTCGTTTATTTTTTTTTTGTTTTAATTGCATTTTCAAATAAATCCGTCACAAATTCTATCATAATTCCGTCTACATTCATGGCATCTATCCTAATTCGGGATTGAAATGATAATAAAACATAAATTTTTAACAAAACTAAATCGGAAACTAACCTCGTTACTAGCTTCATCGTTGGAATCGTTGTTAAAATCGTTCCCGTTCATGTTGTTAATCACAAAACCCGCCTTCTTTTTTTTTTGAAATATTTTAGTGAGACGGTGACTTGTGTTTTAGTGAGACGGAAATTGCATTTGTGTTTTGAGACGGAAATTGCATTTTGCTGAGACGGATATGGAGTTATGATATGGAGGGCAAACTTGGAAATTTACATTAATTGTCGACGATATTTAGTAATTTGTCGACGACGTATAGCAGGACCCAATTAAGTTGGGCAACTCCATGTGCTTTGGACTTCACATGTGAAGCGTGGCTTTGGGCCTCAGTATCCTTTGGGCAAAAAACAATTAACTCGTCTTATCAATAAAACGAGACGTTAAAGCTCTAAATAAGGTGTGATGCCTTGTATTTATTTATGTGACCAAGTTAAATGCCGTCTTACGTATAAAAATGTATCATTTCTCACTAATATTTACGGTTTTGTGCCATTAATATATAACATTACTCCTATAATTAATTAAGAGAGGTTAAGTATGTAGTAAATTATCGAAGTGGACTGGGCTATAAAATGGTTGTTTCTGGGACAATTTTGAGCATAAATAGCCTTATATCAAATTCAAGTAAGTTTCATTCCGAATTAAATAAGGGCCTCATCATCGGGTGTTCGTAAGGCCGGTAGACATTTTGAGGTGTATACACAACCAGATTTGCCTCAACTACGACAGCAGCAATGATGTCATCTGTCTCAGCAATATTACCCTCAGCAGCAACTTTCTTTTGGGGACATTGATAAGCTTTGTGACCCGGCTTTCCACAGACATAGCACACCAGATTCTGACTTGGTTTCTGGATCTTAGTTGTAGGTTTGGTGAATTTCCCTTGACCATATTTCTTAACAATCTAACCCTTAGCTTGACCCTGACCAGCTTTAGCCTTTCCATTACCCTTGAACTTATTTCCCTTTGAAGACTCACCAGTTTTAACGAGATTAGCCTTCATAGTATTAAGAGATAGTTGGACTGACTTATCTTTCAAACGATTAGCTTCCTCAGTCCTCATATGACCTATTAGCTCTTGTAGGGACAAATCATTTTTCTTGTGCTTCAAATGATTCCAATACTCATTCCAGGAAGGGGGGGATTTCTCTAGCAAGACATTAGCCAAAAAGACCTCATCTAATTTCATACCCTCATTCACAACATCAGCACACAAGTTCTCATAAACATGAACTTGTTCCATAATAGGTTTGTCATCCCCTATTTGAAACCCAAGCCACTGCCCGACGACATACTTCTTTTTATCCGCATCATCAGCCCCATATTTTTTTTCTAAGGACTCTCAGATGGTCTTAGCAGATTTATGAACCATAAATAAGTCAAAAAGGGTATCACTCGTATGATTAAGGAGGTGACACCTAGCAGTTTTGTTATCCTTATCATGTTTCTTAATAGACTCCTCATTTGACTTAACAGCACCAGATGGGGGGTGGGGCAGTCTCGTCACAAGTGACACGGCTGTCGCAACCCTATCAAAAATAAAACCAACCGGCTCTAACTTATGCAGTAGAGGTAAGTCGGGTATCGTATCCACAGGGAGGCGGTGTAATACCCGCCCTTTTAGAGACCTTTTGACCAGCGTTGACTGACCTTGGGAGCGGGAATAGTCTTAGAAGTGAGTGCCAAAACCATCTTGGGTTCCGTGTTAAGAGTGGTACTCGATAGAGTAGAGGCTACTCGATCGAGTAGCTAGGTTACTCGATCGACTAGGGGGCCACTTGATCGAGTATGTTGGGTACTCGATCGAGTACCGAGTTTTCAGCGAGGGTTTTATATCGCGTTTTGTTAAATCCGCAAATCACTTCCGCCACTTTCCTCCTATCCTTCAGTCGCCCCTTTCCCTTCCCTTCACCTCAAAAACTCCATGGAAGCCTTCTTGAAGATCCTTGTGCCTTAGGAGAGCGTCACTTGAGTCGGGTAGCGGTCTTTTGCTGAGTTTCTCCCTATAGGTATGTCATAATCATCACCTGTGTCCTTGTTCTTTACAGTTAGGGTTTGCTTGATAGTAATAGATATTGTATTGTGGTTATAGGCTTTGCTTGATTGCTAGATATGTTGTATGTCGACATGGATTGGTTGCGGTTGCTTAAAGGTAGGTTCGCCTACTCAGTTTCTGTAGATGGTCTAGTATGTCGGCCGTTGTGATTGCTTAGTATCGTAGTTGTATTGTGACGGTTGTGATGGTGATTGTGGTTGTTGTCTCTGGTTCTCGAGACGCGTTCTCGGCTGAGTGGGGTCACTTGCGGGAGTGGCTTCACGCCCTAGTTTCGCCCTCCGTGGAACCCGCCACGGGAGGGGATGTGCACATTAATGGACAGGGTTATCGCTCATTATGAGGAGCGGGGATTTGGTGGGAACGGTTGCGGTCCCCCACTGGCAGGGCTGGTCCGGTGGACAGTCAGTAACGGAGGTTGGTTGGATTGTCGTGATTGTGTATGAGAATGACAGCGTATATTGTGTTGTTAATTGTAGTTGCTGTTGACGTATCTTATCTCAGTACTGACCTTGTGTGGTTGTTTGTTTGTTATGTGTCTGCCGTGATCCCTTATGGTGAGCAGTCAGTCTTAGCAGGTGTTGATGTTGTTGATAGCTGGAGTCCGGGCAGGGATGAGTCTTCACGAGATACGATAGTCATAGCGAGTAGTCTTTGAGTTGTATCTTTCATATCGTTTGTTGGTTTAAATCGCTTGTAATATAATATAATAGTTCTTTTATCGACATTTGATTATTACTATCCTCGGGCAACCGAGATGGTAACGCCCTTATATGCTAAGGAAGGCCTAGTTAAGGCTCCTCTGAATATGGGGGTGTTACAAAGTGGTATCAGAGCGACGATTTTGGAACCTGTAACAAATAAAAATAATGAACGTAGTGAGTCTAATAAAATGAACCTGGTGTATGTGGAATAGGAGCCCCAGCTGATGCTAGGTTTTGGGTGAGTAGGCGCCCTCATTTCAAAATCTTGGCCCCATGATACCTAAGCCAGTCACATGGTACAGGAATGTGGAGTCCGTGTGTATATGTGTGACGTGTATGCTAATTGTGTCGGAGTTACTTGTAGTTGAGTCTTGGTTAGAGTTAATAAAGATATGATAGTTGTATGTGGGTCGTGCTTAGTGAAGTTTTGGGCATGCTTAGTGAGCTTGTATGATGATTGTGAGATATGTGACAAAAGTCTATTCGATAGAAATGGTTGGGAATGTGAATGGGTGTGCTATAATAGAAGGATGAACATGTTGGTGATTGCTGTAAATTGATGGTGACGGTAGTCATGTACGAGTTTACAAACTCTACCGTGAGTACAATGATGATAGTTATAGAATTGTTGAGTTATAATTTGAAACATAGCATATAGTAATGCGTTTATGCCTTGTTTATGAGTTGAAATTTCCGCTGCGTAATAATTGATTTGTATAAAATGATTTGCTTATGATAGAATGTAGAACATGATAGAGTAATTGGTTATGAGGCTATACAATTATATGTTATAAGAAAGAATGGATTGGTGTTAATTATATGTTTCATGTTATTGTGAACGCGAGTTTGGTAGCGATATGTTAAGGCGAGTCTTAAGTGTAATATGATGACGTAATTATGTTCATGAATGACTCGGTAGCAGGCAAACCGAGTTGGGTAATTGTGTAGCGTAGTGTGACATACACCTTATTTGTCAAGACGATGCTTAATGCTTGAGTATTAATAGTAATGCGAGAATGAGCGTGACAATTTGTGCCGAATTCCGAACTTAGTTTGGAAACGACACGCGGTGTTGTTTTGCAGGTATTTTTCGATTTACTTTGTACTTCTGACCGAGTACTTAGCTATACTTGACCGAGTGTGAGTGTTTACTAGACCGAGTAGACCTCACTCGATCTAGTTAGGAAGCTATGACGTCGGGATGTGGAAGGATTTCCCGCAGATACTCGACGAAATAGCTCCTACTCGATCGAGTAGGGTGGTACTCGATCGAGTACCCTAGACACTCGATCGAGTAGGTTACTGTACAGAGAATCCTACGGGTTTCTTAAAACCCCTATTCTTTCTATTTCTTCTCATTCTTTCTATATATTTCGAGCCCTAAAGATTGTTTCCTCTCAAAATCCTCAAAATCTCTCATACTCTTGGGTTAGTGGTGATTCTTGGGGTTGATTTCTTTGTTTAATTTCGTTTCTTTACTTTGCTACTCAATCAAGGTATGCTTTTCTTCCTAATTTACATGATTTATTGAATTGAATGTGTTAGAATAATGATGCAATCCGAAATTTTCGATTCATATGGATAGATTGTTGCTTTTAATAGTTGCAGTATGATTCACATGCCTTCATTCCATATTTGTTGGTGATTAATTGCTGTAAATTAGACTAGAAATTGCAAAATTTGAAACCGAAATTTCTAGGGTTTACAAAATTGAAATCGATTTTTGATTGATTCACATTGATTAGATGATGGAATTGAGTCCTATGCATTGTTTATATCATGTTGGAGGATGGATTTTGATGATTTTTACATTAGAAAGTTGCCTTAAAACTCCGTCTTAAAAGTGCCTCAAATGGAAATTCGTGATTTATAATTGGAATTTGGTGTTGTGTATGACTGTTTAAGTGTAAGTTGAACTTCAATAGGATTGTAGTGATGATAATTGATGAAAATATGCCAAAATTGTTACAGCTGTAAAGACCGTCTGAAAAAAAAAATTTAATTAAGTTGTTGTTTCTAATATGGAAGATGATGATGATATGTTCTAAGTTAGTTTTCATGAGTTAGTAAGAATGCCTCACGTGTGATTAGGATGTGTATGGAACAACCTTAGAATCATGTTAGGATATCCGAATTTGTTGAGCATGTGCAATCACCATGATAAATTTTTCACGACTATGGCTTATGAGTAGTAATAAACTGAGTTTATATATATCAAATTTGGGAGACTGCTGGTTAATGTGTGTACCTAACTGAATGGCATGAATTATGTGCTTCACATGTCGAATTTGTTGGTAAATTTGAGTGCCTAACTGAGTATGTAAAGTCCAAATTACATGAAGTATATGCTTTACGTGTTTATGCAAGTTGCTTAAGTCATATGCTGAAACAGATGCCGAGACTGAACATAGGAACTCGTCAAAGTAAACGGGGTAGGGGTAATCCGACTGAGGTTGGGGAAGGGAGTGGACCTGTGGTACCCGCAGTTCCGGAGTACCCTTCTGTTATTTTTGTTGATTTCAAACAGCGAGAGCGTTTTGTAGTTTTACAAAAACGCAAGATGAGACCAACGAGGTGTATAGATACTACACTGTTGGAGGAATTGGAGATAGAGACGGATGTCCGTCACATATTTGAGACTTTGGGCCTTATGGGTTTTTATAGGCTGAGGAAACACTCTTATCCTTTTCTTACCTTGGAGTTTATGAGCTCCTTTATCTATGACCCCGCTGCCCAGACCGTTGAGTTTCGGTTGATGAACACTAGTTTCTTGCTTTCTATGGACCAATTTGCTTCTCACCTTGGGTTGGCCAAGCCTCCCAAGGATTCCATCACTGATATCCCTGCTGAGTGCGGTGTCTGCCGCCTAATGCCTTGTCTGACCGGGAAACTAGCCCCCACCTCAAGTAACATGCTGATTAATGATGTTCAACATGTCACATTGAGGATCTTTCTTCGTTCCCTCTCGAACCTCCTTTATGGTCGACCGGATATCAGTAAGCTGAACAACCATGAAGTGTTACTTCTGATGTCTTACTTGAACCCGGAGCGGACCAGGAAAGTAGTCTTTAATGCTCCTTCCATGGTTTGTGCGGCCCTTGCCTTGATGGCTACTACCTCTTCCCGGTACCTGAGTTGTGGCGCTATCGCCACTCGGTTAGCTGAAAAGCTAAACTCCTTTGAGGCTTCTTCGGAGTACGTGCCTCTAGCTACCCCAGTGCCCACTATGGATCGTGACTACTATCTCGACCTGAAATGATTGAGGACTTTGGCTGATGGTAGCCTAGCTTGGTGGGTGTGGGGCGTGAGTTGGATGAAGATTCCAGCTCCTGAGCACCTCCCACCGACGGAGCCCCTAGAGCCGGCGGTAGTGACGGTGGACTCCGACGACGACGACGGGGAGGAGGAGAAGGATGTTGATAGACCCCGCCATCTGCAGACCTACCTCATCGACGATGCGATTCTCGAGGTGATGCCAGAGCCGAAGAAGGGTGAGAATGCGTCGGTTGTGGTAGTGGAGAGACCTAGGTTGAGGATAGGACCCCGTCGAGTGAGGGAGAGGACCTCGGAGACTAGGCCACGGCCGGTGGCACCACAGCAGCAGCAGCATCCTTTTCCGTGCTACCCTTAACTCGACACCCCGGAGACGCGATCCCGCTACTTAGCGGAGAGAGTGTCATCTACCTTGACACTCCGGAACATGCACGAGATGGCGTACGCTCAGGAGATAGGGACCGAGGGACCGCATCCTGTTTGGTGGAGTGGAGTTGGGGACTACACAGGGGTTTTCCATTCCTACGGGGTGGATCAGTCGACGTGGGGCACACCTCAGTCCTTTGCCTACGGTGGCTTGACCCCATGGTACGTGAGCCCAGGAGCAGGAGCAGGAGTGGATGCGGGGATTGGGTCATCAGGACCGGGTACTTCCGAAGGTGGTGGTGATGATGAGGTGATGGTTGAGCAGCAGCAGCAGCAGCAGGAGGAGTGATACTCCTTGTTCTTATTTTTGTTGATGGTAGTTGGTTTTAGTGGTTAGTAGTGCTGTTAGACGTTGGTAGTTGTTCCCATCGAAACTTTGATTTTGGACTTGTATTGTTGGCCATAAGGCCGGATTTGATACTTTGACCTTGTTGCAGGATGTTGGGAGTCGGGGAGTCATCCCGAATCGATTTTTATGACGACTATGTACATGTATGTGGTTTATGATGAGTTTCATAGGCACTTTGGCCTGTAGGTACTCGACAGAGTACCCCGTACTCTATCGAGTAGCTTCAGGCATGTATGAAGTAAATCATTCTGATCTGTGGGCTACTCGATCGAGTATCCAAGATACTCGATCGAGTAGCATGGCACTCGATCGAGTACCGCTACATACTCGATCGAGTAGCACTGTTACAGGAGGTTTTCGAAAATTAAAAATGTTCAATTGTTTTATAATTACAAGTTTGATGTTTAATGTAGTTGTTAGTGCGTAGTAACACCTTTGAACCGTTAATTTCATATGTTGGAAGTCAAGTTTCGGTTTTATATGCATATTTGTAACAATTAGTGAAGTGGTGACGGTTTCTTGATTGTTTTAATATTACATATGCCATATTACCATTCATTCATTGAAGTTACATTTCTTCATACATTTGTGCATACGATATTAACGTACTTTATCGACAGCGGCGAGTTATCCCGATGTATGTATATGATTTATAATTTAACGAGTTTATGCTTAGCGAGTAATGTCCATAATAAATAATATGTTTCTAATACATGTTAGGAATCAAGTAATAAGTAATATGCGTTGTAATTTCGGTGGTGAACTTCGGGGACGAAGTTCCTTTTAGAGGGGAAGAGTAATGTCGCAAAATAAAAATGCTGAACTTGAAGTTATATGGTTATACGTTTACAATGTTTTGTTGTGTTATGTTGTTACTCGTTACAATGTTTTGTTGTCATTGTAGTACTTCGGTCACATTGCTTATATGAAGTGTAAGTGGTTACTTTAGTTCATTGAAATGAATATGATAGTATGTTGTAAAGGACCGTCATAAAGAGCTAGTTGTGGCGCGATGCATCATAATAGAATGAATTAGTGAGTAACACAGTGGTGTTAGTTCACAGTGGTGTTAGTTATGCGGTATGAGGTTGATATGAGATACGTTTCGGGTTGATAGTTGTTATCATATGATGAGTGATGGTCATTTGTGTTGGTTCGTATTGCGAGGTCGATGCTTGATATATAATAGTTTGTAAGAGTTGATGCATACATATAGAGTGACAGTCGATGATGATAATGTTTGTATGATAGTTGCAAGAGTTTATATATATATATATATATATATATATATATATATATATATATATATATATATATATATATATATATATATGTATGAATAGAGCGTTATACGGTGATGATGATGACATGGGGGATGGTATTTCCAGGGAGTAATGGTTTGAGTAGGAAGTTTAGCGAGGTCGTGTTGTTTCCGTGTCTTGAGTGGGGGATATGTGAGTTGAACTTCGGGGACGAAGTTCTTTTAAGGGGGGAAGACTGTAATACCCGCCCTTTTAGAGACCTTTTGACCAGCGTTGACTGACCTTGGGAGCGGGAATAGTCTTAGAAGTGAGTGCCAAAACCATCTTGGGTTCCGTGTTAAGAGTGGTACTCGATAGAGTAGAGGCTACTCGATCGAGTAGCTAGGTTACTCGATCGAGTAGGGGGCCACTCGATCGAGTATGTTGGGTACTCGATCGAGTACCGAGTTTTCAGCGAGGGTTTTATATCGCGTTTTGTTAAATCCGCAAATCACTTCCGCCACTTTCCTCCTATCCTTCAGTCGCCCCTTTCCCTCCCCTTCACCTCAAAACCTCCATGGAAGCCTTCTTGAAGATCCTTGTGCCTTAGAAGAGCGTCACTTGAGTCGGGTAGCGGTCTTTTGCTGAGTTTCTCCCTATAGGTATGTCATAATCATCACCCGTGTCCTTGTTCTTTACAGTTAGGGTTTGCTTGATAGTAATAGATATTTGTATTGTGGTTATAGGCTTTGCTTGATTGCTGGATATGTTGTATGTCGACATGGATTGGTTGCGGTTGCTTATAGGTAGGTTCGCCTACTCAGTTTCTGTAGATGGTCTAGTATGTCGGTCGTTGTGATTGTATTGTGATTGCTTAGTATCGTAGTTGTATTGTGACGGTTGTGATGGTGATTGTGGTTGTTGTCTCTGGTTCTCGAGACGCGTTCTCGGCTGAGTGGGGTCACTTGCGGGAGTGGCTTCACGCCCTAGTTTCGCCCTCCGTGGAACCCGCCACGGGAGGGGATGTGCACATTAATGGACAGGGTTATCGCTCATTATGAGGAGCGGGGATTTGGTGGGAACGCAGGCTGCGGTCCCCACTCGGCGAGGTTGGTCCTGGTGGACGATCGATGACGAGGTTGGTTGGATTGTTGTGATTGTGTATGAGAATGACAACGTATATTGTGTTGTTAATTGTAGTTCTTTGTTGACGTATCTTATCTTAGTCTTACCCTTGTGTGGTTGTTTGTTTGTTATGTGTCCGCGTGATCCCTTATGGTGAGCGGTCGGTCTTAGCGTGTTGATGTTGTTGATAGTGGAGTCCTGGGGCGGGGATGAGTCTTCACGAGATACGATAGTCATAGCGAGTAGTCTTTGAGTTGTATCTTTCATATCGTTTGTTGGTTTAAATCGCTTGTAATATAATATAATAGTTCTTTTATCGACATTTGATTATTACTATCCTCGGGCAACCGAGATGGTAACGCCCTTATATGCTAAGGAAGGCCTAGTTAAGGCTCCTCTGAATATGGGGGTGTTACAGGCGGTCACTATCTACTTGTTATCTAATCTGTCTATGGTCACAATTGGGGGGTTGAGTTGTTTGATAAGCAAAACTAAAAGTGCGGTAAAAATAAGATGTGATCAAATGAGAGAAGGACGTGCTAGGATTGTCGGTTCACCATGGTTTCCTAGGGATCCAAAACTAGAGTCAAAGGTCGGCGTAAATTCCGTCTGCAGGGTAGTGAAAAGGTCCTCTCGGTCCGCTATTCGCCCTAAAACATTACTAACTTAGCTTTCATCCTCATTAGAATGCCCTAATGTTCATTTGAAGTCTTACCCCTTCCAATCTTTCGATCCAGGTCAAGGTGTACCAAATTTAATCAGTTAAATGCGTCGACTCAAGCAGCTAATTACAGTTAATTGCAATGATTAACAACACAAACCAAATTCAGCCAAACCTAATTATCTAATCTCAATCTCCCTAATCATCATGGCTCCCCTATACCCTAGCACAAAGGATCTAGCTACTCATGATAGTAAGTAAGACAACAACGAAAGATAAAGCAAGAACAAACATGATAAAAAGAGTTGTGCAAAGAAGAATTAACATAAAAGAGAGAAAGGAAATTACAAAGGTTGAGATCCGGAAAATAAAGAGCAGTGTAACGTCGAACAGTATAAAGAGCAGAGGAAAAGTGATTCAAAACTCCCTAAACCTAATTAAGTCTATCCTATTTATAGGAGAGATATTTATTTTCCTAAGATACGATGACAAGATATGAAAATCTTGCGTCAGATAGAAAAGTACTCGATCGAGGACATTAGAATTCCTCGATCGATTAAGTCCTAGCAAAAACCTCTCGATCGAGGACATTAAGTACTCGATCGATCACTATCAAAAAGGCACCTCTCGATCGAGCACTATAGTACTCGATCGAGTGATTTTCAGCGCGTAATTCCTGCTTTGCGCACTGAACTTCAAACGGCCGGCATTTCTTCGTTACTTGGGCAAATCAGGCGTTTTCGGTGGCGTTGGAAAGCTGAGAGGATAAGCTTTCATCTCCAATTGGAATCACTGATTATCATTTGTAGAACTCAAGATATGGCTCTTCAAAATAGGCACTAGTAATATAAAGCTCTTCCTTTGTCCGCTAAGCTTCCTTACTTCTATGCGCATCTCAAAATAGTAGTCTCCAAGCTCCGACTCAACTCATCTCCTAAATACATGCATATGGACATGTGTTAAGCTTGATTATGCTCCTCTCTGGTTCATACTTGCAAATAATACAAGACAAACCAAAGTAGACTATTTGGGGGACATTTGTAGCTAAACACTACACAAAATGCATAGAAATGCGTGAAAATAAGGCTTAGATAGACTATATAAAATGCACACATCAACTAGTGGCGACAACAGGAGAGGGAGAATAAGAAAACAGTACATAGTCGATTTCTAGTTATTCAAAAAACATAAGCAATTTCTCAGACCACCTCTTATAGTTCAGACCGACTAATGGTTCTAATTTCGACAAATCAGGTATGGTTTTGCTTGAACTTATAGCCATTGTTACGACACAAAGTATAGTTTTCAAATTGTTGGTAAAATAAGGACGCAACAATAGACAGACAAAGAAAATTAATCGAGATAGAACGGAAATGCAGCGCCGTGGTAAGGTAGCCATTGACTTGAAAACTATATCGGCACGACCGTGGTGGAAAATGTCTCACGCCGGTAGTTCCCCAAGGTTAACACTGCAGCTCTCTTACGCGACCACTCGAGTAAGAGAACTTTGGAAAAAAGACAGAAACATTACCCAGGAATAACTTTAGTAAAGAAGAGAGAATTATAGAAGGAGAGAAGAGAGATTGAGAAATGAGTTGTGTATTCTGGAGTGTAGAAGTTGCTCTAGTTATACACAGAATTAGAGCAGTTATGAAGCAAAAAATGTGCTCCCAAGCAGCAGGGTAGAGGCCAACAAAAGAGGCCTGAAGAGCAGGAGCCGTAACAGTCATATTGACTGACTGTTACAAAGAACCGGGACACTCCAAAATACAAATAACACATAAAGCCAAAAAGGTAAAAGTGGGCCAAAGCCTCTACCCGAGCCCGAGCCAGGCCAGGCTTGCGCGCGTGTGTGTGTTAGGACCCAAACCCACGGCACGACCGTGGTGGAAATCGTCTCACGCCGGTAGTTCCCTAAGGTTAACACTACAACTCTCTTACGCGACCACTCGAGTAGGAGAACTTTAGAACAAAGAGAGAAACCTTACCCAGGAATAACTTTAGTAAAAAAGAGAGAATTATAGAAGGAGAAAAGAGAGATTGAGAGTGAGTTGTTTATTTTGCAGTGTAAAAGCAGCTCTATTTATACACAAAATTAGAGAAGTTAAGGAGCAAAAACATGCTCCTAAACAGCAGGGTAGAGGCCAACAAAAAAGGCATGAAGAACAGGAACTATAACAGTCAATAAAGTCATATTGACTAACTGTTACAAAGAACATGGACACTCACACAAGGCCCAAAAGGTAAAAGAGGGCCAAGGCCTCTGCCCGAGCCAAACTAGTGCGCGCGTGCGTTAGGACCCAAACCCACAGGCCCAAAACTCACCACAAAAGCCCCTTTGATCCATCCACTTAACCAAATAACACACAAGGCCAAAAAGGTAAGAGTGGGCCAAGGCCTCTACCCGAGCCCGAGCCAGACCAAACTTGCGCGCGCGTGTGTGTTAGGACCCAAACCCACGACACGACCGTGGTGGAAATCATCTCACGCCGGTAGTTCCCTAAGGTTAACACTGCAACTCTCTTACGCGACCACTCAAGTTGGAGAACTTTGGAATAAAGACATAAACATTACCCAAGAATAACTTCATAAAATTCTTCAATTATAAACGATTATTCGAATCATGAGCAAGAATTTAATTCATTAATCCTATATAAATAATTTAATTGACTCTTTTATATATTTTTATTCCTTTTAATTAGGGTTTTATGTCAAAATTGATAAATTGTTAGTGTATGGCGGGTTTGCTGTTGGTGTTTTAGCATATTGCGTCGCCGATGTAGGTCGATGGTGGTTGAACGGCGTCCAGCGAAGGTAGTAACGACGATGACGGAGGCTGTAATCAACGGCGGAGTTGTTCGATGGGGGCTTAGCATATTGTTTGTTCGATGGAGGGGCAGTTTTACGGTGATGGATGGGTGTTTTACGGTTGGCCGGTAAAGTGGGTCACGTCGAAGTGGTTGCTGGCGAAGTAGTGTCCAACAAAGTGATGGCCAGTACATAGTACTGTAGTAGTGGTGTTGTTTGTGAACATTAGACATAATTGAATCTCCATTTTTTTCAATGTTCAATGTACTGTATAGAGTAGTGTTGTTGTGTAGTACATTGTTGGATTTTTTTTATCAATGTACTGTATTGCAATTGCTTTGTTTTTTCTATTATTTTTGCTTAATGTTTTTTTTAATGTAGTACATACAAAATTTGCGAATACAGTATGTGTAATTTATGAACGAAGTACGAAATTTATCAAGGCAGTACATATTTATTTGTGTCTAGTAAGTTTTAGATGAATGAATTGACATTAGAGAGAAAAACATTAGAGAGAGGTTAGAGAGGGAAAATAGGAGGGGAAATGAGAAGGGTAATATGGTCACAAATGTACTGAGACGAGTAAAATGCGTACTGCGAAAATCAGAACAAAATTAGAGAAGTTAAGGAGCAAAAACGTGCTCCTAAATAGGAGGGTAGAGGCCAACAAAAAAGGCTTGAAGAACAGGAACCGTAATAGAGAGATGAGAAATCCCAAAAAAAGGAAAAAAAGAAAAGAAAAATTAAAAACTTTATCACAATTGAATGCAGGAGAGGAAAAATCAAAACAAAGAATGAGGAACAAGAGACGCTTCCTTGTCTCTGTCCCCTTTTTTCTTGAACATTGTCCAGATCTATGCTCTCTTGAATATTTCTTTGCTCCCCATCTCAATTATTTAGGTGTTTGGGGCAAAAAATGTACCCTTTTTAAGTATAATCTACATCTAATCATTGCTCCATGCTCATTGTCTGTCTCTCACAAATTCAGTCCAATCTTATGCTCAACTATTTGGAGATCGTCTGTGGTAGCCGTCGATAGCGATTTCGTTATTTCCGATGCCTGTGTTATTTTCGTTGCAGAACCTTTGTCGCTATTTGAAGAGGAGGCGAGATACCGCTCCCGGAAGACAAGCCTTTCTTTGTGCTTGGATTCTAGATCTTCGTATACGCCACAACGGTCGGAAGTAAGTTGTCATTTTCCTTTCAAGTCGTCCGATTTTGAAGGTTTTATTTCTTTGGAATTTCTCCTTTTGTCTAATTCTTCAGTTTCTTTTTTTGTGGACATTGATTTGCTCTCCAAATTAGACCCGGAGAGCTTTTATCAGTATTTTGTCTACAATAAAGAAACTTTGGCTTTAGACTCCCCCTAAATCAGAACTTCTCTTGTCAGTGTGGTTTCAATTCAGAAAGTTATTTTTAGCCTTGGCATCAAAATGTCTATTTTTTTTGCTACTATAGAATTCATACTGCTGCTATTTTTGCACAGTCTTGTTATGTTTAGTTTTGCCAAAGGATCTATGGAGAAGATTTTGTTTAGTATTGAGGATTTTTTTTATCTCTTTGATAATCTTGTGTGTTCTTGTTGGCCTCTTGAGGGGACCTTTATAAATTTTGTTGAGTTATGTGACCATCAGTTTATTTTTGATTCTTGGTTTAATTTTTGCCCCTTTACATTAAGCAGGGTAAATTTTCACTCATCCGGTGAAAATCGAAATTTCGATGACCATCAATTTATTTTTGATTGTTGGTCTAGAGTTCGCCTTCTTTTTTGGATCTGGGTAGATTCTCAGCATTTTGTTTTTCTTAAGATTGACTATGGTCTTGTCGTCTTAATTAGAACCAAAGATAGTCTCGGATCTTGTATGTTTGTTCTTAGAATTCATTGTACTTGTATCTTAGCACATGAACCTTCTTGGTCATGGCTGCTTCTAACAATAACAAGTTTAAGAATTTGTGACATTATAAAGTCATTTATGCATCTTTTAGTCTCTTACATTTTCATATTTTTTCATGAATATCGCCTTTTGGAATGTTAGGGGCACTAAAAGAAAGAATTTCACCGAAGAACTTAGTTTCTTTTGCTCGTCAAAGGGAATTAAAATTTTAGCTATATGCGACACTAAATCGGAGTCTAAGCCTGAATCTCATCTATTAGCTAGTGTTGGGTTTAATAATTGCGATTTTATTCCTAATTCAGGGTTATCAGGTGGTATTTGGTTATTTTGGAAAGAGTCTATTTTCATGAATTTTTCTATAAATGTCACATTTAAGTCGAAAAGATTCATCGCTTGTGAAGTGTGTGATCTAACGATTAATGTGAAATTTTGCCTTATTTTTGTTTATGCACCGGCTCAACCGACTGATAAGTTAGAATTTTGGAATGATTTACAGAATTTTGTTCTTAATATTGATTTGCCTTTCTTATTACTAGGGGATCTTAACGAGATTAAGAGTCCTAGTGAAAAAGAAGGGGGTGCAAAGGTAACGAATGCACGTTGTGTGAGATTAACTAATTTTTTAAGTAATACTAATTGTATAGATCTCCCCTTTTCCGGTAATTTTTTTACTTGGAGAAAAAAGAAAAGTGGTTCTGAAAATATTTTTGAAATACTTGATAGAGCCTTAGCGTCTCCTAATTGGATTAGTAAATATCCAAACTTAGAGTTTGTGCATCATGCTTTCACTAGCTCCGACCATTGTCCTATCTCTGTGAAGTCTCATGATCGAGTTCATAAGAAAGCCCCTCCTTTTCGATTTGAACTCATGTGGACTCTCCGGAATGATTTCAGTAAAAGGGTTAAAAGTTGTTGGCAATACCAGTTTCAGGGATCTTATATGTTCTGTCTCTCCCAAAAATGCAAATTGCTAAAACAAAAGGCTAAGAAATGGAATCAGTCTACTTTTGGAAATATTTTTAGACAACTTTCAATTGCTGAAAAAAAGTTAGGAAATATTCAACAACATTTAGGCTCTTCTCATATCGCCGTTTTAGAAAATGCGCAATTGAGATGGCTGAAAAAGTGTGATGCACTTTTTGACTATAAATGTGTTTATTGGCAACAAAAATCTCGTATAAATAAAGCAAAGTTTGAAGATAACAATACCAAGTTTTTTCAAAGTTATGCCACGATTAGACGTAGTAGAAATGGCATTAAGCAGTTTATTAATAAGGATGGTGCTTCTATTACTGATCAAAACCTCATTAAGCAAGAAATATCCGAGGAGTTTAAACTTAGGTTTGCGAAAAATCATCTTTGTAATTTCGACAAGAATGAGGATTTTAAGTCTATTTGTGGATTAATTACAGACGAAGATAACAGATTTCTTACAGGTAATATTAGTAGGGAAGAGGTTAAACAAACTGTGTTTAGTTTAACCGTAGATAAATGCCCAGGTCCCGATGGATTTCCTGCAGAGTTTTTTCAAAAATACTGGGATATTGTAGGAAATTCTGTCACTAATGCAGTTTTAGCATTTTTCCATTCTGAGAAATTACTAAAAAAACTAAATCATACTTTCATAGCATTGATTCCTAAAATTGAAAATCCTCAAACAGCAAACCATTTTCGCCCGATTAGTCTTTGTTCAACAATTTATAAAATTATTGTAAAAATCTTGACTAATCGTCTTCGAAGTGTCTTGCATAAGATTATACACCCGTTTCAGGGTGCTTTTACACCTAATCGATTCATTCAAGATAATATTCTTTTAGCACACGAGATTTTCAACTCGTTTAAACGCAAAAAGGGTAAAGGAGGTTAGATTGCAATCAATCAAACTTGATATGGAGAAAGCATACGACAGACTAGAATGGAATTTTATCGAGGAAACTTTTAAGCAAATGGGTTTTAATGCTAAGTGGATTTCATGGATTATGGCATGTATAAACACCGTCTCTTACTCAGTGTTAGTAAATGGAACACCGGGAGACGTTTTTAGACCCACTCGAGGTATTCGACAAGGAGACCCACTTTCGCCATATATATTTATTATGTGCGCCGAGATTTTAGCAAGATCTCTACAAAAAAATAGTGATGTTAGCTCTAGTGATATTGGTATTAGAATTGGATCCGGGGTGGAGAAAATTCCGTTTCTCACTTTTGCGGATGACACTATCATTTTCGCTAAAGCCTCTAACCAGAGTTGTAGAACTATTAAGTCTATTTTAGATAAATTTTGCACAATTTCCGGACAATTTGTTAATTTTGACAAATCCACTTTTCAATGCACTAGAAATATTGAACGTTCTCTTCGTGAATCCTTTAGAGACATTCTTCATATGAACGAGGAAACTCATTTGGGTAAGTATTTAGGATGTCCTATAATTGATAGCAGAGTGACTAAAAATACTTTCAAGAACATTATTCAATCTTCTTGCACTCAATTATCGAAATGGAAAGCGAATTCTCTATCTCAAACAGGTAGACTAGTTCTTGTCAATGCTAATTTAGCCGCGAAGGGAACTTTTCAGATGCAAAGCTTCCTCCTCCCTTCATCGATACATAATAGATTAGATAAAATTAATAGAGACTTTCTTTGGAATAAGAATCCTTCCCAGCGTTCTCCTAATTTGGTTGGTTGGCATAAAGTTTGTTTACCAAAGTCGGTTGGTGGTTTAGGAATTAAATCTTCTGAAGCAGCTAATAAAGCTCTTCAAATGAAACTTTTATGGAAAATTCTTATGGATAAGGAAAGTATATGGGTCAAAGTGGTATCTAAAAAATACTTGAGAAATTGTTCACTCTTCGATCATAAGCCTAATTCAACCTCTTCTTGGCAGTGGCGTAAACTAATGAGTCTTCGGACTCTTTTTAGAAAAGGATTGAGATGGCAGGTAGGTAATGGTAGGAACATTAAGTTTTGGTCTGATAATTGGGTTTTTTCACACCCACTTACAAGCAGTATGGTTGATGATGATAGTAACCGTGATCTTAATCTTTTGGTTAAAGATTTCATAACCTCAGACAAGTAATGGGATGTTTGTAAATTATCCAGTTTAGTGAATAACGAGATTGTTAATCAGATTACTAACATTCCAGTGCCACATAATGATATTCCGGATACCCTCATTTGGGGGTTGTCCGTAGATGGAAATTTCTCTACCAAAACAGCAACTTGGTTAGCGCAAGGTTTGTTTGATCAAGCTCTTGAAAAATGTGAATTTCAGTGGATTTGGAAATTGAATATTCCTCCTAAATTGAAATTTTTTCTTTGGAAAGCCTGTGTTGACGGCCTTCCAACAAAAAGTAGACTTCTGAATAGTCATATTGATATCCCACTTCATTGTGTTCTGTGCAACAATCCTCTTGAAAACAAAGATCATTTCTTTTACGAATGTCCCTTGATTGGGTCTGTCATCCAACACCTGAACATTATTAGTTTCAACGAGTTTTTGTCAAATTATGATACAATTACAAGTCAAAATTTTCTAACGAAACTTAATTATCTCAAGGATTTAATTCCAAAAGATGATTTCATTAAGATTATTTTTATTTGGTGGAATGCATGGTTTCATAGAAATGATATTATATTTATAATGTTAATTTAAGTATCAACAAACTTATTACTTTATGTAATAATAGCACTAAGACCTGGAACGTGACTAGATTTAAGGATCTCAACAATCCCGAGATAGAAGAGTCAGCTAGAAACAACTCTAGAAAGGAAGATATTTGGTGGGAAAAACCTAGAAACGGTTTTAAAGCTAAATTTTGACGGATCAAGAATAGAAAGTAATAAAGCTTCTTTAGGATACTCTATAAGAGATCACAATGGTATAGTCATTTAAAGAAGGTATTTTAGCAGCTAAATATTTAGGAATCTCAAAGTTAATTGTGGAGGGTGGTAATTCGAGGTACTTGGACACTCAAACAAGGCCCAAAAGGTCAAAGTGGACCAAGGCCTCTACCCAAGCCATGAATAGCGCACGTGCGTTAGGACCCAAACCCACAACCACAAAACTCACCACAAAAGCCCCTTTGTTCCATCCACTGAACCATGAGATACAAAGAGTAATATAAACCAAAGGTGGAGGACAAAATCCACCGATGTGGTACAATTGAAAGCATAATGGATTTTCAAGCCAACACTGCAAACAATCTAACATCTAACGACCTTTAATTAGCAGACCAGACACTAGTTTATACTCCATATTACTCTGATTTGTGCTTTAGTATAGTTGATCTTCGTTATTCTTATTCTTTGCTTTCTTCATTTTTCATCTTTTATATATATACAGTGGAGATTCAGTGAGTCTAAGGTTTTAAATGAGTCTGTCCTACTAACTAAGACCGCCAGAACTACAAAGATGAACGATCACGATTCACCAAAACTAAACGCGAATTTTTGACAGTTGTTTCAAATCTCTCGTCGGACTCCCTCATTTCTAAATTGATTTTCTCTCTCTTCTCCCTCCCTCTCCCCTCTCTCTCTATATCATTGCTTTCTCATCTGTGAAAAAAATTAAAAAATACTCCGTAGCTTTTCTGTGAATCATTCTACTTGCATGTTCATCTTCATGCTATCAATCAAGGAGATATCCAAAAATAAAATTAAAGGTAAAAATTATGATTGATGTTCAAATTTACTGTACTTTTTCCATAATTTTTTTATATTTTGCCGTGTTAATAAATTATAATCTCTTATGATTTCCATCTCATGTACTAGGAGATTCAAAGAGCTTACGAATCAATAATAAAAATTGATATAAAATAAAATTGTTTGATGAATCAATCAAAGTCGAAAAAAAGTACGCCGAGTGGTTGATGCGATTGGTGTATTATAGATTGTCTCAAGGTAAACTGATATTTTTTTACTGATTTGCGTGTACAATGCATCAATTTATTTTAATAGTTACTCTTAGTGTTCCGTTGATGTTGTATAATTTGTTGATTTCAAGTTTAATTGATTTTGTGGAGTTTAATTGTTTTGGAACTTTGTTCATAGTTGTTCAATTGAATGCATAAGTACCTTTCTCTGTGCGTCAATTGAGTTATGTTAGATTAATAGCGTCAAACCATATTATTGGAGTAATGGAACGCTAATTTAACTATGTTACAATGATCCTACAATTGTGTTTTGCTAATAATATTACTCTGTTCCGATAATGGCGAAAACAATGTTACTATAATGGGGAAGCTGTGTTATTCTACTTTTTTTAATTGTGTGTGATTAAATTTTTTAATAACACCATCTGATATTCAACGTATCGCCTGAGTTGTTGTCGAAGGAATTTGTTCGTCGTTCAATTCATGTGCTAATGAAGTTAATTTTGTCTCATATGACATATTTTTGTTGTTGATAAATTAGCTTGTGCAATTTTAAGTGTTGATAATTGAATGATTCGTAATTAGTACTGAGTTTATTTTTGCTTTTTGACTTTTAGTAACTTGATGTTTCAATACTTTGATTGATTGTACAATCTGCTAACAATAATATTATCATCTAGTAATGGCGAAAACAATGTTATTATAAATTTATAACTATGTTATTATAATGAGTAAACCGTGTTATTGTAATACGGAGTATTTTAAACTGAACAATTGTGAGTTGTGTCATGAAATTTGTGCTATGCTAAATTTATTGCCTTGTTTGATGTAATTATTTTACTCAAAAGTTTGGCAATATTACTGCAACATTCTAACATTCTAAACAAAGAGCTTATTCACATTTAAAACTGATGGGGCATATTCTGCACCCGCTGACCGAGTCAACATATTGAGCAAGGTCAAAGATATCCACAGCAAGTCAACGACTTAGACAGCCTAACCGACGCAGCCTGTCGGCTGTCTCTTCTTGTGCCTCGGTGGGACAACTAGCGGTAGGGCACATATCCGCGTACTCATATCCAAGACCCTTCGGCATGGAGTCAACAGGCCCGCCGGCCGCCATGGGTCCCTCGGCGAGGGTAGATCGGTCTTTCCACCGCTAGCCACTTGACCACTTGGCCACCACGTGACAAAAGGTGAAAGTCTATAAATACTCCTCAACCCTCATTGAGGAAAGGATCCAGAATCTAACCTAAAACTCACGATTCATCCTGTATAATCTCCTTATCTCTCTACAATATACTTTGTCAAGTAACATACAACTTAATCCCTTTAAGTTCACTGACTTGAGCGTCGGAGTGAGTACGCTCGGTGCAAAGCCGAGCCCTCAGTTTGTTCATCGTTTCAGGAGAGACCGAGAGGAAGAGTCAAGGCAAGGAAGGACATCCATTCACCAAGCTTGCGTGGTAAACAACACTTTGCTCCGGAATTACACCCGAACAATTGGCGCCGTCTCGGGGGAAGATACTAGAAGCTAGTCACATTCATTCCCAAACAAAACAAAACCCACCCAACAAGCTAAGAAGATGTCGAAACAACCAGAGATGGTGCTCGTGGAAAATGAATTCTACCAAGATGACACATTCCATAACTCAAATCGGCAGTCCCCACCGGCCGTATCACCGATACGACGAACGGGATGCCAAAGGAACAAGATACACCGCTGCCCGCCGACCAAGTCACTATCATGGGACATGTGGTTGATGCGGCTAAACTAAAGTCGCTCCTGGACCTAATGGGTAGCACGCCGACTCACACCGTCACAACGACAAGAGCGGCGGCGCCCCACGGGAGATCGGGGTCCAAAAAGTGACTCCGAGAAACTTGAACGAAGCATTGGAGGAAGGCGACCATGTCAAGACGCCTGGGAGCCCCGGAGTGCGGGTGGTGGACTGAGTCCTTCCCGCACTCGCGGGAGGACAATGTCGCCGCCGCAAAGACCGACGAGGCCTCCGCCCCGGAGGAGTGAAAGAAGTCCGACTCACCGAGTCGGAGAAGAAGCCCGACTCACCGAGTCGGAGAAGAAGCCCTTCCCATCACGGGAGAGGAGCGGACTAAGGATGCGAGAGCCGATCGCCGCGTGTCATTCGACACGTGGTCGACGACCCCTCAACCCCTATGTCCTAGAGGTCCCGGTGCCAACTAAGCTAAAGTTGCCGCCCATATCATACAAAGGAGAAAGCGACCCAACCGACCACGCCGAGGCTTTCGAGTCTTACATGTCGGTATGGGAGCAACTTTGATGAGGTTTGGTGCTTGAGTCTTCCCAACGACCATGCATGGGATGGCACAAAGTTGGTACAAGGGCTTCCCAATGGGTCGATATCTTGTTATGGCGACCTAAGGGACATATTTTTGGCCCAAAAGATTCTTGCGATAAGAGAAGGGTCGTCGAGACATCGGATCTCCCGACTATCAAACAGACGGAGGCGAGTCTCTCCGAGAAGTTATGTGAAGAGGTTCGACGCCAAGGTTCAAAGAAATTCGTGAGTGAACAATGAATCGGCGGCCTTCGCATCGATGAAAGGCCTCCCGAGAGGAGACTTAAAAACGAGCTCATCAAGTGCGGAGGTCGAACCTAGACTCACTTGGAAGATGGCCGACCAAGCCATAAAGGTGGAGGACTATCACAAAACCAGGGTAGGCCCCGGCGAGGCCGGACACTCGGGAGAGTAAGAGCGCCGGGAGGACAACCGGATGAAGGACGCCGTGACAATAATAGGTCACGGTCTCGACAAGTCCGCCAGAAATGAAACTCGGCGGGCGCGGGGAGTTCCTGGACCGTACTACCAAAAGCGGTACAATGATCACACCCCCACAGTCGTATCTGCGCCGAGGTCTTCTCCCGAGCAAGAACGAGCGTCGAAGTGGGAAAGGCCTCCCAAGGCGAGGGGGACGGTGACACGAGCCGATCTTGTGAGTACCACGGCCACACAGTCACTTAATCGACAACTGCCGGCATCGAAGAATGCCATTGAAGAGCCGATCCTAAGGGGAGCCTCGGCAAATATGTTGCCGGAGGCCAAAAGACTAATACCGGCGGCCCAAATAAAAAGTCCGTCTTTGAACGGATAGGAGTAATCCATGTTGTCATCGGGGCAACGAGAACGGTGAGTCCGCTCATGGGCACAAACGGCACCTGAACGAGCTATATCAGGCCATCAACTTTGTGCCCAAAACAACGATCCCCGCTTCCAACATCCCCGATATGACTATTGGGAAGAAGGACTACGAGGAGTCATCGCCCGCACAAATGACCCACTTGTAGTCCACTTGGACATAGCCAACCACCGGTCAAGAGGTGTCCGATTGACACAGCGCCTACACGAACATTATGTTCGGGAGTGCTTTCTCAATCTCGGTCGAAGATTGAGGACTTGAGCCCCCGCACCAATCCATTGTACGATTTTTCCGGGTCACCGGTACCCCAGGGTCAATCAGACTTCCGGTGATGTTCGGCGAAGGGAATGCGGCTAAGAATGTCCTATCTGAGTTCGTGGTCATTGACCGCTCGTCCGCCTATAACGTTCTTATAGGTCAATCACTTTGAGCGAGGCCGATGCGAATGTCCATCCTGGCCCGACACGATGTATGTCTCGGACCGGGGGATGCGCATAAGCTCGTCTCAAAGGACGAAAAGACGAAGTAGTCAACGTCCGGATATCCGCCGAGGGGTGCAACATGCAATCCCTCAAAGTGGCGAAGAAGTCTGAGAAGGGGAAAAGCCCATCCTTACAACAGGAGGGCGACCTCATGGATGCCACTGTCGGCATGGTCGAAGGAGCGGAGACAGAAGAAGTGGAAATTGACCCGGGCGCACCGTAATCGGTGTCAATGTCAATCGAGCCAAAATTCAGGGCCGCTCTCCTGAGACCTGCGAGGAAGAACAAAGACGTCTTCGCTTATTCGCGAAGAGATGCCAGCGTGAGCCGGAGGTAATTGTTCACAAGCAACGTACTCTCCACCGCTCGCCCGTCAAGCGAAAGATGAGGAACTCCTCGGTCGAGAAAGATGAGGCCATCAAAGCCGAGGTAGATAAATTACTAGCGGCGGCCTTTATCATGCCTTGTACTTATCCTGAGTGGTTAGCTAATGTTGTAATGGTGAAGAAATCATCGGGGGCGTGGAGGATGTGTGTAGATTTTACCAATCTTAATAAAGCGTGCCCCAAAGATTGCTATCCCTTGCCTCGAATAGATAGTTTAATCGACGTCACGGCAGAGCTACACTATCTTCGAAAGCTGCTGACGCCTTCTCGGGTATCATCGGTATTCATGGCAAGAAGACATGTCTAAATGCGCATTCATCACCGTGAACCGCATACATGTATAAAATGATGCCGTTCGGTTTGAAGAACGTCGGCGCAACTTACACAAGACTGGTGGACAAAGTGTTCCAAAATCAAAAAGGGCGAAACATTGAGGCTTACGTCGACGATGCTATTGTAAAACGCAAGTCTGACGGCGAGCACTTAGCGGATTTACACGAGACATTTTGTTCACTAAGGAAATACAAGATGAAACTTAACCCAATGAAATACAACTTCGGTGTCCGGTCAGGTAAGTTCCTCGACGTACTTGTCAGCTCTAGGGGAATTGATGCCAATCCAGAGAAAGTCCAAGCAATCCGGACTGCGCCGGAGCCGAGGAATCGAAAAGAGGTTATGATGTTGACCGGGAGGATGGCGGCTCTAGCCCGTTTTATCTCTCGGTCAGCCGACAAGAGCACCCCATTCTTCAAAGTGTTGAAGGGAAATAAGGACTTCAGGCAACTGAAAGCTCATCTTCAAACTCTCCCAACCCCGTCCGGCCGATCTTTGGGGAGACGCTATATCTATATATAGCGATTACCTCGGCCACGGTCGATCGTGATCATCGAGAGAAGAAGACAAACAAGAACACCCAATCTACTTTGTCGACCATACATTGTTGCCCGCCGAAAGAAATTACCCACGATTGAAAAAAAGCGGCCTTTCTTTGCGTCGTTGCCGCAAGAAAACTGAAGCCTTACTTCGACGCACATCCCGTGACGGTCTTAACCGACCAACCATTGGAGAAAGCATTGGAAAAATTTGAGCAATCCTACAGCTCATCAAATGGGCGAGAGAGCTATCCTGCTTCGACATTCAATACAAGCCGAGGCCCTCGATAAAGGGACAGGCATTTGCGATTTCTGGCCGAGTGCACATATCAAGAAGAGCAAAACCCGGAGTATGGGAAGTATACACCGACGGGTCCTCCACGGCGAACGGCTCGGAGCGGCATACTTATCATCAGCCCAAACGAGGACGAGTTTGAGTACGCCTTGAAATTTACCTTCTCGGCCTCAAACAACGAATCCGAATACGAGGCGGTGATAACCGAGTCGAGCTAGCTAGAGTCTGCCGGGCGGAACACATCATTTTGAAAATAGATTCACTTTTAGTGGCTAATCAAATCAGAGGAGAGTACGAGACTCGAGACGACGGGATGGTAAGATACCCGGAAAGGGTAAAAGGCGACACTTCAAAATTGAAATCTTTCCGGATACAATGCATTCCCAGTGTCGAGAACAACCGAGCCGATGCTCTCTCAAAGCTTGCCGGTTCAACCATCAAGAATGTCGGTCGAACCGTCTTTGGTGGACATCGGGAATGCCAAAAGCATTACCGAGACCGTCGGCATGGTGGGCGACATAGAGGCCGAGACAACGTGGATGACTCCGATAATGAAGTACAAAACCGATGAATGAGTTACCGGAGGACCGCAGTCTCTCACAGAAGATAAAGAGGATCGCGGCAAGGTACTTGGTGTTTGAAGGAGAATTATACAAGAGGTCCGTGATAAGGCCACTCTTGAAATGTGTCGGCCCGGCCACGACGCGAGCTATCTTGACGAGAAATTCACGAAGGCATCTGTGGTCATCACATGGGGGCAAGAACACTAGCCCACAAAGCTCTCCGAGCCGGCTACTTCTGGCCCACCATGCTTGAGGATTCCAGAGCCAAAACCAAAAAGTGCAACAACTATCAAATACATGCTCCGGTGATACATGCATCTTCCCGAGACCTGCAGCCGGTACTTAGTCCCCTTCCTTTTGCACAGTGGGGGATGGATCTACTAGGGCCATTTCCAACGGCGTCCGGAGGAAGAAAGTACTTGATTGTCGCCGTTGACTACTTCACCAAATGGGTTGAAGTCGTAGCGGTACTGCCAAGACCACGCGGCCGTAAAGAAAGGTAATCTGGGAAAATGTCATAACTCGTTTTGGGTTACCCCAAGTCATGGTATTTGACCACGGCCGGGAGTTTTGGAGTGACACAATAATGAACTGGTTGGAAGAACTTGGTATCAAATTGCCTAAATTAAAATCATTAAAAAAAATCATGAGAGAGATTCTAGAGAGAGAAAGTTCTGATAAGTTTGTTTTCCTTTAGGGTTCTGACGCAATGGCTCGAACAAAAAAGCATAACAATAATCCCAAATTAAATTCTCAAAAACACAAAAATACGTTTATATCTTCTGAGATTAAGGATCTGCAAGCGAATGAGTTAGATAATGAGCTTGATATTCAAGATGATATACAGGAGAATTTGGAAATTGCATCGAGTTCAACTGGAAAGAGGCAGGAAGCAGCGAGTTGTTCCCATTCAGTACCGTCGAAGCCTCGAATCTCTGTTGAGGACGTTTCAGGTGAGATTGAATTCTGGTCAACTGCTGTCTATTGCTTTATTATTGGTGCGCGGCCACCATGGATGGTGGTGAGTGGGTTTATTAAGCGTGTCTGGTCTGGATTTGCGATTGATAAGATATCGTTCATGACGAATGGTATCTTTATTGTTCGGTTTAAGACAAAGGAGCATCAACAGAAGGCGTTAGATTATGGTCCGCTTATGTTTGATAGTAAACCAGTTATAGTTAATGAATGGAGGCCTGAAGCATGTCTTGTTAAGCATGATGTGCAGGTTATCCCAATCTGGGTTAAGTTGCAGGGCTTGGATATTAAGTTCTGGGGGATGAATAGTCTTAAGAAAATTGGGGGTAGTATTGGGAAGGTGCTTAAATGCGATGAGAACACTTCTCGTAGGAATTTCCTGAGTTTTCCTAGGTTGCTTATTGAGGTGGAGAGGGATCAGGAGTTTCCTAAGGACATTGTGTTTGTGGATGAACTTGGGAAGGATCAATGTGTGCAGGTGGAATATGAGTGGCTTCCAATCTCTTGTCTTAAGTGCAAAGGGATTGGGCACTCTCAAGAACAGTGTAAAATTGATTCAAAGAAGGCTGCACCCAAGAAAGTGTGGAAACCTATGGGACCTAGGCACAGGTAAGCCTCGATCCTAAGCCCGGGACCGGGCAATCTCTGGTCCTAAGCCTGGGGTTAGAAAGAATGGTGTACCTACTATGGGACAGATTGGTGTGCCTGT
Organism: Silene latifolia; assembly: GCF_048544455.1. Classification (NCBI taxonomy): domain Eukaryota; kingdom Viridiplantae; phylum Streptophyta; class Magnoliopsida; order Caryophyllales; family Caryophyllaceae; genus Silene; species Silene latifolia. The sequence goes on from NC_133538.1 coordinate 174,774,214, forward strand.
TGTGGTCCAGCATCAGGGTATGGGGCCTAAGGAGAAAACTCCTATGAGCTTGCCTTTGGTGAGTCCTGTGATTACTCCTGTGGTTCCCCCTGTGAGGAGAAACTTTCCTACTCCTGCTCGCATTTTTTCTAGATTGGCTAGAGCTGATCCTCCTGCAGCTAGTCCTTCTGGAATTAAGGGGCCTGGTTTCACATTTATGGATGCCCTCAATTCTGCAATTCAGATTTCTATGAGGAAGTTGGATGGAATGGGGACTGTCACACCTATTACTGATCATGGTTAACATTGGGTTCTGGAATATAAGAGGGTTGAATAGCCTAACAAAGCAGAAGGATCTTAAATGGTTTCTTCACCAGAATAATGTTGGGTTATTTGGTCTTCTTGAAACTAGGGTTAGATGTAGTAATTGGAATAAAGTGCATAATAATGTTTGTAGTGATTGGGCTATTTGCACTAATAATTCTAGTCATAAAGGTGGTAGGATATGGTTAATTTGGAAACCTAGCTTGTTTACTATCAATGTTCTGGAGGTTACTGCTCAGAGTATTTTTGCAGAGGTGATGGATAATGCTAAGGGTGTTATGTTTAGACTTACTGTGGTATATGGCTTCAATAGGCTTGCTGAGAGGTCTGCCTTATGGACTGCTTTGAAAAGTCATGCTGTTAGGGGTGGTAGTCCTTGGGTAGTGTTTGGGGACTTTAATAATGTGTTATTTCTGATGAAAGGATAGGTGCGATATTAGTTGGGTGAAATTAAGCACTTCCGGAGACTTGCAATGCCTCGTGGTCCGTAACTGTTAAGACTATTGGTAATTTTTTTACCTGGAATAATAAGCACGAAGTCGGCTCTCTAGGGTGTTTAGTAGGATTGATAGAGTTTTGGGAAATGATGATTGGGGCATTGAGTTTCCTGATTGTGTGGCTAAGTTCCTTCCTGAGGGGTTATATGACCATTCTCCTTGTCTTATTACCCTCAGGGAGCAGTATGATAGGTGCCCTCGCCCATTTAAATACTTTAATATGTGGGCTCTTGCTGATGATTTCATGGAGGTAGTCAGTCATACTTGGGAGATTGGTGTTCCAGGGACTCCTATGTTCCGTCCGGCTACTAAGTTAAAATGGTTAAAAAGTCTCTCGAAGGGGCTCAATCAGGAGGGGTTTCATAATATTGAGCATACATATAGCTTGGCTCATAAAGCTTTGCTTCATTGCGAGAGGAGTTGCGAGTAATCCCGAGAATTCCGAGTTATGTGATAATGAAAGATTAGTTGCTAAGGAGGTTGCTAGGCTTCTCAAGGCTAAGCATCAGTTTCTTAGTCAGAAAGCACATATGCAGTGGATTGAGGATGGTGATGATAACACAGCGTTCTTCCATGCTTCTATTAAAAGAAGAAGAGTCATTAACAAAGTCTTCCAAATTAGGGATACTACTGGGATGCTCCATGAGGATCCTGTGGTATTAATAAAGCTTTTGAGATGTATTATCCTGAGTTGTTGGGGACGGCTAAGGAGACTCGGCATGTTGATAGGAATGTGGTTCGGGATCGGGAGGATGGTGCGGCTTTGCTCATTACTCGCTATTTTAATGAAGCCGATTACTCTGAAGAAATTAAAGTCGCTATGTTCTCCATTCCCGAACCAAAGCAACGGGGCCTCGATGGCTATTCTAGCCGATTCTTTAAGGATTCTTGGGAGGTGACTGGGGACACCGTCATTCAGCGATTCGGATTTTTTGAGCAGGGTAGGCTTTTGAAACAGGTTAACCATACTGTGCTCACTTTAATTCCCAAAGTTGATATGCCTAAGTTAGTGACACAATTCCGACCTATTGCTTGTTGTAATGTGGTGTATAAATGCATTACAAAGCTCATTTGCAATAGGTTAAGGGATGTGTTGCCTGAGATTGTTAGTGATAATCAGAGTGCATTTGTGAAAGGGAGGGATATCGTGGAGAACATCTTGATTTGTCAAGATTTGGTGAAGCTTTATAATAGGAAAACTTGTACTCCTAGAGTGATGATGAAAATTGACCTTCAAAAAGCATATGATACTGTTGAATGGGGGTTTGTGAAGGAAATGTTGGATGCTTTGGGTTTCCCTTCTGAGTTCATTAGCAGGGTGATGGAATGTATCACCACACCTTCTTATTCTATTTCTCTTAATGGAGGGGTGTTTGGCCACTTTAAAGGTAGGAGAGGTTTGAGACAAGGTGATCCCTTGTCTCCTTTACTCTTTACCCTTTGTATGGAGTACCTTAGCCGTCTTTTAATGGTTGCTCAAGATAAGCAGGAATTCAAATATCATTCTTTGTGTAAGAGACTTAGTTTATCTCATTTGTGCTTTGCTGACGATTTGCTAATGTTCTGTCATGGAGATTTGGGATCTGTTAAGGTGATGTTGAATGCGTTTGACTCTTTTTCTCAAGCTACTGGGTTACAAATGAATGTTGATAAGTCTAATGTGTATATGAATGGTGTTGATGCCATGGTAAGGGGGCACATTCTTGAGGCTACTGGTATGGTACCTGCTAAGTTGCCTTTTAGGTATTTAGGGGTACCTATTTCAGCTAAAAAATTATCTGTGTTGGATTGTGCTGTTTTAGTTGAGAGAGTGGTGGAGAGGATTCGTGCTCGGGGGCACGCAAGCTTTCTTATGGAGGTCGTCCAGGTACTTGTGAGGTTCTGTCTGGGTACTCTTCACAATTATTGGGCTAGAATCTTTGTCTTGCCCAAGACGGTTATAAAGAGTATTGAGGCGGTTTGTAGGAACTTTTTGTGGCAAGGAAGTGAGCACTATGATAAATCTCCTGCTGTTGCTTGGGAGAAGGTGTGTATGCCCAAGAAGTATGGTGGACTAGGGCTCATTAATGCTGGGATGTGGAATATTGCTGCAATGGGCAAGTATGTTTGGTGGATTATGAATAAGAAAGACCATTTGTGGGTGAAGTGGGTTCATGCAATATATATTAAAGGGAAAAATTGGTTGAATTATACTCCTACTACTACTGCTAGCTGGTCTTGGAAGCAACTTTGTAAGGTGAAAGAGACTCTTAAAGGAGGGTACACTGGTAACAGTTGGATTAGTTTGGATCAATCTTATACCATTAGGGATGGGTATCATTGGCTGCTTCCTAATGGGTCAGAGATGATTTGGCATCATATGGTTTGGTCGAGAATTGGACCTGGTAAAATTAATTTTATTGCTTGGCTTGCGCTTCGGAGCGGTGATGACTAGAGATAGGCTAATTAGATGGGTACCAAAGAGAGTGGGTGTCTCTGTTGTGTGGTTTAATGGATGAGTCGCACACTCATTTGTTCTTCTCATGTGCTTTCAGCTGCAGGTGTTTGAAGTTGGTGTCTGACTGGCTTGGTGTTGACATCCCTGGCCAGAATACTGTTTCCTGGTGGCTGAATATGAGGTGTAGGTCTATGTTGCTGAAGAAAATCACTGGAGCATCCATTTGTTCTCTTTTTTATCATGTATGGTTTGCTAGGAATAGGTGCTTACATGATCAGGTCTTGATGTTACCAAAAGTTGTGTTTCAAACAATTAAGAATGTAATTTGTACTAGGGTCAGGAAAGTTGTAAGTAGTAAAGTTCAGGTGAAAAACGCTCAGTTGATTGGGAAACTTATGTCCTAGTCGATTGGAGTTGTATTGTTTTGAAGTTTGGTAATATAAGACTTACATTTCGACCAAAAAAAAAAAAAAAAGAACTTGGTATCAAATTTGCATACTCCTCCGTCTGCCATCCACAGAGCAACGGACAGGCGGAGGCAGCCAATAAAACAATCCTCAACGGTTTGAAGAAGAAAGTTGAAGACCTAAAGGGAAGATGGGCCGATGAACTACCCGGCGTCATGTGGTCCCTCCGGACCACGGAGAAAAAAGCAACGGGGTACAGTCCATTCCACTTAGTCTACGGGTCCGAAGCAGTCCTGCCAATTGAAGCGGCGGTGCCGACATTCAGAACGGCCACCTTTAACCCGGTTGAAAATGAGGAAGGTCTGAGAACCTCCCTAGACCTGGTCGAAGAAAGTCGAGATACAACACGCCTCAACTTGGCAGTATACCAAAACCGAATGAGAAGAGCCTACAACCAAAGAGTCCACAAAAGGACTTAAAAGTAGGGGATCTAGTCCTAAGAAAGTCGGCCGCCACCAACAAAGGGAACATTCATGGTAAATTGACGGCCAACTGGGAGGGTCCTTACAAAGTGGTTGAAGAAATGAGGCCGGTACATACCGCCTTACAGATATGGAGGGTGTGCCTTTGATGAGCCATTGGAACACTGACAACCTCATGAAATACTTTGTATAGCGGCGGAGGTGTCCAAAAACTGTTGTTGGCACCTCAACGCGTGTTTATATCTATTGAAAAATCATCCAAGTTTTCCATCAAAGTGTTTATCCCCTCCGTAGTCATATCGAGGTAGACGCCACGGCCCAAGCCGGGCAGTCACCCCAAGAAGTAGACGCCACTGCAGTCACTACCAGCGCAGTTGATACTCGCGAAAGCGACCAACATGCCTTAGGAACGTATAAGTACAGTTGAGACGCAATTCTAGCCGCCTCGGCCAACCGAAGGCCTGGCAGAGGAAGCGATCAATATGTCTACAGATATGAACGCTGTCGAGCCGTAACCTCTAGCCGCCTCGGCCAACCGAAGGCTGGCGGGGACACAACGGTCGATACGCTAACATGTTCACAAAGGCGGTTGGAAAACGCAAATCGGACGCCTCGGCAAGGCCGAGAGTGAAAGAGGAAGCGACCAACATGCCAACATGTTTAAAAACGTTAAACACGGTTGAGATACGCATTCTAACGCCTCGGCCAGCCGAAGGTAAAAACGAAAAAGCGCTCAATTAATAACGAAAGAAGACAAGTGAAAGATTGTGATCAAAGCCCCGAAGCCAGAGGCCAATAAACAAACTTTATTGAAAATGATTACAAGGAGAATACGAGACAACTACTGTCCCCATAGGGATAAGCCAAAACACAACCTACCAAAGTTTTACAAAAACAAGGAAAAGAAGAACAAAAGGTTACGGACATATCATTTGAAGCGCCAAAAGATGGCGGGGAGGAAAGGTTTAATAGTTGGCCCCGAGCACCGGCTATCCGAGATGCCGGTGAACTGGTGACGACCGCCCGTCTCCCTATGCCTTCTTTGCGCTGCCATCGGCGACGTTAGCAAAGATCATCTTTGGTAGGCGACCCGAAACGTCTTGGCGGCTTTTCGGCCTCGGCGGCCTCGGTGCCCCTCATTCTCTCGGCTTCCTCCTTGGCGCCTTAGCCTTCTCGGCAAAAAGGCCGCCTTCTCCGCGGCCTCCTCTTCCTCCTTCTTCACCCTTGCCTCCTCAGCGGCCTTCGCCTCCGCGGCCTTCTCCTTAGCTTCAAGCTTGTCATCAAAATGGCTCGTCAAATTTTTGCCACGGAAAGGAGCCATCAAGAAAGAGCTCCCCTATCACTTCCCCTGGCGGCTTCTTCGGCCAGTCCCGTGTTGGGCGCACATGTTAGGAAGAATCTCGCTTTGGAGCGTCTCAATGTCCAACTCCCTCTGGGCGATGATAGCTATCTTATTTTGAAGCGCCTTCCCCTGAGCCCTAAACATGTCCCTCCATTCCTCCCTCTTCTTAGCATTGAAGTCGCAACGGCCCGAAGCTTGTTACGCTCCTCCGGCTTAGCGGCTTGCCCTGCACCTCGATCTTGGCTCTCTCGGCGGGATCGCTGCCTTTTCGGCGTCCTCCCTAAGTTTTCTCTCGGACGGACCGCCTCTTGGCCTCGGCCTTGCCCCTCTCGGCTTCCTTCTCCCGCGCCGAGTTCAAGCCTCGAGCCGCTCGAGCCGTGGGGGCGCTTGACCATGGCCTTTTCTTGCTCCACAATAAGAGCACCGCCACCTCGGCCCACTTCGACAAAGATCCCGGACAAACTCGGGCCCTCCGACCTAATCTGGCGGGGGTAGGCTTCGGGAAGGAGGAGACGACGGTGGCATCTGTACCACCCGCCTCGCGCAGCTTCGCTTCTCAAAGACGCCGTTCAACAACGTGTCCTAGAGGCGGTGGCGGTTGATCTACAAAAAATTCAATCAAAGCATCCATGTCAACATTCATGGACATACCGAGAGCTTTGTCATCGGGAACGCCTAATGAACCTGGCTAAGTCCGAGCCACGGGATAGATCTGTACTGTGTTTGGCCGGAGGACGCATTTCTTTGCTTGGCCTCTCAGCGAGAGATGAGAGAGAAGCGAAGCATCGGCGGCGGTAGTAGTCTCTTTCCTCTTGCGGAAGAGAGGAGATTCCACTTCCAAGGTGACCACCTCCTCGGTAATATCGACGATCTCCACCGTCTCCTTTTGAACTGAGGGAATTGGAGGTGGAACTGATGTTGACGCCGTCGCCGCCGAAGACTTTGTTTTCCGCGTTCGGCGCGGTATGTTACCAACAACCTTCGCCCGGCGCGCCGTCGTATCTAAGCCCTTCACCGCCGATCCATGAGATCATTTGCGCCGGTCTGCGATCACGGTGCAGGCCTTAGGATGCAAATCAACAACTTGCTTGTCCTTATCAAGTCCCATTCTCCTAAGGATATCTTGATGCATCCGGCCAAAACGGTCTCGCAAAGGAAACGAAGCAAGGGTTAAGTAGAAGAAATAAATCTCGGTTCAAAAAAAAAAAAAAAAAAAAAAAAAAAAAAATTAAAAGCAGAGATGGGCCTCACACCGACCCCACTCACCCCATTCGAGGGCCGGATGAGGTCGACGTGGCCGAGCAAATCCCGAAGAATGATCTGCGTCGGGGGCATCCATCCCTTCGGCATCCCATTCTTCTCGGCCTCAAATGTAACCTCGCCGCTTTCTCATCCGCATTAAGAGGACCTGCCAAGGCGTCCATCTTAAGCTTACTCCGGGAGACCCATTTGTCATGCTCCCCCTTACTCTCGCACCGCAAATTGACGCGTGTGTCTTTGGAAGGACCGGGCAAGTGGATAATCCTCCGAACCTCAACGTACACCCACCGCGGCTTTCGGTCCTTGCGGAAGAAAGCTTATCAACGGAGACATAACCCGGCTCCGTCCGCACGCCGTACCACCCAACGCGACCGGGGGCCGACGGCCGAAGGTGATGAAGCCGTGGAATAAGTTAACCGTTGGGACCTCCCCTTGAAAAGGCAGAGCCACACAAAGCCGACTATAGTCCTAATGGCCAACGGGTGCAGTTGGGCCACGGCGACGTTCATGGCTTTAATTATGGCCATAACGTATTCATTCGTAGGAAACCGGAGCCCATACTCCGGTGTGTCGATGTATACACCGACATGTACTGAGGAGGGCAACAGACGGCCTGACCCTCTCTAGGAATAACAATCTTATACTCCCTGCCGAAGGAGAAATGATGTTCGAAGAAGTCGGGACCCGTAACAACGGGCAAATTTGTGGGTCCAAGCACGGTCGGGGCCGACCTTACAAGCGTCGCCGTGATCCAGGACGTACGGCCTCTCGTCATCGGGATGAGCCCTTTCCTCATCATCACCGTCATCATCAACATCATCATCATCCTCCCAATCCTCCGGGACTTTTGGATCAACTTCGAGAGAAGGAGACCTAGGGCCCCCCACCTTATCGGAACGGCGGCTAGTGCCTCCTCTTCATCAAGACGCGACGGGAACCCCGGCGCAGATTACTAGGTCCCAGATCGTAGAAGACATGTTCACAACAAAGAAACTTAAACAATTAAAAAGTTGGAAAATTTATTTGTTTACCTTGGGAAGAGTGTTACGTCGAGTAACGCTCAAGACTAGAGAGAAGTTTCACAAAGAAAGTTAAGCAAGAAGAAATTTTTTGAGAAAATGAATTTGGAAGGCCAAATTCAGGGGGCTAACTCTCCTATTTATAGGGCAAAGCCCACTCAATCCGACCAATCAAGGCAAAGCCCATGAAACGTCAACCAATCAACAACGAGACACATGTCAAGCATGCGGCCATGGAATGTCAATCGACAAACAAAGGACAAAACTTCTTCAACACGCTCCTTGACAGAATGCCAATCGACGTATCTTCTTCAACACGCCCCTTGGTATCTACTTGCCAAACGGCGGCCGATTCAACCAAGCTTGACAAAGACCTACTGGGACAATCAAAAGCACACGGCACTCACAACCTCGGTCTCGGCCCGCGCCACTTTCTTTTCCACATCTGATGTCCATTACACATCCATGTGGAGGGGGATATGATACGGTGCGGCCTAAGCGGCACCAAGCCGAGGTAGAAGAAGCCGGGGCATAAAATTTTTACTTGCGCAGAATACGCTCAACACTCATCGAAGGTCCATACCACGGCAAGATGAGACTACGCTACGCTGGGGCAAATTGATGGGGCATATTCTCGCACCCGCGACCGAGTCAACATATTGAGCAAGGTCAAAGATATCCACAAAGAAGTCAACGACTTAGACAAATGACCCTAATCGACGCAGACTGTTTCGGCTTGTCTCTTGTGCCTCGACTGGGACAACTAGCCAGCCGGGGCACATATCCGCGTACTCATATCCAAGACCCTTCGGCATGGAGTCAACAGGGGCCCGCCGGCCGCCATGGGTCCCTCGGCCGAGGGTAGATCGGTCTTTTCCACCGCTAGCCACTTGGCCACTTGGCCACTACGTGACAAAAGGTGAAAGTCCATAAATACTCCTCAACCCTCATTGAGGAAAGGATCCAGAATCTAACCTAAAACTCACGATTCATCTGGTATAATCTCCCTTATCTCTCTACAATATACTTTGTCAAGTAACATACAACTTAATCCCTTTAAGTTCACTGACTTGAGCGTCGAAGTGAGTACGCTCGGTGCAAAGCCGAGCCCTCAGTTTGTTCATCGTTTCAGGAGAGACCGAGAGGAAGAGTCAAGGCAAGGAAGGATATCCATTCACCAAGCTTGCGTGGTAAACAACACTGCTCTGGAATTACACCCGGAACAAAAACAAAAGTAAAATGATCCATCAAAAAATCTAGCAGCAGGTGACTTTGCATATATGTGTTGCAGGGGTACTTAGCTTGATTGTACAATCTATTTTAAATAATATTTGATGAAAGGTATAATGTGTAGGATAAGTTTTTTACAAATTGCAAACAGCTAGTAGAACATTTCTTTCTTATGGTAGGATGTAAATTATGAGTGTTTAGTTTTAATCAGTTTTGAAAGCCAAGTAGCTTAAATGGTAGAGCATTGTGCAATGCACAAGATGTGGGTTCGACTCCCATGTTGGCCAAGTAATACATTAAAGACTAACTTGTATTACTTTAAGAACAAATTAGTGTTACATTAAAAACTATCTTCTGTTACTTTAAGGACATTCTACCGTTACATTAAAAACTAAATTGTGTTACTCTAAGGATAAACTAGTGTTACAATAAATATCAACTTGTGTTACTAAGAACATAAAGACTAACTTGTGTTACTTAGGATAAACTAGTGTTACAATAAAGATCAACGTGTGTTACTCTAAAGATATACTAGTGTTACATTGAAGACTAACTTGTGTTACTCAACAAACTAGTGCTACAACAAAGAAGTCTTCATTCTGACGTGTTACAAAGCGCTCAAACTTTCAACCTTATTTTTACCAGTATACCCTACGCATATTTATTACGCGCATGTTCTCCACTAAGCGTTTAAGCGCTTCCGTGCTTTGACACTTGCTCAAACATGTCGTTATCGAGTGAAATTTAGTCACTCCATTCTTGAATTAACAAGGCTATATGGGATTCGAACCCATACCTTTGTGCAAATTTTGCGCATTGCTCTTCCATTTGAGTTAATAGCCTTTAATATATTACGTAACTTGATGCTACTACATTAATCATCTCACAACAAGTCACTGATTTCACAAATTAACAAGGTTATATGAAATTCGAACATATACTTCCGCGCAAAGTTATGCATACCACTCGCCCATTTGAGCTAATAATCTTCAAAATATGCTAAACAAAGATGAAAAGTTGCAATAGTAATAAGATCATAAGGTGTAAATCATAATAGTTTGGCTTATTAGGTGCGTTAAACGCATCCACATTATGAAATCTATATGCTCACACTACCTTAAATTTCATCAAAAATTCACACAGTTATCGTAACACAACGAAAGCATTATTGTAACATAGTTGAGTAAACTGATATCCATTGTTGTAACAGAATAACATCGTCATTGTAACATACTTGGACAATTATAGCAACATAATCAACCATTATTGTAACAATAGTTGCACCATACAAATATTAGCATTTACTTTACACGTAAAAATCATTACTATAACACAATAAAAGCATTATTGTAACATAGTTAAACCATTATCGTAACCGGTTAAAATATGGCTCAACACAAAAACTTGGCCTAATTCCAGTAAAACACCGCTCATCCTTTCACTACGTTTAAAATCATTAACTTGATAAGACCAAAACTTGAACACCTCAATATATATCCACAATAAAGAATCAGATCATACACTGAATCAATGAGCATTCCAGCGAGATGCAAAACATAAAAAGTCAAAATAAATTAAATTAACATTCTCAATGATACTAAAAGAAGATATTGATATTAGCTATTTTGAAGTTTTTATTGGAGTAATTATAATCAGTGTAATCCGCAATCTGGAAGCATAGATCAAGGTCTATCACATTATTCAAATTAGCAGCTATTAATATCCTCAACAACAATAAAACAAACTGAAAATTGTTCAGTTTGTTTCAAATACTCTATATGAAAGCAAATCAATTGAGATCACAAATTAAGAAATTAAAAGATATAAATATAGTTTTGTCACTTTAGCAACAAATCAACAAAATGGTATCAATCAATATATGACAAAATTACATGCAGCATGTTCAAAAACAACTATAAGCTAATTAAATGAAATAAGACAGATTAGAATGAGATTACACAAAACTAATCAACCTAAACCTAAAATTCCAAAAATTAAGCAAATTGACTAAATTGATTTAAAAGTAATACAAAATTACACAAACTATAGAAATAAAGGAAAATTATACGGTAAATTCCAATACAATAGCAATAGATTACCTTATTCAATTAATGTCGAACGACTTTTACCAGATTATCGTTCGCTTCATTCCAATTTCGCACTATATTACGAACGATTGTTATGATGAAGAGCGATATAGAGATCTCTTAGAGTAAATCAGGATCTGAAAACATCCACTAAACTAACACTTCAACAGAAGAAATAATAAAATTGCTCTTTCAATAATGACGATAAAAGATAGTACGCTTACGTAATTTGTAATCTAGATAAAAAATTGAATATTTGAGATAATTACACGACAATTAACACGGAGAAATGCACCGTAGAAAGTGACGAAGGATGTTTCCAGCAGGAGAGAGAAGGAGATGCAGAGAGAGAATGGGAGGGAGAGGAAAAAATGAAAAGAGGGAAGACAAAATGACGAGGAGCATAGAAATTTATATCATGTTGTCAAGTTACAATTTTACCCTTAAAGCTGACGATTGATCTGAGTCGTTGATCTATTATAATATGACGGTCCAAATTGGTAGGACAGACTCACCCTAAGAAGGTAGACTCTCAAGATCCTAACACACTCACTCTCTCTCTCTCTCTCTCTCTCTCTCTCTCTCTCTCTCTCTCTCTCTCTCTCTCTCTCTCTCTCTCTCTCTCTCTCTCTCTCTCTATATATATATATATATATATATATATAATTCTACACTTGATACATATAATCATCCAATTTACGAAAATTTCAATAATAGCTCATGTATTACACGGCCCTAGGCCCACTATCACGCTACATAATACTTACCTCAATCCGCATCCTGCAACAAAGTTAGAAATTTCTTTCATAAGGCAAACAATTGACCCTTAAGACATAAATACTTTCTATCAACCTCACTCGTTCAATCTCTCAAGGTGACCGGTTTGAAACTGAAAGGCCCAGAAGTTTGATGTGAAGGGGCCCATTTTCTCATCCAAAGCCTAGGGACTCCTAACAGTTTCTCCCCGGGTTCATTTTATTAGACACATCTTAAGTTCATTGGGTTCATTTGTTTTAGGCCTGAGGAACGTCAGCTTTGATACCACTTTGTAACACCCCCATTTATTTAAGAGCCTTTACTAGGCATTCCTAGATAATGTAAGTGATACCATCTCAGTTTCCTGAGGCACTAATTACAAAGGTAAACAAAACCACAATACTTTAAATAAATTTAACGATTAATGGTCTTTATTACAATATTCCAAAATTAATAACTATAAAGTAATTTAAATACATCTGCAGCGTAAATTTAATAAAGCGAATAATAAAATAATAATTGTCCAAGCTAGGTGATCTAGACTCCTAAGTCAATCGTCCAGTCTCACGCATCCCGTGCTCCTATATCAGCCAACTCAAGTACATGTTATTTAATCTGCTCACCAATTAACCATAAATATTAATTGGTTCACCACAGGACGCCAGCAATTAAAGCAGGCGTCATTTTATTTTGATGCAATACACAAACGTCAACCAAAGGTCGAGTAGCAATGCTCTCCCCCTTATCACCCGAGACACCCATTCATCCCGCCAATCCCTGGCCCTGGAAAAACCCTCAACCGTCATTGAGTCAATCTGGATACACTTGAGAACACCAGAGACAAGTCTGCAGAACCAACTTGGGCCTTAAACCAGAATAAGTCTGAGGACACCAGCGACAAGTCTGCAAATGCAGCACCGGCCTAGGCCTAAATCACAATAAATGATAATCGATATGAAAATGACATGCCAATGAATGCAACAAAGATGATATAATTCCATGAAACAATCCATTATAATATCTCAGCCAAAGCTATAAACCAACCAATCCAACATGCCATATGAATAATGGAACCACAAAAAGACACAGTTGAGTGGATATCCTACCTGGCAAGCAAATATTCCAATTACGCAGTTCCAAGAAATCAACTAAAAGTATTCTTCAAGAAATCTGTCACCTAACACAAATAATATTTTTAAATACTAATTATTTTTAATCAATTGATTTAATTATCTTTAATTACATTAATTATATTACTATTACATAATTCATTATTTATTAAACCTGTCTTTAACAAATCCCAAATTATCAACCAATCCCGTCTCAAAACCAAGTTCAAAACCCGCAAACTCTCCCAACCATACACGGTTTTAAATCGTGTTACAAGCTCTTGCACAACCCATTCCAAACCCGTGTAACGCCCAAAACCCAACACCATTACCACCAACCACCATCCATCATGAGCGGCCATCGCCACCAACCCAGCCACCCGTCAACTACCAACACCAACCACCATCCATGGCGTCACCATCAAGCCCTAGCAACCCCCACACACAACACTCCTCTCTTCTCAACAAAACCAAAACACAACCACCACACACCATAACAGCCACCACCATTGTCTCCCTTGACCCACGATGGTTCCACCAGTAGCGCCCCATCCAAGGTCAGGTCTCCGTCTCATACGATGGTCCTAAAGCTAGCTATACACGGTTTTATAACCAAACACAAAACAACCCCCAACAATCGTGAAACTCCGGCAAGCCACCGCACAAACCACCACCTTTAATCACCCTCAACCACCCATGACAGGTGACACAACCACACCCAACCAAACAACCCTAGCCTAGGTCGTCAAAACCACCCACACCCGTGTCTTATACACGGTTTTAAACAAATAACCCTAACCCTAGCCTAGCGGTCAACGGTGGTCAACATGGGGGTCCGGTCAGTCCATGGTGGTCCACGGCACGGTCACTGATACTGTTGTTTCTGTACCAAAAATAAATACCTAAATATACTAACGAAAGCTAGTGATAAGTAGGGTCGATATCCACAGAGAGGCAAGGTATCTGTCAGAAAGTTCGTCTATCTAGGTCACAAATGGGGATTTTAGTTTGGTTTTCTAAACTACTGAAGGTCAAAGGCAAGAGAAATAAACTAAGTGCAGTAAAGCGAGAAAATGTGATAAAAGTGATCAGATAAAAGAGAGTATGTCAGGATTTCTGTTCACCATGGCAGTCTATCGACTCAATCTTAAATAGCCTAGACAATCTACAGTGAGAAGGGCAATGTAAAGGTCCTCTCGGTCCGCTATCCACCCTAGACTACTACTAACTTAACTTTCGCCCTCATTAGGTAATCTACTGTTCATAGCAGGTCTGTTCTCCCCAATCTTTCGATCCAGGGGTGAATTTAACCAGATTAAAGTTATTTAGAAGCGTGCACTCGACTAAACATGTTACAGTTATATTGTTACGGTGACCGATTCTCACATGTAAATCGTCTAGTCTATTCACTACATCGTCACAATTCTGCCATGGATTCCCTAGTCCTAACATAAAGAAATTAGCTACTCATGTTCTTAGGGCAATCGACAATAACAACAATAAGCATGCTAACAATAGACATAACAAAGAGATGATAAATAAGCATAAACAAGAGTAAAGGAATAATTAATGAAAGCAAATAAAGTTCAGATTAAAAGGAAAAGAATGATTACAATCCAAATCTGAGAGGAAAGAGGCAGAAAAGTTTAAGCAGTCAAAAGAGAGCAAGAACGTAATTAAGCAAAGTTTTAGAAGTGTAGAAGTATATTTATTAGTCTAATCACGACTCCCTTATATAGGGGAGCGATAATTAACAAAAATAAATCTATCACGGATTACTAAAGCCCGTGTATCATAGCACACCCCTCGATCGATTACTTTCAGACTACTCGATCGAGGTCTTCTCCAGCAAATCTACTCGATCGAACACTTCAGGCCCTCGATCGAGTAACTCCAATAAAGCACATTTCGATCGAGCAAAAAGAACTACTCGATCGACCTCTAATTTCTGCCAAACCACTCGATCGACTCATTATTCCACTCGATCGAGTGGAAATCCATTGCATCAGCCTCAAACTCGTCATGACAGCTTCATTTGACCAACCTTAACGCATCCCGAGGTACGACTCTTTCTCCAAAATTCCAGTCTCCTTACAATGCATGCTAAATGGGACGAATAAGGGTCGATTCCGCTACTTTCGGGTCCATTTCTTCAATTAAGACAAAACAAACCAAAGTAACCAATTCGGGGCATTTTGCAATACAAAGCGATACAAAAAGGCATAGAAATGCGTGCAATAAGAGGCTAAAAAGTCTATATAAATTGCACGTATCAAATCTCCCCAAACCGAACCTTTACTCGTCCTCGAGTAAAGTAAATGCAAACTAATGGAACGGATATGAAAACTCACGGCTAGCTATAAATTGTCTATTTAAACCAGTTTAATGCAATCGAAAATTAACAGCTATAGCTACAACAGTCAATACGCAAACGAGTTGTATGATGTCCATAAATAAAGTTGACCTATCGACCTTGCAAGGCCAATAAAATCAGACTCTCACGGGTCACTCTTCTCTCATTAAGCAAAGGGTGAATATATATGTAAGAGAGAAAGAGAAAACAGTCACTCACCTGCGACCTACATAACATGCATGCAACAAAAATGATAGACGATTCAAGTACCATACATACATTCCAACCGACAATGTCCGTCACAACCGAGGGCTTACAAATAATATGGGAAAGTGAGGTTACATGTAAGAAAAGGCAAAACAAATTATGGAAATGTGGAGGTAAAGCGTCAAGCTAGCACCTAAACAGGACCATATAAGAACATCCAATTCTCAGCTGATTAGAAAATAAAGCACAAGTGCCCTTCTTTGGCACACAATTCACTACCCAATACACTATCTCCTCAAAAAGATATGAATAAAAACAGAGGAGTAGGCTGTCACAAACTTCTCTTTTTTTTTTTAATACGGTCTAATTTCTATTTCAAATCAACTAACTCTTTTTTTCTTTTCTTTCTTTTCCTTCACTGTTCACGTTTTTCATCTTTTTTTTTCAAATTTTTTTTCTCATTCTTCTTCTTTTTCTTTTTCTTTTTCACGTTCCTTTTTCATTTTTTATTCCAATTTTCTTCTTTTCTGCCAACAACAATGAATGATATACCGCAAAAATTACACTAAACTAGCTTGACTGGCAGGTTAAATTTTGGGTGTAGCTAATGGGTCAAAAGGCTATATTTGGCCTATGTGGAGTTTAATGGGTGAGAATGAAAGAAAGGGAAATTTGTAAGCACCTCCCTGCATGTGACACCGACCACAAACCCGAATGTATGCAAGTGACAAGCAATCGAATTTCATAAACGTGCAAAAGTGATAAACATGTTATGCAAGGAGTACTACTCTCAATTCCTACATGAACCGGTCATGAATGACACCAGTTATATGGCTCTAAAGCTCAGAAATTGTAAAGTAGGTTGCCAATTTATCAGGTCAAGTCTACAAAGTCAGCTATATTTTTGACATTAACTCGTAGATATGCGCATGACTAAACTAATAACTGCCAATTAGATGCAAGGCTTAAGTGATATGACAAGTTAAAGTGCAATTTCATCATGGAAATCTACCATTCCGACTCAACCTATATGCAAAATGAAACGTGAAATTTGTTTTTTTTTGAATTTTTGATAATTTTTTTTTAAAATAAAATACAATGCAAAAATTACAATGCGAACAAAAATTAAACGTGAATGCAAAAAAATGCAAAATGCAGACTCAAAGGATGCATTACTCTCCTTAAACCAAAACGGACAACGCCCTCGTTGTCCTCTAGCATATACCAGCAGATATATAAAGGGAAAAAGGGATATACAACCAATAAATGAATGAAAAACAATAAATAAATAAATAAATAAGGAGACGAAAAATAAAGAAAAGAGCAAGAAATACATACAAAATGACGAACTTCCCCAAACCAGCCAGAAAACTGGGGAAGTGAATAGACCAGTAGCTACTCGTCGCCCTCCTCCTCCTCGTCCTCTACCACCACGAAGTCGGGATCACGCTCCTGCTCCCTCCTCCTCCCCTCCTCAGCTCATACTCTCTCCTCCTCCTCAGCGGTGTCTGCCTCGCTGGCTGGTTGTGGGTACCCCTCCGCCGAATACCAATAGAAAGAAGGGTGTGGCCGGCCCTTAGGAACGGGGCGTCCTCGTCTCATGTGATACTCGTATAGAGGGAACAAGGTAAGTGCAATGTCCCGCTCCATACGAGCCTGCCTTGTAAGAAGCTCGAGAAGCAAACTGTCACGGCGCCCTTGGTCAATGACCACGGACGCCTCAAAAGGTGGAGGAGGAATAAAATTAGCCAGGTAGACCGGTTGTGTAGTGTCAGGAGTGGGAATAGGGATCGGTGTAGGAGTGGCCGTGGAATTTTGGCCACCCGTAGACGGTGTGGATCCCTCTCCGATCTCAGGTCTCTTCCGCTTCTTAGCAGCGGAAGGAGTGGTAGGTGGAGCGAGTGGACGGTGGTAGAAGGGCAAAGGTGGAGGTATCCTACCCCTAACAGTAGGCGAAGGGACAAGACGGGGTAGGGTGGTGCAAGGTAAGGGCTCGGACAAGGAACCACAAATATTCCAAGTCCGCTGGTCAGAAGCAAGCCAAAATATAGACAGCATGGTAGAAATGTCGAGGTACCTATCCCTATCAAGATGTGCTAAGTCACGAGGGAAGTCGGGGAAGATATAACGGGCAAGAAAAGTGGCTATGCCACCACAGACAATGGTGCCCGCCATCTTCTGCCCCACAGTATGAAAATACTGGAGCAGCCAGATAGGCAATGTTAAGCACAAAGGGGCCCTCTCTATCGATGTTCAGATAGCCTCCAAGAATAGACAACTCAACATTATTAATGTTGTTGGGTTCTTTACGGCCAAAGATCGTCCCACCAATGAGACGCAGAAAGTAACGGGCCGGGAGAAGGTGGACATGAGCGAGTCTACGCTCCTCAAAACGATTTTGTGCCAAGGTCCTCCAGAGAATACGTAGGACCTTCCTAGGAGGGTTCGAGTCACCGTGGGAGGAAAGACCTAACCTGCTACCAAACTCAGCTAGGGTCCAGGTCGTAGTCCGGTTAAACAACCGGAAGGAAACACAAGAACTACCCTGGTCAGTGGCGTAGGCACCAGCAGAAAAAGTGAAGGAACTGAAAAACTCGAGGGTCAGCTCCTTATAGGTCGAGGCACTCATAGTAATCAGTACAGACATCCTCGTCCCGTTCAAAATCTCAACTACAGGCTTGTAAATACCTAACTTCTCAAGTGATTTTCGACACAAAAAATTAGTCGAAGCAAAGTCACAGCGCTCTAAAGCATAAAAACGAGTATGATGCATAGCATTAACGAAACGTACCTCGAGGTAGTCGGGATGCGGGTATAGAGTCATCGGCACGGAACGTGACACGACCAGCAGTGGGTGTGCCTCGTCCTCGACTCCGTCCACGCCCTCTAGTACCTGAACAAGAATCTCGTCCAGTAGCGGGGCGAGGTACTAGGGCAGCCCGGAAAGCAGCTATGACAGCTGGTGACGACGCAGCAGGGGTCGTCACCATAGAAGGTACGATATCAGAGGTAGACGCAGTAGCAGCAACTATACTAGTAGAGGCAGAAGAGATAGAGCTAGCAGCAGTACTAGCAGAGAGGCAGTAGTAGTACCAGTAGAGACAACAGTAAAAACAGCGGTACTAACAGTAGAGGTGACGGTGGTAACAGTAGGGACCACTGTCTCAGTCAAGGATGGGGCAACAGTCGAACTAGTCGAAGGGAGAGTGCTACTATCCATCCTAATCAATCAAGTAAGGGGGAAATCAATCAATTAAACAGAGAACATGGAATCCCCAATTATTTCGAAAAATTTCGAAAAAAACAAACCCTAATCCTTTAATTATGTCGAACAAAAGCAATTAATCAACAAAGGAATATAGGGAATTACTTACTTGATGATTAACCCGCAAGAAATAGCAAGAAATCGACAAAAATCCAAGCAAAAGACGGATTTCAACCAAAAACCCGACAAAACCCTAATTACTCGAATTGAAAGCAACAAGGACGAATTTTAAGAGTAAATTAGGGGGTAATGTCGAAAAATGCACAAGGAAAATAATGTGGGTGATTGATTTGTTATTAGGGGAAGATTAAGGGAGAATTTGGGGTTTTTTCGCACAAAATATCGCACATGAGAGGAAGAAATAAATTAGAATGAAAAATAGAAGAAGAAAAGAAGTCTTCCTGTGTAGTATAAGCGCATTCACTCAATTGAGTGATTTGAAACCACTCGATCGAGGACTTTAACATCAACTCTGCTCAATCGAACACAATTCTTCTCGATCGATTATTCCTCCTTTTTGACATTTCGATCAAGTGTCTGGAATCACTAGATCGAGCTCTTTTGCTGGGCAATCCTCTCGATCGAGTACTTTTTGTACTCGATCGAGTTGTTTTCTCGTGGAACACATCGCAGTGCGACACATCTTCCCCAACCCTGCATAGGAACACGCAAAAACATTTTCCGAAAATACCAAATCACAGAAATAAGCAGTCTATAGTCGGTTTTTGCGAAAACTAACTAAGCTACTGTCTAAAAGTCTAAAACGCAATTAAAAAAAAAGTACGGAAATTTAAATTACAAATTAATACAACGGGGCATTTCCGCTCATCTTCCAAAACACTTTAGTAGCCCACAAGAGGGCTTCTGACTGGAGGAGGTCCCTTCAGCATCTCGGACCGTCCTCTTCGATCGCCATGAGTTTGAATTCGAACTAATGGAAGGAGAGTAGTTGGTATTCACGTACGCCCAAACTTTCTTCTTCCTCTTGACATTCCCATCGACATTAGCGGCATCTCCATCACTTTGATTGACTTTAACTGTACTTTGACCGTTAGCATCTCCAGCATCCACTCTATCTGTACTTGCAGCAAGGAAAACAGAAGAATGGTCCTCTTTTTCGCTTTGAGTCTGAGGTGGAGGGGTTACAATAGCAGCACAATATTCAATATTCTCAGCCGAAGTGTCTGTATCTGAGTCAATAGAGGATAGGGCATTGCAAGGCTGAACTTGCATGGGAGCCCTACGAGATTTGGACTGATGAAATATCATCTCCTCGTCTCCTACCTAAAATGTAAGGGTCTTTCCCCCGACGTCAATTACTGCACGAGCAGTGAATAAAAATGGTCGCCCTAAAATGATAGGGGTGTGAGTGTCCTCGGGGATGTCAAGAACCACAAAGTCTACAGGAATGAAGAATCTCCGGATTTTGACAGGTATGTCATTTATAACTCCTAGTGGCCGTGATATACTACGGTCGGCCATCTGAACGGTCATATTAGTACAGTTAAACTTGGCCAAATCGAGTCTTTTAGCGACAGACAGAGGTAAGACACTCACGCTAGCACCTAGATCGCAAAGCGCGTTATCAATCAAATGGGTCCCTATATGACAAGGAATTGAAAAGCTACCCGGGTCTGACTGTTTAGGCGGTGTCTTATTCTACACTAAGGCAGTCCCCACTTCAGTTAAAGCTACCTTTTTATGGTCATTTATATGCCTCTTACGCGATAAGATTTCTTTCATGAGTTTCATGTAAGAGGGTACCTGAGTAAGCAATTCGGCGAAAGGAACATTGACGTGAAGGCTTTTCAGGAGCTCATCAAATTTCCCGAACTGTCGGTTAGCCTTGTTGTTCTGCAATCGCCTTGGAAAGGGCACAGTGATAAGAATTTCAAGCCCTTTATTCCTTTCTTCCAATGTCTCGACGGGTTCAAATTCATTCTTACTCGATCGATCTCTTTTACCTCTCGATTGAGGTCTTCCAGCCACTTTTTCACTCGATCGAGCACTCTCAGCCTCTCGATCGAGCTCTCAATCGAGTCCTTCATTATCAGCATTATTCGATCGAGGCACACTTTTACTCGATCGAACACTTTTCCCAGAATTTTCACTCGATCGAGCTGTTTCAGCCTCTCGATCGAATCCTTGAATATCCACTTTACTCGATCGATCAATAATTCCACTCGATCGAGTAATATCATCAGCATTTCTACTCGATCGACCACCAGAAATCAATCAATCGAGTATTTTCTTCGAATTGAGCATATTTTCAGCAAGGGACTACTGTTCATCGTCAGCAACGACTTCCTCCGGGTCTGATATGTCCTCAACAGTTGACATTTTGGGTCTTTCATAAGAAAGACCACTACGCAAGTTAATCAAGTTTATCATCTCATGTAGGTTCTTCTCGGATTGAGACGGTAAATTACCCGACTTTCTCGTGGATTGGCTAGCAGCGATTTGGGCAACTTGGGTCTCGAGTGACTTAATTGATGCTTCTTTCTCTTGGTCACTCATCTGCATCTGCTTAGTCAATGCTTGGATCATCGACTTCAACTGAGCCAACTCACTTACTCCACTAGAGGAAGCTGCTTGATGTGGCGGTGGAAAGGATGGAGGCTTTTGAAAGCCTTGTTGAGTTTTATGAGGAGGGACATAAGCTTGTTGCTGCTGCGAAGAAGTAGGATTGAGCACATTCTGACTAGTCCATCTAAAGTTGGGATGGACTCCACTTTGATTATTGTAATAGGAACCCCCTCCTTGCCTATATTGCTGAAAGGCAAGGACTTGTTCCTTCTCTGTTAGACAGTCAACAGCAGTGTGACCGTCATTACTCCCACATATCTCACAAGTAACGGCTTCTTGTCTAGTCAACAAGTGAACCGTTTGTTGATCACCAGCAGCTTGTAATTCTAACTTATCAAAAGGGGCATTCATGGCTTCCAACTGAGCCACTACAGCATTATCAACTGAATGAACTATTCGAATACCATCTCGGGTTCCCATACTCGGTACAATGGGTAGCCATCTCCTCAATAATACCCCATCCCTTATCATCATCATTGTTCTTCTGAAATTGTCCATTAGGTGAGGCGTCCAATATAGCACGGTGGTCATCATACAACCCATAATAGATCTGGTTGCACAAGAACCACTGATCAAAACCATGATGAGGAAGAGACCTCACCAACTTCTTGAAACAACACCAAGCTTCATAAAAATTCTCATCAGGTCCCCGCTTGAAACTTGTAATTTTTCCTCTCAGTTGATTGGTACGTTGTGGAGGAAAATACCTTTTATAAAAGGCAAGGGCAAGAGTCTCCCATTTGGTGATACCGGCTGCAGTACGATCAAGATCAGTGAGCCACTCCCTGGCTCCGTCGGTCAGAGAAAAAGGAAACAGGACTTCCTTTATCTTATCCTGGATCACTCCCTTAGTGGCGGGAATAGTAGAGCAATAGTCAGTAAAGACCTCCATATGTTTTCGCAGATCTTCCCCCGCCACACCCCGAAACAGGTTCCGTTCGACTAAATTGATGTAGGACGGTCTAATGTCGAAAGTATTACCATCCTCGGTCGCAAGTTTGAAACCTTTAGGGATCGAGGCAGCTGTGAGCTCTGAGTGACTCGCAATGTTAGACATCTTTACTAGCTTGATAGCAGAAATAGAGTTGTCTTCTTCACAAGACGGATCTTCTGCAAACAGAAAGTGTTGTAACTCGGGTTCAAAAGTAATCAAGTCTTCCCTTTGAATCTTTCTTTGCAGTCGAAGTCTATGCCGAAATGATCTCTCTGGCTCAGGGTCAGCAGGAACTAATTATGACCTGTTAGACCTGGGCATACACAACACTGAAAGAAATAAGTGAGAACTCTCTCAAGGAATAAAAATTCCCTGAGACGAAAAGAGACAAACGAAACAAACAAGACAGACAGGGTTATTGCCTCCCCGGCAACGGCGCCAAAATTTGATACTGTCGTTTCTGTACCAAAAATAAATACCTAAATATACTAACAGAAGCTAGTGACAAGTAGGGTCGATCTCCACAGGGAGGCAAGGTATCTGTCAGAAAGTCCGTCTATCTAGGTCACAAATGGGGATTTTAGTTTGGTTTTCTAAACTACTGAAGGTCAAAGGCAAGAGAAATAAAGTAAGTGCAGTAAAGCGAGAAAATGTGATAAAAGTGATCAGATAAAAGAGAGTATGTCAGGATTTCTGTTCACCATGGCAGTCTATCGGCTCAATCGTAAATAGCCTAGACAATCTACAGTGAGAAGGGCAATGGAAAGGTCCTCTCGGTCCGCTATCCACCCTAGACTACTACTAACTTAACTTTTGCCCTCATTAGGTAGTCTACTGTTCATAGCAGGTCTGTTCTCCCCAATCTTTCAATCCAGGGGTGAATTTAACCAGATTAAAGTTATTTAGAAGCGTGCACTCGACTAAACATGTTACAGTTATATTGCTACGGTGACAGATTCTCACATGTAAATCGTCTAGTCTATTCACTACATCGTCACAATTCTACCATGGATTCCCTAGTCCTAACATAAAGAAATTAGCTACTCATGTTCTTAGGGCAATCGACAATAACAACAATAAGCATGCTAACAATAGACATAACAAAGAGATGATAAATAAGCATAAACAAGAGTAAAGGAATAATTAATGAAAGAAAATAAAGTTTAGATTAAAGGGAAAAGAATGACTACAATCCAAATCCGAAAGGAAAGAGGCAGAAAAGTTTAAGCAGTCAAAAGAGAGCAAGAACGTAATTAAGCAAAATTTTAGAAGTGTAGAAGTATATTTATTAACCTAATCACGACTCCCTTATATAGGGGAGCGATAATTAACAAAAATAAATCTATCACGGATTACTAAAGCCCGTGTATCATAGCAAACCCCTCGATCGAGTACTTTCAGACTACTCGATCGAGGTCTTCTCCAGCAAATCTACTCGATCGAACACTTCAGGCCCTCGATCGAGTAACTCCAATAAAGCACATTTCGATCGAGCAAAAAGAACTACTCGATCGACCTCTGATTCCTGCCGAACCACTCGATCGACTCATAATTCCACTCGATCGAGTGGAAATCCATTGCATCAGCCTCAAACTCGTCATGACTGCTTAATTTGACCACCCTTAACGCATCCCGAGGTACGACTCTTGCTCCAAAATTCCAGTCTCCTTACAATGCATGCTAAATGGGACGAATAAGGGTCGATTCCGCTACTTTCGGGTCCATTTCTGCAATTAAGAGAAAACAAACCAAAGTAGCCAATTCGGGGCATTTTGCAATACAAAGCGAAACAAAAAGGCATAGAAATGCGTGCAATAAGAGGCTAAAAAGTCTATATAAATTGCACGTATCAGTCACGGTGTTAGGTCAGTCATACGATTGTCAAAATAATACTTTGAATTAAATATTAAAAGACGGATTAAATTGTGAGACGATATCTTACCTTGAGGCGATAAATTAGATGAATGCTCCATTTTCCTTCTCTCTCTCTCTCTCTCTCTCTCTCTCTCTCTCTCTCTCTCTCTCTCTCTCTCTCTCTCTCTCTCTCTCTCTCTCATTTTGTGAGGTTTTATGTGAATAACATCTTATGGTATAATAGGTCCTCTTTATATACTAGTAAGGGTAGGTGGAAGGAAGTTTCCTTGGTAATATTATTATTATTATTATTGTTGTAGTATCATTATCATTATCATTCATTATCATTATTATTATTAATTATCATTATTATTATTATCATCATTATTATTATCATTATTATTATTATTATTACGGCCACAACACATGCCATACCCGAAATCCCGACTCATTATCATTATTTATTTTATTTTCCGTCTCACAACATAATTCTCTAATTAATATAGTACACTATTTATAAGTGAGCATTCAATTCAAATTTTTTCTCGATATATAAGTGAAAATTTATTTATGTGGAATTTGTTTGATTCGTCTCTGAGAGTACATTAAAATATCTTAACTTTTATAATTTTTGAAAATACATAGCTATAGATATTTAAGAGTTAAAACACGCGTTGACAAACATGAAAAAGCAAAGGTGCAAAGTGAAGTTGACTGAAGAAAGTATATGCGTAGATTTCTGGTGTGAACCGTGTTTTTCAAGGAGTTAAATCTATTCAACGGAAAGCAAGTCGACTGTAATAAGCTACAAAGCGTGGGACTTGATCAATAGGGTATAATAAACTCAATTATTAGCTTGAAATGAAATGAACCGAGAGTTATAACCAAATATGCTCCGTGGGCACTTGTAATTTAGAAGGGAAGATTATCGAGTAATGCTTTTGCCAAACTTGACCTCAATAGCACAATCATGTCAAAGCGAGTTACATGACTCAATGTCGTATTTTGCGATGAACAGAAGAGAGGAGGACAAAAATAGCATTTTGCTCCTGTCAAGCTAAAAGTTGGGAAATATATCTTACTATAATTTACAGAAAAATGAGATCAATCAGCAAAAATGAAAGAATAACAAACAGTCAGAGATTGACAGCCTAACATCGCAATGTAAACTTGATTTGTATCAAGAACTCTGGCAGGATTTCGGCAGAAACTTCACCTGTATATTAAGTTTGAAATAACAGGGGAGCTAAAGAGTTGCTGATCCATGAGCAATGTCATAGACAGAGATGCAAATTTCGGCACCAATCAATATTATGATGACCCATTCCAGAAAATCAGACTTTCGGTTCTGTAGAATTTCTTGTAGGAAGCGAATGTTATGCTGTCAAGGAGATAAAACGTTGCTAAATAAATTTGTTGAGGAAGCGAATGTTATGCTGTAGACAATAGTAGGTTGTAACTCGACAATAACTGGGTACGGAGTTGAGAAAAATTGGAAGGAAAAAAAACTGTACCTCAACAAATTTCAACTTGAAGTCAAGACTAGCAAATCTCTGAGTCAATTCAAATTCATCTCGAAGGTATTCCCAGATTTGGGCATATTTGGCATCCTTCCAAGCGATATCTGACCTGAAATGGCCAACAACAGAGTACTTTGAAGTTTGAACCATGAGTGACAGAACTAGAAGCAATTAACTAAGATTGAGAGGGTAAAAGCTTTAGCAAAATCATCTGGATGATAATCGTTTTGGCAACAAATAATTTCTCATAAACTCGAAACAGTGGTCAATAAAGGGATAGAGCTAGACCCCTATAAACCGTCTCACTCATTACGTGTGAGGAAAACATAATAAAATAATGGACCCGTCCCAAAAAAAAATTGCACAATCCCGTCTCTTTTGGGTTTTCGTAGAAGCCTTCCATGCCAACCAGAGACACCATAACATACGCATAAAAGCACATTACCACAGTAACTTGCTGGCAGTTAGTAGTCCGAGTGCTATACAAATTACAAAGTGTATATCTCTCTGTAAGTGTTGAAAGATCCCTACTGAATATACCTTGGTGCTTCTCTCATGCACCAAAGATCTATGTGGCCGCAATTTATGGAAGAACTAAGAGCCTTGATTTGCAAATTTAATCCAGAAGAGCATAACTAATCATCCAATTTTGTAAGATGGCAAACAAAGAAACAAAATAGCACTTGTCCGAAAACAATTTGGGGTTTGCTAATAAAAACACTTGCTAGAAGTCATGTGAATGAGAGGAAGAAAAAAAAAGAATAGAAAAGAAAAGAGAAAGTAAAGAAAAAGCAAATGGAACCAGAAGAAAGATCACAAGACACTTTATCCACTGTTGGAAATTATCTAATGCTAGAATATTATCACGCAAAACCAGGATAGCAGAATCTGCTTAAACAACCAATTACGCAGTCCAATAAGACGTTATATAGAGAAGATAGTATACAAATGTAGTCTGTCTCTACTTAGACCAGGCAGTTCTACAAAAAACCAGAAGTAACTTCAATTCAGGCAAAATTTTCAAACATATACGGAGTACAACTTTACAAGTGAGACACAACTAGGGCTTACAGCCTATGAAGAAAATTGTGGATGAATTCATCAGCATTTTAGATGTATATCGATAATGTCAATCAGAATATCAGATGTGGTTACAAGTGTTGAACACGGGAAGGTCGGGAGTGTCGGACATTTTTTTTTTTTTGTAAAAACTAAAAAAAAAAAAAAAAAAAAAAAAAAAAGGTTAATCAACACATTTGGCCTGAAACAATGTCAAACCTGTGCCTAAATGTCATTTCAGAAAAGTATCGTGCTTGAGTCGATCGCTTGACATGCAAAATGTCAGGATACGGCGTGTCGAAGTAAATGGCTTAGAGTTATGCACATAGACTCCTAACCACTTGGGAGTAAAGTAGTAAGAGAACACCCAAATCAAGTAGCGTCAATTATATGAAAAGCAAGAATGAAACAACTCATACTTAACCTTTCGAAAAGGCCAAGCTTCAGAATCACATCTGCCAGATTGGAATTTGCCTTTCCAACCAACTGGAAGAGTTTCTTCCTCTTCATATTAAAATTCCCTGTTTTCTCCATAGCACGATTTATGTCTGTGAATTCTGCAACCATTCCATCAACCTACAAGGAAAATACTAATTTGAGAAAATGCTAATTCAACCAAAAAAAACTACCTTCTCCCCTCTGAAGAAAAAACCTTTGTACCAAAATGATATGAAGTTGGGCAACATAAATTGTCACATGTAAGTGTAGAACTGTCACCATATTGTAGAAATACAAAAAATGAGTAAAACTACCTCTCCTGCGCCAACAGTAAATAATAGATTAGGATGACCAACCTGACGGACATAATAATCAAGAGCGATACTTTGACCAAGCACGCTACCAATCGTACGAATGCCATCAGTGTCCAAGTACTGTAGTATTATGTGATCAAGGCCAGCTTGCATCCATGTACTTGAAGTTGGCTGCTCTCTTACTTCGAATTCTACAAAGAAAAGGAGAAGCAATCAGCAATGGCATAGGCGAATAATAGACAAAGGATTACCAGACATAAATATGAAGAAATGGAAAAGTCAATTACATCCCTAAGAGGAGGCTCATAACAGTCACAAGGTTGTGTCTGACTAATTTTGAATGGCAACCATCAGCACGTAGTAATATGTTCTTGCCCAAAAATGATATCCTCAAACTGATGTTCAAAAATAAATTTATAGCATGAAGTTGGAAGTTGGCACAACTACGCAGACATACCAACATCCTGCCTAGGATCCCAAAAGTATTTTGATGACAGACATACCAACATGATGCTAAGTTTTCTGATGACAGACTGCAAAAAGAGTAAGAAGCAACAGAAATGTGTAATTTGGATTTGGATCTTCCTTATAAATCAACATCCTGCCTAGGATCCCATAAGTAGTTTTTCCAGATGAAAAGAAAACGCACTGTCGTAAGTATAATAGGTAAAATCTGGACTAGAAAGTCCCGCTCAAAACTTTCAAGATCCATCTTAACTTCGAAATTTCAAACTACCAAACAATAATGATCAGAACCTCATCCGCAAACTTCAAGGGAAAAAACTAATACTGCAACATTACCCCGACGTCTCAAAGGTTCTATCCTAAGGCAAGTTAAGAGGGAACCTCAAGTACAAAAAAATACAAGAAAATAAAGATTAGGGAAGAAATGAGAATGATAGAAATCTAGTCAAGGCAAGCATCTAAAGGCCAAAAGGCACAACAACATACAACTTCAGACCAATTAGACATGACATTAAAAATTAGAATCTCACCATCCTTTCTCATTTCGGGAAGCAAGCAAGATGCATGTTTCTCCACTATTTTCATGTAGCCATCAACTTCATTATCACGAACATTGAACAAGACTATTGAACCGTATTGGAAAACAACCATGTAGCCACAGTCGCTTCCACTTAAGGTAGCACCCAAGCCCTGAAATGAGAATACACTAGTCAAGATAGTGAGCAAAAAAAGACTTCGGTTAATCCTTCTTTTCACGCTTAGTTTCTTATTTCCTATGTTATGATTTGGTGTGTTTATTCTTAAGAGTGTCGTTTTAAACAATTTAATGTGGTTTCGGTGATGTTCTAAGTACATTATCGAGTAATTCCCGAATTTCGTACTTGGAAGAATAATCAAGCTAATATGGTGGTTTTGATGATTTGTGTTGATGTTCTTGATTCTACAACTAAATGGAATGAAATGCAAATCAGGGCAAATCGAAGACGCATTCCTAAGTCACCGTGGAGGTCAAGGAGCTCGGAACTTGATGTGGGTTAATTCACACGAAAGGAACTCTAGTGCAAGGCTCAGGGACCAAGAAGACAAAAGTCATAGGCTAAGAGCTAAGGCACGAGCAAGGAACGAGAGAGGCATAGTCGTGCATCGTGTTCAACATCAGGCACAATAGAGGCACGGGTATGCCTTATTTATTTCCCTTTTCTTAAGCGGTTTGTTCCGACAGCTATTTATTTGTTTCCCTGATTAATTCTAGTTGTTAGTTAGTATAAATATCTAGTTTTAGCCATCATTGGAGAACTAATAAATTTCACACTTTTAAAACCCGTTATCTAGGGATTATGCCAGTCTAATTCCTCTATTCTTGGGGTAAATTATTGAAAACTTTGTTCTAGCAAAACACAGCTTAAGTAAATTACTGACAATTTATTTCACAGCATCATTGTTGACTAATCTGTGTCAATATCAGAATAGGTAACAGGAGTAAAGCTGCATCACATCGTAAGACAGAAGTGAAACTACAAATCCTTCCACCAAGTCAGCTGGAAACATTTAATAGAAGGTGTAGATATGTCCACAGAAGGTTTAAAGCATGAACAAAATATCATTGGTTTGCAAACTCTTGGAACAAATACAACAATATGTGCATCCTATCTGGAAAAAATTAAATTCACCAAGTATAAGCATCACCATCAAAGTATCATCATTATCATATGTAAGGATAACCCCATTGAACTCCCCTCACAAGTCAGTGTCACCATTAAAACCATCAGCATGTTTTATTAGTGATTCACATAGACGAGTGTGTCCAGCAAATACAATAATAAAATAAAAAAAAAATAAAAGAATTGCAATCCAGTAAACCAAGGGACAGCAGAAAAACCCGGATAAGAGTATGCAACAAGCCAACAACTTGGAGAATAGGAAAAAAAAAAACTCCATTCATATAACTTCTCCTATTTTAAAAGGAACACTATGAATAAGTTTTCGACAGGGCAGAAATAGATAAGAACAAAACATATCTTTTGAATAACAAAAATTACGAGTAGTCACCAGTTAACTTGGATTTAAAAGGGCTGAATAACCCTCATAGAGATAGGGTCATACCCTAATCAAAGATTAGCAATCGGTATTTTATAAGCTTTTATTGTCGGATTATCTACAATCTTCTATCACTATCCCACACTGTTGACTTTCCTATCATTTTTATTCCTTCTATGACATCATCCAGAAGCTTTTTTCAATGGCCAGCAGAGTATGATATCCTCTTGGTACAAGAGTATTGAGTCAAGACAACCTAATTAATCACACAACTAGAAAGACGAGTAATGACGATGATGGACAAAATAAGAGGTCATTATTAAGTGGATGCACTTGGTTTGTTGTGAAGTAACAATTTCAACGCATTCACGTTGGGGCATTTGAAATCAGGAATAATAGCAGACCAAAATGGGGAAGAGGTCATAAACTCACATTTGGTACAGGCTTAAGATTGCCGAATTTGAGGACGACATAGTTGGTCATCCTAGATGAGGGTGGTATAAAATTTGTCCTGTTTTGATCCACCAAACTCTTCAAGTCCACACTAGAGGAACAAATACAATACAAAAACAAGAAACCAACATTAGTTTCAATTTGATTTCCTATTCGTAAAACATTGAATCCGGCAACAGCAGCATAGTCACCTGGTGGATATGAAGAAGGCGCGAACAGGAATATAAGGACGAGGAGATGAATCGGCATCAGTGGGATGAACAAACGTATTTGTTGAGGCGAAAGCGGAAGAGAAAGAGCGAAGGGTTAAGGAGGTGACGGCGGAGTTGGAGAAGAGTCGTGTGTGGGAGACTGAGAAATGGAGAATTGAGGGTTTGATGGTACAAACGACGATTGATGTCAAGTGTGGTTTCAGAGAACACCTTGCTAATCCCCATAGTTTCGCCATTCACAAACCAATCCTTGGACTATATTCCCAGGAGTATAGTACTACGTACTCTTTATACATTTAAAAAAAAAAAAAAAATAACAAAGTCAACCGTCAAATTTGGAACTATCCAAAAACCACTCCCCATTTTTCTCCTTCCTTTCCAAAAACAGTTGCTTAAAACCTCTACCCTAATTTTTTCCCCAATTTCAATCGTTGCATTATATTCACAAAAACCCAACAAAATATACACTATTAATCTCATTTAATCGTCTAATCAGGTATGTTCTCTCAATATTGATTAGTAATTGCAATTATATTTTTGTTTTTCGGTCATCATTGATTGTTAATTTGTTATAATAGGTGATTATGGGTTATCCTAAAATTAAAAGCCGCGGAGGATTAAAACGGTGAGTTTTTCGACAATAATTATCTTGTAGACGTACAAACTGTGAATATTCGTTGAGTATATAGCTATAAATTGTGAATAAGTGAATATATGAATATGACACGAAAATGGCTTGAAGGGAGATGTCAATCAGTTGTATGAATTATTAAAAGTATGGTGAATATGTCCCGTATAAATTTTGAATATCAAAGAACATGCTGATTTGAATAAAAATGGTGTGAATATGTGTGCAACCTTATGTGAATAAAGTATCATTCTTGTTGTGAATATGACACATTCTTGTTGTGAATATGGAACAACTGTGAATATGAATGATATATTGAGCGAATAATGTCAATTAGATCAGCAAAGCTATGTGACAATGATAGTTCTATGGCGTGAATGTGTCAACTATAAGTTTTGAATATCGCACAAACTGTAAATGTGAATGATATCAGGTGTGAATGTGTCATGAACGCATTGTGAATTAGGCGATTAGGTTGTGTGACTATGATAGTTCTTTATCATGAATATGACATACATATTATGCGACTATGGCTGGGATTGTTATGTAGTATGAATATGAAGCACATATGGGCTGAATCTTGGACATTTGCAAATATGAGAACAATTTGCAAGTGAATACTACAACTGCATATTGTGAATATGTCTATTTGTTCTATTAATATGACAGTTAGATAGTTTGAATATGAGATCAATAGGCTTGTGAATACAACAACTTTATGGCGTGAATATGTGTAATTGTTTTATGATTTTTGATGCAGTGTTGGTACCAGAAACAACGATAGTGATGAAGAATGTAGAGCTAAAAATGTTCGAAGCAAAACAGGTGAAGATCCGATTTTGCATAAGAAACCTAATAACACCGAAGATTTATTAGGAGATGATGAAGTTGATACAAGCTTGACTATAGAAAATATGTCAGAAGATGAATATGAAGATGAAGAGGAAGATGAAAATGGGGACGAAGATTGTGATGGTGAAGGCGATAGTAGTAATGATGAGGAGGAAGGTAAGAGTGAAAGTGGGGAGGATGGCGATAGCGTTTATGAGAGTGAAGGTGAGGAGGAGGACGATGGCGTTGATGAGAGTAAAGGTGAGGAGGTGGGCGATGGGGTTGATGGGAATGAAGATGCAGCTTCAAAAGAAATTGCACCCAGCAACAAAACTCCGGCCAGGCGTAATAAAAGTCGTGGAAAACGAGGAATTCCGATGGAAATAGGCTCTAGTGAGGTAAATGTGTTTCCTAAGTCTCTTAGAACAAGAGTTTGCATAGCTAAGTTTCAGAATTTTATGAAAAGATTGAGTCCTGAGCAGAGAGAAGCTGTAAATGAAATTGGTTTTGGGTGTCTTCTAGAATTGGATATTACACAAATTTGTGGGGATCTGGGAATTTGGTTAGTGCGAAACATTAATCCTTATTCTTTAACATTAACATTGGCGCCTAATTCGTCATTTCGCATTACCGAAGTTGATGTTTATCTAGCACTTAAATTATCATGTGGTCCAAAATATGTCGAGGAAGCTAAAGATAGAGGTAATGACGAGGTTGTCGAAGAAGCAATCATAAATTGGAAGAAACGTTGGGGTGTAAGAAAAGGTGTGACTGCTCCTGTTACCACTACGATGCCCGACAAAATTTTAACTCATGGCCATGGTGACAACTTCAAAGTCGATTTTGTTATATATACTTGCTCTAATCTACTTTATGGAGACCAAGCAAGACATTGTAACTACAAGCTACTAATGGCGCTTTTAGAACCATCACAAATCTGCAACTTTAATTGGTGTGAATATGTGATACGAGCGTTGGTTAAAGTCAGAAAAGAATTTAGAAAGAATCCATCGATTCTTCATGGACCTCTCATCGTAGTTACGGTAAGTTGGTTGTCAATAAATTTACATATTAATGTAATTTTTTTTTTGTATTGATCTTATATTTTCTGAATTTTGTAGTTACTCTATTTAGATAGAGTTGAGTTTGAAAGCAGCACCGTCGAAAGAAAATTCCCGATTTTGTTGGGTTGGGATGATAAGAAGGTCACGGAAAGGAAGAATAACGAGTTAAGAGCAGGTGGTTATGGACAAGGTTGCGTGGTGCCTCCTATGAATTTGAATAAGTTATACCAGTTAGGGTATGTTCCTCAACAAGACTTTATTAGACTGAAACAAATTCTGATGAACCTGCCAAGACTTTATAACCAGAGAGAAGGTGGCCCAAGTGTAGATATTGATGCAATACCCCGAAGTACTGATGTTGGTGAACGTGAGGGAAGGTGACCAGGGGACGAGTTCATCACAAATACATGAGGAGAAGAAGGTAACACTTGTTTTATATTTTAAAGTAGATAGTATATCCGTTGATTCTCTGAATGTGTTGATCATATGTACTAGCGATATGTTATTTCAAAACTATGAAAGTGTTTGATTAATTGATTGAATATGACAGTTCAATCAGTTCAATTGACGAAATATGATAGTCTATCAAATGATTATTGTGAATTAATAATTATGAATATGTTAATTCTATATTATGAATATGGTAGTCCTTTATGAATATTATTTCTGCAATATGAATATGTAAGTTTCAGTAACTGATTCTTTCTTTACTATGTAGGTGTACATTGAAAGTGTGTTGGCTGTAAACAAAAAATTATCTACAAGTCTTCTAGAGTGGAATGAAGTGATGAACAAGGCGTCAAAGTTCTTTCCCATCAGTAAGTTTTTGAAACAAATACCCGAACTTGTCGTTCATATGGGTGATGACAATTCTCATTCTCCAAAAGAGAAATCAGGTCAAGTAAGTGGGGAGGGTACAAATGATGATCATCTACGGCTTAACAATGAAGACGATGAAATATTTGAATCAGATGAATTTATGGAAGTCTTTCAAGTTATTGAAAGGCTCGGAAGGAAGAAAAAGACCGATAGGGTGGTTGACCCTATGATGCCTAGTTTCAGCTTGGGAATCAGTAGTGACCTAAACAATGAAGATTCTGGTGAACAAAATAATGAAGTTGGTGATGAACAACTGGAAACTAATTCGTGCACATACATTGAACCTGAAGCTGATTCTTGCATCAATAAAACTGAATCTAAAATGCAAATGGTTCTTCGGTCTAGGCAGCAAAAAACCCTTGCATCTGCATTGCGGTCACCATATTGCTTACGACGTGTAGACCCACAAAAGGATTTGAGTAGTTTGCAAAGGAGTGTTGTGAATTATGTTATTCACAATGGTGATGAAAATGAGTAAGTTTTCGCAAAAATTGACTTGCGCCTAGTATTGAGTTTATAAGGTTATCCAGATCAGACGACTAATATTTATTGTCATTTTCGATTTTGAAGGGAGATGTACAGTGATAATTATTTATCTTGTACAAGAAAAGGTCTATATTCATTGGTAGGAGGTGAACATGTTTGCAATTCTATTTTGAGTGTGTGGTGCCGCTTACTAAATTTGGAGGAAAAGAAATGCTCACAAAGTTCACCCAAACGGTTCTTCTTCTCTTCTACATGTCATGTAAGATATCGTAATTAATTGTTTTTATTTAATATCATTCCTTCAGTGATATTATACGTTTTGAATGAATCTTGTTTCTACATGTTGGCATTTGTTGGTTGCCAGGTCTTACTGGAAAAACGTGGCAATTTCGAAAGGTAAAAAAGGATGTAATGTTGACGCGTTTTATAAAGCCGTTAGGAGTGAGCTCGAGGCTAGTGAAGAACCAGACATACTGAAAATGGATATGGTGTGTTTTAATTCTGTTGATGAATACATATTATCTTTCTTGTGAATATGTTTATTCGCAGCTATGAATATGGTTTATGT
This sequence comes from Silene latifolia, assembly GCF_048544455.1. Taxonomy (NCBI): domain Eukaryota; kingdom Viridiplantae; phylum Streptophyta; class Magnoliopsida; order Caryophyllales; family Caryophyllaceae; genus Silene; species Silene latifolia. The sequence goes on from NC_133538.1 coordinate 174,809,296, forward strand.
CGTCTTTTTTTTGTAGGTTTTCTTTGTTATACATGATTCTGGCCATTATTATGTTCTTTGTATTCATTTCAAGAAGCATGCTATCCATATCTTAGACGATCAAGAACTTCCAGATGGAGTTGACATGAGAAAACAATATGGCAACACAGCTGAAACAATCGTAAGCATTTGTTTCCGTTAAAGTGACATTATTTTATATAACTTATATTCCATTTTACGTTTAACATGTTCGTGTTTCATAGAGGGATTCATTTGTATCTTTCAAGGCCGAGACAAAAGATGCAAGGGCTGCTGATACTAATGATTTCGGGATGCACGTGATAAATATGCCTTGGAAAAATTCACAAAAAAATGATGATTGCGGTGTATATGTTATGCGGCACATGGAAACATACTTTGGGTACACCGAGAATTGGGAAAGTGGATTTAAGAATAATATTGTGAGTTTATAGTACTTACTTTATAGTTTTTTTGTTTTTAATAATTTTTTACCTAATATTGAATGAATTTATGGAATGAAGGATCGTATATTGAAGAATCTACGAAGTAGGTATTGTGCATCAATAATTCTAAGTAAAGCAAATAAGGAGGATGATGATTGAAGAGAAGAGCATTGCTTTACATCATGCTACTCCTCGTATCTGAATATGGATGAGAAGACAAATGAAGTCAATGCTGGTGGTTCTTGGTTTTTTATTGTTAAAACGGCCAAAATGTCGAGGACAAAAGCAACTTAAATGTTATTCGTATTTTTTGGAACAGTGTTTTTCCATGGCTATCTAATTTGTAATGTATGAATGGAATTAGTTTAATGACAATCTTTGTTTTCATGGTTACTTAACAAGATGTTGAACGAATTTGCCCTAAGACAATATCGCACCTATGAATATGTTCCATGTTAGAGTGAATATGACAAAATCCCAACTGCACGAGAGTAGACATAAATATTGTTGAACATTTCAGAAAATTGATAGATTTTCTTCAATAAGATGAGTATGCAAACTTCATATTCATGAAAATTACTATGTCTAACTCAAGAAAATACAAAAGTGTGCACATCAACGAAAACGACGTGTAAACTCAATACGACAATGGAAAAACAGAGAATATATGCTACATAGAATTCTAGATGTAAAACTTCCTAAGGATTTAAACTCTATTGCTGCTGTAGAAGTATTCATGTTAAGGGGTCGTACAACTCTTGGATGTTGAGGCCGTATTTGGAACTTGGGTAAAGCGGTTGAATCGATGTCCAATTGGACATGCGGTTTGGACGTAAGACTCCGTAGGAGTATTCATCAATGTCACCCTTAGATATTGACCATTTATTGGAATTGGTATCAATAGAGGACCGCCATTAGGTGGATGTACAAGATAACCATCCCCAACAACGTTGTTGACATCACTCTACAAAATCACCAACAAAACACGATTCAGAATTATATTATGGTACCATAACGGATAAATAGCATATTCACAATGAAATTAATTCATATTCACAATGGTAAGTAAAACATTCACATAGTCGTATAACAACTGCACTCGCAAACAATGAAAATTTACCTGAACTGAAGCTTCTGCAATGTTTTTTGTATGGTTAGCAACTCGAAAACTCTTAGCTTTTCGTCCTCTCACAATGTTGTTTATTTTCTCAACCGTCGATTTCCGCCTTTTATTTTTATGAACTGGCTTTCTCGACTTCACAGGATTTTGGATGCTCACAACATTACCTTCATCACCGTGCTTAGGATCACATTCTTCACTTATGATACAACCTATTTCATCATCTATAAGTTGTTTTGTTTTCTGATATGCTTCTTCCAAATATTTTCTACTCCGGCTATTACAATGTGAGGCAGAAATAAGTTCGTTGAACTTCCTTGTCATTTGAGTTCTCCACACGTAAGTTGAAATATTGTCCTTGCGCGGCAAGTGGCTATGCATGTTACTGGATGTTGTTGATATTGCTTCCTTTGTCCATCTTTTAAGAATGTATTGCTTCGGAATATCCCCCAAACAATGTAAATTCATGATACGCAAGTTGTGGCTACAAAGTATACCAACTTGTGAATACATCCGACATGTACAATATATAGACTTCTCTTTCTGGTTGAAAGTGACAACATGCTTTATTGAGCCTGCAATCTGATCATTTGTTGCTCTTACTACATGATAAATGAATATGTCATCATTTTTTTCAAAAAGATCTTGATGAAGTGTACAAGATTTCAGACATTGTTCTTCGAAAACACGGTAAAGCTCAATGGTGTACACTTCTCTAGCATGTGTCAATATATTTATATGATTTGCAATTATTTCTGGATTCCCTTGAAGGCAGTCAAAATCTTCACCATTCTCTCTACTCGCCACTCAGATATGACATCAACAAAGCAAGAATAGAAATCACAAAGTCCAGCGGTAGCAGTAAGCCTTCTTGAGATGGAATCATTCGTTGTTTCACTCCTTTGAGATGATAAAATACCTCCCGAAAAATGCTCTTTAGAATATGCCGGACACCATTGCTCTTTCTTTTTATAGAGTTTCAGAAGCCAGTCATTGTCCCCACATTGATAGTGTAACACCCCCATACTCCAAGTGCCTTACCAGGACCACTCAGGTATGAAGACATTACCATCTCGGTTACCCGAGGCAATGATAATCAAACAACAATAAAGAAACAATGTTTATTATAAATAATTTAGTGAACAGATACAATCCTCAAAACCAAACCAAAAGTACGTTACATGATTTCAAACTGACTGTCTAACTGAAATGTAAATAAACTAAAGGCTACAGCGGAAGACTCCTATCATCATGTCGTGGCATCCCAGCTATCCCAGTACTCATCTCAATACCTGCTCAATATCTGCTCACCATCCCGGAATGGATCACCGCAGTTTACAAAACAACACCGGGTCAAGACTAATCACACAATCAATATGTATAACAATAATAAGATAAACAGATGCCTTAACATCACACACACACACACACACACACACACACCAACCAACTCCCATCATCTCAATCTCGATCGTCCACCGGACCCGCCACCCGATGGGGGACCGCAGCCGTACCCACCAAATCCCCGCTCCACACAAAGGAGCGATAACCCTGTCCATTAATGTGCACATCCCCTTCCGTGGCAGGTTCCACGAAGGGCGAAACTAGGGCGTGAAGTCACTCCCGCAAGTGACCCCACTCACCGAGAACGCATCTCGAGAACCATCAACAAAATCACAACCACAAACACAAACACAAGACAATCATTATATCAAACAACCAAATACAACACATCACCAATATCCCATTATGGGACTAATACGAGTAGGAAATCCTACCGGAAAGCACAACGGTCGACGGTATCAACAATTTGTATCAAAAGCCTCTTCTACGAACCCTCCTCCTATCATATAACACATAGAGGCTACACATCACATACTACACACAAAAACCCCCAATCTCTAAATTAGGGTTTAACCAAAACAAGGGAAAAACAATAAAAAGGGTACGTAGATCTTACCCTCGACGCAAGGAACTCAACGATACGAATAACGACAAGAACTGACCGTCTGAACTCCGGGAATTGCTAAGAATGCGATTAGGAAGATGAACTTGTTGCTTTCTCTCTTAAACAGGGTTTTAGGTTTTGTAAAAGTGATTTAAAACAATGACGACGGAACTTAAATACCTTAATCGCATAATTAACAAAACCCGAGAAAACTCCCCGTAAAACCGGACACTCGATCGAGTACCCAAGGTACTCGATTGAGTACCCCCTTACTCGATCGAGTACCCCACTACTCGATCGAGTACCCAACAGTCGAAACTATTCTATTTCGCAACTTACCCTTACTCGACCGAGTAAGGCCTACTCGATAGAGTACCCCAAGACTTATAAATACGGAGTATTACAGTCTTCCCTCCTTAAAAGGAACTTCGTCCCCGAAGTTCAAACCACTACTAAACAAAGGAACTCCCACAACATTCCCGACTCAAAAGCCAAACAAAATTTAACATAAAACATGATACTAACCCAACTCATCCCGACAAACATACCGACACTACATATAAAAGGTGTATAAAACTCTTAAAACTGCTCGCGATCATCTCCTACCCCCCTAAAAGAAACAAGGTTACGTCCCCGTAACCATACATACCTGATCAAAGAGGAAAGGGTAACGCTCTTTCATAGCTTCCTCTAGCTCCCATGTAGCTTCCTCGGTCTCGTGGTTAGACCAAAGGATTTTGAGCAAAACTGTCTCACCACCCCTAGTCTTTCTAACCTTTCGGTCTAGAATCTGTTTAGGCACCTCAAGATATGATAAGGACTCATCTAGCTCTAAGCTCTCTGCCTCTAACACATGTGACGGGTCACTCACATACTTCCGCAGCTGCGATACATGAAACACATTATGCACTCTCTCTAACGCAGCTGGTAAAGCCAGACGATAAGCAACTTCCCCAACTCGCTCTAAGATCTCATAAGGCCCTATAAACTTCTGACTTAGCTTGCCTTTCTTCCCAAATCTCATAACTCCACGCATAGGAGAAACTTTCAAAAGAACCTTGTCCCCAACTTGAAACTCTATATCCCTGCGATGTAGATCTGCATAACTCTTTTGCTGTCCCGAGTCGCTCTCATCCTTTCCCTGATCATCTTAATCTGGTCCACCATCTCATGCACCATCTCTGGTCCTAAAACCACTGCCTCAAAGACTTTGTCGTCCCAACAGATTGGACTCCTACATCTCTTCCCATACAAAGCCTCAAACGGTGCCATACCAATACCGTGTGATAGTCATTTGTTGTTGTAAGAAAACTCTATCAAGTCCAACCTCTCTCCCACTACCACCAAAATCCATCACACAAGCTCGCAACATATCCTCAAGAGTCTTGATTGTTCTCTCGATCCGCCCATCCTGTCGCAGGATGAAATGTCAGTACTCATCTTCAAAGTTGTTCCCAACGATTCCCGCAACTCTTTCCAAAACCTCGATATAAACCTCGCATCTCTCCGGACACTATGTCCTTAGGGACTCCATGTAACTTAAGCACGTTCTTTCGATAGGCCATAGCCAATTGTGCCTTAGTCCATGTATCTTTCATTGGAACAAAGTGAGTGACTTGGTCGACGATCCACTATTACCCAAATCATGTTGTTACCTTGTGGACTCTTAGGCAAACCCACAATGAAATCCATGGAAATGGATTCCCACTTCCACTCGGGCACCTCTAAAGACTGAATCTTACCTTGTGGTCGTCTCTGTTCCCCTTTAACTCTCTGGTATGTCAAACAACGGACACAAACTCACTGTCTCTTTCTTCATCCCAGGCCACCAAAACGTTTTCTTCAAATCCTTGTATAGCTTGTCTCCACCTGGATGAACCGAATATGGTGTGCAATGCGCCTCTGTCATGATCGTCTTTTTCAACTCCTCATCATTAGGAACACACCACCTACCATCAAACCTCAAACTACCATCTCGTATGAATAGAAAAGCGGACACTGTCCCTTTCTCTACTCCAGCTCTCCACTCCACTATCTTAGGATCCAAAGCCCGCTTATCCCGAATATCATCATAAAACTCCGGATGTCTTTGTCATATCACCCATGGCATCTCCTTTCTGCATCATATGTATCCCAAAGCTCGCTACCTCATCTCTCAGCCTCATCAAAGATAAAGTCGTACACAAGGAATGTACACTCTTCCTACTCAAAGCATCAAAGAACAACATTGGCCTTCCCTTCATGGTAGATGATTTCCATGTCGTAGTCGCCAATCAACTCCATCCACCTCCTCTGTCTCATGTTCAACTCCTTCTGCGTGAAGATGTACTTAAGACTCTTGTGATCAGAAAATACCTTAAAGATTGCTCCATAAAGGTAATGTCTCCAAATCTTGAGAGCAAACACCACTGCACCCAACTCCAGATCATGAGTAGGGTAATTCTCCTCATAAGGCTTCAACTGCCTGGAAGCATAGGCAATCACTTTACCATTCTGCATTAACACACATCCCAGCCCATTCTTCGAGGCATCTGTATAAACCTCAAAATTCTCGCTCCCTTCAGTAATGCTAGGACAGAGCCGTGGTCAAACGCTCCTTTAATGTCTAGAACGCCGTCTCACAACTCTCATCCCAACGAAACCTGTTCTCTTTCCTCATCAATCTTTGTCATCGGTCTAGCTATCTTGGAGAAATCTTTCACGAACCGTCCGTAGTATCCAGCTAAACCCAAGAAACTCCTAACCTCGACGACATTCTTTGGTGCTTCCCACTTTGTCACCGCCTCAATCTTCGCGGATCCACACTACCCCATCTTTAGAGATCACATGCCCCGGAAAAGCAACTTTCTCTAACCAGAACTCACACTTGGACAGCTTAGCATACAACTCATGATCCCTCAAAGTCTGCAACACGATCCTCAGATGCTCCTCATGCTCCTCCTTAGTCTTAGAGTAGACTAAGATATCATCGATAAACACCACGACAAACTGGTCCAAGAACTGTCGAAGATTCTATTCATCAAATCCATAAACACCGCCGCGCATTAGACAACCCAAACGGCATCACCACATACTCATAATGGCCATACCTTGACGTGAAAGTGTCTTTGGTATGTCCACCTCTCTAATCTTCACCGATGGTACCCCGACCTCAAATCAATCTTAGAAAAGATCATTTGCACCACTCAACCGATCAAACAGGTCATCTATCCTTGGCAAAGGATACTTGTTATTTATCGTCACACGGTTCAGCTCCTTGTAATCTATGCATAACCTCAAACTCCCATCTTTCTTCTTCACGAAAAGAACTGGTGCTCCCCAAGGCGATACACTTGGTCTAATGTATCCCTTCTCTATCAAATCATCTAACTGTTTCCTAAGCTCCTCCATCTCCTTAGGACCCATACGGTACGGTGCCTTAGAGATTGGCCCCGTCCCTGGCTTCAACTCAACGGTGAAATCTATCTCCCTCTTCGGTGGCAACCCCTAATCTCCTCCGGAAAAACATCCGCAAACTCTCCCACCACTGGTATCTCATCAACTGTCGGAATCTTTATCCGGTCATCTCTCACATGGCACAGGATCAAAGGACATCCCTTCCTCAGATAAGACTTCAAGGTAACAGCTGCAATCAACTTAACTTTGGGTTTGACTAGAAACCCACGATAAGACACACTAACACCCTTTGGACCTCTTAAGGACACTTTCTTTTGATGACAGTCTATCTTAGCTTTATACTTTCCTAACCAATCCATCCCAACTATCATCTCAAAACCGTTAAGAGGAAACTCTAGCAAGTCTACAGGGAAATCAACTTGCCCAACTATCAAAGATACATCTCTAAACAATCTCCCACACGATACAGACTCACCCGAAGGTATGAAAACTTGCTCACTAACAGATTCATATACTCTCAAACCCAACTGTTTAACATGACTCGAAGACACAAACGACTGAGAAGCCCCCGAATCGAACAAAACAAAGGTAGGAATACCATTAACAAGGAATGTACCGGTGATAACGTGCGCATCTTCCTCAGCTGCCTTCTTCTCCATCATGAATAACTTGCCACTGGTATTCTGTCCACCTCCCTGGATAGTACTGGCTGATGCGGTCGGCTTAGCACCCGACCCTTGATTGTTGTTGTTGTTCGTCGGTGTTTTCTGATAAGAATTACCGCCGTTGCGGTTGCCTCCACTCTGGTAACTCTGACTTCCCCGGTTTGGCCATGATCCAGCCGGTCTGTTGCTCGCGAAGCTCTGTGCGTCTCCGAAGATCCTGCACTCGTGCACTCATGTATCTTGTGGCCTACACCACCACAACCATAGCAAGTCACTCCCCAACTATTACTCACACTTCCACGGCCACGCCCAAAGGAAGCCCCAAAGACTAAACCCGGACCCGAAGAAAATCCTTTAGACTGATTGTGGTTGCCTTTCTTGTGATTCGATTGGCCACCACCCTCGCTCTCGGACTTCCTCTTCTCACCACCTGACCTCTCCTGAGCCATCTCCACCAACCTCTCCGCTCTCCCAGCCCTCTCATAAGCTTCCTTAACATCAGTAAGGATCCCCACGGGTAACTTATCCATAATCTTGGTGGTCAACCCCCTCTCAAACCTCAATGCCAAATTCTCCTCACTCAAACCCATGTCCTCAAGATACCTAGACTTCTCATTGAACAGCTGTAGTACTCACCACGGACATCTCAAAGAGTCATCTTAAAACCATCAAACTCTTCTCTCAACTTACTCCTCACATGTTCCGGTACAAACTCCTTTCTCACAAATTTCTACGAAACTCTTCCCAAGGTATAGCAGGTAAGCCTTGGTTGGTATATATTTCCTTAGCACTCACCTTCACCGAATCCCACCACTTGCCTCCGCCTCCCTCGAGATAGAACGCACTGTTCCACTCTCATCTCATCCGGACAATGAACCAAGTCTAAGATGTTCTCCATCTCTCTCGACCAACTATCAAGCGATTAGGTTCCCCACTCCCTTGTACTCTTTCGGGTTAAACCTCGCAATATAGAGGCTGATTTTAGAATGATCAACCTCCTTCTCCTTATTCTTATCCTTGTCCTCATTCACTCTCTTCAGGGTCTCAGTGAGAGCATCCTGGTGCTCTAACATCTTAACGATGTCATCCACGGTCATAAGCTCAGCTCTCGCATACAAAGCGTTTCTCTTGGGCGGCATCTTGAAGCTATATAAGAAAGAGTAAACATAAACACACGTACTAAACCTCAAAACACGAAAACACGCTGCCCAGAACCCACTCGATCGAGTTCCCAAACACACTCGATCGAGTAACGGGATACTCGATCGAGTGCCCCACGTACTCGATCGAGTACCCAAACTCCAGAACCCAAACAGACCTTCTGATCTCTTACCTACTCGATCGAGTATCTAGGCTACTCGATCGAGTGACCCCCTACTCGATCGAGTACCCCTAGTTACTCGATCGAGTGCCCCAAAACTCGATTCTGGACTCAAAATCGCCAAAAACCCACCCGATCGAGCCAGTCTCACTCGATCGAGTAACACTAATTCATAGAAGCTACCCGCATGTTACGTCATATGCTAACATGCTAAACTTTATAAACCACATTATATCATAATAAGCATACTACGCATCTTTTCTACTATCTACGAAACCATTTCATCATGTTATTAAATGCCACATTGTAAATCATCCAACATGTTATCATCTCATCAACAAGTTTCCTCATATCACCATTTTCTTTCACATGCTCAACTTTCTACTTCAACATCCAACAATTAACACATTCCATCACATTCGTAAACAAGTTAACCAAACACACATACGACTCGACAAACATTTCCCCCATGTGACCGGTTCAAAGTTGTAGGGCGACCCTGCGACTTTAGGACGTCTCCCAAGCCTTTGCACTAGCTCCTACAACTTTTACCCCGGTTCATTTTAATTGACTCCCTATGTTCATTAACTTCATTGGTTACAGGTTTCAGGATCGTCGCTCTGATACCATTTGTAACACCCCCATACTCCAAGTGCCTTACCAGGACCACTCAGGTATGAAGACATTACCATCTCGGTTACCCGAGGCAATGATAATCAAACAACAATAAAGAAACAATGTTTATTATAAATAATTTAGTGAACAGATACAATCCTCAAAACCAAACCAAAAGTACGTTACATGATTTCAAACTGACTGTCTAACTGAAATGTAAATAAACTAAAGGCTACAGCGGAAGACTCCTATCATCATGTCGTGGCAATCCCAGCTATCCCAAGTACTCATCTCAATACCTGCTCAATATCTGCTCACCATCCCCGAATGGATCACCGCAGTTTACAAAACAACACCGGGTCGATACTAATCACACAATCAAAATGTATAACAATAATAAGATAAACAGAACCTTAACTCACACACACACACACACACACACACACACACACACACACAACCAACCAACTCCCATCATCTCAATCCCGATCGTCCACTGGACCACCACCGATGGAGGACCGCAGCCGTACCCACCAAATCCCCGCTCCACATAGTGAGCGATAACCCCGTCCATTAATGTGCACATCCCCTTCCGTGGCGGGTTCCACGAAGGGCGAAACTAGGGCGTGAAGTCACTCCCGCAAGTGACCCCACTCACCGAGAACGCATCTCGAGAACCATCAACAAAGAATCACAACCACAAACACAGTACAATCATTATATCAAACAACCAAATACAACACATCACCAATATCCCATTATGGGACTAATACTGAGTAGGAAATCCTACATGGAAAGCACAACAGTCAGACGGTATCAACAGCTGTATCAAAAAGCCTCTTCTACGAACCCTCCTCCTATCATATAACACATAGAGGCTACACATCACATACTACACACAAAAACCCCCAATCTCTAAATTAGGGTTTAACCAAAACAAGGGAAAAACAATAAAAAGGGTACGTAGATCTTACCCTCGACGCAAGGAACTCAACGATACGAATAACGACAAGAACTGACCGTCTGAACTCCGGGAATTGCTAAGAATGCGATTAGGAAGATGAACTTGTTGCTTTCTCTCTTAAACAGGGTTTTAGGTTTTGTAAAAGTGATTTAAAACAATGACGACGAAACTTAAATACCTTAATCGCATAATTAACAAAACCCGAGAAAACTCCCCGTAAAACCGGACACTCGATCGAGTACCCAAGGTACTCGATCGAGTACCCCCTTACTCGATCGAGTACTCCAGCTACTCGATCGAGTACCCAACAGGTCAGAAACTATTCTATTTCGCAACTTACCCTTACTCGACAGAGTAAGGCCTACTCGATAGAGTACCCCAAGACTTATAAATACGGAGTATTACAGATAGGTAGTGACCATCCTACATTCATAGTAATGAACTAATGATTAGTGAACTACATTCATTACATTGCTACGTATTTAGAACTTATGAAGAATATGACAATACATATTGATGAATATGTCCGTATAACAAAATAAATGAGAATATGGCAGCACATGTTATGAATACGTCAGAAGAATGGTGTGACATATGCCAAGTTGATAAGTCATTTAAAATATTTCAGTAGTTTTCTTAATTGCATTGGTGACTATTTTCATTATGGTGAAAGTACATTTAAGATATATAATGAATTATGCACAAAAGACCATATCCAAATGCTAACAATCATATTCGTCGTCAAATGTGGCATGAATGTAATATATGTATGCAGAAGGAAAATACAAGTTACTTACTTGTTCCAGTACAAATTGAATTCCGCAACGCTATCAACATATTTCAAAACTTGATCAAAAAGCTCAACAAATCCTTTTCGCGCTCTTAGATGTCTTATGTGCTTTTTTGAGTTCTCCATTAGATGTCATACACATAGTCGGTGGCATGACTTTTTGAACACTTCTTTAATACCTCCTGCCATTGCGGCTGATTGATCAGTCATTATTGTTGATGGCTGCTTGTCACCCATTGATTTTAAGAATGTTTTGAATAACCAAATGAAGGACTCGGTTCTCTCATTCAACACGAAGCCGCAACCAAACATTATATTTCTCCCATGGTGATTCATTCCAACAAAAGGAGCACAAATCATGTCGTATCGATTAGTTCTATAAGTTGTGTCGGTAATTGTTGGATCACTAAATAAATCGTAGTCCTTCTTCATCTGACCATCACGCCAAAAGAAATTACATAATCTCCCTTCTTCATCTAGCTCAAAGTCAAAGAAGAAGTCTTCTTCATGCTGTTGACGTCTCATGAATATTTGAATAAGGGCATGTGCATCTGTACCTTCAATACACTTTTTCTTTTCCCTTGAAATCACATTGTAAGCATCTCTCGGTGTATATCCAACCATTTCTGGTCCACCTTTTTCTTTCGTGATTAGTCTTACAGCATCAGACAATTTGATGCCACTGCCCACCAAATTCATAAGCCAGTCAATGTCTTCTTTGCTTACATTTCTATGGGAATGGAGAAGGTGGCGCTTGTTCTCTAGGCATAGCTTGTGATTATGGATCATGTGATGTTTTGTGACGATGTAAGTTCCCTTTTCATCAACATAACAACAAATCATTGCTTTGCAATCTGTTCTTATATCTTGCTTTATGTAACATTTAGCATCTGATTTCTTATTACCTTCTTTCGAACAACAATATTGTTTCATTGATATGCCACATCCATCTGATCTTTTCCTTTGCTTGTTTCGCCTTATGCTAAACCCCTTCAAAAACGCATAGTCATTGTAAAGATCATAGGCTTCTTGCTCATTCTTTACCTCTTTATGTAGAAACTCATATTCATCGGCTTCGATGACTACGAACTCCTCATATGCTGCAATAATAATTTGTACTAGTTGTAAATATGTTCCCATAATTAATACGTAAGTGCTATTTTATGAAACAAATCATTATAATATTAGGATAAAAAAAAAGCTCTATTTCATGATACTGGCTCTTTTATATGTTTAATGTAGTATCCTCAGACAAATAAATACACAGCTACTGAGTAGTGAATATATACATTGACGGCATATTTATGAATATGCTCACAGACTGCAGTGAATATACGACTTATTAGCACAAAATGATGAATCTGAAGAAATTAAGAAGTGAATATACGATTTATTCACAGAAAACTCGATGAATATGGAGATATTAAGTAATGAATATACAACATATTAGCAAAGTATCAGTTGAATAATGAGATACAAAGTTATGCATATCGAAATTATCAGAAAATTTGTTCAATAAACAAAACAAAAAAAACAAAAAATCAAATACTGCAAATTGTGTTGTAAATAAGATTATACATATAAAAGATTATGTATATAACTTCTGAATCATTCAACATTCATAGGATAAAGATAATATGTCGTCATCATCAAATGAAATCAATTTTAGTAAATGCAAACATACCTTGGTTTGTGACATTGAATTCAATGTCAATATCTTCGTTCGCAGATTTATTCAAATCAATTGAATGATGATCATGAAATATTTGCTCCATATGAAAATCACCGAAGAAATCAGCGTAGAGATATTAACTTTTAATACAAATAATTGGAAACTATGAACTTGGAAAATTTGGGAAAACTGGAAAGGAGTATGCATAACTGACGTTGTAGTGGGGAGTTTTTTTTTTTTTTTTTTTTTAAAAAAAAAATTAATACAAATAACTGAATGGGAGTATCCTGCTCCCTCCTCCTGGGAGCAGGATATAATTTGCCTTCACAAACCACGCTGCTATTGCTACAATGCTACCACCTCTGCCACACTTGTAGACTTGTACTTCAACTCTCGGTTTTTTTTCAATCTTCCTTTTTTTTACGGGCCACGGCTAAATAACTCTCAATCCTGAGATTGTCCGCCTTCTTTTCCCAAATTTGTACGTCACGGCCTTCATAGGTAGGGATGACAGTGGGTTTCAACTTTCAAGACGCCACCTAAACCTGTCGGCCTTTGTATACTCCCTCCATACCAGACCCAATGGTAACATGGTAAAAAATGGAATCAATCAATATCTATCTATATTATTAAAGAAGCTTTTTTCGAGCGATTATAGAGAGTCCAACGTTTCTGAAAGACTTTAATTAAAATAATACAATTTAACATGTGATTAGATACATAATATGCCATTATATTATTGTTATTATGTATAGTATGGTAGTAAAAGATAAAATATGGCTTTACCTAAAATAAAACCATATCCCCAACGTAAGAGAAAATCCTATTTGCATAAAATAACAGCTATATCAAATTAACATACCATATTTTTGTATGTATATATACCCTGCGAATAATCACCAATATTGCATGCGTTTTAGTATGATTTTATTTACTCATGTTATGTTTTCCTATGATTTTATTATTTAGTATTCTTTTAACTAATAAATGAATGTGTATTACAATATAGTAGTAGCAATGCATGCATTATTTCCCGACTTGGTTGAGTGTTTTTTCATACACGGAGGAATTTTTAACATTATTTGGTCTAATTGTGGCAAATTATTTGCAGGTTTGATGATTGTTTCATATACGGAGTACTTATTATTATTACTTGGATCTAATCGTTGCAAAGGTAATGACTTTTTAACTTGATGATCAAATATGATTCAAGAGGTATTTCTAAATTTTACTATTCACACATCTATTTAGTTATTTATTGACATGTACTACAATTTCAATACGTATTAACTTGCGAGATTATTATTGTCGTTTGGATCATTGAATTTTTCTCCATGCTTCCCTTTCTTTATTATAACGGGATTTTTAGCTGAAATAGAAACGACATGCATTATTTGATGAGCAACTCAAAATTATGTCAAGAATTTTGCGTTAAATAGGGTAGTTGTTATTATCAGTTTAATCATATAGAAGGAAGCTTACATAAGATTACTTATGTAAATAGTCGAAATTTCTTATGATTTTCTCATTAATCTTACCCCATTATGTTTTTCTCAAGGTTTTTTCACTCACCCATAGCATACGATTATGGAAAATAAATTGAGTTATTTATTAAAAATAATAATTTTTACGACAAAGTAGAGTTCGGCTTTACATGCAAATCATGGTCATTGAAGAATTTCGTGATATTGTTTTATTTTGGTCAATAATGATAAGGCGTGAGATATGGTTTACATTTTACATAAACGGACCGTCACCACTCCATAGGAATTTCGTATGACCACTTCATATGATTTCGCAAATTAGCATCTAATAATTCACGCAACATTATTCATAATGAAATTCACTTTGTCTCTCAATAAGTTTATTGAGAGATTATTTTACAATTTTAAGAAAAGGTGGTACTAAATGTAATAAAATAATACATTTGTTATTGTAATACCCCGTATTTTGATAATGATTTATGAGAATAATTTATGTAATTTAATAATTAATTAAAGGCATTTCTAATAATAATTACAAGTAAGACGTTAATTAAATAATAAATTAAGTATCCAAGTCGGGAATTGGGCTTAGCTAATAATTGAGCATTGGGCCGTGTGCCATTGTTAATTGGACCGAAACTTATTAATTTAGTATGAGTATGATACGGGATTTTTGTATCGGGATTTAATAAATAATAATAAGGGAATAATAAAATATAAATAAAGGTAAAAGGTAATAATAATTATATCAGTAATAATATGTAGTAATAATAATAATAGAATTAGTAAAATAGTAAGTGGAAGTCCTACTTATGGTAAGAATAACATAATATGTAATAATAATAATTATATTAGTAATTCCTATAATCAATATCTATCTATATTAATAAAGGAAGCTTTTTTCGAGCGATTATAGAGAATCCAACTTTTTGAAACTACCTAAAATATATTTTAATGCATATATTTTTAGAGATAATAATCAAGATGTAAAATTGATTACATATTGGAGAAGATAATATTTTATCACATAATAACCATAACCCAACCGTGAAACAAGTGTAATGCTGATAAAACTATACTCTATATTATCTTACATAAGCTAAATTAATTAGAAAATAGAAGTATAAAAGAATTAGTGATTTATTTGTTATATAAAAGGAAAGTTATTAATAATAAAATTAATAATTTAATGAAATACCTAAAATATAAATAGTGAAATTAATAATTTAATACGGAGTAGTATAATAGTAGTGCATATGTCATATGTGTTTGATTAGTAAACTAAATTGTCAAATAATCCCGGTCCACATCAAAAACTATTAATGTACACAATTAGTTACGTTTCCTTTTAAAACCTACACTGTATTTAGTATTTAACTATTTAATGACACCTTATTTAAAGAGATCCACACAATAAATTCAGATTTGTCTATGAATTGCTTGCTTCGTGATACTTCGTTTTTTCTTTGTTGTTCCGTGTTGTTGTCCTTCTTTATTAGTTTTAATTTAACTAATGTTTGTGTTCGTATTCTTTCTTTAATGTTTGCTTATTATTGATCTCAATGTTCAATAGCAAAAATTAATTCCTTCACAAAGTCTTACATAGTTTATTGTTTTGCAGGTACAATATGTTACATTCGCCATATAAATAATGATAGTTGATCTTCGTCATTCCGGTAAAAAATTAGTAACGTTCCGTATAACATATATGAATGCATATTATACATTATTTTGATTTTTTTTATAATTAAATTATTTAATATTTATTTATTCTCGAGTTAAATTTTCATTTTGGCTTTCATAAGTGAATTTCGATCCGCAGCGAAGTTTATGATGAAAGGCGGGAAGGAGCTTTCATTAGGCAGGATGCATACATGTTTTCTGGTGGATTTGGTGAGTGTAAAGCTAAAAAGGTATAAAAAAACGATATTCTGGCAAGTTATTTGTTTTATTTATCGATGTTGAACTACCTATAAAAAATCTATTATGTTTTTTTATTTGTAATTTAGGAATAATATATGTATTTTACTTGAACTATAATATTCTCGGTATCACTAACACATATCGAGTTTGTATAACAGAAGATTGCAAGAGTTTGGCTATAATAGAATAGGTTTTATTTAATAAAAATAAATAAATACTAGAAATATTCTCAATAGCTACATAATATATTTCGAGTAGAACACAATTTCTATATCTGTATATAAATGCTTCCCACAGGAAACTCGCAATGGGTCAGTACTCGATTTAATGGGATCGACAACATGAATTTCTACGAGTTCTACACACATTTAAATTTTATCATATAGAAAATTTAAACATACGAATTACGAGTAGTACTATTGAAATTGGAATTATTATACTATTTATTACTGAATGGAATTAACCTTTAATTATGTGATCACTTTCAATAAAATGTACAAGGACGTGTAGTTCAACCATCCTAAAGTTGCAAGTTGGATCCGAAGAGTTTCGTGCTTGAGAATTAGAATTTGAAATGGTATTTTTTTTGGAGAAGTAGATCTCATGAAAGACCGTCTCCCATTAATTTAGTGGGAGATATAATAGGGAAAAAAGAAGCACAATGGGTCCCTCACCTCATTATGTGAGAAGTTTCTCAGTAACGTTATTAGGAGACTGTCTCTCCGGAATTTTTGTGAATGAGTTATGACCAGCTTTATTCCTTAGAAAAGGGAAACATTTATACCTCAAAAGATTACATATGAGTTATGACCCGCTTTATCCCTTAGAAAAGGGAAAATTTATACCTCAAAGATATTATAATCGACTCAAATTTAACTAAGCCTATAAAATAACATTATACGTAACTTTTTTGTGAACATAAAAAGGTCATGTTTGACAAACAACAGAAACAGATTTACGATAATAGATAGTGTTAAATGAATACGATCGACATATTTTGGTAGCAAACAGCACCAAAACCGATTAGGAAAGGGTCTCAAATACAAAGTTAGTATCTACGACAGAATATGCTATGATCTTTGCCTATGGTGTTATGGATTACCCGAATATATGGTGATTTTCTCATGTTAGAATATAATCAAAATATTTTCTTCGTTTTAAAAATCACTAGCATTCAATAAAATGGTGAAAATCAAATGACAAATCAAATTCATTTAGTATCTATTATTTTATTGAAAAATTTAGAAAAAATAATATGACCAAAAAAATTGATATTTTAGAAGTTTATAAGTACATAGTTTATTATTAAATGATTAGCCACAGGATATTACAAATTGGCCCGTGCATCGCACGGGCATTAAATCTAGTATCTAGTCTATCTATATTAATAAAGGAAGCTTTTTTCGAGCGATTAGAGAGTGTCCAACTCTTTTAAATTACCTAATTCTATTTTACTTCAATTAATTAATATAATTAGTTAATATTTAACATTAAGATAATAGTTAGTAAGAATTTAGCTTCCTTTGTCTAAACTATGTTTATCATAATAAAAGCCGTTTAAGGTTGTCAATTGACAATGCCACCATATATCTCTCATGGAATTTGTATTTCGACGGAAAACAATAACTGCCTCTTTGCGTGGGAAAAAACAACTTTCAAGTAGAATATGTTGTATTTCTGATAGAAGTATACACAACTACACAATATCTATTCGAGTAGGATACAAAGACTATCTGTATATATAACCGCTAATTACTTTCTAAGCTATGATATATTTCCCTTCTCTCGATATTGGCTTATTATTGTTATATCGTTAATTGTTAATGTTAATTTGTTTGTCAATTGTTGATTAGTTTCACAATATGATACAAGACGTCGTATATAGTCTTTACTAACAAATTTCTTTTGTTTTGTTGACAGGGTGAGCATGTCAATAACTATGGTTTACCAAGGTGTAATTAATATATACGTCGCGGCTTTAATTATTTGATGTTATATTGTTAACGAAACGCTTACTTTTTGTTTGTGTTAGACGGTAACGACGAGATTTAGTGATGGAAGTAATAATGATCTTACTTTGTGAGTTTGTGATAAATTGATGATTTTAGTTTCCATTTTGCAGGAGGCATTGTTTGTTCAACTGGAAACTTCACATGTAGCGTTTATTGTTTTACAAATTCGCTCCGCTTTACGTGTGTGTGATAACTATGTTGCTGATGCGATTAATTATTGTGTTTGAATTAGTTGCGTCGAACAAATACTACTTTTTTGTATGTGTCTCTCTTAAAATTTGCAAACCATGTTAAGCTTTTTCATACTTAGAAAGTCTTTATATATCAATGTTCTCCTTGGTATATAGTCAGCCATAGCCTCTTATTCACCTTGCTTCTAATTTTTATACTAATGAAAATCATATGATGTATGATATTCCCTCCGTCCAATCATTTGTTTGTCTTTTTTTTTTTTTTTTTGAATTGTGAAGATATTATTTGTGTCAATATTTATATTCGACAAGAGAGTATACAATGTGTTTTCATACAAAATAATAATATACATACTGTACATTGTTTACAATTTTTTAGAGTTTGTTCTATCTCGATTTTCACAAATTTTACGGTAAGATTGTCTCTCATATAAACCCACTCTAATTATATATTCCGTACTTTTAAGTTACTTTCTTTTCGAATATAAAATAGTTACTTAAATTGTCTTATACGAAAAGATTGTCTTACTACTGAATTGCTCCTTAAATTTTTATGTTGTTTATTATATGAATAAAAGATATTAGTAGAAGAAGATTACCAATTTACCATTTTATGTGAACCACTAATGTTCCCATGTAAGTATGTATCGCATGATTAATTCTTGTGTCTTTCGGGAGGACGGCACTCCTTACACTCAAAGGCAATCTATCAAATAGAATATTATATTTCCTCCGTTTTTATATGATGTACCCATTTGTTGAATATATGAGTGGAGTATTTTAATAAAATGGGTACATCATATGAGAATGGAGGACCTAATAGCTTAGGTGTAAGGAGTACCGTCCTCCCAGAGAACACAAGAATTTTTTGTATCGCATAATCGCTCAATTCACGTGATCGCAAACCCAAAAATTAGATTTGAGTGCCCGTAATTACCATGCTCTTAATAGAATTTTTTTTCTAAAATAGGGCTTAACAATAAAGAAATTAACAAAATGGGTAATTTCAGCTCAAGTCACTCTGGGGCCAGCGAGTTGAGGCCCAAGTCGCTCAGTGGGCCAGCGGCTTGACCCAACTATGGTATTTTTACAAACAAAAAAAAAACAAGAAAATGACCCTAGCAGAGTTGAACCCTGGGTGTCGAGACATTTTCAGTACTCCTAACCACTATACTACGTGAAACATCTATATATATCTATCTATCTATCTATATTAATAAAGGAAGCTTTTTTCGAGCGATTATAGAGAGTCCAGCTTTCGTGAAACTCTTTTGAACGATATTAATTAGAAGACATTATATGATAAGAACTCTAATGGTTTTCCACTTCTACCATAACCATATATGCATAGCTTATTAAAACAATTGTATGATTTCTACAATAATAAATAATATAATAAAGTATTACTAAAAGATAACGATAATTTCATCCGAATCTAATCTTGTGATAGAGTTTGTATTGTATTGGAATAAGGAAGAGGAATAACTCAAGTTTATCTTCTATGTATAAAAGACATGTTTATTATTCCTCTTCCGTATTTCTCTTTTGATATTTGTTGCTATACTATTGCTATTTGCTTATCGTTGTTTTCATGCATACACGTTTTTTTCCTTATAATGAGTTTATTAATTGTTTGTAATTTTGTAATTAATCATGCAATTTATTTGCTTTATATAAGTTTTAATCCCTAATTTTTCTATTTAAATGGTATTTTCAGGCATTTGAAGAACGAAAGATTATTCACTGACTCATTAATGAAAACATCAGCAATAATAGTTTGTTTGGATTGAATATTTCATAATATATTTCGTGTAAAGGTTATAAGGTAATTTATTACTCCAATATTTTAGATCTAAGTTTTTTTATAATTTGCTAGAGAGATTGCTAACTTTTTATTTAAAGAATATTTCCAGGCGTCGAAGAACAAAAGATTACTCACGGAGTCACATACTCATTAATGAAGTCATCAACAATAATAGTTTGTTTGGAAATTTGATAATTTCTTACAAAGTAATTATAGGTAATTTCGTATATTTTAGATCTAAGGTTTTTATAATCTACTAGAGAAATTTCAACAATCTATGCATTTAAAATATACGGAATATAAGATTGATTGAGAAAAAAAAACTTAATCTATTAGAAGAAGATTCGGTATGAAGACATAAATAAATATCCCCTCTATTTTTATATGTATGATATTTTCCTAAATCTCGCTCTCGATCGCCATTAACGAGAGGGAGAGACGAGGTGAGAAATAACAAAGGGGACAAAGAGAGTTGAGAAATTAAATTAAATGAAGACAAAGTGACAACCCAATTCTCCCTTTCTTTACTTAAATACAAATTTAATTTATTTGAGCTAAGTCAATTGTCGATATAAATACGAGAATGAACATATAGAAATAATATTGTTGATGCAAGGGAAAAGCTATTATACATATAATAGTTTTTATTCTCGTATTAGTGTATATATTCAATTCATATATATTACAATTATCGTTTTAATTCTTACGGAGTAGTGTCGTGTATAATTGCCCCCAACTTCTTCATGTCTTCATACATGCGCAAGATTTGACATCGCTAATCTATACATATATGTGGCTTTTATTTGCCAACAAGTCTCCAAAACTCGAACTTCCACAGAGCATTAAATTGTATGCAGACTTATTAATTAGTTAGGGAACATGTCAACTTCAGAATAAATCATGGGTTCGAATCACCCTCTTCTATATTGTACTCAGACCTTACATCTTTTATTTTTTTTTATTTTTTTTTGGTGAAGACCTTACATCTTATTTGACACTATAATCTTTAAAATTTCAACTCAATATGGATATTACTTATTTGATCGATGACCTTAGTTAAATGGGTTGATTACATCAGGCCGATTTGATCGAGTGAGGCAAGTTTATTAACTAAGTTTCGGAAAATGCAACACCATTATATAAAGTAATTGGTCTATATTTTTGTGTATATCACGTGTAGGTTTTTCTAATTTGATTATATCATGCTTCGTAGGTAGTTTATTTTGCCATGTCTATTTTTGTTTTCAATTTGAAAGGATTTATGGTCAAGTTAAGTTCGTGTAGTGTTATTTGTGGGTTTATATACTATTCTTGAAAATTCGATCTATCTTCTGCTGTTTAGGATTTGTAAAGATGATAATGATTTGTTAGAGTTATAAACTATAAAGCATGTTCTTATTGGACTTAATTCCAGTTTACTAGAGTTATTACTTTCGTCAAATTCACTTTCATTAATACTACGGAGTATTAAGTTCAATTATGTTGAGTTAAATTCCTTATTAAATAAGGCGTTTTAGAATTCGAGTGTTATTTGTATGTCATCCTATTGTAAGCCCTAACTGGAGAAAATTATGAAATGATATTATTCAAGGCCCGTGCATCGCACGGGCATTAAATCTAGTATCAATATAAAAGAGGCTTTTTTCAAAGCACGTGGTAGTCTCCAAGTTTTGTAAAACTCCTAAAAATAAACAATAATAAATAAAATAACAACTAATTAAGTTGATAAAGTTGTTACTAGAAAAAATAATATTATCATATGTTAAATGTAGTTGAAGATGAATGAAACTGTGATTATAATACTTGATATAAATACATTTGTGAACAAACTTTATTAATGATTCCTATTTTGATGATTTAATCCTATACTAATTTTGCTATATTTTTTTACGTATAGAATTCATGTGTTTGGGATACATGCTTGCTTATTAATCACTTCTCTTTGTTTGATGGCAGCCTTTTAATCCGTTTGTTTTTTTTTATGGCAGGTTCTTAATTGTTATTGATAATTTTAATCAAACAGGAGTAAATTATACAAAGATCCAATTATAAATTATTTTGGTTTCAGGCTTGAAATCTGGTAGGTAATATTTTTTTAACAAGCTTACTTTTATGATTTTGTAATATAATTTTGACATTGAATTTTTTCATTTTTATGAATTCATGTTATAAGTTTGCTATCGAATTTTTCATGGGTACACTACTCCGAGTCTCTGACCCATGAATTTGTAGATTAAATTTAGAAGTTTCAATAATTTGTATTTGTATGTTAAATCATACGTACTAATCACCTTTATATTTTTGTTGACAGGTAGTTAATTTGTCTAGATAATTTTTATCAAATGAGAGATAATTATACATATCTAATGTTTCACGTTTTGTTTTCAATGCCAACAAGAAAGCTACGTAAATTGGCATCTATAAGAACAAGCTAAGGATCCTTTGTGTAGTCGACAAGTGTGCTATATAGTAGTTTGGGTGTAATTTTTAAGTTTCTTTGGTGCATCTCTATGTCCCCTAATAACATTGTCTTATTTTCACGATAATCTTTCTACTTGACTTCTTGAGTTCACTCTTTTAATATAACCTATTTGGGTTTTTCTAACATGTGTCCTTAGGGCACACATTAAGAGACTAAATAGAGGAAAATTATGTTTGATGTGCAAGCTAAGTCCAAGTATGTTGAATTTTGTACGTGAATTTACTACATAAATTGTAAGAGTATTAAACAAACCCTACTTAATAATATATTACGCCTACTTGGAGTTTGTAATTGATTAGAACTAATTATAATCTTGGTCTATTTACAATAGGCAAATGTTACAAACAGCCCAGGGGCATTGGTTAAGATAAAAATAAATAAAAATAAAATCATTAAAATATTAATAAAGATTAATAAATGAGATTTATTCCTCCTGAATATACAGCAACCATAATTGAGTATATAGCCCAACCACCAATTCCTCCGTCAATCTCCACCAATATTTTAAGGTCATCCCTACGACAACCGCCTTCCCTAACTACCACCACAACCCTCTTTTAACCCATTCCCGGAAACGGGTTCACCATCCCCTCCTTGGTGTCTATTGGTTCGGTATCTGGCGCGAAGTCATCTGGAAAAGTGATTAGGTTTGATTTTTCGGTACCGCTCTGAATCGAACCTAATCCCTTTTAGGAAAATTATCGAATATGCAAGTAGGGAACTCGATTTTACTGGTGGTTTGATAATTATTGATCGGTGATTTGTGGTCTATGCGGCGACTAAAAGTAGTTTTCCGAGATGTTTTGGGTGCTCAAGGACGAGTGGCGGTGCAGAGGAAGGAGATATTGGTGGTCGTCAGAAAGCGGTGATAAAGGCGGTGAGATTTTGGTGGTGATAGGTGATGATTGGGATGGAGGGTGGTGGTGGTTGGGGTTGGGGTGGTTCATTCATATCAGGCCTCATTAGGAGGGAAGGGAATCAATATTATTACAACTCATTTTTGTCGTTTTGATGTAGTAATACCCATTATCAACATCCGGGGGCGTTGATTATCAGGATCCTTTACAATATCACGGAAATCTATTAGGAGTCTACATACATGAAGAACTCTTAACTGTATTATACTCCATATTAATCAATTAATTTATTAAAGTCAAGTAGAGTTCTACCCCTACGTACTAACCAAGTTATTTTCTACAATATTAGTGCAATTACATTTGATCATGATTAGGTCTTTTATTTCCATTAAACTTTATGAATAATTCCTATACATTTCTACTTAGTTGTATTGTTACTCAGAACAGGTAACAATGGGCGTAGTGACTACAATCAAGCATGTTTACATAATTGATTGTTATGTTTTATAATAAAGTGTAACTATTTCATATAAGAACATCTTTATGGGTAGGACAAACCAAAAAATGCGATGAAAGTTAAACTAAAGATTTGACCCATGTGATACAAATCCTTTCTTGATAATAATATTAGATCAGAGTACTAAAATCATAGACTGCATGCACATAATTTCCTATAGTCATGCAAGGTGATTATAACTTCTATATACACAAATTATAGGAAAAGTCAATTTTAGTTGTATATACTTAGATTTCGCGGAAAAACTAATGTACGTTAAGGTGACTATAAATCTTTAACTTCTTAAGAGAATATTTATTAATCATGTTACAGAAACTTTTTTTTTTATTTTTCTTTCAATTGAGGAGATAAAAAATGACTATGTTTCTCCTAAAATTAAGGATATTATTATGAGATATGATCCTTTCTATTTCCTAAAGAAATGGAGAGCCTACTCCCTAAAAATTAACATTTTGTACAGGCTCACTTTAAAAATATAACGCTATTTAGTTACCGTGCATCGCACAGGCACAAAATCTAGTAATTAGAATAAGGAAATAGTTCTCAGTTTCCTAATCAACGTCATATGCTCTCTAATTCTAGACTATAAATACACAATAATCTGAAAAATAATTCATAAAAGAAGAAGGAAGAAATCTAAAGGAAAGAAGAAAAGAATTAAGGAAGAAAAAAGCAAAAGAATTAACTTTTATTTATCGCCTCGAGGTAATACTTTAAGACCGTCTCATGTATATACTTTGCTCTGCTATAACTTGTATACTAGGCCACCGTAAGACAAGCCGTGACCGTGGGACACCAGGGATTTACCGGAACCACCGTTGACCACCTTTGACCGAGGGGAAGGGGTTGTTTTTTGAGTGTTTTTTAGGGTTGTTTGAAGGGTATTACTATATGTTTATACGAAATTCGACCTTTATTTGGACTCGCCTTGACCTGGGTTTGGTTAGGTTGGTGTCTGGTGGTGATTCGACCATCAGGGGTTGTCATGGATGTTAAACGCGGTGGTTTTTGTGGTGGTTGGTCGGGTTTTCGAAATTGGGTGTTTGCACGCTATACCCGTAATTTATCTCCTTCTCGTGACTTGTTTGACTCTAACCTGGGTTGGTTGGGTTCGTGGGGGTTATTTGGTTCTATTGGTGGCAATAGTATGCTCTGGGGTGGTGGTTAGCGTGGTGGTTTACCGGAGTTTCATTAAAACAGGAGAAAAACAGGGGAGTGTGTCGGGTTGGTTTTTGTTAGTCGTTGTTTTTGTGGCGAGTGCAGGCATTTGTGGGCCATGAGGGAGGTGTCATTGGTGGTGCGGTGGTGGTCTGTAAGGTGGTGTTGGTCGTGAATAGGGGGTATTGGCGGGTGGATGAGGAGTTGTTGTTGAATTGTTTGTATTGTTAGTGGAGTTGGGTGTTAGTGGTGTTAGGGCTGCTGGTTTAGGGTCGTGTGGGGCTGCGTGTGGTGGATGTCGAGGAGGGTGGCTGGCTGTGGCTCACGCTGTGCATGGTGGTGGTTGTCGTGTGTGTGGGGGGGGGGGGAGGGGGGGCTAAAAGGGTTGTGTTGCGGGTTGTATTACTCATGTTAAACGTGGGTTATGGGGGGTGTGTGGTTTGTTAGGATTGTTTGACGTGTTTGGAGGCGGGTTTATTAGGGCGTGTTGACTCGGGTTTTGTAATTTAATTGGATTTTAGAATATCGTAATGTTATGATTGATAATAAATAATTAAAGTATAATTGGTATTAATTTATAAATAAAGTCTATAATTAGTAATTATAATAACTATTTGTCTAGGTGACGGAGTTGTGAGAAGCTTTATTAATTGGATTCTATTATTCGGATTGCGTTATTGGATTTGCTTGCCAGGTAGGATAGCTACTCAATCACTTTAATGTTTACTTGAATGATCTTAGCTGATTGTATTGGTTGAATTAATTGGAATTGTGATGGATGATATATGGTTGTTGGTTGGTTGCTTTGAGATGATTTGATTATTGACTACCTCAGCTCGTGACTGAGATGATTTAATTATTGACTACCTCAGCTCGTGACTGAGATGATTATATTGATTATTGGATTCCTCAGCGTCGTGTCTGAGATGGCAAGAAATTGTGTTGCTCAATTGTTTGCATTTTCATATCATGAGCACTTGCATTGGATACCTCGGGAACGGTTCTCGGGACCTGTCGGATGATGAGAATAGCTCAACTTCGGTTGGGATGATGAGACTACCCCGACCAGGGATTGGCGGGATGAACGGGAGCGCCGGAGGATTGATCATGAGCATACATTGCATTTGCATTTAAATATTGTTCTTGTATCCATTTATTGTGGTTGTTTGGCTATTCCTACTCAACCTCGTGGTTGACAGTGTGTTCGTGAACATCTGTGGTGAACCATAATGGGGAGCAGATTTGACAGGTACTAAAGATTAGCTGACTTGGGAGCTTATGGGAATGCGTGAGGACTTGGCCAATCTACCTAGAAGTCTAGACCACATAGAATATTTAATCACTTTATTTATTTCCGCTGCGAGTTGTAATTACTTTATATTACGTCTTAGTTGGTTAAGTTGTAATTAACATGTAATCGCTAAGTTTTAATTTAAAGTACTTTGGTGAGTTGGACTTTGTTATTCACTACCTCGGGAAACCGAGATGGTAACAATCCTATTTATTTGGGAATGTCTAGCTAAAGGCTCCTAAATAAATTGGGGTGTTACAGTTATGTAAATATGTACGAAGTTACTATGTCCCGATCAAAAACAAAAGGGTCACGAAATACAAATAAACAGGTACGAAGGACTGATCTCCTAATAACTTATTGAAAAACCGTCTCTCTCGAGTTTTAGTGATTCACTTTATTGTTGATTACAAGTAACATGATTTTCATTATATATGTACTCTAAATAATGTGAGATATTAATCGCAACATTGATAACACACCTACATTACTAAATGAGTGAGAATATTAATTTGCCTATAATGAATATAAATGATTTAAAAAGTATTACACAAATTCTCATTGAAGACATGACATATCCGTCACAAGCTTGTGACGGATACCACTTTACCTCACAATGTACCCACTTTTTCTCTCTCTGCAACACTATTCATGTGGTCCCCTTTCTCCACTAACCCATTTTGTTACCATTTTATCTCACAAAATATCCGCCACAAATGGTAACCCGTCACAAGGGAGACCAATTGAAAGTATTATAATAGAAGGATTAAAGATATATAAGTACTACAATGACCTATGATTTGTACAAGTCGACAGTTTTTGGAATCAATTATTAAACGCACGAGTTTTGTTAGCTTTAGAAGACGAATGCCAGCCGAGCACATCAGTGTCCTTGAAACTCCTATATTTACTTACTCAATTTGGTAAAGACGACAGTATTATGATAATCATCTTAGCTCCGAATAGTTTATGAAAAATCAAATTCTAAAGGATATCAATTCTATTGGGAGTTTATTACATAACAAAAAAAACTAAGAATAAAATTACCAACGTACGGTTTAAGATGGATCTGTTCTAAGGAGAGTCCTAAAAGAATTTGATACACGAACAATGTGTAAAAGTGGTGTTTGAGCTCTTACATTGCCTAATCACAAGATTAAACTCCTTAAATTTAATTCACCAAATGCTATTTTTTATTTTATTTTTCATAATAAAATGTATTGTCAGCATTAAAGAGAATTAAAATAAAACGATATTATTTCTAGACATGTTCATAGTGAAAACTCACCTGGTATTATTCAACTAAATTTAATCCTACTAAAGACTCAGTAAGAGCAATAACAGCTTGTGTAAGATGTTTTTTTATGTTTTTCTTATATTAGTCTTACATGTAATGTAGTTGTTCATGGTCTTGCACATTAAATGCTTTTGTGGTGTGAATAGGAACTCTCAGAATTCTACATTTAGGCGCGTGTAAATGGATAAATAAAATCTTAAAATAAAATTGATAAATATCAAGAGTTTGATTATTTATAGAAGTCGTTAACTAAAAATTATCCATCAATCCCAATATATGTGATATACCGGTTTGATAATTTCCCTAAAATATTGCTAAAAGATATGAAAAAAAGTTTATTTTGATGATTTTAGAGTTTGTGTTGGAAACAAAAAAAGAAATTGACACATGTATATAAGTAAACAAAGCGTCTTGCTTGTGACGGGTACATTTCGTCACAAGCTGAAGACGGGGTAAAATATAACCCATTTAAGACAAAAATATAACCATTTTACCTAAAAAATTACCAGAACAATTTCTAAGCTACAATAATTTGTCATTAAAATTGTCACATTTTATCATTAAAATGACGACATTTAACCCGTATTCAGCTTGTGACGAAAAGTGTCCTTCTTCAATGAGAATTGGTGATAAGTAAAAAGTTACGGTCTTCATTGTGACACCCCGCGATAAAGCGGAAAATATAACTAATAAATTAAAGCGGAAATTTGTGATATTTTAAAAACTTTTAAAATTACAAGTTAAAGAATAGCACGCGGGTGCCACTAACGAAAAGAAATAACTATAACAATAGACAAATTTAGGTTATTACAACCCAAGTCTAGAAAACGGGGAAAAGATATCCCACGAATAAACATATAAGGGGTTTCTAAACTAGCAACTAAGGCCCAAGGGTTTAGTTATCGCTAGCCCACACGTCTTCCCCACGTAAGCATCTTCACCACCTGTCATTCATGTAAACATGAACGCCACAGTCAGTGGGGAGTAACTCAAGGTTCTCCCAGCCACAATATGTCGAAACGAACATAACAAAAAACATAAACAAACAATCATATTAGATAAGACATGAGTGAATCGAATCATAACTAAACATGGGATCATTCGTGTATAAACCAACAAGGAATACAGAAATGATGGAATAAACAGGTAAGGTATAAGCAACAATAAATAAATGGAGAAGAAAGACAAGGAAACAGACACGACCACTTAGCCACGAGCACGTATTTCAAGGAGATATGACCAAAGTAACCATCCAAATAGTGCAAGACATTTATCACTCTTAGACTATAATTTCCCCGGGTAGGACTACGATAATAATACGGTCCTAGTCTAAATCTGCAGATTCTCGGGTGTACATCCTGATTCGACGTACGCCAGCACAGCACGCACCCAAGACTAGACTACTAAGGAGACCGAGTACCCCATCGCGAACAAAGACACGAAAGTGGCGAAGACTAAGGTAAGACTCACTTGCCGAAACAAAGACAAGTGGCCAAAACCGTACTTGCGAACAAAGACAAGCAGGCCAAACCGTACTTGCCAAAGACAAAGACAAGTAGGTGAACCCCGTACTTGCGTAACAAAGACACGTAGGGCAAAAAAGAATGTCAAGCATATAAGATGGCATTATGCCATTTCTCTGAAGAATACGACTCATTTCAGTTAATCATGTGGAATAATGGAATATGATAAATAAATGAGAATAAATGAAATAAAGCTCATATTATAGATAAATGAAGACATACCATATAATTATGACATGAATAAACAATAAGTTCCACATTTACGATTCATGTGAGAAATATATAAATAAATGGCAAATAATGAATTTAAGATACATAAACCATGCGGCGGAAATTCAATTTAATTAAACCCGAACAAAATATTAAATGGATAAAAATTAACCCAACCGGGGCTACGGCCTAGCCATGAGCGGCACCTGCCCAGCTACGGCCTGGCCGCACACCAGCCACGGCCTGCAAGACCTGGCCACAGCCCCTGTATAAAAACAACCAACGGCAAACAAACAACATAGTACTGACGCATCCAATCCCTACTGTCCAGGCGTCTTAGTCTAAATCTGCAGATTCTCGGGTAGGACTACGATAATGATACGGTCCTAGTCTAAATCTGCAGATTCTCGGGTGTACATCCTGATTCGACGTACGCCAGCACATCACGCACCCAAGACTCGACTACTAAGGAGACCGATTACCCCAATCGCCAGAACAGCACGAAAGTGGCGGAAAGTCTAAGATAAGACTCACTTGCCAGAACAGCACAAGTGGCCAAAAGCCGTACTTGCGGAACAAAGACAGTAGGCCAAAACCGTACTTGCCGAGCAACAAGATAAGTAGGTCAAACCCGTGCTTTCCAGAACAGCACAAGCAGGGCAAAAATGTATGTCAAGCACATACGATGGTAATATGGCATTTCTACAAGAATACGACTCTTACAAGTATTTATAATAACCTTTTCGTGATGGTAACATATAAATAAACATTTCATTTCATAATATACATGCCGATTAAATAGAATAAACGAGTACATGGGACGGGATTATTAATGTCACACTCATACTTATGGCTTACATCTCACCATAAGTACGGATGGGAACATCAGTCCCGACGATCATATCGCAACTAGAGGGCCTATGGCTCACCCCTAGTGTCCGATAGGACCAAGGCACTCACAACCGAACAATACAAGACATTATCAAGGATATGACTCTTACCAATGCTTATAATAAATATCTCGTACTTGTATTATATTACTAAATGTTCAACTTTACAATTTAACATGCCGGTTACGTAAAATATCGTAAGTGATAATGAATAATTTACGCTACGTGAAATTTACGGATTAAAATGGAAATCGCACAAGTAATTTCTTCATGAGCCTACTACAAAAACATGACATGGCCCAAACCATCCAATCATAAAAGTCCAACAAAAGAAACATGGTATGCCCAATAATTGAATGATAGTGAGCCCAAGAATTAAAAGGAATCCAACAAAAGAATATGTGAAGGAGCAATATTAACGATTTACGTTATATGAAATACGAGATGGATATATATTTAATTATATTTTAAATAAACCGAACTAGCGCCAAAACAATTTATAAACACGACTCAAGAGCTACTATGATAACCTCAAACTCGACCTAACAACCAACTACACATAGCCTCAAACCCGTAACTAGCTAGGCCACTGCCTAGGCCACAATCAGGCCACCAAAAATCGCACCCAACACGGTCCATAAAGAGCTATTTGACACGAGATTATCGTGTAAAAACAAGATGGAATTTAATTATTTCAAAAACTCAAACTTTGCGCCAAGGGACCTTATTAAACACGACCCAAACCACCCTTCACACCACTCCATATTTCGCATCAAAACAGTCCACAAACAGCCATCCTAAAAACGCCCAACAATGCGGCCATGAGTAGCCCAAGACCCGCGTCGAGCAGCCTCAAAATTTCTGTCCAGAAACCGAGCCAATCACAACTCATACGACCCATATAAAATCGTCCTTAACTGGCCAAAAACAATCCCCACAACCCGTTAAACAGTCACAAAAACGGTACCGCACACGACCATACCGAGACAGCACCTGCAAGTAGACCTGTCAAAACTCGACCCGACCCGTAAACCCGACCCGACCCGACCCGTTTTCTTAGGGTTACAAACCCGGTTTTCTCGACCCGTGACCCGTTTGACCCGAACCCGAAATGACCCGTTATTTTAGGGTCGAGACCCGACCCGAGCGGGTCGACCCGTTGGGTCAAGGGAAAATCATGAATTTTATTAAAAATATTATTATTTATATATTATATTTGAAAATATAGTTAAAAAATTATTTTTTTATTATTTAAAATTAAAAATTCAACTAAAAAGTCAATTTTATATAACTTTTATAATATTTAATAATAAAATAATTATTAAAAAACTTTATTTTAATAATTATATCAATATAATTATTGTATATGATGAATATGACTAATATAATAATTTAAAATATATTTAATTTTTAAAAAAATATTTTTTAAATTAAAAAAATCGTTTAAAAAAGACGTTAAAAATTATTTCTTGACCCGTATTCTGACCCTAACCCGACCCGTGACCCGTATGACCCGACCCGTATCTGACCCGACCCGTATTTGACCTGACCCGTATTCTGACCCGACCCGTATTCTGACCCGACCCGAGACCCGACCCGCCCGACCCGTTTGACAGGTCTACCTGCAAGAGCTGCTAGAATGCAACACAACCGGGCCGTGACGGCCACCACACCACCTGACCACGGTGGAAAAACAGAGAGTGACACCGTCCTAGGAAGAGCTAGACTGGGACACAGCTGATACGAAATTAAGACAGGAATACCCATGAATAACACAAGCTCAAAACAGTCCACAAAAGTCAATTAAAACCATACCAAATTTCGACACAAAGTATCCGTCTTTCACGGTCCCAAAACCGCACCATAATATGCACAAGCTACGTATGAAAGCAAGTCACTAAATCCTTCGGATGGGCACTCAAGAGGACTATCAAAGAGCATATTTAACCACATGAATGGAAGCAATAATAAAGGACACAACTTTAACACGCAGGACGACTAAAAACGAGTTTATAGAACGAAAAATTGACACTTTGTCGAGTAACCTATCACCGTTACCTTAACCTAGCGGATTTCAGAGTAAGAACGTCCAAAACACGAGCCTATCTTCAGTCTTCAACTAGAAAGGAGGAAAAACGAGTTGTTTGAGTCATAAAATCGAGTTTGTCATAAGATGCTCATTTCGAAAATTCAACAAAATAGGAGCTTTCTTACCTTAAAAGAACGAGGAAGGGACGAGGAAGCTAATGGTACAAAAATAATGGAATTTGGTTGAGAGATAAGGGGGAAATCTGGGTTTTGAGGTCGAAGAAAAAGGCAGAGTTGTGTTGTTGCTGCATTCTTGCTGTTCTCAGGAAGAAGGAGAAGAAAGAATAAAGAGGGGGTGGGGGTCACGGTCCTCAAACAACAACAATAAATAATAATAAAAATAATATCTATAATAGTATATAATAATAATAATAATAATAATAATAATAATAATAATAATAATAATAATAATAAAGATTTGTGCGCGGTGGCGGGTTATGGTTTCCTTCCTTTCTCTTTCTCTTCACTTGGGGAGCTGGGTTTGGATGTTGTTGCTTTGCTCAAGCGGATTCAGAAATTCTCGGTATCTCAGGATGCGGGGGCTCGGGTGGCCGCTTACATTTTTACTAGACTTAGCTTTGCTATTGCTAAGGGTGTGGGAGCCCAGATTGTATCTCGGCTCCCCACCAATTTCATGTAAACATTTATTTTTCTTTTAATGCAAGCTGCGAGCATCCTTCTATAAAATAATAATAATAATAATAATAATAATAATAATAATAATAATAATAATAATAATAATAATAATAATAATAATAATAATAATAATAATAATAATAATAATAATAATAATAATAATAATAATATATAATGATATAAAATGATAATATAAAAGTAGAGTGAAAAAGGGTAGGTGAATGTGTTGTTGGTTTTTTGGTTGGTCCGGATTAAAGTGGGTACAAAATGAAATGTGGCGGTCTAATGTTAGACGGAAATTAAGACGAAGATTATTATTATTACTGTAACTATTATTATCCGACCAAAAACACGTATATATATATATATTATTATATAAATCATGCCTTAAAGATATAATTTAATCGTACGTATTTTTATATAAACGAGCTTTTATATAAAACTTTTATAAAAATCGTGTTTGACATAAAATTAATTAAATTGAATAATTCAAAAATATTTAATAAAGTAATTCTAACGGTTTAATAAATTTTAAATGTCAAAATGGGAAATTCGCGGGTGTTACAATCACCCAATCTTTTAAAAAGTTTCGTCCTCGAAACTTGAAAGTAGAAATGAAAGGTTATATAAAATAAAACTAGAATTTGGAATCGGTAACCAAAACATTTAAATTGTTACTTATCGTAAGAATTAAAATTCTTTCAAAAGTTTCAACTAAAATTTTCCGTCAGAACCAAGTCGGAAGGCAAATCATTGGTATAAATCAAAATCAAAACACTTTCAAAAACATTAACGGAGAGTTTTCAAAAGTGTAAGTCTCATTCATGGAACGAAATTGCTCTTGTCGTGCACACAAGAACGCTAACTTTCCAAGTCAAAGACAGACTTAAAACAAAATCGATTCGCCGACAAGCGTAGAACAAGTTATTAAACGTCTCTAATAACGAGTTCTAACATCCGATCAACGTTAAAATCAAAAGAAAAGGTAATCTACTCAAATTTTCTTTTGCCAAAAGCCGAAATAGAAATAAAAGTTTCACTTTTAAACTCAAAAAGGAGTCAAGTTGTGAAAAATAGCATCAAACTTTGACAAAAACATCATAAATAGTTCAAAGTTAACAGAAATTGGATAAAATTTAAAGAAATCACAGGTTTAGCAATTAAAATCATGATAGGGAAGTCTATACTCAAAGAACAAATAGGGAAATAAATCAAATTTTCATTTCCAAATCTTTAAAATAGGTAAGGTTTTGCAAAAGTAACATAAACTTTTAACAACGAATCAAAACTGGTAGCTTGAAAGTTTAGACATTTTACGAAGTGAAAAGTAACTTAGACATCATAGATGCACGTATGCTAAAAGGATTCAAACCTAACTAATCAAAAGAGATATGATGAAGCAAGGAGAAAGGCGTATGAACAGTAACGCTTATTATCAAGGAAAAGGGGAAATTAGTCAACAAGGAAACTTCAGATACTCAAACCTCAAATACGACATCATCCTAAACAGTTCCGAAAACTTCCTAACAACAAAACTCATAATCACAACACTTCCAAGGATTTCCTCAAAACACTCATGTTACTTCATCCTAAGTCATTCCATGAAACAATGTACTCCACAATAAGTGTGATCTCATCACTCTAAATCCTCAAACATCTACAAACAACTTCCACAAGATCAAGGTCAAAGCTTCCATCAGGGTTGTATTCATATCTAACTAGGGTCAACCATGGGTTTCTCAAAATAGTATAACTCTCAATCAAGGATCCTCATTCCAACTCTAAATTCCTAGAAAGGGTCCTCAAATATTCCACAAGGTTCTTCTATAAGGCAAGCTAGCAACATGTCAACCCAAAGTCTGAAAAACCAAAGAGATCTCGAGTCTCTCTAACCTTTTACTTATTAAGGATTCCCAAAAGCGGAACTACACTCAACTACAACATCATCCTATCATCTCAAGTAGTCAATGCAACCTCAAAGTTTCTAAAACCATAACTTGAAACTATGTTCTTTAACCTAACAATTGGTGTCAACCATACCATTATCCTTTCTAGTTACTAAAACAAGTGCTAAGTCTTCCCAACAACGTAGCTTACTCTCACTCTCATACCATACCTCAAGTAGTAATCAATATCACTCGCTTAAACCAACTAACAATCCCACCATTAGCTTTTCTCATATGGTTATACACATTTTCAAACTCTCATGTCCAAAGTGATTATGGAAGCCAATCAAAAACTCGACTTACTTAGTCAATCCTATATCCTCAAATCCACCATTTTATTTCATCCATTTTAAGTCAAGTACTAAGCACTAGCATCCCAAACATAAACAACAAAGCCAGGTTCTATAACCTTAGTAACCAATGCAACTCACACTTGACACACAATATCCACCAATCAAATATACTCACTTTATCAAGGATCTAGGTATAAGAACCATCAAGTATGTCTCATCACACTACCTAAGTCTTTCCAACATCAAATCTTCTCAAAACCAGGATTAAGGGTCAAACACAACAATCTCCTCACAAGTCAAATTTCCAACCAAGGTCAACATTTCTCAAAAGAAAGGGTACCATCAAAAAGCGTTAAGGGAGGATAAGCAAGGAACAAAGGACAAGTTAGGAGTACAAGAGTAGCTTTCAAAGTAAAACAGAAGAGAGTTTAGAAGGAGAATAAGCACCAAGAGATAAAGAATAAGGCAAGTTACACAAAGAATGAGAAACATCTTCGAGGAAGTAGAAGCTTTCTTCAAGGTTGAACAAATCTTCAATCCTCGGCAATAGGCACCAAATCTTGATCTTCACGTCGGTAGGTTTACGGTTATTAATCCAAGGACACAAAAATTATTAAATGACAATCAACAAACATGTTAGAACCTAACAAAGAGCAAACACACTACAGACTACCACCTTAGGTCCTTAAGTCTGCCCATCTCTCATTCGTTATTCAAGGTCAAGTTCAAATCTAAATTCAGGGTACACGTGTGTGCGTCGGGAGCAACATAGGCTCGATATTAATCGTGACACCCATGATAAAGCGGAAAATATAACTAATAAATTAAAGCGGAAATTTGTGATATTTTAAAAGTTTTTAAAATATCACAAATTTCCGCTTTAATTTATTAGTTATATTTTCCGCTTTGTCGCGGGGTGTCACATTCATTCCTACCTTTCATCCTTTGTCTATGATTTCTTAGTGCTTATAAATCCCTCATTCTTTACTTCTTGATTTCTTAGTGTGATCATGCATGATTTAGTTTAGTTTAAATTCAGATCTGCTCACTATTGAACAATTTTTATTACAAGTTAAGTGTTTTTTATTTGTCCTATGAGAAGGCCTTTACAGAAAAATTGTACGAAAAGACATTATTTTAGGCCCGTGCATCGCACGGGCATTAAATCTAGTATATATATAAAAGAGGCTTTTTTCAGAACATGTGGTAGTCTCCAAGTTTTTAAAAACACAAAAAATAAAATTTTATCCTGGAAACAAAAAAAATCAATCTTAACAAATATATAGAAGATAATATATATGTAGCCTGTTTTTTCAAAACACTATTACCCGTATTACCTATAGTAATCAAAACCTATGATAATGCAAACCCTACAATCTTATTGTGTATATATACATCTTAGAAATTAAAACACCATTAATAACTCTTTGTAAAGCTTTTACACGTTTCATAGTTTTTGTCATGCACCCTCTTCTACATACATTGTTTGCTTAAGAGTTTTGTTTTTTTATTGCACTTTATAATTCTAATGATTTTGTTATTGATCTCATAACAGGATGGGGTGGGCCAGTTTGTTAATGATAAGAACCAATTTAGAAGAGGACACAAGACTAGAAGTGGAATCAAAGTAATTTCAGTACTCCATATAATTGTATTACTTCTTCACTAACTGCAATTTTTATGTACGTATTTGATTACAGGATGGAGTGGATCAGTTTATTATTGATAAGAACCAATTTAGAAGAGGACACAAGACTAAAAGTGGAATTAACAGTAATTTCAGTACTCCATATGATTGTATAACTTCTTCATTAACTGCAATTTTTATGATTAGTTAATGACTTTATTAAACAAACATTCAAAGAATTGAACTTTGAATTACAATAAACCATCCCTTATAATATAGTCAGCTGCAAATCAAACGTGAAGAAAGTTACTGCTTGGTTGCATCAAATTCCATGTCGATTTCTGGCATTCAAGGACATCTTCTTGAAGTTACTGGTACAAACTTTGAATCACCCTTTTCCATTAACCTCATTATTTCATCATGTTAATGCTTAATAATATGTTAAATTAATGTACAAAATTGTAAATTGCAGTTGTTGGATGTCTTAAATTGAAGGATACGGAATGGATTTCAAGACAAAATCCCCATGTTTGTCTTGAATATGCTAATACCAAATTTCGTACATGCACATGCACTGGTTGTGAACTATTTATATGAATGTTCTGCATAATTTTGTGCTGTTTGATTATTACTATTATCATTTATTTCTATTGTGACGTTTCATTAGATCTCAGTAGATCAGACACAGATGATGAGCATGTATTTTTGTCGACCCAGTCTATAATAACTTACTTTTTTTCTCAACAATTGTTATCTTTTATTTTTTCATAGATCATATAATTTGGTATATAAAACCAATTGTGAGATCAGCTAAATCATTTGTTACTCAAATTCCAGCTCATTATTAGTTCAGAGTGCAAATTAAATCATCACAAACCTGCCCACAAAACAACAGTTTTCAGAATTCAATACGAAATATTTCCTCCAATCCAATTGATTATATATAAGTATATGCGGGATACTACACTTATTTTCAAAGTCATTATTTACTTTACGGTAACGATTTTACCCTTCCCACATTCAAAAACTTACTTATTTTACAACTTAAGCTATAAATAAATGAATTTACCCTTCTCACATTCAAGAACCTACATATTTTATCATTTCAGTTAAAAATAATTATCTATTTACGATTTTCACAAGTTCGCCTAAATGCATTATCTATTTACGTTTTCTACAAGCTCACTTAAAAATAGAACATTTTAGATATCCGTGCAACGCACGGGCACAAAATCTAGTTTTTAAGAAAAGAGGGTAAAAGCAGGGGTAAAGAGGGGAAAAAATAGGTGGGTATGTAATTATGGGTTTAATTGTGGGTTGATAGGTGGGGTATGTAATGACATTTTGTGTAAATATCAAAAGCGTATGAATCCACATTCATCCACTGCGTCCCGGAAGTTATTGAACACCATTAATAAGTGTGCAGCAGAAATTCGGGCATGGAAAGGAGTAAGTATTGGTAAGATAGTGTGGGATATTAAGAAGAAAAGTGATCGACTTAAACGTATGAATGAAGGTGAGAGAACTGAACGGCTGGTAAAGGAACGACGTAAGCTTGTTAAGGAAATAGCTCTATTGCTTCGGCAGGAGGAACTATTCTGGAAACAACGGTCCAGGGCTTTGTGGCTATGTGACGGAGACCGTAATACTAAGTTCTTTCACATGCGGGCAATTCAGAGAAAGGAGAAGAACAAGATCTCAAAGCTTGTTGATGAAGAAGGTCGAGTTTATGAAAACACCCCTGCTATGGCTCGATGTGCTGTGTCCTATTTCTCTAATCTGTTTGCAAGCTCGAGACCGTCGAACTTTGATGATATTTTAATAGGGGTGGAAGGCCGTGTTACGCAAGAAATGAATGAGGGCCTTCGATGTGATTACGATGAAGAGGAGGTGCTCGTGGCACTAAACCAAATGCATCCACTCAAGGCCCCAGGGTTAGACGGTATGAATGGTCTCTTTTATCAAACTTATTGGCATATAGTGGGTAAGGTTGTGGTGAGAACGGTTTTAGGAGTGCTTAATGGGGGACCTATTCCGGACGGAATTAATAAAACTAATATTGTTCTTATACCAAAAAAGAAAGCCCCAGACAAGATGGCGGACTTTAGACCAATTAGCCTATGCACTGTTATATATAAATTGATTTCCAAGGTCTTAGCTAATAGATTAAAGGTGTTCTTGGGAGATATTGTATCGGAGAATCAGAGTGCTTTTACCCCAGGGCGATTAATTTCTGATAATGTTCTCGTTGCTTTTGAGCTGTTTCACTATATGAAGAATTCGCGAAGTGGGGGTGGTCATATGGCTCTAAAGCTTGATATGGCAAAAGCTTATGATAGGGTGGAATGGGGGTTTCTAAGGTCGGTTCTGAACGCTATGGGATTTGATAGAAGGTGGGTGGATAGAGTTATGGTGTGTGTCGAATCTGTCTCGTATGTTGTCAGTGTTAATGGGTTGCTGTCTGAGGAGTTTCGGCCTGGTCGAGGCCTTCGGCAAGGAGACCCTTTATCACTGTATCTCTTTATTTTGTGTGCTGAGGTGTTTTCTAGTATGATTAGGAGAGCTGTAGAAAATAATGCAATACATGGGATACGAATTGCTCCTTCGGCGCCCGTGGTGTCCCATCTTTTTTTCGCTGATGATAGTATCATTTTTGTGAAGGCTAAAGAGAGGGAGGCTCGCTATGTTCGGGGTATTATACAGCAATATGAAAGTGCTTCTGGACAAATGGTGAGTTTAGAGAAAACGACCGTCTCATTTAGTAAGGGAACAGCTTGGACTCGGAAGCAGGAGGTGTTAAGGGTCTTTAATGTTCGTATGGTAGATGTGCAGGATAAATACTTGGGCTTGCCAACTGTGATAGGTCAGTTGAAACAGGCGCTAACCAGGATCATTCGGGACAAGATTAGTAAGAAATTACAGGGATGGCGGGGTATGCTGCTCTCGAAGGCAGGTAAGGAAATCATGATAAAGGCTATAGGTCAATCCATTCTTACCTATGCAATGAGCATTTTTAAGCTACCGGCTAATTTTTGCGATGAGCTTCGCTCTCTTGTTTCAAGGTTTTGGTGGGGCAGTGAGAATGGTAGGCGGAAAATCCCTTGGGTCGCGTGGGAGAAAATGTGTCGTCCAAAGTGTAGAGGAGGGATGGGTTTTCGTGATTATATGAGTTTCAATAAGGCTTTACTTGGAAAGCAAGCATGGAGGCTAGTGACTAATTCTGAGTGTCTTATGGTGAGAGTGCTTAAAGGAAAGTACTTCCCGAATGCGGCCTTTATGGAGTCAGAATTGGGAGTGAATCCAAGCTACACCTGGAGGGGGATTTGGGAGGCAAGGGACGTCCTCAATAAGGGTATTCGTAGGAGGATTGGGGGATGGACTTAGCACAAGGGTTTGGGCTGATCCGTGGATACTTGGAACACAAACGCGACGGGTGATTTCGCCGAGAGTACAGAATAGTGGGATGATGGTGGCTGACCTGGTGAGTGGGATTGGGGAAGGGTGGGATACGGAGAAGCTCCAGGCGGTTTTTTTGCCCTTTGAAGTTGATCGGATAAGGCGTATTCGCCTTAGTAGCACTAGACCACCAGATGAGTGGTTTTAGGATCCAGAGAAGAGTGGTGAGTATACGGTTAAGTCGGCATATCATTTGCTTTATGGGAAGAGTGGTGATGGCGTAGGTCAGTCAGAGATGGGAATGGAGCAGTGGCTATGGAAAATTATATGGAAGGTGCCGGTACTGCCCCGTATAAAAGTTTTCTTTTGGCAACTTTGCAATGATGCCATAGCTACGAAAGGTAACATTGCAGTTCGTTCAGCTTGGACGGATAATATGTGTCCTCGGTGTAAGGACTGCGTGGAGTCTTGTCTTCATGTGGTTACAGAATGTGGTTGGGTTGGGGGTGTGTGGGATGAGCTAGGGTTGGAAGTTGGTGAGGGAGAGGAGTTTCGGGGTGTGAGGGAGTGGATAGAGCACATGTTCAGGGAGTTGGGTGGTCGGGAACGAATGGAGTTGATGGTAGGATGTTGGGCTATATGGGAGCGTAGAAATAAAGCAATATTTGAAGATGGTGAATGGCGTGCTGACTGGGTTGTTAACCGGGCGAGGGAGTTGATGGCGGAAATGATGAACAAAGTTGAGGGACGGAGTTTAAGGGGTACGGGGAGGTATGGTGTGGGTATAGAGAATAGGGTGGATGAGGTGGGTGAGGGAGGTGGACGTAGGCAGCAATGGGAGAAGCCGATAGATGGTGTATTAAAGGTGAATGTGGATGCGGGTTTGATGAGGGGTAAAGGGGTTGGATGGGGTGTTGTGTGTCGGAATAGTTATGGTCAAATTACTTGGTGCACAACAATACAAGAGAAGGAGGAGATGTCCCCGAAATATGCGGAAGCAATGGCGGTTTTCCATGGTGTGCAGGAGGCTCGGAGTATGGGTGCGAGAAATATTATTATTGAGAGTGATTGCTTGGAAGTGGTTGAAGATTTAAAGATGGGAAAGGAAGGACGAAGCGACATTCATCTCGTTTATTTGGATATTTTTTCTATTTGTTCGTTTTTTGATTCCGTTGTTTTTTCTTTTACTCATCGTAATTTCAATATGGTAGCTCACTCGGTTGCTCATGACTCTCCGTGGTCTTTAGGACGAAGGGTGTGGTCAGACGATGTACCTTATGACATTATGGCTTTAGCTGAGAAGGATGTGAATGAAATAGTATAAACCCTTTTTGGGTTCTTTCAAAAAAAAAAAAAAAAAAAAAAAAAGCGTATAAGGATAACTTGGTAATGTTTTGGGCCAAATAAGGAATGTTACCATTGATGTGGTACGGCCGTAATGAATAGTATTTTGTAATGAATAGTAATTTGTGATGAATAGTTGAATCCAACTCTTGCTACATCTCCGCAGTTCCTTCTCCTCCATACAATACAGGTCCTCCATTCCACTTTTACTAGTCTTAAACCCATGCAAATTGCACGGATTTGCTATTTCAAACATTGTTAAATCAGAAAAGAAGTACAAAAGCATGTTAACTTTTGCTTCAAATCATATCTTAGATTTTAGATTTAATTGTTTACAATTAAAGAATGTAAATAATGAGCATAATAAATACATTATATTTAACAATATATTCAACAAAAGTGATTAAAAGAAAAAGAATTAGAAAAGTCTAAATTCTCATAATTGGAAACATTCTCTTAATTCCCTTTCTCATATTAGATAACTCAACATTATGGAAGTGTCGGCGATGCCGAATCGCCTTTTCAAAATCTAGTTCAAAAGGATATGGGAGACGTTATTTGGCCTCGTTATGTATCGTTTTATGCTTTTTAGTTTCTTTTGTTTGGTGGACTTTTTTTTATTATAGGTTAATCCCGCTCATCTTTACAAAAAAAATACTCCATATTAGATAAGTATAAATTCTCTGAACCTCATGTTTTTTTTTTCATGGATTCATCTGGCACTTAAATACTATTGTTATTTAAATGTATCTCAAATATAGACCGTTTTTTCAGTAATCGGTTGTCCCGTGGACATTTCTAAGTGTCCATACCCATCACCCAGCCTCCAAT
The DNA here is from genome assembly GCF_048544455.1 of Silene latifolia. Taxonomy (NCBI): domain Eukaryota; kingdom Viridiplantae; phylum Streptophyta; class Magnoliopsida; order Caryophyllales; family Caryophyllaceae; genus Silene; species Silene latifolia. Next base: position 174,852,030 of record NC_133538.1, read on the forward strand.
ATAACTTGGCGAGCTCAGACCGTTTTAATTGTTTATTTTTTAAAAAATAAAATATTTGTCCAAACCCCCTAAAAAAGTGGGACATGCCCAATGGTGTGTGTCGTCACGTGAGAGACCCGTGAATAGACCTATCAAAACATGATCTGACCTGTAAATTCAACCCGATTTTTAGGGTCAAAGACCCGTAAATCTTGATTCGCAACCCGAGATGACTCGAACCCAAAATGACCCGTTATTTTAGGGTCAAAAACCGACTCGACCCGTTCGACCCGATTGGTCAAATATAAATTAAAAATAATATTAAAATATTAATATTTTATATTATATTTGAAATAATAAATATAAAAAATATTATTTTAGTATATTTAATGGAAAATAATTTAAAAGTCAATTTTATATAACTTTTATATCATTAAATAATAAATTTGTTATTAAAATAACAAATATAATATTATTATTATTATTATTATTATTATTATTATTATTATTATTAAATATGATGTAATTTTAAAAAGTATGTGTTTTTCGGCTGAAAAATGATAAAATAAAAGATGTCATAAGCTTTTGTCTAACCCGTATTCGGATCCTGGCTAGACTCGAGACCCGTATGACCCTACTCGTATTCTGACCTGATCTGTATGGCCGTATGACCCGACCCGTCCGACCCGTTTGACAGGTGTACCCGTGAACAACCATAGTATAAATTGTCAAATATTATAATACTAGTTTTAAACCCGTGCAAAATTGCACGGGTATGTATTTGGGCCAGAATGAATTTTTTTTAATTGTATATTTGTTTTTGCATTTCTATGATACCCGGCCTATACCCATCTTCTCCGGATGGAATTAACAAAGGATATTGTAAGGGGTGTATAAAGGGTGCAACTCAGATATCCGCTGTAAACCACCGCACGACCTTCTGACAATAATATCTCGCTTCTCCATATGTGGACCAATATCACCCTCAATTAAAGCCGTTACCTCTGAAACTGTTGGAAGATTGTAAGTTCTTCCATCATTTGATCTCCTTGAAATCAGTTTGATACTCACTTCACTGTCTATATTTTCAGTCAGTCTATCCCTAACCTTCCTAAATGTCTTTGCAATTGTATTGTGCGAGTCAATCATATTTTCCAACAATCGTATTAACTCGTCATTGAACCTTGATGGATCCCTTGGACTACAATTAAAAACAAAATTATTGCCTACGAAAAAAAATATTATACAAAAAAAAATTATTACGGAAAGAAAATATATTTACCTAATTGCATTTTTTCGATTTTGAACTTCCTCTTCCATGTTTTCTAGCTATATTGAATTAAATACATGTTATTTATATAAAAATACAATAATTAGTAAATTCTAAAATCCTAAAAAAATACCTCCCAACAAATAAAATGTACACATAGTAGAAAATGTATACTGCCACAAATTATTATTATTATTTAATAGACATAATAAATTATAAGTAGCATTAAAAAAGTGGAGTATCGTTCAAAATGGTAGAGAGCGGAGGATGGGAATTTGACATTGGTTGTTGAGTTGTGTCACCAAACACCCGTCTTATTTGTTGGCTCGAATAAACAATAATCATTAAAATTAAACGATAAATTTTATGAAATTAAAAACCAAACCCGAGTATGCTAATATTGATAAAATGGACCGATTATATTGCTAAACCAAATTTGCTAATATGGTCCGACAACATTAATAACTAATAATGTTAACAATCTGACCATAAATCCCCCACAAATAAATGGACCAAACATGATATAATGTTTAACATGTCGGACTATGTGAAATGGGCCGAATAAACCAAAAAAAAAAAATAGCCCATATACATTTCGACCCAAACACACTTGTCCTAACCCTAAACTCGTCGTATATATAACCACGCACTCATCCTCACCCAACACTCCCTATAATCCTAACCTTAACACCAAATTTTGGCCGCCTACCTCATCCTCATACTTTCACTCGGCTAAAATCACTCTCATCCTCTCAAATTTTTATCATTTCCCCTCTCTCTCATTTCACTCATTCGACTTACTCTAACCCTCACCGTCCGCCTTACTCCGACCAACATCGTCCGCCGTTTTCGCCCATATGCTACATCACTGCTGCCGTAAATTCTCTTGGTTATTATTATTATTATTATTATTATTATTATTATTATTATTATTATTATTTTTTAATAGACCGGTCAAGTTTTGTTTTTGTTTTAAGATTATTATTTTTTAAAATTTTTTTTTATTAACATCTAAACTTGTCAATTTTTCAAAGTTGATATGTTGTTATGTTTTTAAAAATATGATGGTTGTTATTATCATTATTTTTTTACTTGTAAAGTAGAGCTGCCATTTTTTTTGTTTTTTTAATATTATTATTATTATTATTATTATTATTAATATTATTATTATTATTATTTTGAAAGATATTATTATTATTATTATTAATATTAATATTAATATTATTATTGTTATTGTTATTATTATTATTATTATTATTGTTTTAATTCTTTAATGAAAATTTAAGCATATCATTAATTTTTAAATTTTTCTAATTTTTAGAGTGTAATTTTTAATTTTAGATATTTATTTGTACTATAATTTTTAATTTCGAGGATTTTAATGTGTAATCTTTAGTTCATTCATAATACTGAGAGAGGGTAATTATTTACGTACAAAAAAATTCATTGATATTTAAAAAAAAATCATGTTTTCATTAAATTCTCGTACACTGTATTTATTAAAAAAGAATAATAAGTTCATTGATATTTAAAAAAAAATCTTTATATAATTTGTTGCGAGACGGATTTAAGCGCATGCTTTGAAAGACGGATATCTCAGAAATTAAATACGTTGCACACACATGGGTCCCACTATAATCTCAATTTTTGAAAAAAAGAAAAAAAGATGTATTAATGACGTGGCGCGTTATCTGATGAGTATTGTCTTTTACTTTTATAAAGATAAGATTATCCAATTTTTAAGTTTTGATCAACTGGTTGTATCGTGTGCTCGTAAATCGTAATAAATTTGGGGTGTATTTAGTACTCTATTCCGTACCAATTAATTGTTTTCCTTTTTATATTCTTTGTGAGAAAGGTAAATAAATGACCGAGACAAAGAGAGTAATAATAATAAATTAAGAATTGCAATGTTGCTATTTTTTGTTTTTTTTTGAAAGGTTGCACTATTACTATTTTTAGTTAGCGCAAATTCTCATTTGTAACGGACGTATCTGTCTCAAACTTACGACGAATCAAGTATTACCCATGTGGGTAGTAAAGATAAAAGCAAAGTGCATAAGGAGTAACAATCTGTTGTTTCTTATCTATTCACATGGTGACATGAGTAATACTTGATCCGTCGCAAGTTTGGGACGAATATACCCGTTATGCAGAAGATTTGTTTTAGTTATATGTTAAAGGTGTATTTATTGTGAATATTAGTTTCAAAGTCTCACGATAGGCATGTATTACAACAAACTTAGTTGACTAAAGCTAATGGAATTTCCAGACCAAGAGTAATCAAGCCCATCATTCATAATCCAATTTTTGTACATTAACTCAATATTTACCATTACCCACTTTAAAACCCTAATCAAACATTTTCACCGCCTTGCTAATTTTCCCCATCAATGCCATAAATATATCTCCTTCTGTTTAGTTTACATCTCTTCTCCATCCACAACAACATCGCCGTCATACTCCTTCCACCATTTCCTCCATTTCACTCGAGCTGTAATATTATCATTATCCACTACCTTATTCTATAAACAATTGGTCTTCCTTGTGACGGGTTACCATTTGTGGCGGATATTTTGTGAGTTAAAATGGTAACAAAATGGGTTAGTGGAGAAAGGGGACCACATGAATAGTGTTGCAGAAAGAGAAAAATTGGGTACTTTGTGAGGTAAAATGGTATCCGTCACTCAAGAGTGACGGATATGTGCCGTCACAAACAAGAATTTGTGTTCTATAAATTTGGGCTCTGACGCATTACGGTGCTAAAACTCATGTATTTATGTATAAAATTGGGCTCTGACCTGATTTTTTCTTTTTTTTAAAAAAAAAATGAAGTTTCGAAAAAATTAATTGAAGTTTTCAATTGTCAGTTATTTTTTTTAATTTGAAATTACCGATTTATGTCAGATTTTAGCTGCAAATTTCTGATAAATTGTATTGGGTTTATAATTTTATTTTCTAAAATAAGGTTAAATCAATATTTTTTAGTAAAACATTTCAAACAGTTTTTTAAAATGATGATAATCCTAATTTTGTAAATTTGTCTAAGTTTAGGCTATTAATTTTTTGCCTTCATTTTTAATAAATACTTAAAAATAATTTTTTCGCCTTTAGGTAGCTCGGAGGACCATTTCAACTATATTAAGTTTGTTCAGTAATTTTTTTCGATTTTCAGTTATAAGTGATAAGAATTTTCTTAATTGTGTCTTTTTTTTTTGTTTTATTCAACTTGAATAATTAGTTTATGAGTAAGATTTGCTTTTCAAATTTTATTGATTTTAATCAGAAAAGGCAGAAAAATTGTAACTAATCATTTTATTTGGTTACATGAACATCATCTTATGTCATTAATTTAATTAATGAGGAATCGGATCTTCATATACCGAAGGAATTCTGAGAGATAAAAATAAAAGGGATATTTTCACTTTGGGTGCCTGAGGTTTCGCGAAATTCCGGTTTGGGTACCTCACATTTACATAATTCCACTTTAGGTGCCCAAGATTTATAACCAAATGTATTTTAGGTGCCCAAGTTAAAAAAAAAAAAAAAAAAAAAAAAAAAAAAAAAAAAAAAGGACACCATTATTTACGTATTCTATGTTTTTCCCCCAAATGTAAACCTACCTTCCTCACTATCCTATTTTTGATAGCTTATCCCAGTTTTCAAATACAACTAGAGAAGAGAAGTATGAAGAAAATTATCCCTTTTCATTTGTTTCATGTTGGTTAACTTCACAAATTCTAGTATCTTATCAAAAATTGAAGAATCGAGCATTATCATTCTACAACAATTAATGGAGGTACAATTTTTTTCCTAAATAGTTTTGTTAGTAAGTATTATTTCGATTTCGATCTATTCTGCAACACATATATCATAAGAAAATCTTTGTTTGGAATTCATGGATTCATGATTACTAATTTTCTAGGGTTTTGGTAGAACAAATTGGGATTTTTTTTTATTAATGGTGATGATTTGTTGAATATAATTATTGTTTGTCTGATTCGTTTCGATTCAAGCAAGTATTCGTAATATTTTGTTGCTATTAAACTTCTTATGTTATCATCTGTCTAAGTTGTCAAAAAATTTGAGTATGTGTGCCTGGTTTTCTTGACCAATTGGGTTTGGAAATTCTTAATTTTTCCAAACATTCTCTCTTTATGTTAAATGCTTCTTTCTTTGTTTCACTATTGCAGCAACACTGCCTTCTTTGTAATTTTAGAGGCCAGGAATTTGACATTACAAATATCAATCCTAATGAGTACTCGGTCATAGCTTTACATGTCGATTTATGGAAGCATATTGCTAAGCGTAACATATCGGAACCTTGGAATATGAAGGTTGTGTGTAGTATCCCTGGAAGTTCTGTACATTTGACCCTAGATTCTGATCAAGATATTATGGCTATGTTTAAGTTGTATGAAAAAACCGAGGTGATACACTTATTTATAGAGGAATTGAATACTCCAACTCCACTTTTACAATCTGCCAAGGAGCTCTATATGCTTTTGATAGAAACACAGTATGACGATGTTGTACCTTTTGGAGGGGATATGTCTATGTTAACTGATGTTGATGTTGTATGGGATCCTGAATGTGAAGACGACATTGAGTCATGTAGTTCACAAGGTATGTCGTATGCCTCAGACGAGTCACCCAAGAATGAGTCGGATGATGTTCCTAAGTACATAAAAAATGGAAAATGGTACTGTGAGCAGGCTAATGGTGAGATTAGGCTGGAGATTGGGCATCTTTTTGAAAATAAGAAAAGATTTTTAGATGTGTTACAAGCATATGCTATTCAAGAGGGATTTGCATTAGACAAGAAAAGGAGTTTGAAGAAGAAATTTTGGGCAACTTGTAAGGATTTGCCTTATGATTATCCACCCGGAGAAAATGCTGGTTGTTCAAATACGATGGTTTATGAGCCATGTCCTTGGAGAATTTATGCTTCACTCTTATCCGATGGTATAACTTATCAGATTAAGACTATGCTAGATAAGCATACATGCATAAGGGTAGATAAGAATCCGACTGTGAAAGCTCCTTGGGTGGCTGAGATGTTGACCATCGACTTTAAAGCTGCTCCTTCGATGGATATTACAACTATGAAGGATTTAATGAATGTCAGATATGGGGTCATAGTAGGAAATAGTATGTTGTATAGAGCTAGGGAGATCCTGAAAGAATCAATAGAGGGATCTCACAAAGATTCATATGCGAGGCTGCCAACTTATATCAAAATGATTATGGAGAGGACCCCGAAATCGATCACTGGAATATCGTGGACACGTCCCGAGAATCCGCAATCTAACCCGTTATTTAAAAAAATCTTCATCTCTTTTGACGCGATGCAACAAGGCTTCATCAATGGATGTAGACCATTTATAGGGGTAGATGGGACTCATATGAAAGGAAAGTTCGGCGGAACTTTATTAATAGCTTGTGCTTTGGACGGAGACAACGGAATTTTTCCACTTGCTTATGCTGTTGTAGATAAGGAAACTTCAGACACATGGGAGTTCTTTTTTTATCATTTGAAACGAATGGTCCCTGAAGCATCAAGGACTAAATGGATCATTTGTAGTGATAGACAAAAGGTAGACATAAATACATAATTCATCATCATTTACTAAGGTCGTTTTTATTATTCTGAAATTTTTACACTTTGCTGAATTTTTGCAGAGTTGAATCGCTTTAGCTTCTATGCTACCCGAGGCAAGTAGAAGAATATGTGCTAGACATTTGTATGCAAATTTCAAGCAAGAATGGCCCGGTGACTTATTGAAGAATTACTTTTGGATTGCTTCTAAAGCACACAATGGGTTTGTGTTTACAAAGGCAATGGAGCAAATTAAGAAGAATAGTGTAGCTGCGTACAATTATTTAATGGACGTGCCTTTGGAGTTATGGGCGAGACACAAATTTGATCAATCTGTAAAGGTAGGCGAAGTAACTAATAATTTAGTGGAGTCATTCAATGCATCAATTAGAGAGTTAAGGGGCTTACCAATATTGTCCATGCTTGAGGGGTTAAGGAGAAAGTGCATGAAAAATATGCACAAGAAGAGAAATGCAGTTACAAAATGGAATTCGTCTGTTTGCCCCAGAGTCAAGGAAATGTGTGACCGGGCGTGGGATGACGGCTACTATTGCATTCCAATATCAGCGGGGGAAGGATTGTATGATGTGAAAGATGGTAATCATTACTACAATGTGAATCTTAGGAAATGGACTTGCGATTGTCAAAGTTGGCAAAATTTGGGTATTCCCTGTAAGCATGCAGCGTCAGTCGTTAGGCATACAAGAGGCAAGATGGAACAATATGTGCATTCTTATTACTCCGCACATAGGTATGCCCAAGTTTATCAAGGTACAATCCCTCCGATTCCTGACTTTACCAAGTGGCTTGAAGATGAGGAGCCAAAATTAAACCCTCCTGAGGTAACAAGGAGGCCCGGAAGACCTAAGACTCAAAGGCGTAGAGAAAAGGGAGAATCAGCTAAAATGAAGAGAAGCACAGTTGTTAAGTGTTCAGTATGCGGGACTCTTGGGCATAACAAAAGAGGTTGTCAAGGTGGGGAGACGAGAAAAAGTAAAAGGGCATCTGGAACAAGAATGCAAAATGGAGAATCAAGGAAGACTATACGAGCTACTTGATATTTTCGTAGTAGTAATATTGGAGTGCTTAATCGTCTTGTCAAATGGTATGTTAGACCTTTTTTTGTAAACGAATACTCGATACTTTCGTAGTGATGTTATTTATGGGTCGGTGATTATTTTCTATAAGTATCGATCTCTTTGTATGTGGGCCACAATGCTTCGAAATGGTATGCTAGACCATTTTTTTGTAAATGAATGACATCTTCAGTAGTATTTTTATAATGTTAATTTCTATTATTAGTGTAATTAATCATGTTAACTTAGCAAAATAACACAAACATGATAATTAGGCACCTAAAATAGAGTAAGTCAAATTTTGGGCACCCAAAATACATTTGGTTATAAACCTTGGGCACCCAAAGTGGAATTATGTAAATGTGAGGTACCCAAACTGGAATTTCGCGAAACCTCAGGCACCCAAAGTGAAAATATCCCAAAATAAAACCATGAACGTGGGGACAAGTCGGACAACCAAGTTACTCCTTGAAAAATTGTCTTTCAACCACAGAGCGACACTTCTTCAGCTCGGTTATTCGTTTAATAAATAGGATTAACACCTACTCCTTTTTACAAACTTCTCGTATCATTCTCCTCCATTCGTTTTCATCTCCAGCTCACAAACTTCACGGATCATTCTCCTCCATTGTTTTCATCTCAAGCTCACTTATACCTTTTCTGTTTCATTCTCCTTTTTTCTCCCCGTCTCACTTCTTCTGGCTCCTCAACCTGATTGCAACCTAATCGAGGTTATTTTTTAACACCCATGTTTGATGATTTAATTTATGGGTTTGTTGTTTGATCTTTGGGTTTTATTTATCTTGTTTGATCGCGATCTAATTAAGGTAAGTATTGAATTTGATGGGTTTATTGTTTGATCTTAATTTTATCACATTGGGTAAGCTTTGATTTGAGTTAGGGTTTGGATGACAGTAGACCGCACATTCTTCGTCAACGAAGAGGCTGATTATGGTAAGCGGATATATTTTTGTTGTCTTTGTGATCCGTGTTTTCGTTGAGTGCGTCAAGCCCAAAATTTGTATTAAACCTATCAAGTGATTGAGACGGAAAGGGTACATCTTGTTTCTATTTACCCACCATATTTGTTAATTTAGCAGTATATAATTTTAAGGTTGGGTTTTTATTTCAGCTGGTGAAACCGATTAATTACTTCCTGTAATAATCGGGAGATTAATCTTAGAAAGTTTCGGCTTTTATCAATCGTCCTTTTGTGTTCTAATTGTTGATCTCACAATCTGTGATTCAAAATATATGATTTATACTGACGCCAATGGTCTCCGTCCTAGAGAGTACTTGTAACGTCATTTTGATCATCTTAATGTATCACGGGTCTTCGCTGCTACTATCACCACTCTGTTCTTTGACTCTTTCAAGGTACTATTACATATCTTGATTCATTTGCCTTTCTGCTTTGGGACTTGTGATAATTTGCAATTTGTTTATTATTTGGTATAATTGCTGAGCAACAATGGGAGATCCCTGACCACATTTTGTGCAGATATACTTCATACACTCAATATACTAATTCATCATTTCTAAGTTACTTACAAGTGAATGTCGTCTTTGTATCACAAGATTGACTATTAATAGAATGTGAATCACACATGTGCTTTGACCTTTTCATGATTTGATTACTTGGATTCCTTGGATCATATGCTTGCTGGCAAGCAAGTGTTTTGTGCTACATCCCTATTAGTTAAGCATTCAACATCTGACCATGTAACCCATATTTAAGTGCGGTACATTGTTACCATTTATTGAATTTCTATTCATTTCAAATTTCAGAATGTCCCAAGTCAATACTGACTGTCTGGCGTTGAACATGTCCGTTTGTTTGTCGTAAATCGAGCTACTCATGTGTCTTTGCATATCATGGTTATCATCTCATTTGGCGCTCTTGTGAGCTATTGCATTAAACTCTTGTAAACCCATGTATTAGCATCTGAAATCAAGTCATATGGAATGAATAATCAGGAATCCTAGCTTCAGGGTGTGGACCTGTAGGAAGTGGCCTATTGGAGTAGTGGTCATATGCTATGGGCGACAATAACTCAACTACATGTACAAGTTTGATTACATTTTGATTGCATTCTTTCAATGCTGTATGTCATAAGTATGCAACTTTGGTCGGTCGTACCTTGTAATCCCTTACGTCGTCCAAGGTCCAACTAGAAAGTGAGTTGCCTACTCAAATTAAGTATAATTGACCATTTGCGTTAAAGAATAGTGACTATTAAACATATTGTGCTGCATGTGAGCTAATTCCAGTATACGTCGCATCTTCAAACTCTCTTAGACCCAAATTTAAACGCACGCTCCTCTTCTCAAATTCTCATAAGTGACGCGTTACCCTGTTGCGGACGTACGTACAACCAACTGGGGTCACAGGACGCCACAAAGTTTTAAAAAATAATACAGTTAGTAAGGGCTTGAAAAAAGAAAGAACCATTTCTGTTTTTGTGTACTGTGTAGATATATGCAATGCCAGTTTTCAATATGATAGAATCATGGCTTGTAAGGCAAATTAAGTTCAATCCAAGCCGTATACTTCGTTTACTAACTCGAGTTTCCTATGTTGATAAGTAATTTCTACAGCTTAATAAATGGTCACAATAAATGGTCACACTGGCAGAGTACTCATGACAGATTACAATCAATTTGTGTTATTGTGGAGTTTATGTTGTGTAAATGTATAATGTGGGCAGGTTGACGAAGAGATTCAGACCAAATGAGAAGAAATTGAGCATTTACCATTGCTAAATTTGGCAAAAAAGGTAATTTGTACGTATGATTTGATCCCTAATTAGTAAGCTTTTGTTTTATCCTTTTAGCTCTAACAAAGGAGTCAAATGGAGTCAGTTTGCATGGGTTTAATGTTATTTGGTTTTGTCAGGTACCTGTAATGGCTAATCTTCGGTAATAGATTAATCATGAGACCTAGCAAAAGAAAAATGAATCCCACAAGAATAACCATGATTTTCTTGCTGTAGCTTTTACCTGTTGATGAATCACTAAGTGGAATTCTACCGTGTATAGGCTGGTGTATAGGCTGGTCGATGTGGTTTTTTGAATAATATAGCTTTGTCAAAAGAAGACGGGCCAAAGTTTAACACACTATACAGGTACTTACCTATATGCACACATTTATGTTGGATTCTTGTACCTATATCAATATGTATAATCATCTTAAATGGGTATATCTTGTACATAGTCAGGTTTTCAGAACTTGAAGGATTTTCCTTTTTCATTATGGCTGGCTCGTTTTGTAATACCCCAACTATCCGGCCAAGATAATTGGAGCGTTACCATCTCGGTTTTCTGAGGTAGGGTTTCAAAACTCCAATCAAAGAACATTTTATTAATGTAAATATTTAGTGAATTACATAAACGTAAACAAATGAATAAATAAAATACAACTCGTGACATCTATACTCTTCTAGTCAACTAGACTCGTCTCGTGATATCATCAAGCTCGTCCCGTCTCCCGCGTACTATCCAAAGAACCAGAATATAACCTGCTCCCCATATGACCAAAGGGATATCATATGGATCGACACTGGCCACCCCAAAAGAGATAGGTGACAAAGACACAGACACAACAGCCAGTTTCAACAGATAAATAAAGTATGACACGACTTGAGTGTGTGAACATACAACATGACTATGATATGAATAACATGATATCCAACAACCGCCACCATGGTACCGGGACACGCCCAGGCATACCGACCCGACAACCTCACTCGTACCGGGACACGCCCAGACATACCGTCAACCACACTGGTACTGGGACACGCCCAGACATACCGATAACCACAAACAGGTACCGGGACACGCCCAAATATACCGGGTCCGAAAGCCAACCGAATCCCCTGCCAGACGTCGTGTCTCAACCACAAGAATCCCTCCAAACTCAAGTAATTAATGTGCACACCCTTCTTGGAGTGAGAAAGCTCCAAGAGCCAACCCAAGCGGAAGACGGTCTCCCAATTGCCTTCCGTCTCCTCCTCAACAACCAACAGTCACAACCATCACACTATCCAATATACATGACAAGTATAATAAATGCAGATACTACACAATATGCCAATTACCGATTCATCCAATCATCTTAACCAATATCATGTTATAATGTAAATGGCTAATCAATGTGATAAGCCCATAATTATATATGTTTTTATCTCATATCCATACATTGTTAGTGTCGTCATTCGCATTATTTGCTTCTAAATTATTATATACTAGTTGGAAAGCTCGTGCGATGCACGGGGCTCCTATTAGGATTATCTGCAAAAAAATATTCTTAAGTTGATAAAAAAATTGTGATTGGTGTAGATGATAACCGATTAATTATTAGTGCCTTTAGCATAAAAGTTTAGTCAACGATTAGTATAAGATGAAGTGACATAGTTATAGTATGTAGCTAGCTTTTTCATTGTTACACACAACCGATTTTTAATTAAATACAAAACGCTCTATCTATAAACATGGTGAAGCTCACCAATATAAACCCTAATAACGGAGATATGTCTTTATGAGTTTTGCAAATTATCCTACAACTACGTAAAACTGAATGATGTTACAGAAAAAACGGGCAGGTATCATAATTATATATATTTAGTACATTTAGAGAAAATGTTAGATCTCTTACAACATAATTTTACCCTGATTATTTACAATTAAGAGTATTTGCTCCTTATAAATATCTCGTATATTCAAATCCAAACTGAATACCAATAGAATTAGTAGTCTTTAAACACATCAAATAAAACATATCTCATTTTATTACATGGAATGCACGGGCACCTAATAGTATCATACTCCCTCCATACCAGACCAATGGTAACACTTACCTAATACGGTCGTACCACACCAATAATAACATACTATAAATGGGCTATTTTTTTTCCAATAATATCCTTATATCCTTATATTTACACAAATACCAAGTAGTGGACCTCTCACCAACCTAACATTAATCCTTATTATATTCAGTTTACTTTCCATATTTGCCCCTGCTTTTACCTTTTTTTTTCTTTAAAACCCATTTTTTACCATGTTACAATTGGTCTGGTATGGAGGGAGTATGTGATAACATCAGTTAGTAGTTTATGTCATTTTTTAAAACAGTTGGGTTACCAAGTTAGTATAATAATGTCAGTTGGTAGTATATATTTTATATATTTTATGTCATCTGAAAACATTATTGTCTCAACGAATGCGTTTTGGCATTTAACTATATCAGTTGTATACTAACATTCAGATATATAGTTGGATTATAGAGTTACCGTTCTTATTGTCTCAACACTATCAGTTTTTAACCGAAATAGTCTTTGACTGCTTTTCCTTAAAAACTTCATGCAAAATATATCATACGACATCTTAATTTGGTAAATTGTGAAAACTTCATTGTAAACAATGTCCTTTTTGTGGCCTTGATAAATTTTGTCTCTATCATCGATGTAGAACCTTAATTTCTCGGATGACGTTGTTTGACGCTTCTACATAAACCTGACCATTAACAAAAACTGGTTTCGGTAGATAAATTTCAATGTGATTTAGTGATTGTCACTAACTATTGTTTATTGTCATGGCGCAGCATTAGAGATAGCTGTAACATTTCGTGTTTATGTAGTCTAGTAGTGTGTTTGACCGTGTTAGTTATACGAGATGTCTTTTATATTTTCGTATGTCATGTTTGGTATGGGAGCGAACTTCGGGACGAAGTTCTTTTTAAGGGGGGAAGACTGTAATACCCCGTATTTTATTATCGTTTGGGCGAGTTTTATTATTTAATGGTGGCGTAAAGGTAATGATAAAAGCGTAAAAATAATTGTTTAATTTATATCGCGAGATGAGTCGGGTTTATAATTGAGTGGCATTTTGGGTCGAGGGGTCATAACCCATTTACCCACTTGTTACCCATTTACCCACCTACCTTTTTACCTCACCAAACCCTAAAAACAAACCCTAATACACCTTTAAAACCCTATTCCCCTCCCTACCGTCATTTTGACATCACATACATCAACCCCTCTTTCCATTCACGTTCAAGCATTATACACGGCCAAAGAGAGCACGCCGGTGAGTGTGGAGGGAGTAGGGTCTGCCAAGAGTCCAGGGGAGCCTTTGCTAGGGGTCGAGGGTGGTTGTGCTGGCCGGAAAAGCACAGGTCGACGGCCGTCATAGGTAAGATTTCCCGTTTTCATTTCTGTCCCGCTGTTTTGAATTGTGTTATGTGTCTTTTAGGGACTGTTGTGGCTGTCGTGGGGTTGTGGGATGTGTTGTTGGTGTGGAGTCGAGTCGGGTGGTGGTGGTTAGAGTGGTGGTCGTTGCTGGTGGTGGTTGCAGTGGTGGTGTTTAGGTGTCGGGGTTGGTTGGGGGTTTTTGTTTGTGTTTCAGACATAGGGTAAAGGGGTGGCACCACCGTGGACTCGGGGGAGGTCGAATCGGTGGTGCCACGTGTGTCAGAGTCGCCGTGCGACGGTGGTGGCAATGGTGGTGGTTGGTGAGGTGGCAGGGGAGTGTCGTGGTGGCTGTCGGGTTAAAAAGGGGACTGTTCAGGGCGTTTTGGTTGCGGCTGGGTGTGAACAGGGGGTGTTGGTGGTGGTGGCTCTGACCGCCGGCGTGGGTCGACCACGTTGGTGGTGGTGGGAGGTGACCAGGCCAGACCTGGTGTCAGGCCTGGTGGTCGGCGGTGAGGGTTGGTGGCTGACGGGGAGAGTTGAGGCGAGTTGAAGAGGGGGTGTTTGGAAGTCGGGTTGGATTCTTGTATTTTGGGTCTTTTGTTGCGATTTTTTTATTTTAATGAGTCGGGAATATGTATATTTCCATTATGTACATTATTAGTTTAATTATTGAGTTAATATTAAGTTGCGGTGACGGAATAATGTATTTAAGTTTTGAGTCGGGATTTTTGTTCCGGGTATAATTCCAGAGCAAGTATCGTTACCACCCGTGGCTTGTAGAATAATGTCTTGGGTTAGACCCTTCGTGCTTCTATCGTCTCCCTCGGCCTCCCCTGCAACAATGAACGAACTGAGGGCTTGGCTTTGTGCCAAGCGTACCCACTCCGACGCCCAAGTCAGTGAACTTAGAGGTATAAGTTGTATGCTAATTGGCTAGGAATGTATTGTAGAGAGATAAGAGAGATGTTACCAGATGAATAGTGTATCTAGGTTTAGTTGTGAGATCCTTTCCTCAAAGAAGGTTGAGGAGTATTTATAGGCTTTCACCTTTTGTCACGTAGTGGCCAAGTGGCCAAGTGGCTTATCAGGTGGAAAGACCGTTCTACCCTCGGCCGATGGACCTATGGCAGGCCGGCAGAGGGTCTTGGATATGAGTACGCGGGTATGTGTCCCTACCGGCAGTTGTCGAGCCGAGACGGCGCTAGCCGGCCGATGGGATGCATCGGCTAGACAGTCTAAGTCGTTGACTTCTTTGTGGATATCTTTGACCTTGCTCGGTGTGTTGACTTTGGTCGGCGGTGCGAATATGCCCCATCAATTTGCCCCGCGTAGTCTATGCCGTGGGTATGGGCTCCGATGTATGCTGAGCATATATTCTGCACAAACTTCCGCAAATTTCCTGTATCGGTGTCTTCTTGTGTACCGGCGTGGCTCTTGTTAGGCCGCACCATATACCATATCCCCCCTCCACATGGATGCGTAAAGGGTATCCGATGTGGAAAAGGAACATGACGCTGGCCGAGGCAGTTTGAATGTACGTCTCAACTGTGTCCAACGTCTTTAGCGTCCGTAACTGTGTAGGCATATTGACCGCTAGATGGGCGTCTCAATTGCACTGAGTATACGTTTTTCTTTTAGCGTATCGGCCGTCGTGTTCCCCGTCGCTCTCGGCTTTGACCGAGGTAATCGGGGTTGCGGCCGATAGCGTCCCGTCGTGTAGGCATATTGACCGCTAGATTGGCGTCTCAATTGCGCTGAGTATACGTTTTTCTTTTAGCGTATCGGCCGTCGTGTTCCCCGTCGCTCTCGGCTTTGACCGAGGTAATCGGGGTTGCGGCTTCGATAGCGTCCGTAACTGTGTAGGCATATTGACCGCTAGATTGGCGTCTCAATTGCGCTGAGTATACGTTTTTCTTTTAGCGTATCGGCCGTCGTGTTCCCCGTCGCTCTCGGCTTTGACCGAGGTAATCGGGGTTGCGGCTTCGATAAGCGTCCGTAACTGTGTAGGCATATTGACCGCTAGATTGGCGTCTCAATTGCGCTGAGTATACGTTTTTCTTTTAGCGTATCGGCCGTCGTGTTCCCCGTCGCTCTCGGCTTTGACCGAGGTAATCGGGGTTGCGGCTTCGATAGCGTCCGAATCGTGTAGGCATATTGACCGCTAGATTGGCGTCTCAATTGCGGCCGAGTATACGTTTTTCTTTTAGCGTATCGGCCGTCGTGTTCCCCGTCGCTCTCGGCTTTGACCGAGGTAATCGGGGTTGCGGCTTCGATAGCGTCCGAATCGTGTAGGCATATTGACCGCTAGATTGGCGTCTCAATTGCGCTGAGTATACGTTTTTCTTTTAGCGTATCGGCCGTCGTGTTCCCCGTCGCTCTCGGTTTTGACCGAGGTAATCGGGGTCTTCGTCTTTCGAGGTGAGCTTCTGCGCCTCCCCCCGGTCCGAGACATATATCAGTGTCAGGGTCCTGATGGATACCACGGCGTCGATCTCGCTCAAAGTGACCCGGCCTACGAGAACGTTGTGGGCGGACACGCCGTCGACGACTATGAATTCAGACATAACGCTTTTGGCTGTATTCCCCTC
Source organism: Silene latifolia (assembly GCF_048544455.1). Taxonomy (NCBI): domain Eukaryota; kingdom Viridiplantae; phylum Streptophyta; class Magnoliopsida; order Caryophyllales; family Caryophyllaceae; genus Silene; species Silene latifolia. Next base: position 174,868,733 of record NC_133538.1, read on the forward strand.
GCCAAACTTCACCGGCAATCTAACCGACCCCAGGGGTACCAGGCCGTCCCCAGAAAAGCTGTACAATGGGTCGGTGCAGGGGTTCAGATCTTCGATCTTCAGTCCGAGGCCGAGAAAGCATTCTCTGTACATAACGTTTGTGTAGGCGCCCGTGTCAATCAGGCATCGCTTCACCAAGTGGTTGGCTATGTCCAGGCGGATCGTAAGTGGGCTGCTATGAAAAGCGACGACTCCATCGTAGTCTTCTTGTCCAATGGTCATGTGCCGGGATCTTTGGGAGCGGGGGTTGCTGTGTTGGGCACAAAGTTGATGGCCGGATGAGGCTCATCCTGGGGCCGTTTGTGCCCATGAGCGGACCCACTGCTTCTGTTGTCCCTGATGACGACATTGACTACTCCTAAACGCTCAGCGGTGGACTTGCTGTTCGGTCCGCCGGTATCTGGTTTTCGGCCCTTGGCAACATATTTGCCGAGGCTCCCCTTTCGGATTAGTTCCTCAATGGCATCCTTCAGGTGTCGGCAATCGTTGGTAAGGTGTCCGGTGTGGCCGTGGTACTTGCAGTACTGGCTCGTGTCACCGTCACTCCTCGGCCTAGGGGTCTTTCCCATTTAAAGGCCTTCGTTCTTGCTTAAAGCGAAAACTTGGCGGGTGATATAACCGGAGGGTGTGATTTTCGTCTTGTTTTTTGTAGTACGTTCCCGAGCTCCCCGTATCCGCCGGGCTTTGTTTCCAGGCAGGCTTGCCTGACCGCGACCTATCATTCTTACGGCGTCTTTCGTCGGACCGTGACCTGTTGTCGCCACGGCGTCCTTCGTCCTGGCTGTCCTGCCTGTGACTCTTCTTTTCGGAGTGCTCGGCTTCGCGGGGATCTTCCCAGGTTTTGTGGTAGTCTTCCACCTTGATGGCCTGGTCGGCCAACTTTCTCGCGGCGTCCGGGCCTGGCCTCCGCTCTTGATGAGCTCGTTCTTTAAGGCTCCCCGTGGGAGGCCCTTCATCAGTGCGAAGGCTGCCAGCTCGGGATTAATTTCTCGAATCTGCTGGACTTTTCCATCGAACCTCTTCACGTAGCTCCGGAGAGACTCGCCCCCTCGTCGATAGTCGGGAGGTCGGATGTCTCTACGGCCCTTCTCTTGTTGCGAGTCTTGGGCTAGGAAAGCGCCCTTCAAGTCGGCGTAATAATACACCGAGCCGTCGGAAGTCCTTTGTACCGACTCGAGCCATCCCATGCAAAGTTGTTGGGAAAATTCGGCACTGACCTCATCGGGCTGCTCCCATACCGACATGTAAGACTCGAAAGCCTCGGCGTGGTCGACGGATCACCATCTCCCTTGTACGACGTAGGTGGTAGCTTGAGCTTGTTCGGCACCGGACTTCTAAGACGTAGGCGTTTAGGGGTCGCCTAACCATGTGTCGAACGACACGCGGCGATCGGCTTCTTGCGTCCCTAACCTGGCTCCTTCCTCCGTGACGGGAGGGGCTCCTTCTTCGACTCGGGCTTCTTCTCCAACTCTGCTGAGTCGGACTCCTCTGGCTTCTTCGGGGTGAGCCTCGTTCGTGTGGCGGGGACGCTGTCCTCCCCCGAGTGCGGGAAGGACTTAGGTCTACCGCGCCCACTTTGGGCTCCCCCGGCGTCTTGACTGGGTCGGCTTCTCCTAGTGCTCCGTTCAAATTTCTCGGAGTCATATTTTGGGCCCCGGTCTCCCGGACGATTCTGCCGCTCTTGTCGTCGTGACAGTGTGAGCGGGCGTATTACTAATTAGGTCTAGGAGCATCTTGACCTTGCTACGTCAACCACATGTCCCATGATGGTGACCTGGTTGGGCTCGGGCAATGCGTGTCGGGTATTGATGGCATCCCGAACTCCGGTTGGATTACACCGCCGGTGGAGGGCTGTACGACTCCAGAATTGTTGAAAGTATCATCTTGGTAAAATGTGGTTTCGTCGGTTACGACTGCATCTTGTTGTTTCGACATTTTCTTAGCTTTTTGGGTGGGTTTTTGTTTTGTGTTTTTTTTTTGTTTGGGAATGAATGTGACTAGCTTCTAGTGTCTCTTCCCCACAGACGGCGCCAATTGTTCCGGGTATAATTCCAGAGCAAGTATCGTTACCACCCGTGGCTTGTAGAATAATGTCTTGGGTTAGACCCTTCGTGCTTCTATCGTCTCCCTCGGCCTCCCCTGCAACAATGAACGAACTGAGGGCTTGGCTTTGTGCCAAGCGTACCCACTCCGACGCCCAAGTCAGTGAACTTAGAGGTATAAGTTGTATGCTAATTGGCTAGGAATGTATTGTAGAGAGATAAGAGAGATGTTACCAGATGAATAGTGTATCTAGGTTTAGTTGTGAGATCCTTTCCTCAAAGAAGGTTGAGGAGTATTTATAGGCTTTCACCTTTTGTCACGTAGTGGCCAAGTGGCCAAGTGGCTTATCAGGTGGAAAGACCGTTCTACCCTCGGCCGATGGACCTATGGCAGGCCGGCAGAGGGTCTTGGATATGAGTACGCGGGTATGTGTCCCGGGCGAGTTGTCGGCCGAGACGCAAGCCTAGGGCCGATGGGATGCATCAGCTAGACAGTCTAAGTCGTTGACTTGCTGTGGATATCTTTGACCTTGCTCAGTGTGTTGACTTTGGTCAGCGGTGCAGAATATGCCCCATCAATTTTATTTCGGGAAGGTTACTATTTTTAGTAACTTGCTATTTTTGGTAATTGCTACTTGGGAAACTTCCCATTTTAGGAAACTTTCTATTTTGGGTAACTTATATTTTTAGTAACTTCTAAATTGGGAAAGTTTCTACTTATAGTAGCTCTTGAGTATGGGAACGGGAATAGTTAATTGAATTAATTATGTTATGTATATGTTTAGGTGGCGAGTTTCGGGTGGAGTACTTCTGAGCTTCAGTTAGCTTTTACCGCTATTTGAGGTAGGGGAATACACTGGACTTGATATAATACTATGTGACTGGATTGACTAAATCGGTGATTTACATGTTATAATATGATTGCCTGATTTCTTTTCGTTAAGTACTATTGTTGAACTGCTGTTTTATTATTACATTGGAGTTGGTGGAGGTGGTGACGATGACATTGTGATAAGGCCCAGGCGGGTTCTCGGGGACTTGCCCCTGGTGTCCTCACAAGCGAGTGGCAGATCGGCTACGGTCGATATTTATAGTCTACCGGGATCGGTATGGTCGGGTTGTCCGGGTTGTGAGTTGTGATGGCGGTGTTGATGATGGAGGAGTATGTGTTTTATGTTACTTATTAATGTGTTACCTACTCGGCCTTCGTGGCGACCCGTGTATTCGTGTACGCCTGTGATGATCCAATTATTGGGAGCGATTGACAGTATTCAGAGACTGATGGGAGCTGGCCGGGAAGAGAGCTTGGATGACTGACTTAGTGCCTAGCCCACCTTAGTCTTTTAGTAGTTTTATCAGACTTATGTTTTGATCGTATTTGGAGACTTTGTTTTACTTTCAGTTGTTATTTCACTATTAACATTATAATAAAGTACTGTGTTTCTTTCCTTTGTTATCTACTGCCTCGGGTTTCCGAGATGGTAACACCATCATTTATCTGAGGAGTCCTAGATCAGGTCCTTAAATAAATGGGGGTGTTACAATAGCAAACAATGACACGACACGAAAACACGACACGATTCCGACACGAAAATAACGGGTTTGGGTTTACATTTAACGATCCATTTATGCAAGTGAGTCAACACAAACATGGCACGAGATTTAATCAGGCGAGGTTTGGGTCGAGCACTCTATACACGAACCTGACACGAATAACTTATTTACTAAATTAATCTCAACTTTTCTTGATCCTCACATAAATATACTTACACTTTTTAACTATTGACATGACACGAAATTAACGGGTTAGAGTTTAGGCTTGATTACCTATTAATGTAACTGGATCGACACGAACACGGCACGAGATTTAATTGGGTAGGGTTTGGGTTGAAGAGTTCAAGATCCATTTAAATGTGACACCTGAACCCGACACGACTAGATCTGTTTGTCACGTCTACATAGCATAGCCTCAACGTTATTGTCTCTGCTTAAGAACGAAAAGAATCTTTGTATCCGAGTAAGTCATTATTATCCTCGGGTTCAATATCTTTTGATGACTTTGGAAACCGTAAGTATCTTCCCTTCTACTATGAATTTTCCATAGCGATTGATAATAAGACAGATCCCGATAGATAATCCTCTTACGGAATTAATGTTCCTCAATAACATAACCGGCATACCACACTTAGTAGAGCATACCATTATGGGTTATATTAAAAAATTCATCATGTATACTCCTTTCCCTTCTTAAACATCTTCCACCTTACTTCTTAGAGGTCAAATTTTGATAACCTTGACCATTAATATGTCGAAAATCATGGTCAGACTTCCGCATTGACAATTGTATAGAAGCAATGCGGAAGGTCATTGCGAAGAGGATGAAATACATTTAGTGTGAAATTCCTAAAAGATAATGAATCTTGCTCCAAAAGTCTACACCAACTAAAATACTCTACCAAATAATCTCGCATAATGAAAACAAAAAACGACTCCTAAAAGTAAGGATGCCATATGAGGGATAAGACATGACGGATGTAGGCCTTCTCATACCCGTATATGATAGAAAAATGACATGCTCCTACTTGTCGCAGGTACAATTTTTCAAAACCATAACCATTTCAACTTGGGAAGATCTTAAAATAGTTTCGTTCCATTTAAAGGTCATATACTCGTCTATTCTATACCTTTCTCAAAATTTTGTTATTATTCGCTACATCCAAGACAAATGCGCTATAGTTGAACACTTCTGATAGATTTTCCTTTTTGATCAAATTAATTTGCTTATTTTATTTTGGAGCTAACAATAATTTTATTCTTATGCGGAAAGCTAATATTTATTTTAAACCAATTACTTATTTATTATATTCCTCGTGATTTTAGAGTATATATGTACCTTGTGTTACAATGCCTAATTGTTAATATTTATTTGAACCAATATCTATAATGGAGATTATAAAATTAAAAAATAAACTGAGATCAACTCCTAACAATAGGGTAAAAAACAAGTAAACATTGGCTGGAAAAACATCAAGAAATAATTAATAGATATGAGGAAGGTCAGGAGATCTTGAAAAATCTCATATATTATTTTTTTTGTAAGTATTTGATAGATAAATTTGATGGGGCATATTCTGCACCGCTGACCAAGTCAACACATTGAGCAAGGTCAAGGGTATTCACAGCAAAGTCAACGACTTAGACAGTCTAGCCGGTGAAGCCCATCGGCCTGTCACCTGGGTCTCGGCCGGACAAGCGGCCAGCCCGGGACACAAATCCGCGTACTCATATCCAAGACCCTCGGCGAGTCTGCCACAGGTCCATCGGCCGAGGGTATAACAGTCTTTTCACCTGATAGCCACTTGGCCACTACGTGACAAAAGGTAAAAGCCTATAAATACTCCTCAACCTTCATTGAGGAAAGGATCCACAAATTGACCTAATAACCACTGTTCATCTGGTAATATCTTGCTTATCTCTCTACAATACACTCTTAGCCAAGTTACAACAACTTCTCTCTAAGTTTACTGACTTGAGCGTCGGAGTGAGTACGCTCGGCCAAAGCCGAGCCCTCAGTTTGTTCATCGTTTCAGGAGACCGCAAGGAGGATTCAAGCAAGGACATCATTCTACTAGCTACGAGTGGTAACAAACACCTGCTCTGGAATCACACCCGGAACAAAATTATTTACCAACATAAGAGTAGCATGTGAGAAAAAAGTTAGCTATTTTTTTATTCATTCAATTTATATTATTAAATATAGAGAACTTATTATGTCCTTTAATATCATTTTACCAAAAAACGGCTACCTTTCGGTTAGTTTGCCAAACATTTTTTTTTACTTAATCGATTAAATTATCAGCTCTTAATTTTCAGTTACCTTTTAGCCACTTCTTTTTTAGGTTTCAGTTAACTTTTCAGTTAGTATGACTAATGAAATTTAAGATATAGTATATGAATAATGTTTATGTTATAAATGAACCATAAAATTAGTTACATTGTATATTTTGAGTATCACCTACTTAGATTAGAATAATCTTATTAAAATAAATTTAATCTACTTATATTAGGATAACTTTATTAAAATATTAAGAAATTTACTTTTATTAGGATAACTTTATTAAATTTGTTTCGAAATCTACTCTTGTTAGGAATTGTAAAAAAATCTACTCTTATTATGAATTCTAAAAAAGTTGGACCTCTAATATCGCTCGAAAAGTTTCTCCTTTATATATATACTAGATTTAATGCCTGTGCGATGCACGGGCCTATTTGTAGGATTCTATAGAGTATGTGCCTATCAAAATGTGAAGCGATTTCATTGGCTATTGTTTTTGTTCCGGGTATGAATTCCGAAGCAGGTTTGTTTACCACGCTAGCTTTGTCGAATAATGCCTCTTCTAGCCTTGACTGCTCTCCTCGGCCTCTCCTGCAACAATGAGCAAACTGAGGGCTTGGCTTTGTGCCAAGCGTACTCACTCCGACGATCAAGTCAGTGAACTTATTGTGATTAAGTAGAATGTTGCTTGATGACGTGTATTGTAGAGAGATGAGAGAGATAATACCAATTTAAGTGGTTCTTAGGTTAGATTCTGGATCCCTTCCTCAATGAGGATTGAGGAGTATTTATAGACTTTCACCTTTTGTCACGTAGTGGCCAAGTGGGCCAAGTGGCATAGCAGGTGGAAAGACTGATCTACCCTCGGCCGAGGGACCTATGGCAGGCCGGCGAGCCTGGTTGACTCCATGCCGAGGGTTCTTGGATATGAGTACGCGGGTATGGGCCCCGGCTGGTAGGTTGCCATGCCGAGACCCAGGCTGGCAGGCCGAAAGGCTGCATCGGCTGGGATGTCTAAGTCATTGGCTTGCTGTGGATATCTTTGACCTCGTTCAATATGTTGACTTGGTCAGCGGGCACAGAATATGCCCCATCAATTTGCCCCCAGCGTAGTCTATGCCGTGGTATGGGCTCCGATGTATCTTTGACGTATATTCTGTGCAAGTGAAAATTTTACGCCCGGCCTTTTCTCCCTCGGCTTACTTACATGTACGGGTCGTCGTATCCCCCTCCACATGGATGTGCAATGGACATCAAAATGTGGAAGAGAAGGTGCCGCTGGCCGGCGGACCCAAGGTTGAGAGTGCCGGTGTATTTTTGATTGCCCCCGGCCGGTGCTGCCTAGCTTGGTTAGTCGTGTTGCCGGCGGAGAATAGATACTTTAGGAGTTTTGCTGAGGAAGATGAATAGGCAAAGGGATATGAAGGGGCGTGTTGAAGACGCTTGGTTACTGTTGCTTTGATTGACATTCAACTGTTGCGTCGATTGACATTCCGTGTACGCATGCCTGACATGTGTCTCTTCGTTGATTGGCTGACGCTTCATGGGCTGCGTTTTGATTGGTCCTCCTTTATGGGCCTTTGCCTATAAATACGGATCTACGAAGTGAAATTGGTTACTAATTTCATTCATTCTAAAAAATTTTCTTCTTTCCAAAATTCCAAGTCTTTCCCTCTCTTCCGATCTTCAGAATTTTTACGTCGGCGTAGCACTTTTCTTCAAGGTAAACCGAAAAACCTTTTCAACTTTTTGTTTTGTTTAAGTAATTGTTGTGAACCATGTCTTCTACGATGCTGGGTCCCGATGCCGTGCGCCGGGGTTCCCGTCGCGTTTTGATGAGGAGGAGGCGGTAGCCGCAATTCCGTTAAGGTCGAGGGCCCTAGGTCTCCTTCCCCCGAAGTTGACCGCGAGTTACGGGAGCAGTGGGAAGATGATGTTGATGATGAGGAAAGGAATCCTTCCGGTGCGGAGAGGGCGACAGTCTTGCATCATTACGATGTCTGTACCATCGGCCCCAATCGTGCTTGGACCGATGGGCTCGCCCATTTGCTCGGCTCTGAATTTTTCGAAGAGCACTTCTTTTTTGGCAAAGGGGTACAACATTGTCATCCCTGGAGAGGGTCGGGCCGTCTTTGCCCTCCCCGGGTCACATCGGCGTATATATGAGGCACTTGGAGTATGGTCTCCGGTTTCCTCTCAATGTGTACGTCTCTACCATAATTCAGGCGATGAACGTTGCAGCGGCGCAGCTTCACCCTTTGGCCGTTAGGACTATAGTCGGCTTCGTGTGGTGTGTCGCTTGGGGGGGTGATCCCAACGGTAAACTTATTCCGCCGAATTCATTTTCTTCGAATGAATGTTCAAGGTGGCGGGGTGGTATAGCGTCCAGGACCGAGCCGGGCTATCTCACCGTGCCTAAGCTCACCTCTTGCAAGGGCTGGAAGGAACGGTGGGTGTATGTCGAGGTCCCAGATGATTATCCGTTGCCTCGTTTTTTTCAGCACCACGTTAACTTGCGGTGCGAGAGCAAAGGGGAGCGTGAGAAGATGATCCCCAAGGGCAAGAATAAGATGGACGCCGCGAATGTCTATCTTAATGAGGACGAGAAGCGAGCACGAAGCTTTTCGAGGTCGATGATGATGGGGCGCCGAAGGTTTGGTTGCCCCCGACGCAAGTCATCTTGATGGACGAGCCGCTTTGCTATGTCGGCCTCATACCGGCCCTAGCACAGGGTGAGTGGGGTCGGTGTGAGGCCCATTTCTGCTTTAATGTTTTTCGTTGTTTGTTTCTTGACATGTCCCTTTGTCTAAGTTTTACTTTGTTTCTTTTACGAGCACTTTGGTCCCGTTAAATCGAGCAACTCCTCGAGAAGATGGGGCTGGACAAAGACGGAAACGTTAAGGAGAAGAATCAGAAGGTCGATGTGCATGACCGCCGTCCGTCGCCTCGACCTCTTGAAGGGCTTGGACGAGACGGCGGCCCCGGGCCAAGGTAGGCTTTGCCTTGCCTCGCCGGGTCCGAAAAGCCAAGTCTACGGCGGCGACGGTGTCAACCTCGGTTCCGCCTCCACCGAGGGTGGAGGTCGTTGACATTGTCGATGGAGAGGATTCCGATCTTGAGGATCTCCGCTTAGGCGTAAGAGGAAAAGATCTACCCATGCCACCGATGCTTCGCTTCCGCGCTCATGTTAATGCCGGCGCCGAGGAAACGGGTCAACCGGCCAAGAAGAGCAAGCCCTCCGTGCAGGGTCTAACTTGCGGCTCAGATTTAGCCGGCTCATTAGATATACCCGATGACCGGCTCTCTGGTATGTCCATGAACGTTGACGTGGACTCTTTGGTTGAATTTTTGTAGATCAACCGCGCGATCATCCCAATTGCGAGCGGCGAGTTGAGAAGAGGCCTATGCGGACGGCGGGAAAAATGCCGACTCCGTACTCGCGTCGATATCCAACGACCAGCTCACAGCGGAGGGTACAAGGCTGAGCAAGAGGATTGGGATTTGGTCCGATCTGGCCGGCTCTCGTATTAGGGAGCAAGAAAAGGCCTTGGCCGAGACGGGACCGTTGATAGAGCGGTGAGGCTCGATGTTGTTGCCGAAAGGGTGGCGGGAAGGCTAAGCTTGACCTCCTTGCCGCACAAGCGCGGGTCGAGGAAATTGAGAAGCTGCTGTCGGCCGAGAAGGCCAAGGTAGAGGCTGCGATTCTGCCGCCGCCAAGTTGAAGGAGGAACGGGACCGGTACAAGGGCGGCTACGACGTTGTTGTCGCCCAAAGGGAGGAGTCGAAAAAGGCGTATCGGCTCCAAGCGGAGTCGCATAGGGAGACTAGTGCTATCCTTGCCCAAAGGGAGAAGGATATTGAGACACTTCAAAGCACGATTCTCCCTCGCATGTGTGCTCGATATAGGGACCGACCGAAGAAGCTTTCAGGGAGGTGATAGATGAGGTCTATCCGGATGGCTCCTTTCTGTGGACAAAATTTGACGAGCTGTTCGACGATAGGCTCGAGGCTAAAGAGAAGGCTGCGGCGGATAAGGCTGCCGAGGATGCGAGGGCCAAGAAGGAGGAGGAGGCGACCGCTGCAAAGGCGGCCCTTGCAGAGAAGACGAGGGCGGCCAAGGAGGAGTCCGCTAGGCGAAGCGGTGAGGATGCTAAGGCTGCTAAGAAAGCTGCGGCGGATAAGGCAGCTGAGGATGCTAAGGCTGCCAAGAAAGCTGAGGATGCTAAGGCTGCCCAGATTGCATCTAAGTCGCTCACCGAGGGTAACGCTGCTGATGGCGGTAAGGGCAAGCGACAACGAGGCATAGGGAGACGGCGGTCGTCACCGAGCTCACCCGGCGTCTCGGATAGCTTCGCTATTCGGGGCCAACTATTAAGCCTTTTCTCCCTGCCATCCTTTTGGCGCTTCAAAGAACCAGTCCGAAACCTTTTGCTTTACTTTTCCTTGTATTTTTGTAAGACCTTGGTAGGTAGAGTCTTGGCTTATCCCAAAGGGGACGGCCGTCGTCTGTGTTTCTCCTTCTTGTAACTCGTTATCTTTTTCTTAATGAGAATTTTGCTTGCTTTGCCTACGGGGGGCCGAGGCATTTGGTCTATCCCTTCACTTGTCTTCCGGCGTTAATTAATTGAGCGCTTTTCGTTTTTACCTTTGGCTTCAGTAGAAGCGATTTAGAATGCGTATCTCAACTTGTGTTTAACGTCTTTAAACTCGGTCTTAATTTGCGAGGCGATTCGTTAATTAATTGAGCGCTTTTTCGTTTTTACCTTCGGCTTGGCGAGCGGTTAGAATGCGTATCTCAACGGTGTTTAACGTCTTTAAGCTCGGTCTTAATTTGCCGAGGCGATTGCGTTAATTAATTGAGCGCTTTTCGTTTTTACCTTCGGCTTGGCCGAGGCGGTTAGAATGCGTATCTCAACTGTGTTTAACGTCTTTAAGCTCGGTCTTAATTTGCCGAGAAGCGATCGCGTTTCACTCGTCTCTTCCCGACCGATTCGGGAACAACGGAGTTTACGTTTTGACCGCCGTTGAACATATGTTAGCATATCGGCTCGTCCCCCCGTCACTCCGTTAAAGGCCGGATGATCGAGGTTTTGGCTCTGTCTGCTGTGTACATATGTTAGTACGCCTTCTGATTGGGGTGGATTAACACTTTGATGAAAAACTTGGATGACTCCTCATTAGATATGAACATGCATTGGGGTGCCAACAATTGTTTTGGGCAACTCCGCTGTTATACAAAGTATTTTCTGAGATTGTCGGTGTTCCAATGGCTCATCAAAGGTACATCTCCCATGTCCGTCGGCCGGTATGTACCCGCCTCATTTCTTCAACTACCTTGTAGGGACCCTCCCGATTGGCGTCAACTTGCCATGGATGTTTCCTTTGTTGGTGGCAGCTGACTTCCTTAGGACCAGATCTCCTACTTTTAAGTCCCTTTTGTGGACTCTTCGGTTGTAGGCCCTTTTCATTCGGCTCGATATCTTTGCTAAGTTGAGGCGTGCCGTATCTCGGCTTTCTTCGACCAGGTCCGGGGAGGTTCTTAGGCCTTCCTCGTTTTCATCCGGTTAAAAGTGGCCGTTACGAATGTTGGCACCGTTGCTTCAATCGGCGGGACTCGCCGGACCCGTAGACTAGGTGAAAAGGACTGTACCCCGTTGCTTCTTTCTCCGTGGTCCGGAGGGACCATAGAAACGCCGGGTAGCTCATCGGCCCATCTTCCCTTGAGGTCTTCAACTGTCTTCTTCAAGCCGTTGAGGATCGTTTTATTGGCTGCCTCCGCCTGTCCGTTGCTCTGGGGGTGGCAGACGGAGGAGTATGCAAATTTGATGCCGAGTTCTTCCAACCAGCTCATTATTGTGTCACTCCAAAATTCTCGGCCATGGTCGAACACCATGACTTGGGGTAACCCAAAACGAGTTATGACATTTTCCCATATCACCTTTCTTACGGCCGCAGCGATTTTGCAGACCGCCACGGCCTCAACCCATTTGGTGAAGTAGTCGACGGCGACGATTAGGAACTTTCTTCCTCCGGATGCCGTTGGAAATGGCCCTAGTAGATCCATTCCCCACGTGCAAAGGGAAGGGGATTAAGCAGTTGCGAGTCTCGGGAAGGTGCGTGTATCACCGGAGCGTGCATCTGACAGTTGTTGCATTTTCTGGTTTTGTTTCTGGAATCTTCAAGCATGGTGGGCCAGAAGTAGCCGGCTCGGAGAGCTTTGTGGGCTAGTGTTCTTGCCCCCATGTGATGACCACGAGATGCCTTCGTGTATTTACGTCGGTATTAGCTCTGCATCGGTGGACCGACACACTTCGAGTGGCCTTGTCACGGACCTCTGTATAACTCTCCTTCGAATACCAAGTACCTTCTTTGCGATCCTCTTTATCTTTTGTGAGAGGTTGCGGTCCTCTGGTAATTCATTTGACAGTTTATACCCCTTTATCGGAGTCATCCATGTCGTCTCGGTTTCCACGTCGCACACCATGCCGATGGTTTCGTCAATGCTTTTAGCGTTCCTGATGTCCACCAAAGCACGGTTGGTGATATTCTTTATGGTTGAACCGCGGCTTTGAGAGAGCGTCGGCCGGTTGTTCTCGGACACTGGGATGTGTCGCATTTTGAATGACTTCAATTTTGAGGTCTCGGCTTTTACCTTTTCCAAGTATCTTACCATCCCATCGTCCCGAGCTTCGTACTCTCCTTCGTATTGGTTAGTCACCAAGAGAGAGTCTGTTTTCAAAATGATGTGTTACGCCGGCGGCTCGCTAACTCAACTCCGGTTATCACTGCCTCATATTCGGATTCGTTGTTTGAGGTCGAGAAGGTAAATTTCAAAGCGTACTCGAACTCGTCCCCGTTTGGGCTGATGATAAGGATGCCGGCTCCTGAGCCGTTCGTTGTGGAGGATCCATCGGTATATACCTCCCACATGCCGGGACACGATTCTTCCCGATACGTGCACTCGGCCAAGAAGTCTGCGCGCCGCCGCCCTTTTATCGAAGGCCTCGGTTTGTCTTGAATCGAAGCGGATAGCTCCACCGCCCATTTGATAAGTCTGCTGATTGTTCGAATTTTTCCAATGCTTTTTCCAATGGCTGGTCGGTTAAGACCGTCATGGGATGTGCGTCGAAGTAGGGTTTCAACTTCCTTGCGGCAACAACCACGGCAAAGGCTGCTTTTTCAATCGGGGTAGTTTCTCTCGGCGAACAACGATGTATGGTGATAAAGTATATTGGTGCTTTGCTTTGCTTGTTTTCTTCTCGACGATTACGATCGACCGTGGCCGAGGTTCTTGCTAAATATAGATATAGCGTTTCCCCAGGCGTCGGTGCAGACGGGGTCGGGAGAGTTTGCGATGGTCCTTCGATTGTTTGAAAGCCGTGCTCTGTTCCTCCCCAGGAAGTCTTTATTCCCTTTTAGCACTTTGAAGAATGGGGTGCTCTTGTCGGCTGACCGAGAGATAAAACGGGCAAGGGCCGCCATCCTCCCGGTCGATATCATAACCTCTTTGCGATTCCTCGCTCCGCAGTCTAGAATTGCTTGGACTTTCTCTGGATTGGCATCAATTCCCCTGGCGCTAACAAGAACGCCGAGGAATTTGCCGGCCCGGACACCGAAGTTGCACTTTGTAGGGTTAAGCTTCATCTTGTATTTCCTTAGTGAACAAAATGTCTCGTGTAAATCGGCTAGGTGCTCGCCGTCGGACTTGCTCTTGACAATAGCATCGTCGACGTAAGCCTCAATGTTTCGCCCTTTTTGATTTTGGAACACTTTGTCCACCAGTCTTGTGTAAGTCGCGCCGGCGTTTTTCAAACCAAACGGCATCATCTTGTACATGTAGGTGCCGTGTATGGTGATGAATGCGCATTTAGGCATGTCTTCCTCTGCCATGAATACCGATGGTATCCCGAAAAGGCGTCGGCGGCTCGGCATTGTGTAGCCTGCCGTTGCGTCTATTAAGCTATCTATCCGAGGCAAAGGGTAGCAATCTTTCGGGCATGCTTTATTAAGTTGCGTAAAATCAACACACATCCTCCACCCCCCCGATGACTTTTTAACCATTACAACATTAGCTAGCCATTCGGGGTATGTACAAGGGATGATAAAGCCTGCATCTAACAACTTATCAACCTCGGCCTTGATGGCATCTTCCTTTTCGGCCGAGGAGTTTCTCACCCTCTCGCTTCACGGGGCGGCGCGGGGAGTACGTTCAACTTGTGAACGATGACTTCTCGGCTTACACTGGCATCTCGGCGGTGAGTACGCAAAGATGTCTTTGTTCCTTCTCGGCAGTCTAGGAGATCGGCCCTGAATTTTGGTTCCAGGCCGACACCGAGCGATCACGGTGCGTCCCCGGATCAATCTCTATCTGTTCGGTCTCAGCCCCTTCGACCATGGCGACGTGGTTGGTGCTCATCGGTTCGTCCTCCTGTCTTAAGGATGGGTTCTTCCCTTTTTCCTCTTTCTTTGCCACTTTGAAGGATTGCATGTTGCATCCTCGGCCGATATTTGGACGTTGACCACCTCGTCTTTTCGTTCTTTGAGACGAGTTTATGAACCTCCCGCGGTCCGAGACATACATCGGTGTCGGGGCCGGATGGACATTACAACATCGACCTCACTCAGGGTGACACGACCGATGAGAACGTTGTATGCGGATGAGCCGTCGATGACCACGAACTCGGACATCACATTCTTGGCCGCGTCGGACCGGCCGAACATCACCGGTAACTTGATAGACCCCGGGGGACCAAGCCTGCCCCGGAGAAGGCGTCAATGGATTGGTGCATGGGCTAAGGTCCGCAATTTTCAAAGCCGAGCCCCGAAAGCACTCCCGAACATGATGTTCGTGTAAGCACCCGTGTCAATCAGGCGTCTCATGACCAGGTGGTTAGCTATGTCTAAGTGGACTACGAGTGGGTCGCTATGCGGGGCGATGACTCCTTCGTAGTCCTTCTTCCCAATAGTTATGTTCGGGATGTTGGAAGCGCGGGCGCGGCGGTGGGCACGAAGTTGACGACCCGATCTGATTCGTTCGGGTGCCTTTTGTGCCCGTGAGCGGATCCGCCGTTCTCGTTTCCCCCGATGACAACATGAATTGTTCCTATCCGTTGGAAGACGGATTTTTATCCGAGCCACCGGTGTTAGTCTTTTGCCTCCGAATATACTTGCCGAGGCTCCCTTTTCGGATCGGCTCTTCAATGGCATTCTTCAAATGCCTAGCGTTGGTTAAGTGACCGGTGTGGCCGTGGTACTCACGATGGGCTCGTGTCACCGTCCCCCTAGGTTTGGGGGCCTTTCCCACTTCTCGCCCCTCGTTTCGCTCGGGGAGAAGACCTCGGCGGCCGATACGACCGGGGGGTGTGATCCTTGTACTTCTTATGGTAGTACGGACTGAACTCCCCGGCGTCCGCCGGGTTCTCGCTTTCTGGCGGGTCTGTCGGTCCGCGACCTATTATTGTCACGGCGCCCTTCATCCGCTTGTCCTCCCGGTGGCTCTTTCTTTCGAGTGCCGGCCTCGCCGTGGCCTATCCATATTTTGTGATAGTCTTCGACCTTAATGGCCTGGTCGGCCAATTTCTGCGGACTCAAGGCTCGAGCCACCGCACTTGATGAGCTCGTTTTCAAGTCCCCTGGGGAGGCCTTTCATCGGTGCGAAGGCCGCTAGTTCGTGTTCGCTCCCTAATCCCGCCGAACCCCCGGCATCGAACCTCTTCACATAGCTTCGGAGTGACTCGCCTCCCTCCTGCCTGATGGTCAGGAGATCCGACGTCTCGACGGCTCTCCTTTTATTGGTAGAGTACTGGGCCAAAAACGCGTCTCTTAGGTCGGAATAGGAGTATACCGACCCATCGGGTAGCCCCTTGTACCGGCTTTGCGCCATTCCAACCAAGGTCGTTGGGAAAATTCGGCACCAGACCTCGTCAGGTTGCTCCCACACCGACATGTGAGACTCGAAAGCCTCGGCATGATCGGTTGGGTCGCCCTCTCCTTTGTATGATATAGACGGTAGCTTTAGCTTTGGCGGCACCTGGGTCTCTAGGACGTAGGCACTGAGGGGCTGTCTGACCACGTGTCTAATGACACGCGGCGATCGGCTCCTCGCATCCCTAGTCCGGCCCCTCTCCCCGTGGCGGGAAGGGCTTCTTCTCCGACTCTGGTGAGTCGGACTCCTTCTTCGACTCTGGTGAGTCGGACTCCTTCTCCGACTCTGGTGAGTCGGACTCCTTTCGCTCGTCTGGGGCATGCCTCGTGGGCGTCGCGGCGACATCGTCCTTCCGCGAGTGCGGGAAGGGCTTAGTTCTACCACCGACACTCGGGCTCCCCGCGTCTTGGTAGGCTCGGCCTCTCTTAGTGCTTCGTTCGGGTTTCTCGGAGTCACCTTTTGGGCCCTAGCTTCTGGACGGGTCCCGCCGCTCTTGTCGGTGTGACGGTGGCCGCGCGCGGCGACAATCGAGTCCGGGAGCTCGCCCGGCTTTCTTTGCATCAACCACACGCCCATGACGGTGACACAGTCGGCGGGCGTGGCGTATCTGGCATTATTGGCATCCCGAACTCCGGTTGAATTATCCGGCTGGTGGAGGGCGCACAACCTCGAGCACTGTGGACGGTATCCTCCGGGTGGAGGGGCTCTTGATTCGAACACCTCTTGTTCTTTTGACATCTTCTTAGCTTTTTGGGTGGTTTTTTTTTTTTTTTTTTTTTTTTTGTGTTTGGGAATGACTAGCTTCTAGTATCTCTGTTTCCCCACGTACGGCGCCAATTGTTCCGGTATGAATTCGAAGGTTTGTTTACCGCGCTAGCTTTGTCGAATAATGCCTCTTCTAGCCTTGATCGCTCTCCTCGGCCTCTCCTGCAACAATGAGCAAACTGAGGGCTTGGCTTTGTGCCAAGCGTACTCACTCCGACGATCAAGTCAGTGAACTTATTGTGATTAAGTAGAATGTTGCTTGATGACGTGTATTGTAGAGAGATGAGAGAGATAATACCAATTTAAGTGGTTCTTAGGTTAGATTCTGGATCCCTTCCTCAATGAGGATTGAGGAGTATTTATGACTTTCACCTTTTGTCACGTGGTGCCAAGTGGGCCAAGTGGCATAGCGGTGGAAAGATCGATCTACCCTCGAGGGACCTATGGCAGTAGCGAGCCTGGTTGACTCCATGCCGAGGGTTCTTGGATATGAGTGCGCGGGTATGGGCCCCGGTGGTAGGTTGCCATCCGAGACCAGTGGCGGGCAGCCGAAAAGGCCGCATCGGCTGGTATGTCTAAGTCATTGGCTTGCTGTGGATATCTTTGACCTCGTTCAATATGTTGACTTGGTCAGCGGGCACAGAATATGCCCCATCAGTTTTGTTTTAATTTCATTGGCTATTGTTTTGGCTTAATCAATAAATAAAAAAGATATTTAAAAAACAATTTTAATTTACGTATAAAAAAAATATACATTGAAATAATGTAGAAGTCTCCTAATACATAATGGTACGACAACTACAGAACAACAACAAATCAAAAGATCATATGGTAAATAATTGTTCTAGCATGTTCTAGCGTTGTATACTTCTCTAGTCCTCCGTCTCAATTATTTTTTTACATGCTTGTGTTGCAATGCACATGCCATTTAATAGAGACTCTTTATAGTATCTTGAGCTAAGTAAAAACTTTGTTACATTCTACGTCTACAAAGACACTTAAAACGGTTCACTAAGAATTAATTGTCAATCATCAATGTTTTGTTTATGAAATTATGGATTTGTGCATGGATACGATCTCATAACATATGATTCTTCGCCAATTAAGTACAGACTAGTCCACAAAGTGCTGCTAGTCTTTCTTTCCAATCTTATATGGCAAACCATCCAATATTTTTAGGTACATGTGACTATGTGAGTCACGCTATGTATATATTATAGCCTTTTAAACACAAAAAAAAAAAAAATAGTACCAGTATGATTTAACATTATAAGAATCGTTGAGCAATTCGTTAGTGTACCATACTTTCAGGTAAAAAAAAAATACCCTTATTATGTCTTTAATTTCACATAACATTTTCATATTTATATAGCTTAGTAGTCATCTTGTCAACTTTGTTTATTTTGTAACATTTGATTGGACACATCAGATAGATTAATCATCTCATATAAAATTTCAACTTTGTAAGATAAATATTAAGGAAGAATTGAGGGTAGAAATCAAGCGAAAAGTATACTATGGTGCCAATATATTTGGAAGCATGAGCTATAATATGACTGAGTATACATAGCAATTAGAACATTGAAATTTGATTGAAAGTGTGATTTCAATGGTACACGAAATTTGAGTGGAAGTATGATTCTAATGGTACACAATTTCTTTTTAGTGTTTTATTTATGAGAAATGTAGAGATTAAAATTGACTCGATTTCTACGTAAAATAAGATTCTCACTGAAAGATTTTATATTGTTTGCTTGTCATTAGTTTATCTTTTTGTTATGTAATTATCGAAAGCATTTTACAAAAGTTGGAGTCTCTTTAACTTTTTTTGAGCGATTTACAGGGAATTCATGTTTTACGAAATACTTTACTCTAACTATAAAAAATTATCTACGTAAACTTAATCTAAATATTTATGATGGTTTAATAATAATAATAATAATAATAATAAAGAAGTTCTTTTTTTTGGCAAGCTCCATAAAGTTCTTGTTCATCAATTATTAATGTGAATAGTAGGAATTTTTTTAAAATACCTTACATGATATATCTGGAAATTTTTACCAACTTTTAAAATCTCAACATATACAACCTGCAAGAAAAAAAAAAAGATTTTCAGCCAAAATCAGGATCATAACTCAAATTAGTTATAGGGGGTGTTTGGTAAACGGCGGATTGGAAAATTTTCAGCATATTCAAGGCTTTTAGCATGTTTGACTTACCAATCTACTATTTTGAATATTTGGTAAATGGCATATTGACAGAGTAGATTGAAGCTCAATCTACTGTTTTCCAATATGCTGCTCTACCTAGCATATTCACATTAGTAGATTGTGAAATATGAATCCGTCAACAATTTACACATAAATACAACAATCAATTAACCAAAATCTGCTAATTACCAAACACTTCTACTAAATCTGCTAATTGAAATATACTAGTCAAACCTG
Source organism: Silene latifolia (assembly GCF_048544455.1). NCBI lineage: Eukaryota > Viridiplantae > Streptophyta > Magnoliopsida > Caryophyllales > Caryophyllaceae > Silene > Silene latifolia. Next base: position 174,887,786 of record NC_133538.1, read on the forward strand.
TTAATCCAATCTATCATTTATAATCTGCTTGACCAACCTGCTTCTGCTAATATCAATCTACCGATTACCAAACAGGGCCATAGATTCTTTTAAATGGCAAAACATAAAAACCGAAGTTGAAGTTCATATTACACCGACCATCCTTTAATTATCTGCACCCATCTGAAAGAATTAAAGATTAAACATGATCTCAATTGAAAAAACAAAACATACGTATGTACTAAAATACAAAGACCGAAGAGACTGTATCATGAAGGCTAAAGAACCCGATCTCGGTTCTCCACGGCAGTCGACACTCCCAAAATTGAACTCCATATTTAAATCTTCGTGTATATAATCCTGCCGCACAGACAAAGATTATTTAGTAAACATACATATTATAAGCAAACAAATTTTTAGTAAACATACATATTATAAGCAAATAAATAAAGGAATATATTTTTTTTTTTGGGATGAGAAACAGTATATATTGATGCAATATATATAGAGTAGTATAGACGTTGAAGCTAAAAGATACAACAATACAGATCTGACAGCGGATAGTCTTTGTTCCGTTTTAGAATTCATGTCATACCATGAGTCAATAATAAACCCCTAGCAAATTTGACCTTTAATATATATTCAAATTTTTAAAAAATATTTGTATGTTATTTAAGTAGTTCAAAATTATTGGACTCTCTATAATCGCTCGAAAAAAGCTTCCTTTAATAATATAGATAGATAGATAGATATATATATGTATATGTATATGTATGTATTGATTGATTGATTGATTTGTTAATTTCGAGATTTAATTACTGTTAATTATTATTTTAAATGCAAATGGGCTTATGTAGTGTGTTTTGGTATAACAGATTACAAGATAGAAGAGAATGGGCTGAATGACACACTTAATGGATCAAAAGTATGACGCGAGTATATGTAAAACGGACCAAGTAACAAAATAAGAACGAAGCATAGGAAATAAAGAAGCACGTAAGCAAGCACGTACGTAATTATTAATTAATCACCCGTTTCGCGATTTAACGTGGACTTGGACTCAGAGACCAAACAAGTCCGCAAAAGTTATAATGAAGAGAAGAATTTGGGGAAAGAGGCAGACGAAGGCCCTGAGCGGAAGGTTATCCATGGAAACGACTCTATCTCAAATTTGATTTTTATCTCTTACTTTAATTCAATCACAAACTCTATCCTATTGCTGCGTAAATTTATTCCCAAATCTGTTACAAAGACCGACTTTGATCGAGTATAAATACCCGATTCCTTAACCCTAATTCGAAAGAATTACCCACATATTTTCCATTGAGCGATAAAGTGAGACGATCTTCTACCTAAACCAGGAGACGAGAGTAGAAGGAGAAGCTACTCCGACGTAGTGTTAGTACACGACGGCCTAAGGGCGGATTCTAGTTCAATTGGAGGTGCGATATCCGAAGATTGTGCGAGGGATTCCGGGCTACAAAATAAGTTCTCTTTACTACCCTAGTTTATGGTTTGGAAATCCGTTATATAATCTTAGTTCTTTATACTGCTATTTGATATACCATTGATTTTGAGTAATTGGTATTTAAGTTTTACTCTTTTAATGTCAAAGATTCAATCTTTCTCATAATTTGTTATCTTATTGTGGTTTTGATTGTCTCGTATGCTAATTATGTAAGTTAGGCTTACTTCGACTTGCTTACTGCGAATTGGGATTAGTTTAAGTTAAGAGTAAAAATACTTAGACTATTGATCTCTAGGTAGTGACGCCACTTAGAGACTAAGGGGGTGTTTGGTTCACGCGTGGGTATGGGTTTGGAATCGGGAATCATACCTGGGTGGTATCGGGTTGGAACTTGATACCTCATACCTTGTGTTTGATTCAATTTTGGGGTATAGGGTTAGAAATCAATCAAAGCTAAAAAAATCTTCAAAATACAATTTTTTTAATAATAATTTTTATACTATTAAATCATGTAGATAAAATTTAATTAAATAAAAATATAAAAAGTTTTTTTTTACAATTTTTTTATCACTTTTTAATATTTCTAATTTGATACCATAGGTATCAATCTCATACCCACCCCCCTCCATGGGTATGAGAAACCCATACCTCATGGGTTTGAGGTATGGGTATGAAACCTTCATTTCCTCCAAACAAACACATGGTATGGGTTTGGTTCATTCCAAACCCATACCTCATACCTATATTGGGTGAACCAAACACCCCCAGGGTTAATAAAATATTCTTGGTTCAATAATGAGACTAAACCAGTCTTTAGTAGGGCGCGACAAACTTACATTGGTCGGTTAGTTAAGAATCGGTCTAGGCTTAGTTCAGGTCGGTTGTAATCTAAGAGAATATAGGGAATTTTGTTACCTTAAATTCCGCAGTACAGTATTTACTAAATTGGAATTGTGTGGAGTATTTTCTATCAGGTCTAAATATTAGCTTCTTATTATTTAGTTTAATTTCCATTAGTTTATTAGTTCGAAACTTCAAAACAAACCCCCCTTGATCGTACATATCAGTAAATAAGCTAGCAGTTAACTTACATGCGTAAATATGTAATTGTTCTTATTAACTAATAGTTGACTTTAACTTTGAATAGCCTAATCTCTCCGTGGGATCGACCCTTACTTGTTCTATACTAAATTAATTTAAAGAATAGTTGTGATAAAGGTAAGGTGAATAAATAATTAATTTGTTGCCGGGGAGATTATATTATTTTTCGTTCAATATTGTCAACTATTATTGGTGTATGATAAAATTCTGCGCAAGTCGTAAATTTCTTGTTCTTTAACTTTGTATTTTGATCAAACTTTTTAGTATATTAAAATTTTAGATAGCTAATAAAATCTTATGCTACTGAGAAGGCCTACTTGTTAAGAAGCTTAAATTGCTATACTAAGGATAGTGCAGTGATAAAAAAAAAAGTGCTGTAACCTTTTTGCTTTTATTGAGAATTAGGTTTTGCTATACACGACTGGTCTTCTAAGTTAAATCATTTTAGCATGGCGTCCTGATTTACTATGCTTAGTAATTATTGATTTACTGCTGCCTATGTTTAACGTATGTGTTGCCAGTCACTTAATTTTGCTTCAAGCTTGAATTGGAATGAACTTATGATCCGTTTACATATCTCACATGTTTAGAATGGGAGTGCATCAGGAATAATAGATTATGTGAAATTGAAACTTGGGAATAATTGTGCTTTATCTAATCTACATTTGAACCTGTCCAGACTGCCATGGATGAACCAATTGCTGACATTAACTTATACTCACTCTTATAGGTGTATGCACAACACTCTCAAAGGGACCAGTGACTTTTGATCCAGAGATCGAGCGAACAGCAAGGAGGCTGAGGAAAGAGTTCTTGGAAAAGAAAGCGGAAGAAGCCTTATACTTGGACAAGTTCTTTTGCGAAGAAGAAAATCAAATGGCTGAGAAGACATTGAAGCAGCTGGCCACGCCTGATGTGACCACAACTCCACTGAGTATCGTATTTCCTACTCTTCAAAAGCCTTTAAAATTAAATTCTAGTTTTCTTAATTTACTCCCTAAATTTTATGGTCGGTCAAATGAGTTGCCTAACATGCATTTAGTAGCATTTGACCTGGCATGTTAGGGAGAGTGAGGGAGTAAAACCTGAGGATATTAAATTACGTTCTTTCCAATTCTCATTAGAGGAGTCTGCTAAAGAATGGCTGTTTTACATGCCACCTGGTTCAATCACTAGCTGGGATAAACTTAAAATTGCTTTTCTAGAAAAATTTCAACCAGCTAGTAGAGTCGCGTCAATAAGAAAAGAGATAAGTGGTATAAAACAGGGCCGGGATGAGTCCTTATGCGAATATTGGGAACGATTTAACCGTTTATGTGCGTCTTGTCCCCAACATCAAATCAGTGAACAGCTCCTCCTGTTTTATTTCTATGAAGGTCTTTTAACTAAAGATCGCGGTTACATTGATGCTGCTAGTGGTGGGTCTTTAGCTGAAAAAACACCCATAGAAGCTAGAAATTTGATAAATAATATGGCATTAAACACCCAACAATTTGGTACTAGGAGAGATGTTGGAGAAGCTAGTGGGGTAAATAATGTTGACATTACGTCTATTAAGGATCAAATGCAAGAAAATGGCCAACAAATTGCTACTCTTACTACATTAGTTTCGAAACTTGTATCTGATCAGTCTAAACCAACTGTCTGTTCAATGAATTCTGATATTGTGTACACTGACACTGCTGGTCAGCCGTTTATTATTGCTAATCCTGAACAGGTTAATGCTTTGGGTGGGTTTAATAATTAACAAAGAAAATATGACCCTCTCTCAAACACTTATAATGAGGGTTGGAAGGATCACCCCAATTTAAGGTATGGTTCGGGACCTAGACCACAACAAAATTTTCAAAATAATTTTCAAAATAATTTTAGGCAACAGGGTTCCCAAACACCATCTTTAGAAGAGATGATGAAACAGTTAACCTCTACTGTGAGTCAAGTTCATAGTCAGGGTGTGTCTTACCAACAGAAATCTGATGCTCACCTACAGCAATTAGACACACAAATGGGTAAAATCTGCACTACTCTGAGTAATATCCAAAGTACCTTGGGGGGCAAATTACCAGCTCAACCAATTCCTAACCCTAAAGAAAGTGCTCAAGCTGTAACACTTAGGAGCGGTAAGGTCTTAAGTGAACCTGGAATAAATAAGAATGAAATTGAGAAAGAATTTGAGGTTCAACCGTTAGAAAAACCAGGGGTAGAAAAAGGTCAAGGAACTCATAAGGATAAGAGTCAAAAATCTGATTTGAATGTTCCTAACTTTAAAGATCCTCCCCCTTTCCCGACAAGGTTTGCTAAAACAAAGAAAATTGAACTTGAAAATGAAATCCTGGAAACTTTTAAGAAAGTGGAAGTGAATATACCCTTGCTTTATGCCATTAAACAAATTCCTAAGTATGCAAAATTTTTAAAGGAGCTTTGTACTAATAAGAGGAATATTAAAAGGATAAATTATCGATTACTCCCTTTTATATACCACTTTTTCAAATTTACTCCCTTTTATAAATTTCTTTCAAATTTACTACCTTAACATATCAAAACTTTAAATATTGATACCAATGCTCTTTTCCTGTAAAAAAAGAACTTAATAGACCGTTTTGTCCTTAAATTGATAATAACTCCCTTTTTTACCAAGTGATTGTAACATATCATTCATGTTTACCTCTTTCTTTTATCTAAACCTCTTAATCCCCTTTAAATTTCTGGGTTTCTTCCGTCCTCAAATCCTTAATCAATCATCCATTTTGCATTTTTACTTCAAATCCCCAATTGCTTCTTTAATCATGTTAGTTTGTCTTGTATATTAACGTATTTCTATTTATGTATCCTAAATGCATAGTTCTTTAATTTTTAGGGTTTATTTTCTTAAAATTAGGATTTACTTGATGATTGCATGTCTTAATTAACATTAATTTTTCATTATTTTTGCTTAGTTAAGTCAATGGCTGGGTTAGTTTAGTTCAATTTCTAAATCATCTAATTTATATTCCTAAATAGTTAAAAATTGATTAACTTCGAGCAGATTGTTTGCATTTTAATGCAGAGACATGGCATTCACTTCTTTTTTTAGTGTTAATTATCATGTGCAATTTTGAATTCCAGAAAGAGGAATTGAATTTGTAATTTCTGAAAAGAGTGAGGTTCAATTGGGTGTAAAGAACAATATCAATTTTACAATTAAGGATATAAATTTCAGAATACTACTTACCACATATTTATGTTTTTTAGATGCTTGATTACAATCTTCATAAAAGAATAGCACATTAAAGTGGATATGAGCAAAAGAAAAAGATATAAAGAGGGAAAATGAAAATTATGAACAAGTAAAAATGTAGAAGATGAAGATTGAATAATTGAATATAGGAGAATGTGTATAAGGGTATTTTGGTCATAAAAAACACACTTTAGGGGGAGAAATTTAAAATTGCCGGAAAATAACACTTGTAGTTGCCTGGGTTGCATTTTGTATCAAATTCTAAAGTTTTAAAATGTTAAGGTAGTAATTTTGAAAAAAATTTATAAAAGGGAGTAAGTTTGAAAAAGTGGTATATAAAAGGGAGTAATTGATAATTTACCCATATTAAAAATAAGAATGCTGAAAAAGTAAGTATGGGGGAAAATGTGTCTGCTCTCATTCAAAGAAAAGTTCCTCCGAAATGTAATGATCCAGGGATGTTCTCTATTCCCTGCACTATTGGTTCGTCTAAATTTGAAAGATGCATGCTAGACTTAGGGGCTTCCATTAATGTCATGCCTAAATCTGTATATGAGTCTTTGCATGGTGGTAAATTGGTCGGAACTGATGTCATGATTCAACTAGCTGATAGATCATATGCATACCCATTAGGTGTTCTAGAAGATGTTCTTGTTCAAGTGGGTGACTTAATTTTTCCCGCTGATTTTTATATTCTTGATATGGGTGTTTCTCGTGATTCGACTAATGTACCGTTGCTGCTAGGCAGACCTTTTCTTAAAACTTCACGAGCTAAAATTGATGTGCATAATGGTATTTTAACAATGGAATTTGATGGTGAAGTTATCACATTTAACATTTTTGATGCTATGAAGTATTCTGACACAATTGGCAGTGTGTGTGCTGTCAATTACATTGATGTTATAGATTGGATTGCACAACAAGTGTTTGACGATGACCATGCTACTAATCTCTGATATAGTGAACCTTAGCTTCGTTGACTCTGGTAAGGATTCTACTAAACTTTCCCTACCCCCATCGAGTAAAAAACTCGTTCCATCTATTATTAAAGCACCTGAACTTGAACTTAAACCTCACCTGAACTTGAACTTAAACCTCTTCCTGCTAATTTAAAATATGCTTTTCTTGGTGAAAATGAAACATTGCCTGTGATTATTTCTAGTTCATTATCAGTGCAGCAGGAAGAAAAATTGTTAAATGTGCTTAGAAAATATAAAGAAGCTATAGGATGGACTTTAGCTGACATAAAAGGAATCAGTCCCACTCTTTGTATGCATAGAATATTTTTAGAAAAGGATGCTAAACCTTCTCAAGAACCACAACGTAGATTAAATCCTTCAATGTTAGAGGTCGTTAAGAATGAAATGGTAAAATGGAGGGATGCTGGAGTTATATACCCTATTTCTGATTCTGAGTGGGTCAACCCTATTCATGTCGTCCCGAAGAAGTCAGGTATAACTGTAGTAGAAAATGATAAGGGTGAACTTGTACCTACAAGAGTATCTAACGGGTGGAGGGTTTGTATAGATTATAGGAAACTTAATAAGGCCACTAGAAAGGACCATTTCCCACTGCCTTTCATTGATCAGATGCTAGAAAAATTGGCTGGAAAATCTTATTTTTGTTTTCTAGATGATTATTCAGGTTATACCCAAGTACCCATAGCACCCGAAGACCAAGAAAAGACCACTTTCACAGGCCCCTTTGGTACTTATGCCTTTAGAAGAATGCCGTTTAACCTATGCAATGCACCTGGAACTTAACTTTTCAGAGGTGTATGATGAGTATATTTTCTGACTTAATTGATAATTGTTTGGAAGTATTTATGGATGACTTTACTGTTTTTGGCGACTCTTTTGATTTTTGTCTACATAATTTAACGCTTGTGCTGAAAAGATGCATTGAAACGAACCTTGTTTTAAACTTTGAAAAGTGTCATTTTATGGTCCAACAAGAAGTTGTCTTGGGTCATATTGTGAGTTCTAAAGGTTTAGAGTAGACAAGGCAAAAATTGATGTCATAAGTTCTCTGCCATACCCGACCTGTGTGCGAGAGATTAGATCTTTCTTAGGTCACGCGATTAGATCTTTCTTAGGTCACGCGGGGTTTTACAGACGTTTCATTAAAGATTTTTCGAAAATTTTATCCCCGTTGTGTTCTTTACTTGCTAAAGATGTTGCCTTTGTGTTTGATGATGCATGTAAAGAAGCCTTTGACACTCTAAAAGCCAAACTGACTTCTGCCCCTGTTATGCGCCCACCTGACTGGAATCTACCTTTTGAAATTATGTGTGATGCTAGCGATAAAGCAGTAGGAGCTGTCCTTGGTCAAAAATCTGATAAAGAGTCATATGCTATTCTCTATGCTTCAAAATTACTAGACCCTGCCCAATGTAACTATACAGTTACTGAGAAAGAAATGTATGCGGTAATTTATGCGCTTGAAAAGTTTAGACCATACTTGCTAGGTACTCACGTGATAGTCTATTCTGACCATTCGGCATTAAAATATCTCTTGAAAAAGAAAGAGTCTAAACCATGATTGCTACGCTGGATGCTTTTATTACAAGAGTTTGACCTAGAAATTAGAGATAAAAAGGGAGCTGAAAACCTAGTTGCTGATCATTTGAGTAGAATAGTCCCTCAACAGGACTGACCTATGGTGACTGAGTTCTTCCCTGATGAACAATTGTATTCCTTGCGTCAGGAAGCAATTCCATGGTATGCTGATATGGTAAATTACTTGGTAACTACTTCTTTTCCTTCTACATTGTCTAGAGCACAGAGAGATAAAATAAGGACTGAATCAAAACATTATATTTGGGAATTGGGATGATCCGTACCTATGGAAATGCTGTAGCGATAATAATATTAGGCGTTGTGTGAGTGATTCTGAAGTGCATTCTATTTTAACATTCTGTCACAACTTAGAAACAGGAGGGCACTTTGGTCCACAGCGCACAGCTCACAAGGTGTTGGAGTATGGTTTGTACTGGCCAACCTTGCATAAAGACGCTTACGAGTTCTGCAAATCCTGTGAGCGGTGTCAGAAAACTGGTAATTTGTCTAAAAGAGCTGAAATGCCTCAGGTTAGTATTCTGATCTGTGAGATTTTTGACATTTGGGGTATTGATTTTATGGGTCCTTTTCCACCTTCTTATGGATACCAGTACATATTACTTGCGGTGGATTATGTTTCGAAGTGGGTTGAGGTTAAAGCTACTAAGAAAGATGATAGTAAAACTGTTGTTGAATTTGTTAAGAGTCGTATCTTTAATCGATTTGGAATGCCTAAGGCACTGATCAGTGACTGTGGTACCCACTTCTGCAATAAGACTTTAGGTGCTTTACTGAGCATCATGTTATTCATAGGGTAGCCACAGCATATCACCCCCAGACCAATGGTCAGGCTGAAGTCTCCAACCGAGAGATAAAATCAATATTAGAGAAAATGGTTAAACCTGATAAGAAAGACTGGAGTTTAAGGATTGATGATGCTGTTTGGGCCTATAGAACTGCTTATAAAACACCAATTGGAATGTCTCCTTATAGACTAGTTTTTGGTAAAGCGTGTCACTTACCTGTGGAACCCTGAACACAAGTCTTTTTGGGCTGTTAATCAGTGTAATTTAGACTATGAGAAAGCTGGAACAGAGCGTAAATTGCAGTTGCTAGAGTTAGAGGAACTCAGACTAGAATCTTATGAAAATGCTAGAATATATAAAGAAAAGACCAAAGCTTTTCATGATAAGCATAGTTCTCGTAAATCTTTTCATATTGGTCAGAAAGTATTGTTGTTTAATTCTCGTTTCAAGTTGTTTCCAGGTAAGCTGCAAACTAGGTGGCTTGGTCCTTTTGTTGTGACTAACATTTCTCCTTATGGTGCTATAGAAATAAAAGATTTGCATACTGATAAAGCTTTCAAAGTTAATGGCCACAGATTGAAGCCATTTTATGAGAACGTTGAGCTCATGGGCGTGGAGGATATCATTCTGGAAGTTCCTAAGTACTAAGTTCAACCTATGTCGAGCCACGACGTAAACCAAGGCGCTTCTTGTGAGGCAACCCAAGTTTACTTATTTATTGTTTTCATGTGTGTTTATTTTATATGCTTTCATTGAGTCGGCTTACGTGCCTCCCCGAGTTTCGCTACCTTTGTAGGGGGATGTTAATAGTGTCGGTAGCAACAAAAAAATTAGAAAATATAAAAATACAAAAAGAACTATTATTACTACTGTTGGATTTTCTGGGTAATTTGCTTGTTTTCTGTTTCACTTGTCTTGGTCAAGTGCTTTATTTTGCAGGAATCGGGATACATGTATTGCTATTAGGACGCTGCGAGTTGCTGATGTGATAAAGCAGGCGCTGCTGCCTTGCTAAACGCCATGGATAGAAGTTGATCAGCCATACTTGGAGGCTAGAGGCTGACACAAACTATGGGGCGCCTTCCGTACTAGTTCGTACTTATACTGCTACTGCTGCTACTGAGAGCTTAGTTGGCCGGGACAGAACATTATCATAACCAAACCTGGAGCATATTGCCGTGAACTTCACATGAATCCGCTAAGTTCCTTCTTCCCTCTTATTTTTATATATGCTGAACATCAAGGACGATGTCGAGTTCAAGTGTGGGGGAGAGGCAAGGCCTAAAAACTGGGTTTACTTTAAAAAAAAAATTGCCGGAGTTATGATCTTGTGTGCTGAAATTGGAGTCTGGCGGATTGCCATATAAATTTTTATTGCATTTATAGGTTTTAAATTTTTTTGGATATGACCATTTTTAGGGGAGGTGGTGTCAAAATTTGGTCAGAAATAAAAAATAACCATGTTTATAAGACTAACTAGGATTAAGGGAGTCAGAATGGTTGTGCAACTATGATATAACTGCTTTTTATGCTTTTGAATTCTCACTTTAGCCTTGTATTTTCAACACCTATCTTTTGTATACTCATTTGCATATCTACGAGTGTGTGACCGATACTACTGAACGAATAAACTTGACTTAAATGTTGGAAAACTACTAAAATTTCTGAGATTTAGAGCCTTCAAAACCGATGACATTCATGATCGGTTTCCATTTATAGGATGAGATTAGTACTCCTTATGTGGCATGTAACATCAAATTGCATAAGCATGAAATTTGTCTCTTAACCTGTATGCATTCGGGTTTGTAGCGGTGACACACGTGGAGAGGCAACCTTTCCCTTTTGTTTTACCATTGAACTTCACTTAGCCAAATTGACTTGTTCTGACCCATTCGATCAACTACATTCCTAAATAGCCTACCCTAGTCAAGCTAGTCTAGTTGATGTGTTTGGCACGCTCTTTGTGGTCATTTTTGGTATCGTGCTATTTATCTTGAAAAGGGAGTTGGACAAAAAATGGAAGGAAAAAGAAAAAGGAAAAAAATTGTTGGAGGAAAACAAGAAAAAAAAAAGAAAAAAATCCCTTATAATTAAACTCCTATTCTTGAGAGTATATCCTACATATGAGGAGTTATCTTTGTTGTGCGCGAGTTTAGTCATGTATGGCAACGTTTATCACTTTGTAAGTTGAGTTGCTAAGCGGAATACGTGTAATCTTGGTTACGGTCGATACTAGCTTGACTTTTACCTCCACAGATCCAAAAATACTTGCCCCTTTTCACCCAATTACCTTATCTCGCACCTCTTGTAAGTCCTCGGCATGTGTCTCGGCCCTCGTTTGGTTGCAATGCGTATGTATGGTTGTAGAGATTGATTTCATGTTAGATTGCATGCATGTTCTTATAAGTTGAGTTAGGTGAGTGACTTATATTTTCTCTCTTTCACATTATACTCACCTATTCTTATAACGACTGATGAGCGAACCGTGAGAGTCCAACATGTATAAGTCTGGCAAGGTCGACGGTTCAGTAGTAGTGTCATTGTCCTATTCGTTTGCATCTGAGTTCGTATTTTTCCCGCTCTGGAATTTGTTTCCTTAGCATTGGTGTTGATTTGTTGCATAAATGCTATTTAAGTGAGTCAATAGTATGGATAGCTATGAGTTGTATACCATGCCATTTATCCCTATATTCTATCTTATGTCTAGAATCTTCGAGGTGGATAATTTACTTATAGCTTATGATTTGTTATTGTCGAGGGAGACAATAAGCTAAGTGTGGGGGAATTTGATAAGCCCATAATTATAAATATTTTTATCCCATATCCGTACATTGTTAGTGTCGTCATTCGCATTATTTGAGCTAAATTATTATATATTTGTTAATTTCGAGATTTAATTACTGTTAATTATTATTTTAAATGCAAATGGGCTTATGTAGTGTGTTTTGGTATAACAGATTACAAGACAGAAGAGAATGGGCTGAATGACGCGCTTAATGGATCAAAAGTATGACGCGAGTATGTCTAAAACGGACCAATCAAAATAAGAACGAAGCATAGGAAATAAAGAAGCACGTAAGCAAGCACGTACGTACTTATTAATTAATCACCCGTTTCGCGATTTCACGTGGACTTGGACTCAAAAGACCAAACAAGTCCGCAAAAGTTATAATGAAGAGAAGAATTTGGGGAAAGAGGCAGACGAAGGCCCTGAGCGGAAGGTTATCCATGGAAATGACTCTATCTCAAATTTGATTTTTTTCTCTTACTTTAATTCAATCACAAACTCTATCCTATTGCTGCGTAAATTTATTCCCAAATCTGTTACAAAGACCGAATTTGATGGAGTATAAATACCCGATTCCTTAACCCTAATTCGAAAGAATTACCCACATATATTCCAGAAATTGAGCGATAAAGTGAGATGATCTTCTACCTAAACCAGGAGACGAGAGTAGGAGAAGCTACTCCGACGTAGTGTTAGTACACGACGGCCTAAGGGCGGATTCTAGTTCAATTGGAGGTGCGATATCCGAAGATTGTGCGAGGGATTCCGGGCTACAAAATAAGTTCTCTTTACTACCCTAGTTTATGGTTTGGAAATCCGTTATATAATCTTAGTTCTTTATACTGCTATTTGATATAAGATTGATTTTGAGTAATTGGTATTTAAGTTTTACTGTTTTAATGTCAAGATTCAATCTTTCTCATAATTTGTTATCTTATTGTGGTTTTGATTGTCTCGTATGCTAATTATGTAAGTTAGGCTTAGTTCGACTTGCTTAATACCATTAGCGACTAACTTGAATTAGTCCGTGCGAATTGGGATTAGTTTAAGTTAAGAGTAAAAATTGGGATTAGTTTTAAGTTAAGAGTAAAAACTTAGACTATTGCTAAAAGATAGGTTAATCCTACTAACTTGAATTAGTGACGCCACTTAGAGACTAATAGGGTTAATAAAATATTCTTGGTTCAATAATGCGACTAAACCGGTCTTTAGTAGGGCGCGACAAACTTACATTGGTCGGTTAGTTAAGAATCGGTCTAGGCTTAGTTCAGGTCGGTTGTAATCTAAGAGAATATAGGGAATTTTGTTACCTTAAATTCCGCAGTTAACCTATTAATTATCAAGATTATACGATAAAGTAGATTTGGACTAGATTTACTAAATTTGAATTGTGTGGAGTATTTTCTATCACGTCTAAATATTACCTTCTTATTATTTAGTTTAATTTCCATTAGTTTATTAGTTCGAAACTTCAAAACAAACCTCTCCTTATCGTACATATCAGTAAATAAGCTAGCAGTTAGCTTACATGCGTAAATATGTAATTGTTCTTACTAACTAATAGTTGACTTTAACTTTGAATAGCTAATCTCTCCGTGGGATCGACCCTTGTTCTATACTAAATTAATTTAAAGAATAATTGTGATAAAGGTAAGGTGAATAAATAATTAATTTGTATGCGCAAACGACACGTATCACAATGCCGGGACTCACTTAACCATGTAAACATATTGAAACTGAGTAGGATTAACCTATCTTTTAGCAAATCCGCATAAGCAATGCGTCACACAAGCTAGGTCCGTCTTGTAAAACCGTCTCATAAAACACATTTCCTAAAATACGATAGTAATACAAATACGTATAAATTTACTCATCCAATCATACAACCGCATAAATAAACTAATCCAATACCTATTCAAATACGTATAATTATACGAATCCAAGTATACCAATACGTATAATTATACGAATTAATACGTATACGACTAATTAAAATAAATAAAATCAGTCTTAATTATACAAAAACTCGACTTAACCCAAAACCCCCACGACCACCGCTGCCACCATGGACCACCACCACTGGCCACGGTCAGCCGCATCACCCACGGCCACCACCAAAGGCAGACACCACCAACACAACAACAAACACCAACAACACTAACAACACCACCCTCCACACGCACAACTCAGCACCACCATGGCGCCGCCCTGACCACGGTGGGTCCAAGGGTGGCCACCATGTCGGCAGCCACCATCCACCACGACCGCAACAAACAACAACAACAACCGCAACAAAACAACAACCGCAACAAAACAACAACCAACACCCCGTCCGTACACCCTCCTTCTACCCCATATTCCGGCCACCCATCCACCCTCACGGCCACCCACCACCACCACTCGACACCTCTCACCACCCTCGACCTAGATCTGCCCATACCCATACCCAGGCCCAAACCAACCCGCAACCCCTTCAAAATGCACGCCCTAACCCGCGACACACAAGCCCCCAAAACCCATATTTCAACTTGGTCAAACGTCCATATACACGGTCAACGGTGGTCAAGACACGGGTCAAAGATGGGGTCAAGGCGGGTCAATGGTCTTAATTAAATAATATAAAGGTTAGTATAAGACGGTTTACCTTAAGATCTTGAGGCGAGGTAACGGAATCTCCTTTTCCTCTCTTTCTCTCTTCTCTCTTTAGTTTGTGGATTTTGTTGAGATTTTGTGTGGATAAGGGTAGGGTGGATAAGAGGAGGTAGTTTATGTATAATGGTTGGAGTAAGTATATACATATACATACATGTATCGTATTATTATTATTATATTATTATTATTCCGTCTCAAGCCTAACTCGCTAAATATAATAAAATATTATTACTATATAATTATTAAATACGGAGTATTACAAACTTCCCCCCTTAAAAAGAACTTCGTCCCCGAAATTCACCTCACTTTCTCGTTTCCTCAAATCTCATGCATTCTCTCGCACCTCACATGTTTATCAACCGTATACGCTCTTTCTAAACATTACACTTATCCCAAAGTTCTTCACTCAATTCTCACTACTTTCTGGCATTCTGTACTTTCTCTTTCCTAAATTTCCGAATTGTTACATTCACTCCCCCTAAAAGAGAACTTCGTTCCGAAGTTCAACTATCATGCTCAAAAATATACACTCGTTCCTAAGTTCCACAAATGACTATGTTCCAGGTTCCACATTCTTTCCTATTTATTGCAATTCAATAAATAAATCAGATATGGTCCCAATGCCTTTGATGTAACCAGACGGTACGAGCCTCCCAAACGTCAAGGTATAAGGTCCCGCCCACGGTTCGAAACCGTAATCCCATAACAACTCCCAACTCAATTGGTTCTAAGTCTACGCATAAGTCTCGCGGTATAACTCGATTATTACTACACATATATAACACGTTTAATCTCATGCATGCACACGTATGCAAATCAATCACGAACATACAAACTCTAAGAAACAAAAAAATGATGCAATGTCACTCATCATGTGACTCAATCATGCTCAGCATTCCCATTTTCCGGATACCATGCCACGCATATTCTGCGTCAAATCCACCACATGATCACACATGTGTTTTCAACATCCATTCCCATCTATCACCAACATCTCCGCTCATACGGAGGACCATGATATACAAGTACGCAAATGACCACTATGTCATACACAATTTGTAACCACAACAATTAACATGCATCACACAAGATTATTACATCATTAATGTCGTAAATCCACCCATGCCGAATCAACAATTTCCAATACTTGCAAAATTTTACACCATACGATCAAGCGTAAACTGACAGACTAGTCGTGTACCTACCAAAAATAACCAACTGCCACTAAATAATATAGCTAGGGAAGTCGGGTCGATCTCCACAGGGAGGCAAGATATCTGTTAAAGGTCCGTGAATTTGGTCACAAATGGGGGTTTGAATTTGATTTTCTAAACTAAAAAGGCTTAAGGGAAAGTTTAGTAAAGAAAGAGCAGTAAAAGCAAGAAAATATGAATAAGAGTGATCAATAAAGAGGGAACATGTAATACTACGGTTTTATGAGTCTCTGGGTACTCTATCGAGTAGGCCTTACTCTGTCGAGTAAGGGTGTGTTGCGTTTTAAAATAGTTTCTGACCTGTTGGGTACTCGATCGAGTATCTACATAGCTACTCGCTCGAGTAGCCGGTTTACGGGGAATGATTTGAAGGGTTTTGCTAATAACGCGAGTTTGATATAAAAGGTTTCCGTCAGTTTATTTAATCACTTTTAACCTTTATAAACCCTTCAAAAGAAAAAGGAGTTACGTAGTTCTCTCTCATCGCGTTGTTGGCAAATCCCCAAGGCTAGGAGTGTCGGATCATCTTGTTCTTTGCATCATAGTGTTCCTTGCGTCAAGGGTAAGATCTACATACCAATTTTATACTGTTTCTTTGAGTTTGTTTAAAACCCTAATTGGGTAGATTTGGGGGTTTTGGGAGGGTTATGTTGATTAGGTGATAATTGTATGATTATGTGTATAAGAGAAGGTTTCGTAGAGGAAAGGTTTTGAGACAGCTGCTAGATCGTCTGATGTTTGTGTTGCATTCCAGGTAGGGTTTCCCTACTCAGTATTAATTACATAAGGTGTGGTGATTGTGCTGTAATTAGTGCTTGTTGATTGGTTTCGTGACGGTTGTTGATTGATTGTTGTTGATGGATGTGATTGTTTGTCTCTGGTTCTCGAGATGCGTTCTCGGCTGAGTGGAGTCACTTGCGGGAGTGGCTTCACGTCCTAGTTTCGCCCTTCGTGGAACCCGCCACGGAAGGGGATGTGCACATTAATGGGACAGGGTTATCGCTCGGTATGATGAGCGGGGCTTAGGTGGGAACGGCTGCGGTCCCCCACTGGTAGGGCTGGTCCAGTGGACAGTCGGTGACGGAGATTGGTTGGAGTGGGTGTGATTGTGTGTGTGACTGTTTGAGCTATGTTGTTTGTTGTGTTGTTGGATCATATAAATTGTGTGATTAGTACTGACCCCGTTTCAATGTTTTAAACACTGTGGTGATCCATTCGGGGGTGGTGAGCAGTTATTGAGCAGGTATGAGACGATGCGTATGGGATAACTGGGATGAGTCACCACGTTGCGGTTTAGAAGTCTTCATTGCGTCCGACGCTTGATAGTATTTTGAAAGTAGATAGTTTTGAGAACTTGTATTTCCTTTTATCAGTTTTGGTTTTGAACATGTAATCACTTAAACTATAATTACTTTTAAAGTACGTTTCTTTATTGTCTTATGATATTCATTGCCTCGGGCAACCGAGATGGTAGCATCCTTATAACTGAGTGGTCCTGGTAAGGCACTTGGAGTATGGGGGTGTTACAAATGGTATCAGAGCGACGATCCTGAAACCCGTAACCAATGAACCCAATAAACATAGGGAGTCAAATAAAATGAACCCGGGGTAAAAGTTATAGGAGCTAATGCAAAGACTTGGGAGACGTCCTAAAGTCGCGAACTCGCCCTACAATTTTGAACCGGTCACTATGGGATATGTGTCGGGATCGCTATGTGTTTACCTTGTGTATTGTGTACCTATGTAGTGATGTGTGGCATGAATCAGTGGATGTATGTATGTTGAGAATGGGGAATGTGTAGAAAAGATGGTGATGATGTGATTTCGTAAGTTATTGATTGAAAGCATGATAGTTGTTTTACGATATGGGATTATAGAAATACGGAAAGAAAATTTGTTTGATTTGAGTTATACATAGAGTTATGTATACATTTATGTTGTTGGTAGTGTTGTACGAGTTTATATAGCTGAAAGTTTGAGTAAGAGCATGAATAATTGGTGGAAAAGATGATAATTGTTGCATGATAATATGATATTTTTTTTATAACGCATGTTGTATGATGGAAGAGATTTTATAAGGTTGTTATGCTAGTAACATGTGAATATGATACTTGATGTCATATAATTGTGATTTTGTTTACGTAAAGTTATATAATAAAAATATGTGGGTAATATGTGATTGGTAAGTTGAATGATATATGTGCATCGAGTTATTTGTTGCTTGGCTTTTGAAGTTAGTAACATGTGGTTAGGGATACTGGTTTTATGAGCATCGAGTTGTTTTTGTTTACCATGTTGTCGTTTAAGTTGTTGGGAAGTAAAATCAAGTAGTTGTGTTTTCGATTATAGGGAGGTTGTATTTAAACTGTTATAACTTGAGATTCATAAATGATTTTAATGTTATTCCAATTGGAGGTGATAGCTTGTCCTTTTACGATTCTAACGATAAGTCGAACGCCCAAAACGACCAAGAAATGAGTGAGTTATGACTGTTTTATGAAAACTGGACAGTGCTGAGAAATGCGTAGGTACTCGATCGAGTAGCCTTGGTACTCGATCGAGTAGGGGGGACTCGATCGAGTACGTCAGTTACTCGATCGAGTGGCCCTGGTAATTTGTTTTACGTGCTTCTGATCTTCACCTACTCGATCGAGTAAGTCACTTACTCGATCGAGTGGCCTGTACTCGATCTAGTGACCCCTGTTTTGGGTCATATGCTTATCTTTTGAATTCATTGCATATTATGTCTAATTCAAAGATGTTATTTTACTTCTTTATGCATTGTTTTACATGTATGTTGGTCTTGATACGTAAGTTACCCAATCTTATGGTGAAGTGAGTGGCACCTGTGGTGAGTAGGAGTTCGGTGGGAGGACATGAGTTATATGTGTTGTGATAGATAGTGGAAAAAGAAAAGACAGATTGGTATGGTTTATTGAGACATAGAGCATGTTTTGTGAGATGAGATGAGCGATATGTTTGTATGTTGAGTAATGCAAGAGTAATTGAAGGTGGGCAAGGGATGATGTGAGTTTATGGAACGTGAGAATGAAAAGATTGAAATGAGGGACGCAAATGGTGGCAGCTTGAGATGTGTAAAGAATCATGGAGGGGGATGGTTAGGAGTCGTGTGGGTTAAGAATATACATAGTGAAAGTTCGTTTTAAAGGGGTTGAGAAGAGTAGTATATAGTGAACTTTGTGGAGACATGTCGCGAGGTGGATTTGTAGACAGTGAGTGAGTTTGGGAGATTTGGTTTACTAAGAGATGAAACTACTGTGTGATTTCCTTGGGCAATTAGCGGTATGATAGGTGGGAGATGCAATTGTTGAACAGTAAACGTTGATTCTATGGATGGATTAGTGGCAAGGGTGATTGATGACATAATAAGAGAATATTTGTGGTAAGAAAGAGTGAGATGATATCGATATGAAATAATTAGATATGAGTTTTGGAGCCGTGAGAAAGTAACCGAAACACTAAAGAGTTAGGTAGAAGTGATAAGGAGTTGAATGGTTAATTGATTTTGTAGAGTGTAAAAGAAAAGAATGAGGGGAATAAAACTAAGAAAATGTTGACCGGAGTTATGTGATATAGAGGTAAGGAGTCGTCGAGATGTGTGCTACCAACCATGAGGATGTTAGTCAATGGTTATAGAGGAGTTTCGGGACAACATGATTAGTCTTGAGTTTTGAGGAATTCAGGAAAGTAAGAAATTGGTAGAATATCTGCATGATATGAGATTTTGGTGGAGATTTAGATGATGATACAGTTAAGAATGGTATTGGGAAGAATGTTGAAGTAATTTTGTTGATGGATTTGATGTTCATTATTTGGGATGTTAACCAAAGATAGGAAAGAAATCGTGATATTTAGAGATGAGTGTAAGAGGTTTGATGCCCGGACAGCGGTAATGTTATGGTTTGTGACTAGTGGTTAAGGGTAATGATATATTAGAAAGGTAACAATTCTGAAGCGGTTGATTTTGCAGAGACCAGGTTGATATGTATGGTTGTGAGAGAGTGTAAGATGTGGTTATATGAGACGGTTGTTAGTAGTTGAGTATTAATAGTATGGTTACATTTGGCAGGGGGTGATGGATATGCGAATGGGAGAATATGTTATGAGGGACATATGAGTTAAGCTCGGGCGACAGGTAACCTTTGTTGAGTGGTAACTTACGTGATCAGGATTGACTAGGTGGATGTGATTACGGGTATATGATGTGTATAAATGTTTGTGTGAGGTTCTGACCTCACGGGAAGTGGTACGGTGTGATAGTTATAAAGTCATGATCTCAATGTTACGTAATATATGTTAGACACGGTAATTTAATTGAATGATATTCAAGAAGGTAATAATTTGATGGATCTGCATGACCGGTTATACTTGTATGTATTCATGATATACGTTATTCCGTGATATGGTAAGGGGATGATATTCATGAGGTCATTATCTGTTTAATTCATAAAATATGTTGAGTTGTGATTTAGTAAAGTGGATTTGAGTAAGTTTTTCTTGTCTAAGAAGTTATTCTGAGTCAGTGTGTATGGGGATTGTATGTAGTTGTGATGTCTATCGATGTGGTTGTTGTGCCTCGGGTGGTGATCCGGGCACGGTACATAGTGTTGTGATGCGGGTATTTTCGCACTGCGGTGTGGCTGTTGGTGGCGGTGTTGCGATGCCGTCATCGGTTGTGGTGGAGTAGGCGGGATGATTATGATTCGAGTTTTCAAAAGTACATACCAGTCATACATAGATTGTTGTTTTGTTTATTTGTTGCCTCCTGTGAGTTTCGGTTTGTACGGATAGACGATTGTTTTGTTTATTGATGTTTCTTACCAATTAAGTTTTGGTATGAGGGTAGAGTATGATATGAAAGAGAGTTGTATATGTTTTCGTTGTTGTCATGGTATAGTGAGATTTTGTTGATGGGACACACGGTGTGAGAAGTTATTCTGATAATTTTGATCTTGTTTTAAGTTGAGGCATCAGTAGTCATAGTCATGATCTGATATATGCAGGTGGTTCATAATCCTTTGTTGAGACAGTGAGTGTAGGGTGTTGAGTAATTAGTGTCGTGTTAAGTTATGTATGACTCTGGCGGTAATGAAAGAAAGGAACTTGAGGATCTAGTGTGAGTGTACGTAACAAGTGTGGATCGTGAGTTATGCTTTTGGCGATAAGAGTTGTATGTAGTTTATATAGAGAGGTGTGTCATGTGGCGGTAATAGGGAACAAGTGAAGTTTTGGGTTAAGTTAAGGATTTTGTGGTATAGGTTAGGTGGTGTGACGAGTGAAGTGAAGTATGAGAATTGGTTAAGTAAGAGAGCCTTGGATATGTGCACGGCGAGTGTTTAGGTTCTAGGTGGTTATCTTTGACATGCGGTGGTGATGAGGATAATGAAAAGATATATCTAGGATTTAGTATTAGTGAGTTACAAGGACGTAACATTTATCTTAAGAGGAGTAGGATGCGATAAAAGAGATTTTGATGGTTGTACATATGGTAGTATATTTGGAAGTAGAGTGTTGGTGTAGCATAAGGTATGGATTTGTATATGTTGTGGTTGATAGTGTTAAAAGGTCATGGACGTGCTTGTAGTAGTTCGATGTTAGGAATGCGAGAATACTTCGATAGTGTTGACAGTTGGATGATGAGGTTATGAGTGTGAGTAAACTTCGAGGACGAAGTTCCTTTTAAGGGTGGTAGAATGTAACATTCCGTTTGATGTTTATGTAGTTGGTTATGTATGGAGTTAGTATCGGGAGAGTTTATGATGTAGTTGATACGACATCGTGAGCGAGGTGTGGAGGTAGGAATAGTTGGTAGAGTTGGTGTTAAGAGTTCATGGTTTCATGTTTTGTAAGTTGGGGTTTTGTTTTGAGTTCTTAGTAGCTTTGTTGCGTCTTGACCGAGTTAGTATGTTTGTTTTTATGTATGGGTTGAACTTCGGGGACGAAGTTCTTTTTAAGGAGGGAAGACTGTAATACTACGGTTTTATGAGTCTCTGGGTACTCTATCGAGTAGGCCTTACTCTGTCGAGTAAGGGTGTGTTGCGTTTTAAAATAGTTTCGACTGTTGGGTACTCGATCGAGTAACGTAGATACTCGATCGAGTAAGGGGGCACTCGATCGAGTACCTTAGCTACTCGATCGAGTAGCTATTTACTGGGAATGATTTGACGGGTTTTGCTAATAACGCGAGTTTGATATAAAAGGTTTCCGTCAGTTTATTTAATCACTTTTAACCTTTCTAAACCCTTCAAAAGAAAAAAGGAGTTACGTAGTTCTCTCTCGTCGCGTTGTTGGCAAATCCCCAAGGCTAGGAGTGTCGGATCATCTTGTTCTTCGCATCATAGTGTTCCTTGCGTCAAGGGTAAGATCTACATACCAATTTTATACTGTTTCTTTGAGTTTGTTTAAAACCCTAATTGGGTAGATTTGAGGGTTTTTGGAGGGTTATGTTGATTAGGTGATAATTGTATGATTATGTGTATAGGAGAAGGGTTCGTAGAGGAAAGGTTTTGAGACAGCTGCTAGATCGTCTGATGTTTGTGTTGCATTCCAGGCAGGGTTTCCCTACTCAGTATTAATTACATAATGTGTGGTGATTGTGCTGTAATTAGTGCTTGTTGATTGGTTTTGTGACGGTTGTTGATTGATTGTAGTTGATGGATGTGATTGTTTGTCTCTGGTTCTCGAGATGCGTTCTCGGCTGAGTGGAGTCACTTGCGGGAGTGGCTTCACGTCCTAGTTTCGCCCTTCGTGGAACCCGCCACGGAAGGGGATGCGCACATTAATGGGACAGGGTTATCGCTCGGTATGATGAGCGGGGCTTAGGTGGGAACGGCTGCGGTCCCCCACTGGCGGGCGATCCGGTGGACGATCGGTGACGGAGATTGGTTGGAGTGGGTGTGATTGTGTGTGTGATTGTTTGAGCTATGTTGTTTGTTGTGTTGTTGGATCATATAAATTGTGTGATTAGTAATCGACCCGTTTCAATGTTTTAAACACTGTGGTGATCCATTCGGGGGTGGTGAGCAGTTATTGAGCAGGTATGAGACGATGCGTATGGGATAGCTGGGATGAGTCACCACGTTGCAGTTTAGAAGTCTTCCGCTGTGTCTGACGCTTGATAGTATTTTGAAAGTAGATAGTTTTGAGAACTTGTATTTCCTTTTATCAGTTTTGGTTTTGAACATGTAATCACTTAAACTATAATTACTTTTAAAGTACGTTTTTTTATTGTCTTATGATATTCATTGCCTCGGGCAACCGAGATGGTAGCATCCTTATAACTGAGTGGTCCTGGTAAGGCACTTGGAGTATGTGGGTGTTACAGAACATGTCGGGATTTTGGTTCACTATGGTAGTCTAATGACTCAACTTCAAAAAGTCTAGATAATTTACTGTGAGACGGATGTTGAAAGGTCTTTCCGTCCCACTTTCTATCATAGATTTCCACTAACTTAACTTCCGTCCTCATTAGGGTAGTCTACTGTTCATAGCAGGTCTATTAGTCCAATCTTCCTATCCAGGAATAAATTTAACCAGATTAATGGGTAACTTAGAAGCATGCACTCAACTAAGTTGGTATTATAATTATATTGCCATGGGTACAGATTCTCACAAACAAGTCATCTAGCCTATTCGCTACATCGTCACATTTCTACCATAGATCCCCTAATCCCAACATAAATGAATTTAGCTACTCATGCTATTAATGTTGTCAAGATTAATAATAATGAAATAACTAATAGTAAATATGATGAAATAATAATGAAATTGCATAAATAAAACTTGGGGCAGAAATTAAGAGAATAAAACAAGAGAATTAAAGCAAACAAAGGAAAGATTAAGATTAAAAGGAGGAAAAGATTACAATAGCAAGAATTCCGGCGTAAAGAACAACAAGATCCGAGCAAAAATAATCCCAAAAGCAAAGTTACAGTGAAGAGTTTAAGGGAAAGATTAAGAGAAGAGATAGTGGCGTAATACCAATGTTAAGCAGTGTAAAACGTAATTAAAACTTAATTATTGAAAGCTTAAATAGAAAAACTAAGTCCATTAACTAAATAAGCAACACGGACTAATTAAAGCCCGTAAAGACTCAAAACCTCTCGATCGAGTGGTATGAGACAACTCGATCGAGGATTTCAGCAAGTATAACCACTCGATCGACCAAAAATGTTACTTGATCGAGTAAACCTGA
Source organism: Silene latifolia (assembly GCF_048544455.1). Classification (NCBI taxonomy): domain Eukaryota; kingdom Viridiplantae; phylum Streptophyta; class Magnoliopsida; order Caryophyllales; family Caryophyllaceae; genus Silene; species Silene latifolia. Next base: position 174,911,784 of record NC_133538.1, read on the forward strand.
TTTCCAGCATTTCGATCGAGTAAAATAAATTACTCGATCGACCTCCTCAGCATGTGAAACCACTCGATTGACCAAGACAAGCATTCGATCGAGTGTTCTTCCTCCAAAACAGCTTCAACTCGTTGCCGACGGCTTTGTTGACCATTCCTTCACGCATCCCATGCAGTGCTCTCGCTCTAAAGTTTCCGTCTCCTCAAAATGCATGCAAAACAGGACGAAAGGGGTACGATTCCACTACTTTCAGGTTCATTCCTACAAAACGGACGAAAAAAACCAAAGTAGGCATTTCGGGGCAAAATGCAATATAAAACAGTACAAAAGTACATGGAAATACGTGCAAAAATAGGCTAAAAAGACTATATAAAATGCACGTATCAAATCTCCCCAAACCGAACCTTTACTCGTCCTCGAATAAATTAAATGCAAACTAATGGAACGGAAATGAAAACTCAGAGCTAGATATAACTTGTCTACTTGAACCAATTTAAGTCAACATAAATCAACAGTTACAGCTACAACAGTCATTACGCAAACGAGTTATAAGATGTCCAGAAGTAAAGCTGACCTATCGACCTTGCAAGACCAACAAAATCGGACTCTCACGTGGTCACTCTTCTCTCATGAAGCAAAGGGTGAATTATTATGTAAAAGAGAGAAAGAGAAACAGTCACTCACCTAAACTGCGACCTACATAGCATGCATGCAACAAAAATGAAAGACGATTCGAGTACTAATGCACACATTCCAACCGACAATGTCCGTCAGAGCCGAGGGCTTACAAATAGTATAGGAAAGTGATGTTCAGGTGAGAAAAGGAAAAACAGATTATGGAAATGTGGAGGTAAAAGCGCCAAGCTAGTTCCTAAACAGGACCATATAAGACCGTCTGAATCTCAACTGACTGAAAAAGTACAAGCGCCCTTCATTTGACACACAACTCACCATCCAAATACACTATCTCCTCAAAAATATATGAATAAGAACAAGGAGTGAGACGGTCATAAACTTCCCTTTTTTAAAACCGTCTTAATTAAACAAACAATATAAATCAAATAAATTCTCCAAACTTTTTCTTTCTTTTTCTCTGATCACACGTGAATCACTACTCTTTCTTTTTTTCATTTTTTTTCTTTCTTCACGTTTTTCTTTCTTTTTCTTTTCAATTTTTTTTCTCCCTTCCTTCATTTTCACCAACTCCAATCAATATATACGGGCCAAAATCGCAGACGAAAAAACATACCACAAAAGACATACTAAACTAGTTTGACTAGGAAGGCTCAGTTTTGGATGTAGCTAATGGGTCAAAAAGGCTAAATTTGGCTTAAGTGGAGCTAAATGGGTGAAAAAAGGTAAGAAAAGGGAAAATTTGCAAGCACCTCCCTGCATGTGACACCGACCACAAACCCGAATGTATGCATTTGACAAGAAATCGAATGTCATAAAAGTGCAAAAATGATGAACATGTTATGCAAGGAGTACTACTCTCAATTTCTATCTAAACCGGTCATGAATGTCACCAGTTATAAGGCTCTAAATCTCAGAAATTGTAAGTAGGTTGCCAATTTATCAGCTCAAGTCTAAACAGTCAGCTATATTTGAACAAAACTCGTAGATTATGCGTAAGACTCAGCTAATAACCGTCAATGAAAGTGCAAGGCTCAAGTAAAATGACAAGTTAAAGTGCAGTGTCATCACGAAAATCAACCGTTCCGACTCAACCTATATGCAAAAATAAACGTGAATATTTTATTAATTTTTCTGAAATTTCCTATTTTTTTGGATTTTATGATTTTATGATTTAAATAAATGCAATGCAAGCTGAAATAGAAACGTGAATGCAAAACAAATGCAGACTCAAAGGATGCATTACCCTCCCCAAACCAAAACGGACAACGCCCTCGTTGTCCTCCAGCATACACCAGCAGATATATACAGGGGAATGAGGATATACAACCAATAAATGAATGAAAGCAATAAAATAAAAAGGAGACAAAAGAAAATAAAAGAGCAAGAATATACATACAAAGCACGAACTTCCCCAAACCAGCCTGAAAACTGGGTAAGTGAGTAGACTAGTAGCTACTCGTCAGCCTCCTCTGTCACGTCCTCCACCGTCACCATGAAGTCCGAGTCCTCCTCCTCCTCTGCTCACCCTGAGCTCTCGCTGCCGCCGCTGCTACGTCCTCCTCCTCCTCCTCACTAGCTGACTCAAGGTACCCCTCAGCTGGGTACCGGTAGAAGGACGGGTGTGGCCAACCCTATGGAATGGGACGGTGTCGCCTCATGTGATACTCGTACAAAGGGAACAAAGTAAGAGCTATGTCCCTATGCATACGAGCCTGTCTCTCTGCAATCTCAAGCAACAAACCGTCACGGTGCCCTTGGTCCATGACCGCAGACGCCTCAAAGGATGGAGGAGAAACAAAATTATCCGGAAGAACCGGCTGTGCCTGGTCGGGCGCAGGAGTAGGAGTAGGAGTAGGGATCGAGCTAGGAGTGGCCATGGAAGTCTGGCCACCCGTAGGAGGTGTGAATCCCTCTCCGGTCTCAGGTCGACGCCGCTTCCTAGAAGCGGGCAAGGTAGTAGGTGGTCAGAGTGATATATGGTACATGGGTAACGGTGGTGGTAAAATGCCCCGTGCGACAGTGGGCAAGGGGACGAGACGAGGAAGGGTGGTGCAAGGAAGGTCGACGGACAAGGAATCACTAATATTCCAAGTCCGGTAGTCAGAAGTCAGCCAAGTCATGGACAACATAGATGCTCGGTCCAGGAACCTATCTCCCGGTATATACGGTAATTCACGAGGTAAAGCAGGGAGGAGAGAACGAGCAAGGAAGGTGGCTATGCCACCACAGACAATGGTGCCCGTGGTCTTCTCCCCCAGAGACTGGAAGTACTAGGCGGTCAGGTAAGCAATGTTGAGGGCAAAGGGACCCTCGCTGTCAATGTTCAAGTACCCGCCCAGAATAGAAAGCTCGGTGTTAGTCACGTTGTTTGGCTCCTTACGGCCAAAAATAGTACTTCCCATCAGTCGCAGGAAGTAACGGGCAAGGGGAAGGTGGACCCGAGCGAGCCGTCGCTCCTCGTAGGTAGTCTGTGCCAAAGTCCGCCAAAGCTGACGGGTGACCTTCCTAGGGGCAGCAGTGGCTCCCGTAAAGGAAAGGTCAAGTCTAGTACCAAACTCCTCCAAAGTCAAAGAAAAAGTCCGGTTTTACAACCGGAAAGACACAGAAGCACAAGTAGGGGCAGCGTCGTGTACCCCGGAGGAGAAGGTAAAGGAGCTGAAAAACTCAAGGGTCAGCTCCCTGAAGGTGTAGGCACTCATGGTCACAAGTGCAGCCATCCCCGTACCCCTCAAAATCTCACACACCGGTTCGTATATACCAAGCCTTTCAAGTGACGAACGGCACAAAAAGCGAGTTGGGAGAAAGTCACAGTCTACTAAAGCATAAAATCTAGTGCGATGAATACCGTTAACAAAAATTACCTTGGGGTAGTCGGGGTGCGAGTCGAGAGAGTCGTCCCCTCGGATGGTAACACGACCAGCAGAACGGCCAGCAGCAGGTGTGGCTCGTGCACGACCCCGACGTCTAGAACCTCAAGTTGAAGCCCGTCCTCCAACGGGACGAGGAACTAGAGCCGCCGTGCAGCACATGACTGCGGGTGACCACGCACTGGGTTGTCATCGTACTGGCACTAGGCCCTAGTAGCCAATGAAGAAAAGCAGAGACCGACAGAGGAAGAAGAGCTAGCAAGCGGTGCTAAAAAAGGCAGAGGGCTGTGACAGAGGTGGAAGGCGAGAGGCTAACAGCGAGCTAGCAAAGAATAACAACGATACCAAATGCCACGTAACAAGGAACACAGGGAGAAGCGTGGCAAGTGGTACTAACGGAAGTGGAGACGGTGGTGACAAAGAGGACCACCGTCTCGATCAAGGACAGACTAATGCATTTAACCGGAATAGGGCATAGAGCTACTGTCCATCCTAATCAAGTAAGTAAGGGGAAACAATAATCAATTAACAATAAACAGCAGTAATTCCCCAAATCAGTCGAAATTGTCGACTGAACAAACCCTAATTCCCAATTTTTACCCCAAAAATTCGAAGCACACATGTAAACAACAATGAGGTAAAGGGAAAACAATCATCAAATGAAGCAATTTAAACAGAAAACCCCAATTTCAGTCGAAAATTTCGACTAGCATAAACCCTAATTCATCATTACCCTAATTGATTAAAGCAATTAAACAACAAGAGGGTAGAAGGGATGCTTACTTGATGATTGAAACCTACAATAGAAGCACTTAATCGACAAAAACGATGCAAAGAAGGCGATTTTTCGAACCCAAAAACCGCAAACCCTAACTCCTCAATTGACCGCAAAAATGAACAATAATCAAAGGGAAAATAAGGGGGAAATGTCGAGTAATCAGCAAAGAACAAATTATAGGTGATTGATTTGGCAGTGGTCAAGAAATTAGAGAGGATTTGGGGGATTTGATATGAGAAAGACAAAAAATGAAGAAATAAGGAATAAAGGATGAAAATAGGGAGTTTAAGAGTGCTCCCTGCGCGGGATTTTCAATTTCACTCGATCGAGTGATTTAAAATCAGTCGATCGAGGAGTTTCAACATCAGTTCGCTCGATCGAGTAAAAAGTTACTCGATCAAGAACTCCCTCTTTTTGCCTTTTCGATCGAACATCTGTAAAGTCCTCGATCGAACCTTTCCCTGCAAATTCCTCTTGATCGAGTACAAAAAGTACTCGATCGAGTGCTTTTCCTCGTATAAGTCCTTAAGATGCGTTAAAACTTCCCCAAACCTGCATAAAAACAATCGCAAACATATCCTAATATACCAAATCACAAAAATAATAGTCTATAGTCTTTCTAACTATACTAAAAATGTCTAAATTCTAATTGTCCTAAAAAACGCAATAAAGAAATTCAACGGAAATTTAAAATTAGTTTTTACAAATTGTTACACGGCGAATTTCCCCGCTCATTTCTCAAGACAATTCAGTAGCCCCACGGAGGGTTTCTAACTGGAGGACGTCCCTTCGGCATCATTAACCGTCCTCTTCACTCTCCATGAGCTTGAATTTGAACCAGTAGGAGGAGAATAGTTGACGTCTACGTACGCACGAACCTTTCTCATCCCTTTTTTGTTCTCACCAGCCTTGACGTTGTCATCCCCAATTTGATTGATTTTAATTGTACAATGACCCTTGACAGCTCCTACATCTTTTTCATCTGTACCTGCACCAAGGAAAACAGACGAATTCTCCTCCTTTTTGCTCTCAATCTGAGGCGGAGGGGTCACAATAGCAGCACACAATTCCAAATTTTCATCTGGAGTGTCAATATGAGGGTCAGTAGAGGAAAGGGCATTGCAAGGTTGGACTTGCATGGGAGCCCTGCGAGACTTAGACTGATGGAAAATTAATTCCTCGTCTCCTATCTGAAATTTTAGTGTCTTTCCCCTGACATCTATCACTGCACGAGCAGTGAATAAAAATGGTCTCCCTAAAATAATAGGGGTGTGAGTGTCCTCGAGTATGTCAAGCACTACAAAGTCAACGGGAATAAAGAATCTCCCGATTTTAACAGGTATGTCCTCAATGACACCTAACGGCCGTGATATACTACGGTCGGCCATCTGTACAGTCATGTTCATGCAATTAAATTTAGTCAAACCAAGTTTCTTAGCAAGAGACAAAGGTAAGACGCTCACGCTAGCACCAAGATCGCATAGCGCGTTATCTATCAAATAGGTACCTATGTGACATGGAAATGAGAAACTACTCGGGTCTGACTGTTTAGGAGGTAACTTATTTTGAACTAGGGTAGTCCCTACCTCGGTCAAAGCTACCGTCTCATGATCATTAATATGCCTCTTACGTGATAAAATTTCTTTCATAAATTTTAAATAAGAGGGTACCTGTGTCAGCAATTCGGCGAATGGAACAGTCACCTGCAAGCTTTTCAGGAGCTCGGCAAATTTACCGAATTGTTGATTGGCCTTCGTGTCCTGTAATCGCCTCAGGAAGGGCACGGTAATAGGTATCTCGAGCCCTTTGTTTCTTTCTTCCAACGTATCAGCTGGATCAAGCTCCTTATCACTCGATCGAGACTTTTTACCTCTCGATCGAGTCCTTCCTGGTGAAATATCACTCGATCGAGCACTAGCAGGCTCTCGATCGAGGACTCCAATATCAGCAGTGTTCGATCGAGCAAAATTACCACTCGATCGAACAGTTTCCTCAGCAATATCACTCGATTGAGTGGTTTGCACCTCTCGATCGACCTCTTCTTTATCCTGTTCACTCGATCGAGTAAGAATTCCCTTCGATCGAGTCCTTTCGTCATCAATTTTACTCGATCGACCTCCAGAAACCAGTCGATCGAGTATCTTCTTCGTGGCCAGCTCGTTTTCAGCAACAAATGACTTTATATCGTCATTTACTTCCTTCCTCGGGTCTGAAATATCCCTGTCATCAGATAATTTTGGTCCTTCATAGGAACGACCGATCCTCAAATTAATCAAATTCACCGTCTCATGTGGATTCTTCTCAGATTGAGACGGCAAGTGACCCTGTTTCCTCGTGGACTGGTTCGCGGCTAACTAAGCAACTTGAGTTTCAAGTGACTTGATGGATGCTTCTTTCTGTTGGTCACTTAGTTGCCATTGCTTTGTCAACAACTGCAACATCGACTTAAGCTCACCTAGCTCACTTACCCCACCTGAAGATAATGCACCTTGATTTGGAGGAGGAAAGGAAGGAGGCTTTTGAAAGCCTTGTTGAGCCTTATGAGGGGGGACATATGGTTGCTGCTGTTGTGGTGGAGGAGTGGGATTGAGCACATTTTGACTTGTCCACCTCAAATTGGGATGGACTGCCCCTTGATTGTTGTAATAAGAACCCCCTCCTTGCCTGTATTGTTGGAAAGCAAGGACATGTTCTTTCTCAGTAAGACAGTCAATAGCAGTATGACCGTCATCTCCTCCACATCTCTCACAAATGACAGTTTTCTGTCTAGTCAGCAAATGAACTGTCTGTGGCTCCCCAGCATTTTGCAGCTCAAATCTATCAAACCTAGCATTCATGGCTTCCAGCTGGGCCACAACTGCCTTGTCAACTGAATGGACTGTTCGAATACCGTCCCGTGGGTTCCCATATTCAGCATAATGGGTCGCCATTTCCTCAATAATGGCCTATCCCTTATCATCATCAGTATTCTTTTGAAATCTTCCGTTGGATGAGGCGTCAAGTATAGCTCTGTGGTCATCGTACAACCCATTATAGAACTGATTGGACAGAAACCACGGATCAAAACCATGGTGAGGAAGAGACCTCACCAACCTCTTGAACTGACACCAAGCTTCATAGAAAGTCTCATCAGGTGTCTGCTTGAAACTGGTAATCTTTGCCCTCAGCTGATTAGTGCGCTGTGGAGGGAAGTATCTTTTGTAGAAGGCAAGTGCGAGAGTTTCCCAGTTGGTGATACCAGCAGCTTCACGATCCAAATCGGTCAACGACTCACGGGCTGAGTGTAATACTCCGTATTTATAAGTCTTGGGGTACTCTATCGAGTAGGCCTTACTCTGTCGAGTAAGGGTAAGTTGCGTTTTAGAAAAGTTTCTGACCTGTAGGGTACTCTATCAAGTAGCCTTAGGTACTCGATAGAGTAAGGGGGTACTCTATCAAGTAGCCTTAGGTACTCGATAGAGTAAGGGGGTACTCGATCAAGTAGTGTTGGGTACTCGATCGAGTAAGGGGGTACTCGATCGAGTACCTTGGGTACTCGATCGAGTGTCCGGTTTTACGGGGAGTTTTTTCGAGTTTTGTTAATTATGCGATTAAGGTATTTAAACATAGCCGTCATTGTTTTAAATCACTTTTACAAAACCTAAAACCCTGTTTAAGAGAGAAAGCAACAAGTCCATCTTCTTAATCGCATTCTTAGCAATTCCCGGAGTTCAGACGGTCAGTTCTTGTCGTTGTTCGTACCGTTGAGTTCCTTACGTCGAGGGTAAGATCTATGTACCCTTTTTATTGTATTTCCTTTGATTTGGTTAAACCCTAATTTAGGGATTTGGGGGTTTTTGTGTAGATTGTGATTCGGTAGTGTTTGTATGTTTGTATGATAGGAGGAGGTTTTGTAGAAGAGCCTTTTTGATACAGCTGTAGATACCGTCTGCTTGTTGTGCTTTCCAGGTAGGATTTCCTACTCAGTATTAGTCCCATAATGGGATATTGGTGATGTGCTGTAGTTAGTTGTTTGATATGATGATTGTATTGTGTTTGTGGTTGTGATTCTTTGTTGATGGTTCTCGAGATGCGTTCTCGCTGAGTGGGGTCACTTGCGGGAGTGACTTCACGCCTAGTTTCGCCCTTCGTGGAACCCGCCACGGAAGGGGATGTGCACATTAATGGGACAGGGTTATCGCTCGGTATGATGAGCGGGGCTTAGGTGGGAACGGGCATGCGGTCCCCTCGCGCGGTGGTCCAAAGGATGGACGGTCGATATTGAGATGATGGGGATTGGTTGGTGGTGTGTGTGTGTGTGTGTGACACGGTTCAATTTGTCTGTTTGTCTTACTGTTGATATATATATATAAGTTGTGTGATTAGTATTGACCCCGTTTAAATGTTTTAAAAACTGTGGTGATCCATTCGGGGTGGTGAGCAGTTGATTGCTTAGGGTATATCTTGGATACGCGTGGGATCTAGTCGGGATGGAGTCATCACATATCGAGTCTTTAGTCTTCCATTTGTGTTTATTAGAACAGTTCCTTTCGGTTGGTTTATAGTTTGAGAAAAGTTGTATTTTGCTTACGCTTGGTTTTGTAATGTAATCACTTAAACTTATTTAATAAAGTATGTTTCTTCATTGTCATATGATTATCATGCCTCGGGTAACCGAGATGGTAGCATCCTTATACCCGAGTGGTCCTGGTAAGGCACTTGGAGTATGGGGTGTTACAAATGGTATCGAGAGCGACGATCCTGAAACTCAGTAACCAATGAATCTAATGAATCTAGGGAGTCAATTAAAATGAAACCGGGGTAAAGGTTGTAGGAGCTAATGCAAAGACTTGGGAGACGTCCTAAAGTCGCGAACTCGCCCTACAATTTTGAACCGGTCACCATGGGATATGTGTCGGGATCGTTATGTGCTTATTGTGTCTTTGTGTGTATTTATGTAGTAGTATGTTGTATGAATTGATGGATGAAAGATGATAATAACGTGAATTGTATGTTGGTTGATTGTAAAGCATGAAAGTATAATTATTGATACATGTAATTTGACATGTTATAATTACGCAAGGAAAAGTGTTTTGTCTATATATATATATAAAGCGATGTGTAAGTATACATGTTGTTGTTGTCGTGTTGAGTAAAAGTACGAAGGTTAGGAGTATGAATTGAACATGTCTTTGGGTGAATATGTTGAACGTATATGGTGGATAAATATGTGGTATGATGGATGAATTAGTGGAAAAGATGAATCATCGTGGTAGTAACATTTGAATAGGGGACTTGATGTCATGTATTTGTGATTTTGTTTACTTAAAAGTGATAGAATAAAAACATGTGGGTAAGTCATAATTGGCAAGTTAGATAAGCTAAGTGCATGATGAATGTTGTTGTTTGGCTTTTGAAAATAGTAACATATGATTATGAATACTGGTTTTATGAGTTTTGGGTTGTTTTCGTTTAACTTGGTTGTTGTTTGGAAGTAAAAATCAAATAATTATGTCGTCCGATTACAAAAAGTTGTTTTTAAACTGTTATAACTTGAGATGCGTAAATGATTTTAATGTGATTCCAATTGGAGGTGATAGCTTGTTCTTTTACGATTCTAACGATAGGTCACACGTCCAAAACGACCAAGAAATGAGTGAGTTATGACTTTTTCTTCTGACTGGACAGTGCTGAGAATTGGGGTACTCGATCGAGTAACTAGGATACTCGATCGAGTAAGGGGGCACTCGATCGAGTACCTTAGCTACTCGATCGAGTAGCCCTGGTGATTTGTTTTACGTGCTTCTGATCTTCACCTACTCGATCGAGTAAGTCCCTTACTCGATCGAGTGGCCTGTACTCGATCTAGTGACCCCTATTTTGGGTCATATGTTTATCTTTTGACTTCGTTGCATATTATGTTTAATTCAAAGGCGTTATTTTGCTTCTTTATGCATTGTTTTACATGTATGTTGGTCTTGACGCGTAAGTTACCCAATTTTGTGGTGTAAAGAGTGGCACCTATGATGAGTATGAGTTCGGTGGGGAGGACATGATTTATATGTGTTGGGATTAGTAAGACTTAATTGAGGCATAGAGCATGTTGTGTGAGACGATATGAGTGACATGATTGTATGTTGAGTAATGAAAATGTAAGTGAATGTGGGCAAGGCATGATGTAAGTTTAAGGAACGTGAGAATGAAAAGATTGAAAGAAAGGATGTGGATAGTAGCAACCTGAGATGTATAATAAATTATGGAGGGAGATGGTTAGAAATAGTGTTGAGTAAGAACATATGTAATGAAAGGTCGTTTGGAAATAGTGGTATATAGCGAACTTAATGGGACATGTCGTGACGTGGATTTGCAGGTAGTGACTGAGTTTGGAAATTTGTGTTATCGAGAGACGAAATTACTGTGTGATTTCCTTGGGTAATTAACGGTATTAAATGAATTATGATTTCTAGAGATGTAAAAAGGGAGATGCAATTGTTTGAACATTAAACGTTGATTCTATGGATAGATTAGTGGCAAGTGTGAGTGATAGCATAATAAGAAAAGATCCATGGTAAGAAAGAGTGGGATGATGTCGATAGAAAATAATGGAATTTGAGTTTTGGAGCAACGAAAGGGTAACTGGATTTCTAAAGAGTTAGCTAGAAAGAATAAGGAGTTGAACTATTAATTGGTATTATTGAGTGTAAAGAGAAAAGAAGGATAAAAGTAAGTCGAGGAAAATATTCACCTGGAGTTATGTGATATAAAGGTAAGGAATCATCGAAATGTGTGATATTATCATGAGGATGTTAGCTAATGGTTATATGGGAGCTTCAGGACAACATGTTTAATAATGAGTTTCGAGAAATTAAGGAAAGTAAGAAGTTAGTAGAATATCTGCATGATATGAGATTTTGGTGGAAAAATGGATGATGATTCAATTAAGGAAAATATTGGAAAGAATGTTGAGGTAATTTTGTTCATGGATTCGATGTTCGTTGTTTGGGATGTTAACCAAAGATAGAAAAGAAATCATGATGTTTAGAGATGAGTGAAGAGGTTTGATGTCCTGGACAAAGGTAGTGTTATGGTCTTTGACTAGTGGTTAAGGTTAAGGGTATATTAGAAAAGTGGCAATTCTAAAGAGGTCGATTTTGTAAAGACCGAATTGATAAAAGTATGGTTGTCAGGAAGTATAAGACATAGTCTTAGGAGGTGCTTTCTCATAATGAGTGTTAGTTGTATGGTTATGTATGGCGAAGAAGGTCTTTGGTGATGCGAATGGAAGAATGTGATGAGGGCCATGCGAGTTAAGCTCGGACAACAGGTAACCTTTGTTGAGTGGTAACTTACGTGGTCAGGATTGACTAGTTGGTTGTTATTACGGGTCTATGATATGTGTAAATGTTTGTGTGAGGTTCTGACCTCACAAGAAGTGGTATGGTGTGATAATTATAAAGTCATTTTTATGAATGTTACGAATATATATGTTGGACACGGTAGTTTAATTGAATGATATCCAAAAAGATAATAATTTGATTAATTTGACATGGCTAGTTATAATTTTATGTGTATTAATAACACATGTGTATTCCGTGAAATGGTAGAGATGATGTTCATGAGATGCTTATCTGTTTATTCAAATAATATGTTGCGTTGTGATTGAGTAAAGTGGATTTGAGTAAGTTTTCTTGTCCGAAAGGTTATTTCCGAGTCAGTATTTATGGAATTGTATGTAGTTGTGATGTCTATCGATGTGGTTGGGGTGCCTCGGGTGGTGATCCGGGCTCGATATTTAGTGATGTGATGCGGGTATTTTCACACTACGGTGTGGCTGTTGGTGACGGTGTTGTGATGCCGTCACCAGTTGTGGTGGAGTAGGCGGGATGATTATGATACGAGTTTTCGAAAGTGCATACCAGTTATACATAGATTGTTGTTTTGTTTGCTGTTGTTCTTTGTGAGTTTTGGTTGAACATGTAGACAGTTGTCTTGCTTATTGATGTTTTCTTTACCAGGTTAAGTTAAGAATGAGGTAGAGTATGATATGAAATAGAGTTGAATATGTTTTCGTTGTTGTCATGGTACAGTGATGTTCTATTGATGGGACACGGTTGTGAGAGGTTATTCTGATAATTTTGATCTTGTTCTAGATAAGGCTTTAGTAGACATGGTAATGGAAAATGATTCGTGGAACATTAGTTGTAATGATCTGAAAGCGGCAGGTAGTTCATACTCTTTTGTTGGGACAGTGAGTGTAGGGTGTTGGGGGAGTTAGTGTCATATTAAGTTATGTATGAGTTTTGCGGTAATGAAGGAAAGAACTTGAGGATCTAGTGTGAGTATAAGTAACGAGTGTGGATCGGGAGTTATGCTTCTGGAAGATAAGTGCTTTACATAGCGAGGTATGTTGGTTTGCAGTGATAATGGAGAGTTAGTATGGTGATTTTGCTACGAGCCTTATGGTATAGGTTAGGGGTGTGCAGATTGATTTGAAGTATGAGAACTGTTGAAGTAAGAGAGCCTTGAGAAATAGGAGTGATTATGGAAATGAAGTTATAGGCAGTTATCTTTGACATATGGTGGTGATGAGGATAATGAGATAATATAGCTAAGGGTTTAGTATTAGTGAGTTACGAGGACGTAACATTTGTCTTAAGAGGAGTAGGATGCAATAAAAGAGAGTTTCATGGTGGTGCATGCGGTAATATAATTGGAAGTAGAGTGTTAGTGTAGCGTAAAGGAGGGATTTGTTTTGTGGACAATACTTATAAAAGGCCATGGTCGTGCTTGTAGTAGTGTGATGCTTCAGAGTGTGGGAATATTTTATATAATGTTGACAGTTGGAGGATGATGTTATGAGTCTGAGTAAACTTCGAGGACGAAGTTCCTTTTAAGGGTGGTAGAATGTAACATTCCGTTTGATGTCTAGGAGTGTCTTGATTTTGGATTTGATAGTGGATGATATTATGGAGCTAGCAGTGTTAGTGGATGGTGGTTGGTTATGTATGAAGTTGGTGTCGTGAGAGATATATATGTGGTGGATACGATATCGTGAGTCATGTTAAGGAAGTAAACATAGTTGGTGGAGTGGGTGTTAAGAGTTCATGTTTTATGTTTGGTCGAGTTGTTGAGTTCTTAGTTATGTTGTTGTGTCTGGGTCGAGTTAGTATGGTTGTTTTTAGAGTATGGGTTGAACTTCGGGGGACGAAGTTCTTTTAAGGAGGAAGACCGTAATACTCCGTATTTATAAGTCTTGGGGTACTCTATCGAGTAGGCCTTACTCTGTCGAGTAAGGGTAAGTTGCGTTTTAGAAAAGTTTCTGACCTGTAGGGTACTCTATCAAGTAGCCTTAGGTACTCGATAGAGTAAGGGGGTACTCTATCAAGTAGCCTTAGGTACTCGATAGAGTAAGGGGGTACTCTATCAAGTAGCCTTGGGTACTCGATCGAGTAAGGGGGTACTCGATCGAGTACCTTGGGTACTGATCGAGTGTCCTGCTTTTACGGGGAGTTTTCTCGAGTTTTGTTAATTATGCGATTAAGGTATTTAAACATAGCCGTCATTGTTTTAAATCACTTTTACAAAACCTAAAACCCTGTTTAAGAGAGAAAGCAACAAGTCCATCTTCTTAATCGCATTCTTAGCAATTCCGGAGTTCGGACGGTCGGTTCTTGTCGTTGTTCGTGCACGTTGAGTTCCTTGCGTCGAGGGTAAGATCTATGTACCCTTTTTATTGTATTTCCTTTGATTTGGTTAAACCCTAATTTAGGGATTTGGGGGTTTTTGTGTAGATTGTGATTCGGTAGTGTTTGTATGTTTGTATGATAGGAGGAGGTTTTGTAGAAGAGCCTTTTTGATACAGCTGTAGATACCGTCTGCTTGTTGTGCTTTCCAGGTAGGATTTCCTACTCAGTATTAGTCCCATAATGGGATATTGGTGATGTGCTGTAGTTAGTTGTTTGATATGATGATTGTATTGTGTTTGTGGTTGTGATTGCTGTTGATGGTTCTCGAGATGCGTTCTCGGCTGAGTGGGGTCACTTGCGGGAGTGACTTCACGCCCTAGTTTCGCCCTTCGTGGAACCCGCCACGGAAGGGGATGTGCACATTAATGGGACAGGGTTATCGCTCGGTATGATGAGCGGGGCTTAGGTGGGAACGGCTGCGGTCCCCCATCGGTAATGGGTCCAAAGGGACGGTCGATATTGAGATGATGGGGATTGGTTGGTTGTGTGTGTGTGTGTGTGTGTGTGTGTGTGTGACACAGTTCAGCTGTCTGTTTGTCTTATTATTGATATATATATAAGTTGTGTGATTAATCGACCCGTTTAAATGTTTTAAAAACGTGGTGATCCATTCGGGGTGGTGAGCGATTGCTTAGCGGTATATCTTGGATACGCGTGGGATCTAGCTGGGATGGAGTCATCACATATCAGAGTCTTTAGTCTTCCGCTGTGTTTATTAGAACAGTTCCTTTCAGTTGGTTTATAGTTTGAGAACAGTTGTATTTTTCTTACAGTTGGTTTTGTAATGTAATCACTTAAACTTATTTAATAAAGTATGTTTCTTCATTGTCATATGATTATCATGCCTCGGGTAACCGAGATGGTAGCATCCTTATACCTGAGTGGTCCTGGTAAGGCACTTGGAGTATGGGGGTGTTACACTGAGTCAGTCCGAGAAAAAGGAAAGAGCACCTCCTTAATCTTGTCTTGAGTTACTCCCTTTGTAGCGGGAATAGTAGAGCAGTAATCAGTAAAGACCTCCATATGCTTCCTCGGGTCTTCATCCGCCACACCCCTATACAGATTTCTCTCCACCAGATTTATGTAAGACGGTCTGATATCAAAGGTGTTGCCGTCCTCAGTCTGGAGGTTGAAACCCTTGGGAATAGAAGATGCTTTAGGCTCCGAATGACTTGCAATGTTCGGCATCTTTACTGGTTGGTTAGCAAAAATGAGATTGTCTTCTTCTAAAGACTGGTCTTGTGCAAATAGAAAATGTTGTAGCTCGGGCTCGAAAGTACTCAAGTCTTCCTTTCGAAGTTCTCTTTGCAGACGGAGTCTATGCTTAAACAGTCTCTCTGGCTCAGAATCAGCTGAAACTAACTTCGATATGTTTGACCTGGGCATACACAACAGTGAAGGACATAAATGAGAGCTGTCTCAAGGAATAAAAATTCCCTGAGACGGATAAAAATAAACGAAAACAAAAACAGATAGGGCTATTGCCTCCCCGGCAATGGCGCCAAAATTTAACAGGCTAGTCGTGTACCTACCAAAAATAACCAACTGGCACTAACTAATATAGCTAGGGAAGTCGGGTCGATCTCCACAGGGAGGCAAGATATCTGTAAAAGGTCCGTCTATTTGGTCACAAATGGGGTTCTGAATTTGGTTTTCTAAACTAAAAAGGCTTAAGGGAAAGAGTAGTAAAGAAAGAGCAGTACAAGCAAGAAAATATGAATAAGAGTGATCAATAAAGAGGGAACATGTCGGGATTTTGGTTGACTATGGTAGTGTAATGACTCAACTGCAAATAGTCTAGATAATTTACTGTGAGACGGATGTTGAAAGGTCCTTCCGGTCCACTTTCTATCCTAGATTTTCACTAACTTAACTTCCGTCCTCATTAGGGTAGTCTGTTGTTCATAGCAGGTCTATTTAGTCCAATCTTCCGATCCAGGAATAAATTTAACCAGATGAAAGGGTAACTTAGAAGCGTGCACTCAACTAAGTCGGTATTATAATTAAATTGCCATGGGTACAGATTCTCACAAATAAGTCATCTAGCCTATTCGCTACATCGTCACATTTCTACCATAGATCCCCTAATCCCAACATGAATGAATTTAGCTACTCATGCTATTAATGTTGTCAAGATTAATAATAATGAAATAACTAATAGTAAACATGATGAAATAATAATGAAATTGCATAAATAAAACTTAGGGCAGAAATTAAGAGAATAAAACAAGAGAATTAAAGCAAACAAAGGAAAGATTAAGATTAAAAGGAGGAAAAGATTACAATAGCAAGAATTCCGGCGTAAAGAACAACAAGATCCGAGCAAAAATAATCCCAAAAGCAAAGTTACAGTGAATAGTTTAAGGGAAAGATTAAGAGAAGAGAAAGTGGCGTAATACCAATGTTAAGCAGTGTAAAACGTAATTAAAACCTAATTATTGAAAGCTTAAATAGAAAAACTAAGTCCATTAACTAAATAAGCAACACGGACTAATTAAATCCCTTAAAGACTCAAAACCTCCCGATCGAGTGGTTTGAGACAACTCGATCGAGGACTTCAGCAAGTAAACCACTCGATCGACCAAAAATGTTACTTGATCGAGTAAACCTGATTTCCAGCATTTTGATCGAGTAAAATAAATTACTCGATCGACCTCCTCAGCATGTGAAACCACTCGATCGACCAAGAAAAGCATTCGATCGAGTGTTCTTCCTCCAAAACAGCTTCAACTCGTTGCCGACGGCTTTGTTGACCATTCCTTCACGCATCCCAATGTAGTGCTCTCGCTCTAAAGTTTCCGTCTCCTCAAAATGCATGCAAAACAGGACGAAAGGGGTACGATTCCACTACTTTCAGGTTCATTCCTACAAAACGGACGAAACAAACCAAAGTAGCCATTTCGGGGCAAAATGCAATATAAAACAATACAAAAGTACATGGAAATACGTGCAAAAATAGGCTAAAAAGACTATATAAAATGCACGTATCATAAACAATTCACACATATCACACATGTAAGGTCAATCATGGTCAACAAACACAAGTCAACTAATATCAACCGCGAAACAAGGGTACATGCTCGATATTTGGTCAAATATCCACCAAAAAAAGGGTCAACGCAGTCCACTTGGTCGAGTGTAGGGGGGCACTCGGCCGAGTAGGCAACCACTCGGTCGAGTGTATGGTACACTCGGCCGAGTGTCACCTGGGGCAGAATGTTTTCATTCTCAACTCGGTTCCAAGCTTCCTATTTCATCACACAAACGATGATAAATCCCGATGGTGAATCATATACCCTTAAACAACCGAATCAAACACAATTATTGGCCTTATGGCCACCATTAGTACACAATTTAGATAAAGCATCCAAGGCATTCTACCAACACAAACCGACTATTTCATTACCGACAACTGCACCGTAGTGCGACACCCTAGTCACAACGGTAAACACAACACATTACTCTATCTCATGGACACGGTCTAGTCACTCATCACTCTCCAGAAATAGTAACAACATTGCCACTCACTTAAACACTATAACACAATCACGATGTACACAGTGGGCATTTTCATAATAACGTTTGGGAGGCAACTTTACAAATAAAGTCTATACTACCACTCTCAGGGTCGGAGTCCAACACAACCACCTTCACATATCATGCTTATGTACTTAGGTTAACGGTTACACTATGTATCACAAATGATCAAGTTTATCAACCATAAGACTGAATCCTTAAGTATCAAATGCCCACTCTTACTCTCATGACCCCAAATTAAAACTTGGTATTACCAATTTCACAATTATGTATACCCCGATTATTATAACTCAATTACTCCATATTTAGGTCACCTCACACGGATTCACTCGAAAATTACAACAATTCCTCATTGAATGTCGGTTACCACTTACTAAATGTCCAACTTATCTGTCATTCTAGTATTCTCTCGCTCTCGTATTCCAGATTCCTAAATTTTATCACCATTTATCCCAAATTTACACCATCCCTCAAGGCACATTTCACGTTCTCTACAGCTTTTACCAGCTCATGTCATCGTTCTCTCTCTTACCCTTGGTTCCTCAATTATTCCCTCATCATTCTACCAATCCAAATTCAGTCATATGATAGCTAAAATATTTGAGTCGTGCTCACAAGGTCACTCTCACATGTTCTCGATTGGTTTTTACTACCTATCAGTCTACACAACAACTAAATATCCTATTTTATTTGCCATACTCAAAACTTTACGTGGGCCAATCACCGTCCTAGTGTTCCCATATTCTTAAACTTGATGACTATGTCCAAAATCACTCGTCTTGCCGGAACATATGCCTAAAGCTAGGGTAAGAAAATACTATTTTGGGTCACACGCAAATCTATGCCCGGATATCCTGGGTTAACTCAACGGATAAGGATGATGAGAATTAAAACAATTCAGAACAGATATAAAAATATAGGAAATCAAACAACTTGGAGGGGATGGAAAGTCTATGGTCAAACAACAAGCGTTTGCATTTTTGTATGGAGTCGCCACCAATTTTTATGGGAAATTGGAACCGTTCGAATACCTCGTGTCATGTCCAGACACAAAGTAGAGACATGAACACTAAGCAATCGTTACCCTTAGCATTCTATGTCTAGAATGACTCTCGTGGATGCCAATGAACACGGGTGTTCACAGAGATCTGGAGTAAGGGGTGAGGGTACGTATTAGGAAGCTCTTTTGATCGAACACCTAATCCCGCCCGCCTCGATAGCGGCCTCTACTAATGATTAGGGAAGTTATTCGTACTTAATATATCGTCGATTATATGCATGCAATGCAACATCCAAGTTTTAATCCTAGCATGTGAGAATTAGGCTAAGTCGGTCGACATGTAATTAGCACACAATTGGGTCGAAGTAGGATTTAATGCTCATTTACATGTGAAAACATACAAGCAATAAAAGAAACACAATAATTATAAATTACAATAATGAAAATTACAATAATTACATTGGAATAGGCGATTTATGTCGAAAATACCTTTAAAACGGATAATTTGAGAAAAAGGATAAAAGAGAACGAATTACGACAAAACAGAAGGTGATAATACGGATAATAGTTAGTTAATATGTAAACTAATTACACTAGGTCAAGGCAGAAACGGAGTTCAGGGACAGAACTCAGCCAGGAATAGGCGCAGCAGAGCTGCGTCCTTTGGAATAGGCGCAGCAGACACTGCGTCTGTTCCTTGGCTCAGTTCTGGCTGTGAAGCCGTAATTGCAAGCCGTTAATGTTAATTGGTGAATTTAATGATTGATTGATGATATTTACTCGGATGAAAGTGATTAATAGGTTATTTAACATATGAATGGGTCATTAAAACAGTAAAACATGAGTAAGACGGAATTAAGCGAATTAATATAAGATGGATTAATTACAGGAGTGAAAAATATTAACAAACTAAACAAATTAAATCAATTAAGTTAAATATGACGGATTAATGATGAATATATGATGAATACGACAAATAACAGATGAAAACTATATCAAAGACAAATTCCAGAAACCCAATATTGAAGGAATTGAATCTCTATAACCCGGAATTGAATTTAATGACGAAAACCCGCAAATATTGGATTATAAGGGATTTAAGTCGGATTTGTGACGATTAAAACATGCTAATGATGATGATTAAATATACATGTGAATTATATGCTATCATGGTGAAGAATTAACAAACAAACGCAACCAAAGAAAGAAACTTGACGAGTAACAGAGGACGAACGAAGAAGAAAGGAAGCAGGAACTGCGGCAGCCTCACGAAGAGGCGCAGCAGGAACTGCGCTCCTTCGAAGAGGCGCAGCAGTTGCTGCGTCCTTTCTTGACGGTTATCTACTGGAAATCCGTAAAAAAGAGGTTTTAAAGCATGGTTTTAGAAATCGGTTTTAATGGTATTTTCGACATAAACCTTACATTTGATGATGATACAATAAATAAATACAATAAATAAAAGAGAGATTACACCCTCAGACTTACATGTTGACGAAACGAGAAGGACTAAGATATCGATTAGTGATGCTCGACGCGAATGCAAAGAAAGTGCCCTCGTAAGAGGAAAACAATTAAGTTAATTAAGTTGATTGGTGTGTAGTTGGTCAAATTGGTCGGTCATGCAAACGGGGAGGCTGGTACTCAGAAGGATCCGAGCTTACGTGGTCGAATGTTCAAGCACGTAGACGCCAAAAATTAAGAACAAAGGTCTAGAATGCAAAGGGAGAAGAGAAGGGCGGACACTCGCGTGAGAAATATGAGGAGCGAAGGCTCCTATTTATACTAATCACGTGGAGGAATTAGGGTTTCAGAGACTCTTTGGAAGTGAATCTCGGAAAGATATGAAAAAGATATGATAAATACGCAGAAAAGGACCTGGGAAGAGGCGCAGCTGCCACTGCGTCTCTTAGAAGAGGAGCAGCACCTGTTGCGTCTATTCCCAAGGGGTTTCCTCCTGCGGAAGAAAGATTTCCGTGTTTGAGTTATGGTAGGACGAAAATAATTCGGTTTTCCTTAATATCTTATGTGAATATTACGGGAAATTGTTTACTAAAAGATAAAATTTATGAAATATGGAATAGAAATATCCGGAACATTCCGAACATTCTCGACTCGGATTTAACTTATGAGAAAATGGAGACGGTTTTAGGCCCTGGACTCGAATGTACTCTAATTATCACAAACGACCGTATCGGCACGTAGATGACAACTAAGAGGTAGACATTAATATTTGAGCAATCACTTGACGATAATCTTACGAATTGTCACAAATCGTTCCGCGTACCAAACATGCGGCCCAATCATCACCGGGTGTTTGGCGAGGGGTGCAGAAACGAGGTGTCTACAAGTAGCACATTTGAAATATAATGAACTTTGAAAGACGATGCAATTTCAAGATTGAACTTTAGCACTTTACTAGCTTGTAAAATATTCTTTCTCATTATGCAATTTTACTCAAATTCACTTAAATGCGAAGTGTTATATTAAAACTTTAGTATAAAAGTCGTTTGTCTAAAATTTCTCGAAAACTTTAATACAAAAATAATCCGTCATAGGATGGTACATGTCACTATAGGCCAAATTCAAAGCATTATGAATTGATTAGTGCAAAACATAACTCAGAAAAATCCAAATATCCGGGTGGGTAGATCATTCATTCTCGAAAATAAAATTTTAAGACGGAAAATTTCTCATATATGACTTCACAAAATGTCAAAATCAAAGATTAGAGCAATAAGGAATAAAAGAAGTACGTCACGAGCGAAAAATCAAAGCTTATTTATATTTTTCACATTATTTTCGTGATTATTTGTCAACTTCAAGACGGAAAATTTTGATTCATACCATTTTATTACAAAATTCCAAGAATAATATTAGAGTCTACAACACTATTAAACCATACATGGGTAAAATCAAAAATTGTTCCCGTTTGTTCAAAATTTTAACCAAAACTGCAATGGAATATTCGTTTCTAAAACAATGTGCCGCACTACTAGGGATGATAGTAGTCTTTGTAAGATGATTAAGAACTAGTTCCAACTATGAAAATCAGAGATTGAGGCAACTTTTAAGATGGAATTTTCATATACAAGACAAAATCCGATATTAACATGAAGGTTAAGCCTTTCTTGTTAAATTTGACCCAACAACAAACATGAAAATCAGGTTATCGACTCAAAAGTACAAGTTCTAAGCTCATCCATGGCGGGGAAAAAAATTTATCGTAAAAATCTGATTTTTAACCACTCTATTGATATAGAAAATCAACCATTACTATTAAATTGAACAAAGTCATGCCATTAGTTGATAAAACTTAAATAAACACACACACACACACACACACACACACACATATATATATATATATATATATATATATATATATATATATATATATATATATATATATATATATATATATATAGAGATAGGTTCAGATGAGTCCCTAATTTTGGTTGAGTCCCTAAGTCTTATTCTTAGCCAATCATTTTCTGAGTGTAACTTTACTAGTTTATGAATGTAACTTTAGTCATTTATTGAGTTGTGAGTGTAATTTTAGTCTTTATGAGTGTAATTTTCACCTTTTAAGGTCATTGTGTATATGAAAATTTGAATTTATAAATTTGAATTTAGGTAATTTTAACAAAATTATATGTAACTTTATTGTTTTACGAATATAACTTTAGTGGTTTTAAGTGTAACTTTAGTCGTTTTAGGTGTAACTTTAGTCATATAGTGGTTTCTATGTATAAATTTGAATTTTTATACTTTTACAAGTATAACTGTACCCCTTTAAAGTGTAATTTTAGTCGTTGGAGTCGTAACTTTAGTCGTATAGTGGTATGATGTAAAAATTTGAATTAATATACTTTTTTTTATTGTAACTTAAGTCCTCTCAAATGTAACTTCTATCCTTCAAGTGTGTAACTTTAGTCTGAAGGTATAAATTTAGTCAATAAAGGTGTAATTTTATTGTCTTACGAGTGTAACTCTAGTCTTTGAATTTGTAACTTTAGTCCTCGAAAGTGTAACTTTTTACTAATAACTGTTCTTTCATCTACCACCACCATCTTACCACCTCCTACCCCAACCACCATTGCACCAACACCCTAGTCCCCCTACTACCTCCAAACCGTAACAATCAACAACACCACCAACCACTTATAATCTCAGATCTCAAAAAAAAAAGGGAGGCGGCAGACCCACGGCACCAACCACCGCCCCTCCATCTCATTTCTCGCACTCCCTTGCTCTTCGCCATACTGCCTTTGTCTCCAACACCCACACCACCTCCACGGGATCACCACCAATAGCACGACATCACCACCCCCAACAATAACATCAACACCAACACAAAAAAAAACCCAAATCTGAAAAAAGCTCACCATAAAAACGAGTTGATGTCGGAAAGGGTAGCATGGACTATGAGGGAGGCGGCATACGATGAGGACATGCGGTAGAGGAAGAGGAGGGAGAGGCGGCGGATGAGATAGGCGGCAGATCTGTGAAAAAAAAAAGAGAAGAAATGACGGTTGTGGGTTGGCTGTCGGTGAGTGGTGGTTCAAGGAGGGTGGTCGGCGTCATCTAGAGCGTTAGTGGTGGGTGGTGGCGGCACCAACAGGTGGGAGGTGGTGGCGGGTAAGATGGGAGAGAGGTTGAGGGAGAGTTTTTTTTTTGTTTTTTTTGGGTCAGAGAAAGTGGGTGAGTGAATGTGAGGGAGAGTTAGGGTTTGTCTAATTTAATCTTAGCCTTCCATTTTGTTTTAATCTTAGCCCTTCATCTTTCCCATCTAAGGGCCTAGATTAAGACTTATGGACTCAACCTAAAATGGTGGACTTACATGGTCGAAAGTTGGGAAAACGGGTCAAGAAGAGGCGGAATAGCAAAGTTTAATTCAAACAATCAGTCACAATATTAAAATTTTGAATATTTTTGAGACAAATCAATGTCGAAGTCACGAAGTTCGAGATAGACATGAAAAGATAAGGTAGAAAAAGCAAATTTTATGCGGAGTTATCAGCTACACAGGCCCACTCGGTCGAGTGCTCAGGACACTCGGTCGAGTGCAACTCCACTCGGTATAGTGACAGGTTACTCGATCGAGTGGAAACTTTCCAGAAGTTTTCCAATTTCTTAAATTTGCTCACTCGGTCGAGTGACAGGTCCACTCGGTCGAGTGAACTGTCCACTCGGTCGAGTGACTGGTCAACACGCTCGAGTACTACTCTACTCGATTGGGTTCTGGTCTCACACTCACTATCTATGGTATATCACTCCCAAAATCATTGATATTCTACCAACAATCATCACCATTCATGCATTAACAATGACAATTGCAAGCTCAATTAAGTATATGATGCTTACATGCCAAGATTTGGGACTATCGTCCCTCATATCAACACACATTAATCATATCTACGATATACTACTCACATAAGTCCATTTATCCATCCATCACATGTTATCATATTCTACATGAACGATACTATCATACGATAAACCTATTACGAGTCACAAAACATATGCGTTCATGCCACTTTGACTAATGATCATATGCCATGCCATATTCAAACATACATTAATACCATAACACATATGCATTCCTATTACGATTCACATAGCGATTCCCATACTCCTAACCACCCGCGTAGTGACCAACTGAGACGATAGGCACTAGCTTTGGCATGAGGGCGCCTACCTCCAAAACCAATCTCTTATGGTACTCATGCCGGGTTCATTTTACTCAGACTCTCCTAGATTCATTTTTGGGTTCATTGGTTTTAGATTCCAAAATCGTCGCTCTAATACCACTTTGTAACACCCCAACTATCCGACCAAGATAATTGGAACGTTACCATCTCGGTTTCCCGAGGTAGGGTTTCAAAACTCCAATCAAAGAACATTTTATTAATGTAAATGTTTAGTGAATTACATAAACGTAAACAAATGAATAAATAAAATACACCTCGTGACATATATACTTTTCTAGTCAACTAAACTCGTCTCGTGATATCATCAAGCTCGTCCCGTCTCCCACGTACTATCCAAACAACCTGAACATAACCTGCTCCCCATATGACCAAAAGGATATCATATGGATCGCACAGGCCACCCAAAAAGAGATAGGTGACAAAGATACAGACACAACAAACGTCAGTTTCAACAGATAAATAAAGTGTGACACGACTTGAGTGTGTGAACATACAACATGACTATGATATGAATAACATGATATCCAACAACCGCCACCACTGTACCGGGACACGCCTAGACATACCGACAATATCACTTGTACCGGGACACGCCCAGACATACCGTCAACCACACTGGTACCGGGACACGCCCAGATATACCGATAACCACAAACAGGTACCGGGACACGCCCAGACGTACCGGGTCTAGAAGCCAACCGGATCCCCTGCCAGACGTCGTATCTCAACCACACGAGTCCCTACAAACTCAAGTCATTAATGTGGACACCCCTATTGGAGTGGGAAAGCTCCAAGAGGTGACCCAAGCGGAAGATGGTCTTCCAACCGCCTTCCGTCTCCTCAACAACAACCAGCAGTCACAACCATCACACTATCCAATATACATGACAAGTATAATAAATGTAGATACCACACAATATGGTAATTACCGATTCACCCAATCATCTTAACCAATATCATGTTATAATGCAAATGACTAATCAATGCCGACTCACTTAACCATGTAAACATATTGAAACTGAGTAGGATTAACCTACCTTTTAGCAAATCCGCATAAGCAATCCGTCACACAAGCTAGGTCCGTCTCGTAAAACCGTCTCACAAAACACATTTCCTAAAATATGATAATAATACAAATACGTATAAATATACTCATCCAATCATACAAATACGTATACAAATAAGTATAAATAAACTAATCCAATACGTATTCAAATACATATAATTATACAAATCCAATATACCAACACGTATAATTATACGAATTAATACGTATACGACTCATAATTAAAATAAATAAAACATGTCTTAATTATACAAAAACTCGACTTAACCCAAAACCCCCACGACCACCGCTGCCACCGTGGACCACCACCATTGGCCACGGTGGCCACGGCCAGCCGTATCACCCACGGCCACCACCAAAGGCCGACACCACCAACACAACAATAAACACCAACAACACTAACAACACCGCCCTCCACACGAACAACTCAGCACCACCATGGCTGCCACCACCACCATGGTATTGCCCTTAACACGGTGGGTCAAAGGGTGGCCACCATGCCGACATCCACCACCCACCACGACCGCAACAAACAACAACAACAACCGCAACAAAACAATTACCAACACCCAGTCCGTACACCCTCCTTCTACCCCATATTCCGGCCACCACAGCCACCCTCACGGCCATCCACCACCACCACTCAACACCTATTGTAACACCCAGGATATTTAAGAACATTGTTGACCGTTAATGTTGACCAAATAGACCTTAGGGATGAATGGGTGAGGGATCAGACTCGTTTCATGAGGTTTATAGGATTACTTGCTCGACCTAGCTGAGGCTACTCGGCCGAGTATCACCCATACTCGACCGAGTAGAGCCTACTCGGCTGAGTACTCTTGTACTCGACCGAGTATGGCTGCTGTCGACACGTTAATATAAACGCAAGTTCGCGAGATTCATTTCATTTTCTCATTTCTTCGACAGTTCCTCTTTCTCTAACCCTAGCCTATCTCTACCGTATCACCCCACATCTTCACACTTTAATGAAATTAGCCTAAACCTCTACCATGGGAATGACGGGATTCGTTGAGAAAGGATGACGGAAGGGGTGGTCGTCTATGTCACCGTCGATGCGTAATGTAGGTAAGTTCCTGCTTTGTGTTTTTTTGAGTGATTCTTTGAGTATAGTTGCGTAATAGGAGATGGTTATCATTGTTAGGATGCTTATTGGAGTCGTGCGTGGCTGTAATTGGAAGTCTTGCATGCTTTGCGATGAGGTAGGGTTTCCCTACTCAGGTCACTGTTAATTGATTTAAGATTGTGATTGTATTGTGTATGATTGTTATCTGCTGATCATCGGAGTATTGGTGTAGTGGTGATGGTGGTGTTGTTGTGGTGTTATGATAGCTGTAAGGCTGTGTGTGTTGTGATGGTGATGGAGTCACTTACGGGAGTGACTTCACACCCTAGTTCGCCCTCCGTGGAACCCGCCACGGGAGGGGATGTGCACATTAAGGGACAGGAATTATTAGTCGCTCGTTGATGAGCTGGACTAGGTGGGATGGGCTGCGGTCACCCACTGGCGGCGAGGATTACCTGTTGCGATGGGTAATCTGGCAGGGCTATACCCCTCAGGGTGTAGTCGGTTACTGTGCGAGGTTATGAGACTGGGATAGAGGATGATCAGCTGTTTATATTGTTATACTGTCTTACATTTGATTAGTCAGTACTGACCTCGTTGTTGTTGTTTTGTGAAACCTGCGGTGATCCATTCGGGGATGGTGAGCAGTTGGCTTAGCAGGTATTGTTGATGATGGCGGCTAGGATTAGAGGGATCGAGTCATCACGCTACCAGTCTAGAGAGGCAGAGTCATGAGTGTTATAGTTGTACCTTTTATTATGAAGACGTTGTAATGAGTCGTACTAAATAAGATATATTAATGTTTACAATAGTTCTTTTATTGTCTAATTTGAGCTACCTCCTCGGGAAACCGAGATGGTGACACCGTCATACACTGGGATGGTCTTTGGTAAGGCATCCTGGCGTACGGGGGTGTTACAAAGTGGTATCAGAGCCGACGATTTTGGAACCTGAACCAATGAATCTAATGAATATAGGGTGTCAATTAAAATGAACCTGGTGTATGTACGTTGGGAGCCCCAGCCGATGCTAGATTTTGGGTGAGTAGGCGCCCTCATTTCAAAATCATGGCCCCATCGGACTTAAGCCAGACACGGGAAAAGGGTAGCTAGTGAGAGTCGTTGATTTCTTGGTGATGATTTGTTGTGTGTATCTACTATTAGGGTGATATGTGTTTGATGTATGTGCGGAAAAGTTGAAGTGATCGATGGAATTGTTGCAATGTGCGATCGGTGATAAGTTAGCCTATTTGTTTCACGATGAATGTGTTGTGTGTTGAATTGCTACGTTGCAAATGTGATTATGGTGTATATCTGGTGATTTAATGGAATTAGAGATTATGTGACATAAGAGTTAAACCTTGCAGGTACTGTCATTAGATTGTTGAGTATGCTATAAGGATAGAATATAATAGTTTCATGGCAAAGTGAGGAATGAAGGTAGGAGTGATGATTATTCCGATGATGGATGTGATGTTGTTATGTGTTTATGTGGTAGAAATCAGCTTTAATAGTGACGAGCCGGATGCACGGAACTTCGAACGATATTATTTGATTTTGCAGGAACAATGAAAAGTTACGACTTCTTCTTTATTTTCGGAAAAATCGACCGAGTAGATGAGTGTACTCGACCGAGTAGACCATACTCGGCCGAGTATCAAGCTACACAACCGAGTGCCCGGTTTGTGAGAATAATAATCGCTTCTGTTCTTCAAAACTCGATCGAGTAAGAAAGGTACTCGACCGAGTAGTGTACACTCGGCCGAGTATCCTAAATACTCGACCGCGTAGTCGACACTCGGCCGAGTATTCACAATACCCGACCGAGTAATGCTGTAGCAGGTCGTATGCGGGTTATACAAAAACCCTATTTTCGTTCCTTTCTTCCTTATTTCCGCCTCCCATCTTTCTTTTCCTTCTCTCTAAAAACTCCATATCCTACCTCCCTCAAGCTTTTGGGTAAAACTTGGGTATTCTACTTGTTCTTGCTTGCCTTAAAACAGTTTAAGGTAAGGTTTTAACTCAATTTTCTCACTTGTTTTCAAAGTTATGGTATAATAACATGCTATATTTCGATTTCCTTGCTAAAACAATTGAAATTTAGTCTTTAATTTGTTGATTCTTGGATTCAACTGTATACCAATCTTGTGTATGCCTTGATTGATTAAGTTCATGGTTTAAAACTCAATTTCTGAAATCTAGGGTTAGTAAAAACGAATTGTTTCTGAAATCTTCTGGTTGTTGATTATTATTCCTTAATTTGAAACAAATTAAAGCTTGTAACCATATAAATTGTAAGATAATTAGTGATTTTCTGATAATTTGTCTTAAAAGAATGGTTCTAAAATCAATATACAACTGAAAACAGTCCGTCTTTTGCGCTAAGAAATTTTGTGTCAATCCCCTGTTAAAGAATTGTTCTCTTGCAGTATGGTGAAAACCAGAGGCTTACCCAACAAAAGAATTCGTGCTAATGTTCAGCTTGAGACTGGTCGGTCCCAAAGATCAACCGTAGTTCCGGTGGAGGCACATCCAACGGTAATATTCTCTGATTTCAATCATCGTAAGGCTTTTGTGGCTCTTATGCGTCGTCCTTTTCGCCCCACCCGTTGTGTTAACCCTGGTATCCTTGAGACTTTGGGGATCAAGGAGGACATATTTCATATTTTCAAGATTTTGGGCATGGAGGGGTTGTATCATCTGAGAAAGAAATCCTACCCCCACTTGACCTTAGAGTTTTTGAGCTCTTTTGTTTATGATAAGAAGGAAAAGACTGTCTCTTTTCGTCTCATGAATGAGGATCATGAGCTTACCCTGGACGAGTTGGCTGACCATTTTGGTTTAGAGGCCGAGGAGGATGATTACCTTAGTGATGTGGCCAAGAATAGTGGTGCACCCCTTTACCTTCCATATTTGATCGGTAGACCGCCCCTAGTGCCGATGCCATGCATATTAATGATGTTCAAACGTTTCCCTTCGTATGTTTATGAGGATGTTGACCTGTTTGTTATACTCGAGAGATGATGTGAGCAAGCTTAATTCTCATGAGGTCATGTTACTTATGTCTTACCTCAACCTACACCGTCAGAAACCATTCTACTACAGTGCCCCTGGTGTAGTGTGCTCTAGTCTTGAGCGCATGGCACAGTCCGACACATTGCCTGCGGGGCCATAGTGACCCGCCTAGCTCAGCGCCTGACAGATTTTGAGGCCCCACCTCCTGAGAGGAATGAGTATGTAGAGATTGTGCCTACCATGGACGCTCAGTACTGGTGTCAGAACCGATGGTTGAGGAAGATGGATGACGGGTCGTATGCCTGGAGAGTGAGGGGAACTATGTGGATGGTGCTTCCGGACCCAGCTCATCTCCTTGTTGTTGATCATTTGGCTGAGTGGGAGACTTGTGGCGTTCCTAGACCTGAGCCCCAGTCCTACCTGATTGACCCGCGGATTCTCTTAGACTTACCTGAGCCGGTCACCGTGCCTGAGGGACAGCAGCAGGCACCTCCCCCACCTCGGGAGCGTCGCGGAGTGAGGCAGTCTAGAGCAGACCCGGTTGTACCTGAGCCTTCTTACTCTACTCCTGACTCCTATCCTTGCTACCCTTACCAGTATTCGCCCTACCCCACAGTGCATGACCCCAGGATGCAGCCGCATGAATTGGTTGAGCGGATCTCCTCTACTTTGGTGCTCCGCAACCTACATGAGATGACCCTTAACCAGGGCATAGGGACACAGTTAGCACAGCCTGTCTGGTGGAGGGGACCGGGGGTGGATACGGGAGTATTTCACAGCTATGGGGTTGACCGAGTTCTTCGGAGACCTCCGGAGGAGACCGAGTTTGGCTACCTCGCGGGACCGTGGGGAGCCAACTCGGCATCGATTAGGAGGGGACTACTCAGCAGCAGCAACAGGCTTTCCAGGAGCAGGGAGTTCAGGTGCAGGTACTTCTGGCGCAGGTGGTGATGATGACATGGAGGAGGGTCCTCGTTATTGATCTTATGTTGTTAGATTATTTAGTTTGATTTCTTTGATGTTGGACTTACTTGGTTGTGATGGATTTGTTTGGATTGTGTCGGATTTATTACTTCTTCTTTGGATGTTGCTTTCGGAATTTGGTTTTTTCCGTTGGATGACTGTATTTGGCCATAAGGCCGTTATTTACTTAATTATCGTATGGATATGTGTTGAATGTCGTTTAGGTTAGGAATTAGTTGTGCTTAATATTGCTGCGAAGAATTTTATGCAGGTTGATTGTGAATGCTCTAGGTAATGTCGTTAAAACGCCCTCTGGTTGTGATAACTCGACCGAGCATAGTCACTACTCGACCGAGTAGAGCTTACTCGGCCGAGTATACAAATATACTCGACCGAGTAGAGCTTACTCGACCGAGTAGCCTTTCATACTCGGCCGAATATTGCGGAAACAGGGAGCTAATGGGAATTAGCTAGGTGAACTACACAGGTTATATGATAATTGTATGAAAGAGTTGTTAGTACCTTATTTTGTTATTTTATACTATAACATGCTCCACAGATGGATTATGATCGTATCACGGATACGTGATTGTTGGAATAAGCTACGAATTGGTGAATGTTTCGTTATATAACATTGCTTGGTTACCAGAAACTTAAGTGGTTTAGGGGAGGAAGACCCGAATCACTAAATTATATGAAAGGTAGCACCATACACAGCCAGCGTGGTAATTGTAATAAGTTTTATACGGATATATGTTTTGATTACAGTGATAATGGCCTCAACAAGTTACGCATAAGACTGCTATTCTTCATTAATTATATTTATATTGTTATACATTACTTGGTTGCTGAAATATTTTTGTCTTTATAAGTCACAAGTGTGTAATGTCATAAAGTGAGATATGCTACAAGAGTCTATGAGTAATGTCACCGTCATGAGGTACATATTAGCTTTGGGCACGGGAAGTGGTTAGTGGTGAACTTCGGGGACGAAGTTCCTTTAAGAGGGGAAGAGTAATGTCGTGGAATTACGTATTTAATTATGTGAAATATGTATTTAGTTATACCTATGATTTTGGAATCACATGTATGTTAGGCATGTTAGCATTCGGAATTTACGTTCATGTTTCCTTTAAGCTGTAGCCATGTTGTATTCAAGTAATATGAAGGTTATACTGTGCACGGGTGTCTCAACTCAATTTTTATGATAATTGATATAAGTGTACAGATCGTGGTGGTTCACATTTGTGTGTGGTTTGCATTTGTATATTGCTATGTTTGTATGGTTGAGTGATGTTTAGAGTATTGCTTCGCATTTGTGTATGGTTGATAGTAGTTGTGTTGTGTTTGGCAAAAGAATGCATGTGAGTTCATTAATTTCCGTAAGAGTATGTTAAGGTTGGTGATTAGTATTGTTTGGAGGAATAGCTGTGATAGGTGATTATTTGTTTGAGTAAGATGGTAGGATGGTAATGTCAGGATGATGTAAATTTGTACACCTTGGTGTGGGTGGTTATGTCACGGTGCGTAAACCTGAGGAGAGGGTCATGCGGGCTGAACTTCGGGGACGAAGTTCTTTTTAAGGGGGGAAGATTGTAACACCCAGGATATTTAAGAACATTGTTGACCGTTAATGTTGACCAAACAGACCTTAGGGATGAATGGATGAGGGATCAGACTCGTTTCATGAGGTTTATAGGATTACTTGCTCGAACTAGCTGAGGCTACTCGGCCGAGTATCACCCATACTCGACCGAGTAGAGCCTACTCGGCCGAGTACTCTTGTACTCGACCGAGTATGGCTGCTGTCGACACGAAACGCAAGTTCGCGAGATTCATTTCATTTTCTCATTTCTTCGACAGTTCCTCTTTCTCTAACCCTAGCCTATCTCTACCCTATCACCCCACATCTTCACACTTTAATGAAATTAGCCTAAACCTCTACCATGGGAATGACGGGATTCGCCGAGAAAGGATGACGGAAGGGGTGGTCGTCTATGTCACCGTCGATGCGTAATGTAGGTAAGTTCCTGCTTTGTGTTCTTTTGAGTGATTATTTGAGTATAGTTGCGTAATAGAAGATGGTTATCATTGTTAGGATGCTTATTGGAGTCGTGTGTGGCTGTAATTGGAAGTCTTGCATGCTTTGTGATGAGGTAGGATTTCCCTACTCAGTTCACTGTTAATTGATTTAAGATTGTGATTGTATTGTGTATGATTGTTATCTGCTGATCATCGGAGTATTGGTGTAGTGGTGATGGTAGTGTTGTTGTGGTGTTGTGACAGCTGTAAGGCTGTGTGTGTTGTGATGGTGGTGGAGTCACTTGCGGGAGTGACTTCACACCCTAGTTCGCCCTCCGTGGAACCCGCCACGGGAGGGGATGTGCACATTAAGTTATAAGGATTATTAGTCGCTCGTTGATGAGCTGGACTAGGTGGGATGGGCTGCGGTCACCCACTGGCGGCGAGGATTACCTGTTGCGATGGGTAATCTGGCAGGGCTATACCCCTCAGGGTGTAGTCGGTTACTGTGCGAGGTCATGAGACTGGGATAGAGGATGATCAGCTGTTTATATTGTTATACTGTCTTACATTTGATTAGTCAGTACTGACCCCGTTGTTGTTGTTTTGTGAAACCTGCGGTGATCCATTCGGGGATGGTGAGCAGTTGGCTTAGCAGGTATTGTTGATGATGGCGGCTAGGATTGGAGGGATCGAGTCATCACGCTACCAGTCTAGAGAGGCAGAGTCATGAGTGTTATAGTTGTACCTTTTATTATAAAGACGTTGTAATGAGTCGTACTGTATAAGATATATTAATGTTTACAATAGTTCTTTTATTGTCTAATTTGAGCTACCTCCTCGGAAAACCGAGATGGTGACACCGTCATACACTGGGATGGTCCTTGGTAAGGCATCCTGGCGTACGGGGGTGTTACACCTATCACCACCCTTGACCTAGATCTGCCCATACCCAGACCCAAACCAATCCGCAACCCCTTCAAAACCCACGCCCTAACCCGCGACACACAAGCCCCCAAAACCCATATTTCATCTCGGTCAAACGTCCATATACACGGTCAACGGTGGTCAAGACACGGGTCAAAGATGAGTCAGGGTCAAGGCGGGTCAATGGTCTTAATTAAATAATATAAAGGCTAGTATACGACGGTTTACCTTAAGATCTTGAGGCGAGGTGACGGAATCTCCTTTTTCTCTCTTTCTCTCTTCTCTCTTTAGTTTGTGGATTTTGTTGAGATTTTGTGTGGATAAGGGTAGGGTGGATAAGATGAGGGAGTATATGTATAATGGTAGGAGTAAGTATATACATATACATACATGTATATTATTATTATTATTATTATTATTATTATATTATTATTATTATTATTCCGTCTCAAGCCTAACTCGCTAAATATAATAAAATATTATTACTATATAATTATTAAATACGGAGTATTACACTTTTTGTTGTAGGAACTCGCTTCAGCCAACAAAAGCACAACTGTATGTGATCTCTAAAGGGTTGTCTTTCCCCAAACACCTTCCCCGTACCAAGGTACTGCTCAACTCTTTTCTAATCATTCCAATAATGCTCTTTTTGGTTTTAAGAATGATGAAGTAAAGCAAATGGCATGCTAAAATTTGTGCACTTCTGGTATTGTGGAGTACGAGTCCGTTAATGCAATATGCGAGTCTGTGATACATTTTTAAATTTTAGTTATGGGTCATCCGGAATAAATTTCTCCGTGTGTATCCAAACCTCCTTACCTTGTCATTAGCTAAGCTCCTATGTTTTGAGACTACGTAGTCTTATAAAAAACTTTGGTTTCAGTGATGCGACGTCGTGTGATATCAGATAGTGTTAATCTCATTGGCGATAGTTTGACCAAGGAACTCGAGAGGTTTCTTTCCTCCTTGCTAAGAATCTACTAAAAGGCTATGTAGAATGTGGAAGAGATGAAACTATATGGCAAGACTGTATGAGTAATATAGTTTATTTTTTGCAGCGTATGGTTGTAATTATTTTGAATTGTTTGGTGAGTACGATACCATGAAAATTTTTTTGTACACCTTCCTCATTGCCATGAAACAGAAACAGAGGGGCTTGTGTGGCAATTGGGTATCAAGAGTGTTTGAGAAATATTTTGATGATCCGTCTCTTAATCATTTGTTTACCTTTCTAATTCTTTGTAGGGAGTATTTTTAATAAAAGGTAAGCTAATGATTAGGAAGGAGGAAGAAGTGTGACAAATCTTTTGATAGTTTATAGTGGACCCTTTTCTTCGACAATTAGTGGGCTCAAGGAAATTTGTAATAATCTTTTGATTCTTACTACTCTAAACTCATCCTATGGCTAACCTTTTTAGACTCCCTATGCATTACACATCATAAGTACTGTTGGATGAAGCTGATTCGGCTCATCATACAAGCCAAAAATAGCTTTAATGTGGTTCGTATAGGCATATCATTTTGCCATTGGGTACTTTCTTTGCAAAAAATCTCTGATTGTGCATTGTAATGACGACCATATATGTCATGACATCTCAACATCTCCTAGAAAGTAGTATTGTGGTTTGTGAAATGCTCAATTGAAAGTTTATAGAAAATTCTTTAATTTCATTGTTGATCCTCCTAGCTAATTTTTTTGAGATTTAATTTCTATCTCCGCTTACACTGGTTACTTTGTGGACATATTGGTGAGGGAGTCTTGAAATGAAACGAAAATTTTCCGTCTTTTGATTTGTCAATTAACTATTCTAGAATTATGACATTTGAACTATCTCTCTAATTGTCTGTTAGTCGATCTATTAAATTTTACTATTTTCCAATGGCTTTAGTTGCTCAATAGCCATGTTATTTAGCCTCTTGAACCTGTCTGTTAGTCGATCTATTAAATTTTACTATTTTCCAATGGCTTTAGTTGCTCAATAGCCATGTTATTTAGCCTCTTGAACCTGACCTATGCTCAATAGCCATGTTATTTAGCCTCTTGAACCTGACCTATGCTCAATAACCATGTTGCTTGGCATCTTGAACCTGACCTATGCTCAATAACATATACTTCCTCCATTCAACTTCACTCTACCACATTCCATTTTCTACACTATTCACAACTTAACATTCAATTTTAATTTTCTCTCAAAATATAAGTGGAAATATATTCATGTGGGATCTTGTTTGATTCGTCTTTACGAGTGTATTAAAAATATCCAACTTTTACAATTTTTGCAAATACGTAGCTAACGATATTTACTGCGTAAAACACGCGTTGGCAAACGTGAAAAAGTAAAGTGGTAGAGTGGAGTTGAATGGAGGAAGTACCAAGTACGTGCTTAGATAACTATGAGTCATTCGGTATTTCAGTTGCTTAAATATACTCAAAAGACATCGTATCAACATTATCTTTTTTTTTTTTTTTTTTTTTTTTGCTGTCAAAAAAAAAAAAACATTATCTTTTTTGGCTTTTATAATCATGATGATAATTCTAAATGACCATTTACTAAGCTGTTTGAATAAAATAACTACTGGTAATTAACAATTGGTCTCCCTTGTGACGGGTTACCATTTGTGGCGGATATTTTGTGAGATAAAATAGTAACAAAATGGGTTAGTGGAGAAAGGGGACCACATGAATAGTGTTGCAGAGAGAGAAAAAGTGGGTACTTTGTGAGGTAAAATGGTATCCGTCACTCAAGAGTGGCGGATATGTGACGTTACAAACAAGAATTTGTATATAATTAAATATTTATATATGATGCAGGCTTTGGGGTTGAATATTTCATGGACATGAATGAGCTTCACAAATTCTCATTATAGACGGACACTATCCGTCTAACGTATAGACGGATACCATTTTCCCTCACAAAATACCCATTTATCATAAAGTGGGAAGCACATGGGGGTGCCCCACCTTGTCCCCTCTACCCATTTTATTAGAGGTCTTTACCCGTTTATTCGCCCCACCCGTCTATATCAAGACTTATTGAATGAGCTTTTTGAATTCCATATTCGTCTAGGAAAGTCAAAGTACTATTTAAGTGAGTTATTTCAATTGAGTCACTACTGACAATGTTATAATATTTTAAATTGGTGAATAAGTATGGATTCGAGCTTTCAGAACGTGGCTTGTATTAGAGATTTACACCTGGACAGTGGTAGAGCAATTCTTATACCATACACCCAGGTGTATGGTACTTCCTACTCCCAATATTAATAAAAAAAAGAAAAAAAAAAGTTCTCACTACTTAACTGTTATCACTTTCCATAAACTCTTTCTTTCTCCTGTTTCAAACTACGTCTTCCTTTTCTATTAAAAAGTTCTTGCATAAAATTTAATTTTTCATCCAAGTAATGATTTTGTAATCTTGATTCGAGTTTTGATTAATTAAATAATAACTTATCAGGTATGTGTTAAAATTATTTCGTGTTTTGATTAATTAAATTCTAATTTATCGCGTTTGTGTTGAAATTACATTAAACCCTAAAATTTGTATAATACCGTAAATTAAATTGAATTTTT
Organism: Silene latifolia; assembly: GCF_048544455.1. NCBI lineage: Eukaryota > Viridiplantae > Streptophyta > Magnoliopsida > Caryophyllales > Caryophyllaceae > Silene > Silene latifolia. Next base: position 174,948,682 of record NC_133538.1, read on the forward strand.
ATGTTTTATCTCTCATAATTTATGATTAAATTTGTGATTTCGAGTGTGATATTCATCATATGACACTATCATATTCACTCAGAATTTAGTGAATATGATAATTTAATTTGATGAATATGTCTTATTAAGTGTGATATTCATCACAAGTCACTATTATATTCATTTTGATTTCAGTGAATATGATAATATAAGGGTACGAAATACAAATAAAAGGGTACGAAAGATTGGTCTCTCAATAACTTAGTGAGAGACCGTCTCTCCTAAGTTTTAGTGTTTGATGAATATGTAGTATTTAGTGTGATATTTACCCTATGATACTATTATATTCACGTTGTGTTAAATGAATATGATACTGTAATTTGATGAACGTGTGTTATGTAATGTGATATTCATGTTACGACACTGTTATATTCACTTTGAATTTAGTGAATTTCGGTCTAATTTGATGATTATGAACTGTAAATTTGATAAAACCTCGAATAAAAATAGATGAAAGAAAACTACAAATTTAATAAATTAAATAGGATTTTAAATTTTGATAAATTGAGTAATTTAAAAAAGAAAAAAAAGGTACTTTGAGAGATGTAGTGGGTAGTTTTTTTGTTTTTTTTGTCTTTGTTTGTTTTTTTTTTTTTATTTTTTTTTTTACCCATAACTACCATGGGTGTATCTTACTCCCTACTCCTGGGAGTAGGATATAATTTACCGTGGTAGAGATGCTAACGTACATAACAAGAGAAAAGAGACAGGACATCTGTCTCGTGAAAGCAAGTCCATACGTCGGAGAGATGCTTGAAAGAGTGATGCATACTCCCTCCATTCAACTCCACATTACAAGTTTCTCTTTTGTACACTATTTACAAGTGAACATTCAATGTTAATTTTCTCTCGATATATAAGTGAAAATATATTCATGTGAGATCTTATTTGATTCGTCTTTAGGAGCACATTAAGAATATCTAACTTTTATAATTTTTGCAAATACGTAGCTAAAGATATTTATCGCGTAAAACACGCGTTGGCAAACGTGAAAAAGCAAACTTGTAACGTGTAGTTGAATGGAGGGAGTATAAAGATACAATAGGTCTTGGTATAGACGGATAGGGCGAACAGATGGGTAAAGACCTCTAATAAAATGGGTAGAGGGGACAAGGTGGGGCACCCCCATGTGCTTCCCACTTTATGACAAATGGGTATTTTGTGAGGAGAAATGGTATCCGTTTATACGTATAGACGGATAGTGTTCGTCTATAATGAGAATTTGTGATAAAGATAAGGTATCATTTTTACCCTTTTAACTAGTTTTATGTCCGTGCAAAAATTGCACGGTCTACATTGATAAAATTTGTTGAATATATATTTTATTGTCAGAAAATCCACGATTAGGTATTATATTATGACATTTAAAATTTTTGATTATCTCATATTTTTAATTTAAGAGAATGTAAAAATTGGTAAACGAAATGTGTCGCAGACTATTTTTAACCCGTATCCTAACTATTATTTGACCTCTATTCACTTTTACCCGTATTTATCCTAACATGGTTAATCTGTTTAACGTAATCTAAATTAACCCGACTTGCATAATCAAAATGCAACCATAATGAATTGATTAAGCTCGTTTACAGGCGACTTGATATGAATCAATATAAAAAAAAAGTAATATCAGAAGTAACCATATAATAATAAACGTGGAATCCAAATTGTTCGATCTAGCCCGAGTATCGCCGTTTTAAGGTCACTGGGTCAAGTAATAAGAACCAGTCAAAGTAAAAGATTTAGATTTATCTTACTCCGTATATACTAAAATGAGATGGATACTTACCCGTTTTAATGTTAAAGCCGGATACTTTTATTTTAAGGGAGTCTAATTGGAGACAAACCTAACACCATACATAAAATACAAATTGCATGAATATGGTTCAAATAGTAATTGTATATTACTTAGAATAGATTAAAAGTAATGTTAATTAATACATGGCTTAGTCAACATTTCTAATATGGGTTAAACCTGCATTTTATTTATCCGAAAAAATTATAAACCCAATTATTTGACCCATAACCTCCCATATTCATAAGTTATGTAACTCATAACTCTCCAATCTCCATGTATCCACATTCTTCGTAAAATTTGCTGTCTAAAAGTGTAAAACATATAACCCTACCACAGCCAAAATCCCGCCGCCTTATATTTCACCTGCTTCTCATTACACTTCCGTCTCACCTAAACACTATCGCCTCTTCAAGATTATTGGTGCGCCAGTTGAACTTTTAATCTCGCAGTTCTACTCTCTCTCTCTCCTTCGTAAAATTTTTTTGGCCATATTTTTCAGGTTCAATAATTTTTTTATTTTTTTATCAAAATAATTCTGATTTTTTCTTATTTAACGAATTTTAACAATTAATTTTGTTCTTTCTAACCATTAATTTGAAATCTCGAAAATTTCTGAAAACTTACTTTATTTTCAAGTTTTTTTTTTTTTTTTTTTTTTTTCGATTTCGATAATTTTAACGAATAAATATAATTTTCTAAACCTTTATTTCCTCATTTCTATATCATTTCATTCACATTATTTCACTAAGGTTTGAATACATATCGTATTTAATGTTATCTTATTATGTCTTACTAATTTGATTAGAAAGAAAAATTAGGTTGTTTCTGAGTTTTACTGTATTTATTAATCCAGTTAATTAATGAGTTTATCTTAATAAGAACAAGTTTGAATTATATTTTTTTTAAAAACATTTCTTACTATTTTGTGTTCTTTAATATATTTGTATTTAAGAGACTTATATTTTTCCGATTTTTCGATTTTTTTCCTCAAAGTACGATGAACTCAGTTCTGCACTCTTGAAAAAGAGAAAAACAGAAATGCAAAATAAAATGAAGTATAGGAGAGAGAGTAATTAAATAGTTACAATGATTATGGAGGCCCTACCTAAAAACAAGTGTGTTCAATTTCATCAGCCAATGAAAAGCCAAGAAAAAACCTAACTTTTATATTAGATAGATTTCACCTCTTGGTTGTCCGATGCTTTCATTCATGTCCCCTCATGTTTGTACTTGCTCAATTCTGTATGAAATTTTATTTCTGGCTTCCATCATTTATGATTGATGTGATCGTATTCCTTCTCTTTTGACATGGACTAATATTACAGACTTACAGCTCCTTGAAAATATATATTCGTCATGTTTTCTAGCATGTACCTGTCATGAAAAGGACCTCTTTTGTGGTGTCACAATTGGAAGCTGCTTAACTGCTTGGTTTACAATGTTATATTTGGCAGAATGTAATTCCTTGGTAGCTGAACAAACTAGCACCGAACTGTTTATTTTGAGGTTCAGTTGAAGGATTTTACCCTCAAAAAAGTATTTTGAACCAGGCTGGAGTAGGTGTATGACATTGTTGAATGTATACCTTCTAGAAGTAGATTCCGAGCTTCTTGCTATCATAATAATCACCCGTAGTATTATGCAGAACAAAATGAGTGTTTTGATTGATCTTCGTTTATGCTATTGTTTTGTTGTTTGTTAGCATGATTCTGGTGATCATGAGTGGGATACTTTAAGAAGTTTAGGAAATGGCATGAGAGGAATGAGGAAAGGCACAATGGCAGGGACAGTGGAAAGCACAGTGAAAGAGATAGAGATAAGAATAGGAATAGGGACCAAGAAAGGAGTCTAATTGAGGTCGCGATCATCGCACAGGTCATCATATGGATATGAGTGATAGAAGTATCGTCAAAGAGATATAGAGGATGCAGATCGATGCCTTATCACGGAGGTAGAAGCCGGGGCCGTTACAGATAAGAAAACCACTACCTGTTGGTCATGTCTTTAATCTTCTTAAACAAAGATTTGTAGGCATGGGTTTAAAGCCTTTCCATTCCCATCATAACGAACCGGGAGATTATGGAGAATGCAAGTAAAAGGTTGTGCGTAACGATGACGTGATTGTAGCTCCGATACACCAGTCATATTTTTTTTAGAGAGAAATTTAGAGAGAAATTAAAGAGTAAATGTTTGATAATTTAGATTTTGACCTAAAACATTATGAAGACATATTTATAGAATTATTTTGGTTAAATTGAATATTATTGGTCAAACTGAATATTTATTAAAGTTCTGATAACGGTTACAAGAAACCCGTATCTATAACATAACAACGGGTACCACAAACCGTTGCTGGTGCTAATTTAGTAACGGTTTTCAAAATGCCGTTTTCTTAAACTGGTAACAGTTGTCTAACAACCGTTGATAAGAGCGATTTTATAATGAGCTTTTGGAAACCGTTAGCAAAGCCGTTTCATGAGCGGGGGGGCTAAGCGCCTCCTGCCTTAGTAGCTGATTATGCCTTTTAGTAATTGGCCCCTCTTAAACGTTTTTGATAACGGTTTGTTAAACAACCATTGTCACATTATAATAAGAACGGTTTTCGACGGAAACCGTTATTCTTATTAGCGTGGTCTAGGTTTCCACCAATATTTTGAAAACGGTAATCTAAGTGTCGTTATTAAATGCATTAAACCGTTGTGATACGCTCCTTATTGATTGCCAGATTTGGCGTAGTGTTAGCTGCTTGAGTCGACACAATTAGCTAGTCGATTTGATACGCCTTGACCTAGATCGGAAGATTGGAAGGGGTGAGATTTGCAGTGAACATTAGGACATTCTAATGAGGGCGGAAGCTAAGTTAGTAATGTTTTAGGGCGAATAGCGGACCAGAAGGACCTTTTTAATACCCTTCAGACCGAGTTCAAGCTGACCTTTGATGTTAGATTTGATCTCTAGAAAACCATGGTGAACCGACTGTCCTAGCTGTTTCTCTCTCTCTGGTAATTTCTTTAGATTTATTGCTTGTGTCTTTATTGTTTCTCTTCTCTTTTTCTCCGTAGTTTAGAATCAACAATCAACCCCCCAAGAAACGGCTACTTAGGCAGACTTAGTTTAGCTTACATTATTCCCATCTCCCTGTGGATTCGATACCCGACTGCCTCTACTACATTTTATAGAGACTGGTTGGTTTTATTTTTGATAGGGTTGCAACATCCGTGTCACGTATCCTGTACGTTTTCCGAGGCTTCACTCTTCTTTTCAGTTTGCATTTCCTTTCCCTATTTTTGAGTACAATGAGGGCATTGTACGGTTTGGTTTGGGAAGGGTATATGCATCCATATCTATGTCTGCATCCTGTTTTTATTGCATTTCAGTTTGCACATTTATTTTTGCATGCATTGTTTATTTTAAATTTCAACAATTTAAAAATCTCATAAAAATTAAATTAAAAAAATTTAGAAGTATAAAAAAAATCCACATCTATTTTTGTATATAGGTTAAGTCGAAACGGTATATTTCAATGATGAAATTGCACTGCATTTAGTCCTTTCACTTAAGCCTTGCATTAAACTAATAGTCTTTAGCATTGTCTTATTGCATAGTCTACGAGTTTGTGTTAAAATTTAGCTGAACGAATAGACTTGACCTGAAATTTTGGCAACCTACTCATATTTTCTAAGATTTTAGAGCCTTACAACTGGTGTCATCCATGTCCAGTTTCATGTATGATTGTGAGTAGTTACTCCTTGCATAGCATGTAATATCTAATACATAAGTATGAAATTCAATTGCTTATTGCCTGCATACATTCGGGTTAGTGGTCGGTGTCACATGCAGGGAGATGCTTACATTCCCTTTTCTTGCATTTTTACCCATTAATTCCACATTTAGCCAAATTTGCCTTTTTGACCCCTTAACTACATCCAAATATAGCCTGCCTTGTCAAGCTAGTTTAGTGATTGTTTTTGTGGTATATTGTTTATTGTGCTTAATTTAGTTTGCATTGAAAGACGGGAGTTGGTAGTTATGGAGAAGGAGAGTTGGAAAAAAAAAAAAAAAAAAAAGAATGTGAGAAAAATGAAAAAAAAAAACAGAAAAAGAAAAGAAAAAAAATGGAAAAAAGTTTGAATAATATCGGTTTTACTCCTATACTATCATTTTATCTCATGAGGAGTTGTTGATATTTTGGTTGAGTGAGTTGTTTGCCAAATAAAGGCATTTGTGCTTAATTTTGATGGTTTTGAAGCGGGATGTTGTATTATTGGTTTTTGTTTAGGTTACTAGCTTGGCTTATACCTTCATATTCCCAAAATGTTTTGCCCCTTCTTACCCATTATCTCACTTTTCCAAATTTTTGTAAGCACTCGGCTGTGACGGGACCTTGTTTGGTTGGAATGTATGTGTACGGTAGCTAGAATTGTCTATCATACTAGATTGCATGCATGTTTATGTCGGACGTAGTCTAAGTGATCGACTATACTTTTCTTCCTCTCTTACATATACTTTCTTACTCTTTGCTTCATGAGAGAAGAGTGACTCGTGAGAGTCCATTTTTAAAGGTCTTGCAAGGTCGACGATTCAGCTTTATCATAAACATCTTATAATTCGTTTGCATTTGACAATTTTTGCTATGGGTGTTAGTTTGCTTGCATTAAATTGGTTTAATTGGACGATTTGTAGCTAGATCTGAGTTTTTATTCCTTTCCATTAGTTAGTTGTATATAGTTTGCTTGGGGACAAGCAAAAGTTTGGTTTGGGGAGCTTTGATGCGTGCATTTTATATAGTCTTTTTGAGCCTTATTTGCACGCATTTCTATGTGTTTTACGTAGTGTTATGCTAAAAATGTCCCTCGAATCGCGTACTTTGGTTTACTTTGTCTTATTGGCAGTAATGTACCAAAGAAGATGGAATTGAGCCTTTTACTGTCCCTTTAACATGCCTATAGGAGATGAGTAGATTTGGAGCGGAAATACTTCTGCCTTGGGATGCGTGAAGACGTCTTGGAAGCTAAATCAACGAGCTATGTGCTGTTTTCAGTGGCAGGTAACTCGATCGAGAGCTTTGTTGGCCTATATGCTCGATCAAGATCTTTTTGATGATGAAGACTACTCGATCGAACTCCTGCTATGTTCGATAAAGTAGTGGCTTTTTGGTGTTCCTCGATCGAGTAGTTTTTATACTCGATCGAGAGGGTTTTGATGGAAGTTGTTCGATCGAGTAGATTCAAAGTGCTCGATCGATCAGTCTGTGACCTAACGCGAGATTTTCCTGCGTAAACTTATTAACTTATTGTTTAAGTTATCACATTAGGTTAATAAATATCTCCCCTATAAAAAGGAGAGGCTTAATTAGGTTTAGGGATCTTGAATCTTTTAATTAATCATTTTAATTAGTCTTTAGTTTTTAGACTCTTGTTCGACGTTTTCCGCGCTAATTCTTGGATCTTTGATGCGTGCATTTTATATAGGTATTTCGTTTTTCATTTGCACGTATTTCTATGCATTTTGTGTAGTGTTTAGCTACAAATGTCCCCCGAATAGGCTACTTTGGTTTGTCTTATATTATTTGTAGGTATGAACCTGAAAGGAGCATAATCAAGCTTAAAACATATCCCTATGCATTCATTTAGGAGATGAGTTGAGTCGGAGCTTGGAAACTACTAATTGTGATGCGCAAAGAAGTAAGATAGCTAGGCGAGCAAAGGAAGAACTTCAAATTACTAGTGCCTACTTTAAAGAGCCATATCTCGAGTTAGACCATATATTTTCAGGTGATTCAAATTGGAGACGAAAGCTTGTCCTCTTAGCTTTCCAACGCCACTGGAAACGCTCTGTTTTCCCAAGTAACGAAGAAATGACAACCGTTTGAAGTTCAGTGCCCGAAGCAGGAATTATGCGCTGGAAACCACTCGATCGAGTAGAATAGTGTTCGATCGAGTAGTTTAAGTCCTCGATCGAATGGCTTATTTTATATAGTGTTTGATCGAGTACCTAAAGTACTTGATCGAGAGGTTTTAGCTTGGATTTGTTCGATAGAGTGATATAAAAGTCATCGATCGAGTATTTAGCTATTATACACGGGTTTCTTAATTCGTGTTAGGTTTATTTTATGCTAATAATTACTTCCCTATACAAAGAAAGTCGTCATTAGGTTAATAATGATCTCATACACTCAAAAACACTCTTTTTTTTTTCTATTAACTGCTGCTAGTTTGCTCTTGCCTCTCTTTACTCCGGATCTTAACCTGTAATTCTCTCTTTACTCTCTTTAATTTACAATGGTTATTATTTCTTCATCTCTTGTTCTTGCTTTATTTATATTTATGCGTAGCTAGTTTCCTAATGCTAGGATTAGGGGAGTCATGGTAGTATAACAATGATGCGATAGTCGGTTAGGAGATTTAATGTGAGAATTGTTTCATTAACAATTTAATTTTAATCGTTTGGTTGAATGCATGCAATTGAACTAGTTAATCTGGTTAAGTTCAATCCTAGATCGGAATATTGGAATGAATAGACCTGTTATGGCAATAGGCTAAACTAGTGAGGGCGGAAGCTAAGCTAGTTGTATTTTAGGGCGGATAGCGGACCGGAAGGACCTTTCCTTTACCCTTCCCACATTAGATCGACTGACCTACCTTTAGCTGACTTGCGCATCTATCATGATAACCCGACATCCTGGCATATTTCTTTCTATTTGATTTCTCTCTTACTTTATACCTTGCCTTGCCTTCATTAGTTTAGTAACAACACTCAAACCCCCAAATTGTGACTGTAGACAGATTAAATTGACAAGTAGATAGTGACCGCCTCCCTGTGGAGATCGACCCTACTTACCGCTGACTTCTGTTAGTAGTACTTAGGTATTTATTTTGGTACTAAACGACGGTATCAAATTTTGGCGCCGTTGCCGGGGAGGCAACTATTTTATTTACTTGTTTCTTTTTGTCTGTCTTTAGCCTCAAGAAATTTATTCCTTGAGGCAGTTCTCATCTTTTTCTCAAGTGTTGTTTTGATAGACCCTAAAGGTCCTATCTAGACAGTTCTAGGTAAAATATCATCTAAGGGAAGGCTTGAGTACCTTTGATCTTCCACCTATGTTCCATCCTATGGCGCAACAGGTGGTTTATTGTGAGAGATGTGGTGCTGCTGTGCACAATGCCATTATTTGTTTGACAGGGAACGACGAAGACTATGCGTTTAGGAAGCGTAGACAAGCTAGTCATTCCATTGCATATGTGCCGCCACATCCGTTTCAACAACGAGGCTATCAAAAGCCTCCATTCGTTTGGCCACCGCAACAACAAGCTCCTTCTCCTGATAAACAGAAAGAAGCGATTGCTGAAGTGAAATCTTTGATTAAGACACTTGCATTTAAACTACAAGAAGATGATAGATATAAGGAAGCTCAATTTAATGAGCGAGAGTCTCAAATAGCTCGGTTAGCAGCTGAGTCGAACATTAGGCACTCAGAGAAGGTACATGCTACCTACACCGATATCAGTCTTTCTCATGAAGGACCTGGATTGCCTATTGACAACAATAATATGTATGACTCGGAATACGAAGATCTATCTGAAAACGAAGCATTTCTTGAAGATTTCTGCACTGTACAGCGACATACACTCGATCGAACTAGTCACAGTGTTCGATCGAGTGCATTATTCGAGGAAGTGTTCGATCGAGCAGAAACTACCACTCGATCGAACTATATTTATGAGGAAGACCTCGATCGAGCAGATCATGATGTTCGATCGAGTAATATTCAGGAGGAGAGTCTTCGATCGAGTACACTCTTTGCTCGATTGAACATATTGGCCACGGAGAGCATTGATATGTCATCTTGGTTCGTTTTGGATGACGATTTTGATGAAGATAATGGTTATGGTGAATCTCCCATTTGGAAAGCGGACCTAGATGCTCTTGAAGCTGCGATATATGGGAGAGAACTCACCAAGGAAGGGAATGAGAAGGTATCTGAGTCAGTGGCTATTCCTAGCGCGGAAGAGGTAATGTATTCTTTTATCAATGATTCCGACGTTAGGAGCGACCAACCTGAGGTAATTAACGATAATTTTATTAATATTGGTATAAATCGTATACTACCTCATATGACTTATGCTTTATATTTCAATATTCTATCCCCTCCTGGTTGGACGAATAAGTTAACAATTTTTCACCATACTTGTCATCAGAAATTCGTTAAGCTAAGACGGTACCTTAGATTTCTTTTAAATGCTCCTAAGCTCTCTTATTTTCCACCGACGGTTAATTTGAGCTTTTATATTCCGCCCGTAGCTGGAGGGCAGAATTATTTTGTGGATAAATTTGGGAGCTGTCATAGGAAATTTGTTAGGCTTAAACGGATGCACATTTCAATTTACTATATTATTATTCTATTATGATGCTACTTACAGTTTTGTGTAGCACATGCGCAGTTATTTGATCGGCTGCTGCGTGCTTTGAGTTGTTTTGACTAGGCTCAATTGGAAAGGCTGGCTGAAGAAAAGATGGTCGAGCTCGGACCTGTCTGAAACTAGCGCTGTCCGGGAGGCAACCCGGAGTTTAATTTTTAGTTCATTTTCGAACATTTTAGTTTTGTTGTGTGTGTAATAAATGGTTTTCAAACCATAGACAGTGAAGGATTTAGGCTTGGTTTTTGGTCGACATTTGTCTGCAGGTACCTCTCGATCGAGCACTCTTTTTACTCGATCGAGTGCTTGACTCCTTCGATCGACCACTTTTGCAGCCTAATGTACTCGATCGAGTACTTAATCTTTTCGATCGAGCACTAAGTTCGCCTGTTTTCTTCGCTTCCAGTGATGCTGTTAAGCAGCTGTTTGTGACCTCTCATGTTGCTGGCTGGTTTGGGGAGGTCCCTACTTCGCGTAATCTTGTAAGTTTTCTACAGCTTCACTCTTCTTTTTAGTTTGCATTTCCCTTCCCTGTTTTTGAGTACAATGAGGGCATTGTACGATTTGGTTTGGGGAGGTTATGCATCCATATCTGTGTCTGCATGTTGTTTTTATTGCATTTCAGTTATCACGTTTAATTTATGTATGCATTGTTGTTTATTTTTATAAAATTCAAAAATCTCATAAAAATTATAAAATCTATGAATTTTTTTTAAAAAAAAAATTTCACATTTAAAAAAAATTTCACGTGTACTTTTGCATATAGGTCGAGTCGAAACGGTAGATTTCAATGATAATATTGCACCATAATTTGTCCTTTTGCTTAAGCCTTGCATAAATTAATATCTTTTAGCTTTGTCTTCTGCATATCTACGAGTTTATGTTAAAATTTAGCTGAACGAATAGACTTGACCTGAAATTTTGGTAAATGACTTATAATTTCTAAGATTTAGAGCCTTATCAACTGGTGTCATTTGTGACCGGTTTCATGTAGGATTGTGAGTAGTATACTCCTTGCATAACATGTTCATTAATTTGCACGTATATGAAATTCAATTGCTTTTTGCCTGCATACATTCGGGTTAGTGGTTGGTGTCACATGCAGGGTGGTGCTTACATTCCCCTTTTCTTTCATTTTCACCCATTAAACTCCACATTTAGCCAAATTTGCCTTTTTACCCTTAACTACATCCAAAATTTAGCCTGCCTTGTCAAGCTAGTTTAGTGTATGTTTTTGCGATATATAATTTATCGTGCCGAGTTTGGGTTGTATTATTTTGATTTGGAGTTGGTAATTTATGAAGGAGAAGAAGGATGAAAAAAGGAAGTTGAAAAGAAAAAATAATTCGAAAAAAAAAGAAAAGAAAAGAAAAAAGCCGTAAAAAAAGAAGAAAGAAAAAGAATGAAAAAATGATGAAAAAAGAATTTGTTTGATGAGACGGTTTCACTCCTATGCTTTATTTATATCTATTGAGGAGTTATTGTCTGGTTGAGTGAGTTTGTGTGCCAAATGAAGGGCACTTGTGCTTAATTTTATTGGAGTAAGAATCGGATTTGTTTAGTATGGTTTCGTTAGGTAGCTAGCTTGACTATTACCTCACAATTCCATAAATGTTTTGCCTTTTTCTTACCCTTTGCCTCACTAAACCATACTTTGTAAGCCCTCGGCTGTGACAGACCTTGTTTGGTTGGAATGTATGTATGGTAGTTAGAATTGTCTATCATATTAGTTGCATGCATGTTTATGTGGGTCGTAGTTTAGGTGAGCGACTATATTTCTTTCTCTCTTACACCCATATGCTTACCCTTTGCTTAATGAGAGAAGAGTGACCCGTGAGAGTCCATCATCAAAGGTCTTGCAAGGTCGACGGTTCAGCTTTGTTATAAACATCTTACAACTCGTTTGCATTTGACTGTTTTGCTATAAGTGTTAGTTTGCTGCATTAGATTGGTTTAGGTGGACGATTTGTAGCTAGCTCTGAGCTTTACTCCGTTCCATTAGTTTTGCATATAGTTTGCTTGGGGACAAGCAAAGGTTTGGTTTGGGGAGATTTGATGCGTGCATTTTATATAGGTATTTCGTACTTTATTTGCACGCATTTCTATGCATTTTGTGTAGTGTTTAGCTACAAATGTCCCCCGAATAGGCTACTTTGGTTTCTCTTGTATTATTTGCAGGTATGAACTGGAAAGGAGTATAATCAAGCTTAAAATATGTCCTTATGCATTCATTTAGGAGATGAGTTGAGTCAGAGCTTGGAAACTACTAATTGTGATGCGCAAAGAAGTAAGATAGCTAGGCGAGTAAAGGAAGAACTTCAAATTACTAGTGCCTAGTTTGAAGAGACATATCTCGAGTTCTATAATGGATTTTCAGGTGATTCTAATTGGATATGAAAGCTTGTCCTCTTAGCTTTTCAATGTCACCGGAAACGCTCTGTTTTCCCAAGTAACGAAGAAATGGCAGCCGTTTGAAGTTCAGTGCGCGAAGCAGGAATTATGCGCTGGAAACTACTCGATCGAGTAGAATAGTGTTCGATCGAGTAGTTTAAGTCCTCGATCGAATGGCTTATTTTAGATAGTGTTCGATCGAGTACCTAAAGTACTCGATCAAGAGGTTTTAGCTTGGATTTGTTCGATCGAGTGTTATAAAAGTCCTTGATCGAGTATTTAGCTATTATACACGGGTTTCTTAATTCGTGTTAGGTTTATTTTATGCTAATAATTACTTCCCTATATAAACAAAGTCTTCATTAGGTTAATAATGATCTCATACACTTAAAAACACTGTTTTTTCTCTCTTAACTGCTGCTACTTTGCTCTTGTCTCTCTTTACTCCGGATCTTAACCTGTAATTCTCTCTTTACTCTCTTTAATTTGCAATGGTTATTATTTCTTCATCTCTTGTTCTTGCTTTATTTATATTTATGCGTAGCTAATTCCCTAATGCTAGTATTAGGGGAGTCATGGTAGTATAACAATGATGCGATAGTTGGTTAGGAGATTTAATTTGAGAATTGTTTTATTAACAATTTAATTTTAATCGTTTGGTTGAATGCAAGCAATTGAACTAGTTAATCTGGTTAAGTTCAATCCTAGATCGTAAGATTGGAATGAATAGACCTGTTATGGCAATAGACTACACTAGTGAGGGCGGAAGCTAAGCTAGTTGTATTTTAGGGCGGATAGCGAACCGGAAGGACCTTTCCTTTACCCTTCTCACATTAGATCGACTGACCTATCTTTAGCTGACTTGCGCATCTATCATGATAACCCGACATCCTGGCATATTTCTTTCTATTTGATTTCTCTCTTACTTCATACCTTGCCTTGCCTTCATTAGTTTAGTAACAACACTCAAACCCCCAAATTATGACCGTAGACAGATTGAACTGACAAGTAGATAGTGACCGCCTTCCTTTAGAGATCGACCCTACTTACCGCTGACTTCTGTTAGTAGTACTTAGGTATTTATTTTTGGTACTAAAAGACGGTATCAATCTTCAATTGTGTAATTCCTTTCTCTCTTTAATTCATAGTATTATTTCCTTTTGCAAACATTTAATTCTCTTGTCTGTTATTTCATCTTCATACCATGTTTAGTATAGTTTTATCTATTGTTGTTAGTTTTATTGTCGTTATGAGTAGCTAAGGGGGTGTTTGGTTGGGAAGTTTGGAATGGAATTGAATGGATTCTACTCATTCTAGTGTTTTGTTGGGGTATTTTGGAATGGAGTTAGAATCATGATGGATTCTCATTCCACCCAAACCCCTTGGAATCCCATTACCCACCTCCTCCCCATGGATTCAAACTCCATTCCTTCATGTTTATTATTCTAATGAACCAAACATGTTTTGGAAGATATGGAATTGGAACCCCATACTCCTATGGTTTCTCATTCCAATCCATTCCATTCCTAAGTAGTGAACCAAACGAACCCTAAATTCCTTTGTGCTAGGACATAGGGGAGCCATGGTAATTAAGGAAATTAAGATTAGGTGATTAGGCTAGGCTGAATTAGGTTTGTGTTTTTAATCACCTCATTTAACAGCAATTAGCTGCTTGAGTGGACACATTTAGCTAGTTGATTTGGTACACCTTGACCTAGATCGGAAGATTGGAAGGGGTATGACCTGCAGTGAACATTAGGACACTCTAATGCGGGCGGAACCTAAGTTAGTAATGTTTTAGGTCGAATAGCGGACAGGAAGGACTTTTTCACTACCCTGCAAACCGAGTTTATGCCAACCTTTGACCCTAGATTGGATCCCTAGAAAACCATGGTGAACCGACAATCCTAGCATTTCTCTCTCTTATTTGATCACATCTTACTTTTACAACGATTTTAGTTTATCTATTGCTTTTACTTTTTATTTCAGTTTAGTAATTCAAACAAACAAACAACCCTGTGATATCGATAGACCGAGTTAGACAAGTAGACTACAAGCAGCCTCCCTATGGAATACGATATCCGACTTACTTATGCTACATTAGTTAGAGCTAGTTAGGTTTATTTTTAATAGGGTTACGACAGCCGTGTCACTATCTATGCCCTGACTCCGTCACAAATTACATCTATAGCTCGCGCCATGTCCGTTTTGTTGACACCACATATCCCTTTTCCACTCCTCCTCTTACGTCCTCCACTACCCCTCTGCCCACCTCTGATTAATGGTGTTAAGTCACCATTCCCCTTATCCCAGCCGTCTCCGAGCAGCCACCATCACTTACCCCTCCTTTTACACCTCCACATACGTCCCCTCCTGCCTCTCCTCTATCTCCCGAGGTCACTCCCCCTGCCACATCTCCCACATCCGTACACTCCTCACCAACTCACCAGTCTACCCCGCCACCACCACCACCACGACCACCACCACCACCATATCCTAATGCCACCCGTGCATCCCATATCATATTCAAGCCCATTGACCGTCTCAATTTATCCGCACAACTTCAGTCCACTGAACCTAAAACCACCAAACAAGCTCTTATTGACCCGACTTGGAGAGCTGCTATGGATGCTCAATATACAGCTCTTCAATCCAATGGCACATGGGAACTTGTATCCTCCTCTCCCGACCAAAATATCGTGGGTTATAAATGGATTTTTCGCACCAAATACAACCCCGATGGTACTATTCACAAACACAAAGCCAGACTTGTGGCCAAAGGCTTCCACCAACGACCATGCCTTAATTATAATGAGACCTTTAGCCCCGTAATCAAGCCAGCCACGGTCCGATTGCTACTTAGCCTCGCCGTCACCAAGAACTGGCCGCTTTGTCAACTTGATATTAAGGACGCCTTCCTTCAAGGCACTCTCACAGATACAGTTTACATGGCCCAGCCTCCGGGCTTTGTTGACCCTACTAAACCGACACATGTATGCCGTCTTCGCAAAGCCATTTATTGTCTTAAACAGGCTCCGCGAGCATGGTATACTGAGCTTTAGTCTTCCCTTCTTAGCGCTAGCTTAAAAACTCTATCTCTGATACTTCACTATTTATTCTCCATGGATCTTATGCATTGTTTATTCTTGTATACGTAGATGATATCATTGTTACAGGTTCTTGTCAAGCTCGTGTCAACTCCTTTATTACCTCTTTTGCCAGTCGTTTCTCGCTCAAGGATCTCGGACTTCTGTCATACTTCCTCGGTGTTGAAGTACAACCATGCTCGTAAGGGCTCTTCCTCACCCAACAAAAGTATACAACCGACCTCCTCTCTCGTGCAAATATAGCTGATGCTAAACCCTCCACAACCCCCATGGATGCCACCATCAAATTGAGCCTCCGTGATGCTCCTTGACATGACAATCCCACTGAATACCGAGCACTTGTTGGTGGCCTCTAATATCTCTCGCTCACTCGTCCTAACATTGCCTTTGCCGCGAGTAAACTTTCCCAATTTATGCTTCAACCCACGGTGCTTCACTGGGCTGCTTTTAAGCGTTTACTCCGCTATCTTGATGGCACTACCTCTCATGGTATCACCATTCACCATGATTCTCCTCCGAGTCTCCATGCCTAATCCGACTCTGATTGGGCTGGTGATCAAGATAACCTCACATCCACGGCTTCCTACATTGTTTATCTTGGTCGCACACCGCTCTCTTGGAGCCCTAAAAAGCAACGCATAGTTGGTCGTTCCTCCACTGAAGCTGAGTACCGTGCTATTGCCAATGCAACTGCTGAGCTTGCCTGGCTCGTTCACTTGTTAACTGAGCTTCGAGTGGTGCTCTCTGCTGCCCCTGCTATCTACTGCGACAATATTGGTGCTACTAATCTTAGCGCTAATCCCATCTTTCATTCAAGTATGAAACACGTTACATTAGACTATCACTTTATTCGGGAACGTGTTCAGTCAAGTTTTGTGCGTGTTGTTCCGGTTGCTAATGATGATCAACTCGTTGACGCCCTTACCAAAGCACTTCATCGACCATGTTTTGCTATGCTTATGTCCAAGATCGGCCTCTTATCCCGGCCGTCCGTCTTGCGGGGGGATGTTAGAGAATAATTAGTCTCCTCTAATTATTCTATAATTATCTTGTGAATATTTTTTTTTTATATGTAATATTGTAGTCAAAGTAGCTCCCCTATCCTTGCCCCTTTTATCTCACAAGATCTCTTGTATTTAGGAAACTAATTATGCTCATATTTCTAGCTAATCATGTATAAGAAGGATGCTTTGTATTCATTGTAACTCAACTCATTATCAATATAATTCACAGGTGTGAGGAGGAGGTTCGGCGAGTCGTGCCTCGGGTATAAGAGCAAGTGATGCTAGAGCTAAACCTGTGAGGTTGCAGCTCTTTTGAACAATTATGCAGGCGCGTGAGGATAAGAGAAGGTGGAGATACGGATGTTGATGTATAACCCAAGTGCAAAAATTGCAACAAACTACATCATGTGGAAGCATGATGTTTTGACCTTATAGGTTATTCTAAAGGTTAGCATGAGTGGTCCACGGAACGGGGAAGAAGTATTGCTCCGATCTATAATGGAGGTCGCGGTTATGAAAGTTCTTTTGAAAGACCTACGGCTACGTACTAGTGTAACGCGAGTTGATGAAGAAAACATAGAGCATAAATAATTGTTGGTCAATGTGTGGCCAGGGAGCAATAATATGCTTATGTTAACCATGCCAAGGGTTCTTCTTCGACCATACGTATGACTAGATCTGGCAAATGGGACATTCGGGTTGGGTTCGAGTTGGATCATATCGAGTCGGGTTATTTTCGGGTCAATAACTTATTGGGTCATTTTTGGGTCGGGTCACTTCGGATCGGGTCGTTCTGGGTCGGGTCAAGCTGGGTCATTTGGGTCATGATTTTGCCTTAATGAGGTTATTTCGAGTCATTTTGGGTCAATCAGGTCATTTTGGGTCACTTAAGTCGGGTCACTTTCGGCCAGGTCAGTTTTGGGTCGGGTCTATCGGGTCACTTTCGGGTGATACAATTCGGGTCATTTTCGGGTCTCGGGTTAATCTTATCGGGTCGGATCATTCGGGTCGGGCTAGCTTTGCCAGGTCTATTAAACAAGTGGTCAGGGGTTCGATTCCTGACTCTTGCGAATGAAAAAGCCAAACTTGGGAGGGGTCAACCCATTAAATTGCCTTCAGTACCCCGAAGGAGATTGCCCCAGCTGTCGGTAGGGGATACTCCTGATCAACACCAAAAAAAAAAAAAAAAAACTATTAGACTCATATGTGACCTATCATATGACGGGTTGCTACGAGTTATTAACTGAAACACGAATTAACATTTTTAGTAGATCGAATAGAACGAAAAGACAAAATTTCACCTAGAATAAAATCACTCAATAAAACAGTTTAAGAAGTTTTACCTTTAATGGTGCTAATTGATACTCTAATGGTGTAGATCGTGAATGAGAAACAAGAATGCGAGGACACCCACGAGGTCGAGCCACAAATCTAGGTCAAGCCACAAATCTTAGATGAAGATGAAGATTTTAGGGGTTTTCTTGGGGAGAAAGTATGCACTCTCCCCTCAATTATATTATTTTCATTATTATTACTATTATATTATTATACTATTATTATTATTATTATTATTATTATTATTATTATTATTATTATTATTATTATTATTATTATTATTATTATTATTTTGTTCTTAATGTAACACCCCACGTTAATTGAAGAGATCTAGTGATAGGCTTAAATGACTAGTGCTTAAAGGGATTGAAAGTACTACTCATATCAATAAAGTTCACTTTCTTTTATGGTCATTCATGCAAAAGAACTCCAGGAGGTTCCCAGGATGCGCATGAGTGAGGACAAAATGCACTATAAAGAACTCGTGTTGATCTGTGGGCCATGTACACAACCTAGTGAGCTATCATAAGTAACCGCTCCCGACCCGGTTTGGGCGGGGGTGTTAGAAGTGGTATCAGAGCAACCCTGCGACCTTGTGGTGATGGGAGGCAGTGGTTATACGCTCCTGGAGGCAGTTGTTATACGCTCCATTGTGATCACCCATATAGCGGGGAGGATTCTGGGTTAGCGGTTATGCTCCCAGGTGCGACGAGGACGTTGCGTTTTTCAAGTGGGGGTGATTGTAACACCCCACGTTAATTGAAGAGGTCTAGTGATAGGTTTAAATGACTAGTGCTTACAGGATTGAAAGTACTACTCATATCAACAAAGTGCACCTTCTTTTATGGTCATCCATGCAAAAGAAATCCAAAGGTAAGCGTGCTTGGCTGGAAGTAGTCTTAGGATGGGTGATCTCCTGGTAAGGTTCCCAGGATGCGCATGAGTGAGGACAAAATGCGCTATAAAGGACCCGTGTTGATCTATGGGCCATGTACACAGCCTGGTGAGCTATCATAAGTAACCGCTCCCGACCCGGTTTGGGCCGGGGTGTTACACTTAATATTTAAATTTATCATATTTTATATTGTTATGATTAATATTGTTTTGGTATGTAAGTACTTATATTAATTACAATCAACCAAATACAATTTTCATTTTAGTTACAAAACTAACAAGTTATGGAATGACATTACAAATTAATGATTTAAAAAAAAAATAAAGGCTCCATAGCCATGTTCATCTCCTTCTTCCTGCAAGCATGAATAAATTTGATCTTCAATCTATCGCATAATACTTTCAAGTCTGGGAAACCGCCTATACAAGTCTACAATTGCTCCTAGCAATTCATAAATGATTTATCAAGGCTTGAATTCCGGCAGCATACACTTGCTTTCTAATTAACCTTCTCACTCTTCTTCTTAGCCACCACTAGTCCACTACAAATAGCCACCACTAGTCGGAATCTTAAACACACTAGCATAGGATTCCGCATCACCATAAAACAAGGAGTTAAGATGGAATTAAGACAAAATCCTAAAACCCCACGACCCCGATCAGGGTGTGGTGTCCCCGATCGGGGTTAGCCCTTTTTATGCTATTTACGTTACTCCCTTGTTCTCATATAAAGAGTGTTGATCAAATCGTAATCAAATCGTAAGAAAGGAATATTCGAGACATAAGAAAGCTTAAGAATTCAAAGGAAGAAAAGAAATGGCTCGCAGGTAAATTCGGAGTCATACAAATCAAATCGTAATCGAAAATAAAATACAGTTACGAAAATAGAATACAAAAATGGCGGGTGTTACAACCTCCCCCACTAAAAAAAGTTTCGTCCTCGAAACTGAAAGTAAAAAAAACATTACTTAAAATTTCAAAGACTTTCTTTTAAAACCTCTCAAAACAATTTTTTTAAACCAGCTTTCATAATCGAAGTATTAGAAACTTCTTGTCTCATCTCATGGACCGAAAGAGTGCCTGTCGTGAACAAGAATTCTATCGTCTAAGATAAAAGCAAGTCAACGATTGAAAAATCATTTCAAAACCATACATTTGTGAGTAGCGAACCGGTCATTAGACGTCTTTAATGACAAGTCGTAGTATTCAACCAATGTCAAAATCCAAAAGTAGATGTGCAAATTTTACTTAAAACCTTTGGACAAATCGAATTCATAAATACAACGTAACTTTTGAAAGTTTTAGAAGCATCCAAACAAAATTATTCGAAACAATTCCGAAATACTTTCAAACGAGTTTTAAAAACATTTCAAGTAAGACAAAATTTAGATACTAACCAAGAGTAAAACGAAAATAGAAGTTTTAACACTTTAAAATCATAAATTTCCAAGATAAGCAAAACTTTGGAGTCAAACCTTGTATAAAATAGAAATATTCGACGAAAAAGGTTAATGGTAAAAGTTTTCAAACTTAAGCCAAGGTTAAGGTAGTAACAGATGCTCAGGTGAAGAAGTGTGAAGGAGAGATTCAAGGGCTATACAAAGCTCTCTCAAGGATTACACAAGAGGTTAAAGATCTCAAGATCCTTGGTACGACTCCTCTATGGAACCCAAGCTTTTTCGAGCTATTTCCATTGAAAACAACACCAAGGTTATTAAACTCAGGCAACTAAGTTGTCAAGCTTAGAATTTCCAAACTTCCTAGTCTACATTCTCCAAGATTATCGATTAACACAATTTCCATCTCAAATCCTTATATAACTGATCATCCTCTCAAAACATCATGGTAAAAATCCACCAAGTACTTCAACATCCAATCTTACTCACCAAGATTCCACAGGTTATCAAAACACGACTAATTATGTTAACTAATAAGGCTCTTAAAACCGTTCAAACTCATCAAACTTGCACTCGAGATATATTCTAAACTCAGAATAGTCAAAATAAGACATACCACACTCAAAGATTCCACTCTTCTGAGATCACAACAAACCAACAAGGTTACTAAATCCATAAGACTCCTCAAGTTATAGAACATCAAACAAAAACCACCATCTAACAACACCATTCCATCAAAGTCTTTTAGAAGCCCTACCAAAACTCCAATTATAACTTTGCAACACTAGGTGGTTATCAACTCAACTAAGCCACAATCTCGATGGTCTAAGGCCCTCAAATAAATATTTCTTTTAAGGTAATTCGAACCAAAATATTCCTCGAAGTATTCCATATACTATGGTTAAGACATCAAAGTACGAAAGGTACATAATCCTCAACTTCAAAATCTTATATTCCTTAAGTAAACACAATCAACCTACAATGCGATTGTGCAATAATATTCCTTATTCACAAGGTTACCACTAATAAACCCAAATAAAGTTAAGTGATAGCACCTAAAGTTCAAAGGTTACAACCTTACATCAGAACTCATCGATCTAAATGCATAAGAATTGAAACTG
Organism: Silene latifolia; assembly: GCF_048544455.1. Taxonomy (NCBI): domain Eukaryota; kingdom Viridiplantae; phylum Streptophyta; class Magnoliopsida; order Caryophyllales; family Caryophyllaceae; genus Silene; species Silene latifolia. The sequence continues at coordinate 174,970,182 of NC_133538.1, forward strand.
AGATCAATCTTGGTCAACCAATAATTATACATGGTTACTATTAACGCCTTAATCACATCTAGTCCAAAATATGCAAGATACCTATAATCCAAAGCCAACATTTAAGCCAAAACTCTAACTTCATAAATCATTAGTCACCATTCAAGCTAATCCATAAGTAAAAGCTCTTAAAAGATTAGGCATTCAAGGTAAAACTCACTACCCTCAAACCAGAAGTAACAAAGCTCCACTAAACCTCAAACGCACTTGACTTCCATCACAGTTCACAAGGAAATGGTTAATCTAACCAATGAATCTCAAGAGAATAGATAGCAAGGTAGAGGAATCGCAGACAAAGATTCACTCCCAAGAATATGAGACAAAGAAACGATAATTCTCTCATAACAACAAGATAGAGGAGTTTTAAAGAAGTTTAGGAGTAACCAAAGATTTAGGAGTGGTGAAAGGACGGGTTCTCGACCACCAGAAGAATTTAAGGTATTCCAAAAAGAGGGAAATAGACTACCAGGACTCCAGTGGATCAGAACTTCAAGGAATGACCGGAAGAAGAAAATGAATAAAGGGAAATAAGAAATAAAGAAAAGAAGGATCTCTTAGGCGCAGCAGCAACAGGAGCATCATCATCTTTCTCATAGATCCGTTCTAAGGACTTCTCAACCCAAACAACATCTCAGTAGCAAGGTGAACTAGTTGATGAGGCGTGTCTGCACTCTTGGATCGCCATAGTCTTCTGCTTGCACTTTATGAACTCTCCCATATTCCTATGCCTGAGCTCCAAAAGGTAGAACGAGTCTCCAACATAGTAAAAACTTGGGTGCATCTACATCTACGTGTGAGAACAACATTAGTGTCCACTAGTCTTCTCTGGTGATCAGCCACAACCACTAGGTAACAAACATCAAGGCACCTTGTGACTGCTTTTCCATCTACCTGAGCCACAATGTCATCACCTCTAGATCCATTACTCTTCCTGGGAAAGTGAGTTTGCTCTTCGCCCTCTGATCGACAGCTTGAGTAAGTTTGACGTTTGATTGATAAAAACCCTTTCTTCTTCCCTGTAGCGCCATATTGTCAACTCTAGCCATCTAGGTGTTGAGTTCAAGCTTGCCCAGTTGACGTCGTTCTGGTTTGGAAAAGCGCCACGTCCACGTCCAGGTCCACTCATCTTCGAGGTGTGCGCGTAACACCTAATCAATGCTTGTCATTGAGTTTCAAGAACACATAGACTAACATCTAAGTCCTTATTGGTTTCTACCCAACTCTCTCTATCTCATTTTAATATGTCAAGTCATTTATTAGGGATTTTCCTAAAGATCAAAGTGTGAGCGTCGGGAGCAGTGATGCTCTGATACCAACTGTAATCCCCTATAAAATCTAGTGAAAAACAGTGGCGGAGTCACTGCCAAATGGGAGTAAATACACAAAGATAAAAGTTCTAAATGTTATAAATTGAGAATGTATAAAATTCTCAAGGATAAAATAAAAACAAATGGTCAAGTCTAAACAATTGCCACTTTTATAAAAAGGGCAAAAATAAAATTCCTCAAAGTGTTCAAACTAAAACCATAAAAGAGAGCATAAAAACAGAGTAGGATCTGCAAACTACTCGCTAGCTCACACAGAAATACCCAGCAAAGTTGACACCTGTCATGTTATAAACATAACAACCACAATCAGTGGTGAGTAACTCGACGTCCTCCTAACCATATCACATGATATAAATGTTATAGCAGCAATAATATATTAAAAATAGATTGAAAGATGAAAACATATGTAACGAAAATAAATTACCAAACTCACGCTTGAGATAAACGTGATGCATGCTTAAAAGCAAAATTCCTCAAATGACAGAAAGGAAATAATATAGTTCAGGCTAGATATTCACTTTAGCTATACTCCTTGACCCCGCAGCATCTTACACTAGTTTCGGGAACCCACTGTCACGCAAAGGTGACCAAATCCAAGTCCACTCACTAGAAAACAAGCTATATTATTCAAATGTTCGTAAGTGAACTGCACTTTTACTTCTTCAAAACAGAAAACTTAAACTTTACTTCCAAAAGTATAAAATTAATTCAAGGACTTTAAAATAGATAAGTCACTATAATTAAAATTTAAAACTATCAAATGACTTAAAATACTTTAGTAAAGATATATTATTTAGGCCTTAATGAGACGCAGTTCTAAAACAGTTTCTAAAACAGAACATTAGCACCGTAAAATTTATAAATAAATACAGAGAAATTGAAATGTGGCAAGGCCAACTCTCATGTTTTCCTGTAGCTCTTGGCTACAACATTCATTTTAAAACCAACTTCAAAGGACGAAAGTATTAGGGGTCTAAAAATTCATTTCTAAAAACTGTCAGAAAATGTCGCCCATAATATTTCAGTTCATAAATCCACTTTTAGAAAACATTTTAAGGCATCGCAAAACTTTAATCATAACAAGACATTATAAAGTTTCTGTGAGAAAAAGATTAGCCACTTTATCAAAAGCAAAATATATTTTACAAACGAAACTTTGAGCAAAATTCAGAATCGCGGTTTACAGGCGACCTGTTCACTAATAATTTATTCTGAACAAAAAGTTCATTAGAATTTAATGAAATATTTTGTGCAGACTTTAGACTTGAAAATAATAAGAGTCTCTTTTTAACATTTTTGTAGATTCGAAATAAAAACAGCCGATATTATTATTACAAACAGACTGTCATATTTGAGAGATTTTACGATAGTTTTCACCAAAACTTGTAAAATGCTTATAAAATCGAAAACAAGGTTTCACGACCTAAAATTTAACACACACCTCAATATACAGTGTCACGGCCACATATTAAAATTTCGAGAATTAATATTATGATTTAGTATTTTAAATATAATTAAAACAGTTCAGCAACACTATAATCGTAAAAAACCATATTAACATTATAAAATCCGAAATAAATGCTTTTTGACCAAAATAAAATTCAGGAAAATTTATGCCATCCCTACAACATATATGCAGGCCAAAAATATCATTTTCATAAATATCCTCAAATTTTCTAATACATGCAACTACAACAAATACATCTTGCGATATCGAGTAACGTCGAAATTACCTTAATCGTTATCCGAATTAATCAAGTACTCGTCCTCGTGCGGATCGTCACGAAATCCTTCAAAACAAAACATTCATATATGATTAAATCATATACTAATTAAATAAAAACAAAACCAATTATAAGACAACGATTAAGGGTGATAATTACCCTTAGTATAGGATGAACGGATGATGAGAGAAGGTCGATCCGAATAAATAAGCAGGGTGGTAAGCACATACGTAGAATGATTTGTAAACGGAAGTAAAGAAGCTAGAAGGCAAGCACGTACGTGAATTTTTTTAGAAATAGAGAACGGCAGAAGCAGTAGTAGGGTTCCGTTCCTCTATATTTTTTTTGCAATCGAGAATGATATGTGAATGATAAGATATTATGTGAATAAATAAAATAAAAAATGCTAAAAACCTTTCAAAATATCTCGGCAAAAGGCCTGGGCTTTGATCTTAAAATGATAATTTGAATAAAACTCGATCCATTTGAGAAATTGGATTGCAAATCAACTAAGAACGGATTTAATTAAATAAATAAATCAAAACCGTAAATTAAAAGATAAAAATTTAAATCTCATAAATAAGAATTAAAATATATGAGATTAGAAATGAATAAGAATAAAAAAAGGGTTCAATAGAAATAATTTCCGAAGTCCAACGAATTAACTCGGAGTAGAATTAGAATACGAATTAACTCGGAGTAGAATTAAAACGAAGCTCCAATGATTGGAAACATAATAACTCGCGAAAACAAAGGAATATTCGAGACATAAGAAAACGTAAGAATTCAAAGAAAGAAAAGAAATGGCTCGCAGGTAAATTTCGAGTCATACAAATCAAATCGTAATCGAAAATAAAATACGGTTACGAAAATAGAATACAAAAATGGCGGGTGTTATATTTATCCTTCTTTGCCTTTGATCTTTTATACTTATGTCTTATCGATTTCTTACTTATGCTTGTGTATTGTTCATGCGCAGGAATATGATAAGCTTCTAAGGGCTTTGACATGTTTTTTAAGCAACGAAGGACAATTGTTATTTCAATTTGGTTTTAGTGTAATATTTAAGATAATAAGACATTTAGTTTGCTTTAGTTTGTAGTAGCTTGTCTTTTGCAGATACTTTGCTACTTGGATTGGACCTTACTCCGTTTTCAAGCTAGCTTGGGGGAGGCTTCTACACTTTAGTATGCTTTCTTTCCTTTATTTACGCATGTTTCATCCCATCTCCCCTTGTTGGTTTTTGTTTGACTATCTTTGTGTCACACATTGAGGACAATATGTTGTTCTAGCTTGGGGGAGGGATTTAACGAGTCTAGATATTTAATTGCTTTCACATATTTGAAAAATCCAAAAAAAAATTGAAAAAATTGAAAAATTTCATAAAAATGTTTGTTGTGGCCACCCTTTTGTTTTATGCATAATGTCACTTCCCTTTGCATTTCCCATATTGTAGCTTTTAAGTTAATGAGTCGCACTTTTGACGGGTTTTGCATGCATGGGGATGTCTTGACATAGTGGGTAAGAGATGGATTTTGGACAAAATAGACTTGATCTTGACATTGGTAAGCTACATATATGGTATGGTAGAGCCTCCAAAAGGCTGGTACATCTATATCCGGTCTCATTTAGGTGTGTATAGTTTCTCCTCTTGGTGTGCATTATATCTATACGCACAAGTATGGCCTTTGTTCCATTTCTTATGAGTTTTGCTATCATGATTGCATTTTGAAGCCATTCACTTGTTTGCTACAAACATTGCCCAAATATTGCCCCTTTTCCTAGCCACATATAAAATTGCCTACCTTTGTTGAGCTAGTGACTTGCTACTTGTGTTGGGGTGCTCTCTTATTTGGGATATGCTTACTTGTCACAGTTGTAAGCATTTTTGTTGCGGGATTACTGATTTCCGTAATTTGGTGAATGGTGGTGAAGAAAAAGAAAAAAAAAGAGTTGAAAAAGATAGAAAAAAAAGAAAAGAAATGAAAAGAAAGAAAAAGAAAGAAGCATGAGAAAAAAATGAGAAAAATGATAAATAAAGAAGAAAAAAAAATATGAGTTGCTTCCATGTTTGAAATGTATTGATGTGGGAAGTAGTCTCTTGTGCTATAATGAAAAAAAATGAGTCATCATCCTATTTTTGGCTCAAGTTCTTGCTCTTGGGAAAGGTTAAGGTTCAGAATAAGCATCCTTGCACTTTTTGGTTAGTCACTAGCTTGACATTAGCTCCACATGACCAAAAACTTTTCACTACGCCAAATAAGACCTTCAATAACGGTCAGATAATGCAATTACCGTTTTTAAATAGAAACACGGGACCGTTATTGCAACGACGGTTGTTAAATATATACCTCGGTTGTACAAACACACGACCGTTTTATAATATGAATAACGGATCTATAATACCGTTATCACAACTCAAGAACCGTTGTCGTAGTTTACTATTGACAACGTTTTATCATTCCAAAACCGTTGTTAAATATTATATATGATAACGGTTCATTTCGTTATCTTATTTAATAAAATGTCAAAATTTAACAACGACTTTATTGCATGCAAAACCGTTGTTATATTTTTTCTATTGACAACGGTATGTAACCGTTATCTATTTTTATTGATGAAACTTTGACAACGGTTCTGCTTAAATAAATCGTTGTAAAAGTTTTGAATTCGACAACGATTATCGTTCGTTATCTTATATTTTTGGTGGTTTGAATTGGAGGGAAAATATGTCAACGGTTATTTATGTAAATAAAACTGTTGTAAAATAATTGTTTGCAATGGGTTATTTTTAACCGTTATCGTTTTTAATTATTGTTTTAAAAAAAAAATGATTTTAGCTTGTTCGAGCAGTTGTTGAAATGCTATTTTTTCAGCACCATTTCTAGCCGCTGCTGAAATGCTATTTTTCAGCAGCTGCTGAAAAATAGCATTCCAGCAGCTGCTCACTGCAAAAATTCAATCCTGCATCAAAATATTATGCCCCATGATCAATTAAACCCAGTTTAAAAACAGTACAAACTGGATGATCAAAAGTCAAAACACAACTTCCTCAAAAAAACAAAAGAAGCCAATACACAATGGCTCTATATATACACACACGTACATAAAGCATGAGCCAACTATTGAGACTCTGCTAATGAAATAACATAACTGGCCCACATATTTCTCAACTGGGTGATGTCCTCTGGCAAATATTACGGGGCTTTGTTGAATATTAGTGGAAACTACAATTCAAAATTTACATAATCAAAATAGATATAATACACGGAAGTATACAAAATTGAAGTCAATTTACGCCTGAAATAGTTTTTAAATCACACTAACCCGTATCTGAATGGTAGAACAATTTCCGCTGATAACCTCCCACATGGACTGACAAATGTAAAAGGCGCATTATTTATCGTCTGGTGCTTTAGGAGACTATTATATAAATCACACACAAATCAGCTGAATAAGATAATCAACCTCTCGCATAAATATAAATTAAATGATACGAGTAATTATTAAGAATACAGTTACTAATGGCGTGATAAAATTGGGATCAGTGTTGCTTTCATATTTCCCAAGTGGACATAATCTTCTTTTTGCTTTGAAAACACTATTCATTTATATACACACATGCCATTATTATTTGCATATATATGGCTCAAGTCATACAATAACAAATGACATTATTGAAGGTTGTAAGCTTACTCAGTTATCATCTTTACACAACTGTCAGAGGGTTTGCCTTCGCGAGAGTCAATTCAGTACATTGTTTTTGTTTCCACTTAGATTGCAGTAGCACCCAATGCTTCCTATTCAATTTGGGACATTGAACTGTTAGTTAGTTCATTTACACGCATGTAAGCATGTTAATAATAAATTTATGGAATCGTGATTCATTACAATAATCACGTACTATACTTACATATTCTCATTGTAGGGGGCAAGCCATAGTTTTTTGGTCGACATCAACTGACGAGCGATATTATTGATTTGTTCTTCGTATGAAATTATGTGCACAGAGAACGCTTTAGGACACAATAATCCGTAGGCGTGAATTGGGAACTTCCTCTCATCGATCAAATTAGTTAGGTACCTATCACGCCACATGGAACGAAGAATGTTATTGTAATTGATAATTTAAACAAACATCATTATTCGTAAATGGAAATGACTAAATAGTTTTATTAATAAAACTTACTTCATCCAAATCAAAATGTGAACAACATCTACATTGTCAAGGTCGACAAATTCCATCAGTTGCTTCGGGTCCCATACGGCTATATCAGTTGCGTGCATAGTTTCCTCTTTAAATTTAATCACGACTACATCCCCTCTAGGTGACTTCTTTACAGCCAGGTTGTGCAAAGCCTTCAGCGAAGTATTTTTCATTTTTTTCTTATATGCACACGATTCATAATAAGAATCATAAGCAGGCTTGACTGCAACAAAAGTGGCTTATATTGTATGTCCTGTGGTTTTGCTTTTGGGGAAGACGTAGTTCTTTCGGTGACTTTGTTCGTTGATGTAGTAGTAATTGCTTTAGCTGCTGCCATAGCTTTTCTTAACTTCTGCAAATGTAAAGATTAAAGTACTTACGATATGTCAATATTCGTACCCTAATATATTTAAAGAACAAGTAATAATTAACGTCTGCATATATGTACGTCGGGGATGACAACATTGATGAGGTTGTTAGGCCATTGCATATAAGAACTTAGGGCTTCTTTCAAATAAGTGACCTCCTCATTAGGAAATGGTACTTTTACTTCCCCATACTCGTCTTTATATAATTGGGACACTTCCACTTTCCTGCATTTGTCACGAAGGGGTATACTATGAACCTTAACTTGTTGAAGCCGGTCGTAAGCGAACACGTATCCCCTGGCAACAACAACTTTCTAATTCCCATGTAAATAGAACAGACGATAAGCCACCTTGTAATCGCCCTTCACGACAGCTTTAATCAATTAGTACACATACATTCACTACCTTTAATAAATTTCATAAGTAAAAAACGTGTATGATATGAATAACTATAAACTAGCATCTATTACCTTTTTCGGTGTTGAGAAGAACGTCTGATCATCAACTACCTCAATCTCATCCTGTGTCACGGCCTTCCTGGCTTCCTCTTCCTCTTCAACTGCCTGATATCGATCCTCGGCTCCCACCTCAGTCTCCTTTGCCATTTCCTTCTCCCTTGTCATGTCCTCCCCGGCTTCCTTCTGTACATTAACACTTATCCATATAACACGTACTGATTTTCCAAATCATATAACGCTTTGTATACAAGACATAAATATTATTACCTCTTTTTCCATCTCCTTCTTCTCCTCCTCCTCCTCCTCCTGCTTCTCCTCCTCCTCTTCCTCCTTTGCTTATTTTATGACTTTTTAAACCATATCCAACTTATCTTCTGATGGCTTTTCCCCAGTTTCCAACATTCTCAGCATCAACCTGGCCATTTTCTGTAGGTGTGTAGTAGAAATTAATATCAGCATATATAGTTATAAATTACGTTGGTTCAATTACAGTATTTATATGATTACCTTCTTGGAATCATCACCACTCATCATCCTTCTAGTAGTTTTCCCAAAATACTTAGTGATACCAACATGCGTCGATACCCCTCTCACACGACCTGGATGTTGTGCTTTGCTGATTGCCCTAGCAAGAATGTCATCACGTCCTTGAGGCTTCCATTTTCTTTCCTGTACCTCCTTCTCACAGATCCTCTACATACACAAAAAACCATTAAGCAACTAAATTTTATTTAAACTCACAATTATATAACTCCGACCACCAGTGGTAGGAGTGACATATTAAGTCAAACTTACAATTTTCTCTTTGATGTCCTTATCATAACCAGTTTCCGTCTTTCTGTTGTTAGGAGTGTGACCTTCCACCCAAACGTCGTGATGACTGAATTTTCCAAGCTTTACCTACAATTCATCCATCACATTGATATCCTCTCAAAATATGTATGATTACTATGAACATATAAAACATCTGACTAAAACACCTAATAGTCTAAAGAATTATGTACTTACAAGTTTCGTCTTAATCAATCAATAACCATCTCGGGAGCCGTAAAAGATGGTCTTTTTCTTTGAAATGTTCGCCTTGTTCCTCTCACTCATAGCCTTCATCAATTAAATTGTATCAAGAAACGTAATCATGACCAAGCACTAAACTAAGTATGCTTCTTTACTTATTATTATTAAGTTACCTTAAACTTGTCAGACTGCCTATAAGCGATATAGCTATCCCAATGGTCTTGACTGACATACGGATACTTCTTTGTTGGTGGTTTCTTGTTCATCTCCCCGGTTTCCTTGTTGAACAAGTGGTTCTCAGCAATCTTTAACTTCCAAGGACTGAGGGCTTCCCCTGTCTTTTTTTAAGGTACTTATCATACTTTTTAGGGACAACATAAGCTAACTGCATATATGATGAGCATAGTTGGTTCAAGTGTTTCGGCTAAAAAACATATCAAGTAGTAACTTAATTTCAGCTAAAGCTTTTGATATTATATATACATACCTTTATTATGTTTATTAGCATGGTGTTCCGTATTTTACTCGATTCATTGATACGCGGCGTACCGAGAGGCACATACTGTCTTACACAACTACCAATCCAACTCGCAAAATAACCGACATTCTCACCATATGGCAGCCCCGTATCTTTATCCCATTGTAAAGGATTAGGTATCTTTGAATTTATTGCTTCTAGGAAAATTCTGTGGTACATTCGACCCGCAGTGTGTTGCAAATTATTCTCATCACCTGAGTCATCGCCTGATGCATTTCCATCATTTCTTTTTCGCTTTCCGACCATATCTAAAACAGAAATTAATAAACAAATAATAACAATGCATACTTATAATAACAGACAAATATCTAGAGATGAAGATTTATTACTTCTTTGAAGAGGAGAATCCGGGTTGATCTGACGGCGGCAATGGCAATGACGACGATGACTGCGACGGCGATGGGATAGGCTGGTGGTTGAGGGGAAGCTCAGTGTTTGCGGATATTATGTGGGGGAGGGGAAGCTTAGAGTATATATGTGTGAATAATGCAACATTTGCAAGATCTTGTTTAATGGAAAGTAATAAACACGGTATAAGAAAAACCGTTGTATTTTGTTTCCAAACAGACAACGGTTTTGTTTGAAACCGTAATTGATTAGTATCATCTACAATGGGTTAGAAATAACCGTTGTCTTAAAGATTTTCATTTTGTTTGATTTTTCCGCCAAGAAATAAAGCATCATTTTTATATAGATAACAACGGCCTGAACCGTTATAACTGTATACGTCCTGAACAACGGTTTAGGTATAACCATTGTATTTTATATTTCATTTTGTTTGATTTTACCGCCAAGAAATAAAGCATCATTTGGTATATGCCAGCTAATTACAATATGTTTCTCAGAAAATCTTGCTTATTTCCATTTATTTAAAGGATTACAAGTTTACACATAAAGAGTACAAACTACCACCATACATAATAAACTAGGTAAATAACAATTAGAAGAAGAAATTTGACAATTAACTTAAGCCATGCCTCATTATTTTTGAGTTCTACGATATCCATGGTTAACTTCTTACATTCTTCTTTTGCCTTCAATATTTCACTGTCATTTCCCCGCTTCGATTCTTCAAGTTAATGTAGTATACTTCTCACTTGAGTAATCTCGATATCCATGCTCTTTTTCTCATTCACTAACCTGTTTATAACCTTCCTTTGCCACTCAGTCATTGGTTCATCAACCCACTTGAAGTAATTGCATCCACGCATTTTAGTCTCGGGATTATAGAATTTGCAAGTAAGAAACTTTCTTCCCGGATTTTGCAAAGTCCAAGAAGTCCGCAATGTTGCCGGAACTGAGCAATTACATGTCCCTGTTGAAATAGAGGAAGAAGAAGAGCTACCACTTGACATAATTTGAGTAATAAGAGAGAGAAAAAAAGAAAGACAGAAAGAAGGTTATTTAAAACCTATGTTATTCAGCAATTGCATAATCTAACACGGTTCTTATAAGAACCGTTGTAATTATATTATTAATATCTTCCAATTTCAATTTATTTTTAGAGGTGTTTATATTTTAGCACGGTTCTTATGCACTACCTTTGTCATTATATTATATGTTATTGTAATTAATGTAGCCTAAATCATTATTATTGTTTCATTCATTTGTGTTGGAGTTTTTGTCCTCCACAATAATGCGTGATTATATTATTAAATCTCATTAAGGAATATGCATGGGATATTCATTGGCAATACTAGTCAGCTGATCAACGTATATCGGTAACGATTGGCCAACTAGGATTTGACGTTACTGTCGTGAGACGGCAGTGTTCAGCTGATCCCTTTCAGTCACACCTAAAGGAACGAGCCCCAACACGAAAGCTAATTAATTGTATGAGATACAGTTTAATTAGACCCTTGATAAAATTGACTAAGAGTTAGTAGATTAATTAATTTAGAGAGATATCGAGTTGTGAACTCGAGGCGCGGAAATTATTATTTAATTATGCGATAATTGAATAATAAATTATTTGAGACGGGAATTAATAATTAAGCAGTTAATTGTTAAATTAGTACTAATTAACTAATGTGATTAGTATTGGTACGTAAAATATATGTGTAGCTGTACATGTATATTTACGGAGTATTTTAGACGATATTAATCGGGAAGCATTTAAACATAAAATGATGTTTAAATAAAATTTACACGTATTTGTGCGAAAAATATAAGAACCAAAATGGACCCGTAAATAGGTCATTTTGGACCGTGTAAGTGCATGTAGTAGTGTGTGTCTGTGTGTTGCTTTAAACACCATCATTTCTCTTACACATTTTACTTCCCCATTATTACTTTTGTTCTAACCCATTCACATGAGCAGTGGGTGGAATAAAATAAGAAAGAAAAACACTCCACTTTCTCCTCTACCAACCGTCCTCCCTTCTTGATGACAACACTTGTGTTGTTCATTTTTCCACCATCAGTGTTAATAATTCAAAACAAAATTGCTAAGAGTGTTAGTAATAGACTTGTACATATTTTCAAAGGTAATCTTACATAATATCTAGTTAATATTAGTAAGATTTTGGGGTTATTTCTTGGGTGCTTAAGAGAGGAGGTGTTCTACCTTGGACACTTAAAGATGGAGGATCTTGCTATTTATTTTAAGCTCAAGAACAACCAAGATGGTAATCTTGGTTGTGCCCAAATACTACCATTTCTCAATGCAAGGAAAATTATTTTCCTTATCTTTTATATTAATATGCTTTAATATTGTATGCATGTTACATAGATCACATAAATACAAATTATGAGATAATTTGACATTTAATTAGAGTGTCTAATTAGGATCTATGATCTTTCAAGTGGTATCAGAACTTAGGCTTGTAATTTGCATGTTGATTTTAAGCATATTAAACAAATTATGAGATAATTTGAAAAACTCAAAAATTGTGTTGGAAGAAGTTTTAGCACGAAAATTTTTGGGCATGCATACCTACTGATCTCAAAAGGATTTTGGTAAAATTTGGTGATTTGTGAAGTTGTTTTGCTATTTTTAATGAATTATTGTAGAAAACCGAGTCAAAAATGCCGTATTTTGGTTAAGAGTTAACTAAAAATAGTTAATGGTTGATTCAGGTCATGAAATTTTTATATTGTTTCAATTAAGAGTTGATTATTGATTTTTACAAGTTAAAAATCGATTAAATCCACAAAACCGAGCAAGATACCAACGATTGTAAGATAGGGCGATTTTGGCATCATTTTACAGCATTTTAAGCATATTTATTTATATTGAATTAATGATTCTCATTTATTTAAAGTATTTATTTTGTTGTACCTAGTATGGCCTAGTTTATTTTAATCGTTATTACCCAAAATGAATGGGAATAGCAATTTGCTTATAATTTAAATACGATCTCGTATCGTCGGTTTGTAATTAATTAATAGTTTTATTTATTTTATTAATTAATGTATAATATGAATAGATATGTAATTTAATTATAATAGTTATTTTTACCGGCGTTTCCAAAAGACGGATTTACATCGAGACAGAGTCTATTTTTGGAAAGGTGTTCCAAATCCCACAAGAAGGAGCCACTTTTGGAAGATGTTCCTATGAAGAGGCAAGGGACCAAGGAGTTGGTTTCCGATATGTAATATCTAGTTATTTTTAACTAGGTGGCCATGCTAGGATTATTCATATGCTTGCTTGCTTTTATTTTTCCGCGCATGCCAAAATCGCCATTCACATGCATTTTATTTTCGCGGTTGTCAATTCACATCATTTACATTCAACGACTTAGTTCACTTATAGGTAATTTATGATTAAATTGATAAGATCTCACATAACTAAAATTGAGATTAGCCTTACCAATTAGTAACACCTATGAATCCCTTGTTCATTAGAGTCACGCTCGCCCAAGCGGGGTGTTCTCTTTTTACCTCGGGTAAGTAGGGTGGTAAACGTTTATCACGCGCCAAAGTTGGTTGGACTCAACGGGGTATAAGACGGTCTTGTATTCCGGGGCTAGTAGATGGATTTCACTAAATTCGTCGACCAAGAGTTCTAGAGGTAGAATTAGTCAAGCGTTGACTTACCGAATTTACACAATTATGGGATGTTTTGCCCAAGCGATGCCTATTTTTGTCTAAAAACGGATTTTGGAATCATTAATATAATTAAGTGAGAGGTCATTATATAAATGGACTTGTTAAAAATGTTTATCAAGTTTTTATAACATTGAATGTTGATTTTCCTTATTGCTCGTTCATTTTCATTAATGTATTTACTATGCCATCATACATTTCATCCTCCTTTCATCCTCTATTTATTATTATACTCGTTTCGTTCTTTCATAGAAAGCGGTTTCTTTGAAGGAATTCGGTAGCTATGATTGGTAACATGATTTACCAAATCACCTACATAAGCTTACAACGATTTTTATGATTATTTTACAACTTAACGTCCATACATATTAAAAAGGGGCTTCGTGTTGCAAACTCTTATTACGAGTTTAAATGGGAGTCACATTTTATCAAGAGTGTCTTTATTTGAAAGTGACACCTTTGTCATGAAGATGACATATTAGTTTTAATTACTCAAGAGTAATTCAAAAGTTTGCAAAAAGAGTTTTCAAAAACACATAGAATACTCCAATATGATACCGTCAAATGGCTCACTTCGAGAAAGGCCAAATCGATTGTTTATGCGCTAAAGAGTTTAGGCATATGATGACAATTGAACGGTAAGGTAGTCCAATTTCGTAAGGAGTTGAGATTTTGCCACATCTTGCACTCACCTTATAGTAATTTACTCTTACTAAGTATATAAAATATCACGAATGACATGAATAGAGGTCTTCATGAGATTAATTTTTGCTTGTTGAAGCAAAAAGGAATATAAAAGTGAGTGGGAGTTAAGAAGAAGCAACCATAGATGTATGCGATGGGACAAAGTTGAAGGAGACATCTACTCAAAGGATAGGCTAGTTCCACTATCTTGGTATGAGATACCAAGTATGGGTCATTTCTTTGTAAAAAAGTTTAAATGAATTGATAAAATGTAAGACGTCTAGCATATGACATTTTTTTATCGAAATAAAGCTAGAGTAGCAATGATCTCGATAGGGAAAAATGTACCTAAATTTGGTTTTAAAAGAATGTAATCATCTATGTTTATACATAGAAGGCATCACTCATGTGATTTAAAACAAAAGCTTGTACCTACTCCTATGATAACTTGGTGGCTGGTTTAGACCAAACAAGTTAGAGATATTTTACATTCTTCACGAAAACTAAATATTATACTATCTTGTAGATTTTAAAGTCTTTAATCCGGTGAACCCAATTGATCGAACCTCAAGTAAATTCGTTTGAAACGAGTAAAAGATAAGCACATCGAACAAACATTTGATTGAGAATCTTATGGTATGTGTGCATGTATTATGTTTTCTTTTGCAGAAAAGAAACACAATAGTGAGGTGATTGACCATATACATACGGATGTGTAAGGCCGATAATTGGTTATATACATACTTCGTTACTTTTACCGTAATGTTAAGTAGATATGAAAACCTCGTATCTATTTAATAAGACATAAAAATGATTTTTGAAACGTGGAATATTTTCAAAATGAAGTAGTAAACCAAAAGTACGACAAGTTCAAAAATGTTGATCGGAAATTTCAAAGTAATGACTTTGAAGATCAAATGGGTAATATCAAGTAATGACCTTGATCATCACTAAGAAGATTATGAACCATAGAGTATGGTATAGTCAAGAAGATAAACCGAACTTTATGAGATATAGTTTGAGGTTTTTCGCAATTTTGTAAGCTATTTTCTCACTAAAAGTTCAAAACCCGACTATAATAGCCTAAATGACTCCATATGTGATATGGATAGGGAAGGTCCCTAACCTGTCATTTTTATACATTTGGGACCATAAATGTTTATGTTCATAACCAATTTATGTATTTGTGAGGGTTATCCAAAATTGAACCACTTGGTTTTTACTCTCCAAAACGAGAACAAAGAGTTTGTGGCTCATAATGCTGTCTTTCCAGAAAGATTTTTATTTTCTGAAAGACAGAGTGGGAGAAATTTTGAACTTACGGAAGTCCAAGACCCATAAACTGAGTAAAATGAAAGAAGACGTTCTTTATTGAGGCTCAGTGGTTATAAGGAGATAATTTTGCGACAATATTGCGTTACTTTTCGAAAGTGACGAATCTTCAACCCTTATCAAAGGCTTTTCTATAGTATGAACTCTATGTGATGGCGTGACACCATGCAATTCGAATTGGTCTTCTTCTACAAATATGATAAGGAAGGAAACATGAGATGTTTTCGAGACTTAGTTTGGGGGAATAACTTTACACCAAATTAGGTTACCTTGATCTTATTATAAAGGTTACATAAGATATTTTAATTTTGAGTTGGTTACAGAGAGTTTGTGACAACCCAAATGCCTTTATCAATTCATATGTTCTTAGCAATATAGCCTCTCATGAGGATGAGGTTCGGCAAAAGAAATACGAAACTTTCTCCTTGAATGTTACTCATGAAGGGAGAAGTTTTGTTGATCTTGTCAATGCTAAGAAGCCTTGCATGCTTGAAAGATCCCTTTTGTGATCTTATATACGTCAAAGAGTTGGAACTTTGGGTTCAATCATGTCATCAATCAGAATGGTATTACTCGAGTTGTCGAGGTACTATGATGATACATGAAGTTAAGTGGGAGCTAAGGCGATGTTTCTTAATCTAAATATGTGTTTGACATATTAGTGACTAGAAATATTCTCGGGTGAATACTTGAGAGTAGCATGGCGCATCTTAAATATCCGGATCTAATGAGATAGATCTCCATGGATATTAGCATTTTAGTCAAGAGACTTATGTGATAAGATTCTTGAGTCGTTCAAGTTGTTGAACACTAATATGATCTCTTATGCTTCCGCTGCAGGATCTATTAGATATGCTTAAAGCTGCTCTCGTCGGGACTTATCATATTGAGAATATGAGAAGTCATTACCAATCATTTCCTAGTGAGTGTCACTAGATGATTATCAAGAGCATCCTTGAGTACTTGAGAAGCACTGAGAATTTACTCTTGTAGTTTGGAGGAATTTATGAATTTCGTGTAAAAGGATTACACGGAAACATTCCTATGCTTATAAGATGTTATGGGCCTAGTTAAGGAATGATTAGCATGTAATTAAAAGAGTTATGCGCATAAAGAATAATATGTATAAGAAGTTATACATATATGTATTAGAAGTTATACATAAAAGATGTCATATGAAGGATTTGTATAAGAGTTATACGTATAAATCATGAACGAAAGCTAAGTACATTACAACATCCAATGTTGTAAAAGAGATAGTAGATATCCGACGTTTAATGGAACTAGAGTAGTTCTGTTAACCGAATATCGTCTCCTGAGAGACTGTGAAAATAGTAGGAGTGTTTGACTGGCTTTAGAACCAGAGTCTAAAAACTTGTTTAGACATGTACTCAGCAAGGTTCTATGTGATGAAAAGATTACATAGAACAAAAGGAAATAGCAGTGGAAATTAGAGTGATGCAATTGTTGCTAATCCTCTAGCCAAAGCCGTTGGCATAAGGTAGACATGATGGTTATGTCATCTCAATGTGATCGAGGAGTATACCTTAATTGCTGAAGATCTTTATATAACTATTGGATAGAGTATTAATATTTACGTAAGTCATGATCGCATTCATTGTTTGAGTCTCTTTAAGAACTCAATTATTCAGTTTGACTGAAAACATCAAATACCTTGTTTATCCGAATTGGTTGTGGAGACAATGTTGAACCCCAATTCAAGTGAATAGGATGAACATTGTATAAGCCCCTAGTCACTTAATGAGGTGACATCTCGGAGTGACTAGATTGTAAGACGATTGATGGTAGGTTTAGCACCATAAGGTCATAAAGATGACTAGTCGTTTACATAGGCAGACTGTGGGACACTTTGCTGGGCAGTGACATTTATAGAGTTCCTTAGATCTATTACAGACGCCTGGTCGTGGCATGGACTTCTATGATATTCCTATGAGTGGATTTTTTAAACTGGAGACAATTATCTGAGCAAGTGCAGTTTTCGAGTGACTTTGGTTTTTGTCCTAGGTCGTGCCGTGAAAGGAGCCCAAAGGACATGTACTGAGTCATGGTGATTTGTATTGTGCAAAAGGATAGATAGGGCAGACAGGAATTGTCCACCCACGTTGGGTTTAAACATCTCTAGGCCACTCGAGGAGTTGTGACTGAGAAATGCGTGGCCACGCTCGGAAGTAATCTATGATAGATTTTTCCGGTCTTACAGTCACACTCCCGATCGAGAAAACCACTCACGATATGTTCATGTGCAAGTGTGACCTGAAAGACACCTTGCATTGAGTGGGAGATTGTTATTAAAACGGACAAGAGAATCGGTAACACACCCTTGTATAGTACAAGCAGGATATTGTTGGGATAAGGAGTTATCCACAATTGTGTGTTTTTGTCATCGCACAACTTGTCTCGGACAAGTGGGAGATTGTTGGAGTTTTTGTCCTCCACAATAATGCGGAAATTATTATTTAATTATGAGATAATTGAATAATAAATTATTTGAGACGGGAATTAATGATTTAGCAGTTAATTGTTAAATTAGTACTAATTGACTAATGTGATTAGTATTAGTACGTAAAATATATGTGTAGCTGTATATATATATTTAAGGAGTATTTTAGACAATATTAATCGGGAAGCATTTAAACATGAAATGATGTTTAAATAAAATTTACACTTATTTGTGCGACAAATATAAGAATCAAAATGGACCCGTAAATAGGTCATTTTGGACCGTGTAAGTGCATGTGGTAGTATGTGTGTGTGTTGCTTTAAACACTATTATTTCTCTTACACATTTTACTTCCCCATTATTACTTTTGTTCTAACCCATTCACATGAGCATTGGGTGGAATAAAACAAGAAAGAAAAATACTCCACTTTCTCCTCTACCAACCGTCCTCCCTTCTTGATGACAACACTTGTGTTGTTCATTTTTTCACTCTTGTCTTGCATGTGGAAAAATCATCATTGTTCTTCTCTCTAAAAATCAAAAGAAAAATTATTAAGTGTTAATAATTCAAAACAAAATTACTAAGAGTGTTAGTAATAGACTTGTACATATTTTCAAGGGTAATCTTACATAATATCTAGTTAATATTAGTAAGATTTTGGGCTTAGTTCTTGGATGCTAAAGAGAGGAGGAGTTCTACCTTGGACACTTGAAGATGGAGGATCTTGCCATTTATTTTAAGCTCAAGAACAACCAGTATGGTGATCTTGGTTGTGCCCAAATATTACCATTTCTCGATGTAAGGAAAATTATTTTCCTTATCTTTTATATTAATATGCTTTAATATTGCATGCATGTTACATAGATCACATAAAGACAAATTATGAGATAATTTGACATTTAATTAGAGTATCTAATTTGTTAGGTTCATATACCTATTATTAGACTCTTCTAATAGTGAACTAATTAACTTGTTAATTATTTGTTCTTTAGATCTAGTGCATGCATAACAATATGAAAGATTTATAAGAAAAACAATGTTCCTCACATTGATATATGGTTCGAAATATAGGGCACAAGTAAGGTCACCTTCCTTCACTTGTTCTTGAGCTTAATGTGATGGATGATCCTCCAAGTATAGAAGACACTCCAATACGTTGCACCCAAGATTAATCCCAAAAATTCCTACTAATATTAACTAGATATGTAGTAGAAATGTTCCCTTAATATTACTAATATTTCTAGTATTACTACTTCTAGTAATAGATTGAAGTGTATTAGTATTTATGAGAGTTTTTAGCAATTGTATGTGAGGAAAAATTAAAGAGAAAACAAGCAAAGAACCAACAAGGAAAAATGAGCAAAAATGCTCATCTTATGGAGCCAAAAAACCGGTGGCCATTCCCCATATAGGGAATCTTATTGCTTTTGTTTTTACTCTTTTGTATAGAGTAGGTAGAGTGTAGGGAGCATAGGTGTGAGAAGTAGTATGAAAAGGCTTGTGTGATATGTCACAATCACACTATAACCAACACAAACAAAAAACAAAAGAGCATCTTTTGTCTCTTCATTTGGCCGAAATATTGGATCCATTTTGGTCCATTTTTGCCTTTTGTCATTTGTCCCACAAATGCTTATAAGTCATATGTTTAACTATCTTACATAATTAATTATTAATGTAATCATTTAACACTTAAATATCACAATTAATAATATAATATACACTCCACTTTTTGAGTAGTATACTACCATTATATCAACATATAATGGGTCCCATAATTACTAGTTAGTTAAAATTACAACTTCTTGTAACTTTAAATAACTAATTACCTCTACCTCTAAACTTATATAACACCTCAACTAATTTAGTAATTTATCACTTAATTACTAAATTAAATCTTATTTAATCACATTACAATAAGACACAAAATTGCACTCCCATAATTAAGGAATTAATTAATCTGTATCGCATACAATTAATTAAATATCTATTTGGGCCTCATCCTATAGGTGTGACCTAAAGGGATCAATCGACCACCACCGTCACACGACGATCAATGTCAAACTCTAGTTAGCCAATCATTACCGATTAATGACGGTCAGTCGACTATATAAAGAATCATCCCTCACGTATTCTTAGTATGAGATTTAATAATGATATTTAAATCATGTGATCGCACTATTGTCGAGGACACATTTCCCAACAATCTCCCACTTGTCCTAGACAAGTGTGCGTCACCATTTATCTTGTCCTATTACAATCTCCCACTCTTGCAGGTCGTACTTACACTTGATCATATCTTGAGTGGTTTTCTCGATCTGGAGATTAACTGTCTGACCGGAATTATCTATCATAGATACCTTCCGAGCGTGGCCACGCATTTCCAGTTAACTACTCCTCGAGTGGCCTTGAGATTTCAAACAACCCTGACAAGGGGTGGACAATTCCTATCGCCCTATTCCTTCGTTCACCACACCATCATAACCCAAAATATACCCAGTTTGACCTCATTTACGAAATCGTAGAGTATAAATCAAAGCTAATCAGAAGTTGTGCCAACTTGGGCGAATAGTCTCTAGTCAAAATAATTGACTCATAAGAATATTATAGTAGCTCTTGCCACGACCAGGCTTTATGAATTACCAGAACTCTATAAGCGGTCACTGCCCGACAGAGTGTCCCATACAGTCTGCCTATATGATCGACTAGTCATCCCATATGACTCTATGACACTTGAACTTGCCATCAATCGCATCACACTCTAGTCACTTGGAGACGTCACTTCATATAAGTAACTAGGGGCGAATACCATGTCAATCTAGTTCACTTTAATGGGGTTCAATTTGTCTCTACAACCCATTCGGATACGATAAGGTAGCGGGTGAGTTTAATAAAACTCAAACGATAAATGTGATTATCACATATGAATAGTCACTACACTATTACTACTTCCTATTCTATAATCATTAGTGTATTATTAACACTAGTTAAAATGCAATACAAGCTTGGCTAGTGGATATACCCGATATCCATATATTCCAACTTTATTAATTGCTATTTCCTTCCATTCAATGTCATCTCTAATGACATGAATTTATCCAGGTATATGTCTAGACTACTTACTAGACATGGGCTCTTTAACTTGAAAGATGCTCCCACTGTTATCGCATAACTTGTGATAAAGTCATTTGTAGAAGAATTCACCCTTAATTCCTACGTTGATCATTTTATCACAACTTACTTAGATTCCTTTTGTAGATATTGCAATGCACGAAACTAAAACACTTTTCTTAGTCTCTTACTCCTAAGTTAATAAGACATCCTAGGATTTCAACAAATCCCTTTTGGTTTGGAAACTAAAGTTTGTGTAACCCTTCAACACATAACTTAGTTTATCATCCAAACATTTGAACGAATCCTTAATTCTTATCAAGAATCTCTTTAAGGCTTTCACAAGCCATATCATGGGAATTATCCCTTTTATTGATTTATTATGCTCTCAGCATATGTCACACCATGGCATGTGCGTCTTTTGGCATACATGATCATTCTAATGGCAGAAACATTAGTAATCGATTTCATGCGATCAACAACTTAATAGGTTTAGTGAATGACTATGACTCCATCATAGTATTTCCACTTCTATCAACTTTAATAGCCTATTTAACCTTGTTGATGTACAACATATGTGAAATATCTTATCCTCATAAGACTCTCAACTCTATTCCAATATTCTCTCACATAGATTCAAAATCTAGAAAACTTTGCATCCCATTCCAAGTCTCCCAATTACTCTTGCCAGAAGAGAGCATTGGTACATAATTCTCAATAAGTAATATTTCTTCAATATATAAGACATGGAAACATGATAATGGCTCCCACTTAACTTCATGTATAATCATGATTCTTCAACCATGTGAATGAAGACATTCACTATTATCACATGAAAAGTATAATCCTATAACACTTGCTTAAGACCGTCCTAGGTTCACTTAAGAAAGCTACGCATAAGATGTTAGGATTCTTAGATCTTCATCTAAGATTTCGTGTTTCAAACACTTCCTTCTCTAAATTCCCATTTTAGAAAAGCGAATTTTATTTGCCGTTTTTCATTAAAATGAAATGCGGCAATTCCTAACACAATTTATCTTGATCAACATCTTCATGTAAATCTTATGCATTTGTGTACTCTAAAGCTCTATTTACCCTTAAAGAGACCCTCACTTTAAAGTAAATCTACTCACGAGCAACAATTTTCGGATTGTAATGCTTCGGCTCGTATGTAACAAGGTCATGATACTATCACTTTCACAAAGTAATATTTTTGAACAATAAGACATGTGCGATAAACTCCCACTGAACTATGCTCTCATACTATCTTCATAGATTATAGTTCAATACCAACTCCCATTCTATAATTCTATTACTTTCACAAAGTAACATTTCAACTATAAGAGATGTTTGTGATGATTCAATCTACTCCCACTCTATCTCTCAAAAATATATCAATATTCATGAGAGATAGCTTTGTGAGTCACAAACATTTATATTTAACGGAGTATTAGGAGTTTTACTTAGACTATGTATTAGCTTTCAAAAGGCCATCCTAACATGGCAGCTTGATAATATACGAATCTTATCCATGTCATCTGTTTAATAGACTCTCTATTCTAGGTATCTCATGGTTGACCATCCGTTTGGAATAATGTGTCCATTTGGTATCGTAAATTCCCTACTTAATGAGTTCAATAGCTCATTACAACTTTACAGTTGATCTTACATAAGTAAGTTGTTACTTTAAGTAACAAAGACATAAGGAGAATCAAATTCATAGCTTATGGACATATAATTATCCAATCATCATAATCGTCTATTTGATCAATTTGAGTTGTTTATCTAATGTTTCTCTACGCAAGTAATTTATGATGATGATTTTAGAACAAATAACATAATAAAACAAGTGATTTGGGTTGAAAACCAAATCACCAATATCCAAAATACAACCCGTGTTTAAAGGATACAAACCAATTTCCAAGTCACACAAGGATATCAAAATAGTTCTAAAAACTTGAAATACATCATAAAATTAAAGACAAAGCAAATTAAAGCCAAGCTTCCATTGATCAATCACCACGGTCGGCTACTCTAGCTTCCCACATGATCCTCTAGGCTTGCTTCTCCTTGCCTTTGTCCTTGGTAGGAGGCCCTATTTACAATAAAAAGGGTAATCATCACAACTTGTATCATCATACCAAGGTTGAGATTGAAACATAAAAGATAAGGATAGTTATATACCTACTGGAATAACCTTTCCAGCTTTGATGTCGCCAAGGTATTTGGAACGGTAATACCCGGTATTTTAATTTGATATTATATTAAGCCAAGTTACCAGCTGGGTCGTGTAGTGTATTTGTGACTCGGGTAACTATGTGACTCGGGTTTTAATTAATCTAACTAGGCTAGGCCCGTATCGTCTTAATAGCACCTATTCTATATGTATAACTCATCTAACCAAACCCTAATCTTCCTATCACCATATTCACTTTAACCATGAGAAAAGAGAGAAAAGAGAGAAGAGGGAGCCGTGTGTGAAGAACTCGTGAGGCATTGCGAGGCGATTTCTCAGCCTATTCTCATCCTATTTCGTAAGTAGACTATCATATTACCTCTTTATTCAATTATTAGCATAATTATAGTAGTATTGGAATAATTTTTGTAACCCTAGAAATTGGTTTGGGGGTTTTGATTATAAATTGTATGAGATGAATGAATAAAATAGTTACAGCAATTTACAGATTTGTTGGTCTGTGTTATTTTAGTGTTTTACCTGTCTTAAAGTCGTCGGATGCAAAAATTTAAAGAAGAGACTCATGTTTATTTCAAGCTTAGTTTATGCCTGTGAAATGTGGTAGCATTTCACCATGTAGTTGTTCCTGAATAAATTATTTGTGAACGTCTATCTAAAAAGTCCGAGAATCAGTAGAGGCTAGAAGATTACTTCTAAAACATAATTTAGACATTGAATTGGTGCTGGGTCTTTTTCATATATTTAATTTAAAGAGTTTAGACGAGTTAGGCGTTGGTTTTACTTAAGAATCATTTGTCAAACTCGTTTTATGAGTCTTTACTTTTTATGCGACGAATTATGTCAGCCTTTGGAAATCAGTCTGGAAACCATCGATATATTTGGATTTGGGAAAAGTATATGAGATAAGAACTGTATATTAGAGTGTTATGGTTCCAACCCAATTGGCCTCGCATCGATTTAATTTTCCTAGAATTAGTTATGTATTTTATAGCAAGTCTGTCCGGTTCTGGAAAATAAGAAAAGTCGAATTTGCCCTATAAGTTAAGGGTTCTATTGAGTTATGATGAGTCTTGTTTAGGTGCATGATTAATTGATAAAATGGGTTAAGTTTCTTGTCGGTTTAGTAATCGTATGCTATTAATATTAGGTGGTGATTTCCGAGTCGAGTATTTACGAAATTTGGATTAAATTCTTATTGCTATATATCGAGAGGGCGAGTTTGTTGTGGAATATTACGAGCACCGACTATTTGACTGCGATCTTGAGGTAGGGGAATACACTGATTGAGTTCTTACGATTATAAAGAGTTGGCATGTTCGGTGATTATATGACATATCTGATTATCTTATTTATCTTGTTGAGCATTATTGTTTCATACGTTTCATACATTGCATTTGCATCGGAGTTGGAGTTGGAGGAGATGAGATTATTATGATTAAGGCCCAGTCGGGTTCTGCAGGACTTGCCCTGGTGTCCTCAGCTACGAGCTGGTATATCGACGACGGTCGATTGATATAGTCTGCCGGGGATCGGTATGGCTGGGCGTTCCGGGGATGTGTGTGATGGAGTTGAGATTGGAGGATCATATCATTGCATTCTTTATTATATCGTATTACCTACTCAACCTCGCGGTTGACCCTGTGTATTCGTGTACGCCTGTGATGATCCATTTACTTGGGAGCGATTGACAGTTGTTGAGACATACTGAGTAGGCATGGGAGCGAGCATGGATCACCCGACTTAGAGCTAGCCCATTTTTATTTCGTTTAGCTATCGACTTATTTTCGCTTTTGAGACATGTTCCATTTGAGTTGTAAACATTTATAACTTTCTATTTAAAGTACTGTTTATTTTTCCTTTGTTATCTACTGCCTCGGGTTTCCGAGATGGTAACACCCTTCTTTATCTGAGGAGTCCTAGTCCAGGCCCTTAAATAAATGGGGGTGTTACAAAGTGGTATCAGAGCGAACGATCCTCAGGCCTAAAAACAAATGAACAAAAATAATGAACATAGGAAGAGTCAAATAAAATGAACCCATGCTAGTAACTGTTAGGAGCCCTAGGATTGGAATGAGTTAGGGGCCCCCTCAAACCAAGCCACCCCCTTTCGGTCTAACCTGGTAAACCTTGAGTGATGCAGAGAGTGGGTAGTAACAAAATAAAGGATCAGACCTTGCCTATATTATACTAACAGTTTTGCAGGAGCGGAATGAGGTAAGTAATGATGTGATACATGGTTAAAGATGTGCAATGAAAGAATATGGTTGATATTGGCATGCTGACTTATTTGAATAATTGAGTGAAATTTTAGTGTATGGATGACATGAGTTGTGAATTATGAATTATATGATGATATGCATGCGGCTTTCTGATCCCTGAACCCTTAGGTAGAGATATAATATAGTGATATGTTTAATGAGTTGATCATAGAGGCACCATAAGCTATAGCTACCTAAGAGGTTAGATGTATGAGGGATATGACCCTGATTGACTGGAATGGTTAGTAGAGCCAACCAGGCTATGTTGTTACAGGATGAAGAATCAAGTTAAGACCTATACGTAAAGCTAGTAGACCGAAACGGGTGTCGTGTCCGTTGATAATTGTTTTGCTGTTATTCTAAGTGTGTATATACTTCTTGTTGAATGTCTTATTCTTTGCAAGAGTTTACTGTTTTGCTTACTAGGCAAATGTGATCGAATTTTGAGATTTATGATTGTTATTATTTTACTAATTGCCTTAGCAATCCATGTCTAGTGGTATGTGGAATGAGTTGCCCTAAGCCATGAATGTTATACATTTAATTTAGTTATAAGGTTAGTATTCAATAAGTGACACCTTAGTGATTTCTAGGATATATTTTCGTATTTAAATAAGTTGTGATTGTTACGATGAGAAACTAATGCATTGTCTATACATACATGATTACTGAGTTATTTAGTTGATTTTATTTTCGGTTTCGCAATCTTTTCCGTTTTCTAGATGGCAATTACATGTATATGGTGCAACGTGATTTTTATGCTTCAAATGATATGTAACATGTGTTGGAGGAAGAATGGTTGTGTGATAATGTGAAGTAATTTAAAGGAACCAAAATTTTTAATAAATTCCAGAATGTTACCTTGTTTGTACAGGCTGCCATCTAAAACGTGTTCTCTATATGATGGTGAAAATTTTATGTGTGATAACATTCTGATTTAGTTTTCAATGCTTTTAGTTTCATGCTAATATGAATTATATTTTGAGAGAAATAAATATTTTAGTTGACAGTGGTCAGATTGTTACTGCACAGTTCTGTTTTGACCCATGTTTTTGAGAAAGAAACCATTTAAAATGTGTTTATTGTATATGCATAATTCCAACTCTACTGTTTAGAATAGTCATTCACGTTTTCAAAATGATAAGCTACGTAAAATCTTAACGAGTCGTTATTTAATAGTGATTTTTGCAAGTTACCCAATTTTCTGTCTAATTGCTGTAAAGTTTTTGTTCCGACCAACTGAGTTGTAAAATTTGTTATAAATAAATTCCTTAAGCTTTGCAATTGATTCTCTTTCCTATGATTCGTTAATTCATTATATTTCCTAAAAACGATAATAGCTCGCGAAATAGCTAAGCGGTTATTTAGTTATGAATTTTGAAAGTTGTTGCATGATGTTTGATTGTTGAAATTGTAAGTTATGTGAGTTTCATATAAAAGTTTAATCGAATATGAATTATGTGATGTAACCATGTTTTAAGGAGGACATGAATTGGCATATGGTGTAGGATTGAGTGAATGTGTGATGTTTCGTTGTTAATATATTATTTAAATTGTATGCTTAAGATGTGGCACATTCGTACGGGATAGTTCCTGACAGTAAGGATTAGATATCACCTAATAATGAATTTCAGAGTTTAAGAATAAAGCTTGATATTTGAAATGATGAAAAATGTTTGGATGTTTGTTGGCTCAAGGTGTTGGGTTCTGGTCTAAAGGTAGTAGCTATTCTGATTGGTGTGATTATTAAATATGAGTATGCATAATTAATCCCGAGAGATAACTTCATTTTGTGTATATTAAGGATGTTTAACTAGTTTAGAGACCTCGAAACTTGTCAATTGTGATGTGGATGTTAAAGCAGCTTGGTTGGTTATAAATTTATATGAAGTAATGAGGAATGTTAATCTTGGATTTATTTGATAAAATGTTTGACATGGACAGTGAAAATAGAGTGTAGAGAAGAGCAAACCGTGAGTCACGAGTCAAACTGATTAATTTGTGTACCAATAGTATACCATGTTTCGAATTGATAATTGTGATCGTTATAAGATACCGTGAAGCAACAAAGAACTAAGTTGTATTAAGCAAGTATGTGTAATATAACTATTAATACTCAATTGGAATTTCAGTTGTTTGACTTCTACATTATTAAGTTAATTACTTATGACGACATCGATGGTTCCGTAAGGAGTTTAACATGGAATTTTATAATGTGCCTCCGATCTAAACTAATAATCTTCTTATATTGACTATATGGTTAGACTCTTGTCTAGTTCTTATGACGTGATAAATCGTTTTAAAATTTAACATGTGATTGAGTTGGTACTTATACTTTTGTGTGACCATGCAACCTGTGATAAATAGATCTGTAATAAAGAGGTAAAATTTTGATTGTACACAGTTAATTTGTAGTTACTTGCTTTACATTATGGTACGAATCGTATGCTTTGATGAGACGTCACCAGGGAATGTGTACTATCTAAAAGGTCTCCGATTAAATGCTGTAGTCGTGTTAGCCGTGAATATAACTGAGTAAAGAAGTGCAACTAAAATCCTGATGTTGAGGTAATAGTCGTTCATTAGTAAAGATAGGACTTTGAAATGAATAAGATGAACTCAGTAAATTATGAAATATGAGTCGACACCTAAGCTTGTATTGTTTGAAGGAATTGAATTAAGTTTATCGATTTTGAGTTTCGTAGTAAGTCAGTAAATGGATTCTATGGACGGCTCTGTTATAAGATTTATGTTAAGAAAGTTATTCACCGTCCAAGATGAAAGTAAAAGTTTTGAAAATGAAGTTAAATTTTGTCGTGTGAGTATAAATTGAATGAGATTTCCGAACCGATGTCCGGTTGTATGGTTTCATGATATTTGCTAGTCCGGAGGAATGAAGCTAGAACGGAGTCACGAATCTTTGGGTTAATTTAGTCATGTTGTTCGTTCATGTAGTGAATTGGTGGGTTGTGGTTAGTTACGAATGTCAAAATGGGAAATGTAATGTGGTGATTTAAGTGAGTTATGTGTTAACATGGTATGTTGATATTAGCATGATATGTAATGAATATTTGTAAAATTGGTGTAGTTAAATACATTTAATCTTTTATGTCATTGTGTTGGGTGCAGTTTAAATATATTTAACACCAAGAACAAAATTTTATGTATGATAGTCTTGTATGTTAACTTTCCAATATCGCTGTTTACTCGCTTGATTGACTCGACCAATAAGTTTGTAAAATTTGCCAATCAATGTGCATTCGTCATTCGTGAATAAATCCCAAACCCTTTGTTATGAGGATTAAAAATATTTCTAGGATGATAAGTCTTTAAACTGGTTGTCTTCATTTTATTGGTGATTCTGTCTTGACCTAAATGCATACGATTATGTAAAGGAAAGTCGATCGGACCTATTAGGTTACAAATTTTCATAAATCGATTTATTAAGTTTTGACCCTAATTCTTTTCTTATGTTGATTGATTCCCTATGTTTCTAAGGTATGAGATTACAATGATTAGTAAAATGAATAATTACTAATGATTTTTACCGGTAACCTTGTAAAGCATTGTTCCATTCATAATTTGATTATTCACATGAATAAATGTTACCAATATTTCTTGGAAAATATGCTGCCACGTGAATACGCCGGATAGGATTATCGTGGTATGTTACGTTAGTGATCTTGCTTAGTAACCTTGATGAAACGATGTTATTTGACATGAACCATATGTGAGCACCTAGGCATCTTCATCTTTGTAACCTGAGTAGTAATGTATAAATTAGATTGACAAGCAGATCCTGTGAATGTATTGCATGTATTGATTGATATGAAGAGTGTCTAGATTAATACTGAAATGTCTTAAGTTATTCAACGTGACTTTTGCTCCGATCCGTGGCGATGTGCTGTAGCAGCAGTAACTGTAGCTTCCTTGAGAGAGCTTGTATATTGATTGTCTTTAGTAGGGATTAGTTAACTTGAGCGTGAGTTGTGAATCTTTTATCCTCATTCAGTTGTTAGCAGTAGTTTGAGAACTTTTGTTATAATAATGAAGGTTACGGGGACGTAACCATGTTTACGGAGGGTAGGATTGTAAAATCTTTATACCTTCATGTGTGATTTCTCAGTTTGGCTATATTGGCTATGCGTTGTGTGGATTGTGTTGGAGTGTTTCATGATGTGTTTCTGTTATGGTTAAACTTCGGGGACGAAGTTTATTTTAAGGAGGGTGGAATGTAATACTGCGTTTAATATTCAATTTGGTGGGTGCCTTACATACTTTTGTATATGCGTTTCATAATTCGTTTGCGTTGGTTGGTAGGAGAGGGTAAACTTCGGGACGAAGTTTCTTTTAAGGAGGGTAGACTGTAATACCCGGTATTTTAATATGATATTATATTAGGCCGAGTTACCAGCTGGGTCGTGTAGTGTATTTGTGACTCGGGTAACTATGTGACTCGGGTTTTAATTAATCTAACTAGGCTAGGCCCGTATCATCTTAATAGCACCTATTCTATACGTATAACTCATCTAACCAAACCCTAATCTCCCTATCACCATATTCACTTTAACCATGAGAAAAGAGAGAAAAGAGAGAAGAGGGAGTCGTGTGTGAAGAACTCGTGAGGCATTGCGAGGCGATTTCTCAGCCTATTCTCATCCTATTTCGTAAGTAGACTATCCTATTACTTCTTTATTCAATTATTAGCATAATTATAGTAGTATTGGAATAATTTTTGTAACCCTAGAAATTGGTTTGGGGGTTTTGATTATAAATTGTATGAGATAAATGAATAAAATAGTTACAGCAATTTACAGATTCATTGGTCTGTGTTATTTGAGTGTTTTACCTGTCTTAAAGTCGTCGGATGCAAAAAGTTAAAGAAGAGACTCATGTTTATTCCAAGCTTAGTTTATGCATGTGAAATGTGGTAGCATTTCACCATGTAGTTTTTCCTGAATAAATTATTTGTGAACGTCTATGTAAAAAGTCCGCGAATCAGTAGAGGCTAGAAGATTACTTCTAAAACATAATTTAGACATTGAATTGGTGCTGGGTCTTTTTCATATATTTAATTTAAAGAGTTTAGACGAGTTAGGCGTTGGTTTTACTTAAGAATCATTTGTCAAACTCGTTTTATGAGTCTTTACTTTTTATGCGACGAATTATGTCAGCCTTTGGAAATCAGTCTTGAAACCATCGATATGTTTGGATTTGGGAAAGGTATATGAGATAAGAACTGTAGATTAGAGTGTTATGGTTCCAACCCAATTGGCCTCGCATCGATTTAATTTTCCTAGTATTAGTTATGTATTTTATAGCAAGTCTGTCCGGTTCTGGAAAATAAGAAAAGTCGAATTTGCCCTATAAGTTAAGGGTTCTATTGAGTTATGATGAGTCTTGTTTAGGTGCATGATTAATTGATAAAATGGGTTAAGTTTCTTGTCGGTTTAGTAATCGTATGCTATTAATATTAGGTGGTGATTTCCGAGTCGAGTATTTACAGTTTCTTTGGATTAAATTCTTATTGCTATATATCGAGAGGGCGAGTTTGTTGTGGAATATTACGAGCACCGACTATTTGACTTGCAGATCTTGAGGTAGGGGAATACACTGATTGAGTTCTTACGATTATAAAGAGTTGGCATGTTCGGTGATTATATGACATATCTGATTATCTTATTTATCTTGTTGAGCATAATTGTTTCATACGTTTCATACATTGCATTTGCATCGGAGTTGGAGTTGGAGGAGATGAGATTATTACGATTAAGGCCCAGGCGGGTTCTGCAGGACTTGCCCTGGTGTCCTCAGCTACGAGCTGGTATATCGACGACGGTCGATTGATATAGTCTACCGGGGATCGGTATGGCTGGGCGTTCCGGGGATGTGTGTGATGGAGTTGAGATTGGAGGATCATATCATTGCATTCTTTATTATATCGTATTACCTACTCAACCTCGCGGTTGACCACTGTGTATTCGTATACGCTGTGATGATCCTTTTCTTGGGGAGCAGATTGACAGTTGTTGAGACATACTGGTAGCCGGGCGGGGAGCGAGCATGGATCACCTGACTTAGAGCTAGCCCATTTTTATTTCAGTTTAGCTATCAGACTTATTTTCAGTTTTGAGACATGTTCCATTTGAGTTGTAAACATTTATAACTTTCTATTTAAAGTACTGTTTATTTTTCCTTTGTTATCTACTGCCTCGGGTTTCCGAGATGGTAACACCCTTCTTTATCTGAGGAGTCCTAGTTCAAGCCCTTAAATAAATGGAGGTGTTACAGGAACAGTTTCTCTTCCAATGCCCAACACCACAACAATAGTGGCACTTGTCCCCGGTGGGGGCACTGTACTTGGGCTTGGAGGAGCTTGCTTCATAAGTCTTAGCTTTGTTCCTGTTGGGAGTTTGCTTCTTTTCCTTTTTCCCGCCTTTCTTGAAGGTTCCCTTGCTCTTATGATTGACATTGAGAACATCTTTGGTGGTGCTAACACTTAGCCCCATGTCCCTTTCGGCTTGCACAAGCATTTTGTGCAACTCATCAAGGGAAACTTTCTTATCTTGCATATTAAAATTTACCCGGAATTGAACATATGCTTTGATTTTGTTCAGGGAATGTAGAATTCGATCAATTACGAGTTCATTGGGAATTTCCACCTTATGCATTTTCAAGGTCTCAACATGCTCCATCAACTTGAGCACATGATGACTCACCTTTTGGCCCTCTTTGATGTTAAGATCAAAGAATGCGGAAGCCGCCTCATATTGAATGACCCTAGGAGCTCGTGAAAACATGTTCACAAGCTTCATGTAGATCTCATGAGCGGTGCTAATCTTTATAGCACTTCGTTGAAGTTCGGCCTCCATAGCAAAGATCAACACATTTTTGATCGCGTCCGACTCCTTTTGGTAAACCTCATAGGTTTGCCTAGCGGCGGGGGTGGACCTAGCATTAGGTTCGGTGGGAGATGCCTCGGTAAGGTAACAAAGCTTGTCGTCACCTTGCGCGGCCAAGCGAAGTTGCGCATCCCAATCGGCGAAATTAGACCCATTCTTTTCTAACTTACATCGATCCATGAAGGATCGGAGCCATGACACATTGGTAAGCGTGGTGGAACTAGTGGATGCGGACGTGATGGGAGTTGCCATTGCGATTGATAAAACAAATTTGACTACAAAATAGGAAATGAAGGAATTAATTATCATCTATCATTTTAATAATACTCGTAAATTTAACTACAAGCATTGCATTTATATAGTGACCTCCACCCAACTACATAAATGATTCCGAGATCCAAATTCATATCAACTGGGGCACGGTGAGCCGATTCATCCCTTATTAATATAACTCGGTGGATTAACTATTTAATCGATTCTACTTTTAGAACTCTCGGTCGATAAAAATTACTCTAATTCTCATATTTAGCCCGGAACACATGTGACTACGGTCAACAATACTTCCGTTGAGCTCAATCCAAATTTCGATGTAATAACATTTTACTACCCCACTTCGCCAACGTAACAAGGTTTGTATTGCGGTAAAGCTGGCTCAACTCCCTTATGAAATTGGTACTTCATGGGTTTCTACTATTTGGTAAGGCTATTTCTCAATTATTATATGTGAGAGGTCTTGTCAATTAATTATCTATCACGTTTTAAGTGAACTAAAGCGGTGAACTACGATAATTATTATTGACACGGTCGATGACTCGATATGATATGCATGTGTTGTTATGGCAATTTGGCAATGCATGTAACATATTAAAAAAAATGCAAAGCAATAAATAAAATTCCTAGTATGACCTTCCTAAATAGAAAATATAATAATCTATTACATATTCGGAAACCAACTCCTTTGGTCCCTTGAATTTTCAAATGACACGCCTCCCAAGACACCGTATTCGTCGGATCACCTTTCTGAATGGCACCGTCTTTGAAGATGCTCTATAATTACAAATAATAATAAAAATACAAAACTATTCCTATTATACATTTGTAAAATGGAAAAACTAATAAAAATAAAAGTGATACGAGATCACATTAGATTACAACCGAATCAATATTCCTTTCATTACGGGTAATATTGATTAAACTAAGACCATACTAAGATAAAATTACATAATTCAAAATTATATATAAATAAAAGACATTCAACAATTGAAATATGCAGCATTGTAATATGTATCTATCATGCCAAATGATATGCCAAATCGCCCTATTTAACTTATGTCGTACATATAACCCGGTTTTATGGAAATGCGTGATAATAACATTTTAAAATCACTAATTAACACTTAAATCACATTCAAGCTCAAGTTAATTATCCTAACACTTTTTAGGACTCAAAAATTAGTCATCACTCAATTTTTGACAATAATTCAACTTGATTTAATTTTATGCTCATTTTTTACCTTAAAATCATAATATTTATGAAATAAATCCAAATTAATTTATAAAAATTCCAAACCTTGAATTTTAAATTTTTGAACATTCTAGAATAATTCCATGATACTCATAATATCAAAAATCATGGTTAAAATTTTCGAATTAATTTTGAGGAAATATAGTTGCATTTTATCGGTTTTATCTCATAAAATATTTAAAGTATCCAAAAATTAATCCAATAATTTTTACAACCTTAGATATGATTAGTGGGATATTAATTCAACTTAAAATAATTTTCTCAAGCCATTCAATACGGTTTAGCGAATTTTGCTAAAATAATCACTATTTATGCCATTTTTACTCTAAAAATCCATAAATCATGCTAAAAAATATATTTTAATCTCAAAATTTACATAATCTATGTAAATTATGCATGTGACATCATATTTAAAAATCATGGCTTAATTCGAAATTTAACTATTTTTAACAATTTTACCTCTTTTAATCCATTTTTATCTCATAAAAATCATAAATCATGCAATATTAATAAAATTAACTCGAATTTTTACAAACAACTTGTAAAATATGCATGTGAGGTCATATAAAATTTCCAAGGTCAGAAACTTAGTTTAACTATTTTTAGCATTTTAATTCCCATTTAGTCATAAAAATGTAATAAAATGACCAAAAAATCATTAAAATGAGCAATAAATATCCATAAATCATAAAATGAACTAAATACATTTTAGGACCAGAATATATAACATGCATGGTGATTTCGTGACTTATACTTATAAATCACAAATTTTTAGTTTTATATGTTAACCTTTTAACTCGGAAAAACAATAACCGATTATGCATGCAACATCCTTATGCTCTGATACCACTTGTTAGGTTCATATACCTATTATTAGACTCTTCTAATAGTGAACTAATTAACTTGTTAATTATTTATTCTTTAGATCTACTGCATCTATAACAATATGAAAGATTTATAAGAAAAACAATGTTCCTCACATTGATATATGGTTCGAAATATAGGGCACAAGTAAGGTCACCTTCCTTCACTTGTTCTTGAGCTTAATGTGATGGATGATCCTCCAAGTATAGAAGACACTCCAATAAGTTGCACCCAAGATTAATCCCAAAAATTCCTACTAATATTAACTAGATACGTAGTAGAAATGTTCCCTTAATATTACTAATATTTCTAGTATTACTACCTCTAGTAATAGATTGAAGTGTAGTATTTATGAGAGTTTTTAGCAATTGTATGTGAGGAAAAATTAGAGAGAAAACAAGCAAAGAACCAACAAGGAAAAATGAGCAAAAATGCTCATCTTATGGAGCCAAAAAACCGGTGGCCATTCCCCATGTAGGGAATCTTATTGCTTTTGTTTTTACTCTTTTGTATAGAGTAGGTAGAGTGTAGGGAGCATAGGTGCAAGAAGTAGTATGAAAAGGCTTGTGTGATATGTCACAATCACACTATAACCAACACAAACAAAAAACAAAAGAGCATCTTTTGTCTCTTCATTTGGCCGAAATATTGGATCCATTTTGGTCCATTTTTGCCTTTTGTCATTTGTCCCACAAATGCTTATAAGTCATATGTTTAACTATCTTACATAATTAATTATTAATGTAATCATTTAACACTTAAATATCACAATTAATAATATAATATACACTCCACTTTTTGAGTAGTATACTACCATTATATCAACATATAATGGGTCCCATAATTACTAGTTAGTTAAAATTACAACTTCTTGTAACTTTAAATAACTAATTACCTCTACCTCTAAACTTATATAATACCTCAACTAATTTAGTAATTTAACACTTAATTACTAAATTAAATCTTATTTAATCACATTACAATAAGACGCAAAATTGCACTCCCATAATTAAGGAATTAATTAATCTGTATCGCATACAATTAATTAAATATCTATTTGGGCCTCATCCTATAGGTGTGACCTAAAGGGATCAACTGACCACCACCGTCACACGACAGTAATGTCAAACTCTAGTTAGCCAATCATTACCAATTAATGACGGTCAGTCGACTATATAAAGAATCATCCCTCACGTATTCTTAGTATGAGATTTAATAATGATATTTAAATCATGTGATCGCTCTATTCTCGAGGACACATTTCCCAACATAATTAGGACCTATGATCTTTCAATTTGTCTGTTCGCAAGTTATTCAAAATCTATGTTAATAAGCATTTACATGTAGTAAAGAGTCGAACTATATATTAAAACGAGCATATCATACAATGGCAAAAAAAAAAAAAAACATTACAACCAGGGAAAAAAAAGGAAACACAATAAAAAATAAAAAATAAAAAATAAAAAATCACAAAAACAAACAGCTTGCTAAGTAAATTAATTAAACACCCTAACGGGAGTTTGACTAGGAGGTGGGTATTGAGGATAAACTTGATTATAAATCAAGCTTGCTACATCAGCATCAAGACGGTGATCAAAATGAGGCACTTCTTTGTCTTCCCTTGATTTCGGTACATTAATAAAACTGTACGAAAAAACCTTCTCATCAGATGAGCGTCCTCAGCAGTGGCAGCCAATAAGTAAGGTCCAGCGTGTACATAACGATCCTTAGGGTCGTCGGCATAAAAGTCACTTTTGCCCCTTTGATGTTCAAGTGATGCATACCTTGCAGCGAGTTGTTTTGCTTGGCGAAAATCGTCAAGACCATCCCCTCGAAACTCGAACAGAGTATATCCAAGAAACCCACGACCCGAAATCCAAGCCGAGTAGATTGCCCTAACATTTGAAAACCCATTCTCAATAAGGAAATCCCTCAATGGGTTAAGGCTCTTAGAAGCTGGCTTCCCAACAGCATCGCGTATGACCGGGAGATTGTGAATTATGCACATAATCGGTTTGATATAGCAGGTTACCGATTACTGAGGAGGTGCGACTGCGGATGATAAAGACGACGACATTTTAATTTTGATATGTATGTATATGTATATTATTTAAAAAGTGAAGTAGATAGGTTATTAATAATAAAGTGATTCTTATTATTACTGCAAATGTGATACTATTTATAGTATAAAGCTATAATTAATTAGATTATTTTTCATCCATACGTTACATTCAAATTTGTTTTAATTGTGCATGCATGCAGTGAATAATGGTCAAACAACCAATAATAATAGGGTATGCATTGGTAAAATCACAAACTTTTCAGTTTTAACAGTGGATCTGTGTTTTCAACGGTTATAAAAAAACCGTTGTTTATTGGTGTAATATGACAACGGCTTTAAAATAATCGTTGTTGATATATGTAATATGATAACGTCTTAACAAAGAACCGTTATCATTTTGTGTTATACATATGGTCAAACAATCAGTACTGCAACTTTGAAACAGAAAAAGTAAAAATTACAGGGCATGCATTAGTCAAATCACAAACACTGAAAAATCACAAATAAATAAATTGATAATATGATGACATTGTTTAATAATTTAGTTTAAAACGGTTTTTTGGATAACTGTTGTGTTTTTACTCATTGGACAACGGTTTTTTATAACCGTTTTGTTTTTACTAATTGGACAACGGTTTTTTGATAACCGTTGTGTTCTTACTCATTGGACAACGGTTTTTTGGATAACCGTTGTAAGTTTATATATTTAACATGGTAGAGTTAACCGATTCTTATTTAACTTGTACCGTTTCTACTTCCCAATTATTAACTTGTTAAGTTTCTAATTCTTATCTTATTATACCGGTTCCAATTCTTATTATCTTATTATACCGTTTTCAATACAACCCAAACTCATTATAGTAGAATTATAATTTTCCCTCTGTCAAAAAAAAAAGCTAGTCCTCCATTAATTTTCCACATCGATTATGTCGTCAAGTTCATCAATTTATAGTGGTTCATATTATTCATCCCCTGATGATGATGATGATGATGATGATAAAGCATCATATGAACCTCTTACAGGACCCCCAAGTAGAATTATGTACGCTAAACCCTTTACGTGCATCATTCACAATCTCCCGTACACTGAGGACGGGCATGGAAAGGCTATACTCTCGTATAGCCTTGACTATTTAATAGGTTTGATTCGATTAGCCGGATTAATTTTGGTTCAAACTATCTACCCAGACAATGATGCGCATGATGGCTTCGGGCGGTGCGCCCTCATCAAGTTTGGCGGGGTGAGGAGCGGGAATGCTTTCGTCAGGCTCGTAAACTTGAGCGGGCATTCTATTACAATGATCAGTGGGTAGGCCCATATTTATGGGTTGCGAATGAATCTGACCGTCTCCTACTACTTCCGATTCTGCACCGTTGGAATGGGAAAAGGACTCTGTGGATTGGGCTGAAGGTGAAAGAGACATATATGGTGATATTATCTCTGAAATTCCAGAGGATGGGGTAATAAAAAACATACTCCCTCCATTAAACTTCACACTACACATTTGCACGTTTGTCAACGCTTGCTTTACGCGATAAATATCTTTAGCTAGATATTTTTAATGTACTCCTACAGACCTAAGTCATTATAATAAAAGTTAGATATTTTTCTGGTAATATTGTCTCTGAATTCCAGAGGATGGGGTAACAAAAAACATAAATAATTAAACTTTAATTCAAACCACCACCATAATTCAAATACAACTTATAATGCCAGATAATAATAATTAAAGACTTAATTATTAGAATCTGATGAAGTATTAGGATACTAATCATGAATTTCGGGATAGAGCAAGTCGTAGATCGGCCCTTCATTATCACCGGAAAGCGCAGGTGGAATGGGCTATTTCTCCCATAACATAGGCACGGTGGCAAGAATGTGATGCCTCCTGTAATGTCTCAGCAGATGATGATTAAGATGGGTCGCAACCCATAGATAATGGCCTTGTTGTCTATTATCCGAATAGAAGTCCTCTTTCCCCGTATCTTCCCCCGCAAATCTAGCCCCTAATTTTCTTGCCTGACGAAAACTATCATGGCAGTTGGCTTCATCAAACACGATGAAAGCGAAGCCTACAAAACCTTGCTTGTTTGTAGACACAGGGTATACTTTTTTAACTGTGGTGAAACCGGAGTCATGAAGCATTTGCGTCAACCACCCAAAATCAGAGTTTAAACCCTTTCCATTCACATCATAATGAACCGGGAGATTATGGAGAATGCAAGTAAAAGGCTGTGCATAACGAGAATGTAATTGTAGCTCCGATGCCATATCTTTTTTAGAGAGAAATTAAAGAGTAATGTTTAATAATTTAGATTGTGACCTAAAATATTATGATGACATATTCATAGAATTATTTTGGTCAAATTGAATATTATTGGTCAAATTGAGTATTTATTAAAGTTCTGATAAAGTTTTAAATGCAGTAGTCAAACTGAAAAATCTAATCAAATACTGACAACGGTTATATTAAAAAATCGTTATTTCATAATAGAAAATAATAACGGTTACAAAAAAACCCGTAGCTATAACATAACAACGGGTACCACAAACCGTTGTTGGTGTTAATTTAGTAATGATTTCGAAATGCCGTTTTCTTAAACTGGTAACGGTTGTCTAACAACCATTGATAAGAGTGATTCTATAACGATTTTTTGGAAACCGTTAAACGTTTTTGACAACGGTTTGTTAAACAGCCGTTGTCACATTATAATGACAACGGTTTTCAAGGGAAACCGTTGTTCTTATTAGCGCGGTCTAGGTTTCCGCCAATATTTGGAAAACGGTAATCTAAGTGTCGTTATTATATGCATTAAATCATTGTGATACGCTCGTTATTGATGGCCAGATTTGGCGTAGTGTTTGTCCACCTTTTTACCTATTTTTCCTAGCCTTCTTCTTTATTCTTGGCTTCTTTTCTTGTGCATATTTGATCATGATTTGCATTATCTTGTTGATTTGGGATGTCTACCATACTAGATTGCGGGCGCATTATTCTCTTGAGTTGTAGATAGGAGAGTGTCACATTCACATATAATTTGCCTTGTTCATAATATGAGTGTGAGTGTTTTCCCATGAGGAGTCCAATGTTAATAAGATCATGCAAGAGTTGAAATGTTCATGTAAAGTCCTTTGTGCTACTTCGTCATGTAAATCTCATCCATGTTGTTGTATTTTCCCTATGCCCATGTTGCTTCGGGATTTGATTCATTGTGCTTTAAAGTTACTTGACGGGAATTGAATTTGGATGAGACATTTGATGCTCGTACCCTTGTCATTGTTATACATTATATTATGTGCTTGCTTGAGGACAAGCAAGGGTTTAGCTTGGGGGAGTTTGATAGGTCCATTTTATATATACTTTAACTCCCTATTTTAGCTCAGTTTATTTGATTATCGCACTTCTATTAATGTGTTTGTGAGCTAATTCCGTGTTCTAGGTGATTTTGCTTGTATTCATTACATTTTGTAGGAAATAAAGCACTCGGTAGCTTTTTCCCGTCAAATTAGCATTTACCCAACTTCACGAGGCTAATGAGAGCATGTCTTGACCATGCAAAGGTATTTCGGGAAGCATAGGAGCATTTTGGGAAGAAATTGGAAAACCCGAGCAAGAGGAAACCAATCTTGGTTGGTGGATATGTAAAGAAATGAAGTCCAAGTAAAAGCTCAAGCCATATGCATGCATTGGATGCCAAAAGATGCCTAAGATGCCTTAGACGGACTGTTAAACTCACTATTATAGGATTCCGCATCACCATAAAGTAAGGAGTTAAGACAAAATTAAGACAAAATCCTAAAATCCCACAACCCCGATCGAGGTTAGCCCCTTTTATGCTATTTACGTTACTCCCTTGTTCTTATATAAAGGGTGTTGATCCGGGACACTTGACACAACTTCTTATACACTTCTTACACCTCTTTCCACACACTTTTATATATGTTTTAGTCTTAGTTTTTAGAATAGAATGTAGGTTAGATTTCCTTATTATTATTTACATTTCCTTTAGTATTTTAAAGTTGTATTACAATTTCCATTCAAGCATTTGTTCTTCAATTCCAAACTTCATTTCCTTTGTTGAGGTAATTCTATTTCTTGTATTGTTTTGTTATTTCCTTTGTCATTTCCCTTATTAGTTAGTTATCATGTTTACTTTATCATGTCATTAGTTTAGTTTACATTATGCAAGAGTAGTTTACTTTGTCTAGGGAATAAGGGAAGCCATGCATAAATAGTTTTTGCAATTGTTGAAATAAGACGTTTTAATATCAATTCATTGTTTCTTTAACATACATGCATTATTTGTTAATCTTTGATAAATGATCACTATATTAGATTAAATTCGTTAACTCACTTTTATAAGTCGAAAGGCACAAAATTGAATTAGACTAAGCATGTTTTAGTAGACGACCTAGCCATAGCGAGAGCTCGTTAGGACCCGTTCTATGGTTGACAATAAGGCTGAGAGGTGGTTGTCTTTATGCCTAAACTATTAACGATATTATCAACACAAATGTTTAACTTGAGCATTTACATAATTTTCATGTGTGACCCGACCTCCCTAGACTCTTCTTTTATTATTATTGTTGTTTCATAAACCCAATCAAACCAATCGATAACCGACCTTGATAGAATTCACCCCATAACAACTTGTTTAGAAACTTCCGCCTCCTTGTGTTCGACCCCTATTACTACATTCATCTGTGTCTAGGGTATTTATCTTTGATTAGGTTGCGACAATCTTATCAGTTAGTCATCAAATTATTGTTTGGTTGAAAGTCAATTTTCATTTTCTTCTTATTCTTACACAACCTCTTCTAAGACCAACTTGCACTCTGCCTAGGTATGTAATCATTCAATCCTCCGGTTTTATGTATATTGAGTGTAGTGGACCCACTTCACCGAGTGGTGATCATCTTTCTTGGCTACCCAACAAACATATTTCCTAAGGGCTGCAACATTCCAACTTCTTTGGGGGCATTTGGTTCACACAAAAAAGGTGTGAGGTATGAGTTTGGAATAGGTCAAACTCATACCAAATGTTTGTTTGAGAAATATAAGGGTTTTATACTCATACCTCAAAGGCTGAAATCAATGAGGTATGGGTTTCTCATACCAAAGGAGGGGGTGGGTATGAGATTGATACCCCCATGTATTGTTGGAGCTTGTGTCCTCCACAAATTAGTGTGATAACATTAATAAATCTCTTATAGGTTCACAAGGGTATACTTCGTATTTTATCAGTTGATTAACGATTACCTAATAACGGTTGGCTTGCTAGAAAGTTTGACGTTATTATCATACAGATGGCGGTGATTAACTGGTCCCTAAAAGTCACACCTAAAGGATGTGTTTGAGAGATGTGGTTATGGAAATGTAATCACATTGATGTCTTATATGACTAACAGTTAGTCAATGTGTTCATGAGACGATTATTTAATGCCGATTAAATAATATTATTTGAGACGAATTAACTGTCAATTCGTAAATTGAATATAATAAGTTATATTTAATTAATGTATATAATGTTAGCTTGTACGAATTAATATGTTAATTCGTAATTAAATGTAATCGGTTATATTTAATCAGCGAATGATAATTATATGATATTGTCATTATAAATTATTATTGACCCGTATTATTAAATCAACCGCAAGCTGTTGTGTGTAGACATGTTAATACGGAATGATATAAATGACAATTTATAAATAATGCATTGTATACATGGTCGATCGATCGGGTGTGTCAGTCGATCGACTGATATACCTATTTCGGTAAATGGGCCGAAAATTAGAAGAAATAAAATCTACCCTAATTACTCCTTATACTCGGTTTAAAGGAAGAATAGGGAGATCACTTCTTAACCTAATTTTCTAACCTAGCCTCCTCTCATCTCAACAAAACACAAAAACCCTAATTAATCAGTTATTTTTGGGGATCGATTCTAGCAAAAGAACAAGGGCATATCTCATATCATCTTGGGTG
Organism: Silene latifolia; assembly: GCF_048544455.1. Taxonomy (NCBI): domain Eukaryota; kingdom Viridiplantae; phylum Streptophyta; class Magnoliopsida; order Caryophyllales; family Caryophyllaceae; genus Silene; species Silene latifolia. The sequence continues at coordinate 175,013,292 of NC_133538.1, forward strand.
CAACTGATAGGAGAATATCATTGCGATATTGTTCATAGGTCGAATTAGCTAGGACCGAAGGTTATTTCTTAATTCTCTAATTTTGTTTATGCAATTTATTTTATGACTAGTTATCATCTCGATAAATTCGTTATAATCCTTAAAGTTAAAGGGATGCATACAGATAAATCCCACAAGTGGTATCAGAGCCAAGGGCACGAATTTTATTTTGATGATTTTCATAAAATTGGATGTAAACGAAAAATTGGTCTCGAAAATAAGGGTTTCGGCTGTAAATTTTTTTTTGGGCCGTAGCTGATTTCGTTTCACGGTTTGGTCGATCGACCAGTACCCCTGGTCGACCGACTGCCTTGACTGATCGACCGATTTTTTTTTCCGCTTTTGATATTTTTATTTCCATTTGATTCTTTCATATTGTTGTTTTAATCAGTTAAGATAATAGTATGATAATTTGTAGATGTTTCGATTTAATAAATCGAGATGTAAATGGAAATCGTTTGTGTCGGATTGATGAATTGTTTTTGCTATTTTTTTTGGCATATAACTTAATTTAACAAAAGTTCAAATCAATTATGATAGTCGGTTTTATCATGATTTAGATATTCTTTTAACAGGTTAAATTTGAATAATCTAGTTTGAACATGTATTTAAATTAAAAGTTGAATATGTTAATCTTGTTAATAGCAACTTTAAGCAATTGTTCGTTTTTTTCCGATCAAAGGGTGCGGCTATTTTAAACTTTTTAGCCGAGACACAAAAATAGGGTTTCTGTTTTTTTTGTTTCATTTTTCAGCCGAGAAATGATAAAAAAAAAAATTTCTGTTTTTTTTCGGTTTTAGCTGTAATACCGAGAAAAGTTTTTTTTATTGGGCTGTTTCGGTTTTTACCGAGATAAATTTTAAAGAAATTTTTTTGGTTTTGATTTTGGCCAATTATTTATTGTGAAGCGGTTCATAATTCATAGAGACCTAATTATTTTAAAGAAGTTTAAAATATTGATGGATTAAATTCATATTACAAGTCTAATATGAATTAAGATTAAATTTATAGTGAGTAATTGAGGAATTGTCACTTAATTTAATCAATTAAATAGGTGGTTTGGATAAAATTAATCATCATAATTATAGAATTATGTCTTGTATATTTTTTTTAGTTGATGCATTTTTATTTTAGTTGAATGAATCGTTGAATGGTTTTATTTACGTATTTTTGCAATCGGTTGTAATTTGTAATACCTAGTGTGGCCTTAGTCAAATTATGTTTTCGTAATGATGGGAACATAATTTTTAATGTAATTTGAGATCTCGTATCTCCCTTTTGGTTTTCTTTATTTATTACGGTTTTGAAATTAGAATGTAAATAGATTTATTATGTAATTTTAAATTGTAATTTTGAGAAGACTAAAGATGGAGATTGGAGCTCACTCCCGCTACATGGATCAAGATGGAACATCAAGACAAGCTTCTCGGGTCCAAGGACGGATTCCAAATTTGTACTTATGTTCATTTTGATAGGATAGGCCACACTAGGACTTTATTTTGTTTTACGTTTTACCGTTCTTATTGCTTTTCATTCACATGCTAGTTAGTGCATCATTTTCCGCCTAAAACCAAACCACCTACTATAATGCATGAAAATTGACACATATAGGTTGTATGTTAGTTTTCATAGACATACAGATGTCACAAGTTTTTAAGCCATAACCTTAGTTTATTCATTCACGCATGCTAGATATTAGTTCACTTAAAATGAATTAAAATAAAGTTGATGGGATCTTCCTCTAAAACGGAAATTGAGATTAGTCTTTATAAGGGCAAACAACTATGAATCCTTTCTTCGTCGGTAGGCATAATATGACCCCTTCAACGTTGGGTAAGTAGTTTGTGTTGACTTAGTTTATCTCAACATTATAGTACGAAGAGTTTCTCGTGATTATGATGGACTAAAGATAGAATTTACAAAAATTTATCTACCAAGAATTCTAAATGCAGAATTAGCCAAAAAGTTGGCTTATCAATTTACAGATAATTGAGTCTTGGGATCATTTATATAATTCTTGAGGAAGGTCAATTGTATAAATGCATGAGTCTTCGCGTTATAACAGTATTGCATTAGACTTAAATTAAAATCGATGCACATGCTTATTATTTATTCTTCTTTTCGCAGTGTAGAACACGTTTATATTACTGTTACAACAAATGGCTGGAAATAACGAAATCCCAATGCCAAGTGCTACACTTGGACGCGAGTCCTGGCTGAAAGTTTTTATGGACAACATGAATCCATACACGCGACTGAAGAATAATGGGTCCAACTTTGCTGCCATTGCTGACGGTAAGCTCAAGTACTTAACTGAGCCAATACCGGTAAACCCCGGCCCCAATGCGGGAGTTAACGAGTCACTTGCTTATAGTGATTTTGTTATGGAAGCGGGTGCGATAAAGAACGTACTCATCTTTGCAATGGAAACCAATTGGCAGAGACGCTTCATTGCCTAAGGTGCGAACAAGATTTTCACCACGCTCACTAACGAGTTCTCAAAAGCACCAAGGATCGTTACTTATGAGCATACCTGTTGCTTCTTTGATGCGAAACTCCAAAAGGGCCAACCGGTTAGCCCACACATTCTTAACATGATTGAGAATGTCGAGAAATTGGAGGCACTTGATTGCAAAATCAGTGAGAGCATTGTCATTGACCGAATGCTTCATTCTCTTCACGAAGATTTTGCCCTTTTCAGGGCGAACTACTACATGAATGACTTGAAAAAGAGTCCTCATGAGCTACACTCCCTTCTCGTACAGACCGAGAAGGATATGAAATAGAGTGGGAGCATGAAGCAGGATGTTCTCACGATTTCCAACAAGGGTAAAGGTAAGGGCAAAGCTCCAGGCGACCTAGCTGTAGGCAAGCCAAAATTCAAGAAGCCAGGAAACGGTAAGAGTGGGCCTGGTGAGACTAGTGGCTCACAGGGCAAGGCAAAGAGCAAGGGCGGTGACATTGAGTGTCACCATTGTCACAAGACTGGACATTGGAGGAGGAACTGTCCCGTGTACCGTGAGGACATTAAAGCAGGCCGCGTCGTTCCTGTTGGTATGTCATATTATATTCATATGATTGAGATTAACCATGCAAGTTTCGAAACTTGGGTACTTGATACTGGTTGTGGTTCTCATCTGTGTAATCATTTGCAGGGCCTAAGAAACATCACACCTCTCGGAAAGGGTGATGTGGACCTGCGAGTCGGGAATGGAGCCAGAGTTGCTGTTGTCTCGAAGGGAACATATGTAATCCAACTCCCTAGTGGTTTTGAGTTATTTTTAAATAACTGTTACTATGTACCCAGTTTGTCTAAGAACATTATTTCAGTTTCCGTACTTGATAAAGACGGATTTTCATTTTTAATAAAGGCTAATAGCTGTATTTTCTCTTTTAATGAAATGATTTATGGCAAAGCAGTTTCCAATGAATGGAATTTACATCTTAGATCAAACCATGGAAGTATTACATGTGAATAATAAGAAATTAAAGGTTGGTGACAAAGATCAAACCTATCTACGCATTGTCGAATGGGACACATAAATGAGAAACGCGTAAAGAAACTCGTCGATGATGGGACTATTCCCACATTCGATTTTTCTACATATGGCACGTGTGAATCGTGTCTCATTGGCAAAATGACTCAAATTTCCTTCAAAGGTGTTGGAATGCGCGCTAGTGACCTATTAGGACTCATACATACTGATGTTTGTGGACCTATGTTAATTACCGCTAGAGATGGCTATAGATATTTTATCACTTTCACGGACGATTTGAGTAGATACGGATATGTCTACTTAATGAAGCACAAAAGTGAGTCCTTTGAGAAATTCAAGGAATACCAGAACAGGGTTGAGAACCAACTGGGTAGAAAGGTTAAAGCACTCCATTCAGATCGGGGTGGCGAATATCTTTCAAAAGAGTTTGATCAACACCTTAAAGACAGTGGAATCGTTTTGCAGTTAACTCCACCTGGAACACCTCAATTAAATGGTGTGTCCGAACGGAGAAATCTAACCTTACTTGATATGGTTCGATCCATGATGAGTCACACGGTAGTGCCTGATTCATTATGGGGTTTTGCTCTTTTGTCAGCTGCTCTTATACTTAACCGAAGTCCGACTAAAGTTGTCGACAAGACTCCATATGAAATGTGGAAGGGAACGGTCCCTAACTTGTCCTTTAATCGGGTTGGGGCTGCGAGGCTTATGTCAAGTGGAGACACGAGGATAAGCTCGGCCCGCGATCGGTCAAGACATACTTTATAGGTTATCCAAAAGGAACATTTGGTCATTACTTCTATTCGCCTACCGAACATCGAGTTTTTGTTGCGGCTAGTGCGACGTTCTTAGAGAAAGAATTTCTCGAGAACAAGACAAGTAATAGAACCTTCGAGCTGTCGGAGATTCCAGAACCAACAACCGAGGAACAGATGGAGGAAGTTGTTCCTCCAACTAATGATACGGTTAATATTCCTGAGGAACCTATGAGGTCGGGTAGAGTCTCTAATCCTCCGGACAGATACATTGGTATGGTCGAGGAGAATGACGTTTTACTCCTAGAGAGTAATGAACACGCTACCTATAAAGGTGCTATGGCCTGTTCCGGCTTAAACCTATGGCTCGAAGCGATGCAATCCGAGATGGACTCCATATATGAGAATGACGTATGGGATCTTGTTGATTTACCTTATAAGGTAAAACCTCTACAGTGCAAATGGCTTTACAAAATAAAGCGTTCTGTAGACGCGCAACCAGATACCTATAAGGCACGACTATTGGCAAAAGGTTTCACTCAAGTGCACGGATTGTATTATGATGAGATTTTTGCACCTGTAGTCATGCTACATTCCATTCGGATAATCTTAGCGATTGCCGCATTTCATGACTATGAAATTTGGCAAATGGATGTGAAAACCGCCTTCTTAAACGGTTATTTGGAGGAAGAGTTGTACATGGTGCAACCCGAAGGTTTCATAGATCCTGAACATCCTAAGAAAGTATGCAAGCTTAAGCGTTCCATTTATGGACTTAAACAAGCTTCTTGGAGTTGGAATCATCGTTTCGACCAGGTGATAAAAGAGTATGGTTTCACTCGATCGGTCGAGGAACCATGCTTGTATATCAAGTCGAGTGGGAGCAAGATTGTTTTCTTGATATTGTTTGTCGATGACATACTCTTGATTGGGAATGACATTCCTCTCCTATCTTCGGTTAAAGAATGGTTGAAGAACCATTTCCAGATGAAAGATCTAGGTGAGGGCACAACGCATTTTGGGAATCCGTATCTACCGAGATAGATCACGACGGACGTTATCACTTAGTCAGGAGTCTTATTTGGATAAGAATCTTGAGAAGTTCAGCATGACCAACTCCAAGAAGGGGAACCTTCCAATGACGTCTGGGATGCAGTTGAGCAAGTCTCAGTCACCCACGACGCCTGAAGGGATTGAGCGCATGAGTCGTGTTCCTTATGCATCTGCAATAGGATCAATCATGTATGCCATGATATGCACACGTCCAGACGTGGCATATGCATTGAGTATGACGAGTCGGTACCAAAAGAATCCAGGTGAAACACACTGGATAGCTGTTAAAAATATCATCAAGTACCTACGGAGGACTAAGGATAGGGTATTGACTTATGGAGGCGATACTAAGCTATGCGCAATCGGTTATGCAGATGCTAGCTTCCAAACGGATCGAGATGATTCAAAATCTCAGTCCGGGTTTGTCTTCACTCTTAATGGTGTTGCGGTCAGCTGGAAGAGTTCCAAACAGAGTGTTGTAGCAGATTCTACCACTGAATCCGAGTACTATGCCGTTTCGGAAGCAGCTAAGGAACCGATATGGATGCGTCAATTCTTACAACGACTTACGATAGTTCCTAGTTCGAATGACCCGATCACCATATATTGTGACAATAGAAGTGCCATCTTCCAGGCTAAGGAGCCAAAGTCTAGCAACAAATCTAGACATGTACATCGGAAAGCTCACCTGATCCGTGATTACGTGGAGCAAGAAGAGATAGTGATTGACAAGATAGCTTCGGATGATAACATCGCGGACCCTCTCACTAAACCGTTGAATTTTGATAAGCATGAAGGGCACGTTATTTCCATGGGATTTAAACGTGTTCCTGAGTTGTAGTAGTTGATTATGGATTTGATACATTATATTTTTCATATACTATTTATAACTTCATCGTTTTAATATAATATTTTGTTTTTCATGTGGATTGTACTGACAACATTGAACACCACAACGTGAACTGAATTACATTATATTTGTTTTGGTCCGTAATCGCCTACAAGAGCTGATAACTCTGGCTATTATATTATGCAGTCGATTGATGGTGGGTTCAACGAGCCATAAGTCAAACGGTTGACTGATCGATCACAGTTGTGAGATTATAACGATACCTCGTAGGACAAATTTTTGTGACAATGTAATGGAGTCCTAAATGTTTAAAAACATTCGGTGCCAGGTCATGGATAGGACATCCATTGTGTTCCTAGAGTCGATTCTTTTGACTATCGACTGTCTCTTGAGATTAAGGCAGTTTTTGGGTGACTTTGGTTTCTTTCTCACGGTCTGCCGTAACTGGAGGCTAAGTAGTTTTTTTTTGGGTCATTTCATACTGTGCTTATATCTGCAGGATTCGAGTTGAAGAAAATATCCAACCTTTATCAGGTATAGTTATTTCTCAGGGCGACTCGAAGAGTTGTAACTTAAATGCATGGCCATGCTCGAATGATGATTCGTTTATCAGTTAAGTTACTCTCTAGTCGGGGAAACCACTCTTGATACAGATCACTTGTAAAATACGACCTTTGTGAATACAGACTTTGCAAATTGTTTTACATTGAGTGGGAGAAATTTTAGGATATGAGAATCGGTTATCGCACATACACTTGTGAGGACAAGTGGGAGTTTGTTGGAGCTTGTGTCCTCCACAAATTAGTGTGATAACATTAATAAATCTCTTATAGGTTCACAAGGGTATACTTCGTATTTTATCAGTTGATTAACGATTACCTAATAACGGTTGGCTTGCTAGAAAGTTTGACGTTATTATCATACAGATGGCGGTGATCAACTGGTCCCTAAAAGTCACACCTGAAAGATGTGTTTGAGAGATGTGGTTTTGGAAATGTAATCACATTGATGCCTTATATGACTAAACAGTTAGTTAATGTGTTCATGAGACGATTATTTAATGCCGATTAAATAATATTATTTGAGACGAATTAACTGTCAATTTGTAAATTGAATATAATAAGTTATATTTAATTAATGTATATAATGTTAGCTTGTATGAATTAATATGTTAATTCGTAATTAAATGTAATCGGTTATATTTAATCTGCGAATGATAATTATACGATATTGTCATTATAAAGTATTATTGACTCGTATTATTAAATCAACCGCAAACTGTTGTGTGTAGACATGTTAATACGGAATGATATAAATGACAATTTATAAATAATGCATTGTATACATGGTCGATCGACCGGGTGTGTCAGTCGATCGACTGATATACCTGTTTCGGTAAATGGGCCAAAAATTAAAAGAAATAAAATCTACCCTAATTACTCCTTATACTCGGTTTAAAGGAAGAATAGGGAGATCACTTCTTAACCTAATTTTCTAACCTAGCCTCCTCTCATCTCAACAAAACACAAAAATCCTAATTAATCAGTTATTTTTGGGGATCGATTCTAGCAAAAGAACAAGGGCATATCTCATTTCATCTTGGGTGCAACTGATAGGAGAATATCATTGCGATATTGTTCATAGGCCGAATTAGCTAGGACCGAAGGTTATTTCTTAATTCTCTAATTTTGTTTATGCAATTTATTTTATGACTAGTTATCATCTTGATAAATTCGTTATAATCCTTAAAGTTAAAGGGATGCATACAGATAAATCCCACATGTATATCAAATTAGAATAACCAAAAATGTAAAATTGCACATTGTAATTCGAATTTTTTTATATACTTACTAGATTAAATAATTATTTTCATGATTTTATAATTATCAAAAATTATTATTTAAAATTTGTAAAACAAATTTTAACTTTACTTGAATTTCAAACTCATATCACTCAAAACGGAAACAAACACAAGGTATGAGAAATCAAGTTCAAACCCCATACCACTCTAGTATAAATCCTTATTCAAACTCATACTCATGCACGAAACAAACGCCCCCTTAGATCAATTAAGCCCAAGCCTCCATGTTTTTTTAGACTGGTCATTCCCAGGCAAAAAAACTGCATGCAAATAGCTTCAATTCTATTCAAAATGCCAGTTAGGAGGGTGAATATCATATCCCAATACTCTTAGCACAAATTTGACCAAAATAAGTCTCCCAACATAAGATAATTTTCTGGTACACAACATCGACATTGTCAGCTTCAATCTCTTCATAGTAAGGACTCAAATCACCAATATTGAAAGTGACATGAACTCCATATTCTCCGGGAAGATTAATCTTTTATGCATTTGACCCGATTTTTTCAAGAACTTCGAATGGGCCATCAGCTCTAGGCATGAGGTTATTCTTCCTTTTTTCTGGAAATCTCTCCTTTCTCAAGTGTATCCATACAAGATCTCCGGGCTCAAAGCTCTTGGCTTGCTTAGGACCCTTAGACCTTGCCTTATAAGCTTCATTACTCTTCTCAATTTTCTTCTTGACTTGAGCATGGATATGGAGCATTTGTTCAACTCGTTTCTTAGCATCATAATCAATTGAATTCCTCTTGATGGGTGCTAAATCAGTAGGCATGAAAGAGTTTATGCCATAGACAACTTCAAAGGGAGACTTGCCCGTGGCCGTGGATGGAGCTCGGTTGAAGGCAAACATGGCTTGAGCTAGTTTGAGGTCCCAATATTTCAATGACTTACCAACTATGCATCTAAGGATCCTCCTTAAGGTCTTTTTGGTAGCCTCCGTTTGCCCATCAGTTTGAGGGTGATGGGAGATGCTAAATAAGAACCTTGTCTTGAGTAGATTCCATAATGTCCTCCAAAAGTGACTCATGAACTTTGAATTCCTATCCGAGACAATGGACTTAGGAATACTGATGGCGGGTTTTGTCCTTCAAACAATATTTAATAACTCATCTACTATGTAACTAGCGGCTGAGGTCGAACACGAAGATGGTGTGGAGTTGTACTTAATTTGTTTAAGTTTAAGTTTAGTCGGAAAACATGGAAGTTGGTAAAATTAACTAAACTAAAACTAGAGCGATTAAAAGCAAGTAGATTAAGATAATGGGATATAAACAATTGATAAAAGCTAGGGTCTTTGCGTTCCCCTAAGCAAGTCAAGCTAAGTATGGTTATTAATGGGTTCTTGGGTAATTATTGGCCTATAAGAACTAATTTCTTAGACTCTTCTAAAGATGAACACAAAGCCTTCACAAAGCATTCAAACTCATCATAAACACATTATCAAGCATCTATGTAAACTTTCATTCATCAAGACACTCAGCATAAATTGGAGAAAGGCATGAACTTTCATACACATATTTCAACAAACACCTTCTATGCATGTTTACAAAGACCAAATAATTTACCCAATTACCAAATATTAACAACCCATATTCAAGCCTTAATCCTCACTTAGGTTCCCCCTAAACCCTAGGGGGTCACTACTCACACATAATTGAAAGACAAATGTAAACAATTGGAGAAAAGCCAGCAAACATGGTGATAAACATGATATTAAATTAAACAACAACTAAATAGAAAATGGAAATGGAAATGTAAACAATTGAAGATTTAAACAAAAAAGAGAGAAAATTGTACCAACAAAGAGGAAAGATTGAGTCTTTGATTAATAAATGGAAGAAGTTCTTCAACAATATTCACTTACAAGCCAAATACCCAAATGTAAACTATTCAAACTAACTAGATCTAGGCTAATATGCTAAGTAATTAAGGCTTAATTATGGAAAAATTAAAGCTTGAATTAAGGAAACTTGCATAAAATTTAGGAAATAATTAGTAGTCTAGGTTTGTATGTACAAATGAATTATGAGGGGTTATATATAATCTCACATGAAATTAGGTTACAAATGAGGGGTAAGTGTTGAAATGCGTATTGTTGCTCTGTGTCGGCTGACTGGCTGTCGATAGCGAGACCTTTTCTATTTTGACTTCAAAATTTGTAAATATTGGACTGATGTCTTCTCCCGGCTGGCCGGCTGCCGGCCAACCGGCAGGGGACACCTCTTCTTCTTCATTTCTTCTTCTTCTTCTTCTTCTTGGACTCCCTGGCGTGCAACCGGCTGCCTGTGCGCCTGCCGGCAGTGCGACTAATTCTCTTTTGGCTCCAAAAATCTCCATTTTTCTCTAAGGCATGAGGGGAGGGTTCCCTGCCGGCCTACCGGCAGAGAACTCTCTCAGCTTAACTTCATTTTTCTTCTTCCTTGAGGGTGTGGAGGGGATTCCTTTCTTACTTCCGTTCTCCAATCCTGACTCATTTCCTAAAAAAAACGAGATGGACAAAAGTAATATGGGAGTAACGGCACAAAATGCAAATAAAAGGGATAGAAACCGTCTCGAAATGCGTCAAAATGCGCGTAAAAAGGGAGGAAATACTAACCAAATAGACCCGCATCAAACTTCCCCACACTTGAGTCTTACTCGTCCTCGAGTAAGTAATCTAAACAAGACTAGGACCCTTATCAAAAACTAACAACTTGCACACTTTATTCATAATAGCCGAATCGGGTTTAGCTTCACCTAGAACCCTTTCAACTCACAATTTGAAACTTCATGAGGGGATGTGCCCTATTGCAAGGCAAGTGAGGTCTTGCTATAGAACTTTGATTTAAAAAAGACTAAACTACCAAGTAAAGCATGGGAATGAGTCATTGAAAATGCATATACACTTGCCTCATCCAAGTGGGATTTCTCAAAACCGAACAAAGAGAGTCATTAGTGGAGGATGTCGACTCAAAGTCTCACCGAGGTGTCTATCCCCTATCTCTAGCTCAAGTAGCCTATATTGACAACAAGTACTTGCTAAGAAACAAATTCTAGGCGGGAAAGGGAAAGTAAGTCGCTATACTCCTATACATGACACTCACAAGATTCGACTCCATATCAAACCCCTGACAAAAAGAGACACAAGACCGACTCTCACGGGTTTTACTAGGCACTCATTGAAGAACTGGGTGATTGTTGTGACAAAAAGTAACCAAAATCACTCCCCAAACTCGACCTGCGAAGCATGCCCGCATTTTAATATAGTACTCCATCCAATATCCACAAGAGAAATGTTAAAACGATGCACATACAAGAGAGACAATCGGGTTGTAACGGGGCTTGGGTTAGGTGAAAAGGGTTTGATGCAAGCACCATTTTGGAGACACGTGGGGCTAAGGATCAACTATTCGCCACATCTAACCAGTTCACTAAACCGTAGCAAATGCAAAAGAATTCTTCCACAAAATTTGGCAAAGATTGCCATTTCCAGAAATCATTCATTTCTTTTCAAAATAAGATCAATTGCAAATCCATCAACCCTTAATTTGCACACAAATATAACATTCTTTTCTTTTTGTTTTTTCATTTCATTTTTCTCTTTTCTATTTGATTTTCTTCGTTCCATTTTCCAAAACTTGTAACCTTCTTATTCAAGCAAAATGAGCCAAAATTGAAGAATCGTCACAACCATGTGATATCCAAGATTATACACCCCAAGGAGAGTCAATTCCAATACAAATACTCTTCCACAAATGGACTACTATGAAGAACTACTCGACAAAGGAGAGTTGTTTTTGGGATGTAGTTGTTTTGTTGGTAATAGAAACGATAAGACTTAGGCTGAAAATGGTTAACAAAAGGGGAAAATGACTCAAGGGTATAACAAAGGCTTATTTGGCTATAGTGAGGTTACTTTATTTGAATGAAATTATCTCAATATGTATATAGACACTTCTACGGAATCAAGGAACGAGCTCCATACTTATGCGTTTTGACATGACACACCACGTAAGGAGAACTACTCACAAATACCTAACGAGACCGGTTTGATGGACCGGCCTTAAGGAGGCTCTAACCTCACATTTGAGTAGCTATGTCCGTCCTAAGTCGAGTCTCAGGCCTAATACGGTCTAACAGATTGGTCGCAACTTGGTTGTTAAGCTAGACTTCCCCCTAACCATGTGTCACCAAGAGGCACAAGCTATCAAGAGGGGAATGACACGGGCAAAACAATTATCATCATTGACGACATATACCCTCCATATTTAGACCCTCTATGCAACTATTTACAAACAAGATGCAATGTGTATGAAATGTAACTAAACATATGAACAGGCTACGTGAATGCAAGAGTGAACACATATATACATATCTACTCTATATGCACACAATATCAAGTCCTAACTGCACACCAACAACACACGCATATCCAAAACGGTTCCCAAATGGAACACCCACATCACATATCCCATCCTCCTCAATGCTTATATATACAAAACGAAAAGGAAGGATAAGGGGCAAAATATTGGAAGAGTTTTACCAAGCATCTTCTCCGATGCCTTCATGTGTTGCCTATCAACATGGTTAGGACAAATGCAATATATATAATATAAACAATGCAATATGTTTGAAATTTTTCAATTTTTAGGCATTTTTTGTAATTTTTCCAAATTAACAAGTAAATATATACAAAGTGGATATTTTCCTCCCCACACTCGTTCACGATGGAACGAAATATAGAGAAGAAATAGGAAAAAGAAAAGAAATGTTTTTGTAATTTTTAAAATTTTCTTGAAATTAAAAATTTGTTTTTGTAATTTGTGAAATTTTCTTAAAATTGAAATAACAATGTTTTAATTTTTTTTGGGCCTCCTCCCCACACTTGATATTTATAACCTCCAACGACGGAGGAAGTGTGGTTAAGGGGCAATTTTTGAAATAAAAGAACATATTTTTGGATTTTTGAATATTTGACAATAAATAACATATTTTTATATTTTTAAATTATAGAATTTCTTTTCCACACTTATTTACATGATTTCCAATGGAAATAAATGTGTGGAGGAAATTCGGAAACGAAATACATGTTTTTGAAGATTTTTTTATTTTTAAATTTTTTTGTGTTTTTAAATAAGGATGCAATCCATGATTCTAACAAAATGCAAAAATTGAAGTACGATACAAATTATACTACATGAATGCAATCCTATATGTGATAATATATTACATGAATTTAAATTCTAATGCAATCCTATACGAATGCAACTATATGAAACTATTTCTAATATATTGCAAGTAAACTAAATGCAAGCTATTCTAATTATGCATGAGAGATTTGGATTTAGGGAATCATGCTTGTGCTTTGGATTGAATTCGGGAGCAAGGCAAGCCATCATTACTAGGCGAACTGAGAATCATCATCATCCTCCCCGTCCCTATCTCCAAAATCATTATCACTGATGATGTCATCCGTGTTCATCGGGATCTCACTGTCATCCGCCATCAAGCCTCCACCTCGCGAACCAGAAGCATTTAGGTCGCTTCTGAAGTAAGCCCCCCTCCCTCCCCTCCCCCCCTCCCGGAACCATTGGGCGTCGTGCCCCTCTTGTTGTTGAGGAGGGAAGATAAGAGTGGAAAAGTAGTCGGGTTGGAGATTTAGGTCTCCATGGACAATGGTCCCGTCTTCACGTCGGTAGCCACCATCGGGCCACAAAAATTAGGAGGGTTGAATGGCGTTGTCGGGCACATAACCCCGTCTACAAAAGTCGTCGTAAACAGGGAATTGACCCGCGGCTTGGTCGGTGTAGAGACGGTCGAGCTTTCGTCCCAAGACTTGGCGCTCACTCGTCGCCGTTTGCATGTTGAGGTTCATGTTGTCCATCCATTAAACTAGAGATGGATGTTGGGGAGGTGGTTGTGACGGTTGGCTAGAAGACCCATCTCCTTGATGAAATATCCATGGAGGGGGTTGTTGGAATGATGAGGGAGGCATGGTGTAACGTAGAGTAGATATGGTGGCGGCACACCAATCTCTTCCATATACAATGGGTGGATCAATAGAAGCATCGACCGCCTCACCCTCCGCCTCAATTTCTAGGAAGTAGCTTTTTTTCCTCGGGTTTTACTTTCATTCTCCTGACATTTGGTAGCGGGATGAAATTCCGCTTTTGTATTTGCCAATACTCGAGTCCGTCCAAGGGGTTTATCTTTATCCACTCAAGTGAGTGCATCATGTAGTCCTTGGTAAAAAAGGTATCACCGGGTAGAGAGTTCAAGGTAGAGAGGTCTACCGGTGCATCAAGACCTTTGACAATTCAGGTGATAACAACAGCCACATGGAGTGAGACTTTTTGCCCCAGAGCATTTGATAGCTTCATAAGGTGGAGGGCCATGTTATGAGCTATGTTGATACGGTAAGGCGTGGGCTTTGTGATTAGGTAGGAGCCTAAAATTTCAAGCTCATCGGTCCAAAAATACCATGGCTCATCCCGGGCGAAAACGATGCACCCCATAAATCGTTGCCAAATTCGCATTGGGGCATTGTGACATGATGTAGCCGCCTTCTTTAACCTAAGTTGATCATCAAGGCCCGAGATGGCCTTCCACACCCGGGAATGGTGGATTTCCGTGGGCGCCCTATGAGACGGGGCGTCCTCCAATCCGAAAATCCTGGCAAGTTGGGCAAGGGAGATAGAACGGTCCATATTCATTATGCGGAAATGTAGCACGGCTACCATTCCAGTAATGCGGTTTTTGTCAATTTCAAGGGAACTCAAAAATTCCAAAGTAAGGCACGGGTATGTCCGCTCTTGAAGGTTATACATTCCCTTTATACCAACCCCTTTAAACAGTGCCTTCGTTTCCTTATCTAGTACTAAGGCCCTCATATAAGGGCGACAAATGAACCGAGTCGGGGTAAGGGGACGATTCTTAAAACGCACAAATTTAACTTTTTGAACCGACGTTGTAAATTCTACGATTGGTTAGTCGGGATCCGGTGTAGTGTCGGACGCCGCCTCCGCGACAAGTTGTGCTTGAGCCCATGCGATGTCACCCCTAGTCCTCCTTGTGTCCATAATGAAGGATAGAGGAGGTCGGTGATGGTGTTGGGGTGGTGGGTTATTGATAGGGTGAAGGATGGAAGAGGTAGGGTGGTGTTTTAATGGAGATTTGAGGAGAAAGGATTTTTTAGAGGGAGGAAGAAGAAGAAGAAAGAATGAGAATAATGGAGACGTCGTTGGTTTTATTTCGGATTGTGGGCTCCCTACTGGTGAGGCAACCGGCTGGGGATCCTTTGTAAATTTTAGATTTTTCGAATTCTTCCCCAAATTGAAGTGGTCGCGCTACCGGTGGGGGCACCGGCTGCCGGTCCACCGGTAGGGACCTCTATTCCTTCTTCCCTTGCCCCTCTTGACCTCAGGTATGTGCTTCCTGCTGGCTTTCGGCCTATCAGCAGGGAGTTGTGCTCCCCTCAATTTCTTCGTGTTTTCAATATAGATGTGTGTCTCTGCCGGCAGACCGACAGAAGACACTCCTCCACTTAGATCGGGCATTTTTCAACACGGGGGTGTTCCCGGCGGGTGAGCTGGCTACCGGCCTACCGGCAGGCCCCCCCCCCCTTTCATTTGATTTTCAACAATTTTTGTCATTAAAAATTTGGTCGCGCTGCCGGTGGGGGCACCGGCAGGGACCTCAATTCTTTTGATTCCAAAAATTTTCTAAGTGTTGAGTTGGCACGAGCTCTGTGCTGGTGGGTCCACCGGCTGTCGGCCTGCCGGCACAGAACTCCAGGTGCTTGATCTCGCTTGTTTTCCTCATCACTTTCGAATAATAAAATCCCGACTTCTTCCCTTGGCCCCTTTTTTCTTGATCTCCGCTTTTCAAATTGACACATCATGTCGGGAATCGGACCAAATGAAGATTATGCTTGTGTTCCACAATTTTCCACCGATCTACTCTCACGTGACAACCGTCACCAAATTCAATTTGCACAAGATTAAAGTCGATCCAAATGCTCTCATGTTCTATCTAATATGCATCCAATATTTAGAAAAAATGGTGGTTCTTGAGGAACTCCACCAAACCTATCACTTGAAGTTTCTTTAGACGGTTTCCTTCTCGGGAAGCGGCTCCCCGAGGTAGAAAATTTCAACGGTTCCTACTTTATATCCTTGGTAGTATCTCTTCACCCTTTGTCCATTGAATTTGAAGCTTCCACCTTCTTCGCTCCAAAGCTCAAATGCACCATATAGAGAGATGTCTATTACTTTAAAAGGTCCCGACCATCTAGAATAGAGCTTGCCCGGAAACACTTTCACTTTTGAATTGAAGAGGAGTACTAGGTCTCCCACACTTATCTTCTTTTCCACAATTTTGGCATCATGCCACTTTTTGGTTTGATCTTGGTAGATCCTTGAGCTTTCATAAGCTTACATTCTCAACTCCTCTAGTTCACTCATTTGGAGGAACCTCGTTTCACCGGTGGCATCAATGTCAAAGTTCACCTCCTTAAGAGCCCACGATGCCTTGTGCTCTAGTTTGACGGGTAAATGGCAAGCCTTACCATACACAAGTTTGTACGGTGTCGTCCCAATGGGTGTTTTGTATGCCGTCCTTAGAGCCCATAGAACATCGGGGAGCTTTTGGGACCAATCCTTTCGACTTTTGTTTGTTACCTTCTAAATGATGGCTTTGATTTGCCGGTTGGAAACTTCCACTTGCCCACTAGTTTGTGGGTGGTAGGCAAGGGCAGTTTTGTGCCTCACTCCATGAGCCTCTAATAGGGCTTTGAAGGTGCTCTTGCAAAAATGGGAATCTCTATCACTTATTACAACTCTTGAAGTTCTAAATCTAGAGAAGATTGTGCCCTTAAATAGTTTCATCATAACTTTTAAATCATTTGTTGGAGATGCCACCGCTTCAATCCATTTGGAAACGTAATCAACGACGACCAAGATGTACTCATTTCCACATGAATTTGGAAACGGTCCCATGAAGTCAATTCCCCAACAATCAAAGAGCTCAATCTCAAGGATTTTATTGAGCGGCATTTCATTCCTCTTTCTAATATTCCCCATTCGTTGACACGAGTCGCAAGATTTCACCAAGTAATGGATGTCCTTCAACATCGAAGGCCAATAGAACCCACCTTGTAGAACCTTGTCTATTGTTCTTGAAGTAGTCAAGTGTCCACCATAGGCTGAGTTGTGTAGTCGGTGAACAATATCCATACCTTCTTCCTTGGATATGCATCTTCTAAACATACCATCTTCCGGATCAAATGTGTGTCATTCCAAAAGTACCTCCTTGAATCATTCTTCAATTTTCTCCTTTGCCTAGCATCCAATTCATACGGGATAAAACCGCTTACCAAGTAGTTTGCCAAGTCCGAAAACCATGGCACTTTGACACTCACCTCCATTAGGGCATCTTCCCTCAACCATTCATCTATCGGTTCACTTTTATCTATTATGACATGATCCTCCACCGTAAGCCTTGACAAGTGATCGGCCACCACATTTTCAGCCCCGGCTTTGTCCCTTGTTTCAAGATCGAATTCTTGAAGAAATAGGACCCATCTCAATAGTCTAGGCTTGACATCTTTCTTCACCATTAGTTGTCTCAAGGCGGTGTGGTCGGTGTAAACCACCACCTTGGACCCCATAAGATATTGCCGGAACTTCCCAATGGCATGAACGATTGATAGCATCTCTTTCTCCGTTGTTGAATAATTGCATTGAGCTTGGTCTAAAGCCTTGCTATAATAGTAGATGACGTGATGTTTCTTTTCAACTACTTGACCAAGTACTGCTCCCACGGAAAAATCCGATGCATCACACATCACTTCAAATGGGAGACTCCAATTTGGAGCCGTGGTGAGAGCAAGCTTTAACCTGTGGAAAGACTCAAGGCAAACATCATTAAATACAAAGGGGGCCTCTTTGAGAATGAGTGAAGTCAATAGTTTTGCGATTTTGGAGAAATCTTTTATGA
The DNA here is from genome assembly GCF_048544455.1 of Silene latifolia. NCBI lineage: Eukaryota > Viridiplantae > Streptophyta > Magnoliopsida > Caryophyllales > Caryophyllaceae > Silene > Silene latifolia. The sequence goes on from NC_133538.1 coordinate 175,031,328, forward strand.
GTCGACTATAAAAGCCGGCATGGCCTAAAAAGCTCACACCCCCTTCACATTAGTAGGAGGTGACAAGTTTTCTATTACCGAAAATTTAGCACCATCAACTTCAATCCCTTTCTTAGAGACGATGTGGCTAAGTACAACTCCCTCTTCCACCACAAAGTGGCATTTTTCCCAATTGAGGACCAAGATATGCTCCTCACATCGTCTGAAGACATTTAAAAGATTAACCAAGCCATGATCAATTGAGTCTCCATGGACGCTAAAGTCATCCATGCATTTCTCAAGAAAATCCACAAAGATCGTCATCATGCACCTTTGAAAGGTGTCGGGTGCATTACACAACTCGAATGGCATCCTACGGTAAGCATAAACACCAACGGGACACATGAAAGTTGTTTTTTCTTGGTTTTCTGGAAGAATAGGTACTTGGAAAAAGCCGGAATATCCATCCAAAAAATAATAGTACGCGTGTCCCGACAACCTTTCAAGTATTTGGTCAACAAAAGGGTTGGGGAAATGGCCTTTAAGGGTCGCGGAGTTTAGCTTTCGATAATCAATACACATACGCCACCCGGTGACCGGGCGTGTAGGCACACAAGTTCCGTCCGCTTGCTCTACCATGGTCACTCCACCCTTTTTTGTAACCACACGAACGAGGCTCTCCCACTTACTATCGGTTATATAGATGATCCATGCTTCTAGTAGTTTCAAGACTTCATTCTTGACCACCTCGGCCATTTTGGGGTTCAACCTTCGATAACCGTCAACCGATGGCCAGCTCCCCTCCTCAAGGTTTATGCGATATATAGACAAATTAGGACTTAGTCCCTTTATATCCTCGATGCTATATCCCAAAGAGGCCTTGTGAGTCTTAAGAACCTTCAAAAGTTTTTGTTTTTGGACCTCACTAAGATTAGCATTGATTATCATCGGGTAAGTCTCTCCCTCACCTAAGAAGACATACTTAAGTGAAAGAGGTAGGGTTTTGAGTTGTACCTTTGGAGGGAGCAATCCATCAACTTTCTTTAAGAGCTCATCATCAACCTCGTGGTCTTCCTTCATTTCTTCATCATGAAGAAAAATTTGAAATTCCTCCCCCATCCCCGACTCTTCCCTTGCCACTTTCTTAACCACTTCCTCAATGACTTCAACCATGCATGCTTGGTTAAACTTTTGTCCTTTCACAATATTAGGAAGCTTAAATTCAACTTTGTCACTCTCGATTCTAAAGGTTAGCTGCCCATCTCTTACATCAATCAACACTCCTCTGGTAGTCAAGAATGGCCTACCAAAGATGATGGGGGTGTGGCTATCCTCCGGAATGTCGAGGACAACAAAGTCAGCGGGAATCAAATACTTTCCAACCTTTACGGGTACATCCTCAAGCAACCCCAAGGGGCATTTGACGGACCTATCCGCTAATTGGGGAGTCATGTTTGTCAGAATTAAATTACAAATACCAATTTTCTTGGCAACTTTCAAGGGAAGCACACTTACACTTGCCCCTAAATCACATAAAACTCTTGATATTGGAACACTGCCAACTACACAAGGTATGGAGAAGCTCTCCAGGTCACCAAGCTTATGTGGCATTTTGTTTAGAAGTTGAGCACTACACTCTTATTCCATAGCCATCATTTGTTGGTTACCCAAGGTCCTCTTCTTAGTCAAGATAACTTTTCAAAACTTGGATTAGATTGGCATGTTCAATATCACTTCGGTAAAGGGTAGGATCACTTCAAGTTTTTCCAACATTTCACAAAATTTTGTATACTTGAAGTTTTCCCTAGAATTTAAAGCTCTTGTGGGATAGGGAATGCTAGTGAAAAGTTGAGAATTGGAGGATACCTTGGGAGAAGTGGGATTTTTTTTACCTTAGTAGAAGGTTGAAGAAGGACTTCTTCTCTAACTTCTTCACCCACGTCCTCTTAATAAGGGGAGGTCTTCAACCAAAACATTCTCATTGCTCTCTAGATGAGCTTTTCCCTTTAATGTTCCCTCACTTATAGTCTTTCCCTTCTTGGGCTCATTTACCCTAGCCGAAGGAGTCATTGGTGGGCTTTCCCCACAACCATTCATAACCAACATCTTCCTTTTCGGTTCCGTATCAACTTTGATCTCAAGATCTTTATAAGGGTTTTCAAGCTCAACCCCACTCCTCAAGACAACCGCATGAGCTTGATGGTTTGCCAAGGCATCCTTTGAGCTTTGGCCTTGGGCAAGGAAACCACCTGACGGCCTTTGAGGGTTGGCAAGTGCTTGAGATGTCATTCGAGCCTCCATGTCCTTCTTGAAGTTGTTCATTTCTTGTTGGTGTGATATTTGCGTATTCTTCATCACTTTCATCAAGTCACCAAGTTGAGATTCCATAGTCGGCTCTTGGAATGGTTGGTTAGCCAAAGGTAAAGAGAATCCATAGATGAATCGGGCATTGGGACCTTGATTGTTGTTGTTGTAGCCCCCTTGATAAGTTCCCTTAGGACCTTGTCTATACCCTTGCTCTTGAAATCCTTGTTGAAACCATTGGCCAAACCCTTGATTAGCTTGATTTCCTTGGTACAAGCTTTGACTACCTTGGTTACCCCTAAAATCTTGGTACCCTTGTGGTTGGTTTCCAAACTTCAGTTCTGATTATTGTTTGACCATTGGTTTTGATTTCCAAAGTTGTTCCTTGGATTTTGGTTTCCACCCCTAGGTTGAGAAAACCCGGGCGGGTTGGTGTTTTGCGATTGTATGTGTTGCGGATTTTGCACATTTGTACTCTTATAACTCATGAGTGGCTATTCCTCATGCCCGGATGGTAGAAGTTGTAATTTGGGTTGTAATTGCTTTGGTTGTTATTATTGTAGGGTTGCCTTGGTGGCCTCCTATTGTTGTTGTAGCTTTGAAAAGCGTTGACATCTTGAACATTTTCATCATACCCCACATTGTAAGCATTATTGGCACACACACACACACACACACACACACACACATACACACACACACACACACACACACACACACACACACACACACACACACACACACACACACACACACACACACACACACACACATCGAAAGTATGTCCGTTTCCCCCACACAATTCACAAGAAGAGTTAAGAATGACGTCCTCCATGGGTTGAACATGGGAGGCACTAGCTTGGTGCACTTGATTCCTTTGCATTTGCTCAAGTTTCTTGTGAGAAGATCAAGTTTAGCATTGGTTTCGGCATTTAAGCTAGAAGAGTTCTTTTGAGGATAGCGGCTACTTCTTCTCAACATGTTACCTCTTGACCCATAGTTAGACTCCGAGTCAACCATTTTTTTGATAAGGGTCGAACCCTCTACATCTCCTAGATTATCAAATCCTCCCCCCGCGGAGGAATTCACCATCTGTTTGGTCCTTGGTAGCAATGTTTGAAAGAAAGTTTGGGTGATGTACCAAGCCGGAATCCTGCTGTTTTATTTAGATTCTGTGCAGGGCTGAATCAGGTCAGGGTAGAGAGTTAGCAGGGTTAACTAGCTCATTTATCTTGGATGTAGCTGCAGGGCAGGCTTAATAAAGTGCAAAATGAAAGAAATTAAAGTGAACAAATAAGACAATAATTTTTGTACATGGAAAACCCTTAAATGGGAAAAAACCACGGACACCAAGGCAGAAGAGGTTTCACTATAATATTTGGAGAATAATTATACGTTGAGCTTAAAAAATTATATTTCTGTTCTAAGTGTTGTAATAGTAATGCTTGTAATCTTATCTTGTATGATAGTGCATATTGGAATGTCTCTTAAAAATGGTCTTGAGCTTCTCTTATATAGAAATGTTCATGTAACCGCAAGATATTCTCCTTAATGACAGAATATTTTCCATAAATGACCCTCTTGATTGTTGTCTTGAATGCGTATAAATTGCCGGATAAATGCTCCATGAATATGATTAATTATTCTTCTTTAATGCGAATATAATTACCATAATTATATGATAATTATTCAATATATTCCTCATTGACTTGGTCAATTGATGTCTTCGTGCTTGATTGTTGTCCTCTCCCGCTTGGTGCCTAGCCTGAATAATCCTTAGTCTTCCGTCCTGATTGCCAGGCCAGGGTACAATCATACCCTGTATTTATTGCGGAAATATCAGGCTTAACAATTGCCCCTTTATCTTCTCATTGTCGCTGAGTCAGGTAAGTAATGAGAAGATAAACATCATTAAGCAACTTGCTTTTAGACTGTTGAGTGTGATTATTTCAAAAAATGGCTAGTTGACATGAATGCGACAAGTGTCTATTTACTGCAGCTTTCTGAATAACCGTGTACAACTTGCAGTAACCCTAGATTTTCACCGCACTTTAAATACTTATTTTACTCTTGCCTTGTTTTTCACCAAAAACTCAAATAATTCCTATGAAATTTTCCCAATTTTCCTCTTCAATCTTCATCTTCAACCTCTGTCCTTCTTCTGATAATTTTCCAAAAAACGAAACAATGGTTTTAAATAGAATATCTACTAGGGGGTTCTTGCTTCTGGTTCTCCTGACGTTCCAAACCCTGAACAAACCTCTGAAAATAAACCCGAGTCTTCTGAAATTCCTTCTAGTTCTACTGCTGTGGAGATGGTGTCTATCTTCCATGGTGAATTCGAGTTCAAGCCCACAAAAGTTCTCAGCAAGCATCTTAGCCTTCCTAACCGTCTCAAACCCGAGTTTGAGAGTATTTTGAAGGAGAAGGGGGTTATCCCTACTGATTGTGAGGTTTGGATCCCTGAAGATTCACCGATCAGAGCTGACTGGGCATGTCCTGGTTGGTTCTGTATTCATGACTGGGCTTTTAGGGCTGGATGCAAGTTGCCTCTCTCCTCTTTAATGGTGGAAGTGATGAAGGAGATTGGTGTTCCACCATATATATCAGATTATGCCTTCAATCTGGAAGGTGGTTCATTTAATTGAATACCTGTGTGGGAAGCATAACCTGTCCTTTACTTTAGGTGACTTGAAACGTTGCTATCTTTTGAAGACCCATAGCCCCGGTAGGGTTAACTTCAAGGCTAAGCCCTCGACTACTCCTCTTTTCAGCAACTCGAACAGTGGTGCTGACAAAAACTGGGCTACCGGTTACATGTTTATCAGGACCAATTCTGTTGGGCCTGACCTGGCATATCTCAATTATGATGCTTGTGTTGCTGATATGTTACCTGTTATTTTGTTTTCCCTGCACATGTTTTGTTAGTAAGAAGGAAAGCAGGAAATATTTAAAAGAGTGTACCTTGCTTTTCAGTGGATGATTGGGTGTGAAATGTAGATTATCCTTCTGAGTGGGTAACTGCTTTCTTGGCTCTTCCTTCTAATGAAAGGTCATGGCCATATTGTAGTGAAGCTACTCATTTTCCACGTTGCTTGAAGGCTGAAAATGTTCCTAGAGCTCTTAAGCCTGCTAAGCCTGCTGAGGTCTTTACTTCTGGTGGTAATTTTTCTTTTTCTTTTGGTTTCGTTCTTAGGGAAATATGTTTATAATGGCCTCATTTTTATTGCTGATGTAGTGTCTCGTGTTGCAGCAAGCAGGTTGTCTACAAGGCGTGGCAGATTTGGCACGGCTAATCTGAATGCCAGGGTTGCTCGGATTAAGGAGGAAGGTTCTCAGGGTAGTGGTGGTCCCGGTACTGAAGCTGATAAACCCATTGATTTGACTGATGTGCCTGCTGTTTTGGATACTCATGTTGCACCTTCTGTTGAGACATCATCAGCAGCTCAGAAGAGAAAATAGGATACTGCTGGTATTACTCCTCCTATCAGGGAAGTCAAAGCCAGGGTAGATAATATGGACTTTGCTCGGGAAAAGATCCAGGAGTATGCTGCCTCTATCTCTCCTTCAACCTGTAAATGGATCATGTTGAGTCTTCTACCAAGGCAGTTGCCATGGTGGATCATGCTGTCAACCGTGTGACAAATGCTCTTACATCTCTAGGAGAAGTGGTTTTTCTTTTCTTCTTTCCTGATTTTTCCTCTTGATAGTCTCTTGAGTTATATTGTTGATGGCTTATTTTTATTTCTCTATTTAGGCTGTGATGTCATGTCTTCTCAATGCTTATCAAACCACTTCACTGGTAGCCAGGGTCAATTCAATTGGCTCTGATTTTGATAAGTTGAAGTCTGTGTTTTTCTTTGCTCAGGCTGACTTAGCTGCTGCCAGGGCTGATTTGAAAAGGGCGCAGCTTGAGCGTGATGCTAATAAGTTGGAGGTTGGATCTGCCAAGCAGTTGTTGCAGGAGGCTTTGGAGAGGAATGAGGAGCTCAACATGGAGAATGATGATTTGTAAGGCAAGCTTGATGATGCCTCTTTATACTTCTTTCTCAGAGGAAAGGTTGCTGCAATGAATGAGCCTGTGGAGGCCAGAGCTAAATGGGACCCTAAAGCTAAAATGACTTTAGCTGCTAAGAGGTATACTAACCTGTACAACCTTGGTGAAAAGGAAGAAGTAGACTCTCCGGCAGAGCAAGATGTCGAGGTTACCAAGAAGGTTGAAGGTGATGTTGCTGATGCTGCTTCTTAGGAGAAGCAGTAATTTTTAAGAAATTTTAATATCTTTGGTTTGGCCCATCCAGGGGATATGTCCTTGGATAAACAATTTGGTATTTTGGTTGCTCTTGTCAGGGAAGGTATCCCTGATAAGTTTAAATTTTTTGTTGCCTTTGCCCCGGGGGGTGAGGGCTTGGTAATGATAGCAAGTTTGCTTTTCTGGCTTGCTTTTTTATTTCTGGACTCTTCATTTTGTTGTTTTCTCAGTTTTGCTTCAACCTGTTAACCTGTAGGCAAAAATAGTTTTTGGCCTGTTAACTTGTCATTCGTTTTATTAAATCTTTAAGCATATGTAGTTTCTTTGTTATATTTAAAATGGGTGGGATCAGGCCTGACTAGAGGGTTTATGTCCCCTGCCTGTCTGGACGGCTTGGTACTCGACCTGTCGGGAGGACATTTGGACGGTCGTCAGGGTCTCTCACCTTCTTACACGTCTAGTGCTGTGTCTAGCCGTTGTAGAGGTGTGTAGTAAATACCTGTGTTGGGCAATAATCATGAATGTATTTACCGTATTTGGTGTGGGTTACCAACCTTCGTTTGGGCACGACAGGGTGCAGGAATTTATTTTTTGAGAGGTACTTAGAAAGGTACAAGTATAATAGGGTAGCCCTAAATCCTGGAGATTTTATTCATGTAACAATAATTCATGTATAATATTTTCAGGATTCAGATATTATATTAAGCAAAGTTGGACATATAAATTTTCATACAGGGTGCACATAGAATTTGATCATATAAGGCAAGCAATTTCATCAGGCAAAGTAGGCAAGAAACACATAGTTAATAAGTTAAGATTTGAATTTTACCTTATCGGGACAGGGTATAGCTGTTTTTATTTCAAGAGCTAAATATGAAATAGTTTCAAGTAAGTTACATTCCAAGACCTTGGGATCATTTCTCCTTATAAGGTTTGTAGCCTGTATGCTCCTGTTCGATGATGGAGTTTATTAAATATGGTCCTTCCCATGCAGGGGCTAATTTGCCTGCTGATTTTTCTTTTTTGTTTGGAAATACTTTTCATAGGACAAGATCTCCTTCCTTGAAAACTCTGATTCTGACATTCTTGTTGTAACTTTTAGCTACTGTTTGTTCAATTGAGGCCATCCTGATTCTAGCGGTGTCTCTAAGTTCTTTTGTCAGGGCTAAGTTATCTTGCATCAGGTTGGCATTTGTCTCAACGTTGTTTAGGCTGTATCTTGAGGTTGGTACGTGCACTTCTGTAGATATGACTGCTTCACAACCATACACCAGGGAATAGGGTGTATGGCATGTTTACGTCTTTGAGGTTGTCCTGTCTGCCCATAGTACTAGTGGAAGTCCTTCGGCCCATCTGCCTCGTTTACTTTTCAACTTTTTTTTAAGCAGTTGATGACTACCTTGTTGCTTGATTCGGCCTGACCATTTGCTTTTGGGTAACCATGAGTTGAGGTCATCAGGTTGATATTCCATTCATCACAGAAAGTTTTGGTTCTTTTTCTAATGAACTGGGTGCCATTATCACAGACTATCTCTGAAGAGACTCCATATCTACATATGATATTTGTCTTGATGAAGGATATTACTTCCTTCTCAGTAACCTGCCTGAAAGAATCCGCTTCAATCCATTTGGAGAAGTAGTCAGTCATGGCTAGCATGAACACTTTTTGGCATGGTGCTACTGGGAGTTTTCCTACTATGTCCATGCCCCACTTCATAAATGTCCAAGGTGCAGAAATTGAATGTAGTAGTTCTGATGGCTGATGAATGATAGGGACGTGTATTTGGCAAGCTTGCACTTTGCACAATAATCTAGACAGTCAGCCCTCAGGGTAGGTCAGTAATAGCCAGTCCTAAGTACCTTGCTTGCCAGGGTTCTTCCTCCTTTATGGTTGCCACAATATCCTTCATGAATTTCTTGAAGTACTTGTTTGGCTTCATGTGGTTCGAGGCATCTTAGATAGGGTGCAGCATGTGATCTTTTAAACAGAGTGTAATTAATGATGGAATAAGAAGAGGCCTTAATTTTAAAAGCTCTGGCTTCATGCCTGCCCTGAGGTAATATACCTCGCCGGAACCAGTCATAGTAGGGTTTAGTCCATGAGTCACTATCTTCGTTGATAGAACTAACTTGTTCAGGTTTGTTGATAGCAGGTTCGAGTATATGAACAATAGGTATTTTATCAAAAATAGAAGGGGTAAAATTTGAGACAAGGCTGGGCAAAGCATCAGCCTGGGTATTCAGGTCTCTTGGTATTTACTCAATGTCAAATGAAACGAATTTATCGCAAAGTTTTTTAGCATATTCCAAATATAAAATCATTTTTTCATCCTTTGCTGTATAAATTCCCTTTATTTGATTTGCAATTAAAAGTGAATCAGTTTTTACCTTTAAGTTTTGAACACCGAGGTCTAGACATACCTTGAGTCCTGCTATGAGGGCTTCATATTCAGCATCATTGTTAGTAGCTTTGAATTCACAACTTACGGTCTGGGCTATAGTGTCCCCTTATGGCGATTTTAGCACTAATCCTAACCCCGTACCTCTTATATTGGATGCGCCACCAGTGAACAGGGTCTACTGTTGGTCATGGGTTTTATTTTCTAGTTGGTTGACTTCTTTAGCCAAGTCTGATTCTAGGTTAGGGCTGAAATCAGCCACAAAGTCTGCTAAGGCTTGTGATTTAATTGTTGTTCTGGGTTCAAAGGTGATATCATAGGTGCTAAGCTGGACTGACCATTTGGCCATCCTGCCTGATTGTTCGAGCTTACGCAGGACAGCTTTTATGGGTAGGTTGGTCTTAACTATTATGGGATGAGACTCAAAATAAGGACACAACTTGGCACATGACATGATTAAAGTTAAAACATACTTTTCAAGTAAACCATACCTTATTTCTGCATCTAGTATACTTTTACTTACGTAGTAGACAGGGTGTTACTGGCCTTACAATTCCTTTTCCAAGACTGCACTTACCGCGGTTTCAATGACGGAAAGGTATACTGACAGGGGTTTCCCTTTTTCTGGCTTGGCCATTAAAGGTGGAGATGAGAGATATAGTTTTAAATCTTGAAAGGCTTCTTCATGTTCAGGGGTCCATTGGAACTGTTTATTTTTTCTGAGTAGGTTGTAAAAAGTTTTACACCTTTCAGATGATATGGATATGAACCTGTTCAGGGCTGCTAGTTTTCCTGTTAATTTATGAATATCCTTGACAGATTTGGGTGACTGTAATTCTAGAATAGCCTTGATCTGTTCAGGGCTAGCTTCTATGCCTCGTTTGGTCACTATATAACCTAGGAACTTCCCTGCAGAAACTTCAAAGTGGCATTTCGCAGGGTTGAGTTTCATGTTGTATTTTTCCAAGATTTGAAATGCTTGTTCTAGGTGCTTCACATGGTCTTGTGCATTCTTGGATTTTACTACCATGTCGTCAATGTAAAATTCCATGGTGTCCCTTATCTGCTCCTTGAACATCATGTTGACCAAGCGCTGGTACGTTGCCCCTGCATTCTTCAGACCAAATGGCATGGCAGTGTAGCAGTATATGCCCCGGTCAGTAATAAATACAGTACTCTCCTGGTCAGCAGGGTACATCTTTATCTGATTGAATCCACATGAAGCATCCATGAATGTCAGCATCTCATGTCCTGGAGTCGCATCTACCATAGCATCGATGTGTGGAAGAGGGAATCGATCCTTTGGACAGGCTTTGTTTAAGTCGATGTAGTCTACACAGACTCTCCACCTGCCGTTCTTTTTCTTCACGACCACTACATTTACCAACCATTCAGGGTACATTACTTCTTTGATCATGCCCATATCAAGGAGTTTATCTACTTCTTCATTGATAATGGCATTTCTTTCCGGTGCAAACTTTCGTCTTTTCTGTTGCACATGCTTGTAAGATGTGTCAACAATCTCCCATGTCAGTTTTAGATTCTTTCAATTGCTTTGTGAGAGAATCGATTTATTTCTTTTGGTCTAAAATCACTGCTTCATCAGATGTGATTTTAGTCTCTAAAGTTTCATTGGATTTTCTAAGTTCTAAAGTTATAGCTTCACTAGCTATAACTTTGGCTTGAAGGTGCCTAATATTAAGCCTTAGGTCTGAAGTTATAGCTTCATTAGCTCTAACTTTGGACTCTAATTCCTTCTTTTCAGCATTAGTAGTATCTAATGTTGTAGCTTTATTAGCTGTAACTTTAGATTATAACTTCTTAGCTTTTGCCTTTAGAATATGATTCTCCTCAGCAATATCAAGAATCTGTTCATTTAGATCCTTTAGTTCCATATCCTGTTCATGGCATTTGTCGAGGGATTGCTCAAAAAATTCAAATAGGGAATTCTTATATAATTTCTTAACACGTGTTTTGATTTCAAGATTACTAACCTCATCATCGTCATCTTCATTTGATTCTCCTAGAAAGCAGTAATTTGACTGAGAAATCATGCTATCATCGTCGCTGTCAGAGATTAGGTCAAGACTGACGCTGCTGAGACAAAGATTGGCTACTTCGTCATCTTCAGATCCTTCATCATCTTCTGAGTCGAGATCTCCCCAACACGAAGCCATCATTACTTGTTTGAACTCCTTCTTTGTCTTCTCGCGTTTTGCCTTATCTTTAATTTTCTCCCATGTTGGACAATCCTTGATCATGTGATCAGATTCTCCATACTTTCAGCAACCTCTGTTAGCAAATGATGATTTTGATTCTGTTTCTTTCTTGTTAAAAGACTTGTTGTTGTTAGAAGAATATTTTGCTTGTTTATTTCGAAAGATTCTATTTTTAAAACGCCGTGCAAACAAGACTATCTCATCTTCTATGTCGGAGCTAACTTCTTCGCTTTTCAAGGCCATAGTTTTACCTCTACTTGGTTCATCTTCATCAGTATTTAGAGTTATTTCATGGGCCATAGGGACCCCAATAAGTTCTTGATAGGATAGGTTCTCAAGAGATCTCTCGATTCCTCCATTGTTGTGACCTTGACACGCCACGTTTTAGTCAGGATCCTAAGAACCTTTCATGCAATGTCCTCAGTGTTAAACTTTCTTCCTAGGTTTTTCAATTCATTTATGATGCTTGAAAAACATGCGGACATACTATCCAAGGACTGGTTTTGCTCCATACTGAATAGCTCATATTTCTGCATTAACAGATCTATGCGGTGTTTCCTAACAATGGAAGCACCTTCATAAGCTAGTTCAAGGCCGTTCCATATTTTCTTGGTCGTTGAGCACGAAGAGAAGTGATCGAATTCTGCAGTAGTCATGCCGTTTTGCAATAGGCTTATTGCTTTAGAATTCTTTTCGACCTTCTTGTAGTCAGCCTTGATGTAATCCTCTTCCTTTTTCTCATAGGTAGTGCCTTCAGCGGATGCAACCAAAATTTTATGCGGTCCATTTTGGATAATCTTCCAGTACTCCCAATCATGACCCTTCACATAGTGAGTCATCATGTTCTTCCATAAACCATAATTCTTCCCATCAAAGACGGGACACTTGAGGTATTTGAAATCCATTTATAATGTGATAGACAGCGGAATATAAAACAATAAGATAAATAAGGATAAACAGATCAGCCTCTTTGCGGTTAGGCAATCAAGAGCACGAGGCTCTGATAACAATTGAAGAGTCTATCGATCCGAAATACTCAAGAGGGGGGGGGGGTGAATTGAGGATTACAAACTTTAACCTACTTTTTCAATTTCACGTGTATAATTAATTATTTAAAGTTTATTGATTAAACTTTAACTAATCAAGTAATTAACAAATTAAAACAATGTAAATAAACGAAAGAGAAAGAGAGACACACGGATTTTTTAAGTGGTTCAGTTTCACAAATCGAAACCTACGTTCACTATTCTCGATTAATAAATTTAGTAGGATTACAAATTTACTAACCCAACCCGTACAACTAACCCTAGTTATAACTCAAATGAGTATCGCTAAATACTCGAGTGACTAACTTACGCTAATAAGAAGGCACTAATGATTCTTCTAAAAGTTCACGTTAATGAACGAGTAAAAAATCAATTAAGCACTATTATCTTATATCGATAACAAAAGAATGAGTGAATAAGACGCACGACCTTTCAAAATAACAAAACGGTTTTTGCTTATGAAACACGGTTTTTTGCTTTCAAAATAAATTCAAATTATGCTCAAAGGTCTTACTTTCAAATGTAGCAAAGAGTAGAGTATTTATAGCAAAGGAGGAAGCAAGGTACACGGTTTCCACGAAACCCTAGAGGCCGAAATAACAGATATGTAAACAAATCATATCTTTGTTATTTCTTTCCTTAAAATCTTAGGAGATAATAGAGAATATTCAAAAGATAATTTTATCAATTATTCTCCTATTATCTTTTCCTTAAATCTTAAGATATGATAAGATTTTACATAACAAAAATATTCTTATCATATATAAACATATCAAGTTAAATATAAAAGATATGTTAAGATAATTCTAGAGAATAAAATCTTAACAATAACAACTTTTATTCTTGGCTTACACGAAACCAACACGGCTCATATGCCTTGTTTTTCGTGAAAACCCTAGCTTGATATTAGGTTAGATTTAGGGTTTAAGAGTATGCTATATTAGAAACCCTAATTAGCAATATGACTCAACTCATAAGTTGACCCAACATAATTACTAATTATAAGATTAAAATAAAACCACACTCACTATGAATATGGGCTTCCTAATTAAATAAATATTATTTGCTAAAACATTTAAAAGAGACAAAAATATTTTTCAAAAACAATTTGAAAACTTCTTAAGTCGTGTGTTATATAAGCTTAGCATTTTAATGTTATAGTAGAAGAGCTATAACAATGAGCTCTTTCATAAGTAATGTTATAGTTGTGAAGCTATAACTTTACTAACATAAGAAATCCATTCTTATGTTACCATTACGAGATAATCACCTACGCTATTATAATCTTCTTAGGAGATCTTCGAGTGTAGGCTACTTCGTTATTCAAGCTTGATCAATCTTCAATTGAGGTTCATCTTCTCATGAATGCTTGAATAATTCTTCCATTATCTTACAATATCTTGATCCGCAATTGAGGGCTTGATGACAATAAGTTCTTGTATACTTTCATCACAATCCTTTAAGCTTTGCAAATAATAAGTCTAATCTCAAGAGACTAAACGAACAATTACGCGCAACGAGTATATATAATATAAAGTACTCTTGACATCATCAAAATATAAACATATACTTTATATGGTTCAACTGAGATAGAACACATAAACTCTTGAAACGGAGTAGCTTTAAGTTTGAGTGCAATCGAAGTAGATTAGGGAGTTATTTTCATTGTAAGGGTTTAGTTGTTCGAGTAAATTTCTAAACAAGCAATAAAATAACGGTTGGACGTAGGCCTCGGAGTAGAGGCTGAACCAGTTTTTAAATGTCGTTTGTTTGTTCATTTACTTTTACGTTCTTTCACTTTGCTATTTCTCGCTTGTATCTAATTAAGTTATGTGTCACAGCCGGTTATACTGTGACATAAAACGGTTGTACCATCTTGTGAACTTACATTCTATTAAGTTTTTTACGGCTTGTGCTTTAAGGTTCTTTACTTATGTTATCAATTAACTAAGTTAAGAACAAATTTTAAAAAAAGGTACACCTAATTCACCCCCTCCCCCTATTAGCTGTTTATCGTTTCTAGCTCTTCAATTGGCAGAGACTCGTGCTCTTGGTATTGGTTAAATCCAAAGAGTTGACCCTATAGTTATGGACGATTCAAAACACACTAAGTATCCCATCTTCAAGGGAGAAAACTATGCTTGGTGGAAACATCTCATGGGGCACTATGTCAAAAGTGCGGACTATGAATGTTGGTTGATCATTCAAAAGGGTCCCCACAAAATCGAGATGACTAATGCCGATGGCACTAGTACCTTAAAAAGTGAGGACAAATATGTTGAGGCTGATTATAGGAAAATCGAGAAAAACTCTAAAGCCAAGTCCATCCTTCAATATGGCATTGGTGAACAAGAGATCAATCGAATATCCGGATGTAACTTGGACAAGGAAATTTGGGACACCCTAAGCCTTGCTTATGAGGGAACGTCACAAGTAAAAAAATACCGTATTGATCTTCTCATGCAATAGTATGATATGTTCAGCAAGGAAAGAGATGAGTCAATTAATAGTTTGTCCTCACGATTATCTAGTATTGTCAATAACCTCAAGAGTTTAGGCAAAAATTTTGAATCCAAGTATTTAGTCCGTAAAACTCTTCGTAGCCTAATTGAAAAGTGGCAACCGAAGGTTACGGCCATTGAGGAAGCTAAAGACCTTTTATTGCTCACCCTTGATGAACTTATGGGCTCACTCATGGCTCATGAGTTAACTCTCCTGAAGCGCTCTAGTGAAAGCTCTAAAGGGAAAGGACTCGCTCTTAATGCTCTCTCAAGTGATGAGGAGAATGAAGATGATGAGTTCGCAATGTTTACTAAAAACATTGTTGGCATGATAAATGGTCGAAACTCACAAATGTATAGCAACAATACTAACAAGCGTCGCTTTCCTAAGAGAAGATTGAATTCTACTGTTGGTTGCTTTAAGTGTGGTGACAAAGGTCATCAAATAAAAGAATGCCCAAAGTGGAACGATAATCCAAAGAAAAGCGTGACGTTGCAAAACGTGATTACAAAAACAAGGTAATGATTGCCATTTGGGGTATGTCTGATTCTGAAGAGGACGATGTCCTTGAGGAAGAATTAGACGCCAAGTTGTGCATATCGTTCGGTCCCTCTAATGATAATTATAAGCCACAAAAGAAAGAAAACATCAAGTGCCTTATGGCTCACTCAGTTGACTCAGATTCAGATTCAGACAATGAGGTAAATAAGCTCAAGAAAAAGGTTCGATCTTTCTATAAGGACAAAGTTTGTCTCCTCCGAGATCAATTCATTGATAAGTGTCGTGTCAAAACCAATAAATTAGAAGTTATGCAAACTGAAATTGACGACATAGTCGAAGAAAATGTTAACTTGAAAGAATGTCTAAATGAGGTTGATCAACCTAGTTCATTATTGAATCTTGAAAACAAAATTAAAAAGCTTTGAAAACAAAATCTGTTTCTAGCCAAGAAGGTTGATGAAACTCATGTAATAGAACACTACACTGTTGGATCAGTTTCCAACAAAGAAAATGTGTCGTCACTAACTAAAGAACGTGACCAACTTTTGATTGACTTAGCAACTCGTGAAAATAAAAAAGATGATCTTGTCAAGATTGCTGAAAAGTTGAATGACGAGTCAAGTAATGTCAAAAGTGCTTTAGATCGAGTGCAAAAATCAAACAATGACCTTTTTGCTCAAATTGAGACCTTGAAAAAGGCTGACCAGACCCATGCAATAGATGCTGCTACTGTGGCATCTGAATCGAGAGAACAAAATTGATACTCTCACGAAAATAGTGTCTTCTTTAACAAAAGAACATGACTCTCTTCTAGCTGACCTCACCATGTGTAAAAGAGATAACAAGCAACTTGAGCAAATTGGCTTGTTGCTTAGTGATGAAGTAAGACATGCAAAACAAGCTTTCGACAATGTTGGTCGACTAAACCTTAACCATCTTGCTAAAATTGAAACATTAACCAAAGAGCTAGATGAGGCTAAGATGTTCTACTTAAAATGGGAAGGAAGTCAGAATGTTTTGGATTTTCTTTTAAAACAATCACAAGAATAAGAAAAATTTGCAAAGAATGCTGGACTTGGTTTCAAATGCAACAGTAACACGCACTGTTGCACTCGAAACCAGGACACAAGCAAAACTGACTTTCGAAGAAGAAAGTATGCTGGCCTTCCTAAATATATCATTTGCAATTACTGTGGTAAAACAGGTCATGAGTTTAATGGTTGCGAAAAGAGAGTCCATGATTTAGAAAGAAACACTAAAATGGCTAAACAAGTTTGGATTAAGAAAGAAGGAGTCAAGAAAGTTGTTGTCAAAAAGGAACCAAAACTCGTTTGGGTTCCTAAACTAAATGTTTGATTTCTTATAAGCATTAGTGAGAGGCAATAGCAATTGGTACTTAGACAGTGGATGCTCTCGTCATATGACGGGAGATGAAAGCCAATTTCTCTCGCTAGAGGCCTACTATGGTGGCATGGTGACTTTTGGCGACAACAAAAGTGGTGAAATCATTGGTATTGGAAAGGTTGGTAAGTCAAAATCACTATGTATTGACAAAGTGTTGCTTGTCAAAGGTTTGAAACACAATCTCTTGAGCATTTCACAACTATGTGATCGAGGTAACATTGTTGAATTTCTTGTTAGTGAATGTAGAATAATCAATGGAAAAACTAGAGAGCTCATACTTGAAGGTAAACGTGTCAAAGATGTCTACATGACTAACCTGTATTCATTGTTGGGTCAAACATTATCATACATGAGTGTTCAAAAGAATGACCCTTGGCTTTAGTATAAACGACTTGGTCATGTAAAAACTAAAACACTTAACTCCCTCAAGAGACTTGATCTAGTTGATGGCATTCCTAACATTAAATTTGAGTTTAAATCACTTTGTGATGATTTTGTCAAAGGCAAACAAGTCAAGTGCTCCTTTAAATCCAAAAAGGTCGTTAACACTTCCTTACCTCTTGAACTCATCCACATTGACTTATGCGGTCCCATGCGTGTTGTGAGTAGAGGTGGAAGTCGCTATATTTGTGTCATTGTAGATGATTTTACAAGATTTGTTTGGCTTCTTTTCTTAAGTTCTAAAGACCAAACATTTGATGAGTTCTTAATTTGGGTTAAAAAGGTTCAAAACAAATTTGGTTATAAACTTATTTATTTGAGATCCGACCATGGAACCGAATTTGAGAACTTGTCATTTGAAGCCTATTGTAATGAGAATGGTGTCAGCCACAATTTTTCAGCCGCAAGAACCCCATAACAAAATGGAGTTGTGGAACGAATGAATCGAACTCTTGAAAATATGGTTGGGACCATGCTCATTAGCTCTAAAGTTCCAAAGAATTTTTGGGCCGAAGCCATAAACACATCTTGTTACACTTACAACCGTGTCATGATTATAAAAATCATTGAGAAAACTCCCTACGAGCTACTACGAGGAACAAAACCTAACATCTCACACTTAAAATACTTTGGTAGTAAATGCTTTGTGCACAATAATGGAAAAGATAACCTAGGCAAATTTCCTGCTCGTAGTGATGAAGGAGTTTTTGTTGGTTATTCCGATCATAGTAAAGCTTATAAAGTATATAACAAGAGGACTATGAAAATGGAAGAGAGTGTTCATGTAATATTTGACAAATATAGTCTCTTTGTTTCAAATACACAGGTTGATGATGAAAATGATGAGTATTATGATGATTTTGAGATTGGAATGACATGACATGATATGGATCAAGTGGTGGAAGAGGTTGAGCAACAGTTGAAGCCGCTGTTGCCTGAGGATGATGGCAAAAATTCAGGTGGAACTAATCATCCTCCAACACAATAAGATGCTATCCCATCTAAGGGGAATGTGGATGGTGAAGAACAGCCCAACCAAATAATAAATGAACCACAATCACCCCATTCAAATAATCCTCATGTAACAGTTACCTCCACTGTTACACAAGAACAAATCGATTCCTCAAACTCACTTGTTCCCAAAAAATGGAAACACCAAAGCTTACATCCTTTATCAAACCTAACCAGTGACCAAACATCTGGCATAAAAACCAGATCATCGCTCCAAAATTTCTGTGCATACGATGCATTCCTCTCTCAAATTGAACCTGGCCATGTCATAGTAGCCTTAACTAACTGATGAATACTGGGTGAGAGTCATGCAAGAGGAATTAGAGCAATTCGAAAGGAACAAGGTATGGCATCTTGTCCCTAGGCCCTCCCAACATACTATAATTGGTACACGGTGGGTCTTTCGCAACAAGCGAGATGATGTTGGAGAAATTGTAAAGAACAAAGCAAGACTAGTGGTGCAAGGCTTTAACCAACAAGAGGGAATCGATTATGACGAAACCTTTGCACCGGTAGCTAGGCTTGAGGCCATACGAATGCTTGTAGCTTTTACATCTTATAAAGGCATAAAACTTTTTCAAATGGATGTCAAAACCGCATTTCTAAATGGTTATCTTGATGAAGAATTTTTTGTTGAACAACCTCCGGGCTTTGTAAACAACGAATTTCCTAACCACGTTTTTAAACTTGATAAAGCGCTCTATGGTTTAAAACAGGCTCCTAGGGCCTGGTATGATAGGCTTTCAGAGTTTTTATTGGAAAACGGTTTCTTACATGGTTCCGTTGACAAAACGTTGTTTATCAAGTCAGAAGGCGATAAACTGTTGCTTGTGCAAGTATATGTTGATGACATTATTTTTGGAGCAACTAACAATGTCCTTTATAAGTAGTTTTCTGATTTAATGACCTCCGAATTTGAAATGAGTATGATGGGAGAACTTGGATTCTTCCTTGGTCTTCAAATTAAACAAAGTGAAAAAGGAACAATGATTCATTAACAAAAGTACTTAAAGGAAATGTTAAATAAGTTCGGGTTGACTAATTCCAATCTTATGCCTACACTAATGGTGTCCAAAGTCAAGCTTGATAAGGACGACAATGGTAAGAGCAATAGTGAGAAGGTATATCGAGGTATGATCGATTCATTACTATACTTGACTGCTAGTCGACCCGATATACAATTTAGTGTGTGTGTTTGTGCCCATTTCCAATCAAGTCCTAAGGAATCACATTTCAAAGCCGTCAAACGGATTTTTAGGTTTTTGATTGGAACGCAAGGGCTATATCTTTGGTACCCAACTCATTACGAACTTGATCTTGTAGGATTTTCGGATGCGGATTATGTCGGTGACTCGTTGGATAGGAAGAGTACCTCGGCTATTGCTACATTCTTAAGACCATGTCTTATTGCATGGGCATCCAAAAAACAAAATACCATTGCATTAAACACGACGGAAAGTGAGTATTTAAGTGCCGCTCTTTGTTGTGCACAAATTCTTTGGGTACGTCAACAATTGCATGATTATGGTATTACGTTTGAAACCACTCCCATATTTTGTGATAATACTAGTGCAATTAACATATCAAAGAATCCGATACAAAACTCACGCACTAAATACATCGACATAAGACATCATTTCTTACGTGATCAAGTTGAAAAAGGTAATATATGTCTAAGCTTTTGTAGAACGGAAAATCAAATTGCGGATATTTGTACAAATCCGTTAGAAAGAAAACAATTCGTAAAACTTTGGTTGGAAATTGGTTTATTAGGTGACATGTGACACAATTGAATCATTTTTCTCAATGATTGATTAGAGGAGTGACTAACATGTTAATAAATATTAGTAAATTGCATTATTTGTTGCATGCAAATGGACCGAACAAAATAAATTAAGCACCTTATTTTGCACTTGATTTTATTACATTGAGCCACTCAAAGCCTTTATGTCACATCACCTAAAAGCCTAAATCTAGCCTTCACTCCCCAACACTCAACCGTCCACTTTGATTATCCTCTCCTAGTTAAACACACCAACCACACAATTACTTCCCATATACCCGTACTAACTCTCTATTATCCAATAAACAAAACTACCCATCAACTCCCTTGGAAATTCAAAAACCGTCAAAAACACCTTTTCTCTTTTAAATACTTGAAATGTCCTCCAAACCAAAATATCCCAATGAAGTTCTTAATCTCAGAAATACCTTCAACCCAAAATATATTGCAAAAAGAAAAATGCCTCCAAAATCCGCTGCAAACACTGATGCAACCGTCTCTGCTACTGCCAAGTCCACCGTTACACGAAAGAAAACTACTGCCAAAAGGGGTGGTGGACGCGGCAGAGGAGGTCGTGGTAGGAGACCTCCGATCTCTCTACATTTGGATCGAGAGGTTGATGTTGAAACCGATGAAGAAGAAACCACTAACATGTAAGATTCTCAAGTGGCTAGGATTGAAAAGGAAATTGAAAACTCACAAGTAGAAAAGGAAGTAGATGGGGTCTGTGAGAAAGAAAAAGGAAAAGAGGGGGAATCTGATGAGGAAGAAAGAATAAAAGAGGGGGAACCTATTGAAAAGGAAGAAAAAGTTGAGAAAGAATCTGATGAGAATAAGAAGAGAAAAGAAGTTGAGGAAGAACAAGTTGAGAAATCAGTTGACCATGCAATTAAAGAAAAATCAATTGAAAAGGAAGTAGTAAAGGAAACTGAAAAGGAAGAAGAAGTGAATCAGGGAAACAATGTTGGAATAGAGAAAATAACCGAGGATCCAAAAACTATTGTTGATGAACCTCCAAAAATTGATGCAACGGAAGGTCAGACTGTTGGAAACACCATTAACATTGAAGATGGTGATGACCAAGGTCATGCCAAGGAAGTGTTTTTGATGATGGGCTTGACCCATTGTTCTCAAAGTCGTCCTCTACAACCCGATCCAAGAGGAAAATAGTGGAAATATTTGGTGATGATGATGATGTGACCCCTGAGTCATCTCCTCCAAAACCCAAAACCGGCGGCAAACGACAAAAAGATCCGGGTTAAAACCTCGGGCTCCCAAGAAGCCTAGGTACCCACAGACCATACCCGGTTTAGAGGAAGGTGTGGTAATGAAGATGACATTATTGAAGCCAAAGTACCTCTCAACACATGCATAGACCTTGTTGTAGCACCCTATGGAGAATCGTTCAAGAATGATGTTCTCAATCACATCAACTCACTTGATCTTCCGGACGATGTACTCAAGCTATGTCACGGTATGCTGGTCTGTTGCTTTCACAGTGGAAGGAGGTACAATAAATCATGGTATGATACTTCCCTTCCCTTCAAATACCTCAAAGAAGCCATGTATGCTCAGGGTTAGGTGAATCTCTTGGATAAATACAGCCCTATGTATTTGTCTGAGATCATTCAATTCTATGCCAAAGTCAAAGTCGATGTTGCATCTGGAACCCTTTCGGCCTACATTAACCAAAAACCATTTGTCTTAACAATTGAACAACTTGCTGCCCACCTTGAAGTGTGTGATCTCAGGCTTACCACTTACCCAAAACGTGACTGGGGTGAGATTGATGAGGTTACCTCTACCCAAGTCATGAAGGTTTTTCGACCTGATGACCCTTCATGACGACTGATACCGTCGTAGAGTACCAAAGATAATATTTATAGTCCAAACTACTACTATAGAGAGTGGCAGTCAGGGTCGAACCACAGAGTGGCGATGCAATTATTAGTTGTCTAATTTTAGTCTTAAAGTAACAAAAGTGTGGGGGTTTGTTTTGGATTGTTCTATAACTAAAGTAGATAAATGAATGATAAAAGAACTGGATGAAATCAAATATTAAAAGGGTACTAAGATGGTAGGTTCACTCTAGTTTCGGAGGCAGTATACTAGGTAAGTCTGAGATAATCACGTGAGACGGGAAAATAAGAAGTCCTCTCGGTCCATTCTTAACAGGTAGCATCTTTCGATCTGACTACAGGTCCATGATATCACTAATACTAACTTTCATCCTGAAAAGTGATTTAAAGGTCTAAATTAACTTATATCTCGATCTTATTAATTTAGTCCTATTAATTAGGTAGTCTATTTTGCTCCCCTATCTTTCGATCTTATCGGGCCGGTCAATTCCTAAACATTCAACTAGTCGCGTGCACTCTGTTCGTCAAAAATAGCAATTAAATTAATTAAAACGAAACTAATTCTCACGTGGCCGGTCGATCGACCAGGGTAGGCGGTCGATCGACCATGGCGTGACTCAGGTCTACCAATTCTAATGCCGCCCACACTACAGATTCCCTACATCCTAGCACAAGGGGTTTAGCTACTCATACTGGAAATAATAACAACAATAAAATTAACAAATAAAGTAAACGAATTAATGATTAAAATAACTAAATAAACAATTAACATGAAACGATAATTTGGCTTTGGGAAAACTACTCTAGCAATTTCTAGTCTATGAACGAACAAATTAAACTGAAATAGGGAACCAAAATTACCAGTAGAAAGCAGGAAAAAGAATCCGAAAGTACGAATGGAAAATAAATTGTATTGAATGAATGTGAATACTAATGCCAAACTCAATATCGAACCCTAATTATTCGATCCCTAAAAACTGATGATAAAAGACTTGATGATATTCTAAAAACATCAGGTTACGTTATATAGGAATATAACGTAACACTTATTCCTAAAACCTAATTACAATGGGCTTTGGAATTCTCGAAATTTGCGTCAGATTCACGGTTCGGTCGATCGACCATACAGCTCAGTCGATCGACCAAGGCTCGCTGTACAGTAGCTTCTGATCTTCGTGCTCTGGTCGATCGACCATGGACACCGGTCTATCGACTGCTTCATCAGGTAGTTGCTCCAAAAGCTTCGTAAATTCGTCTTTCGGGCATCGATACGCGTACCAAGCTCGCTTTCCAAGTAAATACTTCTTGACAAATGCAACATTAGGTACTTGGGGACGGATTCGGCTCGATTTCCGCTGAATTCTTCACATTTCTGCAATATTATACAAAAACACAAAAGTAGACGGAAATAGGGAAAATAGTAGCTTAAACTATACAAATGAGCTCTGAAATGCGTGTAAAATAGGATGTAAAACAACATATTTAGGACACGCATCAAACTTCCCCAAACCAAACCCTTGCTTGTCCCCAAGGAAGAACTAGATTCGATCCTAAAACCTAATGGAACGATTTCAATCTTAGAGCGAAATGCAACTTGTAAAGCCTAAACCAATTTAAAGCAACAACTAACAATCAATTAGTAATATGAATCATGCAAACGAGTTATGTAGTCATCAAAAACTGCTGAACCGTAAACTATAGAGACTTATCATTATGGACTCTCACGGGTCGCTCATATCACACATAAGCGCAGGTGAATATATGTAAAGATAGAAAGAAGTAATTTAAATCATGAGACTCTCACCTAACTACGACCTATAAGAACATGCCTGCAATCTAATATGAAAATAATCTCTACAACCGTACATATGCATTCCAACCAAACAAATGACCATGACACATGCCGAGGTAAATATGGATATGTGAGGCTATGGGCAGGAAGGGGCTAAGATAAATTTGGATAAAAACAAAGTTAAAAGCCAAGCTAGTAACTAAGGGAACCAAATTAATAAACCATTTCAACTTCTTGCTCAAGATTTCAATCGAAACGGTGCTAATAGTAAGCACAAATCTCACAATCTCCATAATTAGTCAACTCTCTATAAGATACAAATACAGCAGGGGAGCAAAAATCGCCATTTCATAAAGACTTTGA
The DNA here is from genome assembly GCF_048544455.1 of Silene latifolia. NCBI lineage: Eukaryota > Viridiplantae > Streptophyta > Magnoliopsida > Caryophyllales > Caryophyllaceae > Silene > Silene latifolia. The sequence goes on from NC_133538.1 coordinate 175,055,183, forward strand.
ATTATGCGATTTTGATTCTTTTCTTTTCTCGGGCTTCAGTCGATCGACCAATGAGTCCAGTCGACCGACCATAGATCGAACTTGTTTTTCCCTTTTTCTTTTTGTTTTCTTTTTTTTTTTCAATTCTATTTTTTTCTTTGTTTCCTTCCTTTTTCATCTTCCCAACATCATCTCAAAATGAGCATTAGCTACCAAAAACAAAGTAACAATCCCAAGAATATAAACTACTAGCTTGACAAGGGCAGGCTAAGTGTAGGATGTAGTTAACGGGACAAAAAAAAAGCTATTTTTGGCAGTGTGGAGCTTATGGGAAAAATGAATAAAGGGGTGACCTCTTATACATGTGTCAACTAGCCACGAACCTGAATGCGTACAGGTTTTAAGCAGATAAAGTTCATATTTATGCATATTAATGTAACATGCCTCATAAGGAGTAACTACTCATATTCCTAGATAAACCGGTCATGGACGACACCAGTTATAGGCTCTAAATCTCAGAAAATGATGTAGTTTGCCAAAAATCTAAGTCAAGTTTAAAGTTCAGCAAGAAATTTAACGAAAACTCGTAGACTATGCATATATGATTCTACTAATAACATGTCAATTAAGCATAACTCAGGCATAAACAGATGAAAATGCAATGTCATCATTGAAATACTACCGTTCCGACTCGACCTATATGCTAAAATAAACGTGCAATTTTTTGAATTTTTGAAATTTTTCAATTTTTTTGAATTTCGTATATATAAGGGAAATAAAATAAACAATGCAAACTGAAATGCAATAAACGTGAAACTGAAATGCAATAAAAACATGTGAATGCAATGCAAAACCCTTCCCCAAACCAAATCACACAATGTCCTCATTGTGCAAAATCATGTAATGAAATAAAAGGGAAACGGGATTCTGCGACAAATAATAAGTAAAATTGACATAAAAGAAACTCGGAAACTCACAAGACTTTAAGCGCAGTAAAAGGCAAACTCCCAAAACCAGCGTGATCTAGGAGGTTTCAGTAGCCAGCAGTGCTACCATAAGTACCTGAAAAGAAACAAAATACCGCGCGTAATTCCGATAAAATAATTTATTAAACGCAAAATTATGTGCAAATCACGAAAACGGAAGAAAACAGAAATAAATCAGAGAATAAAGTGGAGAAAAGACTCCCTCAACTCCGCAAATCAACCAAACACAGCAGGGGAATGGTCGAGAACAGGTATTGCAGCGGGAGTGGTCGATCGACCATAGCAGGCAGTCGACCGACCAGAGTGAATAGGAACAGAAGCTCCTGGTGTCGCGGCTCAGTCGATCGACCATAGGAGGCAGTCGATCGACCGGAAAACCTGTTGTAAGTTCTGATTTTCTTCGAATTAGCTCAATAAATTGAGCTAATATGGTTTATGAACCTTCAAAGACACATAATAACGCGCCCAAAATTGCGCAAAACCCAAATGTAAAAACTAAAGTATTTAAATCCCAAGCAAACTTATTAAAGCGAAGTCTCGCACACACAAAAGCAAAAAAATGAATGTTTGTGCAAAAAAAGTCTTGACCAACTAATAATTGATCAAGAATGGCCACGGAATGGCCCACTTGCTCGGCTTCTGGCTACAAGAGGTAGCCTCCACAGTGCTCATCTCCTCAGCGGCACTCCTTGCAACTCCAACATCTGCCGAATTCAACGGATCGACATCTTGAACATCCTCCCAATCAATGACCTCGTCTGGCTCGTTAAAATCCAAATCGGACTCCTTTACCTTGACTGGCTCCTCATCAGGCTCCTCATCAGTGCCATAGCTAAGACATCCTAGACCGCCTCTTTGAACAATTGGCTCCTTCACAGCTGGAGCAACATGCGGCTCTTCCTTCCCTAAACCATTTCCTGCAATATCTAAAACAGAAGAATCTTCCTCCAATTTGCTCCCAATCTGGGGTGGAGGTGTTACAACAGGAGTAGGCATAGGGGCAGGCATATCAGAAAGCACAAAATAAGATTTCTTCTCAGAAATCGTATTACAGGTGACTGGCCACATAGGATCTTTTTTCTTAGTGGGCTGGGCAAAAACAATGGACTGTTTCCCTACTTTAAAGGTCAATGTCCCTGAGCCAACATCTATAACTGCACCAGCAGTGTGTAGAAATGGTCTAACCAAAATGATAGGAATGTGAGCATCCTCGAGTATATCTAGTACAACGAAGTCAACTGGGAAAAAGAACTTTCCTATTTGCACGGGAATGTCCTCTAAGACTCCTATAGGCTGGACCGCAGAAAAATCAGCCATCTGTACTGTCATGTTAGTAACTGCAAACCTAGTCAATTTCAATTTCTTAGCTAGACTCAAAGGCATAACGCTAATGCTAGCTCCTAGATCACATAATGCCTTCTCAACTGAGAAGGTACCAATATTACAAGGAACAGAAAAGCTACCGGGGTCTGCTAGCTTATGAGGTGCAGTGTGAGTCAAATAAGAACATTACTCCTCAGTTAGTGCGACAGATTGCACAGTATCAAGTGACTTCTTTTTAGACAAAAGCTGCTTCATAAATTTCGTGTAAGCAGGCACTTGATTAACTAATTCAAGGAAAGGAACTTGCACATTTAAACTACGGATACGTGTTTCTTTGTCGGCACTAATCTCTCTGGATAAGGGGCTGTAAGAAGCAACTTAGCCCTCTCCTCTAGGTCTCTCATACCGGCATCAATGGACTTAGGCTGAAAATCCACTACCTTCTCCTTATTGAAGCTCGAACCTTCTTCAGACCGTCTCAAGAAGGATTGGGTCATACTTTGGAACCGGAACAGACCCATCAGCATTTGGGTCTTGCCTCAATAATATCGGAGTCGTCGTACCCCGAAATAAGTGGTCCCTCAAGTTATCTGGCATTGGAGGACGAAAAGGTTCAACATCAGCAGCGTTTTCAGTCAATCAACCATGTATGTCAGTCGATCGACCGGCTTCTACAAGACCAGAAGCTGTGCTATTTCGCGGACTGGTCGATCGACCGGGTATGTCAGTCGATCGACTGATATACCTGCTGATCGTCTTTTTCTTGCTACTGTTCATTACTGCCTTCTTCTTACTTGGTTCCGCCTCATCTTTTCCAGTAGCGTCCTCGACCATAGCGGGCCCATCAAGGGTAGACCCACTCCTCAAAGTGATAGCATTTAGAGTCTCTTTTTTATCCGGCTGCGACGGTAATTGCCCCAGAGCTTGAGTTGCACTTTTGCTTGCCAGTTGAGCAATTTGACTCTCCACCATTTTTGTAGAAGTCTCTCTAGCTTGAGACTCCTTTTGCAGCAAACCCGACAGATTTTGAACCATGTTTTTCAACTCAGAAATGTCAGAACTTTGAAATTGCTGCAGCTGAGGCACATAGGGAAGCTTTTGAAACTGTTGTTGCTTATGAGGGGGGCACATAACTTTGCTGCTGCTGCTGCTGCTGTGGACCCAGATTAAGGACATTTTGGTTAGACCACCTCAAATTGGGGTGGACATTAAAGGAATCGGGATATGTACCAATCTGTCTATAATGTTGAAAGGCAGCACATACTTCATTCGAACTAGGACAAAAATCGGAAACATGCCCCTCAGCTCCATATCTTTTGTATGTAAAGGGAGCGTCTGAAAATGCATTAACTTGGTAAATACCTCCCTTTTGAGATCCTCTTCCAAGCTCATACTTATCAAATCTCGCCATAAGAGCCTCTAATGCAGCTACAGAAGGGGATTCAGCAGCTCTCCTTTGATTTCCCCTGGAATTTCCATGCTCAGCTTTATGGGTGGCCATATCATCAATGATTTTCCACCCCTTAGTTTCTCCAACATTCTCCTAGAATCTGTCATTAGCTGCAGCATCCAGGATAACCCTCTGATCGTCATAAAGCCCATTATAAAACTGATTGCATAGGCTCCATTGCTCGAACCCATGGTGCGGAATAGTTTGCACCAGCTTCTTGAAACGGACCCATGCCTCATGAAAATTCTCATCAGGACCCTATTTAAAGCTCGTGATCTGAGCTCTAATGGCATTGGTCTTCAAGGCAGAGAAATATTTCTTGTAGAATGCTAGGGCTAGCGAATTCCAATCAGTGATCCCGTTAGCAGCTCGATCCAGATCTCGGTACCATTCCCTTGCGGCATCACGAAGCGAGAATATGAACATCGTCTCCTTCACCTGGTCCTGGGTCACACCTGCTGGTGGGGGTATGGAGTAGCAGTAGTCAATGAATGTCTCCATATTTTTAGCTGCATCTTCATTTGCAGCTCCCCCAAATTGGTTTCTCTCTACCAAGTTAATATAAGACGGTTTCGGTTCGAACTTTCTTTCCATCCCTGGTAATGCGAATCCCTTATAGAGATTCTCAACTGTTGGCTCGGAGTGACTGGCTATACTTGCTTCTTCAGCCATGTCTGGAGATGTGACGGTCTCAGCTGAGGAAGTAGAAACAGGTGATGAAGGTGGATCCTCCTCAAACAGCTCGTTCTCGTAGTAACTAGACAGAGTACTCAGCTTTTCCTCTGTCGGCAATACTCTAGATGATCGTCTCAACTCGCGCAAAGTCCTTTCGATCTCAGGATCCAATGGTCTCGATACACCACCTTGTGACCTGCGCATAAGAGGAAACTGTTAGGTTCATATACCTATTATTAGACTCCTCTAATAGTGAACTAATTAACTTGTTAATTATTTGTTCTTTAGATCTAGTGCATGCATAACAAAATGAGAGATTTATAAGAAAAACAATGTTCCTTACATTGTTAAATGGTTCGAAATTATTGGGCACAAGTAAGGTCACCTTCCTTCACTTGTTCTTGAGCTTAATATGATGGATGATATTCCAAGACTCCAAGTATAGAAGCCACTCCAATAAATTGCACCCAAGATGAATCCCAAAAATCTCTACTAATATTAACTAGATATGTAGTAGAAATATTACCTTAATAATACTAATATTCTTATATTACTACTTCTAGTAATAGATTTAGTGTATTAGTATTTATTGAGAGCTTTTATGAATTTTGCATGTGAGAAAGCTAGAGAGATATAAGCATTCACTAGCAAGACAAGAAGTAACAAAATGAGCAACCAAAATTCCTCCTTTTGTAATGCCAAAACCGGTTGGCATAAGGCAAAGGAGGAATCTTTTGCCTTTTGTTTTTAGTCTATAGTTTGTGTAGGTAGAGTGTAGGATTTAAGCTTTGTAAGATATGTCATGGATAAGTCACTATCACACATTGTTATAACAAAATGAACAAGACAAAACAAGAGCATCTTTTGCTCTCATTTGGCCGAAATAATGGACCCTTTATGGTCCATTTTTGCCTTTTGTCATTTGTCCCACAAATGCTTATAAGTCATATGTTCAACTATCTTACATTTTTAATTATTAATGTAATCATTTAACACTTAAATATTCCAATTAATAATATAATATACACTCGACTTTTTGAGTAGTATACTACCATTATATCATCATATAATGGGTCCCATAATTGCTAGTTAGTTAAAATTACAACTTCTTGTAACTTTAAATAACTAATTACCTCTACCTCAAAACTTATATTAATACCTCAACTAATTTAGTAATATAAAACTTAATTACTAAATTTAATCTTTATTTAATCACATTAAAATAAGACGCAAAATTGCACTCCCATAATTAAGGAATTAATTAATTCGTATCGCATACAATTAATTAAATATCTATTTGGGCCTCATCCTATAGGTGTGACCTAAAGGGATCAACTGACCACCACCGTCACACGACAGTAATGTCAAACTCTAGTTAGCCAATCATTACCGATTAATGACGGTCAGTCGACTATATAAAGAATCATCCTTCACGTATTCTTAATTTGAGATTTAATTATGATGTTTAAATCATGTGATCGTACTATTGTTGAGGACACATTTCCCAACAATCTCCCACTTGTCCTCGACAAGTGTGCGTCACCAATTCTCTTGTCCTATTACAATCTCCCACTCAATGCAAGGTGTCTTGCAGGTCGTACTTACATTTGATCATATCTTGAGTGGTTTTCTCGATCTGGAGATTAACTGTCTGACCGGAATTATCTATCAAAGATACCTTCCGAGCATGGCCACGCATTTCCAGTTAACTACTCCTCGAGTGGCCTTGAGATTTCAAAAAACCCTGACAAGGGGTGGACAATTCCTATCGCCCTATTCCCTTCGTTCAGCCACAGTCCATCATAACCCAAAATATACCCAGTTTGACCTCATTTAAGAAATCGTAGAGTATAAATCAAAGCTAATCAGAAGTTGTGCCAACTTGGGCGAATAGTCTCTAGTCAAAAGAATTGACTCATAAGAATACTATAGTAGCTCTTGCCACGACCAGGCTTTATGAATTACCAGAACTCTATAAGCGGTCACTGCCCGACAGATTGTCCCATACAGTCTGCCTATGTGATCGACTAGTCATCCCATATGACTCTATGGCACTGGAACTTGCCATCAATCGCATCACACTCTAGTCACTTGGAGACGTCACCTCATATAAGTAACTAGGGGCGAATACCATGTCAATCCAGTTCACTTTAATGGTGTTCAATTTGTCTCTACAACCCATTCGGATACGACAAGGTAGCAGGTGAGTTCAATAAAACTCAAACGATAAATGTGATTATCACATATGAATAGTCAATACACTATTACTACTTCATATTCTATAATCTTTAGTGTATTATTAACACTAGTTAAAATGCAATACAAGCTTGGCAAGGGGATATACCCGATATCCATATATTCCAACTTTGTAAATTGATATTTCCTTACATTCAATGTCATCTCTAATGACATGAATTTTATCCAAGTGTATGTCTAGACATCATACTAGACCTGAGCTCTTTAACTTGAAAGAAGCTCCCACTGTTATCGCATAACTTGTGATAAAGTCATTTGTAGAGGGATTCACCCTTAATCCCTACGTTGACTATTTAATCACTATTTACTTAGAATCCTTTTGTAGAATTTTCAATGCGTGAAACTAAAACACTTTTCTTAGTTTCTTACTCCTTAGTCAATAACACTAGCTTAGGATTTCATCAAATCCTATTAAGCTTGGAAACTAAAGTTTGTGCAACCCTTCAACACCTAACTTAGTTTATCATCCAAACATGTGTACAAGTCATCAATTGTACTTTAAGGCTTTCACAAATCCATCTTATGAATTAACTTATTATTGACTCATCATGCACCTAGCATATGGTACATCACAGCACGTGCGTCTGTTGGCATACATAATCGTTCTAATGGCGGAAACATTAGCAATCGATTTCATGTAATCAACAACTTAATGGGTTCAGTGAACGACTATGATTCCATCATAGTAATTCCACTTTCATCATCATGAATAAGCCATTCAACTTTGTTGATGTTAAACAGATACGAAAGAACTTATCTTCATAAGACTCTCAGCTCTATGCCAATTTACTCTCACATAGATTCAAAATCTAGAATACTTTGCATCCCTTTCCAAGTCTTCCAATTACTCTTGCCAGAAGAGAGCATTGGTACATAATACTCAATAAGTAATATGTCTTCAATGTATAAGACATGGAAATATAATTTTAGCTCCCACTTAACTTCATGTATATCATGATTCTTCAATCACGTGAACGAAACCATTCACTATAATCACATGAACGAAAAGTAAAATCCTATAATGCTTGCTTAAGATCATCTTGTGATCACTTAAGATAGCTATGCATAATATGTTAGGATTCTTAGATCTTCATCTAAGGTTTTGTGTTTTTAAACATTTCCTTCTCTAAATTCCCATTTTAGAAAAGCGAATTATATTTGCCATTCTTCATTAAAATGAAATGCGGCAATTCCTAACACAATTTATCTTGATCAACATCTTCATGTAAATCTTATGCATTTAAGTACTCAAAAGCTCTATTCATTTTTAAGGAGACACTTTCCTTTAAGTAAATCTACTTTCGAGTAACAATTTTCGGAATGTAATGCTTCGGCTCGTATGTAACAAGGTCAAGATATAATCACTTTCACAAAGTAATATTTTTGTACAATAAGACATGTGCGATAAAATCGCACTGAACTATGCTCTCATACTATCTTCATAGATAATAGTTCAATACCAACTCCCACTCTATAATTCTATTACTTTCACAAAGTAACATTTCAACTATAAGAGATGTTTGTGATGATACATTCTACTCCCACTCTATCTCTCAGAAATACATCTAATTTCTTGAGAGATAGCTTTGTGAGGCACAAACATATATATTTAACGGAGTTTAGCTTTCAAAATGCCATCCTAACATGGCAGCTTGATAATATACGAGTCTTATCCATGTCATCTGTTTAATAGACTCTCTATTCTAGGTATCTCATGGTTGACCATCCAATTAGAATAATATGTCCATTTGGTATCGTGAATTCCCTACTTGATGAGTTCAACAACTCATTACAACTTTAGATTTGATCTTATATAAATAAGTTGTTACTTTAAGTAACAAAGACATAAAGAGAATCAGATTCATAGTTTATGGACATATAATGATCCCATCATCATAATCGTCTACTTGATCAATTTGAGTTGTTTATCTAATGTTTCTATACGCAAGTAATCAATGATGATGATTTTAGAACAAACAACATAATAAAACAAGTGATTTGGGTTGAAAACCAAATCACCAATATCCAAAATACAACCCGTGTTTAAAGGATACAAACCAATTTCCAAGTCACACAAGGAAATCAAAATAGTTCTAAAAACATGAAATTCATCATAAAATTAAAGACAAAGCAAATTAAAAGCCAAGCTTCCATTGATCCATCACCATGGTTGGCTACTCTAGGTTTCCTCGTGATCCTCTAGACTTGCTTCTCCTTGCCTTTGTCCTTGCTAGGAGGGGGCCCTATTTACAATAAAAAGGGTAATCATCACCACTTGTATCACATACTAATTGAGATTGAAACATAAAAGATAGGGATAGTTATATACCTACTGGAATAACCTTTCCAGCTTTGATGTCGCCAAGATACTTGGAACAATTTCTCTTCCAATGCCCAACACCACAACAATAGTGGCACTTGTCCCCGGAGGGGGCACTGTACTTGGGCTTGGAGGTGCTTGCTTCATAAGTCTTAGCTATGTTCCTGTTGGGAGTTCGCTTCTTTCCCTTTTTCCCACTTTTCTTGAAAGTTCCTTTGCTCTTATGATTGACATTGAGCACATCTTTGGTGGTGCTAACACTTAGCCCCATGTCCCTTTCGGCTTGCACAAGCATTTTGTACAACTCATCAAGAGAAACTTTCTTATCTTGCATATTAAAAGTCACCCGGAATTGAACATATGCTTTGATTTTGCTGAGGGAATGAAGAATTCGATCAATTACGAGTTCATTGGGAATTTCCACCTTATGAATTTTCAAGGTCTCAACATGCTCTATCAACTTGAGCACATGTGGGCTCACCTTTTGGCCCTCTTTGATGTTAAGATCAAAGAATGCGGAAGCCGCCTCATATTGAATGACCCTAGGAGCTCGTGAAAACATGTTCACAAGCTTCATGTAGATCTCATAAGCGGTGCTAATCTTTATAGCACTTCGTTGGAGTTCGGCCTCCATAGCAAAGATCAACACATTTTTGATCGCGGCCGACTCTCTTTGGTAAACCTCATAGGTTTGCCTAGCGGCGGGGGTGGACCTAGTAGTAATTTCATTGGGTGATGCCTCGGTAAGGTAACGAAACTTGTCATCACCTTGCGCGGCCAAGCGAAGTTGCGCGTCCCAATCGGCGAAATTAGACCCATTCTTTTCTAACTTACATCGATCCATGAAGGATCGGAGCCATGACACATTGGTAAGCGTGGCGGAACTAGTGGATGCGCACGTGATTGGAGTTGCTATTGCGATTGATAAAACAAATTTGACTACAAAATAGGAAATGAAGGAATTAATTTACATCTATCGTTTTAATAATACTCGTAAATTTAACTACAAGCATTGCACTTATATAGTGACCTCCACCCAACTACATAAATGATTCCGAGATCCAAATTCATATTAACTCGGGCACGGTGAGCCGATTCATCCCTTATTAATATAACTCGGTAGATTAACCTTTTAATCGATTATACTTTTAGAACTCTCGGTCAATAAAAATTACTCTAATTCTCATCTTTAGCCCGGAACACATGCGACTACGGTCAACAATACTTCCGTTGAGCTCAATCCAAATTTTGATGTAATAACTTTTTACTACCCCACTTCGCCAACGTAACAAGGTTTGTATTACAGTGAAGCCGGATTAACTCCCTCATGAAATTGGTACTTCATGGGTTTCTACTATTTGGTAAGGCTTTATCTCAATTATTATATGTGAGAGATCTTGTCAATTTATTATCTATCACATTTTAAGTGAACTAAAGCGGTGAACTACGATAATTATAATTGACACGGTCGATAACTCATGATATGCATGTGTTGTTATGGCGATTTGGCAATGCATGTAACATATTAAAAGCAATGCAAAGCAATAAATAAATAAAATTCCTAGTATGGCCTTCCTAAAATAGAAAATCAAATAATCTATTACATATTCGGAAACCAACTCCTTTGGTCCTTTGATTCTTCAAATGGCACGCTTCCCAAGACACCGTCTTTGTCGGATCACCTTTCCGAATAGCACCGTCTTTGAAGATGCTCCATAATTACAAATAATAATAAAAATACAAAGCTATTCCTATTATACATTTGTAAAATGGAAAAACTAATGTAAATAAAAATAAAAATGATTCGAGATCACATTAAATTACAACCGAATCAATATTCCCTTTCATTACGGGTAATATTGATTAAACTAAGGCCATACTAAGATAAAATTACATAATTCAAAATTATATAAATAAAATACATTCAACAATTGAAATATGCAGCATTATAATATGTACCTATCATGCCAAATAATGTGCCAAATCGCCCTATTTAACTTATGTCGTACATATAACCCGGTTTTATGAAAATGCGTGATAATAACCTTTTAAAATCACTAATTAACACTTAAATCACATCTAAGCTCAAGTTAATTATCCTAACACATTTTAGGACTCAAAAATTAGACATCACTAAATATTTGACAATAATTCAACTTGATTTAATTTTATGCTCATTTTTGACCTTAAAATCATTATTTATATGAAATAAATCCAAATTAAATTATAAAAGTTTCAAAATTTGAATTTTAAATTTTTGAACATTCTGGAATAAATCCATGATACTAATAATGTCAAAAATCATGGTTAAAATTTTCGAATTAATTTTGAGAAAATACAGTTGCATTTTATCGGTTTTATCTCATAAAATACATAAAGTATTCGAAAATTACTCCAATAATTTTTATAACTTTAGATCTGATTAGTGGGATATTAATGCAACTTAAAATAATTTTCTCAAGCCATGTAATACGTTTTAGCTAATTTTTGCTAAAATAGTCACTATTTATACCATTTTTACTCAAAAATCCATAAATCATGCTAAAGAAGATATTTAAATCTAGAAATTTACATAATCTCTGTAAATCTTGCATGTGACATCATATTAAAAGATCATGGCTTAATTCAAAATTTAACTAATTTTAACCATTTTACCTCTTTTAATCCATCTTTATCTCATAAAAATCATAAATCATGCAAAATTAATCAAATTAACTCGTCCTTTTACACACAACTTTTAAAATATGCATGTGAGGTCATATAAATTTTCCAAGGTCAGAAACGAAATTTAACTAATTTTAGCATTTTAGTTCCCATTTTAGTCATAAAAATGTAATAAAATGACCAAAAATCCTTAAAATGAGCAATAAATTTCCATGAATCATAAAAATGACCTAAAAACATTTTAGGACCAGAATATATAACATGCATTGTGATTTCGTGGCTTATACTTACAAATCACAAATTTTTAAGTTTTATATGTTAACCTTTTAACTCGGAAAAACAATAACCGATTATGCATGCAACATCCTTATTCTCTGATACCACTTGTTAGGTTCATATACCTATTATTAGACTCCTCTAATAGTGAACTAATTAACTTGTTAATTATTTGTTCTTTAGATCTAGTGCATGCATAACAAAATGAGAGATTTATAAGAAAAACAATGTTCCTTACATTGTTAAATGGTTCAAAATTATTGGGCACAAGTAAGGTCACCTTCCTTCACTTGTTCTTGAGCTTAATATGATGGATGATATTCCAAGACTCCAAGTATAGAAGCCACTCCAATAAATTGCACCCAAGATGAATCCCAAAAATCTCTACTAATATTAACTAGATATGTAGTAGAAATATTACCTTAATAATACTAATATTGTTATATTACTACTTCTAGTAATAGATTTAGTCTATTAGTATTTATTGAGAGCTTTTATGAATTTTGCATGTGAGAAAGCTAGAGAGATATAAGGATTCACTAGCAAGACAAGAAGTAACAAAATGAGCAACCAAAATTCCTCCTTTTGTAATGCCAAAACCGGTTGGCATAAGGCAAAGGAGGAATCTTTTGCCTTTTGTTTTTAGTCTATAGTTTGTGTAGGTAGAGTGTAGGATTTAAGCTTTGTAAGATATGTCATGGATAAGTCACTATCACACATTGTTATAACAAAATGAACAAGACAAAACAAGAGCATCTTTTGCTCTCATTTGGCCGAAATAATGGACCCTTTATGGTCCATTTTTGCCTTTTGTCATTTGTCCCACAAATGCTTATAAGTCATATGTTCAACTATCTTACATTTTTAATTATTAATGTAATCATTTAACACTTAAATATTCCAATTAATAATATAATATACACTCGACTTTTTGAGTAGTATACTACCATTATATCATCATATAATGGGTCCCATAATTGCTAGTTAGTTAAAATTACAACTTCTTGTAACTTTAAATAACTAATTACCTCTACCTCAAAACTTATATTAATACCTCAACTAATTTAGTAATATAACACTTAATTACTAAATTTAATCTTTATTTAATCACATTAAAATAAGACGCAAAATTGCACTCCCATAATTAAGGAATTAATTAATTCGTATCGCATACAATTAATTAAATATCTATTTGGGCCTCATCCTATAGGTGTGACCTAAAGGGATCAACTGACCACCACCGTTACACGACAGTAATGTCAAACTCTAGTTAGCCAATCATTACCGATTAATGACGGTCAGTCGACTGTATAAAGAATCATCCCTCACGTATTCTTAATTTGAGATTTAATTATGATATTTAAATCATGTGATCGCACTATTGTTGAGAACACATTTCCCAACAGAAACTACAAGTAGAATATGAGAATAGTTTAAGGAACAGATGTCCCTTAAACTAAGAAAAAGACTAAAATAAAAACAACTAAAAATTAAACAATTGCCTCCCCGACAACGGCGCCAAAATTTGATATCGTCGTAGAGTACCAAAGATAATATTTATAGTCCAAACTACTACTATAGATAGTGGCAATCAGGATCGAACCACAAAGAGGCGATGCAATTATTAGTTGTCTAATTTTAGTCTTAAAGTAACAAAAGTTTGGGGGTTTGTTTTGGATTGTTCTATAACTAAAGTAGATAAATGAATGATAAAAGAACTGGATGAAATCAAATATTAAAAGGGTACTAAGATGGTCGGTTCACTCTAGTTTCGGCGGCAGTATACTAGGTAAGTCTGAGATAATCACGTGAGACGGGAAAATAAGAAGTCCTCTCGGTCCATTCTTAACAGGTAGCATCTTTCGATCTAGCTACAGGTCTATGATATCAATAATACTAACTTTCGTCCTGCAAAGTGATTTAAAGGTCTAAATTAACTTATCTCTCGATCTTATTAATTTAGTCCTCTTAATTAGGTAGTCTATTTTCCTCCCCTATATTTCGATCTTATCAGGTCGGTCAATTCCTAAACAAACAACTAGTCGCGTGCACTCGATTCGTCAAAAATAGCAATTAAATTAATTAAAACGAAACTAATTCTCACGTGGCCGGTCGATCGACCAGGGTAGGCGGTCGATCGACCATGGCGCGACTCAGTCTACCAATTCTAATGCCGCCCACACTACAGATTCCCTACAGCCTAGCACAAGGGGTTTAGCTACTCATACTGGAAATAATAACAACAATAAAATTAACTAATAAAGTAAACGAATTCCTGATTAAAATAACTAAATAAACAATTAACATGAAACGATAATTTGGCTTTGGGAAAACTACTCTAGCAATTTCTAGTCTATGAACGAACAAAGTAAACTGAAATAGGGAACCAAAATTACCAGTAGAAAGCAGGAAAAAGAATCCAAAAGTACGAACGGAAAATAAATTGTATTGAATGAATGTGAATACTAATGCCAAACTCAATATCGAACCCTAATTATTCGATCCCTAAAAACTGATGATAAAAGACTTGATGATATTCTAAAAACATCAGGTTATGTTATATAGGAATATAACGTAACACTTATTCCTAAAACCTAATTACAATGGGCTTTGGAATTCTCGAAATTTGCGTCAGATTCACGGTTCGGTCGATCGACCATACAACTCAGTCGATCGACCAAGGCTCGCTGTACAGTAGCTTCTGATGTTCGTGCTCTGGTCGATCGACCATGGACACCGGTCTATCGACTGCTTCATCAGGTAATTGCTCCAAAAGCTTCGTAAATTCGTCTTTCGGGCCTCGATACGCACCAAGCTCGCTTCCCAAGTAAATACTTCTTGTCAAATGCAACATTAGGTACTTGGGGACGGATTCGGCTCGATTTTCGCTGAATTATTCACATTTCTGCAATATTATACAAAAACACAAAAGTAGACGGAAATAGGGAAAATAGTAGCTTAAACTACACAAATGAGCTCTGAAATGCGTGTAAAATAGGATGTAAAACAACATATTTAGGACACGCAACAACGACAATGGCCCAACCAATATTTATGCCCTTGATTTAACCGCACCCATTAGGTTTATCTTTAACCTTGTTTTCCGCAACCTTGTTCCTAGCAATAACAGCTGAGGGAGATGCCCCCTCCTTGACATGCTCCTTATTCACCATATTGTCAAACACAAACCAATTAACCTTCCCCGTCTTATGTTTCATCGTATTCAAGAGATGGCCACCGAATTCCAAAACGGTAAATTTGACAAAAATATCATGGTACCATATGGGATGTGGCTCTCAATTGTTTTTATGAATGAAGGATTGGTCATGAAAGGAAGTCCCGCCATTGAAAAATTGAGTGATGAAATGACTCCGGGTCTCCTCTCTCGGATGAATATGGAAATTTAAAATGGGAAATTGATGAGGAAAAATCAAGGTAGAGGTGATGCTACGGTTAGGTCGACTGTTGAACAGGAGGTGGTTGTTGCTAAGTTGGATCAACTTGTTGGGCTTGTGAAGCAATTGATCAAGGAAAATGCCAAGCTTAGGGATGGCGTGGCTGATCTCCGTACCATGAATGAAGATATTTTTCAACGTCTTGATGACAAGAAGCCAAAAACCGTGGTTTAAGCTCTTTCTTCCCTAATATTTTTATCCCCTATCATGATTGGCTCTATGTTTATTAAACTCTTGTGCAACTTATGATTCTTTTGCTTGAACAATATTTGCATGTCGTTTGAATCGTATAGCTAGTTGGAACATGTTTTATCCCTTCTTGATGATGTAAAGAGGGGGAAGTAGTTCTAATGTACTTATGTGTGATCTCGTAAATCTTTGGCTAATATTCACCGTAACTATATCTTAGCTTCCATAATAGATGGTTCTACTTGACCTCGAATGTTGACCCTTTTGCATACCTTGATCATGTTTTTAATTATGAATTATGTTGAAATGACAAATGCCCGACTAACCATGGGCTAAGGAGGAATATCACACATGTTTGGACTTGTCATCATCAAAGGGGAAATTTGTTAGAACACGTTTGGTTGATGATGCCAAGTCCCTTTGTTATTTGATTATTTGTTTTAGTTGCAAATGTTTAGTGATTGAAGCAATCAAATGGACTCTCAATGATGGCTTAACATGATCAAGATGAAGTCAACAAGAAGTCAAGACAATGATATTATCCTAAGCCTTAGTCGAAAATTGTAACAGTAAGTGTAACATTCTCATTTACGACAAGTGACTGCAAAACCATGCAACAATGCACTACACTGTGGTTTCTGATACTACCGTATGGAGGAACGTTTTATGCGAAAAGTTTAAGTGTTAAAATTTCTACAAATTTCATATTCTCAAAACTTTAACATTTGAGTCTTCAAAGTTTGAAAACAAATCTGAAATTTTAAGTCACTAATCTACATTGATAAAACCTCTAGATTTGTGCATTCACTTTTTACTAAAATGGTAAGTTGAACTTGTCAAAGTTTTAAAGCTAGAAAAGTTTTTTCCCAATTTGGTAAAGTGTCACATGTTAAGTGTTTTGGGATAAGCTTTCTGATTTTAATCAAAGACTTGAGCCCCAAGCCTAAAGCCTAACACTTACCATCATTCAAAGGCTACTAATTTTATATTTGATTTAATTAACCTAAGTTGTAGTTCTTAGTGATCAAATCCATTATAAATAGTGTGTCTTAGCTTCATTTATTTCTTAAGACTTTTCAAAGCATTTATTGTAAAACCTTGCAAATCATTTGTGCATTTAAAGCTTTGTTCTTCAAGCATTTGCAAAACATTTTTCAGATTTTAAAAGTCTTCACTTGTTTTCGAAAAGCTGTAAACCTCGAAGTATCAATTCGCTGGACTGTGTCCTAATGAGTTTTTTCCTTGATTCTCGTGTTTAAGTCTTAATTGTGATCTCCATGTTCATTAAGTGAACCCTTGAGATTCAGTGATTCTGTAAACCTATGAGATAGAACACATAAACTCTTTAAGCGGAGTAGCTTTAAGTTTGAGCGCAATCGAAGTAGATTGGCGAGTTATTTTCATTGTAAGGGTTTAGTTGTTTGAGTAAATTTCTAAACAAATAATAAAATAACGGTTGGACATAGGCCTCGAAGTAGAGGCTGAACCAATTTTTAAATGTCACTTGTTTGTTCATTTACTTTTACGTTCTTTCACTTTGCTATTTCTCACTTGTATCTAATTAAGTTCTGTGTCATAGTCAGTTATACTGTGACATAAAATGGCTGTACCATCTTGTTAACTTACATTCTATTAAGTTTTTCAAGGTTTGTGCTTTAAGGTACTTTACATAAGTTATCAATTAACTAAGTTAAGAACAAATTTTAAAAAAGGTACACCTAATTCACCCCCTCCCCCTCTTAGGTGTTTATCGTTTCTAACTCTTTAACGGGCCTAATTGTATAATTCTAGAGACTATGTGCTTGTATAAAATTGATTCCTCGATATATAACAAATAGTATTTTGCGAGGTATAATATAATTGTACAATCATATCAGATGAGCTTGTGTATGGTTTTTGAGTATTATAAACTTCTAATTTGTCGCACTTAAGTTATATAAGAAAATGTTCTTATTCTCTAAGAGGACATAAACTTTTTATTTCAAACATGTCCAATTCAAAACACTTGAAACATGTCCAAATCGATTTTTCTTGACAATCAACAATGCTTTATTCCATTTATTTGTTCAAGGGCTCTCACTTGTCCATTGAAATAAATCCGTTTGACTTGCCAAAATAAAATAAAGAATTTTATGAACAACGGATTTTATAAAATACAAAAGCTTGATCCATTTTTCTGCCCGAAACCCTTTAGCCGTTTGTTCGATCGGGAAAAATTCCATATATATCCGACCCAAGCCAACACATATTATCTCTAAATAAATATAAAATCAAATGTTATCTCGATCCTTATTGTTTTTGGGATCGATCCCTATTTGAGGTTGCAAACAATTATGTGTACGTAAATCACTATTAACATATGCTTTATCATTACTGAACAAATGGTTTATTTGTCTATAATTTAACTAAATACGTAGATGATTAGAAGTAGAGAACTCCTCAAATTTGACAGGTTTCGTACAATTAAGTGAGCATATAATCATAATCATCTTTTTGGTAACATTATTTATAACTTAAATTTATAAAAATTTGGTTAGAAATTGATGAGCTTAACTTTTTTGAATTGACTTTATAGGAGTAAACTTGTAGTAGCTTAACTTTTCTTAACTGAACTTGTAGTAGCTTAACTTTTCTCAACTGAATTGAACTTGATTTAATATGATGTAATAATACTCTTGGCCATGTTATTTTGGACAGAAACTGGCTAAATTGATCTGAACTGAACTTAATGGACCTAAACTGAACTTATATGCAATACAAAATTGTACCGAACTGATCTGAACTGAACTGAAGTTAACACAACCGGACTGAACTTATTAGAATTGAAATTAAGTCCAAATTCTTTGGCTAATAAGAGCCGAACTGAATTGAATGGAGCTGACCTAAACTGAACTGAATTGAATGGAGCTGAAGTAAGAGTTGATTTGTGAAGATATGAACTGAACTGAATTGAACTAGATATAGCTAAGATAAACTGAAGTGAATTGGTGTTGTGCAAATTTTATACTTATAACCCCGCAAGTGTACGGTTGCCCGTTGTAATATTGTGAGGTTCGAACCCAAGGGACGGAATTATGGCTCTAGAATTGTTTGTCTAAGCTACTAGTTTAGTTCGATTAAGGGGAATGGGTTGATTAAAACTAACTAAAGTACTAGACTAGAACAACAAAAGAAAACGATTAGAAGCTTAAGGTGATAAGAACGATAATTGAGGGATTAGGATGTTGGGTTCACTCAAGTAGGGAAGGGGGGAGCAAGGACATAAGAAGGCAAAACCGATAGCATATGCAAGGGAAAGACTCGATCTCTCTATGTAAGACTAACCCCTAAAGTAAGGTTGATTAAGCTCTCACCTAATTAACCCACCCTTGATTTTAGCATGTGATTCCTAATTACTAGTCAAACTCTCACCCAACAAGTAGAAAGATGGATTAAATGCTCAAATCTTCACCTAAGCATTCTCACAAACACCTTGTGTGCATCACAAAATCAATAAGCATATATTCAACAATTTCATTCTTCCCATGCCTTAATTCTCCCCTATATTCCTACAAGAGTTCCCCCCCTCCATCCTAGTAGGTCACTACTCACACATATTCATAATAACAAAGGTTAAATATGGAGACTTTAGCATATAACAAGTAAGGGAAAACATGTTTGCAAAATATAACTAATTAAACAACTCAATATGTAAACAATTGGAAGATGAACAAATATAGAGAAGAGATTATACCAATATTGAAGACAAAGTTGCAATCTTTGATTAAATAGAAGAGTAATCTTCACAATCTTCAATTAACAACCCAATACTAAATGTAAACAATTGATAACAACTAATTCTAAGCTAATCTATGAAGTAATTAATATTTGATTAAGGAAAGATTAAGCTTTTGATTAAGGGTTTGCATAAGATTAAGGAAATAATTTCAGATCTAGGGTTGTGTGTACAAATGATTAAGGGAGGGGGTATTTATAGGTTACATATCAATTAGGGTGGAAATTACAAAGAAGGGTATATTGCGGAAGAGGGACTCCCAGCCGGTGGACCGGCTGCCGGTGGTCTGACCGGCTGGGAGTTCCTTGTAAGAAACGAGCTTGGAAAAATATCATCAGGTGCATCTGGCCGGTGGACCGGCTACCGGTGGTCCGCCGGCTGGGAGCTCATTTGACTTTTCCTTCTCCCTTGTTGACTTTGTCCTTCATCTTGCACTCCCAGCCGGCTGGACGACTGCCGGTGCCTTGCCCGGCTGGGAGTAATCTGGAACTTTCTTCATTTACTTCATTCTCCTTGTGCTCCCAGTCGGCTGCCCGTGGCCTGACCGGCTGGGAGTTCTCTGTAACTTCCATCCTAATTGTTGTTGTTAAGTGTTGGGGGAGTCCCAGCCGGCTGACCGGCTGCCGGCCTACCGGCTGGGAGCTCCTCTCAGCATTCCTTCCTCCTATCTTCAAGCTTACCTTATCAAACCGTCTCCTTTGCTCCGATTCCTCCATTTCCGCCTCAAAATCTGCAAGACGGACATAATATCATAGACTAGGGAATCAGGGTACAAAATTCAAGGCAAGATGTATAAAACCAACTTGAATTTAGTTGGAAAGCATGGAAATAAGGAACAAAGTTGGTGTAAATGAATACTATATCAAACCTCCCCACACTTGATCATTACTCGTCCCTGAGTAAGTGGGTGAGTCAAAACGAGACCCTTATTCAACTATAAACTATCTATACTAATAATATCCGATAGAAGGCAATTAACAGGCCTCCTCCGTCCCTTCAACTCACAATGAGGTGCAATGAGGTATGCATTCCTTTGCAAGGCAAGTGGGGGCTTGCGGAAAAATGCAATGCATCCAACATGTAAGCACATAAGCAAGTAGTAGAATGCATCTAACAAAAAAGGTCCACTTTTCTCATCTAAGTGGCCGAGGTTTTATCTTAAAAACATGGTCACAGTCGGAAAATACCGTCTCAGAATTCCAACGGAGGTGCCAACCCCTTAAGGGTGGCCCAAGCAACCCCTATGTGGCTACCAAAGCTCAAGAAATAAATTCAAGAGCGGGAATGGGGAAATGGGGCTAGTCCTTAAAGGTTTATAAGACCGACACAAGATTCAACCGAAGACCCATGACTAAAAGGACCCAAGTCAACGACATCCTCACGGTTTTCACTCGTCATTCATTTTAAGAATGGGTGTTTTTTTGTGTACAAAAAGTAGCCAAAACACTCTTCTACTACGACTCGTGAGAACGTGTCTGCAATCTAATATTTAAGACCATCCTATGACCAAGTGAGATGCAAAAATGGGGGTAATGCACATAATATGAAACAAAGGTTGTAACGGAGCTAGGGAGTAGGACGAAACTGGATTGTTGCAAGCAACATTTGGATATGTGAGGTTCAAATCAAGAATAGTCAACATATCACTTTTCCCACCTCTTATTGCAACACATGAGACACGTCTATGTCGTAACATAGAATTGATTACCAAAACTATGCAAAAATTGCATAAACCCAACTCAAATTGGAAAAACTTGAAAATACTCCCCTTATTTCAACAAATGAGTAACGTCTACACCCTTACAAGAGTTCAATTTCCCAAAATCAAGCAAAAATTGTGTAAACCCAACTCACTTTGGAAAAACATCAAATGTCCATTATTCTAGCAACGGCTTTTTCTACCTCTTAAATGATGAGTAGGGGTGTTGCTTGCCCTTTCTATATTTCTAAAACAAATATTTACAATCACAATTTCTCTTTTTTGTATTTTTCAAAACTTTTCTAATTTTCTCTTTTGTTTCTCATTTCCTTTTCAAAACCTCTTATTTATATGCAATTTGCCAAATAGAAACCAAAATCCCGACCCAAGTAAATGCACATGTCATCCACTAACATAGGACCCAACACACCTCATAGCTCACTACTACAAGTATGACTCATTCTTGATTAAGGAAGGTCATTATGGAATATAGCTTAGCTTGTATTGTGGTTATGCCAAATGAGATAGGCTAAGGCTCAAAAGGGGTGCATCAAAAAGGAAACTAGTGTAAGGGTCAAAACAAGGCTTGTTTAGGCAATGTGAGGTTCAAATATGTGCAAACAAGTTTGTTTCATAAAATGTGCATAGAAAGGAAAGCAACTCACGGTCTAAGGACGGAATGACACACTTATGCATCTAGACATAACACGTCTCACGAGGAAACCTACTCACAATCCTAAGAGGGGGTCGGGTATGAATGTACCGACCCTAGGAGGCTCTAATCCTCACATATAAGTAGCTAGGCCGAGACCTAAGTCTAGCCTATGGTCTTTGGTCTCACAAGATGGTCTAGACTCGTTGGACAAACTCCTCTTCCCATGAATAACAAAGTAGCCACGGGTGTGAGCCACGGGGAGGGGGAAGGCACAATTGGAACATTTTCATCCTTGGGGTATTTACTTCCCTCCCTTGACCATATTTCAAGCAAAATATTTATGTACAAACTTATGCAAGACTATATGTAAAAACAACACATATATACATTTGACAAATGCATGCAAAAATTAAACAAACATGAAACTAAACGTGCAACAAGTTGGCTAATCCTAGCAATACATCAACACCAACAATCCAAAGTTCCCCAAAGGAACATCCAAGGCACAAAAGTCCCATCCTCCTCCATATTATACAACAATATAAAAAGAGAAATAATGGAAAATGAGAAAGAGATAAGAACGTCTATACCAAGCGGTCTTCTAGTCTCCTTTTTGCCTTGGATAGGCAATATACCTATGCCACTTTGTTAGCCAAACACACACACACACACACACACACACACACACACACACACACACACACACACACACACACACACACACACACACACACACACACACACACACACACACACACACACACACACACATATATACATACAATGAAATATTTTTTGGATTTTGAAGGTTTTTCTATTTTTTTTGAAATTTTATCAAATTTACAAATTTATTTACAAATATATACAAAGTAGATATTTCCCTCCACACACTTAAGATTTACATCGTCCTCGATTGAACAAAATGTAGGGAAGAAATAGGAAAATTGAAAGACATATTTTTTGTTTTTTTTTTGATTTTTTTTTTTGAAACTAAAACGAGTTTTTGTAGTTTTTGAAATTTTGAAATTGAATAACTTGTTTTTGTTTTTTTTAGGCCTCCTCCCCGCACTTGTTATATACAACATCCGGTGACGGAGTAAGTGTAGATAGGAGGCAAATATGAAATAAAAGAACGTATTTTTGGGTTTTTTTTTATTTTTTTGAAAACAAAAGACATGTTTTTGTATTTGTAAATTTATGGGATCTCCTCCCCACACTTATTTATATACATAGTGTATGGAGGAGATTCGGAAATTAAAATGCATGTTTTTGTGAAGTTTTCAATTTTTCAATTTTTTTGTATTTTGAATAGGGGATGCGATGCATGATTTAACTAAATGCATAAATTGAAATACGATGCAAGCTAGCCTATATGAATGCAATCCTATATGTGACAAATTTTTACATAATTGAAATCTAATGCAAGTCTACATGAATGCAACTAAATGAGTAATTATCCTGCATATTGTACAACTAACTAAGTGTATACAAAAAGGGAAATATGATTGAGAAGTTTGGATTTAGGGAGATCATACTTGGCATTTGGATTGAGAGGGAGAGAGGAGGGCCATCATTACTAGGGCTCCTCGATTTCGGTGTCATCCCCGTCATCATTGTCATCATCTTTATCATTTCCAGTCCCAAACTCGGATTCACGGATGAAATCGTCCGCGTTCATGGGCATGTCTGAGCCAAATGTCCCCGCCTCCATGGTCATATCAATGAACACCTCCTTGCTCCATCCCGAGCCACTATCACCACTTCCCTCACCAAAAATGAAAGGGGTGCCCCCAAACCATCGAGTGTCGTGCCCCTCCCCATGGGTGGAAGGAGGGGTGGGGAAGACGGGGGCACTATAGTAGTCGGGGAGCATGTTAATGTCGCCATAGAGATACGTCACGTCAAGCGGATGCCCACCATCAGGAGCTAGATAGTAGGAGGGGTGAAGGCCGGAAGGGTGCTTGTATTGGTGTCTCATATAGTCATCATAGACCGGAAATTGACCCACCGAGTGGTCAAAATAGATACGGTCCATGTGTTGTTGTAGACCGAGCCGCTCACTAGCGGCCGTTGCCATTCCCAACTTCATATCCTCCATGAAAAAGATTAAGTCGGCGTAGAGCGGGAGTTGTTGTTGTGGTTGTTGACTTGAGGACCCTTCACCATGTTGGAAGGGACCGGGAAAGAAAGGGGAAGTAGGCATTGTGTACCGCAAAGTGGGTTGTGCGGTCACCGGGCGCTCATGCGCATAGACAAGATTGGGATTTTGTTGTTGGGCGGTGGCGGTGTCTTCATCTGCCTCAATTTCAAGCAAGTAGTGCGGTGAATTTGTCACCGCTTTCATTCTCTCGGGATTGGGGAGTTGAATTGAATTTTTATCCACTCTATTCACGCGGACTTGCCTATAGTTTTGCTTGTCACGGGGGTTTCTCTTGATCCAATTAAGGGTAAATTGGATGTAGTCCTTTGTTAGCATTGTTTCCCCCATTATAAACCTCATGCCATTCAAGTTAAGCTTCCAGATGAGGCGCTTGGCAAGGCGGGTGATGAGTCCTCCCACCACAATTGGGGTTGATTGGCCCGGAGAATTACTTAAGCGGTGAAGATGGAGGGCCATGTGGTGCGCAATGTTGATTTTGAAAGTGGTGAGGGTGGAACAAAGGTAAGAGCCGAGAATTTCCAACAATTCCGTTCGGAAGTTGTGATTCTCATCGCGGCCAAAAACAGTCCACCTCATATACCGGTGCCAAATTCTAATTGCGGCATTATGACAAGTATTTTATGCTCTCTTCAACTGGGGGTTGTCATCAAGGCCGGTAAGGGTCGTCCAAAGAGCACCATGGTCAAAATTTCCGGGTGCTTTATGAGGAGGGCTCGGGTCTAGCTCAAAATACGAAGCAAAGGTCGGTAATAATATAAAAGAATAGTCCTAGTTCATCAGACGAAAGCGCAAAAACGCGACCTTTTGATTTTGGCGGTATTTATCAATCCTCAAGGAGCTTAAAAATTCCCAAGTAAGACGGGAATAGGTCTTCTCATGTATATCATACATGAATTTCATACCAACTCCCTCAAATAAATCATGGGTCACATGGCCTAACCCTAATTCTCTCATCGACTGGCGATCAATAAATCGAGTCGAGGTGAGGGAACGTTGTTTGAATAATAAAAACTTACCTTTCATAGTGACGGAGCTAAATTTGAGGTCCGGGAATGCCGAATTGGGGCTCATATTGGCAGCCGCGGCCGCCACAAGTTCTACTTGTTGTAGTGCTAAATCCCCCTTTCGGACTCTCTTTTTTGGTGTCATGGGTGTATTTGTGAGAGGGTTAGTGAAGGGAGGGAGTTGGTGGTTGATTGTTGGTGTTTGTTGGTGGAAAGGAGGTGATTGGTGGTATTTTGGAGGAGAAAGGGGAAAGTTAAGAGGGAGATGTCATGCGAAATTATGAAAGAATGAGGGTTTGTTTTGTGTTTTAAGCCCGTCAGAGTACTCCCAGCCGGTCGAGGGACCGGTCGCCGGTGCCCCGGCCGGGAGTACGTATACAAGTCGAACTTTTTTCAAAATATCCAGGGAACTCCCAGCCGGTCCAGGGACCGGCCGCCGGTACCCCGGCTAGGAGTACATCATAACTCCAATTCCTCATATAGGTAGTCCTACCAGGTGGGCCGGCTGCCGGGTTGCCGGCAGGGAACTACATCTCCTCTATTCTTCTTCGTGTTTGCCACTATGGGGGTGTTCCCAGCCGGTGGACCGGCTGCCGGCTCACCCCCCCCCCCTTTTCGTCCCTTTCACCAATTTGCCAAGTATTTGCACTCCCAACCGGTGGACCGGCTGCCGGCCTGCCGGCTGGGAGACTCCTCTCCTTACTTATCAAAATTTTTCATCAAAATTACAGGAACTTCCCAGCCGGTCCAAGGACCGGCCGCCGGTGCCCCGGCTGGGAGTACACTTCCTCATATTTTCTTTAATATGCCCCTACTTTCAAATCACTTCTTTAATCGGCCTCGAATTGCGTGTTTTCGTCTTTCTTAGCCGACTCATCAAGTCGGGAAATGGCTAATTGAAGGTTATGCGCTTGTTCTTCATCAAATCCCGATTTTATTCAAAATGACATCCCGTCATCAATCAAATAGCCAAGTACAAATGTTCCAAAATTCTCATTACCTATCTAAATGCATGCTATAAACAAATGGTTGTTCTTGTAGGACTCCACCAAACCAATTCTTGTTCATATTTGAAATTACTCAACCCCCAAGGATGGGGGGTCTTCCAAGTCAAGTTCACCTCGGGTCTCACTAGGTTGACCCTCATAAAATAATTTCACTCGTTGTCCATTCACTTTGAAGCACTCACCTTTGTTGCTCTTCAATTCAAAGGAGCCATAGAGGAACGCGGTCACCACCTCAAAGGGTCCCGGCCATCGGGGCCTCAACTTCCCGGAAACAATTGGAACCGGGATTTGAAGAGTACGACCTTGTCTCCTACACCGATTTCTGTCCTTATGATCTTGGAATCGTGACATTACTTAGGCCGCTCCTTGTAGAGTTTGGCATTCTCATAAGCATCCATCGTTAACTCATCAAGCTCATTAAGTTGAAGGAACCGCTTGTCCCCGCGGTATCTAAATCATATTTGAGCTCCTTAAGAGCCCATCTTGCCCGGTGTTCCAACTCAAGAGGTAGATGACAAGACTTGCCAAAGACCAAATGATAGGGAGTGGTGCCTATCGAGGTCTTGTAAGCGGTCGTTAAAGCCCATAGCACATCATTGAGTTTGGTGCTCCAATATTTTCTAGACTTGTTCACAACCCACTCTAAAATAGCCTTGATTTGTCGATTTGATACCTCCACTTGCCCACTGGTTTGGGGGTGGTAGGCAAGAGCTACTTTGTGTCGGGCGCCGTATTTCTTGAGTAGAGTAGTGATGGTGCGGTTAATGAAGTGTGATCCACCATCACTTATGACGGCCCGAGGTACTCCAAAGCGGGGGAATAAAAGCGGGGAAATATGTACTCCTTGAATAGTTTGGTCACCACTCGTGAATCATTGGTAGGGGCGGCTATTACTTCTATCCACTTGGACACGTAGTCCATCGCAACCAAAATGTATTGGTTGCCAAATGATGAAGGAAACGGTCCCATAAAGTCCACACCCCATACATCAAAGAATTCCACTTCTAAGATATTGTTCAAAGGCATCTCATCACGCCTTCCAATGTTGCCTCTTCTTTGGCAAGAATTGTTGGAGTAGTGTCCTCCACAATAAGTGCGTTTACATATTAAATCTCGTTAAAGGAATATAAAGGATTTATTTATTTATTTGTCAGCTGGTCATCGTTAATCGGTATTGATTGGCTTACTAGCGTTTGACATTACTGTCGTGGGACGGCGGTTATCATCTGATCCCTTTAGGTCACACCTATAGGATGATTCCCAAATGGAAAAACAAATTATTTGTATGAGATAAAAATTAATTAAATCCTTTTAATTATTGACTTTTAATGTAACACCCGCTTTTTCCTGCCATAATATTAGTTAATGGCGAGTTTTAAATTTTACTAAATGATTTTATATATTTTCCAAGCCGACGTATTTATTTAATATGATAGTACGTCTTTTTATAATTCGTATTTATTTGGAATGTTAGTCCATTTTTATAATATATTTATTAACTATTTTGAAATCATATTTTAATATCAAAATGTGTGTGGTTTTAAATAGACCGCGTTATTTTATTAAACCGTCTTGAGACAGCATTTAAACGCTTAATTTTATTTAAACTGTAACCGATTACCGAGTCAAATCCATGAGATAGAGTTGTTACTGAAACAACCCATATCCCACGAAGTTAGGGCTATAATCGTACGTTTCCATTAGAAACAGTTGTTTAGCTTTTCCTAAATCACTCGGCATCAAATACTTCTCATTATTCTTCGTCATTTTTCTCCATTTTAAACACTCCATTTCGGCAATTCCGTTCTCTCTCGTTTATTAACGATTTTCAGTAATTTTTGCACCATTCTCTTCATCTCTCGGTAAGCTTTCCATCCGTATCATTTTTGTTTCACTTCATTTCATATTGTGCGGTTCGCTTAAGCTTTAAAACGTGTAAGTTAATCCTGTTTCGTTCCGTTTTCGATATAGGTTCAAACTCGGACGATCCGGACGCCGAGTCTTACGTTTTTGGCGATTCGATTAAGGATTAAGCGCTAAAAGGTAACGTAGACGATTGTCCTCGGTATTACATCGCGGTTTTGTGATCATGTATGCTAGATTACGGTTGGCAGTTGTTCAAATGACATTTCTATTCTATTTGAATATGTATATTATAATGGTATGATTCTAATGTTCACTCTTCGTATGATTGATGAGGCTACTCGTGTGTGGTCCGTTAGTTTTTGCGGGTGGAAACATGGAGTTTCCATGACTTGCATAGTTATATTGATGGTAAAATGTGTAATGTTTGGTTATTGTTTAATGAGATACTCTCAATATTGATGTTTAAGCAGACGGCTTGTGATAGTGCAGAACATGACCTTTTTTTTATAAAAGGATAACATGTTATCATCGTCACTTTGAAAATAAGCAAATGTAACACGTGCGTAGCAGTAACAATATGTATTGCATGAGTTTATAACTTATATTAACTAATGACCATGATAAATATCTTATAAAATAAGACGCGGTACTGTGATGCATTGATAGAAGTACTTTTAAAATAAATAATATGAATTGTGTGAAAATTATTATATATGGGTTTGTAATAGATTATTGTGGTGTGGTTAAGTACTTGGGTTAGTTTAATAAGTTGAGTGTGTTTATCATGGCGTAAGTATGGGTACATGGTTAATTAATGGTGATGAGAAAATATAGTGTACTTTATGCTCTGTGATTGGTCGAGATTATGTTGTGTGTCTTAAAGATTGTACGTAATTATTCAATTAATATTATGGATATTGACTACTGGGTGCATATTATGCGACGTTTTGATTAACTTTCTTAAGTTTTGTAATTGTGTGCTCATATTAAATGGTTCACCACCGTAAGTATGAATCTGTCGTTTATTATCCGCTTCACTTATATCCTAGTAGCTGTGTGTATGGGCAGTCTAGGTAAGGTCGGAGTCATATTATTAGCCCGGTTGTTTATAGGCTAATATGGAGTCTATGGGGTTATCAGCCCGGATGTTTATAGGCTTGGTGATCGTCGAATCGGGGTTGTTTTCCCAAGAGTGTGGCCATACTTAGACTGGGACCGTATATTTATCGTAGTCCTACCGTAGGGATAAGGTAACAGTGATGGGTTGCCTTACTGGGTGGTAACTGATTTAATATGTTTCGTATAATAAGTTTACCTTTTATTAAATGAGTCATTTGATTTATTTAGTTTAAAGTGTGATTAATTTATAATGAGTTTATAATTTTAATGGTATAATATGTTTATTGGTAAGTCATTTGTTCATTATTGATCTATCTTAATTACTAAGTTGCTTTATCGTGATGTAATATGGCTGGGAGGACGTCCGAGTTACTCCCCACTGACTGTGGCTGTCATTCTTATGACTGACAGGTGGTTGATGGTTGCTTATTATTATTATTTGCTGGGGTTACATCGAGTGAGCTAGCGAGCGTCTTTGTTTAACGCACTCTATTAGTTTTTATTTGACTCTTGTTTTTTAATCTTTATTTCATTTCGGATATAGGGGTATTTATTCCCCGTAGACTATGTATTTCCTTTTGGGAACTCTTTTTTTTGTAGCTACCACGGTGTCACGGTGTTTCCGCCATCTTGAACTTAATTATATTTATGTTTTACCGTGGTTGTTACAGTTGGTATCAGAGCCTATGTTGCTCCCGACGCACACACGTGTACCCCAAATTTATATTTGAACTTGACCTTGAATAACGAATGAGATATTTGAACTTGACCTTGAATAACGAATGAGAGATGGGTAGACATAAGGACCTAAGGTGGTAGTGTGTAGTGTGCTTGCTCTTTGTTAGGTTCTAACATGTTTGTTGATTGCCATTTAATAATTGTTGTGCCCTTGGATCAATGACCGTGAGCTTACCTACGTAAAGATCAAGATTTGGTGCCTATTGCCGGGAATTGAAGATTTGTTCAACCTTTGAAGAATGCTTCTACTTACTCGAAGATATTTCTCTTTCTTTGTATACCTTGCCTTATTCTTTATCTCTTGGTGCTTATCCTTCTTCTAAACTCTCTTCTGTTTTACCTTGAAAGCCACTCTTGTACCCCTAACTTGTCCTTGTTCCCTGCTTATCCTCCCTTAACGCCTTTTGATAGTACTCTTTCTTTTGAGGAATGTTGACCTTGGTTGGAAAATTTGGCTTTGTGGAGTTTGTTTGTGGTTAACCCATAACCCTGGTTTTGAGAGGTTGTGATGTTGGAAAGACTTAGGTAGGGTGATGAGACATACTTAATTATTCTTATACCTAGTTCCTCGATAAAGTGAGAGTGGTGGTTTGGTGGAATTAATTGTGTTGTCAAGTGTGAGTTGCATTTGTTACTAAGGTTGTAGAACTTGGCTTTGTTATTTATGTTTGGGATTTGAAAGGCTCGGGAAGTGTAGTGAGACGTGTCTTGGGATACCCGTGCTTAGTACTTGACTAAAGATGGATGAAATTGAATGGTGGATTTGAGAATATAGGATTGACTAGCTAAGGGGTCGTTTGGTTCGCTGCTTAGGAAATGAATGGATTGGAATGAGAAACCATAAAAGTATGGGGTTCCAACTCCATACCTTTCTAAAATTGTTTGGTTCATTGAAAAAATAAACATGAAGGTATGGAGTTTGAATCCATAGGAAAGAGGTGGGTATGGGATTCCAAGGGGTTGGAATGGAGTTAGAATCCATTGGGTATCTAACTCCATTCCAAAATGCTCCAACCAAACATTGGAATGGATCAAATCCATTCCAATCCATTCCAATGATGCCAACCAAACACCCCCTAAGTAAGTCGAGTTTTTGATGGGCATTCGTAGTCGCTTTGGATATGAGGTGGTAAAGCGTTGTTACAACTAAGACCTTATTTCTTGGGAACTCGATGGTAAGTAAAGTTCTAGGATATCGGATTTGAAAGAATATACCTTGAGATTTTGATGACCGTAATGGATTGGTGAATGATTTGATATTAGTTGGCCCTTGAGAGTTCTTGAGTTGAGAGATACTTAGTATAAAGAAGCCATTGTTAACCCTGTGGTTTTAGAAACTTTGAGGTTGTATTGAGTACTTGGGATGATGGGATAATGTTGTAGTTGAGTGTAGTTCCTCTTTTAGGAGTCCGTAATAAGTAAAAGGATAGAAGGACTCGAGATCTTATTGATGTTTTAAACTTGGGTGATTATGCATCTTTCTCAGAAGAGTGTAGTAGAGCGGAATTTCATGAAAGGAGACTTTGAGTTGGCATGTTACTACTTTGTTTTGAAATGAGAACCTTCTGGAATATTTGAGGAAACCTTTCTGGAAATTTAGAGATCGGAATTAGGACCCTTGATTGAGGATTTTACCATTTTGAGAAACTCATGATCGACACTAGTTGGATATGAGTATAACTTTGTTGGAAACCTTGACCTTGATCTTGTGGAAGTTGTTTGTGGATGTTTGAGGATTTGGAGTGATGAGATCACACTTGTAGTGAAGTACCTCTTTTCATGGAATAACTTAGGATGAAATAACATAAGTGTTTTGATGAAGTCTTTGGGAGTTATGCGGTTATAAGTTTTGTGGTTAGGAAATTTTCGGAACCGTTTAGGATGATGTTGTTGTCTGAGATTTGAGTACCCGACGTTTCCTTCTTGTCTAATCCCTTTTCTTCTTCGACCATAAGCGTTACCGTTCATACCTCCTTTCCTCGCTTCATCATGCTCCTCCTTAAAATTTGATGTTGGTAACATATGAAACTCTATCTTTGACATTCTTATTGTTTTGACTTCAATTCTTACACTAGGAAGTTCATCATAGCTCTTTTGATTAGTTAAGTTTGAATCCTCTTAGCGTACCTTGTTTTTATGACATCTAAGTCCTTTTCATTTCATACAATTTCTAAATATTTCAAACTACCATTTTCGATTCGTTGTTGAAGGTTTATGTTACTTTTACAAAACTTTACCTATTTTAAGGGTTTGAAAATGAAAATTTGATTTAATTCTCCTTTTGTTCCTTGAGTATAGACTTCTTATCATGATTTTAATTGCTAAACCCAAGATTTCTTTAAATTTTATCCAATTTATGTTAACTTTGATCCTTTTATGAATTCCTTGTCAAAGTTTAATATTATATTTTCAGGAATTTGACTCCCTTTTTGAGTTTAAAAGTGAAATCTTCATTTCTATTTTGGCTTTCGCAAAAGAAAATTTGAGTGGATTATGTTTTTCTTTTGATTTTGACGTTGATCGGATGATAGAACTCGTTATTGGAGACGTTTGATAACTTGTTCTACGCTTGTCGGCGAATTGATTTTGTTCTAAATTTGTCTTTGACTTGGAAAGTTAGCGTTCTTGTGTGCACGACAAGAGCAATTTCGTTCCATGAATGAGACTTATACTTGGAGAACTCTTCATAAATATTTTTGAAGACATTTTGATTTTTGATTTATACAAATGATTTACCTTTCGACCTGGTTTGTCGGAAAATTTTAATTGAAACTTTAAAAAAAAAAATTTAATTCTTACGATAAGTAACCTTTTAACTGTTTTGGTTACCGATTCAAAAATCCCACTTTTAATTAATATAGCCTTTCATTTCTACTTTCAAGTTTCGAGGACGAAACTTTTCAAAAGGTGGAGTGACTATAACACCCGCTTTTCCTGCCATAATATTAGTTAATGGCGAGTTTTAAATTTTATTAAATGGCTTTATATATTTTCTAAGCCGACGTATTTATTTAATATGATAGTACGTCTTTTTATAATTCGTATTTATTTGAAATATTAGTCCATTTTTATAATATATTTATTAACTATTTTGAAATCATATTTTAATATCAAAATGTGTGTGGTTTTAAATAAACCGCGTTATTTTATTAAACCATCTTGAGACAGAGTTTAAACGCTTAATTTTATTTAAACTGTAACCGATTAACCGAGTCAAATCCATGAGATAGAGTTGTTACTGAAACAACCCATATCCCACGAAGTTAGGGCTATAATCGTACGTTTCCATTAGAAACAGTTGTTTAGCTTTTCCTAAATCACTCGGCATCAAATACTTCTCATTCTTCTTCGTCATTTTTCTCCATTTCAAACACTCCATTTCGGCAATTCCGTTCTCTCTCGTTTCTTAACGATTTTCAGTAATTTTTGCACCATTCTCTTCATCTCTCGGTAAGCTTTCCATCCGTATCATTTTCGTTTCACTTCGTTTCATATTGTGCAGTTCGCTTAAGCTTTAAAATGTGTAAGTTAATCCCGTTTCATTCCGTTTTCGACATAGGTTCAAACTCGGACGACCCGGACGCCGACTCTTACGTTTTTGACGATTCGATTGAGGATTAAGCGCTAAAAGGTAACGTAGACGACTGTCCTCGGTATTACGTCGCGGTTTTGTGATCTTGTATGCTAGATTACGGTTGGTAGTTGTTCAAATGACATTTCTATTCTGTTTGAATGCGTATATTATAATGGTATGATTCTAATGTTCACTCTTCGTATGATTGACGAGGCTACTCGTGTGTGGTCTGTTAGTTTTTGCAGGTGGAAACATGGAGTTTCCATGGCTTGCGTAGCTATATTGATGGTAAAATGTGTAATGTTTGGTTATTGTTTAATGAGATACTCTCAATATTGATGTTTAAGCAGACGGCTTGTGATAGTGCAGAACATGACATTTTTTTTATAAAAGGATAACATGTTATCATTGTCACTTTGAAAATAAGCAAATGTAACACGTACGTAGCAGTAACAATATGTATTGCTTGAGTTTATAACTTATATTAACTAATGACCAAGATAAATATCTTATAAAATAAGACCCGGAACTGTGATGCATTGATGGAAGTACTTTTAAAATAAATAATATGAATTGTGTGTAAATTATTATATATGGGTTTGTAATAGATTATGGTTGTGTGGTTAAGTACTTGGGTTAGTTTAATAAGTTGAGTGTGTTTATCATGGCGTAAGTATGGGTACATGGTTAATTAATGGTGATGAGAAAACATAGTTTGCTTTATGCTCTGTGATTGGTCGAGATTATGTTGTGTGTCTTAAAGGTTGTACGTAATTATTCAATTAATATTATGGATATTGACTACTGGGTGCATATTATGCGACGTTTTGATTAACTGTCTTAAGTTTTGTAATTTTTTGCTCATATTAAATGGTTAACCACCGTAAGTATGAATCTGTCGTTTATTATCCGCTTCACTTATATCCTAGTAGATGTGTGTAAGGGCAGTCTAGGTAGGGTCGGAGTCATCCTATTAGCCGGTTGTTTATAGGCTAATATGGAGTCTATGGGGTTATCAGCCCGGATGTTTATAGGCTTGGTGATCGTCGAATCGGGGTTGTTTTCCCAAGAGTGTGGCCATACTTAGACTGGGACCGTATATTTATCGTAGTCCTACCGTAGGGATAAGGTAACAGTGATGGGTTGCCTTGACGTTTTGCCTTACTGAGTGGTAACTAATTTAATATGTTTGGTATAATAAGTTTACCTTTTATTAAATGAGTCATTTTATTTATTTAGTTTAAAGTGTGATTAATTTATAATGAGTTTATAATTTTAATGGTATAATATGTTTATTGGTAAGTCATTTGTTCATTATTGATCTATCTTAATTACTTGGTTGCTTTATCGTGATGTAATATGGCTGGGAGGACATCCGAGTTACTCCTCACTGACTGTCGCTATCATTCTTATGACTGACAGGTGGTTGATGGTTGCTTATTATTATTTGCTGGGGTTGCATCGAGTGAGCTAGCGAGCGCCTTTGTTTAGCGCACTCTATTAGTTTTTATTTGACTCTTGTTTTTAGTCTTTATTTCATGTCAGTTATAGGGGTATTTGATACCCGTCGATGTGAGTATCAAAAATAATATTTATAACCTAAATACTACTAACAGAAGCTAGTGGTAAGCAGGGTCGATCCGCAGGGAGGTAGGGAGTTAAGTTGTTTTATTCAGTCTATGGAATTTCTGGGGGGTTTTGGATTGAAGTATATCTAAGTCTAAATGCAAAATAAATAAGCAAGTAATAAAAATAAGTGTAAACAAATGATAAAAAAGAGCTAAGATGGTCGGTTCACTATAGCTGCGATGGCACATAATCCTTGGTAAGTCCGAAATACAATCGTGTAGGATGGGTAAAACATGTCCTCTCGGTCCAAGTTAACTAGTAGCTCCTTTCGGCCTATGATACTAGTCCCTAGGTGTCACTAATACTAGCTCTCGACCTGAAAAGCGATTCCTAAAGTCTAAATTACTTATCTTTCGATCTTAGCAATTTAGTCGTCTTAATTCATTAATTAATGCCCCTCCCTATCTCTCGATCTACGGGTAGGTCAAAACTAAGCATCTAACAAGTCTCCTCTCGGTCTCATTTTTAAATATCGCACTTAACGAATCAAACGATGCTAATCAGACACGGGTCTGGTCGATCGACTAACTACCTCAGTCAACCGACCA
Organism: Silene latifolia; assembly: GCF_048544455.1. Classification (NCBI taxonomy): domain Eukaryota; kingdom Viridiplantae; phylum Streptophyta; class Magnoliopsida; order Caryophyllales; family Caryophyllaceae; genus Silene; species Silene latifolia. The sequence goes on from NC_133538.1 coordinate 175,090,531, forward strand.
CACGGCATAGTCGGTCGACCAGTTAAGCCAGTCTATCGACCATGCCCTAATTCGGGGTCACCTATTCTACGCCATCTACGCTATAGCTCCCCTCACATCTTAGCAAAGGTACTTAGCTACTCATAATGGTGATAACAACAACAATAAAATTAACAAATAAAGCAATTGATTTCATAATTGAATTAGGTAAATAAATAACTAGCATAAAATGAAAATTCGGCTTTGGGAAATCTAAACTAGCAATTCTAAACTACGGAAGAATTAAAGCAACGAAATTAAACAACGAAACAGAGGAATACCGTAAAGAAGAATTGAAGAGAAAAGGCAAAAACCCAATGCGAAAAGTAAACCTTATTGATGAAAACTGATCTAAACTAATGAAATAATCTAAAGTTCAATTTCTGTGTATTGAACCTTAATTAATCCGATGATCTCTAGCAGTAGGAAGGAGTTACGTTATAGAGAAGTGTCACGTAACTTTTATTCCTAAAACCTAATTTAAATGGGCTTCGGAATTCCAATTTTATCTTGCGCGTCAAATCGTGGGGTGGTCGATCGACCACTTGGACCAGTCGATCGACCAAGCTCCGTTGTACAGTAGCTTCTGATAATCGTGATCTGGTCGATCGACCAAAGGCATCAGTCGATCGACTGACTACTCTTCCTGCAGACTTCTGTTCAGCATTCTGACAGTTTATAGACCATGTAGGTCAGTCTATAGACCGCTGTAGCTGGTAATCCGCTTCTGAAACTCTCGCAAACATATCTTTCAGGCCTTGAAATGCACACCAAGTTCATCTCTCGAGTCACTACTTCATGTCAAATGCAATGCTAAGTACTTAGGGACGGATTCGGCTCGATTTCTGCTGCATTCTTCACATTTCTGTAATATTACACAAAAACACGAAAGTAGACGGAAATAGGGAAAATAGTAGCATAAACTACATATTTGAGCTATGAAATGCGTGTGAAATAGGGTGTAACACATCATATAAATGTCCCCAAGCAAGAACTAGACTCGATCCTAGGACCTAATGGAACGAGTTCAATCTCAGAGCGAAATGCAAACTGTAAAGCCTAAACCAGTTTATTGCTACAAACCAACAATAAATTAGCAATATGAATCATGCAAACGAGTTATGTAGTCGTTAAAAACTGCTGAACCGTCAAGTATAGAGACTTATCATTATGGACTCTCACGGGTCGCTCATATCACACAATGAATACCGGTGAGTATATGTAAAGATGGAAAGAAGTAAATGTAAAGACTCTCACCTAACTACGACCTATAAGAACATGCCTGCAATTTAATATGAAAATGATCTCTACAACCGTACATATACATTCCAACCAAACAAATGACCATAACACATGCCGAGGTAAATATGGATATGTGAGGTAATGGGTAAGAAGGGGCTAAGATAAATTTGGATATGAGGAGTTAAAGCCAAGCTAGTAACTACAGATCCAAATTACGAGAACATCCCAACTTCTTGCTCAAGATCAATCGATACAAAACTGTGCCAATTAGAAGCACAAATCTCACAATTTCCAATAATAACTGTAATTCCCTAAATGATACAAATAAAACATGGGAATAAAATCACCATCTACTTGAAACTTCAACCATGTGATTTTTTTCTTTTCTCGGGCTTCAGTCGATCGACCAATGAGTCCAGTCGACCGACCATAGATCGAACTTGCTTTTCTTTTTTTTTCTTTCCTTTTTTCAATTCTTTTTTTTCTTTCTTTCTTTCCTCCCTTCCAACATTCCACCAACCTTCTCATAAAGTGCAATATAACCAAAATGCAATGAATATATTCCCACAACTACCAATACTAGCTCGGACAAGGTAGGCTAAATATAGTATGTAGCTTATGGGACAGAAGGCAATTTGGCTATGTGAGGTTTATGGGTAAAATGAGAAAAGGGGACCTCTACCACATGTGTCAACAAACCACAAACCGAATGCATACAATTATTAAGCAGATTAAGTTCATATTTATGCATATTGATGTAACATGTCTTATAAGGAGTAACTACTCACATTCCTAAATAAACCGGTCATAGATGTCACCAGTTATAAGCTCTAAACCTCAGAATATAATGTAGTTTGCCATAAATCTAAGTTAAGTCTAAGGTTCAGCAAATAATTTAACGAAAACTCGTAGATATGCAATAAGACTCTACTAATAACATGTCAATTTAGCACGGCTTAGGCATAAACAGATGAAAATGCAATGTCATCATTGAAATACTACCGTTCCGACTCGACCTACATGCTAAAATAAACATGCATTTTTTGAAATTTTTTTGAAATTTTTCAATTTTTTTTTTTTGGATTTTCTGTATATAAATAGGAAATGAAATAAACAATGAAAGACAAAAACTAAACGTGAATGCAAAACAGAATGAATGCAGCGCAAAACCCTTCCCCAAACCAAATCACACAATGTCCCCATTGTGCAAAATCATATAATGAAAATAGCGAAGGAAATTGGGATTTTACGGAATTATAACTAAAATTGACATAAAAGAAGGACTCGGAAACTAACAAGACTTTAAGCGCAGCAGGAAACCTCCCCAAACCAGCGTGAGCTAGGAGGTTTCAGTAGCCAGCAGTGCTACCATAGGTATCTGAAAAGAAACAAAAGTACCGCGCGTAATTCCGAGAAAGCAATTTATGAAACGCAAAATTATGTGCAAAATAAGAAAACAGAAATGAATCGGAGAATAAAGTGGAGAAATGACTCCCTCAACTCCGCAAATCGACCAAACACAGCAGGGGAATGGTCGTGAACAGGTACAGCAGCGGGAAGTGGTCGACCGACCACATAATCCAATCGATCGACCAGGGTGACAGGAACAGAAGCCCCTGGAGTCGCGACACAGTCGATCGACCATACAAGCCAGTCGATCGACTGAGATACCTGCTGTAAGTTTCTGATTTCTTCGATTTAGCTCAATAAATTGAGCTAATATTGTCTATGAACCTGCAAATACACATAATAACGCGCCCAAAATTGCGCTAAACCCAAAGTAACAGTCTAAAGTCTTCAAATCCTAAGCAAACTTATTAGAGCGAAGTCTCGCGCAAACCAAAGTAACAAATAGTCTAACAAAAGCAATAAAATGTCTAAAACTTATGAAATATAAAGTGTTCATCCGCGAAAAATGCGGAAAATCTCCGACCATGGCTTCTGACTATATGAAGTACCCTCCGCGATGCTAATCTCAACAGCTGAACTCCACTCCACCACATCGTCCGACGGGTCAACATCAGAAGCATCTTCCTACACTTGGGCATCCTCTTCAGTCTCAAGCTCCAAGTCTGAAACTGTAACTCGAACTGGCGCCTTTTTGGGCTCCTCATCTCGCTCCTCATCTGTGCCATAGCTAAGACATCCTAGACCGCCTCTTTGAACGATTGGCTCCTTCACAGCTGGAGCAATGAACGACTCTTCCTTCCCCAAACCATTTCCTGCAATATCCAAAACAAAAGAACTGTCCTCCAATTTGCTCCCAATCTGGGGCAGAGGTGTCACAATAGGAATAGGCACAGGTACAGAAGTAGGCATATCAGAAAGCACAAAATAAGATTTCTTTTCAGAAATCACATTACAAGTAACTGGCCACATAGAGTCTTTCTTCCTAGGGGACTGGGCAAAAAAAAATGGACTGTTTGCCCACCTTAAAGGTCAAAGTTCTTTCCCCCACATCAATTATCGCACCAAAGGCGGTGTGCGAAACGTCTACCCAAAATAATAGGAATGTGAGCATCCTCGGGTATATCTAGGACGATGAAGTCAACGGGAAAAAGAACTTCCCTATTTGCACAGAATATCCTCTAAGACCCCTACCGGCCGAACTGAGAACGATCGCCCATCCCCGTACGATCATATTAGTAATCGCAAACCTGGTCAGACCCAACTTCTTAGCTAGACTCAATGGCATAACACTAATGCTAGCTCCTAGATCACATAATGCCTTCTCAATTGAGAAGGTACCAATATTACAGGGGACAGAGAAACTACCTGGGTCGGCTAGTTTACGAGCGACGTGTGTGAGTTAGGTATGAACTAGACTCCTCGCTTAAATGCACAGACTGACAAAGATTCAAAGACCTTTTCTAAGCTAGCAACTGTCTCAAAAACTTCATATATGCAGGTACTTGATTAACTAGCTCTAAGAAAGGTATTTGCACATTAAGACTACGCACTAAATCTTTGAATTTACCAAATGTTACCTCATCTTTGGTTGGCACTAGTCTCTCTGGATAAGGGGCTGTAAGAAGCAACTTTGCCCTCTCCTCTAGGTCTCTCATACCGGCATCAGTGGACTTAGGCTGAAAATCCACTACTTTATCCTTGTTGTAACTCGAACCTTCTTCAGACCGTCTCAGGAATGAACCATTAACCATCGTAGGATCATACTTTGGAACCGGAACTGACCCATCAGCATTCGGATCTTGCCTCGATAATTTCGGAGTCGTTGTATCCCGAAATAAGTAGTCCCTCAAATAATCTGGCATTGGAGGACGAAAAGGTTCACAATCAGCAGCACCTTCAGTCGATCGAACAGTGGGGTCGGTCGATCGACCACTCTCCTTTTTTTCAGAATGATCAGAAAGATCAGAAAGTGTAGCTGAGGAATTGGGGGTGGTCGGTCGACTGGGTATGGCGGTCGATCGACCATGATCGCTGTTGTTCGTCTTTTTCTCGCTCTTTTTCTTCTTTCCTTTTCCAGCAGCTTTTCCACCTTTTTCAACCATAACTCCCTCGGGTTCATCCCCTACAGTAACGGGTCCAGAAAGGGTAGACCCGCTCCTTAATGTGATTGCATTCAAGGTCTCTTTCTGATCCGGCTGCGACGGTAAATGCCTCGGAGCTCTAGTAGCAAATTTACCTGCTAGCAGGGCAATCTGAGTTTCCAACATCTTTGTACTAGCCTCTCTAGCCTGAGATTCCTTCTGCAGCATTCCCGTCAAGCTCTGAAACATGTTTTTGAGCTCAGAAGCCTCAGAACTTTGAGACTGCTGCTGTTGAGGAGGTACATAGGGTGGTTTCTGATATGGTTGTTGCTGCTTATGAGGGGGCACATAATTCTGCTGCTGCGGAGGTGGAGTCGGATTTTGGACATTCTGGCTACTCCACCTCAAATTTGGATGAACATTCGGCTCAAAATAAGTGTTGGTCTGCCTATAATATTGAAAAGCAGGACAAGCCTCATTGGGACTGATACAGAAATCTGCAACGTGCCCTTCTCCTCCACACCTCTTGCATGAAAAAGGACCGTCTGAAACAGCGTTCACTTGGTAAATACCTCCCTTTTGAGATCCTCCTCCTAGCTCATACTTATCAAAACGCGCAGTAAGAGCTTCTAACGCGGCTACAGAAGGAGATTCAGCAGCTCTCCTTTGATTTCCCCTAGAATTTTCATGCTCAACTTTATGGGTGGCCAGGTCATCGATGATTTTCCACCCGTTTGTCTCACCGCTATTTTCTTGAAATCTCCCATTAGCTCCAGCATCTAGGATAGCTCTCTGATCATCATAAAGACCATTATAGAACTGGTTGCACATAAACCATTTCTCAAAACCATGGTGTGGAATAGAGCGAAATAACTTCTTGAATCGGACCCAAGCTTCATGAAAATCTTCATTAGGTCCTTGCTTAAAGCTCGTGATTTGAGCTCTAATCGCATTGGTCTTCGATGCAGAGAAATATCTTTTATAAAATGCTAGGGCCAGCGAGTTCCAATCAGTAATCCCATTAGCAGCTCGATCCAGATCTCGGTACCACTCCCTAGCGGCATCACGGAGTGAGAATATCAACATCGTCTCTTTCACCTGGTCCTGGGTCACACCTGCTGGTGGGGTGATAGGCTTATCACGTACCTAAGCAAAGATAATTACCCTAAATAACAAGTTAATGTAGCAATAGGGGTCGAACACAAGGAAACGGGAATTACGTCGTGAATTGCTATGGGTAGATTTTTATCAAGGTCGACTTCGATTTTGATTTGGTTTGGTTGTTTGATGATTAATAAAAATTATGATGTAAATTATATAATAAAAGGGAGTCTAAGGGGTTCGGGTCACACATGCAAAAGTAGATATATGATCATGATAAATGCGGTACTAAAAACATTGTCAATTGCTTAGGCTTAAAGACACCCACCTTACGATATTAGTGTCAACCATAGACCGGGTCCTAGAGAAACTCTCGTCTATGACTAGGTCGTCCTACTATACATGCTTAGTCTAATTCAATTCCGTGCCTCTCGACTTATGGAATGAATGAACAAACTTAATCAATTGAATAAGGCCTTAAACAAAGATTAAACGTTATGGCACAAGCATGTGATAGAAGCAATATGAATAATATTATTATTAACCTATTTTAACATATTATATATATTTTATTTTGCATGGCTCCCCTAACCCTTAGACTAGGAGATTTAGCTACTCATATTAAAATGTAAATTGCAAACTATATTGTAAGAAATGCTAAACATGATTGTGCGATTTATATAAATTAGATGATATAACATGTGGAAGGAATAATACTAATGTAAAATGAAATACTTGATTATAAACTATGTGGTAACTAAAATAGAAATGTAGAGATGTAAACTATAAATAGAAATACCTTAAAAGTAGAGAACTTGTATGGAAGAACAATGTATAACCAAAAGCTTGAAATATAACAAGGACTAAAGTTTGAAGAACTATAAGCTTAACTAAATTGTAAACTAATGAGAAAACTATTGAGAGAATTGTATTTGCTTAAGGCCATGTAAGGAAAATGAGACGTAAAAATTGGATCGCTAAGCCTTGGGATGCCTCTCCTATTTATAGGAGAGGAAGAAGAAACGTAAACAATCAAGATGCATGCGGCCCCGATCGGGGTTGGGTGGCCCCGATCGGGGTCGTGTGTTTCCGGGTATTTTCTCTTAATTCCTCACTTAATTGCTTGAGGAATCCTAAGAGCGTGATTAATGACCCTTAATGCACCCGGGTAAATGCTCCATCTATCATCTTTAGAGCTCCCAAAAAGCATCCTAAGCATGTTGGAATCTTATGCTTTCCACCTTGACTTGGACTTGAACATTGGGCTTTGACTTTGATTGTTGGCAATATTTGCATTACACATATTAATCCATCAATTTCTCCATGCAAAACCCAATCCAATGCTCCATGCTTAGTCCAACACTTGGTCTTGATTAGCTTAGTGAACTTGGTGTATAAAATGATAGGAAAAAGCCTCTAAATGCTTAGATTCCTACAAAACCGTAAAAAACACAACAATACACCTAGAACACAAGATTAGCTAAAAAATATACTAATTAAAGTATGATGAACAATAGAAACCGAGCTAAAATGAGGGATAAAAGTATGTAAATTATGCACTTATCAAACTCCCCCAAGCTAAACCCTTGCTTGTCCTCAAGCAAGAAACCAAATCCCATCAATTGCACTATCCAAACAAGCTATGCAAAATGATTTAAAAACCCGAAACAACAAGGGCAAGGAATAGAGCAAAACATCGATGAGATTTACATGACGGCGTAGCATAGAAAACTTTGAATGAACCTTTATGCTCTTGCGTGATCTTTTGACTTATGGACTCTCACGGGGCACTCAACTCTATTTATGTGAAAGGACAATTTTGTGAATAAACACTCAACTATCCTCGACCTATAATAATGTGCCCGCAATCTAATATGGTAAACATGTCAAAACTAGCAAGCAAAAACAATCAAATGTAAGCATGATAAAGAAGTCAAATGGGTAGGAAGAAGGCAAATAAACATGGGTAAGAAAGGGAACAAATGAGTTATGGTAATGTGGAGCTAAGTCAAGCTAGCAACTACCAAAATGCAAGGATGCTCAATCCCAATTTTAACACAATTTGCAATTCAAACCATAAGAAAATTCTCCAAAATAATATAAATAATGCTTGAGAATTTCTCATATCTTTTCTTCTTCTTCTTCTCTTTCTTTTCTTTTTCAATGCATACTTCTTTTTTCATGCTTTTTCTCATTCATTCATTTTCTTCATTTTTTCATTTCTTTTTCATTTCAACTTTTTCCAATTTTTTCTTCATTTTTTCTATTCTTTCTTGAGCATTAAGACCAAGCTCACATGATTTTCAACAACAAACAATATCCCAAATTAGCACCCAAACATTATCCAACTAAGCTACTAGCTCAACAAGGGTAGGCAATTTTAATGATGTAGCTAAGGATAAATTTTGTGAAGGGGTCAAAAAGGCTAAAATATCATGTGAATGGCTCCAAAATGCTATAACAAATGAATGCATGCTTACAAAGAGATGACATGAGAACCATACTTATGCGTTTTGATGAAACACACATTATAAGGAGATACCTACACTCACCTAAGAGAGACCGGATATGGATGCATCGGTCAAAAAGAGGCTCTACCTTACCGTTTTTTAGCTTGCCAAAAGTCAAGATCAAGCCTATTTGGTTCATTCTTCATCTCCCACCTACTATGTCAAGACATCCCCATGTAGCTAATATCCCATCATTAAAGAATAAATCATTAGCAACAAGCCATTATTAGGATAAGCAAAGAGGAAAGTAGGCTACAAGCAAGCACAAAGCAAAAATTTCTCTCAAAAATTTTCAAATTTTTCAAAATTTCTACACTACATGCAAACTACACTATATGAAAATGCAATATATCCCCCCAAGCTAAACATCACATTGTCCTCAATATGCCAACAATTCATAATACCCAATCAAACCATAAAAATGGCTCAAAGCACAAAACAAGAAGGACTAGAGGTTATGTTTAATGGGATGCAAGATCTAAACTAAAATGCAAAGTAATTAAAAACTTACTCGACTTGTTAACCTCCCCCAAGCTAGCATGAATTCGGGGGAAGTAGATGTTTCCTTGTGATCTTTAGTGAAGAAATGTGAAGAAACGAGAGAGAAAGGAGGAAATGAGTACCGTCGGGTATGCTTGAATGATAGAAAGAAATCTATCTCTTTTTTTTTTTACCCGTATAAAGCAAAGGCCAGGAAGTCACAGAACCACGACCCCGATCGGGGCTGGCAACCCCGATCGGGGTTGACCTCCTCTTCGGGTTTTGACTCTTTTCCGCATTTGATTTTAATTCCTTCTCGTTTCTCGAAAACCACGTCCCCGAACGAGGTTCTTGTATGGGGACGCGTGCCAAATTTACTTCTAATTATTCTCCCTTTATTTTCACCTAAAAATCACAAAAAGAAACATCATCAACTCGAGCATTTTATTTCTAATCTACAAAAAACAATAAATTGCAGAAAATAAATAAAAACAAATAAAAAGCTTGGGTTGCCTCCCAAGAAGCGATGGTTTAACGTCCCGCACGACGTAAGAAGCTATTTGATTCATGTTTTGTTCTTGAGCTTGCCACCAACCAAGCTCCATGTCATAGCTCCTTTAGCATTCCGCAACCATTTGAAATTTTTCAAATAAAATTTCCTTTTCTTCTTTTTGGCACTCTTAGCAATAGTGCCCTTAGCATCGTCACCTACAAACCAAACAACACCCATATCGTCCTCCAACGGATCCATTAGTAAGGATTCAAGCGTAGTAGAGGCATAAGAAGAGTCCACAGTGCTAAATAAATAACAAGACTCTTGTAACATTGGGCTTCTAATGGTGTTGTTTTTGCTAAAAGAAACCCGGTCATCACCCACTTCCAATGTCAACCTCCCATTTTTCACATCAAATAACACACCCGCAGTGCGTAAAAATGGCCTACCCAATATAATTGGGGTTTGAGAGTCCTCGGCCATATCAAGTATGAGGAAGTCAACGGGTATGAAAAACTTGCCAACTTTGACAGGTACATCTTCTAAGACACCTAAAGGTCGCTTTAAAGAACGGTCCGCCATTTGCAATGTTGTACTTGTGCATTTTAGAGCACCCATGTTAAGTTTCTCACAAAGGGAATAGGGCATGACACTCACACTAGCACCTAGGTTGCAAAGGGTCTGATCAATGGTATATGTGCCTATAGTGCAAGGAATAGAATAGCTACCGGGTCCTTAAGTTTCGGGGGAGACTTATTTTGTAAGAGTGCACTACACTCTTCGGTGAAAGCAATGGTCTCAACCTCATTGAAGGATCGCTTCTTTAAGAGGATCTCCTTCATAAACTTTGCATAAGAAGGGACTTTGGTAAGCAACTCCATAAATGGGACGGTGACTTGTAAATTTTTACACATTTCCATGAACTTACCGAACTTACCTTCTTCCTTGTGCTTTGCTAGACGATGGGGAAATGGTACTTGAACAACTTCTTTTAGAGGAGCATCCTCCACATCTTTCACTTTATCATTCTCATTGGGAATACTCACCTTCTTTGAAACGGCATTACTCTCCGTAGCATTAGGAGAGACTTCTTCAACAATCACCTTGTCATTATCTTTGGGCAATGGGGGCTCAACATCTTTGGCATCAAGCTTGCTCTTCCTCTTAAGCATCAACAATCGATGAGGAAATGGCACACGATCCTTAACAAGAGGCTCTTCACTAACCTTCTTTTTATCATTTCCCCCAAGCTTGGACTTTTTAACAACCACCTCATCATCCAAAGTCATGGATGGCCCATCATAGTTTGTACCACTTCTCAAGGAAATAGAATTAACAGTTTCATGTGGTTGCTCACCTTGAGGGGGTAGTTGACCCGATTTCCTTTGAGAATTAGAAGCGGCTAGTTGACCCACTTGTTGTTCCTACATCTTGACCGCGGCACTATGAGCTTGATCATTTTTTTGAATTTGAGCCAATAATTCCCTTTGCATTTGGACTATCATGCCCTCGAGCTTACCAACTTCTTGATTGCTTTGTTGGGTATTTTGTGGTGGATTTTGTTGGTATCTGTTTTGTGAGGGCCTTTGTTGATTTTGATAACCCGGTGGAGGGATATACTTTTGGTTTTGAGGAACATAGGCATTTTGTTGTGGTGGGGGTTGAGGGTTAAGCACATTATTGCTAGTGTAAGACAAGTTCGGATGAAATTTTGAATTCGGGTTATAAGTGTTGGAAAATGTACCCGGTGGATATGAACTTTGTCTAAAAGCTTGAAAAGCATTTACCTCTTTAATAGGAGCTCGGCAATGAGCGGCATAATGACCCCCACCTCCGCAACCATCACAAACAATGATTTGGCTTGTTGAAGACACGACATTGAGTTGTTGAATGGAATCCCTAGCATCTCTTTCCGCCAATTGTTGTTGGAGTAAGGCAATTTGAGCAAGCAAAACGGAGTTGTTAGAGGATTCATCTTTACCTTTGGATGGCACAACTCGGGAATTGACATATTGGGCATCATGGACCGCCATAGATTCAATCGTGGAATGAGCAAGGTCGGTGTCAATTTGATCAAACCGCCCATTGTTGGCGAAATCAAGAATCCTTCGGGACTCGGCACAACATCCATTGTAGAATGTTATTGCTAGAAACCAATCATCTAGCCCATGATGTGGGCATTGCCTTTGAAGCTCTTTGTACCTCTCCCAAGCCTCATATAAGCTCTCAAGAGCTTGTTGAGGGAATCCGGTAATTTGGCTCCTCAAAGTTTGAGTTTTCTCCGGTGGAAAAAACTTTTGATAAAAAGCAAGAGACAAAGTCTCCCAATTGGTGATTCCCATGGCGGTGCGGTCAAGGCTATTGATCCAAAGCTTGGCCTTGTCCCTCAAAGGGAAAGGGAAAAGTATTTCCCTTATTTGGGCTTGTGTGACCCCCGTTTGCCGGATCATGGAGCAATAGTCACAAAACTTTTGCACATGCAAATTGGGATCCTCCAAATGACTTCCCCCAAATTGCTTCCTCTCCACAAGGCTAATGAAAGCCGGTTTGATCTCGAAGTCCGGCGCGGTGATTTGAGTGGTTGTGATTCCGGCCGGAAGCATGGCCGCGGTGGGCTTTGAGTGATCGGAAAGTTTCACCATCTTTTTGGTAGTAGATGGTGGTGGTGGTGGAGGAGGAGATGATGAACTTGAAACCTCCTCCTCTTCAAGGGCTTCTAGATCGTCTAAGTAGGACTTTCTAGCACTTTCAACTTGTATGGGAGAAGTGGCTTCTCTCACTTCCTTCCAAAATTGTCGTCTTCTCCTAAAGGTTTTCTCGGGATCGGAATCCGGTGAAAGCAATTCTCCACTACGAGAGGACCTGGGCATAAGACAACAATTTCTAGGAAAATGATAAGTAACGGTCTCAAGGAACAAGTGTTCTCCAAGACAAAATAAAACAAGATAAAAATCGGCAATCCAAAACGTAATAAAACCGTTTCCTCGGCAACGGCCCCAAAATTTGATAGGCTTATCGCGTACCTAAGCAAAGATAATTACCCTAAACAACAAGTTAATGTAGCAATAGGGGTCGAACACAAGGAAACGGGAATTACATCGTGAATTGCTATGGGTAGATTTTTATCAAGGTCGACTTCGATTTTGGTTTGGTTTGGTTGTTTGATGATTAATAAAAATTATGATGTAAATTATATAATAAAAGGGAGTCTAAGGGGTTCGGGTCACACATGCAAAAGTAGATATATGATCATGATAAATGCGGTACTAAAAACATTGTCAATTGCTTAGGCTTAAAGACACCCACCTTACGATATTAGTGTCAACCATAGACCGGGTCCTAGAGAAACTCTCGTCTATGACTAGGTCGTCCTACTATACATGCTTAGTCTAATTCAATTCCGTGCCTCTCGACTTATGGAATGAATGAACAAACTTAATCAATTGAATAAGGCCTTAAACAAAGATTAAACGTTATGGCACAAGCATGTGATAGAAGCAATATGAACAATATTATTATTAACCTATTTTAACATATTATATATATTTTATTTTGCATGGCTCCCCTAACCCTTAGACTAGGAGATTTAGCTACTCATATTAAAATGTAAATTGCAAACTATATTGTAAGAAATGCTAAACATGATTGTGCGATTTATATAAATTAGATGATATAACATGTGGAAGGAATAATACTAATGTAAAATGAAATACTTGATTATAAACTATGTGGTAACTAAAATAGAAATGTAGAGATGTAAACTATAAATAGAAATACTTTAAAAGTAGAGAACTTGTATGGAAGAACAATGTATAACCAAAAGCTTGAAATATAACAAGGACTAAAGTTTGAAGAACTATAAGCTTAACTAAATTGTAAACTAATGAGAAAACTATTGAGAGAATTGTATTTTCTTAAGGCTATGTAAGGAAAATGAGACGTAAAAATTGGATCGCTAAGCCTTGGGATGCCTCTCCTATTTATAGGAGAGGAAGAAGAAACGTAAACAATCAAGATGCATGCGGCCCCGATCGGGGTCGTGTGTTTCCGGGTATTTTCTCTTAATTCCTCACTTAATTGCTTGAGGAATCCTAAGAGCGTGATTAATGATCCTTAATGCACCCGGGTTAATGCTCCATCTATCATATTTAGAGCTCCCAAAAAGCATCCTAAGCATGTTGGAATCTTATGCTTTCCACCTTGACTTGGACTTGAACATTGGGCTTTGACTTTGATTGTTGGCAATATTTGCATTACACATATTAATCCATCAATTTCTCCATGAAAAACCCAATCCAATGCTCCATGCTTAGTCCAACACTTGGTCTTGATTAGCTTAGTGAACTTGGTGTATAAAATGATAGGAAAAAGCCTCTAAATGCTTAGATTCCTACAAAACCGTAACAAACACAACAATACACCTAGAACACAAGATTAGTTCAAAAATATACTAATTAAAGTATGATAAACAATAGAAATCGAGCTAAAATGAGGGGTAAAAGTATGTAAATTATGCACTTATCATGGGGGTATGGAACAACAGTAGTCAGTGAATATCTCCATATGTTTAGCTGCATCTTCATTTGCAGCTCCCCCAAATTGGTTCCTCGCAACCAAGTTAATATCGGACGGTTTCGCTTCGAATTTCCTATCCGTCCCAGCTGGCAACGCGAATCCCTTAAAGAGATTCTCAGCTTTTGGCTCAGAGTGACTGGCTATACTAGCTTCTTCAGCCATATCTGGAGATGTGACGGTCTCAGCTGATGAGGCAGAAATAGGAGATGAAGGTGGATCCTCCTCAAATAATGCGTTCTCGTAGTAACTGGATAGAGTACTCAGCTCTTCCTCTGTCGGCAATACTCTAGATGATCGTCTCAACTCACGCAAAGTCTTCTCGATCTCAGGATTTAACGGTAGTAATTCACCACCCTGTGACCTGCGCATAAGAAGAAACTACAAGTAGAATATGAGAAAAGTTTAAGGAACAGTTGTCCCTTAAACTTAGAGAATAGACTAAAATAAAAAGGAACAACTAAAACTTGCGCTGCCTCCCCGGCAACGGCGCCAAAATTTGATACCTGTCGATGTGAGTATCAAAAATAATATTTATAACCTAAATACTACTAACAGAAGCTAGTGGTAAGCAAGGTCGATCCGCAGAGAGGTAGAAAGTTAAGTTGTTTTATTTCAGTCTATGGAATTTCTGAAGGGTTTTGGATTGAAGTATATCTAAGTCTAAATGCAAAATAAATAAGCAAGTTATAAAAATAAGTGTAAACAAATGATAAAAAAGAGCTAAGATGTTCGGTTCACTATAGCTGCGATGGCACATAATCCTAGGTAAGTCCGAAATACAATCGTGTAGGATGGGTAAAACATGTCCTCTCGGTCCAAGTTAACTAGTAGCTCCTTTCGGCCTATGCTACTAGTCCCTAGGTCTCACTAATACTAGCTCTCGCCCTGAAAAGCGATTCCTAAAGCCTAAATTACTTATCTTTCGATCTTAGCAATTTAGTCGTCTTAATTCATTAATTAATGCCCCTCCCTATCTCTCGATCTACGGGTAGGTCAAAACTAAGCATCTAAAAAGTCTCCTCTTGGTCTCATTGTTAAATATTGCACTTAACGAATCAAACGATGCTAATCAGACACGGGTCTGGTCGATCGACTAACTACCTCAGTCGACCGACCACAAGGCATAGTCGGTCAACCAGTTAAGCCAGTCTATCGACCATGCCCTAATTCGGGGTCACCTATTCTACGCCATCTACGCTATAGCTCCCCTCACATCTTAGCAAAGGTACTTAGCTACTCATAATGGTGATAACAACAACAATAAAATTAACAAATAAGATAATTGATTTCATAATTGAATTAGCTAAATAAATAACTAGCATAAAATGAAAATTTGGCTTTGGGAAATCTAAACTAGCAATTCTAAACTACGGAAGAATTAAAGCAACGAAATTAAACAACGAAACAGAGGAATACCGTAAAGAAGAATTGAAGAGAAAAGGCAAAAACCCAATGCGAAAAGTAAACTTTATTGATGAAAACTGATCTAAACTAATGACATAATCTAAAGTTCAATTTTATGTGTATTGAACCCTAATTAATCCGATGATCTTTAGCAGTAGGAAGGAGTTATGTTATATAGAAGTGTCACGTAACTTTTATTCCTAAAACCTAATTACAATGGGCTTCGGAATTCCAATTTTATCTTGTGCGTCAGATCGTGGGGTGGTCGATCGACCACTTGGACCAGTCGATCGACCAAGCTCCGCTGTACAGTAGCTTCTGATAATCGTGCTCTGGTCGATCGACCAAAGGCATCAGTCGATCGATTGACTACTCTTCCTGCAGACTTCTGTTCAGCATTCTGACAGTCTATAGACCATGTAGGTCAGTCTATAGACCGCTGTAGCTGGTAATCCGCTTCTGAAACTCTCGCAAACATATCTTTCAGGCCTTGAAATGCACACCAAGTTCATCTCTCGAGTCACTACTTCATGTCAAATGCAATGCTAAGTACTTAGGGACGGATTCGGCTCGATTTCTGCTGCATTCTTCACATTTCTGTAATATTACACAAAAACACGAAAGTAGACGGAAATAGGGAAAATAGTAGCATAAACTACATATTTTAGATCTGAAATGCGTGTGAAATAGAGTGTAAAATATCATATAAATGACACGCATCAGTATTTATTCCCCGTAGACCTTGTATTACTTTTGAGTACTAAATTTTTATTTAGTAGCTACCGCGGTGTCAGGGTGTTTCCGCCACCTTGAACTTAATTTATATTCTCATTTTACCGTGGTCGTTACAGTTGGTATCAGAGCTCAAACTCTGATACCAACTGTAACAACCATGGTAAAACAAGAATATAAATTAAGTTCAAGGTGGCGGAAACACCCTGACACCGCGGTAGCTACCAAAAAAGAAAGAGTTCCCAAAATTAAATACATGGTCTATGGGGAATAAATACCCCTATATCCGAAATGAAATAAAGACTAAAAGATAAGAGTCAAATAAAAACTAATAGAGTGCGTTAAACAAAGGCGCTCGCTAGCTCACTCGATGCAACCCCAGCAAATAATAATAATAAGCAACCATCAACCACCTGTCAGTCATAAGAATGACAGCCACAGTCAGTGGGGAGTAACTCGGACGTCCTCCCAGCCATATTACATCACGATAAAGCAACCAAGTAATTAAGATAGATCAATAATGAACAAATGACTTACCAATAAATATATTATACCATTAAAATTATAAACTCATTATAAATTAATTACACTTTAAACTAAATAAATCAAATGACTCATTTAATAAAAGGTAAACTTATTATACCAAACATATTAAATCAGTTACCACTCAGTAAGGAAAAACGTCAAGGCAACCCATCACTGTTACCTTATCCCTACTGTAGGACTATGATAAATATACGGTCGTAGTCTAAGTATGGCCACACTCTCGGGAAAACAACCCAGATTCGACGATCACCAAGCCTATAAACATCCGGGCTGATGACCCCATAGACTCCATTTAGCCTATAAACAACCGGGCTAATAGGATGACTCCGACCCTACCTAGACTGCCCATACACACAGCTACTAGGATATAAGTAAAGCGGATAATAAACGACAGATTCATACTTACGGTGGTTAACCATTTAATATGAGCAAACAATTACAAAACTTAAGACAGTTAATCAAAATGTCGCATAATATGCACCCAGTAGTCAATATCCATAATATTAATTGAATAATTACGTACAACCTTTAAGACACACAACATAATCTCGACCAATCACAGAGCATAAAGCACACTATGTTTTCTCATCACTATTAATTAACCATGTACCCATACTTACGCCATGATAAACACACTCAACTTATTAAACTAACCCAAGTACTTAACCACACAACCATAATCTATTACAAACCCATATATAATAATTTACGCACAATTCATATTATTTATTTTAAAAGTACTTCCATCAATGCATCACAGTACCGGGTCTTATTTTATAAGATATTTATCATGGTCATTAGTTAATATAAGTTATAAACTCAAGCAATACATATTGTTACTGCTACGTACATGTTACATTTGGTTATTTTCAAAGTGACGATGATAACATGTTATCCTTTTATAAAAAAAATGTCATGTTCTGCACTATCACAAGCCGTCTGCTTAAACATCAATATTGAGAGTATCTCATTAAACAATAACCAAACATTACACATTTTCCCATCAATATAACTACGCAAGCCATGGAAACTCCATGTTTCCACCCGCAAAAACTAACAGACCACACACGAGTAGCCTCGTCAATCATACGAAGAGTGAACATTAGAATCATACCATTATAATATACGCATTCAAACATAATAGAAATGTCATTTGAACAACTACCAACCGTAATCTAGCATACAAGATCACAAAACCGCGACGTAATACCAAGGACAGTCGTCTACGTTACCTTTTAGCGCTTAATCCTCAATCGAATCGTCAAAAACGTAAGAGTCGGCGTCCGGGTCGTCCGAGTTTGAACCTATGTCGAAAACGGAACGAAACAGGATTAACTTACATGTTTTAAAGCTTAAGCGAACTGCACAATATGAAACGAAGTGAAACGAAAATGATACAGATGGAAAGCTTACCGAGAGATGAAGAGAATGGTGCAAAAAATACTGAAAATCGTTAAGAAACGAGAGAGAACGGAATTGCCTTAAATGGAGTGTTTGAAATGGAGAAAAATGACGAAGAAGAATGAGAAGTATTTGATGCCGAGTGATTTAGGAAAAGCTAAATAACTGTTCCTAATGGAAACGTACGATTATAGCCCTAACTTCGTGGGATATGGGTTGTTTCAGTAATAACTCTATCTCATGGATTTGACTCGGTTAATCGGTTACAGTTTAAATAAAATTAAGCGTTTAAACTCTGTCTCAAGACGGTTTAATAAAATAATGCGGTCTATTTAAAACCACACACATTTTGATATTAAAATATGATTTCAAAATAGTTAATAAATATATTATAAAAATGGACTAACATTTCAAATAAATACGAATTATAAAAAGACGTACTATCATATTAACTAAATACGTCGGCTTAGAAAATATATAAAATCATTGAATAAAATTTAAAACTCGCCATTCTAATATTATGGCAGGAAAAAGCGTGTGTTACAGTCACTCCACCTTTTAAAAAGTTTCGTCCTCGAAACTTGAAAGTAGAAATGAAAGGCTATATAAATTAAAACTGAGATTTTGGAATCGGTAACCAAAACAGTTAAAAGGTTACTTATCGTAAGAATTAAATTTTTTTTTTTAAAGTTTCAATTAAAATTTTCCGACAAACCAGGTCGAAAGGTAAATCATTTGTATAAATCAAAAATCAAAATGTCTTCAAAAATATTTATAAAGAGTTCTCCAAGTATAAGTCTCATTCATGGAACGAAATTACTCTTGTCGTGCACACGAGAACGCTAACTTTCCAAGTCAAAGACAGATTTAGAACAAAATCAATTCGCCGACAAGCGTAGAACAAGTTTTCAAACGTCTCCAATAACGAGTTCTATCATCTGATCAACGTCAAAATCAAAAGAAAAATATAGTCCACTCAAATTTTCTTTTGCGAAAGCCAAAATAGAAATGAAGATTTCACTTTTAAACTCAAAAAGGGAGTCAAATTCCTGAAAATATAATATTAAACTTTGACAAGGAATTCGTAAAAGGATCAAAGTTAACAAAAATTGGATAAAATTTAAAGAAATCTCGGGCCGGGGGATTACAAGTGGTATCAGAGCAACCCTGCGACCGTGCGGTGATCAGAGGCAGTTGTTATACGCTCCTGGAGGCATTGGTTATACGCTCCATTGTAATCACACACCTAGCGGGGAAGGATTCTGGTTTAGCGGTTATGCTCCCAGGCGCAACGAGGACGTTGCGTTCTTCAAGTGGGGGTGATTGTAACACCCCACATTAATTGAAGACGACCAGTGAGAAGCTTAAATGACTAGTGCTTAAAGGGATTGGAAGTACTACTCATATCAACAAAGTGCACTTTCTTTTATGGTCATCCATGCGAAAGAACTCCAAAGTTAAGCGTGCTTGGCTCGGAGTAGTCTTAGGATGGGTGACCTCCTGGGAAGGTTTCCGGGATGCGCATGAGTGAGGACAAAATGCGCTGTAAAGGACCCGTGTTGATCTTTGGGCCATGTACACAGCCTAGTGAGCTATCATAATAAACCGCTCCCGACCCGGTTTGGGCCGGGGTGTAACAAGGGAACGGAAATAAAACGAATTCTATCCTTACAGTGAGATGAAAGAAAATTGCGCAAAAATTACTGAAAACCGTTAAGAAACAAGAGAGAACGGAGATGTTGAAGATGGAGATTTGATTAGGCGTAAAATTAGACCATGTATTTCCTTTTGGGAACTCTTTTTTTTTGTAGCTACCGCGGTGTCAGGGTGTTTCCGCCACCTTGAAATTAATTTATATTCTTGTTTTACCGTGGTCGTTACAGTTGGTTTTATCGTTGCGCCTGGGAGCATAACCGCTAACCCAGAATCCTCTCCCGCTAGGTCTGTGATCACAATGGAGCATATAACCACTGCCTCCAGGAGCGTATAACAACTGCCTCCGATCACCACACGGTCGCAGGGTTGCTCAAAATGGTAAAATCCTCAATCAAGGGTCCTAATTCCGATCTCTAAATTTAATTGAAACTTTAAAAAAAAATTTAATTCTTACGATAAGTAACCTTTTAACTGTTTTGGTTACCGACTCCAAAATCTCAGTTTTAATCTATATAGCCTTTCATTTCTACTTTCAAGTTTCGAGGACGAAACTTTTTAAAAGGTGGGGTGACTGTAACACCCGCTTTTTCCTGCCATAATATTAGTTAATGGCGAGTTTTAAATTTTATTAAATGATTTTATATATTTTCTAAGCCGGTGTATTTATTTAATATGATAGTACGTCTTTTTATAATTCGTATTTATTTGAAATGTTAGTCCATTTTTATAATATATTTATTAACTATTTTGAAATCATATTTTAATATCAAAATGTGTGTGGTTTTAAATAGACCGCGTTATTTTATTAAACCGTCTTGAGATAGAGTTTAAACACTTAATTTTATTTAAACTGTAACCAATTAACCGAGTCAAATCCATGAGATAGAGTTGTTACTGAAACAACCCATATCCCACGAAGTTAGGGCTATAATCGTACGTTTCCATTAGAAATAGTTGTTTAGCTTTTCCTAAATCACTCGGCATCAAATACTTCTCATTCTTCTTCGTCATTTTTCTCCATTTCAAACACTTCATTTCGGCAATTCCGTTCTCTCTCATTTCTTAACGATTTTCAGTAATTTTTGCACCATTTTCTTCATCTCTCGGTAAGCTTTCCATCCGTATCATTTTCGTTTCACTTTGTTTCATATTGTACAGTTCGCTTAAGCTTTAAAACTTGTAAGTTAATCCCGTTTCGTTTCGTTTTCGACATAGATTCAAACTCGGACGTCGACTCTTACGTTTTTGACGATTCGATTGAGGATTAAGCGCTAAAAGGTAACGTAGACGACTGTCCTCGGTATTACGTCGCGGTTTTGTGATCTTGTATGCTAGATTACGGTTGGTAGTTGTTCAAATGACATTTCTATTCTGTTTGAATGCGTATATTATAATGGTATGATTCTAATGTTCACTCTTCGTATGATTGGCGAGGCTACTCGTGTGTGGTCTGTTAGTTTTTGCGGTTGGAAACATGGAGTTTCCCTCGCTTGCGTAGTTATATTGATGGTAAAATGTGTAATGTTTGGTTATTGTTTAATGAGATACTCTCAATATTGATGTTTAAGCAGACGACTTGTGATAGTGCAGAACATGACATTTTTTTTTATAAAAGGATAACATGTTATCATCGTCACTTTGAAAATAAGCAAATGTAACACGTACGTAGCAGTAACAATATGTATTGCTTGAGTTTATAACTTATATTAACTAATGACCATGATAAATATCTTATAAAATAAGACCCGGTACTGTGATGCATTGATGGAAGTACTTTTAAAATAAATAATATGAATTGTGTGTAAATTATTATATATGGGTTTGTAATAGATTATGGTTGTGTGGTTAAGTACTTGGGTTAGTTTAATAAGTTGAGTGTGTTTATCATGGCGTAAGTATGGGTACATGGTTAATTAATGGTGATGAGAAAACATAGTGTGCTTTATGCTCTGTGATTGGTCGAGATTATGTTGTGTGTCTTAAAGGTTGTACGTAATTATTCAATTAATATTATGGATATTGACTACTGGGTGCATATTATGCGACGTTTTGATTAACTGTCTTAAGTTTTGTAATTGTTTGCTCATATTAAATGGTTAACCACCGTAAGTATGAATCTGTCGTTTATTATCCGCTTCACTTATATCCTAGTAGATGTGTGTATGGGCAGTCTAGGTAGGGTCGGAGTCATCCTATTAGCCCGGTTGTTTATAGGCTAATATGGAGTCTATGGGGTCATCAGCCCGGATGTTTATAGGCTTGGTGATCGTCGAATCGGGGTTGTTTTCCCGAGAGTGTGGCCATACTTAGACTGGGACCGTATATTTATCGTAGTCCTACCGTAGGGATAAGGTAACAGTGATGGGATGCCTTGACGTTTTGCCTTACTGAGTGGTAGCTGATTTAATATGTTTGGTATAATAAGTTTACCTTTTATTAAATGAGTCATTTGATTTATTTAGTTTAAAGTGTGATTAATTTATAATGAGTTTATAATTTTAATGGTATAATATGTTTATTGGTAAGTCATTTGTTCATTATTGATCTAACTTAATTACTTGGTTGCTTTATCGTGATGTAATATGGCTGGGAGGACGTCCGAGTTACTCCCCACTGACTGTGGCTGTCATTCTTATGATTGACAGGTGGTTGATGGTTGCTTATTATTATTATTTGCTGGGGTTGCATCGAGTGAGCTAGCGAGCGCCTTTGTTTAACGCACTCTATTAGTTTTTATTTGACTCTTGTTTTTTAGTCTTTATTACATTTCGGATATAGGGGTATTTATTCCCCATAGACCATGTATTTCCTTTTGGGAACTCTTTTTTTTTTGTAGCTACCGCGGTGTCAGGGTGTTTCCGCCACCTTGAACTTAATTTATATTCTTGTTTTACCGTGGTTGTTACATTTAATATGTCATGTGAATATATATGATTTGATGACGGGTTATGAACTCGAGCCAAGAGGATTTATTATTTAATTATGTGATAATTAATTAATAAATATTTATTAGAATTTATTTATTAATAGTTAATTAATTAATTTTATACGAATTGGGTATATGTTTTGAGGCGGATGTAACTAGCTATTTAAATTTACAAGAGGTTGTAAAATTAGCTAATAAGGGTTCCCTTGGCACATTTTATATTGATAAAATGGTCTAATAATTACTTAATAGTTGAGTGGTCATTAGTGGTTAAATTTTATTATTTAAGTGTTAAATAATCAAATTAATATTTAATTATGTAAGATAATTAAATATAAGACTTATAAGCATTTGTGGGACAAATGTCGAAAGTCGAAATGGACCCAAAAAACTTCACATGTGCAGCATAATATGATGTGTTTTACACTCATGTAGTGACATCATTTTACACTAACTTTTGTTGGTGAATTGTTTACATTTTGTGGCTTATAAATACCCACATATACACACTTTGGATGTGTGAAATTTTAGAAAAATAAACTCTCCATATTTTTCTCTCTTATCACTTGATCAAATTGTTGATCATCATCAAAATAAATTCACATAAATAATAATATACATAATTATTATTATAGTAATAATATTTATATTATTATATCAAGGTTTTCAACTAAAATTATCTAGTTAATAAGTTAGTTGATTATGGGCTTAATCTTGGGTGCTACAAAAGGAGATTACCTAAGTTGGTAATTTGGGTTTTGGAGGATCATCCACCATCTATTAGCTCAAGAACAACATCAAGGAGGGAGTCTTTGAGTTGTGCCCTTTATATTTCCACCATCAATGTAAAGACATTTCTCTTAAGATGGTTTTATACCATCTTTATGTTATTTTTCTTTGCATGAATGTAGATTTAGATCACTACATAAAATTAGTTAGTAATTTTGACATCATAATATGAGTCTAATTTGGTCTAAATAACTAACAAGTGGTATTAGAGCATTGTTACATATATGCATGTAGTCTTAAGACGATTTTAGTAATTTATGAGATAAATTAATAAAATTTGATATTTTGTTGTTAAAATTAGTTTTATCACAAAATATGGTCTTGCATGTAAATAATCTGGTCTTAAAATTATATGGGACGAAAATTTGATTTTTGTAATATTTAATCACTTTTTATGACTTAAAATGGCAAAAAGTTGAATAAAAATGCACTAAAATTAATTAAGAGTTAATTAAATTATGTTGTATGTTAATTTTATGCATATTTATTTAGAAATAACCATATACGTGTTCTATTTATGAGAAAACTAGAAACTTTAAATTAATGTGATTAATTTAGGTAGTTTATTGATTTTTATTTGATAAAAATTGGTACATAATGGTTATTTTACAAATAAATATTGATTTAATTTTTAGGCTCAAAATTTTTTGATTTTTAGCTCCTGAAAATTGTTCCAAAATGTACAAAATTTTATTTTTAAGTTGTTTCAATTTTTATGATTTGATTTGAAATTAAATCGTAAAAATTGTCGTTTTACCGAGAAAATTCTAAAATTGTTTTAAATAAATTTTAAAAACAAAAAATTTTCACATGCATGTCATTTTGGTGAAACACCAGAATGTAAAAAACCTTAAAAAATTAATTTTCCTTAAAAATTTTAATTAAATGGAATTTTTCCATAATAATTGTGAATTATTATGTCTTTTGTTATAATTTATGTTTTAATCCCACATAAATTCAAGATAATTAGTGAGAATAATTATTTTGATATTAGACCGGATGAGTATGATTAGTAAATCTTAAAATTATTTTAAGAATTGATTATGGATTTTTTATGGTAAAAACTTCGTCAAAGCAAGCTCAAATGATCGTTGTTGGTAAGTTAGACGATTTGGCATGACATTTTACATAATACATTTTTATTATTCATTTGGATGAATAGTTTTTAGTGTTTTAATTATGTAATTTTTCCTAATATGGCCATAGGTAGAAGTTGGTATTTCCCGTAATGTAAGGGAATATCGACTTGTTTTGTAATTAATTGCGATTTCGCATCGCCCAATTTGTAATTAATTAATATTTTTTATTTTAATTTTATTACAAATTGTATAATAGGAAATTGTTATGTAATTTAATTATTAGTAGTTAAATGAAGCATCTACAGATGGAGTTTTCATGAAGACGGTGTTTTCGGAAAGGCTTTCCGAAATCCTAAAGAAGGAGGCCAATTTTATGAAGACTCAAGGGGTCAAGGAGTTGGTTTCCGAAGTGTAATAGTTTAAGTTAATTAGAATAACTAGGTGGCCATATTAGGACTTGTTTGTTTATATTTATGCATTCATGCCAAATCGTCACTACATGTTTTATTTTGTTGTTATCGATTTAATTGTCTAGCATTCACCAATTTTGTTCGCTTAAAAGTGATAGACAATTAAATTGATAAGATCTCTCACTTTTATTCGAAAATTGAGATTAGCCTTACCAAATAATAGCACCTATGAATCCCTTCTTCATTAGAGGTAGGTTTGGATCACCGAGGTACACTCTTTTTACATTGGGTAAGTGGGGTAATAAAAATTATTACGTGTGAAAATTGGTTGGACTCAACAGGATAATTATGGGTTGAATCGGTCCACCGTTCCCATAATTATTTCTGAGGCTAAAAGATAGATTTTAAGAAAATCCGTCGACCAAGAGTTCTAGTTGTAGAATCAGTCAAAATTGTTGACTCACCAAATTTATATAAATATGGGTTGAATCGGTCCATCGTGCCCGTGTTTATATAAAATTGGATCTTGGAATCATTTATATAATTCAGTGGGAGATCATTATATAAATGGGAACTTGTTAAAATAATTTCACAAGTTAAAATGTTTAGACGATAAATGTTAATATTTCCTTTTATTTCCTTTGTAGTAATCACGATGACTTCTACTAGTCAAACCGTCACTATAGCTAGAGATTCATGGCTTCATTCTTTTATGGACAAATATGTATTAAAAGCCGACGGTAGTAATTTTAAATATTGGGAGGAACAACTTTGATTAGCTGCCGCAGGTGATGGAAAATTACGCTACCTTGTCGATCCCTCTCCCCCTTCGCCTAGTTCTAGGGCTACTTCCGATGTAAGGGAGGCTTATTCTGATTATCATAAGGAATCTGCCGCAATAAAAAATGTTTTGATTTTTTCAATGGATCCTGCTTTACAAAGGCAATGTGTCAAGTTCCGCAATGCACATGAAGTATTCTCGAGGCTTTCTACTATGTTTTCTCAAGCCCCGAGGATAATTCAGTATGACACCGCAGTTCGTTTCTTTGAGGCTAACCACAAAGATATTCAACCTGTGTGTTCACACATACTTAAAATGATTGAGTACGTGGAAACTCTAGAGGGGTTGGGATGTAAGATTCCCGACGAGCTTGTGGTGGACCGAGTGCTCCACTCTCTCTCTCTCTCACGTCAAAGGATTTACCCAATTTAGGGTAAATTATAATATGACGAACATGAGAAAAAGTTTACATGAGCTCCATTCTCTGCTTGTGCAAGCAGAGAAGGACATGGGATTAAGTGGGAGTACGAGGAGGGATGTACTTGCGATAAACTTCAAGGGGAAGAAGCAGTTTAAGAGGAACGCAGGTAAGAAGCTCGTACAGGTGGAGGGCAAAGGTAAAGCAATAGCGAGTTGCTCTACCAAGCCTAAGCCTAATAAGGGTAATCCTCTTAAAGATACTTGTAATTATTGTAATAACAAGGGACATTGGAGGCGTAATTGCACAAAATACTTGGATGATATTAAAGCTGGCATTGTGAAGCCAACATGTAATTTCTCAACCGAATCTTTTATGATAGACATAAATTATGCTTCAAATACAACTTGGGTATTAGATACTGGTTGTGGTTCTCACTTGTGCAATCATTTGTAGGGCCTAAAAAGCATAAGAAAGCTAAACAAGGGTGATGTTGATCTCCGAATGGGAAACGGATCTAAAGTAGCTGTCGTGTCAGTAGGAACCTATGTAATTAATTTAGCTTCGGGGTTGCAGTTGTTTCTTAATAATTGTTATTTTGTACCGAAGTCGTCTAGGAATATAATATCAGTATCTGTGTTAGACATATAAAGTTTTTATTTTGTTATAAAAAAACAAGTGTTGTACTTTTTCCCTTAATGAGATTGTATATAGCTAAGCTATTTCAATCAATGGTATTTATATTCTAGACACTTCCAACGATGTTTATCATTTAGATAATAAAAGACTCAAATCAGGTGATCCCGATTAATCTTATTTATGGCATTATCGATTAGGACATATTAACGAGAAACGCATTAAAAGACTAGTGTCAACTGGTATAATTAAACCTTTTGATTTCGAATCATTTGGTACATGCGAATCTTGTCATCTTAGCAAGATGACTCGTGCACCTTTTCTAGGAAAAGGATCTCGAGCTAGTGAGTTGTTGGGTTTAATATACACCGATATGTGTGGTCCAATGACAGTCACTGGTAGAGGTAATTATGACTATTTCATTACTTTTACCGATGACATGAGTAGATATGGGTATATCTACTTAATGAGGTATAAAACTGAAACTTTTGACAAGTTCAAAGAATTTCAGAATGAAGTAGAAAACCAATTAAATAAGAAGATTAAAACATTACGATCAGATCGTGGTGGGGAGTATTTAAGCAATGACTTTAGAGATCACCTTAAAGACTGCGGTATTGTATCTCCGTTAACTCCTCCTGGCACACCACAATTGAATGGTGTAGCTGAAAGGAGGAATCGAACTTTATTAGATATGGTCAGATCAATGATGAGTCAAACTTAGTTACCTAAGTCATTTTGGGGTTTTGCCATTTTATCTGCTATACGCTCACTTAATCAAAGTCCCACTAAAGCAACTGAAAAAACTCCATATGAGATATGGAAAGGGAAGGTCCCAAATTTGCGATACATGAAAGTATGGAGTTGTGATGCTTATGTCAAGATCAAGTCTGATGATAAGCTTGCACCTCGTTCTGATAAATGTATTTTTGTAGGCTACCCTAAGGAAACATGTGGATATTACTTCTACAACTGTAATGAGAACAAAGTGTTTGTGGCTCATGAAGCTGTCTTTATAGAAAAAGAGTTTATTTCTAGAAGACAGAGTGGGAGAAAATTTGAACTTGATGAAGTTCAAGAGCCACAAACTGATATGACAGTACAGGAAGATGTTCCTTCTATGTCTTAATCGGTTATTGTTCCTTCTGAACCTAGGAGGTTAGAGAGGGTTAGTCGCCAGCCTGATAGGTACCTTGGTGTTATCGAGGAAGATGGTGACTATGAGGTTTTACTTTTGGAAAGTGATGAACCTAAGACCTACAAAGCAGCTATTACTAGTTCTGACTCTAAGCTATGGCTCAAGGCCATGCAATCCGAAATGGATTCCATGTACGATAATCAGGTATGGGACCTGGTTGACTTACCTAAAGATGTTCGACCTCTTTAGTATAAGTGGATATTTAAGATTAAAATCGGCATGGATGGACATAAATATGTCTACAAAGCTAGATTGGTAGCAAAAGGTTTCACCCAGGTTCATGGTTTACACTATGATGAAACTTTTGCACCAGTTGCTATGCTTAGATCTATTCGGATAATGTTAGCGATTGCTGCATTTCATGATTATGAGATATGGCAAATGGATGTCAAAACCGCTTTCCTGAACGGGTTTCTGGAAGAGGAAGTGTTCATGCCACAGCCTGAAGGTTTTGTGGATCCTAAAAATCCTAACAAAGTATGCAAACTTAAGAGATCCATTTCTGGTCTTAATCAAGCGTCAAGGAGTTGGAATCATCGTTTTGATCATGTTATTAAACAGAATGGTTTTTCTCGAAGTGTTGAGGAACCATGTTTATACATGAAGTTTAGTGGGAGTAAAGTTGTTTTCTTACTTCTTTATGTGGACGACATATTACTCATTGGGAATGATGTAGATATGCTTGCTTCTGTCAAGAAGTGGTTAGGAAATCACTTCCAAATGAAAGATTTGGGAGAAGCTCAACGCATCTTGGGTATCCGGATCTATAGGGATAGATCCAAAAGGATATTAGCTTTCAGCCAAGAAGCCTATATCGATAAGATTCTTGACCGATTTAATATGAAAAACTCCAAGAGAGGTTTTCTACCTATAGACAGCGGGATTACTTTGAGTAAGTCACAGTGTTCTACTGAGCCTAAGGATATTGAACGCATGAAATCGATTCCCTATGCTTCCGCTATTGGATCGATCATGTATGCTATGATGTGTTCTCGTCCTTACGTCTCGCATGCTTTGAGTATGACGAGTCATTTTCAGAAAAATCCAGGTGAGAGTCACTGGATAGCCGTCAAGAATATTCTTAAGTACTTGAGAAGGACTAAGGATTCATTCTTGGTGTTTGGAAGAGAATCTGAATTATGTATAAGAGGTTATATGGATGCCAGTTTCCAAATCAATAGGGATGATTTGAAATCCCGGGCTGGTTTTGTCTTTTTGTTAAACGGAGGGGCAGTTTGCTGGAGAAGTTTTAAGGAGTCTGTGACTGCTGATTCTACAATGGAAGCTGAGTACATTGCAGCCTCTGAAGCTGCAAAGGAAGTTGTTTGGATTAGGCAATTCTTACAGGGACCGAAAGTAGTTTCGATCGCCGAGGATCCTATCACTTTGTATTATGATAACAGTGGGGCAATTTTTCAAGCAAAAGGGCCCAAGTCTAGTAACAAGTATAGACACGTACTTAGGAAATTTCATGTAATTAGAGATTTAATTAAAAGGAAGGAAATTACAGTCTGTAAGGTTGGGACAGCTGACAACATCGCTGATCCTTTAACCAAGCCATTGTCTCAAGCTAAACATGATAGTCATGTAGTTTCGATGGGATTAAGACGAATCCCATAACTATTATAAATTATATGATATGTAATGATTAAGATATTGTATTTATTATTTCATATATGATAATTACATTTATCGTTGTATTCAGTTTTATATCTAAATTTATATACTTTGTTAAATATCCAAATAGGTTGTAGTGACAATGTCGAACCCTATTAAAGTGAACTGGATTAACATTGTATTTTGTCCCTAGTTAATTAATGAGGTGACGTCTCGGAGTGACTAGATTGTAAGGCGATAGATGACAAGTTCGACTGTCATATGGGCATAGTGATGGCTGATCAATTACATAGGCAGATTGTGAGACGATTTGTCGGACAGTGACCGTTTGTAGAGTCCTTTTGTTGCTGGGTCGTGGCAAGGATTTCTATTTATTCCTTCGAGTCAATTCCTTAGACTAGTGACTGTTTGTCTGAGTTGGTACGGTTTTCCGGTGGCTTAGGTTTTTGTTCTAGGTGGCGCCGTAAAAGGAGGCCGGTGAGCATTTACTGGGTCATTGTGATCTATATCAAACGAAGAAAATAGGTCAATGGGATTGTCCATTTATGTCATATTTTATCTCAAGGCCACTCGAGGAGAGGTGACTGGAAATGTGTGGCCACGCTCGGATGAGATCTATAGTAGATTATCCGGTCAGACAGTCATTCTCCTGATCGAGGAAACCACTTTATGATATGATCACATGCAAGAACAACCTGAAAGACATCTTGCATTGAGTGGGAGATATTATTGGACAAGAGAATGGGTAACGCACACTTGTGTCGGACAAGTGGGAGATTGTTGGAGTAGTGTCCTCCACAATAAGTGGGTTTACATATTAAATCTCGTTAAAGGAATAACAGTGATTTATTTATTTATTTGTCGGCTGGTCATCGTTAATCGGTAATGATTGGCTGACTAGAGTTTGACATTACTGTCGTGTGACGGCGGTGATCAGCTGATCCCTTTAGGTCACACCTATATGATAATTCCCAAATGGAAAAACTAATTATTTGTATGAGATACAAATTAATTAAATCCTTGTAATTATTGACTTTTAATAAGTCATGTGAATATATATTATTTGATGACGGGTTACGAACTCGGGCCAAGAGGATTTATTATTTAATTATGTGATAATTAATTAATTTATACGGATTGTGTATATGTTTTGAACCGGAGGTAATTAGCTATTTAAATTTACAAGAGGTTGTAAAATTAGCTAATAAGGGTTCCATTGGCACATTTTATATTGATAAAATGGTCTAATGATTACTTAATAGTTGAGTGGTCATTAGTGGTTAAATTGTATTATTTAAGTGTTAAATAATAAAATTAATATTTAGTTATGTAAGATAATTAAATATAAGACTTATAAGCATTTGTGGGACAAATGTCGAAAGTCGAAATGGACCCGAAAAACTTTACATGTACATCCTAATATTATTTGTGTTACACTCATGTAGTGACATCATTTTACACTAACTTTTGTTGGTGAATTGTTTACATTTTGTGGCTTATAAATACCCCCACATATACACACTTTGGATGTGTGAATTTTTAGAAAAAAAACTCTCCATCTTTTTCCTCTCTTATCACTTGATCAAATTGTTGTTCATCAATAAAATAAATTCACATAAATAATAATATACATAAATATTATTATAGTAATAATATTTATATTATTATATCAAGGTTTTCAACTAAAATTATCTAGTTAATAATTTAGTTGATTTTGGGCTTAATCTTGGGTGCTACCAAAGGAGATTACCTAAGTTGGTAATTTGGGTTTTGGAGGATCATCCACTATGTATTAGCTTAAGAACAACATCAAGGGAGGAGTCCTTGAGTTGTGCCCTTTATATTTCCACCATCAATGTAAGGAAATTTCTCTTAAGATGGTTTTATACCATCTTTATGTTATTTTTCTTTGCATGCATGTAGATTTAGATCACTACATAAAATTAGTTAGTAATTTTGACATCATAAGATGAGTCTAATTTGGTCTAAATAACTAACAAGAATTACGTGAATGAACCATGGCATATGCATTCTTAAATAGGGAGGGCCTATAGAATCCACAATGAAGAACCCGAGCTTGGGTCCTAGAGGTGGACAAATGCCCTCCATATGTTGTAGCATGGCAAGCTTGAAGGAGCGCTTGACCTTCCTCACGAGTGACACATCTTCTATAGATTCCGTCATTCCATCTCCTATATAGGAAAGGATTTTCCCACACATATCTCCTAGACTCATATCTCAACTTCTTCCTAGCTTGGTTGTCAAGTTCCTCCGGGATAAAGTTAGAGCTCAAGTAGTTAGCTATATCCGTATACCAAGGGTCGGAGTGCGTGATAGCTAAGATAGAGTCATTGGGCAACCACTCATCAATGGGAATCCCATCATCAACATCCCCCTAGGCTTCTCTAGTCAACCTTGATAGGTGATCCGCAACAAGATTCTCGGACCCCGATTTATCTTTGATTGTGACATCGAACTCTTATAACAACAATACCCAATGGATCAATCTCGATTTAGCATCCTTCTTGACCATAAGTTGCTTGATGGCGGTGTGATCCGTGTAGACAATGACTTTGGAACGTAGGAGGTAAGGCAGAAACTTCTCAAAAGCATACACCACCGCCAACATTTCTTTCTCCGTGGTGGTATAATTGCATTGAGCATTGTCTAAGTTCTTGCTTATGTATGCTATCACATTGAGCTTCTTGTCTTACCTTTGACCCAAGACCGCCCCCAATGAAAAGTCACTAGCATCGCACATCAATTCGAAGGGGAGGTCCCAATTGCGTGGTTGTACTATTGGAGCCGATATCAAGGCTTGCTTGAGTCTACAAAAACTTTCAACACAATATTGATCAAATATGAAGGGAGTGTCCTTAGCCAAAAGTGAGGTGAGGGGTTTAGCGATTTTTGCGAAATCTTTGATAAACCTTCGGTAAAACCCGCATGGCCTAAGAAACTCCTCACACCCTTGACATTTGTGCATGGGGGAAGTTTCTCAATCACCTCTACCTTTGCTTTGTCCACTTGGATCCCCTCCTTAGAAATAACATGCCCTAGAACTACTCCCTTTTGCACCATAAAATGGCACTTCTCCCAATTCAATTTCAAATTGTATCGGATGCATGTTTGGAGCACGAGGGAGAGATTCTTTAGGAAATCATCAAAGGAGGTGCCATGGACACTAAAATAATCCATGAACACCTCCATAGACTTTTCAATATACTCGGAAAAGATAGATATCATGGCCCATTGAAATGTCCCGGGAGCATTGCAAAGGCCAAACGGCATTCTTCGATATGCGAAGACACCGTAAGGACAAGTAAAGGTAGTCTTTGCTTGATCATCCGGGTGAATGGGTATTTGCAAAAACCCGGAGTACCAGTCAAGAAAGCAAAATACTCGTGGTTTTCAAGTCTCTCGAGCATTTGGTCAATGAATGGTAAGAGGAAGTGATCTTTGATTGAGGCGGAATTAAGCTTCCTATAACCAATGCACATTCTCCATCCCGTGACCGGTCGGGTGGAGATGAGTTCGCCATCCTCATTCTCAACCACGGTCATACCGCCCTTTTTGGGGACGATTTGAACCGAGCTAACCCAATCGCTCCCCGAGATGGAGTAGATAATCCCGACCTAAAGCAACTTATCAACTTCCTTCCTTACCACCTCCTTCAGTTTCTCATTTAAACTTCTCATAGGTTGGGCGGAAGGAGTGAATCCATCCTCAAGTGTGATGCGGTGCATGCATACTCGGGGATCGATTCCCGTGAGGTCATCAAGGCTATATCCAATGGCTTTCTTGTTTTCTTTAATAACTTTCAAGAGTTTTTCTTTTTGGGAAGCCATTAGGTCCGCATTGATTATCACGGGGAAGGAGTGTGCCTCATCGATATAGGCATACTCAAGGGAAGGGGGTAAAGGTTTAAGGTCTACCTTTGGAGGGTTCTTACCCTCAACTTCATCCAAGATAGGTGGTAGAGCTTCAAGATCATAAAATGCCCTCTTAATGCTCACGTTACCCACCTTGCAAGGGATGGAAAAACTACCCGGATCTTGTAGTTTCTCCGGCATAGGATTGAGTAAGATCGTACTACATTGCGCTCTAAGAGACACTAGACCATCTCCTCCAATGCTTCTCTTCTTGGTCAACACATCCTTCAAGAATTTTGTGTAGAGCAGCATTTGTGTCACTACCTCGGTGAAAGGCAATGAAACTTCGAGCTTCTTCAACATGTCCAAGAATTTAGAGAACTTCCTCTCCTCATTCAAGACTCTACTTCTATTAGGAAATGGAATTGGAGGGTTATCGGCCTTTTTGGGAGTGCAAGCTTGCTTGGTGTTAGCTACTTCATTTGTTTCTTTTCTTTTCCCTTGGTCTCTTTCAACCACTCTTTCTTGGTCTCTTTCAACCACAATTTCCTCCAAAACAAAGTTCTCATCGTCTTCAATATAGTCACTCACCTTCCTCTTCTTAGTGTCGTCAACTCTACTTGTTGGTGAGAGAGGTGGGCTCTCCTCACCATCTCTCATCACATCTCTCTTTCTGTTTGGTTCATAGTCCTTGTAAGGGTCCTCCAAGTCTTTCCCACTCCTCAAGGTCACTACATGAGCTTGTTGGTGTGGTGGTGTTCCATCCCAAGGATGAGAGCCTTGAAGAGGCAATGAGTGTGGAGCTCTTTATGAAGAAGAGGGGCTTTGGTTCGCCATATATGAATCAAATGTCCTTTGATGTGCTTGGACATTTAAAAGTTCGGTCTTCAAACTTTTGAATTGATTGTCAACTTGGGCCTCTCTTCTCTCGGCTTTGGCATCCATTTTCCTTAACAATTTCTCAAGAGAGGGGGTGGGGTTGGGTGTTTCTATGTATTATTGTTGATTTTGTGGAGGTGGGTGGGAATTTTATTGTTGTTGATACCCTTGTTGGTATCCTTGTTGTTGGTTGAATGGTTGTTGAGATGGTTGGTTTGATTTATACCCTTGTTATTGGTATGGAGGGTTTTGGTCTTGATTGCGGTAGTTGTCTCTTTGATGAGGTGGGATGTAGTTTGGATTGTCATGTTGCCTTTGACCTCGTTAGTTGGAGCCTTGGCCTTGGTTTTGATTGTATTGCCTAGAATGATTCGGCTTTGGTAGAGGCATGTATTGAGGTTGTTGATATTTGGGTCTAACGGTTGCCCCGCATAGGAAAGTTTCGGATCTTGGTTAGGGAGAGCACGGTAGAAGGTCTCATGACGTCGGTAGGAGACCCTCGGTGCACCTTGTCCTTGAAGAGCAAAACACTCTTGTTGGTCATCTTGTGGAATAGATGAACAATACTCAATGGTGTGCCCCACACCGCCACAATAATCGCAAAACATTTGAGGATAGTGCCTAGGAGGAGACCTAGGTTCTTGGACGTAATAGACCTTGGAATAGCTAGGTCCGCCCTCATTGGCATGCTTTGAATCCCCATGCTTCTTCCCCATTTTGAACTCTTCAAAATCCTTTGTCAAAGTATCTAATTTTGTCTTGTACTCTATCTCTATCTTGGAAGGTCCTTCACTTTTGTAGTCCATTTCTCTAGCATAGTTACTCTCCATCTCGGAAATGTTTTGAATCATTTCCGTGATTTGAGCGTTATTCATACCATTAAAATTTCCACCGGATGCCGCCACGATCATGTCTCGAACCTTTGCTCAAGAGTTTGGAAAAAGGTTTGGGTGGTCATCCATTTTGGGATACCATGGTGTGGACAAAATAAGAGGAGATCTCTAAAACCTTCCCAAGCTTCACTTAGAGTTTCCATGGGTCTTTGTTTGAAGGTTTGAATCTCATGGCAAATTCTTGCGGTCTTAGATAGTGGGTAGAACTTGTTGATGAAGGCCTTGGATAAAGCTTCCCAAGTGGTAAATGTGCCCGGCTCATGAGAATTCAACCACTTCTTAGCATTGTCTTTCAAGGTGATGGGCAAGAGCATTAAGATAATTTTCTCTTCGGTTACACCGTTGTGCTTGATAGAACCCGCTTTCTCTTTGAATGAGGTGAGATGTTGGTGTGCATCCTCACTTTTCATCCCATGGAAGACATCTTGTTGCATGTAGTTGATCACATGGTGTCGAAGTTCAAATGTATTGGGAGCAAGAGCTCCATAGTTGATAGCCAAACAAGCATGGTTGGGATCCGGCCTATTGTAATATCTCATAGGTTGGTCCGCCATATCGTCGTTTATGAGATTGTTTCGTGGAGATTCGGTATCGTTTGTATGGATGGAATATTGTGAATGTGTTGTGAATTAAGTGGTGAATTGATGGGAGAATTTTGTGGTGGAGAGTTATGTAGAATGTGAAGGGGTGATAGGGTGGAGGAAGAGGGTGGTTGGTTTAAATTATCAATTGTGAGATTTTGGGTGATTGGTGGGTTAAGAATGGGTGGGGATCCTCGAATGCCGAAAGAGCTATCTTATTCTTGCCCGGAATGTCTTCTCGATATCGTGATCAAGTGGGAAAAGAGGTCCGATGTAGCACCTATTCATGCACTTAACAAAAGATCAAATAGTCCTAATGCAAAGATTGCACTAGGACAAGGGGAGAAAACAAACAATCAACAAATAAAAGAACTAAGCCTAGATGAAAACAAATAATCCTATCCAATATTGTCGTCCCCGGCAATGGCGCCAAAATCTTACTGTGCAAATTTTATACTTACAACCCCACAGGTGTACGGTTGCCCGTTGTATTATTGCGAGGGTCGAACCCAAGGGACGGAATTATGGCTCTAGAATTGTTTGTCTAAGCTACTAGTTTAGTTCGATTAAAGGGAATGGGTTGATTAAAACTAACTAAAGTACTAGACTAGAACAACAAAAGAAAACGATTAAAAGCTTAAGGTGATAAGAACGATGATTGAGGGACTAGGATGTTGGGTTCACTCAAGTAGGGAAGGGGGGAACAAGGACATAAGAAGGCAAACCCGATAGCATATGCAAGGGAAAGACTCGATCTCTCGATGTAAGACTAACCCCTAACGTAAGGTTGATTAAGCTCTCACCTAATTAACCCACCCTTGATTTTAGCATGTGATTCCTAATTACTAGTCAAACTCTCACCCAACAAATACAAAGATAAATTAAATGCTCAAATCTTCACCTAAGCATTCTCACAAACACCTTGTATGCATGATAAAATCAATAAGAATATATTCAACAATTTCATTCTTCCCATGCCTTAATTCTCCCCTATAATCCTACAAGAGTTCCCCCTCTATCCTAGTAGGTCACTACTCACACATATTCATAATAACAAAGGTAAAAGATGGAGACTTTAGCATATAACAAGCAAGGGAAAACATGTTTGCAAATATAACTAACTAAACAACTCAAATATGTAAACAATTAGAAGATGAACAATAAGAGAGAAGAGATTATACCAATATTGAAGACAAAGTTGCAATCTTTGATTAAATAGAAGAATAATCTTCACCAATCTTCAATTAACAACCCAATACTAAATGTAAACAATTGATAACAACTAATTCTAAGCTAATCTATAAAATAATTAAGGAAAGATTAAGGTTTTGATTAAGGGTTTGCATAAGATTAAGGAAATAATTTCAGATCTAGGGTTGTGTGTACAAATGATTAAGGGAGGGAGTATTTATAGGTTACACATCAATTAGGGTGGAAATTACAAAGGAGGGTATATTGCGGAAGAGGGACTCCCAGCAGGTGGACCAATTGTCGGTGGTCTGATCGGCTAGGAGTTTCCTGTAAGAAACGAGCTTGGAAAAATATCATCAGGTGCTTCTGGCCGGTGGACCGGCTGCCGGTGGTCCACCGGCTGGGAACTCATTTGACTTTTCTTTCTCCCTTGTTGACTTTGTCCTTCATCTTGCACTCCCAGCCGGCCGGCTGCCGGTGCCTTTCCCGGCTGGGAGTTCGCTAGAACTTCCTTCGTTTCCTTCATTCTCCTTGTGCTCCCAGCCGGCTGCTCGTGGTCTGACCGGCTGGGAGTTCTCTGTAACTTCTATCCTAATTGTTGTTGTTAAGTGTTGGGGGAGTTCCATCCGGCTGACCGGTTGCCGGTCTACCGGCTGGGAGCTCCTCTCAGCATTCCTTCCTCCTATCTTCATGCTTAGCCTATCAAACCGTCTCCTTTGCTCCGATTCCTCCATTTCCGCCTCAAAACCTGCAAGACGAACATAATATCATAGACTAGGGAATCGGAGAACAAAATTCAAGGCAAGACGTATAAAACCGACTCGAATTGAGTCGGAAAGCATGAAAATAAGGAAGGAAGTTGGTGTAAATGAATACTATATCAATTGGATAGTGCTGACTCCCACCTAGGATAGTTTAACAGATTTAATGTATTGCTTATAAGTAAGATATCCTCTACTAGTATTTATTTTTGCATTATTTGTAATTTATTTATTTTAAGTGTGTTATTGCGAATGTTGGAGACTCACATTGCTTGAACGTAGTTACCAAAATTTGGACTTGTGATGAGGTTTTTTGACACTAAACTTGGTGATGGAAAAAATAAGATAAATAGATTTATTTCATCTCAATGTATATTATTCTTAATTATGGCCATTATCTTTTAGCTATAGTATTTCAACTAATAGGATATTCTTGGCTTATTGTTGATGGTGATGCATGGTATCTCGGCTGCACATCAGTAGTTTAGGATAGATTATGCTCTTTCATAAATCACAAATTGTGTCTTTGTATTCAATATTTATGCAAATGCAATTCAGTAACCTCGCGTACAACATTATTTTACTTATGTTGCGGAGAGCGGGTAGAGTATTTTTATATAAAAAAAATGATAGCTTTGAATGAAATTCCTATCAGTATCAAATCCTCCCAAACCTTATACTTACTCATTTACTTTGTTACTATATTAGTTTAATTTAGATAGATTGTCCATCCCAACTCCTAGACCTTCAACTTATTACTCCAAAAGAAAATAATAAAATTAACTTTAGTATATTGAGGCCGTTAGTCATAAAGAATATGATAAAAGTGATAAAAACAAAAAAAATTAAGTATGGCCTACCGTTTCCGTCATATAAGCAACATCGAACAAAAATATTGTCGATAAATGGAACATCGGAAGATAAAACATATATAAGAAAATTAAACACGACAAAATGGACATAAGTATGTATATATATGAAACTCTAAAGGGTTAGTTGTGCGAGATGGTCTCAGAGTGTCTATTACATTAAATTTATTTAGTATAGCCATAATTTTTTGGAAAAATTACAAATAACCACCGTATTTACGTATTTTTACAATTTACCACCATGTATTTGCATTTTTACAAATAACCCCCGAACTTCAACGTATACTCCCCAATCACCGCCGTATTTTAATCCCGGGCATCACTTTTCATATTTTCCGTCTTCTTAAGTTACAATTTACGCTAAATACCCATTTTTCCCTTACCTACAAAACTGATTACTCACTCCCCTTTAATTCTCACGATTGTTTGTATCAGATTGTTCATTCTTATTTCTCACAACCCTAAAACCCCAATTTCCCAAATCCCTAGATCCCCAATTCTATCGATTGTTCGCTTCATCTCTCTCATCTTGCCTAACTTCCTCAAAGGTATGTTGCTATTAAATACTTTGTAATGTTTTCGATTTATGAATTATGTAGTTTATAGTATGAATTTCTCTTTAATTTCATTTAGGATTGCAGATTCGTGTTTACAAATTGCTTTCAACTCATTAATTGTGTTTAGCAGATTTCTTGTAACACCCCGTAAATTTGTAGACCTTTATTATATTTTAAAAGTAATATTTTAATCTATTTTAATTTTATATTAATTTATTTGAAATAAAATTTATTTGATAAAATATAATCTTATTTTATTTTGAAGAAATGTAATTATTTTTGATAGTTTAGAAATGTTTAAAAGTGATTTAAATATATTTAAACCTTTTCCTTTAATAAAATAGGTTTCAGATAAAAGTCGTAAAATTGGGATTTTCCCATTTCTTACGGTCGTTGGGTAAACGAATTTGGATATTGGGCATATGAGTACTTAATCTTTTAGTAAAATCGTGTTTAAGAACTTTAATATTCTTAAATCGCGTTAACGAATATTTCTAATTATCGTCGAAGCGAACCCAAAACGTAAACAATTTACCACCTTCCCACACCATTTGGATCGACCACCTACCCCCATTTGTCCCCTCTTTAAATTATCATTTCCTCCATAATTCACTCTCTCTCTTCCTTTCATCAAACACCAAATTCATCTCAAAAATCCTCCTTACAATCCCTAAATCCACCATAAATCCTTCATTTCTCCACCAAATCTCATAAAAATTTTATATTTGGAATCCTCTCTTCAATCCTCATCTCCTAGTAAGCTTTATTTTCATTTCCCCCAATTTTGTTTTAAGACTCATCTTTTAGGGTTTCGAATTTAAGCTTAATAATTGTGTTTTTGTTGTTCTTATAAGTGAATAATTTGAAGATGAGTTAGGTGACTCATATATTGTAGAAGATGATGAGTGATTTCAGTTTCTAGGGCTCTTTCTCAAGTGTTATTGTTCTCTTTTTCTAGCTTAAGGTAACTATTCCGAGTCACTCGACGAATTAATGTCACATTAGTAGTTGTATTTGTTGTTTGTTGTTGTTTGTTGTCGTTTGTTGTTGTTTGTTGTTGTTTGTTGTTGTTTGAGACGATCTTGTTGATAAATGAAAGAATAATGGAGTAAGATGAGTATGCTTATGTTTAATTTATGTTACCCATTTGTAAATTATTGTTTGGAACAAATTTGGATGAGGAATTATGTGTTGTGACAAGTCCGTGTTTTGGCTGGAACGCGTCGATACCGGACCGAGACAGTTTCAATGTTTCCAAAAATATGACAGATTGAACGGCATTGAAAAATTAGGTGGTTTAGCCACTTGAATCACTCAATTCGGAGTCCGTATGAGTAAATGGCGTCGTTTTATCGATTAAAAATTTATAGAAAAGTTTACCCTTGTGTGAGATGGTTATTTATGCTATTTTATTATGCGAGAATTTTGTGGAATTAGTTATTTTGTAAGTTGGAATGTTTTCTTTATGTTGATAGTGTTCACATGATAGAAATTGGAATATTGCATGAGAATGATATTGTAATGAATGTTGTGATTTGGGCCAAAATGGGCCAAGACTCTGAGCTGGGCCAGTTTGACCGAATGAGTTTGGTCAAACTAGGTTTAAACCGGTCAGCCTCGATTTGACCAATGACCCGTCGCGGGACTCGGGTCGAGGGTTTGTCTTTGAGATGAGGTTGGTTGTTATTGGATGTTTTACGTTATGCCTTGATATTTGTAATTATCATTTCACATGTTGGTTGTTGGATGCTTTGGATTCCTTATGCTTGAGTCTTGTTGCCTCTTTGCCATTTTAGCTTGTCCTCATGGATTATGGTACCGTTGGTTAGCTGGAATTTGGATTATTATTGATATTGGAGATATTGTTGGATTGTCAGCTGAATATACTCTTGCGTAGCCTTTCATATGCTAGGGTGTGTATGATCATTTGTGTATGCAAGTTTGGACTCTTTGCCCCTCTTATGGTTAATTGGGTGTCCCACTTGTCTTGTGTGGCGTGGGCTAAAGTATTCAAGCTGGGACTAGGTCCTAGGTGAGTATTTCGGCCTTCGTCATAGATAGGCCATTATAGTCTTTGACGAGTATATGTTCACCGCTTAATAGCCTTTGTGTCTTAGCTTGGTGGGTTTATATCCAAGTTAGGGCATGACCTCTTGACGTACTCTTAGAAGTATGTGGTCAGCTTAAGTACTAGCCAACCCTTTGGTGGACTCCTTAGGGGTACTCGTGTGTTGTTATCATGGGTCTTAGATGCGGTAGTTTTCCGCATGTCGCTAGGTCTGCGCAGGTTTAGGACTAGGGTGTTTACTTTACCTCGTGGTATAGACTCGAGTTACAGAGTGACTATTGATTGTCCTAAGAACTTATGCCTGTCTCTAGATATATTGTCCTTTCTTGTTTGATGATTCTATGAATCATAGAAGGTGAGATGCAAGCCAGCTATGGTTGATAGAGTTTGGATTCCTGGATGTTATGTGATTCACATGATAGTGTAGTATGAGTCGGTCTAGTATTCACATGCTAGGACTATGTGTTGTTATATTGTTGTTCACATGATAAACACGATTGTCTAGCATCTATATGCTAAGGTTATGTGTTATTCATATTCATATTCTTATGTTTACATATTATATTAATCATGACATTTCGTGGCTGGGAGAACTTGGAGTTACTCCCCACTGACTGTGGCTTTCGTATTTGTATAAAATACGATTGACAGGTAGGTAATGCATATATGGGGTACATGGACGAGCTAGCGAGCAAAGTAACCTTAGGACCTAGATTGGTTTTATTTTATTGTGACCCTTAAACACTTTTTATGTCATATACTTTTTAGGGACATATGTTTCCCTTTTTCAGATTTGGGTTGTATAACTTTGTCTCGTGACTTTAGCGATATTTTATTTATGAGATTTACTTTAGACCTTGCATGTTTGACACCTTCCCATTTGGATATTTTTATAACAAGTTCAGGTTTCGTTTTCGGTTTTAAAAATTACAGGTTTTTACCCAAATGAACCTATTACAAACATATCCATGCAGTTTTTATCTAGAATTATGTGTTTACT
Organism: Silene latifolia; assembly: GCF_048544455.1. NCBI lineage: Eukaryota > Viridiplantae > Streptophyta > Magnoliopsida > Caryophyllales > Caryophyllaceae > Silene > Silene latifolia. Next base: position 175,132,705 of record NC_133538.1, read on the forward strand.
TTTCCGTAATGAATGAGGGTGTCACAGTTGGTATCAGAGCATATTTGCTCCCGACGCACGTTTGTGCACCCCCAATATAAATAACTTGACCTTAAAATAATAAACTTGAGAGATGGGTAGGATGGGTAGACTTAGGACCTTATGTTGTAGTCTCTGTGTGTTTGCTCTTTGTTAGGTTCTAACATGTTTGTTGATTGCCATGTATTATCTGCTGTGCCTTGTATCAATAACCGTAAACCTACCCACGTGAAGATCAAGATTTGGTGCCTATTGCCGAGGACTGAAGATTTGTTTACCTTTGAAGAATGTTTCTACTTCCTCGAAGATGTTTCTCATTCTTTGTGTACCTTGTCTTATTCTTTATCTTTTGGTGCTTATTCTCCTTCTAAACTCTCTTTTCTCTTTTCTTGAAAGTTACTTTTGTACCCTCCTAACTTGTCCTTTGTTCTTTACTTATCCTACCTTAACGCCTTTTTTATAGTGCTCTTTCTTTTGAGGAACGTTGACCTTGGTTTGGAAAATTCGACTTTTGAGGAGATTGTTTGTGGTTAACCCATAACCCTGGTTTTAAGAGGTTGTGATGTTGGAAAGACTTAGGTGGAATTGAGTGGTGGAATCGAAGGTGTAAGATTGAGAGAGTAAGTAAGTTGAATTTACGATTGGCTTTCGTAATCACTTTGGATATGAGGGTTTTATAAGGTATATGTTACCATATGAGAAATACTAAATTTGGGATTATTAGTTGGTCTAAGTGAGTGATCTTAATTACTACTTGAGGTATGGAATGAGAATGAGACTAAGCTACATTGTTGGGAAATCTTAGCACTTGTTTTAGTAACTAGAAAGGATAATGGTATGGTTGACGCCAATTGTTAAGTTGAAGGACATAGTTTTAATTTATGGTGTTAGAATGTGGGAATTTAGAGATTGGAATTAGGACCCTTGATTGAAGATTTTATCATTTTGAGAAACCCATGGTTGACACTAGTTGGATATGAGTATAGCTTTTTTGGAAACCCTGACCTTGATCTTGTGGAAGTTGTTTGTGGATGTTTAAGGATTTGGAGTGATGAGATCACACTTATAGTGGAGTACCTTGTTTCATTGAATTGCTTAGGATGAACTAACATGAGTGTTTTGAGGAAATCCTTGGGAGTGTTTTGGTCATAAGTTTTGTTGTTGGGAAGTTTGCGGAACCCTTTAGGCTGATGTTGTAATTTGGGATTCGAGTACTTGGCGTTTCCTTCTTGTCTAATTCCCTTCTTCTTTGACCATGAGCGTTACCGTTCATACCTCCTTTCCTCGCTTCATCTTGCTCCTCCCTTAAGTTTGATGCTAGTGACCTATAAAAACTCTATCTTTGACATCCTTGTTGACCTTACCTAAGGATGGTGTGGACTACGATGTTTATTGTGATGCTTCAAAGCATGGCTTGGGTTGTGTCTTGATGCAAAACCGAAGGGTTATTGCTTATGCTTCTTGACAACTGAGGGTTCATGAGGTGAACTATCCGACTCATGATCTTGAATTAGCCGCCATGGTACATGCCTTGAAGACATGGAGGTATTACCTTATTGGAGTTCGTTGCCGTATTTATACCGATCATAAGAGTTTGAGGTGCATCTTTACCCAGAAAGAATTGAATATGAGGCAAAGAAGATGGCTAGAGTTGGTGAATGATTATGATGCCGAGTTGATTTATCATGAAGGGAAAGCAAATGTGGTGGCCGATGCTTTGAGTAGGAAGACTAGTCACTCTTTGAACACTATCCGTGTGTTACCTGATGAACTTACCACGGAATTTCAAAAGTTAGGGATAAGCCTTGTTGTAAGGGCTTTGACTATCTTAGTGCCTTGAGTGCAGAACCCGACTTTTACCGTGAGATCCGTACTTGCCTACCTGAGAATGCTACTTTCAAGTCCATTCAAGCAAAAATCCAACTTGGGCAAGCTAAGGATTGTGTGGTGGATAGTGATGGATACCTTCGTTACCAAGGTAGGATGTATGTTCTGAGAGTAGCCGAGTTGAGGAAGAAGAACCTTGATGAAGCTCACCTTTCTCCTTACTCTATTCATCCTGGTGGTGACAAGATGTATAAAGACTTGAGATTACAGTTTTGGTGGCCTAGGATGAAGATTGATGTCCTAGAGTATGTTAGCAAGTGTCTTACCTGTCAGAAAGTGAAGATTGAGCATCAGAAACCCAGGGGTTTGCTACAACCTTTGGATGTTCCCCTTTGGAAATGGGAGTCCATCTCCATGGACTTTGTGATTGCTTTACCTAAGACTGCTAGCAGAAAAGATGCGGTTTGGGTGGTTGTAGATCGAACCTATCAAGGAGACATAGAACTTAGTTGTCCTAGCTGAGGCCTATGTGATGGAGATAGTACGCTACCATGGAGTGCCTAAGGATATAGTTTCAGATCGTGACCCGAGATTCTGTTCCCGTTTCTGGACTGCTTTGCAAGAAGCCATGGGTAGTAAGCTACTGATGAGTACCGCTTTTCATGCGCTACAGATGGGCAGACTGAGAGGACTGTCCAGACTTTAGAGGACCTCCTCCGTTCTTGTGCTTTAGACTTCCACGCTTCTTGGGAGAAATGTTTACGTCTTGTCGAATTCTCCTACAACAATAGCTATCATTCCTCTATCAAGATGTCACCTTATGAAGCTTTGTACGGTAGGAAGTGCCGTAGTCCTGTTTGTTGGGATCAAGTCCAAGATGTTGATGTGTTGGGACCCGATTTGGTGACTGAGACCATCAATCAGGTTCAGATCATTCGAGAGCGTATGAAAACCGCTCAAGACTGACAGAAATCTTATGTCGATGTTCGTCGTCGACCACTTGCCTTTGAGGTTGATGATCGAGTGTTCCTTAAGGTATCACCTATGAAAGGGGTGAAACGGTTTGGTGTGAAAGGAAAGCTGAGTTCCAAATACATTGGACCTTTCCGTGTGCTTGAGAAGATTGGCCCCGTTGCTTACCGTTTAGAGTTGCCCCCGAATTTGAGCAAGGTTCATAATGTCTTCCATGTATCTCAGTTGAGAAAGTACATTAGTGATCCGAGCCATGTTATTCAAGAAGAAATCCCAGATTTGGAACCTAACTTGGCTTTGGAAGAAAGGCCGATCCGAATCCTCGAAAGGGCAAACAAGCAACTTAGAAACAAAGTGGTGCCCCTAGTTCGTATCCTTTGGCGTTGTGGAAATATCGAAGAAGAAACTTGGGAGCCTGAATCTTCTATGTTAGCTAAATATCCCGAACTTTTCTCGTGAGGTAATTCTCTTTCCTTTATCTAATCCTTGTGAGTTTTAGCTATCCTTTCGAGTGTTCCTCTCCTTCCCTGGAATATTCTCTGCGTTAGTAGTCATTGCTTAGTTGTATAAAAGTCGTAGTTAGAGTTTGGTCATAGCTAGTGGAGTTATTATCCTTATTATAGAGTTTCGAACTAAAGATTTTTGAAAATGTTTTAATGTTTTCCACTGGTTTTAACGTCAATGAGTGGTAAAGCTCGTTATTGGAGACGTCCGATAATTGGTTTTCTCATTTGTTGGTGTAAAAATATATATTTTTATGTCTTTGATTTGGAATGTTGATGTTCTTGAACGGCCGACGAGGATATTCCGTTCCATTGAAAAGACACTTATACTTCATACGTCCATATTTTGAAGATTTTGTTTACTAGATTTTAAAGAGATAGACCTACATATATACGATGTTCCTTCTTCTAAGTTTCGGGGATGAAACTTCTTAAAAGGAGGGATGATTGTAACACCCCGTAAATTTGAAGACCTATATTATATTTTAAAAGTAATATTTTAATCTATTTTAATTTTATATTAATTTATTTGAAATAAAATTTATTTGATAAAATATAATCTTATTTTATTTTGAAGAAATGTAATTATTTTTGATAGTTTAGAAATGTTTAAAAGTGATTTAAACTATATTTAAACCTTTTCCTTTAATAAAATAGGTTTTAGATAAGTCGTAAAATTGGGATTTTCCCATTTCTTACGGTCGTTGGGTAAACGAGTTTGGATATTGGGCATATAAGTACTTAATCTTTTAGTAAAATCGTGTTTAAGAACTTTAATATTCTCGGAAATTGCGTTCGACGAATATTTCTAATTATCATCGAAGCGAACCCAAAACGTAAACAATTGACCACCTTACCACACCATTTGGATCGTCCACCTACCCCCATTTGTCCCCTCTTTCAATTTTCATTTCCTCCATAATTCACTCTCTCTCTTCTTTTCATCAAACACCAAATTTATCTCAAAAATCCTCCTTACAATCCCTAAATCCACCAAATCTCATAAAAATTATATATTTGGAATCCTCTCTTCAATCCTCATCTCCTAGTAAGCTTTATTTTCATTTCCCCCAATTTTGTTTTAAGACTCATCTTTTAGGGTTTCGAATTTAAGCTTAATAATTGTGTTTTTGTTGTTCTTATAGGTGAAGAATTTGAAGATGAATTAGGTGACTCATATATTGTAGAAGATGATGAGTGATTTCGGTTTCTAGGGCTCTTTCTCAAGTGTTATTGTTCTTTTTTTCTAGCTTAAGGTAACTATTCCGAGTCACTCGACGAATTAATGTCACATTAGTAGTTGTATTTGTTGTTTGTTGTCGTTTGTTGTTGTTTGTTGTTGTTTGTTGTTGTTTGAGACGATCTTGTTGTTAAATGAATGAATGGAGTAAGATGAGTATGCTTATATTTAATTTATGTTACCCATTTGTATATTATTGTTTGGAATAAATTTGGATGAGGAATTATGTGTTGTGACAAGTCCGTGTTTTGCCTGGAACGTGTCAGTACCGGACCGAGACGGTTTCCAATGTTTCCAAAAATATGACAGATTGAACGGCATCGAAAAATTAGGTGGTTTAGCCACTTGAATCACTCAATTCGGAGTCCGTATGAGTAAATGGCGTCGTTTTATCGATTAAAAATTTATAGAAAAGTTTACCCTTGTGTGAGACGGTTATTTATGCTATTTTATTATGCGAGAATTTTGTGGAATTAGTTATTTTGTATGTTGGAATGTTTTCTTTATGTTGATAGTGTTCACATGATAGATATTGGAATATTGCATGAGAATGATATTGTAATGAATGTTGTGATTTGGGCCAAAATGGGCCAAGACTCTAAGCTGGGCCAGTTTGACCGAATGAGTTTGGTCAAACTAGGTTTACACCGGTCAGCCTCGATTTGACCAATGACCTGTCGCGGGACTCGGGCCGAGGGTTTGTCTTTGAGGTGAGATTGGTTGTTATTGGATGTTTTACGTTATGCCTTGATATTTGTAATTATCATTTCACATGTTGGTTGTTGGATGCTTTGGATGCCTTATGCTTGAGTCTTGTTGCCTCTTTGCCATTTTAGCTTGTCCTCATGGATTATGGTACCGTTGGTTAGCTGGAATTTGGATTATTATTGATATTGGAGATATTGTTGGATTGTCAGCTGAATATACTCTTGCATAGCCTTTCATATGCTAGGGTGTGTATGATCATTTGTGTATGCAAGTTTGGACTCTTTGCCCCTCTTATGGTTAATTGGGTGTCTCACTTGTCTTGTGTGGCATGGGCTAAAGTATTCAAGCTGGGACTAGGTCCTAGGTGAGTATTTCGGCCTTCGTCATAGATAGGCCATTATAGTCTTTGACGAGTATATGGTCACCGCTTAATAGCCTTTGTGTCTTAGCTTGGTGGGTTTATATCCAAGTTAGGGCATGACCTCTTGACGTACTCTTAGAAGTATGTGGTCAGCTTAAGTGCTAGCCAACCCTTTGGTGGATTCCTTAGGGGTACTCGTGTGTTGTTATCATGGGTCTTGGATGCGGTAGTTTTCCGCATGTTGCTAGGTCTGCGCAGGTTTAGGACTAGGGTGTTTACCTTACCTCGTGGTATAGACCCGAGTTACAGAGTGACTATTGACTGTCCTAAGAACTTATGCCTGTCTCTAGATATATTGTCCTTTCTTGTTTGATGATTCTATGAATCATAGAAGGTGCGATGCAAGCCGGCTATGGTTGATAGAGTTTGGATTCCTGGATGTTTTGTGATTCACATGATAGTGTAGTATGAGTCGGTCTAGTATTCACATGCTAGGACTATGTGTTGTTATATTGTTGTTCACATGATAAACACGATTGTCTAGCATCTATATGCTAAGGTTATGTGTTATTCATATTCATATTCTTATGTTTACATGTTATATTAATCATGACATTTCGTGGCTGGGAGAACTCGGAGTTACTCCCCACTGACTGTGGCTTTCGTATTTGTATAAAATGCGATTGACAGGTAGGTAATGCATATATGGGATACATGGACGAGCTAGCGAGCAAAGTAACCTTGGGACCTAGATTGGCTTTATTTTATTGTGACCCTTAAACACTTTTTATGTCATATACTTTTTAGGGACATATGTCTCCCTTTTTAAGATTTGGGTTGTATAACTTTGTCTCGCGACTTTAGCGATGTTTTATTTATGAGATTTACTTTAGACCTTGCATGTTTGAGACCTTCCCATTTGGATATTTTTATAACAGGTTCAGGTTTCGTTTTCGGTTTTAAAAATTACATGTTTTTACCCAAATGAACCTATTACAAACATATCCATGCAGTTTTTATCTAGAATTATGTGTTTACTTTTCCGCAATGAATGAGGGTGTCATATTTCTTCCGTGTTTTTGAATACTTTTTTCTTGTCTTTTTTGTTAATAAGTTTAGTTAATTCTTAGCATTTGTGATTAACATTCAGTGTATGAAGTATTAAAATTCTCCTATGTGTGTGTTTTTTGCCTTTTTTTCTTAAAAAATTTTTTTTTCACACAATACATATAGACGATACGTATTGACTGTTCAGAAACAGAAATTTCTTGTCCGTATATTGGTATCTGAGGGTGTCTATAACAATGTTTCAAGTGTAAAGAAATGGGTGGCGGAGACTAGACGTACCCTAACAACATTCCTTATTTGGGTTATTACCAAAGGTTCAGCCAATATCCATGTATAATGGGTTTATATTTACAATTCTGCGGTATTGTCTTTTTTTTTTATCTGGTTTTGTTGAGAACTATATTAGTGGGAATGGCGTCAAGTGGAAATAAAATTCAAGGTTCAGCTCTTAGCAAGTGTAAGTGCGTATTTCCAGTGAATCCCTTTTTTCAAGCATATGGGTTTCTCAAAATCCACACTTGGGTAAAAAACATCAAAACTGCCTAACTCATCATCAGAACCTACAACTCTTCAATTATCATTATCGGATTCTAACTCATGATCACTACCAAGTTGTACATCAACATCATCAACATTCAAAAAAGGATAATTATGAACCTTGGGTTGTGAGCAAGACTGATTTAATGTCTGATTAAGTACATCGATTAATGTTTCATCTATGTAATCATAAAATAATTCATCTCCTTCTACCAAATCACCCTCTACCTCAGTTTCACCCAACACCATGTCACTAAAAGCACTATCCTCACTCCAGTACCCCTCCAAAACCCCACATTCAGGGAGCAACTCGTCATCGTGCACCCGTACCTTCTCCTTTTCCTTCCCTTTTTCTGTTTCTTTACCCTTAATTACATCAAAATCCGATTCTTCCCTGTCCTCCAACATCAATTTTCTTCTTGTTTTTAGCTTTTCAATTTTTTTCAAAGGGGAGACAGGAATGATAGTAAACTCAGCAGGGCTCCTTGTTAATCTTGGGGACCTTCTAACTGAACCAAAACCTCCAACCATTCTAAAACTTATGGAAATTAACTACCCTAATCAGCTACTGCAAACAACTAAACCCAATAAAAAAGGCCTCTTTTGCTAAATATTAGGTTAAATTAAAGTACTTACTGCTGTTTTCATTGTTTTATTGAATCCCATAATCTTCAACTTATACTGATATCAGGAGAAACAATGAGAAGTAGAGACCGGATTGGAACGACTTCATCAACGTGATACTTGAGTGTGAAACAAGCAGACGGAGCTATTGTAATTGAACGCCTATGTTCAGAAGAAAGGGGATTGGAGATTTAGAGTACTCAAAGGTAATCATTCTTGAGAGAAAATGAGAAATAATCAATAGAATTGGGGATTTAGGGATTTGGGAAATTGGGGTTTTAGGGTTGTGAGAAATAAGAATGAACAATTTGATGCAAACAATCGTGAGAATTAAAGGGGAGTGAGTAATCAGTTTTGTAGGTAAGGGCAAAATGGATATTTAGCGTAAATTGTAACTTAAGAAGACGGAAAATATGAAAAATGATGCTCGGGGTTAAAATACGGTGGTGATTGGGGAGTATACCTTGAAGTTCAGGGGTTATTTGTAAAAATTCAAATACGTGGTGGTAAATTGTAAAAATACGTAAATACGTGGTGGTTATTTGTAATTTTTCCTAATTTTTTTTAATAAAGTAGTTATATGTACAAATATACGGTGGCTATATTGGATGAATGTTCACCAAGACTTGTTCAATTAATTGTCTACGAAATTTGATGAATGTACTCATATTCGTAGTTGTAACCATAAAGTTTCCATGGCCGACGGATAGGGTTGTGGAGATGGCGGTTGATTACAAAATCGGCTACCAAAGTAATATCTCTTTCTCCATACTTTAATTTTGATCTCTCTAATTTACACACCTGTACAAATATTGTTGTTATTAACTTGGCGGCAAATTTATCACTGAAGCAATACAATGAAATTTTGTGTTGAGAGACTCTTGCACAATCAATTTTACTGAAATTAAATACGACAAAAGATTATCATAATTCATAAAGCAATAAACTAATTCAATGATGCATGCAATACATACCAATAATAAAATCACACTATCAACAAATGCTTTGATATATACTCCCTATACAAAAGTAAGCTATATAATAAAATAAAAATTTTAAACTAAAACATAATAGTTGGAACATCCCTAGAAAGCTTGCATACCAACACCTTATGTAATTTACATTGGGTAATCCGTGTAAAGGTTGAATACTACTTACAGTCAAATTAAGTTTATACAATTAAATTTATTATTTACAAAATTCTAATATAATATGTTTCTAGATTTACTCTGATTATTAGGATAATTTTGATTTTTTTTAATATTTTAAGAAGTTCGGAAAAGTTGGAGACTATGTAACTCGAAAAAAGCCTTCTTTAATAATATACATAGATTGATTCATTGACACCAACCTACAACCCAAACTTGAAATTTGGAAATTCCTTAATTTACAGTTCACAAATTCTCATTTGTGATGGACATATCCGTCGCAAGCTTGTCACGGGTCAAATACAACCCATGTAGGGTAGATAAGACAAAAGCAAAGTGCCTAGGGAGTAACATCCTGTTTTGTCTTATCTACCCCACATGGTATTACTTGACCCGTCGCAAGATTGTGACGGATATATCCGTCACAAGGGAGACTTGCTGTTTACACTTAGGCCCTGTTCTTTTGGACTTAAAGTCACTTAATTTAAGTTCACTTCATATCCTATAAGTTCAGTTCAGTTCAGATCCTATAACTTCAGTTCAGTTCAGATCCTATAAGTTCAGTTCAGATCCTATAAGTTCAATTCAGTTCAGTTCAGATCCTATAATTTCAGATACTATAAATTTAGTTCAGAAAAGTTATATACAAAATATTATTTTTAAAAACCGATGCAAAAACATTTGACATTTATTATTTGATATATATATATATATATATATATATATATATATATATATATATATATATATATATATATATATATATATATATATATATACATTATTATTTTTAAAACAAAATTATCACTCCTCTCATTATTTTTTTATCGTAATGTAATCATAGTATAATGTATGAACAAACCAATGTATATAAAGCGAAAAAATGTTATTATCTTACCTTGTATTTTACACTATATTTTCTTATCAATGTTCTCTCTTTGCTGCCCGCTAATTTCTTGTAAAAATTTTGTTTAATCTCAAAAAAATTTTGCATTTTTTTATAATAATAATCAATACATATATATAAAGCAGAAACTTTTCAAGCGATATTAGAGAGTCCAACTTTTTTAGAATTCCTAACAAGACTAGATTTCGAAACATATTTAATAAAATTATCCTAATAAAAGTAGAATTTCTTAATATTTTAATAAATTTATCCTAATATAAGTAGATTAAATTTATTTTAATAATAAGATTATTCTAATATAAATAGGTGATACTCAAAATACACAATGTAACCAATTATATGATATATTAATTATAATATACATTATTCATATATTATATCGAGTTAATTATATTTTACTCCTTTTCGAAATTCACATTTTTAAAATTACCGTACTCCCTTTTGAAATTTTTTTGCTAAAATTACTCCAAAATTGCATTTTTTTTCCTAAAATTACTTTAAAATTCCAATTTAAGTGACCTATTTCGTCTGTTTTTGAACTTATTCCAATTGTGCCTTAGCCAATTTATACTTTGAAAGGTATAACTGTGGACAAGGCCCTCGGGAACTGCGTCCGCGGGATCCACACTAGGCATAATCGACTCGAGGTTCTTTCGAATCGAATTAAGAGATATTAGAGTCGCCACCAAGTTTTTTGGGAACTTGGAACCGTTCAAGTCAACTTTACACCTTTCATCGAAAAGCATAAAGCCCATCGACTACGAGTGATTAAAGATAAAGACTTGTACCTTATATCACTCGATTTGAATGACTCTCGTAATCCAATGGTATTTAGACGGATCCACAAACCATAGATCTTGAGTAAGGGGTGAGGGTACGTGTTGGGAAGCCCATAAGGATACCCAACCCCGCCCGTCAATAACGGCCTCTACTAAGTCAAGTGTCGGATTTCAAACAAGGTCATAGCTACTACGATGTATGATATGCAAACGTTGTTTTAACCCTATCATGTGACAACAATTTCTATGTCGTTTTAGATGCAATTAAACTAACTTTGTCAAAGTTGTAATTTAGCATGTGGGTTGATTGATCTAGCAATATTCAAACGAAAGCAAACAAGGCTTAGGGGAAAGGGGAGCCGTTGGGATCTACCTATTACAAACCAGGCATTTCATGCCGACACAACAACAAATTAAAGATACAACTCGATCTAAATACAAAGCTATACACACGACGCAATACATGGCCGTTTGGCCTAGAAAACCGTGCACAAGGGGGGGTGACTCACGGCCTACATGACACACGGCCTTGGGTCACTCCTCGTAATGCGTGCTTTCACTTAATCCCATCGAATTAGACATAGGGCTACGCACCAAAGCATGCATTAGCATAAACCGGCCATGTTGCTTTAAACAACATGCGGTTTACTACGCTCCTACAAGCATTGGGGAACAACCGTCTAACCAAATAAGACTAAGGTTTTTTTGAAGAGGTTTTGACCCGTAAAAAAGAAAACTAACTCGAAAGATTACAACTCGATAAACAAACTATAAATTACAAGCTACAAAACAACAAAGAACAAATGATAAACAAGGAAAGAGAAACGAAATAAGAAAGACAAAACACACGGCCAACTCACGGCCCAAACCAACGGCCACCCTCACGGCCAAGACAAGGCCAACCTAGTTCCTAAGTTAGGTTCATTAGTTAGATCGAATGATTGCAAAACGGATTAGAAAACGAGTTAGAAAACGAGTTATAAAACAAATTGATCGATTGAGAAGAAACGCGCAAGTGTGTTATTCTACACGGCCTAAGGGTCCAATTAGGTCAGATATCGTAAGATTAATGCTTACTCGTCGAGTGTTAATAGGAAGGTGCTAATCACGCACTCCTATGCTAGCGAGAAATCAAGTGATGAGAAAGATGCGTTCGATTATTTACGTAATTGTTAGTTGATTTTTAAAGCTATGTCGATGTACCCTAATGTGTCTAATTAGGTTATTAAATTAATTTAATGTCATCTAAATACGTCATAGGTTAACAATCAGAGGTTAAACTAACATACAACGGGTCTTAGGGTATGTCGATTTGGCCGAAACAATAAGGGGGTCGAAAGCGAAGAGCGAAGTTAGACAACTCGTTTTATTTATGCCCTACCTTGAACACGAGGATATGTAAATGAGACGGGGTGTACGACCGACTGAAGTAGCGGTTTATTTTCCCATCTCAAGTCAACGCGGGTGTTCATGGTGGTACTTTAACTCATACTCGGACTAAACTAGTTTCATAATTAGTTAGAACAATCGATACACAAAACGAAAAAACAAACAAAAACAAGACAATAAAAAAAGGCATAAAACAAACGAAATAAAAGGGAAAAGAAGAGGATTTGATGCACCCTCAACCTACATGTATCGTTGACACCGTCTTGGGTCGTAATCGATGGTAGATTTTATCTCGAGAGGCCGTCGTCGACGAAGAGCAAAGCAAACACGCGTTTTTGAAACTTTCTGGACAGCGATTTTCAAACGATGATATCTCCCTCGTTTCACGACGAAAATTCGATTTGAAAGATGTTTTGAAAACTAGAAAGAGAGGAGAACAGGAATCTTAAAGCAACCCCTGCTCTTTTTGGGTTATTGGGCACGAAAAACGAGCACAAACAGAACTGGACAGACAAGAATAAACCGCGAAAACAGAGTGTACAACACTGCTTTTTCGAGGGATTTCGTGTACTCTCAAGGGCAATTTGGCTCGTAAATCTTTATCTAATGTGTAGATGGATGTTATGTGGTTAATTAGGAGCAAGAAAATCGAGTTTTGATGGGGGAACGAGTTGCTTTTCGAGGAGGACACACAAACAGTTTCAGTTTGTGTGTCGGTTTTGTTTAGGGTTTTTGGGAGGCAATTAGGGTTTGTTTCTGAGGTTTAAAGCTTGTGGGTGATGGTAGGATGTATGGAGAACTTAGCGGAATGAATGTATGGTGAAGGGGTGGTATTTATAAGGAGTTAAAATAGGTTAAAAGAGAGGGAGGGGCAATCGGGCTTCATCCCGTATGGCTGCTGTCCAGCCGTTTTTGTGAGGGTTTGAGGGGGGTTTTCTTGGTGATTAAGCTAGGATAATATGGGTAGGATACTAGGGTATGGGTTAGGGTTGATGGGTACGGGTCTTGGTAGTATTTGGAGCGGGTTTGGGCTCGGGATTGAGCTGCCAAAACAGGGGGCTGCTCGGTTTAGTGCGGGCTGTTTGGGGCCTGTTTTGGACGAGAATTTGGGCCGTGGTTAGGGGGTTCGAACAAGGGTGGATGGGTAGAGGCTTGGGTTGGTTAGTGTACTCGAGATTCGTGCCAATTCGTAAAGGAAACGGGCTCAAAAACCGAGCTAAAAACGAGCTCAAAAAAACATGTTTAAAAACGAGTTTTCTTCGCTTTTAAAATCGATTTTTCAAATCAATTAACCCATTAAAATAAATGACTTTTCAAATCAAATATACTCATAAAATGATTTTTCAAATCAATTATTTATTTTATTTTCAATAAAATAAACTTGGGAAAATAAATTCAAAATAAAATAAAATAAATTGAATTTACCTAAAAAACCATAATTTAAATATCATTTAAATTAATAAAAAGAACTCACTAGAAAAAACATTAATTTAAATATCATTTAAAATAATAAAATGAATTCACTAAAAAAACATTAATTTAAATATCATTTAAATTAATAAAATACTTCATCGACGACGCCCATTCTACATCGTAAAACGAACCCAAATAAATGACAGTGACAACTAAAGAATACATGTGTCCTATCATCATCGGGTGTTTGTCGGGTTCTCTATAAATTCCAATATCGACGGATACGGGTATCTACAGAGCCCCCACTTTGACCGAGGCTTGGACAAGGCGAAAGTCAAAGTATACCCCAGTCCCTTTCGACCGAGGATTCTTCGGTCGTTTATAGTCCATTAGACTTGCGTATATAAGCTCGCTTGACCATAAGAAGAGATCATACCTGAAACTTCGTTGGGGATTGACTCTTGCTTCTGTTGTGTCATAAATTGCATATATGGTGGATTGAGCCTTATCCTTAGGCGCCTACGTATCCGTTTCTGACGGAATCAAACCCGCGTCGTAGTTCGGCAACTGCTGACACATGCCCAAAGTTTATCATCGGCTGGCACTTGTCTGAAATTCATCATCCGCTGACATTTGCCCAAAATTTATCATCCGCTGGCAGGTGTCCAAATGGGACGGGACTTTCCGAGGAGGTTGCCGCCGCTTTCATCATTTGCTTTCAGCTAAGGAATTCCTCCATTTCATACTCTTGTATTGAATTGAATTCTTGGTGGATGTCATCCTTTACATCTTGATAATGGTCTCTGAAGCCAACGGCTTCAGAGCCCCCAGTTTGCAATGGCTCTAAAGTCGAAGAGTTTAGAGCCCCCAGTTGAAGCATATCCTGCTATATTTGAAGCACAAAAAAAAATGTACGAGCAATAATTATCACATAAGCATATTTGGATCATCGACCTTAAAATTGGATCATTTGAAATACTGGGTCATCGACCCGAAAATTGAATTTGAAAATTTTGAATAATTGGGCCATCGACCCGAAAAGATTCTATTACTTGGATCATCTATCCACAATTCGCAAAAAGTTTTTGAAATTTTGAAATTTTGGCATTTTGAAATTTTTTGAAATTGAACCTTGATGGGTGAGCATGAAATACGACTCAGACACTCTGTATGACTCGTAAACAACGTGGGCGTAGCCCGCTACCATAAAACAAAAAAAGAAAATAAAACCGTAAGTGTGCACGGGTTTTAATTCAATTATTGACTTATTGGGGGTAGAAATGTAAATTGGCCGTTCCGGCACCAAAAGATGGCAAATGGGAATCACAAGGTCATCGGACTTGGGACGGAGATATCGTATGGCATGGGCGTGCTCCCAAGGACACATGGGAATCAAGATCACTTGGCATTGACAAGGTGGATTAAACTCACTGAGCAACAACGTTGGCTTCGCCGAGACACTGAACACAGACTGATTTTATGAGAAATCTTAGACATCACACATCACTCTTGTTGGGAACATTCTGTCACTCTTCTCCTCGCCTCCTTTCTTTTCAGCGAGTATTCATCATTTCTTGCCACCGCCTTCTTTCTTTTCAGCGGGCTTTTACTATTTTTCTTCCACGCCTTCTTTCTTTTCAGCGGGTTTTTCATATTTTCTGTTCCCAACACAAACCCACATCTATGTGACTCAAAGATCTTTGCATAAACTGCTTCGATAAAGCTCATTCCGAGACTTGATACTATTCATCCGAACCTATATCCTTATCCTAGCTTACATCGAGCACTAAGACCAACTCAAACAAAGGTGGCTTCATTTGGACTTGGTTAAGACCCGTAACAAACTGACAAGATGACAACTTGGATGATGGGTGGATTGAATCCCTTATTCTGAAGGACTGCCTACGTATTCGCGTGGAGCGAAATCAAATCCGACGTAGTTCGATCATGGTGCATAAACATGGCATTTTGATTGTGTGTACACACTTGAAGGTTTCACCTAAGGTATCATGTCATATCCCATTCTAGCCTGTAAAGTACCGTTAAATCCCGTGTTTGGGGTTAGGTGTAAAAGGCCTGGATATTTTGGGATGTGGAGCTTGGTAATAACAAGTTGGAATGGTTAACCATCATTCTGAAGGTTTGTTTTGTGGTGCTAAGGCCAAGGGCTATGGCTGCTGATGTGGTTGGAATGGGTGTCTCGGGTTTGATGAACCACGAGTGCAAATGGGTTAAAAAATGATGTGGGTTCAAATTTCCATGTCTGGACCCTAAAGGTGGTGTAAAATAATACAAGCGGAATAATTCTCAAAATTCCCGACTATCCCCTCAGAATCGTCTCGGAAGGACTTAGAGGGTAAAGAGGTTACTACTTAATCTTTTGGGCTTCGCCCATTGAACCTCAACTATGGGTACTTGACTTGAATTCTGGCTTCCGTAACTTCGACATTCAACCAAAAAACATTCCGCAATAACTTCAACATATTTTTTTCTTTTTTCTTTTTCTTTTCATCTTTTCTCATTTTTCTTTTTTTTCATTTTTTTTCATCTTTTCATTCTTTTTCATCTTTTTTCTCATTCTTTTTCATTTTTTTTCTCTCTTTGAAAATGATCTTCTATTCATTCTCTTAGTCATAAATGGATACACCTTGAAAACTGGGCTTCGCCAACTAATTTGGGTAGGAACTAACAATTCCTTGTTAGAACGGGTTGATATCTTCTCTCTTCGAGATGGGATGATTTTGTTGGGGAAAAGGCTTGCCTTCCATCATCGATAGGGGAAACAAGGAGCTAGTCCGGGTTTGTCATAGAATCATCTAAAAGCTTGTCACAAACATTGGTACAGATGGAGGTTTCCTACCACCAGACATGGAATAGGTAAAGGAATCAAACACGGAATCCTATTGTACCTTACGTTTTGAAACGGGACATATTTCTACCCCAGGGATGTCTTTGAGTGTGTTGTGCGTTTTATCATGTTTCGGAATGATTGAGGATTGAAAACAAGACATATTTGGAAACGAAACTGCAACTTTTTATTGGAAAGGCAATTGCTTAACAGACTCGAAGGAACGATTCCTAGGACACACCCTAGGTCATCGCGGGACAAACGACTCAACTTCAAGAAAAGAAAGTCCTAGACTCGACTCGACTAAGAAACGAAAACAGATCCCGACTCATAATTTCAAATCTGGTCATGAGCTTTCCTTTGTTCATCTGTCAGCTTAGATGCTCGGCTCTTGTCCTTGATCCCTGTGATGGTTTGCCTCCATCCCGAGGTAGTCCTCTGAGGATCTACGCCAGTGATGAAGGTTGGTGAACACCCTCGTTGGTGAATCGAATTGTCCTTTATTAACTTCGTTAACGAGAGGAGTACATTCTAGAGCGAGACTCCCGACTTGAATTTCATTCTTCGGGTTTGGTAAGAATTCAAAGCAATCCACAAATATTTTCCCGATAAACACCCCTTTCAAGTGACATGGGTGGATAAGATGAGAATAATCGACATTGTCTTCGACAGAAACAAAGTTGGCGTGATCGCCAAATGGATTAGTGATGTTATTAGGTTTAACAGCTGGGATCGGGAGCGTTCCGTTCTCAATCATGTCTTGAATTTCGTGCTTCAGTCGATAGCACCTTTCAGTATCATGGCCTTTCCCTTGATGAAAGGCACAGTAGGCATTTGGTTTATACCATTTACCTTGTTGATCAGCGGGAGGGTCCGGAGTTGGACCGATAGGCTTTAGCTTTCCTTGGGCTATGAGCCTTTGGAGAGCGTATGTATAAGTGCATCCGATATCGGTGAATGCCCTAGGTGTTTGGCGCTGCGGCTTCTTCGATTGCCCTTCTAAGAGATTGATGCCTTCATCTAAATGGGTCGTTGTTGGGGCTTTGGTCCTAGACGATGAGGCCCCTTGGTATCCTTTTGGCTTCTCAACTTCTGCCATTCGGACATCATCTTCTACCTTTATCCCGATTCTTATCAATTCTTTGAAAGAACCGAAATTCTGGTATTTCAGAGCATTACGATAAACAGGTCATAGATTCTTTACAAACTTATCTACCATTTCAACTTCATCAGGCTTCTTGGCTAATTTCACGCTTTCAGCGCGCCATCTTGCGAGGAATTCAGTAAAGCCCTCTTTTTCCTTCTGTGTCATTACCTCCAAAGTCCTTATGTTGGTTTGAATCTCGACATTGTCAGCATAGTGCTTACAGAACTCCACTGTAATATCTTCGAAAGTGGGGAAGTTCTTAAGGTCAAGATTATAGAACCACGCCTTCGGTGTTCATCCGCAGATTGGGCGAAAATTTCGAGAGCATATCGGCAGGTACTCCCTTCATGCCAAGTACCCTTTATAGGCCTTAACATGGTGGATCGGATCTTCGGTGCCCTTGAACTTTGGGATGTCGTGAGTACCATGTTCGTGGGCAACTTGTCCCGAATCGGGGCATAGGCCCTAGCATTCTCATAGTGGATATTCTTCCCTTGGGAGAGCTTCAAACGGTCCTCGATGAACTTGAACCGTTTCTCCAAATCAGTCAGAGGTGGAGTAGATGAAGAGGAATCTTCAACCAACTTAGACTCGATCACATCCATTCGGTTCATCATGAGGTTCACGGCCTCCGTGAGCTTGTTGATAGCATCTTCCATTGCTTGACGTCGGGTTTTGGGCGGCCTTTCTACAAGAAAACCCCGTACTGAGTCAATATTTAAAGTAAGAGCCCCTGCACACTTAAGGACACGACCCTAACTTGACTTGAACAAAGACTCGACTTGAGATTGATTAACCAAAGGTTCAACTCACGGTTTGATTTAGACATCGGTTCATTTTAGACTCGACAAAACGACATGACTCAAACTGTCATAGCACGATTCTAAACTGGACTCGGTGTGACTAAACCCGTGATTGGACTAACATAGCCCATAGGTTCGGATGAAACGCCCTAAATGGCCTAGCTTGGACGTTTCTGTGGACTATCCTAGACCAAAAGGTCGACCAACATGACTCAAAGCCCAAGAGGTGAGCTTGGGTGACCCAACAAGGTCGTGTTCTAGACTCTTAGAACGAAACACACCCGGCCTAACACGGCCATGACCCGGACACGACTCGACGCATTTCATGCTTGGTTGAGGTTCGAGAAACATTTTGGATTGATTTTGAAAAACGAATGATCGATTTGAAAATGAGATTTGAAATGGGCAAGATGCGCTATAAAAGCTTGTTTTGGGCCGAAATTCTAGTCCTATTTGGGCAGCATTCCGCGTTTTGAAAATCATGCTAGGTTTGAAAGTAAGTTGTTCAAAAGTTCGGTTTTGAAAAGGACTTGGAATTTTCGAAAAAAGGACTCGGGAAAACACATTGCACATTGTCATTCTCATGTTATAAGGATGTATGCTCCTAGACATCTCTAAGTCTCGGCAAGTCTTCTATAAGAAGGTCTATGCCCTCCATCCTTTTGCGGTCTAATAGAGCGAGGTGTCTTAAGGTAAAGTACCTAGAAGATCGTCCCCACCCTCAAGAACCACGCGAGGCGAAGTGGAAGCGAGCAATGTGCGCTTCCCCGGGCATAGTGGGACGTCGCCCCCACGCATCACGAAGAAACGCTGGGACGGCCCGGGCAAGTCCTTAAGGGTTTATGCATGAATCGTAGCACTATGAGTAATGTTTTACTTTCCAACACTTTCTTTTCAAGTTTCACCTCGGAGGAAAAGACCCTAGAAATAAAGTGTAACTAGTCCTCTTTTCCCAATGAGTCGCCAAATCAGGACAAGGCCCTCGGGAACTGCGTCCGCGGGATCCACACTAGGCATAATCGACTCGAGGTTCTTTCGAATCGAATTAAGAGATATTAGAGTCGCCACCAAGTTTTTTGGGAACTTGGAACCGTTCAAGTCAACTTTACACCTTTCATCGAAAAGCATAAAGCCCATCGACTACGAGTGATTAAAGATAAAGACTTGTACCTTATATCACTCGATTTGAATGACTCTCGTAATCCAATGGTATTTAGACGGATCCACAAACCATAGATCTTGAGTAAGGGGTGAGGGTACGTGTTGGGAAGCCCATAAGGACACCCAACCCCGCCCGTCAATAACGGCCTCTACTAAGTCAAGTGTCGGATTTCAAACAAGGTCATAGCTACTACGATGTATGATATGCAAACGTTGTTTTAACCCTATCATGTGACAACAATTTCTATGTCGTTTTAGATGCAATTAAACTAACTTTGTCAAAGTTGTAATTTAGCATGTGGGTTGATTGATCTAGCAATATTCAAACGAAAGCAAACAAGGCTTAGGGGGAAAGGGGGAGCCGTTGGGATCTACCTATTACAAACCAGGCATTTCATGCCGACACAACAACAAATTAAAGATACAACTCGATCTAAATACAAAGCTATACACACGACGCAATACATGGCCGTTTGGCCTAGAAAACCGTGCACAAGGGGGGTGACTCACGGCCTACATGACACACGGCCTTGGGTCACTCCTCGTAATGCGTGCTTTCACTTAATCCCATCGAATTAGACATAGGGCTACGCACCAAAGCATGCATTAGCATAAACCGGGCCATGTTGCTTTAAACAACATGCGGTTTACTACGCTCCTACAAGCATTGGGGAACAACCGTCTAACCAAATAAGACTAAGGTTTTTTTGAAGAGGTTTTGACCCGTAAAAAAGAAAACTAACTCGAAAGATTACAACTCGATAAACAAACTATAAATTACAAGCTACAAAACAACAAAGAACAAATGATAAACAAGGAAAGAGAAACGAAATAAGAAAGACAAAACACACGGCCAACTCACGGCCCAAACCAACGGCCACCCTCACGGCCAAGACAAGGCCAACCTAGTTCCTAAGTTAGGTTCATTAGTTAGATCGAATGATTGCAAAACGGATTAGAAAACGAGTTAGAAAACGAGTTATAAAACAAATTGATCGATTGAGAAGAAACGCGCAAGTGTGTTATTCTACACGGCCTAAGGGTCCAATTAGGTCAGATATCGTAAGATTAATGCTTACTCGTCGAGTGTTAATAGGAAGGTGCTAATCACGCACTCCTATGCTAGCGAGAAATCAAGTGATGAGAAAGATGCGTTCGATTATTTACAGAATTGTTAGTTGATTTTTAAAGCTATGTCGATGTACCCTAATGTGTCTAATTAGGTTATTAAATTAATTTAATGTCATCTAAATACGTCATAGGTTAACAATCAGAGGTTAAACTAACATACAACGGGTCTTAGGGTATGTCGATTTGGCCGAAACAATAAGGGGGTCGAAAGCGAAGAGCGAAGTTAGACAACTCGTTTTATTTATGCCCTACCTTGAACACGAGGATATGTAAATGAGACGGGGGTGTACGACCGACTGAAGTAGCGGTTTATTTTCCCATCTCAAGTCAACGCGGGTGTTCATGGTGGTACTTTAACTCATACTCGGACTAAACTAGTTTCATAATTAGTTAGAACAATCGATACACAAAACGAAAAAACAAACAAAAACAAGACAATAAAAAAAGGCATAAAACAAACGAAATAAAAGGGAAAAGAAGAGGATTTGATGCACCCTCAACCTACATGTATCGTTGACACCGTCTTGGGTCGTAATCGATGGTAGATTTTATCTCGAGAGGCCGTCGTCGACGAAGAGCAAAGCAAACACGCGTTTTTGAAACTTTCGGACAGCGATTTTCAAACGATGATATCTCCCTCGTTTCACGACGAAAATTCGATTTGAAAGATGTTTTGAAAACTAGAAAGAGAGGAGAACAGGAATCTTAAAGCAACCCCTGCTCGTTTTGGGTTAATAAGCACGAAAAACGAGCACAAACAGAACTGGACAGACAAGAATAAATCCAAAACAGAGTGTACAACACTCTGTTTTTCGAGGGATTTCGTGTACTCTCAAGGGCAATTTGGCTCGTAAATCTTTATCTAATGTGTAGATGGATATTATGTGGTTAATTAGGAGCAAGAAAATCGAGTTTTGATGGGGGAACGAGTTGCTTTTCGAGGAGGACACACAAACAGTTTCAGTTTGTGTGTCGGTTTTGTTTAGGGTTTTTGGGAGGCAATTAGGGTTTGTTTCTGAGGTTTAAAGCTTGTGGGTGATGGTAGGATGTATGGAGAACTTAGCGGAATGAATGTATGGTGAAGGGGTGGTATTTATAAGGAGTTAAAATAGGTTAAAAGAGAGGGAGGGGCAATCGGGCTTCATCCCGTATGGCTGTTGTCCAGCCGTTTTTGTGAGGGTTTGAGGGGGGTTTTCTTGGTGATTAAGCTAGGATAATATGGGTAGGATACTAGGGTATGGGTTAGGGTTGATGGGTACGGGTCTTGGTAGTATTTGGAGCGGGTTTGGGCTCGGGATTGAGCCAAAAACAGGGGGTCGCTCGGTTTAGTGCGGGTCATTTGGGGCTGTTTTTGGACGAGAATTTGGGCCGTGGTTAGGGGGTTCGAACAAGGGTGGATGGGTAGAGGCTTGGGTTGGTTAGTGTACTCGAGATTCGTGCCAATTCGTAAAGGAAACGGGCTCAAAAACCGAGCTAAAAACGAGCTCAAAAAAACATATTTAAAAACGAGTTTTCTTCGCTTTTAAAATCGATTTTTCAAATCAATTAACCCATTAAAATAAATGACTTTTCAAATCAAATATACTCATAAAATGATTTTTCAAATCAATTATTTATTTTATTTTCAATAAAATAAACTTGGGAAAATAAATTCAAAATAAAATAAAATAAATTGAATTTACCTAAAAAACCATAATTTAAATATCATTTAAATTAATAAAAAGAACTCACTAGAAAAAACATTAATTTAAATATCATTTAAAATAATAAAATGAATTCACTAAAAAAACATTAATTTAAATATCATTTAAATTAATAAAATACTTCATCGACGACGCCCATTCTACATCGTAAAACGAACCCAAATAAATGACAGTGACAACTAAAGAATACATGTGTCCTATCATCATCGGGTGTTTGTCGGGTTCTCTATAAATTCCAATATCGACGGATACGGGTATCTACAATAACTATGTTGACAAATGGAGGGAGAGTTCAAAAACAAGGAAAATAAGTTATAAATTGAAGTTTTAAAGGAATTTTAGCAAAAAATTTCAAAAGGGAGTAATTTTTAAAATGTGGATTTCAAAAAGGAGTAAAATATAATTAATTCTACTATATCTTAAATTTTATTTGTCATACTAACTGAACAGTTAACTGAAACCTAAAAATGTAGCTTAAAAGGTAACTGAAAAGTAAGAGAAGATAATTTAATTGATTAAGCCAAAAATGTTTGGCAAACTAACCGAAAGGTAGCTGTTTTTTTGGTAAAATGATATCAAAGGACATAATAAGTTCTCTGTATTCAATATTATAAATTGAATGAATAAAAAAACAGGTAACTTATTTCTCACATGCTCCTCTTATTTTGGTAAATAATTTATCTATCAAATAATTACAAAAAATTAAGATAAATCAATTATTGCTCAAAAGCTAATTTCTTTGAAATAAAGCCTAAATATGAGATTTTTCATGATCTCTCGACCTTACCTCATATCTAATTAATTACTTCTTGATTATTTTTTTTTTTTTGCCAATATTTACTTATTTTGACCCTATTGTTAGTAGTTGATCTCAAGTTCCATTTTTAATGTTATAATCTCCATTATAGCTATTGGTTCAGAATAAATATTAGCAATTAGGCATTGTAATGATACCGTCGTCAGGTACCAAAAATAACACCTAGATACACTAACAGAAGCTAGCAGTAAGTAGGGTCGATCTCCACAGGGAGATGGGAAAATGTCAGCTTTAACTAAGTCCGCCAAGGTAACCAATTTCTGGGGGTTTGAATTGTTTTTTCTAATCTAATGAGATTAAGAAAGAGAGGTAAGACAAAGGAATAAAGATTAAGCAAATAGAGAGAGAATAGCTAAGACAGTCGGTTCACCATGATTATTCAGTCAAGCAATCTAGGTCTTAGGTCAATGCAAATTCAGTCTATGGGGCAGTGAATATCTCCTTCCGGTCTCAATTCGCCCTAAAGCACAAATAGCTTAGCTTCCGCCCTCACTACGTGCCCTAATGTTCGCTACAAGTCTCACCCTTTCCAATCTTCCAATCTAGGTCAAGGTTTACTGCGATTTGATGACTAATTGCGTCGACTCAATTAGACAGAAACAATTAGATGTAGCGATTAACAACATAAACTACACAAGCATTAAACCTAATAATTCGATTTACAATTCCTTCATAATCATGGATTCCCTAAGTCTTAGCAAGAGAAATTAGTTATGCATTATTATTGAATTAACAACAATCATACATAAACAAGAGAAATTAAACATCGTAATAATGCAACGAAGAGATTGAAATAAAGCAATGGTAAATAAAGAAAGAGAAGAAATAAAGAACAATAAAGGAATTAGGATTAAGAAATAAAAGAGAGTAGTGATACCGATTACAAGATTCAAATCCGAGCAATAGTCTAGAGTAAGAGAGTGTAGAGAGGAAGAGAGAGTATCGTAGTCTCAGAGATGAAGTAGTCGTAACACGCAATACTTAACCTAATATAAATCCTAATTACAAAGCCCAACACGGAATAAGGCAAAAACACGATTACAGGATGAAACCTCTCGATCGAGTGGAATTAAACCACTCAATCGAGGACATGATCAGCAATTCCTCTCGATCAAATAGAAAAACCGTTCGATCGAGGACTTCCTATATCAGCCAGAGTATGAAAACAACTCGATCGAGTGAATCTTCAAAGGATAAAGCATTCGATCGACTTAAAAGTGATCGATCGAGCTATATTAGCACGTAAGACACCTTGACACCTTCCGAAATCAGCTCATGCGTCTTTTAAGTGATAGATTTCAAGCTCCAATTCCTTATTCTCCATAAATGCATGCAAATGAGACAAGTTTAGGCTCGATTTATCTTCTTTCTGGTCCGTACCTGCAATTTACACAAGACAAACCAAAGTAGACTATTCGGGGGTATTTGTAGCTAGAGGCTACATAAATAGTACAGAAATACGTGTAAAAATTAGGTAAAAACCCTATATAAAATACACGCATCATGTAACACAAGGTACATATATACTGCAAAATCACGAGGAATAGAATAAATAAGCAATTGATTGAAAATAAATGTTAGCTTTCTACATAAGAATAAAAATTATTGTTAATTCTACAATAAGAAAAAAGCAAATTAGTTTGATAAAAAAGGAAAATCTATCACAAGTGCCCAACTATATCGCATTTGTCTTAGATGTAGCGAATATAAATAAAGTTTTAGACTCAAACTGAATTTTAAATCGTGCCAACCATGGGTGTTATATATGGGGAAAATAATATCGGAATTATTTGAGAAAGTTATAGAATAGACGGAGTATATGACATTTAAATGGAACGAAACTATTTTAAGATCTCCCAAAGTTGAAGCGGTTATGGTTTTGAAATTTTTTACTTGCGACAAGTAGGGGCATGTAATTTTTCTATTAAATACGGGTATGAGAAGTGTCTTATCCCCCATTTGGCATCCTTACTTTTAGGCGTCGCTTTTGTTTTCATTATGCGAGATTTGGTCGGTGTTTTAGTTGGTTTAGACTTTGGGAGTAAGATTCATTATCTTTTAGGAATTTCACACTAAATGTATTTCATCCTCTTCGCAATGATCTTCCGTATTGCTTCTACACAATTATTAATGCGGAAGTTTGATCATAATTTTCGACGTATTAATGGTCAAAGTTATAAAAGTTTGACCTCTAAGAAGCAAGGCGGAAGAGTTTAAGAAGGGGAGAGAGTATACATGATGAATGTTTTTTTAATATAACTCATAATAGTATGCTCTACCAAGTGTGGTATGTCGGTTACGTTGTAGAGGAAGATTAACTCCGTAAGAGAATTATCTAACAGGACATGTCTTATTATCAATCGCCTCGGAAAATTCATAGTAGAAGGGAAGATAATTAAGGGTTCCAAAGTCGACAAAAGGTACTGAACCCGAGGATAGTAATGACTTCCTCAAATACAAAGATTCTTTTCGTTTTTAAGCAGAGACAATATACGTTGAGCCCATGCTACGTAGACCTGACAAATAGATCAGGTCGTGTCGGGTTGAGGTGTCATATTTAAATGGATCACGAACTCTTTTACCCAAACCCAACCCAATTAAATCTCGTGTCGTGTTCGTGTCGATCCAGTTACATTAATAGGTCATCAAACCTCAACCCTAACCCGTTAATTTCGTGTCGTGTTTTCGTGTCATGTCATATTTGGAAAGTGTAAGTATATTTATGTGAGGATCAAGAAAATTTGGGATTAATTTAGTAAATAGGTTATTCGTGTCGGGTTCATGTGTAGAGTGCTCAATCCAAACTTACCCAATTAAATCTCTAGTCATGTCCTTGTCGACAAACTTACATAAATGGGTCGTTAAATGTCAACCCAAACCCGTAAATTTCGTGTCGGATTCTTGTCGTATTTTCGTGTCGTGTCATTGTTTGTCGGCTCTAATACTGCGCTATAACAATAAACACGAGTTAGGGACAGTCACTAAATCATGTTGAAATTTACCTGCCGAATCCAATTTTTATTAATGGCCAGCTTTATGTAGTTTTAAGAACAACGTTATCCGAGAGATTAAGGTTCTACATCGATGATAGAGACCAAATGTATCAAGGCCACAAGAAGGACATTGTTTACAAAGAAGTTTTCATGATTTACCAAAATTAAGATGTCGTATTATATATTTTGCATGGAGTTTTTAAGGATAAGTAGTCAAAGACTATTTCGGTAAAAAAATAGATGGTGCTAAGACAATAAGAACGGTAACTCCATTATTCAACTATATCTCTAAATGTTAGTATACAACGCTTTCGTTGCTTTTTTGTTATAAGAACTGATGATTAATCTGTCCTCATCTAAATCAACTGATGAAAATTTTGTTTGCTTCCATTGTTAGCATAATTTGACTTTTTGTTAAATTTAATAGTTTTCTATTACTAGACCATGTTAACGTAAAACAACGTTTTCAGGGGTGCAATAAAATATATACTATTAACTGACATTACTATACTAACTTGGTAACTGATGTGATCATTATTTGCGCACATTTAGTCCCCTAATTGAGCCTATTTTGCACACTATTATAACATTCTATGTCCATTTTATCCGTCAAAATCTTCCTATTTGCTTTTCTAGCGCATTTCGTATGTTTTGTAGAAAAGGAGATAATAAGGCGGAAATGTAATACTCCGTATTTATGAGTCTTGGGGTACTCTATCGAGTAGGCCTTACTCTGTCGAGTAAGGGAGTTTTGCGAAATGAAATAGTTTCTGACCTGTTGGGTACTCGATCGAGTAACTACGATACTCGATCGAGTAGGGGGCTACTCGATCGAGTAGCCGGTTTACGGGGGTTGTTTTCTCGGGTTTTGTTAATTATGCGATTAAGTATATAATCTTTTCGTCATTCATTCTAATTACTTTTCTAAAACCTAAATCACTGTGAGAAGAGAAACAAACTACGTTCATCACCTTAATCGCATTCTTAACAAATCCCGGAGCTTGGAAGGTCGGATTTCACTTGTCTTTACACCGTTGTAATCCTTGCGTCGAGGGTAAGACCTTTATACCGTTTTTATTGTATTTCGTCAAAGTTAGTTAAACCCTAATTTTGGGAATTGGGGGTTTTGTTGTGTTATGTGCATAGTAGTAATTATGTGCTTGTATCATTAGGAGGAGGATTCGTAGAGGAACCTTTTTACTTGGTTTGTGAGATCGTCGACAATTGTGCTTTCCGGTAGGGTTTCCCTACTCGGTTACTTACATGTGGTGTGGTGTTGTCTTGTAATTAG
The DNA here is from genome assembly GCF_048544455.1 of Silene latifolia. Lineage (NCBI taxonomy): Eukaryota > Viridiplantae > Streptophyta > Magnoliopsida > Caryophyllales > Caryophyllaceae > Silene > Silene latifolia. The sequence continues at coordinate 175,160,093 of NC_133538.1, forward strand.
TATAATTGGTTGATTCAGACGATGTAGTGATTGTATTGTGATTGTTTGTCTGTGGTTCTCGAGATGCGTTCTCGGCTTAGTGGAGTCACTTGCGGGAGTGGCTTCACGCCCTAGTTTCTCCCTTCGTGGAACCCGCCACGGAAGGGGATGTGCACATTGATGGGACAGGGTTATCGCTCGGTATGATGAGCGGGGCTTAGGTGGGAACGGCAGCTGCGGTCCCCCATCGCGTGGTCTGTCCAAAGTGACGATCGGAGACGGAGATGGAGTGGAGTGCTTGATCGTGTGTGATTGTTTGAGTTGTGTTAGTTCTTGTATTGTTAATTATACCTCTTGTGTAAATAGTATCGACCCCAGGTGAATGTTTTGAAAACCTGCGGTGATCCATTCGGGATGGTGAGCAGATATTGAGCAGGTATGACATGAGTCTTTGGGATAGCCGGGATTGCCACGATCGGATGATAGAAGTCTTCCACCGTAGTTTAGCGGTTTTTACATACATTTCGATTAGTTCAAGAGATGTACCGTTTTGAGAACATGTATTAGTATTTGGTTTGGTTTTGGATTGTAACCTTTCGCTAAAGTATTACTATTTAAATATCGTTTCATTATTGTTTATTTGATTATCATTGCCTCGGAGTAGCAGATGGTAACGTCCTTATACCCGAGTGGTCCTGGTAAGGCACTTGGAGTATGGGGGTGTTACAAAATGGTATCAGAGCGACGATCCTGAAACCTGTAACCAATGAACCCAATGAATATAGGGAGTTAATTAAAATGAACCCGGGGTAAAGGTTGTAGGAGCTAATGCAAAGGCTTGGGAGACGTCCTAAAATCGCGACCTCGCCCTACAATTTTGAACCGGTCACATGGGGGGAATATATGTTGCGTCATATGTGTTGTTTGTTCGCTGGTGTGTGGATGTGATGAGGTGTGTTGTAAATGTGGGATGTTTGAAGTAGAAGTTGAGAATATGAATGAAATTGAAGAGATATATATATATATAGAACTGTGTTGGAATGAGGAGCATGTTGAGTGATTACTATGTGGCATTAATAACATGATATAATTGTTTGTTAATCGCATGAGCAGTTGAGTAGCATAGTATGCATAATTAAGAAATGATATCGTGTTGATAAGTTGTATTACATGATAGAATATGTTATAACATGCGGGTAGCATGTTCGAGTTAGCATGACTCGATCGAGTGGGACTGACTCGATCGGGTGGGTTTTTGACGTTTTTGCGACCAGAATCGAGTTTTAGGGTACTCGATCGAGTAACTAGGGGTACTCGATCGAGTAGGGGGTCTCGGTCGAGTATGTTAGAGGTCGAAGGTCCGTTATGTTCGGAGTCGAGGTACTCGATCGAGTATGGGAGGCACTCGATCGAGTAACCTCTTACTCGATCGAGTAGGTTGGGACACTCGATCGAGTAGCACCTGGGTAGCCTGTTTTCGTGTTTTGAGGTTTAGTACATGTGTTTATGTCTACCCTTTCTTATATATAGCTTCAAGATGCCGCCTAAGAGAAACGCTTACTATGCGAGAGCTGAGTCCATGAATACGGATGATATTGTTAAGATGTTGGAGCACCAGGGATGCTCTTACGAGGCCTTAAAGAAAGTGAATAAGGATAAGGAGGTTGATCACTCTAAGATCAGCCTTTACATAGCTAGGTTCAACCCAAAGGAGTACAAAGGAACCGGGAACCAAACCTTCTTGACAACTGGCATCGTGAGATGGAGAATATACTAGACCTGGTTCATTGTCCCGATGAGATGAGGGTAGAGCAAGCTGCGTTCTACCCGAGAGAGGCAAAATGGTGAGTGGTGGGATAAGGTGAAAGTGAGTGCCAGAGAGATGTATGCTAACCAAGGCTTACCTGCGATACCTTGGGATGAGTTCCGTAGGGCTATGAGAAAAGAGTTTGTGCCAAAGCATGTGAGAAGCAAGGCGAGGGAGGAGTTCGACGGGTTCAAGATGACATCGACATGTCCGTGGCTGAGTACTATAAGCGGTTTAACGAGAAGTCTAGGTATGCGAGGACATGGGATTGAGTGATGAGAATCGCGCCGAGGTTTGAGAGGGGTTGACCCCTAGGATCATGGATAAGCTACTGTAGGAGTCCTTGCGATGTTAAGGACGCTTATGAGAGAGCCTGGGAGGGCTGAGAGGTTAGTGGAAATGGCTCGGAGAGGTCCGTGTTGAGAAAAGAAAGGCAGAGAGTGAGGGTGGTGGCCAATCTAGTCATAAGAAAGGCAACCACAATCAAGCTAAGGGGTTTTCTCATTGGGTCGGGGTTTAGTCTTTGGGCTTCCTTCGGGCGTGGCCGTGGGGGTAGCAATAACTGGGGTATGACTTGCTTTGGTTGTGGCGGTGTCGGCCACAAGAGACATGAGTGCACGAGTGTACCCGAGCTTTTCGGGGGACGAGTCGGGAAGTTATTCTCGGGGACCGGCACGAGTTATGCGAGCAACGACCAAGTGGGTCATGGTCTAACCGGGAGCCGAGCTATCGTAGTGGAGGTAACCGCAACGGCGGTAATTCTTATCGAAACCAGCTACGAACAATAACAATCGGGGTCGGGTGCTAAGCGGCCACATCACCAAGATCTTGTCCGGGAGGTGGACAAGACCGATGGAAAGTCATTTCATGATGGACAAGAAAGCGGTGAGGAGGATGCACATGTTATCACTGGTACCTTTCTTGTTAACGGTATTCATACCTTTGTTTTGTTTGATTCGGGGGCTTCCCAGTCGTTTGTATCGTCGAGTCATGTTAAAAAGTTGGGTTTGAGAGTTTACGAGTCTTTAAGTGAGAAAGTTTTTATACCTTCGGGAGAGTCTGTATCTTGTAGAAGGTTGTTTAGGGATGTGTCTATGATAGTTGGGCAAGTCGACCTACCTGTAGACTTGCTAGAGTTTCCTTTTAACGGTTTTGAGATGATAGTTGGGATGGATTGGCTGGGAAAGTATAAAGCTAAGATAGACTGTCATCAAAAGAAAGTGTCTTTGAGAGGGCCTAAGGGTGTTAGTGTGTCTTATCGTGGGTTTTTAGTCAAACCCAAAGTTAAGTTAATTGCAGCTATCACGTTGAAGTCCTATCTGAGGAAGGGATGTCCTTTGATTTTGTGCCATGTGAGAGATGACCGGATAGAGAGTCCGAAAGTTGACGAGATACCAGTGGTGGGAGAGTTTGCCGATGTTTTCCCTGACGAGATTCCGGGGTTGCCACCGAAGAGGGAGATAGACTTCACCGTTGAGTTGAAACCGAGGACGGGGCCAATTTCTAAGGCACCGTACCGGATGAGTCCTAAAGAGATGGAGGAGCTCAGGAAGCAGTTAGATGATCTGATAGAGAAGGGATACATTAGACCTAGTGTATCGCCGTGGGGAGCACCAGTTCTGTTCGTGAAGAAGAAGGATGGGAGTTTGAGGTTATGCATAGATTACAGAGAGCTGAACCGAGTGACGGTGAAGAACAAGTATCCTTTACCAAGCATAGATGACCTGTTTGATCAGTTGAGTGGTGCATCAGTCTTTTCCAAGATTGATTTGAGGTCGGGGTACCATCAGGTGAAGATTAGAGAGGTGGACATACCAAAGACGGCTGTCACGTCGAGGTATGGTCACTATGAGTATGTGGTGATGCCGTTTGGATTATCTAATGCATCGGCCGTGTTTATGGATTTGATGAACAGAATCTTCAGACAGGTTTTGGACAAGTTCGTGGTGGTATTCATCGACGACATCTTAGTCTACTCTAAGACTAAGGAAGAGCATGAGGAGCATCTGAGGATCGTGTTGCAGACGTTGAGGGACCATGAGTTGTATGCTAAACTGTCCAAGTGTGAGTTCTGGTTGGAGAAAGTTGCTTTTCTGGGGCATGTGATCTCTAAGGAGGGAGTAGGCTGTGGATCCTAAAAAGATTGAGGCAGTGACAAAGTGGGAAGCACCAAAGAATGTCGCTGAGATTAGGAGTTTCTTGGGTTTAGCTGGATACTACAGACGGTTCGTGAAAGATTTCTCCAAGATAGCTAGACCTATGACATCTTTGATGAGGAAAGAGAATAGGTTCCGTTGGGATGAGAGTTGTGAGAAAGCGTTCCAGACATTAAAGGAGCGTTTGACCACAGCTCCTATCTTAGCATTGCCTGAAGGGATCGAGAACTTTGAGGTTTATACAGATGCCTCAAAGAATGGGTTGGGATGTGTGTTGATGCAGAACGGTAAGGTGATTGCCTATGCTTCTAGGCAATTGAAGCCGTATGAGGAGAACTACCCTACACATGATCTGGAGTTGGGTGCGGTGGTGTTTGCTCTCAAGATTTGGAGACATTACCTTTATGGGGCGACCTTTAAGGTATTTTCTGATCATAAGAGTCTCAAGTACATCTTCACTCAAAAGGAGTTGAACATGAGACAGAGGAGGTGGATGGAGCTGATTGGCGATTATGACATGGATATTATCTACCATGAAGGGAAAGCCAATGTCGTTGCAGATGCTTTGAGTAGGAAGAGTGTACACTCCCTGTGTACAGCTCTATCTTTGATGAGGTTGAGAGATGAGGTGGGGAAGTTTGGGGTACATATGATTCAGAGAGGAGATGTTGTAGGAGATTTGACAGTGCAGCCTGATCTTTATGATGATATTCGAGGTAAACAAGCTTTAGATCCTAAGATGGTTGAGTGGAGAGCTGGAGTAGAGAAAGGGACAGTGTCCCGATTTTCTATTCACACAGATGGTAGTTTGAGATTTGATGGTAGGTGGTGTGTCCCTAATGATGAGGAGCTGAAAAAGACAATCATGACAGAGGCACATTGTACACCATATTCAGTACATCCAGGCGGAGACAAGCTATATAAGGATTTGAAGAACACGTTTTGGTGGCCTGGGATGAAGAAGGAAACAGCTGAGTTTGTGGCCCGTTGTTTGACATGCCAGAGAGTTAAAGGGGAACAGCGACGACCACAAGGTAAGATTCAGTCTTTGGAGGTACCTGAGTGGAAGTGGGAATCCATTTCTATGGATTTTATCGTGGGTTTACCGAAGAGTCAACAAGGTAATAACATGATATGGGTGATAGTGGATCGACCGACCAAGTCGCTCACTTTGTTCAATGAAAGATACATGGACTAAAGCACAATTGGCTATGGCTTATCGAAAGAATGTGCTTAAGTTACATGGAGTCCCTAAGGACATAGTGTCCGACGGAGATGCGAGGTTTATATCACGGTTACGAAAGAGTTGCGGAATCCTTGGGTACAACTTTGAAGATGAGTACAGCTTTTCATCCTGCGACAGACGGTCGACGAGAGAACAATCAAAACTCTTGAGGATATGTTACAAGCTTGTGTGATGGACTTTGGTGGTAGCCGGGAACAGAGGTTGGATTTGATAGAGTTTTCTTACAACAACAGCAACCACACTAGTATAGGCATGGCACCGTTTGAGGCGTTATATGGGAGGAGATGCGGGGAGTCCGATTTGTTGGGACGACAGTCTTTGAGGCGTAGTTCTAGGACCAGAGATGGTACATGAGATGGTTGAACAGTTAAGATGATCAAGGAACGCATGAGAGCAGCTCGGGATCGACAAAAGAGTTATGCAGATCTACATCGCCGGGATATAGAGTTTCGGGTTGGGGATAAGGTTCTTCCAGGTGTCTCCTATGCGTGGGGTTATGAGATTTGGGAAGAAAGGCAAGCCGAGTCAGAAGTTCATCGGTCCTTATGAGATCTTAGAGCGAGTTGGGGAGGTTGCTTACCGTCCGGCTTTACCTGCTTTGCTTTAGAGAGTGTGCATAATGTGTTTCATGTATCGCAACTGCGGAAGTATGTGAGTGACCCGTCACATGTGTTAGAGGCAGAGAGCATAGAACTAGATGAGTCTTTATCATATCTTGAGGTACCTAAGCAGATCCTTGACCGGAAGGTTAGGAAGACTAGGAGTGGTGAGACAGTGTTGCTTAAGATCCTTTGGTCTAACCACGAGACAGAGGAAGCTACATGGGAAGCAGAGGAGGTCATGAGAGAACGCTACCCTTTCCTTTTGATCAGGTATGTTTGGTTACGAGGACGTAACCTTGTTTCTTTTAGGGGGTAGGAGATGATCGCAAAGAGTTTTTAAGAGTTTTTATACCCTTTTACGTTGTGTCGGTATAGTTGTTGTCGTTGAGTCGGGTTGAGTTTGAGTTAGTAACAAGTTTTTATATTGAGTTTGCTTGGTGTTGAGTCGGGAGTGTGGTAGTGTGAGTCTTTGTTTTGTGTTGGTTTGAACTTCGGGGACGAAGTTCTTTTTAAGGAGGAAGACCGTAATACTCCGTATTTATGAGTCTTGGGGTACTCTATCGAGTAGGCCTTACTCGTCGAGTAAGGAGTTTTGCGAAATGAAATTGTTTCGACTGTTGGGTACTCGATCGAGTAACTACGATACTCGATCGAGTAGGGGGTACTCGATCGAGTACACTGGCTACTCGATCGAGTAGCCGGTTTACGAGGGTTGTTTTCTCGGGTTTTGTTAATTATGCGATTAAGTATATAATCTTTTCGTCATTCATTCTAATTACTTTTCTAAAACCTAAATCACTGTGAGAAGAGAAACAAACTACGTTCATCACCTTAATCGCATTCTTAACAAATCCCGGAGCTTGGAAGGTCGGATTTCACTTGTCTTTACACCGTTGTAATCCTTGCGTCGAGGGTAAGACCTTTATACCGTTTTTATTGTATTTCGTCAAAGTTAGTTAAACCCTAATTTTGGGAATTGGGGGTTTTGTTGTGTTATGTGCATAGTAGTAATTATGTGCTTGTATCATTAGGAGGAGGATTCGTAGAGGAACCTTTTTACTTGGTGTGAGATCGTCGACAATTATGCTTTCCGGTAGGGTTTCCCTACTCGCATTACTTACATGTGGTGTGGTGTTGTCTTTGTAATTAGTATAATTGGTTGATTCAGACGATGTAGTGATTGTATTGTGATTGTTTGTCTATGGTTCTCGAGATGCGTTCTCGGCTGAGTGGAGTCACTTGCGGGAGTGGCTTCACGCCCTAGTTTCGCCCTTCGTGGAACCCGCCACGGAAGGGGATGTGCACATTAATGGGACAGGGTTATCGCTCGGTATGATGAGCGGGGCTTAGGTGGGAACGGCTGCGGTCCCCCATTTGGCGGTAGTCCGGTGGACGATCGGAGACGGAGATGGAGTGGAGTGCTTGATCGTGTGTGATTGTTTGAGTTGTGTTAGTTCTTTATTGTTAATTATACCTCTTGTGTAAATAGTCTCGACCCGGTGAATGTTTTGAAAACTGCGGTGATCCATTCGGGGATGGTGAGCAGATATTGAGCGGTATGACATGAGTACTTTGGATAGCTGGGATTGCCACGATCGGATGATAGAAGTCTTCCGCGTAGTTTAGCGTTTTTACATACATTTCAGTTAGTTCAGTAGACAGCCGTTTTGAGAACATGTATTAGTATTTGGTTTGGTTTTTGGATTGTAACCTTTCGCTAAAGTATTACTATTTAAATATCGTTTCATTATTGTTTATTTAATTATCATTGCCTCGGGTAACCGAGATGGTAACGTCCTTATACCTGAGTGGTCCTGGTAAGGCACTTGGAGTATGGGGGTGTTACAGGAAATTCCCGCCTTTCGTGCATATTTGGAAGCTTATTGATGATATTAGATGGACTAGTATGAAGAGGAAGTAAGAATGATGACCAAAGATATAGGAATAAAGTGTATATAGAAGGATCAAAGGGTTAAAAGTAAGAATGACGAGAGGGAAGGAATTACAAGAAGAAATCGCTCGAAAACCGAACCAAGGGTTGCTCCTTTGGCTCTGAAAATATGCTATATGGAACGGCGTCGAAAAAACAAGTGATCTAGGCTTTTGAATCACTCCAATAGGAGTCCGGATGAGAAAATGACGTCCGTTTTACAATCCGAGCTCAAACAAAGAAGTTGTTCGCCAATCCGCGCGTCCCGAGACAGAAGACGCCCGTCTTCCCCACAAGACGCCCGTCTTCCCCACAAGACGCCCGGGCAGAACCTCCAGAAGACGCCCGTCTTCCCCACAAGACGCCCGGGCAGAAATCACCAAATCCGCCCGTCCCGTGCTAAAGACGCCCGGATTCCCAGGCAGACCCATTTCGTCTTCTTCAAGCTTCAAGGAAGGATGCACATCTTTTTCTAGAGACTGAAGTCTCCCTAGAGACCGGAGTCTTTCCAAAAAGACCGGCGTTTCCTCAACAAGGGACTTAGTCGTCATTTAAGCCCTTAGTTAACCCTAAATCTTACACCTAATCCCCACTATATATACCCCATTTGTAATAATCAAACCATCAAGTTTTCATTAGGTTAATTCAATCCTTCTTTAGATTAGATTAGGAGTAGATTAGAATAGATTACTCTTTAATCTTTCCACAAATTACACATTAATCTTTCCTCAATCATTGTTTTTTTTTGGTCTAAACCATCCGGTAATCCGAACCACATTGGGCCGATTAATCCGGATTTCGGGGCGTGTCCAAGGATTACGGTATTTAAACCCCTCCCAATCGCAGTTGTGGGGGATCGATCCGCAGACCTCCCTACCAAGCGCAGCCCCATGCTACCACTGCGCCAACCAACTATTATTGTTCAAGTTTATTATTGAGTAATTCAAGTTTATTACTTTTGGGTAATTGAAGATTATTGGGTTTATTGGGAGATTGACAACCTTCCATCAATCATCAAGTTCTTCTATTATTCTTTGCATTATTATTTTGGAATCTCCATAGGTATAATTCTCTTAATCCTTGTTTTAATTATTGTTAATCTTTCTTACTTGTTCATCATGTTTGGCTTTGTTAGTATGATTGACAACCTTATTAACATGTTAAACTTGATCATGAGTGAGTAGTTACTTAGCTAGGATTAATGGGTAATTAGGGGAAATAAACATGGGGAATGATTCATGCTTAATCTAATATGCTTCCATAATTAATTTTCTTGCTTGTTGTGATTTCAACTTATGCACATGTTATGTTTGATGAAATGCTAATGATGGGGCATATTCTGCACCGCTGACTCAGTCAACAATATTGAGCAAGGTCAAGGGTATCCACAGCAAAGTCAACGACTTAGACAGTCTAGCCGATGCATCCCATCGGCTGTCACTGGTCCCGGCGGACAACTAGCCAGCCGAGACCCAAATCCGCGTACTCATATCCAAGACCCTCGGCGAGCCTGCCACAGGTCCATCGGCCGAGGGTACAACGGTCTTTTCACCTTTTGTCACGTGGCCACCTGGCCACTACGTGACAAAAGGTGAATGCCTATAAATACTCCTCAACCTTCATTGAGGAAAGGATCCAAAAATTGACCTAATAACCACTATTCATCTGGTAATATCTTCCTTATCTCTCTACAATACACTCTTAGCCAAGTAACAACAACTTACCTCTCTAAGTTTGCGACTTGAGCGTCGGAGTGAGTACGCTCGGCCAAAGCCGAGCCCTCGCTTGTTCATCGTTTCAGAGACCGCAGAAGGATTCCAGCAAGGACATCATTCTACTAGCTACGAGTGGTATCAAACATCCGCTCGGAACTATACCCGAACAATTGGCGCCGTGTCGTGGGGAAGAGGACACTAGAAGCTAGTCACATTCATTCCCAAACAACAAAAACAAAAACACAAAAACCCACCCAAAAAGCTAAGATGTCGAAACAACAAGAGATAGTCGCAACCGACGAAGCCACATTCTACCAAGATGATACATTTCACCATTCTCGAGTAGTACAACCCTCCACCGTAGTAGTAGTCCAACCGGAATTCGGAATGCCGATAATACCGGACACGCCGCCCGCCAACCAACCAGTCACCATCATGGGACAGGTGGTTGACGTAGCAAAACTGAAGACACTCCTGGACCTAATTGGGAGTACACCAACTCACATAGGCACGCCGACACGAGCGGCGGAAGCCGTCCAGGAGACCGAGCCCTGAACGTGACTCCAAGAAACCTGAACGGAGCACTGGGAGAAGCAGACCCTACCAAGACACCGGAGGAGCCCAAAGTGGTCGTGGTAAACGTAAGTCCTTCTCGCACTCGGGAGAGGACATCGCCGCCGCAAAACCGACGAGGCACACCCCGGGGGAACCAGCGAAGCCCGACTCAGGAGAGCCGGAGAAGAAGCCCGAGTCGAAGGAGGAGTCCTTCCCGCTACGAGGAGAGAAGCCGGACCAGGAACACGAGGAGTCGGTCGCCGCGTGTCATCCGACACATAGTCAAGCAGCCTCTCAGTGATTATGTTCTAGAGACCGCCGTGCCACCCAAGCTGAAGTTACCAACGCTCACATACAAAGGAGATAGTGACCCAACCGACCACGCCGAGGCCTTTGAGTCTCACATGTCGGTATGGGAGCAGCCCGACGAGGTCTGGTGCCGGGTCTTCCCAACGACCCTACATGGATTGGCTCAGAGTTGGTACAAGGGGCTCCCCGGCGGCTCGATATACTGTTTCGCCGACCTAAAGGACGCTTTCTTGGCCCAGTACTCTTGTAACAAAAGGAGGGCCGTGGAGACATCGGACCTCCTAACTATCAAACAGGAGGAGGGCGAGTCTCTACGAGCCTACGTGAAAAGGTTCGACGGCAAGGTTCAACAGATTCGGGAGATCAACCCCGAACTAGCGGCGTTCGCACTAATGAAAGGCCTCCCGAAGGGAAACTTAAAAGACGAGCTCATCAAGCACGGGGGCCTGGGCCTGGACGCCGCAAGGAAGATGGCCGATCAGGCCATCAAGGTGGAAGATTACCACAAGACCTGGGTAGGCCCCAACGAGGCCGATCCCTCAAAGAAGAAAAGCCATCGGGATGACAGTCCGGATGAGAGACGCCGCGACACTAACAGGTCGCGGTCTGATGAGAAACGCCGTGACAAAAACAGGTCACGGTCCGATAGATCTGCCAAGAAGCAGGACTCGACGGGCGCCGGGGGGAATTCGGGGCTATTTTACCAAAGGCATTACCATGACAAAACCCCTCTGGTCGCATCGGCCGCCTGTGTTTTCGCCCGAGCGAGCGAGGCCGAAGTGGGAGCGGCCTCCCAAGCCAAAAGGAGACGGAGACGCGAACCAGTACTGCGAGTACCACGGTTGCGCCGGCCACCTCACTGACAACTGCCGGCACCTGAAGAATGCCATTGAAGAGCTAATCCGAAAGGGGTGCCTCGACAAGTATGTGGCCAAAGGCGGAAGACCGACGCCAATGCGGCAGGATAAGAAATCCGTTTTTCAACGGATAGGAGTTATCCACGTAGTCATCGGAGGTAACGAGAACGGTGGGTCGGCTCATGGGCACAAAAGGCACCTGAACGAGCTGTATCAGGCCATCAACTTTGTGCCCAACACAGCGACCCCCGCCTCCAGCATTCCCGATATGACTATTGGAGGGAAGGACTACGAAGGAGTCATCGCCCCTCACAAACCCACTCGTAGTCAACTTGGACGTAGCCAATCACCTGGTGAAGAGGTGTCGATTGACACGGCGCCTACACAAACATTATGTTTAGGGAGTGCTTTAACAGCCTCGGCCTTAGACTCAAGGATTTGAGCCCCTGCACCCATCCACTATACAGCTTCTCCGGGGCTGGCCTGGTACCCCTCGGTTCAATCAGGCTCCCGGTGATGTTCGGCGAGGGGAATGCGGCCAAAAATGTCTTAGCCGAGTTCGTCGTCATCAACGGCTCGTCCGCCTACAACGCCCTAATAGGCCGAGTTACTCTGAGCGATGCCGACGCAGTGATGTCCATCCGGGCCCTGACACTAATGTATGTCTCGGACCGGGGAAGCACATAAAACTCGTCTCCAAGGACGAGAAGGACGAGGTGGTCAACATCCAGATATCTGCCAGAGGATGCAACATGCAATCCCTCAAAGTGGCGAAGCAGTCGGAGAGTGGGAAAAGCTCGTCCTCACAACCAAAGGGCGACCTTATGGATGCAACCGACGGCGACGAGGGCGGAGCACCTCTAGTAAGGCATTAGGAAACTAATAGACCTTGTTTAGCGCCGGAGGTGCCCAAAACAGCTGTGGGCACCCCGACGCATGTTAATATCAAATGTAAAAGGAACCAAGTCTTTCATCGAAATGTTCATTTTTCAGGCTAGGCGCCATCATGAAGCCGACGCCGTCTCATACTGTCGATTGGATAAGAGCGGCGTTCGTTGTGAAAACGACGACGCCTGCTCACACTGTCGATTGGACAAGAGCGGCAGTCGTTATAAAGAATGAAGCCGACGCCGTCTCATACTGTCGATTGGATAAGAGCGGCGTTCGTTGTGAAAACGACGACGCCTTTGCTCACACTTGTCGATTGGACAAGAGCGGCGATCGTTATAAAGAATGAAGCCGACGCTCGTCTCATACTTTTGTCGATTGGATAAGAGCGGCGTTCGTTGTGAAAACGACGACGCCTTTGCTCACATTTGTCGATTGGACAAGAGCGGCAGTCGTTATAAAGAATGAAGCCGACGCCGTCTCATACTGTCGATTGGACAAGAGCGGTGGTCCCCATGAAGAAATGTAGTGCTGTGGCAGTCACCCCAAATAGTAGACGCTTCGGCAGTCACTTAAAGTGGTAGACGCCGCGTAACACACTATCCGGACGCCAGCTCATACTGTCATAGACAAGAGCGGTGGTCCCCATGAAGAAATGTAGTGCTGCGGCAGTCACCCCAAATAGTAGACGCTTGGCGATCACTTAAAGTGGTAGACGCCGCGTAACACACTATCCGGACGCCGACTCTTCATCGTCGTGCGACAAGAGCGGCGCCGCCATCGAAAGCGTGACACCGCGACGATCGCGGTCAGCACAGTTGGTAAAAGCGTTAAAAACAGTTGAGATGTACACTCTAAAAACCGCCTCGGCCAAGCCAAGGCGGGAACAAAAAGAGACGCTCAATTAACGACGTAGGAGGGCAACTCAGACAAAAACGAGAAAAAACCTCGGCCAAGCCGAGGGCAAAGTGGAAACACTGAGTACCATTGAAGCACTCAAAAGAAATAGAGTAAAGACCTCGGCATGCCGAAGGCAAAGGAAGCAAGTTCTTATTAATAATAAACAGGTTACAGATGAAAAGAATGCAGACGACGGCCGTCCCCATTGGGATAAGCCAAAACACAACCTATCAAAGTTGTACAAAATACAAGGAAAGAAAAGCAAAAACTACAAATTAAGTCATTTGAAGCGCCAAAAGATGGCAGAAGGAAGGAGCTTGACAATTGACCCCGAACAACAAACAGATCTGCTCAAACTTGTTCTCATCAGCAACCCGCGGTGTTAGTGAGGAGCTGAAGCTATCTGAGACACCGGGCAGCCCGCCTCCCTATGCCTGTCATTGCTCACCACCAGCAGCGGTAGCCGCACCCTCTTCAGTGGGCAACCCAGCAGCTTCCTTAGCAGCCTCAGCTTCGGCCTCGGCTTCATCAGCCGCCCTCATTCTGTCAGCTTCCTCATGGGCCGCCTTAGCCTTCTCAGCAAGAGCAGCCTTCTCCGCGGCAGCCTCCCTCTCAATCTTCGCCCTCACGGCCTCCTGGGCCTTCTCCACCATAGCTTTCTCCTTAGCCGCAAGCTTATCATCAAGCAGCTCGTTATATCTGTCCCACGGAAAGGAATCTTCAAGAGGGAAAAGCTCCTCGATCACTTCCCCAGCGCTCCTCGGCCGGATCCCGGAATCGGCGCACAGATTAGGGAGCATGACGGTTTGGAGCATCTCAATGTCCTCCTCCTTCGCTTGATGACGGCCTCTTTGCCCCGAATCGCCTTCGCTGGCCTTAAAAAGGTCCCCGGATTCATCCCTCTCGCTGGAGATAGAGGTCGGCACGCCCCGAACCTTCTCCAGCCAGACTTCGCAGCCTTCGATCCGGCCTCGGCCTTGGCTCTCTCAGCAAGGACCTCCCTTTCAGCGTCCTCCCTGGCTTTTCTCTCAGCCAAGAGCGCCTTCTCAGCATCTCCCCTAAGCGTCCGCTCATTGAGGAGATCCAGCTTTGCCGACACAGCCACCTGCTTAGTGACGTCACGCTCATGAACGGCGCGAGCCACGGCCTTCTCCTGCTCCTTAAGACGAGCACCGGTGGCCACGTGCCACCTTGCCAGCTCCCTAATTAGCTTCGTGCCTTCCTCTATAAGCCGGGAGACGGAAGCCTTCCGGATGAAGGGACGGTGGTAACAATTTGTCCACCAACCTGCGGATGGGAGACGGAAGCCTTCGGGATGAAGGGTTGACGGTGGCGCCTTGATCACCAACCTGCGCGCAGGTCCCCTTCACCTGCCGCCCAACGAGAGCGAGAAGCCATGGCCCGACCTACAAAATTTAATAGAAGCATTAGTATCGGCATGTATCGGCGTATCGATAGGTACCTAATGACCTGGCTAGATTTGAGCCACGGGATAGATAGGTACCTTGCCTGGCCTTCTTGGCCGAAGAAGGCACCTCCTCGCCGGCGAGAGGTCGTTTTCTTCCTCTTACGGATGAGAGGAGATCCCTCCGCATCAGAGTCCCCCTCAGAAGGAATATCAACAATCTCCACCTTCGTTGGGGGGGGAGTAGGAGATGGAATCGGGGTCAATGGCGTTTTTCGCGTCCGACGCACTACACCACTAACGACCCTCGCCTGAGCCTCCTCCACGCTCAAGCCCTTCAGCCGTTGTTCCATAAGGTCACTCACCGACTTCCTACGGTCGTGGGCTGGAGCCTTCGGATGCAAGTTATCAACGGTCCCATCTCTGTGCAGCCCCATTCTACGAAGAAGATCCTCAGACAAGTACCTTCCAAAGTGGTCTGCGAAAGAAACAAAGCAAGAGTTAAGTAGGAAAAATAAACCGAAATCCGAGGAGCAAGAGCATTAAGAGCGGCGATGGGCCTCACACCGACCCCACTCACCCTGTGCTAGGGCCGGTATGAGGCCAACGTGGCAGAGCGGCTCATCCTGAAGGATGATCTGCGTCGGGGGAATCCATTTTTTCGGTACCCCACTCTTGTCCACCTCAAAGAGCCTCATTGCCAGCTTCTCATCCCCTTGGAGATGGACGCGGCTGACATCCATTTTGAGTTTCTTCCGAGAAACCCATCTATCGTGCTCCGCCTGAGTTTCACACCGCAAGTTAACTCGGTGCTGGAAAAAGCAGGCGGATGGATAGTCATCCGCACCTTAACGTACACCCACCGGCCTTGCCAGTCCTTGCAAGAAGGAAGCTTGTTGACAGAGACATAACCCAGCTCCATCTCCACACTATACCATCCGACGCGGCCAGAAAATGGTTTGAGATGGTGAAGCCGGCGGAATAAATTCACCGTTGGGGCCTGTCCCTTGAAGAGACAGAGCCAGACAAAGCCGATTATGGTCCTCATAGCCAGCGGGTGCAGCTGTGCGACAGCAACGTTCATGGCTCTAATAATGGCCACAACGTACTCATTCAACGGAAACCGGAGCCCAAACTCCAGATGCTGCATATATACGCCGGTATGGCCCGGTGGAGGACAACAGACGGCCTGACCCTCCTCAGGGATAACAATTTCGTATCCCCTACCGAAGAAAAAATGGCCCTCGAAAAATTTCTCGCCTGAACAACTGGCGAGCTTATGAGTCCAGGCACGGTCAAGAAGGACCTTACAGGCGTTGCCGTGATCCATGACGTACTGCCTCCCTTCGTTACGACGAGGCCTTTTCACTTCATCACCGAAATCATCACCAAAATCGCCATAAGAATCGAGTCCTCCCATTCCTCCAGAATTTGAGGATCAACTTCGGGAGAAGGAGACCTAGGACCCCCGACGCGGTTTGCTAGGTCCAAAGATCGCAGGAGACATTTCCACAACAAACTACTAGCAAGATAAAAAGAATTTGTTTGATTACCTTGAAGAAACACGCTCGCCGGATCGAAGACCGAAGATTTGCAGAAAAGAAAGTCCTTGAAAGTTTAGAGAGATGAAGATTTTGGGAGAAAATTTTCGAAAAATTTGAGGAAATGAAAGTAGTGGCCAAAATCACGGAATAACTGCCCTATTTATAGGAGAAAGCCCATGAAGAAGGACCAATCAGGGCACAGCCCATGAACCGTCGACCAATCAGCAAGCAGACACGTGTCAGGCATGCAACCATGGAACGTCAATCGTTGCAACGGTTGAACGTCAATCAATGCTACGATTACCAAGCGTATTCAACACGCCCATTCACATCTCTTCTCCTGTTCATCTCCCACCGAATTCCTAGGCACCTGCTCTCCCGCCGGCCACATGATCGACCAAGCCATGAAGCACCTGCCGGGGACAATCAGAAATAACCGGCACTCTCAGCCCTGGTCTCGGCCGGCATCATCATTCTTTCCCACATCGGATACCCTTTACGCATCCATGTGGAGGGGGGATATGGTAGACCTACGAATGATCAAGCCGATGCACCAGAAGAGGCCGGCGCAGAAATTTTTGCAAAATACTTGCGCAGAATATACGCTCAACATACACCGGAGCCCATGCCACGGCATAGACTACGCTGGGGGCAAATTGATGGGGCATATTCTCGCACCGCCGACTCGATCAACAATATTGAGCAAGGTCAAGGGTATCCACAAAGAAAGTCAACGACTTAGATGGGTCCTAGCCGATGCATCCCATCGGCCTGTCACCTGGGTCCCGGCCAGACAACTAGCCAGCCGAGACCCAAATCCGCGTACTCATATCCAAGACCCTCGGCGAGCCTGCCACAGGTCCATCGGCCGAGGGTACAACGGTCTTTTCACCTTTTGTCACGTGGCCACCTGGCCACTACGTGACAAAAGGTGAATGCCTATAAATACTCCTCAACCTTCATTGAGGAAAGGATCCAAAAATTGACCTAATAACCACTATTCATCTGGTAATATCTTCCTTATCTCTCTACAATACACTCTTAGCCAAGTAACAACAACTTACCTCTCTAAGTTTACTGACTTGAGCGTCGGAGTGAGTACGCTCGGCCAAAGCCGAGCCCTCAGTTTGTTCATCGTTTCAGGAGACCGCAGGAAGGATTCCAGCAAGGACATCATTCTACTAGCTACGAGTGGTATCAAACATCTGCTCTGGAACTATACCCGGAACAGCTAAGCTTATGAATCCTTCCATTTACAACCATCACTTATCTTTTCAATGAGACTTGTAAGACATAAACCAACTTGAGTCTCATTAGACCATGCATATAGTTGGATAGGGAGGATTAAGTCGACTTGTAGGTGTTGTACAATCTAATCGATTCGGCTCTGGGACCCAAACCTTCCTAGGATTGTAAGATATAAACCAACTCGATCCATCACAACAATAATTGCTTGCATCTAGTAGGAAACATGTTTGTATGATCAACACCATGAATCCCCTATGACCCCATGACATCCTAGTGCTTTTAGTCATTTGTTTACATTTCTTAGTTTATTGTTTGCTTTACTTTGTTACTTTCATTAGTTTAGAATACAACTACAAACCCCATCAATTGTGACACTAGCATAAATCTAGATAGATAGACTTAGAACCCAAAGCACACCGTCCCATGGATCGACCTCGACTTACCACTAACTAATAGTTTGTTGAGAAATATAAATGTGTTTGATTGGAAGACCCGATGACATCACCCACATCAAAATGGCGCCGTTGCCGAGGATGGTGCTATGTGATTAAGTTCTTGCTTGTTTGTCTATTTTGATTTTGCTTTAACCTTGAGGAACTTGTTCCTCAAGGATTGTTTTTACCGTTTTCTTGTAGTTTCCTTGTTTGTAGTTATATCTTTGTCCTAGTTATGATGATGATCGAAGGCTTGGCACATGGAGTATGTGGTGAATCTTTTGAGTATAACTACCATGGGTATGGGGAGTTTGTGGAGCAAGTTAAAACAACCCTACCTTACAACTCATACAATGAAAGTCCTAACCACTACCCCAACTTTTCTTACCAACGCCCCCACATCCAACATCCACAACAACCACCCTCCCAAAACCCACTTTACAATCAATGCCAAATGTCATCCTACAATGAACACCCATACCACCAAATTCCCATGTACCCACAACAAGAGATTGAGTATAATCTTGACATGCAAAGTGTGGTTCTCCAAATGTTAAGGGACCAACAAAATCTCTTCATGCAAATGCTAGAAGAGAGCCAAGCTAGGGACAATGTTCTCAAAATCATTGTTACTAATGGTGAGAAGTTGGCAAATCAAATTGCCCAAATGGAAGCCACCCAAATGCTAAATGAAGAAGAAGGGGAAGATAATGAGGGTGAAGAAGAATTTGGATGGCATTATGAAGCTACTCTTGTGAATACCCCACCACCTCCTAAATTTATAAGTATTGAACACCCCATATTCCAACTTGTACCCAATTTTACAAACATTCATGATAGATGTGAATATGAAGATGTTACTTTTGAGGAAGGAGAGTGCTTGATTGATTATGGACTAAGAGTGGATGATGAATTGAAGCATGATGAAGTTGGGGTGGAGAGCAATGATGAATGTGAGTTGAAGGCCAATTATGAGACAAGCACTTTGTCTAAATTGTCTAATGAATCTAGCTCACACACTAGCCTTGCTTCTCCAATTTGGGATACCTATGATGATGATGATGAGGAAGACCTCCCACCACAATTTCCCTCTATAATCCATGTAGAGGAAGTGTGCTCCCTTGGCACTTATGGGAGTGAAGGTAAAACTTGGAAAGAAGAGGTTGATGAATTTGAACTTGCTATCTTTGGAGAATTGAGAGGCCAAGAGGAAAACTATGATGTTGGCATCTTTGATCATAGTTTGGAAGAAATTGAAGCTCTTTTCTTTGGAAATGGTTCAAGTTCTAAGGAGGGTCAAGAAGAAAGTGAAGATAATGAAAGCATGAATGACCTCAATGGTGAGAAGTTGACTCCTCCATATCTTATCCTTCAACTATCCCCTCATCAAAGAAATGAGAACTCTCCTTCTACTAATGAAGGATTGATGAATCAATGCTCTATCATCATAGAATTTGAAAGAGATGGTAAAGAGTGGAAGCTTCCGGATGAATATGGGCAATACTTCATACCTTGTATTGACAAGAATCATGGGCTTGTTGGTTTGAAGCATTGTAAGAAGCCAAGTGCCAAGGGCAAAACAAATGGGAGAGTGTTCGGCAAGCTCTATTCCAAGCCAAGATGGCGAAACTACGTTTTGACATTGCCAATCTCCTATTTGTGCTTATATGAAGCCCATTCAAAAGCCTTTGACCGGTTGTTGAGAGCATTAAGCAACATGGACAACATCAATAATCATGGCAACAAGGAATGAGTTTGGTGGAGTCCTCCCTCAAACCACCATTTGTAAGATATCCTTTCCTTTCACTTTGCATTACATTTACACTTGCATTTAGTTATTTACATATACATTTAGCTTGCATTTGTATTATATTTCATATTGCATTTATATTAGTTAGTTCATATAGTATAGTTTGCATTGTAATATATCTCACATAACTCATATAGATAGTTGCATATAGACTAGAATTCATGCATAGTTACTAATGGCCAAACCTATTCATTTCTACACTAGAAATAGTGTTTAAATCGGTTTGGGGAGGTTTGATCATAGGTGACCATAGTTTACTAGAAATCATGCATCATTTAGTGTAATGTAGATTGCATTCATTTGTTATATATGTCATATAGAATTGCATTTAGTTAGAGCATGCATTCATTCATATCATATCATTGCATTTATTCAAAAATCCAAAAACATGTACTTTCTTTTTCATTCCTACTCCTACATGTACATTGAGGACAATGTCCAAAATAAAGTAGGGGATGGGAATTTATATTCCAAAATGTATAAAAATTGAAAAATTTCGAAAAACCACAAAAATATGTCTTTTAATTTCATAAAACAAAAATCCATAAAAATTTGAAAAATTGAAATATTAAAAACATATTCTTTAATTTAGTAGTGTAGAATTGTATATACTTGTGCTTTTGTTCTCTTCTCACATAGATACAACACTACATTTGAGGCATTAACAAGGGAAAATGAAGACCGCTTGGTATGATCGTTCTAATCTCTATTTCCCTTCCATTTCTTTTTCATTGTTCATATGAGGAGGATGGGCTTACATGTCAAGGAGGATGTGGTGTATTTTGTTGTTGCGGTTTTTGTATCTATGTGTTGTTAGGAGTTGCATTTAGCTTATTTGGCATACTAGTTGGTAGAAGCATATGCATTAGGATGTATAAATGTTAGTTGCATCATGGCATGTAGTTTGCATGGTTAGAAAAATTTTGTGAAACCGTCTACTTGGGAAGCTTGACAAGTGTATATAGGCCCTAGTAGATGCTCTTTCTTCTTAAGATTTTGCTTGTTAGATTACTTGTAAAACACCCTAGGATGTGTCATGCTAGTATCCTTTGACCCATGGATTAAGGCCTAGTCAAAAGTACCTTGTGGTGTGATAACTCCTTGGCTACCGTTTATTCCAAGGTGACCCTTGAAACCATTCAACCATCATTCATCCATGTTCTATCACATTTTTGTCATCAAAGGGAATGGGCACAAAAAGAAATCAATTAGAGTTCAATGAAATGAAAAGTGAAAGAAAGTTTGCAAAAAAATGCATCAAATGAAAAGAGGAGAAAAAAATAGACCCCTAAAGCTTCAAATATAAGGCACCCTCACTACATATGGGGTGACTTTGAAAATGTTCAAAAGGAAAATGCAAAAAGTTGAAAAGTTGTCAAGTTTTGAAAAGCCAAAAATCAAAAGAAATGGCAAGAAAGTGTTCTCAAATGTTATATGCCACAAGAAATTGGGGGGAAAACAAAAGCAAACTCCCAAAGTAAAACTCAAATATCTATTGATCCTTTTATCCATCGTATCCATTTTTATGCATGGTAGAGAGGGGACGACCCTTCTTCTTGTCTTGGCAAGAGGGGGAATTCCGCGATCCTCCAGTGTTTCTAACACCATAGGGACTCTACTCTTGACAAAATCATTTAACGATTGAGGACAAAGGTACCCTATCTTGACACAACTTGGAGGTGATTTATTGGTATCCTTCTAGGCTTAGTAGTTTGAAGAAATTGCATCTATGAAGGAGTGTGTACCCTTGAATTGCTTCCCTTGTAAATAATTTCCGCCACTTAGATGAGGAAAGTGGCTATTCTTTTGTAGATGCATCCATTACTTGTTTTGTGTGCTTTAATGTTTGGATGTGTCGCCATTTTTGCAAAACCCACCTTGCCTTGCAAGAAGGCATCCTACCTCATGGTTGTCTTGTTGTGAGTTGAAGGGGCGGAGTGAGACTCGCTAATTGTCTCATATCGGTTATATTATCAGGATAGTTTAAATAAAGGTCTAGTTTTTGTCACCTCTTTACTCGGGACGAGTAAAGGTTCGGTTTGGGGATATTTGATATGATCATTATTTGCGCACATTTAGTCCCCTAATTGAGCCTATTTTGCACACTATTATAACATTCTATGACCATTTTATCCGTCAAAATCTTCCTATTTGCTTTTCTAGCGCATTTCGTATGTTTTGTAGAAAAGGAGATAATAAGGCGGAAATTCCCGCCTTTCGTGCATATTTGGAAGCTTATTGATGATATTAGATGGACTAGTATGAAGAGGAAGCAAGAATGATGACCAAAGATGTAGGAATAAAGTGTATATAGAAGGATCAAAGGGTTAGAAGTAAGAATGACGAGAGGGAAGGCATTACAAGAAGAAATCGCTCGAAAACCGAACCAAGGGTTGCTCCTTTGGCTCTGAAAATATGCTAGATGGAACGGCGTCGAAAAAAAAATGATCTAGGCTTTTGAATCACTCCAATAGGAGTCCGGATGAGAAAATGACGTCCGTTTTACAATCCGAGCTCAAACAAAGAAGCTGTTCGCCAATCCGCGCGTCCCGAGACAGAAGACGCCCGTCTTCCCCACAAGACGCCCGGGCAGAACCTCCAGAAGACGCTCGTCTTCCCTACAAGACGCCCGGGCAGAAATCACCAAATCCGCCCGTCCCGTGCTAAAGACGTCCGGATTCCCAAGCAGACCCATTTCGTCTTCTTCAAGCTTCAAGGAAGGATGCACATCTTTTTCTAGAGACCGGAGTCTCCCTAGAGACCGGAGTCTTTCCAAAAATACCGGCGTTTCCTCAACAAGGGACTTAATCGTCATTTAAGCCCTTAGTTAACCCTAAATCTTACACCTAATCCCCACTATATATACCCCATTTGTAATAATGAAACCATCAAGTTTTCATTAGGTTAATTCAATCCTTCTTTAGATTAGATTAGGAGTAGATTAGAATAGATTACTCTTTAATCTTTCCACAAATTACACATTAATCTTTCCTCAATCATTGTTCAAGTCTATTATTGTGTAATTCAAGTTTATTATTTTTGGGTAATTGAAGATTATTGGGTTTATTGGGAGATTGACAACCTTCCATCAATCATCAAGTTCTTCTATTATTCTTTGCATTATTATTTTGGAATCTCCATAAGTATAATTCTCTTAATCTTTGTTTTAATTATTGTTAATCTTTCTTACTTGTTCATCATGTTTGGCTTTGTTAGTATGATTGACAATCTTATTAACATGTTAAACTTGATCATGAGTGAGTAGTTACTTAGCTAGGATTAATGGGTAATTAGGGGAAATAAACATGGGGAATGATTCATGCTTAATCTAATATGCTTCCATAATTAATTTGCTTGCTTGTTGTGATTTCAACTTATGCACATGTTATGTTTGATGAAATGCTAAGCCTATGAATCCTTACATTTACAACCATCACTTATCTTTTCAATGAGACTTGTAAGACATAAACCAACTCGAGTCTCATTAGACCATGCATATAGTTGGATAGGGAGGATTAAGTCGACTTGTAGGTGTTGTACAATCTAATCGATTCGGTTCCGGGACCCAAACCTTCCTAGGATTGTAAGATATAAACCAACTCGATCCATCACAACAATAATTGCTTGCATCTAGTAGGAAACATGTTTGTATGATCAACACCATGAATCCCCTATGACCCCATGACATCCTAGTGCTTTTAGTCATTTGTTTACATTTCTTAGTTTATTGTTTGCTTTACTTTGTTACTTTCATTAGTTTAGAATACAACTACAAACCCCATCAATTGTGACACTAGCATAAATCGAGATAGATAGACTTAGAACTCAAAGCACACCGTCCCATGGATCGACCTCGACTTACCACTAACTAATAGTTTGTTGAGAAATATAAATGTGTTTGATTGGGAGACCCGACGACATCACCCACATCAGTAACCCAACTATTTTAAAAAATGACATAAACTACTAACTGATGTTGTCACAGATAACACTATTAGGTGCCCGTGCATTCTATGTAATAGAATAAGAGATATTGCGAGATGTCTATAAGGAGCAAATACTCTTAATTGTAAATAGTCAAGGTAAAATTATGTTGTAATAGATCCTAACATTTTCTTTCAATGCACTAAATATATATAGTTATGATACCTGCTGTTTTTTTTTTTGTAACATCATTCAGTTTTACGTAGTTGTAAGATAATTTGCAAAACTCATAAAGATATGTCTCCGTTATTAAGGGTTCATATTGGTGAGCTCCACCATGTTTTTAAAGAAAGCGTTTTGTATTTAATTAAAAACTGGTTGTACCTGTAACAATGAAAAAGCTAGCGACATACTTAGGGGTTGTTTGGTTACCTCTTCTAAACGTGATTTGCAAAATAAGTGGGTTGTTTGTTTACACAAAATCCCATGAATTAAAGTTCAATAGGAACTCTAATTCACCCATAATGGAGGAAGTTGCTTACCTAGCCCCCTAGGTAAGTGGTAATTCCTATGGAATTCACTTCCCACATTCCAACCAAACAAATTTACTCAATTTCATGTGAATTGCAAAACATGTGAATTGGTACTTCCTTGGAACTCCAATTCCGGTTGTGAACCAAACGACCCCTTAAACTATGTCACTTGATGTTATAATAATTGATGGCAAAACTTTTATGCTAAAAGCACTAATAATTCATTGGTTATCATCTATACCAATCACGATTTTTTTTCCATCAATGACAACATAGTACGACTTTTCTATCAACATAAAAATATATTTTTACAGATAATCCTAAAGAAAGCCCCGTGCATCACACGGGCTTTTCAACTAGTAATAATAATATAATAACAACAACCACTACAACAACAACAACAACAATAATAATAATAATAAAAATAACAACATTAACAATAATAATAATAATAATAATAATAATAATAATAATAATAATAATAATAATAATAATATTTAAGTTAAATTAATTTAAGTTAATTTAAATTCAAATCACGTAAGTTTATTTCAGATTCTATAAGTTCAGTTCAGTCAGATCCAATAAGTTTAGTTCAGTTCAAATCCTATAAGTTCAGAAAAGTTCAGATCGTATAAGTTCAGTTCAGATCCTATCAGTTCAGTTCAGTTCAGATCAGATCCTATAAGTTCGGTTCAATTCAGATCAGATCCCTTTCAGTCCAAAAGAAAAGACCTTATATTCAACACAAATTCTCGTTATAGACGGACACTATCCGTCTATACGTATAGACGGATAACATTTTCCCTAACAAAATACCCATTTGCCATAGAATGGGAAGCACATGGAAGGTGCGGCAGGTGCCCCACCTTGTCCCCCTACCCATTTTATTAGAGGTTCCCGTCTGTTTGCCCCACCCGTTTATACCAAGACCTATTGTATATTCAAAGCTGACTTTCTCTAACCCTTTCTCTTATTTCCGCATTCACATTCATGCAGTGATCCAACTCTCAAACCACCGGAAACATCAATCATCATCATCAATCAACAATCATCATTATTCAATATTCAATATTTCCTTCTCTCTTAAGATACCAATTTTCCAAATACTCTTAACGTTAATTTCCCCCACAATATTTATATTTCTTCATAATTATTCCGCAAAGTTTGATCTTGTTTTATGTATCGGTGAGTTTCTTCTATCCGCCTTGTTTCAATTTGCATAATTAATGTTGAATTGAAAAGGGTTTTGATCAGATTTGTGAACAAGGGAAAGGGTGTTTAGATCTGTTAAATTGGATCATCCCTTTCCATGGCATATGTTAAATGCCTCCAATATCAAGGGTTTATTGTTTTGCAATTATGGATTCTATCTATTTCTGCTGTTTCTAATACTAAATGCTCAAATCATACGGGTTTAGCCGGGTTTCGCTCCGAATTTGTAATGCTTCAGCATCAATTAAGAGGAGTTATAACCATAATTGATAATTGTTCTTTTAGGGTTAGTGAATTTGATATGCTCCCTGGTTCTGATCATGTTCATTGGTGGGGTGCTGTTGGTGATGATCTTCTTAATTTAACTAATGGGTTTCTTATTTCTGATGATAAGCTTAACAAGACTTATCAAAATGATAGTTTTGTTGTTCATTTTAAGAGTAATGTAAGTTGGGATCAGGTTAGGGTAGTGGCGGTTTGGGATTCGCCAACCGCATCTGATTTTGGCCACGTTTTACTTCCTGAAGGGTTAGAAAATTCGTCCCTCTCCCTGGCACCTGCACCAGGGAGTGATGGTAATAGCAGCAGCAGTAGTAGTAGTAGTAAACCGAGTAGTAATGTAACTAAATTGGCTTATGAACAACCTACAATGTTTGAGAACTGTAAGGTATTGTCGCCCAATTATAGGGTGAGGTGGACTTTGAGGGAGGAGGAAAACAAGATTGATATTGGGTTGGAGGCGGTTACCGGGATTCAGAATTATATGGCATTTGGCTGGGCAAATCCCAACTCATTGTCAGGGTATATGCTTCATGCTGATGTCACTGTTAGTGGGTTTACAGAGGAAGGTATGCCTTTTGCCGGGGATTACTATATTAGTGACTATAGTGAGTGTTCGGTTGATGAGAATGATGTAGCTCGTGGTGTGTGTCCTGATTCGTTGTACAGTGGTTCAGATTCAGTCAACAACACCCATTTAGTTTATGGGCATCGTAAGGATGGTGTCTCTTTTGTTCGATACCAGCGGCCACTGAAAGCAAACGACCTGAAAGCTGATGTGCCTGTTAATCACACTGCAAATGCGACCGTCATATGGGCATTGGGCAGAATCAAGCCTCCCGATTATCTCCGACCTTATTCTTTGCCTCAAAAGCATGGTGGGCCCCGGTTTGAAACCTATGGATATCTCTCATTGAATGTATCTGAGAAGGTAAATGATTGTGCGGGGCCACTTGACGCGGAGGACAAAGAAGATCAAGAACTCGTTATAGCAAATGCTAATACTCCTCTTGTTGTTACTTCTGGACCAGCTGTGCATTACCCAAACCCTCCGAATCCATCGAAGGTTTTGTATATTAACAAGAAAGAGGCTCCTCTTTTGAGAGTGGAAAGAGGTGTCACGGTGAAGTTCTCTGTCCAAGCTGGCCATGATGTTGCATTTTACATGACTTCTGATGCATTAGGTGGAAATGCGACACTCAGAAATATTTCTGAGACTATATATGCTGGTGGAGCTGAATATGAAGGTGTCCCAGCTAGTCCAAAGGAGTTGATTTGGACACCTCATAGAAACACACCAGATCAACTTTTTTATCAATCAGCATTTGAGCAGAAAATGGGTTGGAAGGTACAAGTGGTAGATGGGGGTTTATCAGACATGTATAACAATAGTGTTCTTTTGGATGATCAGCAAGTTAGCTTCTTTTGGACATTGTCTGATAACTCGATATCTTTTGCAGCTCGAGGGGAGAAAAAAAGTGGATATCTTGCCATTGGCTTCGGCAATGAAATGGTCCATAGTTTTGCATATGTGGGTTGGTTTGATGATGACTGGAAAGGACGGGTTGATACTTATTGGATTGACGGCAAAGGTGCGGCAGATGTTCATCCTACAAAGGAAAATTTAACTTATGTGAGATGTAAGTCTGAAAATGGTATCATTACAATGGAGTTTACTCGTCCCTTTAAGCCGTTATGCACCAAGGACCAGGATGGGAAACCTGAGTGCAAAAATATCGTAGACCCGAGTACCCCTTTAAAGGTTATCTGGGCTATGGGTGCTAAATGGTCCAATGACTTGACTGAGAAAAACATGCATTTTGCTCATAGTAGCCGACACGTCAAGGTCATGCTGACACATGGTTCAGCTGAAACTGAACAAGACTTACGACCGGTATTAACTGTTCATGGGTTTATGATGTTCCTTGCATGGGGAATTCTACTTCCTGGTGGGGTAATGGCTGCAAGGTATCTAAAGCACCTAAAAGGTGATGGTTGGTTTAAAATCCATGTCTATTTGCAATATTCAGGATTGGTTATTGTGTTACTTGGATTTCTCTTTGCGGTGGCTGAGCTCAAAGGCTTGTATGTCACATCTTTACATGTGAAGCTTGGAATGACCGCTATAACCCTAGCCTGTTTTCAACCGATTAATGCATTACTAAGGCCAAAGGAACCTGCTAGTGGCGAGCCTCCTTCTTTGAGAAGGGTAATATGGGAATACTCACACGTAATTGCTGGAAGAAGTGTAATCATCATAGGAATGGCTGCTCTTTTGACAGGGATGAAGCATTTAGGAGAGCGATATGGAGAAGATGTAAGAAGGCTTACATGGGCTTTGATTTGCTGGTTTTTGATAGGTGGAGTGACGGTATTATACTTGGAGTTCCGGGATAAGCAAACTGGTGACAGAAGCTCCGGGAGAGGTAATTGGGTGCTTGGTAACGAAGAAGATGATTCGGCTGATCTCTTGAGTCCTAACGGTACGTACTCAGAGAAGGCGGCTTACATTTCTGAACGAATGGAAGTTCAGCTGGAGCCTTTGAATCGATGATGCCGTTTGCTTTTTGAACCTAAATTTTCATGTGCATATGGTACTTGTACTAAATTCGTATCAAACTTCTTTTAGCTGTCAGTAAAATCTTTTCGGGAATAGATGAAGATAGAAATTCCATGTTTCGGAGTGGACAATGAGTTCGCTATCTCAATTTTCGTGGTGTATACCAGTTTTACTTTGTATTTGATGTGCTTACTACTTTGTACTTGTTGAATACACACTCCTAATAGCTCTTCAAAAACTTGTCATCTTGGGAGTTACACTCCACCATTATAATCTTCTCTTACAGATTTGTAACTTGTAAGCTACAAGTTTTTGTGTTTGGGATGGAGAGTCTCTTGAGATTATTACATTGTATATTCCTGGTACTTTCGACTGACATGTGATTGCATAGTAAAAATTGATTTTGACCTTCAGGATGGAGTCAGTTTTCTCAGCCTACTGTTGGCCTTTTTCGATGAGGGAGGAGTAAAAGCCAATTACTTTCAACCCACATCGAAGAAGGATATGAATGACCCAAATTGGCCATTAAGTCAACTACTTTATTGCCCTCCCGAAAATAATGAGATTAAACTTCCCGTGCGTGAAAGAAGAAAGTTCTACCATAATATCAGTGATTAAAGAAGAAATTTTTAAAGGAACCTTCCACGTCTCACGAATAGAGTTAATAACACAAAGAGTATCACCTTCCACAGCTAAAAGGTTAAAATCCAAAGTTTTAGCTGCGAGTATGCTTTCTCTAAGAGCAAGAGTTTCGGATTTAAAAGAACACTAAGTTGACCGAAAGATTTAGCACCTAATAACATTACTTTACCATCATGATCACTAATACTGAAACCTAGAGCTACATTTTTATCATCTCATTTTGAACCATCAAAATTGATCTTAGCCTTATGCCAAACAATATTATCAATGCCACTATTTCATCAAGGCGACCCATGCTTAGGGTTAGTGTCTTTGTTATCTAAATCTTTATAATTAAAGGTACCATAAGAAAAGTAAATTTAAAATTGCTTGTGAAATTTTATTTACATCTACCAAAAATAAATTTATTTCTGTATAGCCGCAAAATCCACCAAATAAAAGTGATTTTTAGAAAAGATTTAAGAAGAATAGAGTCCTTAAAAGCAATAATTTTTTCCACAAAACTTGAGTATTGATTGTTAATGTGTCAATCATATTAGCCTCGAAAAACTCTCTCTCATCTCACTAAAATCCTCTCCAACACCCCCCCAAAAAAAAAAAAAAAAAAACCTAACTCCTCTTTTCTTTGTACCGTCGCCGCTGCCACCCTTCCATACCCTACCCCATATCTCACCGCCTTTCGCCGGAGATGAGGCTATCAGGCTTTGATTGCGCTCATCTCCGGCGAACCATCATTTTCGTTTTTTGATTAATTCAATCTATACCAATTCCCCCCTTTTCTCAATGGGATTGAATCCTTATCTCGTCTTCCCTCCCTTCTATAATCAAGGTTCTTTGCTGCATATCGTCACGCTCTGTTGGCTGTTGTATTCGTTGTGGTCGCTTGTTGTCTGTGGTCATTAGTTTTTCCGTCTCATTTCTTCCCGTCTGAGTCGTCGATCTCCGAGTTGTTTAGTTTGTGTTGTTGGTCGTTTTATGGTTGGCTTTGCATGCATCTGAATCGGTGAAGTTCCCGTCCCTCCGTTCCCTTGTCCGGTCGCCGTCGATCTTGTGTCCATTCCAGAGGTGATCCCCCCATTCCCCCCACCCCCGGTTTGGTTTTCTTGTTATTGGTCTTGTCTGTATATGTCAATGAGTATAGCTCATTCGATTGCTGCGCTGTTGTACTACGTGGTCGTATTTTGGGTCAGATTTGATGATCCCCCCACTCCCCCATGAATCGGTCCCCTTTACTTAATCACTAGTGTCTGTCAGAATCTTCCTTTAGTTTCGTTTGGTTGCACGTAAGGCGGTGGTCCTGGCAGGTGTTGTTTAGTGAATCGGGTTTCTTTTTTCGGTCATGCATGTCCCCTTGAGTGACGGGTCTTAAATCCCTTGTCTGTTGTCCTCTTCCTTCTTTGTCTTGATTGACTACTTTGGGTTTGTTGGTGCCTTTGGGTTCGGTTAGGCTTTGACATTTGGTCCTCTTTTCTGTACGTTTGGTTGTTGGGAGCGTCTTATGCGGCTTTTGTTATCCGTTGTTATAGTTGGTTGGAAGGCGGTTCTCGTCCCTCCTCTGTTTTGTCCTGGTTAAAATTGGTATTCTGTGTTAATCAGTACGAAAATGGTGTATCTGGGTTGTGTCGATATGGGGTGGTCCATGGTTTTGGGTGTGTCGGTTGCGGAGGTTCTTCAGATTAAATGTCAGTTTATCTAAATCCTTTTATTTTCTTTCCCTCCAAATAGTTTCGCTGCATGTGCTAATAATGACCTATTCGAACTTGGATGTCCTGTCCTTTAGTTTGTCTGAGGTTTCCTCTAGTATGAAGGTGGTTTCTTTGGCTCGGAATTTGATTGCGGGGCTCTTTTTGGTCCTTCTTCACTGCATGTTGTATCTCTCGTTCGGTTGGTCTTATGATCAAAGAAGCCGATCTCCAAGTTGTAGGAGTTTTAACTCCGTCGACAGCAGACATCTTTGTCTTGCTTGTCAATTTGTCTTTCTACTTTCTTTTTGCAAGAGCGTAAATATACTTTGTTATCGTCTCTCTGTGGCTCGTATGCATCGACGGTATCTGGAGGTCACATATGTTTATGAAGCTGGTACTTTCCCTCCTGGCCAATCTTCTGTCCGTTACCATCAAGGCTCCGTTGTTATATTTTATCTTAATGTTGTAGCTTTAGCTTTATATTATTTTTATGTTTTTCTTAGGTATGGCTTTTTAGTGCTAGATTTAGCTATTGGGTTTCTGGTGCTACCTAGTCGAATAGCTTACATTGTAACTAGTAGAACATTGTAAGTTATTCTCCTTTCGTTGTCAAAAAAAAAAAAGATTGTTAATGTGTCAGTGATAGAAAGTAACAACATCACCAACACCGACAACTTGACAAATAATATGCAGAACGAGACAAGTAAAGAAAAGGTGGTCTCGATCTTCTGAGTGATGATGTAACACCCCCATTTACTGGGCCAAGGTAAACAGAGATGCTACCATCTCGGTTTCCCGAGTTAGTGCATCAAAAACTTCAATTAAGAAATATTAATAAAGGGTACAAGGTTTACTGATTAAAACAAAACATAATCACCAAATACAAGATCTCAAAACTACAGCAGAAGGTTATAAATAAAATTACGTCATATATATAACAACTACTAAGCCAAACTCGGTATGTCAACGCCTCGTCCCATGCCCCAAACATCATCATCATTCAATACCTAGAAGTCTAGCTGCTCCCCAATATAACCCGAAATATCATATTAGATCATCACCGTTTTGAAAATGATTTTGACACAAGAAACACACAAGTCAACCCAAGGTTGAGTAGATAAATCCTTTACTCAAATAAACCTCAAAACTATGACAATGATCAATATATAATGTCCAACAATATCTGTAACACCCCCATTTATCCAAGAGCCTTAACTAGGCCTTCCTAGATAAAAGGAGCTGTTATCATCTCGGATTGCCCGAGGTAGTGAATAACAAAGTAAAATAAACCACAGTACTTTAGATAAAATAAATGTTTAAAGGTCTTATTACAAGTTCGCCAAACCAAATAACTGAATGAGTATTAAATTACAAACTCTCAGCGGAATTTAAATAAGTGCATAATGAAAATAACAATTGTCTGAACTAAGTGAGATAGAAAACTAGGTAGACTCGGCCATCCGTCCTCACGCATCCCATGCTCCCAAGTCAGCTAATCTCAAGTACCTGTTCTTTTAATCTGGTCCCCAATTAACCGGAAATATTAATTGGTTCATAATAGTACGCCATCAATTAAAGCAGACATCAATTTTATTTGACATGACACAAACACACGTCAACCAAAAGGTCGAGTAGGATAAATAAACAGTAGAAGTAAACGAACACAATATGTATATATATTTCAAAATGCAAATGTCACAACCACTGAGCTCAATCACACTATCCACCAGAGACTCACAGCCCGGGGCCTTCCAATACTCACACTATCCACCAGAGACTAAAGCCTGGGGCCTTCTAATTCTCACACAATCCACCAGAGACTAAGCCTAGGGCCTTCCAATTATACTTATCCATACACAACAATAAAAATTGATGAATGCTCACAATTCAATATAACTGATCATAAAATATAATTCACACCACAATTCAGCTAGAAGTTATCTTTCAATCACCACACAATAATCACAAGATAAATACAACACATACGATCTATCTGAGCAGATATACTACCTTTTCAGCAAATACTCCCAAATAGCAATCCAAGCAAAGCAATCAAAAGTACTCCTCAACAAACCTGTCACCTAACACAAGTAATAATGTAATTACTAATTACGTCACACTCTTAATTGTTAACTAATTATAATTTATTATTATTAACATACATAAATTACTAAATTAAAACCCGTCTTAGAAACAAACCAAAACCCACAAAACAACCCAATACATGAGCCCATAAACCACCCCTTCAACACCACGTGCCACGGCCAAAACACCCCTGCCTCACCGTGGTCAACCACCCACCACTCCGGTGAGCCCTGCCTGCCACCTACCCCTCCGTCGAGTTCAGCTAACACCACTAGGAGCCACGCCCTAACACCCACATGTGTACAGCCTAACTACAACAACACCCACAACCACCACCATTTAAACAGTACTCTACAACCACCACAAGACCCCACACCTCCACTGACCACCACTATCGTCACCTATAACTCACGGCGGTTCTAGTGGCGGTGTCCCTTTCTCATCGAGGCAACAACCATGGTCACGGAAACGGTCTTAACACCCTAAACCCGGTTTACGAGCAAAACCCCAACACACGCCTTCCTTTTCGAAATTCCGGCAACCACCGCCCCCAAGCTCCTACCTTTAACCACCCTGGCACCAGCATGAGGGTCGACCCAACCACCAATAACCATCCTTACCCAACCCAGGTCAAGACGAGTCCAAGCAAGGGTTCGAAACCCGTGTTACACAATCACAGTACAACCCAACAACACCACAACAAACACCCCAAATTACCACCCTAGGTCGGTCAACGACGGTCACATGAGGGTTTACTAAAGGCATAGTGGCCCACGGCAACGTTATGGTCAAAGTCACGGTCATATGGTGGTCACACAGTGGTCCTATAGCACGATTTATATGAATAGAAAACACGATTAAATTATTCATGAGACGATCTTACCTTTGAGACGATAATTAATCTAATTACCTTCTTCTTTCTTCTAGATCTCCTTCTCCCATCTTCTTTGTGAAATAATTATGTTTATGAGTGAATAAAGTCTATAGCGAGGCTCTCTTCTTCTATTTATAGTGGTAGGTTGAGTTGTAGGGAAACAACTAGAAAACTACCTATTATTGTATTTATTATTCTTGTTGTTGTTGTTGTTGTTGTTGTTGTTGTTGTTGTTGTTGTTGTTGTTGTTGTTGTTGTTGTTGTTGTTGTTGTTGTTGTTGTTGTTGTTGTTGTTGTTGTTGTTGTTGTTGTTGTTGTTGTTGTTGTTGTTGTTGTTGTTGTTGTTGTTGTTGTTGTTGTTGTTGTTGTTGTTGTTGTTGTTGTTGTTGTTGTTGTTGTTGTTGTTGTTGTTGTTGTTGTTGTTGTTGTTGTTGTTGTTGTTGTTGTTGTTGTTGTTGTTGTTGTTGTTGTTGTTGTTGTTGTTGTTGTTGTTGTTGTTGTTGTTGTTGTTGTTGTTGTTGTTGTTGTTGTTGTTGTTGTTGTTGTTGTTGTTGTTGTTGTTGTACACGAGTACTACACACACGAGAACGGCCCAAGTATACACGGCCCAACTTTCTTTCCCGACTCATCCCTTATTTTATTATATTACTCCGCCTCCCAACACGATTCACCAAAATAAATGTCATTATAAATCAATAAATGCCCAAATCGTAACTATAAATGTCATCAAATTACGGGGTATTACAGTCTTCCCCCCTTAAAAATAATTTTGTCCCGAAGTTCACTCAAAACACCCGACTAGCCGAATAATATTCCAAACTGGCCGAATAAAATTCGAACCATAACTCAATATAAAATTGTTAAAACACACTTTAATTATTAAACTCACAATCGAAATACAATAAATGCGAGTTGTTACATCATATCCCTCTAAAAAAAAAGGGTTACGTCCCCGTAACCAACAAGTTCAAACAAAAAGATTAGGGTACTTGTCCCTCATACCAGCTTCAGCTTCCCACGTAGCTTCTTCCACATTATGATTAGTCTACAAAACCTTCAGTAAAGCTGTCTCTCCATTGCGAGTCGTTCTCACCTTCCTGTCCAAGATCTCTTTAGGCACTTCAACATAGGACATTTGCTCATCTATCTCCACATGCTCAGGCCCCAATACATGAGTAGGATCACTCACATACTTCCTTAATTATGAAACATGCAACACATTATGAACCTTATCCAAAGCTGGAGGTAGTGCCAGTCGATATAATACCTCTCCAAATCTGTCTAAGACCTCATATGGCCCAATAAAATTCTGACTGAGCTTTCCTCTCTTTCCAAACCTCATCACACCTTTCATAGGAGACACCTTTAGCAACATCTTATCTCCTACCGCAAATTCTATCTCACTTCTCTTCAAATCTGCATAACTCTTCTGCCTATCTTGCGCAACCCTCATCTTCTGCCGAGTTATTTGCACTTGCTTCACCATCTCCTGAATAATTTCAGGTCCCAACACCACTGCATCTGCCTTATCATCTCAACAAATTGGACTCCTGCACTTCTTCCCATATAAGGCTTCAAAAGGTGCTCGCGATCCACCGATCTCCATTACACAAGATCTCAACATATCCTCCAGTGTCTGAATAGTCCTTTCAGTCTAACCATCCGTAGCTGGATGAAATGATGTACTCATATTCAACTGGATCCCCATAAAAGACTACAACTCTTGCCAAAACTTGGAAATAAACCTTGAATCACGATCAGAAATAATGTCCTTAGGCACACCATGAAGCTTCACCACAAATTTGATATAAGCCTTAACCAACTCAGCCTTACTCCACGTATCTTTCATAGAAATAAAGTTAGCTGACCTAGTCAATCGATCCAAAATCGCCTATATCATATTATTCCCTCTTTGAGTCCTTGGTAAACCAGCAATAAAATCCATGGAAATGCTCTCCCACTTCCACTTAGGCACATCTAAAGATTGAACTTTACCTTATGGTCTCTTATGCTCTCCCTTCATCCTTTGACACACCAAGCACCTTGCAACGAATTCAGCTACCTCCTTCTTCATCTTTGGCCACCAAAAGGTCTTCTTCAAATCTTTATACAACTTGTCTCCTCTAAGATGAACAGAATAAGGTGTAGAATGAGCTTCAGTAGGATATTTCTCTTCAATTCCTCATTATCAGGTACACACCACCTTCCAGCAAATCTAAGACTGTCACCTGCATGAATCTCGAACTTGGAATCACAACTCGAGCCCTCAGCCTTGCTCACGACTTCACGCCATTTTCGGATATTCGGGTCCACATTTTGCTTCTCATTGATCTCAGCATATAACTCAGGTTCAATGGTAAAATCTCCAATAAAATCACCCTTCTTAATCATCGAAATCACCATTTTCTCCACTTCTTCATGCAACCTCACCCTTGACATGGCAGTGCATAGAGCATGAAGAGATTTCCTACTTAATGCATCTGCCACCATATTCGCCTTCCTTTTATGATATAGTATCTCCATATCGTAGTCTCCAATCAACTCAATCCATTTATTTGTCTCATGTTCAACTCCTTTTGGGTATAAATATACTTCAAACTCTTATGGTCATAAAACACCTTAAAAGTAGCTCCATAAAGGTAATGGCGCCACAATTTTAGTGCAAACACCACGGCTCCTAGCTCTAATTCATGGGTAGGGTAATTCTGTAATACCCACCCCGTTAGGGCTCCGTTGACCACTGTTGACTAACCTTAGACACATGTCTAGACCTCTGGGAACCTTATTAGTTCGATCTTACGTTATGATAACCTTTGGGATTAGGAAGCTCGATCTAGCGTAGGCTACTCGATCGAGCCCAGTGAATCGATTGAGTAGAGGCCACTCGATCGAGTAAGTTCCCTACTCTATCGAGTAAGTCGAGTTCAGCGGTAAAATATAAATGTGACACCCTTAAATCTAGCCTTAAATCTGTAAGTCAAATGCAAATTCCGTCAAGTCCAAAGTCTTTAAACACGAGATTACAATAAAATTGAGTATTCATACGACCCATTTCCAAATTCGTTTACCCAACGTTCAAACGAATTGTCATTTTCCCCCCGATACGCCCTTATTTCGAAATAAAAGATTTTACACGGTTTAAACTATTTTTAAACATTTCCAAACTATCAAAATAAATACTTTTCTTCAAAATATAATAAAATTATATTTCTTTGAATTATTTTTACTTTAAATACATTATTGTCAAATTTTACTTGATTAATTAATTATTTTCGAAACATATTAACGGTCCGAAATTTACGGGGCGTTACAATAAATCGGGAAGTCGTGAACCCAAAATCATTTTTCATTTCATTCCTTCCTAAACCTAATCGACGATACCTTTCTCTCCTTCACCAACCTTCACCTATTAATATCCTTTATGCTTGGGGACACCATTGGATGGGAGGCACGAGTCGGGTAGCGGTCTTGTCGCCGGAACGCCGAGCATAGGTAAGTCATCATCATCGTCTTCCTTAGTTTTAGTTGTGGTTATGTTTGTTAGTAATAGGGTTTGCCATACTGTTTGTAATAGGTGGTAATGGTGGTTGCTTGTCGTCATATGGTTGTATGCGGTGTTGCTGCTGATTGCTAAAGGTAGGTTTTCTTACCCAGTTCTGTTGATTGTTTGGTATGTTGGTTGTGTTGTTAGTTGGTATTGATTTTGTTTCCATTGCTATTGTGGTTAGTTGTTGTTTATTGTCTGTGGTCAACGAGGTGGGTCTTCGGCTGAGTGGAGTCATCTCAGGAATGGCTTCACGCCCTTGATTCGCCCCTTGTGGTTTCCGCCACAAGGGGGATGTGCACATTAATGGACATGGGTTATGCGCTCGATAGAGATGAGCGAGGCTGAGGTGGGAAAGACCGCGGTCCCCCACTAGCGGTGTGGAATATCTGTTGCGATGGATATTTTGGCAGGACATTTCTTTCGGTTAGTCAGATGATTGATGGGTGATTGGAGGTGGAGTTGGGTTGTGTATGCCGTACTTTGTGTTTTGTATTTCTTCAGTTACTGACCTTGTGTGGTGTTGTCTGTGTTTCTTATTGTGTTGTGTCTACCGTGATCCATTATGGTGAGCAGTCAGTCTTAGCAGGTGTCGATGTGTGGAGCTTAGCTGGGTGCGTTGGAGGGACAAGTCTATCACTGAGTTATGGCATGGATAATATCACCGTAGTTGATAGTTGTTGTTATCAATTGTACCTTTTTATTTTATTGAGTTAAACTTGTAATAAACTTAATTGTTCTTTTATTAACGTTATGATATTTACTATTCCTCGGGCAACCGAGATGGTAATGCCCTTATTTGCTAGGGAAGGTCTTTCGAAGGCTCCTTGGTAGATGGGGGTGTTACAAAGTGGTATCAGAGCGACGATTTTAGAACCTGTAACCAATGAGCCTACTGAACGTAGTGAGTCTAATAAAATGAACCTGGTGTATGTATATTGGGAGCCCCTTGAAATTGCTTGATTTTGGGTGAGAAAGCACCCTCATTCCAAAATCCTGGCCCCAATATGCTTAAGCCAGCCACTCCGAATGGGAATATCGAGTCCGGAATGGTGTGTGTATATGTGTGTAGTGTATGAAATAGATACATGTATATAGATGAGTAGGAGATATGACTTGTGTGTGCAAGTGATAAAATAGAAATGTGCAATTTGCTTGTATAGTTGTGTATGCGTAAGTGTATGTTGAAGAATGGTGCGGTGTGTGAGAAGTATACATGAGGATATGTGGTGACGTGAAAGTTGGTAATGGTTTTCAAGTTTACCTTATTGATAGATTACATGAACATGTAAGGTAGTGTTGTAAAATTTAATATGTGGATAAGTGGAATACCGTAATTGATATGAACGCACATGTGAATTTAAGAGCTTGTTGTTTGTAGAACTGAAATGCAAAAGTATGAGTAGAAAATTGTTATTGTTATAATTAGATATGTGAGTTAAAGTATGTCATGGCCGGATTGAATCGTATCTTGTTTGGAATGTAGTAGAATAGGAGTAGTAATGTTTGATTGCGGCAATCGTGTTATATGCAAGCAGGTAATGTTAATTGATAGTAATCGTATGGAAATAATTAGCGACGATTTCTAAGTATACCTTAGACTCACCGAATTCGTAATCATATGGAAATAATTAGCGACGATTTCTAAGTATCTCTTTTGTTATTTCTAAGTATACGTTGTTTTGCAGGAACGACCCACCGAATTCGTAATCTTTTGTCGCTTGTTTTGACTTACTCGACCGAGTACAAGGGACGACTCGACCGACTAAGCCTTACTCGACCAAGCAAGAGGGTCAGTCGATCGAGTTTGATAGAAAATAGAATCCATGCTTATTCTGCCAGCGTCAAAACTCGACCGAGCGACCTCAACTCGATCGAGTACCTCAGATACTTGATCGAGTACCCCTGCTACAGTAACACGGGCTGTTATAAAATTTATCGGGGCTTATAAACCCCAATTCTTTCATTCTTCTTGTTATTTACCACTCATTCAAAAACTTAAAAAAAAAACCTTCATAAAAATTTCTCTCCCTATAAACTTTGGTGAATTTGTGTTTGATTTCCTTCTAAATCCTCCTAATTCATTTATTCAATCCATTTGCAAACTTATTCAAGGTAAATTTCTACTTCTCTTCTTTGATTTTAAGTCAATTTGAGGCATGTTAGTGTTGTAATTTTCTGGAATTTCGGTTTTATACCCAAAGTTTTTGTACTATAATTGCTAGATTTTGATAGAAATCACCTTGAATTATTATTATTAATGTTAGAAATTGCAAAAATTGAACCGATTTGTGACTATATGTGAACCGAATTTCTAGGGTTTACTCTTAAAATTTGATTTTTGTTCATCTTTTGCATCTTTAAAGGTCGAAATAGAGTAGGGAATGCTACTAATATCATGTTTAGTGCTTGATTTTGGTTAATCTCATCCAAAATTTCGTCTTAAAACTCCGTCTTAAAAGTGCCCAAAACTGAAACTTTGCCTAGTGATCAATTATGAAGTTTATTTTTAGAGATTAAGGTCCAAATACTTCTACCATTTGTGAAAATTTGGTGTTTTGGAGATTTGAAACCATCTTTCTATAAAATTATAAGAGTAAAGGGAAGGGGAAAATTCTTGTTTTGTCTCAAAATCTTACTTGTTTCGGCGAATAAACCACTTTAATTGTTGTTTTTCTCCACATGAATCATTTGTAAAGTTTACTTTGATATTGTAAAACCCGATGTGTGGCTAAAACCATGTTGAAACAGATGCCGAGAGCCGCAGCTGCAACCCGCCAAAGCAAGAGGTCACGCGCCGCTGAGCCTGAGGTAGGGGAGGGAAGTCAGGGGCCTACTGTTCCACCAGTTCCTGACTACCCTACGGTAATCTTTGCTTATTTTAAGCAAAGAGATGCTTTTGTAGAGTTCATGAGTTGTCGCATGAGACCCACTAGGTGCATGAACACGGGTATTTTCAAGGATTTGAAAATAGAGGTAGATGTCCGGCATATCTTTGAGACTCTGGGTTTGGAAGGGCTATATCACTTGAGAAAAAATTCTTATGCCTTTTTGACCTTAGAGTTCATGAGTGCCTTCACTTATGATGTGGCGGAGAAGATGGTAGGTTTTCGGTTGATGAACACTAGTTTTTACCTTACCCTGGACCAGTTCGCCGATCACCCGAGGCTTTCACGAGCCAAGAAGGGATATCTTAGAGATGTCCCGACTGAGTGTGGTGCCAGTGGCTACATGCCTTCGTTCACTGGTAGACCTGCTCCTACTTCGAGTAACATGCTGATTAATGACATTCAACATATGACTTTGAAGATCTTTCTCCAAGCCGTGACCTGTTTGCTCTATGATAGGAAAGATGTGAGTAAGCTCAACTCACACGAGGTCATCTTGTTGGTTGCGTACCTGAACCCCACCCAAGTGGAGCGCGTTGCTTACAGTGCCCCAACCATCGTGTGTGCCAGTTTGGCCTTAATGGCCAAGTCTTCGACCGTTACCTCAGTTGTGGTGCTATTGCCACCCGCCTAGCGGAGAGGTTGACTAGTTTTAAGGCCTCTTCGGCTCTCAAATTTTTGGTTCCGGTTGTTCCCACTATGAGGACGACTTACTTCATCTCTCAGAAGTGGCTGAGGGTGTTGGCTGATGATGGGTTAGCTTGGAGGGTGAGAGGTAGGAGTTGGATGAGAGTACCCAATCCAGACCATCTTCCAGTGACTGAGCCGTTGACTGCGACTGTGGTTGCATCGGACTCGGATGATGATGAGCCCGTCCCTACGCGTCAGACACACCTGATCATGGATGAACTTTTGGAAAAGATGCTTGAGCCGGTTGGGGGAGACCACGCTAGAATAGAGGACCAGGTACCCAGAGTGAGGAGAGGTCCTAGGAGTGTGAGAGAGATGGTCGGAGAGTCCCAGCTAGTATAGCCCGGTCCACCCCGATATCAGTATCCCAGCTACCCGTCTTCTTTTAGTCCCCAGATGCAGGTGAGTGAGCTCACGGAGAGGGTGTCCAATGCCTTAGTGCTCCGGAACCTCTATGAGATGGCCTACATGCAGGGTGTGGGAACCAACTTGGCCCAACCGGTTTGGTGGAGAGGCGTGGGGAACGATAGTGGAGTCTTTCACTCCTACGGAGTGGACCCGTCACGTGGGGAGTTCCGGAGAGCTATCTCTACGGATGTCTAGCACCATGGAGAGTAGGAGGAGACCCCAGCACGGGAGCGACCACCGGAGGAGGCACGTTTTGAGCCGGCACATCAGGAGGAGGAGGAGATGGAGGAGGATCGAGGTGGCAACCTCGAGTGATTTTCTTGTAGTCTTGTTTTAGTGAACTTGTGGTTACTTGATAAATTTGTTTGATCATACTTGGATTTATCTCGGTTTGTATTTGGCCATAAGGCCATATTTCGTTAGATTTTCTAGAATTCTTATGCAGGTATGTGATGTCAGGGATGAAACCCCGGAGATTGTTATATTTTCTTTGCTTAACGTTGCATGTGGAGAACATTATGACCTGCAGTTACTCGATCGAGTGCCCTAAACTTAATCGAGTACCTGCTGATGACCATTTAGAACATTCTGATCTATAGGTACTCGATCGAGTACGCTTAACTCGATCGAGTAGCCTAACCCGATAACGATCGAGTAACCCTAACTCGATCGAGTGCCCCTGTTTGTCCTCGTAATCCGTTTTCTAGTGATAATGGGAGTACTTGGTTGATTTATATGTTATTTTCATGGCTTTTAGTCACGATCCTTATGCTTTATATTTCAATAAAGGTGATATCAAGATGTTGTTAAGTTAATAGACACATCTTTGTAGACTCTATTACATGGTACAGCCTCTCCCGAAGGTATAGCTACTACATCATCAATTACATCAAACAAGTCTAAGTCTAAGGCTCTAGCATATTCACTTAATATAAAGGAATGAGTTGCCCCCAAGTCAAATAATATAAAGGTTGGCTTAGAATTAACAAGGAATGTACCCGTGACAACATGCACATCCTCCTCAGCTACTTCCTTCCCCATCATGAATAACTTCCCACTACTCTTAACTTCTCCTTGGCTAGCTAATGCTGACCCATTTTGCCAACCTCCTCAATTCATTATCTTCTGAAAAGTTCCACTTCCATTGCTTTGATTATTTGAGAAACGACTTTGATTAGAATAGTTGTTGTAACTCTTATGATAGCTTCCACCTCCCAACCTCTGATTATTCCCATAGCTCGAAATGGGAGTTCAAACTCCCCCACTCTGGTCCATGTTATTATACCCTCTTCCTTAGCCACCCAAATTAACTCTGCAATCAATGATCTTGTGACCCAACTTTCCACACCTGAAGCAATTGATACTACTAATACCAATCGGCCAAGTTCGCCCAACACCACCACGTCCAGAACCTCCAGCTGGTGCGCTATTTGTGAAATAGGAACGGAATTGATTAGCATTCTGCTTCTTGCTTCCAACATCCTCACTCGTAGACTTAGTCTTTTATTTCTCACCTTTCTTCTTCTTTTCTTCTCTTAGCATATCAGCAATTCTTTCAACGTGCCTAGCTCGCTGATAGATCTCATCCAAGTTGCTTGGCTCACCAACTGTGAGATTCTTCTTGATATTGGTCATCAAACCCTTCTCAAATCTCAATGATAGTATCTCCGGAGTAAAGTTGAGATCAGACACATATTCAGCTAATTCCATGAACCTGTTGGGATAAGTCTCCACTGTCATATCGTCTGTCATCTTGAACGCATCGAACTCCACTCTTATCCTGCTCCTGATATGCTCAGGAACAAAGGTAGCCATCAAGATCTTCTTGAAACCCTTCTATTTCACATAGTCACTCTCATTATTTGCAGCAGCTTCCCTTGTAACAATCGTGTTTTCATCTGTGTTTGTGGATTTTATGTTGTGTTTAAGTAAGTATAGTGTGTGTTATAATATGTTTAAGTTGCTGTGTTATATGGGTATAGGCGTGAACTTCGAGGAAAAAGTTCATTTTTTTAAGGAGGGAAGACTGTAATAATACACTTTTCTGGTCGTCGAGTACTAGGTCGAGTAGGGTGCACTCGACCGAGTATGTCTGTTAGGTGTTCTCGTCAGGCTACTGATCTAGAGGTACTCGACCAAGTATATGTGGTACTCGGTCGAGTATCGTGTACTCGATTGAGTACGGTGGTTTACTCGGCCGAGTGTCCGGTCTGATATGGGTTTGTTTCGCGGTTTGGATTAAAATGATTGGAGAGCTATTTAAAACATCGCGTCAGTTTCTGATTCATTTTACACAAAACGTAATCACACTCTAAACCCTCTCTAGTCATCTTCATCAATTCCCAAGCAAGGTTTAAGCAATTATGGGTTTTCGGATC
Source organism: Silene latifolia (assembly GCF_048544455.1). Lineage (NCBI taxonomy): Eukaryota > Viridiplantae > Streptophyta > Magnoliopsida > Caryophyllales > Caryophyllaceae > Silene > Silene latifolia. Next base: position 175,203,180 of record NC_133538.1, read on the forward strand.
TCTTGTTTCCGTATCAATCGCTTTAGTAAGACTCTAGTACCTTTAGTCAGTTTTAATTATCTTAGATGTTTGCCTAACTTTAATTTTGGGATTTGGGGGAATTGGTAATGGGGCACATTAGATTGATTATTGTAGATACCTCATTTTTACACCTCTCGCCAACCACCCAGTGATGATTGGGCCGTATGTTTGATATGCGGAGCGATTTTATGATAGTTCGTAAGTTCATCGAAAAGTGATAGCTCAAAAACCCGAGTCAACCTCATGGTCATCATCTATGCGCCGATACAGTCGTTTTGACAGTAATTAGAGCATTTGGAGTCCGGGTCAAAAATCGCTTCATTTTCTAAAAACCGTTTAAATGCCGAGTCGGAATATTCCGGAGTGTTCTAGAATTCTCTGGACAGTTATTCCTAATTAAATTTAATATCTTAAGGAAATATCTTCCGCATATTGTGCTTTACGGAATAAGGAAGTGCATATCTACCGAAATTCCATAAAAAAACGCAGAAATCTTTCTTGCTAAGGAAGAAACCTCCAGGGAAATGACGCAGCAGGTGCTACGCCTCTTCCAAAGGTCGCAGTGGCTGCTGCGCCTCTTCCCCAGCCCTCTTTTCACGCTTTCCAGAATATTTCCGTGATTTTTTTCCGTATCCGTGTCATTCCTAAGCTCCTCCATAGGTTTAGTATAAATAGAGAACTTCGGTCTCCATATTTGGCACGCGAGTGTTCCGCCCTTTCTTTCTCTCTCTTTGCATTCTAGACCACGCTATTGATTTTGACGCTTACGTGCTTGATCAATCGACCACGTAAGCTCAGATCATTCTGAGTGCCAGTCACGTTGCATAGACCGACCAATTTGACCAACTCCAGTTTAATCAACCTAATCAATTAATCTAAATCCTTTAACAAGGGCACTTTCCACGCATATTCGAGTCGAGCAATCACTAAAACGATAACTTTAGTCAATCTCGTTTCGTCAAACATGTAAGTCTGAAGGTGTAAATCCTATTTTTTACTGTACTTTTATTTTGTATCATCTAATGGAAGATTTATATCAAGAGCACATTCGAAAACCGTCTTAAAATCCGTCTTTTAAAACCGTTTTTATAAAACAGCGGAGGTCTGACGTCGAGAAGAAACGCAGCAGCAGCTGCGCCTCTTCGAAGGATCGCAACACTTGCTACGCCTCTTCCAGAGGCTGCCGCTGCTCCTACTCTTCTTCTTCTTCCTCGACCTTCAGCAATTTTCTATTTTCTTTGTTTTCTTTGTCATGTCAGTATATAAATCATGTTTTAATAATCCTTTTTTAACCATAACACTTCATTCGACCGAAATCCCTTATAATTCAATATTTGCGGGTTTTCGTCATCTTATTCAAACCCGGATTTTAAAGGTTCGATTTTCCCATATCGAGTCTTTAGAGTTCGTCTTTTGTACATAGGTTTCTTTATTTGATTTCAGTTCATCAAGTTTAATTCCGTTTTCAAGTTTAAAGTTTCGAACTTTATCAATCCGACATAAGATAATCATAATCATGTAAGTCGCTGTAAATTCTCATTTTTTTGTTCGTTTATGACTTACCCAGATGTATGTAATTAATTAAATCACTTCCACGTGAGTCTAATATCAATAATCGAACCTAAATATACCAATGAACGATAACATTGTTGCGGTTCTGACTTCACAGCCAGAGCCCAGCTCTAGAACGGACGCAGGAAGTGCTGCGCCTCTTCCAGAGGACGCAACAGATGTTGTGCCTGTTCTGGGTTGGTCTCTGTCCCTGAACTCTTTCTCCCTTTGATGTAGCTTCTAATTACGGTTTAAATCGACTACTACTCGTATTATCACCTCTAATCTGACGTATTTTCAAACTTTGATTTCTAGTTTTATTCTTTCTTTTATTTTCTTCTTCGAAATCCCGTTTTGAGCGTGCTTTTGACGTAGATCAAATAATCCTTGTGATTATTATAATTTTATTTATTTTAATTTAGTATGTATGATTTATTTACTTGGATTTCACATGTAATTAATCTAACATCTACTTCAACCCCGAATTGTTTGTTAAATCACGTGTTCACCGACTTAGTCTAATCTCACATGCTAGGATTAATCTCTGTTTGTTGCATTGCATGCATTACATCGACGATGTATCAAATATAAATAATTTCCCTAATCATTAGTAGAGGCCGCTATCGAGGCGGGCGGGATTAGGTGTTCGAATGAAAGAGCTTCCTAATACGTACCCTCACCCCTTACTCCAGTTATCTCTGGACATCCGTGTCCATTGGCATCTTCGAGAGTCATTCTAGACATAGAATGCTAAGGGTAACGAGTTCTTAGTGTTCATGTCACTACTTTGTGTCTTGACATGGCACGAAGTATTCGAGCGGTTCCAATTTTCCATAAAAATTGGTGGCGACTCCACAAATGCAGGCTTGTCAAATCTTTCACCGGTTTCAATGCCTCACCAATCGGTAACGGCCCAAGACGTGATTTGGCAAACCAAGGTTCCGTGGGAGAAGTGTCGCCGCCTCAAAACCAACGCCCGGGTGCGCGCGGCGCGGGTGGCCCATCTCCACAGTTTGGCGACTCCGCTGGGGATGATACACTTACGTGTTACCCAGGGTGAAACTTGAACAAGGTTAGGGAATAGTTTATTCGAGACAGTTGTCGATTTTCATTTCTCGACCTTCTTAGGCCGTTTTATTCGGCCTTCCTAGGCTTAACTCAACCCATTCGACCAATTGTCCCATCTGGACGGTCCAAATTCCTATCTGGGCCTAAAGATGGATGACGTCAACCATATCATGATTCACTCTCATATTTGTATCAAGGGCTTTCACTACTCGAGGAATTGGACTAGGAACTGACCTTACTCATGTTTGGCACGGACCTCTCCACAGACCAGGGTTTGATTGCTTGGTATGGCAACCCACCTTTTTAAGCCAAAACCCTTTAAATGCACTCAGCATACCATTATAATACCCATATGTATGTTTGTATCATATACGTGATCAGCCATTTGTAAACAAAACCATAATGAATTTTTGTAAAATAAAATCCATTCCAAAATGTAAATATTTATGAAAAATGACCTAAAATAGCAACTCTGTCCAAATGTCGAGTCAAAATTCGGGCCTCAAACCCATTTCAAAAACATGCTTCAAGTCGGCACTCCTACAACTACACAACAATTGTCTAGGATAAACATTTCAAAATTTGTCATTTTCAAACCTCACTTGACACAGTGGCACACACCCACTTCACGAGTCGAGTCTTTTTTTGAGTAAGTGTGCGAAAATGGTTGATCGTATTTTGATTCGTCGTCGATCTCTTATCCTCAGTCCAAAATGGTGGGAACTAGTCAAGCAAGCGTTAATGGTGAACCCCAACAACCCGTAAATGGTAAGGATCAAATCCTAGCTGCACTCCTTCGTCTCCAAGCAAGCCAAGACCAAGCTTATGCTCGCCTCAATGCCATCGAAGGCCATATTGTGGCTGTAGAAGCTAGACTTCCTTCTACAGAAGATCCCATTCCTGACATGGTCGTACACGATAATCTTCCACCCTTTATTGGACAAACAGAAGTCAATCTTCCACCAGGTCCTACTGAAGCTGAAAAGCGACTCCAATATTTGTAGGAGCAACTAATGTACCTTAAGGGAGATGACATCTATAGGGAAAACAGTCGCAAATATGAGGCAGTAAACGCTCAACTGCCAACTAACTTCAACATTACTGACATCCAGAAGTTTAAGGGGCATGAAAACCCTGTGAACCATATTCGTGCATTCAAAGATTATATGTCTATCAAAGGCATTAAGCCAGAGATGTTCCTAAGGATCTTTCCTTCATCTCTTGATACTATTCCTAAGCAATGGTTCTACTCCTTGGATCACAAGAAAATTGCTACTTGGGATGATGCTGCAATTGAGTTCACCAAACAGTATGCAGATAATGCTGAAATTCAAGTCAATATACCCACTCTAGAGGTTCTTACCCAAAATGAGAAAGAAGGTTTCACCGTCTTCCTAAGTAGGTAGAGAAAGACTAGCACGCAACTCGTCGAACGCCCAGACGAAGCTACTCTTGTTGAAAAGTTTATGGACAATTTAAGGCCAATCTACGCGAACTATCTTTCAAAGACTTAACATTGCTAGGAACAAGAATTAAAGACGACATCCGTAAAGGACTCTTGTCCAAAACGGTAGGTCGTGGATATCAAGGCACAACGAGTCGTTCTTATGGCTCCACTAGCAAGAACGACGAGGTCAACCTTGTCGAATCATCTACTAAGAAGAATAACCCGCAGAGGGAGTTCACGAATGTTGGTGACTCGTACTCCAATGCTCTAAAAAGATTAATTAAACAAGGTAAACTCCAACCCATATGACCTACACCTGACCCAGAGAGGAAGTCTAAGTTATGGGATGAGAATGCCTACTATAAGTACCATAGAGGCAAAGGGCATGATACAGAGAATTGCTTCAAATTGAAACATGTCATTCAGGATATGATTGAAGATGGGCGCCTGCCTATACCTCCTGCAAGCAAACCTAACAATACTCAGAATCCTCTTGGAATTCTGATCATCACAGATGAGGAATCCACCTTGGATTATTCACACCTTATTTCTCCAGCTGAAGATGAGGTCAATGCACTAGAAAATGAGGAGAGTTACTCTACTATCTCCCCTACTATCGTTGATTTTATTGCAAGGGCAAAGAGTGTAAGTAGACAAGTTTCAGAGCTAGAAGCTATAGTGGCATCCCTACACAATCCAAGCAATATACCTAGGGAAGACAGGCCAGTGGTTCTAATATTAGCTCAAGAATCTACAATGCAAGAAGTGATCGCAGTAACCGACAATCTAGTCGAACAAATAATTAGCCTAGAAGCTGAAATCATATGATTGAGAGAGCTCAGTATCGTCGATGGAGTTTGGGCAGATAACGTTGAAGATGTCTACCTCAGGGATCATCCTTTGATAAAAAATGCAGAAAGTCTTACGGATGAGATCATTACCATGATACTTCAAGACGACCATTTCAACCCTACAGCACTGATCACTAACGCCAGCTCAAATCAGTAGAAAGGATGGAGAAAGTCGATCAAATGGAGCAATAATTAAGGAAGGCTCTTCAAGCTTACCACTGGAGAAGGAGATATGTTCAAAGGAGAACCCAAAGACGATGAATTCGAGTCAGAGTCGGAATCAGAGTCGGAGTCGGAGCCTAAGTCTAGAGAAGTCTCTAGAGAGTCTCCTCATATTGTCACTCCCCACCCTTTTGTCTCGCCTAGCATAGTATCGCCTAGTAACAGTAGCTTGGGGAATGTCCCAACAACTGTCTCTTTACCGCCACTGACTACTGCGCAGATGGCTTCTTTGTTTCAGCTATTTTTAAACTTTAATATGAATAAATCTGATTCTGCTTACTCCTTATGTTATTCTGAATGCAATTCTATTTACGAGGATAATGAGGATGATCCTGACCCATATTCAATCGAATTACCTCCCTATATAATTAAAGAAATACTAGAAGAGGGGGAACAAGCACCAGTTATAGAAAACACCGAACCTATCAACGTAGGAACAAAATTAGAACCCCAAGAACTTAGGATAGGGACGACCCTAGACCCAACTGAAAGGGCCAATTTCATCGACATCCTACACGAATTCAAAGATGTCTTCGCTTGGTCCTACTAAGACATGCCAGGGATCGATAGGGATATTGCAGAACATCGCATTCCAATCAAGCCAAGTTTCAAACCCGTAAAACAGAAGCTTCGTCGGATGAGGACAGAGTGGGCTCCTAAGATTAAAGAAGAAGTTGATAAGCAATTCAAAGCCGGATTCATCAAAGTTTCCGAGTATTCAGACTGGGTGGCAAACATAGTCTCCGTGCCTAAAAAGGATGGGCGAATCCGGGTTTGTGTTGATTTCAGAGACTTGAACAAAGCGAGTCCTAAAGACGACTTCCCTCTATCACACATCAATATATTGGTAGATAATATAGCAGATCATGCATTGTTATCCTTTATGGACGGGTATGCAGGGTATAACCAAATCAAAATGGCTATAGAAGATATGCACAAGACAACCTTCATCACTCAGTGGGGCACATATTGTTTTACTGTTATGCCATTCGGGCTAATAAATGCTGGGGCTACATACCAACGCACTGCGACTACATTGTTACATGACATGATGTATAAAGAAGTGGAGGTGTATGTGGATGATGTGATCGTCAAATCTAAGGATAGGGAAGGGCACATCGCCAACCTTCGCAAGTTCTTCCTCAGATTGCGCAAATACAACATGAGGCTCGATCCTCAGAAATGTGCATTCGGAGTAACGTCAGGCAAGCTTCTGGGATACATTGTCAGCCAAAGGGGGATATAAATTGATCCATCCAAGATCAAGGCCTTAATCGAGATGCCACAACCCCAAATAGAGAAGGAGGTTAAAGCATTCCTGGGCAAGGTGCAATACATAAGTTGATTCATATCGAAACTCACTATGATCTGCGAACCTATCTTCAAAAAGCTCAAGAAAACGGACCATACCATATGGTACGAAGACTATCAAAAGGCATTTGACAGGATAAAGGAGATATTGGCCAAACCACCAGTGCTAATGCCTCCCCAACGAGATCAACCTCTTGGTTTATATCTCACAGTCACCGAAACAGCCATGGGGGCTATCACTACAAGAAATCTGGTTTCGACCGACTATAAAGAGCGACTGAATACAATAGTCGTCAACTTGGCGACTGAAATTAAATTCGGGCGACTAAATTCAGTCGCCAAATTGGCGACTGAACTTTTTCATATATTAATTAAAAATGGCGGCTGGCTAATAAAAATAGTGACTGAAAGCGGTCGCAAAACCGGCGACAGTAGCAATTCAGTCGCCAAATTATGTGGACACAAACAACATACTAGATCCCACCTCCCCCAGTCCCTCACTCCCTCACTTTTTTCCTTTACACAAACAAATAAACACGCCTCCTTCCTTTCTTTAACAAATTCCACATAGCTTTCCAACTCTCCCTCTTTTATTCTTATATGTGATTTTTTCATTATATTAAAAATTCCTTCATCACATTTTTTAACCTTCGAACCCACAAATAATCAAAACTTCTCTTTTATCCAATCTCAATTTAATTACTCTTTTTGTCTAATATTCATCATAATCTCATTATAATCTCACCCTCCTTCATCTAATTAAAGGTATTGTTCTATTTATCTTTTAAATTCAATTTTTCAGATTTGATAATTTCAAAGTATTTTAGTTTTAAATTAAAATTCATATCAATTTTTATTTAAATCTTGAATTGAAATTGATTGTACTTCAAAAATTATTGTGGTAGTTGGTACAAAAGGAGGAAGATGAATAGGGAAACAAAGAAGAAACTAGAGGAATAGGAAGCGCTATGTTCGACGAGGAAAGGGCAGGTCGAAAATTCAGGGTTTTTTTCCGCGTTCTCTGAACTTGTTGTTAATGTTTATGGTGTTGGTAGTTTAATGTAAATTTTTTGAAGTAGTATGTAAATTGATTGTAGTGGCTTTTGAAATATGTAAATAGAAATTGATTTTAATGTAAATTTAGTATAGAAATTGGTGATTTGTGGCATTTTTTTTAAGATCAATGGATTTCTTTGTGCAGATCTACACATTTGCAAGCTTTTTTATTTATTTTATTTATTTTTTTAGTCTCCAAAGTGGCGACTGAATGTCAGACATTGGCTACTGACTTCAGTCGCCAATTTGGCGACTACCATGACCAATCAGTCGCAAATTTGGAGACTACATGTCGATCGCCAGTTTTGCTATTTGTTGACTAATTTGACAGTCGCCAAATTTGGCGACTGAAATCAGTCGCCCGAATTGTATTAGGCGACTAAGACCTGCGACTGGTTACTGGCGACCACTATCAGTCGCCAATTTTACTTTGACGACTATTTTCAGTCGCCTTATTTAGTCGCCCGAAACCAGATTTCTTGTAGTGTATACTCACACACACAGTTGGAAAGGAAGAAAGAGCTATCTACTAACTTAGTAAGAAGTTCTTGGAGTACGAGAGTAAGTATACGCCTCTCGAGAAGACGTGCTTCGCTCTTGTGTGAGCAACAAAGAAGCTACGCCATTAAATGCTTAGCTACTCGGTCAAAGTGTATTCTAAAATGGATCTTGTCAAATACCTCTTCGAGAACCCGTTCTCAATGGACGCTTGGCAAGATGGACCTTAATGCTCTCAGAGTTCAATCTCAAATACATTCCTTTGAAAGTCATAAAGGGACGTGCTGTAGCTGAATTCTTCGCAGATAATCCTATCAACGATACGCAAGCAATAGACATGTTGTCGTTTCCAGATGAGGATATTCTACAAACCAGTATGGATTCCTGAGATCTTTACTTTAATCGGGCATCTAATTTGAGAGGATTTGGAATAGGAGTGTTGCTCATTTCTCTTGAAGGAGAGCATACACCACTTTCTGTCAAACTCGACTTTGAGGTGACAAGTAATGTAGCAGAGTATGAAGCTTGCCTCATTGGTCTACAAGCAGCAGTGAGTTTAGGCATCAAGCATCTTCGAGTTCACGGCGACTCATCCTTAATCATCAACCAAGTCACTAGATCCTGGAAAATACGAAGTGAAAGTCTAGCACCCTATAAGGCTAGGATAGATAAGGTTCCTCAATTCTTTGACCAGGTTACCTATATACACCTGCCTCGCGACGAAAATCAGTTTGCGGACGCTCTTGCAAAACTCACATCCTTGATCAGTATGCCAGACAACGTGGTTGAAATGCCTTTATGCATCGAACGACGGTCAGAGCCAACCTATGTACACTTCCTTACAAATGAAGAGGAAAACCTAGGGGAACTTTGGTTTCAGGCCATTCTAAATTTCAAGCTTAACGGTACATATCCACCAGATATGGATAAGAGGGGACAATGCGCCATATGCCTACTTGCCTCTCAATACCTCCTCATGCAGGGAGAGTGGTAGAAAAGAACACCACTTGGTGTCCCCTTGCTTTGCCTTGATCATTCACAAGCACGGAAAGTTATGGAAGAAGTTCAAGATGGAGAATGCGGTCCTCACATGAGCGGACCCATGATGGCAAAGAAGATTACGCGTCTAGGGTATTACTGGACGACAATAGAGTCAGATTGTATCAAGTATGTCAGGCATTGTCATAACTGCCAGATCTTTGGGAATGTGCAACATGTTCCTCCCTCAGTGCTATATACCATGACATCTCCTTGACCGTTTTCTGTGTGGGGGATAGACATCATCGGGAAAATCACTCCAGCTGGGACAGGAGGCCATTGTTTCATCTTAGTATCTATCAACTATTTTACTAAATGGGTCGAGGTAGTATCTTACACTAGCCTAACATCCAAACATGTGGCCAGGTTCATACAAACCAATATCATCTGTCGATATGGTTGCCCACATGAAATCATCAGTGACAACGGGTCACATTTCCAGGCCGAAGCTACACAATTGCTAGCCAAATATATATAAGATCAAGCATCACCATTCCTCGCCATACAGAAATCAAACTAATGGCGCAGTAGAGGTAGCCAACAAAAATGTCGTTACAATCCTCAAGAAAATGATCGACAATTATTGCGATTGGCCTAGCAAAATACCCTTTGCGCTATGGGGATATCGCACGTCAGTTAGGACGCCCACTGGTGCCACTCCTTTCTATTTGACTTATGGCATGGAAGCTGTGCAACCAGTAGAGCTAGAGATCCAATCTCTACGCATTTTACTTGAAAGTCAAATCCCAGAAGCTGAATGGAATATAGATAGGTATGATGAACTCGTCTTCTTTGACGAACGAAGGCTACGCGCATTATATAATGTGCAAAAATATCAGGCACGCATCAAACGAGCCTTTAACAAATGGGTCAAGCCCAGAAATATCAAGGACAGGAATTTAGTACTCAAGTCAGCCAGAGCTCTCTTACCTGTCGATCCACGGGGAAAATTTAAACCTAATTGGGCAGGACCGTTTTTGGTCAAGTCCATACTTTCAGGGGGTGCGGTTAAGATAACAGACCTAGACGGGAATGAGTTTTCTAATCCGACTAACCTAGACCAATTGAAATGGTACTACCCTTAGAAATAGGACACAACGCGCCTCGCGTGACCCTCGTGCGACACGAAATAAAAACAGCCCCCGGCCCGCTAAAAAGCTTATGACATTTCGTTCTTGCGTTTTGACATGTTTTATATCCTCATATCATCAAACTTAATTGCATTTCCTTAGGAGTAAGTAAAGCACACGCTTATTTTCTAATTAAGTTCATTACAAGCTCTTGCTTCGAACATTTATTCTTTTACATTTTTTCGAACTACTTACACGGTTTGATTTCATTCTTTCTAATGAATACGTAGGCAATCCTTTACCGGATACAACCCATCATTTCAAGATATAAATAGAAGGACATTTGCATGTTGCATTTGAAATTCGACAAGAATAAATAAAGAAATTTATGACAGTTTCTTAACTAATAAATCATTTATTCATTATAATAGTAATACGCCAAATATATATAGTTTTAAAATGCTGAAAAATTAAAATGCTAGCTAGGTTTCTAAAAACCCCGCCATTTATTACAACTCAAAATAATAATAAGTAATACTATTTAAAAATGACTAAGGCTACTCTCCCATCTTCCCCTTGCCTTTGTCAAAATTCTTGTCTCGGCCACGAACGGGGCGCTCTTGCCTTATCTCAGACCTAATCATTAACGTTCGTTCTCGCGGTCTAGCATTTCCATTTCGATCCATCACCATCTTCTCGGCAGGAGCATTCTTTGGTTTCTTCGACGGACAGACAACCCGATATCCGGCCTATTCTTCCTCCTCAGTTAAGTACTTTTGGTTCTCCTTCGCCACTTCGCAGATCTTATAGTCTACGGGCTCGTGCTTCCTTAGCTTTTCACACTCCTCGGGGGTGCTACCTTTCCTCCATTGCAGATATGAGTCAGATACCTATAATGAGCCAACCGGAGTAGGAATGAACCACATGTTCCTTTGGGCCGAGCGAATAGCCCACTCTAGACAAGACTCCGTAGTATGCGCCAAGGCAGTTTGAGGGACAGTGTCTAGCTTCGGGATTTTCTGTCTTAAGCTCACTTGCCACATAAATCTCTCCGGAAAGGTATGGACTATGAGTTCCAAACAGGGAACGCGAATTGACCGTGTCGGATCCAAGGATGATACTCCAGTCACTGACCTAAGATGCCACCATGGCACTACCTACTTGATTAAGGGCCCACCTTCACTCTTTAGTTTATTTTACCAATAATCGTATACTCGAGTGAAGTCCACCATATATAGCCTCGTTCTCATCGCAATCAATCGAAAGCGATATCCTGTCACGTCAACTGGGGGCTCGATCAACCGCAGTCTCTCCATCAGCCAGATTTGCAAAGAAAAGGGAACGGGAGTCAGTATCAAAAACAGGCCAAAAAAAAGAAAGAAAAAAAAAGAAAAAAAAAAACGACCAGAAGCGGGTTCTTACCTGTAAGATAATAGGACTCCCAAGATAAGGATGCTCGCGGTTTGCCTTCCTATTGTCCAATCATAGAATTGTCTCTCCTAGAACTAAGTATGCAGGGCTCCTACGCAGTTCCATTTGCTCCACTATGCCTAGAAATCGGGGGTCACCCCTCATCTCTTGGTCCAGATGCCTTCGTAGGACATAGGAATGAAGAAGGCAAAATCCATAAGCTCGACACCTCGCCACATAAGAAATAATATGGTCCTCCCTGTTTATGAATCGATCAACAAATTCGAACATACGGACACCTTTGGAGGTCACAAGACGATCTACCTCAGCCTTGGTTAATCAAAGCAAGTCCCTAAATTTATTTTTATATCCTTGACAGCTAGGGGGTATAGCCGGAACACTTTCTGCATCCCATCCTCCAACTGCAGCAATTTCTTCAGGAAAGGGACAAATTTCGCCTCCCGGAAAGGCAAATACATGAAAATTCGGGTCCCAATATTCAAGACAAGCATCCAAAAAGGGCCTAATTACCTTCACTAGATTCAAACTTATGATGGATCCTAAGTTTAAAGCACCCATGTCCTCCACATTTGTAAATTCATTCGTCCACTCCTTAATGCGGTTTTCAAAGGCATCCATATTTTGTTGGAAAATCTGAGAGAATATATGAGGTTATATTTTGATAGACGGAATCAAGGAAGAGAGAATTGTGAGAATAGAAGCTCACCCGAGGTCTCTATTTATACTATTCGACGTTTCCTAATTTCAGTCGAGAACAGACAAGCTGGAGAGAAGACGCAGCAGCAGCTGTGTCTCTTTGAAGGATCACAGCTCCTCCTGTGTCCCTTCCCCATGTGCTTTTCCTCCCTTCCCCAGGTGCTTTTCCTCGTTTGACCGTCGTGGATCTTTCCCAAATCCGTTTTAGTCAAATTTTCCTCTTCCTATAGGGATTTTTATTCGGTAACTCCGAACAATTACCAAATTCACGTTTCCTAATCTTTACGGGTTTGCTTTTCGAGGCAGAGTCGACATTTTCGCCAAATACGCACACTTACTCGTTTTTTTATTTTCTTTTTTTAGGGAAATCATTTCACTCCCTCTATTCAAAATGTTTATGATACACTTAGACATTTCTTTTAAATTCTCTTTTTAGGGGGTGGCCCTCCCTACCATCCGGTCGCGTCATTTTGTCCATATTCGGGCACCTTTTTTTCATTTTCGTCATTTTGTCCATTTTCGGGCACTTTTTTTTTTCTTTTCATTTTTTCGCGCTAATTTAGGCCATTCTTAAAGTTCTTTCTATTATATGCTTTTGGTATGTGATTTTCTACGTGAATTTCAGCAGCATGACGACGCAAACCGTTACATGCCAAACATGTATTTTTTTTCAAAGCTAACCTGCAGATACAGCAAATACCCAGCAGCGAAGGCACACATGCCATTATATATACAAATGCAAAAAAATATAAAACAAAGTACGGGCTCCTGCCCAAAATGACATCAAAAAATGTACAAATGTACAACAGACAGTCAGCAAACTTGCCCTGACGTCCTCTCAGCTCAGTCGCTATCGCCTCAAGGGCAGCGATCTCAGCATCTCTAGCCTCGAGCTCTCTCAGCAAGCGGGCCGTCTCCTCCTGGGACTGCGCCAGCTCACACTCCAAGCCACGCTCCCTCTACACAGAAGATAATGAAGTGATGTGATACTTTACTTTACTTCGTTTCACAAGTTTGGAAGGTAATAAAAATAAAAACGGGTACAAAAGGTTCATACTTGCCATCTCGGGTCACCTGCAAGGGCCTCAATGGCTGTAACTCACAGCCGGTTGACCATCCTCCACAGCGCCACATGCCTGGACGGCGCCACCTGCATTCAAATATAGAGAAGGTTCAAGCAAATGAATTCTATGTAATAAAGTATAAAATACTAAAGACAACCAAAGCTGGGGCCTTACCCTCCTCACAATGTGCTGCCACTCATCCAAGCTGGTGCCAGTCACCGCCTCGCTGAAGTCCCGGATCTCCCAGATCACCGTCATGGCCGCCGAGTCAGTGTACTCCAGTGTCTCTGGAAAAGCTGGAGGCTCAACGCCCGCCACCTTGATCTCCTGCAAAATTTAAATGGTTCATTATTTACTGATCATTCAACATTTATCAGTCTTATCAAAGACAAGTAGACGGTAAACATGCTTACCACGATCGGCCAGTACGCCAGCCTCTGACAAACGAACTCGGCGTACTCCTCGCCAGGGAGAAGGAGAGCGTCACCACCCGCGCCAGCCAGGTCCGTTTTCCTCTCAGCCTCTGAAGGACCCTAAACATCGTCCGTGGAGGATTGGTGGGAGCCGTAAAATCATCACAGGAACACTGTCGATCCAAACGCTCACCCTAGTACCACACAGGCCCTATGGGCATCGTCAACAGCAACCGACTCGAACTCCAAGGATGGAGAACCTCAGCCACAAAAGCTGGAGCCCCAGAGTAGCTCTCCCAAGGCCGGGGCACCCACTAAAGCAAGAAAATGAGGGGTCGTTCCTATGATCTTCTCTAAGTGAAGAAAATATCAAATGAAGATCAAAGACACTTACGCTATCTAGGCTCAGGGCATTCACGCCTCTCCGACAAACATCGTAAGAAGACCGTTGGCTCTTCCGACAACACACGATCCAGTCCCTCACGACGGGGTATGCCCTCGGTACGTCTGTCGCCCTCGTGGGCGCGAAGCTAGGAAAGTAAGAGTACACCCACGCCTGTAGGCAAAATGATAATGATTACAAATCATTTTCTATAAAAATGGTCTTTCATACTTCAAAAAAAACAATAATATGATCTTTCATATTTTCAAGAAAGGTTCATACCTCCAAGAGAAGTACAGGACCGAGATTGGTAGGAGAAGTTCCCTTCTCCATCAGCTCCGGACGAACCATGGCCCTCATGTAGCGTGTGAGGACCGCAAAGCTTGGAGTGACCCAGTCCCAATGACCTAGGCTACTCAAGTCAGCAAGAAACGGAAAAAGCTTCGTCGACAGCCACTCCTCTTGTCTCCGAGGTAAATCGAAGACAAGAACCACCACAACCATAGACGAGCCCTCTGCTCAGCAGTACAAGGTGGTGTAGGTACTCAGCACCAAACGAGGTACCTAGGCCGCACTCGTAGCCAGGTTCCAGCCGACCAGACTCCTCACCTCGGCCGAGTCGACTCTCATGGCAGTCACCGACCACACCACCGGCTCCTCTCCATACGGCAGACTCGGGATCATGTCGTAGTCCTCCAAGGTGACCCCGATCTCTCCAAAAGGCATATGGAAGTTCGAGGTCGTGTCCCAAAACCGATCAAGAAAGGCTCGAATCAGGCTGAGATTAGCTCGAATCTTCCTCTTCTTGATCTCCGTCCAGCCTCGCACCAAGGCACCGAAATCTCCCTGCTCGATGATAGCCTTCTCCTCCTCCGACAGCTTCTCAAAGGCATCCATCATCATCGTGTAGCCAAAGAAGGACCTCATGTTTCCAGCCTCCTCGTCAATTCAAAAGGAAGGTTTTCTTAAGCATAGAAAAGCGCAAATAAACAAATAAGGAAATATGAAAGAAGCAAGTGAACAGATAAAAGAATGACAGGCTGAAGGCTTACCATACTCCTTGCCGTCCTGTACGACAAGTGGCTCTCTGCCGCCCAAATGATATGTCTATCATCCCATTTCTCAGCCCACTCAGGCGCTGCTGCGAGCTGATGACCGCCTCATCCTACATTGGCCCTCCATGGGGTCTCCTCCTCCATATCCTCCTCCATCTCCTGGACGGTAGAAGGCTCAATGTCAATGTCCATGAGGTCACTCCCCGAGGTAGAAGGAATATCCTCTACAAATCAAAGCAAATAAAGCAATGTTAAGGATATTTCCAAGCACTTTTATGTGTTTTCAAGCGTTAAAGACGGATTTTTAGCCATCTTTGGCCAGGTTTCCTATACCCGATCACTCGTGTGGTAGTTTAAGTTAAGACAAGTCTAAGTTCGAGCCTGGTTGTGGGTTTGACTCGGAAATTCGGTAGCATTTCGCTACAATAGCAATTATGCCATACAAAAGTGTCCCGGAGGAGCTATCACAAATTCAAAATCCGGCATGATAGCAAGTTTACCCATTACTCAAGGGTTCCAGTGTGGGAAATATCGGTATACTTCATCAAGAATTCGGATTATAATGAAATTATAATTATGAAAATACGAGTCATAAATGAAATTTCATAAACAAAAGTAGAGATTAGAATCAACCTTTGGTCCTAGCAATTTGGCCTAAGAACAATATCGAGATCGATATTCTCCTAATTGTTGCACCCAAAATGCTATGAGAAATGCCTCTTTTCTTTGCTAGAATAGATCCCTAAAATTATTAATTATTTTTAGGGTTTTTGTTTTTGTGATGAGAGAATTAGGTAAAAAGGAAGTGAAGAAAAATGATCTCCTTTCCTCTCTTAAAACCGTCCAAGAGGAGAATTAGGGGAAGATATTTTTTTTCACTTTTTCTCCTTTTTCGGTTTCACCAACCACCAAAAATAAGGAGAAAATCTTCTTATTTTTGGTTGTTCTAAAAATGTATAAAATGTGTATTATTTATCAATTGTCATTAAAGTCGTCATGTATTAATAAGTCTGTCCACAAGAGTTTGTAGTCCATTTATTAATACCGGTCTGTCAACATTTATTATGACAATTTCGTATAATATATACATTAATTATAAATATCGCATATTTATAATTTGCTAATTAAATATAACCGATTACGTTTAATTACTAATTAACATCTTAATTAGTTTAAGCTAACATTATATACATTAATTAAATATAACAGTTTATATTCAATTTTACGAATTAACAATTAATTCGTCTCAGCTGATATTATTTAATTGTATTAAATAATCGTCTCATCATCATATTGACTAACTGTTTAGTCAAATACATGGACTATCCTTTTAGTCATATACGGCATCAATGTGATTACATTTTCATATAATCACATCTCTCAAACACATCCTTTAGGTGTGACTTTTAGGGACCAGTTGATCACCGCCATCAGTATGATAATAACGTCAAACTTCTAGCAAGCCAACCGTTATTAATAAACGTTAATCAACTGATAAAATACTAAGAATACCCTTGTGAACCTATAAGAGATTTATATATGTTATCACACTAACTGTGGAGGAGACAAGCTCCAACAAACTCCCACTTGTCCTCACAAGTGTATGTGCGATAACCGATTCTCATATCCTAAAATTTCTCCCACTCAATGTAAAACAATTTGCAAAATCCGTATTCACAAAGGTCGTATTTTAAAAGTGATCAATATCAAGAGTGGTTTTCCAGACTAGAGAGTAACTTAACTGATAAACGAATCATCATTCAAGCATGGTCATGCATTTCAGTTATAACTCCTCGAGTGGCCCTGAGAAATAACTAAACCTGATAAAGGTTGGATATTTTCTTCAACTCGAATCCTGCAGATATATGCACAGTATGAAATGACCCAGTGAAAATCGCTTAGCCTTCATACGATGCGACCATGAGAAAGAAACCAAAGTCACCCAAAAACTGCCTTAATCTCAAGAGACAGTCGATAGTCAAAAGAATCGACTCTAGGAACATAATGGACGTCCAATCCACGACCTGGCACCGAATGTTTTTAAACATTTAGGACTCCATTACGTTGTCACAATTGTCCTACGAGGTATTGTTATAACTCGCATCTGTGATCGATCAGCCAACCGTTTGACTTATGGCTCGTTGAACCCACCATCAATCAACTTCACAAAATAATAGCCAGAGTTATCAGCTCATGTAAGCGATTACGGACCAAAACAAATATAATATAATTCAGTTCACTTTGTGGCGTTCAATGTTGTCGTACAATCCACATGAAAAACAAAATATGAAAAACGATGAAGTTATAAATAGCATATGAAAAAAAAATGTATCGAATCCATAATCAACTACTACAACTCAGGAACACGTTTAATTCCCATGGAAATAACGTGCCCTTCATGCTTATCATATTTCAATGGCTTAGTGAGAGGATCCGCGATGTTGTCATCCGAAGCAATCTTGTCAATCACAATCTCCTCTTGCTCCACGTAATCACGGATCAGGTGAGCCTTCCGATGTACATGTCTAGACTTGTTGCTAGACTTAGGCTCCTTAGCCTAGAAGATGGCACCTCTATTGTCACAATAGATAGTCATTGGGTCATTCGAACTAGGAACTATGGTTAGTCTTTGTAAGAATTGAATCATCCATATAGCTTCCTTTGCTGCTTCTGAAGCGGCATAGTACTCGGATTCAGTAGTAGAATCTGCTACAACTTCCTGTTTGGAACTTTTCCAGCTGACCGCAACACCATTAACAGTAAAAACGAATCCAGACTGAGATTTCGAATCATCTCGATCCGTTTGGAAGCTAGCATCTGCGTAACCGATTGCACATAGCTTAGTATCTCCTCCATAAGTCAATACCCAATCCTTAGTCCTCCGTAGGTACTTAAGGATGTTTTTAACAGCCATCCAGTGTGTTTCACCTGGATTGCCTTGGTACTGACTTGTCATACTCAATGCATATGCCACGTTTGGACGTGTGCATATCATGGCATACATGATTGATCCTATGGCTGATGCATAAGGAACACGACTCATGCGTTCAACCCCTTCAGGTGTCGTGGGTGACTGAGACTTGCTCAAATGCATCCCAGACGTCATTGGAAGGTTCCCCTTCTTGGAGTTGGTCATGCTGAACCTTTCAAGAATCTTATCTAAATAAGACTCCTGACTCAGTGATAACATCCATCGTGATCTATCTCGATTGATACGGATTCCCAATATGCGTTGTGCCTCACCCAGATCTTTCATCTGGAAATGGTTCTTCAACCATCCTTTTACCGAAGATAAGAGAGGAATGTCATTCCCAATCAAGAGTATGTCATCGACATATAATATCAAGAAAACAATCTTGCTCCCACTCTACTTGACATATAAGCATGGTTCCTCGACCGATCGAGTGAAACCATACTCTTTTATCACCTGGTCGAAACGATGATTCCAACTCCGAGAAGCTTGCTTAAGTCCATAAATGGAACGCTTAAGCTTGCACACTTTCTTAAGATTTTCAGTATCTATGAAACCTTCGGGTTGTAACATGTATAATTCCTCCTCCAAATAACCGTTTAAGAAGGCGGTTTTCACATCCATCTGCCAAATTTCATAGTCATGAAAAGCGGCAATCGCTAAGATTATCCGAATGGAACGCAACATAACTACGGGTGCAAAATTTTTATCATAATACAATCCGTGCACTTGAGTGAAACCTTTTGCCACTAGTCGTGCTTTATAGGTATCTGGTTGCCCATCTACAGAATGCTTTATTTTGTAAAGCCATTTGCACTGAAGAGGTCGTACCTTGTTAGGTAAATCAACAAGATCCCATAGGTCATTCTCATACATGGAGTCCATCTCGGATTGCATGGCTTCAAGCCATAGCTTAGAGTCGGAATAGGTCATGGCACCTTTATAGGTAGCGGGTTCATTACTCTCTAGGAGCAAACCGTCATTTTCCTCGACCATACCAATGTATCATGCGGAGGATTAGAGACTCTACCCGACCTCCTAGGTTCCTGAGGAATATTAACCGTATCATCAGTTGAAGGAACAACTTCCTCCATCTGTTCCTCGGTTGTTGGTTCTTGAATCTCCGACAGCTCGAAGGTTCTATTACTTGACTTGTTCTCGAGAAATTCTTTCTCTAAGAACTTTGCACTAGCCGCAACAAAAACTCGATGTTCGGTAGGCGAATAGAAATAATGACCAAACATTCCTTTTGGATAACTAATAAAGTATGTCTTGACCGATCGCAGGCCGAGCTTATCCTCGTGTCTCCGCTTGACATAAGCCTCGCAGCCCCAAACCCGAATAAAGGACAAGTTAGGGACCGTTCCCTTCCACATTTCATATGGAGTCTTGTCGACAGCTTTAGACGGACTTCGGTTAAGTATAAGAGCAGCTGACAAAAGAGCAAAACCCCATAATGAATCAATTAATACCGTGTGACTCATCATGGATCGAACCATATCAAGTAGTGTTCTATTTCTCCATCCGGACACACCATTTAATTGAGGTGTTCCAGGTGGAGTTAACTGCAAAACTATTCCACAGTCTTTAAGGTGTTGATCAAACTTGTTTTGACAGGCTTTTTACTGATCTAGATTATCCTGCCAGGGATTTATATGTAGGGTGATCTAACTCAAACAACTCGCCTGATTGGTATAATTAAGTGTAAAATGAACTAATAAACAATGACACAAAGATTTTTATACGTGGAAAAACCGTGGGAATAAGGGAAAAAACCACGGGCACCAAGCCAGGAGTGATTGTTACTATGGTTTTAGATAGCCTGACAGAGTATTGTTATATCAAGCGTGACAGGCGAATATATAGCTTAAGAATACAAAAATATAAGTAAAAGTGAGGGTATATCTGATGTCCCTTCTAATCTTCTCTTCTTTTCTATTTATAGCTGATCTCTCCCTCCTTCTTATGCCGTTTAGGGTTTCCTGGTAAATAGGGAATGTGCCCTATTTACCCGGAGGTGGTTGCCTCTTTATTAGCCGTTGTTTTGATTGCTTCTTATATCATAGCTTTCTCGAATTGGTCTTCCTTTTTTGTAGGGAACATATATCAACTGCCTATTTGTCGCCTGCAGTGGCCTGGTGCTTTTCCTTTTAGGGTTCGCCGGTTATCTTTCGCTTGTCTTTCATCAACTCCTGCTTGGTGCCTATCCGTGTTGAATCAATGCCTGGTTTCGGATGTCTTTTGCCTGGAAGTTGTCCTTGGGCATTGCCTGGCCTATATCAGTCGCAGGATAATTTAGGGCCCAATAATTGCCCCTTATCTCGCTTATTCCATTATTGGGTCCGCCAGAATAAGGATATAAAAATTTGGGCCGTGCAAGTGATTTGTGCGGGGTCTTTTTATCGGATTTAGAATTGGTGTTTGATTCAACTTCTTGTAACGGTTATTTGTCATTAATAGGGTAGGTTCACAAAACCCTAGGAGAGTCATGATTAGTCTCTACCACTTGCTTTTCTAGTCGTTTAGGATTTGCGGTTATAAATATCCTTCCTTTGCCGTGATTGCTTCCACATTTCAATCCCCAAATTTCTTCTTTCCCTTTCTAAAAATTCTCTCTTTGAAAAATTCATCTTCCGTAGAAAAATAAGATATGGCTGGTGGCGGGAGAAGGACAAAGAGCTTTCAAAAGCTCTGCGAGGCCGAAAAAGTTCTGTTGAAGTTGAAATGGTTTCTCCGAGGTTGAGGGGTCCCGATATCATCCCTGAGGATGATGTGGTGGAGGTTGTTGCTCCTCCAGAGGTTCTGTCCATGTCTTATAAGGGGTTTGAATATTCTCCTAATAAGGCTTTGGCGGCTTGTTTTCAAGAAGCTAATCAATCGAAACACTCGCTTTTGAGCATTATATAAAGGGCGGGGCCTTATTCCTCATGGGGTGAGGTTTGGATTCCCGAGAACGGTCTGTCGGGGCTAATTGGAGTAGCCCGAGTTGGTTCTGTATTTTTGAGTGGGCGTTCGGGGGTGGCGGTCGGCTTCCTTTTCTCCTTTTATGACTGAGGTGATTAGGGCTATTAGGGTTCCTCCGTTTCAACTCATGCCAATGGTTTGGAAAATTGTCCATTCTATTGAGCATTTATGTTCTAAGCATAAATTGGTTATTATCCTGGATGATTTCAAGAATGTCTATCACCTGAAGAGTCATTCTCTTTGGGAGGTTCAATTTTCGAGTCAGGTCAAAGATGGCTCACCTGATTACCAACTTTGATTCAGGGGATGATAAAGGATGGGCTCAAACTTATATGTTTATCAAGGTGATTCAATTGCCCCGACCTGGTCTATCCGAATTACCCAAATTTGTTGAAGGAGGTAACTTTCTTTCCAGCATTATTTTTGGTTTGGTAATAATATGTTTTGGAGAGTTTACTTACTTTGCCCGTGCTTTCTTTTAGTAAACGATTGGGTGAATGATCCCGATCTTTGAGGGGTCGGTGACCGGATAGCAGCGTTTATGGCGTTGCTCAAGAGGAGAGGGCTTGGCCTCGCCTGTCTGGGGGCAAGCTTCTATGCCTCGTTTTAAGAAGGCTAAGTTGAGTACGTATAAGCCTGTAAAGAGCACTAAGGTTCCAGGGGCATCTTCGTCAGGGAGTAAGTTCTTTTGCTTATTTTTGTCATTCTGTTTCCTGTATTGGATTCATGCTTATATTGCTGATTTAGAAACTCGTCGTGCAGCTACCAGGGCTTCTGCCAGATTTCTAGTTTTGTCTGTCTTTGGTGAAGGCGGGGTCTCCCAGACACGGGGGAGAAGTCAAAGAGCGGTGAGGCAACGGGAAGTGACAGTGGTCTGTTCAAGTTCGGGAACCTGTGCGGAGGTTCGGTTGGCGTCTCCTGAAAAGATTGTGGATGATAGTGACCGTCCTGAGAAGAGGAAGAGAGTGGATAAGTCT
Source organism: Silene latifolia (assembly GCF_048544455.1). Classification (NCBI taxonomy): domain Eukaryota; kingdom Viridiplantae; phylum Streptophyta; class Magnoliopsida; order Caryophyllales; family Caryophyllaceae; genus Silene; species Silene latifolia. Next base: position 175,225,266 of record NC_133538.1, read on the forward strand.
AGAGGAGTTCATGAGGTCGGGGGTCGGGCTCGTATGGATGAGGTCCAGTTTGCCAAGGATCAAATTCAGCTCGGCTTTTGTGGTTGATGATCCCTATTTCAAGTACCAGGCGGAGGAAGCTTCGCCCATGCTTTGGGCTGTGTATCGTTCCGGGGATTATGCGCCAACCTGATTACCATGCTTCAGGAGGTATATATTCTCTGTCTTTGTTTATTGTGGGTTTTTGTGTGTGTTTTCTTTTTTGTGGCTTAGATAGGCATTTTTCTTTTGTTTTAGAATGTTAATGATGTGCTGAGGAGCGCCTGTCAACTGGAATCACCCATGGTCTAAAAATGCCTTGGATTGGGAGGTATAAATCTTGAAAAAAGATGCCGACAAGTTTAAAGCCGAGTTGGAGGTGTCAAAGGTGAGAATCATTCTTTGAAGGAGGATAATGAGGCGAGAAGGCTCGGTTCTTTGGTGGAGTCTTCTAAGCTGAAATCGCTCGGGATGCTCAAAGCTCTTCAGGCTAAGTTTGATATTGCTCGGAAGAGTTGAAGGTGAAAAGCAAAGCTATGCGGGCGCTTAAAAGTAAATGAAGAATTGGGTCAGTAGAGAGGATGAGGTCCGGCTAGGTATAAAGATGTTGCACTATATTTCTTTGGCAAGGGTCGTGTGGATGCTATGAAAGAGCCTGCTGAAGTCGCCTTTTGGAATCCCGATCGGAGTTGGTGATCTCAATACCACTTATCCTGAGCTTTGTAAGTTGCATGCTGACGAGGAAGTGGACTCTCCTCCATCCAAAGGGAAAAATAGTGATGCTGAAGGGGAGGGAGATGAAGAAGAGGAGGCTGCTGATGAGGGGATTGGCTCTGCTACTGTGTCCAAGGCGGGCTAGTTTGATTTTTTCTGTTGTGGAATTTTGGGTTGTTTTGGCCTATTCAGGGGGGGGATGTTCCCTGAACAAATAATTTAGGATTTGTTTTGGTTTTTGTTGGCTTTTCCTGGATAAACGGTTTGTTGCCTGGGAAGGGTATATTCCTGGGTAGGTTTTAATATATATATCCTTTCTTCTCTTGATTTTCTTCTTTGTGTTTGACCGGAATTTGTACCTGTACATTCATGTGATTTTTTTGTTAGAGTAATGCCTTTCGGAGGGCTTATGGCCCTCATTCCCGTGTTTATGGGAATGGTGGCTCTATCTCGCTGTCGGGACGGCTTTTGAGAATGAGGGTGGTTGCTTGGTCGGGAGGGCTTATGGCCCTCGGCTGTCAGAGGGCTTCTTTGACAAGTACTATGGTCTATTCCACCTTTGTACTTATCTTTTTATGTATCTTGAGCTCGATTTAATTTTCGAATTCAGCGGGCGGTGCCAAATTAGAGCATTTTAGAAATGTTGTTCAGGTTGGGTGGAGTGGCCCTCAATCCTGAACATTTGTTTAAGCCTAAAGTGTAACATATAATAAGTGAAAAGAAGGCGTAAAACAAGTTTTCAGGATTTAAAATAAAGTTTTAGGTGAAGCTAAGAATAACAGGCAAGCAACTTAGCACATAGCAGGAAGTTCTAGTTACATGTATATAGGATAGGTAGTTTTACCTGCTTCTCAGATATGAAATAGTTTTAAGTGGGAAATGTTCCAAGATCTGGGAATCATTTCTCCTTCCAAAGTTTGTAGCCTGTAAGCTCCTTGTCCCACTATTGAATCAATTAAGTACGGGCCTTCCCATGTAGGGGCTAGTTTGCCTGCGTTCTTTTCTCTGGTGTTGGGGAAAACTTTTCTTAGTACCAGGTTTCCTTCTTTGAATACTCTGATGTTGACATTTTTGTTGTAACTTCGCGATCGCTGTTGGTAGGCGGCTATCCCGACTTTGGTCGCATCCCTTAGTTCTTCTGTTAAGAGTAGGTTATCCTGTAATAGGGGCCTGTTCTCTTCTATTGTGTTCAGTTGCTTCGTAGTTGGCACATGAATTTATTGTATTATCGTCAGCCCATAGACCGAGAATATGGTGTCCGGCCCGTGGTTGTTTTGGGTGTGGTCCCGTCACCCATAGGACTAGGGGGAGCTCTTCTGCCCATCTTCCTTTTCTTCTTTTCACTTTTTCTTCAGCAAAAGTGATTACTACTTTGTTACTTGATTCTGCTTGGCCGTTGGCTTTAGGGTAGCCTGGTGTAGATATGACTAGGTTGATATTCCATTGTGCACGTAAGTTTGTCTTTGTTCTTTTCCCACAAATTGTGTACCATTGTCACGGACTATTTCTGAAGGTATTCCATATCTGCATATGATATTCCTTTTGATAAATGATATGACATCCTTTTCTTTGACTTGCTGTAAGAGTCTCCGCTCTATCCATTTGGAAAAGTAGTCGATCATTGCTAGCATGAAGACGTTTTGTCCAGGCGCCTGAGGTAGCTTGCCTACTATGTCCATGCCCCATTTCATGAATGGCCAGGGGGCCGAGATGGAATGTAGTAGCTCGATGGTTGATGGATATAAGGGGAATGGATTTGACAGCTTCACATTTTTAGCTATATGCTATGCGATCGACTCTCGGGGTTGGCCAAGTAGCCTGTCCTGAGAATTTTGCTTGCCAGGCTTCTTCCACCTTTATGATTTCCGCAGTATCCATCATGTATGTCTTCTATGACCTGGCTGGCTTCATTTGGTTCCGAAACGTAAGTAAGGTCAAGCACGAGACTTTTTAAACAAGGTGTTATTTATAATGGTATAAGTGGATGCTTTGATTTTCAGGGCCCTTGCTTCGTTTTTATTTGTAGGGAGTATCCCCTGTAGGAACCAATCATAGTAAGGTTTAGTCCAGGAGGTTGTATCTTCCTGGATAGGGCAAATTTGTTCGTGCCTTTCTATGGTTGGTTCCAACAGGTGGACGATGGGTATTTTGTCAAACACAGCATGGCTGAAGTTTGATCCCAGTAGCTAGGGCATCGGCCTGGTATTTAAGTCCCTTGGTATTTGGTCAATGTCAAAGGTTTTGAATTTTTTGCAAAGGTTTTTGACATATTCCAAATAGAGTATCATCTTTGAATCTTTTGCAAAGATATACTCCTTTGATTTGATTGGAAATTAAGAGAGAGTCAGTTTTTACCTTGAGATTTGCTACACCGAGTTCTATACATACCTTTAATCCAAAGAATCATGGCTTCATATTCACCTCATTATTCGTGGCTTTGAATTCACAATTAATAGCCTGTGCAATTAGGTCTCCCTGTGGTGACTTTAGGACTAGTCCTAGGCCAGTGCTTTTCATATTTGTTGCCCCATCTACATGGAGAGTCCATTCCTGGTCTGTCTTTTGGGTGTCAAGAAGATTGACCTCTTTTATGAGGTCTGGTTCTAGGGTAGGATGAATTCGACCACGAAGTCTGCTAGTGCACGAGATTTAATTGTCGTCCCGGGTTCAAAGGTTATATCATAGGTCTTGATTTGTCTTGACCATTTTGCCATTACTGCCGACAACTCGGGCTTTCTCAGGACAGATTTGATAGGCAGGTTGGTTCTTATAATGATTGGGTGACTTTCAAAATAAGGTCGAAGTTTAGTGCCGGACATTACTAAAGCAAGTACATATTTTTCAAGTAGGCCATACCGGTTTCGCGTCTAGGAGACTTTTACTTACATAGTAAACTGGATCTTTGTTGGTCATCAATTTCTTTGGACAGGACTCCACTTACTGCTTGTTTACGTGATGAGATAGGTAGACCGTCGGGGGTTCTCCTTTGTCTGTTTGGCAAGTAGCGGAGGTGTAGTCGGGTATGTTTTGAGCTCTGGAAGGTGACTCGTGTTCGAGCAACCATTTGAATGCTTTGTTCTTCCCGAGTAGGTCATAGAATGCCTTGCACCTTCGATGATCTGGAAATGAATCTATTCAGGGTCGCAACTCGTCTGTCGGTTTTTGAATATCTTTGACCGACTTGGGGATTCCAGGTTCTAGTATGACTCTTATTTGTTAAAGGCTGGCTTCTATTCCTCTTTTGGTCACCATGTAACCTAGGAATTTTACTGAAGATACTCCAAAATGGCATTTGGATGGGTTAAGTTTCATATTGAATTCTTCCAAGATCTTAAAGGTCTCTCCAAGTCCCCGACATGATCTTGACTTTCTTTGATTTAACTACCATGTCATCAATATAGACTTCCATGGTGTCTCCTATTTGGTCCTTAAACATTGTATTGACCAGGGCGTTGGTATGTTGCCCTGCATTTTTAGGCCAAAGGGCATTACGTGTAGCAGATATGCCCCTTTCCGTGATAAATGCAAAGATGTTCCCATCGAGATGGGTGCATCTTGATTTGGTTGAATCCACTTGAGGCATCCATGAATGTCGGGAGTTCATGCCTCTTTGTAGCATCCACCATTGCGTCTATGTGTGGGAGCGGAAATGGGTCTTTTGGGCAGGCTTTATTGAGGTCTATGTAATCTACACAAACTCTCCACTTGCCATTCTTCTTTTGTACCACCACTACGTTGGCTAGCCGATTAGGGTACATGACTTCTCTTATCATCCCCATGTCCAATAGTTTGTCTACTTCTTCATTAATGATAGCATGTCTTTCAGCGGCAAACTTTCTTCTTTTCTGCTGGACAGGCTTATAAGACTCATCTATATTTAGTTTATGTGTAATAATATTGGCATCTATTCCGGTCATATCAAAATGTGACCAGGCAAAACATGAAGATTTACCTTTAAGAAAATTTACTAATTACGCCTGATATTATCGGGGACATCGATCCTACCGATGACGTGCCTGCGGGGGTACTCGGGTCTAAAATTACTTGATCTGTTTCCATTTTGGTTTCTGCCACATGAGTTGTCCTGACAGGGTACTGTAATTGCTAGGCGAGGGACTTACCTTGCCTTGAAGGCTTGATGACTCAAGATAGCATTCCCGGCGATTTATGTTCACCTTTTATGGTTGCTACTCCCCATTCTGTTGGTATTTTGATGCATTGGTGATAGGTGGAGGGTATGGCCCTTACGTTGTGGATCCATGGTCTTCCCAATATGGCATTGTAGGATGACAGGCAGTCCAGGACTCCGAATCTTTCGTATGAAGATACTCCTTCCACGTATGTGGGCGGTGTATTTTTCCCATGTGTTTCTTGTTTCTCCACCAATCCCACTAGGACATTAGACTTCTTTATGATTTGGCTTTCATCAATCTTCATTGCTTTAAGGACATCAAGCATGATCGGGTTTATCTTGAACTCGCTCCATATACCAGGATTCTCATGACACGTGCATTCCCTATTTGCATGGTGATCACCAGTGTCATCATGGTGGAGGTCCGGAATGCCCCGCATATCGTGTCGTCAAAAGTAATTTGAGGTAAATTGATAGGTTTAAAAGGAGATTTCATTTTTGACTCCCTGGCAATTTTCTTTGCAGCTGAGCTGGTCAGGCCACAAATTTCTGATCCTCCATTGATGAATTTGACTTCATAAATGGGTGGTGCAGGGGGTAAGTCACGTTGTTGCCTTTCTGTGTTTTTTCTTGTTCCATCATCTTCCCTGTTCTTTGTTGGCATCAAGTCTTTCAGGTATCCTTTCTTTAGCAGGTAAGCCACTTGTCTCCGTAATCCCAGGCATTCTTCTGTTGTGTGTCCTATGTCCATGTGAAATTCGCACCACCTGGTGGTGTCCTTCCTTGAGTTGGGGTTGTCTGACTTCTTTGGCCGCTTGACAATGTCTCCCATATGGTCAAGTCTCTTAATCAGTCCTGCAATGTCAACAGAGAAGTTATATTCCTGGACAGGAGGATAAGTATAGAAGTTACCTCGTTGTTCATGTGTATAGTTGACTTCGATCCGCGGGTCTCGTGTAGGAGATGGCACGGAACTGCTTCCTCTGTGGTTAGAGCTTTTTCTGTTGGTTTTGTCATATCCTGAGTTGTTGTCAGCATTATCTGCCTTGTAGCCTTTGTCTTCTTCCAGTCTGATATAGCCTATGGCTAATGCTTGGACATCTTGAAAGGTATGACAGGGCTTCATGGTCATTGCATCGTAGAAGTCACATCCCGGGGTAGCCCTTGCCTGAAAGCTTCAACGGCTGTTCCAACATCACATCTGGGGATTGAAACCTTTTCTTTGTTGAATCTTGTCATGTAGGATCGATGGATTCTCCAGGCTTTTGTTTAACCCCATGCACAGTCACTGGATCTCTTTTCTAGTTCCTATTGCAAACCGATGATTGAAAGAGTTGACCAGGTTAGCAAAGGACTTGATGCTTCCATTTGGCGGTTTTATGTACCATTGCAGGGCGAGGTCCGTTCGAGTTGTTCCAAATCCTTTACACATGCGGACTTGACGTAGTTCATCGGGAATTGATGCTTTGCCAAAGATCCTTTGCTTGTAATAGGCAACATGGTTTTGTGGATCTGTGGTTCCATCATAGATTCTCATTGAGGGAACCACAAATTTCTTTGGAGGGTCTATTTTTGCTATTTCATCCACAAAGGGTGAATCAGCATAGCTCTCTGGATTTGCTTCTTCAATTGGGGTAGGAACTCCTGGAATCTTTTCAAATCTCTCGTGAAGTTTTTGGATTTCCTGGAGCATAGCCATCATAATGGCCGTGTTAGTCTGATCTGATGAGGTCTCTTCATTTTGGAGTTCTCCTGAGTCCGTTCCTTCTCCTGCTTTGGACTTTGATGGAGTAGGAGTACCAATATTGGAGAAATCAATGTTCCTTATGATTGAGGAGAATGGTGTGCCAGGCTGGACTTTCAACTTTGATCCTGAAGCTTTTTCTCCCAAATGTATTTTTAGGCCGATTCTCGATTCTTTCAATTTTGCCACTTCCTTTGACTGGATCATTTTTTGTTTCAATTGTTCTATCTCCAACAACTGTTGTTTGGCAGCAGCTAATTGTTGCTCAACGCTATCTCCTGCCATCTTTTCTTAGTTTTTTGTGGTATTTGGTTGTGGGCTTTGATTATTTTTGAGTTAGATGCCCCACGGTGGGCGCCAATTGTTTTGACAGGCTTTTTACTGATCTAGATTGTCCTGCCAGGGATTTATATGTAGGGTGATCTAACTCAAACAACTCGCCTGATTGGTATAATTAAGTGTAAAATGAACTAATAAACAATGACACAAAGATTTTTATACGTGGAAAAACCCTGGGAATAAGGGAAAAAACCACGGGCACCAAGCCAGGAGTGATTGTTACTATGGTTTTAGATAGCCTGACAGAGTATTGTTATATCAGGCGTGACAGGCGAATATATAGCTTAAGAATACAAAAATATAAGTAAAAGTGAGGGTATATCTGATGTCCTTTCTAATCTTCTCTTCTTTTCTATTTATAGCTGATCTCTCCCTCCTTCTTATGCCGTTTAGGGTTTCCTGGTAAATAGGGAATGTGCCCTATTTACTCGGAGGTGGTTGCCTCTTTATTAGCCGTTGTTTTGACTGCTTCCTATATCATAGCTTTCTCGAATTGGTCTTCCTTTTTTGTAGGGAACATATATCAACTGCCTATTTGTCGCCTGCAGTGGCCTGGTGCTTTTCCTTTTTAGGCTGCTGGTTATCTTTCGCCTGTCTTTCATCAACTCTTGCTTGGTGCCTATCCGTGTTGAATCAATGCCTGGTTTCAGATGTCTTTTGCCTGGAAGTTGTCCTTGGCTGTTGCCTGGCCTATATCAGGTCAGGCAGGATAATTTAGGGCCCAACAAAACTCATTTGAAAGATATTTGCCACCCCGATCTGAACGGAGTGCTTTAACCTTTCTTCCCAGTTGGTTCTCAACCTTATTCTGGTATTCCTTGAATTTTTCAAAAGACCCACTTTTATGCTTCATCAAGTAGACATATCCGTATCTACTCAAATCATCCGTGAAAGTGAAAAAATATCTATAGCCATCTCTTGCGGTGATTGACATAGGTCCACAGACATCAGTATGTATGAATCCTAATAGGTCATTAGCGCACATTCCAACACCTTTGAAGGAAATTCGAGTCATTTTGCCGATAAGACATGATTCACACGTGCCAAACGATGAGAAATCAAAAGTGGGGATAGTTCCATTCTCAACGAGTTTCTTTACACGTTTTTCATTAATGTGTCCCATTTGACAATGCCATAGATAAGTTTGATCTTTGTCACCAACCTTTAATTTCTTATTATTCACATGTAATATATCTGTGGTTTGATCTAAGATATAAATTCCATTCATGGAAACTGCTTTGCCATAAACCATTTCATTAAAAGAGAAAATACAGCTATTGTCCTTTATTGAAAATGAAAAACCGTCTTTATCAAGTACGGAAACAGAAATAATATTCTTAGATAAACTGGGTACATAGTAACAGTTATATAAATATAACTCAAAATCACTAGGGAGCTGGATTACGTATGTTCCCATTGAGACTGCTGTAATACTACTGTTTTATGAGTCTCTGGGTACTCTATCGAGTAGGCCTTACTCTGTCGAGTAAGGGCGAGTTGCAGTTTATAATAGTTTCTGACCTGTTGGGTACTCGATCGAGTAACGTAGATACTCGATCGAGTAAGGGGGAACTCGATCGAGTATCTCAGCTACTCGATCGAGTAGCCGGTTTACGGGGGATGATTTGTCGGGTTTTGTTAATAATGCGATTAAGTATATAATTATTTCCGCCATTGTTCTTTAAACACTTTTAAAACCTAATTGCTTTCAAAAAGATAAATCAAACTACGTTCTTCGCATCAATTGCATTGTTGGCAAATCCCGGAGCTTGGAAGGTCGGATTTTACCTTTCTTTATACCTTTGTGATCCTTGCGTCGAGGGTAAGATCTACGTACCATTTTTATAGCATTTGGTTAAGGTTGTTTAAACCCTAATTTTGAGATTGGGGGTTTTCTATGTTTATGTTGATGTGGTAGTGATTGTATGATTATGTGTATAGGAGAAGGGTTCGTAGATGAAAGGTTTTGATACAGCTATTGAGACCGTCTGATTGTGTTACTGTTCCAGGTAGGGTTTCCCTACTCAGTATTAGTCCCATAATGTGTTGTTGATGTGTTGTGGTTGTTGAATAATATCATATTCGTATTGTGACGGTTGTTGATGATGATTGTTTGTCTCTGGTTCTCGAGATGCGTTCTCGGCTGAGTGGAGTCACTTGCGGGAGTGGTTTCACGCCCTAGTTTCGCCCTTCGTCGAACCCGCCACGCAAGGGGATGTGCACATTAATGGGACAGGGTTATCGCTCGGTATGATGAGCGGGGCTTAGGTGGGAACGGCTGCGGTCCCCCATTGGCGTGGTGTCCAAAGGGACGGTCGGTGACGGAGATTGATGGGAGTGGTGTGATTGTGTGTGTGACCGTATAAGCTGCTTGTTTACCGTATTGTTGGTTTATATATATTGTGTGATTAGTACTGACCCCATGTTGTTGTTTGTAAAACCTGCGGTGATCCATTCAGGGATGGTGAGCAGTTATTGAGCAGGTATGAGTCGAGTTACTGGGATAACTGGGATGTGCCACCGTCCGATGATAGAAGTCTTCCGCTGTAGCTTTAGTATTTTAATAAACATTTCAGTTAGCTCAGTAGACAGTTGGTTTTGAGAACTTGTATTCGTATTTTGGTATTTGGTTTGGATTGTAATCTTTCACTAAAGTTATACTATTTTAAATGTTGTTTCGTTATTGTCTGATGATTATCATTGCCTCGGGTAACCGAGATGGTAGCATCCTTATACCTGAGTGGTCCTGGTAAGGCACTTGGAGTATGGGGGTGTTACAAATGGTATCAAAGCGACGATCCTAAAACCTGTAACCAATGAATCTAATGAATATAGGGTGTCAATTAAAATGAACCCGGGGTAAAGGTTGTAGGAGCTAATGCAAAGGCTTGGGAGACGTCCTAAAGTCGCGAACTCGCCCTATAATTTTGAACCGGTCACATGGGGGGTATATGTCAAGGTCGTATGTGATGTTTGTTAGTTTGTATGTGAATGTGATGATGTATGTTGTAATTGTTGGATGTTTGGAGTAGAAGGTCGAGTTTGTGAATGAAAGGTTGGTGAAGTATATAGAACTGTTGTTGATTGAAAGCATGTTGCATGATAGTTGGTTTACAATGTTGGTTGGAATTGTTAGAAAAGTGTATAAGAATGATGAGTAATGTGGTGGAAAAGGGGAGTATTTCATATGTGATATGATTATACATAATTTTGTTTGTATAATTTTATATAATGATTTCATATACATGCCTACTATTGTTCATATGTACATGTTGTATGAAGAATGTGGTTGAAATGGATGAATTGATTGGAAAAGATGGAGTGGCAATAGCATGCGAATACGAATTTTGTGATTATGAATATGTTTAGGTGACGAAGTGTATTTGTAATATTGTGGTATTAGTAACATGGAAATAGGATTTGTAATGTATGAGTATGTTTTGTCTTACGAAAGGCTATAGAATAAAAGCATGTGGGTAGTGCATGATGAATGTTGTTGCTTTGCTTGTGAAAATAGTAATATGTGATTGGGGCTACTGGTTTCACGAGTATTGGGTTGTTTTTGTTTACCTTGTTGTCGTTTAAGTTGTTTGGAAGTAAAATCAAGTAGTTATGTTTTTCGATTATAGTGAGGTTGTCTTTAAACTGTTGTAACTTGAGATTTATATATGATTTTGATGTGATTCCAATTGGAGGTGATAGCTTGTTCTTTTAAGATTCTAAAGATAGGTCACATGCCCAAAACGACCAAGAAATGAGTGAGTTATGGCTGTTTTACGAAAACTGGACAGTGCTGAGAAATGCGTAGGTACTCGATCGAGTAGCCTTGGTACTCGATCGAGTAGGGGGCACTCGATCGAGTACGTCAGTTAATCGATCGAGTATCCCTGGTAATTTGTTTTACGTGCTTCTGACCTTCACCTACTCGATCGAGTAAGTGACTTACTCGATCGAGTGGCCTGTACTCGATCTAGTGACCCCTGTTTTGGGTCATATGCTTATCTTTTTACATTCGTTGCATATTATGTTTAATTCAAAGGTATTATTTTGCTTCTTTATGCATCGTGTTGCATGTATGTTGATCCTGATGCGTAAGTTACCCAATCTTATGGTGTAGTGAGTGGCACCTGTGGAGAGTAGGAGTTCGATGGGAGGACATGAGTTCTATGTGTTGTGATAGATAGTGGAAAAAGAAAAGGGAGATTGGTATGGCTTAATTGAGGCATAGAGCATGTTTTGTGAGACGGGATGAGTGATATGATTGTGTGTTGAGTAATGTAAGAGTAAGTGAATGTGGGCAAAGGGTGATGTAAGTTTATGGAACGTGAGAATGAAAGTTTGAAATGAGAGACACATATGGTGGTAACTTTGGATGTTTAAGGATTATGAAGGGAGGTGGTTATCACTCAGTTGGTTAAGAATATATGTAATGGAAAGGTCGTTATAGGTATATGGAAAGAAATGGGGTATAAAGAGCTTAGATTGAGTTATGCAGCGATGTGGGTTTGCAGATAGCGAGTGAGTTTGGGAATTTGGTTTTTCAAGAGGTGGAACTAATGTGTGATTTCTTGGGCGGTTAACAGTATGAAATGAGTTTGGGATTAGAAAAAAAAAAAAAACAAGATGGAGTAGACTGACCGTATAGATTGACTAATAGTAAGTGTGAGTGATAACATAATAAGAGAAGATCCATGGTAAGAAAGGGTGAGATGATATCGATATGAAATAATGAGATTTGAGTTTTGGAGCAATGAGAAGGTAATTGGAGCACTAAAGGGTTAGGTAGAAGTAATAGGAGTAGAGATATTAAATGGAATTGTTGAGTATAAAGAGAAAAGAAGGATAAAAGTAAGCTGAGAAAAATGTTCAGCGGAGTTATGTGATATAAAAGTAAGGAATCATCGGGATGTATGATACTACCAAGAGTAAGTGAGTTAATGGTCATACAGAAGTTTCAAGACAACATGATTAATCATGAGTTTCGAGGAATTAAGGGAGTAAGAGGTTGATTTAGTATCTGCACTCTATGAGATTTTGGTGGAGAGTTAGATGACGATATGGTTCGGGATAGTATTGGGAAGAATGTTGAGGTAATTTTGTTGATGGATTTGATGTTCGTTATTTGGGATGTTAACCAAAGATAGGAAAGAAATCGTGATGTTTAGAGATGAGTGTAAGAGGTTTGATGTCCGGACAGTGGTAGTGTTGTGGTTTGTGACTAGTGGTTAAGGGTGATGGTATATTAGAAAGGTAGAAATCCTAAAGAGGTTGATTTTGTAGAGACCAGATTGATAAGTATGGTTATGAAAGAGTATAAGATGAGGTTATATGAGGCGGTCGTTAGTAGTTGAGTATTAATGGTGTGGCTACATTTGGCAGAGGGTGATGGATATGCGAATGGGAGAATATGTTATGAGGTGTATACGAATTAAGCTCGGGTGAGAGGTAACTTTTATCAGGTGGTAACTTACGTGATCAGGACTGACTAGTTGGATGTGATTACGGGTCTATGATGTGTATAAATGTTTGTGCGAGATTCTGACCTCACGGGAAGTGGTATGGTGTGATAGTTATAAAGTTGTTATCTGAATGTTCTGTAATATATGTTGGACACAGTAATTTAATTGAATGATATTAAAAAAGATAATAATTTGATTGATCTGGCTTGACTGGTTATACTTGTATGTATTCATGATATATGTTATTCCGTGATATGGTAAGGGGATGATATTCATGAGGTTATTATCTGTTTAATTCATATAATATGTTGCATTGTGATTTAGTAAAGTGGATTTGAGTAAGTTTTTCTTGTCCGAGAAGTTATGTTGAGTCAGTGTTTATGGGATTGTGTCTGTTGTGATGTCTATCGGTGTGGTTGTGGTGCCTCGGGTGGAGATCCGGGCACGGTACTTAGTGTTGTGATGCGGGTATTTTCGCACTGTGGTGTGGCTATTGGTGGCGGTGTTGCGATGCCGTCACCGGTTGTGGTGGAGTAGGCGAGGTGATTATGATGTGAGTTTTCGAAAGTACATACCAGTTAAACATAGATTGTTGTTTTGTTTGCTGCTATTCCTTGTGAGTTTTGGTTGAACGTGTAGACTGTTGTTTTGTTTGTTGATGTTTCTTACCAGTTTCAGCTTGGGTGTGAGGGTAGAGTATGATATGAAAGAGAGTTGTATATGTTTTCGTTGTTGTCATGATATAGTGATATTCTGTTGATGGGACATAGTTGTAAGAAGTTGTAACAGTAATTTTGATCTTGTTTTAAGATGAGGCATCGGTAGTCATACTCATGGCAAGTGATTCGTGGAACATATGTTGTAATGATCTGAAAGTGGCAGGTGGTTCATAACCTTTCGTTGGGACAGTGAGGGTAGGGTGTTTGGATTTAGTGTCATGTTAAGTCATGTATGAGTTTTGCAGTGATGAAAGAAAAGAACTTGAGGATCTGGAATGAGTGTACGTCACAAGTGTGAATCATGAGCTATGCTTTTGACGATAGCGTAGGAGTTTATATAGTTTATACAGAGAGGTATGTCGTGTTGCGGTAATGTGGAAGAGTTGGAGTATTGGTTATGCTAAGGGGTTTGTGGTATTGGTTAGATGGATTGCGGAGTGATTTGAAGTATGAGAAATGTTTAAGTAAGAGAGCCTTGGAAATAGGAATGGTTATAGAAATGAGGTTATAGGCGGTTATCTTTGACATGTGGTGGTGATGAGGGTAATGATATGATATAGCTAAGGATTTAGTATTAGTGAGTTACGAGGACGTAACATTTGTCTTAAGAGGAGTCAGAGGCGATAAAAGAGAGTTTCATGGTGGTGCATGTTGTAATATAATTGGAAGTAGAGTGTTAGCGTAGCGTAAAGGAGGGATTTGTTTTATGGATGATACTTATAAAAGGCCATGGCCGTGCTTGTAGTAGTGTGATGCTTAGGAGTGTGAAAATACTTCGATAGTGGTAAGGGTTGGATGATGATGTTTAGGAGTTCGAGAGTTTTGATAGTGGCATGATGATGTTTATGAGTGTAAGTAAACTTCGAGGACGAAGTTCCTTTTAAGGGTGGTAGAATGTAACATTCCGTTTGATGTTATGAGTATCTTGATATTGGATTATCTAGTGGATGATATTTTACGGAGCTAGCAGCGTTTATGTTGGTAGTGTATGGAGTCAGGATCGAGAGAGATATAATGGAGTTGGTACGATATCGTGAGCCATGTTGTGGAAGTAGGAATAGTTGGTGGAGTTGGGGTTACGAGTTCATGTTTGGTCGGTTAGGGTTTTGTTTTGAGTTCTTAGTTGGTTGTTGTATCTTGATCGAGTTAGTATGTTTGTTTTTGGGTATGGGTGAACTTCGGGGACGAAGTTCTTTTTAAGGAGGGAAGACTGTAATACTACCGTTTTATGAGTTTCTGGGTACTCTATCGAGTAGGCCTTACTCTGTCGAGGAAGGACGAGGTGCAGTTTATAATAGTTTTTGACCTGTTGGGTACTCGATCGAGTAACGTAGATACTCGATCGAGTAAGGGGGCACTCGATCGAGTATCTCAGCTACTCGATTGAGTAGCCGGTTTACGGGGGATGATTTGTCGGGTTTTGTTAATAATGCGATTAAGTATATAATTATTTCTGCCATTGTTCTTTAAACACTTTTAAAACTTAATTGCTTTCAAAAAGAGAAATCAAACTACGTTCTTCGCATGAATCGCATTGTTGGCAAATCCGGGAGCTTGGAAGGTCGGATTTTACCTTTCTTTATACCTTTGTGATCCTTGCGTCGAGGGTAAGATCTACGTACCATTTTTATAGCATTTGGTTAAGGTTGTTTAAACCCTAATTTTGGGATTGGGGGTTTTCTATGTTTATGTTGATGTGGTCGTGGTTGTATGATTATGTGTATAGGAGAAGGGTTCGTAGATGAAAGGTTTTGATACAGCTGTTGAGACCGTCTGATTGTGTTAATGTTCCAGGTAGGGTTTCCCTACTAAGTATTAGTCCCATAATGTGTTGTTGATGTGTTGTGGTTGTTGAATAATATCGTATTCGTATTGCGACGGTTGTTGATTGTGATTGTTTGTCTCTGGTTCTCGAGATGCGTTCTCGGCTGAGTGGAGTCACTTGCGGGAGTGGCTTCACGCCCTAGTTTCGCCCATCATGGAACCCGCCACGGAAGAGGATGTGCACATTAATGGGACAGGGTTATCGCTCGGTATGATGAGCGGGGCTTAGGTGGGAATGGCTGCGGTCCCCCATTGGCAGGGCTTGTCCAGTGGACAGTCGGTGACGAAGATTGATGGGAGTGGTGTGATTGTGTGTGTGTGACCGTATAAGCTGCTTGTTTACCGTATTGTTGGTTTATATATATTGTGTGATTAGTACTGACCCCATGTTGTTGTTTATAAAACCTGCGGTGATCCATTCAGGGATGGTGAGCAGTTATTGAGCAGGTGTGAGTCGAGTTACTGGGATAACTGGGATGTGCCACCGTCCGATGATAGATGTCTTCCGCTGTAGCTTTAGTAGTTTAATAAACATTTCAGTTAGCTCAGTAGACAGTTGGTTTTGAGAACTTGTATTCGTATTTTGGTATTTGGTTTGGATTGTAATCTTTCACTAAAGTTATACTATTTTAAATGTTGTTTCGTTATTGTCTGATGATTATCATTGCCTCGGGTAACCGAGATGGTAGCATCCTTATACCTGAGTGGTCCTGGTAAGGCACTTGGAGTATGGGGGTCTTACAACTGCAGCAACTCGTGCTCCATTCCCGACTCGCAGGTCCACATCACCCTTTGCGAGGGGTTTGATGTTTTTTAGGCCCTGCAAATGATTACACAGATGAGAACCACAATCTGTATCAAATACCCAAGTTCCGAAACTTGCATGGTTAATCTCAATCATATGAATATAAGATGACATACCAACAGGAGTGACACGGCCGCTTTTATGTCCTCACAAAGACACGGACAGCTTCCTCCTCCAATGCCCAGTCTTGTGACAATGGCGGCACTCAACGTTACCGTCCTTGCTCTTTGCCTTGCCTAGTGAGCCACTAGTCTCACCAGGCCAACTCTTACCGTTTCCTGACTTTTTAAACTTTGGCTTTCCTACAGTTAGGTCGCCGTGAGCTTTGCTCTTACCCTTATTCTTGTTGGAAATCATGAGAACATCTTGCTTCATGCTCCCACTCAATTTCATATTCTTCTCGTCTGTACGAGAAGTGAGTGTAGCTAATGAGGACTTTTCTTCATGTCATTCATGTAGTAATTTGCCCTGAAAAGGGCAAAACCATCATGAAGTGAATGAAGCATATGGTCAATGACTATGCTCTCACTGATTTTGTAATCAAGTGCCTCCAATTTCTCGACATTCTCAATCATGTTAAGAATGTGTGGGCTAACCGGTTGGCCCTTCTGGAGTTTCGCATCAAAGAAGCGACAGGTATGCTCATAAGTAACGATTCTCGGTGCTTTTGAGAACTCATTAGTGAGCGTTGGTGAAAATCTTGTTTGCACCTTGGGCAATAAAGCGTCTTTGCAAATTGGTTTCCATTGCAAAAATGAGTACGTTCTTTACCGCACCCGCTTCCATGACGAAGTCACTATAAAAAAGTGACTCGTTAGCTCTTGCATTGGGGCCTGGGTTTGGCGGTATTGGCTCAGTTAAGTACTTGAGCTTACCATCAGCAATGGCAGCATTCCGCAATGATGCCTCCCAGTCCGCAAAGTTGGACCCGTCATTCTTCAGTCGCGTGGACTGATTCATGTGGTCCATGAAAGTTTTGAGCCATGACTCACGTGAAAGTGTGGCACTTGGCATAGGGATATCATTATTTCCAGCCATTCGTTGTAAGCAGTATTATCAATATAAAACGAATTTTACACTGCGAAAAGAAGAATAAAAACATAATAAGCATACTCATCGTTATGATTTAAGTCTAATGCAAAACTGTTATAAGCGAAGACTCAAGCATTTATACAATTGACCTCCCTTAAGAATTATATAAATGATCCCAAGACTCAATTATCTGTAAATTGATAAGCCAACCTCTTGGCTAATTCTACTGTTAGAATTCTTGGTTGATAAATTTCTGTAAATTCTATCTTTAGTCCATCATAATCACGAGAAACTCTTCGGATTATAATGTTGAGGTAAAATAAGTCAACACAAACTACTTACCCAACGTAGAAGGGATCAAATGGAGAGTAAGGTCTTATATGCCTACCGACGAAGAAGGGATTCATAGTTGTTTGCCCTTATAAAGACTAGTCTCAATTTTAGTTATAGAGGAAGATCCCATCAACTTTATTTTGATTCATTTTAAGTGAACTAATATCTAGCATGCGAGAATGAATAAACTAAGGTGATGGCTTAAAATTTTGTGACATCTTTATGTCCATGATAACTAACATACAATCTATATGAGTCAATTTTCATGCATATTAGTAGTATGTGGTTTGGTTTAGGCGGAAAATGATGCACTAATTATCATGCGAATGAAAATCAACGAGAATGAAAAACGTAAAACAAAATAAAATCCTAATGTGGCCTATCTACCAAAATGAACATAAATACAACTTTAGAACCCTTCCTAGGACCCGAGAAGCTTGTCTTGATGTTCCATCTTGGTCCATGTAGCGGGAGTGACCAATCCAATCTCCATCTTTAGTCTTCTCAAAATTACAATTAAAATTTCAAAATGAACCTATTTACATTCTAATTTCAAAAATATAATACTAAAGAAAACCAAAGGAGATTCGAGATCTCAAAATTACATAAAAATTATGTTTCCATCATTACGAAAACATAATTAACTAAGGCCACACTAGGTATTACAAAATACAACCGATTGCAAAAATACGTAAATAAACCATTCCACAAATCATTCAACTAAATAAAAATGCATCAACTATAAATTAATCATTCAAGACATAATTCCTTAATTATGTAGAGTAATTTATCCAAACCACCTATTTTAAATTTATCAAAATTATGTGACAATTCCTCCATTAATCACAATAATTCCAATCTTAATTCACATTAACTAGTGATATAAACTAATCCAACATTATTTTAAACCTCTTTAAAATAATTGGGTATCTTTAATTTGTGAACTTTTTCACAATAAACAATTATACATTATAAAGAATAATGTATAAAATTTAATCGGCCAAAATAAAAAAACGAAACCATTTTTTTAGCTCTCGACAATAAAAAAAAAAAAAAACGAAGTTTTTTTTCTTTTCTTTTTGCTCTCGGCAAATATGGGAAAAAAAAGGAAAACAGTTTTTTTTTTTTTTTTTTTCTCATCTCGGCATTAAGCCCTAAAAACAAAAAAAAAAATAGATTTTTTTCTTTTCATTTCTTGCGGCATTTTGCCCTAAAAACAAAAAAAAACAGTTTTTTTTTTTTCTTTTCGAAAATTGACCCCTTTTATAAACAAATTTGTTTAATGTTGCTAATATAACAAGATTGTCATAATCATCAACTTTTAATTTTAATATAGATTCAAACTAGATGATTCAATTTAACCTCTTAAAAAGAATATCCAAATTATGATTAAATCGATTATCCGAATATTTGATTCATCACAATTGATTTGAACATTATTAAATTTAATGAATCATGATTCTAAACAACAATTTAAAACCATGTATGCCAAAAACTATATAGCAAAACAAATGAACAAGATCAATCAAAAACGATTTCCATTTACATTTTAATTTAATTCTTATTAAATCAAAACATCTACAAATTTATCATATTATCATCTTAACAAATTAAAACAACAATATCAATAAATCAAATGGAAACAAAACATCAAAAAAACAAAAAAGGTCTCGGCAAAAAAAAAAATTAATCGGCAGAATTTTTTTTTTTAAACGGCCGAACCCCTTTTTTTCAAATTTTTGTTTAAATTCATTTATGAAAATCATATAAAATAATTTCGTGGCCTATGCTCTGATACCACTTGTGGGAAATATCGGTATACTTCATCAAGAATTTGGATTATAACGAAATTATAATTATGAAAATACGAGTCATAAATGAAATTGCATAAATAAAAGTAGAGATTATAATCAACCTTTGGTCCTAGCAATTTGGCCTAAGAACAATATCGAGATCTATATTCTCCTAATTGTTGCACCCAAAATGCTATGAGAAATGGCTCTTTTCTTTGCTAGAATAGATCCCTAAAATTATTAATTATTTTTAGGGTTTTTGTTTTTGTGATGAGAGAATTAGGTCAAAAGGAAGTGAAGAAAAATGATCTCATTTCCTCTCTTAAAATCGTCCAAGAGGAGAATTAGGGGAAGATATTTTTTTTCTCTTTTTCTCCTTTTTCGGTTTCACCAACCACCAAAAATAAGGAGAAAATCTTCTTATTTTTGGTTGTTCTAAAAATGTATAAAATGTGTATTATTTATCAATTGTCATTAAAGTCGTCATGTATTAATAAGTCTGTCCACAACAGTTTGTAGTCCATTTATTAATACCGGTCGGTCAACATTTATTATGACAATTTCGTATAATATATACATTAACTATAAATATCGCATATTTATAATTTGCTAATTAAATATAACCGATTACGTTTAATTACAAATTAACATCTTAATTCGTTTAATCTAACATTATATACATTAATTAAATATAACAGTTTATATTCAATTTTACGAATTAACAATTAATTCGTCTCAGCTGATATTATTTAATTATATTAAATAATCGTCTCATCATCACATTGACTAACTGTTTAGTCAAATACATGGACTAACCTTTTAGTCATATAAGGCATCAATGTGATTACATTTTCATATAATCACATCTCTCAAACACATCCTTTAGGTGTGACTTTTAGGGACCAGTTGATCACCGCCATCAGTATGATAATAACGTCAAACTTCTAGCAAGCCAACCGTTATTACTAAACGTTAATCAACTGATAAAATACTAAGTATACCCTTGTGAACCTATAAGAGATATATATATGTTATCACACTAACCGTGGAGGACACAAGCTCCAACATCCAGCACATCAAGTTTCATAAAAAATGGGCTAGTATAGAGCCATTTTCGAAGGGTTTTACGGTTTAGCAGAGAGACCATCCTATTTCGTCCCAAATCCTTAATACTTGACGAAAATTCAAAAAGGATGCATGGTTGTGTTCCTAACATGCCAATTACTCATTTCTAATGTCAATTTCATGAGGCAATTTCATTTGAGACAAAAGCCCCAAATTTTCGACATAAATGGGTGTATAAATCCTAATTTTCGACCCAAAAATCAAGCTCAAATGCAAATTAAAGTAAGTACAAGACACATACCTCGATTAGTCATTGTCTATGGCGAGTTTTGATCAAGTTTTGACGGAATTTGGTTGGAATTTGGTTGAGTTTTGTGAAGAAAGCGAAATGTTTGTGTTTTGAAATAAAAACAAAACACGACTTAAGTCGGGTTTTTACCTAGACAGGGACGAGCTCGGGAAAGGACACAACACTTGCTGCCCCACTTCCAAAGGTCGCAGCTTTTGCTGCGCTTTTCCTCAACAGGTTTCCTCAAAATTCGTTGAAATTCGTTATAAGTTCGTTATTTGTGGGCCCGGGCTTCATGCGCCTCTTCCCCAGCATATGGCTCCTTTTTTGGTGTTCTTTTCGTCTGAATCGCTGCTTTCTCCTCTACAGACTACAGACAACCACGATATTTTGTTCCCCGCGAGAATTCATGATCACCAAATACAGTTCATGGGCTTCTCCTCTTTATCGGAATTTCGCTTGTGACTACCCGAGCGGATTTTCTCTCCTCAGCGATGCTAAGGGCGCTTCGTTGATTTTCTCCTCAGCGGTGCTAAGGACATGCCATGGTCGATCAGATACCTTATTTTTATCCTCAGCGGTGCTAAGGACGCGCCGTTGTTGATCTGACACCTTGATTTTCTCCTCAGCGGTGCTAAGGACGCGCCGTTGTCGATCAAATACCTTTTTTTCTCCTCAGCGGTACTAAGGACGCGCCGTTGTCGATCAGACACCTTTATTTTCTCCTCAGCGGTGCCAAGGGTGCGCCGTTGTCAATCGGATATCTTTATTTTCTCCTCAGCAAGGCCAAGGGCGCGCCGTTGTCGATCGGATACCTTTATTTTTCTCAGCAATGCAAAGGTCGTGTCGAACCTTTATTTTCTTTTTTCCTCAGCGATGCTAGGGACGCATCGTCGTCGACCTTTATGATTCTTCCCCACGGTACCAAGGGCGCGCCGTTGACGTCTCAGGTATGGTTTCTTCTTATAGCTGGCGAGCTTCCTTACGTAGTCTAATGGACTTTAAACGACCCTCCCCGATAGTCAACAGACTCTAAAATGTTCCCGAGGATAGGTGTAATACTACGGATTTTCTTTGGTGACTACTCGACCGAGTAGAGCCTACTCGGCCGAGTAGTGCTGTTGTCGTGGGTTGTTTTGGTTCTGCCGAGGAATACTCGGCCGAGTATAGTGAATACTCGACCGAGTAGAGGATACTCGGCCGAGTATACACTTACTCGACCTAGTATCCGGTCTGGCGAAGTGTTATTTTGACGGTTTGATTAGGGAGTGTTTAAGATTATTTTTATATCCCGCGTCAGTTTCTAAACATCATTTCAAACTTCATCATTTCTACGTTAACCCTAATCTCTCCCTAATCAGTTCCTAATCATTCCATAGCGTTGTTGTGTGTGTAATATTCGGAGTTCTTGCGTATAATTCCTCATTCTACTGTTGGTAAGTTCTATTTCTATGTTATTCGTATTCGTTGGGATTACTGTGTACATTTACGGAATTGGGAATATGGGGGTT
This sequence comes from Silene latifolia, assembly GCF_048544455.1. Classification (NCBI taxonomy): domain Eukaryota; kingdom Viridiplantae; phylum Streptophyta; class Magnoliopsida; order Caryophyllales; family Caryophyllaceae; genus Silene; species Silene latifolia. The sequence goes on from NC_133538.1 coordinate 175,247,043, forward strand.
GTGAAATGTGTAATTGTGTAATGTGATTATTGTATAGGAGAAGACTTCGTAGAGGAGCCTTTCTGATTGTTCGAGTTCATTCTACTGTTGATTTCTAAGGTAGGGTTTTCCCTACTCAGTTTACTGTTCATTGTGAAAGACATGATTGTTTTGTGTTAATTGTTGTCTGCTGATCATCGGAGTATGGTTGTTGTTGTGGCGGTGTTGATGTGGAGATGTGGTGACAATGTGTTTGTGATTGTGGTGGAGTCACTTGAGGGAGTGGCTTCACACCCTATTTCGCCTTCCGTGGAACCCGCCACGGGAGGGGATGTGCACATTAAGGGACAGGGATTGTTTGTCGCTCGTTGAGGAGCTGGACTAGGTGGGATCGGTTGCGGTCACCCACTGGCGGCGAGGATTACCTGTTGCGATGGGTAATCTGGCAGGGCTACACACTTCGGTGTGTAGTCAGGTTACAGTTTGAGAACGAATGATTGGGGTTGGACGATGATCAGTAGATTACTTCGTTTGTTTGTCTGATTTTGATTGAGTAATACTGACCCCGTTGTTGTTTGTGGAATCTGCGGTGATCCATTCGGGGATGGTGGGCAGGCTTGACAGGTATTGCTAGTGATGAGCTTGGGGACAATCATGGGAGTATTGTCATCACCAGTCATAGTATCACCGTCTGAGTCTTAGTTGATTTCTTTTATTGTTAGACATTGGAGTTGTATTTAGTTGAATCAGTTTTTGGATTTGGTTGATGTAAACTTTATACTTTACAGTACTTTAATAAATGTGCTCAGTTCAGACGCTTTTGATTTGTACTAACCTCGGGCAACCGAGATGGTAACACACTTTCATGGTAGGGTGGTCCTGGTAAGGCACCTTGGTATGAGGGGGTGTTACAAAGGGGTATCAGAGCCGAAGATTCCGGCACCTAAACAAATGAATTTAATGAACTTAGGGAGTCTAAATAAAATGAACTCGGGGAGAGTTGTTTGGAGCTACAAATTGGCCCTCATTAACTCGAGCCGGTAACATGGGGGAAGTGTGATGAGAGTTGGGTTTTGTATGTATATGTATGTGAAGATGTATGTTGGTAATAGTTGATAGTGGAAAAGGTATGTGTTGAAATTTGTAAGTGCGGTGATTGGAGAAATGGTGGAGGTGACGGGTTTGTGAATGTTTGTTATGTTGGATTTAGAATATGCATGAATTGTATGTTGGTATGAATATAACGTGGCATTTAAGTTCTTGATGTTATGTGTTTGCTGCGGGAATAGTGAGCATGATAGAGAACTTTATACTGTATACCCGTCTATAGTGTGACTCGGCCGAGCAGGGTAGGTACTCGACCTAGTAGGGAGCACTCGGCCGAGTAACCAAGCACTCGACCGAGTGTTGTTTGGCAGTGAGTAGCAGTGGCTACTGTATATGATAACTCAACCGAGTAAGTGCGTATACTCGACCGAGTAGTGACTACTCGGCCGAGTGTTGTTTTACTCGACCGAGTGTTGTTTCTGAGTTTTTGACGTTTGCTTCTGGAGTCGAATACTCGACCGAGTATCTAGGATACTCGACCGAGTAGTCTTTACTCGACCGAGTATGGTTGTATACTCGGCCGAGTGTTCCTTTGGCGGAAGATTGTTACGTTTTGAGCCGTAGGCTTTCGTGCTTACGTTTCCTTATTTCTTGTCAGCTCAAAATGCCGCCCAAAAGAACTCCCGCGCAGATCCAAGCTTCGGAGATGACTCTTGATGAGGTTGCTCGCATGATTGAGCAACAAGAGGCTCTCCTTGAAGCTCTCAAAAATGTGGGAAATGGGAATGAGAAGTCGATGGATGCTACTCAGCTCAGCATCATCATTGCTCGCTTCAACCCTCCCACATATGATGGGGTAGGTGAACCAAAGCTACTCGAGAAGTGGCACCGTGAGATTGAAGCTCTTATGGAAATGGTTAAGTGCCCCGAAGACATGATCGTCGAGCAGGTAGTGTACTACCTAAGAGGTGAAGCTGCAGTTTGGTGGCAAAACATCAAGGAAGATGCTAGAGCTTTTTACCAGGCTGAAGGAGCTATTCCTTGGTTTGGGTTAAAGAGTGCTATGAGGGAGCAGTTTGTGCCGGAGCATATCCGACACAAGATGAGATCCGACTTTGATTCCTTTACTATGACTGAAGAGATGACAGTCACTGACTACTATCATCGGTTCCTGGAGCTATCTCATTATGTTGAGGACATGCAACTAGGACAAAGAGGTTTGGCTCTCCGTTTTGAGAGGGGTTTATCTGCTAAGATCGTGAGTCGTATGCCAGCCGGGGTTGCTACTGACCTCAAGGAAGTGTATATGAGAGCGGGTCAAGCTGAGAGAATGGTAGATCTCTCAAGAGAGATCGATGAGAGGACTGTTTGCAAGGAAAAGAGGAAGGCCGACAAAGTGGAAGCAACGATCGATCGGCCAACAAGAAAGGGAACTTCAACCATGCTAAGGCTTTTTCTGGTGGAGCTGGTTTCTCGGGAGGATTTCGTGGCTGGGGAAAGAATGGTGGTCGGAGTGTGAGTGACAACTCCAACCTTACATGCTTCAACTGTGGTGGGATAGGCCACAAAAGACGGGAATGCACGAGCTACAAGCCCGACACTGGTTCAGGAGCTCGGCCAGGGAATTTTTCTCAGGGGCCAACTCAGAGTTTTGCTAGTAACCGACCGGGAGGTTCATGGGGCAACAGAGGTGGACAGGGCAACCAGGGCGGTTACAACCGCAGTGGTAGTGGATCATATCAGCGCCAGAACAACAACACCACCCAGGATTCGGCAGCCAAGCCAAGTACCTCCAATGCTTCAGTTCAGGGTGGAGGACAGAAAAACAGTGGGAAGCTTTTCATGTTAGACAAGCAGGAAGCACAGGATGATGCTCTTGTAGTTACCAGTAACTTTCTTCTTTATAACGTACCATCCTTTGTTTTGTTTGATTCAGGGGCTACACACTCTTTTGTGTCTAAGAGTCATGCTGTGTCTATGGGTTTGGGAAAGTTTGAGGTTGTTAACGATGACGTGTTCATACCTTCGGGAGAGTCTGTGTCGTGTCTCAAGTTGTATAAGGGAGTATCAATGGTAGTTGGAGGGGCAGATTTACCAGTAGACCTGTTAGAGTTTCATATGGATGGGTTCGAGGTGATTGTCGGGATGGATTGGCTGGGTAAGTATGATGCCAGGATAGATTGTCGGCAAAAGAAAGTGTCCTTAAAGGGTCCCAAGGGTGTTAGGGTGTTCTATAGAGGGTTTGTGGTAAAGCCTAAGTGTAGGTTCATAGCTGTGATGACTTTAAAGTCATGTTTGAGGAAAAAGTGTCCCTTGATTCTCTGTCATGTGAGAGACCACCGAGTAGAGCCGCCGACAGCTTTTGAGATATCTGTGGTGCGAGAGTTCGAAGACGTTTTTCCTGAGGAGATACCGAGTTTGCCTCCCAAGAGGGATGTTGATTTCAGCGTGGAGCTTAAACCAGGAACAGGTCCCATATCTAAAGCACCTTATCGTATGGCACCTAAAGAGTTGGCAGAGTTGAAAAAGCAGATACATGAGTTGCTAGGCAAGGGTTATATCAGGCCTAGTGTGTCATCGTGGGGAGCCCCAGTTCTTTTTGTAAAGAAGAAAGATGGGAGTATGAGACTGTGCATTGATTACAGAGAGCTCAATCGTGTCACAGTGAAGAACAAGTATCCGTTGCCTAAGATTGATGACCTGTTTGATCAGCTAAGTGGAGCAGGTGTGTTTTCCAAGATTTATTTGAGGTCAGGATATCACCAGTTGAGGATAGCAGATGAGGATATTCCTAAGACAGCGTTCCGATCTCGATATGGTCATTACGAGTACGTGGTGATGCCTTTTGGGTTGACCAATGCACCGGCAGCTTTTATGAATTTGATGAATCGGATCTTTACACCGTTCTTGGATAGGTTTGTGGTTGTTTTCATCAATGATATCTTAGTCTATTCTAAGACTAAGGAAGAGCATGAGGAGCACTTGAGGATAGTCTTGCAGACTTTGAGAGAGAATCAACTATATGCCAAGCTATCTAAATGTGAGTTCTGGTTAGAGGAGGTGGCTTTTCTAGGCCATGTGATATCTAAGAAGGGGGTCTCTGTGGATCCTAGTAAGATTGAGGCCGTAACTAAGTGGGAATCGCCGACGAATGTTGCTGAGATTCGGAGTTTCTTAGGCCTTGATGGCTACTACAGGAGATTCGTGAAAGATTTCTCTACCATAGCGCGACGTATGATATCTTTGATGAGGAAGGAAGTCAGATTTGTTTGGGATGAGAGTTGTGAGACGGCGTTTCAGACCTTAAAGGAACGCTTGACCACAGCCCCTATCCTAGCCTTGCCAGAGGGATGTGAGAACTTTGAGGTGTATACCGATGCTTCAAAGAATAGTCTTGGTTGTGTTTTGATGCAGGAAGGGAAAGTCACAGCTTATGCTTCGAGGCAGCTGAAGCAATATGTGGAGAACTACCCTACTCATGATCCGGAGTCAGTGCGATTGAGTTTTCGCTCTTAAGATTTGGAGGCACTACCTTTATGGAGCAACTTTTAAGGTGTTCTCTGATCATAAGAGTCTAAAATATATCTACACTCAGAAGGAGTTTAACATGCGACAGAGACGGTGGATGGAGCTGATCGGAGATTACGATATGGAGATCATCTATCACGAGGGTAAGGCTAATGTTGTTGCAGATGCACTGAGTAGGAAGAGCGTTCATTCTCTATGTACAGCCATGTCTTTGCTGAAGTTGAGGGATGAGATGTCTAGGATGGCGATCTTTATGATACGAAAGGGAGATACCATCGGAGATTTGACGATCGAGCCAGAATTGTATGAGAACATCAAAAGTAAGCAAGAGCTTGATCCTAAGATTCAGGAGTGGAAGTCAAGGGTAGAGAGTGGAACGGTTTCCAGGTTTTCTACCCATACAGATGGGAGTGTTCGTTTTGATGGGAGATGGTGTGTTCTTGAGGATGCAGAGTTGCGGAGAGTGATCTTGACGGAGGCTCATTGCACTCCTTATTCAGTTCACCCGGGTGGTGACAAGATTTACAAAGACCTTAAGAAGACTTTTTGGTGGCCAAACATGAAGAGAGATGTAGCTGAGTTTGTAGCCAGATGTTTGACCTGTCAAAGGGTCAAGGGTGAACAAAGGAGACCACAAAGTAAGATACAGTCTTTGGAAGTACCCGAGTGGAAGTGGGAGTCGATCTCCATGGACTTCATTGTGAGGTTGCCTTGGTCACAGCAAGGTAACAACATGATTTGGGTGATTGTTGATCGGTTGACCAAGTCAGCCTATTTCGTTCCCATGAAAGATACTTGGTCTAAGATGCAGCTGGCATTGGGTTACAGGAGGCATGTGGTTCGGTTACATGGTATACCTAAAGATATCGTTTCTGATCGTGATGCGAGGTTCATATACAAGTTTTGGCAAGAACTGCAAGAGTTGATGGGTACAACTTTGAAGATGAGTAAAACCTTTCATCCGGCAACCGATGGTGAGACAGAACGGACCATCAAGACCTTAGAGGACATGTTGAGGGCATGTGTTATGGAGTTTGGGGGCAGTTGGGAAGACAGGCTTGATCTGATCGAGTTTTCATACAATAACAGTTATCATACGAGCATCGGGATGGCACCTTTGAAGCTTTGTATGGCCAGAAGTGCCGAAGTCCAGTTTGTTGGACCGTGTAGGCGAGGTAGCTTACAGGTTAGCGTTGCCAACAGCTTTGGATAGGGTACACAATGTTTTTCATGTATCTCAACTTCGGAAGTATGTGAGCGATCCATCGCATATCCTTGAGATGGAGAACATCGAGCTTGATGAATCCTTGTCCTACGCCGAGATTCCTAAGGAGTTTCTTGATCGCAAGGTTCGTAAGACCCGGAATGGTGAGACGGTCTTACTCAAGGTCCTTTGGTCTAATCGTAATGTGGAGGAAGCCACATGGGAGCCCGAGGAAGCTATGCGAGAACGTTTTCCTACCCTTTTTGATAAGGTATGTTTGGTTACGGGGACGTAACCGTTGTCTTTTTAGGGGGGTAGGAGATGGTCGCGGTCGCCGTCGTGTTTTGTCTTGTTTTGTTGTTTTGTTTTGAGTCGGGGTAGTGAATTTTGTGGTGACTTGTGTAGTCCTTTGGCGAAGTTACATGTGGTTAGTATAGTCTTGTTGCGTTGTGTTGTGCCTTGTTTTAGAGTTGAGTGTGAACTTCGGGACGAAGTTCTTTTTAAGGGGGGAAGACTGTAATACTACGGATTTTCTTTGGTGACTACTCGACCGAGTAGAGCCTACTCGGCCGAGTAGTGCTGTTGTCGTGGGTTGTTTTGGTTCTGCCGAGGAATACTCGGTCGAGTATAGTGAATACTCGACTGAGTAGAGGATACTCGGCCGAGTATACACTTACTCGACCGAGTATCCGGTCTGGCGAAGTGTTATTTTGACGGTTTGATTAGGGAGTGTTTAAGATTATTTTTATATCCCGCGTCAGTTTCTAAACATCATTTCAAACTTCATCATTTCTACGTTAACCCTAATCTCTTCATAATCACTTCCTAATCATTCCATAGCGTTGTTGTGTGTGTAATCTTCGGAGTTCTTGCGTATAATTCCTCATTCTACTGTTGTTAAGTTCTATTTCTATGTTATTCGTATTCGTTGGGATTACTGTGTACATTTACGGAATTGGGAATATGGGGGTTGTGCAATGTGTAATTGTGTTATGTGATTATTGTATAGGAGAAGAGTTCGTAGAGGAGCCTTTCTGATTGTTCGAGTTCATTCTACTGTTGATTGCTAAGTTAGGGTTTTCCCTACTCAGTTTACTGTTCATTGTTTAAGACATGATTGTTTTGTGTTAATTGTTGTCTGTTGATCATCGGAGTATGGTTGTTGTTGTGGCGGTCTTGATGTGGAGATGTGGTGACAGTGTGTTTGTGATTGTGGTGGAGTCACTTGCGGGAGTGGCTTCACACCCTAGTTCGCCCTCCGTGGAACCCGCCATGGGAGGGGATGTGCACATTAAGGGACATGGATTGTTTGTCGCTCGTTCAGGAGCTAGACTAGGTGGGATCGGCTGCGGTCACCCACTGGCGGCGAGGATTACCTGTTGCGATGGGTAATATGGCAGGGCTACACACTTTGGTGTGTAGTCGAAATTCTGATGTGAGAACGAAAGATTGGGGTTGGACGATGATCAGTTGATTACTTCGTTTGTTTGTCTGATTTTGATTGAGTAATACTGACCCCGTTGTTTTTTGTGGAATCTGCGGTGATCAATTCGGGGATGGTGGGCAGGCTTGACAGGTATTGCTAGTGATGAGCTTGGGGACAGTCATGGGAGTATTGCCATCACCAGTCATAGCATCACCGTCTGAGTCTTAGTTGATTTCTTTTATTGTTAGACATTGGAGTTGTATTTAGTTGAATCAGTTTTTGGATTTGGTTGATGTAAACTTTATACTTTACAGTACTTTAATAAATGTGCTCAGTTCAGACGCTTTTGATATGTACTAACCTCGGGCAACCGAGATGATAACACACTTTCATGGTAGGGTGGTCCTGGTAAGGCACCTTGGTATGAGGGGGTGTTACAATAGGTCCTTGGCTTAGACCCCTTGAGCCGTCTCACGTCGCCATTGTCGTCAGGTTGTAATCTTCGATTGACCCGATATACTTTGACTTTCGCCTTGTCCAAGCCTCAGTCAAAGTGGGGGCTCTGTAGATACCACATTTCTACACCTCTCACCAACCACCCAGTGATAATTGGGCCGCATGTTTGATAATTGATATGCAGAGTGATTTTATGACAGTCCATAATTTCATCGACAAGTGATAGCTCAAACACCCGAGTCAACCTCATGGTCGTCATCTACGCGCCGATACGGTCGTTTTGACAGTAATTAGAGTTCATTTGGAGTCCGGGTCAAAAACTGCTTCATTTTCTAAAAACCGTTTAAATGCCGAGTCGGGATATTCCGGAGTGTTCTAGAATTTTCTGGACAGTTATTCCTAATTAAATTTAATATCTTAAGGAAATATCTTCCACATATTGTGTTACGGAATAAGGAAGTGTATATCTACCGAAATTCCATAAAAAACGCGGAAATCTTTCTTGCTTAGGAGGAAACCTCTGGGGAAATGACGCAGCAGGTGCTGCGCCTCTTCCAAAGGTCGCAGTGGCTGCTGCGCCTCTTCCCCAACCCTCTTTTCATGCTTTCCATAATATTTCCGTGATTTGTTTTCGTATCCTTGTCATTCGTAAACTCCTCCATAGGTTTAGTATAAATAGAGACCTTCGGTCTCCATATTTGGCACGCGAGTGTTCCGCCCCTTCTTTCTCTCTCTTTGCATTTTAGACTACGCTATTGCTTTCGACGCCTACGTGCTTGATCAATCGACCATGTAGGCTCAGATCATTCTGAGTCCCAGTCACGTTGTATAGACCAACCAATTTGACCAACTCCACTTTAATCAACTTAATCAACTAATCTAAATCCTTTAACAAGGGCACTTCCCACGCATATTCGAGTCGAGCAATCACTAAAACGATAACTTTAGTCAATCTTGTTTCGTCAAACATGTAAGTCTGAGGGTGTAAATCCTATTTTTTTTACTGTACTTTTATTTTGTATCATCTAATGTAAGATTTATATCAAGAGCACGTTCGAAAACCGTCTTAAAATCCGTCTTTTAAAACCATTTTTATAAAACAACGGAGGTCTGAAGTCGAGAAGAAACGCAGCAGCAGCTGCGCCTCTTCGAAGGATCGCAACACTTGATGCGCCTCTTCCAGAGGCTGCCGCTACTCCTGCTCTTCTTCTTCTTCCTCAACCTTCTTTAATTTTCTATTTTCTGTCGTTTTTCTTTGTTTTCTTTTTCATGTCAGTATATAAATCATGTTTTAATTATCCTTTTTTAATCATAACGCTTAATTCGACCCAAATCCCTTATAATTCAATATTTGCGAATTTTCGTCATCTTATTCAAACCCGGATTTTAAAGGTTCGATTTTCCCATATCGAGTCTTTAGAGTTCGTCTTTTGTACATAGTTTTCTTTATTTGATTTCAGTTCATCAAGTTTAATTCCGTTTTCAAATTTAAAGTTTCAACCTTTATAAATCCGACATAAGATAATCGTAATCATATAAGTCGCTGTAAGTTCTCGTTTTTTATTCATTTATGACTTACCCAGATGCATATAATCAATTAAATAACTTCCACTTGAGTCTAATATCAATAATCGATCCTAAATCAACCAATGAACGATAACATTGTTGCGGTTCTGACTTCACAGCCAGAGCCCAGCTCTAGAACAGACGCAAGAAGTGCTGCGCCTCTTCCAGAGGATGCAGCACATGCTGCGCCTCTTCCAGAGGACGCAGCAGATGCTGCGCCTGTTCTGGATTGGTCTCTGTCCTTGAACTCTTTCTCGCCTTGACGTAGCTTCTAATTACGGTTTAAATCGACTTCTACTCGTATTATCACCTCGAATATGACGTAATTTCATAGTTTTATTTCTATTTTTATTCCTTCTTTTATTTTCATCTTCGAAATCCCGTTTTGAGCGTGCTTTTCACGTAGATCAAATAATCCTTGTGATTATTGTAATTTTATTTATTTTAATTTATTATGTATGATTTATTTACTGGCTTTCACATGTAATTAATCTAACATCTACTTCGACCCCGAATTGTTTGTTAAATCACGTGTTCGCCGACTTAGTCTAATCTCACATGCTAGGATTAATCATTGTTTTTTGCATTGCATGCATTACATCGATGACATATCAAATATAAACAATTTCCATAATCATTAGTAGAGGTCGCTATCGAGGCGGGCAGGTTTAGGTGTTCGAATAAAAGAGCTTCCTAATACATACCCTCACCCCTTACTCCAGTTATCTCTGGAGATCCGAGTCCATTGGCATCTTTGAGAGTCATTCTAGACATAGAATGCTAAGGGTAATAGGTTCTTAGTGGTCATGTCAGTACTTTATCTCTTGACATGGCACGAGGTATTTGAACGGTTCCAATTTTCCATAAAAATTGGTGGCGACTCCACAAATGTAGTCTTGTCAAATTTTTCACCGATTTCAGTGCCTCACCAATCGGTAATGGCCCATGACGTGCTTTGGCAAACCAAGGTTCTGTGGGAGAAGTGTCGCAGCCTTGAAACCAACGCGCGAGTGCGCGCGGCGCGGGTGGCCCATGTCCACAATTATTGAGGGGTAGTTAGTAATTGTATGTGATTATTATTTGTAGGTGACAATTTCATGGAGGATTGCTATTGCGATTACTTGTGTGTGCTTGGATTGCGAAAAGGTAGGGTTTCCCTACTCAGTATGATGTTATGCGATTATTGCTATGGTTATGATTATTGTGGAATATGATGATTGTGATTTTTGTGGAATATGATGGTGATATCATGATGGTGATATTGCGTTGGTATTGTGAGCCATATCGAGAGATGGTCACTTGTTCGCCTCTTGTGTCTCTCGACATAAAGGGGATGTGCATATTAATGGACTTGGGTTTGCTCGTTACGATGAGGGGGGTTTTAGGTGGACTGGTTGCGGTCACCCACTGGCAGTGTGGATTACTCATTGCAATGAGAATTCGGCAGGGGCTACTAGCAATTGTTAGTAGTCATGTCCGGGCTGTGGTTCGGGCACTTGTTCTTGGAGCTTGGTGTTGGATGCTTAATCGTGGTGTATGATTACTTTTGCATGAGATTATGATGTTGGAATATCTGGTGACGTGTGTTGGGTTGTGTGCTGTTTTCTTATGTGTTCTACTGTGATCCATTTGATATTGCTGACAAATGGTGAGTAGTGAGTTTTGATAGGTGTTGATATTTGATCTAGCTTGCAGGTTTGGATGGGACATCAACAATTCATTTTTGTTTCATAGCTTCTGCCGAGTCTTTATACTTTTTCACCTTTTGGTTTTCCAGATGTAATATGTTTTGGTTTTGAGACTTGTATTTACATTAAACTTTACTTTATCTTAACAAATGCATAATTATGGTCTATTTGATATACTTTACCTCGGGCAATCGAGATGGTAATGCTTCCATTTTCTAAGGTAGGCCTTGGTGAAGCTCTTTGCTAAATGGGGGTGTTACATCCCTGATGGCCTCTTTGCTACGAGTCCACCACAAAGCAGCTTTCCTCTTTAGATAAAATGCAGCTTGGTCTACTTTTAGCTCCCCCGAACAGCCCAACAACTCAAAGATATTATAAAACTCCCGACACCATTCTGCCAAAAGAGATGGCTCCCCCAAACCATTAAATTTGGTTGGATAATGCCTCGCAACTGTAGCACTCATTTCTGATGGATCCAAAGTTAACCCCTTCGCCTTCAGTGTAGCAGTTGAGGCCTCATTTGTAGCAATTAGACGGTCTATCTCCTCTTGAGACATGGTAGTGGGTATGGATTTCTTTGGAGGCATGTTTCCATAAAAAAAAACACATAAGCTTCCGCTTAAGAAATGTGGCATAAGGTTTAAAATAAATATCCCTGCAAACAAAACAACATGTGGCTAGCTGGACTGGCCAAAAGCCAGCCAACCACGGTGATCCCAACCTCGGCCACCACGGCCCTAGACACCCCCACGACATAACCGTGAGCCCCCTTCCCCCCCGCCAAATGAAAAATATCAATAAAAAATACCAATCACAATATACTTTACCAATTATCTCTATCTAACATGGTTTCGAGGTCACAAAATCCGTATATAACTAGACATGTTAATTCTACTTCACGCATCACACAACATTCAAACATGTAAGTCATACAACCAATATTATTAGAATCTGCATTCCTGTATATATATAGATTTAGGATCCTATGAGAACCCATTTCGCATGAGAATCATGCAACCTCGGGTTCAGAACATTTATACCAAAGGTACAACAATACTCGACTATGGTTCAGAACTTTTATACCAAAGGTAGATAGGTTCGACTGGGTTTATTGTTTATGCTCTAAGTCTGCTTGATAAATAAAAAAGTCAAAAAAAATCTAGGCTGGTATTTTTGTTCAAGCATTACGAATTTCTTACTGAATATAAAAGAGAATCAAAGTTACTTCTAGAAATGAGAGGCCACTAACCTACTTTATTTTAGTGAATATTCACCATGAATCAATGTGCAAAACTCTTGATAGATTATAAACAATCAAAATTAGAGGTAAATGTAAGGAAAGTGAAATACACGAACTTCTACTAATGGCTATGTAGAAAAGAGGATACAAAAGATACTACAAAAGATCCTCCTTGAGTACAAATAAATAGTCTATGTAACCAAGTACAATCAGTCACACTTTGCTTTGTTGCTTTTTTGGCTTAGGTGTCTAGAGACAGCAAACTAGTTGCTAGAGTCCTACATGTTCTCTGATGGACCATCAGTCCTTGCACAGGAACAGTTTCCTATATGTAAACTACTCTGTACTTATGCACATTACAACACACAACTTCATCATCAATGAAAAACATTCAACTGCATTCTTCAAATTCTTAAACCACATTTTGTACTTCAAACTTTAATGTCTTCCAATTCCTGTTGGTTTAGTTAAACTCAACATGGTATCAGAGCCTCAAGAATGAGGAGACTGATGACCACATCATGAATGGCATTTACTGAGGTTGAACTACTTCAGGATGAAACTTTGCCTATTTAAGAGCTAGAGTTGCTCATACAAATTCACAAACAACTCTCTCTTCTCTATCTGTTCAAATAACTCTCCAAACAAATAATGGCAAATCCACACAACAATGTCCTAATAACAGACATTGGTAACACAGATACTAATAACACTGCCTCAAGAACACCAACTCCATCTAGTGCTCCCTTCCTCATGGATCATTCTGATCCTCTTTATCTGCACCCTGCAGAAAGCACTCATCCAGTGGTGGTTGACACCAAACTGACTGGTATCGAAAACTACCTTGAATGGAAGAGGCAGATGGAGATTGCTATATGCACCAAGAGGAAGCTGGGATTCCTAACTGGAGTGGTGAAGAGACCTGTCAACGATCCTCTGAAAGAAGCTGCTTGGGACACCTGCAACTGCCTGCTCATCTCTTGGATTATGCACAACCTGGAGAAATCCATCAAGAGATCTGTGATGTACTTGAAGACTGCTAAAGAAATCTGGGATTATCTTCAAACCCAGTTTTCTGTAAGCAATGGAGCCAGAAAGTTTAGATTGAACAAAGATCTTGAGGATTTCACCCAAGGTGACATGTCAATTAATGAGTACTTCACTGAGCTTAGAATCCTGTGGCAAAATCTTGAGATTATGACAGATTGGCCTCATGTGACTCAAGTCACAGCTGAGATCAATGCTTGGCTTGAGGCTCAACACAAGGAGAAGAATGAAAGGATGCTCTTTCAGTTTTTAAATGGTCTGAACTCTTCTTACTCTACTATGAGAAGTCATGTACTGATAATGACTCCTCTCCCTTCTGTGGAAGAAGCAGCTGCTATCTTTCAACAAGAGGAGGCTCAAAGGAAGAACTTCAAGAGCCTGGACCAGGGTGTCAATGAGAACTCTGCTTTCTATGCTGGCCAAACTGAGCACAAGGAACCTGTACCAGCACCTACCTGTCCTGTCTGTAATAGAAAGGGTCATACCAGGGATAAGTGTTGGAAAACTATTGGATACCCTGATGACCATCCTGTATCAAAAAGGTTTCCTGAAAAATCTCAGTCGTTTAAGATCAGGGCAACTCAGCAAGGGTCAAGCTCAAAAGGGTACAGACCAGGAATGAACAAAGGGAAACAAAGTGCCTATCCCAGGTATGGCAAGGCTGCTGATGCTGCTGTGAGTGATGGAACTGGAGATGTTGGTGGGTCTATCACCTTGACCACCCAACAGTTTGAACAACTCATGAACAGTCAGAAAGGGAAGGGATCCAACTATCCTGAAACCGAGGATGAAATGGAAGTGAACTTTGCAGGCATGGCTTACTTAAACTGTTGCTATGCATCAAACAATGCTCAGGAATGGATAATTGATTCTGGAGCTTCTGATCATATGATATCAGATCTGAACTCTCTTGACAATAATAGAGAACTGAAAAATAAACCAAAAATAAATATACCAAATGGTGAAACAACTATGGTCTCACACATGGGAACATACAAATTTGATAATGGTATCACTTTGACTAATGTGTGTTATGTACCTGCCTTCAGACACAATCTTTTGTCTGTCCAAAAACTAACAAGAAATGAGAAATGCTTTGTGGTTTTTCATGAAAATTTGTGTGTGATACAGGACTCTATTACCAAGAAGATTAGGGGGCTTGGAAGAGGAAACAAGGGTGTTTATTACCTACTAAATAAACCTAGCAAACCACACCCTCAGTTAGTTAATGACTCTATTAGGATGAATAATCCTGGATCTTGTAATGTAGCTCTTCCTGTTATAAATTCTAGTAAGGATCAGTCATCAGGTGGCATAATTTTCAATGCTTGTAATGCACCTGATGACTCTTGTACTAATTTGCCTCCTATTAATGATAAAATCATAATATTTGGCATTTAAGGCTAGGTCATGCTGCTGATGACAAATTGCATCATATCTCGAACATTTTTAGCATTGTCAAACACAAACCCAGACAAATTTGCATTACCTGCTCTATGGCGAAACAAACCGGATTGCCATTTCCCTTAAGGGAAGACAAAGCCAAAGAAATTTTTGACATAGTCCATATAGATGTGTGGGGACCCTACAGAAAAGAAACGAGAAACAAACACAAACACTTTCTCATTATTGTTGATGACTACTCTAGAGCCACATGGGTGTACCTCATGAAACATAAATCTGAGGTTTCATCTCTGTTAGTTCAATTCTATAAGTTTGTCAAGAAGCAATTTGGCAAACCTATCAAGACATTCAGATCTGACAATGCCCTAGAACTCACTGAAGGTGACAGCAAGAAATTCATGTTGTCCAAGGGAATTTGGCAACAGACAAGCTGTGTTGATATACCTCAGCAAAATGGGGTGGTTGAAAGGAAACACGGACATCTCCTTGAGATAAGTAGAGCCATAAGATTCAGTTCAGGTCTTCCTTTGTGCTTCTGGGGTGACTGTGTCCTTACTGCTGCTCACATCATCAACCGTCTGCCAACCAGTATTCTGAACAACAAAACTCCCTATGAAATTTTGTTCAATAAAGTTCCCAAATATGACAGAATGAAAGTGTTTGGATGCTTAGTTATGGTGCACAATCCCACCAGGGATAAAGAAAAATTCCGACCTAGGGGTATTCCCTGTATCTTTCTGGGGTATCCTCCCTCTCAGAAAGGATATAGAGTGATGGACATTGTCAAAAAGCATGTCTTTGTGTCTTGGGATGTTATCTTTTTTAAAAATGTCTTTCCCTACAAGATTAAAAACTTTTCTCAGTTCATTCCTACACTTCAGTCAGATGAGTATCAACTACCACCTTGGCCTCTTATGAGTGATTCATCTGTCCTCATTGAGAATGAAGACATTGTCCCCCCCAACCTCTGTTGATATCTCAACTCCTTCCTCCAGCCTAGAACCAGTGACTACTATATCTGAGGTTCCTGAGATACCTGAGTTGCCTAGCACTACTCAGTCAGACATCTCCACTAGACCCAATAGAGAAAGAAGGGCTTCAGGGTGGACAAGAGACTATATTGTCAACAATCCTGTCATGGCTCCTACTATTATTGCCAATGTTGTTCTCCTTCATCTGGACAAGCCATTTGGATGGCCATGTCACTATTCATGGCACCTGTCCTGACCCTATCACTTTTCATGAAGCCATTCAAGAACCCAAGTAGATACAAGCTATGAACATGGAACTGCAAGCTCTTCATGATAATCACACTTGGACCATCAAAGATCTCCCAAAGGACAGGAAAGCCATTGGTAATAAATGGATTTTCAAAACCAAATACAACTATGATGGGTCAGTAGAAAGGCACAAGGCCAGACTGGTTTGTCAGGGTTTCAGGCACATGCCTGGCATTGACTATGATGAAACATTTGCACCTGTTGCCAAAATGTCCACAGTGAGAGCTCTCTTGGCCATTGTGTCAATGAACAATTGGGAAACCTGTCAAATGGATGTAGCAAATGCTTTCCTCCATGGTGACTTAGTTGAAGATGTTTACATGAAACTTCCCTTAGGCTATTGTGATGGTATTCTCACCATTCCAGGTCAGGGGGAGCTAGGCTCCACAATCAGTGCTGGCAAAGTTTGCAAATTACAGAAATCACTTTATGGCCTTAAATAGACACCTAGACAATGGTTTTCCAAGCTCTTCCCTCTTCTGGATTCAAACAATCCCATGCTGACCCCTCACTCTTTATCCAGCAAGTCAATGGGAGCACTTGTAATACTCCGTATTTATGAGTCTTTGGGTACTCTATCGAGTAGGCCTTACTCTGTCGAGTAAGGGTAAGTTGCGTTTTAGAATAGTTTCTGACCTGTTGGGTACTCGATCGAGTAGCTGGGGGTACTCGATCGAGTAAGGGGGTACTCGATCGGGTACCTTGGGTACTCGATCGAGTGTCCGGTTTTACGGGGAGTTTTCTCGGGTTTTGTTAATTATGCGATTAAGGTATTTAAACATATTCGTCATTGTTTTAATTCACTTTTACAAAACCTAAAACCCTGTTTAAGAGAGAAAGCAGCCACTTCATCTTCCTAATCGCATTCTTAGCAATTCCCGGAGTTCAGACGGTCGGTTCTTGTCGTTTTTCGTGTCGTTGGATTCCTTGCGTTGAGGGTAAGCTTTTAATATAGTTTTTATAATGTTTTGTTAAGATTGGTTAAACCCTAATTTAGGAATTGGGGGTTTTGGTGTGTAGTTTGTGATGTGTAGTCTTTATGTGCTGTATGATAGGAGGAGAATTCGTAGAGGAGCCGTTTTGATACAAATTGTAGATACCGTCTGCGTGTTGTGCTTTCCGGGTAGGATTTCCTACTCAAATTAGTCCCATGATGGGATATTGGTGATGTGCTGTAGTTAGTTGTTTGATATGATGATTGTGATTGTGATTGTGATTGTGATTGGTTGTCTATGGCTCTCGAGATGCGTTCTCGGCTGAGTGGGGTCACTTGCGGGAGTGACTTCACGCCCTAGTTTCGCCCTTCGTGGAACCCGCCACGGAAGGGGATGTGCACATTAATGGGACAGGGTTATCGCTCGTACGATGAGCGGGGCTTAGGTGGGAACGGCTGCGGTCCCCCATCGGCGGTAGTCCGGTGGACGGTCGGTATTGAGACGATGGGAGTTGGTGGTGTGTGTGTGTGTGTGTGACAGTTCAACTGTCTGTTTATCTTATTGTTGATATATGTATTGAATTGTGTGATTAGTACTGACCCCGTTTAAATGTTTTAAAAACTGTGGTGATCCATTCGGGGGTGGTGAGCAGTTCTTGAGCAGGTGTGATATGACGCGTATGGGATAGCTGGGATGAGTCATCACGTGGCAGTTAGAAGTCTTCCATTGTGTCGACGAAGTCTAGTAGCTTTGATAGTTTTAGCAGTAGACCGTATGAGAACCTTGTAATTCCTTTTATTAGTTTTGGTTTGATCATGTAATCACTTAATCTATAATTACTTTAAAAGTACGTTTCTTTATTGTCTTATGATATTCGATGCCTCGCAACCGAGATGGTAGTATCCTTATACCTGAGTGGTCCTGGTAAGGCACTTGGAGTATGGGGGTGTTACAAATGGTATCAGAGCGACGATCTTGGAACCTGTAACTAATGAACATAATGAACATAGGGAGTCTAATAAAATGAACCTGGTGTATGTGTAATGGGAGCCCCGGCTGATGCTAGGTTTTGGGTGAGTAGGCGCCCTCACTTCAAAATCTTGGCCCCATGATACTTAAGCCAGTCATATGGTATGGGAACGTGGAGTCCGTGTGTATATGTGCGACGTGTATGTTAATTGTGCTGTATATGGTTTGTTGAAAGCATGTTGCATGATAGTTGGCTTACATGTTGGTTGGAATAGTTGGAAAAGTATATGAGAATGATGAATGATATGGTAGAAAAAGAAAGTAGTTCGTATATGATGATGTGTGATGAAGTGGATTTGTAATGTTGTTGTATTAGCAACATGGGAATAGGATTTGTAGTGTATGGGTGTGGTTTGTGTTATGAAAAGTTATGAAAATTTAAAACATGCGGGTAATAGAAAGTTGAATGTTATATGAGCATGATAGATGGTAATGTTTGGCTTTTGGTGAGTATTAACATGAAGAATAGAGGTTCAATGATATGTGTTTTATATAACGAATTGGATGAAAAGCATGATGGTTGTTTATAACGTGGCACTTGATAACACGAAGTAGATTATTTTGTTAATTGTATGAGGAGTCGCGCAGATTTGAATGCGTAGTTGTAATCATAATGTTGAAATAATAATGAATGCATAGTACGTTGGGGTATGTGAGATAACATGCGGGTAGTATTCGCGAGTCTGCATGACTCGATCGAGTGGGTTTGATTCGATCGAGTGGGTACTTGTCGTTATTTTGACCAGAATCGTGTTTTTGGGCACTCGATCGAGTACCTCGGGAACTCGATCGAGTATGGGGTCACTCGATCGAGTAGCCGGGCTACTCGGTCGAGTAAGTCAGAGATCAGAAGGTCTGTTTGGGTTAAGGTCGGGGCACTCGATCGAGCATGTTGGGCACTCGATCGAGTAGCCTCAACTCGATCGAGTAGGTCCCGGGTACTCGATCGAGTGGGGTCTGTGCAGGTCATATGCGTATTTCGGGTCATATGTTTGTCTTTTGACATTCGTTGCATATTATGTTTAATTCAAAGGTGTTGTATTACTTCTTTATGCATTGTTTTACGTATGTGTTGGTCCTGAAGCGTAAGTTACCCAAGCTTATGATGTAAAGAGTGGCACTATGATAAGTATGAGTCCGGTGGGGAGGACATGAGTTATATGTGATTATGATAGATGGTGGAAAAAGAAAAGGAAGATTGGTATAGTTTATTGAGGCATGGCGCACGTTTTGCGAGACGGGATGAGTGATATGATTGTGTGTTGAGTAAGGTAAAAATAAGTGAATATAGGCAAGGGATGATGTGAGTATAATGAACGTGAGAATGAAAAGATTGAAAGTAAGAATGTGGATAGTGGCAGCTTGAGATGTGTAAAGAGTTATGGAAGGAAATGGTTAGGAGTCGTGTGGGTTATGGATTTATGTAGTGAAAGTTCGTTTAAAGGGGTTGAGAAGAGTAATACATAGTGAACTTTGTGGAGACATGTCGCGAGGTGTATTTGTAGACAGTGAGTGAGTTTAGGAGGTTTGGTTTATTAAAAGATGAAACTACTGTGTGATTTCCTTGGGTAATTAACGGTATTAAATGAATTCTGATTTCTAGAGATGTAAAAAGGGGGATACAATTGTTTGAACATTAAACGTTGGTTCTATGGATAGATTAGTGGCAAGTATGAGTGATAGCATAATAAGAGAAGATCCATGGTAAGAAAGAGTGAGATGATGTCGGTAGAAAATAATGGAATTGAGTTTTGGAGCAACGAAGGGGTAACCAGATTTCTAAAGAGTTAGCTAGAAGGAATAAGGAGTTGAACTATTAATTGGTATTATTGAGTGTAAAGAGAAAAGAAGGATAAAAGTAAGCTGAGGAAAATGTTCACCGGAGCTATGTGATATAAAGATAAGAAATCATCGAAATATGTGATGGTATCACGAGGATGTTAGCTAAAGGTTATATAGGAGTTTCAGGGCAACATGATTGGTAATGAGTTTCGAGGAATTAAGGGAGTAAGAAGTTGGTGGAGTATTGGCACGATACGAGATATTTGGTGGAGAGTTGGATGACAATACAAATAAGATAGCATTGGGAATAATGTTGAGGTAATTTTGTGGATGGGTTTGATGTTCGTTATTTGCAATATTAACCAAAAAAAAATAGGAGAAAAACCATGTTATTTTGATATGAGTGTAAGAGATTTGATATACGAGCAGCGGTGGCATTGTGGTGTTATCACTAATGGTTAAGAGTGATGGAATATTAGAAAGGTAACAATTCTAAAGAGGTTGATTTGGTAGGGACCTGATTGTTGTGTATGATTGTGAGAGGCTATAAGATGTGGTTAGATGAGGCGGACGCTATTAGTTGAATAGTGAAGGTGTGATTATATTTGGCAGAAAGTGATGGTTGTGCGAATGGGGGAATATGTTATGAGGGGCATATGAGTTAAACTCGGGCGGCAGGTAACCTTTTTCGAGTGGTGACTTACGTGGTCAGGATTGACTAGTTGGTTGTGATTACGGTCCGTGATTTGTGTAAATGTTTGTGTGAGGTTCTGACCTCACAAGAAGTGGTATGGTATGATAATTATAAAATTGTTTTATGAATGTTCGGTAATATATATGTTGGACACGGTAATTTAATTTAATAATATCCAAAAAGGTAATAATTTGATTGATTTGACATGGCTAGTTATAATTTTATGTGTATTGATAACACATGTGTATTCCGGGAAATGGTAGAGATGATGTTCATGAGATGCTTATCTGTTTATCCATATAATATGTTGCGTGGTGATTTAATAAAGTGGATTTGAGTAAGTTTTTCTTGTCCGAGAAGTTATGCTAAGTCGGTATTTATGGGAATTGTATGCGATTGTGATGTCTATCGGTGTGATTGTGGTGCCTCGGGTGGTGATCCGGGCACGGTACATAGTCTTGATGCGGGTATTTTCGCACTACGGTGTGGCTGTTGGTGGCGGTGTTGTGATGCCGTCACGGTTGTGGTGGAGTAGGCGGGATGATTATGATTCGAGTTTCAAAAGTACATACCAATTATACATAGATTGTTGTTTTGTTTGATGTTGCTCTCTGCGAGTTTCAGTTTGTGCTGATAGACAGTTGTCTTGCTTATTCATGTTTTCTTTACCAGGTTAAGTTGGGAATGAGGTAGAGTATGATGTGAAATAGAGTTGTATATGTTTCGTTGTTGTCATGGGATAGTGATATTCTGTTGATGGGACACGGTTGTGAGAGGTTGTTACGGTAATTTTGATCTTGTTTTCAGATGAGACATCGGTAGACATGGTAATGGAAAATAATTCGTGGAACATGTGTGGTAATGATCTGAAAGCGGCAGGTAGTTCATAATCTTTTGTTGAGACAGTGAGTGTAGGGTGTTGGGGAAATTAGTGTCATGTTAAGTTGTGTATGAATTTTGCGGTAATGAAAGAAAGAATTTGAGGATCTAGTGTGCGTGTACGTAACGAGTGCGGATCGTGAGTTATGCTTCTGGGAGATAAGTGCCCTACGTAGAGAGGTATGTTGTTTGGCGGTAATAATGAAGAGTGGGTATGGTGATTTGCTACGAGTTTATGGTATAGGTTAGGTCTTGTTGCCGAATGAGTTGAGGAATGGGAAATGTTTATGTATGGGAGCCTTGGATATAAGAATGGTGAGTGTTTGGGTTATAGACGGTTATCTTAGACATGTGGTGGTACAGAGGGTAATGAGATATAGATATGGTTTGGTATTAGTGAGTTACGAGGACGTAACGTTTGTCTTAAGAGGAGTAGGATGCGATAAAACAGATTTTGATGGTTGTACATATGGTAATATATTCGGAAGTTGAGTCTTGATGTAGAATAAAAGATCGATTCGTGTTGTGGGTGATTTTATTAAAGGTCATGACCGTGCTTGTAGTAGCGTGATATTTAGGAGTGTGAGAATATTTCGCTAGTATTGTGATTGGATGATGAGGTTACGAGTGTGAGTAAACTTCGAGGACGAAGCTCCTTTTAAGGGTGGTAGAATGTAACATCCCGTTTGATGTCTATGAGTGTCTTGGTATTGGATTTGATAGTTGATGATATTATGGAGCTAGCAGCATTAGAGGATGGTAGTTGGTTATGTATGGAGTTGGTGTCGTGAGAGATATATATGTGGTAGATACGATATAGTGAGTCATGTTGTGGAAGTAAACATAGTTGGTGGAGTGGGTGTTAAGAGTTCATGTTCTATGTTCGGTCGAGTTCTTGAGTCCTTAGCTAAGTTGTTGTGTCTTGGTCGAGTCAGTATGGTTGTTTTTATGTATGGGTTGAACTTCGGGGACGAAGTTCTTTTTAAGGAGGGAAGACTGTAATACTCCGTATTTATGAGTCTTTGGGTACTCTATCGAGTAGGCCTTACTCCGTCGAGTAAGGGTAAGTTGCGTTTTAGAATAGTTTCGACTGTTGGGTACTCGATCGAGTAAGGGGGTACTCGATCGAGTAAGGGGGTACTCGATCGAGTACCTTGGGTACTCGATCGAGTGTCCGGTTTTACGGGGAGTTTTCTCGGGTTTTGTTAATTATGCGATTAAGGTATTTAAACATATTCGTCATTGTTTTAATTCACTTTTACAAAACCTAAAACCCTGTTTAAGAGAGAAAGCGACCAGTTCATCTTCCTAATCGCATTCTTAGCAATTCCGGAGTTCGACGGTCGGTTCTTGTCGTTTTTCGTGTCGTTGGATTCCTTGCGTTGAGGGTAAGCTTTTAATATAGTTTTTATAATGTTTTGTTAAGATTGGTTAAACCCTAATTTAAGAATTGGGGGTTTTGGTGTGTAGTTTGTGATGTGTAGTCTTTATGTGTTTGTATGATAGGAGGAGAATTCGTAGAGGAGCCGTTTTGATACAAATTGTAGATACCGTCTGCGTGTTGTGCTTTCCGGGTAGGATTTCCTACTCGTATTAGTCCCATGATGGGATATTGGTGATGTCTTTGTAGTTAGTTGTTTGATATGATGATTGTGATTGTGATTGTGATTGTGATTGGTTGTCTATGGCTCTCGAGATGCGTTCTCGGCTGAGTGGGGTCACTTGCGGGAGTGACTTCACGCCCTAGTTTCGCCCTTCGTGGAACCCGCCACGGAAGGGGATGTGCACATTAATGGGACAGGGTTATCGCTCGTACGATGAGCGGGGCTTAGGTGGGAACGGCTGCGTCCCCCATCGGCGTAGTCCAAAGTGGACGGTCGATATTGAGACGATGGGAGTTGGTGGTGTGTGTGTGTGTGTGTGTGACAGTTCAACTGTCTGTTTATCTTATTGTTGATATATGTATTGAATTGTGTGATTAGTACTGACCCCGTTTAAATGTTTTAAAAACTGTGGTGATCCATTCGGGGGTGGTGAGCAGTTCTTGAGCAGGTGTGATATGACGCGTATGGGATAGCTGGGATGAGTCATCACGTGGCAGTTAGAAGTCTTCCGCTGTGTCAGACGAAGTCTAGTAGCTTTGATAGTTTTAGCTGTAGACCGTATGAGAACCTTGTAATTCCTTTTATTAGTTTTGGTTTGAACATGTAATCACTTAATCTATAATTACTTTAAAAGTACGTTTCTTTATTGTCTTATGATATTCAGTACCTCGGGCAACCGAGATGGTAGTATCCTTATACCTGAGTGGTCCTGGTAAGGCACTTGGAGTATGGGGGTGTTACAGCACTACTGTTGTTCTCATTTATGTTGATGATATGGTTATTGCAGGGGATAACTCTGCTGACATTCTAGCTCTCAAAGATCACCTCAACTTTTTGTTCCACATGAAGGATCTTGGTGAGCTGCATTACTTCTTGGGCATTGAAGTTGAGAGAAATAGTGCAGGGATTTTCATCTCTCAGAAGAAGTACACTCTGGACTTGCTCAGATATTTTGGAGTGGACAAGTCTAAAACTATCCAGCTTCCGGTCAATCCAGTCATCAAATTAGAACCTGGCAAAGGCACTCCTCTACCTCAGCCTGACATATATCGAAGATTGGTTAGAAAATTGATCTATCTGACCATTACCAGACCTGACATAGCCTTCTCTGTTTAGCTACTAAGTCAATTTCTTCAGCAGCCTACCTCTGATCACATGCAAGCAGCTAGGAGGGTGTTAAGATATCTCAAATCTGCTCCAGGTCAGGGTGTCCTCTTTGTCAGCACTTCTGCAGCACATCTGACTGCATATTGTGACTCTGACTTGGCCTCCTATGCCTTTAGTCGAAAATCTACAACTGGCTACTACATCCTCCTTGGAGATTCTCCCATCTCGTGGAAGTCCAAGAAACAGACAGTGGTGTCTAGGTCTTCAGCTGAAGCTGAATACAGCGCAATGGCTATGACCACCTGTGAGGTCACCTGGCTTTTCTAGTTACTTCAGGAGCTTGGCTTACAACACCTAGGACCAGCTCATCTTAAATGTGACAATCAAGCTGCCCTAGCCATTGCTGCCAATCCCGTGTACCATGAATGCACCAAGCATATTGAGGTCGATTGCCATTTCATCAGGGAAAAGATTCAGCAAGGTCTTCTCACTACCTCCTATGTCAATACAAAAGACCAAGTTGCAGATGTCTTAACCAAGTCCTGTCCTATAGCTCAACATCATCAGTTGTTATCCAAGATGGGAGTTTCAGCAGGCTTACACTCACATCTTGAGAGGGAGTGTAGAAAAGAGGATACAAAAGATACTACAAAAGATCCTCCTTGAGTACAAATAAATAGTCTATGTAACCAAGTACAATCAGTCACACTTTGCTTTGTTGCTTTTTTGGCTTAGGTGTCTAGAGACATTAAACTAGTTGCTAGAGTCCTACATGTTCTCCGATGGACCATCAGTCCTTGCACAAGAACAGTTTTCTATATGTAAACTACTCTGTACTTATGAACATTACAACACACAACTTCATCATCAATGAAAAACATTCAACTGCATTCTTCAAATTCTTAAACCACATTTTGTACTTCAAACTTCAATGTCTTCCAATTCCTGTTGGTTTAATTAAACTCAACAGGCTACATAATATTCATAGTGATAAAAAAACGTGTTAATATTAAGTTGCAATCAATTTTTACAATTGAAAATTTCCAACGTTATTTTTACGACTTCCATCTCTGGCTGATTGCGCATATCAAGCTTAAATGCCCCGAAGACAGCTAGCAAAGGTATGTCGGCTAAAAGAGGTCGGTATATAGTACTCAGAATTACAATTCGCAACGAACCACAGAAACAATAGACACAACTACGAACAAAAGATAATTGGCTAGAGATAAACTCCAATGCATCGGTATAAATCAACTAGCTGACTGAGTTCGTCTAATCTCAAATACGCTGACCACCACTCGAAAGCTCACTCGGAATCAATTAAGACTTATTAGAGATTTTCTTATCAGATGCCCCATGTACCTTTGATACTAAAGTTCTGAATCTTTAGTATAATATTGTTGTATTTTTGGTACAAAAGTTCTAAACCTGAGGTTCTCACGGTTCTTATGGTACAAAAGTTCTGAATCCACTACACACCACATATGATCACCCAATTTGATAGAATATTTCCAACATCACTACCACATCACACGGTCCAAAGCCTTTCACACCATCTCACAATACTTACCTCAATCCTCATCCTGCAACAAGGTTAGCAACATTCATCTTAAGGCAAACAATCGACCCTTAAGACTTAATACAACTTCATTTTATTTACCCCACACTTTTAAATTTTCTCTCAAGGTAACCGGTTCAAAACTAAAAGGGCAAGAAGTCTGGTGTGAGGGAGCCCTACTCATCCCAAGCCTAAGGGGGCTCATAACAGTTTCTAACTGGGTTCATTTTATTAGACACACCTACGTTCATTGGGTCCATTAGTTTAGGCCTGAGGAACCTGGCTCTTATACCACTTTGTAACTGATATGTGTTTATTTTGTCATGATTTCTCCCTATTTCCTATGCATTTTAATCCGTTTTTTAGACGGTTTGCGATGCTTTACTTGCATTTTGCGTACCAATTTCTCGTTCTATGAATTTTTGACTCATGTTGTAGGATTTGAGGCGGAAATAAAGAAATGGGAGCAAGCTAGGTCGGTTTGAAGAAAGCATAGGAAATAAGAGAAGAAGAAGCTTAGAAGAGTGTCTCAGCCGGTTGGCCGGCAGACGGTCTACCGGCTGGGCATCCACCTCAATAAGCCAAGGGAAGAAAAGAGAATAAAAGAATTAGGAGAGTCCCAGCTGGGTAGTGCACCGGCAGCCGGCGGCCCAGCAATGCACACCTGATGCTATGAGAAAAGTTGATTTTTGAAGAAGAAATACAGGGGACTCCCAGCCGGGTAGCCCACCGGCAGCCGACAGCCCTGTTGTGCACACCTGATGACTCCAAAAGTGAAGAAAATCTACCAGAAGACTCCTAACCGGGCACCGGCTGGGGCCCTTTCTCCACATTTTCAACTCCCTTGTAGTTTTGACCTAATTTTTCTGTAAACTATAAATACCCCCTTCCTAATTCATTTTGAACACAATGCCCTAGATCTCAAATATTTCCTAATTTAGGCTAAGTTTTCATAATCAAGTTTTAATTTTTCCCTAATCATTCCTTAATTACTCTACAATTTAGTTTAGATCTAGTTTAGTTCAATTGTTTAACTTTGTTACTTGGGTTTGTAAGTGAAAATTTGGAAGAATTTCTTCCATTATTAACCAAAGGTTCCATCTTTCTTAAGTGTTGGTATAATTTCTTTCCTTGTTCACTTTAGTTTTCAATTGTTTACATTTGTATTTCCATCTTTAATTGTTGTTTCAATTAGCATAATGTTTATTATTATGTTTGTGTTTCTCTCTTGAATTGTTTACATGTCTCTTGTTAACATGAGTGAGTAGTGTTGGAATATGTGTCCTCCGACAATAATGCGATCACAAACTGTTGATCATGATGATCACATGTTTAAGTCTCATTTTAAGAATACATGTGGGAAGTATTTTTACAGTCAACTGGTCCACACATATCGGTAATGATTGGCTGACTAGAGTTTGACATTACTGTCGTGCGACGGTGGTGATCAGTTGATCCCCTTAGGTCATACCTAAAGGGTAACACTCTTAATTGATTATTTAATTGATCGTATGACGATACGGGGTAATTAAATTACTTAAAATTGACGGACGATTTTGGAAGTAATATTTACGTATCTCATTAAAATTTGATTAAATAAGATACGGTCTAAGTAATCGAATTGTTTTATTACTTAGATGAAATTATTGTTTACGGAAACAATTAAAAGGAATGAATTGATTATTATAAATACAGAATGTTGTAATTATTGACTCGGGATCCCATTACGGTATAAGTAATTATGAATTACTAGGTAAACTTTATAAGTGACATATTTTATTAATATGTTGATTTTTAATTGTTAAAAATACATTTTATATACCTAATGTCATGGAACATGTTACATGTGACAAATTGACAAAATAATGTGTAAAATGGTTTTTCCATTTTGCACTATATGTGCCGAAAATTAGGAGGGAGTATTAGGCTTATTTGTGTTAATTATGTTTAAGTGGAAGGCATAATCATAAGACCTAATACATAGCCTTACATGCCTATAATTCTTGGGAAGAATTGAAGCTCATGCATTGGCCATACCCACCCCCTCCTACCCGGTTTTCCTTGTGCAAGACCAAGGGTTTTTGCTTTTTATTTTTCCTAATATACGCTACATGCATTCTAGTGGATATTTTCATTCATTATTGCACATCTAAAAATATAGAGTTTTAGAGAGAAGATTACTTCCTTCTTCTCACTTCTCTTAACCGGAAAATAAGAGACCAAATTCAATATTTTGGGTCAATTTTATTTAGATTAATATTGTTCTAGTATTAATAATATTAATCTTTTAAGGGGTTACTTTGGGTATTCATCTTTGGAAGAGATTCTACCCTTGAATCTTTGTTCATCCATATTAGGAGAGCTCAAGAACAAGTAAGAAAAGAGATCTTACTTGTGCCCTTTGATCCGAAATTTTATTGTAAGGAAAATGATTTCTTCTCTATATTTACTTATGTTTGCATGCATAAGATCTAAATTAATTTAATGACTAAATTGATTAAAACATATATGAATATGTTGAGTATAATGAGATATAGATTTCTAACAAGTGGTATCATGAGCCTTAGGTTGTTTGCATGCAAATCGGTTATAGTTTTTTCGAGTTATACGATTAACAAATAAAACTTATAAATTTGTGTTTATTATGATATATCACGAAATCAATTATGCATGTTAAAGTTTCTGGTCCTAAAATGGATTTAGGATATTTTGGTTGATTTATGGATTTTTATTGTTCATTTTACATAATAATGGCATTAAAAATGTGATTTTATGATAAAAATGCCATTTTTGGACTAAAATTAGCTAAACTTCGATTTTTCCAGTGGTTTTTGGATATGTTTTCACATATATTATATTTTGATGACCTGTCATTTTTCATAATTTTATGAGTTCTTATGCTCGAAATATGTATTTTTCAAGATAAAATCGAATTTAAATGGAAAAATAGGTTAATATGAGTAATATTTCGAATCTGGTCATAGAAATTTAGTATGTTGTCACATGAAATTTTAAAAGATGTGTGTAAAATAATTGGCTATAATGAAGTCTTTATGCATGATTTATGAATTTTTGATGAAAAATCACATAAATAGTGACTTTAATTAGTAAAAATTGCTATAACATACTTCATGACTAAGGAAAAACGTCACATGTTGCATTTTATCACCTATTTAAGATCTAAAAGTGAAAATTAAATAAAAATATTTTTCTCATATTTTTATGGTTATTATTATTGATAAATCCGATAAACCGCAACATTGTTTTTCCTCGATAAATTTCGAAATTTTTAACCTAAGTTTTTGAACATTATGAGTGTCATGGTATTTTTCCAGAATGTTCATGAGTTTAAATTTCAAATTTCAAATTTATTTGAAATTTTTATGATTTATTTGAAGTTTATGGCATTATTTTGTAATTATAAGTCCCTTTATGAACAATATTAAGAAATATAAGTTAATTATTGTCAATATGTTAGTGAAGACTAATTTTGAGTCCTAAGATAGTTAGGGTAATTAACTAGTACATAAATATGATTATATGTAATTATTGTGATTTTAAAAGGTTGAATCACGCAAATCCGTAAAAACCGATTAATATACGATATTGGCTCCTTAAAGGCGTTTAGCATAAAATTGGGCATGTTCATACATATTATAATGCTGCATTTTATTTATGATTGTCATAATTTTATTTTATGTAATTTTTGAATTATGTAATTTTACTTAGTATTGCCTTAGTTTTTAATTGGTATTACCCGAAATGTATGGGAATATCGATTCGGTTGTAAATAATTGTGATCTCGTATCATCGTTTTGTAGTTTAATAGATTTTTTTTTAATTTTAATTACAAATGTATAATAGGAAATTATGTAATTTGTTATGTAATTATTTATTCCTAAGTTCCTTGAAGACGGTGCCACTCAAGAAGGCGATCCATTAAAGACGGTGTTACCTCGACATGCGTGCCAAAACCGAAGTTCAAGGGACCAATGGAGTTGGTTTCCGAATTTGTAATAGTTTATTAGATTTACTATTTTTAGGAAGGCCATACTAGGATTTTATTTATGCTTTGCATTTTATTTATATGTTGCATCCATCGCTAAATCGCCATAACTAAAACATTCATTATCATTTTAATCGAGTTTATCGACCGTGTCAATTACAATTATCGTATTTCACCGCTTTAGTTCACTTAAAACGTGATAGATGATAAATTGACATGACCTCTCGCTAAAAATAAACAATTGAGACATAGCCTTACCAAAAAGTAGAAACCATGAAAACCTATTTCGCGAGGGAGCGCACTCGGCCACCCCGGGGTACAAACCTTGTTACGTAGGGGAAGTGGGTGATAAATGTCTATCCACCGAATTCATTTTGATGAGGGTTTCATCGGCTACCCCGTGTGTGAACCCCCGCTATAACGCGGAAAATATAAGTTATAAATTCAAGCGGAAATTAGGAAATTTTCCAAATATTTAAAATTTAAAGCGCGGGTTCATTAAAACATAAAACACAAATAAAGAATGCGGAAATAAAGATTAAATTATACAAACGTGATAGTCAAGGTGAGGGAAAATATATCCCTCGAATGACAATACAATAAAAGGTGAGTCTAAGAAATCCTAATAAACCAACTACTAGTCCAAGGTGCTCGCTAGCTCACACGTCTAAACCCCACAAATGCATCTTCACAAACCTGTCATTCATGTAAACATGAAAGCCACAGTAAGTGGGGAGTAACTCAAGGTTCTCCCAGCCACAAAATGTCAAAACGAACATAACAAAGAACATGAACAAATAATCATATTAGATAATTTATGAGTGAATCGACTTATAACTAAACATAGGATCATACGTGTTTAAACCAACAAGTATAAAAGAAATGATGGAACAAGTAAGACATAATCAACAATAAAATAAATGGAGAAGAAAGACAAGAAAACAGACACGACCACTTAGCCACGAGAACGTATTTCAAGGAGATATGACCAAAGTAACCATCCAAATAATGCAAGACATTTACTACTCTTAGACTATAATTTTCCTGGGTAGGACTACGATAATGATACGGTCCTAGTCTAAATCTGCAGATTCTCGGGTGTACATCCTGATTCGACGTACGCCAGCACAGCACGCACCCAAGACTAGACTACTAAGGAGACCGAGTACCCCAATCGCCAGAACAGCACGAAAGTGGCGGAAAGACTAAGGTAAGACTCACTTGCCAGAACAGCACAAGTGGCCAAAAACCGTACTTGCCAGAACAGCACAAGCAGGCCAAACCGTACTTGCCAGCACAGCACAAGTAGGTGAACCCCGTACTTGCCAGAACAGCACACGTAGGGCAAAAAAGAATGTCAAGCATATAAGATGGCATTATGCCATTTCTACAAGAATACGACTCATTTCAGTTAATCATGTGGAATAATGGAATATGATAAATAAATGAGAATAAATGAAATAAAGCTCATATTATAGATAAATGAAGACATACCATATAATTATGACATGAATAAACAATAAGTTCCACATTTACGATTCATGTGAGAAATATATAAATAAATGGCAAATAATGAATTTAAGATACATAAACCATGCGGCGGAAATTCAATTTAATTAAACCCGAACAAAATATTAAATGGATAAAAATTAACCCAACCGGGGCTACGGCCTAGCCATGAGCGGCACCTGCCCAGCTACGGCCTGGCCGCACACCAGCCACGGCCTGCAAGACCTGGCCACAGCCCCTGTATAAAAACAACCAACGGCAAACAAACAACATAGTACTGACGCATCCAATCCCTACTGTCCAGGCGTCTTAGGATGGTTTCCTAGGCCAAACCAACACGGATTTCACCCAAATAAAAGGCCCAATCCAAACGTGTATATGCACTTGAGACAATAGCAAGGAAGTTGGTTCAATTTAACATAAAGAAACCCGTCAAAATAGCCCGCGAAAACTGCTTGACAAGGTCCATTTTCACAATTTATAAAGTTCATTTGTGACCGTCTTAAGACGAAATTTTAAGCATGGAAAGGGTGAAATTTATCACATATAACCAACCCATTACATGCTTGGATAAACATATGAGACGGAAATTAACTAATTAGCTCAAATGCAAGCTAGCAACCCGTCTAAAAACAGCCGCAAACATGACCCGACACAATTCCTTATTCGTCATCTATTATGAGATTATGGGACTTATACATGTTCATCATGCATCAAAATGCTAAAATGATGTCCTGTAGGTAATATGAATAGACTACAAGACACCTGATGGCACATGTATACAAGATTACATTGATGTGGCAGATCTCGTTGATGCTCAAGTTAAAACTCTTGAGAAGTCAATGCCTGGCAAGGTAAGAATTGTCAGAATCTATACTATTGGCAGTGGAAAAGGTAGTTTGATACGTCTTTCATCAAATTCCCCATCTCAGCTCGAAATCCGTCTATCACGACTCCAAAACGAAACCCAAACAGACCCCCTTTAACCCATTTTAAGACAACTTTTAAGGCGAGATTAAAACGGACATTAAACACAACTATTTCATGAATAACAACAACCGATTTACACCCAATACTACTCGAAATTTCCAAGTAAAAACAGTCCACACAACCCTTGTTTCACTGTCCAAAAAGAGGACGAATCCCTCCCATATTACTCCGATTTTACGCATACTCACCGTCCAAAGAAGACTCACACTAAGACAATACTTGAGACAAGACTAGGACGGAAATTATCATACAAATGAGAACGACATAAAAGAACCAAACTTTATCAAATAAGGGCATATAAAACGACACATGAGATGGAAATTACGACATTTGTCGAGTAACCTATCACCGTTACCTCAAACGCTCCTTATTCTTCGAATAAATGGTCCACAAGGCACGAGTCTCACTCCGGGTCTTCAAATCCTTCATCAAAGAGCAAGAAAACGGGATAAAGAAGCTAAAAGATCGGAACTTTCATGAGACGGGTCAAACTGAAATCACAACAAAAACAAGACTTTCTTACCTTGAAAGGAGGAGGAAGGAAAGGGGAAGAGATTGGTACAAAAATTATGGAATTTGGTTGAGAAATGGGCGGGAAATCTGGGTTTTAAGCTCGTGGAAATGGTGTAGTAAGCTCGGCTGGTGTTTCTTATTGTTGCTCACTGTCAAAACGAAAATAAGGAAGATAAAAAGGGGGAAGGCGAGTTGGGGTTGGTCAAAATGAAAGAGTGTATATTTTAGTTGGGTACTAATTTGAGAAGTGAGTTGTCCACACGGGATAGGTCGAGGATACATTAGTCTAGTCTCACATGTGAATATGTGACGGTCTTGCTAGACAGAATTTTGTCTTAAACCTACTTATAATTTAAGACGGAACTTTATTACCATTAATATTATTATTATTATTATTATTGTTACTCTGTCCGACGAAAATACGTAGTTTTATATAAATTAAGCTTTAAAATATGACTTTTATAAAATCATGTTTAAAATGAAATTAAATAATTCAAAAATATAAAATAATGTAATTGGACAGTTAAATAAATTATAAATGTCAAAATGAGAAATTCGCGGGTGTTACAATCACCCAACCTTTTAAAAAGTTTCGTCCTCGAAACTTGAAAGTAGAAATGAATGTTTAAATAAAATAAAACTGGAATTTTGGAATCGGTAACCAAAACATTTAAAAGGTTACTTATCGTAAGAATTAAAATTCTTTCAAAAGTTTCAAATAAAATTTTCCGACAGAAACAGATTCTCATCAAAGGAACGGAAGTGCTCTCATTGCAAGAACATCACATTCCAAATCAAAGATAAGGTCAAAAAGCAAATCATTTGTATAGATCGAAAATCAAAATACTTCCAAAAACATTAATGAAAGTTTTCAAAAGTATAAATCTCATTCACGGAACGAAATTGCTCTTGTCGTGCACACAAGAACGCTAACTTTCCAAGTAAGAGACCAAATTAAAACAAAAATCATTCGCCGACAAGCGTAGAACAAGTTATTAAACGTCTCAAATAACAAGTTCTAACATCCGGTCAACGTTTAAATCAAAAGAAAAAGGCAGTCCACTCGAATTTTCTTTTGCAAAAGCCAAAATAGAAATAGAGGTTTCATTTTTAAACTCCAAAAAGGGAGTCAAATTTGCTGAAAATATAATATTAAACTTTGACAAAGGAATCATAAATAAGTCAAGTTAATAGAAATTGGATAAAATTAAGAAATATCGGGTTTAGCAATCAAAATCATGATAAAGAAGTCTATACTTAAGGAACAATTATGGAATTAAATCAAATTTTCATTTTCAAACCTTTAAAATAGGTAAGGTTTTGAAAAGGTAACATAAACTTTTAACGACTCAAAATTGGTAGCTTGAAAAGTTTACAAGTTGTACAAAATGAAAAGTAACTTAGACATCATAAAAGCAAATTACGCTAAGAGGATTCAAACTTAACTAATCAAAAGAGCTATGATGAATTTCATAGGGTAAGAATTGAAGTCAAATCAATAAGAATGTCAAAGATAGAGTTTTATAGGTTACTAGCATCAAACTTAAGGGAGGAGCACGACGAAGCGAGGAAGAGAGGTATGAACGGTAACGCTAATGATCAAGGAGGAAGGAAAATTAGACAAGGAAGCGCCAGGTACTCAAATCTCAAACAACAACATCATCCTAAACGAATTTGAAAACTTCCTAAAAACAAAACTTATAACCACAACGCTCCCAAGAATTTCCTCAAATCACATATGTTACTTCATCCTAATCTATTCCCTGAAACAAGGTACTCCACTATAAGTGTGATCTCATCACTCCAAATCCTCAAACATCCACAAACAACTTCCATAAGATCAAGGTCAAAGTTTCCAACTAAACTATACTCATACCGAACTAGTGTCAACCAAGGGTTTCCCAAAATGGTAAAATCCTCAATCAAGGATCCTAATTCCAAGCTCTAAATTCCCAAAAAAGGTTCCTCAAAAATTCCACAAGGTTCTCATTTCAAAACAAGGTATAACCTGGCAACCCAAAGTCTTCTTGCATGAAAGTCCACTCTACTACACTCTTTTGAGAAAGATGCATAAACACCCAACTTTGCAAAATCAGTAGGATCTCGAGTCCTTCTATTCTTTTACTTATTACAGATTCCCAAAAGCGGAACTACACTCATCTACAACATCATCCCATCATCTCAAGTACTCAATACAACCTCAAGGTTTATAAAACTATAGGGTTAACAAATACTTCTCAATACTAAGTCTCTCTCAACTAAAGAACTCTCAAGAGCCAACTAATAATCCCACCCTTATCATTTCTCATATGGTAACATATACATTATCAAACCCTCATATCCAAAGAGATTACAAAATCCAATCAGAAACTCGATTTACTTAGTCAATCCTACATCCTCAAGTCCACCATTCAATTTCATCCATTTTAAGTCAAGTACTAAGCACTAGTATCCCAAGACACGTCTCACTATACTTCCCGAGCCTTTCAAATCCCAAAGATATACAACAAAGCCAAGTTCTATAACCTTAGTAACAAATGCAACTCACACTTGACACAGAGAGTTCCCCAATCAAATATACTCGCTTTATCAAGGAACTAGGCATAAGAATTACTAAGTAAGCCTCATCACACTATCTAAGTCTTTCTAACATCACAACCTCTCAAAACCAAGGTTATGGGTCAACCACGAACAAACTCCACAAAGCCAAATTATCCAACCAAGATTAACATCCCACAAAAGAAAGAGAACTATCTAAACGACGTTAAGGGAGGATTAGCAAGGAACAAAGGATAAGTTGAGAGGGTACAAGAGTAACTTCCAAGGAAGAAGAAAAGAGAGTTTAGAAGAAGGATAGACACCAAGATGTAAAGAATAAGGCAAGGTAGACAAAGAAAGAGGAATATCTCCGAGGAAGAAGAAGCATTCTTCAAAGGTTGAACAAATCCTCAGCTTCCAGCACTAGGCACCAAGTCTTAATCGCAACACGGGTAAGCTCATGGTTTGTCGATCCAAGGGCACAAAAACAGTTGACAATCAACAAACATATTAGAACCTACCATGAAGCATACACAAAGAGACTTCCAACTTAGGTCCTTAATTTTAGCCATCTCTCATTCATTATTCAAGGTCAAGTTCAAATTTAAGTTTGGGGTACACGTGTGTGCGTCGGGAGCAACATAGGCTCTTATACCAATTGTGAACCCCCGCTATAACGCGGAAAATATAAGTTATAAATTCAAGCGGAAATTAGGAAATTTTCCAAATATTTAAAATTTAAAGCGCGGGTTCATTAAAACATAAAACACAAA
This sequence comes from Silene latifolia, assembly GCF_048544455.1. Lineage (NCBI taxonomy): Eukaryota > Viridiplantae > Streptophyta > Magnoliopsida > Caryophyllales > Caryophyllaceae > Silene > Silene latifolia. The sequence continues at coordinate 175,282,825 of NC_133538.1, forward strand.
TAAAGAATGCGGAAATAAAGATTAAATTATACAAACGTGATAGTCAAGGTGAGGGAAAATATATCCCTCGAATGACAATACAATAAAAGGTGAGTCTAAGAAATCCTAATAAACCAACTACTAGTCCAAGGTGATCGCTAGCTCACACGTCTAAACCCCACAAATGCATCTTCACAAACCTGTCATTCATGTAAACATGAAAGCCACAGTCAGTGGGGAGTAACTCAAGGTTCTCCCAGCCACAAAATGTCAAAACGAACATAACAAAGAACATGAACAAATAATCATAATAGATAATTTATGAGTGAATCGACTTATAAATAAACATGGGATCATACGTGTTTAAACCAACAAGGATAAAAGAAATGATGGAACAAGTAAGACATAATCAACAATAAAATAAATGGAGAAGAAAGACAAGAAAACAGACACGACCACTTAGCCACGAGCACGTATTTCAAGGAGATATGACCAAAGTAACCATGAAAATAATGCAAGACATTTACTACTCTTAGACTATAATTTCCCTGGGTAGGACTACGATAATGATACGGTCCTAGTCTAAACCTGCAGATTATCGGGTGTACATCCCGATTCGACGTGCGCCAGCACAGCACGCACCCAAGACTCAACTACTAAGGAGACCGAGTACCCCAATCGCCAGAACAGCACGAAAATGGCGGCAAGACTAAGATAAGACTCACTTGCCATAAGAGCACAAGTGGCCAAAAACCGTACTTGCCAGAACAGCACAAGCAGGCCAAACCGTACTTGCCAGCACAGCACAAGTAGGCGAACCCCGTACTTGCCAGAACAGAACAAGTAGGGCAAAAAAGAATGTCAAGCATATAAGATGGCATTATGGCATTTCTACAAGAATACGACTCATTTCAATTAATCATGTGGAATAATGGAATATGATAAATAAATGAGAATAAATGAAATAAAGCTCATATTATAGATAAATGAAGACATTCCATATAATTATGACATGAATAAACAATAAGTTCCACATTTACGATTCATGTTAGAAATATATAAATAAATGGCAAATAATGAATTTAAGATACATAAACCATGCGGCGGAAATTCAATTTAATTAAACCCGAACAAAATATTTCATGGATAAAAATTAACCCAACCGGGGCTACGGCCTAGCCATGACCGGCACCTGCCCAGCTATGGCCTGGCCGCACACCAGCCACGGCCTGCAAGACCTGGCCACTGCCCCTGTATAAAAACAACCAACGGCAAACAAACAACATAGTACTGACGCATCCAATCCCTACTGTCCAGCCGTCTTAGGACGGTTTCCTAGGCCAAACCAAGACGGATTTCACCCAAATAAAAGACCCAATCCAAACGTGTATATGCACTTGAGACAATAGCAAGGAAGTTGGTTCAATTTAACATAAAGAAACCCGTCAAAACAGCCCGCGAAAACTGCTTGACAAGGTCCATTTTCACAATTTATAAAGTTCATTTGTGACCGTCTTAAGACGAAATTTTAAGCATGGAAAGGGTGAAATTTATCACATATAACCAACCCATTACATGCTTGGATATACAAATGAGACGGAAATTAACTAATTAGCTCAAATGCATGCTAGCAACCCGTCTAAAAACAGCCGCAAACATGACCCGACACAATTCCTTATTCGTCATCTATTCTGAGATTATGGGACTTATACATGTTCATCATGCATCAAAATGCTAAAATGCTGTCCTGTAGGTAATATGAATAGACTACAAGACACCTGATGGCACATGTATACAAGATTACATTGATGTGGCAGATCTCGTTGATGCTCAAGTTGAAACTCTTGAGAAGTCAATGCCTGGCAAGGTTAGAATTGCCAGAATCTATACTATTGGCAGTGGAAAAGGTAGTTTGATACGTCTTTCATCAAATTCCCCATCTCAGCTCGAAATCCGTCTATCACAGCTCCAAAATGAAACCCAAACAGACCCCCTTTAACCCATTTTAAGTCAAATTTTAAGGCGAGATTAAAACGGACATTAAACACAAATATTTCATGAATAACAACAACCGATTTACACCCAATACTACTCGAAATTTCCAAGTAAAAACAGTCCACACAACCCTTGTTTCACTGTCCAAAAAGAGGACGAATCCCTCCCATATTACTCCGATTTTACGCATACTCACCGTCCAAGGAAGACTCACACTAAGACAATACTTGAGACAAGACTAGGACGGAAATTACCATACAAATGAGAACGACATAAAAGAACCAAACTTTATCAAATAAGGGCATATAAAACGACACATGAGATGGAAATTACGACATTTGTCGAGTAACCTATCACCGTTACCTCAAACGCTCCTTATTCTTCGAATAAATGGTCCACAAGGCACGAGTCTCACTCCGGGTCTTCAAATCCTTCATCAAAGAGCAAGAAAACGGGATAAAGAAGCTAAAAGATCGGAACTTTCATGAGACGGGTCAAACTGAAATCACAACAAAAACAAGACTTTCTTACCTTGAAAGGAGGAGGAAGGAAAGGGAAAGAGAATGGTACAAAAATTATCGAATTTGGTTGAGAAATGGGCGGGAAATCTGGGTTTTAAGCTCGTGGAAATGGTGTAGTAAGCTCGGCTGGTGTTTCTTATTGTTGCTCACTGTCAAAACGAAAATAAAGAAGATAAAAAGGGGGAAGGCGAGTTGGGGTTGGTCAAAATGAAAGAGTGTATATTTTAGTTGGGTACTAATTTGAGAAGTGAGTTGTCCACACGGGATAGGTCGAGGATACATTAGTCCAGTCTCACATGTGAATATGTGACGGTCTTGCTAGACAGAATTTTGTCTTAAACCTACTTATAATTTAAGACGAAACTTTTTTACCATTAATATTAATATTATTATTATTATTATTATTATTATTATTATTATTATTATTATTATTATTATTATTATTATTATTATTATTATTATTATTATTATTATTATTATTATTATTATTATTATTATTATTATTATTATTATTATTATTATTATTATTATTATTATTATTATTATTATTATTATTAATGTTGTTACTCTGTCCGACTAAAATACGTATTTTTATATAAATTAAGCTTTAAAATATGACTTTTATAAAATCATGTTTAAAATGAAATTAATGAAATTAAATAATTCAAAAATATAAAATAATGTAATTGGATAGTTAAATAAATTATAAATGTCAAAATGAGAAATTCGCGGGTGTTACATCGTGCCAAAGTTAATGTGAATTTGGATCATGGACACATTTATTTGAAATTTGGATTGACCTCAACAGAAGTATTCGTGACCGTAGTCGCATGTGTTCCGGGCTATAGATAAACATTAGAGTAATTTTATCGACCAAGAGTTCTAAAAGTAGAATCGATTAAAAAGTTAATCCACCGAGTTATATTGATAAGGGTTCCATCGGCTACCCCGTGCCCAAGTTAATATGAATTTGTGTCTTGGAATCATTTATCAAGTTGGGTAGAGGTCACTAGATAAATGCAATAAAGCTTGTTTAAATTAAATTTTTACGAGTGTTATTATTATTTTTTGAAAACGACATATGTTTTATTCCTTCTATTTTCGTTTTGTAGACCACTTTTATTTCTCATAACTAATGGTCGCTCCAAACACCAACGCCACACCTCTCACTAATGCTTCATGGCTCCGATCCTTCATGGATCGTTGTAAACTTGAAAAGAATGGGTCAAATTTCTCCGATTGGGATGCCCAACTCAAATTATCCGCCCAAGGTGACGACAAGCTTCGTTACCTCACCGAGGCCTCTCCACCCGAACCTAATGCTAGGTCGAGTGCCGCCACTAGGGAAGCATATGAGGCTTACCACAAGGAGTCCGCCGCAATGAAAAATGTGTTGATTTTTGCGATGGAGGCGGATCTCCAAAGGAGAGCCTTTAAAATGGGCACCGCTAATGAAATCTATTCCAAGCTTGTGAGAATGTTTTCACAAACTCCGAGGATCGTCCAATATGAGGCGGCCGTGGCATTCTTTGATCTCGACTTTAAGGAGGGCCAAAAGGTTAGTCCTCACGTGCTCAAATTGATGGAGCTAGTCGAGACTTTGAAGATTCAAAAAGTTGAAATCCCCAAAGATCTCATTGTAGATAGGATTCTACACTCCTTATCCAAAGTCATAGCGTATATTCAATTCCGGGTGAATTTTAACATGCAAGACAAGGACGTGTCTCTTGAAGAGTTGCACAAGTTACTTGTGCAAGCCGAAAGAGACATGGGGTTAAATGTTAACCCACCTAAGGATGTGCTTAACATAAGCACCAAGAGCAAGGGGAAGTTCAAAAAGAATAGGAAGAAGGGTAAGAAGCAAGCTCCTACATTCACCAAGGCTAAGACTTTTGAAGCTAGCACTTCCAAGACCAAGAAGGGTCCTCTTGACAAATGTCATTATTGTAATGGTGTTGGACATTGGAAGAGGAATTGTTCCAAGTATCTTGGTGACATCAAAGCTGGAAAGATCACTCCAGTAGATAAATGACTGTCCTTTCTTTTATATTTCTAATTCAACTATAGTATTGTGATACAAAGTTGTGATAATGTATCCCCTTTTTATTGTAAATAGGGCCTCCACCAAGCAAGGACAAGGGAAAGGAAAAGCAAGCTTGAGAAATCATCAAGAAGCTAGGAGTAGCTTCCATGAAGCTTGGCTTTTTATTGTCTTATTTTAATTTATGTTTCGGATTTTTAGAACTATTATGATTTCCGTGTTCGACATGGAAATGATTAATCATTTCTAAACAATTGTTGTATTTTGGATTATGGTGGCTTGGTTTGCAACCCAAGTCACCCCTTTTATCGTATTTTCTTTGTTCTAAAAATTCGTCTTTATATTCTTGCACATAGAAACATATGATCATCCACTTAAAGTGATCTAATAGACAACTATAATGATGGGACTCATTATATGTCCACAAGCTTAAGGCTTGTGTATGATCAATTATAAAGTGATGTTGAGTTGATGATCTCTCTTAAAGGAATGTCAATCACAAAGTACACTTATCAAATCTAAAACAATTAGTCAACCTATGAGATAGTCCTCCTTATAATTCAAAAATCATTATTTGTGTCTCATAAGCTATCTTTAAATCTCTAGTGTATTTATTCTAAAGATAGAGTGGGAGAAAAATTAAGACACAAAGAACATAAAGCAAATTTGTATACTTGAGTAAATGAGATCTACGCAAGAAAGAATGATTTGTATACATATATAGATAGTGTACACGAATAGATGAGATCTATGGTCTCGAATAGATGAAATCTACATGACAAAAGAGACCAAGTGAAGTAATTAAAAGAATATGTTCTCAAGATAACTACACGAGGATACCAAAAGAAAGTTTTGGAAGAAGAATGACTAAAGTAAAGTCTTAACAAGAGATTTGGCTAGTTTATGAACGAGTTTTGACCAATAGTTTCAATATTGATATTTACTTAAGAGTCTAAATGAAACAAAGTTGCATCCTCGAAAATAAATGAGATTTATGACTAAAAGTTGCAAAGAATGATATGCTGATATCCACAAGAGCTAAGTTAAGTGTTAACCACGCTAATGTCATTACTTAACCTCATTATGAAAATGAAATAGTTAAACCTCCTTCCAGAAAAGGGTATTTTGAGAAGGACGTATATTAAATGAAATTCACATTTAAATAATGACATTGCTACGCTTCATTATAAAATGAATGAGTTAGAGATTAAAAATCTCTTTCCATAAGTTTAAGATTGAAACCTTTTATAAATAGGTTTTTTGAAAAGATATGTTGGGAACATTTGGTTTTATCTTAATAACTTGGCAAAGCAAAATATATTTCAATTCTTGAAATGTTTTGATTGAGTAGTCAATTGCGAAACATGTGGAATTAAGTGGGAGTTTGAAATTATCATGTGAAGACATGGAATTTAGTGGGAGCAATCATCTTGTAAAAATTTACAACTCATTACTCATTGAGAATGACGAGCTAATACTATCTTTCACAAAGAAGTATTTGAGTTTTCAATTCTGGATTAAAATGGACTATGATGAATCCAATCACATCATGAGATTTTGGATGGGTATTGAGATATACACATCGAATCAACTAGAAATGTAGGTTATTCATGTCAATGAAAATGGAATTGCCATTAACAGTCATGGTCATTCATTGAACCTAAGAATGGTTGATTACATGATTATTAATTACTAATGTTTCCGCCATTAGAATAATCATGCACATGTCCAATAATGAATCATATGCATAAGAGCATGATGATGAATCATTGGCAAGCCATAGAAAAATCGTCATGAATTCTCGAGGAGAACTAATGAGCGATTCCAGTGTTGGACAGAACACTTTGTTATGTGACAAGAGGTTGCACATAATGAAGTTCGAACACACGTAAGGATTCATGAAAATCATAAGCTATTCAAGCTAAAAGGAGAAATAAGAAGTTTGGAAAGATACTTAGTTAAAGCAAGAAGCTACTCAAAACTAATATTTTCTAATATACTAGGACTTATGAGAAGTGCTAGGCTAATCATCTTGACAATTGTTGCAAGACCCTACAAAACGTATACCTAGTGCATTGTGAATTGGTAGAACACTTGACCAGTGCAAGTTATATCATCCACCACAAATTCGTTGGTTATGTGATAAACAACAAGAAAATTCTTTCAAGATAAAGAACCTAAACCTAGGTCGAGAACATATATGTGTACTTGGTAAGGTTCATGCTATGAGAGATAACATGAATATAAAGGAAAATGCAATACAAGAAGTTTGAACACATGGACACATGGTATGTTAAACATCTATTGCAATCGACTAGTGTTTACACACTTACGATATATATCACAAGGTTGTAATATGGTATTGACTACCCGAATGTGATATCGACATTCGTCGTTTGAGTTATTATTAACTCACCTTCTACTTTGTTACATCCAAACGGGTTGTAGAGACAGTTGAACCCCGTTAAAGTGAACACGGATTAACATTGTATTCGCCGATAGTTACTTACATGAGGTAACGTCTCGAAGTGACTAGAGTGTGATGCGATTGATGGCAAGTTCAAGTGCCACGGAGTCATGTGTAATGACTAGTCGATCACATAGGCAGACTGTTAGGAACACTTTGTCGGGCCTTATGACCGCTTATAGAGTTCTGACAAATTTATATAGCCTGGTCGTGGCGAGAGCTACTATAGTATTCTAATGAGTCGATTCTTTTGACTAAAGACTGTTCTCCTAAGATGGCACAGTTTCAGATTAACTTTGATTTGTGTTACTACGACCTTCGTAAATGGGGTCAAATGGGCATATTTTGGGTTATGATGGCTGTGGCTAGTCGAAGGGAATGAGTGCGATAGGAATTGTCCACCCCTTGTCAGGGTTATAACAATATCTTAGGGCCACTCGAGGAGTAATGAACTGGAAATGCATGGCCACGCTCGGAAGATATCTATGGTAGATAAATCCGGTCAATTAGTTGTTCTCTAGATCGAGGAAACCACTCTCGATATGATCACTTGCAAGTACGACCTGAAAGACACCTTGCATTGAGTGGGAGATAGTAATAGGACAAGAGAATTGGTGATGCACACTTGTCGAGGACAAGTGGGAGATTGTTGGAATATGTGTCCTCCGACAATAATGCGATCATAAACTGTTGATCATGATGATCACATGTTTATGTCTCATTTTAAGAATACATGTGGGAAGTATTTTTACAGTCAACTGGTCCACACATATCGGTAATGATTGGCTGACTAGAGTTTGACATTACTGTCGTGCGACGGTGCTGATCAGTTGATCCCCTTAGGTCATACCTAAAGGGTAACACTCTTAATTGATTATTTAATTGATCGTATGATTATACGGGGTAATTAAATTACTTAAAATTGACGGACGATTTTGGAAGTAATATTTACGTATCTCATTATAATTTGATTAAATAAGATACGGTCTAAGTAATCGAATTGTTTTATTACTTAGATGAAATTATTGTTTACTTTAAACAATTAAAAGGAATGAATTGATTATTATAAATACAGAATGTTGTAATTTATGACTCGGGATCCCATTACGGTACAAGTAATTATGAATTACTAGGTAAACTTTATAAGTGACATATTTTATTAATATGTTGATTTTTAATTGTTAAAAATACATTTTATATACCTAATATCATGAAACATGTTACATGATGACAAGTTAGGAGGGAGAAAGTAGAGAGATGTTCCTTTTAGGGTTATTGTTCTCTGGAGATTAACAATGGTTACCCATAAACAATTTTCTTCTAAAATTAACAGATCTTTACAAAAATCAAAATTAAAAAGTAAATCTAATTTCTTTAATAGTAAATCAAAAGAACAACACAAAATTATGACAGATTGTGCTCGAGATGAAGATGGTTTAGAACTAGCAGGAGAGAAGATCGACGGCGGAGTCTCAACTGCGGCGGGGCTTAAACCGTTTAACATGAATTCGGAATTGGAATCAATTGAGGAGGAACTAGATGATGAGGATGGTGAGTGGACTGAGGTGAGCAGTAAGAGCCACGCGAGTTCAACATCTGAGATCTCTGGTATGCTCCAACTTAATTCTGATGATGTTCAGTCTGAATTAGACTACTGGTCCAATGCGGTTATTTGCTATATTTTAGGGGCTAATCCTCCTAGGACTGTTGTAGATGGTTATGTGAAGAGAGTATGGGGTGTGGAAATGATAGATAAGATTGCGTTTAAACCTAATGGAGTTTTTTTGGTGAGGTTTAAAACAGTGGAGCGAAAGAACCAGGTGTTGCAGGCGGGGCCTTTGTTTTTTGATAATAAGCCTGTTATTGTCAAAGAATGGACGCCATCTTCTCCACTGGTGAAAAAGGATGTTGACAGTATTCCCATATGGATACGATTGTATGGATTGAACCTCAAATTTTGGGGTCCTGCATTGCTTAAGATTGCTGGTCTAGTTGGGGAACCTGTCAGACTTGATATTGACACACAAGAGAAAACTTTCCTTGGCTTTGCTAGGGTGATGGTCAAGGTTAAAATTGGTCAACAATTGCCTGACTCTGTGAGGTTTGTGGATGAACTGGATATGCAGCAACACCAGATTATTCATTATGAGTGGAGACCAATTCGGCAGATCAATGCAATGGTCTCAGGGGCATGAGACTAGTCGGTGTAGGCGAAGGAAATTAGACAAGAGAAAATTAAAAAGAAACAGCAGCAGAAAACAAGTTTGGAGACCTGTCCGGACTAAGCCACCGAGAAGCCCGTGCAACCTACTCCGAATTTAATTTGAATCAAAGAGAATTTCCTATGCTTGCTCCAGGTGGGAGTAAAGGAGTCATTGTCACACCAGCTTGCACTCTTGCTAATCTTTGGGATAGGGTTCCCTATGGTTACCCCCATGCTTGGTATGCCTAATAGGGGACCTACTTCACTATGAGGATTCTTACCGTTTGAACAAGCGGGATGGGAGTGGAGGACACACTGGGAGTCAACAATCTTTTTGGAGAATCTTAACACCACCGAGATTGGATGTAGTGGCAATGCTGGTGAGAAAGGGGAGGGTAGGCCAGTTATTGACCATGGTTAACATCGGTTTTTGGAATGTTCGTGGGTGTAACAGCCCAAATAAGCAGAGAGACATTAAGTGGTATCTGCAGAAGAATAATGTAGGATTAGTAGGATTAATGGAAACCAGGGTTAGAACTAATGCTATTAATAAGGTTCATAATGGTTTGGGTGATCAGTGGTCTTTGATCACTAATAATGCAGTTAGTGATAATGGTAGGATTTGGATTCTTTGGGATGATAATATTTTTGATGTGGAGGCTCTCAGTATAGAATCTCAGGTGATACACTGTAGGATAACCTATAGGCCAACTAATTGCTGGTGGTGGATGTCTTATGTGTATGGCTTTAATAGGCTTAGTGACAGGGATCCTCTATGGGTATCTTTAGAAGGTATGCATACTAACCTTCAAGGACCTTGGATGGTGTGTGGTGATTTCAACAATGTCCTGGGGTATGATGAAAGAATTGGTTCTGTGGTGACTGATAATGAAATTAAGGGGTTCAAGGAGTGTGTTGAAAGATGTGAAATTGCTGATATCCCTGCTCATGGTGCATTTTTTACATGGAGTAATAAGCAAGAGGGGGATGGGAGAAGGTTTAGCAGGATTGATAGAGTCCTGGTGAACATGGACTGGCTTATGAGGTTTCCTGATCGCATTACGACTTTTTCACTGAGGGATTGTTTGATCACAATCCCTGTGTCATTGAATTATGGAGGACTGATGAAGGTAGGAGGACTTGTTTTAAATATTTTAATATGTGGGGGAATGATGATAATTTTCTTAATATTGTTGAACAAGCCTGGCAGCATAACATCAAGGGGATTAAGATGTTTCAAATTGTTAGGAAGATGAAAATGTTGAAGGCGATCTGAGACAACTGAATCGTGAGGTGTTCTCTAATGTGGAGGATAATGCTAGAATTGCAAGAGGAAATTTGGAGCGATTCAAATTGAAACTGCAAAAGGATTATGGTAATGAGACTCTGAGGGTGATGGAAACACAAGCTGCACTTTTGTATAAGGAGCTGGATAAAGCTAGGACTGAATTCCTAATTCAGAAATCTAAAGCAGCTTGGGTAGAGGATGGTGATGATAACACCCATTACTTTCATGGTGCTATCAAGAGTAGGAGAATGATGAATAAGGTGTTGGCCATAAAAGATGTTCATGGTATACTTCACACGGACAGGCTGGGTATAGAGGAGGCTTTTTTGGAGTATTACAAGGGTCTGCTGGGTACTAGTACACCAGTTACTAAAGTGCACTACTCTACTGTAAGGAGAGGAAAGGTATTGACTGATGCTCATAGGTTGGAGCTTCTGAAACCTGTTAGTGATGCAGAGATTAGAGATACTCTTTTTTCTATTCCTGCTGCTAAGTCTCCTGGACCGGATGGTTACACGAGTCAGTTTTTCAGAGATGCATATGGAGTTATTGGACCTGATATTTGTCAAGCTGTCAAAGAGGTGTTTGTGAATGGTAAATTGCTGAAGCAGGTGAATGCCACTATTTTAACCCTGATACCTAAGAAGACTAGGCCTGAAAGTGTGGTAGATTTTAGACCTATAGCGTGTTGTAATGTACTGTACAAGTGCATTACTAAGCTGGTTTGTGCTAGGGTTGCTGCTGTCCTACCAGATATCATTAGCCCTAATCAAAGTGCGTTTATTAAAGGAAGGGATATAGTTGACAACATCCTTATTTGCCAGGATTTGGTTAGGTTATACAATAGGAAAGCATGCTCTCCTAGAAGTATTATGAAGGTGGATTTAAGGAAGGCCTATGACTCAATTGAATGGCCATTTATAGAACACATGCTTAGGGCTTTGGGGTTCCCTGAGAAATTGATTCAAATTATGATGGTGTGTATCTCTACTCCTACCTATACTTTGGCTATCAATGGAAGCTGTTTTGGTTACTTTGAAGGGCAAAGAGGGATAAGGCAGGGGGATCCTATGTCCCCTTTGATCTTTACAATCTGTATGGAATATTACTCTCGAATTTTGGATGTTGTGGTGCAAAGAAGAGAGTTCAGATACCATCCCATGTGTAGGATGCTCAAGTCATGTGTCATTTGTGTTTTGCGGATGACTTGCTATTATTCTCACAGGGGGATATTAGGTCCACAAGATTATTCTCGGGCTTTCCTTACTTTTTCAGATGCATCTGGGCTTACCATTAATAGGGAGAAATCTGAGCTTTATTGTAATGGGATTCAGGAAGAGGAGCTGCAAGGTATTCTGAGGGTCTCTGGATTCCAACTAGGTCAGTTTCCCTTCAGATATCTTGGGATTCCTATTTCGTACAAAAGGATTGCTATAGGGGACTGTTCTAAGCTGGTTGAAAGGATGGTCAGCAAAATCAAAGGATGGGGTACTAGAAAGTTGAGCTATGCAGGTAGAATGGTACTTGTTAAGGCTGTACTTTCTCAGTTGCATTCATATTGGGCCAGGATATTCATTATCCCTAAGACTATAATTTTGAAAATCAAGAGCATTTGCAGGAATTACTTATGGGAAGGAACTGATGCTTACTCTAGGAGTCCCTCTGTTGCTTGGGAAACTGTTTGTAATGCAAAGGATCAGGGTGGTTTGGGAATCATTCATAGTGAGGCTTGGAATGTAGCCATGATAGGCAAATATACGTGGTGGTTAGCTTGCAAGGAGGACCACTTGTGGATCAAATGGGTCAATCATGTATATATGAAGCAGCAAGCTTGGGATGTTTATCAACCTACTATTAATTCAAGTTGGACATGGCGCCAAATTTGTAAAGTGAAAGAAGGAATGAAGGCAGGTTATGTGAATGGCATATGGGGGACTAACAAGGGGGTGTACACACCTACGGCTGGGTATAAGTGGTTGAGGGGTGATATACCTAAAGTTGATTGGCACCCTGTGATCTGGGGCAGACTGAATACACCTAAACATTCATTTATTGCGTGGCTTTATGTCTTTGAGGAGGCTAGCAACTAAGGATAGACTTGCCCATCATGGTATGCAAGTAGATGGGGATCGTGAACTGTGTGGACTGCAGATGAGACACATGAGCATCTGTTTTTGGGTGTAACTATAGCAAAGGTGTTTAGAGTTGGTTAGCAATTGGTTGGGGTGTCGAATCCTCGCTCAAAGCAAGTGATACAATGGTGTCTCAAAATGCACGTGAAATCTATGATTAAGAAACAGGTAATTCATTCAGCTGTGGTAGCTTTGATCTATTTGATTTGGATGGAAAGAAATAGATGTAGGATTGAGAAAAGTGTGCATCATCCAGTTAGGGTGTTCCAGCAGGTGCAATATCATGTCAGATTGAGATTGAAATCCAGGCAGGGGATTCCTATGTCCATTGCTGCTCAAGCTTGGTGCAAACGCGTCCAGGGATTAGAAAATTAGGAGGAGGAGAGATAAATGGTTATTGTAGTAGAATGAGTCTGATGATTGTAAGGTGATGATAAGAGCAATGTAATCGGTATGGTGATGTACTTCAAAGGTTTATATTAATACAAAGTTAACATTTCACCAAAAAAAAAAAAAAATGAAACATGTTACATGTGACAAATTGACAAAATAATGTGTATTTGGTTTTTCCATTTTACACTATATGTGCCGAAAATTAGGAGGGAGTATTAGGCTTATTTGTGTTAATTATGTTTAAGTGGAAGGCATAATCATAAGACCTAATACATAGCCTTACATGCCTATAATTCTTGGGAAGAATTGAAACTCATGCATTGGCCATACCCACCCCCTCCTACCCGGTTTTCCTTGTGCAAGACCAAGGGTTTTTTTTTTTTTCCTAATATACACTACATGCATTCTAGTGGATATTTTCATTCATTCTTGCACATCTAAAAATATAGAGTTTTAGAGAGAATATTACTTCCTTCTTCTCCCTTCTCTTAACCGAAAAATAAGAGACCAAATTCAATATTTTGGGTCAATTTTATTTAGATTAATATTGTTCTAGTATTAATAATATTAATCTTTTAAGGGGTTACTTTGGGTATTCATCTTTGGGAGAGATTCTACCCTTGAATCTTTGTTCATCCATATTAGGAGAGCTCAAGAACAAGTAAGAAAGGAGATCTTACTTGTGCCCTTTGATCCGAAATTTTATTGTAAGGAAAATGATTTCTTCTCTATATTTACTTATGTTTGCATGCATAAGATCTAAATTAATTTTATGACTAAATTGATTAAAACATATATGAATTTGTTGAGTATAATGAGATATAGATTTCTAACAAGTAGTCCTCCCTAGGGTTTAGGGGGATCTCAAGTAAGGGATAGATGTTGTGAAAGGGTTGTTAACATTTATGTTTTGGGTGATTTATTGGTTTTCATAAACATGCATAGAAGGTGTTTGATGAAATGTGTGAGTGAAAGTTTACATTTTTTATCAATATATGCTTGGTATTTCCTTGAATTAGAGTTCTTAGGGATGCTTGATAGTGTGTTTGTGATGAGTTGATAATCAAAGTGAAAATTTTCTGTTCAATTTTAGGAGAGGCTAAGAAATTAGTCCCTTAATCCTAGACCATTAATTACCTATAACTTGTTAACACCGTTTCTATTCTACCTTGCTTGGGTGAACCCGAATAACCTAGTTTCCCATCAATTGTTTACATTTCATACTTTAATTAATCTTGCTTTATTTTAATTGTAGTTATAGTTAAGTTAATCACATCTACATCTCATTTATTAAACTAGAATAAGATTTGCAACCAACCAAGTACAAGTCCCCTCCATTCTTGTGTTCGACCCCGATTACTACTTGTTTTTAATTGGGTATTTATAAATTTGTTTGGTGTGAGCATTTACGACAAAAGCCCGTTCATCAAAATGGCGCCGTTGTAGGGGAAGGCGTTAGATTGTACTTAATTAGTTAAGAGTCTTAGCTTTAGTGTTGGTGGTTTTTGTTTGCTTGTTTGAGTAGTGTCTTGTTTCTTATAGAGTGATTGTGCTATTGCTTATTCCTAGTGCCTAAAAACACTAGGACATTAACTATTTGTTGAAGTTTATAGCTAGAGGAAACGGGAATCCTTTGCTTAGTGACCCGGAACCAGAAAGGCTTTATCGAGCTTTACGGAGTAGGACTTTGTGAAGGGTCGGATTACCTCCCAAACAACCATAAACCGATCAACCACAACCACCCAAACACACCTTGAAACCACTATTCGAGAGCAATCAACCATCACCATTGATCCATTCGTAGAAAATCCATTCCACAACACCTAAATCCTAAATACACCACCTCAAACACCACCAAATACACCTCTTGTAAATCCTAGAATGGCGGCTTTACGAGACCATAACCGACCGAATCACGATGACACTTCCGCCCCAATTAACTTCGGCACCTTAGCCCCTAACAACTTTGAAGTCTATCCCGCTCATGTCGGTCTAATTGAGAAGGATAGTTTTGGTGGGCACATTGATGAGGATGCACATGCCACCTTAGAAAGTTTAAGAGCAAGGTTGCAATGATGAAGCACAATGGAGTGTCCGAAGATACTTTGAGATTAATGTTGTTTCCGTTCTCTCTAAGGGACAAAACGGATCGTTGGCTAAACGTTCATGCACCAAACACATTCACCACGTAGGACGCCTTAGCCAAAGCATTCCTAGCTAAATACTACCCATCTTCGAAGACCGCTATGCTCCGGAATGAGATATTGTACCTAAGACAAAAGAGATGGTGAATGCCTCCGCATGGGGAGGGTTCGATCATCTAGGAGATGAAGAGGGTTCGGCCCTCATCAAGAAGATGTTGGACTTGGAAGCTAATTATAAGTCAAGAAGGAATGTTTTGAGGAGAAGTAGCTGGTACCCTCAAGAGAACTCCTCAAATTCTAATGCCGAAACAAATGCCAAGCTAGACCTTCTCATAAAGAAGTTCGAAGAAATGACAAGGAAATAAGTGCATCAAGCTAGTGGCTCCTATGGTCCTCCCATGGAGGCGGTTGTTCAAGGAACTTCTTGTGTGTTATGTGGAGGAAATGGTCACACCTTTTATGTGTGTGCTAACAATGCATACAACATGGGTGTTGAAGAAAATGTCCAAGATGTTAATGCTTTCCAAAGTTACAACAACAACATGAGGCCACCAAGACCACCTTTCAACAATCAAAACAACAACAACCCCAACTCAAACTTTTATCATCCGAGTATGAGGAGTAGTCCACTCTTGAGCTACTACAGCACGAATGTCCAAAATCCACAACACATTCAACCACAACACCAACCCACCCAGATTTTCTCAACCAAGGGGTAGAGGCCAAAATCAAAGGAATAACTTCGGAAATCAAAACCAATGGTCAAACAATAATCAAAACCAAAATTTTGGAAACCAACCTCAAGGAAACCAAGATTTTGGGGGTAATCAAAGATTCTACCGAGGAAATCAAGCTAATCATGGGTTTGGCCAAGGGTACAATCCAAATTTTCAAGGTAATCAAGAGTATAGCCAAGGGCAAGGCTCAAATAACAACAACCAAGGGCCTAGAGGAAATTATCAAGGGGGCCACAACAACAATAATCAAGGCTCTAACAACCGATTAGACTATGGGTTCCCTCTACATTTGGCTAACCAACCATTCCAAGAGCCAACAAACGAATCTCAAATTAGTGAATTGATAAAAGTGGTGAAGAATATGTAACAACACACCACCAAGAAATGAATAACATAAAGAGTGCTACTCAACAAGAGATAAAGGACATGGAGGCCCGAATGATATCCCAAGCATTAGCCAACCCTCAAAGACAGCTGGGTGGTTTCCTTGCCCAAGGCCAAAGCTCAAAGGATGCCTCGGCAAACCATCAAGCTCATGCGGTAGTTTTGAGGAGTCGGGTTGCGCTTGAAGACCTTTATAAATATCTTGAAATTGAAGTTGATGTGGACCCAAAAAGAAAGTTGTTGGCTATGAATGGTGGTAGGGAAAGCCCACCAATGACTCCTTCGGCTAGGATAAGTGAGTCTAAGAAGGGAAAGGTATCAAGTGGAGCATCTACAAGTGAGGGAACATCTACGGGGAAAGCTCGCAATTAGGATGGATTGGTTGAAGATCTCCCTTATGAAAGGGAGGTGGGTGAAGAAGCTAGAGAAGAAGTCCTTCTACAACCTTCCACTAAGGTAACAAGAAAGCCCACTTCTCCAAAGGTATCCTCTAACTCTCAACTTGTCACTAACATTCCCTATCCCACTAGAGCTGTAAAGTGTAACACCCCCATCGACCAAGGAACCTTAACAAGGCCTTCCCTAGCAGATAAGGGCGTTACTATCTCGGTTGCCCGAGGAATGGTAATAATCAAACTTCGATAAAAGAACAGTTAAATTGTATTACAAGTGATATAAACAAAATAAAAGATACAACTCGTGACTATTATCACTATATGAATCTATCTCTGCCAAGACTTGTGGTAGACTCGTCCCTCCAAGCACCCAGCTATGATCCAGACATCAACCTGCTAAGACCGACTGCTTACCATAGTGGATCATGGTAGACACAACACAAATAGACAACAGAACAACACCACACAAGGTCAGTAACTAAAGAAACAATACCAAGGCAGACACAACAAACACAGTATCACGCATACACCAACTCCTCCAATAACTCACACACCTCTGACTGCCAGAAGGTCCAGTCCTGCCAGATTACCAATCGCAACCAGTAATCCACACCGCCAGTGGGGGACCGCAACCGTTCCCACCTAAGCCCCGCTCATCTAATCCGAGCGATAAACCATGTTCCTTAATGTGCAGATCCCCTTCTTTGGCGGATTCCACAGAGGCCGAATCAAGGGCGTGGAGCCACTTCCGCAAGTGACTCCACTCAACCGAGGATGCACCTCGAGAACCACAGACAAACAATCAACAATAACCAGCAACAACCAATCCACACTACCAACAATGATACTAAAACCAACCATTCAATACAATCGACACACTAGACAACCAACAGTACTGAGTAGGAAAACCTACCTTTAGCAAACCGCAGCGATTTCGTGCACGACAATAAGACAACAAGCAATCACCATAACCACCTATAACAAACAGTATAACCATCTAATACTAATACCATAAACACAACTGAAACTAAGAGAGACGATGATGATGATGATGATGATGATGATGACAACATACCTATACAAAGCAATCCGGCGTCAAGACCTCTACCCAACTCATGCTTCTTATCCCCATGGTGTCTCCACCCTCAAAGGCTCCAAAAAGGTGACTCAAGGTGAAAGATAAATGATATGACGGCATCTAGGTTTAGGAGAAAAGGAAAGGAAATGATTTGGGTTTCACGACAGTACGATTTATAATTCCCCGCTGAACTCACGTTACTTGATCGAGTAAACCACTTACTCGATCGAGTGACCTCTACTCGATCGAGTGACTAAATTACTCGATCGAGTAGCCTCCGCTAGATCAAGTAACACGAACTCAAAGGCTCACAGCGTCACAAGGTTAACTCGTAAGGTTTTCGAAAGTCTAGATAAGTGTCTAAGGTCAGTCAACGACGGTCAACGGATCTCTAAAAGGACGGGTATTAGAGTCTTTCCCCCTTAAAAAGAACTTCGTCCCCGAAGTTCAACTCATCCTCCCCTACGATACAAGGCAGAAAGGAACTAAGGCAACCTACAACCATCCATTCGATAAGGACAAGTACAACCGTTTATGAATACCACCTCGATATAAATACTCATCAACCATCATCATCATCTACCTTAGCACACATCATTTAACACGGCTTCCTATCAAGTCGTCAAACATATATTCTACACGAGAACAATCAACATAACCGTTACTTCCACTTATTTCTATCATTACACAAGTATAAACCAACACAACTATCCGTTTACTCCTCCACCAACTATTTATCAACAACAATTAGTTATCAATCACCCAAAAGCGACAAATTATCAATCACTTACACAACAGACAAAATAGCATTCATTTTAAATTAATTCCTTTAAATCATTTATATTACTCAACAACGCAACAACACTTCAACTACTTAAAAACTTTGCTAACAATTACTCGGAAACGAAATACAATATTATGATGAATTTAATCAACAAGTGGCAACAATTATTCAACAATCACTAACAATTACTCAAAAAACTACTCGAAATACTATGAGATTGTCATAATTTTGTCATTTTCCCATGCGACATTACTCTTCCCCACTTAAAAGGAACTTCGTCCCCGAAGTTCACCTTCAAAACGAACAATAATCATTACACGCGGCGATAACATTTATTCCATATTGACATTACGAACAGATTATACTATGTGTTGAGACTCGCAACGAACATGGTACTTCATCGACATTACACACATATGACTTTTGCACATTATGACCATATGAAAAGTGAACAACACAATTACCCATTCCGTCATCCCATTATTATACACGAACATCGATTAATTCCTTACGCAACATTACAAAAACATGCAACACGAATTATAAACACCATTTAACATGTTACTTCTCGCAATTCAATTTGGCATCCAAAAAGTGTGGAAGCACAAAACCATGATTACATCGTATAAACCGTACTTGAAATATGACAATGTCATTACCAACAATAATAAACGAACATATTATCAACAACGTACCCAAACATAAATACCCAAAAACAATTTTAGAATGAAACAACTAGCATACAGGGGTACTCGATCGAGTGAAGATGTTACTCGATCGAGTTGACGCTACTCGATCGAGTTCATCATCTACTCGATCGAGTACGTCGAGTCCAGAAGGCATTTCTAACTCACATCTGCAGTTACTCGATCGAGTGAGGGGCACTCGATCGAGTACCCACGGGTCGACTTCCTCCAATTAAATACGTTGCAACACCAAGGAAACATAGTCAAGTCGGAGTTTCATTTCCGACACTATCCACCTGCATAACAAGTTTCAAAATCATCCAAAATACGACCTTATGGCCAAATACAAACCAAGGTATAACTAAGTACCAACAAAATAAGTACCAACTACGAAAAATCCATGGAACAGAACATATATAGAACAAAAAAACAACATCACTACAAGGTCGGCTCCTCCATCTCCTCATCTCCACCACCTCCTCCGGATGTGCCAGCTCCTTCTGTCTCCTCGCCTGTGGTGGCTCCTGTACCTGAGTCTGCTCCCACTCGCCATGGTGCCAAGCAACCGAAGGGGTAACTCCGAGGCTCCCCCCATGTAGTCGGATCCACACCAAAGGTGTGAAAGACTCCACTGTCATCTCCAACACCTCTCCACCACACCGGTTGGGCTGAGGCGGCCCCAATGCCCTGCACATATGCCATCTCGTGTAGATTCCGGAGCGTCAAAGTGGCAGATACCCTCTCTGTGAGCTCACTCACCCGCATCTCAGGACTAGAGAACGAAGGGTAGCTGGGAAACTGATGTTGTGGAGGCACGGGCTACTCTGGCTGGGTCTCAGCAACTCTCTCTCTCACCCGTCTCGGACCCCTCCTCAATCTAGGTTGCCGGTCCTCAGGTCTAGCCTGATCCCTCTTAGTCGGCTCTAGCATCACCTCCAAAATAGTATCATCAATAAGGTAGTACTGTTGAGCAGGAGCCTCCTCATCATCACCGGAGTCCGATGCACTAACGCTGCCGTCAAGGGCTCAGTCACACGGAGGTGCTCGGGGTCAGGGATCCTCATCCAACTCATACTCTATACTCTCCAAGCCAACCCACCACTCTCCAAAGTTCTCAACCATTTCTGGTCGAGGAAGTAGTCTCGCTCCAAGGTAGGCACAAATGGAGCCATAGGTGTAAGGGTCGATGAGGCCTCAAAGGTGGTCAACCGCTCAGCTAACCGTGTGGCAATGGCACCACAACTCAAGTACCGGGTCGCAGAGGTGGCCGTCAAAGCTAGGCTAGCACAGACTATAGCCGGGGCACTGTAAGAAACTCTCGGGGCTCGGGTGAGGTTGAGATAGGCAACTAGCAACATCACCTCATGTGAGTTCAACTTACTAACATCCTTTCGGTAATAGAGCAGACAAGTCAAGGCACGAAGAAAGATCTTCAAAGTGATATGTTGACCGTCATTTATCAACTTGTTACTCGAGGTGGGGGCGTTCTTGCCGGTAAAACAAGGCATGTAACTACTAGCTCCACACTCAGTCGGGATATCCCTAAGGGATCCCTTCTCCGGTCAAGCAAGGCCAAGGTGAGTAGCAAACATGTCCATGGTCTACAGAAAACTGGTGTTCATGAGAAGAAAATGTACGCTCTTAGCTGCCGCATCATAGGTAAAAGAGCTCATGAACTCCAAGGTCAAGAAAGGGTAGGAGTGTTTCCCAAGACGATACAAACCCGTCAAACCTAAGGTCTGAAAAATATGCCTCACATCCGTCTCTACCTTAAGGTCCTCTAAGATGGTGGTGTCGATACATCGGATTGGTTTCATACGGCGTTTCTATTGTTGGAAAATGTGTCCTCAACAATAGTGCAATCACATGATTTAATATCATAATTAAATCTCATATAAAGAATACGTAAGGGATGATTCATTATATAGTCAACTGCTTAACATTAATCGGTAACGATTGGCTTGCTAGAGTTTGGCGTTATTGTCGTGGGACGGTGGTGGTCAGTTGATCCCTTAAGGTCACACCTAAAGGATGATGTCCTTATCTGTAAAGTTGATTAATTTTATGACGATACGAGTTAATAAATTCCTTAAATTGAACAAATTATTTGTGAGAGTGAATATATTTATCTTATTGTAATAGGATTAAATAAGATTTATTTTAGTAATAAAAATGCTTTATTACTAAAATTGTTTATTGTTTGACAAATAATATAGATGAGAATGAATGGTTAATTATAATTACAAGATGTTGTGAATTATAATTATATAACCCATTTTATTTATGTGATCAAGTATCACTAGTCAATTTGTTGTATGTAAATTAATAAAATGATATTTATGTGATAAATATGCATTAAATTAATTAATAACATGTAACATACTACATGTGACATATTGTGTGACAAATGACAAATTGACAAAATAAAATGGAGGTCCATTTTACACATATGACCAAAAAAATGGAGGGACAATAGTGGATTGTGGGTTATATTATTTTATGTGATAAATAATATATTATTATGGCTATTGTAAACTAGCCTTAAAAGCCTACACTACCTTCTTACATACCTATTAACTTGAGAAGAACAAAAGGTAAATAAAAAGATCATGCATTGTCTTTTATATGCTCCCTCCACCGGTTGTGTGTATGTTAGAGGAGAGAATTTTATTCTTTCAATTTTGTAGTATTCATTACACATGCAAAACCTTTCTCCCTCTCTCATATATTCTTGTTCATCTATCTCTAAAACTAGAGAAATGATGATTAAATTTGTTCAATCACATTACTAATATTATTAATGTAATATATGAGTAGTAGTAATCAATTTTAAGGTAAACTACTAAACAAATATCTAGCACATATTATTTAGTAGAGATAAGGGATAATCTTTGGTGCAATCAAGAGGAGTGGCTTCTATACTTGAAGTCTTTGGAGGATCATCCTATTAATCATCATAGGTCAAGAACAAGTGAAGGTAGAAGACCTTACTTGTGCCCAAAAATCCGAAATTTACAATGTAAGGGACATTGTTTTCTTATAAATCTCTTATTTTGTTATGCATGCACTAGATCTAAAGAACAAATAATTAAAATTTTAATTAATTCACTATTAGAGGAGTCTAATAATAGGTATATAAACCTAACAAGTGGTATCAGAGCATTGAATGTTGCACGCATAATCGGTTATTGTTTTTCCGAGTTAAAATGTTAACATATAAAACTAAAAATTTGTGATTTATAAGAATAAACCACGAAATCATCATGCATGTTATATATTCTGGTCCTAAAATGTTTTTAGGTCATTTTTATGATTTATGGAAATTTATTGCTCATTTTAATGATTTTTGGGCATTTTATTACATTTTTATGACTAAAATGGGAATTAAAATGCTAAAAATAGTTAAACTAAGTCTCTGACCTTGAAAATTTTATATGACCTTACATGCATAGTTTAAAAGTTATGTGTAAAATCTCGTATTAATTGGATTAATATTGTATGATTTATGATTTTTATGAGATAAAAATGGATTAAAAGAGGTTAAATGGTTAAAATCAGTTATATTTCGAATTGGGCCATGAAACTTTAATATATTGTCACATGCATAATTTACAGAGTGTATGTAAATTTCGAGATTAAATGATCTCATTTACCATGATTTATGAATTTTTAGTGTAAAAATGGCATAAATAGTGACTATTTTGGCATAAATAGCTAAAACGTATTTCATGGCATGAGAAAATAATTTTAGGTTGCATAAATATCCCACTAATCATATCTAAAGTTGTAAAGTTGATTGGATTAATTTTTAGATACTTTAGATGTTTTATGAGATAAAACCGATAAAATGCAACTATATTTTCTTAAAATTAATTCAAAAATTTTAACCATGATTTTTGACATTATTAGTGTCATGTAATTATTCTAGAATGTTCAAAAATTTAAAATTTAAATTTTGAAATTTTTATAATTTAATTTGGATTTATTTCATAAATATTATGATTTTTAGGTAAAAAATGAGCATAAAATTAAATCAAGTTGAATTATTGTCAAAAATTGAGTGATGACTAATTTTTGAGTCCTAAAAAGTTTTAGGATAATTAAATTGAGCTTAGATGTGATTTAAGTGTTAATTAGTGATTTTAAAAGGTTATTATCACGCATTTCCATAAAATCGGGTTATATGTACGACATAAGTTAAATAGGGCGATTTGGCACATCATTTGGCATGATAGGTACATATTATAATGCTGCATATTTCAATTGTTGACTGTCTTTTATTTATATAATTTTGAATTATGTAATTTTATCTTAGTATGGCTATAGTTTTAATCGATATTACCCGTAACGAAAGGGAATCTTGATTCGGTTAATTTAATATGGTCTCGTATCACTTTTATTTTTATTAGTTTTTTCCATTTTACAAATGTATAATAGGAATAGCTTTGTCTTTTTATTATTATTTGTAATTATGGAGTATCTTCAAAGACGGTGCCATTCGGAAAGGTGATCCGACGAAGACGGTGTCCTTGGGAAGCATGCCATTTGAAGATTCAAATAACCAAAGGAGTTGGTTTTCGAATATGTAATAGATTATTTGATTTTCTATTTTTAGGAAGGTCATACTAGGAAATTTTATTATTGCTTTGCATTTCTTTTAATATGTTACATGCATTGCCAAATCGCCATAAACAACAACATGCAAATCAAATCAAGTCATCGACCGTGTCAATTATAATTATCGTAGTTCACCGCTTTAGTTCACTTAAAACGTATCATAGTTCACCGCTTTAGTTCACTTAAAACGTGATTGATAATATATTGACAAGACCTCTCACATATAATAATTGAGAAATAGCCTTACCAAATAATAGAAACCATGAATCCCAATTTCATAAGGGAGTTAAGCCGGCTTTACCGTAATACAAACCTTGTTACGTTGGGTAAGTGGGTAATAAAATGTTATTGCATCGAAATTTGGATTGAGCTCAACGGAAGTATTCGTGACCGTAGTCGCATGTGTTCCGGGCTAAAGATGAAAATTAGAGTAATTTTTATCGACCGAGAATTCTAAAAGTAGAATCGATTAAGAGGTTAATCCACCGAGTTATATTAATAAGGGATGACTCGGCTCACCGTACCCGTATTAATATGAATTTGGATCTCAGGATCATTAATAATAGTTGGGTGGAGGTCACTACATAAATGCAATACTTGTTTACAAGTATTATTAAAACGATAAATGTTAATTATTTCCTTCATTTTCCGTTTTTGTAGTTAATTATACGCAATGAATTCATCTAATACTCCTACACCAATCACCGTTGATACATGGCTCCAATCATTTGATGAAAAATGCTCCGAGTATGACAATGATACGATTAGAGAATTACCCGTTGGCACTGGTCAGGATGGAAATTTTTGCTTCTTTACCACCTCCACTCCACCCACTCCAATATTATGCCCACCACCTTGGAAAGAAAATCTTGTGAAGAAAATCTAATAAAACCCAAGGCATCCATGTTTGAAGAAACAAGGAGAAATATTAAATTCATTGGGAGTTCTAGCAAGAGTGTCCTTGCAATTGAAAGGAGTATTGATAATATTAAAGGGAAGGCAAAGATGGGTGAGAAACCCAAACCTGATAATGAATTGGAAATGGATAGTGGGACTACCAAAACCAAGACCAAAAAGGGTGCCCAATCCTATGAGGAATGTCATTATTGTAATGTCATGGGCCATTGGAAACGCAATTGCCCCAATTATTTGGGAGATATCAAAGGTGGACTTATTACTCCAAGTGGGACTTGGAAACGTGGGAAAGTTAAACAAGAGTGATATGAATCTTCGACAAGGAAATGGAGCTAGGGTAGCCGCCACTTCAAGAGGGACTTATGTACTTGTTTTAGCTAATAGCTTTGAGTTGTAATTTACATAATTGTTATTATGTACCCACTTAGTCTAAAACATTATTTCCATTTCTATGTGAGACATGAAAGGATTTATATTTTGCCATCAAAGACAATTGTTGTATTTTGTTGTAAATAGACATGGTTGTGAGCCATGTCACTTATCTTAATGATATTCATGTTTTAGACACTTCCAACTCAAGCAAAGATATCTATATAATACAATCCAAAAGACTCATAACTAGTAATACAAATGATTTGTACATTTGATTTTTTCAATTAGGTTACATAAATGAGAAATGCATTAAAGGCTAGTGTCGACTGGATTTAATGAACCATTTGATTTTTAATCATATGAAATATGTGAATCTTGTCTCCTTTGCAATATGATTTGTACTTCCTTTAGTGGTAAAGGGACATGAGCAAGTGATTTGTTGGGACTAATACATGCCGATGTATGTGTTTTAATGAGCATCACCACAAGGAGAATTTATGACTACTTCGTCACTTTTACAGATAATTTAAGTAGATATGGGTATATTTACTTAATCAAATATAAAGTGAAGCATTTGAGAAATTTGAGAAATTTCTAAATGGTGTAGAGAACCAATTGAAGAAAAGACTAAAGCATTACGATCCGATCGTAGTAGCAAAGATCTATGTAATAAATTTGATTTATTAAAGATGGATTATGACCTAGTGTCACTACCCATAAGATCAAACTAATATGAGTTGGTTTGAGTTGTTGAACTCAATTTTGGAAATTTGCAATCCAAAACGGACAAGTAATTCTAAACGGATGGTCAACCATGAGATACCTAGAATAGAGAGTCTATTAAACAGATGACATGGATAAGACTCGTATATTACATGAATCAAACTGCTATGTTAGGATGGCCTTTTGAAAGCTAATACATAGTCTAGATAAACTCCTAATATTCCACCATATATATATATATGTTTGTAACTCACAAAGCTATCTCTCAAGAAGATAGATGTATTTCTGAGAGATAGAGTGGGAGTAAATCGGATCGTTACAAACATGTCTTATAGTGTTACTTTGTGAAAGTAATAAAACTATAGAGTGGGAGTATAGTTGAACTATAATATATAAAGATAGAGTGGGAGTATAGCTCAGTGGGATTTTATCGCACATGTCTTATTGGTTAAAATA
Source organism: Silene latifolia (assembly GCF_048544455.1). Taxonomy (NCBI): domain Eukaryota; kingdom Viridiplantae; phylum Streptophyta; class Magnoliopsida; order Caryophyllales; family Caryophyllaceae; genus Silene; species Silene latifolia. The sequence goes on from NC_133538.1 coordinate 175,309,135, forward strand.
TTGCTTTGCGAAAGTAATGGTATTATGACCTTGTCCCAAATCGATCTTGTTACATACGAGCCATAGCATTACAATCCGAAAATTGTTACTCAAGAGTATATTTACTTTAAAGCAAGGGTCTCTTTAAAGGTAAATAGAGCTTTAGAGTACTCAAATGCATAAGATTGAGATGAAGATGTTGATCAAGATTAATTATGTTAGGAATTGCCGCATCTCATTTTAATGATGAATGGCAAATGATATTAAAAATACGCTTTTTTACAATGTGAATTTAGAGAAGGGAGTGTTTGGAATACAAAACCTTAGATGAAGATCTAAGAATCCTAACATATTATGCATTGCTTTCTTAAGTGATCCTAGAATAGTCTTAAGCAAGCATTAAAGGATTATACTTTTCGTTCATGTGATAATAGTGAATGGTTTCATTCACATGATTGAAAAATCATGATTATACATGAAGTTAAGTGGGAGCCAGAATCTTTTTTCCAATGTCTTATATGTTGATAACATATTACTTATTAAGAATAATGTACCAATGCTCTCTTCTATGAAAGAGTGATTGGAGACTTGGAAAAGGGTGCAAAGTACTCTATATTTTTGAATCTATGAGAGAGAATATTGGCATAAAGTTGAGAATCTTATGAGGATAAGATCTTTCGTATCTGTTGTACATCAACAAGGTTCAATAGGTTATTCATGTTGATGAAAGTGGAATTACTATGATGGAGTTATAGTCGCTCACTGAACCTATTAAGTTTTTGATTATATGAAATCGATTTCTAATGTTTCCGCCATTAGAATGATCATGTATGCCAACAGACGCACATGCCATGATGTGATATATGCCTAGGGCAAGATAAGTAAATAATAAGACAATTCCCATGATATGGCTTGTGAAAGCCTTAAAGAACATCCTTGACGCTCTTGAGAAGAATTAAGGATTCGTTCATATGTTTGGATGATAAACTAAGTTATGTGTTGAAGGGTTGCACAAACTTTATTTTCCAAACCAAAAAGGATTTGTTGAAATCCTAGGATGACTTATTAACTAAGGATTAAGAAACTAGAAAAGTGTCTTAGTTTCACGCATTGCAAATTCTACAAAAGGAATGTAAGTAAATTGTGATAAAATGGTCAATGTTGGGATTAAGGGTGAATCCCTCTACAAATGACTTTATCACAAGTTATGCGATAACAATGGGAGCATCTTTCAAGTTAAAGAGCCCAAGTCTAGTAAGACGACTAGACAAATGCTTAGAGAAAAATTCAAGTTACTAGAAATAACATTGAATTGAAGGAAATTGCAGTTGATAAAGTTGGAATATATGGATATAGGGTATATCCGTTTTGCCAAACTTTTATGCATTTTAACTAGTGTTAATATAAAACTAAAGATTATAGGATATGAAGTAGTAATAGTGTATTGACTATTCATATGTGATAATTGCATTTATCGTTTGAGTTTCATTAAACTTACCCATTACCTTGTCGTATCCGAGTAGGTTGTAGAGACCAATTGAACCCCATTAAAGTGAATTGGATTGATATGGTATTCGCCCCTAGTTACTTATATGAGGTGACGTCTCGAAGTGACTAGAGTGTGATGCGATTGATGGCAAGTTCAAGTGCCATAGAGTCATATGGGATGACTAGTCGATCACATAGGCGGTATCAGTATGGGACACTACTCTGGGCGATGACCGCTTATAGAGTTCTGGTAATTCATAAAGCCTGGTCGTGGCAAGAGCTACTATAGTATTCTTATGAGTCAATTCTTTTGACTAGAGACTATTCGCCCAAGTTGGCACAAATTTCTGATTAGCTTTGATTTATACTCTACGACTTCGTAAATGAGGTCAAACTGGGTATATTTTGGGTTATGATGGACTGTGGCTGAACGAAGGGAATAGGGTGATAGGAATTGTCCACCCCTTGTCAGGGTTGTTTTAAATATTAAGGCCACTCGAGGAGTAGTTAACTGGAAATGCGTGGCCACGCTCGGAAGGTATCTATGGTAGATATTCCGGTCAGACAGTTACTCTCCAGATCGAGGAAACCACTCAAGATATGATCAAGTGTAAGTACGACCTGCAAGGCACCTTACATTGAGTGGGAGATTGTAATAGGACAAGAGAATTGGTGACGCACACTTGTCTCAGACAAGTGGGAGATTGTTGGAAAATGTGTCCTCAACAATAGTGCGATCACATGATTTAATATCATAATAAAATCTCATATAAAGAATACGTAAGGGATGATTCATTATATAGTCAACTGATCAACATTAATCGGTAACGATTGGCTTGCTAGAGTTTGACGTTACTGTCGTGGGACGGTGGTGGTCAGTTGATCCCTTAAGGTCGCACCTAAAGGATGATGCCCTTATGTGTAAAGTTGATTAATTGTATGATGATACGAGTTAATCAATTCCTTAAAATTGAACAATTAATTTGTGAGAGAGAATATATTTATCTTATTGTAATAGGATTAAATAAGATTTATTTTAGTAATAAAAATGCTTTATTACTAAAATTGTTTATTGTTTGACAAATAATATAAATGCTTTATTACTAAAATTGTTTATTGTTTGACAAATAACAAATAATTAAAATGTTAATTAATTCACTATTAGAGAAGTCTAATAATAGGTATATAAACCTAACATCTATAGCTCAACAAAAGCCTCTCTTTGCTTAAATTCAGCAAAGACAACGATAGGATACTCGGGAACTGGTGGAACAGTGGGTCCGTAACTCCCCTCCCCAACCTCGGGCTCAGAAGCCCTTCCCCTCTTACTCTGACGAGTGGCAGCTGCAGGTCTCGTCATCTGTTTCAACACATATATTTAGGCACACAAATAGACAGTTACTTGAAGAAAATAAACCTTTCAAGTACACTTATGGAAGAAGAAACAACAATGCAAACCAATTTTCACCAAAACAACCAACAATTTTCAAAACATGCTACCCCCCACAACTCATAAAAGACGGTCTTATAGCTTTTAAAATATGAAAGTTGTAACATCAATTAGCAAATTGGGGTATTAATCCCTTCAAAATAGTTTCACAAAAAAGGTAATCATCATAAAGATTTGGGACGAATTTCAGTTTGGGACACTTTTAAGACAAATTTTTCCCTCTTCCAAAATCAACACCAAATATGATACCCATAACATACATTACTCAATTTTCCCTCTTCCATACTCAAAAGACAAACAAAAATTCAATTTGTAACCCAAATCCTAGAAATTTCGGTCCATATATGTTCTCATATAGGTTTGATTTTTCTACTTCTAGCATCAATAATAAACAAACTAGAGCAATTATACCAAATTACAACAATTATAAACAAGAATACATGAGTATAAATCGAATTTTTTTTTTCCAGAAAATCTAACACTTTTTTATGGTTTTAATCGATTAAAAACAAAGAAAAAGATTAGCATTCTTTCCTTGAATGATTAGCAAATAAATAGAACGAATTAATCAAGAAGAAAACAAATAAATCAAGCACAAATTCACCAAGGTTTTGAGAAAAGGGATGATGATAGAGAGTTTAGGGCTTGAAGGTATGAAGACATAAGAGAAGATAGGGTTTGGGAAAGTATAAGAATCCCATGTTAATCCGGGTACTGTAGCACTTACTCGATCGAGTAAGTTGGGTACTCGATCGAGTTGGAGCTACTCGATCGAGTTTTTGCTGGCAGTTCCAACATTTTCGATCTAATAACCCCACAACTAGATCGAGTAAGGTCTACTCGGTCATGTAAGCACTCGTACTCGCTCGAGTAAGGTTAGGAACGAGGTCAAAATTTACGAGTTCGGTTAACGATTCCTGCAAAACAACAATTCGTGTCGATTCCAAAGGATATTTAGAACTCGTCACTGATTATTTCATCCAATTACGTCACATTAATACTAACTCAAATGTAACATAACTATTTCATCCGAACATTACACATATCATTCCATCCTATATCGAACATTATGCAAGACAATTCAACTATGACATCAATTTATACATATATACAACCAACGCCTCATTCTACACTTATTTACGCATATGCAAATTCAGTCATTCGACATGTCAATAGACTACACCAAGCATCGATTTGGCAACATAATTACCACTTACTACACAAGTTTTCTCAAGGTTTCAAACATGTCACAATAATTCATCAACCAAATATCTAACATAACTATGCCATGTCATAAGAGTACGTAACAACATTCATCCATTGCATTTCCCAACGTTACTTGACAACTTTTATTAACTAGAACGCATACAAAAACTCACAACTCATTATCATCATCACATTATCCAATACTCATATGCAACTCCTAGCACATTCACCATCTTTATCACATCTACACACACACTTCCTACAATTCACAGCCCTTCACGATTCATCATTACTATTTGCACACACTTAGACATTATCAAAGACTCCATCATAGCTATTTCTAATCTATTTATCATACACATCCATGCACACTATTCCCGACTTGACATCCCCATACTCAGTGGCTGGCTTAAGCATAATGGGGCCATGATTTTGAAATGAGGGCGCCTTCTCACCCAAAATTAAGCATCAGCCGGGGCTACCAGCATACATACACCAGGTTCATTTTAGTAGACTCACTACGTTCAGTGGGCTCATTAGTTACGGGGTCCAAAATCGTCGCTCTGATACCACTTTGTAACACCCCCATCTACCAAGGAGCCTTAACAAGACCTTCCCTAGCAGATAAGGGCGTTACCATCTCGGTTGCCCCAGGAACAGTAATAATCAAACGTCGATAAAAGAACAGTTAAATTGTATTACAAGTGATATAAACAATATAAAAGATACAACTCGTGACAACTATCACTATGTGAATCTATCTCTGCCAAGACTCGTGGTAGACTCGTCCCTCCAAGCACTCAGCTATGATCCAGACATCAACCTGCTAAGACCGACTGCTCACCATAGTGGATCACGGCAGACACAACACAAAAGGACAACACAACAACACCACACAAGGTCAGTAACTGAAGAAAAAATACCAAGGCAGACACAACAAACACAGTATCACGCATACACCACCTCCTCCAATAACCCATACACCTCTGACTGCCCAAAGGTCCAGTTCTGCCAGATTACCAATCGCAACCAGTAATCCACACCGCCAAAGGAGGACCGCAGCCGTTCCCACCTAAGCCCCGCTCATCTAATCCGAGCGATAACCCATGTTCCTTAATATGCGCATCCCCTTCTATGGTGGGTTACACAGAGGGCAAATCAAGGGCGTGAAGTCACTCCCGCAAGTGACTCTACTCAGTCGAGGACGCACCTCGAGAACCGCAGACAAACAATCAACAATGACAAGCAACAACCAATCCATACTACCAACAATTATACTAAAACCAACCATTGAATACAATCGACACACTAGACAACCAACAGTACTGAGTAGGAAAACCTACCTTTAGCAAACCGCAGCGATTCCGCGCACGACCATAAGACAACAAGGAATCACCATAACCACCTATAACAAACAGTATAACCATCTATTACTAATACCATAAACACAACTGAAACTAAGGGAGACGATGATGATGATGACAACATACCTACACAAAGCAATCCGGCGTCATGACCGTTACCCCACTCATGCTTCCTAACCCCATGGTGTCTCCACCCTCAAAGGCTCCAAAAAGGTGACTCAAGGTGAAAGAGAAATAATATGACGACATCTAGGTTTAGGAGAAAAGGAAAGGAAATGATTTGGGTTTCACGACATTACGATTTATAATTTCCCGCTGAACAAACGTTACTCGATCGAGTAAACAACTTACTCGATCGAGTGACCTCTACTCGATCGAGTGACTAAATTACTCGATCGAGTAGCCTCCGCTAGATCGAGTAACATGAACTCAAAGGCTCACAGCGTCACAAGGTTAACTCGTAAGGTTTCCGAAAGTCTAGATAAGTGTCTAAGGTCAGTCAACGATGGTCGACGGGTCTCCAAAAGGATGGGTATTACATAAAGTCTAGAGAAAACTTCAAGTACACAAAATTTTGTGAAATGTTGGAAAAACTTGAAGTAACTCTACCCTTTACCAAAGTGAGATTGAACATGCAAACCTACACCAAGTTTTTGAAAGATATCTTGACTAAGAAGCCCTTGAGTGACCAACAAATGATGGCTATGGAAGAAGAGTGTAGTGGTCTACTTTAAAACAAAATGCCCCATAAGCTTGGTGATCCGGGGAGCTTCTCCATACCTTGTGTAGTTGGCGGTGTTCCAATATCTAGAACTTTATGTGATTTAGGGGCAAGTGTAAGTGTGCTTCTCTTGAAAGTTGCTAAGAAAATTGGTATTTGTGTTCTAGTTCCAACTAGCATGACTCTCCAATTAGCAGATAGGTCCATCAAACGCCCTTTGGGGGTACTTGAGGACATACTCGTCAAGGTTGGAAAGTATTTGATTCCCGCCGACTTTGTTATACTCAATATTCCGGAGGATAGCTACACCCCCATCATCCTCGATAGGCCATTCTTGGCTACCGGTGGAGTGTTGATTGATGTAACAGATGGGTAGCTAACCTTTAGAATAGAGGGCAGTAAAGTTGAATTTAACCTTCCTAATCTTGTGAAAGGACCAAAGCTAACCAAGTATACACGCTTGAAGTCATTGATGAAGTAGTTGAGGAAGTGGCTAGGACATAACCCTTTTATGTGCGAGTCTTTGCATGCATAGGATTGTCCTAGAGGAAGGGAGTCGATCTAGTGTAGAAGGTCTAAGGAGATTGAACCCAAAGATGGAGGAAGTTGTTAAAAATGAGGTCTTGAAACTGTTGGAGGCGGGGATCATTTACCAAATCACGGATAGTAAGTGGGTAAGTCCCGTTCATGTTGTCCCCAAGAAAGGTGGGATAACCATTGTTGAACAAGAGGACGGAACATCCCTACTTACCCGTCAGGTTACCATGTGGCGCATGTGCATTGATTATCGTACACTAAATGCCGCAACCCTCAAATACCACTTCCCAATACCCTTCATAGACCAAATGCTTGAACGGTTGGTGGAGCATGCATATTATTGTTTCCTCGATGGTTTTACCAGGTTCTTTCAAAACGCAATTCACCTTGAATACCAAGATAAAACGACATTCACATGCCCCATTTGGGTCTATACTTACCGGCGAATGACATTTGGGTTATGTAATGCACCCGAAACCTTTCAAAGGTGTATGATGGCCATATGCCAAATTGGAGGGGAGGGTTTTAGAGTAGGATCTTGTACCACACTTTTACAAGGATGAATGATACCTTCTACTTTCATGGCTTGCTCATAAGTGAGTTCCTTGCTCTCTAAAGCGGCTTCTAACAAATCCACCTCTAGATCCCACTGTCGGTCATTAACTTCACTTGCTTCCAAAGCTAATAGTGCCTCCAAAGGATCTTTTATGTAGCTAGTTGGTGCAAAATCTTCTACAAAGCAATCTATGGTATCCATCTTGTAGTATAATTATTTAACTTTTGCACGAGAACTTTGTAAACGGTGCGAACGAACTTGAGAAACTAATTAGTTCCTCCTGACAAATTCAGTTCAATTTACACCATCCCAACTGTGCCATTTTGATGTATCGTCAAACCACCAAACAATATTTATCACTCAACAAATAATTTAGCAAGTAGTAAGTAGAGGTCGAACCCAAAGGACGGTTAACTATCAAATCAAATCAAATAAATTGCAATGTTTAACAAGGTGCTTGTAATAGTGTCAAAAGTGTCACAATTGATTGATATGAGATGAGTGGAACAACAATAACTAAAACGATGAAATGTAAACTAATGAAAACAAGAGCAAGTAAAGTAAATAAGGGTGAAATCAATATGAGAAAATCACTAGGTGTGATGGCTTCATAGGGGTGATCAAATGGTAAATCTAATGGGTATGAGTTTGGTTTGATAAAGGTACAATAAGGCCGGAACTTTCGGTCCTGCGGCCCAAAGGTCGAGTCGGGTTAGCTTATTGCGTACACCCGGTCTTCTTACTAAATTAGTGCATGGTCTAACAACCCCGGGGCTTTTGATCTTACAGGTTTTGTCGAATAGGTAGAGAATCATGCAAGGTTGTCAATCAAGCATTTTATCAAACATAACATGTGCACTAGGCTAGAACTTACAACAACAATTTAATCAACCAAATTAACTCATGAAGTATGGATCTACCATTTAATTATTCCTAATCCTTCATTAACCCTAGCTATAAGACTACTCACTCATTATCATGTTGATCATGCAAATAATGTTATCAAGCATCATAGCAATAGAAAACATGATGATCAAAGTTAGGATTAACAAGAGATACAGTAGAGATTAAAGAATTATACCAAACTTAAGGAGATGAACAATAATAATGAAGAATAAAATAAAAGAAACCCTTTGATTAATGAAGAATTGTCACCTTCTTCAATTACAAACCAACAATCCTTCAATTGTAAACTATATATATGAATTATTGTGGAAAGATTAAGCTAATTGAAAATAATTAAAATGCTAATTAAAGTAGTTGTTTCTAATTATCCCTATAATAATCTATATAAACCCTAATGGAATGAGGGGTATTTATACTAATACAAGATTATAAAGGCTAAATGAGTAATTATACTCTAATCCGAGGGCAGAGAAATCAGTGCCCCGCCCGACCTGACCAAGAGCTCGTCGGGGTTTGTAGTAGAAGACTTGAGATCTGCCTAGGAACCACCCGAGTTGGTCTTCAACTCGCCCGGGTTGCTGCTGCAATTGCCCCTTTCTTCATTTGCTACCCTAAAACCCGTCGGGGGATGTCCCTAGGTCGTGGGGGGGGGGGGGTGACTTCATTTGCCTCAAAATCTTGCTACGAGTCTTTGATTTCTGTCTACTCTTCATGCTTGGTCATTAGTACCATCAATTTAGCTCATAATTGCTCCATTGATGCATGATTTCTGCTTATTTTGCTTCCTTTCCTACAAATGGGCTAAAATCTTATAGAAAATCAAATAAAAAGCTAAAGATGCCGAAATGACCCTTATAATTGCGAAAAAGCATGCGAAACGGGGTTAAAAGTGCGCTAAAATGAACCACATACTATGTATAAACAAAACTATAAATTGGAAAGACTCGACTCATACTATCCATACTATGTATACACAAAACTATAAATCATTTTGATTACATTCATAACAAACAAAATCGAGAGAATTTGTAAATTGGAATCATTAGCTTTGTAGTATAAAAAATATTTTTAAAAAAAAATACATTTCAGCACATTACTCAATTCTCTTGGATTAATTTTCAGCTTTAAGTTTTTTTTTGGTCAAAAAAATATAATAACAAGAAAAATGAACAATTAATGAGATACCTGTTTGGCCCAAAATTCACTATTTGGCCTAAGCTACGTGGCACGAGACGAGTGGGTAATTAATTAAGCAAATGGACCCAAGTCATACATGGGAGAGTTGGGCCCATGGACCGAAGGGGTGAAATACGGATAGAAGACCGCAGACGGCTACGGCCCGTGAAGACTTGATCCTTTCTTGAGGAATAAGGCAAACTAAGTGGAAACCCTAATAAATCCACTACGGTTTATTCTCTATAAATACAAGGAAGGCGAGAAGAAGAAGGGGGACACATTCATCCAGCTACAAACACAACGGCGCACAACCGAACACACATACAAAGATTAACACCATGGGTAATGATTATGTAATCATTACTAACCAAATACTACCCACCATAGCTACGTACAAATATACCTAGAACACCATGTATGCCATATGACATCCATCCACCATCATACCATAACCACATATACATCCCCAACATCATTATCATCTAAATTCTCCACTAACCTACGTACCATACTATAAACTTATGAAATAGCCGACGCCATCCAATTAATACAATCAATTCCGTTGATGCTTAGAACTACATGCATATTCGTCATCGAATGTGAACTGTATCGTTGTACATTATACCATAATTATCATATAGTGGAGTATTGGTGGGATACCGACTCCCCCCGCGGTTGTTTCCTATATTGGGTTTTCCGCGTCACCAAATATCTTGTGTCATTATTTCCTTATTTCGCCCTTTACTTTACTTACATCGTTATTCCGTCTTAATTATGTACATATTCCGTCACAAATCACTTATAATTTAACCCCTTAATACGAGGCTAAAATGAATAGGTCACTTTAACCCATAACAAGATAGAATATCATGTTTGTCAGTTTTTTACCAAAACAGTTTTGGCGCCCACCGTGGGGCATGCTGATCGATTTCTATAGCTAAGTTGTCATCCAAGTCAATCCTCGGTGCCATGTCTGCTAGCGAGCAAGATCTCATCACTATTCATGGAGTCAGCAGTAAATCTGCCCCCGGAAGTTATCCGGAAGCCATCAGCAGATCTGCTTCCTATGATCCTCCAGAAGTCAGCAGTAGATCTGCTCCCCATAAGTTGTCCAGAAGCCAGCAGCAGATCTGCTTCCTGGGATCCTCTAAAAGTCAGCAGTAGATCTGCTCCCCGAAAGCTAGCAGCAGATCTGCTTCATGTGATCCTCCAGAAGTCCCGCATCAGATCTGCTCCCTGAAGTCCCACCAGAGACATGCAGTGGATCTGGTCTCCAGAGTTCCTCCAGAGTTCGGCAGAAGATCTGGTCCCCAGAATTCCTTCAGACGCTTGAGTCCGGCAGCAGATCTAGTCCCCAAAATTCCTTCAGACGCCTGAGTCCGGCAGCACATCTGGTCTCCGGAATTCCATTAGATGTCTGCAGCAGACCTGCTCCCCAAAATTCATCCAGATTCTTGTAGCAGAACTGCTCCCCAGAGTTCCTCTAGAGTCCTACAACAGATATGGTTCCTAGAGTTCCAGCAGCCTCTATCAGAGCAGGAATGATCAATCCACCAGAAATAAGCAATAGTGTACTAGCAGCAAGTATACAGACAGCAAGTGGATTAGCAGGAATGTTCAATACAAGGTCGCAGACTCAAACATATGAGGCTGGGAGGCAGATCAGGACCTCAAGAATCTCTGGCCTGGATAGGCAAATCCCTGAGGAGCTAGTCACCAGACTAGAACCTGGGGGCCCAACATACAACCATCCTTCCATGATGACCAAATTGTAAGCTAAGTCAGGAATGTCATCACGGAGGTAACATCTTTGGTACTGTTCCGCCTGTCCCTAACCCTCTTGCAGGATCAATATGAACAGGGCAACTTGGGCCACCTGATATCACGTGGGGGCAAGGTGGATCAGAACTGCCCGGTGTAACATACTAAGCAGCAAAAAAGGCATGACGCAGAAACTACACCATGAGAAAAATCCTAGTGGTCACAGTAAACTCACTCAACATGGGTAAGCTGGACCCAGAACTAACAGTGCTGACAGGTTTAGAGTATACAGGAACTAGCTCTGGCTCAGGGACATCAGCAGCCTCAGCAGCATTTTAGGGGAGGTGACCTCACCAGCAACATTTTCGGGTAGTTGACCTGATCAGCAGCATTTTCGGATAGCTGGCCCGACCAGTAGCATTTTCGGGAAGCTGACCTCATCAGCACCCAGAACCAGGTCCCCAACACGCTGAGATCTAGTAGAATAAGGAAGTCTCAACCAGCTGTCTCCTCTTAACTTCCAGGTTCCGGAGGAAGCGGGAGGAACCAGAAACGGAAATCCAGGAGGCATGAAGCAGAAGAAAACAGAATCGGAAATTATGGAAGCAAGAAGTAGCTAGGAAGTAGGAAGTAGGAGGAAACAGAGTCGGAAATTGAGGAAGCAGGAAGTAGGAAGCAGGAAGCAGGAGGAAACAGAGTCGGAAATTGAGGAAGCAGGAAGTAGGAAGCAGGATGCAGGAGGAAGCAGAGTCGAAAATTGAGGAGGGGGGAAGCAGAAAGCATAAAGCAGTCAGCAGACACCCGAACGGCAACCAGGATTAGTTGTCGCAGCAACCCTTTCACCAGTGACCCAGGCAGCCAGAATCTAGCATTAGACCAGATGCAGAGCAGCATCCAGGAGCCAGAAGCGAAAGGGAGCAGATGCAGGCTATTCTACGGTAGACTTGGGAGGTGCCAAAGGCTCGATTGGGCGGAGGAGCATGAAATACATTGACGAAATTGAAACACAATAAGAGCACACAACCTCTGATGTCAAAACCAGAACCAGGAAAATCCTGGTCTCTATACCTATCAGTTACCGAGACAACAGCCAATGTCATGTTCGAAGTCAGAATATTACTTCAGTAAGTCTCTGCATCCTGTAGAGACCAGGTACACATCACTTGAAAAGCTAGTTCGTGCACTTGTTACAGCTTTCTATTGAGCGCTTTCTTATTTTTAGTCGCATCTTATCCATGTGGTAATTAAATACCCTCTGAAAGCCATTATGAGTAAACCATAAGATATCGGGGGGATGACCAATTAAACCACACGCCTAGGTGCTTACGACATGAAGTTCGAACCTCGAACGACCATTAAGTCACATAACATGGTTGACTCTGTACCTATTTTAGTCCATCACCCCAGACCCAGGTGGATAAAAACACCCCTAACCTAGAGGGAGACATGGGACCTAGAGTTGGACGTAGCGCACTGGTAGGGCCACCAATATAAGGGGAATAGGAGTAGGCCTGGTACCAACGAGGCAAGCAGGACAGGCACCTGAGAGAGCCCGGCACCTGATCGTCCGAGCTTGTAGTGTCCTGAAAGTCAAGCACCTGAGAAGTCAGGCACCTGAAAATAATCTGAAACAAGGCATGTCCCCGGTCGGGGATGGAGGCAGACCCCTCACAACCCTGGGGCAGCATTCAAGCCAGGTATCTTATTAACCACACTCATCATTTTTTATACTACAATTAGCGGTAAATAAAAGAAAGAAGATTCATATCCATAGGCACATGCACTACTTCTAAGGTAGCTCATCAACTCGTAATCTCATTACTTTATTTCTATTTTTTATAACTACTGCCTTGAGTGTCGGAGGGTCGTTGGCTATGCCATCTGCCAGCCCTAGCAGAACTATTTCTTGCAAGACCGTTGTAAAATCTCCCTGCCATTAGGAGTGGTCACCCAGGCTCCCGAACCTGCCACTCCTTCCCCATATCAAATCGCTCCTTCTGCAGCATACGACCCAGAGCGCAGAGAGCAAAGCGCAGAACGCTCCCTGCAGCTAACTTTCTGTCTGCAGAAACAGCCTTCCCGCGTGTAGATCAGGCCACCCAGCCCGCAGGACAAATCGCTCCGCCAGCAGTTTGCAGGGCATGAATCAATGGCTTAGGCAATTTAATCAATGTACCGTTAATATATAAAGCTCCTAGCATCCTGAATATATAGGAGACAGGCAGCAGCCAGAATGCTGCAGAACACATCCTTACATCAGCTTCCCAAAGCGAAAAATCACAGCAACACATGCTGCCACCAGCCAGGTCCCCTGGGACCAGAACATGAAATAATAAAAGACAAGCAGAAATGCATGTCCTCCACACCAAAGCTGTGAAAGTCATGCATGGGGCAAAGAAACAAGCAGTCCAATGGACAAGCTGACTCACTATTGAGAACCTGAAACGAAAGCTGAAAGAAATTGGGGGCAGAAACTCAAGAACAGTTCAAACATCCTTCATCCGGGTGTCCGGAGGAGAGGCGGTAATACCACCAGACGTTCTAGTTCCCACCCACAGGTAAGAATATATGAAAGAGGAACCGAACCAGGTGGAGATGACCAGGCGAAATAAATCAGCAAAGGACAATACAATCCCCTTGAAGGTATACAATCACCTAGACAGAAATACAATCCCCTTGAAGGTGTAAAACCACATAGAGAGGCATACAATCACCTTGAAGGTGTACAACCACCTAGACAGGCATACAATCCTCCTGATGGGAATCTCCATACCAAGTTGGAGGCGTTGTTGAACATGGTGCCTACAAGTTAATGACCATGGATGGTCAATTAATAGACAAACCATGGAACATACTTCACTTGAAGAGGTATCACTTTTGATAACAAGTAGAATTTAGTGTACAGAGTTTGTATTCAAAAAACCCAAAAAAAAAAATAGTAGGCATACTATCAGTTTTCTATTGTACTTGTTTTTTATTCACATTTCTTTAAAAGCTGAAACTGATATTGGAGCTGTGTGGTCTGTAGCTTCCTGGGTCCATGGTTGCTCTGGAACCCCATGAGATAGTGCCAGGTACTTCACATCGCTTTAATAGGCTTTTGATTTTTCTATTTCGGGTTCTTTGAAATATCACTTTGTGCTCTAACTTTTATGGAACGTTAAGAGTGTTGCCAGCAAGACTGTCAATGGTGAACGCGGGGTGACAAGGCACACGGCACTACAACATGCCTAACCTAATTCCTCAATAGGGGCACCCTCAAGAGGCGGCTTGTGGAAAATACGAAGAGGGGCTTGGCCGACAGCTTAAATCCCACGCAGCTACCCTGGATACTACCCCCAAGATAGCTATCGACACCGAGTACTCGATGTAGTCAGGGCCCTAGCATGCATGCAAAAACATAAGGAGCGCAGGTATTTCTGAGCAACTAGGATCCTACAACGTTCCACTGGTCCTAGAATGACAATAAACTTACCTAAGATACGCCCCTGTTGGCTTAAAACATGATGAACACACCTTGCGTCATGAACAAGGTTAAGTACTCAAATGCGGCGTTAAATCTAAATCAGCCCCCTGGGTTGACACTACAGCTAGCTAAGTCTAAATCAGGCCCCTGGTTGACACGACAGCCATCCAAAGTCTAAATCTGCTCCTTGGACAGACACGACAGGCAAAGTATTTGAAAACACTTACAAAGACTTGCACTTTACAAAGTCAAGTTCCCAAAACATTTCAACGGTTCTAGAACGATGATAAACTTACCTAAAGATACGTCCTAGAATGACTTAACACTTACTCCTACCCCTTGGCCAGGGGCACATATATTCATCATCCTTCAAAACATGTCTTGTCCCCGTAGACAAAGACAAAACATATAGCCATGATTGACATTACATTCACAGCATACTATAGCTCTTATCATACCTCGCATGCACATGCATTGCATTACTAACATTTTAAAGGTATTACCTACATAACAAGTGCACAATAAACTTGTGCCAACTACCAGATTAACCCTTGGTGACCAGATAACAAGATGGTAAGGGAAGGTGAAAACTATTCCTCCTGAGCAGCTGTTAGCAAGATTCCAGTTCCAGGCATCTGCTCCCCAGCATCCGCCAGCAGGATCCTAGTGTGAGGCGTCTGCTCCCCAGCATCCGCTAGCAGGATTCCAGCGTCTGCCACCTGGTCCCTAGTGTCAGGCATCTTCTCCCCAGCATCCGCCAGTAGGATCCTAGTATCAGGCGTCTTCTCCCCAGCATCCGCCAGCAGGATCCCAGCGTTTGCCACCTGGTCCCTAGTGTCAGGCATCTGCTCCCCAGCATCCGCCAGCAGGATCCCAGTGTTAGGCGTTTGCTCCCCAACATCCGCCAGAAGGATTCCAGTGTATGTCATCTGGTCCCTAACATCACCCAGCAGGATCCCAATGTCACCCATCTGGTTCCTAGCGTCTGCCATCTGGTCCCCAGCGGCAGCCATCAGTGTAGGCCTTCAGGAACCCAACATCCATCATCAGAATCATGGCGTCCACCAAGTTGAGCTGAGCATCCTTCAGCAAAAATCTGCCTGAAATCCGCTTGCCGGTAGAATACGCTAATAGAAATCTACAGGTCGGCATCTTCAGAACATCAGCTTGCAGATTATCAGAATCAAGGAGTGACAGAAATCAGTCTGCCAGAACAACGCAGTATGGTTCAGCAGAAAGGAGTAGATCAGGGCACCAAAATTATGGGTACAGAACATGGGTGCAGAATTATCTCAAATGTATCTACCAGGAGTCATACACAGCAGGCTGGCAGCAGCTTGCTCCAGCATAGTTTCAGCAGTCTGCTCCAGCGGAAGTTCTACAGTATATCCTAGTAGAGTTTCAGCAGTCTATTCTGGCAGAGTTTCCGCGTCCTTCTCCAGCAGGGTTCCAGTGCCATCTTCCAGAAGGATGGCGGCATCTTGTTCCAACAAAGTCTCAGCGGCTGAATCTAGAAGGGTAGCAGTTGTTTGTTTCAGTGGCAGAATAACAATACAACAACAACAACATCAGAGCCTTAATCCCAAAATTATTTGGGGTCAGCTGACATGAATCATCCTTTCGAACCGTCCATGGGTGAACGCACGCCTCAAAATGCGAATAAAAAAGGGGAAGCTGAAAAACAAAAAGGAAGAACGAAAATGTAATGGAAAGTCAAGGTAAACTTAGGGGTTTTAAAATCGAATTCCGGGTTTCTTTTATAAAAACTTAAAATTTAAATCGAGAGAAAAGATTAAAACGATTTTTAAAAACCGAAATAGAATTAAGGATCCGGAATGAACCAGGTAAATCTATAAGAAAGTGGTTGGTAAAAATGTGTAATAAAGGAGAGAAGAATAAATAATTTAATTTCTTTAAATTAAATAAATAAAAAACACTAAATATGTCAAAAAACATCAAATACTAAAAATCCACATGTATCCTTTCCCTCCATTGTGCCCTCTCCGTCACCATACTCTTCTCAAGCCTCAGAACTCTCATATCGTGCTCTATCACTCTCAACCATGTCTGTCTCGGTCTTCCTCTACCTCTAGGGACCTTTTCTGTTCTCCAAGTCTCCAGCCTTCTAACTGGTGCGTCCATAGGTCTCCTTCTCACATGGCCAAACCATCTTAGTCGGTTTTTCATCATCTTGTCCTCTAGTGGCAGAATAACAATAACTGGAAAAATTTGAAGAGTCAATTTCCCTCCTCAACGAAGCTGAGAAACAAAATTGGGGGCAAACTGTCTGGGCTAAAATTCACTATTTTGCCCAAGCTACGTGGCACGAGACGTGTGGGTAATTAATTAAGCAAATGGGCCCATGCCATACATGGGGAAGTCGGGCCCATGGATCGAAGGGGAGAAATACGGATAGAACACCGAAGACGGCTACGACCCGTGAAGACTAAATCCTTTCTTGAGGAATAAGGCAACTAAGTAGAAACCCTAATAAACCCACTAGGGTTTATTCTCTATAAATACAAGGAAGGCGATAAAAAAAAGAGGGACACATTCATCCAGCTATAAACACAACGGCGCGCAACCGAACACGCATACAAAGATTAACACCATGGGTAATGATTATGTAATCATTACTAACCAAATTCTACCCACCATAGCTACGTACAAATATACTTAGAACACCATGTATGCCATATGACATCCATCCACCATCATACCATAACGACATATACATCCCCTACATCATTATTACCTAAAGTCTCCACTAACCTACGTACCATGCTATAAACTTATGAAATAGCCGACACCGTCCAATTACTACACCATCAGTTCCGTTGATGCTTAGAACTACATATTCGTCATTGGATGTGAACTGGATCATTGTACATTGTACCATAATTATTATATAGTGGACTATTGGTGGGATACCGACTCCCCCCGCGGTTGTTTCCCACATTGGATTTTCCGTGTCACCAAATATCTTGTGTCATTATTTCCTTATTTCACCCTTTACTTTACTTACATCGTTATTCCGTCTTAATTACGTTAGCTATAATTAGTTAGAGAAGCTAGCAATCAATCTCATCATTATCCATACACTGATTAAGAAATATTATTAGCTATATTTAGAGGTGGCAATCGGGTCACTCGGGTCGGTTACAGGTCGGGTCAAGCTGGGTTGGGTCATATCGGGTTCGGGTTATGTCAGGTCAGTGACGGGTTCGGGTCGGTTCGGTTCATGTCGGGTCATCTTCGGATCGGGTCATCAACGGGTGGCAAGTTAAGTCAGGTCAGTAGTGGGTCAGTGTCGGGTCAGGTTATCTGCATATATTTTATCTTATATATTTAGTTTCATATGGTTATTTTATGTTTCAATAATAGGTAAGTATATTAATTGTAGTTTTAAGTTAAAATAATTAAGATGAATGTCAATTTGGTGTTACATAAACCATTATTAAGCTAGTTCATTATCGGATCATCTATCGGGTTAAGAAAATATCGGGTCACAGGTCGGGTCGGGTCGGTTTAGATCGGGTTCGGGTTGGAAAAAATAAGGCTGTTATCGGCTATCGGGTCGGTTCGGGTCGAGTCGGGTCAGTTCGGTTTCGGTTCACCCAGTTTTCGGGTTATATCGGGTCGGGTTTCGGGCGGGTCAGGTGGGGTTCCTCGGGTCGGGTCAGCTTTTGCCAGCTCCAGATATATATGGCTTGTGTATGTTCTGAAGTGCATATGGTGATCCTCAAACCGAGCATGAGCTAGAATCTGCAGAGTACATCCTGCCATCGTGGGGGCTGATTTCATGATTTCCCAAGTTCCTTTAATTTTCATTTATGAGACGTTACTCATTTATTTTTCAACAATAAATACTACAGATTATCCAACAAACCCTACTACGGTAAGACGGTGCCCTTAAGACCGAGTCCGGATTTCTTGTTTCATATTTGTATCCAGCCATGAAGGTTCCCTACACTCTCCGAATGTTTAGAGTCCGATCGTTTTCGGGTCATAGCTGGATATGAAAATGAGACGAGAAATCCAGACAATTTGACAAAATGAGTTTTGGTGGGAATTTTAAAGAATATTTTAGAAATCTGGTAATTTCAAAAATATTACTCCCTTCGTCCCGGTCAATTGTTATCATTTGGTTTTGGCACAAAGACCAAGGAAAGAGAAAAGGGCCAATTTCTAAATGCCAAGTTAAATAAATTAAGTATGAATAATCAAATTGTTCATCAAATTCTAATTAATAATTAATTGGTTGTCTAGGGTTTTTCCTAGGGCTCTGTCTTAGTTTCTTTGATCTCTCCTCTTTCTCGGGGCTTTCTCTTACGATTTTGATCGTAAGATTAGCCTTTATTTGTTTTCTTATGTTTTGTTTGGTGTCTTCTTAATGCAGGTTCAGGAGAATAGTACGGCGAGGGGACATCATCGAACCGGGAAAGAGCCTATGGGGACGAACGGGGATGGATCTTCATCGTTTATGTGGGATGAGGGCACGGAAGATGAGGAGAAAAAGAATAGGTTTATGATGGTGGGGAAATTGTGGGCATTGAGAGCCATAAATGTGAAGGCTGCAGTTGATACGATGATAAAATTATGGAACCCTACGAAGCCAGCGCTAGGAAACGTGGTCGATTCGAAGGAGAATACTTTTATCTTCCGATTTGGGGCTGAGAGGGATAAAGCAAAGGTTTTGGAATGACAACCATGGCATTTTGACAAATTCGTGTGGTGTTTTAATGAACCGAATGCTTCAAGTAAATTGTCCGATGTCCCTCTTTATCGTTTTCCAATTTGGTCGAGAATATATGATTTACCTATCACAGGGAGATCGAGTTTGTCAAATGCTTGACGTATTGGGGACATGTTGGGCACCTTTATTTTGGCAGAGTTTGGTCTAAATGCTGAACTCGATAGGGCTATTAGAGTTCGAGTTCTCCATGTGAGGGAACCGCTGAAAGCCTTCATACCAATAAGTATGAGAGCAAGGAAGACGGTAAATTTTGATGTGAAATATGAACGAATTCCTCTGTACTGTTATGGATTCAAGGTGATTGGACATAGGGAAAATGATTGTGACAAGGGCTCGTATGAAGAAGATGAGTTAGTTTTTGGGGAGTGGCTTTGCGCTTTACTGTGGAAGGTTACAAATACTGCAAGTGAAGGCACGGGGAAAGCTGCTCGGGGATTTGAGGGGGAGTTTTGATAAGGTGAGTCAAGATGAGACGGCTGCAGATATTAGTTCAATGATATAAAATCTACAGGCCATTGCTCTTGACCTTCGAAGCAAGAAATCTGGGGTTCAAGCCGCATGTGATTTGGTGATGGGCAGTAAGGAGGGGAGTGCAAAGACAGGGGGAGGTGGAGAATGAGAGGCGATGGATATGGGATGACCCTGGATGTGGGAGTGGTGTAGTTAAGGTAGAAGGGGTGGAGGGGTGGAGGGGCAGCTGAGCAACGGAGTTGAGAGCTTGATTGATGAGCTATCTATGGAGGTTGATAAGGGGATGAATTAGGGCCGGGATATACTGAACTGTGACGAGGTTGATGACGAGGGTGGGGTAAAAAGGGAGGTTGTGGGAGTCACTGTTAGAAGTTGGAGGAGATTGGCGAGGGAGTTTCAGGCCAAGGAGCTGGGGGAAAAGGTCCAAGTGGATGGGGAACACGGGAAAAGAGAAAGAGAGGATCAGGGGGCATTATTTCTGTAAAGAGGTCGAAGAATTTTATAGACGGGGCGTCTTAATACCCGAGGCAATGGTTGAGGATTCTCAACACCGCCGGCCCAATGAATATCCTAAGCATTAACTGTCCGGGATTGGGCAACCCCGACACGGTGAGTGCCCTCCGAGCTCTTATACGGAGGGAAGCCCCGGCCTTAGTGTTCTTATGTGAAATGAAGCTTAGTGGCCGTGAAATGAGGGTGGTAAGGGAGAAGTTGGGGTTTAAGATGGTATGGAGGTGGATAGTATTGGGCGATCTGGTGGTCTGGCGTTTTTGTGGAAGTGGGAAGTGGATTGTTGTTTTGTTTCCGCGTCTGTCCATTATATGGACTTTAAAGTTCGGTCTACTTTTGTGACCCTATACAACACGATTTGATGTATGGCTAGCCCATTATCAAGGTGATTATATTCTAAACCAAACTAGAACGATATATCATGTAGATGATGTAAGATTCAAATTGGTAACTCAAGATTAAACCTTAAATTCTGGAATGATTAACGCAAAGAGTTATCGAGTACTCTTGAAACCATTAGATTGTTAATGGTATATGCGTATCTTGTATTCAAAGCAAGATGTCTCGTGCCTTTTGGTTGAAAAGGAGATCGAGGTTATAAATCATTGATCCATAATAGGTTGATCATTTTCTTTTACCAACGATTTAAGTTGACGCTAATATGTTCACTTAATAAGGTAAATAGAGAAATCCTTGAAGAATTTCAAAGAGTTCAAGGAATCACGATTTAGTCGTGATGGGATTATCAAAGTGAAGACTTTGATATAAGTCAAAAGAAATGTGATATAGTATCACAAGTTAATCTCTCTTAGCACGTATTATGGGATAATGTGTGGTTGGATAAGAAATCAAACGCTATTCGATATGGTTTGGACTTCGATCAAGTTACTTTGAGTTACTTGATCCTTTTGGGGATTTTATCATTTTGTCTAGATTATTTTTCCACTAAATATAAAACGATTCATATGAGATATGAAATGGTAGGGTACCATGTTTGTAAGTTTTCACAAGAAACAAATGCTCATTTTTCCCATTTCAATTATCACGAGTACGACGGGTTTGCGGCTCGTGAAGCTGTCTTTCTAAAATACAAGTTTATTTCTAGAAGACAGAGTGGGTGAAATTATTCAAGAGCCACAATGAATGCCACAGAGAATGTTATGTCGCAAGAAACTGGTCCTTCTTGGCTACATGAGACGTTTTGTGTAAGACATTGTTTCTTCAAAACCTAGGAGGTTAAATTCGTCACTTGTTAAAAATGATGAATTCATGCTACTTTTTAACAAAGTAAAGAGCTTATAACTTACAAAAGAAATTGTTTGATTCAAGTTGATTACTTCTAGAAAGTAATGAACATATGACTTACATAAGAGTGTTTAAGTCACAACTCAATACAAGGCTTAGAGCCATGAAAATCCGAAATTAAAAGGCTTGATTAGTGACAAAGGGTTTTGCACTAATAAAGAGATATTTCACAGCAAGATTGGTTGCAAAGGGTTTTGCACTAATTGAAATGCTTAAGTCTATTTGGATCTTCTTAGGGATTGTGTTTCATTATGAGGATATGCATACAACAAGTGAATCTAAAACCCACTTCTTCAAAAGAAGGAATGTATTCAATATATGTCATGAGTTTTATAGATTCTTACAATCCTAAGATAATGTGAAACTTAAGAAAGGATCTTAAGTAGGACATCAATGAGTTGGAATCAATATTTTGATCATGTGATAAAACATTTCTCGATAAGTCGAGAAGTTGTGTTTATACATGGAGTTTAGTGGGAGTTACGAAAATTTTAATTAGTCTTATATGTGGATGACATATTGATCATTGCGAATGATTTAAGACTTGTGGAGTATTATAATACATCTTGAATATCCGGTTTTATGAAGATAAATCCACATGATATTAGCGTCAATAAGAAGTCTTATGTTGATAAGATTCATGACTAGTTCAATTAAGATGAACATATTTGATTGATTCCATTTGCTTCCGCTGCCGAATCAATTAAATAAGTAATGATGTATAACACTTCGTATGCTTCGAGTATGATGAGTTGTTTTCAAATCGAATTTAAGTAATCTTTATCAAGTAAGCCATAAAGATTACCCTTAAGTGCTTGCAGAAGCATTAAGGAAGTAAAGCATAGTGTTTATGATGCAATTTTGTGTAAGGGTGTTACACAAGTGACAATTGACAATTGAGATTGCGCATGGTTTCCGACAAAACCATAATCAAAACACATTAGGATGGTTAAGATACCATTGTGGCTATGTTAATTAAGTAGTAGATTTTCTAGAATCGTTCTAGGTAATAAAGAACAATGAGAGATATTTATAACGGAAATTGAGTACACTTGCAATCATAAGATGTGCAAGAAGGATGAGTCCCGCACACTGTGAAAACAGTGGGAGCTATTCTTAGGCTAGAGGGCCTATGTCTTGATTGGATCTCGACACGTACTCAGAAAGTTTTGTAATGCAAATGTATACATTACAAAGGAAAACGAGTATGTAGTAAGGTTGAGTAAGGTACAAAAAGTTGATAAAACCTACTAACCAAAGCCTTCTCATAGGCTGAACATGATGAGTCATGTCATTTCAATTGAATTGAAATGAATAACTACATACAAGATCAAATTAGATTATAGAACATGAAATAGTAATCAGGCATTGACTATTCATATGTGATAATCGCATTTGTCGTTCGAGTTTTTACTTTAAAAACTCTCCTTTTATACTTTGTTACATCCAAACGGGTTGTAGAGACAACATTGAACCCCGTTAAAGTGAACACGGATTAGCATTGTATTCGCCCATAGTCACTTGTATGAGGTGACGTCTCGAAGTGACTAGAGTGTGATTCGATTGATAGCAAGTTCAAGTGCCATAGAGTCATGTGAGATGACTAGTCGATCACATAGGCAGACTGTTAGGAACACCTTGTCGGGCAGTAACCGCTTATAGAGTTCTGGTAAATTCATAAAGCCTGGTCGTGGCAAGAGCTACTATAGTATTCTAATGAGTCGATTCTTTTGACTAAAGAATGTTCGCCTAAGATGGCACAGTTTCAGATTAACTTTGATTTGTGTTACTACGACATTCGTAAATGGGGTCAAATGGGCATATTTTAGGTTATGATGGCTGTGGCTAGTCGAAGGGAATAAGTGCGATAGGAATTGTCCACCCCCTTGTCAGGGTTAAAACAATATCTCAGGGCCACTCGAGTAGTAATGAACTGGAAATGCGTGGCCACGCTCGGAAGGTATCTATGATAGATAAATCCGGTCAATCAGTTATTCTACAGATCGAGGAAACCACTCTCGATATGATCACTTGCAAGTACGACCCGAAACCCGAAAGACACCTTGCATTGACTGGGAGATAGTAATAGGACAAGAGAATTGGTGACGCACACTTATCGAGGACAAGTGGGAGATTGTTGAGAAATGTGTCCTCAACAATAGTGCGATCACATGATTTAAATATCATTATTAAATCTCATATAAAGAATACGTAAGGGATGATTCAATTATATAGTCAACTGATCAACATTAATCGGTAACGATTGGCTTGCTAGAGTTTGACGTTCTTATGCGTGGGACGGTGGTGGTCAGTTGATCCCTTAAGGTCACACCTAAAGGATAATGCCCTTATCTATAAAGTTGATTAATTGTATGACGATGCAAGTTGATCAATTCCTTAAAATTGAACAATTCGTTTTGTGAGAGAGAATAAATATCTTATTGTAATGGGATTAAATAAGATTTATTTTAGTAATAAAATGCTTTGTTACTAAAATTATTTATTGTTTGAGAAACAATAGAGATAGGAATGAATGGTTAATTATAATTACAAGGTATTGTTAATTATAATCAAATGACCCATTTTATTTATGTGATCAAGTATCACTAGTCAATTTGTTGAATGTAATTTAATTAATTTATAAAATGATATTTATGTGATAAATATGCATTTAATTAATTAATAACATGTATCATACTACATGTGACATATTGTGTGACAAATGACAAATTGACAAAATAAAATGGTAGTCCATTTAATGTATATGGACCGAAATAATGGAGATGGAAGGTGTTAGTGGGTGAATTATTTTATGAGATAAAATGACCTAATCATGGCTAACCTACACTAGCTTACACACCTACACTAATTAGACTTACATGCCTACAATTTGGGGAAGTGAAAAAGCATAAAGAAAAGATGTCATCCTTGGCATTTTGTCTCCTCCAAACCGTGCTCCTCTCCTCTTATTTGAGAATATGA
The DNA here is from genome assembly GCF_048544455.1 of Silene latifolia. Lineage (NCBI taxonomy): Eukaryota > Viridiplantae > Streptophyta > Magnoliopsida > Caryophyllales > Caryophyllaceae > Silene > Silene latifolia. The sequence continues at coordinate 175,333,769 of NC_133538.1, forward strand.
GTTCTCTTATTTTTTAATTCATTCATTACCACATGCAAGTTCATGCATTATTCTTTTTCTCTCTTTATCTTCATCAAAACATGAGATTTTTGATCCAAATTGTTCATAAAAAATTACTAAAATTATTAATGTAATATATGAGTATTAGTAATCAATTTTAAGGTATACTATTAAATAAATATCTAGCACATATTGTTTAGTAGAGATATGGGATAGTCTTGGGTGCAATCAAGAGGGGAATCTCTACTTTGGGATTTTTGAATGTTCATCCATTATTGGAAAGCTCAAGAACTAACAAGAAGGAGATCTTGTTGGTGCCCATATGATGACCGAAATTCATATGGTGAGAATACGATTTCTTCTCTAATTTTATTATTGTTTGCATGCATAAGATCACAATTTAATTTTATGACAAATTTAAAATAAAACATATATGAATATGTTAGTATATAGATCTACTTTTCCTTCAATCGGTATCAAGAGCCATGGTTGTTTGCATGCAAATCGGTTAAAAGTTTTTCGGAGTTATAAAGATTAACATATAAAACTTGTATAATTTGTGTTATTATGATATATCACAAAATTAATTTTTGCATGTTAAAGTTTTTGATCCTAAAATGTATTTAGGATATTTTGGTTAATTTATGGATTTTATTGTTCATTTTATATTATATTGGCATTAAAATGTGATTTTTATGATAAAAATGTCATTTTTGGACGAAAATTAGCTAAACTTCGAATTTTCCAGTGCTTTTTGGATATGTTTTCACATATATTATTTTTAGATGATCTGAAAATTTTCATAATTTTATGAGTTCTTATGCTCGAAAAATGGATTTTTCATGTTAAAAATCAATTTTAGATGAAATATAGGTTAATATGAGATAAATTTCGAATCTGATCATATGAATTTAGTATATTGTCACATGCAATTTTACAAGATGTGTTTAAAATAATAGGCTATAATGAAGTCTTCATGCATGATTTATGGATTTTTGATGAAAAATAGCATAAATAGTGACTTAATTAGTGAAAATTGCTAAAACATACTTCATGACTAAGGAAAAACGTCACATGTTGCATTTTATTATCTTTTTCAGATCTAAAATTAAAAAGTTGATGAATATAATTTTTCTCATGTTTTTATGATTTTTATTGATAAATCCGATAAACCGCAACATTGTTTTTCTGATAACTTTCGAAATTTTTTTTAACCTAAGTTTTTGAACATTATGAGTGTCATGGTAATTTTCCAGAATGTTCATGAGTTTAAATTTCAAATTTTGAATTTATTTGAAATTTTTGTGATTTATTTGAAGTTTATAGCATTTTATTGTAATATTGAGTCCTTTTATGAACAATATTAAGAAATATGAGTTAATTATGGTCAAATAATTAGTGAAGACTAAATTTTGAGTCCTAAGATGTTAGGGTAATTAACTTACGCATAAATATGAATTTATGTAATTTTTGTGATTATAAAATGTTGAAATCACGCAAATCCGTAAAAACCTAGTAATATACGATATTGGCTAATTAAAGGCGATTTAGCATAAAATTGGGCATGTTCATACATATTATAATGCTGCATTTTCTTTATGATTGTCACAATTTTAATTTATGTAATTTTTGAATTATGTAATTTTTACTTAGTATGGCCTTAGTTTTTAATTGGTATTTCCCGAAATGTATGGGAATATCGATTCGGTTGTAATTTTATTGTGATCTCGTATCACCGTTTTGTAATTTAATAGATTTATTTTTATTTTAGTTACAAATGTATAATAGGAAATTATGTAATTTATTATGTAATTTTATTCATCTCGGAGTTCCCAAAGACGGATTTCTTCAAGATGGCGATACATAAAGACGGTGTTACCTCGAGATGCGTGCCACAACCGAAGTTCAAGGGACCAATGGAGTTGGTTTCCGAATATGTAATAGTTAAATAGTTTTTCTATTTTAGGAAGGCCATACTAGGATTTATTTTTATGTTTTGCATTTTATTATATGTCACATGCATCGCTAAATCGCCATAACTAAAACATGCATCTTCTTTCATCGAGTTTATCGACCGTGTCAATTATAATTATCGTAGTTCACCGCTTTAGTTCACTTAAAACGTGATAGATAATAAATTGACATGACTTCTCGCTAAAATAAACAATTGAGACTTAGCCTTACCAAATAGTAGAAACCACGAAAACCTATTTCGCGAGGGAGTGCACTCAGCCCTACCGGGGTACAAACCTTGTTACGTAGGGGAAGTGGGTGATAAATGTCTATCCATCGAATTCATGTTGATAAGGGATGAATCGGCCCTACCGTGCCCAAGTTGATGTGGATTTGGATTCATGGACACATTTATTCGAAATTTGGATTGAGCTCAACGGAAGTATTCGTGACCGTATCGCATGTGTTCCGGGCTAAAGATAAATGTTAATGTAATTTTATCGACCAAGAGTTCTAAAAGTAGAATCGATTAAAGAGTTAATCCACCGAGTTATATTGATAAGGGATGAATCGGCCCTACCGTGCCCAAGTTGATGTGGATTTGGATTCATGGACACATTTATTCGAAATTTGGATTGAGCTCAACGGAAGTATTCGTGACCGTATCGCATGTGTTCCGGGCTAAAGATAAATGTTAATGTAATTTTATCGACCAAGAGTTCTAAAAGTAGAATCGATTAAAGAGTTAATCCACCGAGTTATATTGATAAGGGATGAATCGGCCCTACCGTGCCCAAGTTAATATGAATTTGGATCTTGGAATCATTTATAATAGTTGGGTAGAGGTCACTATATAAATGCTTTACTTGTTAAATTATTTACAAGTATTAATAAAACGATAAATGTTAAGTTTTCCACTATTCCGTTATCATATTGTTCTATTTCTTTACCCCAATTCATATACGATATCATTTCAATTTTTCAAATCTCCATTAAAACATCGTAACTAAAGACAAATATGAATTTGCTTCTAAAACCTCAAAAGAACCATTGCTAAGGATCTCTTGTAAAGAGTATAGATTAAAGTTTTTCATTATCAAACAGGTTTTTGATTCTTGACTAACACATCTACTTACAATGGATTATGTTTCATATGCTTAATTGAATTAAGTACCTTGAAGCGGTAAATTGTTTTGGTAATTAGATTTGTCAAAATTCGTAATTGACCAAAATAACGCAACCACTTCAATGAAAGTTTTAAGACTAAAACGAACAAATGAAGAAAAATCTTCATGAATTCAATTTTGCTTCTCAAAGCAAAGACTCATTGAAATGAGTGGGAGCATTCTCTTAAACCATTAAGATGAGGACGAGGTTCAAGAAGTAAAGATAATAATGGAATTGATACAAGGTAATGTTAAAAGTAAAGTTGTTGAGAATAGCTATACTAAACCTATCAATCCCGACCGATAAAGTTTCCACTGTCTTAAATGTTGGACACTAGAAAGGAAACTACCCCAAATTATTGAAGAATCAACAAGTTAGTTGTGGGACATCTAATGGGACCTTCTTCTTTAAATGTTCATTTGATTAAACACAAATTTTTCTAGTACCACTTCGTCAATATTAGAAACCAGTGGAGGTTTTCATCATTGTATTCGACACATAAGATGATTAGAATATGACGACTAACAACAATAATGTCGAGAGATAGAGTAATTGTGTACTCAATCTAGTTTTTGGATTTAAAGTTGTACTTAATTGTGACTATTAAGTGCATAAACTCTAAATAAGAATATAAACTTGTTAAGATACAAAAGTGGTTTTCACTTTTGTGACCCAATACAACACGATTTGTTGTATGGCTAGCCCATTATCAAGGTGATTATATTCTAAACCAAACTAGAACGATATATCATGTAGATGATGTAAGATTCAAATTGGTAACCCAAGATTAAACCTTAAATTCTGGAATGATTAACGCAAAGAGTTATCGAGTACTCTTGAAACCATTAGATTGTTAATGGTATATGCGTATCTTGTATTCAAAGCAAGATGTCTCGTGCCTTTTGGTTGAAAAGGAGATCGAGGTTATAAATCATTGATCCATAATAGGTTGATCATTTTCTTTTACCAACGATTTAAGTTGACGCTAATATGTTCACTTAATAAGGTAAATAGAGAAATCCTTGAAGAATTTCAAAGAGTTCAAGGAATCACGATTTAGTCGTGATGGGATTATCAAAGTGAAGACTTTGATATAAGCCAAAAGAAATGTGATATAGTATCACAAGTTAATCTCTCTTAGCACGTATTATGGGATAATGTGTGGTTGGATAAGAAATCAAACGCTATTCGATATGGTTTGGACTTCGATCAAGTTACTTTGAGTTACTTGATCCTTTTGGGGATTTTATCATTTTGTCTAGATTATTTTTCCACTAAATATAAAACGATTCATATGAGATATGAAATGGTAGGGTACCATGTTTGTAAGTTTTCACAAGAAACAAATGCTCATTTTTCCCATTTCAATTATCACGAGTACGACGGGTTTGCGGCTCGTGAAGCTGTCTTTCTAAAATACAAGTTTATTTCTAGAAGACAGAGTGGGTGAAATTATTCAAGAGCCACAATGAATGCCACAGAGAATGTTATGTCACAAGAAACTGGTCCTTCTTGGCTACATGAGACGTTTTGTGTAAGACATTGTTTCTTCAAAACCTAGGAGGTTAAATTCGTCACTTGTTAAAAATGATGAATTCATGCTACTTTTTAACAAAGTAAAGAGCTTATAACTTACAAAAGAAATTGTTTGATTCAAGTTGATTACTTCTAGAAAGTAATGAACATATGTCTTACATAAGAGTGTTTAAGTCACAACTCAATACAAGGCTTAGAGCCATGAAAATCCGAAATTAAAAGGCTTGATTAGTGACAAAGGGTTTTGCACTAATAAAGAGATATTTCACAGCAAGATTGGTTGCAAAGGGTTTTGCACTAATTGAAATGCTTAAGTCTATTTGGATCTTCTTAGGGATTGTGTTTCATTATGAGGATATGCATACAGCAAGTGAATCTAAAACCCACTTCTTCAAAAGAAGGAATGTATTCAATACATGTCATGAGTTTTATAGATTCTTACAATCCTAAGATAATGTGAAACTTAAGAAAGGATCTTAAGTAGGACATCAATGAGTTGGAATCAATATTTTGATCATGTGATAAAACATTTCTCGATAAGTCGAGAAGTTGTGTTTATACATGGAGTTTAGTGGGAGTTACGAAAATTTTAATTAGTCTTATATGTGGATGACATATTGATCATTGCGAATGATTTAAGACTTGTGGAGTATTATAATACATCTTGAATATCCGGTTTTATGAAGATAAATCCACATGATATTAGCGTCAATAAGAAGTCTTATGTTGATAAGATTCATGACTAGTTCAATTAAATTGAACATATTTGATTGATTCCATTTGCTTCCGCTGCCGAATCAATTAAATAAGTAATGATGTATAACACTTCGTATGCTTCGAGTATGATGAGTTGTTTTCAAATCGAATTTAAGTAATCTTTATCAAGTAAGCCATAAAGATTACCCTTAAGTGCTTGCAGAAGCATTAAGGAAGTAAAGCATAGTGTTTATGATGCAATTTTGTGTAAGGGTGTTACACAAGTGACAATTGACAATTGAGATTGCGCATGGTTTCCGACAAAACCATAATCAAAACACATTAGGATGGTTAAGATACCATTGTGGCTATGTTAATTAAGTAGTAGATTTTCTAGAATCGTTCTAGGCAATAAAGAACAATGAGAGATATTTATAACGGAAATTGAGTACACTTGCAATCATAAGATGTGCAAGAAGGATGAGTCCCGCACACTGTGAAAACAGTGGGAGCTATTCTTAGGCTAGAGGGCCTATGTCTTGATTGGATCTCGACACGTACTCAGAAAGTTTTGTAATGCAAATGTATACATTACAAAGGAAAACGAGTATGTAAAAAGGTTGAGTAAGGTACAAAAAGTTGATAAAACCTACTAACCAAAGCCTTCTCATAGGCTGAACATGATGAGTCATGTCATTTCAATTGAATTGAAATGAACAACTACATACAAGATCAAATTAGATTATAGAACATGAAATAGTAATCAGGCATTGACTATTCATATGTGATAATCGCATTTGTCGTTCGAGTTTTTACTTTAAAAACTCTCCTTTTATACTTTGTTACATCCAAACGGGTTGTAGAGACAACTTTGAACCCCATTAAAGTGAACACGGATTAGCATTGTATTCGCCCATAATCACTTGTATGAGGTGACGTCTCGAAGTGACTAGAGTGTGATGCGATTGATGGCAAGTTCAAGTGCCATAGAGTCATGTGAGATGACTAGTCGATCACATAGGCAGACTGTTAGGAACACCTTGTCGGGCAGTGACCGCTTATAGAGTTCTGGTAAATTCATAAAGCCTGGTCGTGGCAAGAGCTACTATAGTATTCTAATGAGTCGATTCTTTTGACTAAAGACTGTTCGCCTAAGATGACACAGTTTCAGATTAACTTTGATTTGTGTTACTACGACCTTCGTAAATGGGGTCAAATGGGCATATTTTGAGTTATGATGGCTGTGGCTAGTCGAAGGGAATAAGTGTGATAGTAATTGTCCACCCCCTTGTCAGGGTTAAAACAATATCTCAGGGCCACTCGAGGAGTAATGAACTGGAAATGCGTGGCCACGCTCGGAAGGTATCTATGATAGATAAATCCGGTCAATCAGTTATTCTACAGATCGAGGAAACCACTCTCGATATGATCACTTGCAAGTACGACCCGAAAGGCACCTTGTATTGAGTGGGAGATAGTAATAGGACAAGAGAATTGGTGACGCACACTTGTCGAGGACAAGTGGGAGATTGTTGGGAAATGTGTCCTCAACAATAGTGCGATCACATGATTTAAATATCATTATTAAATCTCATATAAAGAATACGTAAGGGATGATTCAATTATATAGTCAATTGATCAACATTAATCGGTAACGATTGGCTTGCTAGAGTTTGACGTTACTGTCGTGGGACGGTGGTGGTCAGTTGATCCCTTAAGGTCACACCTAAAGGATGATGCCCTTATCTATAAACTTGAATAATTGTATGACGATGCAAGTTGATCAATTCCTTAAAATTGAACAATTCGTTTTGTGAGAGAGAATAAATATCTTATTGTAATGGGATTAAATAAGATTTATTTTAGTAATAAAATGCTTTGTTACTAAAATTATTTATTGTTTGAGAAACAATAGAGATAGGAATGAATGATTAATTATAATTACAAGGTATTGTGAATTATAATCAAATGACCCATTTTATTTATGTGATCAAGTATCACTAGTCAATTTGTTGAATGTAATTTAATTAATTTATAAAATGATATTTATGTGATAAATATGCATTTAATTAATTAATAACATGTATCATACTACATGTGACATATTGTGTGACAAATGACAAATTGACAAAATAAAATGGTAGTCCATTTTATGTATATGGACCGAAATAATGGAGATGGAAGGTGTTAGTGGGTGAATTATTTTATGAGATAAAATGACCTAATCATGGCTAACCTACACTAGCTTACACACCTACACTAAGTAAACTTACATGCCTACAATTTGGGGAAGTGAAAAAGCATAAAGAAAAGATGCCATCCTTGGCATTTTGTCTCCTCCAAACCGTGCTCCTCTCCTCTTATTTGAGAATATGAGCTCTCTTATTTTTTAATTCATTCATTACCACATGCAAGTTCATGCATTATTCTTTTTCTCTCTTTATCTTCATCAAAACATGAGATTTTTGATCCAAATTGTTCATAAAAGATTACTAAAATTATTAATGTAATATATGAGTATTAATAATCAATTTTAAGGTAGACTATTAAATAAATATCTAGCACATATTGTTTAGTAGAGATATGGGATAGTCTTGGGTGCAATCAAGAGGAGAATCTCTACTTTGGGATTTTTGAATGTTCATCCATTATTGGAAAGCTCAAGAACTAACAAGAAGGAGATCTTGTTGGTGCCCATATGATGACCGAAATTCATATGGTGAGTACGATTTCTTCTCTAATTTTATTATTGTTTGCATGCATAAGATCACAATTTAATTTTATGACAAATTTAAAATAAGGGGTCGTTTGGTTCGTTAAGGGAATTAAAGTTCCAAGGAAATAAGAGTTCCCATGATTTTGTAAATCACATGAAATGGAAGAATGTTGTTTGGTTGGAATGCGGGAAGTTAATTACACAGGAATTCACACTTACCCAGGGGGGCCTAGGTAAGCAACTTCCCACATCATGGAGGAATTGGAGTTCCTATGGAACTTCAATTCATGTGATTTGGGGCAAACAAACAACTCTCTCATTTTGCAAATCCCATGAATTGCAATTCATGTGTTTTAGAATGGGTAACCAAACGACCCCTAAAACATATATGAATATGTTAGTATATAGATCTACTTTTCCTTCATAATTGGCGATAGTGGGGTGGAAAAGCATGGAGATGAGGACATCTCGAAAGTCGTCATTGCATACTTTCTTTACATCCTCGGTTCCGTCGGATTTTGATGAAGTCCTTAATGGGTTGGAGGGGCGTGTCACTGCTGAGATGAATGAATCGTTAGCTAGTGATTATAGTGAGGAGGAGATTTTGGATGCGTTAAATCAAATGAACCCGCTAAAGGCCCCGGATCCGGATGGCATGAATGGGTCGTTCTATCAATCGTATTGGAGTATAGTTGGCCCTGAAGTTCTCAAAACGGTTTTGGATATTCTCCGAGGTACGCGGTCTTCGAGAGCTTTAAATAAAACAAATATTGTTTTAATTCCGAAAAAAAAAAAGGCTCCGGATAAAATTCGAGATTTTCGGCCAATAAGCTTGTGTAATGTGGCCTACAAATTGGTTCGAAAGTCCTTGCAAACAGATTAAAGCGGTTCCTTGATAAAATTATGTCAGAAAACCAAAGTGCCTTTACGCCGGGGATGATGATTTCGGATAATGTTTTGACCACGTTCGAGATGTTCCACTTTATAAAGAGCTCCAGATTGACGGAGGGGCACATGGCTATCAAACTAGATATGGCCAAAGCTTATGAACGGGTGGAATGGTTTTTCTTGGAACGGGTTCTTATGACAATGGGTTTCCATAGCAGCTGGATTAATAGAGTGATGGATTATGTATCCACGTTCTCTTTTTCTGTTCTTATTAATGGTACACCGACTAGGGAGTTTAGACCATCAAAGGGGCTGCGCCAGGGCGATCCTTTGTCCCCGTACCTCTTCCTTCTATGCACTGATGCTTTGTCAAACATGATCAGAAGAGCGGTGGAAAGGAATGTGTTGCATGGGATACGGGTTGAGAGCTCGACACCGGTTATTTCGCATCCGTTATTTGCCAATGACAGCATCTTTTTCCTTAAGGCAAATCTACATGAAGTGGACTCTATTAAAACTATCTTGCAGGAGTATGAACGAGCCTCAAGTCAGTTGGTTAATTTAGAGAAGACGACGGTGTCGTTTTGCAAAGGGGTTAATAGGGCAAGACGGGATGTGATTGTGGAACGGTTGGGGATGGTTAAGGTGGAAGAACAAGAGAGGTGCCTCGGGCTGCCCAGTGTTGTGGGACAATCGAAGAAGGTTTTGACGAACATTGTTCAAGATAAGTTAAGCAAAAGAATACAAGGGTGGCGTGGGAAATTATTGTCTAGGGCAGGTAAGGAAGTTTTGTTAAAGGCATTAGCCAATTCGCTTCCTACCTATGTGATGAGTGTGTTTAAAATTCCTGCGAGCTTTTGCGATGATCTTAGATCATTGGTGTCTCATTTTTGGTGGGGACATGGGGATGGTAAGAGGGGCATTTCGTGGGTGGCTTGGCAAAAAATGTGTCAACCGAAGTGCAAGAGGGGAATGGGTTTTCGAGATTTTCGTCTTTTTAAGTTGTCCTTGCTTGGTAAGCAGGCGTGGAGACTTATTACGAACCCCGAGAGTCTTTGGGCCCGTGTGCTGCGAGCAAAGTATTATCCTACTGGCTGTTTTATGACCGTGAAACTGGGGAGTAACCCGAGCTATACTTGGCGAGGGATTTTTGAGGCTAGGACGGTGTTGAAACGTCGACTGAGGAGGCGAATTAGTGATGGTGCATCCACGAAAATTTGTGGGATGCGTGGATACCTGGTACCCAGACGGGGCGTGTGCTTTCACCTTGTTTACAAGGAAACGAGGAGATAGTGGTGGCGGAATTACTTGAGGGTGATGGGAGTGGGTGGAACATGGGCAAGATCGATCAATTTTTTCGACCTTTTGAGCGTGATAGAATCCTCGAGATTAGGATAAGTAGGAATCGGCCGCGAGATGGGTGATTTTGGAACGCAGAAAAGGACAGCATTTATACGGTGAAGTCGGCATATTATAAATTGGTTGGGGACGAGTTGGAGGTACGGGAAACATCAAATTGGGAAAGTGAAAAATGGTTATGGAATAGGCTCTTGAAGGTTCCGGTATGGCCCCTTGTCAAGCTCTTCTTCTGGCAGCTGTGTTCTGAGGAACTAGCAATAAAGGCAAACCTTGTGTCCCGAGTTGGAGGTGAGTCTTTTTCATGCCCTTTATGTTTTTCTAATGTCGAGTCTAGTTTGCATTTAATTCGTGACTGTTGGGTGGCACAAAGGGTTTGGGAGGGGTTGTAGCTAGAGTGCGAGGACATGGATGGTGTTGGACGTACTCGGGATTGGGTGGAGGCGAGATGGAGGGAGCTCGGTGTAGATACCTCATTTTTATACCTTCCGCCAACCACCCAGTGATGATTGGGCCGCATGTTTGGTACACGGAATGATTTATGATAGTCCATAATTTTATCGTTAAGTGATAGCTCAAAAACTTGTGTCTACCTCTTGGTCGTCATCTACACGCCGATACGTTCGTTTTGACAGTAATTAGAGTTCGTTTGGAGTCCGGGTCAAAAACCGCTTCATTTTCTAAGAAACCGTTTAAAATGCCGAGTCGGAATGTTCTAGATATTTATTCTTAAATTTAATTTTATATCTTTTGGTAAAATATATCCCATATATTATATTTTACGGAATAAGAAAGTAGAGATCTACCACAATTCCATAATAGAAACGCGGAACTCTTTATTCCGCCGGAAACCTCTGGGGAATTGACGCAACAGCTGTTGCGCCTCTTGGAAGGACCGCAGCAGCTGCTGCGCCTCTTCTCTAGCCTGTTTTTGCTGTTTACAGAATATTTCCGTGATTTCTTTCCAAAGTTTGCGTCATTCCAAAACTCTTCACATTTTTTGGTATCAATAGAGACCTCCGGTCTCCATATTTTTCACGCGAGTGTCTGCCCTTCTCTTCTCCCTTTGCATTCTAGACTTTGCTCTAAGCTTTTGACGCCTACGTGCTTGATCAATTGACCACGTAAGCTCAGATCATTCTGAGTTCCAGTCACGTTGCATGACCTACCAATTTGACCACTACACATCAATCAATTAATCTAAAATCCTCCAACGAGGGCACTTTCTACATACATTCGAGTCGATCAATCACTAACGTTAACTTAGTCAATCTCATTTTGCCAAACATGTAAGTCTGAGGGTGTAAACCCCATCCTTTTTTAGTGTATTTTATTTTTGTACTCATTATTGTAAGATTTACCTCAAAAGTATATTTAAAACCGATTTTAAAAAACCTTTTTATCAAACTGTTTTTACGTAACAATGGAAACTAGACGTCGAGAAGAAACGCAGCAGCAGCTGCGCCTCTTCTAAAGGCTGCCGCTGCTCCTGCTCTTCTTTTTCTTCCTCGAGTTTCCTCTGTTTCGTTCTTTTGTTTTATTCTCTGATTTTCTTTCTTTCTCCAGTACATAAACCATCTTTTTAATAATTCGTTTTAGTCATAACGTTTTATCTCGACTTAAATCCCTTATAATTCGATATTTGCGGGTTTTCGTCATTGAATCAAACCCGGATTTTAGAAACTCGATTTGTTCATATCAACTTTCTGGGATTCATCTTTGGTACATATTTCCTTGTTTGATTTCAGTTTATCAAGTTTCGTTTGATTTTCAAGTTCGTTCCTTTTATAATTCCGCCATCATAAATAAACCCAATTCGTTCTAACTCATTTTAATCCATTTTCATTGCTTTTATGACGGTTCCAGATGTAATTAATATGTTAAATTACTTCAACTTGAGTGTAAACATCAATAATTAATCGTAAATATGGCAACAAACATTAACATACCGCGGTTCTGACTTCACAGCCAGAGCTCAACTCAAGAACAGACGCAGGAATAGCTGCGCCTCTTCTATGGGACGCAGCAGATGTTGCGCCTGTTCTGAGATGATTTATGTCCCTGAACTTTCGTTCTCGCTTTGACCTAGCCTTTAATTGGGTGTTTAATTAACTAATAATCGTAATATCACCCTTAATTTGACCTATTTTATTACTTTAATTTTCTAATCCTTTTATTTTCTCCTTTTTATCTTCAAAATTCCGTCTTAAGTGTACTCTTGACATAAATCATTAACCTTTGTAATTCATTTGTAATTTCAGTTATCGTTCTTTATTTATCGTATGGTTTATGTATGGTTTATTTACTTGATTTTTCACATGTAATAAATTCCTAACTTCCAATTCGACATTAATAGTTGCTAAATTATTTGCTCACCGACATAGTTTAATTTACATGCTAGGATTAATCTCTGGATGTTGCATTGCATGCATTAATCGACAACATATCAAATATGAATAACTTCTCTAATCATTAGTAGAGGCCGCTATCGAGGCGGGCGGGATTAGGTGTTCGATTAAAGGACTTCCTAATACGTACCCTCACCCCTTACTCCAGATCTCTCTTAACATCCGTGTTCATTGGCATCCACGAGAGTCATTCTAGACATAGAATGCTAAGGGTAACGAGTTCTTAGTTTTCATTTCACTACTTTGTGTCTTGACATGGCACGATGTATTCGAACGGATCCAATTTCCCATAAAAATTGGTGGCGACTCCACAAATGCAGGCTTATTCAAACTTTCACCGGTTTCAATGCCTCACAAATAGGTAACGGCCCATGACGTGCTTTGGCTATCCAAGGTTCCGTGGGAGAAGTGCTGCCGCCTTAAACACACACAAACGCGCGGATGTGCGCGGTGCGGGTGGCCCATGTCCACAGTTTGGCGACTCCGCTAGGGATGATACACTTATGTGTTACCCAGGGTGAAACTTGAACAAGGTTTGGGAATAGTTTATACGAGACAGTGGTCGGTTTTCATTACTCGACCTTCTTAGGTCGTTTCATTCGGCCTTCCTAGGCTTAACCCAACCCATTCGACCAATCGTCCCGTCTGTACGATCCAAATTCTTATCTGGGCCTAAGGATAGATAGCGATTGACATCAACTATACCGTGGCACATACTCTTATTTGTATCAAGGGCTTTCACTACTCGAGGAAATGGACTAGGAACCGACCTTACTCATGTTTGGCACGGACCTCTCCACAAACCAGGGTTTGATTGCTTGGTATGGCAACCCACCTTTTAAGCCAAAACCCTTTAAAATGCACTCAGCATACCGTTATAATGCATGTATGTATGTTTGTATCATATACGTGATCACCATTTTGTAAACAAAACCATGACAAAATTTTGTAAAATAAAATCCTTTTCAAAATGTAAATATTTTCAAAAGTGGCTTAAAATAGCGCAAATTGAGTCGAAACTCTGTCCAAATGTCCAGTCAAAATTCGGGCCTCAAAACCCATTTTAAAAAACCTCACCTCGAGTCAGCACTCCTACAACTACATTACAGTTAACTAGGATAGACATTTCGAAATTTGTCATTTCCAAACCGCACTTGACACAGTGGCACACACCCACTTCACGAGTCGAGTCCTTTTTGAGTAAGTGTGCTAAAATGGTCGATCATGTTTTGATTCGTCGTCGATCTTTTATCCCCAGTTCCCAAGATGCCTGGAACTAGTCACGCAAGCGTTAACGGACAACCCGAAAATGGTAATGATCTAATCCTAGTTGCGCTCGTCCGTCTCCAAACAAGCCAAGACCAAGCTTATGCTCGCCTCAATGCTATTGAAGGCCGAATTGCTGCTATAGAAACTAGACTTCCTCCTGCAGAGAATGATGTTCCCGACATGAGCGTGCATGATAACCTTCCACCCTTTGTTGGACAACCAGAAGTCAATCCCCCACTAGGTCCTACTGAAGCTGAAAAGCGACTCCAATACTTGGAGGAGCAACTAATGTACCTTAAGGGAGATGACATCTACAGGGAGAATAATCGCAAGTATGAGGCGGCAAATGCTCAACTACCAACCAACTTCAACATGACTGACATCCCGAAGTTTAAGGGGCGTGAAAACCCTTTGAACCACATTCGTGCCTTCAAAGATTATATGTCTATCAAAGGCATCAAACCCGAGATGTTCCTAAGGATCTTTCCTTCATCTCTCGACACTATTCCTAAGAGATGGTTTTACTCTTTGGAGCACAAGAAAATTGCCACTTGGGATGATGCGGCAATTGAGTTCACTAAACAATACGCGGATAATGCCTAAATCCAAGTCAATATGCGCAATCTAGAGGTTCTTACCCAAAATGAGAAAGAAGGCTTCACCGACTTCCTAAGTAGGTGGAGAAAGATTAGCACACAACTTGTTGAATGCCCAGACGAAGCCACTTTGGTGGAAAATTTCGTGGATAATTTGAGATCTATTTATGCAAACCATTTGAGGTACCAAAATATAAAGTCTTTCAAAGACTTGACTATGCTAGGAACGAGAATTGAAGACGACATCCGAAAGGGGCTCTTGTCCAAAATGGTAGGTCGCGGATATCAGGGTTCAACGAGTCGTTCTTATGGCTCCAGTAGCAAGACCGATGAGGTTAACCTTGTCGAATCATCTGCTAAGAAAAATAACCCATAGAGAAAATTCACCTATGTTGGAGAATCATATTCCACTGCTCTAAAAAGGCTCATGAAACAAGGTAAGCTCCAAACCATAGGACCTACACCTGACCCAGAAAAGAAGTCTAAATTATGGGATGAAAATGCATACTACGAATATCATAGAGGCAAGGGACACGATACGGAGAAATGTTTCAAATTGAAACATGTCATCCAGGATATGATTGAAGATGATCGCTTACCCATACCTCCCGCAAGCAAGCCTAACAATACTCAGAATCCTCTTAGAGTTCTGATGATCACAGGTGAAGAATCCACCTTGGATTGTTCACACCTCATTTCTTCAGTCGAGGATGAGATTCATGCACTAGAAGATGAAGGGAGTTATTCCACCATTTCTCCTACCATTGCCGATTTTATCGCATGGGCAAAGAGTGTAAGTAGGAAAGTTTCAAAGCTGTAAGCTATAGTGGAGTCCCTACGCAATCCAAACATCACACCTAAATGAAACACGCCACTAGTCCTAATTCTATCTCAAGAGTCTACAATGCAAGAGGTAATCGCAGTAGTTGACAATCTAGTCGAGCAAATAACCAGTCTAGAAGCTGAAATCATCAGGTTGAGAGACCTCAGTATCGTCAACGGAATATGGGCTGATGACGATGAATATGAATACCTCACAGAACACTATCTACTCAAGTCTAGTGAAGATATAGTCAAAGCTAGCGAAGATCAAGATATAGACCACATTACTCACTCAGGACGTCCATATCAAAATGTCTCTCAAAATGGTCCTACTGTTAATGGTCCAGTTACTAACACCAATGTCATCACACCAAATGATGACGAGGATACATCTACTGACCATTTATTAAAACAACTGCAGAAGACAAAGGTTGATCTTTCAGTCTGGCAATTAGTTGTGAGTTCATTTCCCCATCGTCAAGCTTTACTGCAAGCATTGGCTAAGTTGAACGTAGTGCACAACTCTACGCCTGATGACGTAGTCAACCTAGTCTTCCAAGACTCAGTTAAACTAAGTAACCCAGTTACTTTTTCAGATGAAGATTTGCCTCCTTCCGGCGCCAGTCATAACCTCGCTCTATACATTACAGTCACATGCTTAAAGAAGAACGTAGCAATGACTTTGGTGGATGTTGGCTCCGCAGTCAACGTCATACCACTAAAGACAGCACATAATTTGGGCATGAAAGAATCAGATTGGACTCCTACTAACCAAGGTGTTCGAGCATACGATGGAACACGGCGTAAAGTAGTAGGGCTAATTAACCTTACTATAGCCACAGGACCAATCGAGCGAAAGGTTAATTTTCAGATAGTGGACATCGAGTCATCCTTCAATATACATCTGGGAAAGCCTTGGATTCACGCTTCCAAAGCGGTAACATCCACCTTGCACCAGAAGATCAAGATTCCTCTAGATGGCAAATTAGTGACGATCACTTCGTCACCTATCAAGGCTGTGATAGAGAAAATGTCAAGCAACCAAGTGGTCACAGACCCAGTATATGTGCTTACAGGATTTCAGAGCATAAATCTTGTAGAGAGCGAACTGGCACCTCTATACATCAACCCATAATCCAATTTAGTGGCCAACCACATACTCAAGTCCCAGGGATACTTCCCAGGAATGCCATTAAACCCTGCCAAGAATAACACCTTCGCACCTTATAATGAAGGAAATTCTCAAAGGATACCATTAGGTTTGGGATACAAGCCCACGAAAGCAGAAGCCTTAGAAATGCTTACTCAGTTTCAAAACCGTAAAGACAAAGGAATCCAGATGCGATCCTATCTCCCTACCCTAAATGGATACTTCGTTAGAGAAGGGAGTCATGAATACTTTCACGGGTTTCCCGAACCTTGGCATTATAAGGGAACACGACTAGCTGGAATCAAGGTCTTCCACGATTGCTATTTCATCCCTTAAGAAATGGTTCTTACCATCAAAACTCGTCAAACACCTTGTTTAGACGAACAAGCCGTTAGCCTTCTATTTGGAGAAGACCCATTTGTCAGAGCAGCGCAGTATGAGATCATTACCATGATACTTCAAGATGATCATTTCAACCCAACGGTGCTAATTACCGACACCAGCTCAAATCAGCAGAAAGGATGGAGAAAGTCGATCAAATGGACCAACAACCAGGAAAAGCTCTTCAAAGTCACTACTGGAGAAGGAGAGATGTTCACAGAAGAACCCGAAGACAATAAATTCGAGTCAGAGTCGGAGTCGGAGTCGGAATCAGAGTCTGAGTCTAGAGAAGTTACTAAAGAGTCTCCTTCTGTCGTCGCTCCCCATCCCATTGTTTCTCCTAGCATAGCATCGCATAGTAACAGCAGCTTGGGAAATATCCTAGCAGCTGTCCCTTTACCGCCACTGACTACTGAACAGATGGCTTCTTTATTTCAGCTCTTTTCAAAATTTAATATGAATAAATCAGATTCTGCTTACTCCTTGTGTTTTTCTGAATGCAATTCTATTTATGATGATAATGAGGATCACCCTGACCCAGACTCAGTCGAATTACCTCCCTAGATAGTTAAAGAAATATTATAAGAAAGGGACAGGGTCACCAATTATAGAGAACACCGAACCCATCAACGTAGGAACCGAACTAGAACCCCAAGAACTTAGGATAGGGACGACCTTAAACCCAACTGAAAGGGCAAATTTCATCGGCCTCCTACACGAGTTCCAGGACATTTTCGCTTGGTCTTACAAGTACATGCCAGGGATCGACAGGGATATTGCAGAACATCGCATTCCAATCAAACCAGGTTTCAAACCTATAAAACAGAAGCTTCGTCGGATGAGGACCGAATGGGCCCTTAAGATCAAAGAAGAAGTTGATAAGCAATTCAAAGCCGGGTTCATTAAAGTTTCCGAGTATTCAGACTAGATGGCTAACATAGTCCCCGTACCCAAAAAGAATGGGCGAATCGGGTTTGTGTTGATTTCAGAGACTTGAACAAAGCGAGTCCCAAGGACGACTTCCCTCTACCACATATCGACATATTGGTAGATAATACAGCAGATCACGCGTTGTTATCCTTCATGGACGGGTATGCAGGGTATAACCAGATCAAAATAGCCATAGAAGACATGCATAAAACAGCCTTCATCAGTCAGTGGGGCACATATTGTTATACGGTTATGCCATTTGGGCCAATCAATGCTGGAGCTACATATCAACGTACTGCGACCACATTGCTACATGACATGATGTATAAAGAAGTAGAAGTGTACGTGGATTATATGATTGTCAAATCCAAAGATAGGAAGGGGCACATCGATAACCTTCGCAAATTCTTCCTAAGACTGCACAAGTACAACTTGAGGCTCAATCCTCAGAAATGTGCATTCGTAGTAACGTCGGGCAAACTTCTGGGATATGTCGTCAGCCAGAGGGGAATATAAATTGATCCATCCAAGATCAAAGCTTTAATAGAAATGCCACAACCCCAAACAGAGAAGGAGGTTAGAGGATTTCTAGGCAAAGTGCACTATATAAGCCGATTCATATCGAAACTCACTATGATCTGCGAACCTATTTTCAAAAAGCTCAAGAAAAAAGATCATACCATATGGGACGACGACTGTCAAAAGACGTTTGACAGGATTAAGGAGATACTGGCTAAGCCACCAGTGCTAATGCCTCCCCAATGAGATCAACCTCTTGGTTTATATCTCACAGTCACCGAAACGGCCATGGGGGCTATGCTTGCACAGACTATTGGAAAATGAGGGAGAGTTATCTACTACCTCAGTAAGAAGTTCTTAGAATACGAGTATAAGTACACACCTCTCGAAAACACATGCCTCGCTCTTGTGTGGGCGACAAAGAAGCTACACCACTACATGCTTAGCTATTCAGTCAATGTATATTCTAAAATGGATCCCGTCAAATACCTCTTCGAGAAACCTGTTCTCAACGGACGTTTGGCAAGGTGGGCCTTAATGCTCTCGGAGTTCGATCTCAAATACGTACCTCTGAAAGTCATAAAAGGGCGCGCCGTTGCCGAGTTTTTCGCAGATAATCCTATCAAAGATACCCAAGCAATAGACATGTGGTCATTTCCAGATGAGGACATCCTACAGACTAGTGTAGACTCTTGGGATCTTTATTTTGATGGGGCATCGAATTTAAGAGGATTTGGAATAGGATTGTTGCTCATTTCTTCTGAAGGCGAGCATACACCACTTTCTGTCAAACTCGACTTCGAGGTAACAAATAACGCAGCAGAATATGAAGCTTGCATCATTGGTCTACAAGCAGCAGTGAGTTTAGGCATTAAGAATCTTCGAGTTCACGGAGACTCATCCTTGATCATTAACCAAGTTACAGGATCTTGGAAAATTCGAAGTGAAAGTCTAGCACCCTATCAGGCTAGGATAGATCAAGTCACCCAATTCTTTGATCGGGTCACTTATCTACACCTACCCCGTGAAGAGAATCAATTTGCAGACGCTCTTGCAAAACTTGCATCTCTGATTAATATGCCAGACAACATGATTGAAATGCCTTTATTCATCTAACGGCGATCAGAACCAGCCTATGTGCACCTCCTTACAGATGAAGAAGAGAGTCCAGAGGAACCTTGGTTCTAAGCCATTCTAAACTTCAAACTTAATAGTACATACCCATCAGATATAGATAAGAGGGGACAACGTACAATACGCCTACTAGCCTCTCAATACCTCCTCATGCAAGGAGAGTTGTACAAAAGAACACCTCTTGGTGTCGTCTTCTGTTGCCTTGATCACTCACAGACACAAAAAGTGATGGAAGAAGTTCACGATGGAGAATGTGGTCCTCACATGAGTGGACCCATGATGGCGAAGAAAATCACGCGTTTAGGATATTAGTGGACAACAATAAAGTCAGATTGTATTAAATACGTCAGACACTGCCACGATTGCCAGATCTACAGGAATGTACAACACGTGCCTCCCTCAATGCTTTACACCATGACATCTCCTTGGCCGTTTTTTGCTTGGGGAATCGACATCATTGGGAAGATCACTCCATCTGGAACAGGAGGTCACTGTTTCATTTTGGTAGCTATCGACTATTTCACCAAATGGGTCGAGGCAGCGTCCTACAATGCTCTTACAGCTAAACATGTGGCCAAGTTCATACAAACCAATATCATCTGTCGATACGGTTGCCCACATGAGATCATCAGTGACAATGGGTCACATTTCCAGGCCGAAGCTGCACAATTGCTAGCCAAATACAAAATCCAGCACCACCATTCCTCGCCCTATAGACCTCAGACTAACGGCACGGTGGAGGCAGCTAACAAAAATATTGTCATGATCCTCAAGAAAATGATCGACAGTTATCGAGATTGGCCTAGCAAGATACCTTTTGCACTATGGGGGTATCGCACATCAGTTAGGACGCCCACTGGGGCCACTCCTTTCTTTCTAACTTACGGCATAGAAGTTGTGCAACCAGTTGAATTAGAAATTCCATCCCTAGGCATTTTGCTCGAAAGTCAAATCCCAGAAGCTGAATGGAATAGGAATCGATATGAGGAACTCATCCTCTTGGATGAAAGAAGGTTGCGCGCATTACATAATGTGCAGACATATCAGGCACGTATCAAACGAGCCTTTAACAAACAGGTTAAGCCCAGGAACATCAAAGAAGGAGATTTAGTGCTCAAATCAGTCAGAGCTCTCCTACCTGTCGATCCACAAGGAAAGTTTAAACCTAACTGGGCCGGACCTTTCTTAGTCAAGTCCATACTCTCGGGGGTGCGGTTAGGATAACAGGCCTAGATGGGAATGAATTTTCTAATCCTACTAACCTAGACCAATTAAAACGGTACTACCCTTAGCATAGGACAGGAAAACGCGCCTCCCGTAACCCACGTGCCGCTCATCCGACACGAAATAAAATTGGCCCTTGGCCCGCAGGAAGAAAGCTTTTGTCACTATTGCTCTTGCATTTTGACATTTCAACATCCTCATATTATCAAATAAATTGAATTTTACTTCCTTTAGGAGTAAGTAAAAAGCACATGCTTATTTTTCTAAAGTTCATTACAAGCTCTTACTTCGAACAATTATTCTTTTACATTTACTCGAACTACGCACAGGGTTTGATTTCATTTTATAATGAATACATAGGCAATCCTTCACAGGATACAACCCATTATTTTTTTAAATGTAAATAGAAAGACATTTGCATTTGAAATTCGACAAGAATAATAAAAGAAAATCGTAACAGTTTCTTAACTAACAAATCTTTTATTCATTGTTCCATAAATATTAATAATACGCCAAATACATAAAAATAATAATGCTGAAAATAAATGCTAGGCTAGGATTCTAAAAACCCCGCCATTTATTACAAATTAATAATAAATAATACTATTATAAATGACTAAGACTATTCTTCCATTTTCCATTTGCCTTTGTCACCCTTGTCATATTTCTTGTCTCGACCACGAGCCGGGCGCTCTTGCGTTATCTCCGACCTAATCACCAACGGTCTCTCTCGCGGTCTAGCCATACCATTTCGATCCATCACCATCTCCACGGCAGGATCGGTTTTCGGTTTCTTCGACGGATGAACGACTCGGAACCCGACCTCTTCTTCCTCCTCGGTCAAATACTTTTGGTTCTCCTTTGCTACTTCGCGGATTTTATAATCCACGGGCTCGTGTTTCCTCAGCTTATCATGTTCTTCGGGAGTACCAGCCTTTCTCCATTGCAAATATGTGTCAGATACCCATAAGGAGCCAATAGGAACTGGTATGAACCACATGTTCCACTGAGCCCACTGGATTACCCACTCTCGATAAGACTACGAAGTATGTGCCAAGGCAGTTTGAGGAACGGTATCCAACTTCCGAATTTTCTGCTTAAGGCCCACTTGCCTCATCAATCTCTCCGAAAAAATGCAAACCATGAATTCCAAGCCAGGGACACGAACTGACCGTGTCGGATCGAAAGATGAGACTCCAGTGACTGACCTGAGATGCCACCATGGCACAATCCATCGAATCAAGGGACCACCTTCGCTCTTCAACTTATTTTCCCAGTAGTTGCATACCCGAGTGAAGTCCACCATGTATAGCTTAGTTCTCATTGCAATTGATCGAGCATGATATCCTGGCACATTAACTGAGGGCTCGATCAACCGCAGCCGCTCCATCAACCAAACCTGCAAAAGAAAATGGGAATTAATACCCGTGTATCGACCAACAAAAAAAAACAAAAAAAAGAAAAAAAGAAAAAAAACGGTAGAAAAACAAAAAGAAAATATTTCGGGTTCTTACCTGCAGGATGACGGGACTTCCCAAATAAGGAAACTCGTGGTTGGCCTTTTTGTTATCCAAACCAAGAATGGTCTCCCCTAAGACTAGGCGTGTTGGGCTCTTGCGTAGCTCCATTCGTTCCACTAGGCTCAGAAAACGAGGATCCCCTCTCATCTCCTTATCAACATGCCCTCGAAGGACATAGCAATGCAGTAGACAAAACCCGAAGGCTCTGCGCCTCGCAACATAAGAAATAGTAGGGTCCTCCCTATTTATAAATCGGTCAATAAAGTCAAACATACGGACACCTTTTGAGGTCACAAGACGGTCCACCTCAGCCTTGGTCAATCCAAGCAAGTCCCTAAATTTACTTTTATATCCTTGAGAGTTAGAGGGTATAGCCAGTACATTTTCTGGGTTTCATCCTCCAACAGCAGCTATTTCTTCAGGGAAAGAACAAATTTCGCCTCCCAGAAAGCGAATACATGAAAATTCGGGTCCCAATACTCAAGACAAGCATCCAAGAAAGGCTTCACCACTTTCTCTAATTTGAGACTCAAGATCGATCCTAAATTAAAAGCACCCATATCGTGTTTCTCAATGTTTGTAAACTCATTCGTCCATTCCTTCAGACGGTTTTCAGGCAACTATAATTTTGGAAATAAAAATTTGGAGGATATGAGAGTTTTTATGTGATAGACGGAAGAAAGAAGAAGGGATTGTGTGAATAAAAGCTCACCCGAAGTCTCTATTTATACTATTCACTGTTTTCTAAATTCTGTCGCGGACTGATCAACTGGAGAAATAACGCAGCATTTGCTGCGCCTCTTCAAAGAGTCGCAGCTCTTGCTGCGCCTCTTCCCAGGTCATTTTCCGTGTTTTCAGCCATGGATCTTTCCTATTTTCCTTCTGGCTATGCTTTCGTATTCCTATAGGATATAAATTTGGTAATTTCATCAAAATTACCAAGTTTTTTGCTTCCTAATTCTTTTCGAGTTCGCTTTTCGAGGCAAAATTGACATTTTCGCCAAACGAGCACACTTACTCATTTTTATTTCTTTTCTTTTTTAGGGGAATCATTTCACTCCTCTTTTTCGATACATTTCACACTTATACATTTCTTTTAAATTTACTTTTTAGGGGGTAGGCCTACCTACTGTCTGGTCATTTCGCTCATCTTTGGGCATTTTTTTGCGCATTTCTGAGCATTTCCATCATTTTTGGACATTTTTGTCATTTTCGCTCGTTTTCGGGCACTTTTTTTTCCTTTTTTTCATTTTACACCAATTTAGGCCACCTATATGCTACGTATTTTACGTGTAAATTCTATGTAAATTTCGGCAGCATGACAGCACAAGCCGTCACCTACCAAAGTTCTTTTAAGCTAACCTGTAGGAACAGCAAACACCCAGCAGCAAAGGCACTCAGGCCATTATATACACAACCAAAAGACGATATATACATCAAACCGGGAGGCTCTCGCCCGAAACAAGGTCCGAAAAGTCCAAAATGTACAAGATATATACAAGACAACAACAGAAAAGAAGGGCAGCTAGTCCTGGTCGCCACTCAACTCAGCTACGGTCGCCTCAATGGCAGCGATCTCGACGTCCCTGACCTCGAGCTCCCTCAATAGACGATCCGTCTCCTCCCGAGACTGCGCCAGCTCACGCTCCAAGTCACGCTCTCTCTGCATATAAATGGAGAAATGCCTCATTTTAATAAAGTGAAGTAACATTTCGTTGCAACAAAATTCAATAAAATAAGAAAGGGAATGAGAGGTTCATACCTGTCGTCCCCGGCCACCTACGAGTGCCTCGATGGCCGTAGCCCGTAGCCGGTTGGCCACCCTCCACAACGCCACGTACCGGGACGGTGCCACCTGCATTCGAATACAAAGAAGGTCCAAAAAAAAAGAGCAAATGCATTCCTATGCGATAAAATAATGAAGACAGCTAAAGCTGGGGGCTTACCCTCCTCACTAGGTTCTGCCACTCCTCCAAGCCAGCGTCGGTCACCTCCTCGCCAAAGTCGCGGAGCTCAGAGATCGTCATTATGTCCGCCGCGTCAGTGTACTCCAACACCTCGGGGTAAGCTGGGGGCTCAACGCCTGCCACCTCGATCTCCTACGAGGTTCAAATGGCTCTTTATTTGACGATCTTTCGTCATTTGTAAAGTCAATTCAAAAACAAGAAAAAGTAAAATACTTACCACGATCGGCCAGTATGCTAGCCTCTGACGAACAAACTCGGAGTACTCCTCGCCAGGAAGAAGAAGGGCGTCACCACTCGCGTCAGCCAAGTCAGCCTCTCTCTCACCGTTAGAAGGCTCCCTAAACATCGTCCGTGGAGGATCGGTGGGAACCGTGAAAGTGTCACGAGAGCACTGTCGAGTCGAACGCTCGCCTAGGTACCACACAGGTCCCATGGACGTCCTCAACAACAGCCGACTCGAGCTCCTGGGACGAGGGACCTCGGCCACGAAAGCTGGAGCCTCAGGGTAGTCCTCCCAAGGTCTAGGCACCCACTAAAATAAGGAAATGAGGGGTCATTCCTATGATTAGCTCTAAGCATGAGGGGGGTCATTCCTATGATCACTTTTAAATAAAAGACAGAAAGGGAAAAGTAACCAAATGAGAATCAAAGGTACTTACGTTCTCCAACTTCAGGGCATTCACGTCCCTCCGACAAACATCGTAAGAAGAGCGCTGGCTCTTCCTACGGCACACCACCCAGTCCCTCACAACATGGTACGCCATTGGCTCAGGCTCCGTCCTCTTGGGCGCGAAGCTGGGAAAGTAGGAGTACACCCACGCCTGCAGACCAAATTTCATTTATTTTTCTACAATAATAATTCAATAGCAATAAAAAATTAAGAAATAATGATCTTTCATAATGCAAAGGAAAGGTTCATACCTCCAACAAGAGTCCAGGACCGACAGTAGCAGGAGAAGTCCCATTCTTCATCAACTCCGGACGTACCATGGCCCTTATGTAACGAGTGAGGACCACAAAGCCAGGAGTAACCCAGTCCCACTGACCTAGGCTACTCAAGTCAGAAAGGAAGGGAAGGAGCTTCATCGACAGCCTCTCCCCCTTGTCTCCGAGGTAAATCGAATACAAGAACCACCACAGCCACATACAAGCCCTCTGCTCAGCAGTACAACGAGGAGGAGGCACCATCCGCCCATCCATCCTCACCCTCGTCGGGGTCCTACCTGCGAAGTAGTCCCTGACGTAAGAAGTCGGAACCAACCCAGGAATGCCGGCAGCACCTGCCGCCAGGTTCCAGCCAATCAGCCTCCTCGCCTCGGCCGAATCTACTCTCATGGCCGTCAACGGCTACACCAAAGTCTCCTCTCTACACGGTAGACCCGAGATCATACCGTAGTCCTCCAAAGTGACCCCGACCTCTCCAAAAGACATATAGAAAGTCGAGGTCGTGTCCCATTACCGATCAAGGAAAGCTCGAATCAAGCAAAGGTTAGCCCAAATCTTCTATTCCCTAATCGCCCTCCAAGCTCCCACCAAAGCCCCAAAGGCTCCTAGCTTGATGATGGCCTTCTCCTCCTCCGACAGCCTCTCGAAGGCATCCATCATCATCGTGTAACCGAAAAAGGACCTCATGTTCCCGACCTCCTGTATCAATTCAAAGCTAAGCTATCTTTAGCATAAAGACAAATGAGAAATAAAACGGCAAATGAATAGGAAAGGTAATAGGAAATGACAAGTTCAAAACTTACCAGACTCCTCGCCGTCCTATAAGACAAGTGGCTCTCTACCGCCCAAATTAGATGTCTACCATCCCATTTCTCGGCCCACTCGGGTGCACCCACAAGCTGGCGACCACCTCGTCCCACGTTGGCCCTCCTAGAGACCTCCTCAACCTCCTCCTCGATCTCCTCCTGCCTCTCTCCACCCACGAGAGCACGAGAAGGGTCAAAGTCCATGTCTATGGGGGCCCTCCCCGATGTAGAAGGCACGTCACCCTCAAAATCAAGGAAAACAAGGCTATGTCAAGCCACGACAAGCCTCTTTGAGGTCGTTTCAAGCATTTTCAAGCCCTAAAGGCGGCTTTTCTCGCCATCTTTCGCCACTTCTTTCAAAACCCAATCACACATGTGGAAGGTTGGGGTAAGTCAAGTCTAAGTTCAAGCCTAGTCGCGGGTTTTAATCGAAATTTTGGCAGCATTTTGCTATAATAGCGATAATGCCCTAAAAAGTGTCCTGAAAGAGTTGTCACAAATCAAAAATTCGACATGATAGAAAGTTTACCCATTACACAAGGGTTCTAAAACACCAAATTTCATCAAAAATGAACAATCCTAAGGTCATTTTCGAAGCGATTTTCGAAATAGCTGAGAAACCGTCTCATTTTTCGCCAAATGCTCAATACTTGACGAAAATTCAAAACGAATACATGGTTATGTTCCTAACATTGCCAATTATCCATTTCTAATGTCAATTTTATCAAGCAAATTCGTTTGAGGCAAAAACCCCAATTTTTCGACATTAAAGGGGGGGAAAACCCTAATTTTTCGGCCCTAATTCAAGCAAAAACGCAAATTTAAAGCAAGAATAAGATACATACCTCGATTAGTCATGATTTATGGCATGAATTGATCAATTTTTGACGGATTTTGGTTGGAATGTTAGAGAGTTTAAGAAGAATTGTGTTTTGTATAAATGAAATAAAACACGGGTTTGTCGTGTTTTTACACAGACAAGGACAAGCCCAAGAAACGACGCAGCACTAGCTGCGCCCCTTCCAAATAACGCAGCTTTTGCTGCGCCTGTTCCCAAGCGTCATTCCAGCTCAAAATTTGAAAATCCGTTATAAGTTAGTTATTTATGGGCCCAAGTTTTGTCCGCCTTTTCTCCAACGTTCTATATCTTATATTTGGTGCTTTTGGGCATTCTTTTCGTCCAGACCCATATTTTTGTAAACCGACTACCAAGCCGTCACGTTTTGTTCCTTTGAACCCGGTTCACGGGCTCATCAGTATTTATCAGGATTTCGCTTGCAACAACCGAGCAGATTTCAGCGGTGCTTAGGACGCGCCACTATCAGTCAAGCCTATTCATTTTCCTCGATGGTGTTAAGACACACCTTTGTCAATATATTTTATATTCCCAGCGAGAGTTCATGACAGTCGATGTACTTCTCAAGAAGCGGAGTTTATTTGAAAGCAGACACAAGCAGATCTCCCAGGAATGACTCAATCCAGACAGAGTCATTCATATTTCCTCCAGCGATATTTTGCAGTATTGCTCACTCAATATTTCTTTCGTGACGATCAAGATGTTCCTAGTCGTCGATATATACTTCTCCAACGGTATTTTGCACTGTTGCTGTTGACAATCAAGACATTATATATTTCCCCAACGAGAGTTTGCTTGAGGACAGAGACAGGCAGATTCCCCAAAAATGTTCCCAACGACAGGTCCTTGGTTCAGTCCCCTTAAGCCGCCTTGCGTCGCCATAGTCGTCAGGTTGTAATCTTCGATTGACCTGATGGCTATAATTTGACTTTCGCATTGTCCAATCCTCAGTTAAAGTGGGAGCTCTGTAGCTACCTCATTTCTACACCTTCCGCCAACCACCCAGTGATGATTGGGCCGCATGTTTGGTACACGGAACGATTTATGACAGTCCTTAAGTTTATCGTCAAGTGATAGCTCAAACACTTGTGTCTACCTCTTGGTCGTCATCTACACGCCGATACGGTCGTTTTGATAGTAATTAGAGTTCATTTGGAGTCCGGGTCAAAAACCGCTTCATTTTCTAAGAAACAATTTAAAATGCCGAGTCGGAATATTCTATATATTTATTCCTAAATTTAATTTTATATCTTTTGGTAAAATATATCCCATATATCATATTTTACGGAATAAGGAAGTAGAGATCCACCGCAATTCCATAATAGAAACGCGTAACTCTTTATTCTGCAGAAGGAAACCTCTGGTGAAATGACGCAGCAGGTGCTGCGCCTCTTGGAAGGACCGCAGCAGCTGCTGCACCTCTTCTCCAGCCTGTTTTTGCTGTTTACGGAATATTTCCATGATTTCTTTCCAAAGTTTGCATCATTCCAAAACTCTTCACATTTTTTGGTATAAATAGAGACCTCCGGTCTCCAGATTTTTCACGCGAGTGTCCGCCCTTCTCTTCTCCATTTGCATTCTAGACTTTGCTCTAAGCTTTTGATGCCTACGTACTTGATCAATCGACCACGTAAGCTCAGATTATTCTGAGTTCCAGTCACGTTGCATGACCGACCAATTTGACCACTACACATCAATCAATTAATCTAAAATCCTCAACGAGGACACATGATCTAAAATAATCTCATTCCTTGAAAGATCGATCCTTGTCTTCGATACTTCTCTCAAATTTATCCAACCAAGTGAAAAACTAAACCCCTACTTCTAAAAAAATCCACAATCCAAAGGAAACTAACCCTTGCTCTCGACATTATTTTTAGAATTACGATTTTAATTTAATTTGGATTGGTGGGGTTAAGATTAAGTTTATCATTATGATCTTTTGAGGTTTCTTGTTATTATTCATGTTACCTATATGTTTTAATGAAAGCGATATTTTTCTGATAAATAACCTTATTTATTATCACTATCCTCGTTAAACTCATCACCCTTTCACAAATGCACCCTCCCTCCATGTAATACTACGGTTTTCTATGTCTATGGGTACTCTATCGAGTGGGGCTTACTCTGTCGAGTAAGTAGTTTTTGACGCAAAACAGTAGTCTGCCTGTAGGGTACTCGATCCAGTAAGTTGGGTACTCGATCCAGGAAGGGGCACTCGATCAAGTACGTTAGTTACTCGATCGAGTAAGTGTGTTTTACGGGGTTGTTTTGACGGGTTTTGCTAATAACGCGAGTTTAATATAAAAGGTTTCCGTCAGTTTATTTCATCACTTTTTAACCTTTCAAAAGAAAAAGGAGTTACGTAGTTCTCTCTCGTCGCATTGTTGGCAAATCCCCAAGACTAGGAGTGTCGGATCATCTTGTTCTTTGCATCATAGTGTTCCTTGCGTCAAGGGTAAGATCCACATACCAATTTATAGTATTTAGTTGACTTTGTTTAAACCCTACTTTTGGGAATTGGGGGTTTTTATTATTTGTTGATGTTAGATTGTGATTATATGATTATGTGATAGGAGGAGGATTCGTAGAGGAGAGGTTTTGAGACAGCTGTTGAGATCGTTTGCTTGTGTTTGCATTCCAGGTAGGGTTTCCCTACTCAGTATTAGTCACATGATGTGTTGGTTGTGTTTTGTGATTGTTGAATATTATCATACGAGTATTGTGACGGTTGTTGGTTTTGATTGTTGATAGTAGTTGTGGTTGATTGTATCTGTCTGTGTTCTTCGGGGTGCATCCCTGGCTGAGTGGAGTCACTTGCGGGAGTGGCTTCACGCTCATTATTCGCCTTCTGTAGAACCCGCCACAGAAGGGATGTGCACATTAATGGATTTGGGTTTATAGCTCGACGGAGATGAGCGGGGCTTAGGTGGGAACGGCTGCAGTCCCCCACTGGCGGCGAGGAGTAACCTGTTGCGATGGGTACTCTGGCAGGGCTACACACTTTAGTGTGTAGTCAGTATTGAGGAGTTGGTGATGGATTTGGGGTTGATGTGAAGATTGAGCTGTTTTGATTCTTGTCTTATTGTGTGATTAGTACTGACCCCGTTTAATGTTTTAAAAACTGTGGTGATCCATTCAGGGATGGTGAGCAGTTATTGAGCAGGTTTGATATGATGCATATGGGCTAGCTGGGATGAGTCATCACTTGCAATTAGAAGAGTCTTCCGCTGTGTCAGACGGTGTCCTTTAGTTGTTCAGTTTTATTAGTAGACAGTTTTGGATTGGATGTATTTCATTTGACAGTTTTGGTTTGAGACATGTAATCATTTAAATTATATTTATTATTAAAGTACGTTTCGTTATTGTCTATTTGATTATCATTGCCTCGGGTAACCGAGATGGTAGCATTCTCATGCCTTAAGTGGTCCTGGTAAGGCACTTGGAGTATGGGGGTGTTGCACTCCACCCCACTAATTTACCCGTAAAATAAAACATCAGCCACTGTGATTAGTTCTTACTACTTGAAACAACCTACAATCCACTACCACTATCACTACATTTCTGCTACGTTTTACATCTAAGAAATCATAAATCACATTCACCTCCATGAAACACCAACCTTTACTCCAGATAATATATATATATATATATATATATATATATATATATATATATATGGATCCTCATCTCCCTTATTGAAGACAATTTATTTCTCCTACAAAGAAAAGTTTAAGAAGCAATCTTCCCTCTTATCTCTCTCCATTTCCCTTCCTAGTCTTTTTCTCATCTCCTCCCCTACCTCCATTCCAAATACTCAACCAAAGTGTTTGGGTACTATGGTTGTAAACTGAATAAGTTTGAATATTATATATATACACGAACTTTGCTATTTATTTCATTTTGCATATATAAATCTTACTACCTCCATCTCATTTTTAGTGTCTTTTTTTCTTCAAATTTTATTATCTTATAATTATTATCCCCTTTCTAGATCTAGTAAGGAAAAACTTTAGTCAACCAACTCGTCACAATCAACCTCAATCCCACTCGAAACAACCTTTAGCCCACTACTTAATCCCTTCGGTTCACACGTAAAACGGTCTAAAATGCAAAGCTTTCATCCCTCTCTTGAAAAGTCCATCTAACTAACAGAAAACTAACCGCTACTTTCTGAACTTCATCATTTTTACATCCCGTAAAGATTAAGTTGAACATGACAAAAAAATGCAGAAACTTAGGTTTTGTTTGATAACGACAGATTGAACATTTTTTTTTAGCATTTTGAGAGTTTTTACACTATTTAAATAACAAATGTGCTATTTTGAGTGTTGATCATCGACATATTGAAATTGTATATTGTGGTGTAATTTCCTGTTTTACATTATGATCTTTAATTAGTATATTATAAGAAAATAAAAATTGAGTTTTTTATCTCCGAGAAAATTAAAGATAAAACTTTATCTTTATCATATTTATAATTAATATTTATAATTAATATTCACCAAAAAAAATATTTATAATTAATATTCTTCACTTAAATTATATATAAATTTAAGCAAATTCAATAAGTTATCTAAAAGTTATAAATCACAAATTGTACGAAGCAGTATAATCATTTTTTTTTTATTAATATGAAATAAATGTCATAAACTTCATGAGAATATTAATGCGGTAGAGAACTATAGAAGATTTGGCAAATACGTGACCCCCTTTTAGGTTTAAATTTTTTCATTTATTTTTATATTTTTGCCTAAAGGTGGTTAAAGCATCGTATTATGCATGACAAATATGTCTTACCCTTCCCCAATTCGTATCTCTCGCTAAATTATAGTGATGATTTGCTCAATTTACACACACACACAAAAATATATAGCATCAACAATAATTAGTTTGCTCCATATAATTGAATAGTACCGTTTTTTATACATCTAAATTTGTCAGAAGAAAAGCTTGAGAGAGACGGTCTTCACTATGTTAGGGAAAGACTACTCTTACCCTTTTATGTGTTTTTCATGACTTTTTTTTAATGTTGATCGTTGCTTAAATTGAATCTTAATCTTATACATATTTCTATAATAAGTGTATCTAATTTACCTTCAAGCCTCATTCAAATCTATTTTATTACTCGTGGTACCCTTTTTACTTTAAATTGTAAAACAATCGCACAATAAAGTTTTTCAAAACATTTACTCATTTGTCATAATATTATATTTCGATTCGCAAATTAGCAGCAACTTTCTTTATCTTTTAATACTCCTTGAAAAATAGATATCAAACTTTGTACTTATCAATAATTTGTGAATATCTTATTTAAATTTTGATTAATATACTTTTATATAATGACAAATGAATGTAAATAATATAATAATAAATTATCAATAGAAGTTGAAGTGTATTATGAGGGACGTAACTTTAAAATTAGTAGGAGAAATACATATGACATTTGAAAAATAAACTTCGTATTATGTATAATTAAATATGACATTAGCAATAACAAAAGACGTAGGGGCATATTCCAGCGTTCAATTTACTCTTTACATGAGTAAATTCCATGTAGTACGTATTATGCATGCACATTTGTCACAACCCAGTTCGACCTAGGGCCTTTTAGCCTTACAATACCTCATTTTTTTTAATCGGAAGTTGTTATAAATTGGATATTATAAATATATCAAATGTTTTTTTCTTATAATTTAATAAAAAGTGAACAAATACTAATGAATAATTTTTTAATATTAATAAATTGTAGATAATTAATTTATTTCCTGTTTCTAATAATAAAATTGTAAAATAATTAATTAATTCTCATTTTTAATAGGAAAATCATATTCCTAATTATAATAGAAAATTTTCAAATAGTTATTATCTCCTAATTCTAATAGTATAATTAGGAAAAAAAAGCCTTAATAAATTGTTAATTTATTTCCTATTTCTAATAGGAAAATTGTAAAATAATTAATTAATTCTCATTTCTAATAGAAAAATTATATTCCTAATTATAATAGAAAAATTGTAAATAATTAATTATCTCCTAATTCTAATAGAATAATTAGGGAAAAAATCCTTAATAAATTTTTAATTTATTTCCTATTTCTAATAGAAAAATTGTAAAATAATTAATTAATTCTCATTTCTCATAGGAAAATTATATTCCTAATTATAATAGAAAAATTATAAATAATTAATTATCTCCTAATTCTAATTCTAATAGTATAATTAGAAAAAAAAACCTCATTTAGTTATATATATTGATGATTACCAAGAGCTAACTCTTATCAATTATAAATACCCATCGAGGATCATTGCTACACGCATGCACCCAAACTCAAACCAATCTTTCCTACTTTTGTATTTAATGTAAATTGATTTATTTATTTTATTTTGTATGACCTTATTTCTTTCTTAGTGCGTCGTTTTATTCAGACAAATTATTATTATTATCTATTATAGCATTGTTACGTTCTTTATTATTATTATTGATTTATATTTTATTTTATAGTAATTAATTTGTTTGCTTTTGTTTTATTTTTATTTTTGTAGGATGTAATTACGGTTTATGAGGAACTACAAAGTACGGAGTATTTTCAAAGACAAATCATACTGACATGAAGACATTGTATGATAGTTACTATTTTCCATATACATGTAGAAGTTATTAGCTTTTTTTATTTTAAGTATCACAGTACAATATCAGAGATGAGGGAATTGAGGGAATTTGAACCTCTAACCTATTAGTCATTGTACCTACTTCTTAACCAGTAAGTTATACGTTGAAGTTATTAGTTCTTTTTTTTTTATAAGACTAACTCGAATATACGAAGTTGCTATGACTTTTACATGATAGACAGTAGATTTGACTATTTAGGAGTAGAATGCAAGTATAATTCAAATAAATAAGTTAGGACTATTTGATTTGTAGTAATTTTTGTGTGGGCCGGTTGTTTAATGCGAACCGTTTTAATCTTAGCTTAAATGACCATTCTTTACTATTTTATAATGAGACATAACTGTCTAAAAGACCTCTTGAATTGATTAAGTTCTATTTTACGTTATAAAAAGAAAAATGGTTAACCTTAGTTAGTTAGTTATTCGAAGATGACATCATTGAAGAGTTTTTTAACTAAATAATATCGATAGTAATTATTCTGTATTTGGTAACAGATTCTGAGATGAATTGTACCACAATATCCTAAAGGATCTTTATGCCCCTATAATTAATTCTATTCCTTCAAATTTCATCCATTTGTTTCTCATTTGTCGGCCCTTCGCATGGTCTCATCTCAAGTCTAAATAATTCAACGATTCATTTCCCATTATTCATTATTATTTGCGTAAGGTAAGCACGAAATAGGGTTTGACCGTAAGCTTTTCTTTCGGCATCTTGGTGGCTATTATTCAACAAATAAAGAACTTCCTCTGTTGAGGGATCAAAAATAGAGAATTCTTCTCAATATTTTTAAAGTAAGTCATTTTCACAGCCGTTTACAGTTATCAATTAATTCAGTTTAGTTCAATTTCAGTTAGCTCTATTCACTTCGGTTAGGCAGGTCTATTAGACATATTAAGTTATGTTAAATTCAATTATTTGTTCTTCTACGTTTTTTAGGATTATATGTGAGTTCGCAAAAGCATGCATGCACTTGATGAGTTGTTATGGAGGTTAATTTATGGACCTTTTATCAAGGTAATAAAACACGATTGACGAATGTTTAGGTTGACTAATGTTTGGGTGAGATATACATATATAAAGGGGAAATCTACAAGATGTTGAAGATATTTACCTATGTACAAATAAGAGGATGCGAATTTTGATCGAAATTTGAAATCAGAGATATTACTATTTTACTTAATGGGAGAATATAAATAGTATTCCCATAAGATAGTCATTGAATTCTTAACGGAAAAACCTATTGCACTGAAAAAGTTAAATGCTCAATAATGACATCGTTTTACAATTTTTAAAGTTGTGGATCGTGTTTTAAGTTAACATATGTTATATATTATTAATGTTAGGCATCCAACCTAGACCTGGTAAATAGATCAGGTCGTGTCGTGTTTGTGTTTGTGTTCGTGTTCGTGTCAATATTAAACTGGTCACCACTATTCCAACCTTAACCCGACCCAATTACATAAACGGGTCATTTGTCTCAACCCTAACCCGATCCATTTAATTTTTCTATAATCCAACCCGACCTGTTTAACCCATTTATCTTTAAGTAGATCATTTTTAACCTGTTTAACCAAATAAACTAATGCAATAAACTACGTTTTATAACCCTATTATGTAACACCCCCATATACCCAAGGTGCCTTACCAAGACCACCCTAGCATATGGAGATGCTACCATCTCGGTTGCCCGAGGTAAAGTATATCAAATAGACCATCCAAGAACGTTTATTAAAAGATAGAACTGTTTAAACACGATACAACTGAAGTTAAGCAAAACTTTTAATAACCAAAACTATCAAGGGTACTGATGTATAAACTGTCAGCAGAAGACTAAAGACTCATTAAGTGATAACTCCATCCCAGCTAGATCCTGTGAGCTATCAACAGAAGTACCTGCTAATCAACTGCTCACCATCCTCGAATGGATCACCACAGTTTTGTAAAACAACAACGGGGTCAGTTCACTGAATAATCAAGATAAGCAATACACAAGAAACAACCAAGACCACAACCATACAACCATTCTCCAATTCCAATCATGAATCATATTTGACTACACACTCAAGTGTGTAGTCCTGCCAGATTACTGCCGTGACAGATAATCCACACCGCAAATGGGGGACCGCAGCCTTGCCCACCTAATTCCCGCTCATCGCAACGAGCAACAACCCATGTTCATTAATGTGCACATCCCCCTTTGTGACGGGTTCCACAAGGGGCGAATCAAGGGTGTGAAGCCACTCCCGCAAGTGACTCCACTCAGCCGAGGACGCACCTTACCAACATAGCCAATCCACCACAACTCCAATAAATAAGAAAGACAAGCCAACAACAATACTAATCATGCCAATACAATCATAATCACCACATCTTAATTTAATTATACAATCAACTGAGTAGGGAAAACCCTACCTTTTCGCAATCCAAGCGCACACAAGCAATCAATAGAGATTCTTCATGACCCCGTCACCAACACATAAATAATCACATACCATCACTATAAACCATTCCCCCAAAAATAACCCAAATCAGTAATTAGGGCAAAATCCTAAAAGACAACCTATTAACTGATGACAAAGCACTAGAGACTTACCAACGAAATCGGAACAAAATGTTGGAGCTTGTGTCCTCCACAAATTAGTGTGATAACATTTGTAAATCTCTTACAGGTTCACAAGGGTATACTTCGTATATTTAATCAGTTGATTAACGTTTACCTAATAACGGTTGGCTTGCTAGAAAGTTTGACGTTATTATCATGCAGATGGCGGTGATCAACTGGTCCCTAAAGGTCACACCTATAGGATGTGTTTGAGAAATGTGGTTATAGAAATATAATCACATTGATGCCCAATATGACTAAACAATTTTTCAATGTGTTGATGAGACAATTATTTAATGAAGATTAAATAATATTAGTTGAGACGAATTAACTGTCAATTCGTAAATTGAATATAAAAAGTTATATTTAATTAAATGTATGTAATGTTAGCTTGGACGAATTAATCTGTTAATTCGTAATTAAATGTAATCAGTTATATTTAATATCAACAAGATGAATGTGTCATAGTGGTAATAGTGAGGGTACACAAACCAAGAGGTCATGGGTTCGATCCTCACTAGATGACAATTTAACACATTTTATACATTTTTGGAAAGACCAAAAATAAGGAGATTATACTCCTTATTTCGGTTATATGGGCCGAATTAGGGAAAATTATATTTCCCTAATTCACTCCCATATTTCGGTCACCATAAGAAGAAAAAGGGAGATCATTATTCTACCCTAATTCTTTTTTTGACCTAGCCTCCTCTCTCATCAGAAAAAAAACATAAAACAACTAAATTTTACAGAAAATTTTAGATCGATTCTAGCATTATCAATAGGGCATATCTCATATCGTCTTGGGTGCAACTGAAAGGCGAATATTTACTTTGATATTGTTCTTAGACCGTATTTGCTAGGACCGAAGGTTATTTCTGAATCCTATATTTTGTTTATGTATTTTAATTTTATAACTAGTGATCGTCATCATTATATTCGTTATAATCCTTAATAATAAGGGAAGTATACATATGATTTCCCACAAGTGGTATCAGAGCAAAAGGCCACGAATTTTAATTTTGATGATTTTCATAAAAATTGTATGTAAACTTTTAGGGTTTTCGAAAAAAAAAAAATTAGGGCACGGCTGTTTTTTTTGTTAATGCCGATTGAAAAAAAAAATGTTTGCGGCCGGTGTTTGTTCTTTTTTATGCGAGATTTCCATTTTTATTTTTCATAATGTTGTTTTAATCAGTTAAAATAATCATATGAAGAATTGGTAGATGTTTGATTTGATGCAGATTAAGTTAAAACATAAATGGAATCGTCATGTTTGATTTAATGTAGATTAAGTTGAAATTAAAAAGGCATTAGGGTCCTAATTTAAAAACCGTGAAATTTTTTTTTGCTGTTTCTGTACTGTTCACGGATGAACAGTATTAAAAAAAAAAAAATTGCTGTTTTTTTTTGCTCTCGGTTTTTCTAAGAAAAACCGATTAAAGTTTTTTTGCGGTTATTTTGTTTATGCCGTTTTGGAAAAGCATCCGGAAAAAAAAAATTGTTGTTACTGTTCACGTGCTACTGTTCACAAGGGAAAGAATTTAAAAAAAAAAAAATTGTTTCGATTTTTTACAGATAAAACCGTGTATAAAATAAGAAACATGCTTGTTTTGTTTTTCTTTGTTTATGCCGAGACCAAATGAAAAAAGGATTTTGTTTTTGTTTTGATTTTGGCCAATTAGTTATTGTGAAACGGTTCACAATTAAAAGATACCGAATTATTTTAAAGCAGTTTAAAATTTTGACGGATTGAATTCATATTACAAGTTTAATATGGATTAAGATTGAAATTAATGTGATTAATTGAGGAATTGTCACTTAATTTGATTTAAATAGGTGGTTTGGATAAATTAATCAACATAATTAAGGAATTGTGTCATGTATGTTTAATTTATTTTAGTTGATGCATTATATTTTACTTTTGTTGAATGAATCGATTGAATGAATTTAATTTACGTATTTTTGCAATCAGTTGTAATACTTAGTGTGGCCTTAGTCAAATTATGTTTTCGTAATGAATAAAACATAATTTTTAATGTAATTATGAGATCTCGAATCTCCTTTATTTTTCTTTAGTTTTTGGGTTTTGAAATTAGAATGTAATAAATAGGTTTATTATGTAAATTTTATTTATTGTAATTTTCAAAAGAAGACTAAAGATGGAGATTGGAGCTCACTCCCGCTACATGGATCAAGATGGAACATCAAGACAAGCTTCTCGGGTCCAAAGGATGGATTCCAAACTTGTATTTATTGTTCATTTTGATAGGATAGGCCACACTAGGACTTTTACTATTTTACGTTTTAATTTCTTTGCCTCTCATTCACATGTTAGTTTATGCATCATATTCCGCCTAAAACCAAACCACCGACTAATAAAATGCATGAAAATTGACTCATATAGGTTGTATGCTAGTTTTCATGGACATGCAGATGTCACTGTCTTTAAGCCATCACCTTAGTTTATTCATTCTTACATGCTAGATATTAGTTCACTTAAAATGAATTAAAATAAAGATGATGGGATCTTCCTCTAAAAACGAAATTGAGATTAGTCTTTATAAGGGCAAACAACTATGAATCCCTTCTTCGTCCGTAGGCATAATATGACCCCTTCTACGTTGGGTAAGTAGTTGTGTTGACTTAGTTTACCTCAACATCATAGTCCGAAGAGTTTCTCGTGATTATGATGGACTAAAGATAGAATTTACAGAAATTTATCGACCAAGAATTCTAACGGTAGAATTAGCTAAAAGGTTAGCTTATCAATTTACAGAGAATTGAGTCTTGGGATCATTTATATAATTCTTGAGGGAGGTCAATTGTATAAATGTTTTGAGTCTTCGCGTTATGACAGTAGTTCATTAGACTTAAAAATATAAACGATGCACATGCTTATTATTTTTATTCTTCTTCTCGCAGTGTAGAACACGATTATTTTTCATAATACTGTTACAACGAAATGGCTGGAAATAACGTAATCCCAATGCCTAGTGCCACACTTGATCGCGCGTCTTGGCTAAAAGTATTCATGGACCAGATGAATCAGTTCACACGTCTGAAAAATGATGGGTCCAACTTTGCGGACTGGGAGGCGGCACTACGGAATGCTGCCATTGCTGACGGTAAGCTCAAGTACTTAATCGAGCCAATACCGGTCAACCTGTGCCCCAATGCGAGAGTCAACGAGACACTCGCTTATAGTGATTTCGTTATGGAAGCGGGTGCGATAAAGTACGTACTCATCTTTGCAATGGAAACCAATTTGCAGAGACGCTTCATTGCCCAAAGTGCAAACAAGATTTTCACTACGCTCACTAACGAGTTCTCAAAAGCACCGAGAATCGTTACATATGAGCATACCTGTCGCTTCTTTGATGCGAAACTCTAGAAGGGCCAACCGGTTAGCCCACACATTCTTCACATGATTGAGAATGTCGAGAAGCTTGAGGCACTGAATTGTAAAATCAGTGAGAGCATTGTCATTGACCGAATGCTTCATTCTCTTCACGATGGTTTTGCCCTTTTCAGGGCGAACTATTACATGAATGACTTGAAAAAGAGTCCTCATGAGCTACACTCCCTTCTCGTACAGACCGAGAAGGATATGAAATTGAGTGGGAGCATGAAGCAGGATGTTCTCACGATTCACAACAAGGGTAAAGGTAAGGGCAAGGCTCATGGCGACCTAGCTGTAGGTAAGCCAAAGTTCAAGAATCCAGGAAACGGTAAGAGTGCGCCTGGTGAGACTAGTGGCTCACAGGGCAAGGCAAAGAGCAAGGGCGGTGACATAGAGTGCCAGCATTGTCACAAGACTGGACATTGGAGGAGGAACTATCCCGTCTACCGTGAGGACATCAAAGCAGGCCGCGTCGTTCCTGTTGGTATGTCATCTTATATTCATATGATTGAGATTAACCATGCAAGTTTGAACTTGGGTACTTGATCTTGGTTGTGGTTCTCATCTCTCGTAATCATTTGCGGGGCCTAAAGAACATCATACCTCTCGAAAAAGGTGATGTGGACTGCGTGTCGGGAATGGAGCACGAGTTGTCTTTGCTTTGTCTCGAAGGAACATATGTAATCCAACTCCCTAGTGGTTTTGAGTTATTTTTAAATAAATGTTACTATGTACCCAATTTGTCTAAGAACATTATTTCTGTTTCCGTACTTGCTAAAGACGGTTTTGCATTTTCAATAAAGGATAATAGCTGTATTTTCTCTTTCAATGAAATGATTTATGGCAAAGCAGTTTCCATGAATGGAATTTATATCTTAGACCAAACCACAGAAGTATTACACGTGAATAATAAGAAAATAAAGGTTGGTGACAAAGATCAAACCTATCTATGGCATTGTCGAATGGGACACATAAATGAGAAACGCGTGAAGAAACTCGTCGATAATGGGACTATTCCCGCATTCGATTTTTCTACATATGGCACGTGTGAATCATGTCTCATTGGCAAGATGACTCGAATTTCCTTCAAAGGTGTTGGAATGCGCGCTAGTGACCTATTAGGACTCATACATACTGATGTTTGTGGACCTATGTCAATTACCGCTAGAGATGGTTATAGATATTTTATCACTTTCACGGACGATTTGAGTAGATACGGTTATGTCTACTTAATGAA
Source organism: Silene latifolia (assembly GCF_048544455.1). Classification (NCBI taxonomy): domain Eukaryota; kingdom Viridiplantae; phylum Streptophyta; class Magnoliopsida; order Caryophyllales; family Caryophyllaceae; genus Silene; species Silene latifolia. Next base: position 175,374,523 of record NC_133538.1, read on the forward strand.
GCATAAAAGTGAGTCCTTTGAGAAATTCAAGGAAAACCGAACAGTGGTAGAACCAACTGGGTAGAAAGGTTAAAGCACTCCGTTCAGATCGGGGTGGCGAATATCTTTCAAATGAGTTTGATCAACATCTGAAAGACTGTGGAATCGTTTTGCAATTAACTCCACCTGGAACACCTCAATTGAATGGTGTGTCCGAACGGAGAAATCGAACCTTACTTGATATGGTTCGATCCATGATGAGTCACACGGTAGTGCCTGATTCATTATGGGGTTATGCGCTTTTGTCAGCTGCTCTTATACTTAACCGAAGTCCGTCTAAAGCTGTCGACAAGACTCCATATGAAATGTGGAAGGGAACGGTACCCAACTTGTCCTTTATTCGGGTTTGGGGCTGCGAGGCTTATGTCAAGTGGAGACACGAGGATAAGCTCAGCCCGCGATTGGTCAAGACATACTTTATAGGTTATCCAAAAGGAACATTTGGTCATTACTTCTATTCGCCTACCGAACATCGAGTTTTTGTTGCGGCTAGTGCGACGTTCTTAGAGAAAAAATTTCTCGAGAACAAGACGAGTAATAGAACCTTCGAGCTGTCGGAGATTCCAGAACCAACAACCGAGGAACAGATGGAGGAAGTTGTTCCTCCAACTGATGATATGGTTAATATTCCTGAGGAACCTAGGACGTCGGGTAGAATCTCTCATCCTCCGGACAGATACATTGGTATGGTCGAGGAGAATGACGTTTTACTCCTTGAGAGTAATGAACCCGTTACCTATAAAGGTGCTGTGACCTGTTCCGACTCAAAGCTATGGCTCGAAGCCATGCAATCCGAGATGGACTCCATGTATGAGAATGACGTATGAGATCTAGTTGATTTACCTAATAAGGTAAAACCTCTACAGTGCAAATGGCTTTACAAGATAAAGCATTCTGTAGACGCGCAACCAGATACCTATAAGGCACGACTTGTGGCAAAAGGTTTCACTCAAGTGCACGGATTGCATTATGATGAGATTTTTATACCTGTAGTCATGCTACGTTCCATTCGGATAATCTTAGCGATAGACGCATTTCATGATTATGAAATTTGGCAAATGTATGTGAAAACCGCCTTCTTAAACGGTTATTTGGAGGAAGTGTTGTACATGGTGCAACCCGAAGGTTTCATAGATCCTGAACATCCTAAGAAAGTATGCAAGCTTAAGTGTTCCATTTATGGACTTAAGCAAGCTTCTCGGAGTTGGAATCATAGTTTCGACCAGGTGATAAAAGAGTATGGTTTCACTCGATCGGTCGAAGAACCATGCTTATATATCAAGTCGAGTGGGAGTAAGATTGTATTCTTGATATTGTATGTCGATGATATACTCTTGATTGGGAATGACATTCCTCTCCTATCTTCGGTTAAAGAATGGTTGAAGAACCATTTCCAGATGAAAGATCTGGGTGAGGCACAGCGCATTTTGGGAATCCGTATCTACCGAGATAGATCACGACGGACGTTATCACTAAGTCAGGAGTCTTATTTGGATAAGATTCTTGAGAAGTTCAGCATGACCAACTCCAAGAAGGGAACCTTCCAATGACGATCGGGATGCGATTAAGCAAGTCTCGATCACCCACGACGCCCGAAGGGATTGAGCGCATGAGTCGTGTTCCTTATGCATCTGCAATAGGATCGATCATGTATGCCATGATATGCACACGTCCAGGCGTGGCATATGCATTGAGTATGACGAGTCGGTACCAAAAGACTCCGGTGAAACACACTTTGGATAGTCATTAAAAACATCCTCAAGTACCTACGGAGGACTAAGGATTGGGTATTGACTTATGGAGGCGATTCTAAGCTATGCGCAATCGTTCTGCAGATGCTAGCTTCCAAACGGATCGAGATGATTCAAAATCTCGATCCAGGTTCGTCTTCACTCTTAATGGTGCTGCGGTCACCGGAAGAGTTCCAAACAGTGTTGTAGCAGATTCTACCCTGAATCCGAGTACTATGCCGCTTGGAGGCGTGAAAAGGAAGCGATATTGATGCGTCAATTCTTACAAGGACTTACGGTAGTTCCTAGTTCGAATGACCCGATCACCATCTATTGTGACAATAGAGGTGCCATCTTCTAGGCTAAGGAGCCAAAGTCTAGCAACAAATCTAGACATGTACATCGGAAAGCTCACCTGATCCGTGATTATGTGGAGCAAGAGGAGATAGTGATAGACAAGATTGCGACGGATGATAACATCGCGGATCCTCTCACTAAACCGTTGAATTATGATAAGCATGTAGGGCACGTCAATTCCATGGGAATTAAACATGTTCCTGAGTTGTAGTACTTGATTATGGATTTGATACATTATCTTTTTCAAATACTATTTATAACTTCATCGTTTTATTATAATATTTAGTTTTTCATGTGGATTGTACTAACAACATTGAACGCCACAAAGTGAACTGAATTACATTATATTTGTTTTGGTCCGTAATCGCCAATGTGAGCTGATAACTCCGGCTATTATATTGTGCAGTCGATTGATGGTGGGTTCAACGAGCCATAAGTCAAACGGTTGACTGATCGATCACAGATGCGAGATTATGACGATACCTCGTAGGACAACTTTTTGTGACAACGTAATGGAGTCCTAAATGTTTAATAACATTCGGTGCCAGGTCGTGGATAGGACATCCATTGTGTTCCTAGAGTCGATTCTTTTGACTATCGATTGTCTCTTGAGATTAAGGCGCTTTTTGGTGACTTTGGTTTCTTTCTCACGGTCTCCGTAATCGAGAGCTAAGTAGATTTTTTCTGGGTCATTTTATACTGTGCTTACATCTGCAGGATTCGAGTTGAGGAAAATATCCAACCCTTATCAGGTATAGTTATTTCTCAGGGCCACTCGAGGAGTTGTAACTGAAATGCATGGCCATGCTCGAATGTTGATTCGTTTATCAGTTAAGTTACTCTCTAGTCGGGGAAACCACTCTTGATATTGATCGCTTGTAAAATACGACCTTTGTGAATACGGATTTGTAAATTGTTTTACATTGAGTGGGAGAAATTTAAGGATATGAGAATCGGTTATCGCACATACACTTGTGAGGACAAGTAGGAGCTTGTTGGAGCTTGTGTCCTCCACAAATTAGTGTGATAACATTTGTAAATCTCTTACAGGTTCACAAGGGTATACTTCGTATATTTAATCAGTTGATTAACGTTTACCGAATAACGGTTGGCTTGCTAGAAAGTTTGACGTTATTATCATACAGATGGCGGTGATCAACTGGTCCCTAAAGGTCACACCTATAGGATGTGTTTGAGAAATGTGGTTATAGAAATTTAATCACATTGATGCCCAATATGACTAAACAATTCGTCAATGTGTTGATGAGACAATTATTTAATGAAGATTAAATAATATTAGTTGAGACGAATTAACTTTCAATTCGTAAGTTGAATATAATAAGTTATATTTAATTAAATGTATGTAATGTTAGCTTGGACGAATTAATCTGTTAATTCGTAATTAAATGTAATCAGTTATATTTAATATCAACAAGATGAATGTGTCATAGTGGTAATAGTGAGGGTACACAAACCAAGAGGTCATGGGTTTGATCCTCACTAGATGACAATTTAACACATTTTATACATTTTTGGAAAGACCAAAAATAAGGAGATTACACTCCTTATTTCGGTTATATGGGCCGAATTAGGGAAGATTATATTTCCCTAATTCACTCCCATATTTCGGTCACCAGAAGAAGAAAAAGGGAGATCATTATTCTACCCTAATTCTTTTTTGGCCTAGCCTCCTCTCTCATCAGAAGAAAAACACAAAACAACTAAATTTTACAGAAAATTTTAGATCGATTCTAGCATTATCAATAGGGTATATCTCATATCGTCTTGGGTGCAACTGATAGGCGAATATTTACTTTGATATTGTTCTTAGGCCGTATTTGCTAGGACCGAAGGTTATTTCTGAATCCTATATATTGTTTATGTATTTTAATTTTATGACTAGTGATCGTTATCATTATATTCGTTATAATCCTTAATAATAAGAGAAGTATACAGATGATTTCCCACACAAAAGACGGAAGTGTAGACTTGTGATCGATAAATTAGCCTTGAGAGTGATTAGGGTGATTAGAGGAGTGAAGAACGTAGTTTAGGTTTTGATAGAATGGATAGTAACTGTTAAACGAAGTTTATATATAATCTCTAATCACCTTAATCAAACCGCAGAAATTAACCCCGTCAGACCGGATACTCGGTCGAGTACGTGGAGTACTCGGCCGAGTACCTCTTACTCGGCCGAGTATGACACTACTCGGCCCAGTGGTCCTGGACAGTAGCCTGACCAGAAAACACACGACACTCTACTCGGCCGAGTTAGCCCTATTCGGCCGAGTAACAAGGCCCAGAAAACCGTGGTTTTACATATTATCCCAAAAATGAAGAATCAAAATGCTAATTTTTAAGTTGTTTTGTTGAATTATTGACTCGAGCGAAGTATATTATGATAATTTCAAATAAATGGGTTACTCGTGTCGGGTTCGTGTCAAAAGACATCAACCCTAACCCGACCCATTTAAGTTTCCTATCGTGTCGTGTCAACCCAATTACATAAATTGGTCACAATGTCTTGACTCTAACCCGCTAACTTCGTGTTGGGTTCGTGTCGTGTTTTCGGGTCATGTCAATGATTGCCGCCGCTAATCCAACCTCTTACTCCATATATTTTTTTTCCTATCTTTTAAGTCGATTCAACTTTTAAATAATAATTTTAGATATAGTTTTTAACATTTTAACATTTTCGGTTTTATACCTGGTAGAATAGTACAAGTAGGCTCATGCATCGCACGAGCATTAAATCAAGTAAATATATATTTGAGGCTTTTTTCGAGCGACGTGGTAGTCTCCAACTTTTTAAAAACACTTGAATAAATTTTAAATTAATTACTTACAATTTTTCTATTTGAATTAGAAAATAATTACTCATTTATAATTTTTCTATTAGAATTAGAAATAAAATTTAAAATTAATTTCTTACAATTTTTATATTAGAATTAGAAAATCATTAATCAATTACAATTTTCCTATCAGAATTAGAAAATTATTTTTTAATATTAGTACACTTATTATTTTAAAATTACTTTTTCCAACTTTTCTGCTGGAATTAGAAGATTATTTCTTAATATTCGTATTTATTTATATATATGAAAACCTCGATATACCACAGAAAAAAACTTAGATATATTCATAATCACCAGTTTTATATGGATTATTCAATATTATAATTCACAACATAATATGTCTATCAGCTAGAACTTTTTTAAAACACTTAAAATAAAATTAAAAATTAACACAAAGAATAATATAGAAATAGTGTTTAATAAAAATTAACATAAGAATAATATAGAATAGAGTTTAATACTGCAATTAGCTAAATATCATATTTTAAATATTATATCTAATAACTTAATAGTAGTCTCAAGTCTTTATAATTAATCCGAGTGACTTAATTTTTTTTAGTACTAATTACTCTCGAGAATGCAAATGAATTCCATAGCAAATCTATCAAAATTAATTTACTTACAATTTTTCTATTTGAATTAGGAAATAATTACTCATTTACAATTTCTTATTAGAATTAGAAAAATAAAATTTAAAATTAATTTCTTACAATTTTTATTTTAGAATTAGGAAATCATTAATCATTTACAATTTTCCTATCAGAATTAGAAATTTTTTTTAATATTAGTACACTTATTATTTTAAAATTACTTTTTCCAACTCTTCTACTGGAATTAGAAGATTATTTCTTAATATTCGTATTTATTTATATATATGAAGACTTCGATATACTACAGAAAAAAAAACTTAGATATATTCATAAACACCAGTTTTATATGGATTATTCAATATGATAATTCACAACATAATATGTCTGTCAGTTCGAACTTTTTTAAAACACTTAAAATAAAATTAAAAATTAACACAAAGAATAATATAGAAATAGTTTTTAATAAAAATTAGCATAAGAATAATATAGAATAGAGTTTAATACTGCAATTAGCTAAACATCATATTTTAAATATTATATCTAATAACTTAATTGTAGTCTCAAGTCTTTATAATTAATCTGAGTGACTTAATTTTGTTTAGTACTAATTACTCTCGAGAATACAAATGAATTCCAAAGCGAATCTATCATTCTAGAAATTTTATTAAATGACCCGATTGCTTCCTATGACAAATTGAAATTGATCATTACATGATCCATTCATTGTGTATTTTATCATTATCAGAGCAATCATGCCTATTTTATTCCATCATAATAATTTTCTGACCCTCGGTTCAAATTTTGCTATAATTGTGTATTTGCCTATATCAATATATCATCAAAATTTGCATAAATTTCTTGTGATATTCAACCTCTACTACACATGGAGTAATATACTCCGTATTATACAACGGTTTTTCTTAGGATGTTTGCTTCAAAGGTACACAATAAGTTAGCTTAGAAAAATAAAGTTTGACATTCCTCACGTCCCATCATTTATTTATCCTTTTAATTTCTATTAGTAATATTTTACGCAAATGTAAAAAAAGATATAAAAAAATGATTGGGACAGAGATAGACCTGGCGAACGAGCCAACCGGGTCATGTTCGGGTTGGGACATTTCAGGTTTTCAAGAATTTGGTTCAAAATGGGTCGGGTCGCGCAAGTGGTGGAGTTAGGGGGCTAGCGGGGGTGATGGCGGTCAGAAATTTCAAAGCTTTAGTTCAAATAAAGTTTGACATTCCTCACATCCCATCATTTATTTATCATTTTAATTTCTATTAGTAATATTTTACTCAGATGTAAAAAAAATGTAAAAAAATGATTGGGACGGAGATAGACCTGGCAAACGAGCCAACCGGGTCAGGTTCGGGTTTGGTCAATTCAAGTTTTCAAGAATTTGGTTCAAAATGGGTTGGGTCGCGTAAGTGGTGGAGTTAGGAGGCTGGCGGGGGTGAGGGCGGTCAGAAATTTCAAAGCTTTAGTTAAAGTTTTCCAACTTTTTTCGAGTTTCCCTTAAACCATTACCCATCCCCCCCCCCCCCCTCCCCTCCCCGATATTTTTCATCCCTGCTATGGTTAATTCCTGCCTCCGCCACTGGGTCGAGTTATTTCAGGCTCGGATCATATTCGGATAGTTTATTATCACATTATTTAAGGATAGTAGTAAATTCTAACAATAAACATTTGGGTTGGGTTATTTTAAACATTTTAGAAATTTGATAATTACATTACCTAGAGTATTATTCTAAAAGTTATTATAGATATTTTGATAAATACAAGGAGTATTATTCTAATTCTGCAAAAATTTGGAGTACATAGAACTCTTTAATGTTCGGTTCGTAAGTAACATTCTACCATTGCTTTATTTATACTCATATCTTCAATGTTTATGTCATCGTACAATACTGGCCGGAAAAAGTTTATAACCCCCGTTTTTTTTTTCTCATTTTCAAAATCGAAATTAAATTATATTTAATATTTCAATAATATTCATTCGTCACCATTATATTGACCTAATAATAAAAGTTAAGTCATCTTAATTGTAATACCCGTCCTTTTAGGAACCCGTTGACTGACCTTAGATACATGTCTAGACCTTTGTTAGTCTTTCGAGTTTAGTCTTACGTCATAAGTAACCTTTTAGTTTAGAAGACTCGATCTAGCAGAGGCTACTCGATCGAGTAGCTCAGTCACTCGATCGAGTAGAGGCCACTCAATCAAGTAAGTCATATACTCGATCGAGTAACTTGAGTTCAGCGGTAGAATATATATCGCGATATCGTGAAACCCAAAATCATTTCATTTCTTTTCTCCTAAACCTAGATGTCGTCACCTCTCTATCCCTTCACCTATATTCATCCTTTTTGGAGCTTTTGAGAGTTGAGACACCATGGGAATGGGAAGCATGAGTCGGGTAGCGGTCTTGTCGCCGGAATGCTATGTATAGGTATGTTGTCATCATCATCGTCTTCCTTAGTTCAGTTATGGTTATGGTAATAGTAATAGATCGTCGTACTGTTTGTAATAGGTGGTTGTGGTGGTTGCTTGCCGTTGTGTGATTTGTATGCGGTGTGGCTGCGAATGGCTAGAGGTAGGTTTTCCTACTCAGTACTGTTAGTTGATTAGTATGTTGTTTGTAGTGTCTGATTGTATTGGTATTGTGATTGGTAGTGTGGATTGGTTATAGTTCGTAGTTGTGTGTTTGTCTATGGGTCGCGAGGTGCGTCCTCGGCTGAGTGGAGTCACTTGCGGGAGTGGCTTCACGCCCTTGATTCGCCCTCTGTGGAACCCGCCACAGGAGGGGATGTGCACATTAAGGAACTTGGGTTTTCGCTCGGGATTGATGAGCGGGGATTTGGTGGGTACGGCTGCGGTCCCCCACTGGCGGCGAGGATTACTGGTTGCAATTGGTAATATGGCAGGACTGGACCTTCGGGCAGTCAGAGGAGAGTGGGTGATTGGAGAAGGTGATGGGTGTATGTTTGTTTGTATTTAGTCCTTGTGTGTTCCTTCAGTTACTGACCTTTTGTTGTGTGGTTTGTGTTTTCTTCTTGTGTTGTATCTGTCGTGATCCATTATGTTGAGCAGTCAGTCTTGGCAGGTTGTTGTATGGATCTTAGCTGGGTGCTTGGAGGGGCGAGTCTACCACGAGTCATGGCAGAGATAGTTTCACATAGTTGATATATGTCACCAGTTGTATCTTTTCTGTGGTTGATCACTTTTAAATAAACATAATTATTCTTTCATCGACATTTGATAATTAATATTCCTCGGGCAACCGAGATGGTAACGCCCTTATCTGCTGGGGAAGGTCTTGTTAAGGCTCCTTGGTAGATGGGGGTGTTACAAAGTGGTATCAGAGCTACGATTTTTTAACCTGTAACTAATGAGCCTAATGAACGTAATGAGTCTAATAAAATGAACCTGGTGTATGTGTGTTGGGAGCCCCGTCAATTGCTTGATTTTGGGTTGGAAGGCACCCTCATTCCAAATTCCTGACCCCAAATATGCTTAAGCCAGCCACTTCGAATGGGAATATTGAGTCGGAAATTGTGTGTGTATAGATATGTGCAGTATGTAGAATAGATATAGTTGTGTTTGAGTTTGAGGAGATGTCTTGTGTGTGTGAGTGGTAGTGCCAGAACGTACAAGTGTTGTGGATAGCTGGTAGTGCATGTGTATATGATAGAAAATGGTGGATGTGTTGAAGGTTTGCTTAAGAGTATCTCATAATGAATTGTGAATCTCCATATATGTGCTTTAGTTAGTATTCATTGTCATGTGATGCTGTGGAATTAGACAGGTAAATGATTTTGTATACTCTCGTGAGTAAGTGTAGCAATGTGAATCGTGATTTGTGACTTTCAAATTGTTGTGATATGTCAAATAATAGAGCAAGAATGAATAGCAAGTAATAGTTGGTTTACCGTATGGAATGCTGAATATATTATAACCACATGTTGAACGATCAAACCTGGATATGCGTAAATAAAAGTACAATAATATTGTTGATACATATGTACATGTGGGTTGAAGTATGCCGTAGTTAGATTAATTTGTAATATGTTGGTATATGATGAAATGATATATATGTAGTGTTCGGTTGAGGTAATCGTGTTATATGTGAGTAGTATTAGTTGATAGTGATTGTATGGAAATAATCAGTGACGAGTACCAAGTGCCACTTGGGCTCGGAGCGAGATGTTATTTTATAGGAACCGTTAACCAAATTCGTAATCTCTGACCTTGTTCCTAGTCTTATTCGACCGAGTACGAGTGCCTACGCGACCGAGTAGACCTTACTTGATCTAGTAGTTAGGTTATTGGATCGAAATCGTTGGAACTGCCAGCGGAAACTCGATCAAGCAACTCCAACTCCATCGAGTAGAGGTCACTCGATCGAGTAACCGAGTCACTCGATCGAGTAAGTTGCTACAGTACCCGTATTAAGACGGGATACATATGCTTTGTTTCTTACATTCTTTTCTATTTCTTCTTCCTACTTCAACCCTAAAATCTCTTGAAAACCCCTTTTCTCTCTAATTCTTGGGTAATTAGTGGTTGAAATATTCTTGTTATTTCATTCAATTCTCTTGCAATTCATTCAAGGTAAGATTGCTACTCTCCTTCTTTGCGTTTAAACAATTAGTAGCATATAAAAGTTTTAATTTTCTGAAAATTCGATTTATACTCATGGATTTTGGTTTATAGTTGTTGTATTTTGGTAAAAATTGCTTTAATTCGTTGTTGTTGATGTTAGAAATTGCAAAATCAGATCGATTTGTGGGTATAGTTGGACCGAAATTTCTGGGGTTTGTCTTACAAACTTGATTTTATTCATCTTTTGCTTACCTAAAGGGGGAAATCGACTAAAGAGATGTTATTGGTATCATGTTTGGTGTTGATTTTGGCTAATTTCACTCAAAAATTTCGTCTTAAAATTTTGTGTTTTGAAAACTATGAAATCGTCTTTTATGAAGTATGAGAATAAGATGAATTTGGAATTTATGGTTGTCTTATAAGAGTTTACTTTAAATTGTTATTTCTCCATCCATGAGTATTCTTTGAAAAGTTCTTTTAGTTCAAGTAAGTACCCGTTTTGTGTGGCTAAAAACATGTTGAAACAGATGCCAAGAGCCGCAGTTGTGACCCGTCAGAGTAAGAGGTCAAGGGCCTCTGAGCCTGAGGTGGGAGAGGGGAGTCAGGGACCTACTGTTCCACCTGTTTATGAGTATCCTACCATTATCTTTGCTGACTTTAAGCAAAGGGATGCCTTTGTTGAGCTGACGAAGCGCCGTATGAAACCTGCTAGATGCATCGACACTACCATCCTTGATGACCTGAAGATAGAGGTAGATATGAGACATATCTTTGAGACCTTGGGTTTGACGGGGTTGTATCGTCTTAGGAAGCACTCTTACCATTTCTTGACTTTGGAGTTTATGAGCTCTTTTTCTTATGATGCGGTAGCTAAGACAGTAGAGTTCCATCTTATGAACACCGGTTTTCTCTTGTCCATGGACCAGTTTGCTTCTCACCTTGGACTTGCTTGACCTGAGAAGGGATCTCTTAGAGATATCCCGACTGAGTGTGGGGCTAGCAGTTATATGCCCTGTTTCACTAGTAAGCCTGCTCCTACTTCGAGTAACATGTTGATTAATGGTGTTTAACATGTCACTTTGAAGATCTTCCTCCGAGCGTTGACATGTTTGCTCTATGATAGAAGGGATGTGAGTAATTTAAACTCACATGATGTTATGTTGTTGGTCACCTGTCTGAACCCCACCTGAGCCCAGAGAGTCTCCTTTAGTGCCCCGGCCATCGTTTGTGCTAGCTTGGCCTTGATGACCACCTCTTCGACCCGGTACTTGAGTTTTGGTGCTATTGCCACACGGTTAGCTGAGCGGTTGACAACCTTTGAGGCCTCTTCGGCCCTCACACCTATGGTCCCAGTTGTGCCCACCTTGGATAGAGATTACTTCATCGACCAAAAATGGTTGAGGACTTTGGAGGGTGGTGGGTTAGCTTGAAGGGTGTGGGGCATGAATTAGATGAAATTCCCTGACCCAGAGCATCTCCCTGTGACTGAGCCTTTGACATCAGTGGTGGTTGCATCGGACTTCGATGACGATGAGGCTGCCCCTAACCGGCAGTACTACCAAATAGATGATGGTCTTTTAGAGGTGATGCACGAGCCGACCAAGGAGGACCAGGCTAGACCTGAGGACCATCTACCTAGAGTGGGGAGGGGTTCCAGACGATGAGAGAGAGAGAGAGAGAGAGAGAGAGAGCTGGTGAGACTCAATATGTGCAGCCCATGCCTCCACAATACCAGTACCCGAGTTACCCTTCTTCCTTTAGTCCTACGATGCAGGTGAGTGAGCTCACAGAGAGGGTATCCAACATGTTGACGCTCCGAAACCTTCATGAGATGGCATACATACAGGGCATTGGGACCAACCTAGCCCAACCAGTTTGGTGGAGAGGTGTCGGGGATGATAGTGGAGTCTTCCACTCTTATGGAGTAGATCCGGCTACATGGTGGGGAGCCTAGAAGTTATCCTTTCGGTTGTCTGGCGCCATGGCGAGTAGGAGGAGACTCAGGTACAGGAGCTACCATAGGAGAGGGCATAGCTGGAGCCGGCACGTCTGGTGGAGGAGGAGTAGATGAGGAGATGGTAAAGGATCGAGGTGATGACCTCGAGTGATGGCTTTTCTTGTTGTTGTTTAGTAGGCTCGTGACATTCGTTTTGTTTTGGTTTCTTTATACTTTGGATTTCTTGGTTTGTATCCGGCAATAAGGCCGTGCTTTGTCGAATTGTTGGACTTGTGGTGTAGGTGAATGATGTCGGGGTGAAACCCTGAAGCTTGATTATGATTTCTTCATTCGGTGTTGACGTTGGGGTTTGATCTGACCAGTGGATACTTGATCGAGTGCCCCTCACTCGATCGAGTGCCCGCCGGATTTGGCCTAGGCAGTATACTGACCTCAGGGTACTCGATCGAGTGCGCCTTACTGAATCAAGTAGCCTACTCCGGACTCGATCGAGTGCCCTAAACTCGATCGAGTAGCCCCTGTGAACCTTATACCCATTCTTTCGATCTTGGGGGAGAAGCTATATACTCATATTTTATACCGTGTTTAATAATTTATGCTTTTTTATATTTTGTATTGTATTCGATGTGTTATCAAGGTGGTTACGTTAATTTCATGGGATGGCATGTTTTGCGCTAATCGACCGTCTTTCTAAACGATGATTAAATTGTGAACGATAATCTCGAACTTGATATATGTCGCGTATTCATGTTCCAAAACAAGTAAGCAATTTTCATATACATTAGTTTAATGCCGCTGCGTTTCCTGAATTCGTTTATCGTTTGTTTTCCGAAACATATGCACATGTATACACATGGTCTACGTAATGTCAATAACGTGTTATGACAATGGTTGGTTTCAAAGTATGTTAAAATGGGTTCGTCATTTCAAGATTGTGTGGAGTTATGTAATACTCCGTATTTATGAGTCTTTGGGTACTCTATCGAGTAGGCCTTACTTTGTCGAGTAAGGGTAAGTTGCGTTTTAGAATAGTTTCTGACCTGTTGGGTACTCGATCGAGTAGCTGGGGTACTCGATCGAGTAAGGGGGTACTCGATCGAGTACCTTGGGTACTCGATCGAGTGTCCTGGTTTCTGGGAAGTTTTCTCGGGTTTTGTTAATTATGCGATTAAGGTATTTAAACATAGTCGTCATTGTTTTAAATCACTTTTACAAAACCTAAAACCCCGTTTAAGAGAGAAAGCGACCACTTCATCTTCCTAATCGCATTCTCAAAGAATTCCGGAGTTCGACGGTCGGTTCTTGTCGTTTTTCATGTCGTTGGATTCCTTGCGTCGAGGGTAAGCTTTTAATATAGTTTTTATAATGTTTTGTTAAGATTGGTTAAACCCTAATTTAGGAATTGGGGGTTTTGGTGTGTAGTTTGTGATGTGTAGTCTTTATGTGCTGTATGATAGGAGGAGAATTCGTAGAGGAGCCGTTTTGATACAAATTGTAGATACCGTCTGCGTGTTGTGCTTTCCAGGTAGGATTTCCTACTCAGTATTAGTCCCATAATGGGATATTGGTGATGTGCTGTAGTTAGTTGTTTGATATGATGATTGTGATTGTGATTGTGATTGTGGTTGTGTTGTTGATGGTTCTCGAGATGCGTTCTCGGCTGAGTGGGGTCACTTGCGGGAGTGATCTCACGCCCTAGTTTCGCCCTTCGTTGAACCCGCCACGGAAGGGGATGTGCACATTAATGGGACAGGGTTATCGCTCGTACGATGAGCGGGGCTTAGGTGGGAACGGCTGCGGTCCCCCATCGGCGGTGGTCCAAAGGGACGGTCGGGATTGTGACGATGGGAGTTGGTGGTGTGTGTGTGTGTGTGTGTGTGAGTTAAATTGTCTGCTTATCTTATTGTTGATATATGTATTGAATTGTGTGATTAGTACCGACCCCCGTTTAAATGTTTTAAAAACGTGGTGATCCATTCGGGGTGGTGAGCGATTATTGAGCGAGTGTGTGATATGACGCGTATGGGATAGCCGGATGAGTCATCACGTGGCAGTTAGAAGTCTTCCGCTGTGTCAGACGAAGTCTAGTAGCTTTGATAGTTTTAGCTGTAGACCGTATGAGAACCTTGTAATTCCTTTTATTAGTTTTGGTTTGAACATGTAATCACTTAATCTATAATTACTTTAAAAGTACGTTTCTTTATTGTCTTATGATATTCGGTACCTCGACAACCGAGATGGTAGTATCCTTATACCTGAGTGGTCCCGGTAAGGCACTTGGAGTATGGGGGTGTTACAAATGGTATCAGAGCGACGATTTTGGAACCTGTAACTAATGAACATAATGAACATAGGGAGTCTAATAAAATGAACCTGGTGTATGTGTAATGGGAGCCCCGGCTGATGCTAGGTTTTGGGTGAGTAGGCGCCCTCACTTCAAAATCTTGGCCCCATGATACTTAAGCCAATCACATGGTATGGGAACGTGGAGTCCGTGTGTATATGTGCGACATGTATGTTAATTGTCTTTGTATATGGTTTGTTGAAAGCATGTTGCATGATAGTTGGCTTACATGTTGGTTGGAATCGTTGGAAAAGTATATGAGAATGATGAATGATATGGTAGAAAAAGAAAGTAGTTCGTATATGATGATGTGTGATGAAGTGGATTTGAAATGTTGTTGTATTAGCAACATGGGAATAGGATTTGTAGTGTATGGGTGTGGTTTGTGTTATGAAAAGTTATGAAAATTTAAAACATGCGGGTAATAGAAAGTTGAATGTTATATGAGCATGATAGATGGTAATGTTTGGCTTTTGGTAAGTAGTAACATGAAGAATAGAGGTTCAATGATATGTGTTTTATATAACGAATTGGATGAAAAGCATGATGGTTGTTTATAACGTGGCACTTGATAACACGAAGTAGATTATTTTGTTAATTGTTTGAGGAGTCGCGCAGATTTGAATGCGTAGTTGTAATCATAATGTTGAAATAATAATGAATGCATAGTACGTTGGGGTATGTGAGATAACATGCGGGTAGTATTCACGAGTCTGCATGACTCGATCGAGTGGGTTTGATTCGATCGAGTGGGTACTTGTCGTTATTTTGACCAGAATCGTGTTTTTGGGCACTCGATCGAGTACCTCGGGCACTCGATCGAGTATGGGGTCACTCGATCGAGTAGCCGGCTACTCGGTCGAGTAAGTCGAGATCGAAGGTCTGTTTGGGTTAAGAGTCGGGGCACTCGATCGAGCATGTTGGGCACTCGATCGAGTAGCCTCAACTCGATCGAGTAGGTCCTGGTACTCGATCGAGTGGGGTATGTGCAGGTCATATGCGTATTTCGGGTCATATGTTTGTCTTTTGACATTCGTTGCATATTATGTTTAATTCAAAGGTGTTGTATTCTTCTTTATGCATTGTTTTACGTATGTGTTGGTCCCGGCGTAAGTTACCCAAGCTTATGATGTAAAGAGTGGCACTATGATGAGTATGAGTCCGGTGGAGAGGACATGAGTTATATGTGATTATGATAGATGGTGGAAAAAGAAAAGGAAGATTGGTATAGTTTATTGAGGCATGGCGCACGTTTTGCGAGACGGGATGAGTGATATGATTGTGTGTTGAGTAATGTAAAAATAAGTGAATATAGACAAGGGATGATGTGAGTATAATGAACGTGAGAATGAAAAGATTGAAAGTAAGAATGTGGATAGTGGCAGCTTGAGATGTGTAAAGAGTTAAGGAGGGAATGGTTAGGAGTCATGTGGGTTATGGATTTATGTAGTGAAAGTTCGTTTAAAGGGGTTGAGAAGAGTAATATATAGTGAACTTTGTGGAGACATGTCGCGAGGTGTATTTATAGACAGTGAGTGAGTTTGGGAGGTTTGGTTTATTAAAAGATGAAACTACTGTGTGATTTCCTTGGGTAATTAACGGTATTAAATGAATTCTGATTTCTAGAGATGTAAAAAGGGGATGCAATTGTTTGAACATTAAACGTTGGTTCTATGGATAGATTAGTGGCAAGTATGAGTGATAGCATAATAAGAGGAGATCCATGGGAAGAAAGAGTGAGATGATGTCGGTAGAAAATAATGGAACTAAGTTTTGGAGCAACGAAGGGGTGACCGCATTTCTAAAGAGTTAGCTAGAAGGAATAAGGAGTTGAACTATTAATTGGTATTATTGAGTGTAAAGAGAAAAGAAGGATAAAAGTAAGGTGAGGAAAATGTTCACCGGAGCTATGTGATATAAAGATGAGAAATCATCGAAATATGTGATGGTATCACGAGGATGTTAGCTAAAGGTTATATAGGAGTCTCAGGGCAACATGATTGGTAATGAGTTTCGAGGAATTAAGGGAGTAAGAAGTTGGTGGAGCATTGGCACGATACGAGATATTTGGTGGAGAGTTGGATGACAATACAAATAAGTTAGCTTTGGGATTAATGTTGAGGTAATTTTGTGGATGGGTTTGATGTTCGTTATTTGCAATATTAACCAAAAATAGGAGAAAAACCATGTTATTTTGATATGAGTGTAAGAGATTTGATATACGAGCAGTGGTGGCATTGTGGTGTTATCACTAATGGCTAAGAGTGATGGAATATTAGAAAGGTAGCAATTCTAAAGAGGTTGATTTGGTAGGGACCCGATTGTTGTGTATGATTGTGAGAGGGCATAAGATGTGGTTAGATGAGGCGGACGCTATTAGTTGAATAGTGAAGGTATGGTTATATTTGGCGGGAAGTGATGGTTGTGCGAATGGGGAATATGTTATGAGGGGCATATGAGTTAAACTCGGGCAAAGTAACCTTTTTTGAGTGGTAACTTACGTGGTCGGGATTGACTAGTTGGTTGTGATTACGGGTCTATGATATGTGTAAATGTTTGTGTGAGGTTCCGACCTCACAAGAAGTGGTATGGTGTGATAATTATAAAGTTGTTTTATGAATGTTCGGTAATATATATATGTTGGACACGGTAATTTAATTTAATGATATCCAAAAAGGTAATAATTTAATTGATTTGACATGGCTAGTTATAATTTTATGTGTATTGATAACACATGTGTATTCCGTGAAATGGTAGAGATGATGTTCATGAGATGCTTATCTGTTTATCCATATAATATGTTGCGTGGTGATTTAATAAGGTGGATTTAAGTAAGTTTTTCTTGTCTGAGAAGTTATCTTTGAGTCGTATTTATGGGAATTGTATGCGATTGTGATGTCTATCGGTGTGGTTGCGGCGCCTCGGGTGGTGATCCGGGCACGATATTTAGTGTTGTGATGCGGGTATTTTCGCACTACGGTGTGGCTGTTGGTGGCGGTGTTGTGATGCCGTCACCGGTTGTGGTGGAGTAGGCGGGATGATTATGATACGAGTTTTCGAAAGTACATACCAGTTATACATAGATTGTTGTTTTGTTTGATGTTGCTCTCTGCGAGTGTCAGTTTGTCTGATAGACAGTTGTCTTGCTTATTCATGTTTTCTTTACCAAGTTAAGTTGGGAATGAGGTAGAGTATGATGTGAAATAGAGTTGTATATGTTTCGTTGTTGTCATGGGATAGTGATAATCTGTTGATGGGACACGGTTGTGAGAGGTTGTTACGGTAATTTTGATCTTGTTTGCAGATGAGACATCGGTAGACATGATAATGGGAAAGGATTCGTGGAACATGTGTTGTAATGAGCTGAAAGCGGCAGGTAGTTCATAATCTTTTATTGAGACAGTGAGTGTAGGGTGTTGGGGAAATTAGTGTCATGTTAAGTTGTGTATGAATTTTGCGGTAATGAAAGAAAGAACTTGAGGATCTAGTGTGCGTGTACGTAACGAGTGCGGATCGTGAGTTATGCTTCTGGGAGATAAGTGCCTTACATAGAGAGGTATGTTGTTTGGCAGTAATAATGAAGAGTGGGTATGGTGATTTGCTACGAGTTTATAGTATAGGTTAGGTCTTGTTGCTTAGAATGAGTTGAGGAATGGGAAATGTTTATGTATGGGAGCCTTGGATATAAGAATGGTGAGTGTTTGGTTTATAGACGGTTGTCTTTGACATGTGGTGGTACAGAGGGTAATGAGATATAGATATGGTTTGGTATTAGTGAGTTACGAGGACGTAACGTTTGTCTTAAGAGGAGTAGGATGCGATAAAACAGATTTTGATGGTTGTACATATGGTAATATATTCGGAAGTTGAGTCTTGATGTAGAATAAAAGATCGATTCGTGTTGTGGGTGATTTTATTAAAGGTCATGATCGTGCTTGTAGTAGCGTGATGTTTAGGAGTGTGAGAATATTTCGCTAGTGTTGTGATTGGATGATGAGGTTACGAGTGTGAGTAAACTTCGAGGACGAAGTTCCTTTTAAGGGTGGTAGAATGTAACATCCCGTTTGATGTCTATGAGTGTCTTGGTATTGGATTTGATAGTTGATGATATTATGGGGCTAGGAGCATTAGAGGATGGTAGTTGGTTATGTATGGAGTTGGTATCGTGAGAGATATATATGTGGTAGATACGGTATAGTGAGTCATGTTGTGGAAGTAAACATAGTTGGTGGAGTGGGTGTTAAGAGTTCATGTTCTATGTTCGGTCGAGTTCTTGAGTCCTTAGCTAAGTTGTTGTGTCTTGGTCGAGTCAGCATGGTTGTTTTTTTATGTATGGGTTGAACTTCGGGGACGAAGTTCTTTTTAAGGAGGGAAGACTGTAATACTCCGTATTTATGAGTCTTTGGGTACTCTATCGAGTAGGCCTTACTCTGTTGAGTAAGGGTAAGTTGCGTTTTAGAATAGTTTCTGACCTGTTGGGTACTCGATCGAGTAGCTGGGGTACTCGATCGAGTAAGGGGGTACTCGATCGAGTACCTTGGGTACTCGATCGAGTGTCCGGT
The DNA here is from genome assembly GCF_048544455.1 of Silene latifolia. Lineage (NCBI taxonomy): Eukaryota > Viridiplantae > Streptophyta > Magnoliopsida > Caryophyllales > Caryophyllaceae > Silene > Silene latifolia. The sequence goes on from NC_133538.1 coordinate 175,393,563, forward strand.
TTTACGGGGAAGTTTTCTCGGGTTTTGTTAATTATGCGATTAAGGTATTTAAACATAGTTGTCATTGTTTTAAATCACTTTTACAAAACCTAAAACCCTGTTTAAGAGAGAAAGCAGCCACTTCATCTTCCTAATCGCATTCTCGGAATTCCGGAGTTCGACGGTCGGTTCTTGTCGTTTTTCGTGTCGTTGGATTCCTTGCGTCGAGGGTAAGCTTTTAATATAGTTTTTATAATGTTTTGTTAAGATTGGTTAAACCCTAATTTAGGAATTGGGGTTTTGGTGTGTAGTTTGTGATGTGTAGTCTTTATGTGTTTGTATGATAGGAGGAGAATTCGTAGAGGAGCCGTTTTGATACAAATTTGTAGATACCGTCTGCGTGTTGTGCTTTCCGGGTAGGATTTCCTACTCGATTAGTCCCATAATGGGATATTGGTGATGTCTTTGTAGTTAGTTGTTTGATATGATGATTGTGATTGTGATTGTGATTGTGGTTGTGTTGTTGATGGTTCTCGAGATGCGTTCTCGGCTGAGTGGGGTCACTTGCGGGAGTGATCTCACGCCCTAGTTTCGCCCTTCGTTGAACCCGCCACGGAAGGGGATGTGCACATTAATGGGACGGGGTTATCGCTCGTACGATGAGCGGGGCTTAGGTGGGAACAGGCGTCCCCCATCGGGCGGGTCGGTCCAAGTGGACGGCCCAGGATTGTGACGATGGGAGTTGGTGGTGTGTGTGTGTGTGTGTGTGATTCAGGTTGTTTCTGTTTATCTTATTGTTGATATATGTATTGAATTGTGTGATTAGTACTGACCCGTTTAAATGTTTTAAAAACTGTGGTGATCCATTCGGGGTGGTGAGCGATTATTGAGCGGTGTGATATGACGCGTATGGGATAGCCGGGATGAGTCATCACGTGGCGCTTAGAAGTCTTCCGCGTGTCGAGGCGAAGTCTAGTAGCTTTGATAGTTTTAGCTGTAGACCGTATGAGAACCTTGTAATTCCTTTTATTAGTTTTGGTTTGAACATGTAATCACTTAATCTATAATTACTTTAAAAGTACGTTTCTTTATTGTCTTATGATATTCAGTACCTCGGGCAACCGAGATGGTAGTATCCTTATACCTGAGTGGTCCTGGTAAGGCACTTGGAGTATGGGGGTGTTACAAGTTATCTGTTCGTATAATATTTGCAGCTCGTCCTGAAGGTGAACTTCAGGGACGAAGTTCCTTTTAAGAGGGGAAGAGTAACGTCGCTCGAAGAAAAAATGACAATTATGACAAAAAAAATATCACATTTTGAGTATTTCATTGGTAAAATTCACCGTATTGTTGTACTCCATTTTGGGTTGTTTAACCATTTTGTTTGCTTAAAATTTAAACTTAAGTTAGCTATGTGAAGGTAATGCACATGTATGTTAAGTGATTTGTTAAGTAATTGAATTGTTACATTGTTGAGTAATATAAATGATTTAAAAGAGTAATATAGGTGTTGTGGAAATAATTTAAAATGAATGTTAATTTGTTTATTGTATATGTGGCTGATAATTTATTGTACTTGGGTGATTAGTAAGTAATTGTTGTTGGTGAGTAATTGTTAGATGAGTAAATGAAATTGTTGTTCCAGATGAGTACGATATAAATGGTGTATGGAATCGTGCAATGTTACAATTTGATAAGTAAGGTAGAAGTAGCGGTTGTGTTAGTGTGTTCTCGCGTATAATGCATGTTTGATGACTCGATAGGAGGTCGTAGTGGTTGGTGTGTTGCTAAGGTAAATGATGATGATGGGTGGTGGGCGTACATGGATGGGTGGCATAGGGGAATGAGTGTGTTTGTCCTTGTCGGGCTGAGTGATTGTCAGCTGCTTTAGTTCACATTGCACTTTGTGTCGTGACGGATGATGAGTTGAACTTCGGGGACGAAGTTCTTTTTAGGAGGGGAAGACTGTAATACCCGTCCTTTTAGGAACTCGTTGACCGTCTTTAACTGACCTTAGACGCATGTCTAGACCTTTGTTAGTCTTTCGAGTTTAGTCTTACGTCATAAGTAACCCTTTTAGTTTAGAAGGCTCGATCTAGCGGAGTCTACTCGATCGAGTAGCTCAGTCACTCGATAGAGTAGAGGCCACTCGATCGAGTAAGTCATATACTCGATCGAGTAACTTGAGTTCAGCGGAAAAATATATATCGCGATATCGTGAAACCCAAAATCATTTCATTTCTTTTCTCCTAAACCTAGATGTCGTCACCTCTCTATCCCTTCACCTATATTCATTCTTTTTGGAGCTTTTGAGAGTTGAGACACCATGGGGATGGGAAGCATGAGTCGGGTAGCGGTCTTATCGCCGGAATGCTATGCATAGGTATGTTGTCATCATCATCATCGTCTTCCTTAGTTCAGTTATAGTTATAGTAGTAGTAATAGATCGTTGTACTGTTTGTAATAGATGGTTGTGGTGGTTGCTTGCCGTTGTGTGGATTGTATGCGGTGTGGCTACGAATGGCTAGAGGTAGGTTTTCCTACTTAGTACTGTTAGTTGATTAGTATGTTGTTTGTAGTGTCTGATTGTATTGGTATTGTGATTGGTAGTGTGGATTGGTTGTAGTTGGTAGTAGTGTGTTTGTCTGTGATTCGCGAGGCGCGTCCTCGGCTGAGTGGAGTCACTTGCAGGAGTGGCTTCACGCCCTTGATTCACACTCTGTGGAACTCGCCACATGAAGGGATGTGCACATTAAGGAACTTGGGTTTTCGCTCGGGATTGATGAGCGGGGATTTGGTGGGTACGGCTGCGATCCCCCACTGACGGCGAGGATTACTGGTTGCAATTGGTAATCTGGCAGGACTGGACCTTCGGGCAGTCAGAGGAGTGTGGGTGATTGGAGAAGGTGATGGGTGTATGTTTGTTTGTATTTAGTCCTTGTGTGTTCCTTCAGTTACTGACCTTGTGTGGTGTGGTTTGTGTTTTCTTCTTGTGTTGTGTCTGCCGTGATCCATTATGGTGAGCAGTCAGTCTTGGTTGTTGTATGGTTCTTAGTTGGGTGCTTGGAGGGGCGAGTCTACCACGAGTCATGGCGGAGATAGTTTCACGTAGTTGATATATGTCACCCGTTGTATCTTTTCTTTTGGTTGATCACTTGTAAATAAACATAATTGTTCTTTTATCGACATTTGATAATTACTATTGTTGGGGCTGGTGTCCTTTACAGTTAGTGCAAGGACTTATAAATCTCTAAAAGGATCAAAGGGTATACTTTTATATTATAATCAGTTGGTCCACGTTTATCAATAACGGTTGGCTTGCTAGATAAGTTTGACGTTATTGTCATACAGATGGCGGTGATCAACTGGTCCCTAAAAGTCACACCTATAGGATACGTTTGAGAGATGTGACGGTATGAAAATACAGTCATGTTGATGCCAGAAAATTGACTAAGCAGTTAGTCCGAGTTATTTGACTAGTAATTAGTCAAAATGCGATGTTGAGATATTTTATTTAATACGGATTAAATAAAATGGGCTAAGGCGAATTAAACAGTTAATTCGTAAATTGAATATAAACAAATTATATTTAATTAATGTATATTGAATTAATTATACAATATTGTCTTTGTCGGACATGTATTAATATTTCAACTAATCCGTGTTATTAGTCGATATATTAATAACCGATAACCGATGACGATTTATAATAAAACCGCGTCATATACATTTAGCATTTTACGAGCCAGACCACGAGTTAAAATTAAAAGGAAGTGGAAGCCCACTTCCCATAGAGGCTCACGGTTTTGGCCGAATGAAGCAAACAAAAGAGAGCTCTCTCTCTTTTGTAACCTAATGATTTTTCATTTGCAAAATATTAGGGTTTTGGAGGCACTTTTCCTCTGAAATTTCTAGATCTCACATCGTAAAATTCACAACAATTCTCTCAATATTGCAAGGCAATTAGAGAATACATTTCTATCACAAGGGCATAGTCTCAGACGGTCTTGGGTGCAACGATTAGGAGGAAATCTCTGTTGATTTCTGTTCTTAGGCCGCATCTCAAAGGACCCGAGGTTATTTCTAATGCTTTATCGTTTCTTTGTTGTTTTTCGTTTATGACCATAAATCACATATTAAATTTATGTTATAGTCCTATAATTTAAGGGTTTTATACGGATATTACCCTACAAGTGGTATCAGAGCGAGGCCACATAAATTTTTCTATGTGATTTTCATCAAACGAATTGAATCGATAAATTTTTGTTGCATAAAAACCACACGGCTGAAATTTTTTTTGATGCACGGCTAAAAATTTTTTTTTGATGCACGGCTGTATTTTTCTTGGAAACCGTGTCTTGATTTTACACGGCTGTTTTTCTTGAATTCCGTGCCATGTCTATTTTGTTGTTGTTTTTGTAAACCGTGCTAATCAGACGATGTTTTGTCTTCCTTTTGTTCTTTGCATATTGTAATTTTAATCGATAATTATTGCAATATGTTAAAGTAGTATCAATTGTAGTTTCAATTCTATACGGATTAGATTAAATTGCAATTGGTTTTAACAAATCAATCTTGTTTTTTTTTGCTTGTTGAGGCTCTCGTTTTTTTTTTTTTGTGTACCGCTGGGATTTTTTTTTTGTTTTTTTTGCCTTTTGAGCTCTCGGCAATCAGCTCTAAAATAAAAAAAATAAAAATAATAAAAAAATTTTGGTACTGTTCACGGCCAGACGTGAAGAAAAAAAAGGGTTTTATTTTTTTTGGCCTTAACATGTGCATAATACGGATTTTATGCATTCGCTTGATAGTGAAACGGTTCACTCACGTACCATTTAGTTACTTTAAAACGATTTAAAGTAACGGATTATCACGGATTAAAATTAACTTGACTAAAGCGGTTTTGTCACATAATATTAATCATTAAAGGTGGTTTGGATAAATTTAACATAATTACGGAATTATGTCACGAATGAATTTGTTTTTAGTTGATGCATTTCATTTATCGTTATTTTGAATGTTTTGAATGCTTACATTACGTATTTATTTATTTTACAAACGGTTGTAACTTAGTGTGGGCTTAGTAGAACGTGTTACCGTAATGATGGAACACGGTCTTGGTTGTATTTTGAGATCTCGTATCTCCATTTTGTTTTTCTTTATTACAGTTTTTATTTAGAATGTAAATAGGTTTATATTTTGTAAATTTTAATTGTAATTTTGAGAAGACTAAAGATGGAGATCGGATGCTCACTCCCACTGCATGGACATAGATGGAACATCAAGACAAGCTTCTCGGGTCCAACGGTGGATTCCAAAGTTGTATTATGTTCTTTTTACTAGGATAGGCCACACTAGGAATTTTTATTTACGTTTTGCATTTTTATTTATTTTATCGTAACGATAGATTGCATCATATTCCGCCTAAAAACCAAACCACCTAATATTTGCATGAAAACTGACTCATATAGAGGTCACGCGTTAGTTTTCTATGACATTCTTATGTCACACGATCATTTTTAAGCCATCACCTAAGTTAATTCATTCACGTAATGCTAGTTATTCGTTCACTTAAAATGAATTAAAACTAAGTTGATGGGATCTTCCTCGTATAACCAAAAATTGAGAATAGTCTTTATAGGTCAAACTCCAATGAATCCCTTCTTCGTCGGTAGGCATAATATGACCCCTTCTACGTCGGGTAAGTTGGAACTGATTGACCTATTTTATCTCAACACTATGGTCACTCGTACGATCCTGTGATTATGGTGGACTATAGATAGGATTTACAGAAATCTATCGACCAGGAGTTCTTACGGAAGAACTAGCTAAACAGTTGGCTTATCAATTTACGGAAATTGAGTCTTGGGATCACTTGTATCATTCTTGAGGGAGATCAATTATGCAAGTGCTATGAGTCTACACGATTAAAATGAATTTTAAATAGACTTAAATCACCTCGATGAGTTGCTTATTTCGTTTTTGTTTTCCTTTCTTTTTCAGTGTAGATCACGAACTTTTAAACTGCTAATAACAATATGGCTGGTCCTACTAACGACCCAATGCCAAGTGCCACATTGGACCGTGAGTCCTGGCTTCGGATCTTCATGAATCAGATGAATCAGTCTACTCGACTGAAGAATGATGGATCAAACTTCGCGGACTGGGAGGCGGCATTACGGAATCTTGCCGCGCTGGCGACGGAAGCTCAAATATCTAATAGAGCCCATCCCGCCAAACCCAGGTCCCACGGCTAGAGCTAACGAGATCGCCAAGTTTAACGATTTCTGTATGGAAGCGGGTGCGGTAAAGAACGTACTCATTTTTGCAATGGAACCCAATTTGCAGAAACGCTTCATAGCCCAAGGTGCAAACAAGATTTTCACCACGCTCACTAAGGAATTATCGAAAGCACCGAGAATCGTGACCTATGAGCATACCACTCGCTTCTTTGATGCGAGACTCCAGAAGGGCCAACCGGTTAGCTCACACATTCTCAGCATGATTGAGAATGTCGAGAGACTGGAGGCGCTTGATTGTAAAATCAGCGAGAACATTGTGATTGACCGCATGCTTCATTCACTCCACGATGGTTTTGCGCTCTTTAGAGCCAATTACTATATGAATGATTTGAAGAAAAGTCCGCATGAACTCGCACTCCTTTCGTACGACCGAGAAGGACATGAAGTTCAGTGGGAGCATGAAACAAGATGTTCTCGTTGTGACAAACAAGGGCAAGGGTAAGGGCAAAGCTCAAGCGGAGACCTAGCGAGGCAAACCGAAGTTCAAGAAGTCGTGGTCGGGTAAGAGTGGGCCTGGTGAGGCAAGTAACTCATCAGGCACGACAAAGAGCAAAATCGATAACATGGAATGCCATCATTGCCACAAGACTGGGCATTGGAGGCGTACATGTCCTGTTTACCATGAGGACATAAAAGCAGGTCGCGTTAAACCTGTTGGTATGTCTTCATCCTTTTCTACTTTTATTCATATGATTGAGATTAACCACGCAAGTTACGGAACTTGGGTACTAGATACTGGTTGTGGTTCTCATCTGTGTAATCATGTGCAGGGGCTCCGGAACATCGAACCCCTCGTAAAGGGTGAGGTGGACCTGCGTATCGGGAATGGAGCACGATTGGCTGTCGTCTCGAGGGGAACATACGTGATCCAGCTTCCTAGCGGATTTGAGTTTTTTTTATATAACTGCTATTATGTACCCAGTCTTTCTAAAACATTATTTCAGTTTCTGCACTTGACAAACTTGGTTTTTCATTTGTAATAGAGAATAATAATTGCATTTTCTCATTACACGATATGATTTTTGGCAAGGCAGTCTCCATGAATGGAATTTATGTTTTAGATCAGACCACCGAAATATTACACGTAATGAATAATAAGTTAAAGGTTGGTGACAAAGATCAAATGTATCTATGGTACTGCCGTATGGGACACATTAATGAGAAACGCGTAAAAACAGCTCATAAAGAATGGAGCTATCTCGGCCTTTGATTTTCAATCATTTGGCACGTGTGAATCATGTCTCATCGGTATGATGACTCGAATTTCCTTCAAAGGTGTTGGAATGCGCGCTGCTGACCTATTAGGACTCATACATACGGATGTGTGTGGGCCTATGTCAATCACCGCACGAGAAGGCTATAGGTATTTCATCACTTTCACGGACGATTTAAGTAGATATGGCTATGTCTACTTAATGAAGCACAAAAGTGAATCCTTTGAGAAATTCAAGGAATACCGAAATCGATTCTAACCCTCTTTGGAAGAAAGATTAAAACACTGCGCTCAGACCGTGGTGGCGAGTATCTTTCTCACGAGTTTGATCAACACCTTAAGGACTGTGGGATTGCCATACAGTTAACTCCACCTGGAACACCTCAGTCGAATGGTGTGTCCAAACGGAGAAATCGAACACTACTTGATATGGTTCGATCCATGATGAGTCACACCGTGTTGCCTGACTCATTATGGGGTTATGCTCTTCTGTCACCGCTCTAATACTTAACCGAAGTCCGTCTAAAGTCATTGACAAGACTCCATATGAACTATGGAAGGGAACGGTCCCTGACTTGTCCTTTATACGGGTTTGGGGCTGCGAGGCTTATGTCAAGTGGAGACACGAGGATAAGCTCGGCCCGCGATCGGTCAAGACATACTTTATAGGTTATCCTAAAGGAACACTTGGTCATTACTTTTATTCGCCAACCGAACAACGTGTTTTTGTTGCGGCTAGTGCGACATTCATAGAGAAGGAATTTCTCGAGAATGCAAAGAGTGATAGAACCTTCGAGCTGTCGGAGGTTCCAGAACCAAATACCGAGCAACCATTGGAGGAACCAATTCCTTCAATCCCGGCTGCGGTGAATATTCCTGAGGAACCTAGGAGGTCGGGAAGAGTCTCTATTCCTCCGGACAAATACAATGGTATGGTCGAGGAACATGACATAGATGACATTCTACTCTTAACGAGTAGTGAACCCGCAACCTATAAAGGTGCCATGACTAGTTCCGACTCAAAGCTTTGGCTTGAGGCTATGAAATCCGAGGTGGACTCCATTTATGGACTTAAGAAAGCTTCTAGGAGTTGGAATCATCGTTTCGACCAAGTGATAAAAGACAATGGATTTACTCGATCAGTCGAGGAACCATGTCTATATATCAAGTCAAGTGGGAGAAAGATTGTCTTCCTAATATTGTGTGTCGATGACATACTCCTGATTGGGAATGACATACCTCTCTTAACTTCGGTAAAAGTATGGTTGAAGAACCATTTCCAGATGAAAGATCTGGGTGAGGCACAAAGAATTTTGGGCATCCGTATCTATCGAGATAGATCACGTCGGATGTTATCTCTCAGTCAGGAGTCTTACATAGACAAGATCCTAGAGAGACTCAGCATGACTAACTCCAAAAGGGGTTTCTTCCTATGGCTCCAGGGGTGCATTTGAGCAAGTCTCAGGCACCAGAGACACCGGAAGAGAAAGAGCGCATGACACGGATTCCTTATGCCTCAGCTATAGGATCAATCATGTATGCCATGATATGCACACGTCCCGACGTGGCATATGCATTGAGTATGACAAGTCGATTCCAACAGCATCCAGGTGTATCATATTGGATGGCTGTCAAGAACATTCTTAAGTACCTACGGAGGACTAAAGATTGGGCATTGACTTATGGATCGAGATGACTCGAAATCTGAGTCTGGATTCGTTTTTACTCTTAATGGCGCTACGATCACCGGAAGAGTTCCAAACAAAGTGTTACAGCAGATTCTACGACTGAGTCCGAGTACTATGTCGCGTCTAGACATGTATAACGGAAAGCTCATCTAATCCGAGATTACGTGGAGCAAAAGGAAGTAGTGATAGAAAAGATTGCTACACATGATAATATAGCAGATCCTCTCGCTAAACCATTACGACAAGATAAGCATGAAGGGCATGTTAATTCCATGGGAATTAAACGTGTCCCTGAGTTGTAGTACTCTTTTATGGATTAGATTCATTTTCTTGTGTACTCTATACGACATCATCGTTTTGATATTTATATATTTTGTTTTTCATGTGGAATTGTACGACAATTTTGAACACCACAAAGTGAACTGAACAAACATTATAATTTTAGTCCTTAACTGCCCACGTGAGCTGATAACTCAAGGTAATTATTTTGTGACGTTGGTTGATGGTGGGTTCAACGAGCCATAAGTCAAACGTTTGACTGACCAATCACAGAGGCGGGTTATACGGATATCTCGTAGGACACAATTGTGACATCGACGTGGAGTCCTAAATGTTTTATAACATTCGGTGCCAGGTCATGGATAGGACCTCCATGGTGATCCTAAGAGTCGATTCTTTTGACTATCGACTGTCTCTTGAGACTAAGGCAGATTTTGGGTGACTTTGGTTTCTTTCTCACGGTCATCCGTAACGTGGGGCCAAGTAGATTTTTTCTGGTCATTTCATGCGTGCTTAGATCGGAAGGAGTCGAGTTGAAGGAAATATTCAGCCTTTATCGTACTCGATATTTCTCGGGGCCACTCGAGGAGTCAGAATCGAAATGCATGGCCATGCTTGAATACGAATCGTTTTATCGGTTGAGTTACTCTCTAGTCGGGAAACCACTCTAGATACGGTCGATTGTAAAATACGACCTTTGCGGATCCGGATCTGCAAATTGTTTTACATTGAGTGGGAGAAATTTTAAATGAATATGAGAATCGGTTATCGCACATACACTTGTACGAGACAAGTGGGAGTTTTTGAGCCGTGTCCTCCGATTAGTGCGGATAACGTCATTGCACATACACTTGTACAGACAAGTGGGAGCTTGTTGGGGCTGGTGTCCTTTACAGTTAGTGCAAGGACTTATAAATCTCTAAAAGGATCAAAGGGTATACTTTTGTATTATAATCAGTTGGTCCACGTTTATCAATAACGGTTGGCTTGCTAGATAAGTTTGACGTTATTGTCATACAGATGGCGGTGATCAACTGGTCCCTAAAAGTCACACCTATAGGATACGTTTGAGAGATGTGACGGTATGAAAATACATCATGTTGATGCGAAAAAATTGACTAAGCAGTTAGTCCGAGTTATTTGACTAGTAATTAGTCAAAATGCGATATTGAGATATTTTATTTAATACGGATTAAATAAAATGGGCTAAGGCGAATTAAACAGTTAATTCGTAAATTGAATATAAACAAATTATATTTAATTAATGTATATTGAATTAATTATACAATATTGTCTTTGTCGGACATGTATTAATATTTCAACTAATCCGTGTTATTAGTCGATATATTAATAACCGATAACCGATGACGATTTATAATAAAACCGCGTCATATACATTTAGCATTTTACGAGCCAGACCACGAGTTAAAATTAAAAGGAAGTGGAAGCCCACTTCCCATAGAGGCTCACGGTTTTGGCCGAATGAAGCAAACAAAAGAGAGCTCTCTCTCTTTTGTAACCTAATGATTTTTCATTTGCAAAATATTAGGGTTTTGGAGGCACTTTTCCTCTGAAATTTCTAGATCTCACATCGTAAAATTCACAACAATTCTCTCAATATTGCAAGGCAATTAGAGAATACATTTCTAGCACAAGGGCATAGTCTCAGACGGTCTTGGGTGCAACGATTAGGAGGAAATCTCTGTTGATTTCTGTTCTTAGGCCGCATCTCAAAGGACCCGAGGTTATTTCTAATGCTTTATCCTTTCTTTGTTGTTTTTCGTTTATGACCCGAGATGGTAACGCCCTTATCTGCTGGGGAAGGTCTTGTTAAGGCTCCTTGTAGATGGGGGTGTTAATTAATAATTATTTTATTACTAAATATTACTCAGTTTGAAAGTTGTATATCATGAATTATTTTAATCATGATAGTAATTTAAAGTATTAATATTTATATATTTTTTAATTATTATTTAACATTTCACTTATATTAAAGTATACATTAAGCTTATATAGTTATAGTTAGATTCAACCAAATTTATTTTTGACCCACCGGGTCGCTCGATAAGGTTGGGTCTTTACCCAGATTGACGGGCTACTTTGAGTTCGGATCAATCGAGTCACGAGTCAATATTTACGTGCTTGGAAAATGGGCTGGGTTAGGTCAAGTCAAAATTTGACCGATCTTATAGTGACTCAGTGAATTATCAATGTTATTAATAAATCGTAAGTTTGAAAATATTGGTGGATTTTAATTAGTAGGAAGTAGAAAAAGAAATTATTGAGTAGAAAGTAAAACAAGAAATAAATAAATTTTAACACTCTCATAAAGTTCTCGAAATATAGGGATTATTGAAAACAAGTTTATGTCACTAAAACGATTAATAAATAGATAAAAAAACAATTGAAAGGAGTCCTAGCACATAAAACATATTTGGCGAAAGATAGGTGTCGCTAATGGAAATAGAAAAATTTCCAACTCTAAAATCAAATTCACACAAATATAACGTAGCGATACTTAATATATATATATATATATATATATATATATATATAAAAGAAAACATATCCAATCGAAAAATTCAGTTCAACCAATATTATTTAATAGTAAGATTTGCACAAATAAAACACAATATACTATGTATCGTATCGGTTATATAGTTTAGGAAAATAATAACGTAGGCCATATCATATATCTCATACTAGTTCATGTTCGATTCTTCTACGAAATAAAAACATGAAATAAGCCAAAAGAACGTAAATAGATAGAGAAGATAATATGCTTTTGATGGGATCTCTCAAAATAATCATATAGTATGAAAATAGATAAATAGAAGATAAATATAGGTTAATCATCATCTTTAACATCTTTTCACATACCCCACATTAATATGTATAATTATTATTTTCTTACCTATTCCTATGCAAAAACCAAATGAGTTATTTACCTCAAGTTGTATTGCCTTTTTATTACTGTGAATTGATTTCTTCTAATTTAACAAAATTTCATTAGGTTTCAATTCAAATTGGGCCTTCATGACCACTTGGATGGATTTTTCTCTCCCCATTTGTTGATAAATGTTTTCTTAATTACATTTCTTTATATGTTAACATGCGTTTATGTGTTCAAATTGTAAAGCAAGTTGGATTTTTTTATTCGGTTTGATCAATAATAAAAACATCTTAAAAATATTATCAAACGACATTTTTAAGAAAATTTTAACATAAATACTTTCAAGTTTACACTACCTTTTCATAAATATTTCAAGTTTAACAACCCACGTGATTGCCCAAAAAGAAGGTCAATCTCAATGGCAAGTAGTACACTCAAAAGGGGTAAAAAGCGGTACACTTGAAAGTCCATCGGTTAACCATTGCTCTAATTGATCTCGGGCAATCCAACTAATACACACAAAAAGAGTAGTAGCACAAAAAGAGGCGGCTACATTCATTTTGTGCCATGGGAATCATGAGGGGCCTAAGGGCCTAATAGGCTGAGTTAATAGGTGTTTCAGGACAGGTCTTAAGAGTGTTGGCAACAGATCAACAAGAGCAATGAAAATGAATAGAAGAAAGTCATTACGGGTCCAAGGGGTTTAACATTGAGTTGACCAAAACCACCAAATGACTAAGGAGAAAAGATCAGAGTAAATCAATACATTAATAATAATAGAGAAGAGAGGTTAAAAAACAAGGGATCTAAGAAGCTTAAGGATGTGTTGCATCTATAATAGTCGTTTATCATACTTTAGATACAAAGATCAAAAGAGAGAGGACATGTACATGTTATATGTAACACATGCAATATTAAACGAATTAAAACACAAATGCATTGTCATTTTTTGTTTTATTTTATGAATTAAACCTCTCTAAACTTCTATCTAAGGGAAAAATATGTTATCTAATAAATCTCGATTAGTTTAGAAATAACTACTATCTAAGTAATAAATTATTGTTAATCAGATATGGTTAGCATTAATATTGATCTGCAGTCTCATTTATATAATAAAGGTTAAAACGTCCTTGCGCATTTTACATTTAGTCAATTATTTTAGAATACGTGCAACACACGGGCGTCACACTAGTGAGGTAATAATTCAGAGTTTTCTCAGTTAATCGTTAGTATGGATTAATATGAGAAAGGGAGATATAGTATGGATTATTCCTATGAAATAATCCAATAGAAAAGGTATTTGATAATGTTGGAGTCCCCTTATTTTTGACTTGTTGATGTAGACTATGTTGCTTTAGTTTATGGTTTTGCTAGAAATAAGTGCGCATTTGACGAAATAAGTCAAATGTCATTTATATAAGATCAAAAATGTTTGATATCTTCTCTTAATGGTCCTGCTGAGTTCGTATCTTTGGTGATGTATGTGTTCTCTTTTGCATTTTCTTATTGCAAACTCTATATAAAATGAGAAGAGAACCACCCTTTAAGGCACCTTAAATTTGATTTTTCGCGCCTTTGATTGCAAGAACCTGATACTGTCGTTTGTGTACCAAAAATAAACTTAAATATACTAACGGAAGCTAGTGATAAGTAGGGTCGATTCTCCATAGGGAGGCAAGATATCTGTCTAAAGGTCCGTCTATTTGAGTCACAATATGGGGGTTTTAATTTAGTTTTCTAAGCTACAAAAGATTTAAGGGAAGTGAAATAAACAAGAGCAATAAAAGCGAGAAAATTCGGTATAAGTGATCAGATAAAGAGAGTATGCCAAGATTTCGGTTCACAATGGTAGTCTATCGACTCAGTTGCAAATAGCCTAGACAATCTACTGTGAGGAGGATAAGGAAAAGGTCCTTCCGGTCCACTTTCTATCCTATATTTCCACTAACTTAACTTTCGTCCTTATTAGGGTAGTCTACTGTTCATAGCAGGTCTATTTATTCCAATCTTCCGATCCAGGAGTAAAGTTAACCAGATTAATGTAATTTAGAGCGTGCACTCAACTAAATTGATGTTACAATTAAATTGTTGTGGGGACAGATTCTCACATATAAATTATCTAGCATATTCGCTACATCGTCACAATCCTACCATGGATCCCCTATTCCTAACATAAAAAGAATTAGCTACTCATGTCATTAAGAGTGTCAACAATAATAATAATAAGTGTACTAATGAAAGACATAATGAAATAATAACAAACAAGCATAAATAAAGCTAGGGCAAGAATAATAAAGGGACAACAAGGATTAAAGCAAACAAGTATTAAGATTAAGAGGAGTAGAAGAATGATTACAATCGATACGAATCCGGCGTAGAGAACAATCCAAAAGCAAAGGAAAAGGTTGAGAGATTAAGTAGTAAAGTAATTAAGAGATTCAGAAGTTTAAGCAGTAGAAAGTATATGAAAGATGATTAATAACCTAATTACGACTTCCTTATATAGGGAAGCATAATACTTAACAAAATAAAACATCACGGGCTTAGAAAACCCGCATAAGCTAATAAACCTCTCGATCGAGTAGATTCAGACCACTCGATCGAGGTCTTCTCCAGCATTTCCTCTCGATCGAGCAGATAAAGCTCTCGATTGAGCAACTCTCATAATCGCCAATTCGATCGAGCAGCTAGAATCACTCGATCGAACCCTTGTGTCAGCCAAACCACTCGATCGACCAAAAAATCTTCTCGATCGAGTGCTTTTCCTCCAAATCAGCCTCTAACTCGTCATTGATAGCTCCCTTGACCTTCCTTCACGCACTCCAATGTACATCTCTTGCTCCAATATTCCCGTCTCCTCATAATGCATGCTAAATAGGACGAAAAGGGCGCGGTTTCACCACTTTCAAGTTCATTTCTGTAAATTAGACAAAGCAAACCAAAGTAGCCAATTCGGGGCATTTTGCAATACATAACGATACAAAAAAAAGCATAGAAATGCGTGCAATAAAAAACTAAAAAGACTATATAAATTGCACGTATCAGAACCCTTGCTTAATTCATTGGAGTATCATTAATCATCATCATCATCCTATTTATTAAATGAACAACCACATAGCTCACGTGTCAGCTTGTGGTTGAAAGTGCATTTTTTTTATTTATCTAAGAAATGGCCCCACCCACGTTCCCTGAGCATATTTCATTTTTTTCATTTACACAGACATATAACTCATGTAAATTGCTAATACTATTATATTCCCCATTTATTTATAACATAAGTATGCTATACAGAATAAAAATAACAAAATAAACTACTGAAAAAAAAATCCAATTATATCATAATACAATTAATGATAACAATAAATATACACAAATTATCCATAATTCCATAGCAGTATACTACGATCGAAAAAATAGACCTAACACAAAACAAAAAATGACAAAAAAGAAAAAATTGACAAAAAGCTTATGAGTGAACATTCACATAATAATTTTTGAAAATAAGTTTCAAAATAATTAAAAATGTTAAATTTTTATGAAATGAAAAAAAAAAAGAATAAAAATAAAAATAGGAAAATATGGGATTATCGTCTTTAATAGCCACGAATCGTCCGCAACAAGATAGAATCGAATGAGGGAGATTTGAAAATAAAAATATACTCACAAAACATATTAAATCTGGAGAATATTTATTTATAATAAGAACACGCTAAAAATATAACAAAAAATAGCTGATAATTCGGGCGAAAAGTTTTAATAATGAAGTAAGTATAAAAATGGAGTAAAAAAGATGTATAATATGGATTTAAGATGATCATGATCATCATGATGAATGAGATGGAAGAATATTCATTCTTTGATAAATGTTGGCAAAGGTGACAATGAGAAATTGAAAAGGTTTGGTAGAGAAGGCGAAGGGCGGCTGAGTGAATTGATGACTGAATGTTTTTTTTTTTTTGTTAGTTATAAATTGGGGTTAAATAGGGTATGTAATGGGTAAAGGGCTGGTAAATTTGGCCCAAACACCGATTGTTACTAGCCCATTGTTCAAGGGAAATGTTTAAGTGGCGTATTTGCTTAATTAGTCTGTGATCATACGATGTAAACACTAGCTAGACTATTATGGTCACATTTGACCATAAAATAGTCTCAAAACCCCACCTTATTGTTTCGGACTAAAATGACCCATTAGAAACAAGAATTGTGTTAGCTTATAGTTTACTCCATAATTTATTACTCCGTAGAATTTATATGTTTTACCTATGAGCATACAATTATTGCCTTAGATTGGGTGATATGTGCCATAGTAGAATATATAAGTAATGTTATATGAGTAACGGGTCGAGCTACGATCAATGTACAAGTCAAGGTGAGTTTTTGCTGCCATATTTAATACCATTTTTTAAAATAGATAATAATCTAAATTCAATATTAATAATTAATCATATTATGGTTGAAATATTATTTTTAATATTAAAACAATTATTAAATTTTTTTTTTTAAATAATTATATTAATATTAAATGATACAAAAGTGCTACGGAATATAAACACAATTTTTAATTGTATTGTAATTAAAGTATTATATTACTAATTATTTAAATTAGATTATATAACTATTAAAGTACACGTCTAAACTAAACCAATACTCACATCTACTACGAACTATGGAGCATAAGCTTTCTGATAGAGGCGACAATCATTGACACGACCCGAAAACATGACACGAACCCGACACGAAGTTAGCAGGTTAGGGTCAAGACGTTACAACCCATTTAAGTAATTGGGTTGACTAGACACGACACGAAACTTAAATGGGTCGGGTTATGGTTGATGTCTTTTGACACGAACCCGACACGAATAACTCATTTATTTAAAATTGTCATAATATAGTTGGCTTGGGTAAATAATTCAACAAAACAATTTAAAAATAAGCATTTTCATTCATCATTTTTGGGACACTATGGTTATATAGCGTAGTTTGTTGTATTAGTTTATTGGGTTAAACGAGTTAAGTGGGTTAAAAATGAACTACTTAAAGATAAATGGGTTAAATAGGTCGGATTGGGTTATAGAAAAATTAAATGAGTCTGGTTAAGGTTGAGACAAATGACCCGTTTATGTAATTGAGTCGGGTTAGGGTTGGGGTAGTGGTGAGCCGTTTAATATTGACATGGACACGAACACGAACACGACACGACCCGATTTGTTTGTCAGGTCTACTTTCTGCAGATTACAAAGTATATGCTTCCTAATTGAATATGGATGAGGTAAGGTATATTCGGACAAAATATATATGAGCTATTATATTGGGCTAACACCGTAGAACGGGCCAAGTATCCGATCAGATAGGCTGGACAATGCAATTCGGTTACACATGTCATGGTTAGGGTTAGAATTGGAATCACATCAGAATTAGTTTATAGGGTCTTTAATTTTATCATTTTTTAAATCGAAATAACATAATTTTATACATATTTAATATTAGTTATTTTAATCATATTAGTTATTTTTTGGTACTTATATAATAGCACTTCTACAAATTTTAATTTATTTTAATAATTTTTTTCTTACTAAATATTATAAAAGCTATATATAATTCTATTTTTTAATGATGTTTGTCATTTAATGTAATAATATTAATCATGTTTTTTAAAAGTTACAAATAAAGTCTAAAAACTTAAATTTAATTTGCAACTAAACTTAAATCATATTTATTTTAACCTTTTTATAATTACAATGTCTTTAATAACAAACTCGTGCAATTTACACGAGTTTAAAACTAGTTAATTATTAATTAAATATATGAAAGCAAAAGCCAGTAAATCAACAGAAGCTGACGTGTCAAGTCCTTATGACTCCACCGTATAGCATACGTGTATATGGTATACATACATATACGGTGTAAAAACAGAATAAACTCCATTCGATTGATAGGTGTAATTAATAATAAAATAAAAATTAATAACTACCCACTATCTAACACCATCATAATCATAATTCATAACCCATTAACCTCCCACAATTTTGTATTTACTACGGAGTAAAATCCACAAGAGAATGATGGAGCATCTTAAATTTTCTCCATGGTTTTATCCCTTCTCTAAACTCTCCCAAATTTGTTTCTGCTTGCACAGTAGTTATCGTCATCGTTGTTGGTTGCTTGACCGCTGAACAAATTGTCAATTTTGCTTGATCGCTGTACCGATTTGTTTCAAAGGATCGACCGCCCATTCGTCGAAGACAACTGGGTAGATTGATCGATCTTTTCATAGTTGAATAGATAGATCCCTTTCGTTAATTTTATTGTCTAATAATTGGTAAAGTTACACTTCTCATCTCATCTTCCGCTCTAGGTTTTTTATGCTTTTTTTAAATTTCTTTGTTACCATTTGTGAATTTTACTTTGTTACAAACTCATATTTTAATCATATTTTACTTACTTCCATTGTCTCATAGGAGTATTTATTTAAGTAATAGGGTCTGTTGCTGAAATTGTTTACTCTCCGTTATCGGTCTCAATCATTGTTTACTTTTCTTTCTTTAATAATAGATGAATTTCAATCCAAGTTGAACAAATGAATGAGAATGAGAATGAGTCGGTGAGACTAATTAACAAGTTGAAGGGTAACTGTAATTCGCAAAGGCAATGCATCACTAAATTGCTATGCTGATTTAGTCACTTGAATCATTAGAGGAATTTTTTTTTTCCTCCTCTTCGAATGGAAAAGCATCACAGGGCCTGGATGAAACTTTAACAAAAGCATATGTACATTTGTTTTTAATTCTGTCTTTGCTAAAATTAGTTGTATCTCATAGTCTTGAAGTTTTCATAAACAATGAAGAATTATCACACCGATAATACAATTCCTGAAACTTTTAGTCATTACATTTTGTTTCTTCTTACAATAAGTTTATATTTTCTTGGACTTTGCTGAGAAGAGTCGAGACAATTCCAATCCTAAACCGCTTGGATTGATAATTTTCTTATTTCGGGCTGACATTTTCCCCTGGCATTGTTTTGGATTGGGTTTCTATTATAGGGTTTTGTATGATAGTGATTATAGGTGAAATCTATATACCCTTAAATTAGCTGATTATGAAATTAAAAAGAAGGTTTTTGATTGATTTTTAATCCACAAAATGCAGTTTGAATGAACTCAAATCCATACGATGAGTTCTGAGTAGAAGTGCGGGACGGTTTGATGATGCGGTGGATTATTGTTCATATAAAAGAATGGTTTCAGATTTGTGCGTTCGTATAGTTAAGGGATTATTGTTCATGTATGGCTTTAGATCAATGATTAAGGGATTATTGCTCATGTATGGGTTTAATTTTCTTATTTAATTGTATTACTAATCATTTTTAATCTATTGCAGCTGGCGAATCAGGGGTTTATTGAATATGGAAGCACGAACCGTCTTAGGTAAGTTCCGGGCCATATATTATCTTGCTACAGTTTCAGATCATTTCATTTATCATCTCCTAAAATTTAACTTCGGGAGACTTATGTTATACTCTTGTTACTAAGAAAAATAAGAAGAATGATATACTTAAACCCCAGGTATCATTTTCCAT
Organism: Silene latifolia; assembly: GCF_048544455.1. Taxonomy (NCBI): domain Eukaryota; kingdom Viridiplantae; phylum Streptophyta; class Magnoliopsida; order Caryophyllales; family Caryophyllaceae; genus Silene; species Silene latifolia. The sequence continues at coordinate 175,413,492 of NC_133538.1, forward strand.
TAGTTTGCTAAGTTTGTATTTATTTCTTAACCGATTCTTAAAAAGGTTTGATCTTTACTGGGTTTTAGCTATATACTATTGATATGTAAATTTATGGAATTTTTTTGGTAGCAGATTACAATATCAAAGGACAACAAATTGAGAAAATCCCAGCTAAGCAAGTTGAGGAGATTGTAGGTAGCTGATTTTGTTTTACCTTTTAGTTTCGAGTGGTAAATCTTTCGAGAGACCGTCTCATGTTACGATAATGGGAGTCATAGTCTATGACTGTATGCCACCTGAGAAGCTACTCCCTCCGTCCCAATCATTTGTTTCATTTTTTTTATTCGTCATGAGGGGTATATTAATTAAATGTAAGCTAATGATTGAGACGGATTGAGTAACATAAAGTAAAAGGAAAAACATGGAATAAAAAGTTAAGTAAGCTTATAGTGAAACCGTCTCATATAAGAATTAGTGATTGGTGTGAACCATCATGAGTTGTTATTTGGGTTTGAATTTTTGGTGGGTTTGTGCAGGAATAGCTGGAAAGGAAAAACTTTTGGCGAGAAGCGTATAGGTATATTCATCCATTGAGAAAGGGTGGCACTTAGGGGGCTATGTCTTTACACTTGGGTAATAAACTTACGAATACACGATAAGTTTGCTTAAAGTAGTGTGCATATTTTGAGTCACTTTCGTTCTAATGGCTTTTTACAATATCTACTATGGCTAGAATTTTATGAGAATTAAGATAGATGGTGGGTGTCTGTATTGTGTATGATTTAGTTTCTTGACTGTAATTTGCAAAGGTAATGTCTTACTACAGTGTTATGCTATGCTCATCTAATCACCTGAACATTAGGGGAGATTTTGTCTCATCTTTCAATGAAAAAGCAGAAGAGGGCCTTAATGAAACTTTGATAAAAGAATATGTACATTTATTTTTAATTTTGTCTTTGCTAAAGTTAGTCGTATCTCATACTTTTAGTGTTTTCATAAACATTGAGATTTCCGTCTTCTGAAGTTTTTAGGCATTACAGTTTGTTTCCTCTTAGAATTAGTTTATGTTTTCTAGGAACTTGCTGATAAGAGCCGAGTCAATTCCAAACCTAAACCGTGCATAAAAAAATGGTGTTCAAACATCCTCACATTCTTACTATTGAATCCTACTTGAAGAATTTGAGAATTTCACAATGCTTTTGTGTAATAGAAGTGTAGAACGGAAGTATAAGGAGCTTACTATACTATTCCTATTAAGGTAATTCTATCATTCTCTCCCTTATTCATATTCTTGGTGAATTATACCATTCTGCGAAGTGAAAGAAATTCTGAACACTGTTGAATGTGTAATAGTGTCTTTTGCTGCTAATTATGAATGACACGGGTCGTTTGTTGTGTCACTGTGATGATGTTGGTATATAATTGAGTTTTTGATATAAATGTCTGATGGTTTAACCTAATTAAAGCTTTGTGAAAAATTGAACCAGCTATCTTAAAAGTGAAAAGTGTTGAATATTAGAAAACTCGCGTCAATAGAATGGCCATTGTGTCATCAGTGAGTCTTCGACTCCCGTCTTAACTACTACAATTGATATATGGCAATGACAATTATTTGTATTTTGGTTTGTTTTATTTACATGGTCCAAGTATTTGCATTGACGTCTTTGCTAATAATAGTGTGTGATTTTAACCGGCTTTGTTGTTATGGGTTTATCTCCCTTTTAGCTCTCTTTCAAGGTTCTTAGTCTCGACCCGAAAAGCTACCCCTATTTGCTTTTGTGGAGTCTATTACGAGTTAAATTTTGATAATTATTTTATTTATTTAATTTGTTGTGCTGACTCGAATGGGAAGTTGCAAGTAAAAACAATCACAATTAGTCTTGCTGAAGACGGGTCGGAACAAGTGACGGATAATGTCACTCACAAAACGGATAGGGAGGACAAGGTGGGGGCACCCCCATGTGCTTCCCTCTCTCCTCTATTTGGGTCATTTGTGAGGGAAAATGGTATCCGTCACTCCAAAGTGACGGATACGTGCCGTCACAAATGAGATTTTGTGAAACAATCAAATAAATGGTTGTTGAGAGATTAAATCAAACTGTTGATTATATCCTTGCCTTTTATATATAGAGAGAGACAGTTCATTAATTTGAAATTCGTGTGCCTGAAAAAATTTACCCCATTTTTTTAGATGTTTGTATTTAACTTTCAGGTGTGATGCCCTTAAGGGCGACATCCGTTAGAATGATAGAGTTAGTTGAGTGTCGTTCTTGCTACTACACATACTACTGCAAGAGGTGCCGAGACTGCCGACAAGACCCCTCCAAAACAGTGGGATGATTATTATCATATACTCCGTACCCTGTATGTGTAATGAAGTGTACTCTCGTAGCAATTTAACTGAAGTCCAGATGTTTTGTCTTACACAGTTACACCTATATGATGTATGAGGAAAAAAATTGCAGTTCTAATTTCATTCATTTTTAAGCTGTCATTTTACCTAAAGTACATGTTCAATCAAGTCTATTGTGGTAATAACGCAAGGGTTCTGTGTTGATTGAGTGAGTACTACAATTACAATCATATTTAAGTTTCAATTGGTCTCCCTTGTGACGGGTTACCATTTGTGACGGATATTTTGTGAGATAAAATGGTAACAAAATGGGTTAGTGGAGAAAGGGGACCACGTGAATAGTGATGCAGAGAGAGAAAAAGTGGGTACTTTATGAGGTAAAATGGTATCCGTCTCTTGTTTGTGACGGATAGGTGCCGTCACAAACAAGAATTTGTGTTTAAGTTTAGATTCGGTTAGTAGAGGACTAGAGGTGTAGAAGTCCGGTTTACATGAATTGTACTCCAAAAAATTTCTGTAACACTAACAAATGTTATCATGAATCATGAAATTAGATTGAAGGTAGGTGTTTCAAGACGTTTTAGTAATGATTTTAAGGATATTGATTAGTTGGGTGGATTGTATATTGTCACAACACTAGTTTTAAACCCGTGCAAATTGCACGGGTATGCTGTTTTAAATGTAGTTGTAATAAAAAAAAGTTCAAATATTTAAGATTTTGTTATTATACCTCTTTTTATTATAGAAGAGTTCAAATGTGGTCATTAAACATTGTTATTATCAAAACTATAAAATATATGATTTAAGTTTAAACAATATTTTATTTATTTATAATGATATTAATTTAAAATACAATATGTAATAATAAACAAATGTCTCACATGCCACATTTAAAAGTAAATACGTATAAAATTTTAATAGGTTATATTGACTTGGTAAATAAATTTAAGAATGCTAAATTTTAGTATAATCTTAAGATCACTACAAGTCTATTTTAAGACCTGTGTATATAGTGGCGTGTTTCTTTCAAACGTTTTAATTTGGTTCTTGGAAATCCAATATACTCATTTTGAGACTCGTGAAAATTATTTTTGTTAGTAAAAAATAGGTCATATATGTTATCGTATAATTATTTTTTTAGTCTTAAGAATAATAAAATGAAAAATATGAGAATCTAAATATTGAGTTTTAAAAATAAAGATCTGAATATTGGGTTAGTATGTGGGTTGACCCATGTACTCCACGTACACCTAGAGCTGTTTGCAGGCTGGCCCGGCCCACACTGAGCCTGACCCGCCCTACCGGGCCAACAAACACACAGTTTGCTGGCCTACTTTGCTATCCCGCCCAACCACCTCCCCAAGTCGGGCCGGACCCGGGCTCCCCATACACAGCCCACACCACCCAGCCCCCCTAGTCCGCATGGCCCGCTCCTATTTTGCCCCATTTTCCCAATCGGGCCGGTTCAGGGCCATCACCCCCAACTTGGCCTGCCCAAACGCGCACACCTCCAACCCGTATTGTGGGCTCGGGCTCCCTCCCCGCCAGCCCGACCCGATCCGCACCGACCCGGCTCGATGTCCACCTCTACGTACACCTTTCAAAAGATGAGTGATCCCAATAACAGGTTAAAACCCGCACGAAAAAAACCCACCGAAACCCGTTCTTTTCAACCCGATTTAAAATCCGGCGCACACAAACTCCGTATTTAGAAACGTGAAACAAACCCGACCCATACAAACTGTGTATTTTTGAAATGTGAAGCAAACCCAACCCCTATTTTACCTGAGCCCAAAATAACTGAATCCGTAATCCACCCAACGCGACCCGTTTGGCATCCTACTTTACTCCACGTGAATGGTTAATATACTCATATAACTTGTTTATACTTCCTCCATTCAACTCCACTCTACCACTTTGTTTTTTCACATTTGACAACGCGTATTTTACACGGTAAATATCGTTAGCTACGTATTTGCAAAAATTATAAAAGTTAGATATTTTAATGTATTCGTAAAGACGAATCAAATAAGATCCCACGTGACTATATTTTCACTTTATGTATTGAGAGAAAATTGCAATTAAATATTCATTTGTGAATAGTGAACAAAACTAAAGTTGTAGAGTGGAGTTGAATGGAGGAAGTAAAAGTTTGCCCACATGAATAAATAAGTGCTCTCAAATGGAACTATGTATTTTCTCCGTTCAACTCCACTCTACCACTTTGCTTTTTCACGTTTGTCAACGCATGTTTTACGTGCTAAATATCGTTAGCTACGTATTTGCAAAAATTATAAAAGTTAGATATTTTTAATGTACTCGTAAAGACGAATCAAACAAGATCTCACATGAATATATTTTCACTTACGTATCGAGAGAAAATCAAAATTGAATACACAATTGTGAATAGTGTACAAAAGTGAAATAGGTAGAGTGGAGTTGAATGGAGGAAGTATCTAATACCTTGCTTTACAATTCGGTCCATAACACTAAGACTCCGTTTGACAGTACACTTCAGGTACCTGATTTGCCTCGAGTAGCTTTTTTTGTCAAAAAAATCAGGTACCTTATTTTTTTAGAGTGTTTGGCAACTGCCTTTTTTTACCTAAAAAGGTACCTGAAATGAAATGCTACCTCATGTAGCATTTGAGAAATCAGGTACCTGATTCTTTTTTTTGTTTACCGATTTTACCCTTGTTTTTTAATGTTGTCAACTAAAATCTCATTCAATACCTTCTCCCAAATAACACAAACAACCATTAAATAAAATTCTTAAATACACTTCACCAGAAAAAATCGATTTTTTTTTATGTGTATGAGTTTAATAGAGAACTAATTTTGTATTCATAGAATACATTTTTTGATGATATATTGTTTGAATTTTTTTTCTTTTACCTAATCGTGATATATTAGTTATTATTCTCGTTCTCTTTGAAATATGTTGGAGACTTGCACAAATACGAAAAAACTACATTATGACTTTATTACTAACAACGTCAATGATAATAACACAAGAATAATAGCAAAAACATAAACGATAACAATAATAACCATGCCCTTTTACGTCATTTGATCAAATATCGCCTTTCATTTTCACTTTAGTTTCCAAACACTTTTAATAAAAATCAGCTATCTTATCACTCCTAATTTTCAAATTCCTTATCGGGTTTTGGTCTTTTTCGGGTTTTAGGTGACTTTTCGGGTTTGTTAATTTTCGCCAAACATAGCCTAATACTCATAGCAAGTGTAACAATATACAACTTGGCGCCCTAAAATAGCCAATATACTCGCCCCTCCCTCGCTACACTGTCTACACCCCATAAGTCTATATTCCTTCTAATACACATACTCTCAGTTACTCACCTCCCTCTCGCTTTGTTTCACTTCCGGCGCTCTAGTTAAAACATATCAAGCCCTAAATAGTAAATACCCCTGTCTCTCCCTCAAGCCTCAATCTTACATTCTCATCTACATGTCTCTCATCATTTTCATAGAAGGCTTGTTCTTTTATCTTCAGAGATCTATATCATCAAACCACTTGCGGGTTCGTGTTTAAATGTGACAATTTCTGACTTTTTCAATTGATATTGTTTATATACACATTTTGCATTAACATCATTTTTCAATTATTTTTATTTTGCCATTTTTTTCAGGTTAATAATTTTATCAATTTTTTTAATTTTTTTTTTTCATTTTATGCAATTTTAAGTTTTTAACATGTTTTAAATTATTTTGAACTTCTTTATTTGGGCGTTTACTCATAATACTTGAATTATGTAGATCTAGTGACTGATTTATATGAGGTAATCCATGATTTTTTTTTTTCAAAAATTATATTTTGCATCTTTTTTTTTGTTTTAAATTCATTTCCCTGTTTTTTTCGTTGTTTAAAAATTATTTGTTTAAGTCTGTAAATTTCTCATTTTTTCTACATTAGTTTCAAATCTGGAATATTTACATTAATTTACGATAATTAAACTTTTACGTCGTCTTTTATTCCTAAAACCTTGGCAAATTAGTTTTATTGATTTTTTGGGTATTAAAGCAGATTTCGTAGCATTGATTTTATATCATAGTCAAGTTTAATATAGATTAGTTATAATTATAATTATTTCAATCATATACTCCCTCCGTATTACACCAAAGGTAACGTAGGGAAAAATGGAGTATTTAAGAAAAGGTGGAAAAAGTAAGGGTAAAGAGGGAAAAAATAGGTGGGGTATGTAATTGTGGGTTTAATTGTGGGTTGGTTGGTGGGGTATGTAATGGCATTTTGTGTAAATATCAAATGGATATAAGGATAACTTTGTAATGTTGTGGGCCAAATAAGGAATGTTACCTTTGGTGTGGTACGTTCGTTTATAGTAAGTGTTACCTTTGGTATGGTACGGAGGGAGTATTATTTAATATAATACACTAATTTATCAAAATGTTGTATTTAGAAGATATAGTAATACACTAATCTTGTATGAAAATGATGATGGAGAACATGGTGGGGCCTATAATAAAAAAGAATAAAAAATTATATTTTCAATTACAGGCTGACACATCAATTCTATGGTGTTTGTTTAATAAATCGGATTAGTATAACAAACCTAGGCTCTCGCACTATTAAGGCTACTATTTTAACGTGAAGTCATGAGAAATACCCCATTTGTCCTAATTATTTGTTTGTTTTTTTTAATTCTTTTTTAACATCATTTTAATCAAAGGCAAACAAATTATTGGAACAGAGGAAATAGTTCATATGGCTCGAATCACACTTGCCCATTTATATTTAAGAAACTTTATAATCAAGATTGAATGGAGATGTTTTCAGTGACAATATGTTTTACGATGACAACCCACAATAGTTATGCATCTCATTATTTTAAGATTCATATAGCTACCTATTTGTGCAAAATAGTCCTTATACATCTAATTATTTGAATATTCATATAACTACCTTTTTTTTTAAATAGTGTCTATACAATTTCTATTATTTTGCTAAATATAATGTAATACATAAAAACATATTATACCTGTGCAAATGCACGGGTTACACACTAGTTATTGTTTAAGAAACATAATGACCCAAACCAACTTTCTTTAATTCTCGACTTTATTTATTTTTCTTACAAGGCGTGAGTTCATAAGAAAAATATTATAATTTCATAATTTGCAGGGAATATTAAACAAAAAATGTCACAAACCCATTAAATACACTAGTATCATAGTCTGATTGATATACATGAGTATATGTCTAAATGTGTTTTATAGCCGTGTAAAATAATGAATACGCACCATTATATTTCTTGTTTAAGATCATCTGAACTTAAACATCTCTTACACCCGATTAAAATGGATCGAAGTGGAAATAAAAGGAGGTCGTGAAAGGTTTTAAATTGAATACAAGTATCTTGTAAGTTGTAAGAAGCAATTTTTAGGGTAGAGTACAAGGTTTAGCCATGATTTCTGTATTACCTAAAGAGTACGTAATTTCCAAGGGAGGGAGCTTCTTCAATCTTAGGTCGTCTACTTTAAAACTATCCAACAAACCCAAACACAGCCAAGTACACCCCTTGATTATCTCTTAAGCCACAATACATTGCCTCACTTCACAGAAACTCTTTCCCTCCCTCCATACTTAAACCATGTTAATCATCCTCAACTACTCTTCAATTCAATCTTTTCCACACCACCATATCTCTCCCTCCAATCCTCAATATTGAGACTAACACCATAGGTGGAAGAGAAGGCCATGTTGTGCTGGGATTAGTTTTCGTGATAGTTGGCCTATGGCATTTGTACAACCAAATTAAATTCCACACGACTCGTAGTAAAACCTTCAAATCTCTCGTATGGTTGCCCACCATATTCTCAAGGTACTTGAAGCTTTACCTAATCTTATTAGGATGCTCTATCTTCACCATCATGGAGCTCAATCTAGCTCCATTCGATGTAGACGGAACCTTTAAAACTAACCACCTACACCACATCGAGCACGCTTGTATAGCCACGGCATTCTCTCTACATGCTCTCTTTGCCATCTTACTCGACAAATTCAGGCCTACTAAACACGAATCAAATATCAACATTGGACATTTCCTCGTGACCATGGCATTCACCCAAGAGCTTCTCCTCTTTCACTTCCACACAACCGACCATGTCGGCCTAGAAGGTCAATACCATTGGCTCCTACAAGAGATTATATTAGTGTGCCTTATAATTGTTGGAAGTAATGCAAAGGCTAGTAATATTGTCTAAATACATTACATCATAGAGAAGCCTTCCATTTTCCTCGTAAGAGAATCTCTACACTTTCTCCACTACTTGCATGATTATAGCCACTAACTCCATGTTTTTTGGCCCATGTTCATGGTGGTGGTTAGGCCACTAACTTTGTGGTTATGGTGCTAATTAACCACTATAAATAGAGAAGTGTAGTCATTTGAGAAATACACATCTTCATATATCTTTACTACCTTCTCTATGATAATTTTGAGCATACCATATGAGTTCCAACTCCTAATAGTTGAGTACACAACTTTTAGGAGTGTTGTGTGACCTTGGGGAACGACGCCTACATCGATTTGTACCGTAGTCGGGGCGATTTCGTTTCTCATTCAGTGGCCTCCATACCACGACACAACAACAAATATTCTCTAATTATATCTTCGCCCCTATAGTGATACTATATTTCCAGAAAATTGAGAAACGAAATCTTGTCACTATTATTGTTGTTGTGTTCTCATTATTGAGAATCATTTGATTGGAGAAAATATTTATTTTCGTCTAGAAGATTCAGCCCGTTGGGAGTGAGACAGCACGTCGGTATTTTGGCCATAACTCGGCCTCTAGACCTTTGTTTGAGGCGTGTAATATGGCGTTGGAAAGCTAAGAAAAAGGGCTACAACTTTGTAGTTGAAGCCATGAGCAGATTCTGTTATTTAACTTCCTTAAAATGGATAATAATGTCATGGTAGTGTGCTGAAAAGTTTATGAAGATTCATAAAAGAATGGTATTATCTATAATTTTATTGCTCAATTCATTCTTGTGATTAAGGTATGTTCCCGTGAATTTCCTTTACAAATATTTATGATGATAAATATGAAGGTTTGGTCAAATTATATATGCCTTAATCATTCATATGTTTAAGCTACTACTTTATTTAGTAAGACATGTCTATAATCTTGGTAAATTACTTTTAATAATTGATTTCGAGATTATGTGAATGCAATTGTTCCAAGATTTTGAATGACAAGTAGCTAGAATGGTTGGGTGTCCAAGATATTGTTATGTGTACAATATGTTTATCAAGCAAAATATTTCACACATTTGGATTGGTTATTTAGTTTTGATTATGAGACAAACTAAAATTGATATTTGAGTTATGAACCAAATGTGGGGATTAAATATTTTGTTTTAAATTTATATAGTATCTTGGACATGTGACAAAAAATTGGAAATGATTATTTGTCAAAACTTCATAAAAGTAGATTATGGAGAACATAATTTGTCAATGATTATATGATATCTAAAAGTTGAGATGATGAATGAATAATGTGTATATTTTGTTTGAACGATTATATTTGTCACTAATTTCTGGCGTGACAACATGTGGGGGAAGACGTTCAACTTATTTGATAAATTTATTCATCAATTTTAGAGTTGATATCTTATAATTTGTGAAGAGTATGTGTATATCTTTGTTTGTGGGGGTGTAGAGAAAATGATAATCGTATGTTTTATACGTGGCTAATTGAACCAAAATTAGATCGTATGTTTTATACGTGGCTAATTGAACCAAAATTAGAAGTATTAATTTGTTGGATAATGGTTATAATCAATAAATAATGGTTGCGTAAGGTTCAATTATTTATGTTACATTTTGCTTACACCACACTATACGAGATTATGATGATTGATTTTATGTTGGTAAGAAGTCAAATTCTTTTTGTAAAATATTGTGGATTTGCAAGAGTAAATATAAGTGAAACAATCATCGAGATTCGTTGTTTTCTAATATAAGAATGATGATGTATATAGAGCTTTTAGTAAATAATATGATTTTGGGTGCAAAATCACAAACACTATGTGTATGCTTTATTCTATGTCAATTTATTAGAAAGAGAAAATAATAAAGAAGATTATTTGTTCTTTTAAATGACATGAGAGTACGAGCTCTATATTTAATTAGAACAATGATGCTAATGAGTTATAAGAGAGCATGTTTTGACTATTGTGAGAAGTCTAATATGTATAATTATAGTTGCTTCAATGTAGCTTATGTAGCTAAGTACATTTTGTTTGTGTATTCATCACCAAAGTTATCATTCACATTTGGTGAAGTGCCTAAGGTACAATATTAAGAATTGCATTATGTTGGATATCTAGAAAGATATTGGATCGACCAAATGGTAATGACGATCGTCAAGGTGAGTACTATGGTGAGTACTATACATTTCCACCTTTAATGGGGATCTTGTTTTAAGTCTATTGAGAAGACTATTATAACCTTGTCTATTGTGTAAGCATATTATATTGCTCTTAATCTTGCTGGGTAAGATGCAGGGTGATTGTGAAGCTATTATTAGCTACTATTTAATTGTGGGGGCATGGAGTTTTGCCTAATGTTTATCTTTAGCATAATGCTAATATCAACTCAATAATGCTAAAATAATGTGTATAATGACTTGCAGATTTACACATTTTATACAGATTTGAGATTTGAGAAAATTGATTGAGAATAATATGCTCACATATTATTATCTTTGTGAAATTTGAGTGGAGCATATTTAAGCGAATGGACTAAGAAAGAAAGAAGTCCTAGAATTGTCGAGGGGAATGGGGCAAAAGCCTATTAGTTGAGGAATTTGTGGTGGATACCGGAACTTGCTATGCAAGGGTGGTCTAACGAAGCCATAGATAACTCATACTTGTGTACACATCCCATTCCTATGACATGTACACTATTTTGGAAGGTTGAGCATATAGCTCTTAATGGTCTTATAGCCCAAAATTGGGTGGTCCTTGTGAGACGGACTTGATGAGATCACCGTAATGATGGAGGCTGAGATATTTCTCTTAATGAATCTATATCCCTTTATTTGGGTGGTCCTTTTGAGAAAGACTTGATAGATTCACCACAATGTTGAAAGGTTGAGCCTTAGAATTTTTAATGAATCTATATCCCTTTATTTGGGTGGTCTTATTAATAAGGACCTGATGGATACACTGCTATGTTGAGAGGTTGAGCCTTAGAGTTCTTAATGATTCTATAGCTCATGCTTGAGTGGTTTATATGGAGATATACTTGTTGGAATCACCTACGTGAGTGTGAAGGATTGTCCTCCTTCTATGAGAGACTAGGCTATCTCTCTAGAGCACTCGTGAGAATCCCAATGTTCATTTGGCCATAAATTTGTTGAATTGTATCGCGGAACTCGTCTGGAACTTAAGGTGAGATATGTGTTTGGAATTTACCCCGGAGTCTATGAGTTCAAGATTCGTTCACTCTCTAGGTGATGAAAGAATTATTCCATTTCACTATGTGTTAATTCAAATCGAAAGATATTAATGCTTAAGTATCAATCCTTATTAATATGCTCAGAATTTTGTCTATCATTTGCATTAGTGGGGGATTGTTGGAAGTAATGCAAAGGCTAGTAATATTGTCTAAATACATTACATCATAGAGAAGCCTTCCATTTTCCTCGTAAGAGAATCTCTACACTTTCTCCACTACTTGCATGATTATAGCCACTAACTCCATGTTTTTTGGCCCATGTTCATGGTGGCGGTTAGGCCACTAACTTTGTGGTTATGGTGCTAATTAACCATTATAAATAGAGAAGTGTAGTCATTTGAGAAATACACATCTTCATATATCTTTACTACCTTCTCTATGATAATTTTGAGGATACCATATGAGTTCCAACTCCTAATAGTTGAGTACACAATTTTTAGGAGTGTTGTATGACCTTGGGGAACGACGCCTACATCGATTTGTACCGTAGTCGGGGCGATTTCGTTTCTCATTCAGTGGCCTCCATACCACGACACAATAACAAATATTCTCTAATTATATCTTCGCCCCTATAATGATACTATATTTCCAACAATATTTACACTCTTAAGCTTATGGTTGCCTAAGAGTTTCATGGCGTGTTACGTTAGGTCGCTTAGTGTGATTTTCCAAGGTTTATGGCTAATTGTTATGGGTTATATGTTGTGGACGTCGGAATTTGCTCCGAAAGGTTGTGGCCTACGCAAGGATAATTATGGTCGAGATGTGATCAAATGCAGTGATGAAGAATCGTTGCATCGCGCTAAGGCATTGGTTAACATCTTGTTTAGTTGGTTTTTTATAGGGATGATGGGTTTTGGGGTGAGTTTTTATTGGAGTGTAAGATTTTTGAGGTAAATAATGATGAACTAATGGGAGTTGGTGTGGAGGAAGGAGATTGTTGTACTAGTCAAGACATCCAAGGGTTTTTACAAGGGAAACGGGTTATACCCTTTGATTTGGAAAAGTAGATTATCCAACTTGCGTGTGCATGAAGAAATTAAAGTGAAGTAAATACTCCCTCCTATTCATTCATTTTGTCCCTCTTTCCTTATCGAAACTAGTCGGATTTTTGTCCCTCTTTCCTTTTTTGATAACTTTTGTGTGGTCCAAATTTAATTACATGTGGGGTAGAGTGGAATATAGTGTTTTGTGTGGTTCAAAATCATTTTCTTAATTCTTGTGCAAAATAGAATGGGGACAAAATGAATGAATAGGAGGGAGTATATAGCGATGTATAAATATAAATGCACACATAGAATGGCTAAAATTCATATTCGACTTTTCGTGATGGCTATATTAAAGTTTTTTATATGCACTTTACTGATAATCATAGGTTAGATGTAAATTCTTGTTTCAGACGGTCCATACGATCAATTATGTGTGAAACAAATAAGATGGGGTTTTGTGAGCATTTTATGGTTAACAGTTAGTCTTACAACTTATAGTAACTTGTTTTTCCATAGGTGGTCACATTTAGCTGTAAAATAATCTCAAAAACACATCTTATTATTTCAGACGATAATGAACCAGCCTAGGAGACCAACTCGATGTTAAATAGGTTTGGACTTTAGAGACCTTTTATTCTCGGCACCCTTATCCGTCTAAAATGTTCCTCCAATCCTCCCAACTCCCTGGTGAACAGGATGACTAAATAGCCAATAGGTAGAACAAATCTACTAACGTTGACTAAATGTGACTACTTTTTGATAAAAAAGTTACCAAAACAACAATTTTTAATCGTAACACTAGATAAAACATTTTTTCGTTAAATGGTCACATTTAGTACAAAAATGACAACATTTAGCTCGTCCTAACTCTTAAACCTTAAGACGGAATGGCCCGTTTTAAAAGAGAATTTGTGCAAGCTTAATTGGTTTACTTCTTGTTCCGGTAAAAAATTAAAATGATGCAATGTTTATGCACGAGTTCAAAAGATAGTCAAATATTTTTGTAAATTGTAAGTTGTGTCTTGGTTGTAATTCTTGTAAACTATGCCTTGGTTAAAGAAAAATCTATGGACTAACAAAAATGAACAAACATCTTAGAACTTGCTTGAAATGGGAGTAATTATTAAAGGAGTAATAGAGATAAAATGTGTTAAGAATACAGATAAAATGAATCTGGGGATGCAGCAAAGATTAAAAAAAATGTGTTTTCCCGTTCAGCTTCAGCACACCGAAGCAAAAATAAGTTAAGAATACAAATCCAATTCCTAGTCCAACCATTCTTCCATCTTGGACCGAAGACAAATAAACAACAGTCCTCTGCCTTCACTCACATACAAATCATCACAGATTATTTCGCCTTCAGATATGGAAGGAACCTTATTCTATTTATACCCGCAAACAATAAAAACGTCTTCAACCCCAAGTCCGGGGAAGTGCTGACTGGAAATAAACATAATGCCCATAACAACAAAAACAAGAAACAAGGCCATCTTATCTGTGCAAGAGCCTTGATATTATACTCGTACAAGGGTGAGGAAAGGAGCACTAGGCTCCTACCAGTAGGAACTTTGCTGAAGTTGATTTGTAGTTTAATCAACGAGCTTCGTCTTCAAGGTTGCGGAAAGCAGCAATCAAGTCATCATGCAACTTTTGGAATTTAGCAACAAGGACGTCCTCTCCTTCTGCTGGATCCTCGAATTTTTGAGACCTGTACAACCGTGACATCCAACATTAAAAAGTAGCTCTATGTTTTTTGGTGAAGAGAAGCGGGAAACAAGCCCATAAAGAAACGACTAATAACTACTACATACTAGGACGACAAAACTAAAACTAAACAACATTGAAACGGGACAATACGAGGCCACGAAACACCCCCTACATCTTGTTGTGCTAACTTGAACAACTGGCTCCGCACATTCGAGAGATCAAAACAGACCAGCTGCTGCGATTGACTCACCCCATAGTTCACCACATTCGAGAAAAGTAGCTCTATCTTATTACAATATTATATCCATGCCTCGGGGTGAGATCTCATATGTCAAAACACAAGGAGACCATTTTATTTTTTAATAAAATGTGTGCCTTGCATACTGAACTCTGCTACTTCATGATACAAGCCCCATAAGCAGAAGAATACCGAGTATTTGGCCCCATTGGAAATGGAAACAAAATTGATAAATTATGTTCTAAAGAATACTTTTCTCATTATTTTTTCCACTTACACTAAGCGGTAAAAGAGATCTCCCAGCTTCAGTTTGATCAAGCTGTAAGTTACTCTTTGACCATCTGAACCAGCACCACGCTCCACCGCCTGAAATCATTCAATTAGGCCATAAAGGTATTAACATTATGAATAATAGAAACCGATCCCACCTATCGGCAGTTGAAAAGATAAGTCCATGACTTATTAATGCATGCCAGCATGCTACTATTGTTATTCAATCAAGGTCGTCGCATTGCAACATAATCGCTTCGTAAAGGTTTTGAAGATTACCGCGACTATTTTTGAGGCGATATTGATATATTAACAAGAATAGGACACGACAGCCGTTACTGTGGTCCAGACAAAAAGATTTAATACTATGCACGCAAGAAGCACAAGCTTTCTCAAAAGGTCAACCTAAATAACTAATGATGAAATATTTGAACATGAAAGCAAGGTAAAATTAATACTACTATATGAAAAATAAGTCTAATACATATGCAATACAATATGAGATGTGTTTTCTAGTTTTACTAGGCATGAAATAGTCGGGACTATATCATATAAGCTATTAGGGCACACAATGGTTCTCTTATATGAAGTAGCAAAAGCTGTCTCACGTCTCACTCAACTACCCCACTTGGAGCATGAACCTCTTCCAGGTAATGATGATCACCAATTCACCATATATCATCCTTTAGGGCAAGTTTATGAATGTAGAATTTTAAATTAACTTCTCTCTTTACCTTTTACCCAAGTATAATGGAAGATTACAGACCCAAACATAGGCCTTAAACAACCTTTTATAAACACGTGGAATAAGGAAGTGACAGATAACTGTCAAGGGACATCAAATTACCTGATTGGCCAAATTGTAGAAATGGATTATGTTGCGCATCATCCATACAGACTTGTAGAATGGGCAAAACTTGTCATATCTGTTACGAGATAAAGGCTCGCCAAAGTCAGATAATATTAATCATTTGCTAGCAACAAGATAAGAAACGGATATTCTTAAGCTTACGGTGTAAAGGCATTTTGTGCCAGGTAGTCTTCCCTCAAAAGCTTTGCAGTATCCAAAGTGATCTTATCAGTCTCAGCCAAAGCATCTTTTCCTACAAGCTGTAACAATTGAAGAATCAAAGGTCACTTCAAAAAGCTCTTTTGACATACTTATTTTTAGTCTGACGTATATCTATGGGCATTTTGCATGACTGCTAGGCGACTACATAATTATTAAGTTTTAAAAGACAGTATACACAGAAATCATCTCGGATTGATAAATTACAAAAATGTCCACTAGATTTTCCACGACTTTGGTATTCAGCAAGAGCCCCAAAAACTAGCAGATTGAAATGATAAACCCGTACCTGAACGATTTCATTAAGATCATCTTCCCTCTGAAGAACCTCACGTGCCTTTGTCCTGATACTGATGAAATCAGGATCGAATTTCTCATAAAATGTTTCCAGAGCCTGGACGCATCAAAACTATTAGCCTCCAGAGATACAGCAATCCATGTAAAGCAATTATAGTACAGACACTATAAATGAGACAAAGAAGAACAATTACTTACAGATGTGTACTTCGAGTAGGAAATAAGCCAGTTCACGGAAGGAAAATGTTTTCTCTGGGCTAGTTTCTTATCTAACCCCCAAAAAACCTGAGAAGTTAAAGTTTGTCATGAAATATGTGTACGGCACTATAGGAATAAAGGAAAACTATCAATTAAATCTGATGCACAGGTGCCACCATCACCAAAGGGTTTCTAAACGGAAGAACTGTGACACAGCAAATGAATAACAGGTAACCCCAAGGGCCCAAGGATGCTCTTGACGACCTCTCCTCTCTCTAAGGTCTGACATGAAATGCTGCCTGGCCCTCATGTATGGTAAGGGAGAAGCTCACAAAACATGAGGTGGAATTGAGTGAGACTCTTTACTTTTTAAATTTCATACAATAAAGGTGAGTTATAAGTTATAACTACTCACATCCGCAATAGATGTCATATCCAGAAGAATAACTAAACCTACAGATTTCTTGACTTCTCTTTACGCCAACAGAAATCAAGATAAGACATAAAATCAAGGCAAATTTTCAGTGACATCATATGACTTCTGATTCCCTAAAAGATAATGCCGCTATGGCGCTATACGCCAATTTTCATTTTGGGATTAAGGCTCTGATGTTGTTGTATGAATATGATAGGCAGATAACAATAAAAAACAACATACCTGGACAATACTCAGTGTTGCAGATGTAACAGGATCAGAGAAATCTCCACCGGGAGGTGAGACAGCACCAACAATTGTTACACTACCATTGCGTTCTGGACCACCAAGACATTTAACTTTACCAGCACGTTCATAGAAGGACGCTAAACGAGCAGCCAAGTAAGCAGGATATCCACTATCCGCAGGCATTTCGGCCTACACACAGCAAAGGGACAATTTACACCACAGCTCACAATTTAGTATAAAATTGGAATACAACATCCCCGACCCACCAACCTGTCAACCTCAGGAAACAAAGACAGAGAAATCAGCTGAGAGGATGTTACATTCAATTGATTCAGCCCACCAACAGATTCTTCTTGAACAAAAATATACCAAGACAATTTATGACTTACCGTCAGAAAAAGAGAGTATTTTTTTGAAATATGGTGAACAACAAACCTTTAAGACTAAAAAAGTTCTAACAATATCTGCCATTGCTGCCATTACACTCTCAGTATTTAAAAAAGAAATAAAATTTTAATATGTTCTCTAATTTACAAAATCTACTTTGAGCCCTTTATCCTTCATAATTATTCGCTTTTCTTATCTTGTTCTTTACATCCGTCTTTTTAAAATTCTACCTAACCTTTAAGCCAACAATGCAGTATCCTTTGTAAAGTTAATGGGGGTTCATTTAGAGGCGTGCATCAAAAGCACATATAAAATGAAATAATCCACATAAGACAGATGTCAGAATCCTGATGTCTCTCAGAATCTTCATCACAAATGACTTCACTCCATCAACTAACAGAAACAAAATCCAAGTAATAACAACTGAGATATAAAGCTCAGTGAGGAAAATCACCAGACGTCCTGAAATTTCACGCAATGCTTCTGCCCACCGAGAAGTAGAATCTGCCATCATACTGACATTGTACCCCATATCTCTGAAATATTCAGCAATTGTGATACCTGGACATTAAGAGAAGTCAAAGTTAAACACTGAAAGTAAGGAGAAGAGAGTGACACAACCAATGTACTTATCAGTCAAATAATTAAAAATACAAATGGATAAGCTTAATCGGTTACTGAAGTCATGGGCTGATTCAAGGATATACCTGTGTAAATGGATGCCTCACGTGCAGCGACAGGCATGTTTGAAGTGTTAGCGACAAGTGTAGTCCGCTTCATCACAGATTCTTCACGTCCATCAGGCAATGTCATGGTAAGTTGAGGGAAATCCATGAGCACCTAATTGAGGAGTGTGGGTTAACATTTTAACGAAGAGAAGTAACTACCATGGTAGATTCAACTGTCAAACACATACCTCAGCCATTTCATTTCCTCTCTCCCCGCAACCAACATAAACCACAGCATCAGAGTTTGAATACTGTAAATAAAAATAAACAGGAATGGGTATTAGAAGACTCCACCATACATATAAAATACTAATACACATATATACTCCCGAAATAACGGTGGAAATTCTTACCTTAGAAAGTGCTTGACTAATAACAGTTTTTCCACAGCCAAAAGCCCCAGGAATAGCACAAGTTCCTCCAAGAACTGAGGGGAAAAGGGCATCAAGAACACGCTGCAAATATAATTACGCGTCAACAAAAGCTTCAACAAACCAAAAATTTCAGAAAACACAAATAATTTCATCGCATAACCTGTCCAGTCAGCAAAGGGGTGTCAGCAGCAAGTTTTGATGCAACAGGCCTTGGTGTACGAACAGGCCAACTCTGTTCAACAAAAACACACATACACGAATAGAAACATATTAGAATATAGACATAAAAAACAGCCCAATAGCAATCGAACAAAAAGTTAACTTTTAGAAAATGGAGCAGCCTGACAAAAGCCTCAATAAAAATCAGAATTTCCTTAAATCACCTGGAGCATGGTAAACTTCTTCACAACACCTTGAAACTCGAGTTCAAGAACAGTATCCTGTGGGAATGCACCAAGAGAAATATGCCAAATACTAATTATATAAATCTTCAATTAGTCTACATCAGAATGCTTGAAGCTAAAAAAATGGACACTTGAAGTAGATTTTTGGATTGACCTTGAGAGAGTACTGTCCCGGAGGAGCAATGTAGGTAATCTTTCCCATAGCATCAGGGGGTAGGGCCACGTGATGCTTCATTAGAGTGTTCTCATCAACAATCTGCATAAGAAAGTCCGTCAAATTTTGGCAATGCGACAGCTGAAACGACATTAAGTGCAAACATTTCCAGGATTTAAATAAAACTTACAGCATACAAGTCTCCACCAGTTAAAAGATCGCCTTCGCCTGAAACAAGCAGGAAAGCGCATTAAACCTCTATTGAAGCAGTCCGTGTGAACAAGCAACCAACTTTGATAATATGAAAAGATTAATAAGCATTACCTAATTTCTTAGGCTGAAATTCCCAAAGTATGTCTTTGTCGAGTGCAGGCACAGCAACACCACGAGGTATGTAGACATCACCAGATAGTCTAGCAATGGTTTTTAGTGGCCTCTGCATAAGAAAGTTAGATGAACAAATAGATTTGAGCAAGTCAGCAAATAGATTTGAGTAAGTCAGCACATCGGCACAGATGCGATCATGCTAATATCCCATCAAATGACAAAAAAGTATAAATCGTTGGCTTAAAGAAGCAGGTGACTAGTCTGTACCTGAATCCCATCAAATATATTACCGAGAATTCCAGGTCCAAGCTCAACTGACAACGGCTGAGAATGAGAAAATGTAATTGATAAGCATCCAAGTTCCAGCAATAAGAAAGCGACACAAAGGCAAGAGAAGAGACGAGACGAGGTGATAATTACCTTGTGAGTACGAAGAACAGGATCATTGACCATCAAGCCGGCGGTTTCTTCATAAACTGGTGATACATACAATGAATAAGCATTAGTAAATGATCAAGTGTATTGTAGATAGTAATAATGAAAAGGTATAGCAGAGCAAAGCAAAGAAGGAACCTTGAATGGTGGCGGAATCTCCTTCTAATCGGATAATCTCACCAATAAGATTATCGTGACCGACACGAACCAATTCATACATAGCAGCCCCAGCCATTCCATCAGCAACAACCACGGGTCCGGAGACCTAAGAGAACAGAACAATCCTTTCAGTAACGTACTACAGTAATCACTAACAAACAATATTCATCTGGATCATCTAGTAATTTACATGATCCATCAAAAAAAAAGTCAACGAAAGAGTGTGATCAGATCATGTATAATTATGGCGTTGTCAGTGGAGAGGACCGCACTTTAACCAACGGAATATTGACCAATATCCATGTTTACGTCAATGAAACAAAAAGGTTATACACATCGCGAATGCACGTAAATCAAGCAAATGATTTGTTTACGTTTAGATTTAAATAAACAGAAAAGAAGGAAGAAGAAACATACTTTACGAATGTAACCGTATTCGCTCTCCTTCTCGGAATCCTCGAAAGTGGTCAAACGTTCTCCGTTAATGGAAGGCATGGTTGATTGAAGGAATCAAAAGAGGGAGATCTGGAATAATTATAATTATTAGGGTTTATTAGTGAATAATAATGATGAGATCAAATTGAAATTGAAATTGTGTAGTAGAAGAAGGTGATGGAGGCGAGAGAAGGAGAGAGATATATAGAGGAGATCAACCAACCATGAGTAAGTAGACAGATAGATAGATGTGGAGCTCCTGATTCTGAATTACGGAGTGTATGATACTTTCTACTTACTATAAACGGACGTACCATAATATTACCCAAGTTATCCTTATACCCATTTGATATTTACACAAAATGTGATTACATACCCCACCTACCAACCTACAATTAAACCCACAATTACATATCTCACCTATTTTTTCCCTATTTACCCTTACTTTTTCGACCTTTTCTTAAATACTCCATTTTCCCATACGTTACATTTGGTGTGGTACGAAGGGAGTATATGATATGACTCTTTCTGCTCATCTCATCATTCAATATCTTTTGTTTTTTTATAGAGAAAATTGTTGATTATAATTTTATAAAAATTATTTTTTGAAAATTACAGACTTATATAATTTTTTTTGAAAATTACAGCCATAATATTACTTCTGATCATAAATTACAATCAAAACATTAACTCCGACGGGAAATTGATGCCAATTTGAATTTTTGTGACTTAATTAAGTTCATATTTTAAGACCAAAATACCCTTACCTTCAACCTTATAACCAACCTTGTTCATCCCTAAAATCAGATTTCACAACTCATCTTCTCTTTAATTCTGCATTTCTTCAATAATATCAGTAATCTAATTCACCCCCTTTATTCAAATTCTACCCTAGTCAATTTAATTTAATTGAATTTTAATTCTATTATTTCATTTTTCTCTTAAAATTAATTAGTATTCTTCATCATCAATTTTTCCCAAATTGAAAATAATTAGGGTTCATCATCAATTTTCCCCAAACTAATTTTAGACATAAACCCTAAAATTTGATTCAATCAATTGAAAAACAAAAAATCGGGTGTACGAATAATTACTCTTCGAAATAGAACCGTCAGACGATGGCACAACTTTGCCACTCATGATTTGGAGTCTTTATTTGACAATGGGGATGAATTACACTAGAAATTGGAAACAGATTTAGGGCAATTTTGGGAAAATTTTTAGAGAATATGGGTGAGGAAGATGAGAGGGTTTGGGGTGAAATGAAAGAGGTAAGTGATAGGTAAAGTGAAAAAAATCTGGGTAAGTAAGCAAACAAATAAGCAAGGGTATATCAGTCATTTTTTGACAAAATTAACCGAAAACGTCATCATGGTGTAATTTTCAAGGAGATGTAATATTATGACTGTAATTTTCAAAAAAAATTATATAAGGTTGTAATTTTCAAAAAGTGGTTTTTATAAGGCTGTAATCAATAATTTTCTCTTTTTTATACTAGATTTCACGTCGTGTGTTGCACAAGTAACTGTTCTTATTTAAGTGAATTTTTTAAAACGGTTAGTAGATAATGTATCGATATTTAAAGTCAGTCGGGATACATGAAGCTTGTTCACTGTGAAATGTTTTGTGAATCATTATCAAACCGATTAGTATATTATTCGGGTTACGTCGCATGCCATTTTGTTATGTGTAGTACAAAATACAATTGTAGTTATAATAATGTAAGATGGATGGAAATCACTATACGTTGATGTGTATTCTAGTTTATACGTATAAGAAATTCTTTATATTACGACTTTAGTTTTAATAATGTAAGATGGATGGATTGATGTGTATTCTAATTTATACGTATAAGAAATTTTTTATACTTTCACTTGTCTCTTTTTATATCATGTTTTAAGACAATATCATATATTCATCAGTTGATCTCTTCTAATATAATCGAAAGAACACGATCAATTTCAAGTAACACTAATCAATTACCATCCTAAATAATACAAAAGCTAATCAAATTAGTACATTGATTAAACCCAAGAAAAGGTTTTGGGAACTTACGTAAATCAAAGGGAATAATATCTTTAAAGGAATTTAGTAAAAATCTGAAAGAATCTTATCCCACTTATATAATCCCCCCTTATATAAAAGTGGTTAAGGGTTTTTTGGGGGGGATTTCATCGATGACTAGTAACATGGAATGAATAGTAATTTGAAATGAATAATATTTTCACAAATTGTTTAATAAGACGGTCTTATAGTATAAGACCAGCCCATTAATTAAAAGCCCAAAATAATCATTTTCTTTAACACTAATCTTTAAATGATGATTGATGACTGTCATCTTCCAAAAAATACTTCGTAGGAAACAACACTTAGTCCCCGCCATCACCATGCCACCAACGACGACCTCCAGTCCGGCTTGACGACGCGCAACCTCTTTACATTTAATTCAAAGCCATAATTTTCTCCGTACAACTTCAAGCTTTCAAATTAAATATAGTTGTTATTAAACTAAAACCTTATTTGGGGTGATTAAGTAAATAAAGAAAATAAATCAATTAAAAACCTTGAGATTTGATCTAAGTTTCCAAATTAAAATACTGAGTTTTGAAATTAAAAATCGCGAAAGTGGTAAACAGCCCCCTTAAGTTTACTTTAACGTGAGATTAAGCCCCTTAAGTTTGATTTGGAGTAAACAACCCCCTTAACTTTGTTATAAAGTGAAATCAAGCCCCTTTTATTTTTCCGGCCAAAATCTCACCGGATTTTTCAATTTCTCACCAATTTCTTATATCGGTCTACATATTAGGTATAAATTTCATTCCTTATTACTTTATACATGTAGATGTACCGCAATATTTATAACGTCTTAAAAAACACATGATCATACTATTTATATTAACAATCAAAATGCCGACTAAAATGCGTGAATGAAGAATAATTATGAATTCCAGTAACTGCGCACACTCAATAGTCGTACAACATATTTTTTCCCTACCAACAACCTTGAATGATGCTAAGAATAATAGCTGCGTCTTGAACAATTTAATTTGTAATTTTGGAGGGGAAGACCAATTTGGCAAACATGGATTTGATCTTAGATTACCGGGCAAACAACTCGACAGTTTTTGAGGATCATCATCACCGCCCTTACTTGAGGACAGAAGCACACAAATGAAAAAGTAAACGTATCCGAGAGAAATTTATACCTAATATGTACACCGATATGAGAAATTGGTGAGAATTTGAAAAAACCGGTGAGATTTTGACCGGAAAAATAAAAGGGGTTTGATTTCACTTTATAGCAAAGTTAAGGGGGTTATTTACTCCAAATTAAACTTAAGGGGCTTAATCTCACATAGAAGTAAACTTAAGGGGGTTGTTTACCACTTTCGCGAATTAAAAATATAAGATAATTAAAATATGTATTCCCTCAATTAAGCATAGATTCACAACCCATAATTTTCAACTTATAACTCAAAGTTTTTAATTTAAAAACACAAGTATTGAACTTAAAAACTGGAAATTTGAAAATCATATACCAAACCAAGTTGTCGAGGAGCCGTCGGCATGGATTGTCGGGATCTTAATTCTTAACCTTAAAGTTTTAATTGATTGGGGGAGGTATAGAATAGAAAGAGCGGGAAGAAGGTGATGGGAACGATAACCGCGAAGGTGGCAGAGCAGGTGGTGTCAGTGAGGACGTGGATTGCTGTGACACCCCCATACTCCAAGTGCCTTACCAGGACCACTTAAAGTATGAGAACGTCACCATCTCGGTTGCCCGAGGCAATGATAATCAAATGACAATGAAAAAACATATTTAATTAGCAATATAGTTTAAAATGATTACATGTCCAAAGCCAAAACTGATAAAAGTGAAATACAATGTTCTCAAATCCAAAAGTGCTAAACAACTAGTCCAAAACAGCGGAAGACTCTAAGACTGCATCGTGGTGACTCATCCCAGCTGACCCAAGCGTATCTCCTCATACTTGCTCAACAACTGCTCACCACCCCCGAATGGATCACCACAGTTTTTAAAACAATTAACGGGGTCAGTACTAATTACACGAAAACAATGCCACAATGAAACAAGTACACAAACAGTTCAAACAGCTCAACACAACCCTAGTCTTCATCTCCAATCTCCACATAACTGACTACACACTAAAGTGTGCAGCCCTGCCAGAGTACCCATCGCAACAGGTACTCCTCGCCGCCAGTGGGGGACCGCAGCCGTTCCCACCTAAGCCCCGCTCATCTCAATCGAGCGATAAACTCATGTTCATTAATGTGCACATCCCTCATGTGGCGGGTTCCACAGAAGGCGAATCAAGGGAGTGAAGTCACTCACGCAAGTGACTCCACTCAGCCAGGGACGCACCCCGAAGATCATAGACAGATACAAACCAATCAACAGTAGAAAATCCACAACCAACCAGATCAACCAACATTATACGTAACCAATAGTCACAACAACAATCACCACACAATCACTACTACAGAAATAGGCTTAGAGAACTGTTGGAATTAACACTAGTGAATGCTTTGGAGGCGTTCTCCAACTCAGTGTTCTCTAAAGCCTAGAGAACTGTTAGAAAAGGCGTTTTGTATTGATAATCATAGAGAACGGCTGAAATGAGCTTTAGAGAACACCTGATAAGCGTTCTCTTTTCCTAGTAAAAGAGAACGGTTGGGTAAGCTAACAGTTCTCTATCCCTCTTGGCTTTTTTTAAAAAAAAAATTGATGATATTTGAATAAAATTAATATATTTATTCTCATTAAAATCAAATACCAATACCAATACACTTGTTTCACAACCAGATCCAAAACAGCGAGCAAACTAACTAAGTCCGATTTCTGCGGTGATCAAGAGATCATCTCTAACAAATTGTACTTTGTCTTCGATTTCTGCGGTCATCTTAGCATAGTGCTCCTAGTCATCTTGGTCATCTTAGCATAGTGCTCCTAGTCATCTTGGTCAAAAAGATCTTCAATTGACACAATGGGGTACTCCGCCACAAATGACTTGTAGAGATCCTTGAGGGGCTCACCAGAAATCCTTTGTGACCGCCCATCGTTATTCTGCAAACATCGCAGTTGGTGAAGTCCAATCAGTAAACATTCTGTCGCGATCAAACAAAATCGAACTTAACCAATTTGAAAGGCAACTGAAGCATACCTCTTCCTTGAAGTTTAAGTCATATGACTTGTCCTCCATGTAGAACTCAGATGTAGCAACATCAATCCCAATAACCACCTGCGATAGAGAACATGTAAAAATAAGCTCACTGAATAAATTTCCTATGATCAGATTTGACAAACTACCACTGACGAAGTTATTTATAGTTATTTACCTTGTCGGTGTATCCAGCCTTCTCAATAGCTGTCTTGAGCAACTCAAGACCTTCCTTGTTCTCCTGAAGGGTCGAAAGCAGAATATGAATACAGTTTATACAGTGATTATTATAGTTCAACTTACACCTAATAATATATACTGTACAAATATAGTCTACAACAAGTGATTATGAGCACTTAAAGCTAATGCGATGATTTCCTCCAACTCGTCTCTACTTTCTGAACCTTAGAAAAAACCAAACAATGTACTTTCTGATATCTTGCACTTGCGTAAGCACCTATGATAGGAGTGTACTTACATGGCAAAAACTATATCAGCAAGGAAGCACAGTCTGCCATTTGACTGAGTTGGGCACTTGGGTGTGTTCATCTGCAATCGTGAGACAGAGTAAGTGGAGAGGAGTTAAAAAAAAAACAGTCAACATTTAACACAAATAAGAATCACAAGAAGTTCACATTCAAATGGGTGATAAAGAACTCGGGGTCATTAACAAGGAGGGAGAGAATCGAGCTCACCAGGTTACCCATGGCGTAATGTGAAGCATTAAAAAAATAAATCACCCAGTTATACTAAGCTTCAATACACGAAAATGTGAGGCAAGGATAAACATTGGTCTAACATTCTAACCCAATTTTAAGTTTGGGATAAGCTTAGAATCAGCCCCAAGTAATTGAGTACACTTCATAAATCTGTCAATTTCAAGCATAAAACTCACCTAACTGAGCATCCATAATAAGAGTGACTTTTCCCAGAAATCTACAAGCAGTCTCAGAGATCTTAACATAAATATCAAGCCAAACACACTCTTTAAATATGAATGGCAATAGCGAAGAGCTTAAGCCTAAATTCGTACTAGCAATTCACCTAAACTGTCTCATTATTGAGTAAACAAGCAACAGATGCTACTTTTTGCCAATTCAAAGTCATCCTTAAGCTTTCAAGCTCCAAATGCAAAATATTAAGTTGGGGCCCTGCGTAGTACTCATCTAAACCCCACAACAAAGATAAGAAGACATATGAGTTGTGAAGTAACATACCCAAGAGACGGAATGAGGCATAACCAAGCATATAAGTCATAAAATTTGTAAGTAAATGGCCATAATACTCTCAGTTATACAGATTGAAGTGTGTCGGGTTAGGTATAAAATCAATAATAAGCCATTTTCTTAACAAATAAGTCCTGCCACATACTCCTACTAATTCACACTGTTAGACAAACAATTATCAAACTTATTCCGTCCATAAAAGCAATATGCTTGCACAGCTGATAACAGGTTTGGTGCATTATCATAACAAAATTTGTTAATTCACTGACAAGCAAAAAAAGTATATACACAGATAAGAGATTTTATGTCAATAATGTGCATCTAGATGTGTATAAAGACGTCAATAACATATGTATATATACAATCACGACATTATTCACATCCATCATAATGCATAACTTTAAAGGAACCCAACACACACAACAATTATATATTTACCTCAACTTTGAGAGTAATAAATCCGGAAATCGCTGAACACTCCAAAGTTGACTTGTAATCTGAACAACAAGTGAACTAAATAAGCTAATAGCTGAAGGTGTAATCTTTATCAATTAACAAGAGTTTCACAGTAGTAATGAAAAGGTTCAATTGACAAGTTTTGGTTTGATTCTCATTTTATTGAACTAAACCAACAATACACTTGATAACAATGATTTTATAGGAAGTCAAAAATTAGAACTTTTTGTAATGATATCACCAACTATATCCATTTCTGAATATCAATTGAGATCCCCAAATTAAACATAACCCTAATTTCTTCTTAATCAAATAAAAATACCTCATTCAAATATGAATTTAAACAATCTAAAACATATTCATTTCCAAGTGATCGAAATCAAAGGAAAAAAACATACTCCATAGTATTAATTAATGAATGAACAGTATGAGTTTCCAAAAGTAAGAAAAAGATGAGAATTAGAAGTTAATATTATTACCATCGGTGGCGAGATCTGGTTTTGGCTGTGGCTGGGATCTGATTTTGGCGGTGGCTCAAAACTCGGATGTGTAGTATCCGTGTCCAATTGACGTCGATCCCATTTTAGAGTGGGCGAGATGATGGTGGTGGAGATGGGTTGGTAAAACTTGAAATTAATGGAAAATGGCGAATGAAGAGAAGTTTGGGGGGCGGGGGTAATGATGAGAAAACGGTATTGGATAGAGAATAGTTAAGTTGAACACGTGTTCTCTCTACTTTCAAGAAAACGCTCATTCAACCGAGGTGTTCTCTATTTCTCAAAATAGAGAACGGTTAAGTTAGACGACCGTTCTTTTTACTTGTAAAAAACGCTTATTTAACTTAACCGTTTTCTATGTTGCGTTACTTATTCCCTTAATTGTAATAGTGAATCATGTAACTAATACTGAGTAGGGAAACCCTACCTGGAATGCAAACACCGATAATAGACGATCAAGCAGCTAACTCAGAATCTCTGCTCAACGAATCCTCCTCCTATACATACATACATACATACATACATACATACAATCACAACCATATTCACATAAACCACCAGAACCCCCAAATCACCCAATTAGGGTTTAACCAACTTTAACAAAACAATATAAAAATTATATGTAAAGCTTACCCTCGAGTAAAGGATCACAAAGATGTAAACAACGACGAAATCCGACACTCCTAGCTCCGGGATTTGCTAATAATGCGGCGAGGATAAAGGAACGTAACTCTTAATCGTCTTTTGAAAGATTTTAGGTTGAAAAAGTGTTTTAGGAAAAAGTGACGGAAGTCTTATATACCAATCCGCATTATTAACAAACCCGTCGAAAATCACCCGTCAACCGACTTACTCGATCGAGTAAGTCACTTACTCGATCGAGTGACCCTTACTCGATCGAGTGCCAAGTTTAGTCGATCGAGTACCCATCAGACAGACTACTGTTTTGCGTAAAACCACACTTACTCGACAGAGTAAGCCTCACTCGATAGAGTACCCTAAGACCCATAAAACCGTAGTATTACAGTCTTCCCTCCTTAAAAAGAATTTTGTGATCCCCGAAGTTCAAACCACAACAAAACAAAAACACACTAACGCCAACCCAACACAACAACATAAACAAAACTCGGCACAAAACTCCAAAACACACCTCCCAAAACAAAACTCAACCCGACTCAAAACAACTACTAACTATACCAAAACCCACATAAAACATGCAAAAAACTATGCGACCATCTCCTACCCCCCTAAAAGAAACAAGGTTACGTCCCCGTAACCACACATACCTGATCAAAAAGAGACGGGTACCGCTCCCTCATAGCCTCTTCCGCCTCTCATGTAGCCTTCTTAACCTCACGGTTAGACCAAAGAACCTTAAGCAACACTGTCTCACCATGTCTAGTTTTCCTAACCTTTCGATCAAGAATCTGTTTAGGCACCTCAAGATAAGACAAAGACTCATCCAGTTCGATGTTCTCTACCTCTAACACATGTAATGGATCACTAACATACTTTCGCAGCTGAGATACACGAAACACATTATGCACTCTACCCAAAGCAGCTGGTAAAGCTAACCGATAAGCAACCTCACTCACACGATCCAAGATCTCATATGGTCTTATAAACTTCTGGCTCAGCTTGCCTTTCTTACCAAATCTCATGACCCCACGCATAGGAGACACTTTCAAAAGAACCTTGTCCCCAACCTGAAACTCTATGTCCCGGCAATGTAGATCTGCATAACTCTTTTGTCGATCCTGGGCCGCTTTCATCCTTTGCCTAATCAGTTTAATCTGTTCAACCATCTCCTGTACCATTTATGGTCCCAAAACAACTGCCTCAGCACTATCATCCCAACAGATCAGACTCCTACATCTCCTCCCATATAAAGCCTCAAATGGTGCCATGCCAATAGTGGTGTGATAGTTGTTGTTGTAAGAAAACTCAATCAAATCCAACCTCTGCTCTCAGCTACCACCAAAATCCATAACACAAGCTCGCAACATGTCCTCTAAAGTCTTGATGGTCCTCTCCGTCTGGCCATTTGTCGCAGGATGAAATGCAGTACTCATCTTTAAGGTAGTCCCCATCATCTCCTGCAACTCTTTCCAAAACCGTGATATGAACCTCGCATCTCTATCGGACACTATATCCTTAGGCACCCCATGCAAACGAACCACATGCTTCCTATACGACAAAGCCAACTGTATCTTGGTCCAATTATCTTTCATCTGCGCAAAGTGAGCTGATTTCGTCAGTCGATCTACTATAACCCATATCATGTTATTACCCTGCTGACTTTTCGGCAAACCAACTATAAAATCCATAGAAGTGGACTCCTACTTCCACTCAGGTACCTCAAGAGACTGAATCTTACCTTGTGGTCGTTGCTGCTCCCCTTTCACTCCCTGACATGTCAAACAACGAGCCACGAACTCAGCTGTTTCCTTTTTTATCTCCGGCCACCAGAAAGTCTTTTTCAAATCTTTGTATAACTTGTCACCGCCTGGATGTACCGAGCATGGTGTGCAATGAGCCTCTATCATGATTATCTTTTTCAACTCCTCATCACTAGGAACACACCATCTCCCATCGAATCTCACACTACCATCTGTATGAATAGAGAATCTAGACACTGTCCCTTTCTCTACCCCAGCTCTCCACTCCTCAATCTTGGGATCCAAAGCCTGTTTCCTGTGAATATCATCATAAAGGTCCGGCTTCACTATCAAATCCCCTCTAGTATCCCCTCTCTGGATCATATGTATCCCCATCTTCCCCACCTCATCTCTCAGCCTCATCAAAGACATAGATGTGCATAGAGAATGCACACTATTCCTGCTCAGGGCATCTGCAACCACATTAGCTTTCCCTTCATGGTAAATGATATCTATGTCATAATCACCAATCAACTCCATCCACCTCGTCTATCTCATGTTCAGCTCCTTTTGAGTGAAGATGTACTTAAAACTCTTGTGATCTGAAAACACCTTAAAGGTCGCCCCATAAAGATAATGCCTCCAAATCTTGAGAGCAAACACAACTGCACCCAACTCCAGATCATGTGTAGGGTAGTTCTCCTCATAAGGCTTCAATTGCCTAGAAGCATAGGCAATCACTTTCCCATTCTGCATCAACACACAACCCAACCCATTCTTTGAAATATTTGTATACACCTCAAATTTCTCACTCCCTTCAGATAATGCTAAGATTGGAGTTGTGGTCAAATGCTCCTTTAAGGAATGGAACGCCATCTCACAACTTTCATCCCAACGAAACCTGTTCTCTTTCCTCATCAAAGCTGTCATAGGTCTAGTGATACCGTCGTCAGGTACCAAAAATAAATACCTAGTTACACTAACTGAAGCTAGCGGTAAGTAGGGTCGATCTCCACAGGGAGGGGGTCACTATCCACTTGTCTACTCGGTCTGTCTAAGGTCACAGTGGGGGTTTTGATTGTTTTGACTAAACTAACGAGATTAAGGCAAGAGAAATAGAGATAAGAGAAATTAAGCAGAGGGAAAGGAAAATAGGATGTCGATTCATCAATGAACGTCGATTAATTGCAGCTAAGTCACAGATTAGTCGATGTGTCGGTCTAAGGGGCAACGAATATCTCCTTCCGGTCTCAATTCGCCCTAAAATACTATTAGCTTACCTTCCGTCCTCACTAAAGCATTCTATTGTTCACCGCGGGTCTCACCCCTTCCAACCTTCCGGTCCAGGTCAAGGCTTACCAAAATTAAAAGGGCTAATTGCATTGATTCAATCAGCAAGATACAATTAAAGCAGCAATTAACAACATAGACAAAAACAACGAAGACAATCTGCAAACTAATTAGCAATTAACATCGGTCCATTGAATCCCCTAATCCTAGCAGAGGAATTAGCTAGACATGATAAAGGAAAGAATAGAAATAAAGAGAGAAATAAACGTAAACATAAATAAAGGAGAAAAGGGAAAGAGAGGAAGTTACAGTAGATCCGGGAAAAGAGAGAAAGGAATGTTTACAGTAGAAAAGGGAAAAGAAAAGTATTGTAAAGTAATGTATCAGATGATCCCCCTAAAAAATGACGTCTCATCCTTCCTATTTATAAGAAATAGGATTTTTATTTGACCTAATTACGAATTAAAGCTAAAAAGCCCGAGCCCAATAGAGATTTACTCGATCGAGGACTTTTATATCACTCGATCGAGCAAAACCAAGCAAAAACCTCTCGATCGAGTACTTTAGGTACTCAATCGAGCACTTATTAAATAGGCACTACTCGATCGAGTAGAAAAAGGATTCGATCGAACATAATTGTACTCGATCGAGTACTTTCCAGCGCACAATTTCTGCTTTGCGCACTGAACTTCAAACGACTGCCATTTCTTCGTTACTTGGGCAAACAGGGTGTTTCCAGTGGCGTTGGAAAGCTAAGAGAACAAGCTTTCATCTTCAATTGGAATCACCTGAAAATAAGTTGTAGAACTTGAGATATGGCTCTTCAAAGTAGGTACTAGCAATTTGAAGTTCTTCCTTTGCTCGCCTAGCTATCGTACTTCTTTGCGCATCTCAAAATAGTAGTCTTAAGGCTCCGACTCAACTCATCTCCTAAATGCATGCATAGGGACATGTTTTAGGCTTGATTATGCTCTTTTCCGGTTCATACCTGCAAATAATATAAGACAAACCAAAGTAGCCAACTCGGGGGACATTTGTAGCTAAATACTACACAAAATGCATAGAAATGCGTGCAAATGAAGTATGAAATACCTATATAAAATGCACGCAACAAATCTCCCCAAACCAAACCTTTACTTGTCCCCAAGCAAACTAAATTCAAAACTAATGGAACAGAAAAGAAAACTCAGAGCTAGCTATAACTTGTCTACTTGAACCAATTTAATGCAGTCAAAAATTAGCACTGCTACAACAGTCATTACGCAAACGAATTATGAGATGTCCATAAATAAAGTTGACCTATCGACCTTGCAAGACCAACAAAATCGGACTCTCACGTGATCACTCTTCTCTCATGAAGCAAATGGTGAATTATGTATGTAAGAGAGAGAGTATATAGTCACTCACCTAAACTGCGACCTACATAACATGCATGCAACAAAAATGATAGACGATTCAAGTACTATACATACATTCCAACCAACAATGTCTGTCACAACCGAGGGCTTACAAATGATATGGGAAAGTGAGGTTACAGGTGAGAAAAGGCAAAACAGATTATGGTAGTGTGGAGGTAAAGCGCAAAGCTAGTTCCTAAACAGGACCATATAAGACTATCCAATTCTCAACTGGCTAGAAAATAAAGTGCAAGTGCCCTTATTTGGCACACATCTCACTACCCAAAACACTATCTCCTCAAAAATATATGAATAGAACGGAGGAGTGAGACCGTCACAAGATAGAAATGAGCGCATACGGTCTCTTTACTTCAAACCAACCTCTTTTATTATTTTTTTTTTTTTTGAATTTTTTCTTCTTCTCACGTGATTTCAATTTTCAACCTTTTTTTTCTTTCTTCATTCACGTCTCTTTTTTTTTTTTTCCTTTTCATTGTTTTTCATTTTTCATCCTTCCTCCTTTTTCACCAACTCCAAACAACAAAAACGAGCCAAACTCGCAATGGATCAACATACCACAAAGACACACTAAACTAGCTTGACTGGGCAGACTTAGTTTTGGGTGTAGCTAATGGGTCAGAAAGGCTAAATTTGGCTTAAGTGGAGCTAAATGGATGAAAAATGTAAAAAGGGAAATTTGCAAGCGCCTCCCTGACAGGGCTGTCGTGTACCTATCAAAATTAAACTAACTAAACTAACTATATAGCTAAGGAAGTCAGGTCGATCTCCTCAGGGAGGCTAGATATCTGTAAAAATCCGTCTATTTGGTCACAAATGGGGGGGGGGGGGGGGTTGTTTAAATTGGTTTCCTAAACTAAAGGTTTAAAGGAAAGAGAAGCGAGACAGGAGAGCAAAGAAAGGAAAAAATAGAATTAAACTATCAAATAAGAAGGGACATGTCGATTTCGGTTCACTACGGTAGTCCAGTGACTCAACTGTAAACAACTTAGACAAATTAATGCGAGACGGATATGGAAAGGTCCTTCCGGTCCACTTTCTATCCTAAACTTCCACTAACTTAACTTCCGTCCTCGTCAGGGTAG
This sequence comes from Silene latifolia, assembly GCF_048544455.1. Classification (NCBI taxonomy): domain Eukaryota; kingdom Viridiplantae; phylum Streptophyta; class Magnoliopsida; order Caryophyllales; family Caryophyllaceae; genus Silene; species Silene latifolia. The sequence goes on from NC_133538.1 coordinate 175,447,698, forward strand.
TCTACTGTTCATAGCAGGTCTATTTAGTCCAATCTTCCGATCCAGGATTAAATTTATCCAGATTAAAAAGGTGACTAAGAAGCGTGCACTAAACTAAGTCGGTAAATACAGTTATATTGCTATGGTGACAGAATCTCACAATTAATTCATCTAACTTATTCACTACATCGTCACGTTTCTACCGTAGATCCCCTAATCCCAACATGAATTAGATTTAGCTACTCATATCGCTATTAATATTATCAAAACTAACAGCAGATAAATAACCAACATTCAACATATTAAAACGATAATTAAATTGCATAAAAGTGAATTAGGGCAGAAATTAAATAAAGCAAAACAAAGAACTAAAGTAAACGAAAGAGAGATTATTATTAAAAAAAGGAGAAAGTGTAACACCCCGTAAATTTGAAGACCTTTATTATATTTTATAAGTAATATTTTAATCTATTTTAATTTTACATTAATTTATTTGGAATAAAATTTATTTGATAAAATATAATCTTATTTTATTTTGAAGAAATGTAATTATTTTTGATAGTTTAGAAATGTTTAAAAGTGATTTAAACTATATTTAAACATTTTCCTTTGATAAAATAGATTTTGGATAAAAGTCGTAAAATTGGGATTTTCCCATTTCTTACGGTCGTTGGGTAAACGAGTTTGGATATTGGGCATATGAGTACTTAATCTTTTAGTAAAATCGTGTTTAAAAACTTTAATATTCTCGGAAATCGCGTTCGACGAATATTTCTAATTTCAGTCGAAACGAACCAAAACGTAAACAATTGAAACTCACCTAAACACCCTACTCCCATTTGTCCCCTCTTTCAACTTTCATTTCCTCCATAATTCACTCTCTCTCTTCCTTTCATCAAATACTAAATTCATCTCAAAAATCCTCCTTACAATCCCTAAATCCTTCATAATTCCTTCATTTCTCCACCAAATTTCATAAAAATTATATATTTGGAATCCTCTCTTCAATCCTCATCTACTAGTAAGCTTTATTTTCATTTCCCCCAATTTTTGTTTAAGACACTTTTTTTAGGGTTTCGAATTTAAGCTTAATAATTGTGTTTTTGTTGTTCTTATAGGTGAAGAATTTGAAGATGAGTTAGGTGACTCATATATTGTAGAAGATGATGAGTGATTTCGGTTTCTAGGGCTCTTTCTCAAGTGTTATTGTTCTCTTTTTCTAGCTTAAGGTAACTATTCTGAGTCACTCGGCGAATTAATGTCACATTAGTAGTTGTATTTGTTGTTTGTTGTTGTTTGTTGTCGTTTGTTATTGTTTGTTGTTGTTTGTTGTTGTTTGAGACGATCTTGTTGATAAATGAATGAATGGAGTAAGATGAGTATGCTTATGTTTAATTTATGTTACCCATTTGTATATTATTGTTTGGAACAAATTTGGATGAGGAATTATGTGTTGTGACAAGTCCGTGTTTTGGCTGGAACGCGTCAGTACCGGACCGAGACGGTTTCCAATGTTTCCAAAAATATGACAGATTGAACGGCATCGAAAAACTAGGTGGTTTAGCCACTTGAATCACTCAATTCGGAGTCCGTATGAGTAAATGGCGTCGTTTTATCGATTAAAAATTTATAGAAAAGTTTACCCTTGTGTGAGACGGTTATTTATGCTATTTTATTATGCGAGAATTTAATTGAATTGGATATTTTGTAAGTTGAAATCTATTTTCTTATGTTGATAGTTTTTCACATGATAGAAATTGGAAATGGCATGAGAATGATATTTTGATGAATTTTGTGATTTGGGCCAAAGTAGGCCAAGACTCTGAGCTGGGCCAGATTGACCGAACGAGTTTGGTCAAACTAGGTTTAAACCGGTCAGCCTCGATTTGACCGATGACCCTACGCGGGACTCGGGTCGAGGGTTTGTCTTTGAGGTGAGATTGGTTGTTACTGGATGTTTTATGTTATGCCTTGATATTTGTAATTATCATTTCACATGTTGGTTGTTGGATGCTTTGGATGCCTTATGCTTGAGTCTTGTTGCCTCTTTGCCATTTTAGCTTATTCTCATAGATTATGGTACTGTTGGTTAGCTGGAATTTGGATTATTATTGATATTGGAGATATTGTTGGATTGTCAGCTGAATATGCCCTTGCGTAGCCTTTCATATGCTAGGGTGTGTATGATCATTTGTATGTGCAAGTTTGGACTCTTTGCGCCTCTTATGGTTAATTGGGTGCCCTACTTGTCTTGTGTGGTGTGGGCTAAAGTATTCAAGCTGGGACTAGGTCCTAGGTGAGTATTTCGGCCTTCATCATAGATAGGCCATTATAGTCTTTGACGAGTGTATGTTCACAGCTTAATAGCCTTTGTGTCTTAGCTTGGTGGGTTTATATCCAAGTTAGGGCATGACCTCCTGACGTACTCGTAGAAGTATGTGGTCAGCTTGGCATGACCTCCTGACGTACTCGTAGATGTATGTGGTCAGCTTGGCATGACCTCCTGACGTACTCGTAGAAGTATGTGGTCAGGTTAAGTACTAGCCAACCCTTTGGTGGACTCCTTAGGGGTACTCATGTGTTGTTATCATGGGTCTTGGATGCGGTAGTTTTCCGCATGTCGCTAGGTCTGCGCAGGTTTAGGATTAGGGTGTTTACCTTACCTCGTGGTATAGACTCGAGTTATAGAGTGACTATTGACTGTACTAGGAACTTATGCCTGTCTCTAGATATATTGTCTTTTCTTGTTTGATGATTCTATGAATCATAGAAGATGAGATGCAAGCCGGCTATGGTTGATAGAGTTTGGATTCATGGATGTTATGTGATTCACATGATAGTGTAGTATGAGTCGGTCTAGTATTTCACATGCTAGGACTATGTGTTGTTATATTGATGTTCACATGATAAGCACGATTGTCTAGCATCTATATGCTAAGGCTATGTGTTATTCATATTCATATTCTTATGTTTACATGTTATATTAATTATGACATTTCGTGGTCGAGAACTCGAGTTACTCCCACCGACCGTGGCTTTTGTATTTGTATAAAATGCGATTGAGGGCAGTGATGCATATATGGGGTACATGGACGAGCTAGCGAGCAAAGTAACCTTAGGACCTAGATTGGCTTTATTTTATTGTGACCCTTAAACACTTTTTATGTCATATACTTTTTAGGGACATATGTCTCCTTTTTTCATATTTGGGTTGTATAACTTTGTTTCGCGACTTTAGCGATGTTTTATTTATGAGATTTATTTTAGACCTTGCATGTTTGACACCTTCCCATTTGGATATTTTTATAACAGTTCGAGTTTCGTTTCGATTTTAAAAAAATTACAGGTTTTTACCCAAATGAACCTATTACAAACATATCCACGCAGTTTTTATCTAGAATTATGTGTTTACTTTTCCGCAATGAATGAGGGTGTCACAGTTGGTATCAGAGCATATTTTCTCCCGACGCACGTTTGTGCACCCCCAATATAAATAACTTGACCTTAAAATAATAAACTTGAGAGATGGGTAGGATGGGTAGACTTAGGACCTTATGTTGTAGCCTCTTTGTGATTGCTATTTGTTAAGTGCTAACCAATGTTCTTTTTTGCAAGATGGCCCCTCCAAGAAACGTAGATAATGCAATCTTACAAGCTAGGTTTGTTAATTGTTAGTTATTAATTTTCGTGCCGTTGAAGCTATGACCTTGATCTTACTCGTTGGTGACCAAGATTGAGTGGCCGTTGCCGAATGTTGAAGATTGGTTATGCCAAATGAACAATGCTTCCACTTTCTCGATATTTCTTTTCGTGTTCAGTGTACCTTATCTTAATCTTTCAATCTCGTTGTTTATTCGTCTTTCTAATTCCTCTTCTCTCGCCTTGGTAACTACTCTCCTATTCTTTCTCCCGATTCATCCTTTGGTTAGTCTTGTTAGTTGTGCTTGATGTGAGAGCCTAGTGAGTTGAGAAACACCTTGGGATTTATGTCTATTGAGAGCTTGTTTGTTATAGGTGATTGAGCATGGGTACTAACTTAGCACATAAGTTGGAATGAACCTAAGCTACTTCATTTGAGAGTCTCGATGTTTCTTGTGGAGAATTAAAGGAATGATAGTTAGCCCCAATCTTTGTAGGCCTTGAAAGGAATACAATAGGACATTGACGTTGCTTAATGGATTGGTATCGTACTTTGGAATTAGTTAGTTTGTTAAACCTTTTGAGTTGACCAAATCTAGTATAGAGTAGCCCTTGTTGACCTTTTGAAATTTGAGAACACGTGGTTGACCTTATTAATCATATCTGAATTTGGGAATTTTGGTGGAAAGTTGTTCGATGTAGTTCGTGAGTTCAAAGATGCGATTCTAATTTATGGTATCGGAGACTAGAAGTACGAAGTGGTGAGATGATAGTGTAAACAAGCCATGGTACTTGGGGATGACATAGCAAGCGAAGTTCGATGACGAGAATTATAAAGGAGATACTTTGGGACTTGGATGGTAACAAATGAATTTGTGTGGTGAATTGATTTTGGCTCTTGGAACCAATTGAGTTGAGGAATACCTACCATTGTGGAGTCCTTGTTAGTCCTATGATTTGGTAGACTTTTGAGGCTTTGTTGAGCACCTTAGTGATGTAACCTTATCATAGCGATCATAAGCTTTGAGGAGTGTTTGGTTAAGAGGTAACCCTTTCATTATGCCGCTTCTGTTCTCCTCTCCTTCTCTTTAGCGTTCGTTGAACCCTGTTTTTATGCCGAAGTTTACGTATCTTCTTCTTGCCCGAGATATCTTCTTAACTCGAGTACCCCTTATTTCTGTCAACCGTTATCTTTACGGTCCGACTCCTTAGTTTCCTAACTTGTCATGCTCATGCACCCTTCGAAAATATTTTACCGTTTCTCTATCCCGTTATCACTCCTTATCTCCTTAGTATAGTTGGTACCTTGTTGACCATGTTTACAGAGTTAGTGGGATGTGATTTGAGGATTTTTGTATTTTGATTTTTGTCGGGAATTGGTGTAGGAGTTTGTGTCTGTATTTGACCATGTGATATGAGAGTTAGATTTTTGATGGAATTCTTATGATGGCAATGTTGTAGTCTCCTTGCGATTTGAGGTTCGCGTGATTTGGTGGTATAAGACTCACTTTGGTTTCGATTTGATGATGAGACTAATGGGATTAGTTTACCTTGGTGGAGTATTTCTATGGTTATTTTGGATTTGTTTTGGGCATTGTTCGTTCGGGGATTGTTCGTTTGTCATTTGAGCCTTACTTTACGGTATTGAGGATTGATAGCTAAGTTTGTGGAATGTTATTGTAATTTTGGACCTTATATTTAATCCTTTGAGGAATCTTTCTATTGGAATTGGAATATTGTTGGAAAGTAGGATAGTGAATCTTGAGTAAACCGATTAGATGATTTGTGTGATGAACCCATTTATCTTATAGTTAGTGCTAATTATGGATTGGATAGTGCAACTTGTTGCTTGTGGGTTGGTTTCAAGCATGAATGCGTTTGGGAATATTGAATCTTGGTAAGGGTATAATATTGTTACTAGTTTCGACTTTGGATTTTGATTTTGTTCGGTGGAGGATATTGGTGGAAACATTTTGATTGGGAAATTGTTGAGTTATAATTGTAGAGGATAGGATTGTCTCAAGGATTAGCTTATAAGTAGACTTGTCGATGAGTGTTTCAGATGGCTCTTTGGATTAGTGTGGCCTCTGGTTGTTGCCCTGTTGATGTTCGGAGGACCTAGTAGGATGACTCTGTGGCTGGAAAATTGAGCGAGTAACCTTTCTTGATGTACCGATCTTCCTAATTCCGATCTCCGACAATTGTCATTCTTGCTATTCTGGCTTGTTCCGTTGAGTTCGCCTTTTTGGAACTCATTTGACCTTTTGAGTAAAGCTTCTTGTTCGTTGACATCTTTATTGACTTCATCCCAAAATTCCACCTTTAAGAGTTCAATTCCTTCTTGTCTGTTGGGTGTGAGTTCCCTATCGCGACTTGCACCTCTCGTTCCCGAGTTGTTTTCCATCTTGCATAGATTCTATCTAGTTTGAGTAAACTTTTGGTTCATTATTTTAAATTTGGAGTTAAATCTACAAATTGACCTCTTTTTATAACATTTGAAAATGATTTCTCACTCTCTTTCAACCTTGGTGTTCGATTTGATACCTAAGCTATTTCTCGTTTTGTGTAATTTCGGACCAATGTGAGTTAACTTTTCGATTCATTGTTAAAATTTGTATTATATTTGGAAAACTTGACTTCTGGTAAAGTTTGAAAAATGATTTAACATTTTTCTATAACAATTGCATTTGACCTTTCGCTTTCATTTTGTTTTGGCGTTGATTCGTTGTCAGGATTCGTTATTGGAGACGTCTGATAGCTAGTTCTGCACTTATCGGTGAATGATTTCGTATTTTGATTTGTCCTTGATTCGGAATGATAGCGCGCTTGCATGCATCAAGAGTTCTCTCATTCCCTTGATATGGACATCGTGCTTTTGAAAGTTTCTTAAGCCCTTTTTGAAGGATCATCTTTTGAAATTCCAATTTGTTTTGAATGTTTTGATTTTCGCCCTTGGAAAATTGAGTTCGTCCTTATTATATTTTCGTTTTCTACTTGCAAGTTTCGAGGACGAAACTTCTTAAAAGGAGGGATAATTGTAACACCCCGTAAATTTGAAGACCTTTATTATATTTTAAAAGTAATATTTTAATCTATTTTAATTTTACATTAATTTATTTGGAATAAAATTTATTTGATAAAATATAATCTTATTTTATTTTGAAGAAATGTAATTATTTTTGATAGTTTAGAAATGTTTAAAAGTGATTTAAACTATATTTAAACCTTTTCCTTTGATAAAATAGATTTCGGATAAAAGTCGTAAAATTGGGATTTTCCCATTTCTTACGGTCGTTGGGTAAACGAGTTTGGATATTGGGCATATGAGTACTTAATCTTTTAGTAAAATCGTGTTTAAGAACTTTAATATTCTCGAAAAGCGCGTTCGACGAATATTTCTAATTTCCGTCGAAACGAACCAAAACGTAAACAATTGAAACTCACCTAAACACCCTACTCCCATTTGTCCCCTCTTTCAACTTTCATTTCCTCCATAATTCACTCTCTCTCTTCCTTTCATCAAACACCAAATTCATCTCAAAAATCCTCCTTACAATCCCTAAATCCTTCATAATTCCTTCATTTCTCCACCAAATCTCATAAAAATTATATATTTGGAATCCTCTCTTCAATCCTCATCTACTAGTAAGCTTTATTTTCATTTCAACCCAATTTTTGTTTAAGACACTTTTTTTTAGGGTTTCGAATTTAAGCTTAATAATTGTGTTTTTGTTGTTCTTATAGGTGAAGAATTTGAAGATGAGTTAGGTGACTCATATATTGTAGAAGATGATGAGTGATTTCGGTTTCTAGGGCTCTTTCTCAAGTGTTATTGTTCTCTTTTTCTAGCTTAAGGTAACTATTCCGAGTCACTCGACGAATTAATGTCACATTAGTAGTTGTATTTGTTGTTTGTTGTTGTTTGTTGTCGTTTGTTATTGTTTGTTGTTGTTTGTTGTTGTTTGAGACGATCTTGTTGATAAATGAATGAATGGAGTAAGATGAGTATGCTTATGTTTAATTTATGTTACCCATTTATATATTATTGTTTGGAACAAATTTGGATGAGGAATTATGTGTTGTGACAAGTCCGTGTTTTGGCTGGAACGCGTCAGTACCGGACCGAGACGGTTTCCAATGTTTCCAAAAATATGACAGATTGAACGACATCGAAAAATTAGGTGGTTTAGCCACTTGAATAACTCAATTCGGAGTCCGTATGAGTAAATGGCGTCGTTTTATCGATTAAAAATTTATAGAAAAGTTTACCCTTGTGTGAGACGGTTATTTATGCTATTTTATTATGCGAGAATTTAATTGAATTGGATATTTTTTAAGTTGAAATATATTTCCTTATGTTGATAGTTTTTCACATGATAGAAATTGGAAATGGCATGAGAATGATATTTTGATGAATTTTGTGATTTGGGCCAAAGTAGGCCAAGACTCTGAGCTGGGCCAGATTGACCGAACGAGCTTGGTCAAACTAGGTTTAAACCGGTCAGCCTCGATTTGACCGATGACCCGTCGCGGGACTCGGGTCGAGGGTTTGTCTTTGAGGTGAGAATGGTTGTTACTGGATGTTTTATGTTATGCCTTGATATTTGTAATTATCATTTCACATGTTGGTTGTTAAATGCTTTGGATGCCTTATGCTTGAGTCTTGTTGCCTCTTTGCCATTTTAGCTTATTCTCATGGATCATGACCTCCTGACGTACTCGTAGAAGTATGTGGTCAGGTTAAGTACTAGCCAACCCTTTGGTGGACTCCTTAGGGGTACTCATGTGTTGTTATCATGGGTCTTGGATGCGGTAGTTTTCCGCATGTCGCTAGGTCTGCGCAGGTTTAGGACTAGGGTGTTTACCTTACCTCGTGGTATAGACTCGAGTTATAGAGTGACTATTGACTGTACTAGGAACTTATGCCTGTCTCTAGATATATTGTCTTTTCTTGTTTGATGATTCTATGAATCATAGAAGATGAGATGCAAGCCGGCTATGGTTGATAGAGTTTGGATTCATGGATGTTATGTGATTCACATGATAGTGTAGTATGAGTCGGTCTAGTATTTCACATGCTAGGACTATGTGTTGTTATATTGATGTTCACATGATAAGCACGATTGTCTAGCATCTATATGCTAAGGCTATGTGTTATTCATATTCATATTCTTATGTTTACATGTTATATTAATTATGACATTTCGTGGCTGGGAGAACTCGGAGTTACTCCCCACTGACTGTGGCTTTTGTATTTGTATAAAATGCGATTGACAGGCAGGTGATGCATATATGGGGTACATGGACGAGCTAGTGAGCAAAGTAACCTTGGGACCTAGATTGGCTTTATTTTATTGTGACCCTTAAACACTTTTTATGTCATATACTTTTTAGGGACATATGTCTCCCTTTTTCATATTTGGGTTGTATAACTTTGTTTCGCGACTTTAGCGATGTTTTATTTATGAGATTTATTTTAGACCTTGCATGTTTGACACCTTCCCATTTGGATATTTTTATAACAGGTTCAGGTTTCGTTTTCGATTTTAAAAAAATTACAGGTTTTTACCCAAATGAACCTATTACAAACATATCCACGCAGTTTTTATCTAGAATTATGTGTTTACTTTTCCGCAATTAATGAGGGTGTCACAGAAAGAGATTACAATCGTGAGAATCCGGCGTAAAGAACACGCAAATCCGAGCGAAATAACCCCAAAAATAAAGTTACAGTGAAGAAGGAAAAAGCAACATAATGTTTTTACTGTGAAAGCTAAAACTGATAGATGATAAGATAGCTAATGACCTAGTAAAGTTGCGTTTAAATAGAAAATAAACTAAGTCCAAGCTAAAACAAGCTTACGGGCTAATTAAAGCCCACGCCAGACCAAACCACTCGATCGAGTAGAATAAATCCACTCGATTGAGCAAACCTCTAGAAAATCTACTCGATCGAGTAGAATAGTTACTCGATCGAGTAACCTCTCTTTTCAGCACTTCTTGATCGAGTAAAAAGGTGCTCGATCGATCAACCAATGACGTAGAAACCATTCGATCGAGTAATAAAACCACTCGATCGAATGTTCTTCCTTCAAATCAGCTTAAACTCGTGCCCAACTACCTCATAAACCGTGCCTTCACGCATCTCAATGCAGAAACTCACTCCGGAAAATCCCGTCTCCTCAAAATGCATGTAAAAAGGACGAAAAATGGTACGATTCCACTACTTTCGCGTTCATTTCTACAAAACGGACAAAACGAACCAAAGTAGCCGATTTGGGGGCAAAATAATATATAAACAGTACATGAATGCATGGAAAGACGTGCTAAAATAGGCTAAAAAGACTATACAATATGCACGTATCAAATCTCCCCAAACCGAACCTTACTCGTCCTCGAGTAAACTAAAATGCAACTAATGGAATGGAAATGAAAACTCAGAGCTAGCTTAACTTGTCTACTTGAACCAATTTAATGCAACAAAGATTAATAGTTATAGCTAAGCAGTCAATACGCAAACGAGTTATAAGCTGTTCAGATATATAGCCAACCTATCGACCTTGCAAGACCAACAAAATCGGACTCTCTCGTGGTCACTCTTCTCTCATGAAGCAAAGGGTGAATGTTATATGTAAAAGAGATAAGGAAATACAGTCACTCACCTAACTGCGACCTACATAGCATGCATGCAACAAAAATGAAAGACAATTCAAGTACTAATGCACACACTCCAACCAATAATGTCCGTCACAGCCGAGGCTTACAAATAATATGGGAATAGTGAGGTTCAGGTGAGAAAAGGCAAAACAAGTTATGGTAATGTGGAGGTAAAAGCGTCAAGCTAGTTCCTAACAGGACCATATAAAACCATCCGAATCTCAACTGACTGAAAAATAAAGTACAAGTGCCCTTTATTTGGCACACATCTCACTAATCTCATACACAATCTCCTCAAAAATATGGAATAAGAACGGAGGAGTTAGACGGTCACAAACTTTCCTTTTTTTTAACACCGTCTAAATGAATCAAATGATATAGATCAAACTTTTTTTTCAACTCTTTTTCTTTCTTTCACGTGAATCACACTTTTCATTTTTTTTCTTTTTTTTTTTCCTTCTTGACGTTTTCTTTTCTTTTTTCCTTTTTCAATTCTTTTTTTTCTTTCTTTCTTTTTCTCCTTCCTCTATTTACACCAACTCCATACAAAAAGATACGGGCCAAACTGCAGACGAAAAATCATACCACAAAAGGACATACTAAACTAGCTTGACTAGGCAGGCTCAGTTTGGGATGTAGCTAATGGGTCAAAAAGGCAAGTTTTGGCTTAAGTGGAGCTGAATGGGTGAGAAATATAAGAAAAGGGGAAAATTTGCAAGCACCTCCCTGCGTGTGACACCAACCACAAACCCGAATGTGTGCATTTGACAAGAAATTGAATGTCATAAAAGTGCAAAAATGATGAACATGCTATGCAAGGAGTACTACTCTCAATTCCTAATGAACTGGTCATGAATGTCACCAGTTATGGGCCCTAAACCTCATAATTTATCAAGTAGGTTGCCAATTTATCAGGTCAAGTCTAAACAGTCAGCTATATTTGAACAGAAACTCGTAGACTATGTGTATGACAAAGCTAAAAACTATCAACAGAAGTGCAAGGCTCAAGTAAAAATGACAAGTTATAGTGCAGTTTCATCACGGAAATATACCGTTCCGACTCAACCTATATGCAAAAATAAACGTGAAAATTTTTGAATTTTTTGAATTTTCTAATTTTTTTTATTTTTTTTATTTTTAATGAAATAAATAGTCAGTGCAAGCTGAAATAAATAAACGTGAATGCAAAATAAATGCAAATGAATACTCAAAAGGATGCAATACCTTCCCTAAACCAAAACGGACAACGCCCTCGTTGTCCTCCAGCATACACCAGCAGATATATACAGGGGAACGGGAATATACAACCAATAAAGAATGAAAAATAAAATAAAAAGGAGACAAAAATAAAAGAGTGAGATGTACATACAAAACACAAACTTCCCCAAACCAGCCAGAAAACTAGGGAAGTGAGTAGACCAGTAGCTAATCGTCAGCCTCCTCGTCGCTGTCGCGCACGTCCTCCACCGTCACTGTGAAGTCCGGGTCCACCTCCCGCTCTCTCCTCCTCCTCTGCTCAGCTCAAGCTCTCTCCGCTGCCACCGCCGGTCCTTGTCCTCCTCCTCCTCCTCCTCAACAGACTCCGGGTACCCCTCAGCTGGGTACCGGTAAAAGGAAGGGTGTGGCCAAACCTCTGGGATCGGACGTTGTCGACTCAAGTGGTACTCGTATAGAGGGAACAAAGTCAAAGCTAAGTCCCGCTCCATACGAGCCTATCTCTCTGCAATCTCAACTAACAAACCGTCACGACGCTCTTGGTCCATGACCGAGGACGCCTCAAAGGGTGGTGGAGGTACAAAATTAGCCGGTAGGACCGGTTGTGTCTGTGTCTGGTCGGCGGGTGCGGGAGTAGGAGTAGAGATAGGGATTGAGGTAGGTGTAGGAGTGGCCGTGGAAGGCTGGCCGCTCCCAGAAGGTGTGGACCCCTCTCCACTCTCAAGTCTACGCCGCTTCTTAGCGGCGGGTAAAGTAGTGGGTGGTCGGAGTGAAAGGTGGTAGTCAGGTAGAGGTGGCAGTCGGGCGCCCCGTGCAACAGTAGGCAAAGGGGCTAGACGGGGGAGAGTGGTGCAAGGTAAGTCCACAGACAAGGAACCGTCTATCTTCCATGTCTGGAAGTCTGTGGTCAGCCAATGCTGAGAGTGCATGGCAGCCAGGCTCAAATACCTCTCTCCCGGGAGGTACTGTAAGTCACGAGGCCAGACTGGGAAAAGGGAACGGGCAAGAATGGTGACCATGCCACCGCAGGCAATAGATCTCGTGACCTTCTCCCCCTGGGCCTGGAAGTACTGGGCGGTCAGATAGGCGATGTTGAGAGTAAAGGGACCCTCGCAGTCAATGTTTAGGTAACCGCCTAAGATGGAGAGCTCGTTGTTTTTGATGTTGTTTGGCTCCTTTCGGCAAAAAATGGTGCTCCCCATCAGTCTAAGAAAGTAACGGGCAGGGGGAAGGTGGACCTGTGCGAGATTTCGCTCGGGAAAGGTGGTCTGGGCCAAGGTCCGCCAAAGCTGACGAACGACCCTCATAGGGGCGGCAGTGTCGCCCGTAGAGGAAAGGCCAAGTCTGCTACCAAACTCCTCCAAAGTCATCGAAAAAGTCTGGTTGAACAACCGGAAAGACACAGAAGAACTAGTGGGGGCAGCGACGTGTGCCCCGGAGGAGAAGGTGAAGGAGCTGAGGAACTCAAGACTCAGCTCCAGAAAGGTGTGGCCACTCATAGTAATGAGTCTGGCCATCCCCGTGCCCCGTAAAAGCTCACAAACTGACTCGTAGAAGCCGAGTCTCTCAAGTGCCGGTTTATCTAAGAACCGGGTAGGTAAAAACTCACAGCCAACGAGGTTATAAAACCTCTTACGATGTACACCGTTAATGAAAATTACCTGTGGGTACTCAGGGTGGGAGTCGAGGGAGTTGTCCCCTCGGATGGTAACCGTGCCACCAGAAGCAGCAGAAGTAGAAGTGGCAGGAGCTGGTGTAGCACGAGCACGTCCACGCCCTCGGCTCCGGCCTCTAAAACCCGAAGTAGAAGCCCGTGCAGTGACGGTGCGAGGAACTAGAGCCGCCCGAAAAGTAGCTGCAACTGCTGGTGAGTCCGCCACAAGTGTGCTCACCGTGACTGAAGTAGAGGCTGTGGCTGATGTGACCACCACTGAGGAAGAAACACTAGCAGCAGTGCTAGCAGTGGTGGTGGCTGTGACTGAAGTGGCAGCCAAAACAAGGCTAGCAAAGGTCTTGCAGTGTAAAAAACTACTCAAGAACAGACTAAGAACACAAAAGTGTTGGCCGGTGCAGAGACGGTAGTAACAGCAGGGACTACTGTCTCAGACAGAGACAAAGACGGACTGGCAGAAGAGCTCGACGAAGGCATCGAGCTAGAATCCATGCTGAATAAATAGGGCAGGGGAATTGATAAGAAAATAGTAGCTAAACAAAGATGAAAATCAAAGATGAAAACGGCATGAAAATTCCCTAACCAAATCGAAAAATTCGACCTTCAACACATAGATTCCCAACTATTTCCTCAAAAATTCGAATACAAAGAAGTAAACAACGATAGGGGAAGGGTAGCAGGTATCAATGGCGGCAAATTAAGCATCAATAGAGGCGAATTAAGCATAATGCAGCAGCACAGACCAATTTTCAGTCGAAAGTTTCGACTGTAAAAACCCCTAAACGCAAATATCGTGCAAAATTCGAATTTAAACATGTAAAAATCAATGAGGAATGAGAATTGATCATCAAGCAAGACAAATTAAGCATTAAATCGAAATTATAGTCGAAAACATCGACCCAAACAGAAAATCGAAACCCTAATCCTTGATTATCCTCATAAGAAGCAAAAATTAAAGAGATTAAAGGATAAAGAAGAGTAAGGATCACTTACTTGATGATATAGAACCCACAAAGAACAATTAATCGACAAGAAATAAGCAAAATAGGCGATTTTTTGATCGAAAACCGCGGAACCCTAATTCCCTCAATAGACCGTGTAAATGAGCGTAAATCAAAGGGAAAACAGAGGGCAAATGACGATTAATCAACAATAAGCACAATGTAGGTGACGGATTTGGCAAAAGGGCAAGAAATATGGAGGATTTTGGGGTTTTTGATCGCAAAAGGGAAGGTTTGTCGAAAAAAATGGGGGTTAAATGAAATAACAAAGGAAAATAAAGGAGTTAAAGAAGACTCCCTGCGTGTCTTTCCCATTTCACTCGATCGAGTGGTTTAGAACTGCTCGATCGAGGACTTTATGGATCCATCTACTCGATCGAGTAGAAATTTACTCGATCGAGAACTCCCCATTTCTGCTTTACTCGATCGACTAAAATGGAATCACTCGATCGACCACATTTCACTCGATCGAGTACAAAAAGTACTCGATCGAGAACTTTTCCTCGTGTAAGCTCTTGAATTCGTCATTCTTCCTTTGAATTTGCGTAAAATTCCCCAAACCTGCATAGAAACACTCGCAAAAGTATCCCAAAATACCAAATACGCAAAGTAACAGTCTATAGTCTCTAATCTACGCTAAAAATTGTCTAAGTTCTAATTGTCCTAATTAAAAGCAATAAAGAAATTCAACGGAAAATTTAAAAATTGTTTTTACAAATTGGTACACGGGGCATTTCCCCGCTCACTTCCCAAGGCAATTCAGTAGCCCTTTGGAGGGCTCCTGACTGGAGGACGTCATCTCAGCAACATTGATTGTCCTCATCAGCTTCCATGAGCTTGAACTTGAATCGTTAGGAGGAGAATAGTTGGCATCCACATATGCGCGAACTTTTCTCACCCTTGCTCCTTTGTCACCGGCTTTAACACTGTCACTCCCACCTTGACTGACATTAATTGCACAACACCCCTTGACAGCTCCTGCATTATTTTCATCTGTACATGCAGCAAGGAAAACAGACGAACTTTCCTCCTTTTTGCTCTCAACCTGAGGCGGAAGGGTCACAATAGTAGCACAATGCTCCAAATTTTCATTTGGAGTGTCAATAATAGGGTCAATAGAAGAGAGGCCATTACAAGGCTGAGCTTGCATGGGAGCCCTCTGGAACTTAGACTGATGGAATATCAATTACTCGTCCCCAACCTGAAAGGTCAATGTCTTGCCCCCGACGTCTATTACTGCACGGGCAGTAAACAAAAATGGTCTCCCTAAAATAATAGGGGTATGGGCATCTTGGGGGATGTCAAGTACAACAAAGTCAACGGGAATAAAGAACCTCCCGATCTTAACAGGTATGTCTTCTATTACACCTAGTGGCCGTGATATGCTACGGTCGGCCATCTGAACAGTCATGTTTGTGCAATTAAACTTTGTCAAACCAAGTCTCTTAGCCAGAGACAACGGTAAGACACTCACGCTAGCGCCAAGATCGCATAACGCGTTATCAATCAAGTGGGTACCAATGTGACACGGAATCGAAAAACTACCCGGGTCTGACTTTTTGGGAGGTAACTTATTCTGAACTAGGGCCGTCCCTACCTCGGTCAAAGCTACCGTCTCATGATCATTAATGTGCCTCTTACGCGATAAAATTTCTTTTATAAATTTAAGGTAAGAGGGTACCTGTGTCAGCAGTTCGGCGAATGGCACAGTGACCTGCAAGCTTCTTAGGATTTCGTCAAATTTTCTGAATTGTTGATTAGCTTTAGAACTTTGCAAACGCCTCGGGAAGGGAACCATGATGGGTATCTCGAGTCCCTTGTTCCTCTCTTCCAACGTGTCAGCCGGATCAAGCTCCAAGTCCTTCGGACGCTTCTTTCCTCTCGAACGAGGTCTTTCAGGTGATTTCTCACTCGATCGAGCACTAGCAGGCTCTCGATCAAGCTGTCATTTATCCATACAACTCGATCGACCAAAAATCCCATTCGATCGAGTAGTTTCTTCAACAAAGTCACTCGATCGAGCAAAAATTTCACTCGATCGAGCAGTTCCTTTTTCCTGTTCACTCGATCGAGTAGAAATTCCACTCGATCGAGTACTTTCTTCAGCATTTTTACTCGATTGACCCCCAGAAACTAGTCGATCGAGCACTTTCTTTGCCGCCAGTTCCTTTTCTTCACTGTAACACTTGTTCATCGCCAGCTATAACCTTCCTCGAGTCTGATTTCAACACTTCCGGTCCCTCATATGAATGACCGCTTCTCAAATTGATTAAATTTACCGTCTCATGTGGATTTTTGTCAGCTTATGACGGTAAATGACCCGGTTTCCTTGTGGACTGGTTCGCGGCTAACTGGGCAACTTGAGTTTCAAGTGCCTTGATGGATGCATCTTTCTGTTGATCACTCAGCTGCCACTGCTTAGTAAAAGATTGAAACATCGTCTTTAGCTCACCTATCTCACTCACCCCTCCAGAAGATGATGCACCGTGATTGGGAGGAGGGAAGGAAGGAGGCTTCTGAAAGCCTTGTTGATTCTTATGTGGAGGAACATACGGCTACTGCTGGTGCGGGGGAGGGGTAGGATTGAGCACATTTTGACTTGTCCACCTCAGATTGGGATGGACTGCCCCTTGGTTGTTATAATAGAAACCCCCTCCTTGCCTATATTGTTGAAAGGGAAGGACCTGTTACTTCTCTGTAAGACAGCCAACAGCAGTATGGCCGTCGTTGCTACCACACCTCTCACATGTGATGGTCTCCCCTCTAGTAAGCATATGGACCGTCTGAGGCTCCCTAGCAGAATGCAACTCCAACTTATCAAACCTAGCACTCATGGCTTCCAGCTGAGCCACAACTTACTTATCAACTGCATGAACTTTTCTAATACCATCCCTCGGGTTTCCATACTCAGAACAGTGATTCGCCATCTCTTCAATAAGGGCCCATCCCTTATCATCGTCAGTGTTCTCTTGGAATCTTCCGTTAGATGACGCATCAAGTATGGCTCTGTGATCATCGTATAGCCCATTGTAGAACTGGTTAGACAGAAACCACAGATCAAAACCATGGTGAGGAATAGACCTCACCAACTTCTTGAAAAGGGACCACGCTTCATATAAAGTTTCATCAGGTGCCTGCTTGAAACTTGTGATCTTTGCCCTTAACTGATTGGTGCGCTGTGGAGGAAAATATCTCTTGTAAAAAGCAAGAGCAAGGGTCTCCCAGTTGATAACCCCTGCGGCCGCGCGGTCCAAATCAGTCAGCCACTCCCTGGCTGAGTCAGTCAAAGAAAAAGGAAACAAAACCTCCTTAATCTTATCTTGAGTTACCCTCTTTGTGGCGAGGATAGTAGAACAGTAGTCCGTAAAAACCTCCATGTGCTTCCTCGGGTCTTCACCTGCCACACCTCTATAGAGATTTCTCTCCACCAGATTGATATAGGAAGGACGGATGTCAAATATATCCCCATCCTCAGTCTGGAGATTGAAACCCTTTGGAATTGAAGCTGCTTTAGGCTCCGAGTGACTAGCAATGTTCGGCATCTTTACTGGTTGGGTTACAGAACTAGAAGTATCTTCTTCAAAAGAGGGATTTTCTGTAAAAAGGAAATGCTGAAGCTCTGGTTCGAAATTACTCAAGGCTTCCTTTCGTGATTCTCTTTGAAGACGGAGTCTATGCCTGAATAGTCTCTCTGGCTCAGAATCAGCTGCAACTAAATCAAACCTGTCTGACCTGGGCATACACAACACTGAAACAAAATGAAAAAGAACTGCCTCAAGGAATAAAAATTCTCTGAGACGGATAAAATAAACGAAACAAAAACAGATAGGGCAATTGCCTCCCCGGCAACGGCGCCAAAATTTGACAGGGCTGTCGTGTACCTATCAAAAATAAACTAACTAAACTAACTATATAGCTAGGGAAGTCAGGTCGATCTCCTCAGGGAGGCTAGATATCTGTAAAAGTCCGTCTATTTGGTCACAAATGGGGGGGGGGGGGGGTTTAAATTGGTTTTCTAAACTAAAGGTTTAAAGGAAAGAGAAGCAGAGACAGAGAGCAAAAGGCGAAAAATAGAATTAAACTATCAAATAAGAAGGGACATGTCAGGATTTCGGTTCACTACGGTAGTCCAGTGACTCAACTGTAAACAACTTAGACAAATTAATGCGAGACGGATATGGAAAGGTCCTTCCGGTCCACTTTCTATCCTAAACTTCCACTAACTTAACTTCCGTCCTCGTCAGGGTAGTCTACTATTCATAGCAGGTCTATTTAGTCCAATCTTCCGATCCAGGATTAAATTTATCCAGATTAAAAAGGTGACTAAGAAGCGTGCACTCAACTAAGTCGGTAAATACAGTTATATTGCTATGGTGACAGAATCTCACAATTAATTCATCTAACTTATTCACTACATCGTCACGTTTCTACCGTAGATCCCCTAATCCCAACATGAATTAGATTTAGCTACTCATATCGCTATTAATATTATCAAAACTAACAGCAGATAAATAACCAGCATTCAACATATTAAAACGATAATTAAATTGCATAAAAGTGAATTAGGGCAGAAATTAAATAAAGCAAAACAAAGAATTAAAGTAAACGAAAGAGAGATTATTATTAAGAAAGGAGAAAGAGATTACAATCGTGAGAAACCGGCGTAAAGAACACGCAAATCCGAGCGAAATAACCCCGAAAATAAAGTTACAAAAGAAGAAGGGAAAAGCAACGTAATGTTTTTACCGTGAAAGCTAAAATCGATAGATGATAAGATAGCTAATGACCTAGTAAAGTTGCGTTTAAATAGAAAATAAACTAAGTCCAAAAGCTAAAACAAGCTTACGGGCTAATTAAAGCCCACGCCAGACCAAACCACTCGATCGAGTAGAATAAATCCACTCGATCGAGAAAACCTCTAGAAAATCTACTCGATCGAGTAGAATAGTTACTCGATCGAGTAACCTCTCTTTTCAGCACTTCTTGATCGAGTAAAAAGGTGCTCGATCGATCAACCAATGACGTAGAAACCATTCGATCGAATAATAAAACCACTAAATCGAATGTTCTTCCTTCAAATCAGCTTAAACTCGTGCCCAACTGCCTCGTAAACCATGCCTTCACGCATCCCAATGCAGAAACTCACTCCGGAAAATCCCGTTCCTCAAAATGCATGCAAAAAAGACGAAAAATGGTACGATTCCACTACTTTCGCGTTCATTTCTACAAAACGGACAAAATGAACCAAAGTAGCCAATTTGGAGACAAAATTCTATATAAACAGTACATGAATGCATGGAAATACGTGCTAAAATAGTCTAAAAAGACTATACAATATACACGTATCACTCCCTGCATGTGACACCAACCACAAACCCGAATGTATGCAATTGACAAGAAATCGAATTTCATAAACGTGCAAGTGCGATAAACATGTTATGCAAGGAGTACTACTCTCAATTCCTACATGAACCGGTCATGAATGTCACCAGTTATAAGGCTCTAAAACTCAGAATTTATAGAGTAGGTTGCCAATTTATCAGGTCAAGTCTATACAGTCAGCTAAATTTTTGACATTAACTCGTAGATATGTGCAGGACTAAACTAATAACTGTCAATTAGATGCAAGGTTCAAGTAAAAATGATAAGTTACAGTGCAATATCATCACGGAAATCTACCGTTCCGACTCGACCTATATATAAAAATAACCGTGAAAATTTTTTGATTTTTCGTTTTTTTTTAAAGCAAAAATAAAGAACAATGCATACGAAAATTAAACGTGATAGCAGGAATGCAGTAAGAACAACATGCAGACATAGATATGGATGCATAACCTCCCCAAACCAAACCGTACAATGCCCTCATTTTACCCAAAAATAAGGAAAGAAAATGCAAACTAAAAAGGAGAGTGAAGATGCGGAAAACTTACAAGATAACGCGAAGTAGGGACCTCCCCAAACCAGTCAGCAACTTGGGAGGTCACAAACAGCTGCAGGACATTGTCACAGGAAGTGAATCAAGGCAAACCAACTCGATTGAGAAAGAAGATTACTTGATCGAGTGCAATGGGCTGTAGAAGTGTTCGATCGATAAAGTAGGGCACTCGATCGAGAAGACACATTATTAAACACACAACAAAAACCGAAACGTTAGAAAAACAACTAAAAAGCGTAAATTCCGGGTTGCCTCCCGGATAGCGCTAGTTTCGACAGTCCCACTCGACCTTCTTTTCTTCGAGCCTCTCTAATATAACCTGGTCAAAACAAACAAAGCGCGCAAAGAACCGATCAAACAAACAAGCATGTGCTACACAAAACTGTAAGTAGCACCATAGTAGAACAGAAGCATAGGAAAATAAAATGTATAAACGTTTAAGTCTAAAAAATTTGCTATGACAGCACCTAAATTTGTCAATAAAATAAAGGAGCGCGGGAGCAATTAATAATAATCTAGGGCATTGTTTTAGATTAACAAGTTTGTGACAACAGGTACGGTGAAAAACTGTTAAATTACTTGTCCAACTAGGAGGGGGTATCACATTAAAATACGAAGCATGAGTCAAATGAGTTAATGTACTATTTAAACAAACAATAATAAAATTATCGTCAACTACCTCAGCTTGGTCGCTCTCAGTGATGGAATTATCGACAAAGGAAGATATTACCTCTTCCGCGCTAGGAGCAATCACAGACTCAGCTGCCTTCTCATTACCCTCCTCGATGGATACCGTCCCGTAAATCGCAGCCTCAAGCGCATCCAGCTCGGCTTTGAAAAGGGGAGATTCACCATAACCATTGTCTTCATCAAAATTGTCATCTAGAACAAACCGAAACGACGTTGCATTGCTCTCTCTGGCCAAATTAGTCGATCGAGTAGCTATGGAACTCGATCGAGAGGTTTCTTCACACATTTTACTCGATCGAACAGAGCAAAGCATTCGATCGAGGTCCTCTAATTCAGCATTACTCGATCGAACAGTGTGGGGGTGTTCGATCGAGGCCTTCTTCACACAAACCACTCGATCGAGCGGTTAAATCTACTCGATCGACTTCCTCATCATAGAATTTACTCGATCGAGCAATGTGGACTGTTCGATCGAGTGGGTTAGGCTGGACCGTGGTGAAGTGCTTGTGAAAAGCTTCATCTTCATTATCACCTTCAACTTCCAAGTCATAAATGTCTTCATCATCACTCGACAACTCGGGTCTTTCATGGGAAAGACTACTGACAGGAAAAACAACATATTCCGTCTCTGAGTCGCTATAATCTAACTCTTTAGCTAATTGAGCTACTTGAGATTCAATTAGCTTGAGGTGAGCTTCCCTAGATTTATCGCTTTCTTGCATTTGAAGCATAAGTGCTTTTACCATAGACTTCAACTCGGCAACCCCTTCATTCTCTTCTACGGGAGGAAGGGTTTGTTGTTGCGGTGGCCAGGTAAACGGAGGCTGTTGGTAGCCTCGTTGATAAGGTAGATGTGGCCGCGCAATTACAACACATTGATTAGCTCGTCTGCGTTGCTTAAACGCATAAACCTCGTCATTTTTAGCTGAGCAAAAAGCTGCATTGTGCCCAGCAGCACCTCATCTCCCACAGTAAATCACCTATTGCGCCATATAATGGAACATAGGTGACGGGTCAAAGGTACTCAAGCTTTCCCTTTGACGATCTTTTACCTAGAACTGTGTAGGTAGGACCTGAGCACCTATCAAAACAGCACTAAAGAAAAAGATTAGAACGGCCTCAAGGGGTAAACCCTTGAGGCTAAAGACAAACAAAATTAAACAAATAAATAATGTAGTTGCCTCCCCGGCAACGGCGCCAAAATTTGATACCGTCGTCAGGTACCAAAAATAAATACTTAGTTACACTAACAGAAGCTAGCGGTAAGTAGGGTCCATCTCTATAGGGAGGCGGTCACTATCCACTTGTCTACTAGGTCTGTCTAAGGTCACAGTGGGGGTTTTGATTGTTTTGACTAAACTAACGAGATTAAGGCAAGAGAAATAGAGATAAGAGAAATTAAGCAGAGGGAAAGGAAACTAGGATGTCGGTTCATCAATGAACGTCGATTAATTGCAGCTAAGTCACAGATTAGTCGATGTGTCGGTCTAAGGGGCAACGAATATCTCTTTCCGGTCTCAATTCGCCCTAAAATACTATTAGCTTAGCTTCCGCCCTCACTAAACCATTCTATTGTTCACCGCGGGTCTCACCCCTTCCAACCTTCCGGTCCAGGTCAAGGCTTACCAAAATTAAAAGGGCTAATTGCATCGATTCAATCAGCAAGATACAATTAAAGCAGCAATTAACAACATAGACAAAAACAACGACGACAATTTGCAAACTAATTAGCAATTAACATTGGTCCATTGAATCTCCTAATCCTAGCAGAGGAAGTAGCTAGACATGATAAAGGAAATAACATAAATAAAGAGAGAAATAAACATAAACATAAATAAAGGAGAAAAGGGAAAGAGAGTAAGTTACAGTTGTGGACATAGCCACCTACACGCCAAGCCAATCTGTGGACGTATAACGGTCTTTTGAAAGCCACGCTCGACGGCGTAAAAATGCTTTCGACCGGATCGTTTTAGATCGGTCGGTTTCGTCTCGGTAAGGGTCTCGAAACGATTAGAGATGTTCAGAGTCGCCACCAAGCATTTTGGGGATGCTTGGAACCCGTTCGAAATCCACTTTATACCTCGGTCAAATCGAAGCACAAAGCAGCGTTTGCATAGGTATTAAAGATAAGGAAATCGTCCCTCTTTAGCATCTTATCTCTAGAATGACTCTCGTACGCCCTGGATAAGGTCGTCCACTATCCAAAGTTTCTGAGTAAGAGGTGAAGGTACGTATTGGGAAGCCCTTTAATCAGACACCCAATCCTGCCCGCGGTAGCGGCCTCTACTGATCGATCTTGGTTGGTTGAATGCAAAAGTTGATAAAACGGTTTAAATGCATGAATGCGCATCCAATAATTTAAACCTAACATGTGAGAGCTTTCTATGTCAGTTGATTTAATCCAAGTATCAAGTATAAGATGTCGAGTTGGATTAATGGTTGATTTGCATGCAAGACGGAAATTAAACATCCATTTACCGTATTAGGTTTATGGTGCATAACGTGATCCATTTAATAAAGCATTTTGCGAATATGATTTTGAACGAGTAAATAGTCATCTGATCCGTCCTATATCCGGGCTAACCGGAGTCGGGATCGTCCTAGATTAATGCTGGAAGGGAACAGGCCCTGTACCAGACGGCTATATGAGGCGCGGCCAACCGGCGTTATAAGGGGCCTCTCCCTGGTTTTGAAAATGAGGAATGAAGGGCCTGTTTAGGTGCGAGTCAACCAACGGTTTTATGCCGTGTTCTGAATATTCGAAAAACATTATAAAACGTATAAAAAATGGGTACTTGAACCCGGTTTGATTTGAAAGGGTCGTTTAGACCGCATTTGTTGATTTGAAGGACTAGACTAGAATAATCATCATGATTTTGATAATATTTGGTGTCGGGTTCGATTTGACAAACTTGACATGAATAGTTGAAAATAATTATGAACCAATTGTTTTAAGTTCATTTGAATGTAATTAGTCGATACTCATCATCGTACCCGGGTTAAAATCCGGCATGGTATGTAGAACCAAGGATGACTTTGTGTTGGTGACTAATATATTTATTTTGGAAATGTAAAGAAATGAAATAAAAGGTTTTAAAATACCTTTTAAATGTCATTAACCAAATATTATCACCGAAACACGGATTTAACCGTCATGGTATGAGGAACCAAGGGTGAAAAATGTATTATGGTTAAAACAAATAAAATGAAACAAAAAGGGTTCGAACATATTTTATATGGTAAAAACCGATTACAAATATGAAAATGAATTAAAGGGAAATGACAAGAACAAACACGATTGATCTCTGACCTGGACACTCCATTTAGGCGCGGGTAAGCCTGCAACCTAAGGGGCTTATGTCTCAGGCCAAAAATTAGTTTTGGCTCGTTTATTCCATGTTTTGGTTCATATTATGCACGTTTTAGCACGTTATAGTCATGAAACAAATGAAAACAAAATAAAAGAGGATTTTTACACCCTCATACTTACATGTTTGGTTATGGCGAGTGACCGACGTAAGTGTAACAACTCTTTTGGTCGGAAAAGACTCGGTTTAAAACCGTTTTGGTAAGTAAAAAGAGTGTTTTAAGATTAGTGATGGTGTAGTGGTCGAAGTGGTCGGTCAAGTGATTTAATGCACGATGACGGTACCAAAAAATGTGCAAGGCTTGTATTTACGATCGGTAGGTCGTAAACACGCGTCGGATTGTGACTAAGAAGTCGAGTCGAGAATTTTAAGGGAGAAAAGAGGGAGCGGACACTCGCGTAAGTCTCAAATGGGGGGCATTTGAGGGGTATTTATAGGGAAATGAGTGGTTGTGTGAGTTTTGAGCGACGTGACCACTTAGGCTGCCAAAGAGGCGCGAGCCACGTCGCGGTTCTTCGAGTTGTCTTGTCACTTTCACGACAAACGACAATCATGATTTGTTCAATCCTAGGTTTTGTAGTCATATGTTTGGTACTTGACCAAACATAAATCCGGAAAAACTTAAGGTAGAAGGTTTGAAATGTTTGTTTTTTGTGGTTGACTCGGTTTGACTCGTTGTTGGAGTCGGGATTTGAATTTTTGAGTCGGTTTTTGGTCCGGTGTCGGTTTTGACTCTAGTTAGTGTCATTGCAACCCCATCGTCGTGCATTAAACACTCCAGGTATTTTTGAAATGTTTTGAAATGTTCTATTTTTGAAATCGTTTTAAGTTTTCCGACGTAAAGTTGTACACAAACAGTCGATCAAATGCCGCGATTCCAAAACATGTTATAGTCCGATAATCATCGGGTGTTTGTTGGAGTCTCAGCAGATATTGGGTATCTACATAGCCCCCACTTTGACCGAGGCTTGGACAAGGCGAAAGTGAAAGTAGAGCCCCCAAGTCAATCGAAGATTACAACCTGGAGACCCAATCGACGTCGAGGCGGCTCGAAAGGATTCGGGCCAATGACCTGCTGTCGGGAAGGACGACGCCAAGGCGACTCGAGGGTACGAGCCAAGTACCTGTCGCCGGGAACAGTTTAGAGTCTGTCAACTATCCGTGTGGGTCGTTTAAAGTCCGTTGAACTACGTACAAAGGCTCGCCATCCATAAGAAGGAGTCATACCTGAGGCATATTCGGATAGGTCCTTGTACGTATGCGGACAAAGGCCCGCCAGCTGCAATAAGGAAATGTACCCGAGGCATCTTCGGGATGTGTCCTTGAGTGTTTGAGGACAAAGGCTCGCCATGTAACACCCGCGAATTTCCCTTTTTGACATTTAAAATTTGTTGAACCGTTTGATTACTTTATTTTATATTTTTGAATTATTCAATTTAATTAATTTCATGTCAAATGTAACACCCGCGAATTTCCCATTTTGACATTTAAAATTTATAACACCATTTAACCACTTTATTATATATTTTTGAATTTGAATTATTCAATTTAATTAATTTTATGTCAAACACGATTTTTATAAACGTATTATATAAAAGCTCGTTTATATAAAAATACGTACAATTAAATTATATTTTTGAGGCACGATTTATATAATAATATATGTATACGTATTTTTGGTCGGATAATAATAATGACTGTAATAATAATAATTCGCGTCTTAAATTCCGTCTAGCAATAGACCGTCACATTTCCACTTGTGAGACTAACCTTTCTAGACCTATCCTATAATGACAACACATCACACCCACCGAACATCCTACACTCTACTTTTAAAATATCACCCTTATATATATTATTATTATTATTATTATTATTATTATTATTATTATTATTATTATTATTATTATTATTATTATTATTATTATTATTATTATTATTATTATTATTATTATTATTATTATTATTATTATTATTATTATTATTATTATTATTATTATTATTATTATTATTATTATTATTATTATTATTATTATTATTATTATTATTATTATTATTATTACCGTGACCCACCCCCACCCCCTTTATTCTTCTTCTTCTTCTATTTCATCTGCACAAAAACGCAGCAACATCAACAACAAAATCAGAGGACCGTACCATCCCCATTTCCGGCACCTTCAAACTTCGATCCCGCCTTCATTTCTCTACCAAATTTCATAATTCTTGCATCATTAGCTTCCCCATTCCTTCCTCATTCTTTTAAGGTAATAAAGTTGCAATCTTGTATGACTTTCGTTTTTGACCCATCTTATAAAGTTTCGGGTTTACCTCAATCTTCTTCGTTTTCTTGCCCCATGACGAAGGTTTCGAACACCCTGTGGTCGATTGAAGCTTGTGGGACCATTTATTCGAAGAATAAGGAGCGGCTAAGGTAACGGTGATAGGTTACTCGACAAAGTGTCGAAATTTCGTTCTTTGTCTCGGTTTTGTGCCTTTTGTTGTCGTAAAGTTTATTTCTTTTGTCTTCCTCATGTATGTGGGTAAATTTGTAGAGTTGATGGTCATTTTACATAGTTGCTCGGGATGTATCTTGGCTCGTTGTATACCGTGAGTTCACTGCTTAGTCCGTGTTTATGTTGCTGCCATTTTTGTTTTCGTTCCTTTCTGAGTTTCCTTGAATGAAGTTTATGTTGGTTATTTATACTTTAATCATGTTCAATATGTCTTACCTCTGCCCTTTTTTTTGTTCCGTCTGAAACTGAGTCGTAAGACTTGCTGGGATTTCGTTTTGTATTGTGGCAGGGGACGTTTTGGACCCTGTTTTTGGACGGACCCATTTTGCCTTCGAACTGATTTGTGCTTATACTCTTCGCGTTAATATTGTCACATGTGTACTCGAATTTTTCCCGTTTCATATGACTAACTATGGACCATACTTCACCTCGGTTTTCGCGACCGTCTCACGGCTTGTTTGGAAACCGTGGACGTGTGTGTAAGTGGTTTATTTGCAGGTTGTTATGGCTGAGTATGGCTGTTTTGACTTTGAGTGATTAAAGGATGGTTAATATGTGTGGTAGAACTAGTGCGTATATATCCTTCATTTGCAAGTTATTAAATTCTCGTCTCATACTTATACAAATAAATGTACATTCACTTATTTGGGTTGTTTGAATGGGTTATTGTTGTTGGATTATTGGCCTAGCAGCGGCCTGGCCGTGGCTCTCTTTGTTAACTGGCCTGGCCTTTCTTGTAGCCTGGCAAAGCAGACCTAAGCGATGGTAGTAGTGGCCTGGCAGTGGCCTAGGTAGTGGCCCAGCTAAGTCGCGAGTTTGAGGCCATGTGTAGTTGGTTGTTAGACCGAGTTTGAGGTTGCCATAATAACTTTTGAGCCGTGTCTATAAATCGTTGGGCGCTAGTTTGGTTTATTTAAAATATGATTAAATAACCGTCTCGTATTTTATATAACGTAATTTTTTAAATATCGTTCATTCATATATTTTCTCACATTAATCATAAATGTGGAATTTATTATTTATTCAAGTCAAAATTTGATGAAATGTCTCATTTACCTATAATATGAATTCTTGATCCGTTCATTCTCATTTATTTATTGTATCTCAAATATGAGTGTATTATTCTACTTGTTTAATTAAATTGAGTCATTTATAATTGAATGCTTGTTTTGCTTATTATACATGGTTCATTTCCATTTGTTTTCATTTTTATTCAAATGACAAATATTGAAGAAATGGGTTACTTATTCATGTTCATGAATATAATTTGGCATGAAATGTCTCACTTGGATTATCATCGGTTCATTACTTGTAGTAGTCTCTTTCCAAGTTGATTCGTATCGCTTGGTTGAGTCGTATTCTTGATAATGCCTTTATGCTATACCGTATTGCTTGACTTATCTTTACGCCTCTTTCGGACTGTCCTGCCGATTGTGGGTTTAGCTCATATCTTCCGCCTCTTTCGGACTGTTCTGCCGATTGTGGGTTCTCGATTTCCGATCTGTCTTCGAGTCTTGGATGCGGACTGTTCTGCCGCATGTCGAATCGGGGATCGTTCTGCCCCGAGAGTCTGGCCAGATTTAGACTTGGACTGAGTCTTGGGAGTACCATTGTCGTCCTACCAGGGGAATTATATATTTATATATGAGTATTAAAGGTCTTGCTTGGTTATAGATATTGGTATTTGTCTTTCAAGATAAGAGTTATGCCTTGTGTTGTTTGTCTTGGTCCTATCGGATACTAGGGGTGAGCTGTAAGCCCTCTAGTTACGATATGATCGTCGGGATAGATGTTCCCATCCATTCTTATGGTGAGATGCAAGCCATAAGTATGAATGTGACATTAGTAGCCACGTCCCGTGCAATGTTTGCTAAGTGGTTTTCCAAATAATGGCTACGGTTTCTATCCTTGTAGATTGCATTGGTTGATCCCTTACTTAACTGTTTCACATGATTCAGATTCTAACCTCACATCTATGTTGTATTTTCTTGAAATGTGTGTTTTTGTATAAATGATCGTATCCTTGTCTTTCATATTATTTAATTGTCTCGCATGATTAGTTGGATCTTTATTGTGCTAATGTTGACATATCTTGTTCCATCTAATTTAATTTCCATGTTTAAATATAAACTTGATATTCATATCTTTTGTAAAAAATTTACATGACTTACCTATTTTAGTTCTTTGTTATGTTCGTTTCGACATTTTGTGGCTGGGAGAACCTTGAGTTACTCCCCACTGACTGTGGCGTTCATGTTTACATGAATGGCAGGTTGTGAAGATGCTTACGTGGGGAAACGTGTGGGCTAGCGAGAACTAAACCCTTGGACTTTAGTTTGCTAGTTTAGAAACCCCTTATTTGTTTATTCGTGGGATATCTTTTCCCCGCTTTCTAGACTTGGGTTGTAATAACCTAAGTTTGCCTATTGTAGTATTTGTTTCATTTCGTTTTTGGCACCCGCGTATTAATCTTTAACTTATAATAAAAAGTTTTTAAAATATCACAAATTCCGCTTTGATTTATTTGTTATATCTTCCGCTTTATCGCGGGGTGTCACAGTTGGTATCAGAGCATATGTTGCTCCCGACGCACACACGTGTACCCCGAATTTAAACTGAACTTGACCTTAAATAATAAATGAGAGATGGGTAGACTTAAGGACCTAAGGTGGTAGTCTGTATTGTGTTTGCTCTTTGTTAGGTTCTAACATGTTTGTTGATTGTCAATTATGGATTGTTGTGCTCTTGGATCGACATACTATGAGCTTACCCGCATTGCGATCAAGACTTGGGGCCTATTGCCGGGGATTGAAGATTTGTTCAACCTTTGATGAATGCTTCTACTTCCTCGAAGATGTTTCTCATTCTTTGTGTACTCTGCCTTATTCCGTATCTCTTGTGCTTATCCTTCTTCTAAACTCTTTTCTATTTTACTTTGGAAACTGCTCTTGTACCCTAACTTGTGCTTTGTTCCTTACTTATCCTTCCTTAACGCCTTTTGATGGTACTCTTTTTGTTGAGGAATATTGACCTTGGTTGGAAAATTTGACTTTTGAGGAGTTTGTTTGTGGTTAACCCATAACCCTAGTTTTGAGAGGATTTGATGTTGGAAAGACTTAGGTAGTGTGATGAGACATACTTGATGGTTCTTATACCTAAATCCTTCTATAAAGTGAGTATATTTGATTGGTGGATTTTGTGTATCAAGTGTGAGTTGCATTGATTACTAAGGTTATAGAACCTGGCTTTGTTGTTTATGTTTGGGATACTAGTGCTTAGTACTTGTCCTAAGGTGGATCAAATTGAATGGTGGATTTGAGGATATAGGATTGACTAAGTAAGTCGAGTTTTTGACTGGCTTCCATAATCACTTTGGACATGAGAGTTTGAAAATGTGTATAACCATATGAGAAAAGCTAATGGTGGGATTATTAGTTAGTCTAAGTGAGTGATATTGATTACTACTTGAGGTATGGTATGAGAGTGAGAGTAAGCTACATTGTTGGGGAGTCTTAGCGCTTGTTTTAGTAACTAGAAAGGATAATGGTATGGTTTACACCAATTGTTAGGTAAAAGAACATAGTTTCAATTTATGGTTTTAGGAACTTTGAGGTGGTAAAGCATTGTTACAACTAAGACCTTGTCTCTTGGGAACTCGATGGTAAGTAAGTTCTAGGATATCGGATTTGAATGGATATACCTTGGGATGTCGATGACCATAATGGATTAGTGTTGTGATTTGATATTAGTTGGCTCTTGAGAGTTCCTGGAAAGAAGACTTTGGGTTGGCGTGTTACTACCTTGTTTTGAAATGAGAACCTTGTGGAATATTTGAGGGACCTTTTCTGGGAATTTAGAGCTTAGTATTCGGATCTTTGATTGGGGATTTTATCATTTTGAGAAACCCGTGGTTGACACTAGTTGGATATGAGTATAACTTTGTTGGAACTTTGACCTTGATCTTGTGGAAGTCGTTTGTAGATGTTTGCGGTTTTATGTAGTAGTGAGATGACACATATATTGGAGTACCTTGTTTCATGGAATTGCTTAGGATGAAGTAACATGAGTGTTTTGAGGAAATCCTTGGAAGTGTTGCGATTATAAATTTTGTTACTAGGATTTTTTCAGAATCGTTTAGGATGATGTTGTGGTTTGAGGTTTGAGTACCTGGCGTTCCCTTGTTGTCTAATTTCCCTTTTTCCTTAATCACGAGCGTTACCGTTCATACCTCTCTTTCCTCGCTTTATCTTGCTCCTCCCTTGAGTTTGATGCTAGTGACCTGTAAAACTCTACCCTTGACATTCTTATTGCTTTGACTTCAATTCTTGCCCTATAAAGTTCATCATAGCTCTTTTTGTTGGTTAAGTTTGGACTCTCTTAGCGTACCTGGTATTTATGTTGTCTAAATTGCTTTTCATTTCATACAATCCCTAAATATTTCAAGCTACCAGTTTTGTTTCGTTGTTAAAAGTTGATGTTACTTTTGAAAAAAAAACCCTACCTATTTTAAGGATTTGAAAATGAAAATTTGATTTAACTCCATATTTGTTCCTTGAGTATAGACTTCTTTATCTTGATTTTAATTGCTAAACCCGAGGTTTCCTTAAGTTTTATCCAATTTCTGCTAACCTTGATCTGTTTATGGTTTCTTTGTCAAAGTTTGATGTTACCTTTTCACAAACTTGCCTCCCTTTTGAGTTTAAATCTTCATTTCTATTTTGACTTTTGCAAAAGAAAATTTGGGTAAATTACCTTTTTCTTTTGATTTTGACGTGACCGGATATTAGAACTCGTTATTGGAGACGTTTGATAACTTGTTCTACGCTTGTCGGCGAATTGATTTTGTTTTAAATCTGTCTTTGACTTGGAAAGTTAGCGTTCTTGTGTGCACGACAAGAGCAATTTCGTTCCATGAATGAGACTTATACTTTTGAAAACTCTCCGTTAATGTTTTTGAAAGTGTTTTGATTTTGATTTATACAAATGATTTGCCTTTCGACTTGGTTCTGTCGGAAAATTTAGTTGAAACTTTTGAAATAATTTTAATTCTTACGATAAATGACCTTTTAATGTTTTGGCTACCGATTCCAAAATTCCGGTTTTATTTTTATAACCTTTCATTTCTACTTTCAAGTTTCGAGGACGAAACTTTTTAAAGGTGGGGTGATTGTAACAATCGTGAATTTCCCTTTTTGACATTTAAAATTTATTAAACCGTTTGATTACTTTATTTTATATTTTTGAATTATTCAATTTAATTAATTTCATGTCAAATGTAACACCCGCGAATTTCCCATTTTGACATTTTAAAATTTATTAAACCGTTTAACCACTTTATTATATACTTTTGAATTTCAGTTATTCAATTTAATTAATTTTATGTCAAACACGATTTTTATAAACGTATTATATAAAAGCTCGTTTATATAAAAATGTGTACGATTAAATTATATTTTTAAAGCACGATTTATATATGTATACGTATTTTTGGTCGGATAATAATAATGACTGTAATAATAATAATTCGCGTCTTAAATTCCGTCTAGCAATAGACCGTCACATTTCCACTTGTGAGACTAACCTTTCTCGACCTATCCTATAATGACAACACATCACACCCACCTAACATCCTACACTCTACTTTTAAAATATCTCCCTTATTATTATTATTATTATTATTATTATTATTATTATTATTATTATTATTATTATTATTATTATTATTATTTTTTTAGTATAAAGGGTGCGCGCAGCTTTCATTAAAATAAAAAATAAAAATAAAAGTTTATTATTATTATTATTATTATTATTATTATTATTATTATTATTATTATTATTATTATTATTATTATTATTATTATTATTATTATTATTATTATTATAACCGTGACCCACCCCCACCCCCTTTATTCTTCTTATTCTTCTATTTCACCTGCACAAAAACGCAGCAACATCAACAACAAAATCAGAGGACCGTACCATCCCCATTTCCGGCACCTTCAAACTTCGATCCCGCTTCATTTCTCAACCAAATTTCATAATTCTTGCATCATTAGCTTCCCCATTCCTTCCTCATTCTTTTAAGGTAATAAAGTTGCAATCTTGTATGACTTTCGTTTTTGACCCATCTTATAAAGTTTCGGTTTTACCTCAATCTCCTTCGTTTTCTTGCCCCATGACGAAGGTTTCGAATACCATGTGGTAGATTGAAGCTTGTGGGACCATTTATTCCAAGAATAAGGAGCGGCTAAGGTAACGGTGATAGGTTACTCGACAAAGTGTCGAAATTTCGTTCTTTGTCTCAGTTTTGTGCCTTTTCTTGTCGTAAAGTTTATTTATTTTGTCTTCCTCATGTATGTGGGTAAATTTGTAGAGTTGATGGTCATTTTACATAGTTGCTCGGGATGTATCTTGGCTCGTTGTATAACGTGAGTTCACTTCTTAGTCCGTGTTTATGCTGCTGCCATTTTTGTTTTCGTTCCTTTCTGAGTTTCCTTGAATGAAGTTTATGTTGGTTATTAATACTTTAATCTTGTTTATTATGTCTTACCTCTGCCCTTTTTTTGTTCCGTCTGAAACCGAGTCGTAAGGCTTGCTGGGATTTCGTTTTGTATCGTGGCAGGGGACGTTTTGGACCCTGTTTTTGGACGGACCCATTTTGCCTTCGAACTGATTTGTGCTTATACTCTTCGCGTTAATATTGTCACACGTGTACTCGAATTTTTCCCATTTCAAATGACTAACTATGGACCATACTTCACCTCGGTTTTCGTGACCGTCTCACGGCTTGTTTTGCAACCGTGGACGTGTGTGTAAGTGGTTTATTTGCAGGTTGTTATGGCTGAGTATGGCTGTTTTGACTTTAAGTGATTAAAGGATGGTTTATATGTGTGGTAGAATTAGTGCGTATATATCCTTCATTTACAAGTTATTAAATTCCCGTCTCATACTTATACAAATACATGTAAATTCACTTATTTGGGGTTTTTGAATGGGTTATTGTTGTTGGATTGTTGGCCTAGCAGTGGCCTGGCCGTGGCCTGCTGTAGCCTGGCCTTGGCCTGTCTATGGCTTGGCAGTGGCCTGGCTATGGCTTGGCAGTGGCCTGGCTGTGGCCTAGCTAAGTCGCGAGTTTGAGGCCATATGTAGTTGGTTGTTAGGCCGAGTTTGAGGTTGCCATAATAACTTTTGAGCCGTGTCTATAAATCGTTGGGCGCTAGTTTGGTTTATTTAAAATATGATTAAATAACTGTCTCGTATTTTATATAACGTAATTTGTTAAATATCGTTCATTTATATAGTTTCTCACATTAATCATAAATGTGGAATTTATTATTTATTCAAGTCAAAATTTGATGAAATGTCTCATTTACCTATAATATGAATTCTTAATCCGTTCATTCTCATTTATTTATTGTATCTCTAATATGAGTGTATTATTCTACTTGTTTAATTAAATTGAGTCATTTATATTGAATGCTTGTTTTGCTTATTATACATGGTTCATTTCCATTTGTTTTCATTTTTATTCAAATGACAAATATTGAAGAAATGAGTTACTTATTCATGTTCATGAATATAATTTGGCATGAAATGTCTCACTTAGATCATCATCGGTTCATTACTTGTAGTAGTCTCTTTCCAAGTTGATTCGTATCGCTTGGTTGAGTCGTATTCTTGATAATGCCTTTATGCTATACCGTATTGCTTGACTTATCTTTACGCCTCTTTCGACCGGCTCACTGATTGTGGGTTTAGCTCATATCTTCCGCCTCTTTCTGACGTTTCGCGATTGTGGGTTCTCGATTTCCGATCTGTCTTCGAGTCTTGGATGCGGACTATTCTGCCGCATGTCAAATCGGGGACCGTTCTGCCCCGAGAGTCTGGCCAGATTTAGACTTGGACTGAGTCTTGGGAGTACCATTGTCGTCCTACCAAGGGAATTATATATTTATATATGAGTAGTAAAGGTCTTGCTTGGTTATAGATATTGGTATTTGTCTTTCAAGGTAAGAGTTATGCCTTGTGTTGTTTGTCTTGGTCCTATCGGATACTAGGGGTGAGCTGTAAGCCCTCTAGTTGCGATATGATCGTCCGGATTGATGTTCTCACCCATTCTTATGGTGAGATGCAAGCTATAAGTATGAATGTGACATTAGTAGCCACGTCCCGTGCAATGTTTTCTAAGTGCTTTTCCAAATAATGGCTACAGTTTCTATCCTTGTAGTTTGCATTGGTTGATCCCTTACTTAACTGTTTCACATGATTCAGATTCTAACCTCACATCTATGTTGTATTTCCTTGAAATGTGTGTTTTTGTATAAATGATCGTATCCTTGTCTTTCATATTATTTAACTGTCTCGCATGATTAGTTGGATCTTTATTATGCTAATGTTGACATATCTTATTTCATCTCATTTAATTGCCATGTTTAAATATACACTTGATATTCATATCTTTTGTAAAAAATTTACATGACTTACCTGTTTTAGTTCTTTGTTATGTTCGTTTCGACATTTTGTGGCTGGGAGAACCTTGAGTTACTCCCGACTGACTGTGGCGTTCATGTTTACATGAATGACAGGTTGTGAAGATGCTTACGTGGGGAACGTGTGGGCTAGCGAGAACTAAACCCTTGGACCTTAGTTTGCTAGTTTAGAAACCCCTTATTTGTTTATTCGTGGGATATCTTTTCCCCGCTTTCTAGACTTGGGTTGTAATAACCTAAGTTTGCCTATTGTATTATTTGTTTCATTTCGTTTTTGGCACCCGCGTATTAATCTTTAACTTATAATAAAAAAATTTTAAAATCTCACAAATTCCGCTTTGATTTATTAGTTATATCTTCCGCTTTATCGCGGGGTGTCACACGCCAGCCGTGATAAAGAAATGTACCCGAGGCATCTTCGGGATATGTCCTTGAGTGTTTTCGGACAAAGGCTCGCCAGCCTTGATAAGGAAATGTACCTGAGGCATCTTCGGGATGTGTCCTTGAGTGTTTGCGGACAAAGGCTCGCCAGCCATGATAAGGAAATGTACCCAAGGCATCTTCGGGATGTGTCCTTGAATGTTTGCGGACAAAGGCTCGCCAGCTGTGATAAGGAAATGTACCCGAGACATCTTCTGGATGTGTCCTTGAGTGTTTGTGGACAAAGGCTCGCCAGCTGTGGTGCGTAGTAAGGCTCGCCAACCATGGGGCGGTCGGTTAATGGACCGTGAGCATAGCCACGTCGAATGGGCTTGTTTTGAAAGTAGCGAACTCATGATGCCGCTGTGGAAATAGTGAAGTCGAATTTTCACTATCACTGTTTTTGAAATGAGCGGGTTCCGCGAGGAAGCCCCCTGCTGGTATTTGAAGGAATAGTGAATTTGGAATCTTCACCATTCGTCGTTCTTTTTTGAATTTGAAGTGGCGGTTTCGATCGCCGTTGAATTTGAATTTTGATGGAAATAACAAATTTTAAATTTTGCTAGTACGTTTGAAGTGACGGTTTATGTGCCGCCGTTGACATTTGAAAGAAGTAGTGAATTTAAAATCTTCACTATTGATTGAAGTGACGGTTTATGTGCCGCCGTTGACATTTGATGGAAATAGTGAATTTGGAATCTTCACTATTAATTGAAGTGACGGTTTATGTGCCGCCGTTGACATTTGATGGAAATAGTGAATTTGGAATCTTCACTATTGATTAAAGTGACGGTTTATGTGCCCTTCGTTGACATTTGATGGAAATAGTGAATTTGGAATCTTCACTGTTGATTGAAGTGACGGTTTATGTGCCGTCGTTGACATTTGATGGAAATAGTGAATTTGGAATCTTCACCATTACTTGAAGTGACGGTTTATGTGCCGTTGTTTGAAATTTGAAGAAATAGCGGATTTTAAATTCTCGCTATTATTTTTGAAATTTTTTGAAGGAAAATAGTGAATTTTGATTTCACCATTATTTTTGAAATTGGCGGTTCGGATCGCAATTTGTTTGAAATTTTCGAAAATAGCGGATTTAAATTTTCACTATTTGTTTTTGTCTTTGAGAAAATGACGATCTTTAATACCGTCAATGAAAATTCGAAGTTTAATATGTGAAATTGGGCCAAAGCCCAAATTTCGGTGAAAAAGCAAGGGGAGGCCTGATTGAGGCGCGAGCCACCTTGCAAACCAAAGGGGCTTCCCTTTTTTTCTGTAAAAGACGCGAGTTCAGGCTGCATTTCATTCCTCATCCGTCTTCAACCTTCTACACAAAATAAACCCAAGAACGCCATTGTTGGTCTTTAAGCTTGCTTCCATTCGTGCCATTAACAACAATGTCATCTCAAGGTATGTATTTCCTCTTGAATCCATTTAAATTTGTTGGCCTTTTAGCTTAATTGAATTAGGGCGAAATTTACCCTAGAAAATCGAATTGGGCGTTTTTGATTGAGCCCATTTTGAGTGAAATTGATGATTGCATTAGGTTAGAAACATGTTTAAGAGTATAGGGGTGCTTTTGGTTTGCATTTTGGTCCCCGTTCCCGCTCCCTATGCTCGAAAAACGTGAGTGAGGTGAGAAACCGTCTCATTTCGCAATGCCAAGTTTATTTGCTTGGGTAGTGGGTCCCACGCACTAGGTTGCATTGTAGTTGGGAAAACCCGTATTCGCCATTTATGGACCTTCGTTGGGTATCGTGGGCAAAATTTGGAATTTTTGCCTTTTGTGACGGTCTTATGTCTGACAAAATAAGCGCCTGTTTGGGCTTGAATTGAGTCAGTTTGCCTTGAAATGGACCTTATTGGTAGTTTAGGTCACCTTGAGGTGTGATAAAATTACGTTTGCCTTTTTGCGGTCGTTTTTGAATTTCGACCGGCTTGTGCTCAAATTGGCGTAGAAATTGCCTTTTCGAGCCGTAGAAAAATTTCCTATTGCCTTGGGAATGTATTTTGGTTTGTTGGCGGACCTTGTATGGGTCTTGGAATGCCGGTTTTTTTGTTTGTTGTTTTGGCTCGTCTTTCGCTTGAAAAGAGGGGCGAGTCGTTTTTTGTGCTTTTTGTTTGTTTTTTGTGAATTGTTTTGTTGCTGTTTTGTTTGGCTGGATTTGGGCGAGATTGCCCTTGTTTTGCTTTGCAGGTTTTTTTATTTTTGGATTTGTCCATTTTGCACCGTCATAATGCCAAAATTTCGGCTGACGTTTTCTGTTTGTTTCTTTTCGATCGCAGGGTATCATTTGGGACCTATGGGGTCTGCCGTGGAGGCCTTGGAGGAGGAAGACGATCCTGGAGGAGGGAAGACGACTGTTTTTTGTTACAGGCTTGGTTGTGTTTCTGCCTGGCGGTCTTTGCTCGGCCAATGATCGGGTATCGATCGTTGGTGGTTGTCTGCGGAGGTCCGGATGTCCGATGAGTGGGGTTCAGTACGAGTGTGTTATCCCGTGTTGCTGCTTTCGATCGCTATTGAATTCAGCTGAGTAGGGTTCAACATCGGGGTAACAGGCTAAGTTACGGTCCTCGGTTGTCGTGTCATCCAAAATCTGTCTGGCACCATTTTCCTTTTTGTAATGGAGGAGGAATGCTGGGTTATCGTCATGTTAACCACCTCTGCTTCCGCTGTTTCTCCTTTGTTTCTTGTGTTGCTCCCTTTCTTTTCTGTTTGAGAGGATAGAGAGTGCTTAGTTCGGTAGGTGGCAGATAGCCCCCAGTTCGTTGTCTTAGGCCAGTGTCTGTATGATAGACGGTTGTCTTAGGCCAGTGTCTGTATGATAGATGGTTGTTTTAGGCCAGTGTCTGTATGATAGATGTCCGTACTGGATCCTGTTTGTATGGTCAGTTGTCTGTATCAATTGTGTGTCGATGTATTTTGCGTGAGACAGTTTGTATATATGTGTTTTGGATTGTGGTTAATTTTGTGATTTTTGGCTTTTTTGTGTTGTGTTTCGGAGGAGCGCTGTCGGCTGTCAATTCTCCTTTTTGCTTCGCACTAGCCCCTGCATCGTTAGTGTAGAAAACAGGCAACTGGTAGCACATATGCATAAACGTAAACACGTAAAAGCATTTGATTGAAAAACAAAATTAACCGCGATGACTCAGAATTAAAATTGAAATTTGAAAATTCTGCGACAAGTTGTCAAGTTCGGAATTCAAAAGGAATTGATTTGAAAATCGAGCAATTAACTCGTGTCGTGAATTAAATTGCATCGAAATTATTGAAATTGATTTGTGACTCGAAAAATCCAAACTCAAACTGTCATGGATGAATTTTAGAAAAAGATTTTTACGAGTATATTTGATTTTTGATTTTTGAGGTCAAGACTCGAATTTGTGAGCGCTTGAATTTTTGAGGAAAACTGATGTCGTTCTATCAATTTTCGATTTTATTGCGAAAAAGCAAAAAATTTCGGAATTTAGACTGACATGGATACGATCCATCGCGGATCGGGGCGACTAGCCCTTCCCCCCTTAAAAAAAAAGAAAGAAAAATCCGTATGTTTAAAGATGCGTCATGGAAACCGTGTCGGATTTCGTAAAACGCGAAAACAAGGAAATGTGAGTGTGAGGAAATACAAAAATGTCCTGGATCATCCTGAAGAGGCGCGAGCTTCCTGGCCGGAGGTTTGAGGTGTCAGGAGAAAACACAGGTTGAAAGAGACAAGTCAACAGCGGGAATCCTGGGGAAGCCTCAAAAAGGCGCGAGTAGCCTGGCGATGGAAGCCGACTCTCCCCTTTTCCTGAAAAACGCGCTGATCATTTTGTATAAATAGGGACGTTTGCGATTTATTGTTTCATCATCCGAAACACAAAAACATCTCTACAAAACTTCTTCTTCTTCTTCCACAAAATATTTCATGGATGCTTTTGAGAACGCATTGCGACAATGGTGCCGGGATTTGTCGCCTCCCGAAAAGTATCAACTCATTTGCATGGGAGTTGGCCAATTGTTGGTGCTCCGTCAAGTCAAGGTGCAACCTTCATTTCTCGAAGCATGTTCTCGGTTTTGGGATTCGAAACACCATGTTTTCGTTTTCCTGAAAGGTGAAATTTGCCCTCTTGCCGAAGAAGTTGGAGCCATTGGTGGGTGGCCGGGTTGTGTTCCGGTGCTTCCTCCGACTCGGTTGTGCTACAAGGAGAAATTCCATTCCATGTTGGGCTTGTCAACAAGTCAAATCAACTTTCTTCTTGCTCCACATGGTGTGGATATGTTGGCTCTTATCAACATCTTTTCAAACCGATTAGATGCTAATGTCTCGGAGGTGGCTAGGAGAAGGGCTCTTGCCTATTGTCTTGTCCATGTGTACCTCTTTGTTGATGTTTTGAAAAGGGAGGGACCCAAATGTTATGGTAGCATGACCCTTATTCATGTGGTTGAGGAAATGGAGCATGGTAGAGATCCATCGTGGTTGGTGCTTAGAGAGATCGTCCAAGCTTTGGACAAGGAAGGCTCTTGTGGAGAAACTCCCTCTTTTGGGTCCCCAAGGATCCTTCAAGTGTGGCTATTGGAGAGGCTAAGGTATGTAGAGCCTCCGGTTGATTCTTCTTCTTACTCCTTCCGTCATCTTACCATGAGGAAGAAGTTATACTCGGATAGTTTTGCTTCTACCGAGGCTTATTGGGCCGCGAGATTGGCCGAGAAGGGTGGTCCTCACATCCGTTGGGTTGTGCCATGGTGGCATTTGAGGTCCTTCACGGGGTTGCCCGCTTCGGGTGCTAGTCCTCGTTCTTTGATGGTGGTGGGTTTGAAGGTTGTTTCCTTCATATATCCTGAAAAGCTCATGAGGCAAATGGGGCGTGAACAAAAGATGCCCGCTCAAGATACCTTTGTTCAAGAGAATGTTTTCCGAAACTCCGAGCTTGTGGAGGTTTTCGAAAGATGGTGGGCCACTCGGCCGCTTTGGGAGGTACCAAACCCCGTTGCCACGACATGGGTGACTCCCGCTTATGTCAAGTGGTCATGTGCTCCGTCCTTGGAAGAGAGATCCAAATTTCGTAAGGACGAGGTTGTCGACTTGAAGTATCGAGAGGTTGGCAAGGCCAACCGTGCCTTCTTTGAGGAGTATGTTGATGGAGTTACCCCCGATGTGATGAGACCACCGAAGAGGAGAAGCTCGGGTCCCAAGAGTATGGTGAGCCGTGCATTGGCTCGTTTTGGGTCGAACATGGGGTCTTGTGCTAGACCGGAGGCCGTCGCTGTCTTAGATCCGTTCCGAAGAGGAAATCCATGCTAGGTGGGCCAACAAGAAGAACAAGGGGAAGATTTACCCCGAAGGAAAAGGCAAGGGTGAAATGGAAGATTCAAGACCTCCATTACCCGTTTATTATTATGTTGTATTATTGTTCTGAGTTTTTATTATGTTGTACTAGCTAGTTTTGTGTGTTTTGTGCTAGTTTTATTATGTGAGATGTTTTAGTCGACACCTTAGCTTTGACAAGTTGTAGACTCGTCGAGTTTTATTTGCTGTTGAAATTGTAATCCCTCTCATTATTAATTAAATAAGAGGATTGCCCGTGTCGAAAATTGTGAACGCTTGTTTCTTCCATCCATTTTGTAAAGGCAATTCAATTTGAATCGTCCTAAACATTTGCACTTGGGAAAGTGGTATTTTGTGAGAAGGGAGAAAGGCTTATTTTTTGTATTTTGTGGGAAAGGGAATGGTTTGCCTCTTTCTTTTTTGATGGGGATGTTTTGTATGTGGGTGATGTGTTTTTTTTATTATGGGGATGGTTGTATCCTTCTTGTGTAAGAAAGGACTGCCTACGTATTCACCCGAAGAGGTGAAATCAAACCATGATCGTAGTTCGAAATGTTTTGTAAATTTGATTGGGTTTTGTGGTTATATCCCTCATGCATAAGAGGGACTGCCTACGTATCCACCTGAAGAGGTGAAATCAAACCATGCTCGTAGTTCAGGGGTTTTTGTTTTAGTGCAAATGGATGTTGCCTTTGACAGATCAAAGGACATTCGAAACAGGCAAGGTGCCGCAGCTTAGACTCGATAAAACATGCAATTTCAAATCAGAACACATTTAGGAACTTGACTTGAAATAGGATTGACGTGGTTGCTAGTTGTAAAACTAGGCTAGGTCGTTGGTTGTTACGGTTTAAGGGTAGTATTTCTTGAGTTGGTCTAGGTTGGTTGGGTTTGTAAAGTCCTCCCCATCTAGGTCATTCAGTCTCACTGCGCCTCCGAAAGTATTTTCTTGACCAGGTATGGCCCGGCCCAATTGGGTTTGAATTTTCCCCTCGGATCGACGGGTAACGGTGCTCGAACTGACTTGAGGACCAAGTCGCCCTCCTGGATGTTCCTGGGTTTGACCTTCTTGTTGAATGCCCGTTGTATACGTCGTTGGTATAGCTGGAAGTTGTGCAAGGCGTTGAGTCGCCGCTCGTCTAGAAGAATGAGTTGCTCGTACCTTTGACGGGTCCATTCCGCCTGAGGGACTTGACTCTCCAGTAGGATGCGTAGAGAAGGAACCTCTAACTCTACCGGTTGAACCGCCTCCATACTGTACGTTAGGTAGAAGGGTGTGGCGCCCGTCGGTGTTCGAATGGAGGTTCGGTATCCCCAGAGTGTGAATGGGAGTTTGCTCGGCCAATCGTGGTAGTTGTCTTGCATTTTCTTGATAATGGTGATAAGAATCTTGTTAGCTGCCTCCACCGCTCCGTTGGTTTGGGGACGGTAGGGGGATGATCGATGTCGCTTGATTTTGTATTTGTCCAGCAAAGCTTGAGTTTCCGCCCGGAAATGAGAGCCTTGATCGTTGATGGTTTCATGGGGTACCCCATATCTGCAGATGATATTGTTTTGAATGAACTTGGCCACTTGTTTGGCGGTCAGGACTGCATATGACTGTGCTTCCACCCACTTGGTGAAGTAGTCGATAGCAACGAGGACAAAGTAGTGCCCCTTGGTGCCTACCGGGTTGACTTTACCGATGATGTCGATGCCCCAGGTTGAGAAAGGCCAGGGTAAGGTCATGGTGTATAAAAGGGATGGTGGTATGTGTTGTATGTTGGCGAAGATTTGGCAATTGTGGCAATGTTTGACGTAGTTACGGCAACTAGCTTCCATGGTGTTCCAGTAGTAACCTAGCCGCATGATTTTCCGGGTTAGCATCATTGCGCTCATGTGAGGGCCACATTCTCCGTCGTGAACCTCTCCCATGACTTTTCTGGCTTTGTGATGGTCAATGCAAAGGAGGAGAATTCGTTGGGGTGTTATTTTGTATAGTTGGTCTTGGTTTATCACGAATTGTGATGCAAGCAAACGGATGGCTCCTTGTCCTCTTTGATCAGAGTTGGGAGGGAATTTGTTTTCGATTTTGTAGTTGAAGATGGCTTGATACCAAGGTTCATCATGGCTTTCTTCGTCGTCGATGATGGCGCAAATGTGAGCTGGCTCGCTCCTTCTCTCGACACATAGGGGCATCGATGTCATGTCGTCAGGTATGTTGACGAGTGCGGCAAGCTTTGCCAGGGAATCAGCAAATTGGTTTTCCTCTCGTGGCAAGTGGAAGTAGTCAATTTAGTCAAAGAACTCGGCCTCTTGATTGATCTTTGCTCGGTAGGGAGCTAAGCTGTCGGATCGGATTTTCCATGATCCAGACACCTAATTGATGATCAGCGAGGAATCGCCATGGACCCTCAATATCTTGATGCCAAGTGTGATGGCTGCTTGTAAGCCGATGAGGCATGCTTCATATTCAGCGGCATTGTTGGTGACGGTGAAGTCTAGTTTGATCGAGATTGGAACATGTTCTCCCTCCGGTGATATTAGAAGGATTCCTACCCCGAAACCTCTCAGATTAGATGCACCGTCGAAGTATAGGTCCCATGCGTCAGAATCGGCACAAAGGA
This sequence comes from Silene latifolia, assembly GCF_048544455.1. NCBI lineage: Eukaryota > Viridiplantae > Streptophyta > Magnoliopsida > Caryophyllales > Caryophyllaceae > Silene > Silene latifolia. Next base: position 175,491,191 of record NC_133538.1, read on the forward strand.
TGTCTTCGTCAGGAAGTGACCATGTGTCGGTCATTGGATCCTCGTTGACGGGATTCTCTGCTAGGAAATCGGCCACTGCTCTTCCCTTGATAACCTTGAGGGGTACAAACTTGAGATCGAATTCGGACAGCATGAGTGTCCACCTAGATAACCTTCCGTTTAGTACGGGTTTTTCAAAGATGTATTTGTAACACCCCCATACTCCAAGTGCCTTACCAGGACCACTTAAGGCATGGAAATGTCACCATCTCGGTTTTCCGAGGCAATGATAATCAAATGACAATAACGAAACGTACTTTATTAAATAAGTTTAAATGATTACATAACAAAACCAACGGTAAAGTAAAATACAACTGTTCTCAAACAATAAACCGACTGAATGAAACTGTCTTAACAAACACAGCAGAAGACTAAAGACTCTGATATGTGATGACTCCATCCCCAGCTAGATCCCTCGCGTATCCAAGATATACATGTCAAACAACTGCTCACCACCCCCGAATGAATCACCATAGTTTTTAAAACATTTAAACGGGGTCAGTACTAATCACACAGTTATAATCACAATCAGACAGAAATCAACACAGCTCAATTGTCACATCATCCCGAACTCCATCACCAACTCCTCAATACTGACTACACACTAAAGTGTGTAGCCCTACCAGAGTACCCATCGCAACTGGTTACTCCTCGCCATCAGTGGGGGACCGCAACCGTTCCCACCTAAGCCCCACTCATCTCCGTCGAGCGATAAACCCAAATTTATTAATATGCACATCCCTTCTGTGGCGGGTTCCACAGAAGGCGAATAATGGGCGTGAAGGCATTCCCGCAAGTGACTTCACTCAGCCAGGGACGCACCCCAAAGAACATAGACAGATACAATCAACCACAACTACTATCAACAATCAAAACCAACAACCGTCACAATACTCGTATGATAATAATCAACAATCACAAAGCACAATCAACACATCATGTGACTAATACTGAGTAGGGAAACCCTACCTGGAACGCAAACACAAGCAGACGATCTCAACAGCTATCTCAAAACCTCTCCTCTACGAATCCTCCTCCTATCACATAATCACAATCTAACATTAACAAATCATAAAAAACCCCAATTCCCAAAATTAGGGTTTAAACAAAGTCAACTAAATACTATAAAATTGGTATGTAGATCTTACCCTTGACGCAAGGAACACTATGATGCGAAGAACAAGATGATCCGACACTCCTAGCCTTAGGGATTTCCCAACAACGCAACGAGAGAGAACTACGTAACTTCTTTTTCTTTTGAAAGGTTTAGAAAGGTTAAAAAGTGATGAAATAAACTAACAGAAACCTTTTATATTAAACTCGCGTTATTAGCAAAACCCGTCAAAACAACCCCGTAAAACACACTTACTCGATCGAGTGCCCCTTACTCGATCGAGTACCCAACTTACTCGATCGAGTACCCTACAGGCAGACTACTGTTTTGCGTCAAAAACTACTTACTCGACAGAGTAAGCCCCACTCGATAGAGTACCCTAAGACTCGTAAAACCGTAGTATTACAGTATTTGACCGGGTCCATCTTGGAGTAGATGTGGACCGTGTAGCTGAGCATGTAATGCCGCAGCTTCTTTGTTGACCATACTAGGGCAAGGCATGTCTTCTTCAGTTGGATATACTTCGTCTCGTACTCGATGAACTTTTTGTTGATGTAGTAGATGGCTCGTTCTTCGCCGTCGACTATTTGCGCTAACATTGCTCCCATGGCTGTGTTGGTAACAGTCAGGTATAGAGATAGAGGAATCCCTGGTTGAGGTGGCATGAGGACAGGAGGTTTGGTAGGATTTCCTTTATCCTGTCGAAGGCCTTTTGACATTCGTCGTCCCAATCGGTGTGATCGGAGGCGTGAAGTATCTTGAATATTGGTTCACAAATCATAGTGAGCTTGGCAATGAAGCGGCTGATGTATTGGACCTGACCGAGAAATCCTCGAATCTCCTTCTCGTTCCTAGGCCGAGGCATCTGTTGAAGGGCTTTGATTTTGGTTGGGTCAATCTCAATGCCTCTTTTGCTGACGACATGTCCCGAGAGTTTTCTGAAGGTGACCCCGAATGCACACTTCTGAGGATTTAGTCTCATGTTATATTTCCGCAGAAGAGCAAAGAATTTCCGAAGGGCGTTGATGTGGCCGTCCCGTTATCTGGATTTGACAATCATGTCATCGACATACACCTCTACCTCCTTGTGCATCATATCATGTAGGAGAGTAGTAGCGGTTCTTTGATAGGTATCCCCGTAGTTGATGAGACCGAAAGGCATGACCGTGTAGCAATATGTACCCCATTGTGTAGTGAACGCTGTCTTGTGCATGTCTTCCTCAGCCATTTTAATCTGGTTGTACCCAGCATATCCGTTCATGAATGATAAGAGAGCATGTTCGGCAGTGTTGTCCACCAAAATGTCAACATGTGGCAAAGGGAAGTCGTCCTTAGGACTCGCCTTGTTTAGATCCCTGAAGTCGACGCAACCCCGAATTCTTCCATCTTTCTTTGGTACGGGCACAATGTTGGCCACCCAATCAGAGTATTCAGACACTTTGATGAACCCAGCCTTGAACTGTTTATCCACTTCTTCCTTGATTTTCAGGGCCCATTCAGGACGCATCCGGCGTAGCTTCTGCTTCACAGGTTTAGCTCTGGGCTTAATGGGTATCCGGTACTCTACAATTTATCTGTCAATCCCAGGAATATCTCTGTAGGACCAGGCGAACACGTCCTTGTATTCGTGGAGGAGGTCAATGAATTGTTGTCTTCCCGAGGGGTCCAAGGTTGTCCCTAAACTAAGTTCTTGAGGTATGTTATCGGTTCCTACGTTAATAGGTTCGGTCTCCTCAATGATGGGGGTTCTGGTTTCTTGTTTGTCAAGTTATTTGGCTAGGTGAGGTGGGTAGTCACTCAAGTCAAATTCCTCATAGTCATTCAGAATTGCATTGCAGTTAAATTGAGACGAGTCATAAGCAAACTTAGCGTTTATTAAGTTGACACGAGCGAAAAGCTCGGAGAGGACAGATATTTCGTGGTCAGTCAGAGGAGACACAGCAGAGGAGGCGGCCCCTGGAACAGGCTCCAGGTTGTCACCATTCATGGGAGTGGGGGTGACCCTAGTAGACTCGGCCTCTGAATCAGCCACGACTTTGTGATAGAATAGTGGGAAGGGGACCTTGAATGGGACATTAGGAGTGTTAGGAGCTATGACAGACTCTGACTCCGACTCAGATTCATATTCAGATCCTTCTTCACTTCCTTCCTTGAACATAGGGCCTTCTCGAGTTGTGATTTTGAGAATGCGGCCTTGGCGATCGGTCCACTTGACGGTCCTCCTTCAGCCTCGTGTAGCTTTCTCCGGGTCAGTGTCGGAGATCAAGGCGGTTGGGTCAAATTGATTGTCCTTCAGGGCAATGTTGATAATGTCCACATAGTCGAGGTGTTTGATGTTATCTTCCCCAAAGAGGAGTGTGACAGCTTGTCCATCGAGGCATGACGACGGCTTAGACTTAGTTGATGCAGTTTAGATGTTGTCGGGGATGAAGTAGCAGTCCTGGAAGACTTACACTCCTGGGTATCTAGCCTTGGTCACAGAGTCATAGATCGGCTCTGGAAAGCCATGGTAGAGCTCGGACTCTCCCTCGGGGACAAAGTATCCGTTGAGGGTCAGATGATAGGGACAGAGGATAACCCCGTACTTCTTGCGCTTTCGAACTAGGAGGTTCATCTCCTGGATATCTTCATCGGTAGGCTCATATCCCAGTCCGAAGGGAATGTTGGGAACCTTAGCCTGTTTCAAGGGGGGCAAGGTATCTTTCAGTAGATTAAGGGGTAAGCCCGGGAAGTAACCCTGGCGCATCATGATACGGTTGACTGTGAGGTTAGCAAACGGGTCACAATCGAAGGGTGTTGATTCATCAGTTATGGCATTCACAGCTTGGAAACCCCACATTTTGTTATCATCCTCCTCAATGGTTTGGGAGGCTATTCCCTTTCTCATGACAGCTTTAATCGGAGAAGCAGGAATTGTGATTGGTTTCCCGTTGAAGGGAACCCTGATTTTCTGGTGGAGAGTCGAGGTAACCGCCTTGACGGCGTTGATTTCAGGATCTTGAAGGAACCTTGGAGGGGTATTCTTTGGTGGGTAATTTTTGTGAGGAATATTTTTGTGGGGTGATTTTTGTGAGGGTGGTTTTTATGAGGGTGATTATTGTGAGGGTGATTTTCGAGAGGTGCATGCCAGAATGGTCGCGAGAGCAACCATCCTGGTGTGGGTAGTTTTGGGCGCTCGGGGGACTCTCCCTTGGGCGCGGTGGTGGAGGATTGAAAATAAGTCGACGGTAGACATCGTCAAGTCGGTTGATCCTATCGGAGAGACCGGCTATGGCTTCCTCAACCTGTTGGAACATAGTGAGCATAGTGGCGGCACTAAATACGAATACCCCGTCCGACGGATCTTTCTCCAAGGCATTCACCTCATCATCGACTGGCAGGATGAGGTGAGAGCAGTCCAGAGTTGGCTCATCGTTGAAGATGGCGTGGCTTCCGAGAGGGTTCGTTTTGTTGTTCGGCTTAGTTGGCGGGGGTAGAGGCAAATCCCCTTTTTCAATCATGTCTTGGATGATGTGTTTGAGTTTGAAGCAGGTTTCAGTATCATGCCCCTTCCCTTGATGGTACTGACAGTAGGCGTTGGGGTTCCAGAAGCGGGATTTCTTAGCATCGGTCGGATCCGGGGTGGGTCCGAGCGGTTGTAACTTTCCCTGGTCCATGAGCCTCTTCAGGGCACTCGCATAAGTTGACCCTATATTAGTGAACACTCTCTGGGGGCGCTCGGCTCTCTTAGCAGATGGTTCAAAGAGGTTGACCTCATCATTCTTGTTCGTTTAGCCATAAGGGCGAGATTCGGTTGACGTGGATCCTTGGTAGCCTCTCCCAGTGGTCTTGGCCAAGACACCCTTTCGGAGGTCATTTTCAATACGTGTCCCCAGAATTTGCAGATCCTGGAAGGTCTTAATATTTTGATACCTTAGTAAGTTGGCATAAATTGGGCGGAGATTGTTGACGAACTTTTCCACCAAAGTTGATTCACTCGGCTTACTGACCAATTGAGTACTCACCCTCCTCTAACGGGTTAAGAACTCGGTGAACCCCTCCTTGTCGCTGTGGATTAGCACCTCGAGAGTACGGGTATTGGCCTGGATTTCGACATTGTCGGCATATTGTTTGGCAAACTCAACTATGACCTCATCTCAAGTAGTAAGGTTTTTCGGATCAAGGGAGTAGTACCATTGTCGAGGGATCGGTTCCAAGGAGGAGGGTAAGATCCGAGTAAAAAGTTCCTGTTTGACTCCTTTGATGGCCATGTAGTCTTTGAAAGCATGGATATGATTGAATGGGTCCTCCACTCCTTTGAACTTAGGTACGTCAGTTAGGGTGAAGTTGTTAGGTAATTGATCCCCAACAGGTTCGAACCTTCGGTTGTTCTCAAGATGGATATTGTTACCCCGGGCTAGGAGCTGTTCTTCCAAGAGCTTTAGCCTCTTCTCAGTTTCAGTCAGAGGTGGGGTATTATGTTCGCCAGTTTCCTTGTTATCCAGGGCATCGATACGGGTCTCAACGCGATCCAGGGTGACCTTAAGAGCGGTGAGCAGGCTGGCTAGCTGATCAGTCGTAACATCTCTGTTGTTATCATTGTTGTTGTGGTTGACAGATGAAGTTGAAGACGGGGTCATGGCTCTGAGGCATAAAAACGGCTCACATTACAACTCAATCCGACACGGTTCAAAGACTGGACGCAGACAACGTAAAGGGCGAGACAAAGATCAGACTCGACAAGACGAGGGTGACCATGTGTGGTTCCTCGGTGCTGACTCGATTTATCACGTGACGGTGTTGAACGAACCTTTGACATGCGTCCAATGTAATGGCGTGACGCCATTGGACGGGTCTCGTGGCAAGACGACTCATAAGTAAAGACTCATAAGTATGTTTGCTTCGACTCGATAAACACGAGGCGGAATTGGAATGGTGGACTGAAGTTTTCGAAAATAGAAATTTTCAAAAAGATTCATTTGTCGCTTTTATGGACGGCTTCCGAAGATAGAGATCTCCGCAAGTCGGTCAGTTGAAAGGGTTGTCTTAATTTTATTTGCAAAATACGGTTTGAGTTTGAGTCGGCTCGGAAAACAGTGTATTGTATCCCAAGACGGTTTTTGAAATTCAAAATTGTATGTTTTGAAAATCGATTTTAAAATGTTTGAAGAGGTCTCGGGGACGGTGTATGGTCCTCGGGATCTCGAAAGTGTCTCGAGAAAAGGGTGTGCGCTTTTCTCGGGTTTTGAAAGTGTCATTATCGGCGCGAAACGGGTTAAAATCTGTGTCTAGATGCGGCGATTATAACGGCCTGAAAATGTGATTTGAAATGGCTGTAGAAAACCGAGTTTGAAAATTGTCATTACGACGGCCTAGAAAGGCGTGCCGAAATGGTTATAAAAACCGAGTTTGAAAATTGTCATTACGACGGCCTAGAAAGGCGTGTTGAAATGGTTATAAAAACCGGGTTTGAAAATCGTCATTACGACGGCCTAGAAAGGCGTGTTGAAATGGTTATAAAAATAGGGTTTGAAAATCGTCATTACGACGGCCTAGAAAGGTCTGTAACGGTCGGCGAAAGACCGAGTTTTGAAACGGCCATTATAACGGCGCAAAAAGATGATTTTGAAAGTTTGAAAATGACACGGAAGGACTTATGATCAAGTAGCACATAAGCACTCACAGTTCATTATATTATGCATTATGATGAGACGGATTTTGGCTTAAAAGGGTGGGTTACACACCAAGTAATCAAACCCCGATTTGCGAGAGGGATACCAATCCAAACAAAATGTGTAAGGAGGGTGCCCTAGCCTCGTGCTCGAAAGTGATGAAAGCTCTTTGACGAAACAGAAATGTGTAACGACAATGGTATGCTTGACTCAATCGGGATTCAAAACGCGGGGATGAGAAAACTCACGCCGACGAGACGAGCCAATTGGTCGAAAAGGGTTAGGTTGTGGGCCCGGACAAGGAACCCGACCGTGACCGTAATATCAATTAATGCATTCCAACCAAGACCTCGTTCGAGTCTCACCATTTAGGGATCACAAAGACGTAAGTGTCCTAGTTTTCCCCAGCGGAGTCGCCAATCTGTGGACATAGCGACCTACACGCCAAGCCAATCTGTGGACGTATAGCGGTCTTTTGAAAGCCACGCTCGGCGGCGTAAAAATGCTTTCGACCGGATCGTTTTAGATCGGTCGGTTTCGTCTCGGTAAGGGTCTTGAAACGATTAGAGATGTTCGGAGTCGCCACTAAGCATTTGTGGGATACTTGGAACCCGTTCGAAATCCACTTTATACCTCGGTCAAATCGAAGCACAAAGTAGCGTTTGACATAGGTACTAAAGATAAGGAAATCGTCTCTCTTTAGCATCCTATCTCTAGAATGACTCTCGTACGCCCTTGATAAGGTCGTCCACTATCCAAAGTTTCTGAGTAAGAGGTGAAGGTACGTATTGGGAAGCCCTTTAATCAGACACCCAATCCCGCCCGCGGTAGCGGCCTCGACTGATCGATCTTGGTTGGTTGAATGAAAAAGTTGATAAAACGGTTTAAATGCATGAATGCGCATCCAATAATTTAAACCTAACATGTGAGAGCTTTCTAAGTCGGTTGATTTAATCCAAGTATCAAGTATAAGATGTCGAGTTGGATTAATGGTTGATTTGCATGCAAGACGGAAATTAAACATCCATTTACCGTATTAGGTTTATGGTGCATAACGTGATCCATTTATTAAGGCATTTTGCGAATATGATTTTGAACGAGTAAATAGTCATTTGATCCGTCCTATATCCGGGCTAACCGGAGTTGGGATCGTCCTAGACTAATGCTGGAAGGGAACAGGCCCTGTACCAGACGGTTATATGAGGCGCGAGCCAGCCAGCGGTATAAGGGGCCTCTCCCTGGTTTTGAAAATGAGGAATGAAGGGCCTGTTTAGGCGCGAGTCAACTAACGGTTGTATGCCGTGTTCTGACTATTCGAAAAACGTTATAAAACGTATAAAAAATGGGTATTTGAACCCGGTTTGATTTGAAAGGGCCGTTTAGACCGCATTTGTTGATTTGAAGAACTAGACTAGAATAATCATCATGATTTTGATAATATTCGGTGTCGGGTTCAATTTGAAAAACTTGACATGAATAGTTTTGAAAATAATTATGAACCAATTGTTTTAAGTTCATTTGAATGTAATTAGTCGATACTCATCATCGTACCCGGGTTAAAATCCGGCATGGTATGTAGAACCAAGGATGACTTTGTGTTGGTGACTAATATATTTATTTTGGAAATGTAAAGAAATGAAATAAAAGGTTTTAAAATGCTTTTTAAATGTCATTAACCAAATATTATCACCGTAACATGGATTTAACCGTCATGGTATGAGGAACCAAGGGTGAAAAATGTTTTATGGTTAAAACAAATAAAATGAAACAAAAAGTGTTCGAACATATTTGATATGGTAAAAACCGATTACAAATATGAAAATGAATTAAAGGGAAATGACGAGAACAAAAACGGTTGATCTCTGACCTAGACACCTCATTTAGGCGCGGGTAAGCCTGCAACCTAAGGGGCTTCTATCGCTGGCCAAAAATCAGTTTTGGCTCGTTTATTCCATGTTTTGGTTCATGTTATGCACATTTTAGCATGTTATAGTCATGAAACAAATGAAAACATAATAAAGGAGGATTTTTACACCCTCATACTTACATGTTTGGTTATGGCGAGTGACCGACGTAAGTGTAACAACTCGTTTGGTCGGAAAAGACTCGGTTTAAAACCGTTTTGGTAAGTAAAAAGAGTGTTTTAAGATTAGTGACGGTGTAGTGGTCGAAGTGGTCGGTCAAGTGATTTAATTCACGATAACGGTACCAAACAATGTGTAAGGCTTGTATTTACGATCGGTAGGTCGTAAACACTCGTCGGATTGTGACTTAAGAAGTCGAGTCGAGAATTTTAATGGAGAAAAGAGGGGGCGGACACTCGCGTAAGTCTCAAATGGGGGGCATTTGAGGGGTATTTATAGGGAAATGAGTGGTTGTGTGAGTTTTGAGCGACGTGGCCACTTGGGCTGCTCAAAGAGGCGCGAGCCACGTCGCGGTTCTTCGAGTTGTCTTGTCACTTTCACAACAAACGCAATCATGATTTGTTCTATCCTAGGTTTTGTAGTCATATGTTTGGTACTTAACCAAACATAAATCCGGGAAAACTTAAGGTAGAAGGTTTGAAATGTTTGTTTTTTGTGGTTGACTCGATTTGACTCGTTGTTGGAGTCGGAATTTGAATTTTTGAGTCGGTTTTTGGTCCGGTGTCGGTTTTGACTCTAGTTAGTACCCCCTCATCGTGCATTAAACACTCCAGGTATTTTTGAAATGTTTTGAAATGTTTTATTTTCGAAATCGTTTTAAGTTTTCCGACGTAAAGTTGTACACAAACAGTCGATCAAACGCCGCGATTCCAAAACATGTTATAGTCCGATAATCATCGAGTGTTTGTTGGAGTCTCAGAAGATACTGGGTATCTACAACAATAGATCCGGGAAAAGAGAGAAAGTAATGTTTACAGTAGAATTTTTATTTGACCTAATAATGAATTAAAGCTAAAAAGCCCGATCCCAATAGAGATTTACTCGATCGAGGACTTTTATATCACTCGACCGAGAAAAACCAAGCTAAAACCTCTCGATCGAGTACTTTAGGTACTCGATCGAGCACTTATTAAATAGGCACTACTCGATCGAGTAGAAAAAGGATTCGATCGAACATAATTGTACTTGTGTGGACAACGCCCGCGGGAACTGCGTCCGCGGGATCCACACTAGGCATAATCGACTCGAGGTTCCTTCGAATCGAATTAAGACAAATTAGAGTCGCCACCAAGTTTTTTGGGAACTTGGAACCGTTCAAGTCAACTTTACACCTTTCATCGAAAAGCATAAAGCCAATCGACTACGAGTGATTAAAGATAAAGACTTGTACCCTATATCACTCGATTTGAATGACTCTCGTAATCCAATGGTATTTAGACGGATCCACAAACCATAGACCTTGAGTAAGGGGTGAGGGTACGTGTTAGGAAGCCCATAAGGACACCTAACCCCGCCCGTCAATAACGGCCTCTACTAAGTCAAGTATCGGATTTCAAACAAGGTCATAGCTACTACGATATATGATATGCAAACATCGTTTTCAAAACCCTAACATGTGAAGTTTCTATGTCGATTTAGATGCAACTAAACTAACTTTGTCAAAGTTGTAATTTAGCATGTGGGTTGATTGATCTAACAACATATAAACGAAACAAAGAAGGCTTGATGGGAATGGGGGAGCCGTTGGGATCTACCCTATTACAACCCAGGCATTTCATGCCGATACAACGATAAATTAAAGATACAACTCGATCTAAAATACAACGCTATACACAAAACCAAACACGACACATTATACGGCCAACTCGGCCTAGGGAAACGTGCACAAGGGGGTGGCCCACGGCTTACATGACTCACGGCCTTGGGTCACTCCCCGTAATGCGTGCTTTCGCTTAATCTTATCGAATTAGACATTGGGTCACACACCAAAGCATGCATTAGCATAAATCGGGCCATGTTGCTTTAAACAACATGCGATTTACTACGCTCTCACATGCATTAGGGCACAACCATCTAACCAAACAAGACTAAGGTTTTTGAAGAAGTTTTGACTCGATAAAAGTAAAACAAACTTGAAAATTACAACTCGATGAACAAACTGTAAATTACAAGCTACGAAACGACAAAGAACAAATGATATAAAACAAACGAGGCAAGAAGGGACACGGCCACCCTCACGGCCTAAAGCCACGTCCACCCTAGTTCCTAGGTTAGATTCATTAGTTAGATAGATTTGCGAAGCGATGCGGGATGTACATTAGAAAAAGACGGTAAAAGAGGTCAGAAAGCTTTGCTTGAAACCGGGTACTCTACACGGCCTAAAGGGTCGAATTAGGTCAATTTCGCTAATTAATTTAACTCATCGAATGTTAATAAGACGGTGCTAATCACGCACTCTTATACTAGCGAGAAATTAGGTGAAAGAGAGAGATGCATTCAATTAAGTTACAGAATCGTTAGTTGATTTTAATGCTTGTGTCGAAGCCACCTAACGTGTCTAATTAGGTTATTAAATTGATCTAATGTCATCTAAATGAGTCATATGTTAACAATCAGAGGTTGAACTAATATGTGAAGGGTCCTAGGGTAGGTCGAATTGGTCGAAACAAACGAGGGGTCAAAAACGAGGAACGAAGTTAGAATTCGTTTTATTAATGCCCTACCTTGAACACGAGGATATGTAAATGAGACGGGGGATACGACCGACCGTTGTGGCGGATTTCTTTCCCATCTCAAGTCAACGCGGGTGTTCATGGTGGTACTTTAACTCATACTCATACTCGGACTAAACTAGTTTCATAGTTAACGATATCAAACGATAAACAAAACGATAAACAATGTAAAACGAAACAATAAAAAACAAACATAAAAAGAACGAAATAAAAGGGAGAAGAGGAGGATTTGATGCACCCTCAACCTACATGTATCGTTGACACCGTCTTGGGTCGTAATCGATTGTAGATTTTATCTCGAGAGGCCGTCGTCGACGAAGGAACAAAGCAATAACACGACTTTTTGCAAATCGACAAAGAACTTTCAAATCGCAATTTCTCACTCGTTTCACGGTGAAAATTAGATTTAAAAGATGTTTTGAAAACTAGAAAGAGAGGAGAACAAATATATTAAAACAATCCCTGCTCGTTTTGAATTATTGGGCACGAAAAATGAGCACAAACAAATCGACAGACAGAGAAAAGCCGCAAAACAGTGTGTGTCACTCTTTTTTCGAGGGGATTCGTGTACTCTCAAGGGCAATTTGGCTCGTGAATCTTTGTATAAGATGTAGATGGATGTTGTGTGGTTAATTAGGAACAAGAAACTCGAATTTTTATGGAGGTTTGAGGGTTGAACGAAGGGTTCCAAAGAGGACACACAAACTGATTCTCAGTTTTGTATGTCGGTTTTGTCGAGGGTTTTTGAGAGGCAATTAGGGTTTGTTTCTGGAGTTTAAAGCTTTTAAGTGACGGTATTATGTATGGAGAACTTAGAGGAATGAATGTATGGTGAAGGGGGGGTATTTATAAGGAGTTAAGGTAGGGTTTTAGAGGGGAGAGGCAGACGGGCTCATTTGCGCATAACTGCTGTCCAGCAGCTTTTGTGAGGGTTTTAGAGGCTTTGTGAGGGGTTTTCTTGATGGTTAAGCTAAGGTAATATGGGTGGGATACTAGGGTATGGGTTAGGGTTAATGGGCACGGGTTTTGGTGGTATTTGGAGCGGGTTTTGGGCTCGGGATTTAGCACGCAAAAATTTGGGGTCTCGTGTTTTATGCGGGCTGTTGGGGAGTATTTGGGACGGGATTTGGGCCGTGGTTATGGGGTTCGAACTGGGGTTGGATGGGTAGAGGCTTAGGTTGGTTAGTGTACTCGAGATTCGTGCCAACTCGTAAAGAAAACGGGCTCAAAAACCGAGTTATAATCAAGCTCCAAAACGCGTGTTTAAAATGAGTTTTTTCGATTTTTAAATCGATTTTTCAAATCAATTAACACATTAAAATAAATGATTTTTCAAATCAAATATACTCATAAAATGATTTTTCAAATCAAATATTTATTTTATTTTCAATAAAATAAACTTGAGAAAATAAATTCAGAATAAAGTAAAATGAATTCACCTTTAAAAAAGCTTTAATTTAAATATCATTTAAATTAAAATACTCCGTCGACAACGCTCATTCTACATCGTAAAACGAACCCAAATAATGACAATGACAACTAATAAATACATGTGTCCTATCATCATCGGGTGTTTGTCGGGTTCTCTATAAATTCCAATATCGACGGATACGGGTATCTACAACTTGATCGAGTACTTTCCAGCGCACAATTCTTGCTTTGCGCACTGAACTTCAAACGGCTGCTATTTCTTCGTTACTTGGGCAAACAGGGTTTTTCCGGTGGCGTTAGAAATCTAAGAAGACAGGCTTTCATCTCCAATTAGAATCACCTGAAAATCAGTTGTAGAACTTGAGACATGGCTCTTCAAAGTAGGCACTAGCAATTTGAAGTTCTTCATTTGCTCGCCTAGCTATCGTACTTCTTTGCGCATCTCAAAATAGTAGTCTTAAGGCTCCGACTCAACTCATATCCTAAATGCATGCATAAAGACATGTTTTAGGTTTGATTACGCTCATTTCCGGTTCATACCTGCAAATAATATAAGACAAACCAAAGTAGCCAACTCGGGGGACATTTGTAGCTAAATACTACACAAAATGCATAGAAATGCGTGCAAATGAAGTATGAAATACCTATATAAAATGCACGCATCATCTAGCTATCTTGGATAAATCCTTCACGAACCGCCGATAGTACCCTGCTAAACCCAAGAAACTTCTGATCTCTGCCACATTCTTTAGTGCTTCCCACTTAATAACTGCCTCAATCTTTGCAGGATCCACAGCTACCTCTTTCTTTGAAATCACATGCTCCAGAAAGGCAACTTCTTCTAACCAGAACTCACACTTAGATAACTTTGCATACAGCTGATGTTCTCGCAAAGTCTGCAACACTATCCTCAAATGCTCCTCATACTCCTCCTTAGTCTTAGAAAAGACTAAGATATCATCTATAAAGACCACCACAAACCGATCTAAGAACTGACTGAAGACCCGGTTCATCAAATCCATAAACACGGAAGGTACATTTGATAACCCAAACGGCATCACAACATACTCATAATGACCATACCTCGATGTGAAAGCTGCCTTTGGTATGTCTTCCTCTCTAATCTTCACCTGATGGTAACCTGACCTCAAATCAATCTTGGAAAAGACTGCTGCACCGCTCAACTGATCAAACAAATCATCTATCCTTGGCAATGGATACTTGTACTTTACTATTAATCTGTTCAGCTCCCTATAATCGATGCACAACCTCAAGCTCCTATCTTTCTTCTTCACAAACAAAACTGGTGCTCCCCACGGTGATACACTAGATCTAATGTATCCCTTCTCAATCAGATCATCCAGCTGCTTCCTTAACTCCTCCAACTCCTTAGGACCCATACGGTACGGTGCCTTAGATATTGGCCCCATTCCCGGTTTCAACTCGACACTGAAATTTATCTCCCTCTTAGGTGGCAACCCCGGAATCTCCTCTGGAAAGACATCTAGAAACTCTCCCACCACCGGTATCTGCTCAACTGACGGACTATCCAGTCTATGTCTCTCCCATGGCATAAGATCAACGGGCATCCCTTCCTCAGATAGGACTTCAAGGTCACAACTGCAATCAACTTTACTTTGGGTTTGACAACAAACTCGCGATAAGACACACTAATCCCCTTAGGACCTCTCAAAGAAACCCTCTTTTGATGACAATCTATCTTAGCCTTATACTTACCCAACCAGTCCATACCAACTATCATCTCAAAACCCTCCAAAGGAAACTCTAACAGATCCACTGGTAGGTCAACCTGCCCAACTATCATATACACACCTCTATACAACCGCCCACAAGATACAGACTCACCAGAAGGTATAAAAACTTCCTCTCTTACAGACTCATACTCACTCAAACCCAACCGTTTAGCATGACTCGATAATACAAACGATTGTGACGCTCCCGAATCAAACAAAACAAAAGTAAAAACTCCATTAACAAGAAATGTACCGGTGATAACATGAGCATCATCCTCAGTTGCTTTCTTCTCCATCATAAACATCTTGCCACTAGTCTTCTGTCCACCTCCCTGGACAGTACTAGCTGAGGTAGATGGCTTAACAGCCGACCCCTGGTTGTTGTTGTTGTTCGTCGCCGGTCTCTGGTATGAATTACCGCCATTGCGGTTAACCCCACCGTTATTGTTACTCTGACCACCCCTGTTGTTCCACGACCCAGCTGGCCTGTTACTAGCATAGCTCTGCGAAAGACCCTGAGAAAAACTCCCCTATGACGGTCTCTGGAAACCCCCACTCATAGCACTAGTGCACTCATGCCTCTTGTGGCCCATACCGCCACAGTTAAAACAAGTCATACCCCAACTGCTACTACCACTCCCACGACTACACCCAAAGGAAGCCCCAACACTAAACCCCGCACCCGATGAATATGCCCTTGCCTGGTTATGGCCACCCTTCTTGTAACTGAATTGACCACCTCCCTCACTCTCAGCTTTCCTCTTCTCAGAGTCCCCCTCCTTAGTCATCTCAACTAACCTCTCAGCCCTCCCAACACGCTCATAGACCTCTTTCACATCAGTAAGAGCTCCCACCGGTAACTTTTCCATAATCTTGGGGGTCAACCCCTTCTCAAACCTCAATGCCAAGTTCTCTTAGCTCAGTCCCATATCCTCAGCATACCTCGATTTCTCATTAAACTTATGGTAGTACTCAGCAACGGTCATCTCAGAGGTCATCTTAAAATCATCAAACTCTTCCCTCAGCTTACTACGCACATGTTCAGGCACAAACTCACGCCTTATCGCTTTCTTGAACTCATCCCAAGGTATCGCAGGTAATCCGTGTTTCTGATATATATCCAAAGCACTCACCTTTACCTTGTCCCACCACTCACCACTTGCCTCCCTCAAGTAGAATGCAGCCTGTTCCACTCGAAGCTCATCTGGGCAATGAACCAGATTGAGTATATTCTCCATCTCTCTGTGCCAATTATCCAGTAATATTGACGCCCCTGTCCCCTTATACTCCTTAGGGTTGAACCTCCATATGTGAATGCTGATCTTGGAAGGGTCAACATCTCTATCCTTTCCCACCCTTTTCAAAGCCTCTTTGAGAGCATCCTGGTGCTCCAGTATCTTTACTATGTCATCAACGGTCATACTCCTAACTCTAGCATACAACGCGATTCTCTTTGGCGGCATCTTGTAACTATATAAGAGAAAATTAAACATAAACACACATCCCACATCTCAAACACGCATACGACCTGTATAGAACCTACTCGATCGAGCCCCTTAACCCACTCGATCGAGTTGAGGTCACTCGATCGAGTTGCCCCCTCCACTCGATCGAGTGCCTCGACTCCAGAACCTGGCCAGAAGGCTCCCAAAAATGTACTTGATCGAGCTGACTACCCACGCAATCGAACCGACCCTACTCGATCGAGTGCCACCACTTACTCGATCGAGCCCCCGAAAACTTACTTCTGCCCATAAAACGAAAAACTACCTACTCGATCGAGTCACACCCACTCGATCGAGCCTCTCACCTACTCGATCGAGTGCCCCCCACTCGATCGAGTCATGCAGACTCGTATACATTACCCGCATGTTCAACTCACACTCCCAACTTTCTATACTCTTAGCAAAACGACAACGACAACATATGTACTTACGCATCAATTTATATAAATCAACAAAACACTTTTCATAAATCTAATATGCCACATTATAAATCAAACATCATGCTTTCAATCAATCCACATACGATTCATGTCATTATCATCCTTCAATTCATATCTCCCATCCTCCACATGCATACATCCACCGATTCACACCACATACTACTATATAGATATGCAAAGTACAAGAATAACACATAACGATCCCGACACATACCCCATGTGACCGGTTCAAAATTGTAGGGCAAGTTCGCGACTTTAGGACGTCTCCCAAGCCTTTGCATTAGCTCCTACAACTTCTACCCCGGGTTCATTTTAATTTGACTCCCTATGTTTATTAGGTTCATTGGTTACAGGTTTCAGGATCGTCGCTCTGATACCACTTTGTGACACCCCCATACTCCAAGTGCCTTACCAGGACCACTTAAGGTATGAGAACGTCACCATCAAATGACAATGAAGAAACATATTTCATTAGCAATATAGTTTTAAATGATTACATGTCCAAAGCCAAAACTGATAAAAGTGAAATACAATATTCTCAAATCCAAAAGTGCTAAACAACTAGTCCAAAACAGCGGAAGACTCTAAGACTGCATCGTGGTGACTCATCCCAGCTGACCCAAGCGTATCTCCTCATACCAAGAACTCGCTCACCACCCCGAATGGATCACCACGTTTTTAAAACAATTAACGGGGTCAGTACTAATTACACGAAAACAATGCCACAATGAAACAAGTACACAAACAGTTTAAACAGCTCAACACAACCCCAGTCTTCATCTCCAATCTTCACATAACTGACTACACACTAAACTGTGTAGCCCTGCCAGAGTACCTATCGCAACAGGTACTCCTCGCCGCCAGTGGAGGACCACAACCGTTCCCACTTCCCACCCAAGCCCCGCTCATCTCCATCGAGCGATAAACCCATGTTCATTAATGTGCACATCCCTCCTGTGGCGGGTTCCACAGAAGGCGAATCAAGAGCGTGAAGCCACTCCCGCAAGTGACTCCACTCAGCCAGGGACGCACCCCGAAGATCACAGACACATACAAACCAATCAACAGTAGAAAATCCACAACCAACCAGATCAACCAACATTATATGTAACCAATAGTCACAACAACAATCACCACACAATCATGTAACTAATACTGAGTAGGGAAACCCTACCTGGAATGCAAACACCGATAATAGACGATCAAATAGCTAACTCAGAATCTCTGCTCAACGAATCCTCCTCCTATACATACATACATATATACAATCACAACCATATTCACATAAACCACCAGAACCCCCAAATCACCCAATTAGGGTTTAACCAACTTTAACAAAATAATATAAAAATTATATGTAAAGCTTACCCTCGACTCAAGGATCACAAAGATGTAAAGAATGACGAAATCCGACACTCCTAGCTCCGGGATTTGCTAATAAAGGGGCGAGGATGAAGGAACGTAACTCTTAATCGTCTCTTGAAAGTTTTTAGGTTGAAAAAGTGTTTTAGGAAAAAGTGACGGAAGTCTTATATACCAATCCGCATTATTAACAAACCCGTCGAAAATCACCCATCAACCGACTTACTCGATCGAGTAAGTCACTTACTCGATCGAGTACCCATCAGACAAACTACTGTTTTGCGTAAAACCACACTTACTCGACAGAATATGCCCCACTCGATAGAGTACCCAAAGACCCATAAAACCGTACTATTACAATTGCAAAGGACGTGGAGGAGTTGGCCTGATGAGGAGTGAGGACGTGAATTTCAAAGGAGTGATGTAGGGCTTGGCTTGAAATGGGCAGTAGAGCATATGAGATTTCGGTTTTTTTTAATTTCATTTAGGTTTATTCTTCACATGTTGGGCTAAACTCTTCTATTGGGTCCGTCCTATGCTATAGGACGGTCCTATAGGAGAGTAGCTGTAGTATTTTTGTGATGAATGGTTGCAATGGTTGGGCCGGGTGAGGGTTTTTGGAGCTGGTTTAGGGTAAATTGTTCATGCGGGTAGGTGCTGTCCAGCCTGCTTTCTTGGGCCTTTTCACTAAATCAACATCAATTTCACTCCTACTCTCCTCAACCTCTCAGCCGTCCCTTCTCCTTATGCAAGCCATGGCCTTCATTCCTATTTCACTATTAACCACATCTTTTTACAGCCTACTCTAATCATTCTCCTCCATTCATTTTCGTCTCCATCTCACTTGCACCTTCTCTCCGTCTCACTTCTGGGTTTCTCTAATCAGTCTCTCTACCTCTCATAGCACCCGATCATCCTAAAGAAATCTGGAATTTTCTACTTTCTCTGGTCTTTCTGCAAAATTTAATGTCACCGATGGACTCACCACCAGGCATCGAGTCGACTCGAAAGGTTACTCCTCATTGTTTGATCTTTGTTTGTTTATCTTGTTTGACCTTGATCTTATTTATCGAGCTTAGTATCTTGTGTATTAGGTTAGATTGTGGTTAAGGTTTGATTTCGGATCAGGTTTGAGAGCTGTAACTGTTTAACTATTATGTCATCTTCTATAGATCATTAGATCTTGATTAAGCGACTTTAGGCTGTTACTTTTTCATTTGTATATTGTAATTTGTATCATTTAGTAACCTTCATCAACTAAATGTGATTGATTGTTGCAGGGGGTGAATTTACATATTCAGATGTAATTGATTGTTGCCGATGGTGAATTTACGTCTTCAAAGCAGGAGATCTTCCATCACAATCGGTTGATTCATTTTATGAAGTTAAGCTTGGAATTACTGGGTCTCTTACAACCAAGATCAAGGTTTGTGACTTTTTAATTTACTCCAATTTGAGCATGTAAATTATAGTAACTCCAATTAGGTGTTATAATTTGAGCTTTTTACTTTGATCTCCTGCTTTTCCTAGACATACCTTCTACTTTGATCAAATTCTCACACCGTGAGCTTCATCCATCGCAGGTTGGGCTTATAGATCAGCTGACAATCGCGGAAGTTGCTAAAGTTGTTGCTCAACCATCATCTTGGCTGCAGATTATTACCCTTTTTGTTTCACTGTTGGTATGCTATTAGTTTTTTTTTTTACCGGATCTTTGTTACTTTTTCTTTTGTTGAATTTGTGGGTTTTGATTGTTTTGACGAGGTGAGTAGTATAGTATTTCATGATTGGATTGATGGGTTCTTCTCGAATTTGTCTATGATTTGTTTTATTTTGATAAGTTATCTTCGTTATTTATATTGTGTGGTGTCAATCGGATGGAACTTTTGCTTTGCAAAAGTTCCATACTTCGACCATGATGACAGTAATTAGCTTGTTCAATTAACCAAAGTCGACTTATTTCTTTCAAATTGTTTCTTATTCATGTTTTGTTTTATGGGTTCTTTTCGAAATCGGGGGCGTTAGTCGTGGAAGACCACTTCTACTAGGGAAATACCGAATAAGCCACATTAGGACAAGAATGATCATGTAGTCTAACATTGTTTTTGTCTCAAAATATGATTATGGCACTGAAGTCCTGATCCTTTAGCTTTAAGGTTGAACAAAGGTTCTTTGAAACACTCGCTTGATTGGTAGCCGAAGCCGCCGTACCACAACATCTGCTGATTGCTTTGAATTTTGATCTCTGAACTTGCTTTTCGTTATGCTATATAATACGGAGTAGTACTGTACCTGATACAATCTTGACATTGTTCGGTTTTGCCTTCCTGTGTAATACATTGCTAATCCTTGCAAACAGATTGTGTGGCAGTATGAATCACTTATGTAGTCATGGTCGTTGAATAGATATGAGCGTCCTTATTCAAAATGTCAAGCAAAGGCCTCGATATATAAGAACATGTTAGTTAGCCTTGTCTGTACGTAATAAAGTCATATCATTGAATAGATATGAGCGCCCTTATTCAAAATGTCAAGCAAAGGCCTCGAAATATAAGAACATGTTAGTTGGCCTTGTCTCTACTTAAGTCATATGCAAAGATTCATATTACCAACGGTATTTTCTCCTTTTTTTTTAATATTACAAACGGATTTGCTGCTGATGCGGAAACTGCTTCTGTGTATTTCTCAGTTCCCCTAATGTCACTTTTTCTAATTTGATTCCAGTGTTTTTTATGTGAATTTGCACCCGCATCGGTTTTTGAGAATGATATATGGTTGATCATTTTATATCGGTATTGAATATAAAACGACGAATTGTTGAATCAAAGCATATGAGAAGAGGAACTGATTTTGATCTTATCGTTACCAACGCTCAAACAAATGAAGGTTTGTCATGCCTTTTCAGTTAGTTTCAACTTAAATTCGCTTTTGATAATCGTATACGTAGCATTTAGTTGATCAATGCATTGTTGAATTATTTACATGTTAGTTATATTGTAATTATTATGCGCAATTGGAGTGGTTGTCACTAGCTGTAGCGAGTATGAAAAAAAAAGGAGCAATATAAAGAGACTAGGCCTGATTTTAAGCTTTTGATTGATCGTTAAAAAGATGGTTTGGCCATGTGAGAAGGAGACCTATGGACGCACCAGTTAGAGACTTGGAGAACAGAACAGGCCCCTAGAGGTAGAGGAAGACCGAGACAGACTGGGAGTGATAGAGCATGATATGAGATTTCTGGGGCTTGAGGAGAGTATGGTGATGGAGAGGGCACAATGGAGGGAAAGGATACATGTGGATTTTTAGTATTTGATGTGTTTTTTTTTTTTTTTTGACATATTTAGTGTTTTTTATTTAATTTAAAGAAATTAAATTATTTATTCTTCTCTCCTTTATTACACTTTTTTACCAACCACTTTCTTATAGATTTTACTTGGTTTACTTTTAAGGCATTCCGGATCCTTAATTCTATTTCGGTTTTTAAAATCGTTTTAATCTTTTCTCTCGATTTAAATTTTAAGTTTTTATAAAAGAAATCCGGAATTCGATTTTAAAACCCCTAAGTTTACCTTGACTTTCTATTACATTTTCGTTCTCCCTTTTTGTTTTTCATTCTCCCTTTTTATTCGCATTTTGAGGCGTGCGTTCACCCATGGACGGTTCAAAAGGATGATTCATGTCACCCGACTCCAAATCATTTTGGGATTAAGGCTCTGATGTTGTTGTTGTTGTTGTTGTTGTTGTAGGTGTTCATCCAATAGCTCACCTTAACATCGGAAAGATCCACATTATTTTTTGTGCGGAAGGCAATGAACTCTTGGAAATTTTCTGGAATAGGCCTATAATGGCCACTGTGAGACCATACCGGCTGTTAAAAAAATGAGATTATTGATGTCAATGAATCACTTGCGACTACTGACTGATGTAGGTCGTCAAAGTCCCGACAACAGAACTCTTACTTGCAAGTCCAGATATTCTTGAAGGCGTAGATGATCTAATACAGCTTAGTTATTTGAACGAGCCTTCCGTTGTTAGTAATCTGCACTACAGATATTCACGTGATCAGATCTATGTAAGTGCTTGCTTACTTTACAAGTTTATACTATGGGTTCTCTGTTTCTGAATTTTTCATCTTCTTACACTTATATTGGGTGTGCTGGTCTTTGTATGCTAAAGCGGGACCTGTTTTGATTGCAATCAATCCATTTAAGTCGTTGAAAATATATGGGAGCAACCAAATAACTGATTACAGGCAGAAACTTGCAGACGCTCCCCATGTTTATGCCACAGCAGATGCAGGAGAAACAGTTCCTGTTCAGACTAGGCTAAGGTGCATAGATTTGTCATTTGTTACCTCACCACAATAGCATAATGTGGTGGTTATCGTTGTTGTTACCTTAAGCCTGATGTTGGATGATTGTGTGACAAAAAGATAGTCTTTATGAGTTATTTCGAGTCATCTTGGTTTTATGGTTCATCATTCTTCTTTTCAGATCCTTTGCCATTCCAATAGCTTAAAAGCCGTAGCTGGCCAAATTTGATCTCAGGTTAGTTCTTCAGTGCTAACTCTTAATGTATCCATTTAAAAACTGTAGCTGTTTGTTAAGATTTGTATGCACAAAATGATTCATGGAAAGGGACAGTAATATTGTTGTTGGTGTGGACTAAAGGTAGAATAGCCATGATATGTACGATACTAAGTTTTTCTTGCTCACCATCGCCACATTGCTTTAGATTTTCCTGTTAGATTTTATTTTCAGGAAAGAATGGCGCAAAAAAAAAAAAAAAATAGGAGCAAGAAATTTAACAGATGACAGAAGATTAGAGTTTGCAGTAACCACTACAAAAGTGGATCTCCGAATTGTGTGACTTTTAAAGTTGTACAACACTCTCTCTTTCCCAATTATTTGTTAGTTTTGATGATTTTGAGTTTATTTTTGGTTGGTTGTGCGCTTGTGCTTTGTGAAATAACGGTGTTCATTTGCTCTGTTTTGTTTTCCTGATGGCTAACGAGGATTTCTTTTTTGAATTTTTGTATCTTGGATTTGATTCAGGTAAACAAGGATAAGCGAATCCCCTATGTCAAGACTATTTAAATGTCTTTTAATTCTTCTATTGAGAGGTATGATGTTTTGCAGGTTCGTACGAAACAAAAGGAAAATCGGTTAAAGGTTTATACTAAACTTAGATTGAATCGCTCATCATTTATATGGAAATGTAAATGAGGAAATGTTTGTATTGTGGAAATGTTAAGGTGTTGGTCATTTATGTAATATTTTGGTGAGTTTTTTGGAAACTATTGGTTTACACTTGTAGAATAGGTTTAGTGTTATACCAACTATTGGATTTCAAAGTTTCTGGATGTTCACCTTGTTAAACTGCGATTTTTACCCTATTGTGGACTTGTGCACTTGGAGGAGGGTGTAAGTGAGGCATATGGGAAGGGGGATGAGGTGGAAAAAATTCGGGTGAGTTGAGGTGAGTTTGAGTCTTGAAGGAGATGGAGAGGGGTGCGAAATACCTATCTGTTATTTAATTAGGGATGCGTTTCCTTTAGAAATATGTCGTTACACCATAGTTTAGGCGGATCTGGTCCTGAATCTGGATTATAAGTTTCCATTAAAAAACTTTTTCGGGTTATCACATTCTAAAATATTACTATGCAGATTTGTTATGGATGGCTATTAATTGAACAAGGAACATCTATAGATGCTTATATTGTTACGATTGTACAGGTGAGAGTATGGAGATAAGAAAGTTGCGCGAAAATGACAAGGATTTATTTACTTCGCAGTCTGTGTGTCTGTCCAACCAAAGGATTTATCTGCAAATTTAATTTATCACTTTTTGTGGACAGTTGGATGTGATTGGTATCGATGAAGCACACGATTCTTTGAAGATCTGTATGAATTCTGCTGCACTGCTGCTGAGAATGATGGGAAGAAATTATCGGCACACCCCGAATAGGTAAAGAAATTACCTGAACGGACGAAATACATCGTATAATAAGAGCATGCCCATGTCTGGCAATGAAGTGTCTATCCCAAACTCTATTACTAAAATAATTTATTATGTGTGTGCAGAGATGCTCAACCACGACCTTAACAACATTAAGATAACGTTTTGGTAATCGTTGTGGATTATGATACTTTGTTTATGGTTAATGAAGCATGGTCTGGTCATGCTGTAACCTCTTTGCTACACTTTGTAGATAAATTTGGGTCCATGATATGGTTTTTAGTTGACTTGATATTGATTCATTTTATTTTTTGGGATAGTTGATGTGGGTGATAATTTCGATCGTTCTTTCGCTCCAATCTCAAACAAACTCCAGGGTAATTAATTTTCTGCATTCTTCTCTTTTTCTTGGTTCGTTTTTTTAAAGTTATCACCGAAAGAAACTCAAGGGTAATTAGTTTTCTGCATTCTTCTCTTTTTCTTGGTTCGTTTTTAAAAAGTTATCGCCGAAAGAGATGTGTGAAAACGTCGGGCTTTAGAATATGCATCTACATAGTATAAAAGCCAGGTTTTTTCTTGGCTTCTGATTGGCTGTTGAGTTTCTACATGCGGGCCCTCCCATGTTTTCTATTCTATTTAATTACTCTCTCTTCCCAACCCAATTCATATTCATATTCCTTTTCCTATTTTAGTTACTTATGTTAAAACATAAGTTAAAATATGACAATTACATAAAATGTTGCAATTTATGTACACTCAATGGGTCTAACATGTCAAATATCATTAATATAATTCTAATAAAATACGATTATATATTATTTGATATTCAACTCTAATATTTATCAAATATTCGAATCTCCAAATTTGGACTATTTATATTGTCACAGTATTGAACATTTAATCACGCTCGATTATATGTTACACTCAATTATATGTTCATGTATCTAATAATAACGCCTGCTATTACAACCCGTGTATTTTTTGCACGGGAATAAAACTAGTTTAATGTTAATGTCAACAATGTTTGATGCTAAGTCAGTGGAGTCTGATACCAAGTCAGCAAAGGTTGATCCGAATAAAGGAAGTTAGAGCAGGAGCTTTGAGAAGAAGGGAAGAATCTACCAGGTGGTAAAGTCAACTAGCTTCAGTGAATGATTCGAAGTAAGTCATACGAGAACTCGCAATGGTGAAAACAAAGAAAGGAGAGGTGAGAGGCAACTTGAAGGTGTACAAGGAGATGGCAAATATCTTTTGTCCAGGGTTGGTTCTCTAGAGCATCGAATGGATAATGAGAGAAGATTATCTATCCAAGGAGTTTTCAGCCAGGGGATAGGGAGTTAAGAGGGCGAGCTTTCAAAATTGTGATCAGAAACTGATGTATCGGTTTGCCCCTCTTTTAAAGGAAGAGTTGAATAAGTAACAAACCAGTCTGCTTGATGCTGAGTATTTTTATACCATCAATTTCTAGCCTGTACTTTATATAGCCAGTAATAAACTTGACCAAACAAACTCATTTAGACTTCCCATATTAAGTTGGTATCAGCTATATTGCCATTTTGTATGGAGTAAATGACTCGGTATTCTTTACCCTTTGGAAACGGTAAAATACAACAAAAGGGTTTAGTAAACTATTTGACCTTATTAGTTAGCACTGAGCAGCCTATCAATGTAATACCGATGTATTTTTCATTTTGGGTCATTCGGACATTTAGAAACCTCAAAAAAGAGAGCGCGACAAAGAACGAGAAGGATGGATGAATATGTGAACAAATGAAGATAGAGCGAGAGGAAGAGTGGAAATGAGGGGGACGATAAAATGATGAATAAGTTCATAAAACTAGTTTTAAACCCGTGCAAAAAATGCATAGATCATAATAACAGATGTTATTGATACATCATCATATAAATGAGTGTTATTAAATGTGCAATGCCGTAACATTATAAATAAGTCCATAATTCAAGATTTGACGTAATATAATTTCATAATTTCAGTAGCGGTCTTCATTCTGATGACATAATACGGTTTTTCATCATTAACGTACCTAACCAACATATAACGTAAGTATAATTAAAGAAAAAACAGTTTTCATCTACGACAATGGTTATCATCATTAATGTGACTAGTTTTATACCCGTGCAAATTGCACGGGTTGTTGTTTTTGATTGAAGTAGTAGGGATTGTTAATAGATTGCGCTCCTTGATTCTAATATGTATTTAGGAATTATTAAGGTACAAAAAGAAATTCTTGAAAATTTGAAGAGTTAACAAAAATTGACAAATTGGAAAGAAATAAATACAACAATAAGCTGTTATGGGGTACAATCATAAGTTAATTGAATTAGAACTTCTCAAAATCTTAAATTTGTTATAGACTTATAATTGACACCCTCTAAGCTATCACATACCCGTGTACGGATGATAGTGTTGACAGTTGTCATATTAACTTTCTTATGTAATTTTTACATTAATTAGTTGTTGTCTCCTTTTAAAAGTAATTATCTTTATACACAAATAAAAGTTTTTAACATAAAGTATAAAATCTCTCTAATTTCTACTTTTTGTTGAAATAATTATAGATTACAAATTGAGTTATAAATAAGTTTTTAGACAGTTGATTATAAATTTCATTTGTTGTTAACATAAATGACGAATTATGGTCAGTTAGTCGAGTAGTTGTTTTCGTACATGTCGTCTTGCTAGCTAAACTCGGATTGCTATTTTATCTTGTTATTGGTTGATTCCATACAACTGTTTTAAAAAGAAAATTATTCTGATGGAAAATAACACAAAATTAGTAAACTTGCACGGGGCTAAATAGTTGCATACCAATGCAAAATTTCAAAACCTATTTTCCATTTATTCAATCTCGTGCCCGTTTGTAGAACAATGCATCGATAAACCGGAAATTTTGACCCGTGCATGTTTAAAATGAAAAATTTAAGCGTTTTTCAAGTACAAATTGTTAATTATTGAAATTGAACACAATGAATATTCTTACCCGTGCACGTTTAAAATGATTTAGTTGAATTGTTAAATAATAAAACCCATGATATAAATCATATAAATATAATAACAAAAAACTAAACTATAATGTTATATACTTTAATTTTTTTATAAAAATACAAGATGCATTATCTATTCCATTATGTGTAAAAAATTAAGTGTATAAGTAAATATTCACCATATCTAAACAAACGATTAAAAAACAAATAAACGGGTTTCAAATAACTCCATAAACAGTTGACCTTAAATTAATACACAAATTTTCTAATAAGACGGTTTGACACAGTAAAACGGTCCTTTTCATTGATAATCTTGACACACAACCCGAATTTAAATAACCCGTTAATTTAGAGTCGAAATCCGTTCAAACTCGGTCTCAATCCGTTGATTCAAAGACAAATCAAGAATAAGAGTATTAAAGCATGCCCCCTTTGACTTTCTATTTTCATCCCGTTTTTCCAAAGTCTCCAAGGCTAAACTTTGACCGTACTTTCCGACATGTAAATGCAACTTTTTTTTAATATACTTCCTTTATTCTAATCATTTCTATAAATTTGTTGAATATACATTAATTATATTTTAATCAAATATATAGAATTGATTGGAATGGAGGAAGTAACATTTTGTGAAAGATGATTTGATAATAAATAAAAATATTTAGGTTATGTATTAATAATTTTATTCTCCAATATATATACGGTTAAAAATTGGTAGCTGACTAAAAGCAATTGGTAAGAAAGTAGGTAAATGGAGAGTGTATATTACATTTGAAATAATAAATTAAAAAATAAGTACTTGAATATTTTAAATAAGAAAAATCAATTATATATAAGTTTTTTATGTTTAATTATAAATATTTTATATCAGTATTAGAAAAGTTATTTTTATAAATAGTTTAATATAAGTACGACAATAAGTAATGAATATACTATTAATATTAAATATGATTTATTTATTTTAAATGTTTTTTTTGGCTTAAAATATGGCAAGATAAAAAAATGTGAGGTATCATTTCCTTGCGCATATAAGACAAATTTGTTACTTTTCACTATACTTGAGCCGTCTTACACGTATTGTCACATAACACGAATATACCCATTTTAAATGAAAATTTGTGCTCACTTATATCTGAAAAGGTTTAATTGGCCCATAATCTCCCCCATTACCTGCACAATTAGTTCACTTTAGACTGATATATCCGTCTAAAGTATAGACGGGTCAAATATGTCAAGTAATGACATTCCACTTATGGTTTATCGATCTTATTATAAAAGTGGTGTAATATTTAACCCGTCTACAACTTTAGACGGATGAGAATTTGTGTTACATACATGACCCGCCCCATATACACTACTTTATTAAACCCTACTTAGCAATTAGCACTCGTTAATTGTGTTAATTGTTATACACTTACCAGTTACCCTCTCACTTTACCTTACTCCTCATGCTCAATCAAAATCAAAAACTCAGTATCCTTGCTCATTCCATTATTAATCATTTAACTCATTCCACTCTCAATCTCACCATTTCCATAGAAAAAGTCCCACAATCAATATCCATCCTATCTAATCTTATATATTTCTCATATTTGCTTGTTTGCCCTTTAACATTGTACGATGAAGATCTTGGATAACCAAAAAAATTGAAGATGTTACGAATTATTTTTGCTTGTTTGCTCTTTAACATTGTACTAATTGATCTTTGATAACTATATTCATTCCTTATTTTTTCTTCAAGAAACTAATCCTTGGCAAATATTTATTAATAATTTTGACCATGAATATTTGGTGTGTATATTTTTTTTATAAATTATTTTCACTATAATTAAATAATTTCGGTTAAATAATTTGTTTTCACTTTTTTTTTAATTTCTTTTCTGGTATAAACGCGAAAAGTTAGTATTACTTTGATTTCCGTCACATTCCACGGTTTCAGAAACTCCATTGTTGTAGTTATACTCCTGAGTTTTCCATTGCTTCTTTTATTATATGATTAGAGTTAAATAATTTACTCTATATTTTTATGTTCTTAAATATATAATCATACAAAGATACTTGTAATTTTTTTTTGGGTGCAAACAGTGACAAAATTGTGAACCAATGTATTGCATACGGAGTAGTTTTTACAATTAATTAATTCCATCAAGGAAGTGGTCCCTAAAATTTCCTACTTTTAAGGAGTGATTGACAACTAAGCACACTGGTTGTTGCTTTAATATATAAGATTAAAATAATCGATTCAATCTATCAGCCGCTACTTCGAACCACTATCACGAGGATATCACCCTGGTTGGGGCTCGGGGACATTGCACGTAAGTTGTATATGTGAGTAGTATTTTTTTTCAATATGTGCTTTTCCAAAGCATGAGAGTCTAATATCTACCTGGCTCACTACCACCGTCATTCTCACTTGGAGGCCTCTTTCTAATCCCTTCAAGTTCCGATTGAAAAATCTCTCACATCAAATCTGCTCTCAAAATTTACTTCACACCTCATATAACGACATTTGCAGTCAATTATCGAAATTATATGTATGATACAAAAAGATCGATCTTTATGTATTTCCGACTATTGATTCTTTAAAATTGATTTCTTTTTCTTCCGTGCAGTATTTTTTTTTTTTTTTTTTTACAGTAATTTACTGTTTTTCCTTTTTTTGTGTTTTTTTCACTATTCTTCAATTATTATGAATAATTATGATGTCTTTAAGACCTTTTTAAAAAAGTTATTTAAGTATTGTTGGCTTTAATTATTTCTGTTTTTTTAAGTATTTTTCCATATGTTCATCTCATTCAAATTTAAAGGATTTGACTTTTAACATTAAAGCTAATTAAAGTGAATAATCGGAAGAACTTCTTGTAAGTATGATACGAAACTTATATTTCCTCCTTTTTTTATATTTCTTTGCATTTATTTTAAAGTTTATATTTTTTTCGATTTGGAACGGGAACTTTTTCAAATTTACTTGTATTATATTGGTTATGTTATATTTAGTTCTTTTTATATTTGCTTTCATTTATTTTAAAGTGTATATATTTTCGATTTTAAAAAAAAAAACTCTCTTACAGAGTAATCTATTTTCTACGAATTTTTTTATCTACCTCTACTATATTGTTTATGTACGAAAATTTAAAAAAATGACATATCAATATATTTTGTTATTAAAATGTTAAGAAATAATATACTCTGTATTTGTGATGTTGGAATATAATAGTTATACTGATATTTACACAATGAATTTAACTACTCATTCCGGATGATTAATCAATATGCATTGTTCACATTTTATTTGTTCAGGTTAGAAGTAGGAGGACGATTATTTGAAAAATTTATTAATTTTTTGTAATTGTAATTTATTAATGTGTAATTGTATAATGTATGATTTTGTGTAAATGTAATCTTAAGTAAATAAAATTAAGATGGTAAAAAAAAGTGTAATTAATTATGTAGAGACAATGACGGTCCCCACGCCAGAAAAAAAAAGAAAAAGGAAAATTTGTAACACCCAATAGAAATCTTTTAAAGAACCCATCTTTTATACTATGTAGATTGAAGGGGGGGAGAGAGAGATATATATACTCCCTCTAATTTTCTATTATCTTTCCTTTTTTCACACAAGTTTGATTATCTTCCCTCTTTCCTTTTTTGGTAAGTTTAATTCATTTTTTATTAATTTCTCTCTCCTAAAAAATCAACAACTGCCAATACTTTATCTATTCTTTATTCATTATTCATTCTTTATTATTTTTTCTCCCCTATAAACTTCGCAACTTATACTCCCTCCTATTCACTAAGATTTTCCACAATTCCGAAAATTGCAAATTCACTAACTTCTTCCACTTTCCTTATTAGTCTATTATTTGTGGTTTTTATGACTTGTGACCCTACATTCTCTTTCTTATTTTCATTTTCCTCCATTTTCCACCACAAATATCCTTCCTCTTAAAAACTCCCAAAAAGTAATGTGGAAGATCATAGTGAATAAGAGGGAGTAATACTTTATTCTACTTTATTCCTTCTTTCTTCTCCTCTTAATTTTTGTGCCTAAAAAAAAGTGGAAGATAAAAGGAAATTGGAGGGAGTATTAGTTATGTAAAGTTAGATAGATCAGTTCGAGTACAAGGTTTAAGAAAATGTTTAAAAAATGCTTACCTGATGTTAGTCCGTTAGAATAAGAAATGTGATTTAAAACACTCTTTAACAGTTGGCTATTTAGTAATAACGTGCATTGCATTAACTCTCTCTGTGTATAAACGTCACTAATTGTAGTGATAACACGAGCCGCAAATTTGCTTACAGCCAGTTTTTTTTACAAGATTCAATATATATAAATTTTTTTTTTGCGTAAACTAATTATCTGGTTTGTATATATCTTTCATTTGTATAGAAAAGTCATGCTATGACGTATTCAATCTTCCTACAGCACAAATTCTCATTATAGACGGACACTATCCGTCTATACGTATAGACGGATATCATTTTCCCTCACAAAATATCCATTTGCCATAAAGTGGAAAGCACATGGAGAGTGCCCCACCTTGTCCCCTACCCATTTTATTAGAGGTCTTTACCCGTCTGTTCGCCCCACCCGTCTATACCAAGACCTATTGTTCCTACAGAGAGGGACAACTTCAACACCCTGAAGTCCTTTAGTTGCGAAAGCAAGAAACACTTATTATAACAATGTTTGATATCAAAGATGATATAGCCGTAAAATCGCGTTTTGGCTTGTGTACCCTAATTTAGAGATTGCAACAGGATAAAAATAAAAGGTCTCAATTGCGTGTGTTTCTTATAGTAACTTTCATGAGTTCGCTACGCTCAAGAAACAAAACTACATCAATATAAAATATCTTGGGATACGGTGCGCGAAGCGCGCTGTAAACCAACTAGTCTATATAAAAGCAAGATCATTTAGAGCAATATTATGCATCCACGTCACCATGTACAAGTCGTTTAATTTTTATTTTTATTTTCACAAAAAAGAAATCGTGGAGCGTGGTATCAGGCAATTTGTCTACATGAGTGGCAATTGAATACTTGCATGCACAGAATAGCTGAATTTGTTGAGGTAAATTTTGTTGATGGATTTAATGTTCGTTATTTGGGGTGATAACCAAGAGAGGAAATGAATTGTTGTATTTAGCAGTGATGGTAAGAGAGTAGTTACATGAAAGATGGTGGCGTCGTAGTGTTGTCACTAGTGGTTAAAGAATGATGTTAAATAGGGAAGTTAGCTGTTCTAAAGAGATTGTTTTGTGGAGGCCTGTTTAGTATGTATGGATGTGAGGGAGTACAAGATGTGGATATAGGAGGTGTTCGCTGGTAGTTAAGGTACTGATGATATGGTTACGTTCGCCGGATGGTGATAATTGTGTGTATGGGAGGATGTGTGATGAAGGGCATCTGAGTTAAGTTCGGATGAGGGATATTCTTTATCAAGTGGTAACTTACGTGATCAGAATTGGCCAGTTAGATTTGTTTATGGGTCCATGATATGTGTAAATGTTTGTGTGAGGTTCTGACCTCACGCGTAATAGTATGGTGTGATAGTTATAAGTCGTTATATGTTATTCCGTGTAATTTGTTGCGTTGTGATTTAGTAAAGCGGTTTTAAGAAGTCTACTGGTCAAGGGAGTTGTACTGAGTCAGTGTTATGAGATTGTAAAAGTTGCGATGACTATCGATGTGGTTGTTGTGCCTCGGATGGCGACCCAGGCACGGTAATTCGTGTTGTGATATGAATATTTTCGTGTTGTCATAGACCGTTGTTTTGTTTACCGTTGTTTTACCAGTGTCGGCTTGGGAGTGAGGATAGAGTATGATATGAAAGAGAGTTGGGTATGGTTCTGTTGTGGTCATGGTATAGTAATATTCTGTTAATGGGACTTAGTTGTGAGAGGTTGTTAGAGTACTTTTAATCTTGTTTTAGAGGAGGCATTGGTGGACATAGTTGTGGCAAGAGAATTGTGGAACATGTGTGGTATTGAACT
The DNA here is from genome assembly GCF_048544455.1 of Silene latifolia. Taxonomy (NCBI): domain Eukaryota; kingdom Viridiplantae; phylum Streptophyta; class Magnoliopsida; order Caryophyllales; family Caryophyllaceae; genus Silene; species Silene latifolia. The sequence goes on from NC_133538.1 coordinate 175,524,098, forward strand.
GGAAACTACAGGTGGTTTATAACCCTTTTTATTGGGACTTAGTATCATGTTAATTATGTTATGGGTGAGTTTTGTGGTAATAAAAGAAATAAACTTGAGAAGCTTTGTGAGTGTGTGTAACAGTTATGGATCGTGAGTTATGATCGTGGAGATGAGTGTATATATATATAGAAGTATGTTGTTTTGCGGTAATGTTAAAGAGTTGGGGTAGTGGTTATGCTGAGGATTTGATGGTATAGGGTATATGGAGTGCAGAATGAATTGAGGTATGAGGACTGCTAGAGAAAGAGAGCCCTGAATGTAGGAATGGTTGTAGGTGTTGAGGTTATAGTGGGTTATCGTTGACATGCGGTGGTAATGAGGATTATGGGAGGTATAGCAAAGGACCTAGTATTAGTGAGTTACGAGGACGTAACATTTATCTTAAGAGGAGTAGGATACGACAAGAGAGTTTGATGGTCATACAGGTTGCAACTGGAAGTTTGAGTGTTGGTGTAGAATAAGGATGGACTTGTGTGATGGTCGATTTTATTACAGGTAATGGCAGAGCTCGTACTAGTATGATGTTTTGGAGTGTGAGTAAACTTCGATAGTGTTAACGGATTATGTGATGATGTTTATGTGTGTGAGTAAACTTCGAGGACAAAGTTCGTCTTAAGGGTGATAGAATGTAACATTCCGTTTTGGTGGTTGATCTTGTCTGGTGGATTGTCTTGGTATTGAGTTTGCTGGTGAGCGTTATGGAAGTAAGACAGAGTTGGCAACATTTATGTTGTGGGTATTCGATAGTACTATGGAGTTAGTGTTAGGTGTCCATGTTTTATAGGTTGGGTTGAAACTTCGGGGACACTGTTCTTTTTAAGGAGGGAAGACTGTAATACTACGGTTTTCTAAGTGGGTTACTCGGCCGAATATGGCTTACTCGGTCAAGTAAGTGTGTCGTGTGTTTCTGGACAGTTTACTGCCCAGGAATGCTCGGCCGAGTATGGGAATACTCGACCGAGTAGAGGATACTCGGCCGAGTATACTCTATATTCGACCGAGTATCCGGTCTGACGGGTTTAATTCCGTGGTTTGGTTAAGGTGATTAGGGATTATTATAAATTATACTTTTACGGTTTCTAAATGATTTTACCAAAACTCAACGACGCTCATATCTCTCTAATCACCCTAATCACTCTCAAAGCTAATTGATCGATCGCGAGTCTACACTTCCGTCTCTTGTCTCGATTTCTTTGGTAAGTCTCTAGTTCTTGTAATCAGCTAATAGGTTGTCTTTTAGGGTTTGGCCCTAATTATTGTTTTGGGTTAATTTGGGGATTTAGGGTTTGGTCATCATATGTGTGTTGATTGTTAATCATCATTGTTGTAGATGACGATGTGGTATTCGTTATGCATTTGTATGATTGATTGCAGTGTAGCGGATTGCGAAAAGGTAGGGTTTCCCTACTCAGTTTTACTGTTTAAGTGAATTGAGATTTATGTGGTAATTGTTGTACGATTGATATTGTGATCATCTGTTGGTGTTGGTGTTGGTGTTGGTGTTGGTGTTGTGATGATTGTGGTGGAGTCACTTGCGGGAGTGGCTTTACACCCTAGTTCGCCCTCCGTGGAACCCGCCACGGGAGGGGATGTGCACATTAAGGGACATGTATTATTGCTCGTTGATGAGCAGGACCATGGTGGGTGTGGTTGCGGTCCTCCACCGCTGCGGGTTGTGATTGGGAGTTGGAGATGGTTGATGATTACTGTTATCTTTCGTACTTGTCTTATTTTGATTATACAGTAACTGACCCCGTTGTTGTTTGCAAAATCTGTGGTGATCCATTCGTGGATGATGCGCAGATTGTGACAGGTGATGGAGTTCTTAGCTATGGGGCAGTCATGGGGAGTCACCACTCGAGTCTAGCTTCCGCTGTCAAGAGACTTAGCTTTCATTTCTAGTTGTCTGACTTTCACAGCTGTACTCTGGTTTTGGTTTTGGAGAACATGTAAACTTTATTCATTTATACTTTAATAATTGTGTTTTGAATTGTCAACTTTGATATACTAACCTCGGGAAACCGAGATGGTAACAGTCTCTCATGCTAGGGTGGTCCTTGGTAAGGCACCTTGGTATGTGGAGGTGTTACAATTTTTCTGTATTATATATTCTTGGCACTATCAATTATGTGACCTCCAGTTTAGGATAAGTTAGTTTTCGTAAATCATTTTGATACGTCTATTTTAAGACATATTACCTTCGATTCTTTAGAATTCCCCCCAAATTCTCTAATCCATAAAAGGCAATAGCGAGCTATAGAGAAATCTATATTCTAATAACTGATTGGTAATTATGGAACAGTGCAATCGTTTGTAAATATATAACTCTTGCATAATGATGAGGTTCTCCGTTCTCTATGCAACTCTTATATACTAAAGGAGAGCTTTGTGTAGATAAATGATAGAGTAATTTTTTTGTTTCCATGTTGATCTCTATTGTGTTTTGTTGAAGGAACTACTGTGATACAAGGAGAGATGGCATAGAAGCAATATTCTCCATTTCATAAATATAATCAGATGGCATATTAGCAGGTATGTTGCACTCATATTAACGATTTGCTATACAAATAAGATCAATGTATTAAGGATATTATAGCTTGACCTTTAGTCAACTATAATCTCACGTAACAATCTCCTAAACATATGTGCACATGCTCCTATTCTTTTGTATTTACTTAGTCAATTAGTTGAACCTATTCTAATTATCCAATACAATATACATATTATCTTATTCTCTTCATGGTATCAGAGAAACCTAAGCTAACTAATGCTAGAAATTAGGAAGAGGAGTCTAACTAATTGACTAAGTAAATACAAAAGAATAGGAGCATGTGCACATATGTTTAGGAGATTGTTACGTGAGATTATAGTTGACTAAAGGTCAAGCTATAATATCCTTAATAGCTAATTGATACCGTAAAATCTAAGAAAACTGTTTTGCCTATTGATTCCAACTCTCATTTTATCTTAGTTTGTATATTCGAGCTATCGAAGGATGAATTGTTGGTTCGCAAGACTATATGATGCTGTAAATTGTCGAATTCAGTTTTGTCATCAAGGTGTCATCTCTAAGGCTTTACAGTACATCAAGCTATTTTTTTTTGCAACATTCGTTTTAGTTGGAATTTTTCCGGGCGAGACCATTAATTTTCTTATGTATGTGTTTTTCTTTTTAACGTGATATAGTTCTAATAATTTGATCAGGAGACTAGCTAGATGCTTTGTATTAGTTGACATCAAAATGGATTCATCACTTTAAATTTTGTGGAGCCTATCTTATCCTTACTCACCAGTCACTTCTTTATAAAAGTTATTGTATAAACTAATTCTGATTTTCACTATAATTGCAAATAACAATTAGTTAGAATTAAGGTGAAGCGTTTTTTTAGCTGACCATGTCAGAAATGGACTCTAACAACAATTGAAAGTGTTAAGAAGCCTCAGTATTATTGTCCTTCCGACATTCAATATGTAGTCATCCATAACTTCAATGAATATTCAAATACGTAATTGATTGCTTTAATAATTCAAAGTTTAGATGACTAAATTCATGTTACGGTGTTCGTTTTATTTGGTACAGAGTACTTTTGTTCTTTTTGTGGAAGATACACTGTAAATTTTAAAGAAATCCTTGGACATGAGTAGATAATTGTTGGATTTAATCACTTTCTCTCTTTTGAAGAATTGTGTGGATCTGATGGCAAATTTTTGATCTTTTCTGTTTATCACAGGGATGAGGTTGATGTGTGTGACCCTCAAAGAACCAATGATAGACGGATGAGCATGTAGACTTCCTTAATCCTATCACAAGCTCCCTATTAGCTCTCTTTTGATGTTCCTTTTATATAGTCTTTTATAAATCAAATATTGATTTATTTATTATTTTGTTGCTTTGCATTAGGATGAAAAATTGTAAGCAAAAACGATAAAGCACTTAGTATTACAATGTTGAGCACCTTTAATAATGTTCTTTTAATGATCAACTCCTTGGAACGTTGGGCACTGTTGATGATGTTCTTGCTATTACAATGCTAAGAGTATTTGCTATGATGGTGGGTGTGACTCACTCGGTGATGAGATAGTTATTAGCGTGGATGTACTCTTATATAGTTTGGCTAGATATCTAGACAAAGATAGTTGAAGTTCAAATGTTTTGTTATTTTTGGTAGCTGCATTAATCAAAATTATTTTAACTTCAGGTAGTGTTTGTAAACGCGGAATTGATTACATTTTCATGATTTCAATTGTATAAATCAAAATGTTTGAATTCAACTCCAAATTCAATTCCAAAAATTCATTTGGGAAATCCATGAAATTGGAATTGGAATTGGGCAGGACAGATATGAGTTAATGTCATCAATTTTTTTTTATTTGAAAAAATTAAATAGTCACGGAAAATATTTGCTATTGAAAAAAATATCATAAATAAAAAAATTGCGAAGAAATTTGCATAACAAAAAAAACGTAAATAACGATGTAATTGAAATGACTACTATATGGTAGGAATTTGAGAGGCTTAAATTTTAATTAGGTTGTAATTGATAAGGAATTAAGCCAATTCAAAATTTTAAAGGTTACATTAGAAATGTCTTAATTTCGAATTCAATTGCAATTCTAGGTTTCCAAACATCGCATCAATGTTGATGCTTAGTAGTATGGTGAACAATAATGTCATTCTGAACTCATTTATGCAACGCTTTCTGATGACAGAAATACATGCTCATTAAATTTCCCGTATTTCATAATCTGATATGGGTTTTCATGTGTTCTCCATGTATAATTGCCCAATAATAACATTTACGGTGTAATTGTGTATTTTTTGGGAGCAAGGAGTGGAAGACTCATAAGGATTTTGTGTTATGCTATTTTGTCTTCGTCAAGCTTCTCGATGCTGGTTCAAGAAACTCACAGCCTCCCTTAGTCCCTTAGTCCCTTATGGTGTATGGTTTTACACAATGTACTTCTGATTATTTATTGTTTAGTTATGTAACGTTTGGCGTCGAAGTATATATCTTGGTTTATGTCGACAATTTGGTGATTGCAGACAATGACGCAGAGGGTATTCGTTGTGTTAAGGAGTTACCTTGGTACGTGTTTTTTATATGAAGGATATGAGCATTTTGAAGTATTTCTTGGACCTTGAGGTGGTGAGAAATTAAATTCTTCTGGTATTTTTTTCGTCAGCGAAAATATGCCTACGATATACTTACTGACTGAGGCGTCTGTTTTAAGACATATTACTTTCGATTGTCCTTACATTCAAGTCAATATCGCTTCTCAATATTTGGGAAATTCGTGTTTGGCCCCATCACAAGGTTGTGAAGATATTTGAGAATTTGTGTTGTCTCTATTTGCAATGAAGAAAAGAGCTACTTCATACCTATTTATACAAAACAGTGCTTATACTACTTTCATGATTTTGCCATATATAAACATAATGTTATATATAAATGCATATTATACCCGTGCATTTTGCACGAGTTACACACTAGTGTTTGTAATACTCATGTTTAATAACGTTACATATGAACAAATATTTAACTAAAATTTCAAAATAATCATCCAATAATATCGACATATGCAGATCTATAATTTTTCACACATTTTTTTTCTCATTTGTTCATTATTTTTTGGATCCACATGCAACTTAATTTTCTTTTTTTCATAAATTGAAAAGTTCACAGATGGCCATAGTTCTTAATTAACTTGTAATTTTACTTTTATTTTTTTTAAATTGAATTTTTTTATTTAATTTTCACATAGTTTTAATCCTTACACTTATAAAAGTTTGCTTTGGTATACACTGTAGCTATGAATAGTACATTGCAAACCTCCACCCTTGATCTCTCACTCTCAATCCTATCCCTCCATTTACCCTCTTTAATTCCCTGCCCTTCTTCCTTCATTCCGCCTTCTCATTCTCCAACCTACTTCGTTCCCTCTCAACCGCAACTTGTCTTCTTCATTCTGCCTTCCATCTTAATGTCCACTCTCACAAACCCTAACAAATTCAGTTGTCGCACAATCGCTGGCCATTTTCGCGATTAGGGTTTCGATCTGGTGAACTTAGTTCTTCTCTTTCTCCTTTCTCTTGAAAATATGTCTTCCCCTTTTTCTAAATTAGGGTTTCGATTTTAACATCAATTGCAATTTAATACCCTTATTTCTACAATTCTGCTCATTTTAAGGTTATTGTTATTGACGATCCTTGTATTATACATAGTATTTTGTGCTAATTAGTGGTCGTTTCCCTCTTTTCAGCTCCGGTTTACGAATTCTGCTTGGAGGTCTTCTTCATTCTTCACTTCACTCTTCTATCAAAGCTCATACCACACCACGATGATGATTCGATGACGATCGGTGCTGCTGATGATGGCGACTACTTATTTTTTCAGGGTCATTATCGATTTTCTTCTTCCGTTGTTGGTTAGTTTACTCTTTGTTTTCTGGATTTTTCCTTATTTCCATTATCAATCTCCTTTTTCTCATTGTTGGTTAGTTTACTCATTATTTCATGGTTCTTTTTCGTCTCTCTTAAATATACTCCGTAATTTTAGATTCATCGACATCACCGCAATTCAATTCGGGATCATCATCGCGCTTCAGCTGCAGGTTATATACTTTTCATCTCACTTCTTCGTAATTTTAGATTATAATTTTTTTTTGGTGTTCGGACGTTGACCGTCTTCCTTGCTGGGCTGTTTTGGTTCATGTGCCATTCAATTCCCGTTCTTTCTGCAATTCTCCTTATTTTAGGCGTGATTGTTATTTATAATCCCCGGATGTTTCTGGGGAGATGATGATTATACTCTCCCTTTAGGCACACATGTTGATTCTATTGTATTAATTACTAATGACTTGGTTCCGGATTGTTATGTGTTATCACTGTCCACAGCCACCACCGTATAACCCTCACAACGCACAACAACAACAACCGCCCAACACCCTCCCAGGCTAGGCCACGAACGTGGGTTAAAACCCAGCCCAAAGACGGTTTCAATAACAACAACACATGAAAATTCTCAGTTTAACACCCAAATACATGGTCAACGGCAGGTCTAGAGTGGGTCAATGTCGAGGCGGGTCAACGGTATAAATTAATTAAGATATAGATTAGTATAAGACGGTCTTACCTCAAGATCTCGAGACAGAGAGACAAAAGGTTCCCTTCTTCTAATCTCTCTCTTCTCTCATTTTCTCTCTTTAAAATGTGTGGTGGAGGATTGTATGAAATGAAACAGGATGGAGTAGTATGGGTGGATGGAGTGTATATATAAGGGTAGAATGGTAGGTGGGAGTATATAATACATGTATTATGTATTATGTATTATGTATTATTATTATTATGTATTATGTATTATGTATTATGTATTATTATTATTATAATTATTATTATTATTACTATTATTATTATTATTATTTTTATTGAAGGATGCGCGCAGCTTTCATTAAAATAAAAATAAAAGTTTACATGAAATTGGTGGGGAGCCGAGAAACAATCTGGGCTCCCACACCCTTAGCAATAGCAAAGTTAAATCTAGTAAAAATGTAAGCGGCCACCCGAGCCCCCGCATCCTAAGATACCGAGAATTTCTGGATCCGCTTGAGCAAGGAAACAAAGATCCAACCTGACTCCCCAAGTGAAGAGAAAGAGAAAGGAAGGAAACCATAACCCGCTACCGCGCACAAATCCCCATACTTAGCACACTTTCGCTGAGCAGCATCAGCGACAACCTGGCCAGGCACAAAATCTGTCATCCCAGTCTGAGTCAAAGGAGAAGAACCTGTCAAGTCAACACACACATCACGCCCCCTGCCACAAGAATAAAGCAATAAATCCGCAGGACGAAGAGAGCCACCATGTCCATCAACCAAACCGATACCAACCTCCTTTCCCGCAGTAATACCAGATCTATAGCAGATGTCGAAAAGAGTGTCCCAGACAAGGTTATGCCGATGTTTAACGCCCACAAAGCATCAAGTCAAGAAACAACGTGGTCCTTAAAAACATCCTCAGCAAAAACCCGAGAGCAAGCCGGACAGGGCCTAGAGACCGTGAATAACGGAACACCAAGACGATACCCCAGCACACTACGGTAAGTCCTCCCGTTCATAGTCTGGCCCGACCCCGAGATAGGAACCACACGTAACCAATCAGAGGAGTGAGAACCCTGCTGGGACTGCCATAAAGCAAGCTGGCGTGGTGTCAAAGAGAAAACAGACTCTGAGGCAGCAGCAACCGTCGCGAACTAATGTCCGCCAATTTCTTCATAAGTTTGGGGGCAGCAATTTCACTAGGGTTACCTAAAATACCAGATCCTGGAGTCCCAGTAAACATCTGCGCGACATCATCAAAAGCAGGGCCAGCAGCTACAATACCAGAAAGGCCGAGGAGCTTAGCCTGCAAACCAGCAGACTGCAAACGGGACTCAATAAAAGCATAAAATAAAACATCTCCCGCCGCATAGACACCAAGACCACCAAGCTGAAAAGGGAATGTAGCAAGGTGCCACTGCCAATCCCCAAAACCCGGCCCTGAAATAATAATAATAATAATAATAATAATAATAATAATAATAATAATAATAATAATAATAATAATAATAATATTATTATTATTATTATTATTATTATTATTATTATTATTATTATTATTATTATTATTATTATTATTATTATTATTATTATTATTATTCCATCTTATTACTCAAGTCGTATAATCCAATATTAATTTATAAAATATATTCTCTCATTTGCGGTTGACTAGCCTTTGACCGAGGTAAATAAAATATGGGTATTACATCATCAATTGGTATGCACCACCTCCATTTGAACCTAAGACTTCTGTCTCCATGCAACTCAAACCTTGAGGTTTCACCTCTATCTAACGCTCTTTTCCACTCTTGGATCTTGGTATCACTTGATTGCTTCTCCCGGGTTTCATCGTAAAACTCGGGTTCTAGAGTCAAGTCTCTAATTGCCTCCCCTCTTCGTATCATATGAATACCATCTTCTTCACTTGTTCCTTTAGCTTTAGCATGGACAAAGCGGTACACAAAGAGCATCGGCTACCACATTAGCTTTCCCTTCATTCTTGGTATACCATTTCCATGTCATATTCCCCAATGAGTTCAATCCATCTTCTTAGCCTCATATTCAACTCCTTTTGGGTGTAGATGTATTTTCAAACTCTTATGATCGGAAAACACCTTAAAGGTTGCTCCATATAGGTAGTTCCTCTAAATCTTTAAGGTAAAAACATGGGCTCCCAACTCTAGGTCATGTGTTGGATAATTCTCCTCATATGGCTTCAATTGGCGCGACGCGTAAGCAATAACTTTGCCATTTTGCATAAGTACACATCCCAAACCATTCTTTAAAGGATCGGTATAAACTTCAAAATTCTCACTTCCCTCCGGCAAGGATAACACCGGAGCCGTGGTTAGGCGCTCTTTTAAGGTCAAGAAGGCCGTCTCACAACTCCCGTCCTACTTGAAACGGGTTTCTTTCTTCATCAACGATATGAAAGGTCTAGCGATCTTAGAGAAAGATTTCACAAATCGTCGATAATATCCTGCTACACCTAAGAAACTTTGTATATTCTCTGCATTTTTGGGTGCTACCCACTTTGACATGGCTTCAATCTTTGTAGGATCCACGGCCACTCCTTCCTTTGATATTACATGTCCTAATAAAGCCACCTTCTCCAACCAAAATTCACATTTAATAAGCTTGCCATAAATTTGATGGTCCCTTAAGGTTTGCAACACGATCCTCAAGTGCTCTTCATGTTCTTCTTTGGTCTTGGAGTAGACCAAGATGTCTTCTATAAGCACCACCACAAATTTGTCCAATTATGAACTAAACACCTTATTCATAAGATCCATGAATACGGCCGGGGCATTTGTCAACCCAAACGGCATCACCACAAACTCATAATGCCCATACCTTGACCGAAATGCGGTTTTCGGAATGTCCTCCTTCTTGATTTTCAATTGATGGTAGCCCGATCTCAAATCGATCTTTGAAAACACACCGGCTCAACTAAGTTGATCAAATAGATCATCAATCCTCTGTAATGGATATTTGTTCTTCAGGGTGATGCTATTCAATTCTCGGTAGTCAATACACAACCTCATAGTACCGTCTTTCTTCTTCACAAATAGAACCGGTGCTCCCCACGGTGAAACACTAGGCCTAATGTAACCCTTATCTGCCAATTCACAAAGTTGCTTCTTCAATGCTTCTAACTCCTTAGGACCCACCCGGTACGGGGCTTTAGAGATTGGTCCCACTCCCGGCTTCAAGTCCATACTAAACTCTACTACTTCCCTTGGTGGAGGTAATCCGGATAACTCCTTCGGAAATATATCCTCAAATTCCCCCACTACCGGTATATCTTGAGCTTGTGGTCTTTTCATGCTCGTATCCCACACATGACACAAAAGCATAGGACAACCCTTCTTCAAACATGTCTTTAAGGTCATCACCGTAATGAGCTTCACCTTGGGCTTGACCAAGTTGCCTTTGTACGACACTCTAGTACCCTTAGGTCCTTTCAAAGCTATTTTCTTTTGATTACAATCTATATTGGCATTGTGTTTACTTAGCCAATCCATCCCCAAAATTACTTCAAACCCCTCTAAAAGAAATTCAAAACGGTTCAACAAAAAGTTTTTTTCATGCACCAAAATCGACACCCCTCTATACAATTTTGAACACACCACGGACTCTCCAGAAGGTAAGGACACATCATCGTTTGCTAACACCAATCCCTAAACCTAGGGTCGACACACGACTCTTAGACACGAAAGAATGTCTGGCTCCCGGGTCAAAAAAAAGCAAAACAAGGATGAGAATTAACGAGAAATGTACCAGAGACAACATGAGCATCCTCCTCGTTGCTTTTCTTGTCCATGGCAAAGAGCTTGCCACTAGTCTTAGGCTCCCTTTGCACCGTGCTTGCTTAGTTAGTCGGCCTAGCTTCCAAAGTGTGGCCTCCAATGTTGCTTGTTGCCTTTGATGGTGCTCCCATATTGAAGTTCCCATAGTTGTTCCCACCATTGAAGCTAGAGTTGGAATTCCTTTGATTGTTCCATGCTCCCAAATTTCGGTTGCTTGCTCCACTTTGGGAAGGTGTGTGGTAAGAGCTTCTTTATCCAAACTTCAGGTTGGACCCCTTTGGAGTGCTAGTTCAATCATTCCTTTAGTGGCCAAGGACACCACAATTGTAACATCGCAAGCCACCACCTTCACTAGCGGCTCTCCCTCCATAGCCGCCCGGCTTCCCATAACCGCCCACTTGTGATCCCCTCCGAGTAAGACTTTGCTTGATTATAGGTGAACTTCTTTTGTTGATGCCCGCCGCCTTCACTCTCGGTTTTCCTCTTCTCTCCGGTCCTCTCTTTAGCATCCTTGGTCATGTTGATAAGCCTTTCCGCATTTCCGGCTCTACGATACACCTCTTTCACGCTAGTCAACTCTCACGGTGGAAGCTTCTCTAAGATTTTCACAGTCAAGCGTCCTTCAAACTTAAGAGCCAAGTGGGATTGGCTAAGGTGAATGTCTTCCACATAGGTATCAAGCTCATTAAAGCAGATGTAGTAGTCTTGCACCGTCATTGCGTCAATTATCACAAATCGGTCAAACTCCGCCCGGAGCTTACACCTAACATGCTCGGGGATAAACTCATTCCTCATATCCATCTTGAAGTCGGCCTTGGAAATAGCGACCTCGCCCTTTTCCTCATAGTAGTCTCTCATGGCACCCCTCTCCTTTTACCACCATCCTCTCGCTAGATGTCCTAGGTAGAAAGCGGCTTGCTCTACCTTGAGTTCTTCAGGACAACTTACCACTTCAAAGAGATTTTCCATTTCTCTTACCCAATCACTAAAGAGATTAGGTTCGCCCACTCCAAGGTATTTGGTGGGTCGGTGACGTGAGATAGCAGTACTCACGGCCGAGGCATCTATTGTCGCATCCCTCTCTCTAGTGACATTCTGAAGAACTTTGGTGATAGCCTCATTTTGTGCAACAATCCGATTCACCTCCTCCTTGGACCTATGGGGTGGTGATGAGGGAGTCCTTTTATGATCTCTCGACATCTTATCTCTTAAATAAGAATAGAAAACGTCAATACATGTCTCACATTAAGAGACAAACGATATTGACCAACATACAAGTCAACTCAGTCGATTATAGGGCTCCACTCGGTCAAGTGAACTTCACTCGGTTGAGTGACAGTTCCCTTCGGTCGAGTGCCTAAACTTCCAGGAGGTTTCAAGAATTTACCAAATAGCCCACTCGGTCGAGTGGATCCTTTGCTCAATCGAGTGCTACACATCAGGAGATGTTTCTGAATCTGGAGACTGCCCACTTGATCGAGTGGTATGGGTACTCGACCGTGTTTCTTTTCCTACTTGAACGAGTACGCCCTCTAAAGGATCTTGTACCCATCCTGACTCACATATGTTTGCATATAACCCTATTTCACATGTTTCTAAATGCAATCATTGAAGAAAATAACATAGATACGACATGAAACACACATAAAATGAAATATATAGCATGTGAGTAACGCTTTTCTTCAATTGTAGATGTATCTATCACACCAACATACTCATATGCATTCACATAGTTCTCATTGATTTTATCACCACTACTCTTAGGATCACATTATAGACTACCAACATGGATTCACCTTTTATGCACAAGACAAACATGTGCAACATCCATATGACACAACAAAGAACGTCCCATACACCCCATCACGTTGTGAGGGCAAGAGCACAATCTTAGGACGTCTCCCAAGCTTGTCACTAGCTCCTAACGACTCAAACCGGGTTCATTTTAATATACACTCATCTGTCCATTGATTCATTAGTTTAGGCTCCAAAATCGTCGCTTTGATACCACTTTGTAACACCCACATAAGTCGGGATCCTTCCTTAAGGCAACCCCAACCCAGAGGGTGCCACAAGACTTGGTTTCCCAAGTTTATAGTGCAAACAAACGAATATAAAGCAATTTAAGGCAAGTAGTTTAACTCCATAACATAAGATTGATAAATAGCTAAGTCGGATCAAGTTACTACAAGTTAAGAGGTGCACAAGGCCACCCCAATAATACAAACCTTCATAAATTGAAAGGAGTCTAAATGTAAAGAAATCTAGAATAACAAAAGTGTTGACTCACTAAAAGTGAAGACCGTTCCCTAAAGCCGTCGAGTTAATATATGCAAGTCCTACCTGTCAAACACTGCACCCCATATGGGAAGAAATCACCATATGGTTCACCACAGACATTTAAAATACAAGGTTAGCCTTAACAATACAAATGTTCATAAATGTCATGCTACTATGATAACCTACATGATTATGCAAATGAATGTGTAACACCCGCGAATTTCTCATTTTGACAATTAAAATTTATCTAACCGTTTAATTAATTTATTTTATATTTTTAAATTATTTAATTTAATTAATTCTTTTTAAGCACAAATTTTATAAAAAGAATATTCTAAAGCTTAATTTATATAAAAACACGTATTATAGTCGGATATTAATAATAGGTGAAAATAATAATGATATTTCCGTCTTATGTTACCGTCTAGCAAAGATCGTTGCATTTCTATTATAAAGCTGTCTCTTTTCGAACCAACCCGATTCCGACAACACATCACACCCACCTAACATCCTACACTCTACTTTTAAAATACCTCATTTATATATATTTATCTTTTATTACTATATATTATTACTATCATTATTATTATTATTATTATTATTATTATTATTATTATTATTATTATTATTATTATTATTATTATTATTATTATTATTATTATTATTATTATTATTATTATTATTATTATTATTATTATTATATCTCTCACTCTCACCCTACCGTCCCCACCCTCCCTTTCTCACTTCTTTTCTTTTCATTCTAACACCAGCAACAACGATTCCCTGCAACAACAACAAACCCAGACCAACTCCATTTTCGTGACATAAAAACCTCAGATCCCGCCTCCATTCTCAACCAAATTCGATAAATTTTACACCAATAGCTTCCTCATCTCGCCCTCCTTCTCTGTATGTAAGAAAGAGCCAGACTTTCGTCATGTTTCATTTCGTCCGTCTTTCAAAGGATGCGGGTTTTGAGCTTTTCTGTGCCATTTTTGGGTTTGAGATCATCCTAGGGCGATTCCTTGGACTTTAAGAGATCAAAAACAGGTAACGGTGATAGGTTACTCGACAAATGTCGAAATTTCCGTCTTATGCGTTGTGTTATATGCTCTTATGTTATAAAGTTTAATTCTTTATATTTTTCCTCATTGGTATGCTTAATTTTATCGCGTCAATCCCGCCTTTATGCTCGTATTCGCTTGCTGTATTCACGAAATAAGTGTATTATATTTCCGTCTCAAGGTGTTCTTAATTTGGATTGTTTTAAAGCTGTCTTTGGAGCCGTGAAAGGCGGGTGTTGGTGCTGAATTGTGGAACGGTTTCATGTAGACCTTCGGGACTGTTTTGGGCTCGCTTTATACTTGTGAATTTTTCGTCCTTTTCACGCTTGAAAATCCGTCTTAGGTTCGTCTCAAAATTGATTGTCCATTGTTGCTGGAAATCCCATTTTGCGGGTTGTTTTGTGGACTGTTTTAGGATGTGTTGTACCCTGTTTTAGAGACGGATTTTATTTAGTTCTCGGGACTGTTTTAGGGTAGTTTTTACATGTACATGGGGACTGTTTCGGTACCAGTTATGGTGCAGTTTTGTGAGCCTTCGGACTGTTTTGGGACAGTCGAAATAGAGGTCGTATGGTCTGTTTTTGAGACGGGTATGTGGGGCTGGTTGCTGGCTGTTTAGCAGCCGTGGAGGAAGGGTTGGACAAGTTGGTTATGGGTTGGTTATGGGTTGGTTATGGGCATGGTTACATGATGTTTATGAGGACTGTTTTGGGCGAGAATTTGCAGGTCAAGTAGACGGTTTTACACGGCTGAAATGATGACCCAATGGACTGAAATTTGGTTGTATGAATTGGATAAATTGTTGTTGTAGTATTTGAGACCATCACATTTTTGGTTTGAAGTAAATTCTAGTCTTATGGTCACATGGTTATATGAAATGGGTGATTTAAATGAGTGGATTCTACCTTCTTCATACTTTAAATTTTGTCTTTAAGTGCCTTAGTTACGAGGCTGTTTTGGGTGGTAAATTGTCGTGTTTGTGGTGCTGTTTTGGGGCGTAAAAGTGGTGGTTTATGGGCTGTTTTAGGACAGTCAAGCATGGGTTTTGGTAGATGAGATGGGTAGTTGTTTAGGAAGAGTGTTGGTGATAGTGTGGCCTGAGTAGGAGTGGCCTACGACCTGAGCTGGGACTGCCTGAGGCCTGGTCAGGGGCTGCCTGGGGCTGCCTGCGACCATGGTCAGTGGCCAGGGCTGAGGTTGAGTCGTGGCCTAGCCTCGGGTTGTGTACCTTCTTGAGTCGATATAAATTCGTGTTTGGTCTATTTAAAACCCGTCTCACGCTTTATATATCTTAATTCATTAAATATCGTTCATTCGTATATTTTTCTCACGTTAATCATAAATGTGGAATTTATTATTTATTCAAGTCAAAATTTGATGAAATGTCTCACTTACCTATAATGTGAATTTTTGATCCGTTCATTCTCACTTATTTATCGTATCTCATATGAGTGTATTATTCTACTTATTTAATTAAATTGAGTCATTTATAATTGGATGCTTGTTTTGCTTATTATGAATGATTCATCTCCGTTTGTTTACATTTTTATTCAAGTGACAAATATTGAAGAAATGGGTTACTTATTCATATTCATGAATATAATTTTGGCATGAAATGTCTTACTTGAATTATCATCGGTTCATTACACATAGTAGTCTCTTTCCAAGTTGATTCGACGCTTGGTTGAGTTGTATTCTTGATAATGCCCTTATGCTATACCGTATTGCTTGACTTATCTTTACGCCTCTTCGGACTCCCCCGATTGTGGGTTTAGCTCATATCTTCCGCCTCTTTCGGACTGTCTGCCCCGCGATTGTGGGTTCTCGATTTCCGATCTGTCTTGAGTATTTGATGCGGACTGTTTCGCCGCATGTCGAATCGGAACTCATCTTGTCCCGAGAGTCTCGGCGATTTAGACTAGGACCGAGTCTTGGGAGTACCATTGTCGTCCTACCAGGGGAATTATATATTTATATATGAGTAGTAAAGGTCTTGCTTGGTTATAGATATTGGTATTTATCTTTCAAGGTAAGAGTTATGCCTTGTGTTGTTTGTCTTGGTCCTATCGGATACTAGGGGTGAGCTATAAGCCCTCTAGTTGCGATATGATCGTCGGGATTGATGCTCCCATCCGTTCTTATGGTGAGATGCAAGCCATAAGTATGAATGTGACATTAGTAGCCACGTCCCGTGCAATGTTTGCTAAGTGGTTTTCCAAATAATGGCTATAGTTTCTATTCTTGTAATTTGCATTTGGTTGATCCCTTACTTAACTGCTTCACATGATTCGGATTCTAATCTCATATCTATGTTGTATTTTCTTGAAATACGTGCTTCTATATAAACGACCGTATTCTTGTCTTTCTTATTATTTAATTTTCTCACATGATTAGTTGAATCTTCATTATGCTAATGTTGATCTATCTTGTTCCATCTCATTTAACTTTCATGTTTAAATATAAACTTGATATTCTTATCTTTTGTAAGTATCTTATATGACTTACCTGTTTTAGTTTTTTGTTATGTTCATTTTGACATTTTGTGGCTGGGAGAACCTTGAGTTACTCCCCACTGACCGTGGCGTTCATGTTTACATGAATGACAGGTATTAGTTGGTGCATCTATGGGATGAAGACATGTGTGAGCTAGCGAGCACTTTGGCCTAGTAGTTGGTTTATTAGGATTGCTTAGATTTACCTTTTATTGTATTGTCATTCGAGGGATATATTTTCCCTCACCTTGACTATCACGTTTGTATAATTTAAATTTTCTTTCCGCATTCTTTATTTATGTTTTGGATTTTAATGAACCCGCGGTTTAAATTTTTAAAAGTTTCAAAAATTTCCTAATTTCCGCTTGAATTTATAAGTTATGTTTTCCGCTTTATCGCGGGGTGTCACAGTTGGTATCAGAGCCTATGTTGCTCCCGACGCACACACGTGTACCCCAAATTTAAACTTGAACTTGACCTTGAATAATGAATGAGAGATGGGTAGAAATAAGGACCTAAGTTGGTAGTCTCTTTGTGTATGCTTCGTGGTAGGTTCTAACATGTTTGTTGATTGTCAATTATTTTTGTACCCTTTGATCAATGACCGTGAGCTTACCCGCGTTGCGATCAAGACTTGGTGCTTATTGCCGAAGATGGAAGGTTTGTTCAACCTTTTGAAGAATGCTTTTTTCTTCCTCGAAGATGTTCCTTATTCTTTGTGTATCTTGCCTTTTTCTTTACCCCTTGGTGCCTATCCTTCTTCTAAATTCTGTTTTCTTTGTCCTTGGAAGTTACTTTTGTACCCTCCTAACTTGCCCTTGGTTCCTTGTTTATCCTCCCTTGACGCCTTTTAGATAGTTCTCTTTCTTTTGTGGGATGCTAACCTTGGTTGGATAATTAGGCTTGTGGAGTTGTTTCTGGTTGACCTATAACCCCGGTTTTGAGAAGTTGTGATATTGGAAGGACTTAGGTAGTGTGGTGAGACGTACTTGGGGATTCTTATACCTAGCCCCTTGGTAAATTGAGTATAAGTGATAGGTAGAATTATGTGTGTTAAGAGTGAGTTGCCTATGTTACTAAAGTTATAGAACTTGGCTTTGTTGTTTATGTTTGGGATTTGAAAGCTTAGTAGGTTGAGCGTTGTTACCGTAGGAGTAAAACATGGAGTAAGGTTTATGATGTGATTTTGGAAAGAGATACCTTTAGGATGTTAGATTGTATAAAAGAACTTTTGAACTTGGATTTTTGATTGATGGTTTACCATCTTTAGGAGCTCGTAGTTGACACTAGTTGGATATGGGTATAGCGTTGTTAGGAGCTTTGACCTTGACCTCATGGAGGTGGTTAGTAGATGCTTGAGGATTTGAAGTGGTGAAATCACACTTATAGTGAAGTACCTTGTTTCATGGAATAGATTAAGATGATGTAACATAAGTGTTTTGGGGAAACCCTTGGGAGTGATGTTATTTGGGATTCAAGTACTTGGCGTTCCCTTCTTGTCTAATTCCCTTCTTCTTCGATCATAAGTGTTACCGTCCGTACCTCTCTTCCTCGCTTCATCATGCTCCTCCTTTAAGTTTGAAACTCTATCTTTGACATCCTTGTTGACCTGGCTTCGATTCGTATCCCTAGGAAGTTCATCATAGTTGTTTTGATTAGTTAAGTTTGAACACTCTTAGCGTACTTTGCATTTATGATATCTAAGTTATTTCCTTTTCGTACAGTTTCTAAACGTTTCAAGCTATCATTTTTGGTTCATTGTTAAAAATTTATATTATTTTTTACAAAACCTTACCTATTTTAAAAAAGGTTCAAAGATGAAAATTTGATTTAGTTCCCTATCTGTTCTTTGAGTGTAATATCATGATTTTAATCGCTAAACCCGAGATTTCTTTAAATTTTACCCAATTTCTGTTAAATTTGATCTATTTATGATTTCTTTGTCAAAGTTTAATATTATGTTTTCAGGAATTTGACTCCCTTTTGAGTTTAAAACTGAAACCTTTATTTCTATTTTAGCTTTTGCAAAAGCAAATTTGAGTGGATTACCTTTTCTTTTGATTTTAACGTTGATCGGATGTTAGAACTCGTTATTAGAAACGTTTAATAACTTGTTCTACTCTTGTCGACGAGTGATTTTCGGTTTTAAATTTGTCTTTGATTTGGAAAGTTAGCGTTCTTGTGTGCACAACAAGAGCAATTTCGTTCCATGAATGAGACTTATACTTTTGAAAACTCTTCATTAATGTTTTCGAAAGTATTTTGATTTTCGATTTATACAAATGATTTGCTTTTTGACCTTATCTTTGATTTGGAATGTGATGTTCTTGAATGCGCAACGAGAGCACTTCCGTTCCTTTTTGATGAGAATCTGGTTCTGTCAGAAAATTTTATTTGAAACTTTTGAAAGAATTTTAATTCTTACTATTTGTAACCTTTTTATGTTTTGGGTTACCAATTTCAAAAGTCCAGTTTTACTTTTTATAACCTTTCATTTCTACTTTCAAGTTTCGAGGACGAAACTTTTTAAAAGGTGGGGTGATTGTAACACCCGCGAATTTCTCATTTTGACAATTAAAATTTATCTAACCGTTTAATTAGTTTATTTTATATTTTTAAATTATTTAATTTAATTAATTCTTTTTAAGCACAAATTTTATAAAAAGAATATTCTAAAGCTTAATTTATATAAAAACACGTATTATAGTCGGATATTAATAATAGGTGAAAATAATAATGATATTTCCGTCTTATGTTACCATCTAGCAAAGATCGTTGCATTTCTATTATAAAGCTGTCTCTTTTCGAACCAACCCGATTCCGACAACACATCACACCCACCTAACATCCTACACTCTACTTTTAAAATACCTCATTTATATATATTTATCTTTTATTACTATATATTATTACTATCATTATTATTATTATTATTATTATTATTATTATTATTATTATTATTATTATTATTATTATTATTATTATTATTATTATTATTATTATTATTATTATTATTATTATTATTATTATTATTATTATTATTATATCTCTCACTCTCACCCTACCGTCCCCACCCTCCCTTTCTCACTTCCTTTCTTTTCATTCTAACACCAAAGAATAACGATTCCCCGCAACAACAACAAACCTGACCAACTCCATTTTCGTGACATAAAAACCTCAGATCCCGCCTCCATTCTCAACCAAATTCGATAAATTTTACACCAATAGCTTCCTCATCTCGCCCTCCTTCTCTCAGATGTAAGAAAGAGCCGGACTTTTGTCATGTTTCATTTCGTCCGTCTTTCAAAGGATGCGGTTTTTGAGCTTTTCTGTGCCATTTTTGGGTTTGAGATCATCCTAGGGCGATTCCTTGGACTTTAAGAGATCAAAAACAGGTAACGGTGATAGGTTACTCGACAAATGTCGAAATTTCCGTCTTATGCGTTGTGTTATATGCTCTTATGTTATAAAGTTTAATTCTTTATATTTTTCCTCATTGGTATGCTTAATTTTATCGCGTCAATCCCGCCTTTATGCTCGTATTCGCTTGCTGTATTCACGAAATAAGTGTATTATATTTCCGTCTCAAGGTGTTCTTAATTTGGATTGTTTTAAAGCTGTCTTTGGAGCCGTGAAAGGCGGGTGTTGGTGCTGAATTGTGGAACGGTTTCATGTAGACCTTCGGGACTGTTTTGGGCTCGTTTTATACTTGTGAATTTTTCGTCCTTTTCACGCTTGAAAATCCGTCTTAGGTTCGTCTCAAAATTGATTGTCCATTGTTGCTGGAAATCCCATTTTGCAGGTTGTTTTGTGGTCTGTTTTAGGATGTGTTGTACCCTGTTTTAGAGACGGATTTTATTTAGTCTCGGGACTGTTTTAGGGTAGTTTTTACATGTACATGGGGACTGTTTCGGTACCAGTTATGGTGCAGTTTTGTGAGCCTTCGGACTGTTTTGGGACAGTCGAAATAGAGGTCGTATGGTCTGTTTTTGAGACGGGTATGTGGGGTATTTGTGGGGCTGGTTGCTGGCTGTTTAGCAGCCGTGGAGGAAGGGTTGGGCAAGTTGGTTATGGGTTGGTATGGGTTGGTTATGGGCATGGTTACATGATGTTTATGAGGACTGTTTTGGGCGAGAATTTGCAGGTCAAGTAGACGGTTTTACACGGCTGAAATGAGGACCCAATGGACTGAAATTTGGTTGTATGAATTGGATAAATTGTTGTTGTAGTATTTGAGACCGTCACATTTTTGGTTTGAAGTAAATTCTAGTCTTATGGTCACATGGTTATATGAAATGGGTGATTTAGGTGAGTGGATTCTACCTTCTTCATACTTTAAATTTTGTCTTTAAGTGCCTTAGTTACGAGGCTGTTTTGGGTGGTAAATTGTCGTGTTTGTGGTGCTGTTTTGGGGCGTAAAAGTGGTGGTTTATGGGCTGTTTTAGGACAGTCAAGCATGGGTTTTGGTAGATGAGATGGGTAGTTGTTTAGGAAGAGTGTTAGTGATAGTGTGGCCTGAGTAGGAGTGGCCTACGGCCTGAGTTGGGACTGCCTGAGGCCTGGTCAGGGGCTGCCTGGGGCTGCCTGCGACCATGATCAGTGGCTAGGGCTGCACCATGGTCAGTGGCTAGGGCTGAGATTGAGTCGTGGCCTAGCCTCGGGTTGTGTACCTTCTTGAGTCGATATAAATTCGTGGTTGGTCTATTTAAAACCCGTCTCACGCTTTATATATCTTAATTCATTAAATATCGTTCATTCGTATATTTTTCTCACGTTAATCATAAATGTGGAATTTATTATTTATTCAAGTCAAAATTTGATGAAATGTCTCACTTACCTATAATGTGAATTTTTGATCCGTTCATTCTCACTTATTTATCGTATCTCATATGAGTGTATTATTCTACTTATTTAATTAAATTGAGTCATTTATAATTGGATGCTTGTTTTGCTTATTATGAATGATTCATCTCCGTTTGTTTACATTTTTATTCAAGTGACAAATATTGAAGAAATGGGTTACTTATTCATATTCATGAATATAATTTTGGCATGAAATGTCTTACTTGAATTATCATCGGTTCATTACACATAGTAGTCTCTTTCCAAGTTGATTCGTATCGCTTGGTTGAGTTGTATTCTTGATAATGCCCTTATGCTATACCGTATTGCTTGACTTATCTTTACGCCTCTTTCGGACTGTCCTGCCGATTGTGGGTTTAGCTCATATCTTCCGCCTCTTTCGGACTGTCCTGCCGATTGTGGGTTCTCGATTTCCGATCTGTCTTCGAGTCTTGGATGCGGACTGCTCGCCGCATGTCGAATCGGAACTCATCTTTGTCCCGAGAGTCTGGCCAGATTTAGACTAGGACTGAGTCTTGGGAGTACCTTTGTCGTCCTACTAGGGGAATTATATATTTATATATGAGTAGTAAAGGTCTTGCTTGGTTATAGATATTGGTATTTATCTTTCAAGGTAAGAGTTATGCCTTGTTTTGTTTGTCTTGGTCCTATCGGATACTAGGGGTGAGCTATAAGCCCTCTAGTTGCGATATGATCGTCGGGATTGATGCTCCCATCCGTTCTTATGGTGAGATGCAAGCCATAAGTATGAATGTGACATTAGTAGCCACGTCCCGTGCAATGTTTGCTAAGTGGTTTTCCAAATAATGGCTATAGTTTCTATTCTTGTAATTTGCATTTGGTTGATCCCTTACTTAACTGCTTCACATGATTCGGATTCTAATCTCATATCTATGTTGTATTTTCTTGAAATACGTGCTTCTATATAAACGACCGTATTCTTGTCTTTCTTATTATTTAATTTTCTCACATGATTAGTTGAATCTTCGTTATGCTAATGTTGATCTATCTTGTTCCATCTCATTTAACTTTCATGTTTAAATATAAACTTGATATTCTTATCTTTTGTAAGTATCTTATATGACTTACCTGTTTTAGTTCTTTGTTATGTTCATTTTGACATTTTGTGGCTGGGAGAACCTTGAGTTACTCCCCACAGACCGTGGCGTTCATGTTTACATGAATGACAGGTATTAGTTGGTGCATCTATGGGATGAAGACATGTGTGAGCTAGCGAGCACTTTGGCCTAGTAGTTGGTTTATTAGGATTGCTTAGATTTACCTTTTATTGTATTGTCATTCGAGGGATATATTTTCCCTCACCTTGACTATCACGTTTGTATAATTTAAATTTTCTTTCCGCATTCTTTATTTATGTTTTGGATTTTAATGAACCCGCGGTTTAAATTTTTAAAAGTTTCAAAAATTTCCTAATTTCCGCTTGAATTTATAAGTTATGTTTTCCGCTTTATCGCGGGGTGTCACAAATGTCAATAACAATGATACACAACAACTCATGGCTCCACTTCTAATACACCGATGTCAGGGACACACCCATGACACCGCATCACACAACTAGGTACTCGAAACACGTCTGTGGTACCGGTCCCGACAGTGACTCTGATCCCCTGCCAGACGTCGTGTCTCAACCACGCGAGTCCCTGCAAACTCAAGTCCTTAATGTGCATATCCCCCTTGGAATGGGAAGCTCCAAGAGGCGACTCAAGCATAAGACAGTCTCCCAACCATCTTACATCTTCCCAACCACTGTGTACTACAACCAACGCCAAATACCAACATGTTCTCCAACAAACAACATCACATAGAATGACAATCATGAACAAGTAGTATGTTTCACAAACAACACAGTTTATGACAAGATAATAATGTTCAATTCATCATTAACTCACCCTTTTGTACCAATGCCTCACATACATGATATAATGCAATCTATCCAAAAATGTGAGATTAGCCATGCTTACCCAAATTTTAACACTTATGAATATTGCCAAACAATAACATACCTTCAAACCTTAATTACCACTACTCATGTTATAATGCATCTACTATGTCACTAGTGCTAAACAATGCACAAATAAACATTCATATCACCAAGGCTAATTAGGGAAATCCTACCACTTGCTAATATTCCAAAAACTTCAAGTTAAGGACTAGAATTGCTCCTCAATGACGTCTCCTCCTATATAATTCATAGCTAACTATTACTACAACATACTACAACAATAACAATACTAATTAACATCTAATTACCCCCATTTAATTAGTTATAATCCTAATGAATCCCCTAATACAAGTACTTAGTCACAATTAGGGTTTACTAGGATTAAAGAACAATAAGAAATATGAACATAAACTTACAAGTATTAAAAGATGAACAAGGGCAAAAATTAGAGAGTGAATCTTCAAAGGAATTACTTAAATTTTGTGGATAAAGAGTAGTATGGGTATTTGGAAGTTTATAGAGGGTTTGGTGATAAAGTGAGGAGTGATTTTAGGAGAGGAAAACTGAAAAGTAAGGCTTAAAAGAGATAAGGTGAGTAAAAAAAGCTTACACGCATTTTTAGTGACAACTACAGGTCACTCGGTCGAGTGACCAGTTCACTCGGTCGAGTGACAAACTTCAGAAGTCTGTATAAACACTGAAGGACCTACTCGATCGAGTAGACTCCTACTCGGTCGAGTAATATACCACTCGGTAGAGCACTTGACCGAGTAAGGCTTTAAAAACATGGGTGTTGTATCCAATGATTGAATCAATCGGGTAGGACCCTTATAATGTATGAGCTAGTTATGCCTGCTGATGTATGTTTATTATTTGGGAAGACTTTTCGCATTATAACGTCCTCTGCCTTTGAAAACTTTAATCCTGACATTCTTATTGTAACTCTTGGCTACTTCCTGGTGCTAGGAAGTTATCCTGATCCCGGTTGCATCTCTTAGTTCTTCCTTTACGGTTAGGCTGTGCTTCATCAGGCTATCATTTGTTTTAATGGTGTTCAGGGAGTATATGGATATTAGTACGCGGACCTCTGCAAGGATGGCTACTTCGCAACCATAGACCTCCGCACACCAAGGTCTATACTTACCCTGGACCATGCTATGAGAGCTTTGTACTGAGCTTCATTGTTGATTGCTTTGAATAAACAGCTTACAACAAAAATCTGCTATTATATCCCCTTATGACGATTTTAATACTAAACCTAATCTTGTCCCCTGAATGTTGGTTGCCCCCTTTCTTGCCTAACCAGTGGTCTTGGTGTCTAATTGGTTTACTTCTTTTTCTAAGTCTGATTCTAGGTTAGGATTAAAATCAGCCACAAAGTCGGCTTAAGTATGTGATTTGATTGTTGGCCTGGGTTCAAAGGTGATATCTTATGTGCTAAGCTGGAGGGGTTACTTGGTCATCTTATTGCCTAACGATCCACGCTTTCTTAGGATGGATTTAATAGGGAGGTTAGTCCTAAATATAATAGGGCGAGATATATAATAGAGACGAGGCTTAGTACATGATGTAATTATAGCTAAAACATATTTTTCAAGAAAGTCATACCTCATTTCGGCATCTAGTAGACTTTTACATACATAATAGGGTGGGTGTTGCTAATCATTATCTTCCCTGACCAGGAATGTACTGACTGTTGTCTCAGTCACAGGATTGAGTAAACTGATAGTGGTTTCCTTTTACCTTGTTTGGCCAGTAATACAGGAGTACAAAGATAGTTTGGAATGTTGTCCCATGATCAGGAGTCGACACGAATAATTGTCTTTTCCTTCCATGGAGGTTATAGAAAGTGTGGACATAGGCCACCTGCACGCCGATCTGTGGACATGCAGTAGTCTGAAAGCCACGTTCGTTGACATCGAAATGCTTTCGACCGGATCGCTTTCGATCTGTCGGTTTAATCTCGATGAATGTCTCGAAAATGATGCATATATGTTCGAAGTCGCCACCAAGCAATTATGGGATGCCTGGAAACCGTTCAAAATCAACTTTATACCTCGGTCAAATGAAGCACAAAGCAGTGCTTCACATAGGTATTATAGATAAGGATTCGTCCCTCTTTTAGCATCCTATCGCTAGAATGACTCTCGTACGCCCTGGATAAGGCCATCCACTCTCCAAAGGTTCTAAGTAAGAGGTGAGGGTACGTATTAGGAAGCCCTTTAATCGGACACTCAATCCCGCCTGTGTTAGCGGCCTCTACTGATCGATCTTGGTTAGATAAGTGCAAAACCTAATAAAACGGGTTAAATGCATGAATGCACATCCACAAGTTTAACCTAACATGTGAAATTTGTTATGTCGGTTGATTATCCAAGTATCAAGTAATTGATGTCGAGTTGCATTTAAAAGTTGATTTAGAAGCAAAGACGGAAATTAAACATCCATATACCAAGTTATGTTTACGGTGCTTAACACGATCCATTTGTCTAAAAAAGATGTTTAAAACATGAAGTCTAAAATATAATCCCGTCAATCTGATCCATCATGTATTCGGGTTAACCGAAATCTAGATCGTCCTAGACAAGTGCTGAAAATGGGGCGGAAACAGTGTCAGGCATCCTTTGAGGCGCGAGCCTATGGGCGGTGTAAGGGGCTTCCCCTGGTTTTGTAAAAGGTGAAGAAAAGTAAGGCATTGGGGCGCGGGTCAAACGACATGTAACAACCCCATATACCAAGGTGCCTTAACAAGAACACCTAATGCATGAAGGTGCTACCTTCTCGGTTGCCCGAGGTAGAGTATATCAAATAGATCATAAAAGAACGTACTTTAAGTAAATAGTTTAAGTGATTACATGCCAAAACCAATTTGATAAAATACGATACAAATATTCTAAATCAAAATCTAACTACAGTAAATAAAATGTTCGACATAATAGTGGAAGACTCCTAGTTGACTCGTGGTGACTCATGCTCAGCTAATCCCTCGCGCATCCAAATCATACCTGCTCAATAACTGCTCACCATCCCTGAATGGATCACCATGGTTTTTAAAACAATTAAATGGGGTCATTTACTGCATACACAATATAAGATATACAACAACAATATATAGACACAATTCTACAACACCATCACATCACTAATTACCTGGCTAGCCTGAAGGTCTAGCCGTGTCAGATTACGGCCGCTACCAGTAATCCACACCGCTAGTGGGGGACTGCAGCCGTTCCCACCTAAGCCCCGCTCATCTTTACCGAGCGAAAACCCATGTTCCTTAATGTGCACATACCCTCTTGTGGCGGGTTCCACAAGGGGCGAATCAAGGGCGTGAAGTCACTCCCACAAGTGACTCCACTCAGCCGAGGGCACACCTCGTGAACCACAGACAAACAACAACAACCAATTACAATATCAACAATACCAAGCCAATTACGATATAATCAAATGCCAACAACCAACAACCAACAACCATCTCATAATCATGTATACAATAACTGAGTAGGAAACCCTACCTGGAATGCAATCACCACAAATCGACACAAGCAGTCGATCAATAGTGCTCCTCTACAAAATCACCTCCTATCAATACAATCATAATCTAATACCAATAATACTCCCAAAATCCCCAAATCACCAAATTAGGGTTTAAACCAAAGCTAACGAATCAACATAAAAACTGTACTAGGATCTTACCCACAATACGACGGTCTCAACGGTGTAAAGAACTCTGGAATCCGACGACTCTAGCCCTTGGATTTGATAGTAATGAGAGAAGAAGAATCGACGTTGCTTTGTTTTATTTGTAAAAAGTTTAGGTTTTAGGAAAAAGCTAAAAAGAACTGACGTACAAGCTTTATATATTATTTCACGCATTACTATCAAAACCCGGAAAAACCCGTATAAAACCCGCAAAACCCGTATAAAACCCGACTTACTCGATCGAGTAACTAACGTACTCGATAGAGTTGCCCTTACTCGATCGAGTACCCATCAGGCAGAACGTACTCCAGAATGCCAATCTAACTTACTCGACAGAGTAAGCGCTACTCGATAGAGTATCCAACAGCTCATAAATCCGAGGTATTACACGGCAGCCCAAGTGAACCCTCTGGTTCTGCAAAAGGTTGTTAAAACCGTTTTAAAAGGTTGTTAAAACCGATTTTGTATAAAAGGTCGTTAAGACCATGTTTGTATCCAAGTATAAAATACGACTCGGATTATTCATCATTATATTGATGATATTCGTTATCGGGTTCATATTTGCAAGCTTGACATGAATAAGTTTGTAAATAAACGTGTAAAATGTATTTGCTCAACCATTTCATCACCATACTCGAATTAAATCGACATGGCATGTATGTTAGCCAAGGGTGACATGCAATATGGTTAAGACAAAAGGGGGAAAATGAAATGAAATAAAATGGAAAGTGCTTGATATGAACTAATTATAAAGTTCATTGCTTTGTAATTAGTGAAGACTTAAACCGACATGGTATGTAGAATCAAGGATGATTATGAATATGACTAAAATGCTTGCAAATGTGAATAAAAGAGGAAAATTGTTGAAATGAGGAAAAGAGTGTTAAAATACACTTTAAAATGTAATTAACCAAATAATGTCACCGAAACACGAAATTAACCGTCATTGTATAAAGAACCAAGGGTGATTATGATTTATGGTTAAAAGTGTGTATCATAAAAATGACTTAAAATGGTGAAAAACCATTTTAAGAAAGGAAAGAAAAATCAAATAAAACATTGAGAAATGATGAACACAAACACGTTGAGTTCTGACCTGAGAAGCCATATGAGGCGCGAGCCCCTAGGCGAGGCAGCGGGCTTCTGTATTAGGCTAAAACTCGGTTTTGGCTTGATGTTTCCAAGTTTTGAATCGTGTTATGCATGTTTTATGATGGTAAAGTCATGAAAGCAGTAAAAGGACATGAAATAAGAGGACTAATTAAACCCTCCTACTTACATGTTCGGTTGCTTGACGATAAATTGAGAAAGTGTAAAACCTATGAGTCGGAAAGCTCGATTTAAAAAACCAATTTGTAAAAATGGAGTGTTGATTTGCGTTAGTTTGAGTGTAGTTGGTTGAAGTGGTAATCCAAGTGTTTTTAATACACGATGACGGTACCAAATAATATGTAAGGTTCGTGTTTTCAATCGGTAGGTCGAAAACACGTCTCGGTTTTTTACTTTAAAATTCAGGGTATTTATAGAGTAATGTGTGTTGTTGTGCATTTTGAGCGACGTGGACATAATGGCCACCCAAAGAGGCGTGAGCCAATGGGCCGTCCTATCCGTTTCGGAAATTTGGAATTTGTGTTTTGTTTTATCCTATGTTTTGTTAGGATATGTTTTGTGCTTGCTCACTAAGTATTCCGTCTATATTTAGTATGTGGGTGTTATGTGGGGTAGGTTTTTGTGTTTGACTCGTTGTTGGAGTCGGTATTTGAATTTTGAGTCGGTTTTTGGTCCGATGTCGGCTTTGACTCTAGTTAGTGTCATTGCGACCCCGTCGTAGTGCATAAAACACTCCAGGAATTTTTGAAATGTTTTAAAATATTTTCGATTTTCAAAACCATTTTCTGAGCTTTCCGACACGTAGTTATGTAAACTGTCGATCAAACGTAGTAATTTCCAAAACATGTTGTAGTTCGATAATCATCGGGTGTTTGTTGGGGATTCTAGAAATACTGGGTATCTATAGAGCCCCCACTTTGAGTGAGGCTTAGACAAGGCGAAAGTCAAAGTACAGCCCTCAGGCATTGAAGATTACAACCTGAAGAATGAAGCGACGCCGAGGAGACTCAAAAGGATTTAAGCCAAGCACCTGCTGTCGGAAAGGGCAACGTCTAGACGACTTGGGTTTTCGAGTCAAGGACCTGTCGTCGACCGTCGGTGCGGGTCATTTAAAGTCCGTTAGACTATGTATAAAGGCTCACCAGCCATAGAAATGAGTCATACCTGAGGCATCTTCGGAATATGTCCTTGTTCCGTTCCTACACATGCGTACCGGCTGGCCATCCATTGATTGTCAAATGGTCGACTGCGGGAAGTAGCCTGAATCATCGGCTCTATTTCAAGGGGTTGTTCGTCATCAGTGCGTAGAGGCTCGCCAGCCTCTGATGGTCGAATGATCGACTACGGGAAATTGCATCGGGCCTATTTCAAGGGGTTATTCGTCATTGGTGCGTGGAGACTCGCTAGTCATTAATGGTCGAATAATCGACTGCGGGAAATAGCCTGAATCGTCAGGCCTATTTCAAGTGGTTGTTTGTTGTTGGTGCGTAGAGACTCGCCAGCCATTAATGGTCGAATAATCGACTGCGGAATATAGCCCGAATCATCGGGTATATTTCAAGGGGTTCTTTGTCTAATCGACCCAATGGGGAGCAACGTTGATGCTGCTAGGGGTAGAAGGTGTTAGATTTCGCTTTATTTGACGCCCGGTCGTTGCTGCTCATGCAGGTAGTTTTACAAGTTTGTTGAGAGATGACTCCGTGTGGAGGCTTCCAGGGGTTCCACTGGGGGATTTTTGGTGTTTATAAAGGATGTTTTCCATGCATGGAAGAGATAGAGCTTGTATAACTCGGGCCTGTCTCCTGCGGATGACGGCTTCCATTACTGTCATTTATAATTTTGAATTTGAGGAGGAGTGACGGTTTTTATTGCCGTCATTCGGAGTTTTCGCAAGAATGGCGAGTTTGAATTTCGCTATTTGCAGTTTTTGGGAGATATAAAATAGGGGTTTTTATTTCCGTCATTTGGATTTTGTGAGAATAACAAGTTTGAATCTCGCTATTTGCGATCGTGAAGGGTATAACGGTTTTTTATTCCGTTATTCGAATTTTTTGTGAAAAATAGCGAATTTGAATTTCGCTAAGAAAATAACGGTTTTTAATTCCGTCGTTTGAAATTTTGTGAAAAACAGCGAATTTGAATTTCGCCATTTTGTATTTGTGAAGAAAATAACGGTTTTTAATTTTGTCATTTGAAATTTGTATTTGCAAAAAATGGTGGGTTGTGCATGTGTTTGGGCCAAAGCCAAAAACATGGCTGAAATTGACAGAGTCGCCCCAAAGAGGCGCGAGCCCTTTGGCGATACAAGGGGCTTCCCCTATTTTCTTCAAAATAGACACGATAGTCTGTTGCTCTTCATTCATCGTTTTTCGACAAAAATCAAACCAAAGTCTCTCAAAAATCACCATTGTTGATCTTGCTAGTTGCTTGGGTTCGTGCTATTATTATCATGTCATCTCAAGGTATGTAAATCCTCTTGATTCCGTTTGTTTTTGTTTGTGTTTGTTTTGATTGAATTAGGATGAACCCTAATTGATCCCAAATTGAATTGGGCGTTTTTAATTTGCCCATTTTCGTGTGCAATTGATGCTTGAATTAGGTTAGAAACCTGTTTAGGAGTATAGGGGTGCTTTTACTTTGCATTTTGGTCCCCGTTCCCGTCTCCTATGTGCAAAAAAAGCAAATGAGGCATGAAACCGTCTCATTTCGCAATGTTGCGCTTGTTTGCTCGAGTTGTGGGCCCCACTAGGTTGCATTGTAGTCGAACATGGTCGTCTTTGCTATGTGAAACCATTGTAGTATGCGAGGGGTGAAAAATTTGCATTTTTCCCTAGTCAGACGGTCTTATGCTAACAAAATAAGCGCCTTTTTGGGCTCCAACTGAGCCGTCTTACTTTGACATGTTTCTTACACACAGTTTAGGTCACATTAGGATGTGATCGGGTCACGTTGCTTTGTTGTGGCCGCTTTGGAATTTTTGGCCTTTTTTGCGCTCAATCTAGCGTAAAATTTCCTTTTTGAACTTTGTGAAATGTCCGGTCAGGACGGGTGTATATTTTGCTTCCGTAGGTTTTGTGTTAGCCCGGGGGAGTTTTGGTTGCTTCGTTGTTGATTTGACTCGTCTTTTGCTTGAAAAGAAGGGCGAGTCGGGTTTTGTGAGCTTTCTTTTTGTGAGTTTTTTGTGAAGTGTTTTGTTGGATGGGATTGGGCGGGTTTGCCCTTGCAGGTTTTGTTGTTGTTTTTTATTTGCACGCAATTTTTGTCTTGGCCGTTTTTGGCTTTTGCCTATTTTGTGTCGTCGTAATGCCAAAAATTCGACTGACGTTGTTTTTATTTTGGCCTCAGGTGAGGGTTCGGGGTTTGCTAGGCCCGTTGGTCCCGAGTCGGGGACGTTGGAGGAGGAGGTCGTGAGGACCTTGGGGTATTTGGTCAATCAGGGTCTGTCAGTACCTCGGGGCGAGCTCCGGAGGCAGTTGTAGAGGACATTGTTGAGGAGGAGCCTGTTGTTGAGGTCGTTGGTGCTGAGAGGGTTGCAGGGGCTCGGGAGGAGCCTAGGGTGGTTTCTAGTGTGTTGGAGGGACTCAGGCAGAGTCCACGGGTGGTACTTCTAGGAGGAGGGTCACCACTAGGAGGAGACCTCCTCGGGTCTCCAGGCAAGAGCTTGAGGGAGTCGTGCGTGTTGTTGAGAGGGGTCCTCGTCGTACAGTGCAGTCTCGCGGTGCAAAGAGACGAAGGGTTGAGACGGAGGCGAACGGCGCTTTCGTCAAGGAGTGGGACGTTAGGCGGGTTCAGGCTCCGCGGGGGCTGAACTTGCATGCGGCGCCTGCTTGGGCCGCCGGCTCGGATGGTAGCCAGTTTTTGTTGCAGCTCAACACTCACATTTCCTACCGTGCACACGAGGACCTGGTGAGTTGGCTATTCTGCTGGGCTTTGTCACTTTTGTTGTTTTGAGCCTGAATAGGCGTTTTGATCCTGTTTGCTTTTCAATTTCAGAAGGCTGCTACCATGAGGACGTTCTCAGGCTTCTCGACTTGCATGAGTTTCTGCGACTTCTAGCGAGCGGGTTCGAGGGCGTTGATAGAGAGGTTGTCCATGGGCCCGCTGGTTGCTGCTTGGCGCGAGATTCACGCGGCTTCGATTAGGTCGAACCTGTGTTTGATCCGTGCCATGTTGGATCGTTACTGGGACACGACGTCGTCGTTCCACATGCAGTTTGGGGAGTTCGGCATCACCTTAGTTAATTTTTCTATGGTGTCAGGTCTTCCTTGTGGCGAGACGCCGGTTGAGTTTCCGGAGACACCGGCGCGAGTGTCTTTTGTCGTGATCACGGGTTTGATCGGCAATTTTTTACCTCCGCCGACTGACGTTAACCCTTTCTTGATGGAAAACTCTAACGTGAGAGATCACTTCAAGGTGAGGGTGTCCGGGTTCGTTCCAACACTGTTGGCGAGTCCTAAGGTAGAAGCTTAGGCTAACGCAGAGGAGGCATGGTTGTGGTTGTGCTACTTTCAGGGTACTACGTACTTTGGTGACAAGGGTGAGCGCTTGTTTACCAAAGTACTTCCGTTGCTTGCTAACTTGGACGCCTTGGGTCAGTATGACTGGGTGACACCTGTTTTGGCCCGGTTCCCTGGCTACCTGTACGCCGCGGTCCGTTCAGAAACGATGGACGAGGGGAGTGCTCCTGCTTTTGTTGGTCCCGACCTCATCTTGGAGGTACGGGTGCTTGTTGTGGTGTTGTTTTTTGTTTTTGTCTTTGTTCTTGTAGATTTGTGGGTGTTGTCATTCGACGTTTTGAAAGTTGGCTATCTTGTTGTTGTTGTGTTTTGTGTTGCGGACTCGATTGTTTTCTTACCTGCCCGCCTTGCGTCCGAAGACGGTGGGCGATGCGCTTTGGGTTTACCCGGCTATGAGGGGCTTGACGGTGGCACTCGGAAGAAGTCCACCAAGTTCACTTACTTAGACTGCAAACGTCAGGTGAATGTTATTCGGCTTGGCGACGTGAGTTTATATTCCTTATCCTTTCTATTTTGCAAGAATTGGTAGAAATAGAGTGACTAGGTAGAAACCCCCAGTTAGTTGACTAGTTTCGTTGTGAATCCAGTTCGTTGCGAGGCCCCGGAGGCACTACACAGGGGTGCCTGCCTTTGTTGTAGAACGCTTATGGCCTCGTAGTTGTTGTCTTCTGTACTTGGAGATGGCGATCGACCGGGTCTGGTACCTTGGTGAGCGTTTAGCTTGCTAGTGCTTCAACGAGACTTTTGTGGTGCATGTCGACCCACCTAGGGTGTTTTTCCAGGAGTCAACTCCCGACGAGGCTTCGGAGCACCTTCACGGTCGTGGAGGTGAGGAGCTGTTGTTGCTAGGGGTGTCTTACGAGACTTTACGCTTGTAGAGGCTTGCTTGGTACCCGATTAAGGTACGTCTTCATCACCCCGTGCTTGTTGCTTTAGTTTTTGGTAAATGGAGTTGGCAGTCTTTTGATGTGGTTTCCTGTAGGGCGTTGATCACCTCATGAGGACCCAGCCCCCAGCTTTTACGGCACAGACCACCTACTTGGGCCGAGTGGTGAGAAGTTAGAGTTGCGTCTGCCAGAACCTGCTCCTGAGGTGACCGACGTCGGCATAGAGTGGAGGCTGAAAATTTTGAGGGTGAGTTTCTAGTTTGAACTCTTCCATCCGGGTTTTGTTCTTGAATTATGTTATGTTGTTGTTTTTATTTTGTTGAGTGTTTTATTTTGTTGTGTAGGTGTCCAATGGTAGTCATAAAGCTCTGTGGCAGATGGCTAACCGCTGGAGGGCGCTTACTAGTGACCTGGCAAGGAGGGAGGCTAGACTCGTCTAGGTACCTTTTATTGGTTGTCATTGTGATTTGCTTTTGTTTTGCTTTCACGGTTCGTGAGCTTGACAACTCATGTTTTGTTTGGTAGAGCCCTGCGGATCCGGTGGAGTTGGCTCAGGTCCGTGCTGATTTGGATGAGGCGAGAGCGACGATCCAGGCGCAAGAGTTTGGACTCACCACTCGAGACCAGGAGTTGAGACATCGCGAGGAGGAGCTACGGTGTCAGGACGCTGAGATCGCTTCTCTTAGAGCTCAGTTGGCTGTGGTAGAGGCTTCTCGCGGTTCTCCAGAGCCGGGGATCGTGATCGAGCAGGAGACGCTGGAGAGTTCTCCTGAGAGTGTTGTTGATTGCGAGACCGTGTTTGCCCTGGCTCCGACTCCTGGCGAGGGCGAGGCAGGCCCGCCATGAGGTGTTGTGTAGTTTGTTGTTGCCTTTCGGGCATTGGTTTGTATTCGTGTATGGGTGTATTTTGCTTGAGGCGGTCTTCTATATATGACCTTTTGCTTGTTTTGGTTTGTAGTTTTTTTTTTCCTTGGCTCTTTTGTGTTGTGTTTCGGAGAAATGCGGTCGACGGACAGCTTATCGTTTGCTTTGGTCATTTGTACCTGCAATGTTAGTGTAGAAAATAAACAACAGGTAGCACATACGCATTCAATACATGCACGTAAACACGTAGAAATAGGCCAAAAATGTCGTTGAAATAACCGTGATGACTCGAACTTAAAAATTTAAAATTGCTCGTTTGAAATTGAATTTTTCAAAATTCTGCGACAAAATGTCACGCTTGGATTTTTCAAAAGGGAATTGTTTTGAAATTTTGAGAAATTGATTCGTGTTTGAATTAAATTAACTCGAAAAACTGCATTAAATTTTGCCGAAATTGATTTACAAGTTGAACTGAAACTCAAACTGTCTTTTTAATTTAAGACGAGGTGAAAAATAAAAGGAGAGTTTGTAACTATGCTGATTTTTGAATTTGCGAAATCGAGACTCGAATTTTGCGAAAAGCGAATTGCGAGACCGAAATTTTTAAAATCGATTTTGCGAAAAAATTTCACCAAGGTAACGATCCGTCACAGATCGTGGCGACTAGCCCTTCCCCCTAAAAAAAGAATAGGAAACTCGTATGTTTAAAGCTGAGTCGCGAAAACCGTGTCGGATTTCGTAAAACGTGAATCCAATGAAATGTGAGTGTGAGAAAACACAAAAATTCCTGGGCTAGCCACAAGAGGCGGGAGCATTATGGCGAGGAAAAAGAGGTGTCAGGAGAAAACATAACTTGACAAGGACAAGACAAGGTGCGAATCTTTAGAAGCAGCCTAAAGAGGCGCGGGCATCTTGGCAATGCAAGGGGCCTCCCCTTTTTTCTGAAAAAAAGTGCTAATTGCTTTGTACAAATAGCGAGTTTGTGCTTCATTATTTCATCATCCGAAACACAAAAATCCTTACGAAAACTTCCCCCTTTCTTCCACAAAAATTCATGGATACTTTCGAAGGTAGGTTGCGACATTGGTGTCGGGATTTGGTCAATTGTTGGTGCTTCGCCAAGTCAAGGTTCAATCTTTGTTCCTTGGTGCATGCTCTTGGTTTTGGGATACGAACACCACATTTTCGTCTTGCCGAAGGGAAAAAATTTCCCGCTTGTTGAGGAAGTAGGTGCTATTGGAGGGTGGTTGGGTTATACTCCGGTGCTTCCTCCCACTTGGTTGTGCTATAAGGAGACATTCCGCTCCATGCTTGGCTTGTCGGTGAACCAAATGAATTTCCTTCTTGCTCCTCGTGGTTTTGATATGTTGTCTTTTATCAACATCTTTTCTAACCGGTTGGATGCTAATGTTTTGGAGGTTGCTAGGAAAAGGGCCCTTGCCTTTTGCCTAGTGCATGCTTATCTTCTTGTTGATGTTTTGATGGAGGGACAGAAATGGTATGGTAGTATGACCCTCATTCACATTATTGAGCAAATGGAGCATGGACGGGACCCATCTTGGTTAGTGCTCAGTGAGATCGTTCAAGCCTTGGATAAGAAGGTGCCTTGTGGAGATTAATTCACCATCATTTGGAGCTCCTAGTACTCTCCAAGTATGGCTTATAAAGAGGCTAAGGTATGTTGAGCCTCCAATTAATTCTTCTTCCTACTCCTTCCATCACCTTACAATGAGAAAGAAGTTCTATGCGAATAGCTTTGCATGCACCAAGGCCTATTGGACCTCGAGGTTGGTAGAGGAGGGCAGTCTTCATGTCCATTGGGTGGTGTCGTGGTGGCGCTTGAGATCTTTCACAGGATTGCCCGCTTCAGTCGCTTCTTCCCGTTCCTTAGTGATTGTTGGTTTGAAGATTGTTTCCTTCATTTTTCCAGAAAGGGTTATGAGGAAAATGGGCCATCAACAAAAGGTGCCCGGTCAAGATACTTTTGTCCAAGAGAGTGCGTTCCGAAACTCCGAGCTAGTGGAGGTTTTCGAGAGGTGCTGGGCCACTCGGCCAACTTGGGAGGTGCCGGATCCCGCTCTTACGACATGGGTGACTCCCGCTTATGTCAAATGGTAAAGAGCTTCCACCTTGGAAGAAAGGTCAGAGTTCTGCAAGGATGAAGACAATGACTTGAAATACCTGCGGCCAAGGCAAACCGTGCTTTCTTTGATGATTTTGATGATGGTATGAGCCTGAGTGTGATGAGGCCGCCAAAGAAAAGGAGCTTGGGTCCCAAGGAGGCTTTGGGCCGTATGTGGGCTCGGTTTGGGCTGGGTAATGGGTCGTGTAGGAGCCCGGGTGTGTGGTGGTTGTTGCGGATCCGTTGAGGATCCGTTCCGAGGAGGAAATTCAAGCTAGGCGGTCTAGCAAGAAGAGCAAGGGGAAGATGTATCCCGAAGGAAAAGGCAAGGGTAGAATGGAAGAGTCAAGATCTTCGTCCCTCTGTTATTATTATGTTGTACTAGTATTTTTGTGTGTATCATTATTATGTCGTATTAGTTATGTTGTATGCTTGTGTGTGTTAGTTTTACTATGTAAAATGTCCTAGTCAACGCTCTAGCATTACAAGTCGCGAACTCGCTTAGCCTCTTATTGTTGCCAAGTTTGTAATTCCACCCATCAATATCAATATCAATATATATACTTAAAAGAGGAACTTTTCGAGTGATATTAGTGGTCCATGCTTTTCATACTACTATAACAAATAAATAATAACTATTTAAAAGTACATTAAATTGGTAATTAAAAATACGTAAAGATCATATTAGACATTTATTTTTATTATTATTTTTAAAAGTTTCAAAAACCTATTGTAACATCACCTTCTTACCCGGCCAAGGTAATTGGGAGATGTTACCATCTCGGTTTCCCGATGCGGTAAATCGGAGATACAATCAAGAAACATTTATTATAAATAAATAAGTTTAGTGTTTACAAACCATAAACGTAAACAAATGATAAATGAAATACAACTCGTCTATGACAATATCATCCACCAAGTGGCTAAGTACTCGACTCCAAAGTCCGTAGCGCGGCCCTAATACCGATCACATCAACAAACAAAACCTGTACTTAACTTGCTCCTCATATGATCGGAAATATCATATGGATCGGCACAGGCCACCCCGGAAATAGATGACAATTACACAGACACACAAACGTCAATTTCAATAAAGAAAGTATGACACAACTCAAAGTGTGTGAGTATGTAACATGACTATGATATGAATGAGACGCTATCAAACAACCACCACACCGGTACCGGGACACGCCCAGACGTACCCACAACCACC
This sequence comes from Silene latifolia, assembly GCF_048544455.1. NCBI lineage: Eukaryota > Viridiplantae > Streptophyta > Magnoliopsida > Caryophyllales > Caryophyllaceae > Silene > Silene latifolia. The sequence continues at coordinate 175,562,121 of NC_133538.1, forward strand.
ACGGTACCGGGACACGCCCAGACATACCGACAACCACACTGGTACCGGGACACACCCAGACATACCAACAACCACAAATAGGTACCGGGACACGCCCAGACGTACCAGGTCCGGAAGCCAACTGGATCCCCTACCAAACGTCGTGCTCAACCACACGAGTCCCTTTGTAACTCAAGCCATTAATGTGCACATCTCTCTAGTAGTAGGAAGCTCCAAGAGGCGACTCAAGCGGAAGACGATCTCCTAACCGCCTTCCGTCTCCATATAACAAGTAACCAATCAAACCTCCATGTCCTCCGACATACAAGACAACACAATAAATGCGATATACCATATAACATGCCGATTACCGACTCATTCAATGCAATTGATAACAAATGATTCATTTAGCAAATAAACACAATATTGAAACTGAGTAGGATAAACCTACATTTTAGCAAATCCCGCTAAACAATAAAGCAACCGGATACAAATATGCTCTTCCATAAAGTCGGCATCTAATTACGATAATTAAACATAATTACTAACTAAACTAATTCAATTAAAATACGAATTCAATTAATTAAATAAAAACTCGTCTTATAGCTATTTAAAAACCCGACTCACAACTCCCGACTACTCCCTATACTCCAACCACCACCTGCCGCTGCCACCGTAGGCCACCACCACCAGCCATGGTTGCTACGGCCAGCAGCAACACCCATGACCCACGACAACAACCACAACTTAAAGCAATGACACAACCGTAACACACACGCCCTTTTTAAACAACACCAAAGTAGCCACCACAACAGCCACCACCATAGGCCACCACCACCACGGTGGTCATGGCTCGATCCCAAACCCTTGGCCGCCACAAGCAAGGACAGCCGCCACAAACAACAACCACCACTACACGATACACAACAAAACCCAACCTGTATAGCCCTTTTTGACACCTATTTTCGACCACCTAACACCACCCATTCCACCACCCATTACTACCACTACAACCCCCACCCAACCCTCTACAAAACCTATCCAAGGTCAGCCCAAGATATTCACAAAAGGTGGGTCAAAAATCCGTCTTAAGACGGTCGCACAAAAACAACAACAAACATGTATAACCCACGGTCAAACACCCTTTTTACTGTCAACAGTGGTCAAAGAGGTGGTCAATGACGGGTCAAGGTCCAGACGGGTCTATGGTATAAATTAAATAATATATAAACTAGTTTAAGAAGGTTTACCTTACGATCTCGAGGCGGAGGGACAAAAGACGATCTTTCCTTTTTCTCCCTTTTCTTCTCTTTTTCTCTCTTCTTTCTCTCTAAGATTTCTCTCTAATTTTGTGTGGTGGGAAATGAAATAGTATAAGCTAGTATGGATGGATAAGGGTGGAGTATATGAGGTGAGGTGGAGTATAAGTATACGTATAAGTGTATCATATATTATTATTATTAACATACTCGCTTATTATTATTATTATTATTATTATTATTATTATTATTATTATTATTATTATTATTATTATTATTATTATTATTATTATTATCATCATTACCACTTATTATTATTATTATTATTATCATCTTATAATAATTATCATTATTATTTTATTATTCCGTCTCAAACATAACTCGTATTAATACAATATAATATAATATATATAATTATAAATACGGGGTATTACAGTCTTTCCCCCTTAAAATGAACTTCGTCCCCGAAGTTCGCCCCACTCTCTCCTTTCTCCAAGTCTCATCAGTGATTCTCATGCACTCTCTCTCGTCTCACATGCTCGTTTACCGTATACGTTCCCTTATGAACATCACACTCATCCCAAAGTTCTTTGTTCAACTCTCGTAGTTTCTCACATTTAGTACTTCCTCTTTCCTTAATTTCCGAATTGTTACATTCATTCCCCCTAAAAGAGAACTTCATCCCGAAGTTCAACTATCAAATCTCATAGTGTGCTCTCATACGTTCATTACTAAATTCCACAAATGACCAACTCTCTCTTGCCTATTGCAAATCCATTACCAAATCCCATATCTCATATAGTTCTAATTCCATTGATGTAATCCCCCATCTACAAGCCTTCCAAAGGTCAAGTGTCAGGTCAAACCCACGGTTCCAATCTAAATCCTATAAAAAAACTCCCAACTCATCTTGGTTATATTTATACTTATCTATCATGGGGTATAACTCGATTACTATTACGTATCTATATAACGTCAAATCTCATAAATTGACATGTATGCACATCAATCACGAATATGCGGACTCCATGCAATAGTTAAACTATGCCAAATTACTCGTAATGTGACTCGACCATAAACAACACTTCCATTTCTGGATATCATGCCATGCCTATACCACATCAAATACACCACATGATCACACATGTGCTACCATATCCGTTCCCATCCATCATCGATACTTCCGTTCATACAGAAAACCACAATCACAATCATGCAAAAGATCACTATACAACACATAGCGACAATTTTCATCTTACTTTTACACAAAAAAAATAAACTCACGTTGATTAACACACATCAAACAAGATTATCATATCATTTCTATCAACAATCCACTCATGTCGAATCAGCGATTTCCATTACTTGCAAAATGCCACACTATATAATCAAACGTAAACCATTCACAAAATATCACCCGTGTAAGGTCAACATGCTCATTCAAACATAAGTCAACTAATATAAACCACGAAATAAGGGTACATGCTCAATATTCGGTCAAATATCAACAAATCAAAGGTCAAGGCATGCCACTCGGTCGAGGGTAGGCGACCACTCGGTCGAGTGCAGGGTGCACTCGGTCGAGTGTCACCTGGGGCAGAATGTTTTCATTCTCAACTCGGTTCTAAACTTTCCTATTTCATCACATAAATGTTAATATACTCCGATGATGACTAATACATCATCAAATAACCAAATTAAAGCAAACACGACCTTATGGCCATTATTTCATAAACATTGCATTCCCCATATACCCGGTGACGACATCACGCTACCGTCACCAACCAACGCATAATAGTGTGAAACACCATAATCATATTAACACTCATTGCATCTACGCAATCTCATGGACATGGTACTAATACCACCTAAGACAATAATAACATTTCAACTCAACCGAATACTACAACAAGCTCACGATGCATACCACAGACGCTTTACTTGACGATTAGGAGTTAGCCTCATACAACATCTAAACCACTACTCATAGGGTTAAAGTCTCACATAACTATTTTCACACTTATACTCACCTACTTAAATCAAGCGGTCATACGATAAAACACAAGTGATCAAAATACTCTAACCACACAATTGGCTCACATGCATCACATATCGCATTCTAAATTTGCAACCATGGAGACCAATGTGGGTAGTGCTACATCTACAATTCTATCTCACAAAATAACATTTTTCGAAAACCGACTCTCAATGGACAACCTCGTCTTTTATTTCACAAAGTTATGCTCCCCAAAAAACCGACGTTGGTATAATAATATAATCATCAATTACCATATCACGCATGTACAATAACTTCCTAATAGTTTCACCATTCATTTCTCACTATGACTTTTACTAGACATCTCTCACCGTCCAGTCTCATTGATCACCTCAAGTTCCATCTAGTACTCTCTTATATTCTTATTTCGTAAATTCTTGTTGCCATCTTTCGATCCTCATCAATCCTTAGATTCCATTTACACATTCCTACAACTATAAACAACCCAAGTTATCATCTTATTTCACCCTTAGGTACCTCAATTACTTTCTCATTGTTCCACCAAAATTTCCAAGTCATGATCAACAATAATATTCCTTAATATGCAATCCAAACCTCATTCACTATCCATAAGTTCAAACACTCAACAAATGCTCAACCCAAATAACTCATCACTCTTTATCCACAATTACCTCAAACAGTTATCTTACTCAATTCTAAAACACCTTACGCAAGCTAAAGTTACTTCCTACTACCCCTACTTTCCAAACATGAATCATGCATCTACCTACTTACACGGTTCAAATCCAAGTCAAACGAAACTTACATTAATCCCAATAAAACACATGTTTCACACTCATAACTCTCAAATACAACACCACTCATCACAAATTATTAGCATATGCCCAACTACCCTCATCAAAGCTATCACTCAACAATTTATTTACACGTCCTTACTCATCAAAATATACAACCCAAAAGGTAAACAAGGCAGTGATCCATATATATAAGCAAAACAACACATTATTAACAAACATTGCAACACTATGAAACAATGAAACTACGTTTCAATACCAAATTTAAACTTAATCTTATACACCATAGTATGTATATATATAAAAAATGTTGGGCAAAATTTTAAGGTGAGATTCTCGATTTAAGACAATCCATAGCATTATTAAAAAAGATTGTAAGCTTGCGGCACAATAAAACCAAGTATTAAGCACGAAGTAAAATTTGAGCATAAACACTATAATTTTTCATACATATCACCATTACCAACGGTTAGAGAACTATAGAACAATTAAGTCATGTTTCAAATATAAAATCAAAATTTAGTGATGTACTCATGAAATCTCAAAAAGAACTTGGTCCACTTTTAAAACAGAAATTTTGTTTTAAACCATGTTATTACGATGATACTCATAAGGATTATTGCATTAAAACACCGTTAAGCCAAGTTTTTTTTTTTTGGTAAAATGTGAGCTTTTTTGTATTAAGATCATAAAATGGTTACAACATTTCAACTTACTTGAAGTTTCTCACAAGCTAAGCTAAGTACAAAAAGGACAACGAATATTAATCATACTTAGCCAACTACAATCACTAGGCATAGAATTATTACATAATTGCTTTACTAAACGTCCATGCACTTGATGTTGAATCATTGAAATCAGTATACCAGGCCGTCTGATAACATATTCCAGCCGACCAGAATTTCTTTCCATCCAAATAGCATACCAAGTAGCCATCTTGACTACTCTGCATACTCTCCTTTGCAGCTTAGAATAGGAGGAAGAGCTACTATTGAGCTTCAGCTGCAGCCATTGTTCCAAACCCATAATTATCCTTGAGGAATAAGCACAATCCCAAAACAGATGGTCATGTGTTTCCTCCCCCATCTCACAGAGAACACATCTATCAGTAGTACTCAATCCTAGCTTAAACAGTTTAGATCTCGTATTCAAAGCCTGTCTATGAATAAGCCAACCAACAAAAGCATGTTTTGGGAGAATCCAAGAGTCCCAAAGATCATGATACCATTGAACAGGTGGGTGTCCTCCCTGTAACCAATGATATCCAGCCCTAATAGAATAATCACCATCAGAGGCAGTCCAGGAATTACCCTAAAAACCACTAGCCAATTACTCCTTAACCCTGCATACGTTCCTCCAGTTCCAATTAGAATCAGGAGGAGGAGGATAAGTAGCTCAGTCAGCACCCTTCATATAAATATGATCAATCCAAAGTACCCAAAGTCTGTCTGCTTTTGTATATAACCAGTTTACTAACTTTCCCACACTAGCTATGTTCCACACCCCAACATCTTTTATACCCAGTCCACCTTCTTTTTTACTACAACAGACATTATGCCAAGCAACCAAAGGTGCCCTGTTATATTCAGTCCCCCCACACCATAAGTAGTTTCTACAAATGCTCTCAATTCTCTTAATAACACCCTTAGGAATTAAGAAAATGGAAGCCCAATAGTTGTGTAAGGTATTTAAAACAGAGTTGATTAGGACTAATCTACCAGCATAACTCAGTTTTTTAGCCCTTATTCCTCTAACTTTGGAAACAATCTTCTCCAGAAGGATATTGCAGTCAGCTCTGGTTAATCTGCCAGGTTGAATAGGTATACCAAGATATTTAAACGGCAGCTTACCCTCCTGGAAACTTGAGACCTGAGTGATATCCTGTTTCAGAGCATCAGACACCCCCATTGAAGACAACCTCTGACTTAGCAGCATTTACTTTGAGGCCAGAGGAAGAAGAGAATGTAGCAAGAACTCTAAGGATGAGCATGATGGACTGCACATCCCCTTTGCTGAACATTAGGAGGTCATCAGCAAAAAGTAAGTGAGTCAACCTTAGGCTCTTACATAAAGGGTGGAACCTGAAATACCACTTTCTAGTAGTAAACTCCAGTAGTCTAGTAAGGTATTCCATGCAAATACAGAATATAAGGGGAGAGATAGGGTCTCCCTGTCTTAGTCCTCTCCTACCCCTAAAATATCCAAAATGAGCACCATTCAGATTAAGTGTATAGGTAGGAGTGGAAATACAAAGCATTATCATCCTCCTAAACTTTTCAGGAAACTGAAGAGCCTCTAACATCTGATCCACAAACACCCATTCAATGGAATCATAAGCTTTCTGGAGGTCAAGCTTAAAGAGACAACGAGGAGAAGCTTTGCCTCTGTGATACTACCTGATAAGATCCTGGTAAATCAAGATATTTTCTAGAATACTCCTCCCTTTAACAAAAGCTCCTTGGGTCTTGCAGATAAGATCAGGCAAAACAGGAGCCAGTCTAGAGCAAATAAGCTTGGATATAACATTGTAAATAACATTGCAACAAGAGAGGCCTATAATGCTTCACACTAACAGGCCTATCAACCTTGGGGATTAAAGTAATAACAGTAGCATTGATTTGTGTTAACAGCTTGCCAGTTTCAAAAAAATTAAGAACAACCTCACAAATATCAGTACCCACAATGTCCCAAGCATCCCTGTAAAACTGACTAGTGTATCCATCAGGGCCAGAGGATTTACTAGGAGGAATACTAAATAGACACTTCTTTACCTCATCAGCAGTGACAGGGCTATTAAGGAGAAGACAATGTGCTTCTGAGCAGCAAGTCCCCTTTCTAACCACATTAAAATTAACAATATCCGTATTATTCTGAGAACCCATGAGCTCCTGATAGTAGGCCAAAAAAGCACTCTGAATTGCATCCCCTTCAGTATAAAGACTACCATCTTTATCTTCAATTTAAAAGACCTTGTTCATCATCACTCTTTTCTTAATAGAGTGGTGAAAATATGAAGTGTTAAGATCTCCCTCCAGAGACCATTGCACCTTAGCCTTCTGAATCAGGAAACTACCTCTGGCAGCAATAAGGTCCTTAAGATCATGAGCTAAATCCAATTCTTGTTGTAGCAGATCAGCATCACTAGGATTATCAATGAAGGCCTTCTGAATGCTCTCCAGTGCAAGACTAGCAATGTTTGTGTTGTTCTCAATATCTGAAAAGCAATCCTTGTTTAGGGCTTTAAGGATAGGTTTCAAAGCTTTAAGTTTCTTTATAACCCCAAACATTTTAGTACCCTGATAATGTTGTGACCAAATACCATAAACAACAGTCTTAAATTTTGAGGCAGTCCCCCACATGTTAAAATATTTGAAACTTTTCCTTCCAACAATTTCAGCATTCATGTCCATAATAGTACATGGACACTGATCAAAAAGTCCCTCAGGATGGAAATGAGCAACACTATCACCAAATTGGTCAAACCATTCCGTTAAGCCAAGTTTAAGATTAAAGAAAGAATCAAAACTTGGTCAAGTTTTTAAGGCGGAATTCCCAACTTAAGACAATACATAGCATTACTAATGGAAATTGAAGTATTATTACTCAATTAACTCAAGAGAGCTTTAAAACAAAAATTTCGAGACCATGACTAATATCCTTAAATAACATTTAAATCTTTACGACATAATTAGAAAAAGGATGGAGTATGAAAGTCGAAATTAGATCACTTTCGGTATAACTAACACAAATGTCAAAACTTAAGACGATTTGTAAGGCAAAACGGTTAGCTTAATACAACACAATAATGCAACATCAACAAGCATTAAGTATCAAGAACAACTGGATCAAGTCTTGAGTGCAAAGATCAAAATCATTCGTTTAAAAAAAATGAAACTTCAAAAGATTTGGACAACATTTTAAGGTGAAATTTTGATTCAAGGTGTCATTACTAACAAAGAGAAATCAAAACTTGAGCGCGACAAGATTCTTAAGCCTCATTAGTCAACTAAGCTAAGTTTTTTTTAACATTAAAATCAAAACTTTTGCATGAATATTAAGGTTTCAAAATTTTCGGGATAGAATTTTCAAGACCAAATTTCAAATGCATGACAAGAGTTAGTAATAACAATCAACTTTAGTCCTTGTTAAACAATTAACAAAGCAACAAACGCAAATTAAATTATTGGCTCGAGAATAAATATTTTCGGATTCATCAAATTTTCGGGCCAAAATTCGATATAAAATTTTATACTTGACATCATAAATGATGTAAAAAGACGATTAATATCATGAATCAAACAAGAAATGGAATTAATTGACAAAATTCGAAGGGGATAGCGTGGATTTAAACGAAACCAAATTGGGAAAATTAAGAACAATGAGAAAACCACTTGGTTAATTATTAAAAATTAGGAGAATAAAATGGAGTAGAAGGTTTAAATCTAAGCAATAAACATTAACAATGGAGTTTTGGATAAATTTCAAAGATATTTTGGTATTTGCGTTATAAGAAACAATGAAGAAAGGCAAGAAATATAGTAATAATGCGTATCTCGCGAATTTCACAACACAGAAAATGACACTCGGTCGACTGCTGAGTCCACTCGGTTGAGTGCCTTTTCCACTCGGTCGAGTGACTCACTTCCAGAAATTTTCAAGTTTCTGAAAATTGGTCCACTCAGTCAAGTGGTAGGGTTCACTCGGACGAGTGACTGATACCCGGTCGAGTACTAGCTCACACTCGGCTAGGCGCCTCTCTATGGTTTGCAATTTCCGACTAAGGATTACTTCTTATTCTAGCGACTACTTTACTAACAACAATTACTAATCACACTCTAACTATAGCATTAGTGAAATTAAAATATGTATGCGATATTAACATGCCAAATGACGAGGCTAGTGCCCCTCACACACTAACTCGTAATAGCCATCTTCAAAACATGTTATACACATTACTCTTTTCATCAAATTTTCACATATTAACATATACCAAAGGAATAACCACGTCATATAAAAATCCTATCAACTATGCAATTTACGGCTTCAAAACTCATCATACTCAAACACGCAATACTCATACCAATGCATGCATTGCACATAAACAATTCTCTACTCGTATCACATATATTCACTCAAGTAAACATTTCAATTCCATATCTTCAACTATCATATTATCATTTATCACACAACCTCTACATCATGCAAAATGTCCAACAAAACTATAACATAAGCATAATCATGCAACATGTCACTCCACGTTTCCCGGCTCGTAACCACCCACGTAATGACCAACCGAAACAATTGGATCTAGTTTTGAAGTGAGGGATCCTTCTCACCCAAAACCGACCTCCTATTGTACTAAAGTCGGGTTCATTTTATTAGACACTCGAGGATTTATTTTGGTTCATTGGTATAGGTTCCAAAATCATCGCTCTGATACCACTTTGTAACACTCCCTTCTTACCCAGCCAAGGTAATTGGGTGATGTTACCATTGCGGTTTCCCGAGGCGGTAAATCGAAGATACAATCAACAAACATTTATTATAAATAAATAAGTTTAGTGATTACAAACCATAAACATAAACAAATGATAAATGAAATACAACTCGTCTATGAATATATCATCCATCTAGTGGCTAAGTACTTGACTCCAAAGTCCGTAGCGCGGTCCGAATCCCGATCACGTCAACAAGCAAAACCTATGCTCAACCTGCTCCCCATATGATCGGAAATATCATATGGATCGACACGGGCCACCCCGGTAATAGGTGACAATTACACAGACACAAAAACGTCAGTTTTAATAAAGAAAGTATAACATAACTCAAAGTGTGTGAGTATGCAACATGACTATGATATGAATGAGACGCTATCAAACAACCACCACACCGGTACCGGGACACGCCCAGACGTACCCACAACCACCACGGTACCGGGACACGCCTAGACATACCGACAACCACACTGGTACTGGGACACGCCCAGACATACCAACAACCACAAATAGGTACCGGGACACGCCCAGACGTATCGGGTCCGGAAGGCAACCGGATCCCCTGCCAAACGTCGTGTCTCAACCACACGAGTCCCTTCGTAACTCAAGCCATTAATGTGCACATTCCTCTTGGAGTGGGAAGCTCCAAGAGGCAACTCAAGCGGAAGACGGTCTCCCAACCGCCTTCCGTCTCCATATAACAAGTAACCAATCAAACCTCCATGTTCTCCGATATACAAGACAACACAATAAATGCGATATACCATATAACATGCCAATTACCGAGTCATTCAATTCAATTGATAACAAATGACTCATTTAGCAAATAAACACAATATTGAAACTGAGTAGGATAAACCTACCTTTTAGCAAATTCCGCTAAACAATAAAGCAACCGGATACAAATATGCTCTTCCATAAAGTCGGCACCTAATTACGATAATTAAATATAATTACTAACTAAACTAATTCAATTAAAATACAAATTCAATTAATTAAATAAAAACTCGTCTTAAAGCAATTTAAAAACCCGACTCATAACTCCCGACTACCCCCTATACTCCGACCACCACCTGCCGCTGCCACCGTGGGCCACCACCACCAGCCATAGTGGCCACGGCCAGCAGCAACACCCATGACCCACGACGACAACCACAACCTAAAGCAATGACACAACCGTAACACACACGCCCTTTTTAAACAACACCAAAGTAGCCACCACCATGGGCCACCACCACTATAGTGGTCATGGCTTGACCCTACACCCTTGGCCGCCACCAGCAGCCACCACCAGCAAGGTTAGCCGCCACAAACAACGACAACCACCACACGACACACAACAAACACCCAACCCGTATAGCCCTATTTGACACCTATTTTCGACCACCTAACACCACCCATTACCGCCACTACAACCCCTACTCAACCCTCGACAAAACCCACCGAAGGTCAACCCAAGATAGTCACAAAAGGTGGGTCAAAAATCCATCTTAAGACGGTCACACAAAAACAACAACAACAAACATGTATAACTCACGGTCAAACACCCTTTTGACGGTCAATGGTGGTCAAAGAGATGGTCAATGACGGGTCAAGGTCAAGGCGGATCTATGGTATAAATTAAATAATATATAAACTAGTTTAAGACGGTTTACCTTACGATCTCGAGGCGGAGGGACAAAAGACGATCTTCCCTTTTTTCCCTTTTCTTCTCTTTTTCTCTCTTCTTTCTCTCTTCTTTCTCTCTAAGATTTCTCTCTAATTTTGTGTGGTGAGAAATGAAATGGGATAAGGTAGTATGGATGGATAAGGGTGGAGTATATGAGGTGAGGTTGAGTATAATTAGTATACGTATACGTGTATCATATATTATTATTATTATTATTATTATTATTATTATTATTATTATTATTAACATACTCGCTTATTATTATTATTATTATTATTATTTATAAAAGGATGCGCGTAGCTATCATTAATAGAAAAACAAAAGTTTACATAGAAAAACAAAATAATAATAATAATAATAATAATAATAATAATAATAATTATTATTATTATTATTATTATTATTATTATTATTATTATTATTATTATTACCACTTCTTATTATTATTATCTTATAATAATTATTATTATTATTATTTTATTATTCCGTCCCAAACATAACTCGTATAAATACAATATAATATATATAATTATAAATACGGGGTATTACACCTATGTCATATCAAACTCTACACCCATGCATATGTGTATATATAACCTATGTATGACATATCAACGTCTAAAATCCAATTACATATAAGCTCCTCTATTTCTACTACTTCTATGTTATTTTGTTATTTTTGAGATTTTATGAATTTTATGTGCTTGATCTCAATTATCCCCCATTCCCTCCTTCCCTCATCGGTGTACTTCATGAGCTTTTAATGTTTGATGTCCATATGTTTATTCTATATGTACAAGATATTTGTACCAAAAATTGTTTCTTACAATTTTAAATATACTAGTTGATGCCCCGCGCCCTATCGGACACGGGACCGCAATTTGGAAAATCGTTAAGGCGAGCACATATAAACGCATAAAAATGGAAATTTAGTTGCGGAACTACACACATATGCAACATTAGACTGTACATAAAACACCTAAACCGAGGAGTTTCAAACATCATCGACACTAAATGGCTCGGACCTTAGCTAGCTCACATACAGTTAGCCTTACATATTAAGAAAGATCAAGTTAATTCACAAATAATTCAAATTTTGATTACTGTGAAGTATTAAGCTAGGTCAACAAAAATGATGAAATAGTCCACCATTCATATTTGTAATGCACAGAGTCATGAGTCAGGACAATACAGCTAATATTACTTAGAACGAAACTGTTCAGCCTTTGTTATCAATTAAGGGCTATGAATGCTTGATTCTTCGATAAACCATCTCTTTCACACACCAAACAATCAAACCTGGAACAATAAACATGTATTATAAGATCAAATAAACTTACCAAACCAAAAACCATAATGAAACGAACACGAATATACAAAAAACTTCTCATATGTTGGCCGTTTGGTCGGTTTTCTTTTGTGCAAGGCTTGCTTCCTATGTTTTCCTACCAAGTACTGATTTAGCAATTGAACATTTGATTTGGAGAGTTCATAATGCCAGTTGATAACAAGAACTTGACAGCCATATGTAGCATATGTGTTATGAATTGATTTACATCCTGCTATTAATTGATTTACAAATATAATTCTATTACAACGATAAAATTAACTTTGGGAAGTATGTTAAATTGTCGATAAAGGATGGCTGTCAGGAAGGTAGCCGACCCTTCCGCGCAACTTTATTGTTCCACCTAGAGATGGCATTTCGTGCCCAGGCACGGTGGGCGGCACGAGCCCAGGCACGCACGGCACGGCACGGGTGCAGTTCTCGAGGTGGCACGAGCACGACACGGTCGTGCTTGGTCCGGGCTCCGACACAGAATTTAAGAATTTCTCGTGCCCAGGCACGGCCAGGCACAGCACGCACCAGGCACGCGGGCCTGGCACGGCACGGCCCGGGTTGTGGCACGCTAGTGGTTATTTATAGCTGTTGAGGTTGGATGAGGTCATGCTGAAATCTGAATGATGAATTGATGATGGCTGCTCTGTTAGATGTTGCCGTTTTCTCTGTTTTGTTGACCCTTCCTCTGTTTTGTACTTTTGTTGCCGTTGTAATTGCAAGTTTGCAACGGTTGTTTTAGTTTTTTTTTTTTTTATATAATTCCTAACTCTATAAATACAACCTCAATTCAATTCATTTTTTCACAATTCAATCCATCTCTTATTCTCTTCTACTTATCTTTATTCTTATATACTTCTTATAATTTTACAATATAACTTATAAATATATAAAAATCTTATATAAAATAATTAGTAATATAAAATAATTAGTTATATAAAGTAATTAGTTAATCGGGTTTGTTCAAGCAAAAGTTCAATTGGGTTTTATAACATCGGGTTTGTTGAATCGAGTATTTAGTTCAAGCAAGGGTTCAATTCTTCATTTCGATATTCCGAATTCCGATAGCTTTGTTTGCATTTTGTAACTCTACTTTTTATTATATTGTTTTAATTTTTGTTTGTTGAGTTAAATTTAGTTAATTAATTCTATTTAAATATTAGTTTGTCTTTTAAAAATTTAATTATAATTATGGACTCACAAAACTCGTCTAAGAGGTCACGTCATATTAGTGAGTCGGATTCACCAAACCCCGAACCACCATTAAACATGAACCAATATATGAATTTTAATCCGTCACTACTTGAAAACATGCATTTTGAAAATACTATTTTCGAAAATCAAGCTTTTGAAGGACCTAGTACAATGCCTATTTTACCACCTTTTGTGACGGGGGGGATAAGACCACCGTCCGAACATGGGTCATCTACCGAGACATCACTACCCCAAACACAACCCAAACAACCCGTAGTAGATGTATGGTGTACCGAACAAGAAATGGACGAAATGCATAGAAAGGGTCATTCTAGTGAAGCATGGAGTCATTTTTTTAAGTGTAAAACTAGACCGGTTTGCAAATGTAGATATTGTGATCGCATATTTAGTTGTGCTACTACGGGTGGTACTGGTCATCTAAATCGACATTGGAAAAGTTGTACTAAACGAATCCAAAGTGACCAACCTACAATGGACCAATTCGTGAATCACCCCGATAACCAATCGTCCAATTATAATTATGATGAATGTTCCACCCAATTGGCTAGAATGATTATTCAAACGGAAAAACCGTTTACACTAGTTGAACATCGTGCTTTTAACGAATATGTTAAAACAAATCAACCCCGCCACAAAGAAACAAGTAGACGGGCCGTTAGAAATAAAGGCATGGTATTATTTTTGACGGCACGACAAAACCTTATTTCTGAGTTTGAAAAGACTAAATGTAAATTTAGTATAACTGCCGATGGGTGGGATTCGGGCGTCGAGTATTCGTATATATGCATTACCGCTCATTGGTTGGATGACACTTGGACTATGCAAAAACGAATCATTGACTTTGCTAAATTAGAATACCCTCATAATGCCGAAAATACACATGCAATTATCATGAACGGTATTAATGATTACGGACTTGCATCTAAAATTTTAACTTGTACTTTTGATAATGCATCTACCATGAATTCTGTTGCTAACAAGTTAAAAGCTAGTTTAAATGATGTTATTTTAGATGGTGATTTGTTGCATGTTAGATGTGCATGTCATGTTTTAAACTTATGTGTTAAAGATGGTCTTGAAGGCATTAAAACTTATCATGCGAAATTTAAAAATATTGTTATGCATTTTAACTCGGCAAAGTGGAGATTTAAACAATGGAAAGATTTTTGCCAGGCCGAAGGATATAAATGCATTAAATTTCCCGACGAAAATAACACTAGGTGGAATTCTATGTACATTATGTTGAGTGCTATGATTCCCTATAAAGAACTTCTTACTACTTTTTGGAACCGATCCTTTCCCGATAACTTGTTATTAGAAGAGGATTGGACGAAAATTTCATTGTATATTGATTTATTAGGTGCTTTTAACTTTGCAACTCTCTCTTTTTCACATGTTTATAAACCTACCGCTCCTTGTTTCGTTGGTAATGTTATTCCTATTGCGCAACTTTTTAACAATTATTGTCAAAATGCTATGTTTAGCGGGTTTCTTCCAAAAATGGAACAAAAGTGGCTCAAGTATTGGTCCTATATTCCCATTGTTTACGTTTTTTGTATGATTTTAGACCCTAGGTGGAAATTAGAGGAAACTATACAATTAGTTGGTGTTTATAGAAGTCTATTATGTTTACCTTTTGACGAAGCTCAATATAGAGAAAGAATTAGTTCGCAATTTTTTACTGTATATAACCATTACGAGTCTGTTATTGGCAACTTCACTCGTGTTTCTTCTCATACTACTTCTAGTGCAGGTACTAGTGGTGGTGCTATTCAAGGAGCGAGCTTGACCGCTCTTAAAGGTTTGATGAGTCGAGTAAGGCCGAGTCGACAACAATCTACTCCAACATCCAACTTGGCCGAGTATCAAATGTACACTACCTACGATTATATGCGAGGTATGACCGAAGAAGAGTCCAACAACCTTGACCTTTTGCAATGGTGGCGAAATCAAAGGAGGACGCTCCGGTGATGGTCGGCAATAGCAAGGGACTTCTTAAGCATTCAAGTGTCTTCCGTTGCATCCGAAAGTTGCTTTAGTGGAGCAAAAAGGGTATTGGATGAAAAACGAACTCGTCTAAGATCCGATACACTTAAAATGTTAGTGTGCTATAAGGATTGGATGGATGCCGAAAATCGACAACAAGACTTTGTCGATCATGAGCACGAGCTTGATTCCTATAAAACAAGCACCTCGTCAGATTCATAGTTGCATACTTGCATATCATATTAAATAAACTTGTATTATGTATTTTTTTCTTATTATTATATTAGATTAATATCGTTTCTTAATCGTTTCATCGTTTTTTTAATTGAATAAACTTGTAGACGTGTACTTACATCGTTTCATGCTTTTTTAATAAAAGATTGAGGTATTTTTTTTAACATTGTTTCTTAATCGTTTAATAAAAAACTCTTTTTTTCATCGTTTCTTAATTATTTGATTAAATCAAATATATTAAAAATACAAGTAATCAATTACATTAATATTTAATAAAATATATATTTTAGTTAAATTATTATATTAATAAACAAAAAGTACTAAAATCATACAATTATTATAAAAAGTTTTGTTTTTTTTTTTTTTAAAAAAAAAAAAAAATAGCACGGTGGGCCGGCCCATGAACAAGGTACAAACAGCCCATGGGCCAGGCACGGCCCAGCACAAAAATGGGCATGCCACAGACGGGCCGCGGCTAGGGATGGAGAAGATGGGCCAAGCACGCAGGCCAGCCCAGCACGGCCCACTGCCATCTCTAGTTCCACCGTACATCTCAAGCAACACAAAACAGTCCAACCAGAGAACTATTGCTACTTTAAAAGGTAAAAACTATATTTGTGAAGAACATAATTAGTGAAGAAACAAGGTACTAACTATTGTCGAATTATAAGACGATTACAAACTGTGAAGTGTCACCATAGCATTACATAAAAACCCAAGAATGGAAGTGTCACCATAGCATTACACAAACCAGTTTATTGCACCAATTCGTTAATATTACCAAGTATCCCAGGCCTCTAACTAACCTTCATAGCAAGTACATAGAGCATTGATAAGGGGTGAAGAGTGATTATTTAATTTAACAGACAGTGACACTTCTCGCTCAGATTGACCATAGCTTACTCAACATCGTGTTCCACGGTGTTGGCTTGCTCACATTCATCACTCCATTCACTATATCTGTAGGAACAAAACAGGAAAATGAGTCACAAGTAGAGCTAGCAAGAGTATTCTATACACAAAAACAACTTGTATGAGATTGTCAAATATGTTATACCAACCAATTAACACGGTTTGTTGTTGAAGTAGAAATATTCAAGCATTTGGGTTAGGCTAACATGCGAGACTATCACACAGCAGCTCAGCTCCCTAATATTAAAATAAGTCAAAACTTACATGTCAATGGGAATAGTTAATGCTGTGACGGCGACCAGGTAAGACAATACAACTATCATTAGAACATATCTACAACTCGGTCGAGGTTAAATAAAATTATCGCTAATAAGTAATAACCACCTAAGCAAGTAAGCTATGCATTTCTTTAGACATTAATGAATTCCTAAGAAAGTTTCAGCCTTTGAACATCAAAATTACAAGATGCTCCGAAACATGTCACAACTCCATTTCATAAACAAAATTGAGTGAGCCGATGTAAGGGCTTTAAGCACTACTTCCACCGCCTGAGTCATTTGTTTAAATATGATAAAAATACCCTAACAAAGACTAAACCAAACAATGATTTTACAGATCACAAGACAAACATTTGTTCACTTAAGTACAAAATTAATGCATCGAGAGGTTCAAAAAAATACAGCGCCACATTCAAACAAACGAAAAATGTCTTGTGTATGAAAACTTGCAATCTGTAAGCCACCAACCCACCCAGAAATCAAAGTTAAAAATAATAAACAATGAGAAGACGAAAAAACGCTAATGGAATACGAAAAACGAATTAACACAATCAAGCGAAATTTGAATAATTAGGGTCAGAACTCAGAATCAATACCTCTAGATCTGAGCTGAAGCTCTCACTCCGCAACCAGCGACAACTGCAACCACAACAATAATAACAATATCTAAATCTATAAAGCAATAAAAGGAAGGTAACAAACACTCGAATGCAGGCCCGACAACCCAGCTATCGCAACATTATGAGCAAAGTCGAAGTCAACAATGAGAGTGAATGTAGCCTAGAAACCACCAAGTACTTGGAAATGCAATCATGCAAGATAAAGGTACAAGTCATGACTGAAACATGTTCTAGACAAGCTTTTTATTCATACACCACGGTCGGTAAACCATTGAAGCATGATTCCGATGACACTATTCATATACATAATGACACTATATAGCTCATCTTACCACTCGTATTTTATCCAAACTCAAGATTAACGTGCAAATCATTATTTTTCAAGCACGGTCTTTGCAAGCTCGATTGCTTTTTTCGCGACGTAAAAACTTTTCAACTATATCTAGTGTGATCTCCATGGTGGTGCCTGGTCCTCTGATGGTGATAAGGTTAGGCCTATTAGTTCAACTCCACACTTAGGTCGGTAGCCAAAATCTACAATCTTATCATCTTAAAATGACACATGTCCTTTGTAGCACCATCACTACATCAAGTATCGCGAGGCATGACCGACAAATTCACCTTATCTCAACCAAGAAACTTCAAAGCTAACCAAATTTAATTATCTCACCAAAACCCATTTACATTCATTCATCAAACATCAACTAAATCAGCCCAAAACTAATGGCAAAAGTCCAAAGAAAACATCTTGGCAATCACATTTTGTTACCAATTTACCTCGTCTCAACCAATAAACCTCAACTTTAACCAAATGTAATCAAATTTAGTAAAATATAATCCAACTACCTTAAAATCAAGATAGTTAACAAAAATGGTTCAAACAATAGATGCTATTGGAAAAGTTCTCCTTTGGGGTTTGCCCTCCAAATCTACTGATCGCCACAATCCTAGATAAAATCGCGCCCTGAAAATATGAAAGTATCTAGACCCTCACGAAGGGTAAAAAACACAAACAATTCCGTGCACACCATATACCTAAAAAAGAGAGGAGATAATGCTTTAATCCACTGTCATCTACTCAAATATCGCCAAGTTTCAGTATTCTCAAACTCCCCACCTCCATCTAGAACAAAAGAATTCCCCCATCTATTTGCTCACTAATTCCTATACACGATGGTCTCATCACAATCCATCGATATAACGATAAACAACACTTAATCATCAGAATTACGATAGACAATCAAACTCAACAAAAATCAAATAACTATGGATAATTTCAAACGACAAAAACTATGGACAATCAAATCAATAGAACAAATGACCTGCTACCGAAACAACCAGTAATCATATTAAATTTGAAAAAGAGAAAGTGACACCTAACAGAAAAGATCCCATCAGTACCCGTGTAAAATCGATGCCTTTGGGAGTGAGGATAGATCCGTACCTAAAATGACTTGAGAGGGGGAATGTTTTAGACTTTGTAAATCAAACGAGAAGGAACCAAATATTTCAAAAAAAAATGCAGAATACAAAGGGGAAAGCTTAGCCCTTGAATTACAACATTTTAGAAACCATAGAATACAAAGGGGGAAAAGATGAGAGGTGAAGAATGGAAGATGGAAAAGATGAAAAGTGAAAAATAGAAGAGGGGAAAGGGGAAGTAGATTGAAAATTGAGTAGTGCAAAGTGGAAGGTGGAGATTGAGCTTAAAAAAAATAGAAGGCGGAGAATGAAAGTGTAAAAGGCGGGGCAAGAGAATGAACAGAATAGGACATAACCTACGGTGCAAGGGAAGTTCATTCCTTGAAAGAAAAGATGTGTAACATGATGAATTTAGAGAAAAACGAGAAGAGAGAATGTAGGATATCTTTTAGCTTTTGGATCCACTTCACGTGGAATCTTAATGGCATCAGAAGGGCAAGATCTTGATTGGCAGGAGAATTGGCCAAAATGATATGGTTGGGCTGTATGAGGAACAAACATTCATGTAGTTTAAAGGCTTAGGCAGAAAGTTGTACACCTGGAGGATTGTGCTTGTCAATAGACTCCAGGTAGAACATAAAAAATGGAGTACAAAGAATCACAAGGAATCAATGTAAAAGAATTAAAATTCGCGCTTTAAATCATATGTGGCTAATAATAAAAACGTGTGTACGGTCGTCTGCAATACCAAGATTAAAGCAAATGAAGAAACGTGTGCTCAGAAGTGAGAAGTCAACCCTTAACAAAAAATTATCAAGCCTTTTTTTGTTGTTGAATATATCACATATCACACCAACGCAAACTTCCGCAAATTAATAGGATAAGGAACCTAAATATCAGTTCTTCAGTGAGTGTATCCCACCAACAGCTACTTTGGTGGGACAAGGAAGATCAACACGCGTTAGATTAACAACCGTCAAAAATAAAAAATGTATTAGTAGGGCTTAGTTAACAACCTCAGCAAAGATGGAAAACTAATGTATGAAGAAATTATACCAAATTGAATTTAGGGCTTAGTTCAATAAAGGAGCAATTTTGCTTTACTGAATTCAAACAAGAAATATCATCTACCAAACGCCAAATAATAATGAAACTTGTTGACAATCTCATAATTCCTAACAATTAATATGCTCGCAATATTAGGTAAACCAATGGGAGAGACAAAGCAAGTGAAGCTGTCATCTTACCAGTGGGGGGAATATATACTTAAATGATTGGGAACAGTAGAAATTGTTTTACTACGGCCTGTTTCTCTATCAGTCTCGCCTGAAATCTCCTTCCTCACAGCAGCTTCAAAGAAAGAATTCAGGTTTGAGTTCAAAGTACGGTATACAAAATGACGTCGGCATATACAAGTCAAACTAAAAGAAAATTAACAAAATATGGATGTGCAGATAACCTTTTTTAAGAGAGGTCAAGTCCATTTCCTAATCCCGAGAATGGCAATCTACCGAAATCAATAATCCGTTTCCTAGGAAGGTGCGTAAATTTATCCCATTCTCTATTTTCGTCAAACCTTGTGTAGTTGTGAAAAAAAATTATAAAATTGAATTAATCGCCTGGAGCTGAAAATAGAGTCTAAAAGCTAAAAATTCCACAAATGAGTATGCATATATAAGTGAGTGACTTAGGGGAAAGAACACAAGCTAAATAACCAAACTCAAACTAATACATACTATGCAGATTGAGGGCAAAAAATGTAAAAATCTAGTAGTTGGGGTCGGGTCAAAATGTCCCATTCTCTAAAGCAGAGATCAAACAATCTAAACACAAAATCTTATTAAAACCCATTTTGGCCCTAAAAAGAATAGCTTAAACAAACACTAATAACTCTAAGAGCTGAACGATAACAACTCACAAAAGTCAAGCAATAACCCACTTCCATCAAACTGTAGATATAATTCAATCATAATCAAAATCATAATCGCTAATTTAAGGGTGGAATTTTAAATGAAAAAGTAAAAAAAAAAAAAAAAAAAAAAAAAAAAGGAGCTGAAGTGTGATGATGTTTCTTACACACCAAAAACAGAAACAGATGTCAAGCAAGGGCAATGTGATAGAGTTGAATCAAAACCGAATCAAACGAGAATGAATGATTTAAAAACCGCAGAATACAAAGAGGGAAAGCTTAGCACTTTTAGTAAACCATTTTGAACCCAAAGGGATATGCGCTAGCCTATTTCGTATAACCACAGTTTTGTAAAAACAGTATAAAACCCGCGAAATGCTAAAACATTTTAAAACCGCAAAGCGCTTAAGGGGAAAAAACGAGAAAAAGATGAATTAAAAATGGAAGAGGGACGAAAAATGAAGAATAGAAGGCGAAAATGCTAGGGTAAAAGGTTGGATATGAGAAATGAAAGGCAAGGCTGAAAGGGAAAAATGGAAGGAATGGATTGAAGGGGAAAAAGTGTGAATGAAGGTAACGCCAAGTAACTTAATTGGAATACGAACTTGCTTAGACATGGTTGTGGAGAGTGAAAGAGAGAAAAGAAATCAAACCAATTAAGATAGGCAGGGGAAATTTTTAAATCACTTGAAAAATCCAACAAAACATGAATCAAAAATACGAATTAACCACCTAGACAAAGACGCAAAAAAATCCAGAATCATCTCTTCGCAGCCAACCTGACCCCACTCCTGCAATTCAGGGTACAATTAGGGTTAAGACGAAATCTAATATCGTAAAGAAACTGAAGCCTAATTAAGGGACACAGCCAGTAATCTGGAAACAAACTCAAAGCCCAATTAAGTTAGCCAACCAGCAGCCTGAAGACAGTACAGGTAAGCTAACATTTAGCCTTAAGATTCTACAAGCTCCTACTCATAAACAAATGAAGACAATCACGGTGTACGAGGGAAAACCTTAAACGCTGCCTAAATCAAATTGACGCCCCTCCCTGGCTGCACCGATTCTCCACTATCCAGCACCTCCAAATTTAGGCTGATATAGCCGAAACATCTACCTGTCAATAAAAAATAGTTTATGATAATGGCACATAATTCCCACACCCAGACCCCTCGCAAACGGCAGCCCAGTACTCTACAACCACATATACATGTAATACTACCCCAGGAAAGGAAAACAACGTCAATGGAAATGTCAGAGCCCGTCATCTCCAAGCAAACTATCTAGTGCCAATTAGGGCAGTGAGACCAATACCTGCACTTTGGCGCCGCCAATGCGGTTGACAAACATAAAGCACCCGCAGGTAACAGCTTGAGAATCCTATCTGCCTCTGCCACGCCTAAACTGCAATGTTTAGCATGTTAAAGATCTATTCGAGAAATTGCGTCCAAAACAGAATATAAAAGTGACGTAGACGAGTGCAACACAGAAATTTCATTCCCAGGGCTCACCTAAACGGCACTCAATGCCATGTGAACACATATTCTCAGGTTACTGGGCAGTAAAAGTAACCAAAACGGCAACGGTAATAGCAAAACAAATCAACACTTGCCAAAACGGAAAACAACAGATATTAGACCAAGGAATTAAGCACCTGTGGTTTAGCGTCGATTATGATATTGCCGGTCTTCACGAGCTAGCAGTATCAAATAGCCGTTTTCCTATGGCTATGCCGGATGTGCAATGTTAACCATATTAAAAATCAGCCTGAAAAAGAGCAATCCACATTGTATAAAGTCGATGCACAACAACGCAATACGTAATCAACCCCCCCCAACCAGTAGGCCTATGCCTCGTCACCACATATACACAAGATACCAGCGCAACATCAGACATATGACGAAGATGGAGTTGGGAAAATAAATCAGCATTGGCCAAGGGAAAAATAAACAGACATTAGGTTAGCGAAATCGTTACCTGTGCTTTGGTACCACCGATGCAATCGTCAACCTTACGTGCTGCCAGGATCAAACTGTCACCCCCATCTGTGCCAGAACTACAATGGCCAGGAGCTGTAAATTCCAACCGAGGAAGCTTATAATAAAAGTAATAATCAACTAAGATAAGGGATAATTAGTGTATAGTACATTTTGTGTCTTACCTTCTAACACATTCTGTGTATAGTACATTTGTTTATGTGTAGTACCTTCTAACACAATGGCCAGGAGCTGTTATTATTGTTGTTGTTTTACAAAGAGGCACACAGGGTTGTAAAAAAAAATAGCAAAGCATTGTTTTACAAAAAGCAGCAATTAATGTATGGTTTTGAGATTTTAGCTAAACCTACATCGAAACAGCAGCCATAAAGGCTGTAAAAAAATAGCAAAGCATTAGGTAAAGAGATGTGTCCTAATACCATCTGTACCTGAGCAGGTGATTACAGGTTACACATGCCTTATGGCACATCGCAGGCTACCAAGATGCACCCAGTGTAAAGTACTTAAACGCACATAAACAAACTGAGACAATCACCGAGTAGCAGCCAAGACTTCATGGCTCCGCTGCAAGACGTAATGTTCAGCACAATAAAAGCCA
The DNA here is from genome assembly GCF_048544455.1 of Silene latifolia. Taxonomy (NCBI): domain Eukaryota; kingdom Viridiplantae; phylum Streptophyta; class Magnoliopsida; order Caryophyllales; family Caryophyllaceae; genus Silene; species Silene latifolia. The sequence continues at coordinate 175,585,844 of NC_133538.1, forward strand.
ACCCCAGGAAACGACACCAAATTCGTAAACAACTATGACGAGCTGTGCTGGAAGCTACCATGTACCTGACCATGAAATCCAGATCCACAAAAGTGCTGGTGAGATAAACTTTAGAGATAAGAAATAAGATAAAACAATGTAGCCCGCCAATAGAGACTAAGGGGTCGAATGTCTGCAGCATCCTTACCATTGTTTTTAAATTACAAAGAGATTGCCTCTAACCAACTCAATGCCAAAAGTAATCAGCTAATTTAAATACAATGTAAATATAAAAGCGATAAAGGGAAGGCGACAACTCTGATCGCATCACAATAAGAAGAGTAATCAGCAGCAAGATAACAATTTTAATAGTAGTAATTAAGCAAGAAATTGTATATACTAATACAAGACAAGCATCAACACCAACAACACTACAACACTTTAACTAATCGGTGAAAATAATGGGCCAAATCAAGGCATAATTAGAAGCTCCTAAACCCTAAACAAAAACAATGAAATCGGCAAATTAGGTAACTAAATAAACTACGAAAGCGCTTCTCACACAACACCAAAAACAACTAATTTCCAACCAAGGAATCATTATAATACCCAAACAATAACGAAATCGCACCCAAAACAACTAATTTCCAACCAAAGAATCACTAACTACCAATAATAATTATAATAAATAATATAAGACAAGCATGAAGCATCAACACTAATAACACTAACACTTTAACTCATCTGGGAAAATAATGGCCCAAATCAAAACATAATTAGAACAGATACCTTCAAAGACAAGCTTGTTAGCCGAAATCCCAACCGGACGCATGTTTGCGGAGCTAAAAAAGAAAACAATGAAATCAACAAATTAGGGAACTTAATAAACTATGAAAACGAATTTCATACAGTACCTAAAACAACCAAGAACTCAATATAATACCGCAACACTTGCGAAAAGGAAGGAACAGCGAAAACACATAAGAAGGTGGGTGTTTCACGGTAACCCAATACTCGAATATTCTAGGATTATCTTAGGCAGTGCATAAACTCCAACTCACCCCGCCAACTGCTGCCCAAGGCTCATGTCCACTGCACACTCAAGCATCAGTAAAGAACAAAAATGGAATACAAAATCGCAATTAGGGAAATGATAAACAATAAAATGAATTAATGCTAGAACATTTTAAAAGATGTGAAGCCAAAAATGGTAGAGGAAGAAGATGAAAAGTAAAGCAAACAAAATAAAAAAAAAAGGAAAAAAAGAACGGGAAAAAAAAAGCTGACCATGAAGAAAGAGCTGGGGGATTGAAAAAGGCGCTTGAACTTGTGCTTCCTCTTCTCAAGCTCGGATGGTGGGTTCAACAAACCAATGTCATTTTGCAATTCCTAACCACCAAATAAATATACACAAAAAAGGGGTAAAAATCATGAATATTATGATTAACATACGAGGAACGCTAAAAAGCCAGAAAATTGAAGGGCTAAAAATCACGAATATTATGATTAATATATGAGGAACTCTAAATACCCAGAAAATTGAACTGATGTAAAGGTAGATGAAGATGGTAATCGAGAATTCGCCATTTTGAGTGAGAGTGAGCAGCAAGATGGAAACGAGAACCGTAGAAGATGAGGATGGGAATTGAAGAAGATGGAAGCTGCGAATCTGCGATTGAGCATGAGGGCGTGAAGTAGATAGGTTAGAGATTGAGTGAGCAGGCAGAAGGAAAGAAGAAAGGGGAATGTTGAATGAAAAGCAGGGAATGAAAGATGGTATAAAGGCAGAATAGAAGGATAGGATTGTGAGGGAGAAATCAACGGCTGATATTTGGTGCACACTATTCATAACTACAGTGTATACAACTCCAAACTTTTATCACGAAATTCTAATTCTTATTCTTATTCTTATTCTTATTTTTATTTCAGACCGCAAGATTCGTCTGAAATAATAAGACGGATATCATTCACTCTCACAAAATACCCATTTAGTGAGTGAGTGGGAAATCACGTGGGGGTGTCCCACCACCCATGTGATTGATTTTCACTTGTGAGAGATCTTATTGTTTCAGACGGATCTTGCGGTTTGAAGCAATACGGACTGAACTTTTATAAGTGTAATGATGCAGGAGCAATGGGTAGTAACGAAGTATTGGAATGGAATCTGTCGAAATGAAGATTATTGAACACTCCTCAGGACTGTTCAAAATGCTCCAGTATTATTCAGACAAGTTCACGAGATTACTTGGCATCCAAGGTAGTCATATCCTAGTATGTTTAGAATTTAGGAATCAATATCAATATCTATCTATATTATTAAAGGAAGCTTTTTTCGAGCGATTACAGAGAGTCCAACTTTTATGTACTACATAAAAAAAAACTAATAATAAATTCAATATGATAAACATTGGTACATAGTGTTTTACTAGAACACTATATTGTCAAATATAAGCAGTATATTACTTTACTTAAATCTATTTATTGCACAAATATGGTTTTTTGTATCTGGCTATATTGTAGTGTAGAGTACATCAGGTTTCTATTGGAAAGAAATAATTTAGTATTTAATTATTTAAGTACATCCTTATTTAAAGCAAATCCACCTAAATTCTTCTTTTTCTCCTATCGTAATATATCGTTAAACTTGTCTATGAATTACTATTCCGCTGCCTAATTCTTCGTCTTTTTCCTATTGCAGGCATTCTTGCGATTGACTTAGGACAAGCTGAAGATGGATAAGTAGCCATAAAGAATCCAATTACAGTATTATTTACGTAAGTTATTGTCTTTAACATTCTTGATTTATGATTTTATGTGATTTATTTATCTTAGCCAGGTAACTTGTAAAAGTTGGACTCTCTGTAATCGCTCAAAAAAAGCTTCCTTTAATAATATAGATATATATATATATATATATACACTAGATTTTATGCCCGTGCGATGCACGGGCCACTTGTTAGAATCTTTTGTAAATAACGACTATAGTTAAGCTTTAAACGTTATTGTTATTCTAAACTTTGAGAATGAGTTATCCATGCGAAGTATTATCGTATTAACATAATAATCTCACAAAAAAAATAGTTTCTAAGAGTTGGACAGCTATTTATTGGAATTGTTCCAGAAAATCATATCGTATTATCGATATTTGACATACTAATCGTATTACCTAAAATTTAAAGGTGAGGCACATCATATCTCAATTTTTTTTAGGTGGTGAACATCATATTGCTAATGGGTAGCATGTAGTTAAAAATTAAATTTTAAAAGTTGTTAAATTTGAGAAGCATCCTTTTAATTGCTCTATTCCATTATTCAATCTCATAAAAGCATAGATTTTTTTTAAAAAAAAAAGTTTAAATCATTAAACTATAAAAGAGCTTAAAAAAAATTGACTTTGGGATTTAGAGTACATGTTAATGTCGCTTAAAAAGAAAGTTCAACATTAGATATCTAACTGAAAATAAAAAAAGTTTTTGATTCTTAAAATTTTCTATAATTTTTTCACTAACTTTGTTTTAAGTTACTTTCACATGTATCTTTAGGCCATATTAAAATAACAAACGTATAAATTACGTAGAGGCTGTGTGTAAGTTTGCTTTAGTTTTAGGTGTATGGCTTAACTAGTTTTAAACCCGTGCAAAAAATGCACGGATTATAACAACATGCGTTATTATTAATATAGGAGTATATAAATAAGATTCAATATCATAGCATTATAAATAGTCGCAGTAGAGTATCTAATTGAGGATCAATATGAACACACGCAGGTGATGATACTCGCTTTGTTTGTCGCCTCGTTCAACTAATATATAAGATATGAATATTAGGTAATATACACTCATTTTATTTTAGTCACTTTCAAATTTTTTTATCAAAAACGTCTACTTACAATAAAATTTAACATGGTAAAGGTGAATATTGATAATAAAACTAATTTAACATGTTAAATACAAATAATCATGATAGAAATAATTATGTTTTTAATAGAGTTATTAATTATAAAAAACATTAAAAGAAATAACACGTTTAACAAATAATTGGGCCGGGGGAAGAAATAAATTAGAAAATGATAGCCCAACTACAAATTTTAAAATCGCATCTCATAAACCCGACCAGCATAATAAACGTTTTTCAAATGACCCTACTAACCCCGACGCTCATATCAGTCACTACTCACTCTCATTTCACCCTCTTCTAATTTGTGACTTTTCAATCCATATATTCAACCCAAAACAACCATAAATGTGTATCCTGCTCTTTATTTTATTTTGTAGATGAACAAATCGAACATTGATTTAGTTAGATTTTTTCAAGGTTAGATGTTCTAATTGTTGTATTTTTCAGGTAAAATTCGTTTTGTACACGAGGCTAGTTACTTGTATTGATTGTTCTACAAATTGAGTAATTGTTTAAGAAATATTGTAATTTTAGATTATTTGAGATCCAAATTTATTTGTGGAGCATATGTTTTTGCAGTTATTTACACATCGTCGTTTCATTTGAATTTAGATTTTGTTTTGCATGTTACATTTACGATACTTTATCAAATTCAAAGTATTTTGTTTTTATGTTTTATATACAAATTTGACATTTTTTCTGAAATTGTATCAAATAGTCCATATATTTACATCTAATTATTTTACTTTCAATACAAATGTCATATCAGTATATTTATTTTGTTAAATTTGCGATATTAGAGTATAATAGTTATGCTGATTTTTTTGTTTGATTTATAGAATGAATTTGACTACTAATTCCGGATGATTAATCAATATGCATCGTTCACATTTTATTTGTTCAGCTTAGAAGTAGGAGGACGATTATTTGAAAATTTTATTAATTTTTTTTAATTGTAATTTATTAATGTGTAATTGTATAATATATGGTTTTATATTGTTTTGTGTAAATGTGTAATCTTAATTAAATAAGATTAAGAGAGTAATAGGAGTAGTGTAATTAATTCTATAGAGATAATGGCGGGTCCCACTAAAAAAAAGGAAAAAAAAAGGAAAAAAAATCAGCCAATAGAAATCCTTTAAAAAACCCATCTTTTATACTATGGGGTTGTTTGGTTACCCTTTTAAATCATGGGAAGTAGAAATTCCCATGAATTGCTTAAATATGATGTTGTTTGGTTGCCCATTTCATGGGAATTAGAACTTTCCAAGGAACTTCAATTCCTCCATAATGTAGGAAGTTGCTTACCTAGCCCCCCTTGGTAAGTGCAACTTCCCACATGAATTCATTTCCCACATAACAACCAAACAACATTTTTATAATTCACATGAATTATAAATTCACATGAACTTAACTTCCTAGGAACTTCATCTTCCCATAGTGAACCAAACAACCCCTATGTAGATTATTATCCATTATCTTTCTCCTTATATTGGGAAAAACATATTGAGTTGCCCTAATGCTTTATTTAATGCTAGATACGAATATAATGCCGAAGAACAATAATACAAATCAGGGGTTCAAGGCAAATGTCTCATAAATTGTTGATACGCTATAATTTCTTACGGTTCTGTTCTAGAATCTCTACCCCTCTTTCCATTGATTAAAGAGTTCTCTAACCAGGCCAACAGTTTCCTCTCCCTCCTAAAAAAGACAAAAATCCTATCTATTTACCAAATCCTCTTTGCTTTAGCTTCTTCGGCATACACCTTATTAGACCGCCACATGACTTCCTTACTTGTGTGCTTTGACGGGATGATGTATATCGCTTTTTAGAATGTTATATCTCTATACTATACTACGGAGTATTATTATTGGGTCCAAGATAATTATCATCTTTATAAAAAAAAAAACATATTGTAAGGTTGCAATATTCTTTAAAAAATCTTAATAGAATCAATTTTAGGACCACAAATTCTTGTATAAGACGGTCTTACAATAACGAATCCATTTTTGAAATAATGGTCAAAAATAAAATATTTGTCGTTTTGGGTCGGTTTTGAAAATATTTGTCAAAATGGTGTCCACGTAGGCTCGGGATTTCTGGATCTAAAACACGCCACTACTAATGGCGTGTTTATAATGAGTAGGGAAAGAAATTTCATTAAAAAATGGACTAAAACAAACACGCCATTGGGAATGGCGGGTTTCGGAGGGGAAACACGCCACCCCCTATGGCGTGTTTTTAAGTAATTTTTTTTTTTTTTTTTTTAAGTTCAGTCAGTTGAGGAAAAAAATTGTTGTAAAGACACGTCACTGCTAATGGCGTGTTTTTTTCACAAAACACGCCACTACTAATGGCGTGTTTCAGGTCTAGAAATCCCGAGCCTACGTGGACACCATTTTGACAAATATTTTCAAAACCGACCCAAAACGACAAATATTTTATTTTTGACCATTATTTCAAAAATGGACTCTACAATAACTTATATTAAAATCATATTTGCGCATTAAAAGCGACCCTTTCCATTAGTTTGAGAGTGCTATCAGCAAAAACAGCATGTAAAATTCATGGGTAAATACCCAGGAGGGAAAATAAATCACATAAAATCATAAATCAAGGATGTTAAAGACAATAACTTACGTAAATAATACTGTAATTGGATTCTTTATGGCTACTTATCCATCTTCAGCTTGTCCTAAGTCAATCGCAAGAATGCCTGCAATAGGAAAAAGACGAAGAATTAGGCGTGAATAGTAATTCATAGACAAGTTTAACGATATATTACGATAGGAGAAAAAGAAGAATTTAGGTGGATTTGCTTTAAATAAGGATGTACTTAAATAATTAAATACTAAATTATTTCTTTCCAATAGAAACCTGATGTACTCTACACTACAATATAGCCAGATACAAAAAACCATATTTGTGCAATAAATAGATTTAAGTAAAGTAATATACTGCTTATATTTGACAATATAGTGTTCTAGTAAAACACTATGTACCAATGTTTATCATATTGAATTTATTATTAGTTTTTTTTTATGTAGTACATAAAAGTTGTTAATAAAGGAAGCTTTTTTCGAATGATTATAGAGACTCCACCCTTTTGAAACTACCTAAAATATTTTTTAATGAAAATATATTTAAAGATAATAATCAAAGATGTAAATTGATTATTATATATTGGAATAGATAAAATATTATATCACATCTCAAGTCATAAGCCAACAGTTTATTTAGACATAACAACCAAATTGTACAATTAATCAAACTCTAGGAAATAATTTTTCTATATAAACCATCCTATTCGTACATTCCCATAAATTAACTTAGCATAAACACCTTTTTTTCTTTGTATTGCATCGTATCATGTTAATATTATCGCATCCAATGTATTTTTATATTGTGCGATCTAATTTTGTATTTTTTATAATTTTCAGGAAAAACAAAGCGGGAGTTACTAAAAAGTCAGCCGTTGAAATATTTCAACATCAACAATAAAATTTGTATTTTTAAGATATATAACCGTACGATGATATTGACGGTAAGTCATAACTATACTCACTTATAGAGAATATCTATTAAATTATATTGATTTATTTATGATTACTTTGTAGTTGTTATCAAACAGTAAAGATTTATATTGAGTGTATGAGTTAGTTATAACCGTTGTTAAGTTTCGATAATACCGGTTACGCTCTATGGTCATCATTAATTACAAGCTTTTTATATAAAAAATATATAGAAAATAAGCAAATTAGAAGTTTGATTATTGTTCAAGATGCTGGACTTAGCCTAGACGGTGAGGCGATCTCAAACTTTGAGATTGTTCCTTTATAATAACCTTACCCATTCACACACAGTAGTAGAGTTAGGAGGGCTAGCAGGGGTTAGCGGTCGCCCCTTTAACGGATGAAATTTTCAAAGTTTTTAGTTAAATTTTTGGAAATTTTTTCAAATATACCTTATGAAATTAGTCGTTTGCACCCCTAAGTTGAAATCCTGGCTCCGCCACTGTTCACGCAAAAAGTTCATCTCACAATATGAGAAAATTAAAAGTTGGGTAAGGGGACACATTAATAAAGAACGACTAATTATCCTTTGAAATGGTCTAACAATAACAATATAAGAACGACTAATTATCCTTTGAGACGGTCTCACAATAACAATATTGTGAGACCTCTCACATAAAAAAGTGATTATTTTTTGTATTTCTTTTTCCCTGTTTTGGTAGTTATTAATGTATTTTATACTTTGTCGACAGTAAAAACTTCAACAAAAAAATTACCCCATGATGGTTTATAGAAGTCGGTGCATAAAACATAGACCACGACCACGATCTTGGGTACGACAAGGTTTATTGACGGATTTGTAACATTGTATGGATGCTATAATAATTTATGAGCGCTACTTACTATTATTTTATTAATTAGGCAAATTCTTTATTTATAAATTAGGAGAGTTTTGTATGCCAGTTAATTAGGACTTAGGGGTAGAAAAAGTTCAGTTCGTTGGATAAACATAAAACTCGGTCATGAAGAGAGATATAAAACATGTACTGTATGCCAGAAGGTCTGACGGACGGACGGACTCTTAATGATTTTTGTGGAAGTTAATTTTGATCGAGGAAGACAATAGTTTATTCAACTCGGAATTGATTATCAACTAATTTTACACTTACCCAAATACAAATATCAAAACATAGCTGCTAAGTTTGTTATTACTAAGTCAATACGTGACGTAATGTTTGTTATTACTCAGTCAATACGTGACGTAAATCAATTATCGAATGTATTTAACGGTGCGCAAAAAAAAAAAAAATTAACCAAATAATGAAGCGATTAAGTTGTTTAAGTACCGGTGATTCGAGACTTGGTTACTATGGCGAACGAAACAAAATTTAGGAGTTTAGTGTACCACAAACTCAAATTTAAAGATGGTTACTGTATCAAATAAAGCATATACCATATTATTTATTATACGTCAAGGTCTGTTAAGTGGGTTAAGCAGAACAAGTAGAGCGGGCTGGGTTGTTAAAACACGGGCACAGCCGGAACATGTGACCGGTCTGGTCGGGCCAATGTACATACCAATTTTTAGTTGAAACCATGAAACCAACAATGATTTGGTTTTAACCATGTGACTTAGTTAAATATATGAGCAAATTGCACTATGACTGATTAACAGTGAACTCCTCAGGAATTTGACATTTTAATTTTGCGGTCCTATTTTTTGTCCCTAACTCAAGATTTACTGATTTACGATTAACTTATATCCGCGTATTCATCCCATACTATTAGAGTTAAGCTTAGGACACAAGGTCGATTCATAAAATAATATTGTGTTAATATATTGAGGTGTCAATTATATATACAAGCACACTCTATAGAAAATTACATATAGGCCCGTGCATCGCACGGGCATTAAATCTAGTATATATGTAAAAGAGGCTTTTTTCAGGCAATTCTAGAGAGTCCAACTTTTTTAAAACACGGTTTTTATTTTTAATAATAAACTCAGTTGGAGATAATTACGATTTTTATTTTTAATAATAAACTCGGCTGAAGATAATTATTTTGAGCTAAAAGATTTGAATCCTACATAAGATAAATCTCCAAAAAGTCATATACATATATATATACACATGGACAATTAAAAGAAAATCTTAATATATAAACAGATTTTATTATTAGTATATAAAACATACGTCATATTTAATCAAATAAGAGTTGTAGACTAACACAAATACACCTCTCCTTAATCTATTTATTTATATAAGATTTGGAGACGATTTAGATCAATAATTAAGTGTATATGTCTCGTATAATTGCACTGGACACTATGCTTTTATGTTACGTCTATATGCTAGAGTTCTGTTGTTTAGTTTTGTTGTTTTGGTCGTTTGTTTTATTATTTTTGCTTATGATGTTTAATTATACTGATTTTCTGCAGGAAGTAATGACACTAGCAAGATCATTCAACGACATCAACAACCATCAAATGAAGATTAGACACAATAATTAGGTACTTTTATTGTCACAATATGAAATAATATGAAAGGTAATAGTCAAAACCTATATCGGGCGCTTATCATATTGAATGAGATTTATGTATATACATACAATGTACTTATGTACCCATCGTATTGTTCATCATTGTCAAAATTGTTGAACCTTCACAATTAAATTTCCGTTAATATATTTGTGGATATTTACATGTTATTTATGATGATTGCACATAGTTTATTTTGCTTTCAGATTTTACTAATTTATTTAAATAATTTACTATGTATAGAATATGGAGATCGCTGGAAGTGAGAAGTAGGATTTGGTGGTATAGACAACTTATAACCTCTTTGTAGCAATGACATATATCGCCACATACTCCGTAAATATAATGGTGTTTACCTAAGGAGTTGTTTAGTTACCCACTACGTAAACGTATACTAACTACTACGGAGTATATGTTTTGCTATGAAATTCTTTTTCAGGGGAACCATCGACAATAAGTGCAACTCACGAAGCTTGCCTTGGGATGTAAGAGTACTCCTCTTCAATTCCTACACCAACGACTAACGTATGTCTCTTAACATTCTTTCATCTACTTCAAAGTATTAATGTTACAATATGCATATAACTATTACTCATTACGTGATTTCTCATATATTTACGTATTTGTTCAGTTCTAACTATTTTTTATTTTTTTTCAGGAGTTCATGGCTTAACGAGTTTAATGACGAAAGATGAAGAAGTAAAAAAAATCAAGTTCGTGTTCCGATATTATGGGATGATCGTAACCGTCCAATATTTGTTTGTATGGGTTTAATCGATAAGGAAATCAAAACAACTAATCATTATGAAATTTGTTTTTATGTTTGGTCAATATTGATTTCATTTGTACGTCAATCGTAGACATGATAATTCAACCTCTCTATCTCCATTAAGATTCAAGGCCAAAGACATGAACTATTAGCTACGTCTCCTCATTCTGCTTTTTTACTAATTAGATTAAGTTTATGATTTAATATTTGCTTATCATATTGTTTTTGTGTTATCAATAGAGATTTCGAATAATTTTTTTTTATCGAACACTCATTTATTAATAAAACTAAATTAATGGATTTCTTACGCAAAAAAAAAAAAAAGACTTACATGTGTGACCGTCCTATTCTAGAATTTGTGTACAAAGTTATGGAGTTCGGGTTGAGTTGACTTTTTTAATAAAATTCTCACGATTTTATATTTTTTATTAATAGATATAATGGTGTAAATTTTATTGTGACTTTCCGAGGATAATCAGCATGTAAGCAGAATTCCAATAACTTATCTTCTACACTACTATAGTAACTAATAATTTATTATTTAAAGATGCAAATAACTTAATTAAGCACACTATCAAAGAGATCGAATGCATGGCCGAACAAAGCCATTTTTCTCATGACACTAATGCAGGGAGTACCCATCAATCTAGGTGAAGTGATTATTAGTAGGTAGACTATGGCATAGTTTCCAAGTTATATAAAATATGAGAAGTCAATAGTTTAAGTGTAAAATCTACACCCTCCTATTCAGCCTATAGTTTATTTCAATGTATTAGTATATACTCACATTCTCACGAGAAAACTAATGTTAAGAAAGTAAACATAATTTATCAGTTGCGAATATACAATTAGAGACGAGTCAATATTATAACCCGTACAACGTACGGGCACAAAATCTAGTATATATAACAAAAGGAGGCTTTTTTTTCTAATTATACTATTAGCATTAGAATTAGGAGATAATATTAGGAGATAATTAATTATTTGCAATTTTTCTATTATAATTAGGAATATAATTTTCCTATTAGAAATGAGAATTAATTAATTATTTTTCAATTTTCCTACTAGAAATAGGAAATAAATTAACAATTTATTAAGACTTTTTTTCCTAATATAATATTAGAATTAGGATTTTTTTCTATTTATACTATTTGCATTAGAATTAGGAGTTAATTAATTATTTGAAATTTTTCTATTATAATTAGGAATATAATTTTCCTATTAGAAATGAGAATTAATTAATTATTTTACAATTTTTCTATTAGAAATAGGAAATAAATTAACAATTTATTAAGGCTTTTTTTCTTAATTATACTATTAGAATTAGGAGATAATAATTATTTAAAAATTTTCTATTGTAATTAGGAATATGATTTTCCTATTGGAAATGAGAATTAATTAATTACTTTACAACTAGGTTAGATCCCGCGCAATAAATGCATGATATTTATAGTATTTTTTTTTTGAGGAAGTAGTATTTTTACTTTGACTGTTTTAGTTATTACTTATTACTTATTCATTCAAAATAGACACATTTAATAATTTTTCATATTTTGCCCCATTATATTTTGATATGTGAAAAAAAATCAACTCCAAAACTAATCAAGAAAGTTAAATGTCATGAAATGTGTATTCAAGAATTTATGTCATCCCAAATTATAATGATTTAATTCCAAAAGTCAATTTTTCCTAATTTGTGCAAAAGTCAAACATACAGAAAATTTTAATTATGGTAAAGATTGTGTCCACTTATTGAAATTTCATATGTATTGAAATTCCATATATAAAATATTTAGTATTTGGGTCCACAAATTGTCTAATTAAAGGAGAAGTGATTTAGGCGGGAAAAACTTAGAAATTTCCTATTCATTTAGTAAATAGGGGATTTTATTATTAGAAACAGGAAATAAATTAATTACCTACAATTTATTAATATTAAAAAATTATTCATTAGTATTTGTTTACTTTTTATTAAATTAGAAGGAAAAAACCTTTGACATATTTATAATATCCAATTTTATAACAACTTCCGATTAAAAAAATGAGGTATTATGAAGCTAAAAGGCACTAGGCTGAGCTGGGTTGTGACAAATGTGCATGCATAATACGTACTACATGGAATTTACTCATATAAAGAGTAAAATGAACGCTGAAATATGCCCCTACGTCTTTTGTTATTGCTAATGTCATATTTAATTATACATAATACGAAGTTTATTTTTCAAATGTCATATGTATTTCTTCTACTAATTTTAAAGTTATTTCCCTCACAATACACTTCAACTTCTATTGATAATTTATTATTATATTATTTACATTCATTTGTCATTATATAAAATTATATTAATCAAAATTTAAATAAGATATTCACAAATTATTGATAAGTACAAAGTTTGATATGTATTTTTCAAGGAGTATTAAAAGATAAAGAAAGTTGTTGCTAATTTGCGAATCGAATTATCATATTATGACAAATGAGTAAATGTTTTGAAAAACTTTATTGTGCGATTGTTTTACAATTTAAAATAAAAATTGTACCACGAGTAATAAAATAGATTTAAATGAGGCTTGAAGGTAAATTAGATACACTTATTATATAAATATGTATAAGGTTAAGATTCAATTCAAGCAACGATCAACATTAAAAAAAAAAAAGTCATGAAAAACACATAAAAGGGTAAGAGTAGTCTTTCCCTAACATAGTGAAGACCCCCTCTCTCAAGCTTTTCTTCTGACAAATTTGCATGCGTAAAAAATGATTATTCAATTATATGGAGCAAATTAATTATTGTTGATGCTATATATATATATTTTTTTGTGTAAATTGAGCACACCATCACTATAATTTAGGGAGAGATATGAATTGGGGAAGGGTGAGATATATTCGTCATGCATAATATGATACTTTAAAAGGGTGAGATATATTCGTCATGCATAATATGATGCTTTAACCACCTTTAGGCAAAAATATTAAAATAAATGAAAAAATTTAAACCTAAAAGGGGGTCACGTACTTGCCAACTCTTCTATAGTTCTCACCGCATTAATATTCTCATGAAATTTATGACATTTATTTCATATTAATAAAAAAATGATTATACTGCTTCATACAATTTGTGATTTATAACTTTTAGCTAACTTATTTGAACTTGCTTAAATTTATATATTTTAAGTGAAAAATATTAATTATAAATATGATAAAGATAAAGTTTGATCTTTAATTTCCTCAGAGATAAAAAAACTCAATTTTTATTTTCTTATAATATACTAATTAAAGGTCATAATGTAAAACAAGAAATTACACCACAATCTACTATTTCAATATGTCGATGATCAACACTGAAAATAGCACATTTGTTATTTAAATAGTGTAAAAACTCTCAAAATGCTAAAAAAATGTTCAATATGTCGTTATCAAACAAAACCTAATTTTCGGCATTTTTTTTTTTGTCATGTTCAACTTAATCTTTACGGGATGTAAAAATGATGAAGTTCAGAAAGTAGCGGTTAGTTTTCTGTTAGTTAGATGGACTTTTCAAGAGAGAGATGAAAGCTGTGCATTTTAGACCGTTTTATGTGTGAACCGAAAGGATTAAGTAGTGGGCTATAGGCTGTCTCGAGTGGGGATGAGGTTGATTGCGACGAGTTGGTTGACTAAAGTTTTTCCTTACTAGATCTAGAAAGGGGATAATAATTACGAGATAATAAAATTTGAAGAAAAAAGGACAATAAAAATGAGATGAAGGTAGTAATTAAGATTTATTTATGCAAAATAAAATAAATAGCAAAGTTTATGTATATATATAATATTCAAACTTATTCAGTTTACAAAAATAGTACCCAAACACTTTGTTTGAGTATTTGGAATGGAGGTAGGGGAGAGGACGAGAAAAAGATGAGGAAGGGAAAGGGAGAGAGATAAGAGGGAAGATTGCTTCTTAATTTTTTCTTTGTTGAAGGAGAAATAAATTGTCTTCAATAAGGGAGACGAGGATACATATTATCTGAAGTAAAGAATGGTGTTTCATGGACGTGAATGTGATTTATGACTTCCCAGGTGTAAAACATGGCATAAAGGTAGTGATAGTGGTAGTGGTAGTGGATTGGAGGTTGTTTCAAGTAGTAAGAACTAATCACAGTGGTTGATGTTTTATTTTGCGGGTAAATTAGTGGGGTGGAGGGAGGGTACATTTGTAGAGGGTGATGAGTTTAACGAGGGGATAGTGATAATAAATAAGAGGTTATTATCAACAAAATATCGCTTGTATTAAAACATATAGGTAACATGAATTATAACAAAAAACCTCAAAAGATCATACTGATAAACTTAATCTTGACCCCTATCAATCAAAATTAAAGTAAAATCTTAATTCTAACAACATTGTCGAGAGTAAGGGTTAGTTTCCATTGGATTGTGGATTCTTCCAGAAGTAGGGGTTTAGTTTTTCACTTGGTTGAATAAATTTGAGAGAAGTTTCGAAGATAAGGATCGATCTTTCAAGGGATGAGATTGGTTGGATAAATAAGTGGGGTGGAGGGAGGGTGCATTTGTGGAGGGTGATGAGTTTAACGAGGATAGTGATAATAAATAAGGTTATTTATCAGCAAAATATCGCTTGCATTAAAACATATAGGTAATATGAATTGTAACAAGAAATCTCAAAAGATCATACTCATAAACTTAATCTTGGCCCCCATCAATCCAAATTAAAGTAAAATCTTAATTCTAAGAACATTGTCGAGAGTAAGGGTTAGTTTCCATTGGATGGTGGATTTTTCTAGAAGTAGGGGTTTAGTTTTTCACTTGGTTGGATAAATTTGAGAGAAGTTTCGAAGACAAGGATCGATCTTTCAAGGGATGAGATTGTTTTAGATCATGTCTGTGAATAGGGAAGAAAAATAGGGGTTTGCGTGAAAGATTTTGTTTAAAATGAGAAGATGGGGGTCAAGACTATTGCTATAGGAGGAGGGGGTCATAAGCAGCCCTAGCCATGTAGTATTGCGTCGGAATTTGGTTCACATTCAAACGTACTTCTATTGTTTGACCGGGAGATATAACATTCTAAATACCTCTAAATGTTTTTACATAATTACAATTTGATCCAGCAATGATTAAATTATGATCCTTATTCGAAAGAAGGAGATTAAATTAAATCATTTTAATATCCGTGCAACGCACGGGCAGGAAAACTAGTAATTACTATAAAGGTTTAAATTCGAGTAGTAGTAACACTTTCCTAAAATCTTTAGGAAAGCTTTCCTAATTCTAGTTCTTTCTTAATCTTAGTTTGATTGTAATAAGGCAATTTGCCATACTATGGGTCGGTTTCCTAATCTATTTAGGACGAGTTAAGGAAGTTTAGAGATTAATACAAGTTTTCTTGTTGCTTACTGCTTGCGAGCTTTGAGTGTCTTATTTCTTTCTTGCGAGGGAGAGATTAGAGTGTGGTTGATCCTTGCGAGGTGAGAGTCACAAAACCCAGTCGTGAGTTACAATCAAATTCCTTGCGAGGGAGGAGGGAGTGATCACGTCATATCTTTTAAATTTTCGTTCCAATACATATAAAAATCAAATAAACAGTTTAATATTCCGCTGCGTTTTTTACAGAAAAGTCCGAACAATCCAACGTACTGTCCATATCCATAAAATCGACCAGATTTTACATCAATTTGGTTACCAGAGCAAGGTTATTAATTTGTTTCTTAACAAGTTAATCTTGGGAAGTAAGGATGCCGGGAGATTACGATTCCAGCAAGACTACCGGTGATGGTTCAAGCACACTTCAAGAACAACTAGATGAGATGGAACAAGCTATGGCCGAGCTAAACTATGATGAAGAACCTTCCAATTGGACGAGGTAGAAAACGAAGTCCAAGTCGTAGTAGGTCTCGTGGATCATATTATGATGATGCGGTTTCCAAGTCCAAAAAGGAGAACAAAAACGATGATGATCGAGGTCTAAAACTTGACATACCTGATTTCAATGGAGATTTGGATCCCGAAAAGTTTTTGGATTGGATTAGGCAAGCTGAACGAGTTTTCGAGTACAAGGAATACGATGAGCATAAACAATTCAAGGTAGTTATTCTAAAACTCACTAAATATGCATCATTGTGGTATGAAAACTTGAAAAAACAGAGCAAGCGAGATAAGAAGAGAAAGATTGATACTTGGGAGAAACTTAAGAAGCATCTTATGAGGAGATTCTTACCAAGAGATTATGAGCAAGAAAATTACCTAAAATTACAGTCTTTATCACAAGAAAATCTGTCCGTGGCCGAGTACATTAAAGAATTCGAAAGGATGATGATTGTTTGTGATCTTGAAGAAAAGGAAGAGCTTAGAGTTGCAAGATTCATCAAGGGTCTAACACCGTCACTTGCTTCAAGAGTTGAAGTTCAGATTTACAATGGATTTGATGATGTTTGTAGATTGGCTCTAAATTTTGAAAAACAAGACAAAACAAGAAAATCCTATACTTATTCAAGAGGATCAAATTCAGATTCAAGTTCTTATTCGGAGCCAGAATTTAGCATGCCTAAGGAAGTTCAAATAGAAGATCCTAAAGACAAAGGGAAACCAATTGCTATGGAGCCTAAGAATACAAGTTCTATGAGGCGATGTTTCAAGTGTCAAGGCTATGGTCACATAGCTAATGAGTGTACTCAAAAACGAGCTCTAACCACGCAAGAGCTTTGCAAGATGATTCCTGAATTTGTCATGCCCAAAAAAGAGACAAATCTGATTGTTGATGGTGTAAAAGAAGAAGAAAGAATGGTTTATGATGTTGAGCCATTGAGTGATGATGATCAACAAGAAGAAGTGGTTCGCAATTTACATCTTCAAACTAGTCCAATCAAGGAAGAAGAGATTGAGTTTATTGCTATTCATGAGGAAGAAAAAGAGCATGTCGAAAACAAGCTTCAAGAAGAGCAAGCTGAGTCTTTCAAAGGCGTTCACGAAGAAGAAGCAAAAAAGCATGCCCAGAACAGTACAGGTGACTGTCAGATTGTGGAGATGCATGATCTTGTTGAAACGAACGGTGCTGAAGAATGTCAGATTCCGAATGATAAAGCAAAGGTGGAAAACGAGATTGTCACAAATATTGTTGAACCATTAGATGAAGATGATAACAAAGAAATTCCAAATATGTCCAATGGTGAGTCCGAAAATTCTTGTTTATTACCAATCTTGGGTAAGGAATTATTACAACATAATACTTGTTCTGATGTTCCATTCAAAGAACAGTATAAGTCGCCACTAGATATCTCCATTGACAAGAAACTATATGGTGGAAACTATCAATATTACTTCGTGAGTTCGATTTAGGTGGAGGTTCAAGATAATCTTATTATTCCAAACAAGTATCGTTTGACTTTGCTACGCTTGTGCAAGGAGGGAGGTGGGGTGGAAGGCACACGAAAGGGTGGTCTGAAGAGTATAGACTTAACAACAAAAGAGATGGTCTTAGAAGCTACAAGAGGAATGCTACATTAGAGGAGCTCGAAGGGATGCTACTTGGGATCGTAATTATTGTCATGATTAAATTCGTATGGTTTGTTTTTGATCCGGGTGATTTCACATATATTCAAAGCTTGAGGACAATTTTTTTGTAAGAAAGGGAGAATGATGCAGGAGCAATGGGTAGTAACGAAGTATTGGAATGGAATCTGTCGAAATGAAGATTATTGAACACTCCTCAGGGCTGTTCAAAATGCTCCAGTATTATTCAGACAAGTTCACGAGATTACTTGGCATCCAAGGTAGTGATGTCGAGACTTATTGCTTAAGGAGTCATATCCTAGTATGTTTAGATTTTAGGAATAATTACTATAAAGGTTTAAATTCGAGTAGTAGTAACACTTTCCTAAAATTTTTAGGAAAGCTTTCCTAATTCTAGTTCTTTCCTAATCTTAGTTTGATTGTAATAAAGCAATTTGTCATACTATGGGTCGGTTTCCTAATCTATTTAGGACGAGTTAAGGAAGTTTAGAGATTAATACAAGTTTTCTTGTTGCTTACTGCTTGCGAGCTTTGAGTGTTTTATTTCTTTCTTGCGAGGGAGGGATTAGAGTGTGGTTGATCCTTGCGAGGTGAGAGTCACAAAACCCAGTCGTGAGTTATAATCAAATTCCTTACGAGGGAGGAGGGAATGATCACGTCATATCTTTTAAATTTTCGTTCCAATACATATAAAAATCAAATAAACAGTTTAATATTCCGCGGCGTTTTTTTACAGAAAAGTCCGAACAGTCCAACGTATTGTTCATATCCATAAAATCGACCAGATTTTACATCATGTAATAATAAGGATAAGGATATGTTTTCCTTGATCTAATCATATCTTTATTAATTCAGAAGACAATGCTGAATGGAGAATGCGCCACGTCATTTGTACAATTTTTTTTTTTGGAAATTCAGGTTATGGTAGGTCCCGTTGATGTGCGAAGAATTTATTTCTTCAAATCATCTGCCAATACAACCATGTGACAGTCTCCGTCTTAGAAAAAAAATTATGAAATAATTATATACAATCGGAATAAATGAAATTAATTACATATAATCGGAATGAATTACAAAATGGAATAAGTGAAATAAATTCATATAATCGGAATGAATTACATAATTAATAAAAAAATTACATAATTACGAGAATAAATTACATTTAATTAAGGGAATGAATTAGATATGATGGGAATATATTACAGAAATTAATTATTACAAACAATGCGAATAAATTAAATAACTTAGAAAAAAGGTGTTTGTTGAGTTGGATTTATATCTCCGTTGTAAATAATAACTGATGTAAATAAGAATTTGTGCTTAAATAATTTTTAAAACTAGATAGTACGATATATTTTTTTTAAAAAAAATAATTATGCCTGAGTATTTACTTGGAATAAAAAACTCGGCAACTTTTCTATCAGCCGTGCATAACGAAATTGGTAGGTGACAATGATAGTCTACCGAATAAATCTAAACTTCGACAAGCGCAAAGCTAAATTAAATTTTTATTTCGCTAAAAAAAACCAATAAACTTTTAAATTCATTGAAATATTTAAAATTATAAATTTAAAAAATTATAACACAAACGATTCACAATTGTTTAAATTTTTTTTTTTTTAAAAATATAACACGATAATTAAACAATTGTAAAACTTTAATATATGTCCGAACGATGTTGTTGAGCTCTTAGTGAGAGATCTAGGTGCCGAATATGGTGAAACTCTTACTGATGTTAATCCGTCTCTAACTGGAAATGAACATTCACCCTGTAGTTATGGTTTTAACGCATCATATTTACATGGAGAATGTTCATTTCCAGTTAGATCACTGATCTACATTAAACATGTAGATCACTGATATAGAACTATTAGATAATTACAATAGAAATCTAAAAATAAAATATTCATAAAAAAACATTCATAGCGTCCTAAATACATACCCGTGCAATATTGCACGGGTTTAAAACTAGTATTTATTTATTTTCATTTCAAGTCCATATGGTGTAGCATGTTTGCATTTATGGATGACCAACCTGTTCTAAGAAAGTTTATTTACTATTTATGGTTTACAGTAATAATTGGTGATAAACTGATAACAACACAAAAGGTAACTTTCGCCTCTTTAATTAAGGATAATGATAAATACAGCCCTTAGGGTTGTATTTAAGCATTTAATACCGTCCATATCTATCAATCTATCTATATTATTAAAGGAAGCTTTTTTCAAGCAATTATAGAATCTCCAACCTTAATAAAACACCTTAATAAATAAATAATGCTAAATAATAACTATAACTATAAAATAAGTATAATAATAAGTATGAGAGACCATTAACTTTTATTAGTTGGAATCCTAATGCCAATAAATAACAAATTTCTTTAGTATATAAACCACTCCCCCACCAACATATTTTCAATCTTTTAATTACTGTTTGTTAGCTTTAATTTATTCGATGAAATATGTTTTCTATTATTTTTGTCTAATTTGACATCCTCATAAATTTTGCTATCAAATATTAACGATTTGATTATTTTGCTATGTTAGCAGTTAGAAGAAGAAAAAGCGATGCATTGAAGCTACTTATTTTTGAGGAAGTCGATATCAATGAATTATTTATCGACTATCACGTCAATTTAGGTATTTTAATAAAATTAAGTGAATTACCTCCTACTATGATTAGGCACTTTGCTCTTTTAATCGGAATTTTCTCGTGATGGATAATCATAATTTTTTGGATCATGTAGATAGTTAGCCTTGAGCATTATATAGTTGTTTATACTATTTTCAATTCCTATATTTTTGTTTTATTTCGTTAATATGGAGTCTAATTGCTCTGGTGCACTATTATGATTTTACTTACTTTGATTATTCACAAAAACTTCGGAGAGACGGTCTTTCAATAGCGTTATTGAGAGACCTCTCACAGTCTCACATGATGGGGCGAGGGACCCACTGAATTTCTTTTTTCTCTATTATGTCTCCCACTAAATTAGTGGGAGACGGTCTCTCATGAGACCTACTGTTGATTATTAATCTGATAAAAATTTGTATTTTGATTACAGAAGCTTTTGACTTCATGATCATATTCTATAAAGCTATTAAGGTTGGTTTCCTATATTCTTGATCGAATTACATCTATTTTAATTTGCTAATTATATTTTTTAGTTTTATGGGTTGTTTCTTATAATTGATTAACCTTTTTTTTTTGGATTTGTAAGTAAGTATTAATAAACAGGCCAAAAGCGAAGCACCAATACAACCAAGCCTATTACAATTATTCACACTACTTGAAGAATATGCGTCAAATCATTACAATAAAAACATTCTGCAATTAAAACAAATTCCTATAGTAGTTCAAAGCAATTCTCTGCTTGCACCATTGTCTATCAGTCCTGCATATGTTCCTTGCATTCTACACTTGATATTGCACAGCCACCATCAAGGAGCACAACAATTGACTAACCTTTATCTAACATCTTTTGTACTTATTTAAATTATTAGATATAGATTTTTTTATAGCTTAATTGTTAAACATGTTTTCTTTGCCGCATATTTATTAAGGTACAATCATCAATGAAATAACTAAAGAGAGTCGAGTTTTTACGACTTGCCTATATATAAAACGAGCAATATTAGAGAGTTGAAATTTCTTAACCTACCTATATAAAAATAATAATAATCCGTATTAGTGTGATATAAAATCTGAAGAGCTCCTACTCCATAGCATTAGTGCAAAAAATCCAATTGGTTTCGAAACTCAATTTCGCATGCACCCGAGTCATTCATTGATACTTAAAATTTATTTAAGTAAAAAAATAAAATTAATGTAGAATCTAAGGTCATTAGGAGTAGAGTTTAAGTAAAAAAAATAGAATCAATGTGTATACTTCTATTAGAATCTGAGAGTCATTTGAAGATTTAGTTAAGCACTTAACTAAACATGTTTAACTACTACGTAATATTTTTGCACCAGAAAAAAACTACTACGTACATATTTTTAATCACTAATAATGAAATAGGATACGGAGTATACGAAATACTCCCTCTGTATCAATCATCAATTTACTTAAAAGTTTAGACACTTAAATAATTTTTGTAACGTATTTTTTTTTTATATCGATATTATCACGATGAGCCATGATACACGAAAATACCAGACTTATTATGATAAAATCATGATTATCTTTTATTTTGAGGAGATGTTTTACTTCATATTATTCTTAATTTATCATTTGAATAATGCTCGATTGATTAAACTAAACATAATGATTTGATTATCAATTGAACAATGCTGGATTGATTAAACTAAACCAACGGTACGTATGCAAACCAAGTGTAGTTGGGAATTGAAGGTGATAATTTATCACATTATATATTTATTCAATAAAGTCAATCATATGCCAGTCGCAGTTAGAAGATGAATGTTATCTACTTTCTCTCTCCCACTTTCTCTTCCACCTTCTCCCTTTACCCTCTCACAACCGATTAAACTAATATATATTGGGTCGGGTCGGATGACAAGTGGATAAGGTCATTTATATTATATTTTAACCGGTTATTAGAGAAAAAGGTAGAAAAGAGAAGGTAGATAATAATTCTCCTCATAAAAGAAGATGAGTATATACGTGCTATGATTGAATAAAAAAGTATGTGTACTATTACCTCATAGTAATTACAGTATTAATTTCATTAGCAAACTAGAAATGTATGAAGTATTAGGATGAGTAATTTAGTCAATTTGAAAACAGGGTTCTCATCGAGTTTCTGTATTGGCATTACTTAAAATTTGTATTGGTTATTTTATAACTCGACGTTCAATCTATCTATCTATCTATCATCATTGCCACGTGTCTTCATATGACTTTTTCACTTCCCGCCCAACTCATAAACCCTATGTTAATTCTTACTAATTTTGGTTGCTTCTATCTCTCTCTCTCTCCCTCTCCCTCTATACACACACATATATATATATATATAAAACAAGAACCACCTACATCATCTTTGCCACGTGTCTTTATATAGCTTTTTCACTTCCCGCCCAACTCATAAATCCTATGTTAATCCTTACTAATTTTCGTTGCTCCCCTGTCAAATAAAAAACTAAGATGGCCATTTATTCATCTTTGCTCTCTGTTTTCTGATCCCTAACCAAATAACTATATGAAATGTTCGCTATTTGTATCGCAATATTAGGTATTTTATGATATATTTCTTATGTTATTGAGATCAAAATCAAGCGCCATTTAATCAAATGTTGAACGAGTATTTTTTTTTTGGTGTAGATGTTCAACGAGTATTAAAAAATAAGGTTTCCAAAATTTTAATCACTGTATTTTTTTTGTTCTAGTATAAGTTACTGTATTTAAGTAATGAAAATAATAAGAGAGATAAAGTGTCAATTAAAAAGATTAGATTAAAAATAAGTGTTGTTAATTATAAAGATTAGATTAAAAATAAGTGTTGTTAATTATAAAGATTAGATAAAGTGTCAATTAAAAAGATTAGATTAAAAATAAGT
Organism: Silene latifolia; assembly: GCF_048544455.1. NCBI lineage: Eukaryota > Viridiplantae > Streptophyta > Magnoliopsida > Caryophyllales > Caryophyllaceae > Silene > Silene latifolia. Next base: position 175,609,569 of record NC_133538.1, read on the forward strand.
GTTGTTAATTATAAAGATTAGATTAAAAATAAGTGTTGTTAATTATAAAGATTAGATTAAAATAAGTGTTGTTAATTATGGAGATTAGATTAAAATAAGTGTTAATTAATCTTGGGGTTATTCCCAATACTACTCCCGCCAAAACCCAAATAATCCCTCCCATTTTTCCCTCCAACTTTTCCTTCAAACAAAAAAAGAATCTTTGACTCACCTTTACACGTGGCGAGCGCTGATTGGCCCGTGTACCAAGGCCTTGTACAAAAAAAGAATCTTTGCTCTCAGTTTTCTGATCCCTAACCAAATAACTATATGAAATGTTTGCTATTTGTATCGCAATATCAGGTATTTTATGATATATTTCTTCTCAGTAATTAGTTATTCTCTTTAATTTTTTCTATTAGGTGCATGTTAAAGGATTTCATATATGCTTTTTGATAATGAATTGAATGAACTTGGGCAATATTGATGAAATTATTATGATGAGCGATAATTCAATAATGAAAAGACGATTTTCCGGATTATTAATTGTTTACGATTTTCCGGATTATCCATTCTACTAAGATATAAGGTTTTCTTAACAAGGCATTTCATGCAATTGAATTGAGAGGTTTGATCTTACAGTAAAGAGAACAAAGTATTGGGCTAAAAACTTCCATGGCAAAGTAGGTGAGACCCTTAACATATTGTCTGCTCTAATACAAGTCATGTAAATTTCTTTTGAATTCTCACTTTTGACTTTTGTTCAATACAAGAAGTAGTACTCCGTATTTATCTTCTCTATATTGTAAATCATAAATCATGTCAGTAGTACATTGAGTAGTTAAGTGACCTATATTGGTAAGCAACTAAAATAATTACTGTGAATCTATTTTTAGTTAACTATTGTTTCATTATATTATATGTTTTATTGATGAAATGTTTATATAATTATACTACTTTTATTTGAACAATTGATACTGTATCGGAATTTTTTAAGTTTTCATCCCATTTGTACTCTAATAGCTTTCTAATGCGTCTTATTTATATTCGATTGCTTTCATTTTGAAAGAATTTGGTTATAGAATAAACTCCGTAAAGAATAATGGGATTTTGCCTATTAGTCTATTACAGTGGAATTTACCATGTTGGCTCTTAATATATGGGGAAATCTAAGAAATACATTGTTCACTAACCGGTTTATTGATGTTATTATGATGGAAATTATGTCAATCTCTTTGCATCATTCATACTCCGTAATAAACTCCTAAAAGTTTATCAACTTAGGTAGACTTGTGTACTTTGTATACTTGCCCTATGCTCTACGGTCTCATATTTTGTACACGGTTTATATACTACTTTATCTCATTAATTTTGCTTTAGTCTCATAGTAATTATTGCTACTAATAGTTGGTTCCACTAATTCACTAAATATAGTATGTTTGATCACAAATTTTAATTTAAGATGGGTATATCCGTCTAAGTTTAAGACGGGTGAAATAGTATGAATAAAACAAAAGAAATTACATAGAGAAAAGAAATAAATTTGTCTTATATGTACAAGTGGAATAATATTTGACCTGTAATTCCCGATAAATCAATTTTTTGTTTATGGAATTAGTAGCTTCTTTATTGAAGAATAAGATTTACCTATTATTTGGATTGAGTATTTGGAGGAGAATGAGGAGGGGATAGCGGTAACGATTTTTCTTACTACAACTATGCTAAATTCTGCAGATTTTAAGAGTTATTTACTCATTTTCTTTTTTGGTGCATATATTTTGGAGTCGTTTAGTTTACCATAGGAAGATAGAATTCACGGGAAGATTAAATTAATGTGAAGTTGAAAATCATGTGAATTGTAGAAATCTTGTTTGGTTGGATGTGAGAACTTGTAGGTAAGTGACTTCCTATATTATGTAGGAATTGGAGTTCCATAGAAAGTTCTATTTCCCATGAATTGGGCAACCAAACAAACCTTCATTTAGCTACGAAAAGGCTACATGTACACGAGGTGTACAAGGGCCTTGGTACACAGGCCAGTGAGAGCACGCCAAGTGGAGTTTGGTAGAGACCATATGAAATCTTTTTCAAATGAGTTTTTAGAGGGATAAATTTGAAAATTTTGAATTTCAAATTCAAAAAGAGACAACCTATTAATTGCTACACTTTCCAAAGATCATTAGCAATATTAATCTAATTTTTTTATACTAATCTCTATACTAATTATTTTTTGTTTCTTATATTTATTTTATGTTCTTATTTATTTTAACCTCATTTCTCTAACTAAAAAAAATCGTTTCTCTCACTTAAAAAAATCAGTATATTTTTTTCCCCAAATCTAATAATCCATAAAAAAAATCAGTATATTTTTTTCTCAAATCTAATAATTCCTTAAAAAAATAAGTATGTTTTGTTTCCAAATCTAATAATCATATTTAATTATTAAAATCTCATACTATATTTCAATTGTATCGACACCACCATCATCTTTCAAATATGAGTTTTAATCAATCTTGTTCTTGCGATTCACATTGTTATCATAACTTGGTTCCAATCCGTCAACTCGTGAAGAAAAATGGACCTAACAAAGGAAGGTTTTTTTATCGTTGTCCCTTATGGAAGGTATATTTATGTTTATAGCTCAAAATAATATAATTAGTATAATATCTATGTTTATTGCTCTAATTAATTTTTAATGCATCTTTAGACTGAAGATTGTGGTTACTTCGTATGGGATGAATGCGTGGAGGTTGATCGGAACATGAACATGTTGATTGATCTAAACAACTCTTTGGAGGATAGGTTACGGCAATTGACATCGGAAAATATTAAATTGAAATCTCAGAAGTTACGTGCTACTAAATCGTAAAAACTTAGCTCGCTTTGTTATTGTATTATTCATGGGTTGTATTTGTATTATTATTATCAATTTGTATTGTGATAATACTACATAAATAAGAGAAGAAGCTTTAATTTGTTATTGATTGTTGATCTAAATTTGTATTTTGACGATAGTTGTCCATTATTCGTTGTCGATCAAAAATAATTTCGGTCTCGGTTTGTTATGCTTGATTATTAAGGTTTTAAAAACTTAAAATGAATCAATTGCAAAAAGAAAAACATTTAATTTGTAATGTGTTAACTTTGCAAATTGCAAATTGCAAATTGCAAATGACATCTACTTACTGACGGCCCAAGTAAATGAATGGATGAAAATGGCCCAATTGAGGAAGTAAATGGGTCGACGAGAAAGAATGGATGAAAATGGCCCAATTGAGGAAGTAAATGGGTCGACGAAAAGTAATCGATGAAAATGGCCCAATTGAGGAAGTAATAATGGGTCTAGTTACCGAAGGCCCAAGTAAGTTAGTTGATAAATAGAATGAGCCCAAATTGTTATATAAGACCTATATTTTGATTGGGTTTTTCCCCTATTGGGGCCACATTCCTAATGGTCTGGTTTTAACATAGAAACATGGAAAATGAATATTAATGGCCCAAGTGAATAATGGTCGGTCATCCTACCAAGTTAAATTGCATAATTATTTGTAGCGAAGATAAGATCTCGTTGTGGCGTTTGTTACTCGCTTGGCCGTGTTCTCCTCATGTGCCGGATTTATTTTGGATTAAAATTAGTCATCACACATTGGTAAAATTACGGGTATTTTTTTAACGAAGGACGTAAGATAGTAATTAAAAAAAATAACAGGAATTTGAAAAGGAAAATGGGTAGTTGATAATCATAGATCTATTGGAAAATATAAACCAACCTTTTAATCCTTACAAAATACGTACTATATAAACCATATTTAACCTAACTAAAAACCAAGAAGTTCAAGTTGATGAAGCTCCAACTCAATTTTCTGGATTTCAATCACCCCTTGTTCACGATTAGCTTTCACTTCATGTATAAGAGCTTCTATATTTTCCCGCACGTCGTTCATCCCTCTACTTATTGCCCATTTGCCTTATCACCTCCGCTCGGTCTATTAGATCGGCCAACTGAGTGTCAATCTCTCGCAACCGAGCGAGTTTGATTCTGCGATTGATAGTGTATTGTACTAATATAGGAATGAACTGTCTAACCATCTGAAATTCATACTAGTTAATTAAATTAAAAATAAAACGTTATGTAAAAGGAAAATTGGATGACAACTACCATTCATATCCCATCGCCAATATGGACATAAACCGTTTACATTCAATCAAAAAATAGTTATGATTGACGAGTTATTAAATTCATTGTCACATACATGCAAAAATCGTTTACGGTTTTAAACTTATACAAACAATTTCATTTAAAAGAAAGAATGGTTAAATATCTTGATGAAATGAGCAGTAAAAAAGAAAGAATGGTTAAAATACCTTGATGAATGATCAAACAATTAGTAACAAGAGTTGTGAACAAGTTTGGAGTCCTCCTTACAAGTATATATGAGATCTAGGGTTTGTGTTGTAAAGGGAGTTTTATTTTTGTAGATGAATGTAAAATACTGCCATATTCCTTTTATAATGGGGAGAAAGACAATTTTTTAATTTTTGTAATTAGTGATGTTTAAAACCGTCTATATTTAATTAAAAAAATTAAAGCGTTATGTAAAAAGAAACAAATATAACAACCTTTCATATCACATAAACCGTTTATATTCAATTAAAATATAATTATGATTGAGGACTTATTAAATTGATTGTCGCATACATGCAAAAATTGTAAACTATATAAACGATTTAATTTAAAGGAATGAATGGTTAAATACCTTGATGAATGAATTAGTAACACAAGAGTTGTGAACAAGTTTGGAGTCCTCCTTACAAGTATATATATGAGATCTAAAGGTAGTTTTATTTTTGTAGATGAATGTAAAATAGTGCCATTTTCCTTTTATAATGGGGAGAAAGGCAATTTTTTTTTATTTTTCTTATTAGTGATGATGTGTTTAAATCCTGTCAATTGGAAGTCAAATCAACATGCATGCATGCTAGATTTCTGCCGTTTCGTTGCTTGCTTACACGACACACATAATCAAATCAAATCAATTGTAATTCTTTTTGTGTTGTGTTTAGTCAAATCAAAATAATCAAATCAATCCACATTTTTAACTATTAATAGATATTCATATGTTATATCGAAACCAAAGAAAATCAATGATAATAAAACTGATTCAAATGGAAAATATTAAAAACCCACATTTAAAATTTACATACTTAATATAAGTGACATCATGCATGCCCACTAAATTAAATAGAACTTAAACGAGAAATAGAGGCTCTTAGGGAGGCATTCTCTTCCATGATTTTGATCTTCACCTCCTTTGCTAGTTTGAGGTCTCGTAGCGTATGCAATATCTCGCCCGCATCTTCTCCAACTCCGGCATAAAGCCACGATCTTTGGCCACCTTGAGTGGGATCTAAACATTAACAAGGAATAGGTTGTTCTTCCTTTCGATTTCCTCTAAGCGATTTATGAAACATTTGTTGTACTCGATTGTAATCAATGTTTTGGTAATGTTCCGATCCATTATTTTGAAGGAAGTTTTCAGTTTAGGTTTTAAAGGTTTAGGGTTTGAAATATTGATAGACAAATCAAATTAGATAATGGCTTGGGTAGTAGATGTGGTTAGGATTTACTGAATATATGTATCATATATATAAATAAAGAGTGTGTCGTGTCTTTTCATATGCCACACGGGAGGATTTTTAATTATAAATTAAAATTAACAAGTGGAAGTTGAATTAAAATTAATATGTTTATAGGAAATGACAACTTGTCCTTTAATCTTCCGGTACAATGAATTGTATTTTAATAAATCTTACGTAATTAATATAATTCCGAGTATTTAAAACCGATATTTATTTATCAACTCTTGTTCAAGTACGAAATTAAAATGACGTCACATAGTTAACATTCAAAATCGAACAAAATATAAAAGGGGTAGAAGAGAAAACCCAACCATGATAGTACTAAAATGAAGTAATATTAAGATAAACTTAAATAAGAAAAGTACAACATAATAATATTATAAAAATAAAACATGCATAGATATTAACTGGAAATTAAATACATGAATATATAATTAAGGACTTCTTTTAATCCTTACTAATTTAAGGATTTTAAAGCCTTTAGATCATCCTCAAGTTCTTTCCTAAGGTCGATGCATTTTCCATAAGAAACAAACAAGGATTGTATGAGATCATCCGCTTCCTTTTCAATCTCCTTAACGCCCTGTACATAACAATAGTTCCGAGTTTCAATCGCACCAACAATCATCTTCATCGCTCTCAACTCTTGTTCAAGTACCGTTTGAATGTTTTTTTCCAAATTGGCGATCAAACCCATTGACATACCACTTAGGTTTGCCATTTGAAATCTTTTGTAGTTTTAGTGAGAAGAAAGAGATAACTATTGTTATTTTAAATTGTTTTCTTTTAGAATGATGTTAACCACCAAATATTTATAATTGAATTTATGACCTTTGGAGAGCCGTGCGTTGAATAGTTAAAAAAAATTGCCACTTGCGTTTTTATTTTTATTTTTGACAAATTGGTTCATAAATTATGATCGTTGGATGATTGCCAATTTCATTTACCTTGCAAACAATGGCCACTTGCATAGAAATCAAATGAATGATACACCTAATGTAAGAGGTAGAAGTAGAGAAAACCCAACAATGTTAACTAATTTAGAAATAATACCAGGATAAACTTAAAAAAAAGTACAACGTAATTATATAACTAAATATCAAACAGGAATAAAATAAGGTCTCCTAATCCTTATTAATAATGAACTTTAGAGCGTCAATATCCTCTTCAAACCCTTTTCTAAGATTGTTAAATTTTTCATACGTACCCAACACGTATTTGATGAAATCATCCGCGTCCTTTTCTGTTTCCTTAAGGCCCCTTAAATAAAAAAATTACGAGTTTCAATCGCCCCGGCAACCACCTTCATTGCTTTGAACTCGAGTTCACGAAGATTGGAAACTTGTTCTTCTAAAAATAGCAACGATTCAATTAACAATTCATTAAGGTTTCTCATTCTAAAAATTTTAGTTGATTTATTTAGAGAGAAGATAAAAGGTGAAATAGTTTAGAAAGAGAGGAATAGTTATGTTTTAGAATGGCTACTTTGTGTTAGCTCCCCACTATTTATAATTAAGTTGGTGACTGTTCTACTACCATGACATCAAAGAAATTAATTAAATTAAATTAAATTAAATTTAAAATTATTTTTTAATTACCGTTGCTTCACCATTGCTCTATTAAATATAAAAAAATAAGTTGGTGACTGTTGGCGTAACATTGCTGTATTTTGATTGAAATTATATAAATAATTGAAATTGGCATAATTTTTAAATACTTTAATTTAGCACATTTGAAGGTAAATTAAAGAGTGCAAGGATTTGAAACGTAAAATCGAACTGGTAGATAAGACTTAATACTGAATTGAAAATAGGAACATAACAAATTCGACCATCTAAAATCGAAACGAGACTATGAATCTACTTGAAATTAAAAGGATCCATGAAAGTTATTTAGTAAACTCTTTGATCCACCCTTGATAAAATTCTTGCAACCCTATCCTCTATTATGGCAAGCCTTTGGTCAAGATGAAACAAATCTTTTGTTACTGGGTCTCTTATCCCCTGGCATAGACAATATTCCTTGACTAAATTAGTCCCTCTTCTTATAGTAAGGATACCAAACTTCACCTCTCGGCGTAAGGACAGACGGTAATCTCTTATAAATGATGGTTCATGGTCTCCAAGAAGAAACCATTTAGCCCAAGCTTTGCATACCTCTGCTACATTCTTCTTATCAGCTGTGACCAACCTATTGAATATATGAGTACTCATAATATCCACATTGCCGAGGTCTTCGGTAATAGGTGAACCCGTTCCCCGGTTTCTTTCAACACTATATTCAACATCGAAATCCATTTGCATGGAGTGCTTTTTGTTGGCGATATATTCTTCTTTGAACAATTGTTTGTCCTCTTCCAATCTATTGATTGAATGAAATCAACAGTCAACAATTCTCATATTTGAATATTGTTTTATGTTAAATTATGTTTAATTTAACTTGAGATAGTCTTTTAGGTTGGAAGCATAAGGTATTTATTTAAGATGCGTGACCGTAATGGGTCTGTGGCCTTAAATACACAACTGTTTATTTGAAGAATGTAGCAGATAATGAAAGGTTACATGAAACTAAATTATTTGAAAGATACCAAATATAATATTATGATATCTATTTTAAGTGAACATTACTAGACAATGTTCGTTTATACAACTTAATTGATCAACTATTTTTTGTACGAAGTAGTAGGTCTAACTTATGGCGCTTTGTTTCTAGGTTTGGTTTATTTTAGGGTTGGTTGTTTTAGGGTTTCTAGTGTTTTAGGGTTGGTTGGGGTTGTATTTAGTGTTTGTTAAGTATAATTATTTCTACGTCACGTTTATTTTAGGGTTGGTTTTGGTGGTTTTAGGATTGGGTTTATTTTAGGGTATGGTTTTAAAAAGGGTTTGTAGGGTTTTTTACTAGGGTAGGTTTATTTTAGGGTTTGTTTTTAAAAAAGGTTTACTCATTTCGTCTCGATCTTAGGTTTATGTACCTATTTCTCTGTCAATTGATATGTAAATTACCTTTTTGGATGTATTACTCAAATGTTATTTACTAAAAATAAATTTTGATAACTATTGAGTCATAGTCCATATTTGTCTGTCAATTGATATCTAAATTTCCTTTTTGGGTGTATTACTCAAATATTACTAAAATTATCATAATATAACTATTGAGTGATACTATAAATTTGTCTCATTAGTTGATATCTATTTCGTTTTTGGGTTCATTATTTGAAATGTTATTACTAAAACTAGATTTAGATAACATTTGAGGCATACTCCATCTGTCTCGGTCTCGGTCAATTGTTATCTATTTCCTTTTTTCTTGTATTACTAAAAATAGATTTAGATAACATTTGAGTCATACTCCATCTGTCTCGGTCAATTGTTATCTATTTCCTTTTTTCTTGTAATACTCAAAATAGATTTAGATAATAGTTGATTGATACTCCATCCGTCTCGGTCAATTGTTATCTATTTCCTTTTTTCTTCTATTACTTAAAATAGATTTAGATAACATTTGAGTCATACTCCATCTGTCTCGGTCAATTGTTATCTATTTCCTTTTTTCTTGTATTACTCAAAATAGATTTAGATAAAATTTGAGTAATACTCCATCCGTCTCGGTCAATTGTTATCTATTTCCTTTTTCGGTGTACTACTCAAAATAGATAAATATCCACATTTCAGTCATACGCCATCCGTCTCGGTCAGTTGTTATCTTTTTCCTTTTTGGGTGTATTACTCAAAATAGATTTAGATAACAATTGAGTCATAGTCCATCCGTCTAGGCCAATTGTTAGCTATTTCATTTTTCTGGTGGTTGTTATGTCAAATTTTCTTTATTAGGATTAAACTTATGTTTTGTTGAAGTCATTTAAAATTGAGAAGGATTTATGTTAATTTGTTTACAAACTAGATTTTGTGCCTGTGCGTTGCACGGGTTACAAAATTGTTTCTCCTCTAATTGCTTTGGACTTTTTATTCGTGTTCAATAATAGAAGTTACATAGAAAACACGTTAAAAGATACGGAAGAGCTATCTTTCAATGAGTAGTCACTTGTTCCTTGATCGTCTTAAATTGTGAATTTCAATTAAAAAAATATCAAAATATTATTAAGTTATTGATCGCATTTTTTGTGACGTTAATTTGGTTTATTTCAACTTCAACAAAAAAAAAAAAAAAAAATCCTCAAATCACATAATATTCTCCTATGTTTAGGGTTTCTTGTTCTTCCCAACAATGGCAGTTCGATATACCGCAAACTTCTCCGCAGCCGTAGCACACAGACACAAGTGCCTCACCAATTCTTACCGTTTTCATGGACTCCTCTTTTAATCATACTTGGTTTTGAATTACGGTTGAAAAGACTATCATTATCGGTTGCTTAAAATCGTGGTCATTCTTAAGGTAACATATATGTCTCTTGTAAGGCTCTTGGGACGTTCCTTTGATGTTAATTTTTCTTAATTTGTGAGATTTCTTTTCAATAGTGAGGTTTAACTTGTGCAATAGCATTTGGTATGTGTCAAATAGCCTTATTCGAGACGGTCTCGTAATAATATATTATTATTGTGGTACATCGATCTCACATGATCGGTAAATTCATTGTTTCTTGTGTATTACATCGAATTACCTAATTTAATTTAGTATGAGACGGTTTCTCAGTAAACTTGCTCGGTAAATAATTGAGTAAATTAATAATAACACCCTTTTATATACCTTTTTTCTAAAAAAAACTCCCTTTTGAAAACTTTTTAATAAATTACTTCCCTAAAATGTTCTCTGATCAAAAATTGCACCCATTTTGACTCTCAGGCGTCAATTTCCGTCGGAATTCAAATTTTCTGATTTAAAACCTAATTTTATGACGATTTTGCCCTTCTTTATGTTTTTATATACTCAAGTCTTCTCTCTCCCTTATACTCCTCAATTCATTCTGTCATTCATCCACTTTAACTCTCACTTCAAAACTTTCCCCTCTTCTTATATTTAATCAATATTTGGTCACAAATAATCAGTAATTAATTTGTTAATGATGAAGGTAATCACATACCGGTTTAGATCCTTTGAGTTTGTGGCCAAATGATGAAGGAAATCTTCAGCTTGTTACCGTCATTCGCCTCTAACCCATACACATTAACCCATACACATTACCGTCATTCGCCTCTAACCCATACCGATTTCTGGGCTTGTTCGTGCTCTCTTCACGACCACACTATGGCTACCTTATGTGCCCTACACGTCAAGATGGTGACCTGCTAGAGTGACATAGATACTTATTATTATTATTATTATTATGAGACCGTCTCATTCAATTATTTAGAGAAAATTAATAATAACACCCTTTTATATACCACTTTTCTAAAAAAACTCCCTTTTGAAAACTTTTTAATAAATTACTACCCTAAAATGTTCTCAAATTACACCCATATAGACTTTCCGGTGAAAAGTCATTTATTATGACGATTTTGCCCCTGGTTTTTGAATGTGTGTGATTTTCACACCTGGGTTTCTCTTAATTTTTTTTTTTGTCTAAACCTATATACAAAACTTAAATTTATTTCTTTTTTGTTTCATGAATTTACATATAGAAATGATGATTGATTGGTTGTGTTATTTTATGAAGGAGATATAGTGTGTACTGTGCAACAACAACTAACTGCTATTAATCATTATTATTCCACATTTTCACACATTCCACTCCAACCCCTGTGATTCTTCATCTCCTCATCTCCATCACGTCTCAAATAATCCGGATTAGCCCACGAAATGAAATCTTTCCCGTAAATCTTCAGCTTGTTACCGTCATTCGCCTCTAACCCATACACATTCTCGAAAAGACATTTCTGATACTCCGTCACAAATTGATCATAAACATTATTTTCCTCGGAAAACTTCAACGCCCACACACAGCCGTTGGCAACAAACACAACACGCCGCTGTTCCGGAAACATCTTCAGCTGCAAATCCGATGAAACAGTACTCTTAACCATGGACCCCACCCGGAGCTCCCAAGACCCACTTGTCTTAACAATTAACAAATTGAATAAAAAAGATAACCAAACTCTAATCTCTATACTAAGGAACATTTAACAAAGCAATTATGCAAATAAAAGGTAGTCTACGATTAGTTAGAGGGTTATTGGCCAGGAGATGCACTAAGAAAGCATATGGAGTATATATATAGTTAGTAGTCGTCTGTTTTCGTCTTTATAATCCAATGCGTCTTCCCGTTAACAATGTGCCTTGCGTATATCATCAAGGAAAATACCATCTTTTAGCTCAAATAGGTATACACAGAAGCGTATGAGAAGCGTAAACGATAAATATGATCAATATATATAGTAATGAGATTGAGGTGCGTGTGCATTATGGGCAAAACATACATATATTTTAATCAATTAATGTAGTTTGCTTATGGAAGGATTCAATAATGATCCATCATCTAGGAGACTCTTGAGAAAAACTAAATCATAATCAAATATAATTACCCTACTTGCACACACCTTAATCTCTATCTTATCATAAAAGTGGTTAATTTTTACTTCAATATTTATCTTCTTTATTTATTTAATCTATATTTATTATTTATTATTATTATTCTGTTGTCATTTGTTATTATCTTTTATTTCAGTTTTATTTTTATTTTATTTTAGTGTTTTGAAAAAGTTGGACTCTCTAGAATTGCCTGAAAAAAGCCTCTTTTATATATATATATACTAGATTTAATGCCCGTGCGATGCACGGGCCTATTTGTAATATTCTATCATGTACTCCGTATAATGTTGTAACATAAAAGTGTTAAAAAAAATGTATAATGCAAGAAGGGAGGAGGTAGATGTCTAAAAGTGATCTACAAAAAATGCATAAAATATTGTTTATTTATTACGGAGTATGTTATTACCTGAGACCTCATTTGTTTTGAGTTTATGTAGATTTTTTTGAGCTTTTTAAAGTGTATAAATTTTATTTTAATTTTTTACTGTCAAAACTTAATATTTTTGAGTTATATATTGTAATTTTTTGAGCTTAATGTTTAAGTTAATGAACTCATAAATTTTATAGTAAAAGCTCATAATTTTTTAAACAAAACTCGAAAACTTTATTATAATTCTCAGAAACTACACAATTGGTGGTAGTATATCAAATGTATAGTCCACTTACTGTGGGTGTAATTTACGTGTATAGTTGTATGTGTGCGCTAAAAAAACGTCTATAAGTATAGGTCAATCTCTAGTCACTTATTTTGTTTAATTCACATAAATTGCAAGTTGATATGAATTTAATTTTAATAAGAATTCTATGTTCTCTTAGTAAACCACACAACTCCGTCTCGGTAATTTGTTTACCTTTTTGGACACAAATATCGAGAAAAGGAATAAAAAAATACACATATACTCCTATTTGGTTTATGCGGCAGATGGGGAGAGTGGAACCTTTGATTTTAGCTTTGGCAGATTGGCTGGGGAGACCTCAAGCCTTTACTAATTTTTATGACAGAAGATTTTTGTGAGGTAGCTTGTACATGGCTGTATTTTCAAGGGTAGTTTGGTAAAGTAATATTTTGAAGGAGTAAAAGCTTCATAAAATAGAAGGTAAACAATTCATTGAGATATCAAAATATTGGGATAGATGAAGTAACTACTTTTTAATTACCCTGGACTCCTACAAACCATAAACCTTTATTGTTTAGCTTTTATGATACGAAGAAATCTATTTGTAATTAGTCACATGATTAATTACGTAGTAGTCTTTGAAGAATAACTCTCACCAAATTTGAGTTTTATTTCAAATATTTTGTGGTATATGTTTTAGCTTTTAATATTATTGTCGGTTTCGATCGAAACGTGTAAAGGTCAACTAATCATGCATGATATACTCGTATATAGTATCACAAATACGTAGTACAATCTAGCTCTGTGGACTTTGTAGCCTTGTTCCCCTTCAAACTCACTCTTTCATATTATCCAAAAAAAGCATTTCGGAATTTCTTAACCAACCAGCTTGGTTTTAAGATGGAGCAAAATAGCCCCTATTTTCTGAACGACCCTTGAAGATTTTCATAAAAAAAAAGAAAACAAATTTTTCGTGAATCCTCATGTAAATACCAGTTAGTTAATTACATTTTGACAAAAAAAATCCAACGTATTAATGAATATGTATATATATACGTATATGTTAATAATAAATTCGTGACTATCACAAGACACTCAATTGCAGGCATGTATTATAGCTTGTTCACAACACCTAGCGTGTCTGTTGCACCTGATAAAACATGCGTTAGTAATAAATTTGTATTATTGTAATAAACTTGTGTGCAAACACGAATAGGCACACCTTTCGAAGATAACGACCTGACTGAGCTTTGACTGACAATACGAATTTAAGGCAACAAAAACTTTATAGCTATAAATTATATGGACAGACAACGAAGATGAATGTAGTAATAATAACTCATAATATTAGAAAGTATACCATCAAATTTGAATCATAAGTCTTTTGTCTTACCTTATTCATGTTAAGGTATCAAAGTCTCTAAATTATATTCTCATTCCTCTTCAGCCTTTATTATCGTCAAATATGTATATAATCTTCAATATATTCGTCCTAGAACAATTTATCAGCAACTTGCATCATATATATATATACAAATAATGCTGGTAAATAAAGAGCAATTATAGTTATTACTCATTTGAAAAAAATATTATTTCACATAGAATTAAAACGAACAAAACACTAACACAATCAATTAAAAAGTGACTGTCAATGAGAGAATAGTTATAATATCTAAGATGAAAAGGCGAAATATATAAAACGTATGTAGCGTTGTAAAGAAGGATGGAACATTGTATACATGAATAATTAAAACAAAGAAAAGCACAACACATTCAAAAGGAAATATATGAATGAGCGAATACTGATCGATATTCGAGATGAAGAGCTGAAATATATATACTACGTATAGGGTTGCTGTTGTATTAGAATTGGTGATCTTCACGTAAATGGTAAACCTATGGCTTATCTTTGTTGTGTTTTGAGCTTAATAGAACTCTATTGCTCTTATTTGCTAACAATTATCAATTATAATGTCCTAACCAGATTCTTATAACTATATAATACTATATTATATATTATATTATTATATTATATATATGCTAGAGTTGTTTTATGTAACAAAGTGGACTTTAAACTCTATTACGGTTGGGTAGATTTTTTTTTTTTTTAAATTATAATTATCCTCGGTGTTTCGGAAAAGGTGGACTCTCTATAATCGCTCGAAAAAAGCTTCCTTTATTAATATAGATAGATATTGATTAATTGTTAATTCTTTTACTACTCATGGCATGTTTTATTTTGTTACAAAATAAATTACTGATGAACAAAATTAGGTATACTAAAATATTAAACCTACTACCAAAAACGTACGCCTAAAACTAGGTTAATAAACACATTACCTCGTAAATAGATGACATAATAAAGATTACATAGGGAACTTAAGAAACACAATTTACTTGCAGCTTAAAAAAGAACATTATCATCATGAAATAACATTGGAATATTAAAGAAATGTCAGAACTCAATGGCCTTTTAGATTAAAATATAAATTTATGAAAATCGAATTTAAGGAAGGTTATTTATATGTATATATTGTATATCTTATACTCCAAAAAAAAAAGATAGTGGTTAATTTTCTTTAAATTGTATCAAATATTTTAGATTTAATGTTATATGTTACTTTTAATTTACTATATTGGCCTTTAGTTTTTTGGAGGGAAAGTTTACTACATTAAGTGTAATTTTGGAGGGAAATTTTACTACATTAGGGTAATTATGGAGGGAAAGCTTACACTATAAAATAATCACCTCCCTCCATTTTTTATACACACAATTTAACACTCAAGTAAAAGAAAAATCCTTTTATTACTCTATACAAAACAATGTCGATGGAAAGAAAGGCCCACATGGCTGATCTTATTTCTTTAAGGATGTTCATGAGGGAAATGCTCAAGGAATCTGGAAAAATTGCGGATCAACGCAATTTCTAGAATCCCTAGAACTCCAAATCGCTTACTAGATAACATGTACGAGGAGGAGTTTAACCTAATGTTCGAGTCAAAGCCGAGAAGAGATCACCATGTACGAGGGAAATAAACGGGGTCGTTGATGTTGCAAGGCCAAGTGATGAAGATGTCATTCTCTACCCTGGTCAAGAATGATATTGTTGAGACACCAATCGCTAGAAGGAGCAACCGTGTAAGGTTAGCAACCCCAACAGTTAACACGCCGTCACCAAGGCCAAATGTTCTTACGAGAGGAATGAAAAGGAAATATGGATCTGAAAATATAATTGTTAGAAGACTACACTTCTAACAAGCTTTAATCTAAGGATTAATATTAATTTAGTTATGGGGGGGGGGGGGGAAGGGTTAGCAGTATCTTTCGCAATTGCTGTACTTCTATTTTGCATGCATAACTTTCATTAATGGAGTTTATTTTCATATCAAGTGGATTAATTGTCTAAATCGTTATATTTACGTTTTAAATTAAGTTAATTTCACAAACCAATATATTTGTAGAAGTTTACGTCTTAGAGGTATAATCAACAAAATTTAAGCATCGGTAGGGTTTATTATAAATTCATTTCAAATACATTTTTATTGTAGAAGTTTACGTTTTACATGTATCTACATTTAAAAACCATTAGATATTAGAATTCACTAGTTCCTACTATTTTGCATTAAACATATGATTCAATTCCATCAAATATTAACAACGTTAGAAACTCAATATTACATAAACAGCATTATTACGGACTTAATAGATTACTTCATGGACAATATAATTTTCCATCATATACGCCGTAGAAGACTTATAATAACTAAATTGAAGACTTATAATAACTAAATTATGAAATCCCAAAATATTACAGACTTAATAGATAACTTCATGGACAATATAATTTTCCATCATATACGCCGTAGAAGTCCAATTCTTCTCTAGTCTTTTCCTCCATCTCCTCCATTAGCCACGCGGACCGAAACCACCATTGATGCCATGCTCTGGTTGTTTTTCTCACGACAATTGCATTCCATCCGCACCGGGGTAATATATACCCCACCATCAAATCCTCAGAAGAACCAACTTGGTAAGCAGATGACCTCTTATCCGTACCGTCGAGACTAATTTGTTGTGGGGGATTTCTAATGAAATCCAAATAATCTTTCTCAAGCCGTTGACGTTGTTCCACTTTTCTCTTTTTCACTTCTAAATACCATGGTTCTTGTTTTATGGCCTTTTCTCTCCTTTTATCTTCTTCAAACTTCTCACGGAGGCATCGTTTATCCGCCATGTTTTAAGTTAACTTGTGGGATTTTTTTTTTAAAATTAAAAATCAATTTAATATGATTAATGAGTAAAATGGGAAATGTGGACCATTGGTGGAAATGGTAAACCAATGAGCCTATTAATAGGGACGGCGCGTGTAAGAACTTTTCAGAAATTATCTTTTTATTGACCAATGACGGTTGACGTGTACGGGGAAGTGGGATTAATATGAACCGTTTAAAAGTAAATACTTTATAATTTTTAATTATAATAAATGAATACTTTATTATAAGAAAAGACGTTTTGGGACTAAAATATCACATTTGATATGGATAATTGTGCAAGACAGTATTTATGAAGATGTCATTAATTACTCAATTTTTTTAATTATAATTAATTACAACTTTGTTAATAGAGAAACCTTTACGCGACTAAAAATAAAGTTTCAGATGGTTAATTGTTAGACAGAGTTTCTATGAAGATGTCTGTTCATTACTCGATGTCTTTTTCAATTGGTCAATTGATATTTTTTAGTTATTTATTTTTTTGATTAAAAAAAATATCATGAAATTTTAAAATTAACATCGAAACGATATTGAAATATTTGAAGCTTGATGACTTGTTTTGATTATTTCTTCAATTTTAAAAAAAATAAAAAAATTGTACTTCTGAACTTAAGTCAAATTTATATAATTCGATAATGAAACAGAAAATAGAACGATATTCATATTGCATAAACGATAATGTGAACAATACATCATGAATTGAAATTCAAACATCGAAACGATAATGGAACACAAATTAAAACGATATTTGAAATTGCATAAACGATAATGTCAACAATACATAATGATTTTCAAATACAAAAGAAGACAATAAAACCATCATATTGCTTGAGATAAGGGACTTCTACATCAACCCGGAAAATCAAAAACAAATTAACAACAACAGATAAGAAAGAGATATTAGATAGGTTCCCATAATATGCATGTCCTCCAACTTAATTAAATTATTAATCAAAATAACTTAGTAATTGTACTCTCGATGAAGATGGAAGCTTCTTTTCTTTGTTTTCTCCGTTCATATAATGACAGAGGCAGTATCTCTTAACATCTAAATCACCTCGACTAACGACTTGCGTTCCTAGCCGGAGTTTATATGTCAAACTTTGATCATAAACTCTGTCAAGCCTAGGACCATTTGTTCCAATGAGGAACCATTTTGCCCAGGATTTGCAAACCTCGGCCATATTCTTCTTATCTCCCAATGCTAACTTATTAAAGATTCCATCTCTCACAATCTCTTCCAGATTGAGAATTATGTTACGACTTTGATTTCTCCTTACACCATCTTCTTCAAGTGTGTGGGTACGTTTAAAGAGCCATTCCATTGCATTTTTTTGGTCCTCTACGTGATTTTCCTTAAAGGACTTCCTATCTTCATCCATTATGTCTATCTGGATTCTTTGGACATTCGTCCATTCGACATTGAACATCATCTTCGGAAGGTAGCTGATAATATATTTAATTTGGATTTAAATATTGGGGTAGATATGAGGAGTTGATAATAAAGTATGTGTTATGTAACTATTTAATAGGGAAAGGAACTAGGTTACATTATATAGAACTATTAAATAGTTCTGACGATAAATAGGTCATTTACTACGGTTTCTAGGGTTTCTATGGTTTAATGGTTAATATAAATAATTTTAATTATATTAAAATAAATTATACTAAATAATGATTTATAAATAAGCTCAATCTAAGTTGAGAATTGTAACATCACATGTAGATGATTAATACAATGTAGATGATTAATACAATGTTGCCACCCTTGAGCCGGTTTATTCGTTTAGTATGATTCCCGTGTAGGTAATCCCTACGCAGGTTGGTACAGGAGGTTGTCCAAAGTAGTGTATATGTCACCCCCATAATCCATAATGCTTCATATTTGAGGATTGTAACATCACATGTAGGATGATTAACACAATACAGGTTGGTACCGGACGTTGTCCAAAGTAGTGTATATGTCACCCCCATAATCCATAATGCTTCATATTTGAGGATTGTAACATCACATGTAGGATGACTAACACAATACAGGTTGGTACCGGACGTTATCGAAAGTAGTGTATATCAACCCCATACTCCATAATGCTTCATATTTGAGGATTGTAACATCACATGTAGGATGATTAACACAATACAGGTTGGTACCAGACGTTATCCAAAGTAGTGTATATCAATCCCATACTCCATAATGCTTCATATTTGAGGATTGTAACATCACATGTAGGATGATTAACACAATACAGGTTGGTACCGGACGTTATTCAAAAGAGTGTATATCAACCCCATACTCCATAATGTTTCTTCGTTTAATATGATTCCCGTGTAGGTAATCCTAAACCCTAATCCCTAAACCCTAAACCCTGAAACCCTAAACCATAAACCCTACAACCCTAAACATAAACCCTAAATCCCTAAACCATAAACCCTAAACCCTAAACCCTAAACCCTAAACCCTAAAACCCTAAAACCTAAACATTTTTTAAACAAAATTGGTACCGGAGAATGTCCAAAGTAATATGGTTAAACATTATTTAACGTAATTAAATTATTTGGTAGAAATAAATATTTTAAACAAAATGTCGTTGACAATAATGCCCCTCAATTTCACTAAATCCATCCCTCCATAGTTGCAATATTTCAAGGGTATAAGTGAAAAAATTTCTTAAAAAATTAAAGGGAAAATAAATAGGGAAAACATTCATTCAGGCGCCGAAATGAAAAATCGAAAGAAAACACCCCCAAATCCAGAATTCAAAACCCTATTTCGCGAAATTTTTTAAAAATTAACTTCCCTCCAAGTCGAAAATAATGGATGTAGGCAGAGAATATTGGGGAAATGTTCTAGATTGTTGTCAAGATATCAATAAGGGAATAGACATGGGTGACAAAACAGTAGAAGACGAAGTAACATGTTCGACCAAAGCAACTGAAGACGTCAACGATAACGTATTTCCATACTTTCTTTACACTTTTTCATTTGTTAATTACTCAATATTTTAGATTTAATTGAACAACCGTATTCACCATGAAGCTTAACAACGAGGGAGAATCGGATGGCGAATATGAAGAGGATGAATCAAAATCCGGAGACGAAACTGAATCTGTATGTCTTTAAATTAATTTCATACTCATGTAAATCCTTGTGCTAATTAATTGCAGGAGATGTACTAAAATTAATCTCACTGGTTCTTTTGAAGGACACCCATTCGAAGGATAGAAGTATCGATAAACCCAGAAAGCGTGGAAGGCCAAGGAAGCTTCACAAATCATCTGGCCCCAGAAAGGTAATATTTAAATTTTAAATTTTAATTAGTACTCCCTATTAGTACTCCCTATTAATTCCAATTTGTTCGATAAAAACCCCAATTTTTTATCTTTAATTTCAGTATCCTCCAATGCGCCTTTATCCTCATAAAGTAATGGAGCTCATTGTCAACTTAAATAGTAATCAAATCCAGTGGGTAAAGCAGTCCATTTTTCAGACGATCCTTGACCTCAAAATAAACAAGTCGCTGGACCGTTTTTTCCTGGCATGGTTGAGTCGTAGGTGGAACCCTAGATCCTGTGAACTGAAAATTCGTGATGATTATATTGTTAAAGTTGATGAGGAAATGATTGGGTGGGTGCTTGGTTTACCATATGGTGATGACGCCTTCGACTTTGAAGAAACGTCTTCAAGGCGTCTAGAGTTTAAGGAATTGAAGAAACACTATGAATGTTATGGTGGTGTCCCCTACAACTTCATCTACAATGCATGTATATCTGAGGTCAAAAGTAGAGTACTTTTCTTGCGGCATTTCATTTTTTATGTATTAGGTGTCCTTCTCTGTACTACGAAGAGCAACTTTGCAAGTCCAGAGCTGCTACGAGCGGTTGTTTACGATTACGTTTCTGAAAGTTGGAAATGGAATTGGTCTAAGTTCATTTTACAGTGGATGGTGAAATATACTGGTGAAGGTACATGTGATGGTATTTCAGGCTGTGCATTAGTCTTGATGGTAAGTGATTCCTCATTATATGTGAATTGCTTCAGATATGGTTGTTAATTTTGCCTGAAAGTTACACTCCATAATTGTGCATTGTCTCTGTCACGTGTTGTACTTGCAGATTATTTATCTTGATAGGTTGAACTTTGAGGGTAAGGGCCTTAGGTGGAAAGTTGATGAGCCAAGATTGGGTGCATGGCAACACTCTGATATTCAAAAGGCAATAGCTGTTGATAGGGTAGGTGATTCAGAGGATCATTTTGGAAGGTCTGATGTTGTTCGGAATGTCATTTATGGCCAACCTTACCCAATAGGTCCATGCTACTGTAGACCAAAGTGGCTTGAAGGTAAAGGGTGCTCGGTGACTAAGGAAAAGGGTGTTGATGTGGATTTGAAGAAGGTGAAGGTAAAGCCGACAACGGTAGAACGTAAGCGAGTTAAAAAGGTCACAGAAAAGGAAACAAATAACTGCAGTGTTGAAGATGTGGACCAAAAGACATTTATCAATGAAAGGGTTGACAAACTTCTACGCCGTATAGTTCTACATCCTGCCAAAGCTGCATATGGGTTAGTGCATGGGAATTTTTAGGATTCTGTAGTTGCTTTCATAAAATAATACAGTTTGTGTACTTTGATATCGTCCATATTGTTATTTTTTAGGTGCAAAGACGACTCAATTTTCAATGACGGAGAAGTTGAATTGTCGGTCCGTCGTGTTCGTCAAGCTATTCTTGGAGAAGAACCAATTGGTGTAGAGGTTGTTGAAAAAGGTTTCCATCTAAATTACATTAACTAATTGTTTAATTTTTACTAAATCAGAATTTGATTAACTTTTTTACTAGGTAATGGAGGCTTTGGCAAGGGTAATCAATTATACTTTATTTATGGAAGATCCGATTGACACTCAACACTACATACTTTATCCAAAACTTATGGTAAATTGTGAGACATATTCAACTAACTTTGTAATGTACAATCTTATAACTACATGTTTCTTCAATTTATGTAGGGGGAGATGCTTGATCTGGTTGTGAAGGGTAGAGGCTGTCATAAGTTCATGCCGAATATGGCCACCCTAGTAAAGAAAGATGTAAGTAAGGGGTTTAAACTGAGTGAGACAACCCATGTAAGTGCCTTTTCTTCATAAATTTGCATGCATGATGGTTTTATCTGTGCCTCACTCGTATTTGTTTTTATTTGTGCCTGAACCTTCCATGTTTATTGACTAGTTCCATGTACCTGTATTTGTTGATGGCCTCTGGATGTTGTATGTGGTGAACAAGTGTAAAAAGTCAGTACGCCTTTACAAGACAACCGATGATTCAGTTGACAACACGAATGTTCATGAAGCTGTGGTAAGCAAGCGTTATTAATGCCCTAATAACGTTTCGTATATGTTATGTGCTACTAAAGCATAAATAGCACAACGCTAATAGATGGAATTTTATATATGTTTTTGCAGAAAAGGACGTTGGAGAAAGCAACAAGTTTGGCCGGTGGGATTTCGCTCAAGTGCAGTAAATGGCAACTGAAGGAGAAGAAAGGAGTGGCAATTGAGGGGGGATTCAAAGAACTTACGTCATGCACCGTTTTCTTAAGTTACTATATCCATCTGATGGAAACTTGGCAGAACTTGAGAAAGACGGTAAAATGTGCCGTAAGTTAGCGTTAGGATTTATGTTGGGTCACCAAAATAACGGTGTAGACACCTCGTTTCTGCACCCCTCGCAAACCACCCGGTGATGATTGGGCCGCATGTTTGATTCGCGGAACGATTTGTGACAGTTCGTAAGATTATCGTCAAGTGATTGCTCAAATATTAAATGTCAACCTCTTAGTTGTCATCTACGTGCCGATCGGTCGTTTTGGCGATAATTAGAGTACATTCGGTCCGGGTCAAAACCGTCTCCATTTTCTCGATAGTTGTTAAATCCAGAGTTAGAATGTTCTGGAATGTTCCGGATATTTCTATTCCATATTTATCAAATTTTATCTTTTGGCAAACAATATCCCGTAATATTCAAAAGATAATCGAATTAAATCCGTCCTACCATAACTTAAACACGGAAATCTTTCTTAAACAGAGGAAAAACTCCTGGGGAACAGACGCAAGGTGTCTTTGCGCCTCTTCCACGAGACGCAGGTGGGTCTGCTGCGTCTCTTCCCGAAACCCTTCTTTGCATGATTTACGTATCTTTTTATATCTTTCCGAGATTCACTTCCAAAGAGTCTCCGAAACCCTATTCCTTCACGTGATTAGTATAAATAGGAGCATTCGTTCCTCATATTTCTCACGCGAGTGTCCGCCCTTCTCTTCTCCCTTTGCATTCTAGACTTCGTTCTTACTAATTGGCGCCTACGTGCTTGGACTTCCGACCACGTAAGCTCGGATCTTTCCCGGTACCAGCCTCTCCGTTGCATGACCGACCAATTTGACCACTACACTCAATCAATCTAATTAATCAACTTGTTAAATCGTTTTCCTCTTTCGAGGGCACTCTTTCCTTGCATTCGCGTCGAGCATCACTAATCGATCTTCTTAGTTCTTCTCGTTCCGTCAACATGTAAGTCTGAGGGTGTATATTCCCTTTATTTATTGTATTTTAATTATTGTATAACAATTGTAAGATTTATGTCGAAAGTACCTCATTAAAACCGATTTCTAAAACCGTCTTTAAAACCTTTTTTTTTGCGGATTTCCGTGAGATGACGTCGAGAAAAGACGCAAAGAAAGCTGCTGCGCCTCTTCAAAGAAGCGCAGCACTGCTGCGCCTCTTCGTGAGGCCGCCGCAGCTCGCTTCTTTTCTTCTTCCTCCGTCCTCTGCAGTTCGTATCAAGATTGTTCCTTTTGTTTTGTTCTTTATTTCTTCATCACGGTAATTTATAAATCATATGTATATTATTCATTCATCATTCATGCTTAATTAGTCATCAAGTCCGACTTAAATCCCTTATAATTCATATTTGCGGGTTTTCATCATTAAATTCAATTCGAGTTTTAGAGGTTCAATTCGTTCATATTGAGTTTAAGGATTCGTTGTTGATATATTTTCACCTGTTTGTTCATTAATCCGTCGTCATTCATCATGTTTAGTCTAATTCGTTCAGTTAATCGTTAGTTTAATTAATCATTCATTAACATCGACCCTTCACATAATTAATCCGTCTTAACCATGTTTCTTGTTTTATGACATATTCATATGTAAAATAATCCATTAATCACTTTCACCCGAATCAAAAATCATAATCAGTCCATTAATTTACCAATTAATATTAACGATTTGCGATTCGGCTTAAAACTACGGCCGAACTCACCCTTGAAACAGACGCAGCCCTGCTGCGCTCTTCCAAAGGGCGCGATGTCTCTTTGCGCTGTTCGAGTGATTTCTGTCCCTGAATTCCGTTTCTGCCTTGACCTAGTTTGTTCAGATTATGTATAAACTAACTATTATTCGTATTATCACCTTCTGATCTGTCGTGTTTTATCCTTTTATTCTTTTATTCTTTTTTATCAAATTATCCGTTTTAGCGGTATTTTCGACATAAATCACCTGTCTCCAATGTAATTATTGTAATTTTCATTATTGTAATTTATCGTTATTGTATTTATCCTATTTCTTGTATGTTTTCATATGTAATTGAACATTAAATCCTACTTCGACATTAATTGTATGCTAATTATTTGTCAACCGACTTAGTATTAATTCTCACATGTTAGGATTAAAACTTGGATGTTGCATTGCATGCATATAACCGACGATATATCGAGTACGAATAAACTCCCTAATCATTAGTAGAGGCCGCTATCGAGGCGGGCGGGATTAGGTGTTCGATCAAAAGAGCTTCCTAATACGTACCCTCACCCCTTACTCCAGATCTCCGTGAGCACCCGTGTTCATTGGCATCCACGAGAGTCATTCTAGACATAGAATGCTAAGGGTAACGATTGCTTAGTGTTCATGTCACTACTTTGTGTCTTGACATGACATGAGGTATTCGAACGGTTCCAATTTCCCATAAAAATTGGTGGCGACTCCATACAAAATGCAAACGCTTGTTTTCGAGCCCCTTCACCAAGCGCCCCCGTGGGCGGCCCACTGTCCACAGTTTGGCGACTCCGCTGGGGATAAATACACTTACGTGTAGCCAAGGGTGAAACTTGAACAAGGTTAGGGAATAAGTTTGTACAAGACAATTGTCGGTTTTCATAACTCGGTCTTCCTAGACCGTTTAATTGACCTTCCTAGGCCCAACCCAACCCATTCGACCAATCGTCCCGTCTAAACGGTCCTAATTCTTATTTGGGCCTAAGGATGGATAGCGATTGACGTCATCCATACCATGATGCTTACTCTTGTTTGTATCAAGGGCCTTCACTACTTGAGGAAATGGACTAGGAATCGGCCTTACTCTTGTTTGGCACGAGCCTCTCCACAGACTTCGGGTTTGATGGTTCGGTATGGCAACCTACCCTTTAAACCAAAACCCTTCTAAATGCACTCAGCATCCCGTTATAATGCTTGTATAAATATGTAAACCTTACGTGATCACCATTTCAAAACAAAATCATGACGAATTTTCAAAAAATCAAAACCCAAATTTCAATCAAGAATTTCGAAATAGGGCCTTTAATTAGTACAAAATCCGGTCAAAACTCTGTCCGTTTGTCGTGTCAAAATTCGGGCCACAAGCCCATTTCAAACCTCACTTCGAGTCCACTCCTACAACTACACTATAGTTGACTAGGACGCACATTTTCAAAGACCTTGTCTTTCTTCAAAACTCACTCAACACAAGTGGCACACACCCACTTCACGAGTCAAAATCTTTCCTCTTTTAGCAAGTGTGATAGAAAGGTCGATCGTGTTTTGATTCGTCGCCGATCTCTTATCCAGTTTCCAAGATGCCCGGATCAAGTGATGATACGAACCTCCAGCAAATTCAAGAAAGTAATGATCGAATCCTAGCCACGCTAGCCCAAATGCAAGTTACCCAAAACCAAACCTATGACCGCCTCGAGCTCATCGCCAGGCCGTATCTTTGACGTAGAGGGAAGGTTGCCTCCCATTAAAGGTGAAGTACTACAATTTTCCGACGACGAGTCTAAAGATGAGAATCCAATCATAGGGACAACCGCAGCTGAGAAAAGACTCCAATACCTAGAGGAGCAATTGATGTACCTTAAGGGGGATGACATTTACAGGGAGAATAATCGTAAGTATGAAGCCGTCAATTCCAAATTGCCCACTAACTTCAGCATGACGGATATCCCTAAGTTTAAAGGACATGAGAACCCTTTGAACCACATCCGAGCTTTCAAGGACTACATGTCTATCAAAGGCATCAAACCCGAGATGTTCTTAAGGATCTTTCCTTCATCTCTTGACACCATCCCAAAGCAATGGTTCTACACTTTAGACCACAAAAAGGTCGCTACTTGGGAGGACGCCGCGATCGAATTCTCAAAGCAATACGCGGATAATGCCGAGATCCAAGTCAATATGCGCACTCTAGAGGTTCTTACCCAGAATGACAAGGAAGGATTCACCGACTTCCTAAGTAGGTGGAGGAAGACTAGTACTCAATTAGTTGAACGCCCGGATGAGGCTACTCTTGTAGAGAAGTTCGTGGACAATCTCAAGCCCATATATGCCAACCATTTGAGATATCAAAACATAAAGACTTTCAAGGACTTAACCGTATTAGGGACACGAATTGAAGATGACATCCGCAAAGGACTCTTATCCAAAACGGTAGGTCGAGGATACCAAGGGTCCACAAGTCGTTCATACGGCTCTACTAGCAAGACCGACGAAGTTAACCTTCTCGAGCCATCCAAGAAAACTAGCCCACCAAGGAAGTTCACAAACCTTGGGGATACATACTCCAATGCTTTAAAAAGGCTAGTGAAGCAAGGCAAACTCCAACCCATTGGACCTACTCCCGAACCCGAAAGAAAGTCTAAGTTTTGGGATGAAAATTCCTAACTGTGAATACCATAGGGGCAAGGGGCATGACACAGAAAAATGCTACAAGCTGAAACACGTGCTTCAAGACATGATTGAAGACGGTCGACTTCCAATTCCACCAGGAGGTAAGCCCAACAACACTCAGAATCCTCTTGGAGTTCTAGTGATTACAAGTGACGAATCTACCTTAGATTGCTCACACCTTATTTCTCCTACCGAAAATGAAATTCATACAATTGAAAAAGAAAGACTCTACTCTACCATCTCCCCTACCATTTCCGACTTCATCGCATGGGCAAAGAGTGTAGATAGACAAGTGTGGGAGCTAGAAAACATGGTAACAACCTTGCGCAATCCCAATGCAACACCTAAAGAGCGCGTGCCATTGACCTTCCCTCAAAATGCCACTATGCAAGAAGTAGTCACCGTGGTCGACAAGCTAGTCGATCAAATCATACAACTAGAAAGTGACATCATGAGGATGAGGGAACTAGCTGCAATCAATGGGGTTTGGGTCGATGACGATGAAGACGAATATCTCATTGAAAACTCCTTAGTCAAGGAAATAGTCCAAAATGGCGAAGACCAAGATGTGGATCACCTAACTCGCTCGGGTCGTCCATACCAAAGCGCCACTCAAAACGGTCCAACCAACGTCATCACACCAAACGACAACGAAGATGACCCCACTGATCATTTGCTCAAGCAATTACAAAGAACCAAGGCTGATCTTTCGGTCACGGCAACTAGTGGCAAGCTCATTTCCACACCGCCAAGCTTTATTTGCAAGCTTTGGCCAAATTGAATGTGGCACATAACTCTACTCCCGAAGATGTAGTCAACTTGGTCTTCCAAGAATCACCGAAACTAAGTAATCCCATTACTTTTTCAGATGAAGACTTGCCACCTTTTGGCGCCAGTCACAACCTTGCTCTATACATCACCGTCATCTGTCTAAAGAAGAATGTGCCAATGACCTTGGTAGATGATGGCTCCGCGGTCAACGTCATACCCCTCAAAACGGCACACAAACTAGGCATGAAAGAGTCGGACTGGACTCCTACAAATCAAGGTGTACGTGCATATGACGGTACACGACGAAAAGTGGTAGGACTTGCTAACCTAACTATAGCAACAGGACCAATCGAACGAAAGGTCAACTTCCAAATAGTGGACATCGAAGCTTCATTCAACATACTTCTGGGAAGGCCTTGGATTCATGCTTCCAAAGCGGTAACATCCACCCTTCATCAAAAGATCAAGATCCCACTAAATGGCAAGGTTGTGACGATCACTTCGTCACCCATCAAGGCCATAATCGAGAAGCAATCAAACAATCAAGTCCTTGTGGATCCCATATACGAACTTGGGGGCTTCCAAAGTGTAAATATCATAGAAAGTGAGTTGGCACCCTTATACTATAATCCCTACTCCAACTTGGTGGTCAACCACATACTCAAGAACCAGGGATACTTTCCTGGAATGCCTTTAAACCCAGTTCGGAAGAACACCTTCGCGCCATACAAGAAAGGCAACTCATCAAGAATACCACTTGGACTAGGGTACAAACCCACAACAGAAGAAGTTCTCGAAATGCTTGCCCAAGTCCAAAACCGCAAGTATGTAGGAGTCCAAATGAGGCTATATCTCCCTACCTTGAATGGATACTTCGTTCAAGAAGGAAGTTCGGAACTCTTTCATGGATTTCCCGAACCTTGGCATTACCTCGAGAAGAAGTTAGCCGGAATCAAGATCTTTCACGATTGCTACTTCATCCCTCCAGAAACGGTTCCTACCGTCAAAACCCGTCAAGCACCTTGCTTAGACGAACAAGCTGTTAGCCTCCTATTTGGAGAGGACCGATTTGTTAGGGCCGCGCAGGATGAGATCATTACTACGATACTTCAAGACGATCGCTTCAACCCCACCGCCTTGATCACGGAAATCGACACAAAGCAACAGAAAGGGTGGAGGAAATCAATCAAATGGACCAACAACCAAGGAAGACTCTTCAAGCTCACTACAGGAGAAGGAGAGATGTTCAAAGAAGAACCCGAGAAGACGACGAGTTCGAATCGAGTCGGAGTCGGAGTCGAGTCGAGTCAGAGGAGTCATTAGAGAGTCTACTCCTGTCGTCATCCCCACTCCCCTCGTTTCTCCTAGCTTATTTTCAAGTAGTCACAGTAGTTCGGAAATGCCCCACCACTGTCCCTTTGCCGCCATTATCCATCGATCAGTTGGCTCATTTGTTTCAACTTTACTCAAATCTTAATATGAATAAATCGGGTTACGCTTCTTTGCGTTATTTTGAGTGCAATTCTGTTTATGATGATACTGAGGATGACCAAGACCCAGACTTGACCGAAATACCTCCCTACGTAGCCAAAGAAATACTACAGGAAGGGGAAGGGGGACCTGTAATTGAGGACACCGAACCCATCAATGTAGGAACCGAACTAGAACCCAAAGAACTTAGGATAGGGACTACCTTGAGCTCTACCGAACGGGCCGACTTCATAGACCTCCTAAATGAATTCAAAGACGTTTTAAGCTTGGTCCTACAAAGACATGCCGGGATCGACAGGGGATATCGCCGAACATAGAATCCCGATTAAGCCAGGTTTCAAGCCTGTGAAACAAAAGCTTCGACGAATGAGAACAGAATGGGCTCTAAAGATTAAGGAAGAAGTTGACAAGCAATTCAAAGTCGGGTTCATCAAAGTTTCCGAGTATTCTGACTGGGTAGCTAACATAGTACCCGTACCCAAAAAGGATGGGAGAATCCGAGTTTGTGTTGACTTTAGGGATTTGAACAAAGCAAGCCCAAAAGACGACTTCCCTCTACCTCACATTGACATATTGGTAGACAATCTGCCGGACCACGCATTACTATCCTTCATGGATGGATATGCGGGTTACAATCAAATCAAAATGGCCATGGAAGACATGCATAAGACCGCGTTCGTCACCCAATGGGGAACTTATTGCTATACGATGTGCCGTTCGGATTGATCAACGCCGGAGCTACATACCAACGCACCGCGACTACACTCCTACATGACATGATGCATAAAGAAGTTGAGGTATATGTAGATGACATGATCGTCAAATCCAAGGAAAGAGAGGGACATATCGCGAACCTTCGCAAGTTCTTCGCAAGGCTGCGGAAGTACAACATGAGACTCAACCCTCAAAAATGCACATTTGGGGTAACGTCTGGCAAACTCCTAGGGTACGTCGTTAGCCAACGAGGCATAGAAATAGATCCTTCCAAAATCAAAGCTCTGATCGAAATGCCACAACCTCAAACAGAAAAAAAAGTCGAGGATTCACGGAAAAGTGCAATACATAAGTCGATTCATATCGAAACTTACGATGATTTGCGAGCCTATCTTCAAGAAACTCAAGAAAACAGACCACACCATGTGGGGACGACGACGGTTGTCAAAAGGCGTTCGACAGAATCAAGGAGATATTAGCTAAACCACCAGTGCTCATGCCACCACAACGAGATCAACCTCTTGGTTTATATCTCACAGTAACTGAAACTGCCATGGGAGCCATGCTAGCTCAAACCGTAGGAAGTGAAGAAAGAGCTATTTACTATCTAAGTAAAAAGTTCTTGGAATACGAGTGCAAATACTCACAACTCGAAAAGACATGCCTCGCTCTTGTGTGGGCAACAAAGAAGCTACGTCACTACATGCTTAGCTACTCTGTCAAGATATTCTCCAAAATGGATCCAGTCAAATACCTCTTCGAGAAACCCGTTCTCAACGGACGTCTGGCAAGATGGACCATGATGCTCTCAGAATTCGACCTCAAATATGTGCCACTGAAAGTAATAAAGGGTCGCGCCGTCGCCGAATTCTTCGCAGAAAATCCCATCAACGACGCACAAACCATAGATACTTGGTCATTTCCCGACGAGGATATACTTCAAACTGATGTAGACTCTTGGGATCTATACTTTGATGGAGCATCAAACCTAAGAGGATTTGGGATAGGAGTGTTGCTCATTTCTCCACGAAGGTGAGCATACACCAATTCTTTGTCAAAAACTCGACTTCGAGGTGACAAACAACGCTGCAGAGTATGAAGCTTGTCTCATCGGACTACAAGCGGCAGTAAGTTTAGGCATTAAAAACCTACGAGTACACGGGGATTCGTCACTGATCATCAACCAAGTTACGGGATCCTGGAAAATCCGAAGTGAAAGCCTAGCACCCTATCAGGCTAGGATAGACCAAGTGGCTCAATTCTTTGATCATGTAACCTACTTACACCTACCTCGAGAAGAAAATCAATTTGCGGACGCTCTTGCGAAGCTTGCATCTTTGATAAATATGCCGGATTACATGATGGAAATGCCTTTGTGTATCGAACGACCGGTCGGAGCCAGAGCATATGTCCATCAAATTACCGATGAAGAAGAAATCGCACAAGAACCCTGGTTCCAAGCAATCCTGAATTTCAAGCTTAATGGTACCTATCCACCAGATATGGACAAAAGGGGACAACGAGCTATACGCCTACTAGCTTCCCAATACATCCTAATGCAAGGAGAATTGTACAAAAGAACACCTCTTGGTGTAGTCCTACGTTGCCTTGATCATTCACAGGCACGAAAGGTGATGGAAGAAGTCCACGATGGAGAATGCGGTCCTCACATGAGCGGACCTATGATGGCAAAGAAAATCACACGTCTAGGGTACTATTGGACCACAATGGAATCCGATTGCATCAAATACGTGAGGCATTGCCACAACTGTCAAATCTTCGGGAACGTACAACACGTCCCTCCTTCGTTGCTCTATACGATGACATCTCCTTGGCCATTCTCCGCATGGGGAATTGACATAATTGGGAAAATAACCCCAGCCGGAACAGGAGGTCACTGTTTCATCCTAGTAGCAATTGACTACTTCACCAAGTGGGTAGAAGCGGCTTCCTACACCGCTCTTACGGCTAAAAATGTGGCAAAGTTCATACAGAATAACATCATCTGTCGATATGGTTGCCCACATGAGATCATCAGCGATAATGGGTCACACTTCCAAGCCGAAACCGAACAATTGCTAGCCAAGTACAAGATCAAGCATCATCACTCCTCGCCCTATAGACCACAGACTAACGGCGCGGTAGAAGCGGCTAACAAAAATGTCGTCACGATCCTCAAGAAAATGACTGACAACTATAGAGATTGGCCAAGCAAAATACCCTTCGCTTTGTGGGGGTATCGTACATCAGTTAGGACGCCCACTGGGGCTACTCCTTTCTATTTGACCTACGGCATGGAAGCCGTACAACCAGTTGAGCTAGAAATACCATCTCTGCGCATCCTCCTCGAGAGTCAAATCCCGGAAGCCGATTGGAAGAAAGACAGATACGAAGAACTCATCCTCCTGGATGAACGTAGGCTACGTGCCTTACATAATGTCCAAACATATCAAGCACGTATCAAACGAGCTTTCAACAAAAGGGTTAGGCCAAGAAACATCAAAGAAGGAGACTTAGTGCTCAAATCGGTTAGAGCTCTTTTACCTGTCGACCCAAGGGGAAAATTCAAACCTAACTGGGCCGGACCATATCTAGTCAAATCAATACTCCCAGGGGGTGCGGTTAGAATCACAGACCTAGATGGGAACGAGTTCTCAAATCCCACAAATCTCGACCAACTGAAACGATACTATGCCTAGGATAGAACAGAAACGCGCCTCGCGTAAACCCACGTGTCGCTCTTGCGGCACTAAATAAACGGCCCCTGGCCTATTTGAATGTCACTATGCTCTTGCATCTTGGCAAACTTGTCATCCTCATATCATCAAACAAACTAAATTCGCACCTCCAGAGTAAGCAAAAGCTCATGCTTATTTTCTATGTTCATTACAAGCTCTTGCTTCGAACAATTATTCTTTTACATTTACTCGAACTACGCGCAAGGGTTTGATTTCGCTTTTTAAGTGAATACGTAGGCAATCCTTCACGGGATTCAACCCACCGTCATATTTAAAATGTAAATAGAAGGACATTTGCATTGCATTTGAAATTCGACAAGGATAATAATAGAAAATACCAACGGTTTCATAACCATTTAACCTTTTTATTTCATTCATCCATTTTTCTAATAAAAATAGTACGACAAATAATAAAAATAGATAGGCTAGGATTCTAAAAATCCCTCCTTTTTATTACAACAATAATAATAATAATAATCAAATAATAATAATAAGACTTGGGCTATTCCTCCATCTTTCCCTTGCCCTTGTCGTTCTTGTCATATTTCTTGTCACGACCTCGAGCCGGGCGCTCTTGCACCACTTCAGACCTAATCACCAACGGTCTTTCTCGAGGCCTCGACTCTTCCGTTCTTGCCAACCACCATCTCTCGACGGGAGTAGTCTTCGATTTCTTCGAAGGATGAATGACTTGAAAGCCGGCTTCTTCTTCTTCTTCAGTCAGATGCTTCTCTTTCTCTTTCTCTCCCTCGCGCACTTTGTAGTCAACGGGCTCGCGCTTCCTCAGTCTTTCGCGCTCTTCCGAAGTTGCAGCCTTTCTCCACCTCAGATAGGAATCCGATACCCACAAAGCATTGGCGGAGAAACTCAGGAACCACATGTTTCTTTGGGCCCATTTCATAGCCCACTCTCTTCGGCTCTCGTAGTCAACGCCATAGCGATCTGGGGACAGTGTCAAGCCTAAGGATCATCTGCTTCAACCCGACTTGCCTCATCAACCTCTCAGGAAAGATGCATACCATAAACTCCAATCCAGGAATGCGCACGGACCTAGTAGGATCCAAAGAAGACACTCCAGTGACAGACTTGAGGTGCCACCACGGTACAACCCACCTGATCAAAGGGCCATCATCGGTCTTGACTTGTTCTTCCAATAGTCACGGACCGAGTGAAATCCACCATGTACAACCTCGTCCTCATCGAAATCATACGGGCATGATAGGAAAGTGCATGAACAGGGGGCTCGAGCAATCGGAGCCGTTCCATAAGCCAAACCTACCAAAACAGGTATTAGACACCCGCAAAAAAAAAAAAAAAAAAAAAAAAAAAAAAAAAAAAAAAAAAAAAAAAAAAAAAAAAAAAAAAATCCAAACGAAAAAGAAAAAACAAAAAAAAAAAAAACGAAAAACAAAAAAAAGAAGGTGTCTTTTACCTGTAGGATGACGGGACTCCCCAAAAATGGAAGATCGCGGTTGGATTTCCTATTATCCAAACCCAAGATAATCTCCCCTAAGCACAGCAAGCTGGGCTCTGCAGCTCCATTTGCTCAATAAGACCCAATAGACGGGGATCACCTCGCAGTTCTTCGTCAACATGTCCCCGAAAGACATATACATGAAGCAAACAGAAGCCAAATGCTCTCCTTCTAGCAACAT
This sequence comes from Silene latifolia, assembly GCF_048544455.1. Taxonomy (NCBI): domain Eukaryota; kingdom Viridiplantae; phylum Streptophyta; class Magnoliopsida; order Caryophyllales; family Caryophyllaceae; genus Silene; species Silene latifolia. The sequence continues at coordinate 175,643,917 of NC_133538.1, forward strand.
AAGAGACAGTAGGGTCGGCCCTGTTGATGAATCGATCTATAAAATCCAACATCCGCACGCCTTTCGAAGTAACAAGACGATCCACCTCGAGTCGGGTCAGTCCAAGCAAATCTCTAAACTTGCTCTTATACCCTTGAGCAGTAGAAGGGATGGCGGGTAAATGTTCGGGTCCCACCCGCCAATAGCGACAATTTCCTCCGGAAAAGGACAAATATCACCCCCTGGGAACGCGAAAACATGATAATTTGGATCCCAATAATCAAGGCAAGCATCCAAGAACGGTTTTACAACCTTAATGAGTTTCAAACTCAACAAAGACCCAAGGTTATAAGCACCCATATCATGCTTCTCCGTGTTCGAAAATTCATTGGTCCATTCCTTCAAGCGGATCTCCAAAGTATTCATGATGATAATTTTCTCTTGAGAATTTGTTTTGAGAATTTTGTGTGAGGCGACGAAGAAGAGACGGAAGAATTATATAATTTAAAGCTTCGTCGACACTTCTATTTATACCAATTGCTGTTTCCAAAAATCCGTCAGAACTGACCTGCTTGGGAACAGGCGCACTGGCCCCTCTTGCGCCTCTTCAAAGGGACGCAGCTCATGCTCGCGCTCTTCCCAGACTCACTACGTGATTTCCGTGTTTGGATCTTTCCTAATTCTATAACGAATAATTTCCTATTCCTACGGGATTTTATTTTGGTAAATCCGAGAAATTTACCATGCTTCAGGTTTCCTAAATTCGCGGGCACGCATTTCGAGGCGACATCGACACTTCCGCCATTTCAGCACACTTTAAATCATTTCTTTTGACGTAATTTTATTTTCATTTTAATAAATTCAATATTTATATTTCTCCATTTTCTAACTTATAGATTTCTCTTTTTCTTTTTTTAAGGGGTAGCCCTCCCTACCGTCCGGTCATTTCCGACAAATTTTTTTCATTTTGGTCCTTTTGAGTCTCATTTTGCACTAATTAAAGGCCTTACGTGTATATAAAATGTATGTGTTGCGTGATTTTTCTATGTAAATTCCGTGACATGACGGCGTAAAACCGTTGTCTACCAAACCATTCAAGAACTAACTGCGAGGCACAAACAACACAACCCAGCAAGCAAAGGCACTCGGGCCGTCGTATATGCAACAAAAAGCAAATGTACAAGCAACCGGGGGCTTCGCCCCAAAACAAGCCAAAAAGACCAAGTAAACTGGGGGCTCGCGCCCCAAACCAAGTCCAAAAATGTTTCAAAATCAGATGTACAAAAACTACACAAGCTATTGCTGGGCGCCCTCCAGCTCGGCAACCCTCGCCATAAGAGCAGCGATCTCGGCATCCCGAAACTCGAGCTCCCTCGACAGGCGAGCCGTCTCCTCCCGAGCCTGGGCCAACTCTCGTCCCGACTCGCGGTCACCCCGCAAAACAAGAACGAATTGGCTCTGTCAATCAACTCAATCAAAACTGGAAATCAAAAAAGGAGATCGAAAAATGGGTATAAAGGTTCATACCTGACGACCTCGACCGCCGACGAGTGCCTCAATGGCCGTAGCTCGTAGCCGGTTGGCCACCCTCCATAGTGCCACGAACCGAGATGGCGCGACCTGCATTTCAAAAGAATTCTCAGTAAATTAAACAAATTCAATCAAATGTGTTCTTACACGAAAACTATGCAAAATAGGAACTCACCCTCCGAATCAGATGCTGCCAGTCATCTAGGCCAGCATCCGTCACATCCACGTCAAAGTCACGTAACTCGGAGATCGTCGTCCTCCCAGTAGCGTCAGTGTACTCGAGGGTCTCAGGGTACTCTGGGGGCTCGATGCCCGCCGCCTCAACCTCCTGCAAAGACAAAATGACTCTCATTAATCGATGATCCTTCTTCGTAATTTTCAAAATCAAATCAACAAGAAAAGTAAAGGATACTCACCACTACCGGCCAATAGGCCAACCTCCCGTAAAGGAACGCCGAGTAATCCTCCTCAGGGAGAAGAAGGTCGTCACCACCGACACCGGCCAAGTCCGCCTCCCTCTCAGTCTCGGAAGGCTCCCTGAACATCGTCCTAGGAGGATCGACGGGAACCGTCAACGCACCCCGAAAGCACTGACGAGCTAACCGCTCGCCCAGATACCATACAGGACCCATCGACGTCCACAACAAAGAAATGACTCGAGCTCCTAGGACGAAGGACCTCGGAACAAAAGGAGGCGCCCAGGCGTACTCCGCCCAAGGTCCGGGCACCCACTTGCGACAATATGAAGGCAAAGGTCATTCCTGTGATCAATTTAAAGCAAAGGACAAAAATATGAATGAATACAAATGGGATACTCACGCCCCGCTCACCAAGGGCGTTCACATCCCGCCGGTGAGACATTGTGAGAAGAACGCTTGCTCTTCGTCCGACATGACCCAATCCTCACCACGGGATAGGCCCTCTCCAACGGCTCCGTCCTCTTGGGCGCGAGGCCCGGAAAGTAAGAGTACACCCACGCCTATAAAACAAAATAGTCAATGACGATCTTCCGATCTTTGATAAAAGAAAGGAATTTACGTTGATCCAAAGGAAGGTTCATACCTCCAACAAGAGCTCCAGTCCGACGGCGCCGGAGAAGTCCCCTTCTCCATCAACTCGGACGAACCATGGCCCTCATGAAGCGGATGAGGACCGCAAAACCAGCAGTGACCCAGTCCCAGCGCCCTAGGGAACTCAGGTCAGAAAGAAAGGGAAGAAGCTTCGTCGACAGCCTCTCACCCTTGTCTCCGAGGTAGATCGAAGACAAGAACCACCAAAGCCACGACGAGCCCTCCTGCTCCGCTTGTACAAGGAGGAGGAGCCGTCTCCCTCCCATCGATCACCACCGATGCCGGGTCTTCCCATAAAGTAATCTCGAACATAGGTACTGGGTACCAAACCCGACCGCAACACCTTCGGCGACGGTTCCGGCCGATCGCCTCCTCGCCTCGGCCGAGTCCGCCCTCATGCCGCCTCTCCGCCACGTCATCTCCTCGGTCCCACACGGCACTGAAATCATGCCGTAATCCTCCAAGGTGACTCCCACCTCACCGAAAGGCGGTGAAACGTGGAAGTCGTGTCCCGACCGATCCAAGAAAGCGCGGACCAGGCTAAGATTGGCCCGCAACTTCCTCTTCACGATATCCCTCCAGGACACGAACCAGGAGGACCAAACGCTCCACGCTCAATCATGGCCCTCTCCTCCTCCGACGGCGCCTCGTAATGCTCCATCGTTTTGTCGTATACCCCGAGAACGACCGGATGTTCCCGGCCTCCTATTACGATTTGAAACAAAGCTATCTTTAGTTTTGAAATAAATTTAAAAGAGATTTGAACAAAAATAGAAAAGGATAGGTAATGAGTTAGGGAATTCCTATTTACCAAGCTCTTCACCGTTCTGTAGGACAAGTGACCCTCTGCAGCCCACACAAGGTGCCTACTCTCCCGTGTCTCGGCCACGCAGAGCACCTCTCGGTGGCGACCTCCTCGTCCGAGATGGGCCCGTCTCGGAATCTCTTCCTCATCGGCCTCCTCCTCGGGAACCTCCTCTGCAGCACCATCACCCCGGCGGTGAAGGCCTGCTCCAAAGCCTCCTCAACAACAATGCATCTACATCCATGGGATCTCTCCCGGAAGTAGAAGCATCGTCACCCGCAACGATTAAAGCAAATCCAGGCCGCATCACATGATGACAAGCCTTTGTTAAGTAGTATTTCGAGCCTTCAAGGCCCGGAAATCGCCCCTTCTTTCGGCCATCCTTGGCCATATTCCCACCAAATCAATCACTCATGTGATGAATAGGGTCAATTCAAGTCCAAGTCAAGACCTAGTTCCGAGTTTGAGTCGAAAATTCGGCAGCATTTCGCTATAACGGCGATTATGCCCTAAAAGGTGTCCTGCAAAAGTTGTCACAAACCAAACTTCCGAGATGGTAGGAAGTTTACCCATCATCCAAGGGTCCCAAATATCAAATTTCATCACAAATGGGCAATCCTAAGGCCATTTTCAAGCAATTTATGATCTAGCTCAGAAACTTAGTCTCAAAATTCGCTCAAGGGCTCAAAACTTGATGAAAATTCGAAGTAAATACATGGTTATGTTCCTAACATTGCCTACTACTCATTTCTAGTATCAATTTGGCATGACAAATCCATTTGGGGGAAAAGCCCCAAATTTTCGATCAAAAGGGTCGAAAACCCTAATGTTCGCGGCTCAAAATTCGACAAATATGGAAGAGTAATGCAAGATTAAAGCACATACCTCGATTAGTCATATTTTAAGCAAGCTTTTGAATCCAACCTCGACGGAAATGGTGAAGATTTGAGAGAGAATGGAGTGATTTATGTTTCGAAATAATGAAAACAATCCTTCTGACTTTCGCGTTTTTACGCAGAATTGCCAAATTGGGGAACAGACGCAGCAGGTGCTGCGCCTCTTCCAAGAGACGCAGCTCTTGCTGCGCCTCTTCCTTTGTTTCCCTCCATATGGATTTTCAAAAACCCGTTATGAGTTCGTTATTCGTGGGCCCATCTTTGGTGCGCCTCTTCCTCGATGACATTTTATCACTTTGGTCCGTTTCGACGATTTCCTTTCGTTCCGGCCCGCATTTTATCCAAAGTCGCGACAAGATATTTTGCGATTGTCCAAGTTCATTTTATCCCGCGCAGCAAAGATTTTGTGATTGCTCAATCATTTTACCCGGTAGCGAGTATTTTGCGATCTTGCTCATTCGAGGTTCCCTACGACGATCAAGATGTTCCTAGTCGTCGATATGTTCCCCAACAAGAGTTCGCTTGAGACCGACGCAAGCGATTCAACTTCCAAATTTCGCCGAGTTCGCTTGAGACCGACGCAGCGATTCCCCAGCGATTTCTACCGACGTCCCTGCTTGTTTTCAATATCTCTTGTTCCCGCGAAGTTCGATTAAGTCTCGGTATGGTTTCTTCTTATGGTCAAGGCGAGCCTTCTTACGTAGTCTAATGGACTTTAAACGACCCTCCCCGATAGTCGACAGACTCTAAAATGTTCCCGACGACAGGTCCTTGGCTCAGACCCCTTGAGCCGCCTCGCGTCGCCATAGTCGTCAGGTTGTAATCTTCGATTGACCATACTTTGACTTTCGCCTTGTCCAAGCCTCAGTCAAAGTGGGGGCTCTGTAGACACCTCGTTTCTGCACCCCTCGCAAACCACCCGGTGATGATTGGGCCGCATGTTTGATTCGCGGAACGATTTGTGACAAAGATTATCGTCAAGTGATTGCTCAAATATTAAATGTCAACCTCTTAGTTGTCATCTACGTGCCGATACGGTCGTTTTGGCGATAATTAGAGTACATTCGAGTCCGGGTCAAAACCGTCTCCATTTTCTGGATAGTTGTTAAATCCCGAGTAAGAATGTTCTGAATGTTCCGGATATTTCTATTCCATATTTATCAAATTTTATCTTTTGGCAAACAATATCCCGTAATATTCAAAAGATAATCGAATTAAATCCGTCCTACCATAACTTAAACACGGAAATCTTTCTTAAACAGAGGAAACCTCCTGGGAACAGAACGCACGCAGGTCTTTGCGCCTCTTCCAAGAGACGCAGTGGCTGCTGCGTCTCTTCCCAGGCCCTTCTTTGCATGATTTACGTATCTTTTTTATATCTTTCCGAGATTCACTTCCAAAGAGTCTCCGAAACCCTATTCCTTCACGTGATTAGTATAAATAGGAGCATTCGTTCCTCATATTTCTCACGCGAGTGTCCGCCCTTCTCTTCTCCCTTTGCATTCTAGACTTCGTTCTTACTAATTGGCGCCTACGTGCTTGGACTTCCGACCACGTAAGCTCGGATCTTTCCGGGTACCAGCCTCTCCGTTGCATGACCGACCAATTTGACCACTACACTCAATCAATCTAATTAATCAACTTGTTAAATCGTTTTCCTCTTTCGAGGGCACTCTTTCCTTGCATTCGCGTCGAGCATCACTAATCGATCTTCTTAGTTCTTCTCGTTCCGTCAACATGTAAGTCTGAGGGTGTATATTCCCTTTATTTATTGTATTTTAATTATTGTATAACAATTGTAAGATTTATGTCGAAAGTACCTCATTAAAACCGATTTCTAAAACCGTCTTTAAAACCTGTTTTTTATGGATTTCCGTGAGATGGGCGTCGAGAAAAGACGCAAAGAATCGCCGCGCCTCTTCAAAGAAGCGCAGCACCTGCTGCGCCTCTTCGTGAGGTTGCCGCAGTTCCTGCTTCTTTTCTTCTTCCTCCGTCCTCTGCAGTTCGTATCAAGATTGTTCCTTTTGTTTTGTTCTTTATTTCTTCATCACGGTAATTTATAAATCATATGTATATTATTCATTCATCATTCATGCTTAATTAGTCATCAAGTCCGACTTAAATCCCTTATAATTCATATTTGCGGGTTTTCATCATTAAATTCAATTCGAGTTTTAGAGGTTCAATTCGTTCATATTGAGTTTCTGGGATTCGTTGTTGATATATTTTCACCTGTTTGTTCATTAATCCGTCGTCATTCATCATGTTTAGTCTAATTCGTTCAGTTAATCGTTAGTTTAATTAATCATTCATTAACATCGACCCTTCACATAATTAATCCGTCTTAACCATGTTTTACTGTTTTATGACATATTCATATGTAAAATAATCCATTAATCACTTTCACCCGAATCAAAAATCATAATCAGTCCATTAATTTACCAATTAATATTAACGATTTGCAGTTCCGGCTTCACAGCCAGAACTCACCCTTGGAACAGACGCAGCCACTGCTGCGCCTCTTCCAAAGGGCGCAGTGTCTGCTGCGCCTGTTCCAGGGTGATTTCTCACTGAATTCGTTTACGCCTTGACCTAGTTTGTTCAGATTATGTATAAACTAACTATTATTCGTATTATCACCTTCTGATCTGTCGTGTTTTATCCTTTTATTCTTTTATTCTTTTTTATCAAATTATCCGTTTTAGCGGTATTTTCGACATAAATCACCTGTCTCCAATGTAATTATTGTAATTTTCATTATTGTAATTTATCGTTATTGTATTTATCCTATTTCTTGTATGTTTTCATATGTAATTGAACATTAAATCCTACTTCGACATTAATTGTATGCTAATTATTTGTCAACCGACTTAGTATTAATTCTCACATGTTAGGATTAAAACTTGGATGTTGCATTGCATGCATATAACCGACGATATATCGAGTACGAATAAACTCCCTAATCATTAGTAGAGGCCGCTATCGAGGCGGGCGGGATTAGGTGTTCGATCAAAAGAGCTTCCTAATACGTACCCTCACCCCTTACTCCAGATCTCCGTGAGCACCCGTGTTCATTGGCATCCACGAGAGTCATTCTAGACATAGAATGCTAAGGGTAACGATTGCTTAGTGTTCATGTCACTACTTTGTGTCTTGACATGACATGAGGTATTCGAACGGTTCCAATTTCCCATAAAAATTGGTGGCGACTCCATACAAAATGCAAACGCTTGTTTTCGAGCTCCTTCACCAAGCGCCCCCGTGGGCGGCCCGCTGTCCACAAACGGGAGCAGTTACATCATTAAGAAAATGATCGGGGAAGTCTATTAAGAAAATGACTTGTTTAATTTTATGTAAATTTGTTTGTATACACTTTAAATTAACGAATTGCATTTCCACGTGAAGACAACGTAGTAAACGGACCATTTCGCACACATCTTCAAATTAATTACCAGAGAATATGGAGTATGTACATTGAAGCTATACAATATACGTAGTAAACGGACCGTACGGCGTATGTACATTGAGCCTATACAATATACGTAAAACTGACCATTGAATATGGAGTATAAAAATGAAAAGACACCATCTCCATCTCCTATATATATGTGTCCCCATAAATTTTTTTTCTCTGTCAACCATTCCATCAACACAACCCAAAAACCCTAAAAAACCTAAATGGAAGTTGTTTACCAATACAAAAGAATGAGGTGGGAACCAAGGGTCTATACACCAAATAACTATAAGGTCAAGGGATACAACAAGACATCACCGGCATTCAGAGTTGGTTCGTGCAAGGACCTTATCATGTCCTACATCCTGCCAAGATGCGATACGGAAACTAGGCTGAATGTTGCCCTGGTTTGCAGAGCATGGGGCAGTTGGTACCATAACGAAGGTGGCCGTGATGAAACGAAGAAGTATAAAATGTCAATTAGTGGTGGTTGGCCACAACCACCATATTGTCCATGAAAATGGACAATATTCAATTAGGAAATGTCTTGTTTGTTTTTTATTTTATGGAATAATCAAAAAATATTAATATATAATGTTTATGTTTATCTAAGTAAGTTTCGTTCTTTTTAGATCATTTTACAGAAGAAAATATATTAATGTTATAATGTTTATGTTTATCTAAGTAGGTTTCGTTCGTTGTTAGATCATCATATCACATAATGCAATATTATAATATCCGTATCATAAAGCTATTAAAATAACGCAATATTGTTAAGATCTTATCTCTTTTTTTTTTTTAATTTTCTGCCACAGTATAATCCTATAATCATGTTCATATTGTACTGAATAAAAAAAAAAAAATACAAATCGTTTATTTTAATATCCCACAACAAAGTGGCACCCATTCATATTTTTTTCCACTTCCCCATATAAACTGACTGCACAGAGAAGTTGAAGAGACATACCGTCTGATAACGTCTACATCACGCCTACTTCTTCATCATTATCAACAAGGTAGGTTTGATCTCACATCTTTACACCTTAACATATCTTTACACCAAGGGTGTACACTGTTCAAATGAACAGTAATTAAACGACACCGTTTTAAGTGTCTTTTGCTGCGAATAGCGGTGGCCTATTGGGCCTGGTTTTCAACTGCCTTTTAGAAGTTGGGCTTTCATATTACTTACCATAGCTCCTTACTTTACTCTTTTCCTGTCGTCTCTCCTACCCTTGCTCTCTTTTCTCTTTCCTCAGTGCCTTTCTGCTTTCTTCATCGAAATTCCTCCATATCACCTTTTTTTTTGTTACATTTTACAAATCATCGCCTCTTCATGCGCCCTTTACCTTTCTTTCCTCTAGAGAAGCAGATCCGATTTTCGTCGCATGTTTCACTTCCATGCTGAGGTCATCCTTTGATTTACTAGGTTATTTTTTCACTTTTCTTCAATTTATTTTGGTTTTTTAGTTTGATTTTAGGTTATAATTGGAAATCATGATTTTTTATTTCGATTTTGATTGATTAATTTCACTTTTGATAACTAGATTGAAACCATTTATCTTCATTTCATGTAGTTTGATTGATTGATTTTACTTTTGTTCCTATTTTGTTTGGGTTTATTGCTGTTTTACAACTTAAATCTGCTTAATTAATTAGGTTTTTGTTCTTGTTATTAACCTCTGAATTTATGTTAATTTAACTGTTTAGTGATTATGTTTATTTTATTGATTTATTTTATTGATAATATGCAATGATTTGATTTGAGAAATGGCGGGTAGAGTGCACGAAGTTGAGAGAAACGAGGAATCCAACGAAGTCTTATTGAGCAACCTGAAAATGGCAAGCGTATCAATTGCAATATTCTGGTATCATTTTATCTGATCACTTCACCATTTTTTAGTAGTGTTTATCTCTAAGGGGCTTTTATGTTAGCCGTCACATCTTAGTCTCTACAAGAACAATAACAATAAGTTTTTCAAGGGACTTTTAATACATGAACCGTATTTCAAACAAAATATTGTTCTTGTAGAGTACACCATTTTTCACATCACTGTACGACAAAATTTGTTCAGGTATAGACTTACGACCTTTCTATGTTTAAGACGTTCCTATGCCTTGGAGAACTCTGTTGTACAAATCCATCCTCGTCACACATAAGACGTACTGTGTCCATATTTGTTTATATATATTGCGAGAGTCCATATTGAAGAAGACTTGGAGTTTTTGTAAATGTGAGAATGCCTATATTTTGAAGTTGAGATTGTAATTTTGTAATGGGAAATATTTTCGTTTATACTGGGCAGGAACTTGACACCACTGCTTTTCACATTAAGCTTCGTGCTATTGGTGGAAATAAGAAAAAGACCCTTGTGTGCCCAGTCTGCACTTGGAGTTTGGGCTTACTCTGGAATGAAAATTGGGTGTACTGGTAATTTTGTCGTCTCCTCTTCTTATTACATTTATTACATTCATAGTTTGCATGAATCATGGTTAATATTAAGTTTGGAGTAAGCTCTAATTGGGAGTTGGAAATACTTACATCTGATAGTGTGTGGTTACAAATAAAGAGAAAGAGACAGGGGAGAGGCGGAATATAATCCTTCCGTGAGTGTGAAAACCTGGACAAACACAGGATAGAAGAAAGAATGACTGAGTTCATAACAACTAAAAATTTGCTGGAAGTCGGTTCATGATTGTAGAAAATGATATATGCCTTTAGTTTTGTACAACATCATTTTATGCGTACATCTATTAATATAAGAAATCCCCGCCTATTTGGCCCTTGAAATTCATTTTGACAGATAAATCCTATATGGCTTGCCAGAACCGGTTAAGGTGTTGTCGTGTGACACTATGACCTATAAAGTTTTAAGTGGAAGGGTAGATATAATGTTAGTGTTTAAATTTCCAGGGATCTTGGATTTTGCTAAAATATAATTTACGCTTGTATCCTGACGGGTGTTGGACTTTCAGGGGCTCTAATGATGGTCGGAGTTCTGAAAGGGGGCTTGATAAACTTTAGGTAAGATAACTCAAAGCCGAGACAGAAGCTGATGAGAGCTCAGGTGGTGGTCCAAGAATCTCCCAGCACTCCTTGTTGGCACAGCTACCAACTACGGAGCTACCTACTATGGAGATAACTTCCCCAAGTTCCCTGCCTTTTGAGATTCACAAAGCACTACGTCCCATAGTTCGTTTAATTTAGGTTCAGAGGGTAGCTGTGTGTACCCCCATCAATCATATTGAATTTTGAGGTATTAGCTAGATTGGCAGTATTCACCCCTGTAAATGTTTTCCCAGTAAAGCCATAAATACCTTACTTCATATTATCTATATTTAGCAACTTGTAGGCAATTGCGTCAAATTACACGTGAGAATTTTCTCTGTTCATTGTAATGTCTATAGCTTAGTCTTTAGTTAGAAAGACTACGAGATGAGGTTGTACAATCATAATTATGGAATATATTCGCTTATAGAGCTGGATATGTGAGGCTTAAGTTTTACTCCAGAGAATAAATGTGATGTTCTAACTGCTATCATAGTTCATTTTAAGTTTATACGAATCTAATGTAGATTCACTTACTACTTTCTCTTGTTCGGAAAACTAACCAGTTATGTACAAAACCAAAGTTGGGAAAAAGACAACTTAAAGTAGTGTCGTCGCTTTAATTTAAACATAAGACTGGATTTGTTACTTAGATTTCACTACGACAAGCTAAAGTTTAGGGCATATTTAGGAGATGAAGCCGTGATCATGAAGACAGTGGAATTCGCTCTACCCAGTGACTAAGAAATTGGTTTGCTTTTGAATTAAAGTCAGTCACCACTCTTGGTCGAAAATTTACAATACTATTAACCATATACAATGGTCCGAAAAGTGCAAGATACATTAGTTTAGTTAGTTTTGATTGATAGTTTATTAATTTTATTTTTCGCATATACACAAATTTTATTCCGCAATCCTAAACTATATTAGGATACACAATTCTAAATACTTACCAATCTCATTATGTAATTGGAACGTCATTCTCAATAATGTAATATGACTGCACTAATACTCTAAGCTTAGAAGATAAAATATTATAAGGGTAAGATTATTGATAGTCTTTAGATAAGACTTATCAAAGTCTTGAAACAAGTCTCACTCAAGACTATCAATAATCTAAAAAAGTTTTGACAAAGTTATAAGTTGATCTAAAGCTGTGTTTATCCGCGTCTAAGCATGTGTCTCAGCATGAGACTTGCAGCAAATTTGGATGTTATGAAATATGAAGCTGGTACTTGGATAAAGGAGTTGTCTGTGTTTAAAAGTCTTAAAACGGGTCTTTGAAATCCAAGACTCACTTGATGAAGACCCGTGAATAGTATATTGTGTGTGTAAAAGTGAGTCATATTTATTATTGTTGATACTTTTGATAGGTTTGAGGGATAAAGTGGAATAAATAAGAGAGTCTGAGTTGAGTCTTGGGCCCTGTTCTTTTGGACTGAAACTTATCTGATCTGAACTTATAGGATCTGAACTGAACTGAAGTTAACTTATAGGATCTGAACTGAACTTATTGGATCTGAACTGAACTGAACTTATAGGATCTGAACTGAACTTATAGGATCTGAACTGAACTGAACTGAACTTATAGGATCTGAACTGAACTTAAATTAAGTGAGGTATAGGATCTGAACTGAACTTATAGGATCTGAACTGGACTGAACTGAACTTATAGGATCTGAACTGAACTTATAAGATCTGAACTGAACTGAACTTATAGAATCTGATCTGAACTGAACTTATAGAATCTGAACTGAACTTATAGGATCTGAATTGAACTGAACTTAATTTATAGGATCTGAAGTGAACTTATATTAAGTGACTTTAAGTCCAAAAGAACAGGGCCTTAATGATAAAGTATGCCTTTTTTACTGTTGCTAAGACTCGTATTTGAGTCTGAGGTAAAACCCGGATAAAACTTAGCCTAAGACTCAATTTAAGACTCTTGTAGAATCTTGGCACAATTTACTGTGCATTTCTTCCAATTAATAATTGACATGTGCACCTATTTTATTTTTCATTTTTTTTATTAGCTGAAAAAAATTAAGTAGGATAAAAAGTAGAGTCTGAGATAAGTTTGATTAATAATGTATAAAGTTTGAGGTAAGTCTGAAATGAGTCTGAAAATATCAAAATAATAAAAATTAGTGGAAAACTGATGTGGCAGAGACCTAAGACCCAGAAAAATCTGACTGATAGTCTCACCCTAAGTATTATCTTTACGTTATTAGATTGTACTGCGCTACATTTATAATTCGGTTTTTTGAAACACAAAATCTCATTGAAGACGGCGATATCCGTCACAAGCTTGTGACGGATACCATTTCCTCTCACAAAATACCCATGAGAGGTGAGTGGGGAAGCACATGGGGGTGTCACACCTTGTCCCCTCTCCCTTTTTGTGAGAGCTCTTCAGCTTGTGACGGGATTAGCCCGTCACAAGCAAGACGCTTTGTTTTTGAAAACTCACTAATTGAATATTAATTTTAAATACACTGTGTTTTAATTTGTTGATATTGTCCCTTTCCACAGATATGCATACAAAGTTCAATACTCTAGCCCAAAAAAAAACTTTTGGTCTGGTTGTGTCTCAAAAATTGCGTTTTCGACGCCTTTTAGATTCGATCTCAAAATGGCGTTCTGAAGAGAGAGCGTGTTTCTTGTAGTGACTTTCATAACGTCGCTAAGATTAAGGGATATAGTATGCCTAAAAATAACAAAAAAATCTATCAAACAATTATCGGCATCGCTAGCTGCGGTTGGCAATGTCAACAAGAGAGACTAAAGCACCAAAACTAATAATCAACTTTTATCATCCATTAAACAACCACACTCCGTCCATGAATCAATAGTCATCCAAACGAACGAGTCATACTATCTTGGAGTATCGCGCGCGAAGCGCGCGATGCAACAACTAGTTTAAACTTAAATACGTTTATTAATAATTTAACAAGTATGTATGTTACCGTATATGTTAAAGAATTATTGTTCTTCATCAGTAGAAGATGAAGTACTTGATGGAATATTGTTCTTTGTATACAAATTTTGCCCTAAATTTATACTCTGTACAAGTTTAAATGATTATTGTTGCTTAGTCAGTACAAGATGCATGCTTGTTCTTCATATATTGATGTCTTGGTGATTCTGATTATATGATATGTAATCCCCAAATATGCATGTTCTACATATTGAGGTTTAGGTTTAAAAGATTGATGATTGTGAGTTTTGAGTAACATCATGTATCTCGTTAATCTTTATGCATGTTTGATCTTACTGGAATCTTTCGAAGAAATTATGGATATGAACAGAAAACGGAAGTGCGACCCTTTCTGGTGGAAGTTTCAACATCCAAATAAAAGACAAGCGGTTTCAAATCCAGATTGTCCTTGGGAGGCAGAAATAACAAAACTAGAGGAAGAAAGATTTCTTAGAAGGGCTAGGAATGTTCCAAATTCAGTTGCGTATCCAAAAGGAAAGGTCATCCTCAAAGGGACAGATGAGAGATCATCCGCTTACGAAGTGGGTTCTAATGAGGACTTGATGGTGGGTTATATAATACCCAGGTGCGGTTGGTGGAAACGTTCTGTGAGCAAGGCAACAAGGGGATGGTATACCTGGTGGTTCCACGCAGGACCGACCATTGAACGTATTGAAGAGCAATCACAGACGAGAACCTCTTCTACGACGAAGATTATAAGAGGCGATATTGTCCATGACTTTATTTACTTTTAAGTTGATCTTTTAGGGCTCTAAGTTTAAATTGGTATGTAATTTTGTAATTATAAACTCATGGTTTCTGGAATTAAACTTATGGTATGTGAAATTAAACTTGGTCAATATAATTAGACTTCATTAAGTAGATGATTGCCTTCATTATGCAAAATGCAATTTCATTCATATGCAATTTACATGACAAACAGACTAACGGTAAAATTCGTAAGATGACTCATTCATTGATCGATTAACATCTCCTTCTATCGCATGCAAAGGAGGAGTAGGCTGTGATGCACCAAATGTGCTTCTGCTAGGGGTAGAATAAGGTGAGCGTAATTGCGATGCACCTAATACGCTCCTTGTAAGAGTTGATTGCGACGTATCAAACTGGCTCCGCGTAGGGGTACATTGTGACGCACAAAACAGGCTCCGCGTAGGAGTACATTGCGACGCACCAAAATGGCTCCTCGTAGGGGTACATTGCGACGCACCAAACTGTCTTGTAGGAGTAGATTGAGATGCACCAAACTCGTTACATGCAGTATTTAAATGATTGCTCTCATTAGCGGTGAATGGGTTTGAAACATTAGTTTTTTTCTGCAATTCAAAAAACTATGACGTTATTTAGAGGGTTATGCAAAAAATCCGAGTAAAGAATTTAGTACAACAATGAATAACAATTACTCTATTACTCACCTTCTTATTCTTTCTAGCATCGGGAGTTCTATTGCCTTTTGGTACCCTCCCATATCTTCTTCACAACGGGTCCTGCACCACCTTCCCTCTCTTTGCCTTCCTCTTCATATATCTAATATTGCATTCCTTAGGCTGTAGCCTTCTATGACCCCATACCCTAGAAGAAACACCGCCAGGGACATAGGCGTCTATAGTTTCAACACCAACAATCCCCTCCAACTCCTTAATTAATTCAGAAGTCAATCTATCATATGTTGCATAAGTTTCATCGTCTCGAAGCGCTAGTGTGGAAATGTAATGGTTCCTTATAGTTACCTCCAACGACTTCTTCGCACGAGCTGAGGCTTCCGGATTATAGTACCCAGTTTTGATTGTCTCGTATTCTCTAACCAAGTCCTTTCGCTATCGATCAAGTATATACTTCTCCGGGATCACCTTCACATCTTCGATAACCATGCATGTAATAATATGTCGACACAATATACCCTTGAACTCAAATAACTTACATGAGCACTTGAGCGTCCCACACTTCACAATATCAACCCAATATTTCTTACACTTGCCAAATGGCGCCACTTTTTTATCTTCAACGTTAAATGTCACACTATGCCCAAGTCTTCTCGGCGGATCAGCGTTCGTATAAATTAACCCAATTACCTCGTCACGTACCAACTTATATATCTTCTTAGTATACAATTTATGGAAAACCTGCTCAACAAGTAAGTTGCATTCAATCTTATACGGTTTCTCTGTGCAATCGTGATTGTTCGCGGTCTCCTCCTCCACTTTCAATTTCAAGGCTTCCTCAATTTTCTGGGCAAACTGACTTAAAGTAGTCCTCCCATTGACATAAGTTTTGAAAAACCGGTTTTGTTGCTCACTCCTCTGCGTCGACGACATCCCAGCACAAAATATCCCACGCCAATATGCGGGGACCCAACTCTCCCTGATCAAATACGACTCCCTCACCCACGAACATTTTTCAATACCATATTTACGAACCATTTCCTTCCATGCTATCTCAAAATCATGCACCTCCAAACTGTCGTGAATCGCTAAATTAAGGTCACTTGAGATATCGTTCCAAAGTGGATGTTTTCCCGATTTTTACCAACATTTTTCAATATGTGCCAAAGCGAGCTGTGGTGAGTGTTTGAGAAGATTTTTTAATTGCATTACCAATTGCTCTTTCCTGGTCTCATCAATATAATCGATGGAGCTTTACCCAAGCATTCTAAAAACTTGGCAAAAACCCACTCAAAACTTTCTTCATAATCACGCGTAACCAAAGCACAAGCAAAAGCAATTGAATTCCCATGTTGATTCACCCCTATGAAAGGCGGAAAAGGCATGCGATACCTGTAACACCATGATTTACTCTATCAGATTAATGATATACTACAAAACTTATACTTACATAACCAAACATATAAAATCAGTAATCAGAATAATTTCTATAGTACAATTAAATTGGTAATTTTAATTTAAATTTTATGAATTCTTGAAGCACGGTAAAACACTCCTACTCTTACATAACAAAACAAACAAATACGATTAATCAAAATAACATTTTAACACAGATAAATTGAGATATAACGCCTTACATATTAGTCAAGAAAGTTGTATCGTACGACACAACGTCTCCATACGATTTAAACATAGCTCGGCAGCGTGAATCACACCAAAAAACATTCATTGGAGCCCCAAAATCATCGAGCTCAATTGCATAGAAATAATTAGGATCCTCCTCTTTCATCTTCTCAAAATATGCCTTCAATTCTTGAAAGACGCCATCTATGACGCTACGTCTTCGTTCTTGATTGATGGCGTTTCGACTATCACTAAACTTAAAGCCAAGGTTCTCATGACCTCCCCCTCCAAGACCAACGACTTGTAATTATTTAATATTGAAATACCAAAGAAGATCATTGATCATCATCCTCTTTTTGAAGTAGTCATTTATATGTCTAAACCCAACAAATAACCGGCTTTTCTTAGGATTCATCTCATGGTTGTGCTCTAAATGGCATTGCGTTATCTTCACTACGTCTTCATCGTCAAAATAACGGGACTCAATGTAAGCATTGCAGGCATCCTTGGTTTTAGCAACATGACCACAACAAAGCCTTAATCTTTCATACATATGATACCGCGGTTCATTCTTAAAGGAACCTTTTTTTTGAAACACCGTCTTCCTTGTACTTTTTAAAGAATTTATTACTGCGAATGTACCATGAAAACCCCTTCTTATATGCGTATGAATGGGCGAAAGTCATGAGTTCTTGGATGACTTGTAAGCCAAATCTACAACAGTTCAACAATGTTGTCGTTTCTGTGCAGATAACGACGGTGTCATCATCATCCACTGGACCGTCGCCATACAACTCGACATACTCTTTCATTAAATCAACATCGCCATTATATTCTGCTTCACCGTTGCCTTTTGTTTCTGCTGCTCGTGAACATTCACTTTCTTCATACAAGTTATTTAGATCAAAATCAAGCGCCATTTAATCAAATGTTGAACGAGTATTTTTTTTTGGTGTAGATGTTCAACGAGTATTAAAAAATAAGGTTTCCAAAATTTTAATCAATTTGTATTTTTTTTTGTTCTAGTATAAATTCTTTGTATTTAAGTAATGAAAATAATAAGAGAGATAAAGTGTCAATTAAAAAGATTAGATTAAAAATAAGTGTTGTTAATTATAAAGATTAGATTAAAAATAAGTGTTGTTAATTATAAAGATTAGATTAAAATAAGTGTTGTTAATTATGGAGATTAGATTAAAATAAGTGTTAATTAATCTTGGGGTTATTCCCAATACTACTCCCGCCAAAACCCAAATAATCCCTCCCATTTTTCCCTCCAACTTTTCCTCCAAACAAAAAAAGAATCTTTGACTCACCTTTACACGGCATGGCGGGCCCGCCCGTGTACCAAGGCCTTGTACAAAAAAAGAATCTTTGCTCTCGGTTTTCGATCCCTAACCAAATAACTATATGAAATGTTTGCTATTTGTATCGCAATATCAGGTATTTTATGATATATTTCTTCTCAGTAATTAGTTATTCTCTTTAATTTTTTCTATTAGGTGCATGTTAAAGGATTTCATATATGCTTTTTGATAATGAATTGAATGAACTTGGGCAATATTGATGAAATTATTATGATGAGCGATAATTCAATAATGAAAAGACGATTTTCCGGATTATTAATTGTTTACGATTTTCCGGATTATCCATTCTACTAAGATATAAGGTTTTCTTAACAAGGCATTTCATGCAATTGAATTGAGAGGTTTGATCTTACAGTAAAGAGAACAAAGTATTGGGCTAAAAACTTCCATGGCAAAGTAGGTGAGACCCTTAACATATTGTCTGCTCTAATACAAGTCATGTAAATTTCTTTTGAATTCTCACTTTTGACTTTTGTTCAATACAAGAAGTAGTACTCCGTATTTATCTTCTCTATATTGTAAATCATAAATCATGTCAGTAGTACATTGAGTAGTTAAGTGACCTATATTGGTAAGCAACTAAAATAATTACTGTGAATCTATTTTTAGTTAACTATTGTTTCATTATATTATATGTTTTATTGATGAAATGTTTATATAATTATACTACTTTTATTTGAACAATTGATACTGTATCGGAATTTTTTAAGTTTTCATCCCATTTGTACTCTAATAGCTTTCTAATGCGTCTTATTTATATTCGATTGCTTTCATTTTGAAAGAATTTGGTTATAGAATAAACTCCGTAAAGAATAATGGGATTTTGCCTATTAGTCTATTACAGTGGAATTTACCATGTTGGCTCTTAATATATGGGGAAATCTAAGAAATACATTGTTCACTAACCGGTTTATTGATGTTATTATGATGGAAATTATGTCAATCTCTTTGCATCATTCATACTCCGTAATAAACTCCTAAAAGTTTATCAACTTAGGTAGACTTGTGTACTTTGTATACTTGCCCTATGCTCTACGGTCTCATATTTTGTACACGGTTTATATACTACTTTATCTCATTAATTTTGCTTTAGTCTCATAGTAATTATTGCTACTAATAGTTGGTTCCACTAATTCACTAAATATAGTATGTTTGATCACAAATTTTCATTTAAGATGGGTATATCCGTCTAAGTTTAAGACGGGTGAAATAGTATGAATAAAACAAAAGAAATTACATAGAGAAAAGAAATAAATTTGTCTTATATGTACAAGTGGAATAATATTTGACCTGTAATTCCCGATAAATCAATTTTTTGTTTATGGAATTAGTAGCTTCTTTATTGAAGAATAAGATTTACCTATTATTTGGATTGAGTATTTGGAGGAGAATGAGGAGGGGATAGCGGTAACGATTTTTCTTACTACAACCATGCTAAATTCTGCAGATTTTAAGAGTTATTTACTCATTTTCTTTTTTGGTGCATATATTTTGGAGTCGTTTAGTTTACCATAGGAAGATAGAATTCACGGGAAGATTAAATTCATGTGAAGAAAATCATGTGAATTGTAGAAATCTTGTTTGGTTGAATGTGAGAACTTGTAGGTAAGTGACTTCCTACATTATGTAGGAATTGGAGTTCCATAGAAAGTTCTACTTTCCATGAATTGGGCAACCAAACAAACCTTCATTTAGCTACTTTCCATGATTTTTCAATTTCTATGAATTTGGAAGGCAACCAAACAACCCCTTTAATTGCAAGATGACTTTTAATTTGTTGATTTACGACTTTGATGAATTTGGTGCCTAAGTTTCTGCCCAATTTTATGTAATTGTTTTGCAGGGCATTAAAATAAGGTTTAAGAGTTCTTGATGTATGAATCAACGGGGCCTTAAATACGGTTAGCCTTCTAATTTTCGTTTGATTCTTAATTTCAAATATGCATTATTGACTTCTTGACTTCTATTAATTGGTTTGAAGTGTGGATGTAACTGTAGGCCTCCCCCATATCTGATGCTAATATTTCACTTTAGAAATGAGTGGGGTGGGATTTGCATCCGTGATCTTTTGTCACACTGGATCTGATACCATTTTAAGAAACCCTCTCAACCAAAAGCGGTTGCTTAAGCTGATTGTTGGAGTCCCAAAATCGGTTTTATACTCTAACACAACAATGCTCCCTTAATTTCACCCAATAATTTTTAACTAGATGGGTCATCCCATCTGTTATTATGTTGCGGGTAATTGAATTAAACGGAAGTAGCATCAATATGTAATTTATCACGAGATTACGGAATGATGTCTTTTTGTTGGCATGTGTTTACCACATTATGTTCTCAAGTATTGTTTTATAGGGGGTATAAAAATTATTTATCGCTTCTACTGGAATTTTTTTGGTCTTTCATATCAGGTATCGATTAACAATTACTCAACCAATAAGCGAAACTACAAAGAATTGATTTCAAGGAATTGCCGAATTGGTCCTACAATTTATATTGACAATATGAGTAGATAATGCAACAATATTGTTTTAGGCCTCACCATCTTGACCCCAAATTAATCCTTGAGCATTAAAAAAAAACGCAGCCTCAATTTCTTTTAGAAAATAGAGAGGATTCCTATTGATCCTAAAATGTGTATATCATGTATTCATGTTTGACAAACAATTACATACCTTTCTAAAAGATATAAATTATACTCATAACTTTGAATTAGCAATTTTCCTTTTTCATGTTGGGCTGGATGTCATCACAAATAATTGTGTTATTTGCTTCACTTCATTTCAGTTCATTTTTTTTTACTAAGAGGGTATCGTCCAACGGATTCAGAATTCTTAACTGGGAATAAAATACTACATTATTAAATATATACCCCGTACTATTTTTTTTATTTTTTATGTGAAGGATATGTTAATGAAAGGTGAACAAACAATTGAGTCAAATAATGATCAATTATAAAACTAACAAATGAAATTAATATCTAAATTGATAATGTAAATGGCTAAATACGATGCCAGGCACAAAGCTTCACATTATTAATTTATTTCTTTGAAAATTCTTTTACATATACCCGTGCAACTTTGCACGGGTCCTAAACTAATGGTGGTTTATAAGACATAATATTATAGTGGCCCGTGCATCGCACATGCATTAAATCTAATTTGGTATTAATTTTGGTAATTGAAAACTAAATTACACATAAATCAATGTAATTAATGCATATATTAAGTTGTATTTATATGAACAAAAGAAAAGTTGTATTTATCATTTTCCTTTAATTAATCATTAAAATTAAAAATTAAAAATTAAAATATGATTATTTTGCTCGAAGTTCTCGATTTTTCATGGTTAGCTTATTTCTTTGATCTACTCCTGGCCTCCTGCCAAGTTTTTTTATCTTCCCCTTTCTTTTGAGCACAAAAAATAAGAAAGGGGAAGAAAGAATGGAAAGAATGAATAAAATAGTGTAAGTTGTGAAGTTTATAGGAGAGAGAAAATAATAAAGAATAAATAAAGAATAAAGAATGAATAAAGTAGTGAAATTTGTTGATTTTTTATGACAGAGAAAATAATAAAGAATTAATAAAACTTATCAAAAGAGGAAAGAGGGAAGATAATCAAACTAGTGTGAAAAAGAAAGAGAAAATATAATAGGAAATTGGAGGGAGTATCATTTACTACTCCGTATTTGTTATCTTCTTTAACTTTTGTCACTTTTTTGAATCTACACGTTTATCTAATCCTTCTCTCAATTAATCACTAAAAGATAGAAACGTTAATTGTTACTTTAAGGCTCTGTTTGGTAAATGGCGTATTGGCCAAATTTCAGCATATTGGAGAGGTTTAGCATGTTTGACTTACGAATATGCTATTTAGAGCGTTTGGTTAATGGCATATTGAAATAGCATATTGGGGTCCAATATGCTATTTTGCAATATGCTGCTCCTACTAGCATATTAGGTTAGCGGATTAGAAAGAAAAAAATATTGTCTTATTTACCCCCTTAAAAAATACTACCATTCCTTTTATATATTTAATAAATAATTTATTTATATCCTTATTTGTCATTTTACAACTAATCTAAACAATCTGCTAATCTAAAACTGTCAATTACCAAACACCTCTAAAACAATTCTGCTAAATAAATCTGCTAGTCAAACCCGCTAAATCATTATGCTAGTCAAATCTGCTTTCTAAATCTGCTTCTGCTAATATTAATCCGCTGTTTACCAAACAGGGCCTAAAACTTAGTGTTGGATGCCAGCATAAAAACCAACAACAAGAATTCTCTTCATTTCTTTTCTCTCTATTTCTTCTCACAAACTTGAATAATACTATCTCATCTATACTTTATTAACCCTTTATTTTTATGCATAAATCGTGAACCATTCGATGTACACAGGATATAATCTGTGCCGTTGATAGATAATGGCCTCTCCATTTCTTTTTAGGGAATGGAGAGAATTTTGGCTCAAAAACCAACTACCCTTAACTATGATCACTACAATAAATAATTTTTATATATTCTCTCTATCCCTGTCAATAGTTATCTATTTTCTTTTTTGGTGTATCGGTAAGTACTTATTTATTTCTATTTTTGGCATATTTTTATGGGTCTGGCTATGTGCAAGTAGGAGATGGATAATTTGCGTGGTCCAAAAGGATTCTCACATATTTTCTTAATCTTTGTGTCAAAAGTTGTCAAAAGCAATAGATAACCATTGATCGGAACGGAGGGAGTATGTTAAAACTTAGTGGTTGATGCCATTTTAAACACCAACTACCCTTAACTATGAGTTGTCTATGACCACTAAAAAGAAATCTATGTATTACCGTATTATCTATCTACTTATATATACTTAAAAGATAAATTTTTGAGTGATATTAGAGTGTATGGTATTGAAAATAGAACTCTTTGCACAATTATATATATTAAAACTAGAGAAAGAAAAGTTAAGAAAAAAAAAAAGAACTTCTAATAAGATTTTACGGAGCATAAGATAAAAGTTGATGCGATGAAGTTGTTGCATCTGCAATTCGTTTACCAAATACTTTACAAGATGTAACAATGCAACAAAGTAAAGTATCAATCAGTTCAAACTTCTCTGTACTAGGTACACAATTTGCAATGCTTCATCTACTTACGGTATTATCAATCAGTTCAAACTTCTAGCTATCTGTTATTTTGCTTCAGCGGTTCTTATTCATTGCTTAACAAGCTAAATGAAACTACAATAATGGCAAAAGCAAAGTTTCTGTTTCAAGGCTATATATGCGATATTCTAAATTTTCTGGATCGAAATAATCTAATAGGTGTTGGTATGATTAAATCGACAAACAGGTAGGAACAACGATTTAAAATCGACAAACAGGTAAGAACAACAAATTCACTGTTACAAATTTGTTAGTTGAGATTGACGGTCTCACACTGATTTCATAATGTCAATATACGTAATCCCTTGATTAGGGTTGATGTATTCCATATCATTATATAGTTGTAGATTACAACCTATTTCCTAAATACAAGGCTATAAACAACATACTATCAACTAATTATGGATATATAATATTTCCTAATATTTACATAATATACGTTGACTAACACACCCCCGCAGTTGGAGCGGCATTAGGAAGAACGCTCAAACTGTCACGAAACCGAGTAAATAAATGACGAGGCAAGCCCTTAGTAAAAATATCCGCATATTGGTACTCAAAGGGCACATGAAGAACTCGGACTTCGCCTATCCGGACTTTGTCGCGCACAAAATGAATATCGATCTCAACATGTTTAGTACGCTGATGTTGAACGGGATTCCCCGAAAGATAAACCGCGGACACATTATCACAAAATACTAACGTCGACTTTCGTAGTGGTAAGTGAAGCTCAAGAAGAAGATTACGAAGCCAAGTAGTTTCAGCGACGGCATTAGCAATACCACGGTATTCTGCCTCGGCACTAGATTTGGAAGTGATAGCTTGTCGTTTCGAAGACCAGGACACAAGATTATCACCAAGAAACACACAATATCCAGAAGTCGAACGACGTGAGTCAGGGCAGCCGGCCCAGTCAGCATCGGAATAAGCTGTTAATGCATGGGACCGAGAGGGACGCAAGGTGAGACCATGAGCAACTGTTCCCTGAATGTAACCAATAATTCGCTTTAAGAAGTGAAGATGGGGAGCTCGAGGGTCATGCATAAAAAGACATACTTGTTGAACCGCGTAAGATATATCCAGTCGGGTAATCGTTAAATACTGTAGTGCACCGGCTAAACTTCGATATAAAGCAGGGTCCTCAACAGGGGGACCTGATGAAGCACTTAGTTTAGCGCCAGCACCAACTGGAGTCGTGCTTGTCTTACACGACGACATGTTAGCTCGCATAACGATTTCTTTGGCATATTGCTCTTGAGACATAAACAGACCCGTGGAATTTCGACTAACCTTTATGCCCAAAAAATGATGTAAGTTGCCGAGATCGGTCATAGAGAATTCAGAGGACACACGTTTAATGATGTACCGAAGCAAATCATCACTTGAAGCGGTGACGATGATGTCGTCAACATATAGTAACAAATAAGCAGTAGCTTTGGCAGTCTTGAGTATGAATAAAGAGGAATCACAAACACTACCAGTGTACCCTTGAGACAAAATAAACGTGGAAAACCGATGATACCAGGCCCGAGGAGCCTGCTTAAGACCATAGAGAGACTTACGGAGTTTACACACGTGATGAGGAGCAGAGGGGTCCACAAAACCGGGAGGTTGATGCATATACACTGTTTCATCCAAATTCCCGTTAAGAAAGGCATTTTTTAATATCCAACTGATGGATGGGCCAAGACCAGGAGACGGCTATACTGAGTACTGTGCGAATGGTAGCGGGTTTACCACTGGACTAAAAGTTTCATCACAGTCTACTCCAACCTGTTGCGTTTTGCCATTGGCAACAAGACGGGCTTTGTAACGCTGTAAAGAGCATCTGCATGAAATTTATGTCGAAACAACCACATACACCGAATAATAGAGGCATCGTTAGGTCGCGGGACCAAGTCCCACGTATGATTGTTCCGTAATGCGGTAAATTCGTCCTGCATAGCTAGTTTCCAATTACGGTCCTCAAGTGCAAGTTTGGGTGATTTTGGGAGAGGGGAGATTGCGGAAGAGATGTGAAGGGCTTTGGGTTTAAAAATACCGTTCATTGCACGGGTGGACATAGTATGGGTGGGGATAGGGGCTGGGCGGGGTCTGGGTGGTGGTGGTGGTGGTGGTGGCGGTAGGGGTGGGGTTGGTGTTGGTGGAGTTGGCGAAGGTGGGGAAGAGGGGGTAAGAGAGGTGGCAGGGGTTTGAGGGAGTGGAGATGTGGGTTGAGTGTCGGGTTGAGTAGGAGTTGGGCCAGGGGTGGGTGTAGAAGTTGGGCCAGTATTGGCAGGGGGAGATTAGGCCGTAGGAGTATTAGCAAAGGTATGGATAAGGAGAGGGTTTGGGGTATCTGGTGGGCTAAGGAAATTGTAAGTGTTACTGGACATTTGAGGATTGCCCGAAAAGGGAAAGTTCATTTCATCAAAGACGACATGACGAGAGATAATGACACGACCCGTGGACAGATTTAGGCAACGATACCCACGCTGATTGGGCGGGTACCCGATAAAGACACATGGAGTCGAACGGGGTGCTAATTTGTGGGGAATTGTGGCGGACATGTTAGGGTAGCAAGCACATCCGAAGACACGAAGGTGGTCATAAGAGGGATTTTTGAGGTAGAGAGCGGTGGTGGGTGTACGGAAATTTAGAGTGGAAGTGGGAAGAATGTTATGGAGATGGGCAGCGGAATTTAGAGCATCGACCCAATACTCGGGTGGTACTGAGTCGTGTTGAAGAAGGACGAGCATGATATTATTTACTCGTTGAATCATTCGCTCGAATTTGCCATTTTGGGCCGATGTGTATGGACAAGAAAATCTGAATTGAAGGCCATGTTTATTAGCAAAGTCAGTAAACTTATTATTATCAAACTCACGTCCCATGTCACTTTGAAATGTTTTGATTTTTCTATTAAATTGGGTGGAAATGAGTTGATTAAACTGTATAAATTTCTCAAACACCTGAGACTTAAATTTTAGAGGATAGACCCATACAAACTGAGTAAAATTGTCAATCAAAACCATATAATATTTGTACCCAGATTTGCTTAGAATTGGTGACGTCCAAAGGTCGCTATGAATTATATCAAAAGGTGAAATTGTTTGAGAATTGGAACTAACAAAAGGGAGCCTAGAGCTCTTACTAATATGACAGGAAGAACAAACTTGTGAACTAGAATCTTTATTACAAGAAATAGTCTTATTTGATTGCAGCAAACGTAAAATAGATGTCCTGGGATGACCGAGACGGAAATGCCATGTGTCGGGGCTATGGGCAACTAAAACTTGAGGCGGAGTGTTATTGTGGTGGGACGTTGGAGACGATGAAGAGGTGGACACGGGGTAGAGCTCGCCATTACTGTCACTCCGGAAAATCACCCTCCTAGTCGATATATCCTTCACAGAGAAACCAAACGGGTCAAATTCAACACTTACGTTATTGTCTTTAGTGAATTTACGCACTGAAATTAGATTTTTAATAATTTTGGGCGTGTGCAATGCTTGGTGAAGGTGGAGGGTACGGTTTTTGGTCAGTATAGATGAAGTACCTGAGGCCGCAACGGGAATACTATGACCATTTCCAACATATATAGAACGAATATTACTCGTATTAAACGGAGCAGAAATCATACCTGGATCAGAGGTCAAATGCGACGATGCGCCCGTATCCATGTACCAGGGCTCGCCATTCTGCTGAACCGAGAGTGCTTGAAAAGCCTGCGTCAAATCAGTAGGCTGTGGAGCCTCACTATCGAGTACATGCGCTTGACCCTGCGCCCGAGAGGAATTACCCCGATGATAGGACAGTGGCCGCTGTTGTGGTGCTGCATACATGGGCCACGGCTGAGTCCAGCCAGGAAAAGTTAGGTAAGGACAGGGAGGAGGTGTCCAGGGTGAAAGCCATGCCGCCGGTGGTGCCCACTGGTAATTCTGTCCAGCAGGTGCATTCAAAACAACAGAGGATTCACGATTTTGTCGACCCTGTCCCTGTCGATTGTTCCCACTATTATTAGAATTGTTACTGTTATTATTATTACGACGATTGTACCTATTATTATTATTATTATTGTTTGATTGCTGACAAGGTGGACCAGAAGCGGCCTTTGGTGATGATTCAGGCCACGCATCAGCAGGGGGGACGGGCGGAGTAGCGAGCGCAGTGGCCGTGTCCTCACGACCAGACTTGCGGTGAACTTCGAGTTCAAGCATACTCCGAGCCGTCTCAAAATTTGGCAAAGTCTGATTGATGTATGATGCGACGGTATCGTATTCAGTCGGGAGGCCGCGCACAAGTTGAATTACGAGCTGTCGATCCGTAACAGGGGCATCAACATCTTTAAGCATCCTGGCAAGATCGCGGAGGCGTTGACAATAGGCCTCCAGCGAAGGCATATTAGCGAGTCGAAGAACGCTAAACTCTTGCTCAAGAGTAGCGGCACGAGCCCCTTTGTTGTTGTTGAAGATATTTTCAACGCGAACCCAAGCCTGACGAGCAGTGGATTCATCTTCAAGAACACGCGGGAGGAGATCGTCGCTGAGCGTTCCATATATCCATTGGAGCACGTGTGCATCGACTTCAGACCATGACTCGTAAGAGTCATCCGTTTCGGCAGGAGCAGGTGTGCCGTCGATGTGAGACAACACCTTGTATCCACGGGCATGAAGTTTAAATAGGCGAACCCACGTCGCATACGTAACCTTGGTGCCGTCGAGGACACGGATCTTATGCTGGATATTAGAAACGGTGAAAACTGGATGCAAACCTGGTTTAGCAGTATTATTTGGGGGAGGAAGAACGTCATCTCCAGCCATGATGTGGCGTGAGATTGATGATGGTGCGTGAGGCTATTTCGAAAAATAGGGCTCTTGAGCACAGGCCAGGAATCGGAGAAGACAGATCGAAATCCTTCTCTTTAACCTGATACCATGTCAATATACGTAATCCCTTGATTAGGGTGGATGTATTCCATATCATTATATAGTTGTAGATTACAACCTATTTCCTAAATACAAGGCTATAAACAACATACTATCAACTAATTATGGATATATAATATTTCCTAATATTTAAATAATATACGTTGACTAACACATAATACTAAGTTTTATTGAAAAAACGTAAAATCAAGTTGTGATTTTAAATAGCTACAAAAATATTGTTATTGGTAAAGCCAAAATTTCTTAATAAAAAAATACTAGTTGAGGCTTGTGAGTTGTGACGCTAACTTCCTAGCTAAGAAGATCGTTAATATATCATTCATATATATAATAACTCGATAGTAGCAGATGCGTGATTCCTCTAATAAACGATAAAATCATTTATACGTCAATTCGATGTGTATGACGCATACAAATTGTCATTTTGGTTAGCGGATAATTTTTTCATGAATTTGTGTAACATCAATTAACATCATACGAAAATTTGTCCATTTAATTAGAATCCTCTCTCTAAAAATGGAGGTGATGAAAAAGTAAAATACTCATCTGAAAGTTTTTATAATCATATTCTACTGGAACAGAGGCGGCCAATGAATTCGGGAGGCCCGGTTCCTTATATTAAATTAAGACCCCAAAATTTAAATTAAATAACCATTTATCTGAGTTCCTAAATGAAAACTATTGATCACCATTTACTGAACTCATAGTAATTGATCATCATCGTACATTTATACGAGGTAAACGAATAAAAAAATTGAAAAAAGAAAATGCTAAGATTTTTTAGGCATAAGTAAAATACAAAATATAAAATAAGACGGTCTCACACCATAAAAGTATGAAACAGTCCATTTTTATAATATAACTATTCGTTTATTGCTAAATGAATTATTTTTGCACAATAAAATCGTCTCACAATATAAGACTGTCTTATACAATACTTACTATAAAAAAATTGAAAGATAAAAAAGGTCTATAATTTTTGAGAGATATGTACTAGTAGGTGAGAAACAATTAAATAAACAAAAAAAAGCAAAGAGTTTGTGAGAGTGGGAATTGGGAGAGGATAGAATATTATAGTACAGCTATACAGTACTCCGTATTACATAACAAAAAGAAGCAAGTACACTCTGTATTTATAATTGACCGTTTATAGGGAATTAGGCATTGGACTCAAAATTTTGGGCCCTTTTTTGCCTTGGGCCCCGGTGCAGAGAGCTGAAATGCTCACCTCCTTGGCCGCCCCTGTACTGGAAACTTAAATAATTTATAAACATCATAGATGAAATTCAAGCACTTTTAAATGAATTGAAAAGTTGAGGAATGGCGAGCTGAATGAGTGAGAGATGATGATAGATGAAATACAAATTCTATTGTGGATGGAAAATTGAGGAAAGACACATTGTTGGAGGAGTTAGTCTCCCTCCAAATGACCAATTCCGTCTGAAATAAATAAGACAAGAATTTCAGACCATTTTATAACCAAATATGACTAATTTTGGAAAACAAGTTACCATAAGCTCTAACACTAACTAGACCATTGTGGTCACATTTGACCATAAAATGGTCACAAAACTCCGCCTTATTGGTATTAGACTAAATTGGCCGCACTACAAGAAAAAAAAACTATTCGGGCGGCTACAAAAGGCGACTGAAAACAGTCGCCAAAGGCAATTTGGCGACAGCAGATAGTCGCTCAATACCAGTCGCGAGCCTTAGTCATCTAAAAGAAATCGGGCGATTGAAAGCAGTCGCCAAATTTGGCGACTTAAGAAGTAGTCGCCTAATTCACAAAATTGCGACTGATATCCATCGCCAAAATGGCGACTGAAGGGGAAAATAGACGCCAAATTGGCGACTGACATCTGATTCCAATTGCTTTTGTCAGTCGCCAATTTGGCGACTATTTCCCCTTCAGTCGCCATTTTGCCGACGGATATCAGTCGCCATCTGTCGCCAATACACCTGAATGAATCAGAAGCACTCTGTTTTGGCGAATGATTTCAGTCGCCATAAATACATTTCAGTCGCCAAAATAGTTGGGCATATATAAAAAAAATCGGTTTTTGTAACGTACCAAATCATCATCACACCTGCATAATCAGAAGCTAAACCAACAAGTACCACAACATGTCAACATACACCACATGAAAAACACGAACATCTCATATATTGAAAATGAGAATGTATCCAAGTTTACATAACTACCGATATAAAATCCATGGTTCACTAACCTAATCAAACCAAGTTTTTAGCATTTGGGAAAGGGAGAGCTAAATCATCTACATTGAAAGCAAACACCGGCTCCACTACCGCCTCCTCCCCCAAAGGGATCTCTAGCGTCGAAAGGGGGATGAGGACCGGGGTTTCAAGTGGAGAAAAAGGCTTCCATGGTACCAAATATTTCCTTCATTATACGCATTACTTCATTTCTCGCCGCGTTTGCTTTCCGCATTTCCTCATCTCTTGCGGCATTTGATTTTCTTTCTTCTTCTAGGTGAGCTTGTAGTTGACTTATAATTCCCGGCTCATATGTATTCTTCGCCATTGAAAGCGACCTTCTACTTGGTTCTTTGTAGAACACCCCTTGGGCGGCTCCGGTTCCGTACACCATACCTTCCTTGAAGCCTTTAACCAAGTCAAACCATATCTCATTATCTGGCTTTCGGAGGTTGGCCTCTTTCTCACGCAAGTATCCATCCTAATCATTACAATACAAAAGCTATTATTAGAATACTCAAAAAAATTGTTATACAAATAAATGAAACAAAAATCATGTCTAAGCTAATAATTATGAATGTTTGAAACTTACATATAATTCCTTGTCTTCCGGCTTAATCCAAACCCTTGTACCATGGTCGGTGAGTTTGGAATGCGTGTCAAGAAAGATAATTCCGGCGCCGTGGTCATCTTATCCTTCTTCTTCTTTCCCTTCTAAATAAACAAAACATGCATATAAGAGGCTTTGAAAGAATATTCTTAAGTTACTAAGCATAAAAGAAGGTTTTAATAAAATATAAGCATACATATAAATATGTAAACTTACACCCAAAACACGATCCAAGAACGATCGTGATCCCTCGTAATGAGTAGGCTCGGCCACTCCATCTTTCTTTCCTCCCCTTTTGTTGATTGATGCTTGGGTTGACTTCGTCTTGAACCCGGGTAATTCACGTTGCTTCATGAGATCCTCATATGAACCACCTATAATTTAAAATCGTGTTATTAACAAATATAAAATCGTATTAAATTATATATAACTCAATACAAGTAACAAAACTAATTAAATACCTTTCATATGTTCCGACCCTTTCTTTCACTTGGCAACCTTATAGATGTTGTCCCGATATCGTTTGGTACCGATATCGTTGTACCTTTGACGGACAACATACTCTGATCCATCCGGCCAAGCAAAATATTTCTACCAAAAAATAAAGTATTAAGTATTAGTAAAAAAAAACATCATGATTTAAAAAAGTATTAAGTATTAGTAAAAAAAAAAAGTAAGTATTAGAAATGTATCAATTAAAAATATAAAAGAAAACATACCCGAAAGATATTGAACCATTTCTCTTTTTGTTTAGTACTAGCCTTGGTCCAACAAATAGGAACGAGACCCGTCATCTTCTGCTTTGTACTAGCAGAAACTCCTCGTACAACTCTTTGATCCTTAAACCTGAAATACAATTTTTTAAGTAGAAGTATGCATTTATTATTAAAAAAAAAGAATAATTATAAAATAACAAAGAATAACACTTACCATAATCCCGCCGGATCAAGTATCAACCTCCGGTCGTCCGTGTACTGGATCTCCTATCTCGGGTCTGACTCCTCATCCTCAGGCCCAGCCTTTGTCGTCTTCTCCTCCTCACGCTCAGATGTCAATGTACTAAGGCGTCTACTACTACAGCCGCCTCGCTGCCTACCTCGACCTCCTGCCATCTACAACAATCATCATCCTCATCGTCTTCTCCACCATCACCATCGTCATCATCATCATCATCATCAACATCATCATCATCATCATCAACATCATCATCATCATCATCATCATCACCATCGTCGTCATCATCATCATCATTATCGTCATAACTATCACCATCATCATCTTCCACATCCCCCCTCCCCCCTCCAATCCCTCTTCCAACTCACTATTAACCTCATTATATTCCTCCTCTTCCAACTCTTCACCCTTTTCATTATCATTCTCGTAAATGATTTCATCAGTTGGAGATAAAATTCTTCCATTTCATACTATTTCTTCTTGAAAAAAAGTTGTATCAATTTGTGATCGTGCCTTTGTCTTAAAGATTGCACACCACGCCTTTTGATTTCTATCATTTCTCGTGCTTGGATAAGAAGCAAAATACAATTGGTGAGCCTGATGTGCTAGTATGAATGGATCATACTTAGAGTATGTTCGAGTATGATTCACTTCTACAAGTTTGTAACGTTCATGTATTCTCATTCCAGCCACGGAATTATGCTTCCAATCACACTTGAATAAGAAAGTTTTATAAGCACGGTCACTGCCATGATAACATATCTCAAAGATATCCTCTATTATACCATAATACTCATTATCATCAAGAGAAGAAATAGTAACCCCATAATTGCATATAGCCTTACCTTTACCGTGGTTGAATGTTTGGAAATTAAATCCATTAACTGAATATCGGTTCCACCTTCTAACCATTCGTGAGGGACCAAAGGCCAAACTTCTTATCAAATCATCTTGGATATTCAACTCAATTACATGGTTCTGAAACCATGTTGGAAATTGCTCTTTATGTTTATCCCAAACTTCATCCTTGCTCACATTTGGATGTTCCTTAATGAATCATTCACAAACTTTGTTTCATATGACTCCAACATCTCACAATTACATAGAGCGTAAAGGTGGGCACGATTATACTCCTTGTCATCCAAATATACTATTTCCCCATTTGATAAACAATCTTCACCATCATGAGTTTGAAAAAACTCGGGTAAACTTGTGTTAATTTCATCCGCTTTATCAACATTCAAGTTTCTTGCTTTGGTTTCTATATGTTTTCAAAGTAAAGAGAATAAAAATTTGCAATCTCTTCCGTTAAATAGGCATTGTATATAGAACCTTTCATCTTAGCTTTGTTACCAACTTTTTTCTTCACATGATTAAGAAACCTATACAAGAAGCATTTATGAGGTATGGTTAATAGGGTTAATAATAAATTAGTTAATTATATAGAATAATAGTAATTATTATAATTTCAAATAAAATTAAACTAGTTAGAACTCTTACCTTTCAAATGGATACATCCATCTATATTGGACAGGTTCTCCAACTTTGGCTTCATAGGGCAAATGGACCGGTAGATGCTCCATGGAGTTAAAAAATGATGCAGGAAGGATCATTTCAAGCTTACATAATATTTGTGGTATTTGCTCTTCCACATGAATCATGTCATCAACACATATTGAGGAGGAATATAAATCTCGGAAAAATTGACTAATCTCAACAACTGGATTCCACACGGTAGTCGGGAGGAGGTGTTTCAAAGCAACGGGTAATAATCGCTCCATGAAGACATGACAATCATGGCTTTTCAAGCCATGCAACTTGAGCTTCTTAAGATCAAAACATCGACTAAAATTTGATGCATATCCATCAGGAAACTTCAACTTTGTAACCACTCACACAATACCTTCCTTTGAGCTTTGTCAAGAGTAAAAATGGATTTTGGCTTAGACCCGTCTTTGCGAATGTGCAATCTGGGACGATCACAAAATTTCTTTATATCTTTTCTTGCACCAATAGTATATATCAGAAGTCTTTCCTTCTACATCCATAATCGTTTGAATCAGTAGCTCAAAGAAGTTTTTTCTATGTGCCTTACATCCAAATTGTCCATAAAAGTGAAGCTTTAAGTTGGAAATTTTGCTTTTTGGACACATCATATGTTTCCACCCCAACTTCCCACAAATGTTTCAACTCTTCCACCAACGGTTGTAAATAAACATCCAATTTGCCTTTTGGGTTTTTAGGCCCGGAAATAAGTACTGACAAGAAGATAAATTGTCTTTTCATACATAACCAAGGTGGTAAGTTCTATGGTGTGAGCATCACGGGCCAACAAGAATAATCCCTACCAAATGAACCGAAAGTGTTAAATCCATCCCTACACAAGCCAAGTCGCACATTGCGGGGTTCCTCGGCAAATTCCGGATAAATCTGATCAAATTGTTTCCATTCTTCTCCATCACTTGGATGGCACATCTTTCCCGGAGTACGTGGATTTTCTTTGTGCCATCTCATTTGTTCGGCAATGTTTTTTGTTGCATACATTCTTTGAAGTCTTGGAGCGAGAGGAAGGTAAATTAATGGGTTCAGTGGTATTGGTTTCTTACTCTTTCGACCTCTCTCGTTACCCTTCTTGCCTTTTTTTCCCTTCAAAATAATCTCCCTCACTTTTCTCATATCTATCCATTCGACATTTTTTTGCACTTGTTAAGCAAAACATCCTCTTTCCAAAAAAGTATACATCCTTCGGGACATGTATCAATCTTTTGATGTGGTAGCTGGAGACCTTTAATTACTTTTTTGGTATTGTACAAACTTCGGGTCATGACGTTATTATCGGGGATAACATCCTCAAGCAAATAAGCAATACCATCAACGACATTAAATGGAATATTAAACTCACATTTCAAAGTTACTATTCTAGAAGCGACTTGTAACAATGTCAATTTGCTCCCTTCATATAAAGGTTTTTCTGAAGCATTTAACATGTCAAAAAAAGTCTTTTGCTTGTGGGTGTGGCTTTTTTTCTTCACTCATTGGTACATGGTCATCATTATTGAAAATAGTAGACCCCAATGCATCAACTACCATATCTCTATATGGGTTCTCATCAATTTGTTCGATGTGAGGTTGTTAGTGAATTGGATAATATGACTCTCCATGGGAAATCCAATTGTAATAATTTGGACAAAACCCATTTGTATAGAGATGTTCTTGTACCTCAATGTCATGTAGGTATCTCATATTTTTGCATTTGATACAAGGACACCTAAGTTTATTTTCTACCAAGTCATATTCATCTTGTTGTTTAGCAAATTCAATAAACTCGGCAACACCCTTTATAAATCTAGCGGAAGGATGTCTCTTCTTATTGTCTAACCTTCCTTCATACATCCATGAACGTTCCAATCTTTTCATTTTAATCTGAACAATAACCCCAAAAAAATAATTTTTAACAATAATATTATTACATACAAAATTATCACATTATACTTCACATTATACTAACATTATACTAACTTTACCAATAACCCATATGTCACATTATACTAATAATACTAATTTTTTTTTACACAATACTAATACATACTAACTTCAACAATATCAACATTATACTAACTTATCACATTAATTATACTCCACATTATACTAACATTATATTAACTTAAAACCTCTAACTTACTACCTTAAACATTACTAACATCATACTAATACACACTAACTTCAACAATATCAACATTATACTAACTTATTACTAATTATGTCAAACAACAACAGTAACATGATCAAAATCATCCTTCATTGTACATCATAATCCCACTTCACATAATACTAACAAATTTTCGTACATCATAATCCCACTTGGGGATTTTTGAAAATTTATATTATGATGTACAATGAAGGATGATTTTCGTACATCATATAAACCCTAGCCCTAAATTTATATAAATTGGGGATTTTTGAAAATTTGTTAGTATTATGTGAAGTGGGATTATGATGTACAATGAAGGATGATTTTGATCATGTTACTGTTGTTGTTTGACATAATTAGTAATAAGTTAGTATAATGTTGATATTGTTGAAGTTAGTGTGTATTAGTATGATGTTAGTAATGTTTAAGGTAGTAAGTTAGAGGTTTTAAGTTAATATAATGTTAGTATAATGTGGAGTATAATTAATGTGATAAGTTAGTATAATGTTGATATTGTTGAAGTTAGTATGTATTAGTATTGTGTAAAAAAAAATTAGTATTATTAGTATAATGTGAAGTATGGGTTATTGGTAAAGTTAGTATAATGTTAGTATAATGTGAAGTATAATGTGATAATTTTGTATGTAATAATATTATTGTTAAAAATTATTTTTTTGGGGTTATTGTTCAGATTAAAATGAAAAGATTGGAACGTTCATGGATGTATGAAGGAAGGTTAGACAATAAGAAGAGACATCCTTCCGCTAGATTTATAAAGGGTGTTGCCGAGTTTATTGAATTTGCTAAACAACAAGATGAATATGACTTGGTAGAAAATAAACTTAGGTGTCCTTGTATCAAATGCAAAAATATGAGATACCTACATGACATTGAGGTACAAGAACATCTCTATACAAATGGGTTTTGTCCAAATTATTACAATTGGATTTCTCATGGAGAGTCATATTATCCAATTCACTAACAACCTCACATCGAACAAATTGATGAGAACCCATATAGAGATATGGTAGTTGATGCATTGGGGTCTACTATTTTCAATAATGATGACCATGTACCAATGAGTGAAGAAAAAAAGCCACACCCACAAGCAAAAGACTTTTTTTGACATGTTAAATGCTTCAGAAAAACCTTTATATGAAGGGAGCAAATTGACATTGTTACAAGCCGCTTCTAGAATAGTAACTTTGAAATGTGAGTTTAATATTCCATTTAATGTCGTTGATGGTATTGCTTATTTTCTTGAGGATGTTATCCCCGATAATAACGTCATGACCCGAAGTTTGTACAATACCAAAAAAGTAATTAAAGGTCTCCAGCTACCACATCAAAAGATTGATACATGTCCCGAAGGATGTATACTTTTTTGGAAAGAGGATGCTTTGCTTAACAAGTGCAAAAAAATGTCGAATGGATAGATATGAGAAAAGTGAGGGAGATTATTTTGAAGGGAAAAAAAGGCAAGAAGGGTAACGAGAGAGGTCGAAAGAGTAAGAAACCAATACCACTGAACCCATTATATTTGGCGACTGAATATTATGTGAAGTGGGATTATGATGTACATCATAATCCCACTTCACATAATATTCAGTCGCCAAATATAAATAATGGGATGATTTTCGTAGTCGCCAAATTGGCGACTGAAGTCAGTTGCCCGAGTTTTTTTCTCAGTCGCCAAATTGGCGACTATTAGCAGCAGTTGCCTGTTTGAGTCGCCGAATTGAGGAATTCTTGTAGTGGCCGTCTGAAACAAAAATTTGCATTGTTGGACATGTCTTATAAGAACATAAGAGCTTCATAATTTGTCCTTTAATTGTACACCAAAAAAAATTGTCTTTTATTTGCACAAGTTTAAACATTACATGGGTGTGTTTAAAGAAAAACTATTTTTAATAATGTTCATTGTCAGATGATACCTCCATTTGGCAATTTCATGCCAATAACTTTAACAGTTCATATACTATACTTTATTGAAAAGCAATTCATTTTAAACAGCAATCTCATAATAAACATTTAAAAGTCATTGTTTTGATATTACCCGGGCAACGCACGGGCATGAAATCTAGTTATTAATTAAATAAGGGAATTACTCGTGTTGAAAAATGTTGTGAACATTTGCTGTTTCTTCATCCATTTCGTGAAGGCAACTCGGTTTGAATTATCCAAAACTTGCACATGTGGAGGGGAGTTTATTGTGGAAATGGAGAAAGGCTTTCTTTGTTTTTTTTGTTGTGAGAAAAGGAGTATGTTTGTTTTTTTTTCTTTTTTTGAAATTTGTGTGGTTTGTTGTTTTTTGTATGTTGGGGTGGTTGTATCCTTCTTGTATAAGAAATGATTGCCTACGTATTCACCTGAAAAGATGAAATAAAACCATGCTCATAGTTCAGGTGCTTTTTGTTGTTTGTTGATGTTTGGTTGGTGGGATGGTTGTGCCCTTCTTGTGTAAGAGAGGACTAACTACATATTCGCGCGATGCGAAATCAAACCATGCTCATAGTTCAGGTGTTTTTTGTTTGTGCAAATGGATGATGCTTTTGACAGATCAAAAGTTGTTGGAAACATGGCAAGGTGCCGCAACTTAGACTCGATAAACATGCAATTTCAAATTATAACTTTTGAGGAATTGACTTGAGAGTTGGGTGCGGCTGCTAAGAAGGGTTGTTGATACTGGGTTGTGGCCACTAGTCGTGAAACTAGGGATGGTTGTTGGTGCCAAGTTTCAAGAGTAGTATTTCTTAAGTTGGTCTAGGTTGGTTGGGTTTGTGAAGTCTTCCCCATCTAGGTCACTCAATCTCAGTGCGCCCCCCGAAAAGATTTTATTGACTAGGTATGGTCCTGCCCAATTGGGTTTTGATTTTCCCCTCGGATCGACAAGTAACAGTGGTCGAACCGACTTGAGGACCAAGTCGCCTTCTTTGATATTTCTGGGTTTGACTTTCTTGTTGAATGCCCGTTGTATATGTCGTTGGTATAGCTAGATGTTGTACAAGGCGTTGAGTCGTCGTTCATCTAGGAGGATGAGTTGCTCGTACCTTCGACGGGTCCATTCCGCTTCCTGGACTTGGCTATAAAATAGGATGTGTAGAGATGGGACTTCTAGCTCCACTAGTTGCACTGCCTCTATACCGTATACTAGGTAGAAGGGTGTTGCTCCTGTTGGTGTTCGAATGGATGTTCGGTGTCCCCAAAGTGCGAATGGGAGTTTGCTCGGCCAATCGCGGTAATTGTTCTGCATTTTCTTGATGATTATGACGAGTGTTTTGTTTGCTGCCTCTTCTGCTTCATTGGTTTGAGGACGGTAGGGAGATGAACGGTGCCTTTTGATCTTGTACTTGTCTAGCAAGACTTGTGCTTCGGCTCGAAAATGGGAGCTTTGGTCGGTGATGATTTCATGGGGTACCCCATATCTGCAGTTGATATTGTCTTGGATAAACTTGGCCACTTGTTTAGCGGTCAAGACTGCATAGGATTATTCTTCTACCCACTTTGTATGGTAGTTAATGGCGACTAAGACGAAATAATGTCCATTGGTGCCTATCGGATTGACTTTGCCGATGATGTCGATGCCCCAGGACGAGAAATGTCAGGGTGATGTCATGGTGTATAGAAGGGATGGTGGCAGGTGTTGTATGTTGGCGAATATTTGGCAATTGTGGCAATGTTTTACGTAATTTCTGAAATCGGCTTTCATGGTGGTCCAGTAGAAGCCTAACCGCATAATTTTTCAGGCTAGCATCATTGCGTTCATGTGCGGGCCACACTCTCCGTCGTGGACCTCTTCCATGACTTTCTTGGCTTTATTGTGGTCAATGAAACGGAGAAGGATTCTTTGAGGTGTTCTTTTGTAGATATGGTTTTGATTTATCACGAATTGTGATGCAAGTAAACGGATGGCTCTTTGTCATCTTGGATCAAAGTTGGGAGGGAATTCGTTTTTGGTTTGGTAGTTAAGGATCGATTGGTACCAAGGTTCGGCGTGGTTTTCCTCGTCGTTGTTGATGGCGCATATGTTAGCCGGCTCGCTCTTTCTCTCAACGCATAAGGGCATGGATGTCATGTCATCAGGTATATTGATGAGTGAAGCCAGTTTTGCTAGGGTATCGGCAAATTGGTTTTCTTCTCTAGACAAGTGGAAGTAGTCAATTTGGTCGAAGAATTCGGCCTCTTGATTGATTTTTGTTTGGTAGGGTGCTAGGCTGTCGCTTCAGATCTTCCATGATCCGGACACGTGGTTGATGATGAGCGAGGAATCACCGTGGACCCTCAAACTTTTGATGCCAAGTGTTATGGCTGGTTGTAGGCCGATGAGGCATGCTTCGTATTCGGCGGCGTTGTTGGTGACGGCAAAGTCTAGCTTGACTGAGATTGGAACTTATCCCCCTTCGAGTGATATCAGAAGGATTCCTACTCTAAAGCCTCTCAGGTTTAATACACCATCGAAGTATAGGTTCCATGCGTCAGTGTCGGCACAAAGGATGTATTCGTTAGGAAGTGACCAGGTGTCGGACGTTGGATCCACGTTGACGGGGTTTTCTGCTAGGAAATCGGCGACAACCCTTTCCTTGAAGACCTTGAGGGGTACGAATTTGAGGTCAAACTCAGATAGCATGAGTGTTCATCTGGATAGTCTTCTGTTCAATACGGGCTTTTTGAAGATGTACTTGATAGGGTCTATCTTGGTGTAGATGTGAACCGTGTAGTTGAGCATGTAGTGTCGAATCTTCTTTGTGGACCATACCAAAGCGAGGCGTGTTTTCTCCAATTAGGTGTATTTGGTCTCATAGTCGATGAACTTTTTGCTGATGTAGTAGATGGCTCGTTCTTCGCCGTTGACTATTTGTGCTAACATTGCTCCCATGGCCGTGTCGGTGACGGTCAGATATAGGGATATGGGTGTTCCCTGCTGTGGCAGTCATCGTCCCAATCGGTGTGATCAGTGATGCAGAGCTTTTTGAAGATAAGCTCGCAAATCATGGTGAGCTTGGCTATGAAACGACCGATGTATTGAACTTGACCCAGGAATCCCCAAATCTCCTTCTCGTCCTTAGGCAGTCATCGTCCCAGGATTTTTCCAGAGGTGACCCCGAATGCACACTTCTGAGGATTTAGTCTCATGTTGTATTTCCGAAGACAGGCGAAGAATTTTTGAAGGGCATCGATGTGACCATCTCACTCTTTTGATTTAACGATCATGTTGTCAACGTATACCTCTACTTCCTTATGCATCATGTCATGTAGGAGAGTTGTGGTGCTTCTTTGGTAGGTTGCTCTGACGTTGATTAGACCGAAGAGCATGACAGTGGAGCTTATGTGTCCCACTGTGTAGTGAATGCGGTTTTGTGCATGTCCTCCTCAGCCATTTTGACTTGATTGCATCTGGCATACCCGTCCTTGAATGTCAAAAGGGAGTGTTCGGCGGTGTTGTCCACTAAGATGTCGACGTGCGGTAAGGGGAAGTCCTCCTTTAGACTCGCCTTGTTCAGGTCTCTGAAGTCAACACAGACCCGGATTCTCCCATCCTTTTTGGATACGGGGACTATGTTAGCCACCAAGTCGGAATACTCGGAAACTTTGATGAATCCAGCTTTGAATTGCTTGTCAACCTCTTCTTTGATTTTCAATGCCCATTCAGGATGCGTGCGGCGCAACTTTTGCTTTACGGGCTTGGCTCCGGGCTTAATAGGTATCATGTGCTCTGCGGTCTCCCTATCAATCCTAGGCATGTCTTTGTAAGACCAAGCGAATACGTCCTTATATTCGAGCAAGAGGTCGATGAATTGTTGATTTTCCTAGGGGTCAAGGGTGGTCTCTATCTTAAGTTCTTGAGGTGTTTTGTTAGTCCCTACGTTAATAGGTTTGGTCTCCTCAATTATGGGTGTTCTAAGTTCGCGTTTGTCGAGTTTTTTGGCTAAATGATGTGGGTAATCACTCAACTCAAATTCCTCATATTTGTTCAGAATTGTATTGCAGTTAAAATGAGACGAGTTGTAAGCAAACTTGGCATTCATTAAGTCAATTATAGCGAAGAGCTCGGACAAGATAGATATCTCGTGGGGAGTCACAGGCGACGCTGTAGAGGAGGTGGCCCCTAGGACAAGCCCCAGGTTGCTACCTTCTGCGGGAATAGGGGTGACAATAGTTGACTCAGCCTCTGAGACAACCCCGAGATTGTGATAAAATAGTGGGAGAGGGACTTTGTTGGTGGATGGGGGGTATGGCTTCTGGCACAGTCCCCAGCTTATCGTAGAACAGTGGAAAAGGGGTTTTGACAGGGGTGTTGGGAACGTTAGGAACCAAGACAGACTCTGACTCTGACTTGTCATCAGACTCGGGTTCGAACTCATTTTCACTTCCCTCCTGGAACATGGGGACTTCTCCAGTTGTGATCTTGAGAATACGGCCTTGGCGATCAGTCCATTTAAAGGTCTTCCTCCAGCCTTGGACAGTTTTCTCTGGGTTAGCATCAGAGATCAAAGCGGTAGGGTCAAAGTGGTTGTCTTTGAGGGCGATAGCTATGGTCTCCTCGTTGTTGAGGTGCTTGATGTTGTCCTCTCCAAAAAGGAGGCTTACAACTTGCCCATCCAGGCAAGGGGTCGACTCAGACTTGACTGGTGCAACATCGGTGTTGTTGTCGGGAATGAAGTAGCAATCTTAGAAGACTTCTATACCCGGATGCTTGACCTTTAGCATGGGGTCATATATAGGCTCAGAAAACCCGTTGTAGGGTTAAGATTCTCCTTCAAGGACGAAATATCCGTTGAGGGTCAGATGGTATGGGCGGAGGATGTCTCCTTGTTTTTTTGCGCTTCCTCACGAGGAGGCCCATCTCCCGGATGACTTCGTTGGACGGTTCGTAACCTAGCTCGAAGGGGATGTTGGGGACCTTTGCCTACTTCTGGGGAGGCAAGGTGGTTTTAGTGGGTTGAGGGACATGCCGGGGAAGTACCCTTGGCGCATCAGGATGCGGTTAATCGTGAGGTTTGAAATTGGGTCACAATAAAAAGGTGTTGGGTCGTCGGTTAGGGCATTCACGGCTTGGAATCCCCACATTTCGTTATTGACTTCATCAGTGACCTTAGAGGCTATCTCTACGAGCATTTTAAAGGATGCTTCAATGTCGACCACCTGGAAGTTGACTTGCCTTCCCAGGGGTCCAGTCGTGACGGTTAATGTGGTTAGACCAGCGACTTTACGGCGAGTACCGTGGGTACATTCCCAATTGCGTGCGGTTTTGAGAGGGACGACATTCACAGCGAAACCATCATCGACTAAGACCATGTGTACATTCCTCTTCAAACATTGGACGGTTATGTATAACGCCAAGTTGTGGTTGCTTCCGAAGGGAGGGATGTCCTCATCGGAGAAGACGATGGGGTTTTTCAACTCAGGAATGTCTCTTGTCATGTGAGCTACCACTTCTTCAGGTAAAGAAGTGGATGGTACTGTCAATCTTCCCAGTGCTTGGAGTAAGGCTTGACGGTGTTCGAATGACGTGGCTATCAGTTGCCAGATGGATATTACGGCTTTGGT
This sequence comes from Silene latifolia, assembly GCF_048544455.1. Classification (NCBI taxonomy): domain Eukaryota; kingdom Viridiplantae; phylum Streptophyta; class Magnoliopsida; order Caryophyllales; family Caryophyllaceae; genus Silene; species Silene latifolia. The sequence goes on from NC_133538.1 coordinate 175,687,169, forward strand.
TTTTTTGTAGTTGTTTTAGGATGGAGTTTTATGGTACCCTCGGTTGGCCGTCCATGTACGGGATGATCTTGTCATCGATTGTCGGCGCGTTGCTTGTATTGGGATTCGGGTTTTGGTAGGGACGTCTGGATCGGGTGAGGTGATCGACTTCCTTGGTTTGCTTTCCTTTTCCTCGGACAATGTAGACGTCGTTTACATCATCTCTCCAAATGCCATTGATTTTGGGATCACGAGCGAACCTGGAAGAAGTGTTTCTTGGTGGGTAATTTTTGTGGGGATTATTTTTGTGAGGGTGATTTTCATGGGGGTGATTTTTCTGGGGGTGATAGTTGTAAGTTGTGTTTGAGGATGCGTGCCAGAATGCACGTGGAGGTGGTCCACCTTGGAATTGGGAATTTTGGGTGTTTGGTGGACCCTCCCTCGGGTACGGCATGGGTGTTGGTGGGTTGAAGATGTGTCTGTGGTAGGCATCTTGAGCCGGGTGATCCTCTCAGAGAGACTGGCAGTAGTCTTCTTGACCCGCTGAAACATGGCAAGCATGGAGGCGGCGCTGAATATGTACATGCCGTCTGGGGGCGTCATCTTCCAAAACATTAATTCGCCCTCAACAGGCAAGATAAGGTGTGAGAAATTCAGAGTTGGCTCATCTTTTGAAATAGCGTGGATTCCCAAAGGGTTTGTTTTGTTGTTTGGTTTTACAGGTGGAGGTAGGGGTAGTTCGCCCTTCTCCATCATGTCCTGAATGGCGTGTTTGAGCTTGAAGCATGTTTTGGTGTCATGGCCTTTGCCCTAGTGATATTTGCAATAGGCATTCGGGTTCCAGAAACGAGTTTTCTTCGCTTTAGGAGGGTCTGGAGTGGGCCCGATTGGTTACAACCCTTCTTCTATAAGCCTCTTCACAGCGCCAGCATATGTTGACCCTAAATCGGTGAACATCCTTTGGGGACGTTCGGGCATCTTTACAGTTTGTTATAGGAGGTTGACCTCATCGATTTTGTTTGTTTGGCTATAATCACTGGACCCGGTTGATGTACACCCTTGATAGCCTCTACCCGTGATTTTGGCCAAGACGCCCTTGCGCAAGTCATCCTCAATACGGGTTCCTAGGATTTGAAGATCTTGAAAGGTTTTGATGTTCTGGTATCTCAGAAGATTGGCATATACCGGAAGGAGGTTGGTGACGAATATTTCCACCAGGTTTGATTAACTCACCAATTGGGTGCTCACCCTTCTCCAGCGGGTTAAGAATTCGGTGAACCTCTCCTTGTCATTCTGGGTTAGGACCTCAAGGGTGCGGGTATTGGCTTGAATTTCGACATTTTCGACAAATTGCTTAGTGAACTGAACGACAACCTCGTCCCAGGTGGTGATGTTCTTGAGGTCAAGGGAATAGTACCATTAGCTGGGAATTGGTTTCAGTGATGACGGGAAGATTCGGATAAAGAGTTCCTGCTTGACTCCTTTGATTGACATATAATCCTTGAAGGCACGGATATGGTTGAGTGGGTCCTCCACTCCCTTGAATTTGGGTACATCAGTGAAGGTGATGTTGTCAGGTAGTTGATCCCCGACGGATTCGAACCTTCGGTTATTCTCAAGGTGGATGTTGTTACCACGGGCTAGGAGTTGTCCTTTCAAGAGCTTAAGCATTTTCTCAGTTTTGGTTAAGGGTGGAGAGTTATAATCCCCGGGTTCCTTCTTCTCCAAAGTGTCAATACGGGTCTTGACACGGTTTAGGGTGACCTTGAGGAGGAGGGGGGGGGGGGAAGCAGACTGGCTAGCTGAGCATTTGTGAGATCTTTGTTGTTATCGTCATTGTTGTTGGATGAAACTGAAGACGGGGCCATCATCTGAGACAGAGAACGACTCATGTTACAACTCAATCCAACATGGGTTAACGACTAAACGCAGGAATCACACAGACGGGAAAACATCTCAGACTAAAAGGAATGAGGGAGACCATATGTGGCGCCTCGGTGCTGACTCGATTGATGGTGCGACGATGTTGACCCGACCTTGACTCGGATTCAACTTGACGGCGTGACGTCGTTGAACGGGTCTCGGTGGTGAGATGACTCATAAGTAAAGACCCATAAGTACGTTTGCTTTGACTCGGTAGACACGAGGCTGAATCGTAATGGCGGTCTGAAATTTTCGAATATAGGAATTTTCAAAAATACATTTGTTGCTTTATAAACGGCTTTCGAAAATAGAAATATTTGAAAATCGGCTAGTTAGGGTCGAAAAGGTCGCCTTAGGTTTATTTTCAAAAGACGGTTTGAGATAAAGTTGTGACGGCTTTGAAAACAGTGTGTCTTTTCCGAAGACGGGTCTTCGAAATTCAAAAAGGAAAAGTTTTGAAAATCGAGGCTTGAAAAGTTTGAAAGTGTTGGGGTCTCGAAAACGTTGTGTTGTTTTTGGGATTTTAAAAGGGCCATTATGTCGGCGCAAATGTCCATTATGTCGGTGCGAAAGTGCTTTTGAAACGGTTATGAAAAACCGGGTTTTAAAATCGTCATTACGACGGCGTGTAAGGTTGTTTTGAAATGGTTGAAAATAACCAAGTTTTGAAATTGCCAGTATGACGGCTTGAGAGGTTGTTTTGAAGTGGTGGTGAAAAACCAAGTTTTGAAATCATAATTACGACGGTGTAAAAGGGTGCTTTTGAAAATGGTTATGAAAAACAAAGTTTTGAAATTGCCATTACGACATCGTAAAAAGGGTGATTTGCAACGGTCGGCAAAAGACCGAGGTTTGAAACATGTGCTAAATTAGGAAGTATCCAATAATCATAAAATATCTTCTTTACTTCTATTATTAATCATCCAAGTCATCCCTACGTGCCTCTCTTGGCCTGTACCTAAGCCTGTCAGGCTGAACTGCTCTATACGCACCCTTAACAGTATCTGTTGTACCTTGGTGTAACATGAAAGTGTCTGTTGTACCCTGACATTGTCTGATGTACTATGCTGATGACAATTCTTGTACCGAGTTCTATCCTGGCCGGTATTGTAATACTACGGTTTTATGTGTTGTTTGGTACTCTACCGAGTAAGGCTTACTCTGTCGAGTAAGTGTGTTTTGGCGTCCTGGACAGTGTTCTGTCTATTGGGTACTCGATTGAGTAGGGGCAACTCGATCGAGTAGGGGCCACTCGATCGAGTACCTCACTTACTCAATCGAGTTCGCCGGTTCTTACGGGATTTTTCCCGGGTTTTGATAGCAACGCGAGATTGGTATATAAAGTATTTTTATCAGTTTCTTTTTTCTTTTTAATTACCCTATTCTAAATATTTTACACAAGAGATTAAGTTACGTAGCTTTTCTCTCTCACATTGCTATCAAATCAAAAGGGCTAGTGTTGTCGGATTCCAGAGTTCCTTACACCGTTGAGACCGTCGCATTGTGGGTAATATCCTAGTACAATTTTTATGATGTTTCATTAACTTTGGTTTAAACCCTAATTGGGTAATTTGGGGGGTTTTGGGAGTATTGTTGTTATTAGGTTGTGATTGTATGATTGTTTGTTGATAGAAGGTGATTTCGTAAAGGAGCGTTTCTGATCTGCTATTGTGTCAATTGTGGTGATTGCATTGACAGGTAGGGTTTCCTACTCAGTTATTTTTTACATGAATATAAGATAGTTGATTAGTTGTTGATTGTTGGTTAATGGCATTTGTCTATATCGTAATTGAATTGGTACTGTTGATGTTATCGTTGGTTGTTGTTGATTGTCTGTGGTTCGCGGGGTGTGCCCACGGCTGAGTGGAGTCACTTGCGGGAGTGGCTTCCCGCCCTTGATTTGCTCCTTGTGGAACCCGCCACAAGAGGGAATGTGCACATTAAGGAACATGGGTTTGCGCTCGGTAAAGATGAGCGGGGCTTAGGTGGGAACGGCTGCGGTCCCCCACTGGCGGTGTGGATTACTGGTTGTGGTTGTAATCTGGCGGGACAAGACCTTCAGGCTAGTCAGGTGATTGGTGATGTGACGGTGTTGGAGAACTGTGTGTATTGTTGTTGTTGTTGTTGTATTATCTTATATTGTGTATGCAGTAACTGACCCCGTTTAATTATTTTAAAAACTGTGGTGATCCATTCGGGGATGGTGAGCAGTTATTGAGGAGGTATGATTTGGATGTGCGAGGGATAGCTGGGCACGTGGCATCACGAGTCTATTAGAAGTCTTCCGCTATGTTATCAAACATTTCATTTACTTTAGTTGGTTTTTGGATTTGGAAAAGTTGTATCTTACTTTACAGTTTTTGGAGGTTGATGTATTCACTTAAACTATTTACTTAAAGTACGTTCTTTTATGGTCTATTTGATATTCATTGCCTCGGGTAACCGAGATGGTAGCACACTCATGCATTAAGTGGTTTTGGTAAGGCACCTTGGTGTATCGGGGTGTTACAAATTGGTATCAGAGAGACGATTTTGGAACCTGTAACTAATGAATCTAATGAACTTATAGAGTCAAACTAAAATGATCCCGGGTAGGAATTGTTAGCAGCTAATGCAAAGACTTGGGAGACGTCTTAAATTCGCGAACTCGCCCTTCAACTTTGAACCGGTCACTATGGGGTGTCATGGGATCACTATGTGTTTACTAACGTTTATATGAATATGATGAATGGATGATATGTGATTGGATAGAGGATGTGGTGGAAAAAGGTGAAGGTAATTTCTATGATATTGTGATTGTGGTGAAGATGTTGTATGATGAAATGATTTATTATGTGGCGATAATCGTAACATGTGAATAGGATATGTTGTGTTGTATACATCTATTTTATTTTTGCGAAAAGTTATAAATTTAAAGGCATGCGTGTATTTAGAAACGTCAGCATGACTCGATCGAGTGGAGGTAACTCGATCGAGTAGGGTGGACTCAATCGAGTGGGCTGAGCTCGATCGAGTGGGTATATAACAACGTTGGCAGTAGCTTCTATTTTGTGTGACTCGATCGAGTGAGGGGAGTACTCGATCGAGTGGGGACTACTCGATCGAGTACGTGTGTGACTCGTTCGAGTGTGTTTTGTGTCAGTTCTGGTCAGGTTCTGGAGAGGGGGAACTCGATCGAGTAAGTGGGCAACTCGATCGAGTGACCTCTACTCGATCAAGTGGGTGTGGTTTAATCGATCGAGTAGGTGCTGTGCAGGTCGTATATGCTTTGAGCCGTAGGCTATGTACTTACGTTTATCTCTCCTCTTAATAGCTCAAAGATATGCCGCCAAAGAGGTCTGCCATGTATGCTAGGGCACAGGAGATGAGTGTTGATGAGATTGCCAAGATGCTTGAGCATCAAGATTCGCTTACCTAGGCCCTTAAGAGGTTTGGGAAAGACAAAGATGTCGGGGTAGACTTTGCCAAGATGAGCACTATGATATCCTGCTTCCACCTAAAAGAATATATGGGTACTGGTGCGCCAATTTTGCTCGACAATTGGCATAGGGGGATGGAGAATATCTTGTAGTGGTTCATTGTCCCGAGGATTTTAAGGTGGAACAAGCTGCATTCTACCTAAGAGATACCGCGGGGAAATGATGGGACAAGGTGAGGGAGAGTGCCCTAGATCTTTATCTGAAGCAGGGTAAGTCAGCTATACCTTTGGTTGAGTTAAAGAGAGCGATGAGGAGGGAGTTCATTCCTGAGCACGTTCACAGTAAGTTGAGGGAAGAGTTTGATTCTTTCAAGATGACCTCGGATATGACGATGGCTGAGTACTATCATAAGTTTAATAAGAAATCGAGATATGCTGAGGACATAAGGCTGATTCAGGAGAACTTAGCACCACGGTTTGAGAAGGGGTTGACCTATCAGATCATGGAGAAGCTACCAGTTGGGGTCCTTACTGATGTTATGGAAGTATGTGAGAGGGCAGGACGAGCTGAGCAGTTGGTTGAGATGGCCAAAGAAAACAAAGAGAGAGGTCCCGAAAAGAGAAAGGCTGAGAGTGAGGGTGGTGGTCAGTCTAGCTACAAGAGGGGTAATCATAATCAGGCAAGGGCTTACTCATCAGGATCTGGTTTCAGTGGTGGAGCTTCTTATGGGCGTGGTCGTGGTGGTAGCAGTAATTGGAGTATTGATGCGTGCATATTATATAGACTTTTACGGTCTCTTTTGGCACGCATTTCTATATATTTGAGTGATATTATGTCGCTTTATACCCCGAATAGGCTACTTTGTGCTTTTATTGCTATTTTGCAGATTTGTAGCGGAAACCAACCTTTTGTGGCCTCGAGATAGCATCTCTGGAAGATGGACGGAAAAGAGGACGAAGGACTCATGCATGGGGAAGCGTGAAGACGAAAGTTAACCAAATTAAGCAAGTCAGGACTACTACGGAAGCTGAGAAGTGACTGAAGATCTCGATCGACCACATTTGGCTGTCGATCGAGAACACAGAGGAACACAAGCCCTCGATCGAGCTGTCTTGTGCTCGATCGAACTGTCAAGCCCTCGATCGAGTTGCCATGTGCTCGATCGAGTTGTCATGTACTCGATCGAGAGCCTTAACCTCTCGATCGAGAGGTTCTCCTTTACGTGGGCTATTAAAGCCCGTAGGTTAATAAACCTACTCGTGAAGTTTTGTTATAAAAACAAAAAGACGAGTTACTAGGTTAATATCTTTTACCTATCATTCATTTTCCCATATACATTTTTATTGCGTTTACTGTTCACTGCTTGGAATTTTATGATCTAGGATTTGGTTGTTCTTTACGCCGGATTTGCTACTATAGTATAATTTCTTCCCTTAATCTCTTCTCTTGTTTATGTTTTATATTTGCTCTTTTAGTTTCATTATTAATTTCGGCCCTAACCTCGTTATTTCTTTATACTATTGTCACATCATGTTTTTCGTTAGCATTTCGTTATTAGTTGTGTTAGTTAATATAATTAGCATGCATAGCTAATTTCTTTATATGCCGGGATGAGGGAAACCGTGTTAGAAGCATGTTAGGACGACTACTAAGGTAGTTATGCGGTAGGAACCAGATCTAAGCAATTTATTTGTAGATCGGTTAAATGAGTGCACGCAGGAGACCGTCTGTTTAGTTAACCCCCGACCTGGATCGAAAGATTGGAAGGGTAGACTTGTTTAGTTCTGATAATTGACTCCTATGAGGGCGAAAGTCAAGTAGGATGACCTTAGGGCGACTTTAGACCAAAAGGTATAGTCGGGTTTGAGACCGAAAGGAGATAACCTAGCCCTTCCTACTAATAAACTTGCCGACCTAGTTATCCCGATAGCGCGTAGAACACGGCGTACCGAAATCCTGGCATATCTTTATCTGATAGTTTATTTACATTTCTCCCTATTTTCTCTTATACCCTTATTTTCTCTTCCCCTTAAACTTTAGTAGTTAGAACATCAAATTCAAAACCCCCGATTTGGGACCGAAATGATTAGACTACGATTAATAGAAAAGCCTCTCTGTGGATTCAACCCGACTTCCCTAGCTATTTATAGTATAGGCTTGTTGGCATTTATTTTTGGTGTTGAACGACACGCATCAAATTTTGGCGCCGTTGCCGGGGAGGCAATTTTCATTTTTATCTGTGTTGTTTATTTCTGTCTTGTCTTAAGGAATTTTATTTCCTTAAGGCTGCTCTTATTTATTTCCTTTTAGCTGTGTATGCGCAGGTCTCGTAGGGGTGAATTAGTTGAGGCTGATCCTGAACCCGAAAGATCCTTTTTACGCAGAAAGAGGGAGTTAGAAAGAGTTCGTCGGGAGGAAGTCTTGAGTACTTCTGACAGTTCGGTTATTGAGGAAACTTCTATTCGTGAGACTATTATTCCAGTCAAAATGCCTAATATCGCGAGTCATTCGGAGCCTACTGCTGACTATATTCCGAAGGGGTTCAAATTATCTACCGATGAGGACGGCAATACCTTCGACATTCGGCCGTCCTACATCAATTTGGTCGAACGGAATTTGTATCGGGGGGTCCCGGGCGAGGATCCTAGGAAACATATGGAAAGATTTGCTGATTATTATTCATCCATCCCTACATCCAAGGGAGTGACCCAAGACAAGATAAAGGAAGTTCTCTTTCCTTTCTCTCTGACCGATAATGCGAGGGAATGGTTGACGGACCTGGATAGAGAAGCAGCAGGTATCACGGATTGGACTACTTTAGCTCTAGCCTTCTATAAGAAGTACTTTCCTCCGAGAGGACCAATGCATTGAGGGCCCAGATTACTAATTTCAAGCAGACGGGTTCTGAAAATCTGTTTGAAGCATGGTGCCGCTTTAAGAAAGCTGTGAGATCGGTACCCCATCATGGATTCCAACAGTGGTTTTTATGCAACCAATTCTATAATGGGTTGTATGATGATCATAGAGCCATTTTAGATGCTGCAGCTAATGGTAGATTCCAGCGCGAGGTTGATGATGATAAGGGCTGGAAGCTTATTGAGGAGATAGCTAATCACACTGCAGAATATGGGAATCCGCGGAGTGGTACACGGACGATAGCTAATGTCGAATGTGAGGATATGGATGCTAAGTTCGAAAGGCTTAATGCTAGGTTTGACCAATTGGAGATGCAGTCTCCAGGGAGTCAACAAACGGTTCACATGCTAAAGAAAGACGATACGAATCTTTGTGAGAGATGCGGTGAGTCAAGGCACGTTGCTATTGATCGTTTTTTTTGATAGAGAGCAAGTCTTTTCTTTCCAGCAGTACCGTCAAGGGTATAATTCGGGGTATGTCCATCCAAATCTGCGTTGGTCGAGTCAAAATGTCCTAAATCCTACTCCTCCACCGCAGCAACAAGCTTATGTGCCACCGCATAAGCAAAGTTATCAAAAACCCCCGCAATTTCCAAATCCGCAGCAAGGAAGTTCTTCATCTGGAGGAATTTCAGAAGTGGGAGAGCTGAAATCCATGATTCAAGCTCTCGCTACACAAGTGAATAGGTCGGACCAAGCAACCAATGCTACTATCAAATTGCTTGAGTCCCAAATAGCTCAAGTTGCCGCAAATCAATCCACGAGGCAACCCGGACAGCTGCCTTCTCAATCTGAAAAGAGGAAAGAAACGCAGAATATGACAACATTGAGAAGCGGACTGACTTATTCTGATGCTGATATTGCTGGTACTGATGTTTCTGGCACAAATTCCAATGCTACTGCTGTTGACAGTACGACAGCTCTCGATCGAGAGGTTTGTGTTCCTTGATCGAGAGAAAATGGAGAGATGGAGCTCGATCGAGAGGCTGCTGTAGCTCGATCGAGCACTGCTGTTGGTGAAGTCTCTCGATCGAGTGAAAGTTGTGATCGATCGAGAGATTCTGATGATGAAAGTGGTCGATCGAGGCCAATGAGCAATCATATGATTAATAACGCTTTGATTCGTGACACGCATAACGGAGCTCCTATTGAAGATGCTCCATATCCAGGGCGCTTGAAGAGGGTCAAGAAGACGGAGCCTGAGTTCGCACGTTTCGGTGAACTTGTGCGAGGATTGAACGTAAGTGTTCCGTTTATCGAGCTGCTAAAAAAGGTACCTTCATATCTAAAATTTATGCGAGAAGTATTAATGCGTAAAAGGACCATAGATGATGTTGAGACAGTAGCTTTGACGGAGGGGTGTTCTGCACACCTCCAAAATAGGACCCCACCTAAGCTTGCTGACCCTGGAAGTTTTTCGATACCGTGTCACATTGGAGTTCAATTAATTGATAATGCGTTGTATGATTTAGGAGCAAGTGTTAGCGTGTTACCCTTGTCTTTGGCCAAACGGTTAGGATTCACTAAATTCCATTGCACCAACATGACGGTCCAGATGGCTGATCGGACCTTGTCACGACCTTTAGGAGTACTGCAAGATATTCCTGTGCAAATAGGAATATTTCTTATTCCTGTCGATTTTGTCGTGTTAGATATACCCGAAGATAATCACACCTCAATTATTCTGGGAAGACCGTTCTTGCACACTGCGCAAGCGGTTATAGATGTCGGGTTGCGCACTCTTACGTTTAATGTCGGTGGTGAGGAATTGGTTTTTGCTAAACCCGCTACTCATAGGGGTTCTATGCGTGTTTTGGAGTGTCATGCTATTCCTGCGGTTGGTGTTGTTACGCCACCCATGATTGAGTCGCCTTCCATCCCCGTTGTTGATGTTGAGCCCCCTCGTGTTGTTACTTTACCTGCTACACTCACACCTCCGCCTCAGAATGAGAGCGATAAGGAGGACCGTGCTATTGTTGTTACTTGTACAGGACCTGGATGGGGAGCTTTGGCACTTGACCAAGGCGAAACGAGTTCCAATGTTGGAATGGGAGAGGGCGATGGTGGCAATATGACACGCATTCTGGTGGAAGAAATAAAGTTGGGACATTCGTCGGAAAGCGGTACTTATGTTTGGAGAAGAAAGTTGGAAGTTACAGCAGTTGAGGGTAACTCCGTTAGCCAGAGGCCTAGCAGAGGCCTGAAGGACTTAATTGAGCATTAGCCGGGTTTGCAACCCCGTGCAAATTGTAATAGACAATAGATTTTTGAATTTCTTTTATTGTTTTTAAACTTCTTTATTTGCGTTAGACACTTAGACTATAGACAATTTTAGCATAGAAGACAATTGTAGACTGTAGACAATTTGCTGGTAGTTTGGGATATTTTTTCTATCAATTTTGCAGGTACAGAAAGCCACACTCAAAAGATAATACATTAAAATGCGTGCCAGCAGGAAAAGCTCTCGATCGGGAGGATTTTTGAAGAAAAAGAGCTCGATCGAGGGAGTCCGTTCTCGATCGAGTAAGAGGAAGATGAAGGGAAAGCCACCTCTCGATCGAGAGGTATGAATTAACTCGATCGAGAGGATCTGAGAGCTAAAGCTCTCGATCGAGAAACTTGTATCTCGATCGAGAAGCTTAACGGGTATATAAAGGGAGTTCTCTTCTCGATCGTCTTCTTTATTTTCTCGACCCCAATTCCTTCATTCCTGCATTTTTCAATCGATTAATTACCTTGCAAAATTGGTTTTTCTTGCCAAAAATCTGTCTACAATAAATTACCCATATAATTACCATTCTTAATTAATCAAAAGCCCTCTCCCAAACTCCATCTTTTTCGATTAATTAGAGTTTTCGGGTTTTTAGGGTTTATCAATTCGAATTTTTCGAATTTGTGCTTATTGTTTCGATTAATTAAGCTTGTGTGGGTATTCTAGCATCAAGTAAGTTCGACCTTACTCTTCTCTTTCAATTAATTGCAATCCCCATTCCCTTTTTTGTGATTTAGGGTTTATGTGGTTGTTTAGGACGAATTTTTCAATTGAAATTGTAATTTAATTATTAGTCTTGATGCTATTGTAGTTATGGATTCCAGTAAAGAAACCCCCGTCACTGAGACTGTACCTGAGACCGCTGCTAATGCTCAGACGGCTGCTTCTTCTGTTGGTGTTGTTACTCCGGTGGTTACCACCACTGCAGCTTCTACCCCAGTGACGGAGAAACCCACAGCCGCCACCGAGGTCACAAAAGCCAAGGCTGTGGGAGAGGTGACACCTGCTGCCCCTGCCCCTACCAGGCCCTTTTCTATGCTGGATCGAGGAGTCATGCCTCGATTCACGACACCTGGTATGCTGCCACCTAAGCCGAGTCAGCAGGCTAGTAAGCTAGTCACTACTTCCCGGCTCTTAAAAGTGCGATTGCGAGAGAGGCCACTCTTACTCCTTTACCGGAGTTGCCCACGGTACGTTTCTTTTCCACGGATAACCGGGCTCGGTTATCCGCTTTACTTCGTTGCCCTCTCTCCTCCACCCGTTTCATTGCGCGGACTGACCTAGAGACCTTAGGAATTTATGAGGAGGTCTGTAGTTTGTTGAAAGGGACGGGAATGTCGGGTCTGATTACCTTGCAGAAGGCTGCTATTCGTATCCCTACATACGAGTTTTTCAGCTCCTACTCTTTTGACACCGACTCTTACGCTTCCAACCACTCTAGTCCTTGCATTCACTTTCGACTCCGCAATGAGTCGCACCATTGGACTTTGGCCAGGTTTGGGGAGGTTCTAGGCCTAGTTAGTGACGGCCCCATCGAGCCGTCTCGGGATATCCTTAAGCCGCTTTGGGCTTCACTTTCTCACACTCCTTACCCCACACGGAGAGGAGCCCACGTACACTTACCTGCTCCCCGTTACTTCTTGCGACTTATGGGAGAGACCATCTTTGGGCGACCTGAGCCAAATAACGTGACCAATACTGAGCTAGCGATTCTCGCGGGGTACCTCAACATTGACTACGGTACCCCGTTTGTTCTAAACATTGCTTATTTGGTAGCTCAGCATTGGAACGGAATTGGGAAGAAGGTCAAGACCTCTGTTGTCTGTGGCGGGATAGTGACTAGGATTGCCCGCCATCTTTACCCCTCTGAGCCTGGACTTACCGCGCCTCATAAGCAGGCTTACCTTGACTTGGCTGCCATGGTTGACTTTGCCTGGTTCCCAAAGAAGAAAGGCATGAGGACGTGGAAGATTTGTGGTTCCACGTCTGTTACCTTACCGTGCCCTACCCTTCCTCCACTTTTACCGCTCCCGACTGCTGCTGAGGGAGCGAGGCTACCTCCACCCACCTACCACCTTACTTTCACCCCTGCATCCTCCTCTTCCAAGAAGAGGAAGCGGGAGGCCGGAGCGACTTCTTGCTCTCAGGTTCAGACTCAGGCTGGACCGACGCCCGCGTCCACGCCCCCGCTTACCCCTCCTCCTTCTGGATCGGCCCTGCCGGCCAATTTTGTTTGCCCTCCTGCTTTAGGGGCGCCCGAGGTCATGGACCAAGGGCGTCGTGATGCCTTGCTTCTGGATATGTGCAGGTACCTTTCCGAGATGAGACGGGATCAGGCTCTTGCCTTATTCCCGATCTACGAGTTCCACATCCGAGCACGGCGACCAATTCCAGAGGGGTGGCCGCATCCCTCCTTCTACCGATACCCAGAGGGTGGGTACCCTCCACTCCCTTCTGACTCAGAGGACGAGGTGGAGGAAACACCGGTAGCACGAGAGTTGCGGTTGCGGGCTGAGCAGGCGGCACAACGGGCTGCCCGAGAGGAGGCGAGGGACCCTCCATATACGCCAGGTGCGGAGGAGGTAGCTGGAGACGACGATTAGAGGTTCCCCTAGTTTGTTGCTGGTTTGGGGAAGCCGTCTTGTGAGTACCGTCTTCCTTTCTTTTTCATCTTTGTATTTATTTATTGTATTTTAGGAGCATGTATTAGGTTTGCGTACCCCATCTCCCATTTTGCTGCTGTTAGTTAGTTGTGAAGACAATGAGGACATTGTCTGTTTTGGTTTGGGGAGGGTATATGCATCCTTTTGCGTCTGCATTTGCATTTTGTTTTGCATTCACGTTTACTGCTTTATGCTTTTGTTTCTCATACAAACATCAAAAAAAAAAAACATCAGAACATAAAAAATATATAACATAGCATGTTTACTTTTGCATATAGCAGAGTCGGATTGGAGTTCCTTAATGATGACTTTGCACTGCTAGTCGTTTATATGCCATTCCTTGCCTTTCATAACTGCCTTGTAAGAAAATTAAAAGTGATTTCTCAAATTTTGTTGTGGAATTTACTACGGATTATTAGACTTGACTCGTAATTTTGGCAAACTACTTATATATTCTGAGGATATAGAGCCATAACGGTGACATTCATGACCAGTTTTCCTAGGAATTGAGAGTAGTTACTCCCCACATTTCATTGTATCGCATGTATATGAGTTTTGATTTCTTTTTGCCTGCACGCATGGGTTTGTGGTCGGTATTATGTGTTTTAAGAACCATTGCATATTCCCCTTTCTCATTTTATCCCATGAGCTCCACATTAGCCAAATCCGTCAGTTGCCCTGAAACTACAACCTATATTTAGCCTACCCTTGCTGAGCTAGTTAGTAGTTTTGTGGAATATATTGTTATGTATCGGATTTTGGCTCGTATATCTTATCTTGGAGTATGTATTAATGAGAAAAGAAAAAAAGAAGAAAAAAAAAAAAAAAATCAGCCAAAGAAAGAAAAAAAAACCGTGTAAAAAGAAAAGAGAAAAAAAAAAGGAAAAAGAAAAAAAAAATGGCTGAAAAATATTTTATACCTCTCGTGCTTATTTATACTTTACGAGGTACATTCATTATGGATTCTTGCGTTGTATATGCCAAATTATAAGGCATTGAGTTATTTATATGATTGGAAGAGTGGGATGTATTTTATTATGGTCTTGGTTAGGTTCTAGCTCGGCTTTTACCTTCACATTTCCATATTTGTTTTGCCCTTTCTTACCAATTGAGCCTCACATATCCATATTATGCAATTGTTCGGCACGTGATAGTCCTTGAACGGTGGTTTTGCGTGTGTACGGTGACTGAATCATTACTCATGTTAGTTAGCGTTACATGTTGTGTTGGTCGTAGTCTAGGTGAGAGTCTGCAATTTTTTCTTTCTCTGCACACATATTCTTACTTACCATTTGCTTTGCTGAGAGAAGAGTGAACCGGGAGAGTCCAAATTTATGAGTCTTGCAAGGTCGAACATCCAATGTAATTCCATGATAGGCATAAATTTGTTCACCTGCTTTGAGCTTGGCAGTAGTTGATTTTGTGCATTAAAGCGGTTTGGCATTGACTAGTAGTTAGCTCTGAAAGTTACTCCTTTCCATTAGGTCTTTAGTTGCATTTAGTTTGCTTGGGGACAAGCAAAGGTTTGGTTTGGGGAAGTTTGATGCGTGCATATTATATAGACTTTTACGGTCTCTTTTGGCACGCATTTCTATGTATTTGAGTGATATTATGTCGCTTTATACCCCGAATAGGATACTTTGTGCTTTTATTGTTATTTTGCAGATTTGTAGCGGAAACCAACCTTTTGTGGCCTCGAGATAGCATCTCTGGAAGATGGACGGAAAAGAGGACGAAGGACTCATGCATGGGGAAGCGTGAAGACGAAAGTTAACCAAATTAAGCAAGTCAGGACTACTACGGAAGCTGAGAAGTGACTGAAGATCTCGATCGACCACATTTGGTTGTCGATCGAGAACACAGAGGAACACAAGCCCTCGATCGAGCTGTCCTGTGCTCGATCGAATTGTCAAGCCCTCGATCGAGTTGCCATGTGCTCGATCGAGCTGTCCTGTACTCGATCGAGAGCCTTAACCTCTCGATCGAGAGGTTCTCCTTTACGTGGGCTATTAAAGCCCGTAGGTTAATAAACCTACTCGTGAAGTTTTGTTATAAAAACAAAAAGACGAGTTACTAGGTTAATATCTTTTACCTATCATTCATTTTCCCATATACATTTTTATTGCGTTTACTGTTCACTGCTTGGAATTTTATGATCTAAGATTTGGTTGTTCTTTACGCCGGATTTGCTACTATAGTATAATTTCTTCCCTTAATCTCTTCTCTTGTTTATGTTTTATATTTGCTCTTTTAGTTTCATTATTAATTTCGGCCCTAACCTCGTTATTTCTTTATACTATTGTCACATCATGTTTTTCGTTAGCATTTCGTTATTAGTTGTGTTAGTTAATATAATTAGCATGCGTAGCTAATTTCTTTATATGCCGGGATGAGGGAAACCGTGTTAGAAGCATGTTAGGACGACTACTAAGGTAGTTATGCGGTAGGAACCAGATCTAAGCAATTTATTTGTAGATCGGTTGAATGAGTGCACGCAGGAGACCGTCTGTTTAGTTAACCTCCGACCTGGATCGAAATATTGGAAGGGTAGAGTTGTTTAGTTCTGATAATTGACTCCTATGAGGGCGAAACTCAAGTAGGATGACCTTAGGGCAACTTTAGACCGAAAGGTATAGTCGGGTTTGAGACCGAAAGGAGATAACCTAGCCCTTCCTACTAATAAACTTGCCGACCTAGTTATCCCGATAGCGCGTAGAACACGGCGTACTGAAATCCTGGCATATCTCTCTTTATCTGATAGTTTATTTACATTTCTCCCTATTTTCTCTTATACCCTTATTTTCTCTTCCCCTTAAACTTTAGTAGTTAGAACATCAAAATCAAAACCCCGGTTTGTGGCCACCGATGATTAGACTACAGTTAATAGAAAAGCCTCTCTGTTGATTCGACCCGACTTCCCTAGCTATTTATAGTATAGGCTTGTTGGCATGTATTTTTGGTGTTGAACGACACGCATCAAGTATCTCTTGCTTTAACTTTGGCGGTATGGGCCACAAGAGGCATGAGTATACGAGTGCCAGGGGCAGAGGTTTTCAGAGACCATCGCAGGGAAGCTTTTCACAGGGTCCGACACAGAGCTATGCTAGCATCTGACCGGCTGGGTCATGGAATAATAAAGGAGGATACGTTAACAACAACAGTGGGTCCAACCACAATGGCGGTAATTCTTATTAGAAACCGGCGGCTAATAACAATCAGGGGTCAGGTGCTAAGCCAGGTGGACAGAAGACCAGTGGCAAGTTGTTTATGATGGACAAGAAAGCTGCTGAGGATGGTGCACATGTGATCACTGGTACCTTTCTTGTTAATGATGTTTCTACCTTTGTTTTGCTTAATTCGGGGGCGTCACACTCTTTTTTACCATCAAGTCATGCTAAGCTTTTGGGTTTGAAAGAGTTTGAGTCTGTAAAAGATGAGGTTTTTATACCGTCGGGTGAGTCGGTGTCTTGTGGGAGGTTGTATAAGGGTGTATCAATGATAGTTGGGCAGGTTGATCTTCCAGTGGATTTGTTAGCATTTTCTATGGATGGTTTTGAGATGATAGTTGGTAATTGGTTGGGTAAGTACAAGGCTAGAATAGATTGTCACCAAAAGAAAGTCTCTTTGAGAGATCCTAATGGAGTTAGTGTGTCTAATCGTGGGTTTGTTGTCAAACCCAAAGTCAAAGTGATTGCAGCGGTGACCTTGAAGTCTTACCTGAGGAAGGGGTGTCCTTTGATTCTATGCCATGTGAAAGATCATAGTATGGTGGAGCCGACAACAGATGAGATACCAGTGGTGGGGGAGTTTCCAGATGTTTTTTCGGAGGAGATACTGGGTTTACCACCAAAGAGAGATATAGATTACAGTGTGGAGTTTAAACTAGGGATGGGACCGATCTCTAAGGCCCCGTACCGCATGGGTCCCAAGGAGTTGGGGGAGCTGAAGAAACAGTTGGGTGATTTGATAGAGAAGGGATACATTAGACCTAGTGTATCGCCGTGGGGAGTACCAGTTTTGTTTGTGAAGAAGAAAGATTGGAGCCTGAGGTTATGTATCGACTACAGAGACTTGAACAGTGTTACAGTGAAGAACAAGTATGCTTTGCCAAAGGTAGATGATCTGTTTGACCAGTTGAATAGGGCCGGAGTCTTTTCAAATATTGATCTGAGATCAAGGTACCATAAAGTGAGGATTCGGGATAAAGACATACCAAAAACAGCTTTTCGATCGAGGTATGGTCACTATGAGTATGTGGCGATGCCGTTTGGGTTATCTAATGCGCCGACAGTGTTTTTAGATTTGATGAACCAGGTCTTCAGTCAGTTCTTGGACCGGTTCGTAGTGGTGTTCATAGATGATATCTTAGTCTATTATAAGACTAAGGAGGAGCACGAGGAGCATTTGAGATTGGTGTTACAAACTCTGCGCGACAACCAGCTGTATGGAAAGTTGTCTAAGTGTGAGTTCCGGCTAGAAAAAGTGGCTTTTCTGGGTCATGTGATCTCTAAAGAGGGTGTATCTATGGATCATAGCAAGATAGAGGTAGTAGCTAAGTGGGAAGCACCAAAGAACGTGGCCGAGATCAGGATTTTCTTGGGTTTGGCAGGGTATTACTATCGATGGTTCGTGAAAGACTTTTCATAGATTGCCAGGCCTATGACCGCGTTGATGAGGAAAGAGAACAGGTTTCGATGGGATGAAAGTTGTGAGACGGCATTCCAAACATTAAAGGAGCGTTTGACCACAACTCCAATCTTAGCTTTACCTGAAGGGTGTGAGAACTTTGAGGTGTATACAGATGCTTTAAATAACGGGTTAGGATGTGTATTGATGCAGAACGGGAAAGTCATTGCCTATACTTCTAGGCAATTGAAGCCTTATGAGGAGAACTATCTGACGCATGATCTAGAGTTGGGTGCAGTTGTGTTTGCTCTCAAGATTTGGAGGCACTATCTTTATGGGGGCGACCTTTAAGATGTTTTCTGATCACAAGAGTCTAAAGTACATCTTTACTCAAAAGGAGCTGAACATGAGATAGAGGAGGTGAATGGAGCTTATCGAGGATTATGACATGGATATCATATACCATGAAGAGAAGGCAAACATGGTTGTTGATGCGTTGAGCAGAAAAAAGTGTGCATTCTCTATGCACAGCTATGTCTTTGATGAGGTTGAGAGATGAGGTGGGTAAGATGGGGATACATGTGATTCAAAAAGGGGATGCTAGGGGAGACTTGACGGTGGATCCGGATCTTTATAATGATATTCGTAGGAAGCAGGCTCTTGATTCTAAGATTCAGGAGTGGAGAGCTGGAGTACAGAAAGGGACAGTGTCTCTGTTCCCTATTCATTCTGATGGGAGTGTTCGGTTTGATGAGAGATGATGTGTACCTAAGGATGATGTGTTGAAAAAGGTAATCATGACAGAGGCTCATTGCACACCGTATTCTGTGCATCCGGGTGATGACAAGCTTTATAGAGATCTGAAGAAGACTTTCTGGTGGCTTGGGATGAAAAGGGAGACAGATGAGTTTGTGGCTAGATGTTTGACATGTCAGAGAGTCTAAGGGGAGCAGCGAAGACCACAAGGTAAGATTCAGTCTCTTGAGGTACCTAAGTGGAAATGGGAGTCTATCTCTATCGATTTCATAGTGGGTTTACCGAGGAGCAAGCAAGGTAATAACATGATATGGGTGATAGTTGACCGTTTGACTAAGTCGGCTTACTTTATTCCAATGGAAGATACATGGAGTAAGGTGCACCTGGCTAATGGCTATAGGAAGCATGTGGTGAGGTTACATAGGGTTCCAAAAGACATTGTGTCAGAACGGGATGCGAGGTTCATTTCTCGGTTTTGGCAAGAGTTGCAGGAGATGATGGAAACTACCTTGAAGATGAGTACTGTGTTTCATCCTACAACATATCGACATACAGAGAGAACTATCAAGACTTTGGAAGATATGTTGAGGGCTTGTGTGATGGAGTTTGGTGGTAGTTGGGAAGATAGGTTGGATTTGATCGAGTTTTCTTACAACAACAACTACCATACGAGTATTTGCATGGCTCCGTTTGAGGCTTTGTATGGGAGGAGGTGTAGGATTCCGATCTGCTGGGATGGTAGAGCTGAAGCAGTGGTTTTAGGACCACAGATAGTACAGGAGATGATAGAAGAAGTGAAGGTGATTAGGCAAAAGATGAAAGCGGCCCGGGATCGATAAAAGAGCTATGCAGACTTACATCGTCGGGACATCGAGTTTCAGGTTGGGGATAAGGTTCTTTTGAAAGTGTCACCTATGCGTGGGGTTATGCGGTTTGGTAAGAAAGGGGAGTTAAGCCAAAAGTTCATTGGACCGTATGAGATTTTGGATCGTGTGGGAGAGGTTGCTTACCGGTTAGCTTTCCCACCAGCTTTGGATCGTGTACATAATGTGTTCCATGTGTCTAAGTTAATGAAGTATGTGAGTGATTCTTCCCATGTGTTAGAGGTGGAGAACATCGAGTTGGATGAATCCTTGTCTTATCTGGAGGTGCAAAACAGATTCTTGATCGCAAGGTTCGCAGAACTAGGTCCGGGGAAACGGTGTTGCTTAAGGTTTTATGGTCTAATCACGATGTCGAGGAAGCAACTTGGGAGGCGGAAGAGGTTATGAAGGAGCGGTATCCATCTCTTTTTGATCAGGTATGTGTGGTTACGGGGACGTAACCATGTTTCTTTTAAGGGGGTAGGAGATGATCGCATAAGGTTTTGGTATGGTTTTATGTTGGTTTTGGTAAAGTTAGTGGTTGTTTTGAGTCGGTATGAGTTGTGGTTGGGTTTTGTTTTTTGAGTTTTTGAGTTATGGTTGGGTTTTTTTTCGAGTTTTTGTTGTGTTGTTGTGTCGTAGTTGAGTTAGTATGTTTGTTTTTGAGTATGGGTTTGAACTTCGGGGACGAAGTTCATTTTTAAGGAGGGAAGACTGTAATACTACGGTATTATGTGTTGTTGGGTACTCTATCGAGTAAGGCTTACTCTGTCGAGTAAGTGTGTTTTGGTGTCCTGGACAGTGTTCTGTCTGTTGGGTACTCTGACACGTCTGTCGCGTACCTGTCAAAAATAAAACCTAACGGTCTCAACTAAAATGTAGTAGAGGCAGTCGAGTATCGAATCCTCAGGGAGGTAATGCAACTACAAATATCTATTTCTAATCCTATGGTAACAATTGGGTTTGATTGAATTTTTGATTCTAAACTACGGAGTTGAAAGGAAAGAGAAATAAAGCAGAGAGCAGTAAAGCGAATTAAAACTATCAATAAGAGGGGTACATGTCGGGAATTCGGTTCACTACGGCAGTTCAATAACTTAGCAGTGAATGACTCAGACGAACTAATGCGAGACGGATATCAGAAGGTCCTTTCGGTCCACTCCCCACCCTAAAATACCAGTAACTTAACTTTCGTCCTCATTAGGGTAGTCTACTGTTTATAGCAGGCCTATTTAGTCCAATCTTTCGATCCGGGATTAATTGTAGCCAGATTAATGGGTGACATAGAAGCGTGCACTCAACTAGGTCGAGAATTACGGTTATATTGCTATAGTGACGGGGGTCTCTTAGTCAATTCGTCTAATTCATTCACTACGTCGTCATTATTCTACCGCAGATTCCCTAATCCCAACATGAAGGGGTTTAGCTACTCATACTCTTAATAAGACTAACAAAGAAACAATTTCCCGTGAGATGACATAGCAAAATAATAATAAAATGCAATAATCAAACTAGGGCAAGAAGGAACGATAACATAAACAAGAATTAAAAGCAACAAGAAGGTTAATTATTATTAAGAGAAGGAAGGAGATTACAATCTAAGCGATTCCGGCGTAAAGAACAACCGAGTCGAGTAAAATAATCCCAAAATGCAAGCAACAGTAGAAGGAGAAGAGTAACGTAGGAAAAAGTAGCAGTAGTTCTAATGTGAATGATAGTAAAAGAGATAGTAAAAAGGAATGACTAATAACCTAGTAAAACATAGGTTAAATAGCCAAAACCCCTAAGTGTTTATGCGGAAATAAAACATGGACTGATTAAGCCCACAATGTCGAAAACCTCTCGATCGAGTAGGCAAAACCACTCGATCGACCAATGTCTCAGCAGAAGTCCCTCGATCGACCATCAGGGTACTCGATCGAGGGCTTGGTCGAATGCAGCTTACTCGATCGAGGAAGGAACCTCTCGATCGAGCCTCAGGGAGCCTAGGAACCACTCGATCGACCACCAAACAGCTCGATCAAGTACTTGTATCTTCAATTCAGCTCACGTCCTCACCCAAGTGTCTCGTAATGCGTGCCACGACGCTTCCAAGTGCAGTACTCTACTCTGGGACAATCCCGTCTCCTCTAAATGCATGCAAAAAGGGCAAAAAGGAACATGGTTCCACTACTTTCGCGATCATTCCTACAAAAGGACAAAATACACCAAAGTAGCCAATTCGGGGCAAAATACTATAAAAACAAAGATAGAAATGCATAGAAATACGTCTTTGAAATAGGCTAAAAAGACTATGCATTAGGCACGTATCAAATCTCCCCAAACCAAACCTTTACTCGCCCTCGAGTAAACTCAAAACTAAACTAATGGAACGGAAATGATAACTCAGAGCTAGCTTAACTTGTCTACTTGAACCAATTTAATGCAACAAAAATCAACAGTTAAGCCAAGCAGTCAAAATGCAAACGAATTATAAGCTGTTCATGAATAAAGCTGACCTATCGACCTTGCAAGACCAACAAAACTGGACTCTCACGTGGTCACTCTTCTCTCATGAAGCAAAGGGCAAATGTTATATGTAAAAGAGAAGAAAAACAGTCACTCACCTAACTGCGACCTACATAACATGCATGCAACAAAAATGAAAGACAATTCAAGTACTAATGCACACACTCCAACCAATAATGTCCGTCACAGCCGAGGGTTTGCAAATAATATGGGAATAGTGAGGTTCAGGTGAGAAAAGGCAAAACAAGTTATGGAAACGTGGAGGTAAAAGCGTCAAGCTAGTTCCTAACAGGACCATAATAAACCATCCGGATCTCAAACCGATCAAAGACTAAACACGGGTGCCCTTCACTTGGCACAAAACTCACTAGACTCAAAGCACAATCTCCTCAAAAAATATGGAATAAGAGTGGAGGAGTCAGACGGTCACAAAGTTCCCTTTTTTAAACACACCGTCTGAAACAGCTAACTGAAACAACCAACCCTCTTGTCGATTGTACATCTTCGAACATCTTCTCAACTCTGACAAGAGGGTCCAACTTTTTCACAACTTTTTTTTTTCTTTTTGTTCATTGTATACGTGAATCTCATCTTTTTTCTTTTCATTTTCTTTTCTTTTTTTTTTCTTCTTCTTTCACGTTTCTCCTTTTTTTTTTCTTTTTCAGTACTTTTTTTTTTCCTCCTTCCTTAATACAAACACCAACTCCAAACAGGAATTACGGACCAAACTGCAATGGAAACATACCACAAGAGGACAAACTAACTAGCTTGACTAGGCAGGCTTAGTTTGGAATGTAGCTAATGGGTCAAAAAGGCAAGTTTGGCTAAAGTGGAGTTAAATGGGTGAAAGATGTAAGAAAAGGGAAATTGCAAGACCCTCCCTGCATGTGACACCAACCACAACCCGAATATGTGCATTTGACGAGAAATTGAATGTCATAAATGTGCAAATGAGACAAACATGCTATGCAAGGAGTACTACTCTCAAAATTCCTAATGAACTCGGTCATGAATGTCACCGATTATAGCTCTAAAACTCGAGAATTTTTAAGTAGTTTGCCGGTTTATTAGGTCAAGTCTAAACGATCGGCTATTATTTGAACAGAAATTCGTAGATTATGCGTATGACAAGGCTAAAAACTATCAATACAAGTGCAAGGCTCAAGTAATATGACAAGCTATAGTGCAGTTTCATCACGGGAATCTACCGTTCCGACTCAACCTATATGCAAAAATAAACGTGAATTTTTTTTTTTTGAATTTTTAACATTTTCTAATTTTTTTGGATTTTTGATTTTTCTATGAAAATAAACAACAAATGCAAACTGAAAATTAAACGTGAATGCAAAACAAATGCAGATGCAGACTCAAAAGGATGCAATACCCTCCCCAAACCAAAACGGACAACGCCCTCGTTGTCCTCCAAAGATACACCAAGAAAAAATGGGGGATGGGAGTATACAACCAATAAAAGAAAATAAAGGAGACGAAATAAAAAGAGTAAGAGAACATACAAAACATGAACTTCCCCAAACCAGCCAGAAAACTGGGGAAGTGAGTAGACCAGTAGCTACTCGTCGTCGGCACCGCCGTCTCCTAGGTACTCCGACTCAACAAAACGGTCTCCCCAAACCAGCAACAAACAAGGGGGAGACTCAGTCGTCATCTCCAGGCTGATCCTCCGGACCGGGTACGAACGGAGGGTCACACTCCTCCTCTCTGGAAGCTCGCCGTGCCGCCTGCTCTGCCCGTAACCGCACCTCTCGTGCTACCTCTGTCTCCTCCGCCTCCTCCTCTGAGTCAGAAGAAAGTGGAGGGTACCCGTCCGCTGGGTATCGGTAGAAGGAAGGATGCGGCCACCCCTCTGGAATCGGTCGCCGGGCTCGGATATGGAACTCGTAGAGCGGGAATACAGCCAAAGCCATATCCGTCTCATCTCGGTGATGTACCGCACATATCCGAAAGCACGGCATCACGACGCCCTTGGTCCATGACCTCGGGCGCCTCTAAAACAGGAGGGCAGACAAAGTTGGCCGGAAAGGCGGGTCGAGAGGAGGTGGAGTGAGTGAAGGTGGAGGTGTAGGCTGTGTGGGTGTAGGCTGAGGCGTGGGGGTCGGTCCAGCCTGGGCCTGAGTCTGGGCCGGAGTCTGGGAGCTAGAGGATGCTCCGGCCTCCCGCTTCCTCTTCCTAAAAGAAGAAGGAGGGGTGAAGGTAAGGTGGTAGGTAGGTGAAGGTGGCCTCGCTCCCTCAGCGGCAGTAGGGAGCGGTAGAAGTGGCGGAAGGGTAGAGCACGGCAAGGTAACAGACGTGGAACCACAAATCTTCCACGTCCTCGCGCTCCCCTTCGCCTTTGGGAACCAGGCGAAGTCAGCCATGGCACCCAGGTCAAGGTAAGAATCCTCCCTATCGGGTGCAGTAAGTGAAGGGTCAGTGGGGTAAAGGTGGCGGGCAATCCTAGTCACTAGCCCGCCACAGACAACAGCGGTCTTGACCCGAGTCCCAATTCCGTTCCAATGCTGAGCTACCAGATAGGCAATGTTTAGAATAAACGGGGTACCGGAGTCAATGTTGAGGTACCCCGCGAGAATCGTTAGCTCAGTGTTGGTCACGTTATTGGGCTCAGGTCGCCCAAAGATGGTCTCTGCTATCAGACGCAAGTAGTAACGGGGGGTAGGTAAGTGAACGTGAGCTCCCTTCCGTGAAGGGAAGGGGGTGTGAGTAAGCGCAGCCCAAAGTGGCTGAAGGAGGTCTCTAGGTGGGTCGGTGAGACCGTCACTGACTAGTCCCAAAACCTGCCCAAACCTAGCCAAGGTCCAGTGGTGCGACTCATTGCGGAGTCGAAAGTAAATGCAGGAACTGGAGTGGTCAGCATCATAAGAGTCGGTGTCAAAGGAATAGGAGCTAAAGAACTCGTACGTAAGGGTACGAATAGTAGCCTCATGCATGGTAATCAGACCCGACATACCCGTCCCGTTCAACAAACTACAGACCTCCTCAAAAATGCCTAAGGTCTCTAGGTCACCGCGAAGGAAACGGGTGGGGGAGAGGGGGCAACGAAGCAAAGCAACTAACCGTTTCCTGTGAGCCTCGAAGTGAAACGTCACCGTGGGCAGCTTCGGTAAAGGTGCGAGAGCGCCCTCTCCGTAACAACAGACCTCGGAAGGGGGCGGAAGTGATGGCTAATCGGCTAGCTCTTTGCTGATGTGGCCTCGGTGGCGGATACCAGTGCGGGAGACGAGTGCTTCCGCGATCCAGCAAGGAGAAAGGCCCGGTAGGAGTAGTGGCTGGTGTAGCTGAACCGAGCTCCCTTGAGCTAGCCGCGAGTAAACTGTCCCCGCAGTGAGACAAGTAGAATCTGGTCTTTGCGGTGGTGACCAAGGCGGAGCTAGTGGCAACAGCTGGGACCACTGACTCGCTCACGGACGAGCTGGAGGACGTACTAGTAGAAGGCAAAGAACTCGCGTCCATCTTGATGATGATTAACCTACAATATGCAATTAAACTTCAAAAAACAATCAACCAAGGCGGATTTTCGATTGAAAAACCGCAAACCCTAATCCCCTTTAAAAACCGAGAAAACGAGCATAAAAGAGGGGGAAAATAAGGGGTTATTGAAGATTAATTAGCTATGAAGGGATTGTAGGTGGCGGATTTGATAAAATTGGGCAAGAAATGGGGATTTGGGGGAAAATCAATCGCACATTAGGGAGAGGTTAGACGGAAATTATAAGTGAAATGAAATAAGATTAGGGAAATAAAGAGTTTAAGAAAGAAAACTCCCGTGGTCCCTGTTCATTTCACTCGATCGAGTGAATTTAATCACTCGATCGAGAGCTTTTGCTGTCCCCTGTGCTCGATCGAGTGATAGACTTCTCGATCGACCATTTTCTTTTTGGTCTTCCTCGATCGAGTAACTCGCCAGTTCGATCGACCCAATTGCCATTCGATCGAGTACAAAAAGTACTCGATCGAGGGCTTCTTCTCGTTGACTCTTGGATTTTCGTCTTTATTTCCTCGAAATGTGTGACATTTCCCCAAACCTGCATAAAACATATCCAAACACATCCCAAAATACCAAATATGCGAAAACACAAATCTAAAAACTCGTCTAAGCTAAAGGATTGTCTAAACTAATTGTCCTAATCAAAAACGAAAAAAAGAAATTCAAAAGAAATTCAACCAAAAATCTATTACACTTTGTTACACAGGGCATTTCCCCGTTTAATTCCCATCAGCTTTCAGTAGCCCCTTCGTGGGCTTCTGACTCGAGGACGTCACTTGGCGATCTTTGACCGACCTCTTTGATTTCCATGAGCTTGAATTACTGTTTGCGACAGTAGGAGGAATGTAGTTCCCATCTATGTAGGTGCGAACTGTCTTCGTTCTCGCCCCTCTGTCATCTTCTTTTGCATCCTTGGCTCCAGTTTGATTGATAATGGTTGCACCCCCCCTTGACGACTCCTTTCTTGCCTTCATCCACCTCCCTGCAGTAAGGAAACAGACGAATTTTCCTCCTTTTTGCTCTCGGAAGAGGCGGAGGGTTAGCAATAACAAAGAATATTCTCCAAATTTTCATCCGGAGTGTCAATAATAGGGTCAACAGAAGAGAGGGCATTGCAAGGCCGAGCTTGCATAGGAGCCCTCCGGAACTTGGGTGATGAAAAGTCACTCCTCGTCCCCCTACCGGAAGGTCAAAGTCTTCCCCCCGACGTCTATTACTGCACGGGCGGTGGACAAAAATGGTCTCCCTAAAATGATAGGGGTGTGCACATCTTCGGGGATATCTAAGACGACAAAATCGACGGGAATAAAGAACTTCCCGATCCGAGCAGTGCGTCTTCCGCTACACCTAGTGGCCGTGATAAACTACGGTCGGCCATCTGGACAGTCATGTTGGTGCAACTCAGCTTTGTCACACCAAGTCTCTTAGCTAGAGACAAAGGTAAAACACTTACGCTAGCGCCTAAATCGCATAGCGCATTATCAATCAATCGCATACCGATGTGACAAGGATCGAAAAACTACCCGGTCGATTGCTTAGGAGGTAGCTTATTTTGAGATAGGGCTGACCCCACCTCGGTCAAAGCTACGGTCTCATTATCATTTATAGTCCTCTTACGTGCTAAAATTTCTTTCATAAATTTTAAATAAGAGGGTACCTTGGTCACAATTCGATGAACGGCACGGAAACTTCCAAACTCTTCAAAAGCTCAACAAATTTGCTAAACTGTTGATTAATCTTGGTATTCTGCAGCCGCCTCGGGAAGGGAACAGTAATTGGAATCTCGAGTCCCTTGTTTCTCGCTTCCAAAGTGTCTTCCGGAGCAAGTTCGGTATCCTTTGGGCGCTTCTTACCTCTCGAACGAGGCCTTTCTGGTAATTCCACGCTTAGACGAGCACTAGCAGGCTCTCGAATAAGCTTCCCGTCATCAATATCACTCGATCGAGCAATGTGGTCACTCGATCGAGCACCTTCTTCAACAACTTCAGTCGATCGAGCAACATTCCCACTCGATCGACCATCTTCAGCTTCCAGTTCACTCGATCGAGCAGAAAGACTACTCGATCGAGGGCTTTCCTTACCAATTCCACTCGATCGAACACCGCCTTGATCGATCGAGTAACTCTTGTGTCGTGAGTCCTTTTCTCTTAACGAACACTGTTCCTCGCCGATTCTGACTTCCTCGGTCCGATTTACGTATACGGTCCTTCATAAGAGAGACCGCTTCTCAACTCTATTAGATGCACAGTCTCATTTGGGTTCTTGTCATTTTGAGTTGGCAAATGACCGGGCTTCCTTGAGGATTGATTTTCGGCCAGTTGAGCAACTTGAGTCTCAAGTGCCTTGAATGCCGTGTCCTTTTGTTGTAATTGCTTTGCAATGGACTGCATCATGGACTTTAACTCACCTATCTCACTCACCCCACTAGATGACGAAGCACCTTGGTTAGGAGGGTTGAAAGACGGAGGCTTCTGATATCCTTGTTGCTTCTGGTGTGGAGGAATATAGGGCTGCTGCTGCTGATTTGGAGGAGCGGTGGGGTTGAGTACGTTCTGGTTACTCCACCTCAAATTGGGGTGGATATTTGGCTCATAATGAGTGTTGTTTTGCCTGTAATGTTGAAAGGCAGCACATTGCTCATAAGGGCTAGGACAATAATCAGCGACATGTCCATCTACCCCACACCTTGTACAGACGAAGGGACCGTCTGTCATAGCATTAACATGGTACATTCCTCCCTTGAGAGCTCCCCCTAGTTCATACTTATCGAACCTCGCGGTAAGGGCTTCTAATGCGGCCAGAAAGAGGATTCAACGGCTCTCCTTTGGTTTCCTCTTGAATTCCCATATTCAGCCCTGTGAGTGGCTAAATTATCTATAATCTTCCATCCCTTGGTCGCTCCCAAGTTGTCAGCAAATCGACCATTGGCTGCAGCATCTAATATAGCCCTCTGATCATCATATAAACCATTATAAAAATGGTTGCACAAACTCCATTTTTCGAAACCGTGATGTGGTATGGTACGCACTAGTTTCTTAAAACGAAGCCATGCCTCGTGGAAGTTCTCGTCAGGCCCTTGTTTGAAACTTGTTATCTGAGCTCTGATGGCGATGGTTCTCGAAGCAGAGAAGTATTTCTTATAGAACGCTAATGCTAGCGTATTCCAATCTGTTATGCCGTGAGCAGCTCGGTCCAAATCCCTATACCACTCCCTTGCAGCATCGCAGAGTGAGAAGATGAACATAGTTTCTTTGATCGATCACCACACCGGTGGGAGGAGGTATGGAGCGGCGATGTCGATGAAGGTCTCCATATCTTTGAGCTGCGTCTTGATTCTGAGCGCCCCGAACCGATTTTTCTCGACCATATTGATATATGCGAGGCTTTGGCTCGAACTTCCTAGCATCTCCCGTGATTCGAACCCTTTATAGAGATTGTCAGCCGTGGGCTCGGAGTGACTAGCAATGGTTGCTTCCTCAGCCATTTCGGGAAATTCTGGAAAAGTAATAGATTCAACTGATGAATTGGAAACTGGAGAAGACGGTGGATTGTCTTCGAAAAGCTCGTTCTCGTAAAAGCTACCACGAGAACTAGGCTCTTCCTCTGCCTGTTGCTCTTGGAATAGTCTCCTTTTTACGTGCAGAGATCTCTCAATCTCGGGATCAAAAGGTAGTAGTGGCCCACCTTGCGACCTGCGCATAAGAAGGAACTACAGACAAGATATAAGAGTAGTCTAAGGAACGATGTTCCTTAAACTAAAAGAAGAATTAAAAATAAAACAGCTAGTAAATTGAACAATTGCCTCCCCGGCAACGGCGCCAAAATTTGACACGTCTGTCGCGTACCTGTCAAAAATAAAACCTAACGGTCTCAACTAAAATGTAGTAGAGGCAGTCGAGTATCGAATCCTCAGGGAGGTAATGCAACTACAGCTATCTATTTCTAATCCTATGGTAACAATTGGGTTTGATTGAATTTTTGATTCTAAACTACGGAGTTGAAAGGAAAGAGAAATAAAGCAGAGAGCAGTAAAGCGAATTAAAACTATCAATAAGAGGGGTACATGTCGGGAATTCGGTTCACTACGGCAGTTCAATAACTTAGCAGTGAATGACTCAGACGAACTAATGCGAGACGGATATCAGAAGGTCCTTTCGGTCCACTCCCCACCCTAAAATACCACTAACTTAACTTTCGTCCTCATTAGGTTAGTCTATTGTTTATAGCAGGCCTATTTAGTCCAATCTTTCGATCCGGGATTAATTGTGCAGTTAATGGGTGACATAGAAGCGTGCACTCAACTAGGTCGAGAATTACAGTTATATTGCTATAGTGACAGGGTCTCTTAGTCAATTCGTCTAATTCATTCACTACGTCGTCATTATTCTACCGCAGATTCCCTAATCCCAACATGAAGGGGTTTAGCTACTCATACTCTTAATAAGACTAACAGCAAACAATTTCCCAGCAGATGACATAGCAAAATAATAATAAAATGCAATAACAGAAACTAGGGCAAGAAGGAACGATAACATAAACAAGAATTAAAAGCAACAAGAAGGTTAATTATTATTAAGAGAAGGAAGGAGATTACAATCTAAGCGATTCCGGCGTAAAGAACAACCGAGTCGAGTAAAATAATCCCAAAATGCAAGCAACGAGAAGGAGAAGAGTAACGTAGGAAAAAGTAGCAAGAGTTCTAATGTGAATGATAGTAAAAGAGATAGTAAAAAGGAATGACTAATAACCTAGTAAAACATAGGTTAAATAGCCAAAACCCCTAAGTGTTTATGCGGAAATAAAACATGGACTGATTAAGCCCACAATGTCGAAAACCTCTCGATCGAGTAGGCAAAACCACTCGATCGACCAATGTCTCAGCAGAAGTCCCTCGATCGACCATCAGGGTACTCGATCGAGGGCTTGGTCGAATGCAGCTTACTCGATCGAGGAAGGAACCTCTCGATCGAGCCTCAGGGAGCCTAGGAACCACTCGATCGACCACCAAACAGCTCGATCAAGTACTTGTATCTTCAATTCAGCTCACGTCCTCACCCAAGTGTCTCGTAATGCGTGCCACGATGCTTCCAAGTGCAGTACTCTACTCTGGGACAATCCCGTCTCCTCTAAATGCATGCAAAAAGGGCAAAAAGGAACATGGTTCCACTACTTTCGCGATCATTCCTACAAAAAGGACAAAATACACCAAAGTAGCCAATTCGGGGCAAAATACTATAAAAACAGTATAGAAATGCATAGAAATACGTGCTGAAATAGGCTAAAAAGACTATGCATTAGGCACGTATCATACTCGATCGAGTAGGGGCAACTCGATCGAGTATGGGCCACTCGATTGAGTGCCTCACTTACTCGATCGAGTTCGCCGGTTCTTACGGGTTTTTGGCCGGATTTTGATAGCAATGCGAGATTGGTATATAATGGATTTTTATCAGTTTCTTTTTATTTTTTGCCCGATTCTAAATATTTTACACAAGAGATCAAGTTACGTAGCTTTTCTCTCTCACATTTCTATCAAATCCAAAGGGTTAGTGTTGTCGAATTCCGGAGTTCTTTACACCGTTGAGACCGCCGCATTGTGGGTAAGATCCTAGTATAGTTTTTATGTTATTTCATTAACTTTGGTTTAAACCCTATTTGGGTAATTTGAGGGTTTTGGGAGTATTGTTGGTATTAGGTTGTGATTGTATGTTGATAGGAGGTGATTTCGTAGAGGAGCGTTTCTGATCTGATGTTGTGTCGATTGTGGACATTGCATTTTCAGGTAGGGTTTCTTACTCAGTTATTGTTTACATGAATATGAGATAGTTGATTGGTTGTTGATTGTTGGTTAATGACATTTGTCTATATCGTAATTAATTGGTATTGTTGATGTTGTAGTTGGTTGTTTTTGTTTGTCTGTGGTTCGTGAGGTGCGCCCTCAGCTGAGTGGAGTCACTTGTGGGAGTGGCTTCACGCCCTTGATTTCCCCTTGTGGAACCTGCCACAAGAGGGGATGTGCACATTAAGGAACATGGGTTTGCGCTCGGTAAAGATGAGCAGGGCTTATGTGGGAACGGCTGCGGTCCCCACTGGCGGTGTGGATTACTGGGTGCGGTTGTAATCTGGCAGGACTAGACCTTCAGGCTAGTCAGGTGATTGGTGATGTGACGGTGTTGGAGAACTGTGTATATTGTTGTTGTATTATATTATATTGTGTATGCAGTAATTGACCCCGTTTAATTGTTTTAAAAACTGTGGTGATCCATTCGAAGATGGTGAGCAGTTATTGAGCAGGTATATTTTGGATGCGCGAGGTATAGCTGGGCATGTGTCATCACGAGTCTATTAGAAGTCTTCCACTGTGTTATCGAACATTTCATTTACTTTAGTTTGTTTTTGGATTTGGAACAGTTGTATCTTACTTTACAGTTTTTGAAGGTTGATGTATTCACTTAAACTATTTACTTAAATTCGTTCTTTTATGGTCTATTTTATATTCATTGCCTCGGGTAACCGAGATGGTAGCACACTCATGCCTTAGGTGGTCTTGGTAAGGCACCTTGGTGTATGGGGGTGTGACAGGTATTGGCTGCCAAGGTTTCCAACGACTAGTTCCTCATTTATAGGAGTCTTTCCCTTTTAATTAGAATAGTTGCTATTCTTTCTCCATTACATTAGAATATTCTTCTAAGTGTATTCAACTTCTATATCCTCCACGGCATATTTAGTATGATACCATGTATGCCTGATTCACTCGCGTATCCTGTTGTCATGCCTGGGCTGCCGCGCTGATCTGACCTGAATGATACTGTTGGGTTGAGTTCTACCCTGGCGGTAGTGTAAAATATCAGGCTCAACACTGCTTACCCTATTATATTGGTTATCATGTTCTAAAATAGTAAAATTTACACCATTTTACAAGGAAAACTAACAATTTACTAATCGTAATCTGTCAATTACCAAACACCCAAACTAATTATGCTAACTATAATATGCTAGTCAAACCTTCTGATAAAATCTGTCATTTATAATCTGCTTTTCCAATCTCCTTATGCTAAAATTAATCTGCCATTTACCAAACAGGGCCTTAGATTTTAATCTTGCAAGCAATTTCCCTATTTTCATCGTATTAATGGCGATCTCTCTAATACCCACTGTTTTATTTACTTGACCGAAAAATGCTACCGAGATAATAAGTAATGCTGTATTGGAAAATAAAATATAGGGCGTATTATTAAGCTAAGCCCCAAGTAGAAACATTTACATTTACGAAACACTCCTTATATCTTTATGTACTTTGATAAATGTTTCATCTACATTTACTTTTTAATTTGGGTTAATTGATAGGAATAATCCATACTATTGCTCATCTTCTCAACATAATCTGAACTAATTTTAACCCAAAACAAACTTAACTTTTATTACCGTCTTCTAAAACTAGACTGGCTTATTTCTTGACCCACCAAAACAGGTTAAACATGACGTGGCAATGACATGGTAGATGATTTTTTAATAAATACAATGACTACTATTCCAAATACCCAAAATTTTGGGTATTTCATGCAAAATGGCAAACCTCAAAACATAATCTGTTGTTCAATTGTTGTTAATTTTCACAATTCCGCTGCATTTTTTTTTTAGCTTTTCTGCAATCAAAACAAAATAAATACAAACAATTTTACTTTATTTTTCACAAATTTACATCAAAAACAACAAATTCTTGATTCTTAAACTGTTTGATCAGTTAAATTCTTGAAGATTTCAGCATCAACAATGGCGTCAAATTCCGATTCTACAGTTAACTCTACTGTTACTATTGGTGTTATCGGTATGCAGGATCCTCTATATCTTGCTCCTGGCGATATCTCTGGTTTAAATCTTGGTTCTTCACCTTTCAATGGTAAACATTACCTCAAATGGTCTCGTGCTGTGAAAATGGCACTCATCTGCAAAAATAAGCTAGGTTTCATCATAGGGAAGTATCCTAAACCTACGGAGAAAGCTGCTATATATCAGGATTGGATACGAGTTGACTACAATGTCATGTGTTGGATTTTGCACTCTTTGATTCCAGAAATCTTAGAAAGCTTGCTCTATGTTCAATCATCCAAGCAACTTTGGGATGAAATCAAGGAGAGGTACAGTCAAGCAAATGCGCTTTTTCTTTATCAGTTGAGGAAAGATGTGATGCACAATATTCAAGAGAATAATCAATCTGTTGCTGATTATTTTGTTAAATATAAACTTTGAGTGACCATGTCATTGTTAAATATAAATAGTGTGATAATCAAGAATTTCTGTTTTTAATAAATACAATGACTACTATTCCAAATATATTTTTCTTAATGGATTTAATGGTATAAGTTTTATAGGTTTCTCAAAATATTTTTTTTACGTAAATGTAAAACATTGTGAGTTACTCACTTTAATTATTTCTACATATAAAATATTTCAATTAATACAATCAAAATAATACTCAATTGAAAGCATTTTCGTAATGAACGTAATTATTTACTTTTTAGAATTTTTATCAGAATATTTTTTTATTAAATTTAGAATCAAATCACTGAAATTATTTAATTTAATCATAAAATAAAATTTATGAAAATATAATTAATATTTTTCTGAGATTTATACAACATTTATTATGTTCATATTAAATAATTAGCTGTAATTAATGCTTGTCATTAAGGCAGTGTAGGACACGTGACGCATCCACAACGTTTTAACCCGATTATATATATATATATATATATATATATATATATATATATATATATATATATATATATATATATATATATACTAGGTAGCATCCTGTGTATTATACGATCTGTTTGTATATTTTATTATTATAATTGAAGGAAAAATAATATAACTGATATATGACATTTAGTATTTTACTTAAAAATAATACGGAGTATAGATTAACTTTTTTTCAAACATTATTTTTTATGTATTTTTCTTAAAGTATTTTTAAAATTTAAATAAAATATATATAGTAAGTAATAGACGATGTTTTACAAATGGTGTAGACACCATTTATTTGAGAATATCTAAAAAAAGAATTATAATTCTTATTTTCTCACATCTCTTATAACACAAATGTCCTTAATATAACCATTATTTTTATTGTGATTATTAATATGAAGTTCATGCCATAATAGTGTGTATAACCACTTGATATTTCTCATTTATTTTCAATTAATTAAACAAAAGAAAATGCATATAAAATAATTATGTGGAATTTAATGGTAACTTATGTTGTAAAACCATGAATTTGCATAATAAGGTTTTAAAATTTTGTTATCATAACTCCACGGTATAAAAATATTTAAATAGTATTTTGACAATTTGAAATTTGTATGAATAGATTTTTTAGATACATGCAAAAATAAAATTAAAACAATTTATATAAATACTTAACTTACGTAAATTGTTTATATTGTACTGTATACATGCATTTAAATTAAAAAAGTGAAGTTTTAATACATTTCATCTTTTTGTGCGATCTCCATAATTTATTTATTTCTACGGAGAGCACATTTTCATTAAATTTAATATTTAATAACTGTAATGAAAATTATACTCATACGAAAGCATTTTTTGCTATAAATTTTTTAAAAATAGTTTCGTATTTTTTCTCAAAATATTTTTTAAATTAGCTACATTACTTATAAAATTTTATCTAATAAATAACTTATTAAATTATTTTTGATGGTGATGGTTATGTTACATTAATGTCTATAATTAATGACTAAGTTGTCATTAATGGTGTATTTAAGGCTGAATTGAACACGTGTCGTATCTACACCTTCTCAACCTAATTATATATATATATATATATATATATATATATATATATATATATATATATATATATATATATATATATATATATATATATATATATATAAGATGTAAGATTAGGATAAATTAAGAACAAAAAGGGTAGCTGATGGTGGTAGTGGTAGTGGTGGGTCGGTCGGTCGGTCGGCTGGTGACTGACGGCTGACGGCGTAGTTTGCTGGTGAGTGAAGGCAGTAACTAGTAGATGACTAAAGAGATTTGATGATTTGGTAAGAGTAAGGTTATAATTAGAAATGTAATTATTGACATGAGTATCAGGTAGCCGGTCATCTTGTTCATTTTTAGAAACCGTTATTCAAAGTTTGGTGTATTATGAGTTAAAACATTGTTCGGATTATTGTAAGAAGATGAGCAACAACTGAGATTATTCCTATAAATTAACCTTTTTAATTTTTGTTCAATTTTTAATCCCCTATATACATTATAGAGAAAATGCACATGGTTCCCTTGAGGTTTGCCATTTTGCTTGAAATACCCAAAATTTTGATCCGGAAAACTTTAAGAGATCATAACTCGTGTTTTCAAGAACGAAATGTGACGATTTTTTTTTCAAATAAATCGTATTTTCGAGAATTACGATTTGAAAAAAAAAATTCGAGTTTGGAATTCGCCACCAAGAGATATGGTCACTCAAAGTTTGTTCGATAAAAAAAACTTTGACGGACAAAAACTCCTAGCTATGGGATCCAAATACGACAATTTTTTTTCGAAATCATAGTTCTCGAAAAGTCGATCGATTTGAAAAAAAAAAAAGTCATATTCCAATCTCGTAAAAATGAGTTATGGCCTTGATAGGTTTATCGCATACCTATCCAAAGATAAATTCCCTAGACACAAATTAATGTAGTAATAGGGGTCGAACACAAGGAAACGGGAATTACGTCGTGAATTGCTATGGGTGGATTTTTATCAAGGTCGATTACGATTTGGGTTTGGTTTGTTTGGTTTGATGATTAATGAAAATTGCAATGTAAATAATATGATAAAAGATAGTCTAAAGGGTTCGGGTCACTCATGCAAAGGTAAACATATGAACATGATAAACTTGATACTAATAATCTTGTCAATTACTTAGGCTTAAAGATACCCACCTTACGGTATTAGTATCAACCATAGACCGGGTCCTAGAAAAACTCTCGTCCATGACTAGGTCGTCCTACCACACATGCTTAGTCTAATTCAATTCCGTGCCTCTCGACTTTAGAACGAATAAACAAGTTTTAATCTACGACTGCAGCCGATAATCAAAGATTAAGCGTAACAAAGCAAACATGTGATGGAAGCAATTGATCAATATTATTATGAACTCTATTTAATCATGTTACATGTTTGATTTTGCATGGCTCCCCTAGCCTTTAGACTAGAGAATTTAGCTACTCATACTAAGATGTAAAATGTAAACTAAATTGTAAGGAATGTTGAACATGGTTATATGAATTATACTAATTAGGTGATATAACATACGAAAAGAACAAAGCTAAGTAAATATGAAATACTTGACTATGATAACTATGTGATGACTAAAGCAATGATGTAAATTGTAAACTTGTAATAAGAAATACCTTATAAAGGAGGACTTGTATGGAAGAACAACCAACTAATAACCAAAAGATTGAATAACAAATGCTTGAGAATCTCTTGAAATACAAATGTTGAAAGATTAACTAAGGAATGCTTAAACAACTTAAACTTGAAATGAAAACTAATGAGAGAAAACTTATAATGCTTGAGGCTTATTGTAGTAAACTTGGACGTAAAAATGGATGCCTAAAACCTAGGAATACCTCTCCTATTTATAGGAGAGGAGGAGAAAATGTAAGCCATCAATGAGCATGCAACCCCGATCGGGGTTAGGCGGCCCCGATCGGGGTCGTGTGTTCCTCGGTCAATCGCCTTAATTCTTGATTAATTACGTGAGGAATCTCTATGCTTCGTTTTTAATGTTCCTTAATCACCCGGTAATGCTCTAAATTCCTAGCATCCTAAGCTCTCTTGGCATCCAATGCTTGCACCTTGATATGGACCTTTATTTTGGGCTTGACTTTGCATTTGGCTTCATTTGTAATTCCTTACTTCAATCCACTAATCTTCATGCAAAATCCAAGCAATCTTAACACACTTAGTCCAATATTTGGCCTTGTTTAGCTTAGTGAACTTGGTGTACAAAATCATACGAAAAAGCCTCTAAATGCTTAGATTCCTACAAAAACGTAACAAACGCAACAATACACCTAGAACACAAAATTAGCTCAAAAATATACTAATTAAAGAATGATAATCAATAGAAACCGAGCTAAAATGAGGGGTAAAAGTATATATAAAATGAACATATCAAACTCCCCCAAGCTAAACCCTTGCTTGTCCTCAAGCAAGAAACGAAATCCCATCAATTGCTATATCTTAAACAAGCTAAGCATAATGATTTAAAAACCCGAAACAACATGGGCAAAGAATAAAGCAAGACATGGATGAGATTTACACGACGGCGTAGCATAAAAAACTTTGAATGAACTTTTAAGCTCTTGCATGATCTTTTGATTTATGGACTCTCACGGGACACTCAAACTCTTTTATATGTGAAAGGACATTTTTTGTGAATGAACACTCAACTATCCTCAACTTATAACAATGTGCCCGCAATCTAATATGGTAAACATGTCAAAACTACCAAGCAAAGACAATCAAGTGTAAGCATGATAAAGAAGCCAAATGGGTAGGAAGAAGGCAAATAAACATGGGTAAGAAGGGGGAACAAAAGAGTTATGATAATGTGGAGCTAAGTCAAGCTAGCAACTACCAAAATGCAAGGATGCTCAATCCCAATTCTAACCCAATTTTTTCAATTCAAACCAAAGAAATTTCTCCAAAATATGATGAATAATGCTTGAGAATTTCTCATATCTTTTCTTCTTCTTCTCTTTCTTTTCTTTTCTTTTTCAATGCATACTTCTCTTTTTTCATGCTTTTTCTCATTCATTCATTTTTTTCTTTCTTCATTTTTTTTCATTTTTTTTCATTTTCCAAGTTTCCAATTTTTTCACTTCTCTTTTTCTTTTTTTTTCGAGCATTAAGACCAAGCTCATATGACTTCAAACAACCAAACATATCCCAATGAACATCCAAACACTATCCAAATAAGCTACTAGCTAAATAAGGGTAGGCAATTGCAATGATGTAGCTAAGGATAAATTTTTGTGAAGGGGTAAAAAAGGCTAAAATATCATGTGAATGGCTCCAAAATGCTAAAACAAATGAATGCATGCTTACCAAGAAATGACATGAAGACCATACTTATGCGTTTTGATGTAACACACATTATAAGGAGACACCTACACTCACCTAAATGAGACCAAATAAAGATGAAATGGCCTTAAAGGAGGTTCTACCTTATCAATTTTGTAGCTTGCCAAAAGTCAAGATGAAGCCTATTCGGTTCATTCTCCATCTCCCACCTACTATGTCAAGATATCCCCATGTAGCTAATATCCCATCATTAAAGAATAAATCATTAGCAACAAGCTATTATTAGGATAAGCAAAGAGGAAAGTAGGCAACAAGCAAGCACAAAGCAAAAATTTCTCACAAAAATTTTCAAAATTTCTACAATACATGCAAACTACACTACATGCAAACTACACTATATGCAAATGCAATCCCCCCCCCCCCCCCAAGCTAAACATCACATTGTCGTCAATGTGCCAACTATCCAAATCACCCACTCAAACCATAAAAATGGCTCAAAGCACAAAACAGGAAGGACTAGAGGTTATGTTTAATGGGTTGAAAGATGTAAACTAATATGCAAAGCAATTAAAAACTTACTCAACTTGCTAGCCCCCCCCCCAAGCTAGCATGAATTCGGGGGATTTCTTCATCAATCAACTAAGAAAAGGGCCAAAAATTGAACCCCTTCCTCCCTTTCTTCTTCTTCTTTCCACTACCACTTGATTCTCCTTGTTGGCCACTTCCACTTGAGTCATCCCCTTGAAGAGGAGTGACATACTCACCAATATCTTGGCCACTACCAAGACCATCACCATAACTACTAATCCCACCATAGCCACCATAGCCACCATATCTTCCATAGCCACCATAGCCTCCTTGCAATGCCTCAACCCCATAATCCGAACCACAAAAGTTCGGGCCGGGTTCATAGTGAGCAAATGTACCTGCATCATGGTAAGGAGGGGAAGGGGGAATAGGAGATGGAGGAGGAAATCCACCCGGAGGGTAAGTATAGAATGAAGGATGTGGCCCCTCGAGTTGGATAACTTGTAACACCCGCGAATTTTCCATTTTGACTTTTAAAATTTATTAAACCGTTTGATTGCTTTATTTTATATTTTTGAATTATTCAATTTAATTAATTTTATTTCAAATAAGATTTTTATAAAAGTAATATTTTAAAGCTCATTTATATAAAAATACGTATTTTAGTCGGACAGTAATAATAGTGACAGTGATAATATTGGTTTCCGTCTCAAGACAGTATAGACTCGAGACATTTTTCCGTCTAGTATAAGACCGTCACATTTTCATTTTGAAGCTAATTTATTCGAACTAATCCGATTCCTACTACACATACTCACACTCACCTTATCTCTAACTTAAAATATATTATTATTATAATTATTATTATGATTATTATTATTATTATTATTATTATTGTTGTTGTTGTTGTTGTTGTTGTTGTTGTTGTTGTTGTTGTTGTTGTTGTTGTTGTTGTTGTTGTTGTTGTTGTTGTTGTTGTTGTTGTTGTTGTTGTTGTTGTTGTTGTTGTTGTTGTTGTTGTTGTACCCCCGTCCCTACCCCCGTGACTTTCCCCTTTCATTTTTCCCTTTCCTTTTTGGATTTATCAGCAACAACAACAACAAACAGAAGCTCCATCACCATTCATTTTCATCTCGTCTTCTTACTCTGATCCCATTCCCATTTCTCAGCCAAATTCGATAATTTTGGTACCATTCTCTTTCCCTTTCCTTCCTCTTCCTTTCAAGGTAAGAAAGTTATGATTTTTTGGTGATTTCAGTTTGACCCGCCTCATAAAATTTCCGATTTACCTAAGTTGGTAGTCTCTTTGTGTATGCTCCGTGGTAGGTTCTAACATGTTTGTTGATTGTCATCTGTTTTTGTGGCCTTGGATCGACAAACCATGAGCTTACTCGTGTTGCGATCAAGACTTGGTGCCTAGTGCCGAAAACTGAAGATTTGTTCAACCTTTGAAGAATGCTTCTCCTTCCTCGAAAATATTCTTCATTCTTTGTGTACCTTGCCTTATTCTTTATCTCTTGATGCTTATTCCTCCTTCTAAATCCTCTTTTCTTTTTCCTTGGAAGTCACTCTTGTATTCCCTAACTTGTCCTTTGTTCTCTGCCTATCCTCTCTTAACGCCTTTTTGATAGTTCGCTTTCTTTTGTGGGATGTTAATCTTGGTTGGATAATTTGACTTTGTGGAGTTTGTTGGTGGTTCACCCATAACCCTGATTTTGAGAGGCTATGATGTTAGAAAGACTTAAGTAGTGTGATGAGACATACTTGATGATTCTTATACCTAGTTCCTTGGTAAAGTGAGTATAATTGATTGGTGAATTCTTTGTTTTAACTGTGAGTTGCTTAAGATACTAAGGTTATAGAACTTGGCCTTGTTGTTTATACTTGGAAGTTTGGGTTGAACTCATGGTTAGCATAGTCGGTATATTTTTGTGAGTGTTGTGATGGTTACATAGGAACCATGTTAGGTGAGAGTTGTTGTTAGTTTTGGAATCTCATTTGGGTATTCACTTTGCGATAATGAGGATTAGTAGCCAGGGTTCTTTGGGATGTCATTATAAGTTAGGATCGATAGATGCTGAGCTGAGATGAGTTAGATGTTTTGGGTGGTTGTCTCGTAACTTGAAGAATGTCACCATCTATGCTTTATGTTTCGAGAGTATAACAAGATCTCCTTCGGATGATAGAATGCGCAAAAGAACTTTTGAATTTGGATTTTTGATTGAGAGTTTTACCATTTTGAGAAACTTATAGTTGACACTAGTTGGATATGAGTATAGCTTTGTTAGAAGCTTTGACCTTGTTCTCGTGGAGTTTGATTTGAAGTGGTGAAATCACACTTATAGTGAAGTACCTTGTTTCATGGAATAGCTTAAGATGAAGTAACATAAGTATTTTGAGGAAATCCTTAGGAGTGATGTGGTTATGAGTTTTGTTGTTAGGAAGTTTTCGGAACCGCTTAGGTTGATGTTGTTATTTGAGACCCGAGTACCTGGCGTTTCCTTGTGGTCTAATCTCCCTTCTTCTTTGACCAAAAGCGCTACCGTTC
This sequence comes from Silene latifolia, assembly GCF_048544455.1. Taxonomy (NCBI): domain Eukaryota; kingdom Viridiplantae; phylum Streptophyta; class Magnoliopsida; order Caryophyllales; family Caryophyllaceae; genus Silene; species Silene latifolia. The sequence goes on from NC_133538.1 coordinate 175,728,784, forward strand.
ATTCCTCTCTTCCTCACTTCGCGGCTCTCCTTTTTTAAGTCTGATGCTGGTAACTTATAAAAGTTCTATCTTTGACATCCTTCTTGACCTGACTTCGACTCTTACCCCTAGGATGTTCGCCATAGGTCTTTTGTTGTTTAAGTTTAAATTCTTCAATCGTACTTGGTAGTTATGTTCTCTAAGTTGTTTTTTAATTTGTACAATTTTTTTTAAAACATTTCAAGCTACCATTTTTTCGGTTTGTTGTTAAAAATTTAATGTTACTTTTACAGGACTTTACCTATTTTAAAGGTTTGGAGATGAAAATTTGATTTAATTCTATTTTGTTCTTTGAGTATAGACTACTTTATCATGATTTTTGATTGCTATGCCCGAGTTACTTTTAATTTTGCTTAATTTCTATTAACTTTGGTCTATTTATGATTTCTTTGTCAAAGTTTAATAATATATTTTCAGGAATTTGACTCCCTTTTTAGTTTAAAAGTGAAACCTATATCTCTATTTTGGCTTTGGCAAAAGAAAATTTGAGTGGATTACTTTTTCTTTGGATTTTAACGTTGATCGGATGTTAGAACTCATTATTAGAGACGTTTAATAACTTGTTCTACGCTTGTCGGCGAGTGATTTTTGTTTTAAATTTGTCTTTGACTTGGAAAGTTAGCGTTCTTGTGTGCACGACAAGAGCAATTTCGTTCCATGAATGAGACTTATACTTTTGAAAACTCTTCATTAATGCTTTTGAAAGCATTTTGATTTTTGATTTATGCAAATGATTTGCCTTTCGACCTGGTTCTGTCGGAAAATTTTAGTTGAAACTTTTGAAAGAATTTTAATTCGTACAAGTAAGTAACCTTTTAATGTCTTGGTTACCGATTTTAAAAGTCCAGTTTTATTTTTATATAATCTTTCAATTCTACTTTCAAGTTTCGAGGACGAAACTTTTTAAAAGGTGGGGTGATTGTTCACCCGCGAATTTTCCATTTTGACTTTTAAAATTTATTAAACCGTTTGATTGCTTTATTTTATATTTTTGAATTATTCAATTTAATTAATTTTATTTCAAATACGATTTTTATAAAAGTAATATTTTAAAGCTCATTTATATAAAAATACGTATTTTAGTCGGATAGTAATAATAGTGACAATGACAATATTGGTTTCCGTCTCAAGACAGTATAGACTCGAGACATTTTTCCGTCTAGTATAAGACCGTCACATTTTCATTTTGAAGCTAATTTATTCGAACTAATCCGATTCCTACTACACATACTCACACTCACCTTATCTCTAACTTAAAATATATTATTATTATTATTGTTGTTGTTGTTGTTGTTGTTGTTGTTGTTGTTGTTGTTGTTGTTGTTGTTGTTGTTGTTGTTGTTGTTGTTGTTGTTGTTGTTGTTGTTGTTGTTGTTGTTGTTGTACCCCTGTCCCTACTCCCGTGACTTTCACCTTTCATTTTTCCCTTTCCTTTTTGGATTTATCAGCAACAACAACAACAAACAGAAGCTCCATCACCATTCATTTTCATCTCGTCTTCTTACTCCGATCCCATCCCCATTTCTCAGCCAAATTCGATAATTTTGGTACCATTCTCTTCCCCTTTCCTTCCTCTTCCTTTCAAGGTAAGAAAGTTATGATTTGTTGGTGATTTCAGTTTGACCCGCCTCATAAAAGTTCCGATTTTTAGCTCCTTTATTTCATTTTCCTCCTTCTAGTTGAAGAAACCAAAGATCCGCAGGGAGGCTCGTACTCTTTTGACGTTTTCCACGGAGATTTGAAGGGCAAAAAGGTAACGGTGATAGGTTACTCGACAAATACGTCGAAATTTCGTCTTATGGATCATTTTATATGCTCTAGTTTGTTAAATTTTGGTTCTTTGTATTTTTCTCATTTGTATGTTATTTACCGTCTCAAAATGATGCTGAATTGGGTCGTTTGAATTCTGTTTTGGTTTTATTTCCAGTTTCTTATATTGCTCCTAATTGTTCAAAGCTATGCTTATGGATAATGATTGGTTTAATACTGGTGATAGATCGTTCTAGTTGCTGCAAGTCTTGTCACAGGACAACAAAAGTGGGGAGATTAGGGTTTATTAGTTATCACTTATTGAAGTAGATTTGGCACATTGTCTCGTTTCCATATCCAGCTAGTTATGACAGTCATTTTCTCGACTTTGGTGGACATTATACAAAAATTATGGAAGAGCTTGACTGAGAAGAATTTTGTTAATGCGCAATTGAAGTAATTGATTATATTTGAGTTTGTTTAGTAGATGAACAAAAGGGGAGATGTATAGTGGTGAGGCCGAAGGGGTTAATGTGGAATCTACATGGTTTACTTGATGGCTTTGTTTGGTGCTTCTATATAATATGGATGGAAGGTGAATGAACATTGGCCACAAATAATAAAAATGCTTAGGTGACTTTCTCTTAGTTAGGTGCCTATTGCTGTAAAACTGCTACTTCACATTAGTGTATGTACATCGTTAAATATGAGGTTTAGTGTCATGGCTCTTTGACTCGGGTTAGGACGTGTTGTACTCTGCTTTTGGAGATGGTATTGTATAGTTTTTGGGACTGTTTTGGACAGCCCATTCACGGTTCCAATTAGTCCGTATTGGGACAACTTTCCATGATGAATAGGGGTTATTTATGGGACGGTCTTATGAGTGTTATGCGAGTTGTTTTAGGACTTTTTTGGCGCCAATTTTGGGTCGGTATAATGCTTTCTTGTGGGACTGTTTTGAGTCAGTTTTGCAGGTTTTCTGGGCAGGTTTCTTGGCTGGTCTGACATGTTCATTTTGGGCAAGAATGCGGACTGTTTGGGACGGTGTAAGGGTGGTAGAAGTGGGCTATTTTAGGACAGTCAAGCATGGGTTTTTGATGGCTGAGATGGGTAGTTGTTTAGGTGGAGTGTTGGCGACAGTTGTGGTCTGAGCAGGAGCGGCCTATGGCCTAAGCTGGGGTTGCCTGAGGCCTGGTCAGGGGCTGCCTGCGACCTTGGACAAGGCTAGGGCGCGCGCTTATGGCCCTAGTCATGAGGTTAAGCCGTGGCCTAGCCTCGGGTTGTGTACCTTCTTGAGTCGATATAAATTCGTGTTTGGTCTATTTAAAACCCGTCTCACGCTTTATATAACTTAATTCGTTAAATATCGTTTATTCATATATTTTTCTCACATTAATCATAAATGTGGAATTTATTATTTATTCAAGTCAAAATTTGATGAAACGTCTCATTTACCTATAATATGAATTTTTAATCTGTTCATTCTCATTTATTTATCGTATCTAAAATATGAGTGAGTTATTCTACTTGTTATTAAATTGAGTCATTTATAATTGAATGCTTGTTTTGCTTATTATAAATGGTTTACCTCCGTTTGTTTACATTTTTATTCAAGTGACAAATATTGAGAAATGAGTCACTAATCCATGTTTACGAGTATAAATGGACTTGGATGTCTTACTTGAATTATCATCGGCTCATTACTTTATTAGTCTCTTTCCAAGTTGATTCGTATCGCTTGGTTGAGTCGTATTCTCTTGATAATGCCTTTATGCTATACCTTTTTGCTTGACTTATCTTTACGCCTCTTTCGGACTGTCCTGCCGATTGTGGGTTTAGCTCATATCTTCCACCTCTTTCGGACTGTCCTGCCGATTGTGGGTTCTCGATTTCCGATCTGTCTTCGAGTCTTGGATGCGGACTGTTCTGCCGCATGTCGAATCGGGAACCTCGATCTTGTCCCGAGAGTCTCGGCCAGATTTAGACTAGGACTGAGTCTTGGGAGTACCATTGTCGTCCTACCAGGGGAATTAAATATTTACATATGAGTAGTAAAGGTCTTGCTTGGTTATAGATATTGGTATTTGTCTTTCAAGGCAAGAGTTATGCCTTGTGTTGTTTGTCTTGGTCCTATCGGATACTAGAGGTGAGCTATAAGCCCTCTACTTGCGATATGATCGTCGGGATTGATGCTCCCATCCGTTCTTATGGTGAGATGCAAGCCATAAGTATGAATGTGACATTAGTAGCCACGTCCCGTACAATGTTTGCTAAAAGGTTTTCCAATTAATGGCTACAGTTTCTATTCTTGTAATTTCCATTGGTTGATCACTTACTTAACTGCTTCACATGATTCGGATTCCAATCTCATATCTATGTTGTAATTCTTTGAAATGCGTGCTTTTGCATGAATGATCGTATTCTTGTCTTTCATGTTATTTGATTGTCTCACATGAATAGTTGAATCTTTATTATGCTAAGCTTGGTCTATCTTGTTCTATCTCATTTAATTGCCATGTTTAGATATAAACTTGATATTCATGTCTTTCGTAAGTATCTTATATGACTTACCTGTTTTAGTTCTTTGTTATGTTCATTTTGACATTTTGTGGCTGGGAGAACCTTGAGTTACTCCCCACTGACTGTGGCGTTCATGTTTACATGAATGACAGGTATTAGCATCTATGGGGTGAAGACATGTGTGAGCTAGCGAGCACCTTGGCCTTGTAGTCGGTTTATTAGGATTCCTTAGACTCACATTTTATTGTGTTGTCATTCGAGGGATATATTTTCCCTCACCTTGACTATCACGTTTGTATAATTTAAACTTTATTTCCGCATTCTTTGTTTGTGTTTGGTATTTTTATAAAACCGCGCTTTAAATTTTAAAAGTTTCGAAAATTCCCTATTTTCCGCTTTATCGCAGGGTGTCACATAACTCCTTGCCTAGCAAAATGATCATAAATAGGATGTAATGCAAGTCGTTGGTCATCACGAATTTGTTTAACACCTAAGTTCATTTATCGCATCATGTTCATCATTTCTATGCTACATGGTGACTCAATGCTAGAGGTGGAATGACGTGCTTGGGAGGATTGCCCTCCCACACGTCTCTCAACGATGGTAGTTGACTCACCTCTAAGGGCTAAATGGTAGGTCGGTCTAACAAAGGGGTCACTTCCACGACGAGGCTTAGTGTGAACCAAAGCCTTTATTTCTTTCTTTTCCTCGGGTAGACGAATGGAGTCTTGCCTACCTATCTTCCAAATCATGTTGGGATGAGCATCTTTAAACCAATTACAAGAAATAAAATATTCATAATCAAGACCGACTCCCTTAGCCCTAGACTCAAGCAATGGTCTCAAACCGGTAGTCTATTGGTTAAATCTACACAAATGGTGAGCAATTTTAGTGACCAAACCACCTAAGACAATGCAACTATTCTTGGTGTTAGTTTGTTTGGTCAAGTGGACCGCAAAGTGGTAGGGGATATTGATTCCCCACTTCTCATCACCATTAACATTCAAGAAAGCACCCAAGATTTCCAACTCAATCTTCCTCACCGAGTGAGGTTCATTTCTACCAAAAAAGGTCCATCCCATAAACCTTTGCCAAATCCTTATGTCGGGATAGTGAATAAATTGATGTGGTGTATGATCAAAACCCGGAAAAGTCAAGTGAGAAATGGCATCCCAAGTTAAAACGGGGTTATAATCATCGGGTGATTCGGTTGGTAAGTCTTTGTGAGGCAAATCAAATATAGCGGCGAAATCCGCTAAGTCCAACTTATGATCTTCATTAAATAAACGAAAGGTAACAAAAAGAATGAAACCGGGTTTCCTAGACCTATGAAACTCGAAAGAGCTTAAAAACTCAAGGGTGAGTTCGGGGAAGGTCTTATAATTCATGGTATAACAAGATTTCATGCCAAGATTTTTAAACAAAGCTTCAACATTTTTCTCTATTCCAATATTGTTTAAAGATGTTTGGTTAATGAATTTCGTTGGTTCCATACCTTTGCTTCTCAACATAACCCAATTGTTGTATTGAGCTAATGAATTGAAGATCACATTTGGATATTCCGGGTCATGCCATTGTGGAACTTCCTCCATTTGGACATCCGCCGCTGCATTTGAAGGCTCCGCCTCACCTCTCCTTCTCTTAGAAGCACCTTGTGAAGGAGTTTTTCTTGGTGCCATATTTCTGAAATTTTAAGACAAAATTCATCTTAAGGCAAACCAAAATTCATCCTAATAGGCATAATAGTATTTATTAGTGAACTAATTCACACTACAAACATTTAATAATCATTCTACAACCAATTTCTAGTACCATAAAGCACAAAATCGAATTCCCCCAAATTGATTTAGGGTTTGCATAATCCAATTAATTGATTGAAATAGATGAATTTAAAGAGAAAAGAGAAGAGATCTTACCAAGTTGATGTTAATGGATGATGGAATCTTGCAAAATTGATGAAGAACTTGAAGTTTCTTGTGATTTTAGGTAGAAAAGTAAAGAAAATAATGGAGATGGGAAAGAAAGGATACCGTCGGGTTGGATAAGAATGATAGAAAAAATTTTCTTTTTTTTTTTTACTTACCCGTAAATAGCAGCGAAATAGTCACATAACCACGACCCCGATCGGGGCCACCAACCCCGATCGGGGTTGACTGCCAATCCCGCTTTTTGACTTCCTCGCTTATGGACGTGAATTGTTTTCTCGTTTTTCGAAAACCACGTCCCCGAACGGAGTTTTTGCATGGGGTTGCGTGTCAAATGCACTCCTAATTCCCTTTTCTTCATTTTCACCCAAAAATCACAAAAAGAAACATCGTTAAGTCGAGTATTTTATTACTAATCTACGAAAAACCATTAAATTGCAAAAAAAAAAAAAAAAAAAAAATAAACAAAAGCAATAAAAAGTTTGGGTTACCTCCCAAGAAGCGCTGGTTTAACGTCCCGCACGAACAAAAAGCTTGAGTCGGTTTAAGCTTTCTTTGGTAGAGGTTGAACGGTCATTTCCTCTATCACACCAACGATCACATTCTCATGGTAGAGCTTCAAACGATGACCGTTTGCCTTGAATTTTTCGCCCTTGGTGGTCATCACTTCAACGGAACCGAACTTGTTGACATTTGTGACGGTATATGGACCGGTCCACCGTGATCGTAACTTTACCGGAAATAGCTTGTATCGGGAATTGAATAGCAAGACCTTATCACCAATTTGAAATTCCTTGTTTAAGATCTTCTTATCATGCCATCTCTTTGTTCTCTCCTTGTAGAGACGGGAGCTCTCATAAGCTTGCAAGCGGAATTCATCGAGTTCATTGAGTTGCAACAACCGCTTATCTCCACTTAACTTCGGGTCCATGTTAAGCTCCTTAATTGCCCAAAAAGCCTTTTGTTCCATCTCAACGGGAAGATGGCACGCCTTTCCATAGACCAACCTATATGGTGAAGTACCGATAGGTGTCTTAAACGCGGTACGGTAGGCCCATAAGATATCATCGAGCTTCATACTCCAATCCTTTTGTGATTTGGCAACAACTTTCTCAAGTATGGACTTGATCTCACGGTTGGAAACCTCTACTTGGCCATTAGTTTGTGGATGATAAGCCAAGCCTCTTCTATGGTAGACTCCATATTTTTCCAACAAAGCATCAAGTTGTTTCTCGCCGAAGTGGTTACCACGATCACTAATGATTGCTCTTGGAACACCAAACCTCAGGAATATGATCTTCTTGAACAATTTAATCACGTTGCGAGCATCATTAGTAGGAGTAGCAATTGCCTCTACCCATTTAGAGACATAATCAACGGCAACCAAAATATACTGATTCCCTTTTGAGGAAGGAAACGGTCCTTGATAATCTATGCCCCAAACATCGAACACCTCTACTTCCAAGATTCCATTGAGAGGCATCTCGTGTCTTCTTGATATGGAACCCGTCCTTTGGCAAGCATCACAAGCCATCACGAAATTTTTGGCATCTTGGAACATAGTTGGCCAATAGAAGCCGGATTGCAACACCTTTGCAACGGTCTTGGATGGTCCATGATGACCACCATAAGGAGAAGAATGGCATCCTTCTAGCACCCCTTTCACATCCCATTGTGGGATACATCTCTGGAATAGCCTATCGGAGCAATGTTTGAACAAATGTGGATCATCCCATAGGAAGAACTTGGCATCATGTAAGAACTTCTTCCTTTGTTGATATGAAAGGTTGGGTGGCAATTCTCTTCCAACCAGGTAGTTGGCTATGTCGGCATACCAAGAAGTATTGGCTTCCAACATCATTAGAATATCGTCGGCGAAGGAATCATCAATAGGTAACTTAATACCTCCATCTTTGAACTTCAAACGGGATAAGTGATCGGCAACAACATTTTCGGCCCCCTTCTTGTCTTTAATCTCAAGATCAAATTCTTGCAAAAGCCAGATCCATCTTATCAACCTTGGCTTAGCTTCTTGTTTAGCTAGGAGATGCTTCAATGCGGCATGATCGGTATGAACAATGACTTTGGAACCAATCAAGTAAGAGCGGAATTTGTCTAAGGCATAGACAATGGCAAGTAGCTCTTTCTCCGTCGTGGCATAATTGATTTGAGCCGCATACAAGGTTTTGCTAGCGTAGTAGATAGCATGGAGAACCTTTTCCTTTCTTTGTCCTAGCACGGCACCTACCGCATAGTCACTTGCATCACACATGAGCTCGAATGGCAAGTTCCAATCCGGTGATTGGATGATAGGTGCGGAAATCAAAGCCTTCTTGATCCTATTAAAAGACTCAAGACAATCATTAGTAAACACAAATGGAGCATCTTTTAAAAGAAGCTCCATACGGGGCTTGGCAATCTTAGAAAAATATTTAATAAAACGGCGGTAGAAACCCGCATGGCCTAAGAAACTCCTTACACTCTTCACATTTACCGGTGGGAGTAGTTGCTCAATAACTTGGACCTTAGCACAGTCCACTTCAATTCCTCTCTCCGAAACAATATGACCAAGTACCACTCCTTCATTCACCATGAAGTGGCACTTTTCCCAATTTAACACCAAATTAACTTCTTCACAACGCTTCAAAACTTTGGAAAAGTTAGTCAAACAAGCATCAAAAGAAGAACCATATACACTAAAATCATCCATAAACACCTCCATGATAGACTCAATGTAGTCGGAAAAGATGCTTATCATGCAACGTTGGAAAGTGGCGGGGGCATTACAAAGACCGAAAGGCATTCTACGGTAAGCAAATGTACCATAGGGACATGTAAACGTGGTCTTCTCTTGGTCATCCGGGTGAATGGGTATTTGAAAAAACCCGGAATAGCCATCTAGGTAGCAAAAGTATTTGTGACATGCCAACCTTTCCAACATTTGGTCAATAAAAGGTAATGGGTAGTGGTCTTTCTTGGTGGCTAGATTTAGCCTCCTATAGTCAATGCACATTCTCCAACCCGTCACAATTCTAGTTGGAATTAACTCATTTTTATCATTTTTTAATACGGTGGTTCCTCCTTTCTTAGAAACCACTTGGACCGGACTCACCCATTTAGAATCGAAAATCGCATAGATAATTCCCGCATCTAACAATTTAAGCACTTCCTTTTTGACCACTTCTTGCATGTTAGGATTTAGTCATTTTTTACCTTGGACACATTGTTTATGATCTTCTTCAAGATTGATTCGGTGCATGCAAAATTCAGGACTTATGCCTTTTAAATCGCCAAGTTTATAACCAATGGCTTTCTTGTGGGACCTCAAGACATGAAGCAATTTAGCCAATTGACTCTCATCTAATTTAGCACTAACGATTACCGGACACATCCCCTCATTATCAAGAAAAGCATACTTCAAATTGGAAGGAAGGGGCTTAAGCTCGGGTTTTTGTACCTCAACATCTTGGGGTGTAGCAACCAAGCGTATAAAGTGTGAGCTCTCCTCCAATGATAGATCCTCTCCATACAATTCTTGCTCCAAAGCATCAATCTCCTCATTTCCAATCTCATCGTCACCTGCAAATGATTCTAAAAGCAAGAGTGCCTCCAAGGGATCTTTAGACAAAGATCGAGGTGTAGAGTCTTCTATAACAATATCAACAACATCCAAAATGTCAATAGAATAACAAGACTCTTCTATCATAGGACTCTTCATAGCAGTATTCAAGTTATATGTGACCTTATCGTCACCCACTTCCAATGTAATTTTACCGTTCTTGACATCAATCAACGCACCCGCGGTGTGTAAAAATGGTCTTCCCAAAATTATTGGGATTTGGGCATCTTCGGCCATGTCAAGAACAATAAAATCAACCGGAATGAAAAACTTACCAACCTTAACGGGAACATCCTCCAAAACTCCCAAAGGGAGTTTTATAGAACGGTCCGCCATTTGCAATGTGACACTAGTGCATTTTAAGACTCTCATATTAAGCTTAGCACAAATAGAGTAAGGTATTACACTCACACTAGCACCTAAATCGCATAAAGCTTTATCAATTTGGTAGGTGCCAATTGTGCATGGAATAGAAAAGCTACCGGGATCTTTTAACTTAGGAGGGGACTTGTTTTGCAAAAGAGCACTCACCTCGGCGGTGAGAGCTATTGTTTCAACCTCATCAAAAGTCCTCTTCTTAGTTAAAATGTCTTTCATGAACTTAGTGTAAGATGGAATTTGAGTGATTAATTCGGTAAAAGGAACGGTTACCTGAAGATTCTTCACAACTTCCATGAATTTACCGAATTGGGAATTCTTTTGATGCTTTGCCAATCTATGAGGAAATGGCACCTTGACTTTTTCCGGAATTTTTGCTTCAACATCTTTCTTTGGAGGAGCATCCTCCACTTCCTTGACTTTCTCAACAACAACAAGTGGGTCATCCACTTTCTTGGGAATTTATTCAATTTCCTTATCATTTGGAGAGACCTCCAACTCAACAAGTACCTCCTCATCATCTTTGGGCATGGATGGCCCTTCATATTTCGTACCACTTTTTAAGGAGATAGCATTAAGGGTAGCATGTGGTTGCTCACCTTGAGGGGGTAGTTGACCCGATTTCCTTGAAGAGCTAGATGAGGCCAATTGGCCATTTGTTGCTCCAACATTTTGATTGCGGCATTTTGAGCTTGCTCATTCTTTTGGATTTGAGTCAATAATTCTTTTTGCATACGGATTATCAAGCCCTCAAGCTTACCTCCCTCTTGGTTATTTTGTTGGGCATTTTGTTGTGGAGGTTGAGTTTGTTGGAAATTGTTTTGTGGGGGCCTTTGTTGATTTTGATACCCCGGTGGAGGGATATATTTTTGTTGTTGAGGGACATAGGCATTTTGTTGTGGTGGGGGTTGTGGTTGAGGATTTAGCACATTGTTGCTTCTATAAGACATATTTGGGTGAAATCTTGAATTTGGGTTATATGTGTTTGAGAATGTACCCGGTGGATAAGCATTTTGTGCATTTTGTCTTAAAGCTAAAAAGGCATTTACCTCTTCAATGGGAGCTTGGCAATGAGCGTCATAGTGACCCGCACCTCCGCAACCTTCACACACAACTATTTGGCTCGTTGAAGAGATGGCAATGACTTGTTGAATGGAATCTCTAGCATCCCTTTCCGCCAATTGTTGTTGGAGCAAAGCAATTTGAGCTAACAAAACAGAGTTGTTAGAGGATTCTTCTTTACCTTTAGGTGGCACAACTCGGGAATTGACATATTGGGCATCATGGACCGCCATAGATTCGATCGTGGCATGAGCAAGGTCGGTGTCAATTTGATCAAACCGCCCATTGTTGGCGGAATCAAGAATCCTTCGGGACTCGGCACAACATCCATTATAGAATGTTATTTCTAGAAACCAATCATCTAGCCCATGATGTGGGCATTGCCTTTGAAGCTCTTTGTACCTCTCCCAAGCCTCATATAAGCTCTCAAGAGCTTGTTGACGGAATCCGGTGATTTGGCTCCTCAAAGTTTGAGTTTTCTCCGATGGAAAAAACTTTTGATAGAAAGCAAGAGCCAAAGTCTCCCAATTGGTGATTCCCATGGCGGTGCGATCAAGGCTATTGATCCAAAGCTTGGCCTTGTCCTTCAATGAGAAAGAGAAAAGTATTTCCCTTATTTGAGCTTGGGTGACGCCCGTTTGACGGATCATGGAGCAATAGTCACAAAAGTCTTGCACATGCAAATTGGGATCCTCCAAAGGACTTCCTCCAAATTGCTTCCTCTCCACAAGGCTAATGAAAGCCGGTTTGATCTCGAAGTCCGGCGCGGTGATTTGAGTGGTTGTGATTCCGGCCGGAAGCATGGCCGCGGTGGGCTTTGAGTGATCGGAAAGTTTCACCAACTTTTTGGTAGTAGATGGTGATGGTGGTGGAGATGATGAACTTAAAACCTCCTCCTCCTCAAGGGCTTCTAGATCGTCTAAGTAAGACTTTCTAGCACTTTCAACTTGTACGGGAGAAGTGGCTTCTTTCACTTCCCTCCAAAAACGTCGTCTTCTCCTAAATGTTTTCTCGGGATCGGAATCCGGTGAAAGCAATTCTCCACTACGAGAGGACCTGGGCATAAGACAACAATTTCTAGAGAAGTGATAAGTAACGGTCTTAAGGAACAAGTGTTCCCCAAGACAAAGGAAAACAAGATAAAAATCGACAATTCAAAAAGCAATAAAACCGTTTCCCCGGCAACGGCGCCAAAATTTGATAGGTTTATCGCGTACCTATGCAAAGATAAATTCGCTAGACACAAATTAATGTAGTAATAGGGGTCGAACACAAGGAAACGGGAATTACGTCGTGAATTGCTATGGGTGGATTTTTATCAAGGTCGATTACGATTTGGGTTTGGTTTGTTTGGTTTGATGATTAATGAAAATTGCAATGTAAATAATATGATAAAAGATAGTCTAAAGGGTTCGGGTCACTCATGCAAAGGTAAACATATGAACATGATAAACTTGATACTAATAATCTTGTCAATTACTTAGGCTTAAAGATACCCACCTTACGGTATTAGTATCAACCATAGACCGGATCCTAGAAAAACTCTCGTCCATGACTAGGTCGTCCTACCACACATGCTTAGTCTAATTCAATTCCGTGCCTCTCGATTTTAGAACGAATAAACAAGTTTTAATCTACGACTGCAGCCGATAATCAAAGATTAAGCGTAACAAAGCAAACATGTGATGGAAGCAATTGATCAATATTATTATGAACTCTATTTAATCATGTTACATGTTTGATTTTGCATGGCTCCCCTAGCCTTTAGACTAGAGAATTTAGCTACTCATACTAAGATGTAAAATGTAAACTAAATTGTAAGGAATGTTGAACATGGTTATATGAATTATACTAATTAGGTGATATAACATACGAAAAGAACAAAGCTAAGTAAATATGAATTACTTGACTATGATAACTATGTGATGACTAAAGCAATGATGTAAATTGTAAACTTGTAATAAGAAATACCTTATAAAGGAGGACATGTATGGAAGAACAACCAACTAATAACCAAAAGATTGAATAACAAATGCTTGAGAATCTCTTGAAATACAAATGTTGAAAGATTAACTAAGGAATGCTTAAACAACTTAAACTTGAAATGAAAACTAATGAGAGAAAACTTATAATGCTTGAGGCTTATTGTAGTAAACTTGGACGTAAAAATGGATGCCTAAAACCTAGGAATACCTCTCCTATTTATAGGAGAGGAGGAGAAAACGTAAGCCATCAATGAGCATGCAACCCCGATCGGGGTTAGGCGGCCCCGATCGGGGTCGTGTGTTCCTCGGTCAATCGCCTTAATTCTTGATTAATTACGTGAGGAATCTCTATGCTTCGTTTTTAATGTTCCTTAATCACCCGGTAATGCTCTAAATTCCTAGCATCCTAAGCTCTCTTGACATCCAATGCTTGCACCTTGATATGGACCTTCAATTTGGGCTTGACTTTGCATTTGGCTTCATTTGTAATTCCTTACTTCAATCCACTAATCTTCATGCAAAACCCAAGCAATCTTCACACACTTAGTCCAATATTTGGCCTTGTTTAGCTTAGTGAACTTGGTGTACAAAATCATAGGAAAAAGCCTCTAAATGCTTAGATTCCTACAAAACCGTAACAAACGCAACAATACTCCTAGAACACAAAATTAGCTCAAAAATATACTAATTAAAGAATGATAATCAATAGAAACCGAGCTAAAATGAGGGGTAAAAGTATATATAAAATGAACATATCTCGTAAAGTTTTTCGGATCAAAATTTTGGGTATTTTGTGCAAAATGGCAAACCTCAAGGGCACAATGTGCATTTTCCGTTATAGAGAATTGCTCTTTATTCATTATCATTTCCTAGTTTAGTACTCAGGCCAGAGCAAAACCGGATATCCGATCCAGATTTCAAAACCGGATTGGATATCCAGTTTTAAATTTATGAATTTTGGGGATCCAGATCTGATCCGAATAATTCGAATATCCAGAAATTCGGAATCCGAAAATTTGGATATCCAGATTTCGAAACCGGATCCGATCCGGTTTACATCTCAATTCACAGTCTTCTTTTCTTTTTTGGTAAATCTCCATTTGAAGGGTGATATAATTCCCTTGATTCTGGGCCCTTTTCCGTCTTTCTTTGTATCTGGCTCCTCTAACACCATTTAAACTCTTTTTCTCAATTGTTTTTCACAAATTGTTGGGTAAGACCACTCTATCCATAAGACTAACCCAATATCTAAAAACCCAAATAAATTAGTTAATAAACTTGTAAGAAATTATTTTTGTTTGATAAGCTAAAATTTTATATTGATAAATTGTAGTTTTAGATTGGTTAGTTTTCATCATAAAATGTAAGTCGCTAAAATAAAATTAAAATATAACTAAATTTAATTGTTTTTTTGGGGGTTTTTTCCTTTTGTGCCAGTTTTATGCTATAAGACGGTCCTATAGGAGAGTTGCTGATTGTTTTTACATCACAAATATTTCACTTCCTCAAAAACATATCTATCATAAAAATTTATCAAACTTGTTAACCCTCGGTTAATCCTACGTGAACATATCAAAGAAACAAATTACAAATACATCAAATCTATGGCAACAACATGCTACTGAGATTTCCAAGATTGGGAATTGCCAAGTCATAAGAAGCTTTTCGACTTGAAAATTGTTTGTGATGGTTGTTCATAATCTTGTTCACAACAACATGGTGCTCCCCTTTGCAAATGGATAAAGGGATAAAGGAGATTGGTATTGTTGAATAAAATCGAAGATGAAAATGATACTATAAAAGAGTGTTGTAAGAAAGAATCTCAGAAAGAAATTTACAAACCAAATATAGCATCGCATTAATTTACTAATCAACTACTGTAATTTTTTGGGGAAAGAAATTATAAAATCAACTGAAATCAAACAAATATTATAAAACAAGAGAAAGAAATAGAAGTGATGAATGATGAATGATGATTGATGATTGATGATGACTGATGAGCAATTGAGCAGGAAAATGGCGATTGGCGACCTGAGATCCGTATGTGGGTGAAAGATGGTAGAGGAAGGCGAGATGAGATAGATTAGGGGTTTGTGTCGATTTGTTTTCTGAGTGATATCTGATGTGTCGTCTGTTGTGGCTTTTTACTTAGCTTCTTTACGTTTTCTGTTTTTTTTGTTTATTAAAATTCGGATCGGATTCGGATAGCTGGTTGTAAGAAAATCACAATACACATCTGATCCAGTTTGTTCGGAAAAAACCAGATCGAATATCCAATTTAAATGGTATCCATATATTCGGATTTTTTTTCGGATTCGGAAAAAAATTTGTATCGGATTTTTTTTGCTCAGTCCAATAAGTAGTACTCGTACTCGTAACTTTACATATAAGGACATAAGAGTTTGAGTCCCAAACTTATGACAATTTTACTGTAAGATCTGTCATTATAGCGTCGTATTCTATATACTCTATAATACTTGATGTTAGGGTGCAAATCCATGTCCCACATCGGTAGTGTAAAGGTGAAAATCATCTTTATAAGTATCTACTAAATATAATCGTACGAGGCCTTTTGGGAAGGAGTCCAAGAGTAAATCCGTGAGGTCTTGGCCCAAAGCGGACAATATCGTACGATTATGAAATGTGGACACCGGTGCAGCAGATGCCCAATACGAGATATTCACGCTTCCGCACAACATGTGGTATCAGAGCTGTTGTGTGGAAGCGATACGGAGTAGATGCAAAAATAAAAGACACACAAGATTTACGTGGTTCACTATCAATGTGATAGCTACATCCACCAGGGCGAGGGAGAATAATTCACTATGTCTGGAGAATTACAGATTACAAAAGATGAGCACATAATTTTCTAGATCTGCCGCTTAAAACTCTCAATGTTTACCTAACAATCGACAAAACCCCTTCAATTACGAAAGTGGGAGGAGCCCACTAATTTCCTAAACCCTCAAGCCAAGTCACGTAAACCATGACAGCAAACAAACTCCTCACACAGTAACTGATGAGTAGATGTTTTGGTCGTCATTTCTACTATCAAAAACAATTTATGATAATCCCAAATTAAGTAGTATAAACAATTTATGATAATCCCAAATTAAGTAGTATAATAAGGGGTGTCGGTCTCAAGGATGACGGGGGCTAGCACTATGATTTGATTAAGTCTAAGTTTGGCCTAGTAAAGATGGGGATTTGATTAAGACTAACAACTAAATTTAAACTAAAGCGACTAATTAACTAGATGTGTAAATGATTGATTTAGAGAACTAGGGTAGTCAGGTTCCCCTAAGCAAGGTTGGTCAACCAAAAGGTGATTAAAGATTTCCGGGTAAATAATAATGAAGAAAACAAGTTAATTTCTTAACCTCATCTTAAGATGGACACAAGAATCATCATTTAGTATCCTATCCCTTCATAAACATGGTATCAAGCAACAATACAAACTCTCATTCATAAAGAAGCTAAGCAAAATTGAAGAAAAGTATGAACTTTCATACACACAATTCAACAAACACCTTCAATGCATGATTATGAACATTAATATATCCACCCAAAAACACATGTTAAAAACCCATTTGATTAACCTAAACCCCCACTTAGGTTCCCCCTAAACCCTAGTGGGAGACTACTCACACATGGTTACAAAGCAAATGTAAACAAATGAGTACAAACATGCAAACATCACAACAAACATTATAAGAAGATGAACAATTACTAATTTTCAAAAGGAAATGTAAATTATTGAATAAACAAAGTAAATAAGGAAGAGAATTATACCAACAATAAAGAAACATTAATACTTTGATTGAATTAAGGAAGATATTCTTCAATATCTCCAAAATACAACCCAATAACCAAATGTAAACAATTGAAATTAAGTAGATCTATATTAATTAAGTAAATGATTAAGGTTTAATTAGGGAAAGATTAATACTTGCTTAATAATTATGCATAAACTTAGAGGAGTTCTGAAATCTAGGGTTGTGTGTACAAATGATTAAGGGAAGGGGCATTTATACTAGCCCTTTGAATTAAACATAAAGGAAGAAAAGGAAGCCCAATTTGCGTATATGTGTCCTGTGCCGGCATACCGGCTGCCGGCCTCCCTGCCAGCAGCGCGTGTTTTCTTTCCTGAGGCAATACTTGAGCTGGGGTTGCTTTCTGCAGGTGGACCGGCTGCCGGCAGAGGCACCTTTCTCAGCATTTTCCCACTCTTCTTCTCATGCTAACACCATCCTTACCCTGTGCTTGCTCCTTATTCCGTCTTGCCTCCTTCTTGGCTTATTCCCTACAAATTGAGACGGGAATTCATAGTATACGACCACATGGAATAAAAGGGCGAAATGCAAGCGAGTCGGGGTTAAAACCGTGCCAAATAGGGTCAAAAATCATGAGAATAAGGTGGGGAAATGGTCAAAAATAATCAATCATCAAACCTCCCCACACTTAAGCATTACTCGTCCCCGAGTAAGTAAGTGAGCAAAAACACGACCCTTAATCAACTAAATGCTAATCTAGACTAATAATATCCGATGGTAGGCAATTAACGGGCCTCCTCCGTCCCTTCAAGTCACACCGAAACACAATGAGGTATGCATTCCGATGCAAGGCAAGTGCGGGCTTGCGGAAAATTGGATACATCCTAACATGAAGCACGAAACAAATAATGGATGCATCTACAAAAAGTCAAACCGCCTTCCTCATCTAAGCAGCCATTTTACTTTGAACAACTAACGGTTTTGATCGGGAGATACCGTCTCATAGTCTTGGCGGGATGTCAATGCCCTAGTGGTGGGAAAGGGGGAAACAAAGCCTAACCTTCAATATTTACACGACACACATAAGAATCGACCATATTGACCCATGTCTAAGGGGACCTAGATTACCGACTTCCTCACGGTTTTCACTAGTCTCTCATTTTCTTTTTAGAACGGGTGATTTTTGTGCCAAAAAGTAACCAAAATCACTCAACTACTCGACTCGTGAGACATGCCCGCAATCTAACATGGAATCCTCTCCTACCAGACCATTCATGAGATGCAAAAAGGAAAATGTGCATAAAGAGAAACAAGGGTTATAACGGGGCTAGGTGACGGGATGAAACGGGGTTGGTGCAAGCACCATTTGGAAAAATGTGGAGGTACACATCAAGAAGTTGCCAAAATTCCATTTCTTCCACTTTATTACAACAAATGAGTAACGTCTACACCCTAACAAAAATTGGTTTCCCGAATTTATACAAACATTGTGCAAACCCAACTCACTTTAGAAAAAACACGAAAATTATCACCTTATTGCATCCAATGAGTAACGTCTACACCCTAACAAGATAATGGTTTGCCAAAATCATGCAAAAATTGTGTAAACCCGACTCATTTAGGAAAAACATCAAGTGCCTCCTTGTTCTTGCAACGCCTTTTTCTGCTCCATTGATTAAAGGAGTGTTGCTTGGCTTTTTCTCATCAAACAAAGTATAAGTAAATTTCTTTCTTTTTCCTTGCATTTTTCTTCTTTTCTATTTTCTTTTCTTTTCTTTATCAAAAC
This sequence comes from Silene latifolia, assembly GCF_048544455.1. Classification (NCBI taxonomy): domain Eukaryota; kingdom Viridiplantae; phylum Streptophyta; class Magnoliopsida; order Caryophyllales; family Caryophyllaceae; genus Silene; species Silene latifolia. The sequence continues at coordinate 175,747,620 of NC_133538.1, forward strand.
CTCTTTATTTAAGCAAACCAAAAAAACCCATTATCCCGACTCACTTATCAATTAAGGTTCAAAACACCCTTCTTTAAACAACCAACAACATGTAAGCAACTTTCTTGATAAGGGAAGGTTGTTTATGGTATATAGTTAGTTTTGTAGGTGCCAAATGAGAGGTTCAAGCTCAAAAGGGGTTAGCAAAATCGGACCTAGTCTAAAGGGTCGAAAAATTAGGCTTATTTGGCAATGTGAGGCTCGAGAATGAAATGCAACTAATTGTTTCAAAATATGCACACAAATGAACATCTCATGGTCTAAAAAGGAAAGGACGCCATGCTTATGAGTCGTGATGTGACATGCCACGCAAGGAGCTTACTCACACCTAAGGGAGACCGGGCATGGATGTACCGGTCCCGAGGAGGCTCTAAATCTCACATGAAAGTATTTATATCGAAATCTAGGCCTAGACTACGGTCTTGGTCTCACATGGTGGTCAGAACTTTCCGGTCTAGCCTCATTTCCCGGGTACTTGCGAGCAAATACCCTAACGAGGAGGTCAATGGGTGCAAGCTACAAAAAGGGGAAACACACGGCCAAGACGGTATAATCATAGGGGCATCATGCTCCCTCCTTAGACCACATTTTGTTCAAAAATTTATATACAAACTCAATGCAACAAGAAGGAAACACAACACATATATACATGTGAAACAAATGCATGCAAGGAAATGGAAATGACATAAAAGGAGACATGCAACAATTTTGACTATCCTAGAAACACATTAACACCAACAATCCACAAGTTCCCCAAGGGAACATCCAAGGCACAAAATTCCATCCTCCTCCATATTATACAATGATATAAAAAGAGAAAGAACGGAAAAAGGAGAAAGAGATAAGAATGTCTATAATGAGCGGTCTTCTAGTCTCCTTTTTGCCTCGGATGGTTGATGCACCTATGCCACTTGTTAGCCAAATACATATATATATATCCAATGCAATAATTTTTGAAATTTTTGAAATTTTTAAATTTTTAGGCATTTTCTTGAATTTTCTTAAATTTATAAGAATATATGTATATATATAATTATAAACAAATATACACTAGGTGGATATTTCCCTCCCCACACTTAAGATTTACATCGTCCTCGATGGAACGAAATTTAGGGAGAAAATAGGAAAACAAATAGCATATTTTTGTAATTTTGTTATTTTTTCAAAATAAAGAACGTGTTTTTGTATTTTGGGGTTTTTTCGAAAGTAAATAACATGTTTTTGATTTTTTTTTGGGCCTCCTCCCCACACTTGTTATATACATCATCCGGTGACGGAGTAAGTGTGGATAAGAGGAAAATTTAGGAAAATAAAATCAACATATTTTTGGGTTTTTTGATTTTTTTGAAAATAAAAGACGTGTTTTTTTGTTTTTAAATTTATAGGATCTCCTCCCCACACTTATTTATGTACATAGTGTGTGGAGGAGATTCGGAAAATAAAATTCGTGTTTTTTGAAGTTTTCTATTTTTCAATTTTTTTTGTATTTTTAAATGGGGATGCAATGCATGAACTATACTACATGCAATATTGAAATTACGATGCAAAGTATACTAAATGAATGCAATTCCTATATGTGATGATATTTTACAAACTTTAAATCTAATGCAAGCCTAAATGAATGCAACTAAATGAGTTACTAATCTAATTATCTTACAAGTACTCTAAATGCATACACAAATAAATATGAATGAGAGAGTTTGGATTAAGTGAGTCATACACGGCTTTGGATTTGAAAGGGAGCAAAAGTAGGCCAACAACTAGGCCTCCTAGGAATCGTTGTCCTCATCATCATCATCCTCTTCCCCGGTCCCGAACTCGGACTCCCGGATGAAGTCATCCGTGTTCATGCCCGTGGTTGTGTCAATGAACATCTCTTGGTTCCCTCCCGAGCCTCCCGAGCCACTAGCAAAGCCGGCCTCACCAAAAATGGATGGAGCTCCCCCAACCCATTGAGTATCATGCCCCTCCCCTTGAGTAGAGGCCGGGGTGGGGAAAACCGGGGCGCTAAAGTAGTCCGGCCGGATGTTCATGTCGGCATAGGCAAAGCTCCCGTCCTTCAGATACCCACCATCCGGCTCAAGGTAGTAGGAGGGGTAAAGGTCAGAGGGGTGTTTTTAATGCCTCCTTCGGTAGTCATCATAAATGGGGAATTGCCCCGTTGCTTGGTCGAAGTAAATTCTATCCAACCGTTGTTCTAACCCGCGCCTCTCACTAGCGGCCGTTTGTAATCCCAACCTCATGTCGTTCATGAATGACACCAAGTCGGAGTGGAGCGGGGTTGGTTAAGGAGGTTGGTTTGAGGAACCTTCACCAAATGGAACACCCCAAGGTTGAGATTGTAAAGAGGGAGGTTGGAAGGAGAGGTTAGGCATTATGTAACGGAGACTAGATGCGGTCTCCGCCGGGTTGCCCCTCCCATAGGTGATTGGATGAGAGGGAGGAGGTTGGGTAGTGTTTTCCTCCGCTTGGATTTCAAGGAGGTAGGATTCTTCACCGGGTTTGATTTTGAATTTGGATGCATTGGGGATTGGGATGGAGTTTCGCTTTTGTATTTGCCAATAATCAAGGCCATCAAAGGGGTTTGTTTTTATTCATTCAAGCTTCTTTGTCAAGTAGTCTTTTGTGATCCATGTTACCCTCGAACCCAATTCAAGGTGGATAAATCCACCGGGCGGTCTAAGTGCTTGGCTATACGAGTGATGAGGCCACCCACATGGAGGGGAACTTTTTGCCCTGGAGACTTGGCCAATTTGGACAAATGAAGGGCCAAGTGATGACCCACATTAATTTCGTAGGGTGTTGGGGTTTTAAGTAAATAAGAGCCCAAAATTTCAAGCTCAATATGGCGAAAAACCAATGGCTCATCGGTAGCAAAGACCGTGAACCCCATGAAGCGGTGCCAAATTCTCATTGGTGCATTATGACAAAAAAATTCCGGCCTTTTCAAACCATTTCTATCTTCCAACCCCGAAATAGCCTTCCAAACCCGGGAGAAATGCATATTTTCGGGTGCCTTATGGTTAGGGGAATTTGTCAATCCAAATATTTGGCAAAGGCGGCCAAGGGACATATATAGTGTGGTCCCGGTTCATGAGACGAAAATGGATTTGGGCAATCATGGAGGTTTGTCGGTGCTTATCAAGACGGAAACTACTTAGGAATTCCCAAGTAATTAAGACAGGGGTAGGTTTCTTCATGGATGCCATACATACCTTTCATACCAACTCCCTTAAATAAGGCAAAGGTTTCCGTATCCAATCCTAAGCTTCTCATTTTGGGGCGACAAATAAACCTAGTCGGGGTGAGGGGGCGATTTTTGAAGAGTATAAATTTACCTTTCTGAGCTTGTGTCGCAAACACGACATCCGAAAAGTCGGGATCCGGGTTGGTGTCGGTAGCCGCCGCCTCGACTAGTTGTTGTTGAGCCCTTACAAGATCCGCCCTAGTCCTCTTGCTTGTCATTTTTGGTTGATTGGAAGGGGAAAACTGATGGAGGAGTGATGGGTTGTTGATGGGTGAAGGTTTGGTGGAGGTTTAATGGAGTTTGGTGGTGATTTGATGGAGTTTGGTGGTGGTTTGATGGAGTAGGAAAGGGGAAAGTAGAGATAAGAGTGAAGAAAGATTGAAAAATGAATGAGGGAAATTAGGGGAGCACGGGTTGGTTTTTAGCACGATTAGTGTTCCTTTGCCGGTAGGTGAACCGGCAGCCGGTATGCCGGCAGAGGGCTCAGGCTCTTATTTCCAAAATCCAATTTTCCTTCAAAGTTTAATTCGCTCAGTGCCGGTGGGGGCACCGGCTGCCGGTCCACTGGTAGAGGACTCCTCCTTACTTCCCTTGTTCAAATTTTGACCTGGCAATGTGGTTCCTTGCCGGTGGGCCACCTGTCGGTAGGGAATACTCCTTTTTCCTTTTCTTCAGTTTTTCCCAATAGCGAGTTCCTCTGCCGGTGAGCCGGCTGCCTGCCTGCTGGCAGAGGATACTCCTCCTTCAATACCAGCATTGTTTTCTCAATAGTGAGTGCCTCTGCCGGTGAGCCGGCTGCCGGCCTGTCGGCAGAGGATACTCCTTCTTCAATTTCAGCTTTTCTTCTTCAAAAATAAAAATGACTCGGTGCCGGTGGGGGCACCGGCTGCCGGGCCACCGGCAGGGGGTCATTATTCATGAAATTCAGCTTTTTTTCTTCCTTTAGCCTTTGAAAATTAAATCCCGACTCCTTCACTTACCCATTTTTCGAGTTTCCCACTTTCAAACCGGCGCCTCATGTCGGGAATTGGGTCAAGTGAAGGGGCCAATTTTGCCATCTAATTCGTGCCAAGAATGATACTTCCAAATCCTCTCATTTTTCTAACTACATGCATGCTATATACAAGTGGTGGTTCTTGTGGAACTCCACCAAACCAAATCATTGTTCAAAATTTTTAAGTTGACTCCTCCTCGGGAAGGGGTTCACCGAGGTAGAGCACTTCAATCGGATCTTTGTCATCTCCTTCATAGTAACGCTTGACTCATTGCCCATTGACTCTGAAGGTTCCACCTTCCTCACTCCAAAGTTCAAAGGCACCGTAAGGAAATATGTTCATCACCTTGAAGGGTCCCGACCACCTCGATCTAAGCTTGCCCGGGAACACCTTTACTTTGGAATTGAAAAGCAGAACAAGGTCTCCCACACTTATATCTTTCTTCATGATCTTGGCATCATGCCATTTCTTTGTTTGGTCCTTGTAAATTTTGGAGCTCTCATAAGCCTCCAACCTCAATTCTTCAAGCTCGTTCATTTGGAGAAATAAAACTTCTCCGGCGGCATCAATGTCGAAATTCATTTCTTTGAGGGCCTACCAAGCCTTGTGCTCTAGCTCAACGGGCAAGTGACATGCCTTTCCATACACAAGCTTGTATGGTGTGGTGCCAAGAGGTGTCTTGTAAGCCGTTCTTAATGCCTATAATACATCCTAGAGCTTTTGGGACCAATCCTTCCGGCTCTTGCTAGTCACCTTCTCCAAGATAGCTTTGATTTGGCGGTTAGAAACCTCCACTTTCCTACTAGTTTGAGGGTGGTAGGCAAGTGTGGTTTTATGCCGCACTCCATGTGACTCTAGTAATGCTTTGAAGGTGCTCTTGCGGAAGTGGGATCCACCGTCACTTATAACCACTCTCGGGGTCCCGAACCTTGGAAAAATTGTTCCTTTGAAAAGTTTCATGACGACCTTGCTATCATTGATAGGAGAGGCTACCACTTCAATCCATTTGGACACGTAGTCCACCGCTACCAATATGTACTCGTTTCCACAAGAGTTTGGAAATGGTCCCATAAAGTATATGCCCCAACAATCAAAGAGCTCAATCTCCAATATGTTTGTGAGGGGCATCTCATTCCTCTTTCCGATATTCCCGGTGCGTTGGCACGCATCACACAATTTTACCAAGTAATGGATGTCCTTGAACATGGAGGGCCAATAAAATCCGCCTTGGAGGATCTTGGCAATGATTCATGAAGTGGCCAAGTGTCCTCCGTAGGCCGAATTGTGCACTCTATCAACAATTTCCATGCCCTCCTCCTTAGACACGCATCTCCGGAATATCCCATCCCCACACTTACGGAATAAGTGGGGATCATTGCAAAAGTAACACTTGGCATCATGTCTCAACTTTCTCCTTTCTCTTGGTTCAAAGTCATCCAGAATAAACCCATTCACCAAATAGTTAGCTAGATCCGCGAACCAAGGAGTTTTCGTGCTAACTTTCTTAAGACTATCTTCCCTTAGCCATTCATTAATCGGTCCACTCTTGTCTTGAATTCCATGTTCTTCAATGGTCAATCTTGATAAGTGGTCGACAACAATATTTTCCGAGCCGGCCTTGTCCTTGATCTCCAAATTGAACTCTTTAAGTAATAAAGCCCACCTTAGGAGCATCGGCTTGGCATCCTTTTTCACCATGAGTTGTCTCAAGGCGGTGTGATCGGTGTAAACCACCACCTTGGAGCCAACCAAGTATTGCCGGAACTTTTCAATGGCATGCATAATGGCCAACATCTCCTTTTCGGTTGTTGAATAATTGCATTGCGTTTGGTCAAGGGTTTTGCTAGTGTACTAGATGACATGGTGTTTCTTGTCAACCACTTGGCCTAATACCGCGCCCACCGCAAAAATCCGACGTATCACACATAATCTCGAAAGGGAGGTTCCAATCCGGTGCCCGAATTATTGGAGCCGTAACCAATGCTTCCTTCAACCTATTGAAAGACTCAAGACAAGGTTCATCAAATACAAAAGGCACATCTTTTAGGAGTAGTGAGGTCAATGGTTTTGCTATCTTTGAAAAATCCTTTATGAAACACCTATAAAACCCGGCATGACCTAGAAAACTCCTCACTCCCTTCACATTGGAAGAAGGTGACAAGTTTTATATTACCGCAACCTTAGCACCATCGACCTCAATACCCCTTTTAGAGATAACGTGACCGAGCACAATCCCTTCCTCTACCATGAAATGGCATTTCTCCCAATTTAGGACAAGGTTATGCTCCTCACATCTCTTCAACACATTAGTCAAATTGACTAGACCATAATCAAAGGAGTCTCCATGGACACTAAAGCCGTCCATGAAGAATTCCATGCTTTTCTGAAGAAAGTCCGAAAAGATGGCCATCATGCACCTTTGAACCAACCCGAATAGCATTCTACGATATGCATAGAGTCCTATGGGCATGTAAAAGTTGTTTTCTCTTGGTCCTCCGGGTGGGTTGGGATTTGGAAAAACCCGGAGTATCCATCGAGAAAGCAATAATAGGCATGCTCGGCTAGCCTCTCTAGCATTTGGTCAATGAAGGGGATGGGGCAATGGTCCTTAAGGATGGCGGCATTCAACTTCCTATAATCTATGCACATTCGCCACTCGGTCACTGGTCTAGTAGGCAGTGAGTCCCGTCCTCTTGTTCCACCATGGTTACCCCTCCTTTCTTAGGTACTACATGGACCGGACTCACCCACTCTCTATCGGTGATCTGGTAAATATTCCCGGCCTCAAGCAATTTTAAAACCTCGTTTTTCACAACCTCGGCCATCTTGGGGTTTATTCGCCTAAGACCATCAACCTTGGGTTTACTTCCCTCCTCTAGAATGATTCTATGCATGCATAAGCTTGGACTTAGTCCCTTGATATCCTTAATGCTATACCCTAGTGAGCTTTTGTGAGCTTTCAAGACTTTCAAAAGTTTTTGTTCTTGAGACTCACTAAGGTTGGCATTGATTATCATGGGATAAAAATCCCCCTCACCAAGAAAGGCATACTTGAGTGAGGGAGGAAGAGGTTTGAGTTGTACCTTTGGAGGGAGAAGTCCCTCCACCTTCTTCAGTAGCTCATCATCGACCTCATGGTCTTCCTTCATTTCCTCATCATGTAGGGAGATTTGAAAGACCTCTTCCATCTCCGCCTCTTCTCGGGCAACCGCATGAACTACTTCATCAATCACTTCAATGGTACTTACTCTTTCAACCTTGGGTCCTTTCATCAAATTTGGTAGATTAAACTCGACATTGTCACCCTCAATCCGGAAGGTTAGCCGCCCATTTCTCACATCAATAATCACTCCTCCGGTAGGCAAGAAGGTCCTACCTAGGATAATGGGGGGGTGGCTATCCTCCGGGATGTCAAGGACAACAAAGTCGGCCAGGATTAAATACTTCCCTACTTTGACGAGTATGTCTTCAAGCACCCCCAAAGGGCGCTTGACGGACCTATCCGCCAATTGGAGGGTCATGGTAGTAGGAGAAAGACTATGAATGCCAATTTTCTTTGCAACTTTTAAAGGAATGACACTCACACTTGCTCCCAAGTCACAAAGAGCTCTTGATATAGGAACACCACCAACTATACAAGGAATTGAAAAGCTTCCCGGGTCACCAAGTTTAGTGGGCATCTTGTTAAGGATATGAGCACTACATGCCTCTTCCATTGCCACTATCTCTTAGTCACCCAAGACTCTCTTCTTAGTCAAGTTATCTTTTAAAAATTTTGAGTAAGTTGGCATGTTCAAAATCACTTCCGTAAAGGGTAGGGTTACTTCAAGTTTCTCAAGCATGTCAGAAAACTTGGCATACTTGAAGTTTTCCCTACTCTTTATGGCTCTTGAGGGGTATGGAATATGAGAAACAAGTTGAGAATTGGGAGATACCTTTGGGGGATTCGCAGTTCTTTGTTACCTTAGTAGTGGGTGGTAGGAGTACTTCTTCGGTAGCATCTTCACCTCTTTCTTCTTCATAAGGTAAATCCTCAATCAAACCGTCAATTTCCCTTTCCACTTGTGTTTTCCCACTTAAAGGTTCTTCACATGCTTTCTTCCCTTTCTTAGCTTCACTCATCCGAAGCGATGGTGTCATCGGCGGGCTTTCCCTTCCACAATTCATTTCCATCCTCTTTCTCTTTGGATCCGCATCGACTTCTATCTCAAGATGCTTGTAGGGGTCTTCAAGCTCTATTCCACTTCTCAAGACCACCGCATGAGCTTGGTGGCTAGTTGAGGCGTCTTTGGAGCTTTGCCCTTGAGCTAGCAAACCACCGGGTGGCCTATGAGGGTTAGAAAGAGCATGAGAAGCTAATTGGGCCTCCATTTCTCTCATCTCGTTTTGTTGAGCAAGTCTTTGATTGGCATTTCTTGTTGAGTAGCCTTCATGAAATTAGCCATGTCTTGGCTATGTTGTATCTGCATGTTCTTTACCAACCTCATGAGTTCATTTTGAGAGGGGTCACCTTGGGGTTCTTGATAAGGTTGGTTGGCTATGGGTAAAGGAAACACATAGTCATTCCGAGTGTTGGCAGCTTGTCCCCCTTGATAATTTCCTCTAGGGCCATTGTTGTTGAAGTTTGGTCCTTGACCTTGATCTTGAAACCCTTGAGCATACCCTTGACTAAATCCTTGATTACCTTGATTCACTTGGTTCCCTTGATAGAACCCTTGGGTGTTTTGATTACCTCCAAAATCTTGGTAACCTTGAGGTTGGTTCCTAAAGTTTAAGTTGGTGTTTCTTTGATTTAGATATCCACCCCTAGGTTGAAAAAATCCGGGTGGATTGGTATTTGGGGCTTGTGGTTGAAGATGTTGTGGGTTTTGAACATTGGTACTCTTGTAGCTAAAGTTGGGGTGGTTCTTCAAAAGCGGATGATAGAAGTTGGTGTTTGGGTTATTGACATGCGATTATTGTAGGGCGGTCATGGTGGTTTTGTATTGTTGTTATAGCTTTGGAAGGCATTAACTTCTTGGACATTCTCCTCATACCCCGCATTATAGTTATTTGCACACATGTCAAAAGTGTGACCATTTCCCCCACATAGCTCATAAGATGAAACTTGGACTACCTCCTCCATGGGTGGACCATGATAGGTGGTGGCTTGATGAACTTGATTCCTTTGCAATTTCTCGAGTTGCTTGGTGAGAATACCAAGCTTGGCATTTGTCTCGGCACTTGAACTAGATGAGTTCTCCTTTGGATATCGGCCATTCCTCCTAAGCATATTTCCCTTGATCCAAAGTTTGCCTCCGAGTCCACCATCTTCTTAATTAGTGACGTCCCTTCCTCATCACCCAAATGGTCAAATCCCCCTCCCGCGGAGGCATTCACCATTTCTTTAGTTCTAGGCAACAAGGTTTGGAAGAAGGTTTGGGTGATATACCACTCCGGAATCCCGTGGTGAGGACAACTAGTGATAAGGTCTTGATATCTATCCCATGCTTCCCCCAAGGATTCTCCATCCTCTTGTTGGAAAGTGTGGATTCAACCACCGGTCCGCCTTACCCGTCAAGGAGAATGGGAACAACATCAACCTTAGAGTGTCTTCGGATACCCCATTATTTTTCATCATAGCGACCTTTCTCTTGAACTTTCTTAGATGAGCATGAGCGTCTTCTTCAATGTGTCCTCCGAACAAGTCTTTTTCAATCAACCCCACTTGGGCTGGATGCATCTCAAAGTTGTTGGGAGCCAAGGTGCCGAAGTTAATGGGATTACAAGCATCATTATGGTTAGGGCGATTGTGATCACGTAAAGCCATTGGAGGTACTTGAGGGGGTGGTGATTGAGGTGGAGTTGGAATTTGAATGTTGTGAAATGGGTTTTCTATTGGAATCTCAATTTTGTCGTTCGATTGTAGTGGGGTTGTGGTGTCAATGATTGGTAGGATGTGTGGGTTTGGTTGGTCTATGTTTGCTAGAGGAGGGTTCCTAACTCTATCAAGAGTCCTTGTCCACAAGGTCCTAAAAAGCCTCTCGGGGTCGGAATTGAAGCGTAGAGCTTGATGGTTCCTCCTAGGCATGCAATCGACAAACTAGGGGAAGGCAAGAAATCACACACTCTATAATGAAGCACACAACTACTAAAGCAAACTAACAAGTGAGATAAAACTAAAGCTAAGACTCTTAACAAACTAAGTATAGCCTAACGTCATCCCCGACAACGGCGCCATTTGCTGAGTAGATGTTTTGGTCGTCATTTCTACTATCAAAATCAATTTATGATAATCCCAAATTAAGTAGTATAATAAGGGGTGTCGGTCGCAAGGATGACGGGGGCTAGCACTATGACTTGATTAAGTCTAAGTTTAGCCTAGTAAAGATGGGGATTTGATTAAGACTAACAACTAGATTTAAACTAAAGCGAGTAATTAACTAGATGTGTAAACGATTGATTTAGAGAACTAGGGTAGTCGGGTTCCCCTAAGTAAGGTTGGTCAACCAAAAGGTGATTAAACGTTTCCGGGTAAATAATAATGAATAAAGCAAGTTAATTTCTTAACCTCATCTTAAGATGGACACAAGAATCATCATTTAGTATCCTATCTCTTTATAAACATGCTATCAAGCAACAATACAAACTCTCATTCATAAAGAAGCTAAGCAAAATTGAATAAAAGTATGAACTTTCATACACACAATTCAACAAACACCTTCAATGCATGATTATGAACATTAATATTGTAACACCCCCACACTCCAAGTGCCTTACCAGGACCACTTAAGGCATGAGAATGCTACCATCTCAGTTACCCGAGGCAATAAATATCAAATAGACCAGAAAGAAACATACATTTATAAATAAGTTTAAAGCAGTACAAGATCAAAACCAAAATTGTTAAATACACTAGTCCATGACACAGCGGAAGACTATTAAATAGCTTGTGATGACTCAACCCAGCTATCCCATGCGCATCATCTCATACCTGCTCAATAATTGCTCACCATACCCGAATGGATCACCACAGTTTTTAAAACAATTAAACGGGGTCAGTACTGATTACACAAAACAAACAGCTGCAATAAAACAATACTACAATCCAATCGAATCAACCCAAACTCCATCACATCACCACACACCTGACTACACACTAAAGTGTGTAGTCCTGCCAGAATACTCATCGCAACAAGTATTCCACACCGCCAGTGGGGGACCGCAACCATTCCCACCTAAGCCCTGCTCATCTCATCCGAGCGATAAACCCAAGTTCCTAAATGCGCACATCCCTTTTGTGGCGGGTTCCACATAAAGCGAATCAAGGGCGTGAAGCCACTCCCGCAAGTGACTCTACTCAGCCGAGGACGCATCTCGCAAACAACAGACAATTATACGACAATCACATTATACTATCAACAATCACCAATTCCAAATCCAAATACAATACGATATACAACAACAACAACAATTAATCACGAACCAAACCATGTAATCGATACTGAGTAGGGAAACCCTACCTGGAAATACCAATCACACGAGACCGTCACAGCAGCTAATCAAAACCTTTACTCTACGAATCCTCCTCCTATAACAGATAATCACAGAATTACCACCTAATCATCATAATACACTCAAAACCCCCAAATCTACCTAATTAGGGTTTTAAACAAACTTATTAAATCATTATAAAAATTATACAAGAAGCTTACCCATGACACGACGATCACAACGGTATAACGAACACGACAATCCGATGATCCTAGCCTTGGGATTTGCTAATAATGTGAGAGATGCAAAGTACGTAACTCTTGATCTTTTCTTTGAAAGGTTTTAGAATGTTAAAAAAATGATTAAGCAAAGTGACAGAAACCCTTTTATATTAATCTCGCATTATTAACAAAACTCGGCTAAATAACCCGTAAAACACACTTACTCAATCGAGTAAGTCACTTACTCGATCGAGTGTCACACTTACTCGATCGAGTACCCATCAGGTCAGCTACTGTTTTGCGTAAAAAATGCTTACTCGACAGAGTAAGTCCCACTCGATTGAGTATCTACAGAAATAGAAAACCGTAGTATTACGGTCTTCCCTCCTTAAAAAGAACTTCGTCCTCGAAGTTCAACCCATAGACAAAAACAAAACATACTATCTCCACTTCGACACAACAACATAACTAAAACTCAAAACAAAACTCAAAAACACAACTCCCAACCAACACTCAAACCGACTCGAAGCAACTACTAACTGTACTAAAACCAACATAAAACATACAAAAACCTTATGCGACCATCTCCTACCCCTCTAAAAGAAACACGGTTACGTACCCATAACCACACATACCTGATCAAAAAGAGACAGATACCGCTCCCTCATAGCCTCCTCCGCCTCCCAAGAAGCCTCCTCAACCTCATGGTTAGACCAAAGAACCATAAGCAACACTGTTTCCCCATGTCTAGTTTTCCGAACCTTTCAATCAAGAATCTATTTTGGTACCTCAAGATAAGACAAGGACTCATTCAGCTCTATTTTCTCTACCTCTAACACATGTGATGGATCACTAACATACTTTCGCAGCTGAGATACATGAAACACATTATGCACTCTATCCAAAGCAGACGGTAAAGCTAATCGATAAGTAACCTCACCCACACGATCCAAGATCTCATATGGTCCGATAAACTTCTGGCTCAGCTTCCCTTTCTTACCAAATCTCATGACCCCACGCATAGGAGACACTTTCAACAGAACCTTATCCCCAACCTGAAACTCTATGTCACGACGATGTAAATCTTCATAACTCTTTTGTCGATCCTGGGCCGCTTTCATCTTTTGTCTGATCAACTTAACTTGTTCTACCATCTCCTGTACCATCTATGGTCCTAAAACCACTACCTCAGCTCTATCATCCCAGCAAATCGGACTCCTACACCTTCTCCCATACAAAGTCTTAAATGGTGCCATGCCAATACTCGTGTGATAGCTGTTGTTATAAGAAAACTCAATCAGATCCAATCTCTCCTCCCAGCTACCACCAAAATTCATAACACAAGCTCACAATATATCCTCCAAAGTCTTGATGGTCCTCTCTGTCTATCCATCTATCATAGGATGAAATGCAGTACTCATCTTCAAAGTAGTTCCCATCAACTCCTACAACTCTTTCCAAAACCGTGATATGAACCTCGCATCTCTATCTGACACTATTGTTGGGAAATGTGTCCTCAACAATAGTGCGATCACATGATTTAAAAATCATTATTAAATCTCATACCAAGAATACGAAAGGGATGATACATAATATATATAGTCAACTGGTCCACACATATCAGTAATGATTGGCTGGCTAGAGTTTGACATTACTGTCGTGCGACGGTGGTGATCAGTTGATCCCTTGAGGTCACACCTAAAGGACAATTCCCTTAATTGAAAAGGTTAATTAATTGTATACGGATACAGATTAATTAATTCCTTAAAATTGAACAAATTATTATCACAAGAGAGAGAATGACATCTCATTATAATGTGATTAAATGAGATTTTATTTAGTAATTTAAGAAGTTATATTACTAATATTAATCGGTGTTTATGAAACACGCGAGATGAGAATGATAAGTTAGTTATAATTACAAGATATTGTGAATTATACTAACTAGTAATTAAATGACCATTTTATGAGAAAGTAATTTTATATTACTAGTCAATTTGTTAAATATGATTTATTTAATTTGTAAATGATATTTAATTTGTTAAATATGCATTTTAAATTAAAACATGACATAAGACATGTCACATGACATACAATTGTACAATTGACAAAAATAAAATGGACTCCATATTACACTATGTAAACCGAAATATGGGTGAGCTTGTGAGAAATTTTGTCTTGTTCATTTGTCTTATTCATTTGTCTATGACACTTGATAGTGACTTGACCATGCAAAAGCCTTACACCAATTTGCCTTGTGAAGACAAAAAGAAAAAGAAAAATTGGTCCATATACTCCACACCAACCGGTTTTGGTGGGCATTGTAAGAGGATTTTTCTTATTTTTTATCATTCTCTCATGTTTTATGAAAAACAACTACTTCTCTCTCTTGTTCTTCATGAAAATTCATTTTTGTGAATCAAATTTGTTTAAATCAAACACTAATAATACTAGAAATAGTATATGAGTATTAGTAATAGATTTTAAGGTAAACTACATTACAAACATCTAGTACATGTTAGTTTGTGGGATTAAGGGATAGTCTTGGGTGCTACTAATTGGAGGACTTCTATTTTGAAGTCATATATTTTCATCCATTTTGGAAAGCTCAAGAACTAACAAGAAGGAGATCTTGTTGGTGCCCATTTGACCGAAATTTATTTGGTGAGAAATTGATTTTCTTATCTCTTTTGTTTTAGTTTGCATGCATAAGATTAGTAATTAATTTTATGACTAAATTAATTTGAAACATATGTGAATATGTTAAATAATGAGATATAGATTTCTAACAAGCGGTATCAAGAGCCTTGGTTGTTTGCATGCAAATCGGTTATAGTTTTTTCGAGTTATACGATTAACATATAAAACTTGTAAATTTGTGTTATTATGATATATCACGAAATAAATGTATGCATGTTAAAGTTTCTGGTCCTAAAATGTTTTTAGGATATTTTGGTTAATTTATGGATTTTTATTGTTCATTTTATTTAATAATGGCATTAAAATGTGATTTTTATGATAAAAATGTCATTTTTGGACGAAAATTAGCTAAACTTTGAATTTTCCTGTGGTTTTTGGATATGTTTTCACATATATTATTTTTATATGATCTGGAAATTTTCATAATTTTATGAGTTTTGATGCTCGAAATATGGATTTTTTATGTTACAAATCGAATTTAAATGAAAAATAGGTTAATATGAGATAAATTTCGAATCTGGTCATAGAAATTTAGTATGTTGTCACATGCAATTTTACAAGATGTGTGTAAAATAATAGGCTATAATGAAGTCTTCATGCATGATTTATGGTTTTTTGATGAAAAATAGCATAAATAGTGACTTAATTAGTGAAAAATTGCTAAAACATACTTCATGACTAAGGAAAAAAGTCACATGTTGCATTTTATTATATTTTTAAGATCTAAAATTGAAAAGTTGATGAATATAATTTTTCTCATGTTTTTATGATTATAATTGTTAAATCCGATAAACCGCAACAATGTTTTTCCCGATAAATTTTCGAAATTTTTAACCTAAGTTTTTGAACATTATGAGTGTCATGGTATTTTTCCAGAATGTTCATGAGGTTAAATTTCAAATTTTGAATTTATTTGAAATTTTTGTGATTTATTTGAAGTTTATAGCATTTTATTGTAATTTTGAGTCCATTAATGAACAATTTTAAGTAATATAAGTTAATTATAGTCAAATGGTTAGTGGAGACTAATTTTTAGTCCTAAGTTGGTTAGGGTAATTAACTTGTACACAAATATGATTTTATGTAATTTATCGTGATTATAAAACGTTGAATCACGCAAATCCGTAAAAACCATGAAATATACGATATTGGCTCCTTAAAGGCGATTTGGCATAAAATTGGGCATGTTCATACATATTATAATGCTGCATTTTATTTATGATTGTCATAATTTTATTTTATATAATTTTTGAATTATGTAATTTTTACTTAGTATGGCCTTAGTTTTTAATTGATATTACCCGAAATGTATGGGAATATCGATTCGGTTGTAATTTTTGTGATCTCGTATCACCGGTTTGTAATTTAATAGATTTATTTTATTTTAATTACAAATGTATAATAGGAAATTATGTAATTTGTTATGTAATTTAATTATTCCGGAGTTCCTTGAAGACGGTGTCACTCAAGAAGGCGATACATAAAGACGGTGTTACCTCGAGATGCGTGCCATAACCGAAGTTCAAGGGACCAATGGAGTTGGTTTCCGAATATGTAATAGTTAATTAGATTTTCTATTTTAGGAAGGCCATACTAGGATTTTATTTTTCTTATGCTTTGCATTTTATTTATATGTCGCATGCATCGCTAAATCGCCATAACTAAAACATGCATTATCTTTTTAATCGAGTAGATCGACCGTGTCAATTATAATTATCGTAGTTCACCGCTTTAGTTCACTTAAAACGTGATAGATAATAAATTGACATGACCTCTCTCTAAAATAAACAATTGAGACATAGCCTTACCAAATAGTAGAAACCATGAAGTACCAGTTTCGCAAGGGAGTTGAGCCGACTTTACCGTAAGACAAACCTTGTTACGTTGGTGAAGTGGGTGATAAATGTCTATCCACCGAATTCGTGTTGATGAGGGTTTCATCGGCTATCCCGTGCCCAAGTTGATGTGGATTTGGATCATGGACACATTTATTCGAAATTTGGATTGAGCTCAACGGAAGTATTCGTGACCGTAGTCGCATCTGTTCCGGGCTATAGATAAAAATTAGAGTAATTTTATCGACCGAGAATTCTAAAAGTAGAATCGATTAAAGAGTTAGTCCACCGAGTTATATTGATAAGGGTTCCATCGGCTATCCCGTGCCTAAGTTAATATGAATTTGGATCTCGGAATCATTTATCATAGTTGGGTAGAGGTCAATATGTAAATGCTTTACTTGTTATCTACAAGTATTATTATAACGATGAATGTTTTGTTTTCACTATTCCGTTATCATATTGTTCTATTTCTTTACCACAATTCATATACAATATCATTTCGTTTTTGATTCAAATCTCCATTAAAACATCGTAACTAAAGACAAATATGAATTTGCTTCTAAAACCTCAAATGAACCATTGCTAAGGATCTCTTGTAAAGAGTATAGATAAAAGTTATTCATTATCAAACAGGTTTTTGATTCTTGACTAACACATCTACTTACAATGCATTGTTATTCATATACTTAATTGAATTAAGTACCTTGAAGGGATAAATTGTTTTGGTAATTAGATTTGTCAGAATTCGTAATTGACCAAAATAACGCAACCACTTCAATGAAAGTTTTAAGACTAAAACGAACAAATGAAGAGTAATATTCATGAATTCAATTTTGCTTCTCAAAGCAAAGACTCATTGAAATGAGTGGGAGCATTCTCTTAAACCGTTAAGATGACGACAAGGTTCAAGAAGTAAAGATTATAATGGAATTGATACAAGGTAATGTTCAAAGTAAAGTTGTTGAGAATAGCGATACTAAACCTATCAATCCCGACCGATAAAGATTCCACTGTCTTAAATGTTTGACACTAGAAAGGAAACTACCCCAAATTATTGAAGAATCAGCAAGTTAGTTGTGGGACATCTAATGGGACCTTCTTCTTTAAAAGTTTATTTGATGACATAAATCTTGCTAGAACTACTTCGTCAATATTAGAAACCAGTGGAGGTTTTCATCATTGTATGCGATACATAGAATGATTAGAATATGACGACTAGCAACAATGATATCAAGAGATAGAGTCATTGTGTAATCAATCTAGTTTTTGGGTTTGGAGTTGTACTTAATTGTGACTATTAAGTACATAAACTCTAAATAAGAATACAAACTTGTTAAGATACAAAAGAGGTTTCACTTTTGTGACCCTATACACCACAATTTGATGTATGGCTAGCCCATTATCAAGGTGATAATATTCTAAACCAAACTAGAATGATATATCATGAAGATGATGCAAGACTCAAATTGGTAACCCAAGATTAAACCGTAAATTTTGGAATGATGAACGCAAAGAGTTATCGAGTACTCTTGAAACCATTAGATTGTTAATGGTATATGCGTATCTTGTGTTCAAAGCAAGATGTCTCGTGCCTTTTGGTTGAAAAGCAGATCGAGATTGTAAATCATCGATCCAAAATAGGTTGATCATTTTCTTTTACCAACTATTTAAGTTGACGCTAATGTGTTCACTTAATAAGGTAAATAGAAAAATCTTTGAAGAAGTTTAAAGAGTTCAAGGAATCACGATTTAGTTGTGATGGGATTATCAAAGTAAAAACTTTGATATAATCCAAAGGAAATGTGATATAGTATCACAAGTTAATCTCTCTTAGCACGCATTATGAAATAATGTGTGGTTGGATAAGAAATCAAACGCTATTCGATATGGTTTGGACTTCGATCAAGTTACTTTGAGTTACTTGATCCTTTTGGGGATTTTATCATTTTGTCTAGATTATTTTTCCACTAAATATAAAACGATTCATATGAGATATGAAATGGTAGGGTACCATGTTTGTAAGTTTTCACAAGAAACAAATGCTCATTTTTCCCATTTCACTTATCACGAGTACGACGGGTTTGCGGCTCGTGAAGCTGTCTTTCTAAAATACAAGTTTATTTCTAGAAGACAGAGTGGGAGAAATTATTCAAGAGCCACAAAGAATGTTTATTCAAGAGCCACAAAGAATGTTATGTCGCAAGAAACTGGACTTTCTTGGCTACATGAGACGTTTTGTGTAAGACATTGTTTCTTTAAAACCTAGGAGGTTAAATTCGTCACTTGTTAAAGATGATGAATTCATGCTACTTTTAAGAAAGTAAAGAGCTTATAACTTACAAAAGAAATTGTTTGATTCAAGTTGATTACTTCTGGAAAGTAATCAACAAATGACTTACATAAAAGGCTTGATTAGTGACAAAGGGTTTTGCATTAATAAAGACAGATTTCAAAGTTTGATTGGTTGCAAAGGGTTTTACACCAGTTGAAATGCTTAAGTCTATTTGGATCTTCTTAGGGATTGTGTTTCATTATTATGAAATACATAGCAAGTGAATCTAAAAACCGACTTCTTCAATTAGAAGGAATGTATTCAATACATGTCTTGAGTTTTGTAGATTCTTGCAATCCTAAGATAATGTGAAACTTAAGAGAGGGTCTTAAGTAGGACATCAGTGAGTTGGAATCAATGTTTTGATCATGTTATAAAACTTTTCTCGATAAGTCGAGAAGTTGTGTTTATACATGGAATTTAGTGGGAGTTACGGAAATTTTAATTAGTCTTATATGTGGAAGACATATTGATCATTACGAATGATTTAAGACTTATGGAGTATTAAAATACATATTTAATATCTAGATTTATGTAGATAAATCCACATGATATTGGCGTCAATAAGAAGTCTTATGTTGATAAGATTCATGACTAGTTCAATTAAATTGAACATATTTGATTGTTTCCATTTGCTTCCACTGCCGGATCAATTAAATAAGTAATGATGTATAACACTTCATATACTTTGAGTATGATGAGTTGTTATCAAAATCGAATTTAACTAATCTTTACCAAGTAAACCATAAAGATTACCCTTAAGTGCTTGCAGAAGCATTAAGGAAGTAAAACAAAGTGTTTAAGATGCAATTTTGTGTAAGGGTGTTACACAAGTGACAATTGACAATTAAGATTGCGCATGGTTTCCGACAAAACCATAATCAAAACACATTAGGATGGTTAAGATACCATTGTGGCTATGTTAATTAAGAAGTAGATTTTCTAGAATCGTTCTAGACAATAAAGAACAATGAAAGATATTCATAACGGAAATTGAGTACACTTGCAATCATGAGATGTGCAAGAACAATGAGTCCTGCACACTGTGAAAACAGTGGGAGCTATTCTTAGTCTAGAGGGCCTTTGTCTTGATTGGATCTCGACACGTACTCAGAAAATTTTGTAATGCAAATGTATACATTACAAAGGAAAACGAGTATGTAGTAAGGTTGAGTAAGGTACAAGAAGTTGATAAAACCTACTAACAAAAGCCTTCTCATAGACTTAACATGATGAGTCATGTCATTTCAATTAAATTGAGATGAACAACTACATTCAAGATCAAATTAGATTATAGAATATGAAATAGTAATCAGGCATTGACTATTCATATGTGATAATCGCATTTGTCGTTCGAGTTTTTCTTTAAAACTCTTTTATTATACTTTGTTACATCCAAACGGGTTGTAGAGACAATTGAACCCCGTTAAAGTGAACACGGATTAGCATTGTATTCGCCCATAGTCACTTACATGAGGTGACGTCTCGAAGTGACTAAAGTGTGATGCGATTGATGGGAAGTTCAAGTGCCATAGAGTCATGTGAGATGACTAGTCGATCACATAGGCAGACTGTTAGGAACACTTTGTCGGGCAGTGACCACTTATAGAGTTCTGGCAAATTTATAAAGCCTGGTCGTGGCGAGAGTTACTATAGTATTCTAATGAGTTGATTCTTTTGACTAAAGACCGTTCACCTAAGATGGCACAGTTTCAGATTAACTTTGATTTGTGTTACTACGACCTTCGTAAATGGGGTCAAATGGGCATATTTTGGGTTATGATGGCTGTGGCTAGTCGAAGGGAATAAGTGCGATAGGAATTGTCCACCCCCTTGTCAGGGTTAAAACAATATCTCAGGGCCACTCGAGGAGTAATGAACTGGAAATGCGTGGCCACGCTCGGAAGGTATCCATGATGGATAAATTCCGGTCAATCAGTTATTCTCCAGATCGAGGAAAACACTCTCGATATGATCACTTACAAGTACGACCCGAAAGACACCTTGCATTGAGTGGGAGATAGTAATAGGATAAGAGAATTGGTGACGCACACTTGTCGAGGACAAGTGGGAGATTGTTGGGAAATGTGTCCTCAACAATAGTGCAATCACATGATTTAAATATCATTATTAAATCTCATACCAAGAATACGAGAGGGATGATACATAATATATATAGTCAACTGGTCCACACATATCAGTAATGATTGGCTGGCTAGAGTTTGACATTACTGTCGTGCGACGGTGGTGATCAGTTGATCCCTTGAGGTCACACCTAAAGGACGATTCCCTTAATTGAAAAGGTTAATTAATTGTATACCGATACAGATTAATTAATTCCTTAAAATTGAACAAATTATTATCACAAGAGAGTGAATGACATCTCATTATAATGTGATTAAATGAGATTTTATTTAGTAATTTAAGAAGTTATATTACTAATATTAATCGGTGTTTATGAAACACGCGAGATGAGAATGATAAGTTAGTTATAATTACAAGATATTGTGAATTATACTAACTAGTAATTAAATGACCATTTTATGAGAAAATAATTTTATATTACTAGTCAATTTGTTAAATATGATTTATTTAATTTGTAAATGATATTTAATTTGTTAAATATGCATTTTAAATTAAAACATGACATAAGACATGTCACATGTCACATGACATACAATTGTACAATTGACAAAAATAAAATAGACTCCATATTACACTATGTAAACTGAAATATGGGTGAGCTTGTGAGAAATTTTGTCTTGTTCATTTGTCTTATTCATTTGTCTATGACACTTGATAGTGACTTGACCATGCAAAAGCTTTACACCAATTTGTCTTGTGAAGACAAAAAGAAAAAGAAAAATTGGTCCATATACTCCACACCAACCGGTTTTGGTGGGCATTGTAAGAGGATTTTTCTTATTTTTTATCATTCTCTCATGTTTTATGAAAAGCAACTACTTCTCTCTCTTGTTCTTCATGAAAATTCATTTTTGTGAATCAAATTTGTTTAAATCAAACACTAATAATACTAGAAATAGTATATGAGTATTAGTAATAGATTTTAAGGTAAATTACATTACAAACATCTAGTACATGTTAGTTTGTGCGATTAAGGGATAGTCTTGGGTGCTACTAATTGGAGGACTTCTATTTTGAAGTCATATATGTTCATCCATTTTGGAAAGCTCAAGAACTAACAAGAAGGAGATCTTGTTGGTGCCCATTTGACCGAAATTTATTTGGTGAGAAATTGATTTTCTTATCTCTTTTGTTTTAGTTTGCATGCATAAGATTAGTAATTAATTTTATGACTAAATTAATTTGAAACATATGTGAATATGTTAAATAATGAGATATAGATTTCTAACAACTATATCCTTAGGCACCCCATGAAATTGAACCACATGCTTCCTATAAGCCAAAGCTAACTGTATCTTGGTCCAAGTGTCTTTCATCGGCATAAAGTGAGCTGACTTAGTCAGATGATCAACTATAACCCATATCATGTTATTACCCTGTTGACTCCTCGGCAGACCCACTATAAAATCAAAAGAGATAGACTCCCATTTCCACTCAGGCACCTCGAGAGACTGAATGTTACCTTATGGTCGTCGCTGTTCTCCCTTAACCCTCCGACATGTCAAACATCGAGCCACAAACTCAGCTGTTTCCTTCTTCATCCCAGGCCACCAGAAAGTCTTCTTCAAATCATATATAACTTATCACCGCCTGGATGTACCGAATATGGTGTGCAATGAGCCTCTGTCATGATCATCTTTTTCAACTCCTCATCACTAGGAACACTTCACCTCCCATCAAATCTCACACTGCCATCTGTATGAATAGAGAATCAAGACACTGTCTCTATCTCCACTCCAGCTCTCCACTCCTCAATCTTAGGATCCAAAGCCTGTTTCCTGTGAATATCATCATAAAGATCTGGCTTCACTGTCATGTCCCCTATAGCATCCCCTTTCTGTATCATATGGATCCTCATCTTTCCCACCTCATTTCTCAACCTCATCAAAGACATAGCTGTGCAAAGAGAATGCACACTCTTCCTGCTCAACGCATCTGCAACCACATTAGCCTTCCCTTCATGGTATATAATATCCATGTCATAATCCCCAATCAGCTCCATCCACCTCCTCTGTCTCATGTTTAACTCTTTTTGAGTGAAGATATACTTGAGACTCTTGTGATCTGAAAACACCTCAAAGGTCGCCCCATAAAGATAGTGCCTCCAAATCTTGAGAGCAAATACAACTGCACCCAACTCCAGATCATGTGTCGAGTAGTTCTCCTCATAAGGCTTCCATTGCCTAGAAGCATAGCCAATCACTTTCCCGTTCTGCATCAACACACATCCCAACCCGTTCTTTAAGGCATCGGTATATAGTTCAAAGTTCTCACACCCTTCAGGTAATGCTAAGATTAGAGATGTGGTCAAATGCTCCTTTAATGTTTGGAACGCCATCTCACAACTTTCATCCCAGCGAAACCTGTTCTCTTTCCTCATCAACGCTGTCATAGGTCTTGCTATCTTGGAAAAATCCTTCACGAACCAACGATAGTACCCTACCAAACCCAAGAAACTCTTGATCTCTGCAACAATCTTCGGTGCTTCCCACCGAGTAACTGCCTCTATCTTTGCAGGATCCACAGCAACACCCTTATTTGAAATCACATGCCCCGGAAAAGTAACTTCCTCGAGCCAAAACTCACACTTAGATAACTTTGTATACAGCTCATTGTCTCACAAAGTCAGTAACACTAATCTCAAATGCTCCTCATGCTCCTCCTTAGTCTTAGAGTAGCCTAAGATATCATCGATAAAGACCACAACAAACCAATCCAAAAACTGACTGAAGACCCGGTTCATCAAATCCATAAATACTGCAAGTGCATTAGACAACCCAAACGGCATCACAACATACTCATAGTGACCATACCTCGATGTAAAAGTTGTCTTCGGTATGTCCTGGTCCCGAATCTTCACCTGATGGTAACCCAACCTCAAATCAATCTTAGAAAAGACCGCTGCTCCATTCAACTGATCAAACAAATCATCTATCCTTGGCGGAGGATACTTGTTCTTCACTGTAACCCTGTTCAGCTCTCTGTAATCGATGCATAACCTCAGACTTCCATCTTCCTTTTTGACCAACGGAACTGGAGCTCCCCATGGTGATACACTAGGTCTAATGTACTCCTTCTCTATCAAATCATCCAGCCATTTCTTTAGCTCCTCCAACTCCTTAGGACCCATGTGGTACGGGGCCTTAGAGATTGGTCCCGTCCCTGATTTCAACTCAACACTGAAATCTATCTCCCTCTTCGGTGGTAAACCCGGTATCTTATCTGGAAAAATATCTGAAAACTCTCCCACCACTAGTATCTGCTCAACTGTTGGACTCCGCATACTATGGTCTCTCACATGGCATAAGATCAACGGACACCCCTTCCTCAGATAAGACTTCAAGGTCACTGCTGCAATCAACTTGACTTTGGGTTTGACAACAAACCCACGATAAGACACACTAACTCCCTTAGGACCTCTCAAAGAGACTCTCTTTTGATGACAGTCTATCCTAGCCTTCTACTTACCCAACCAGTCCATACCAACTATCATCTCAAAACCATCCAAAGGAAACTCTAACAAGTCCACTGGTAGGTCAACCTGCCCAACTATCATAGACACACCCCTATACAGCCTCCCACAAGATACAGACTCACCTGATGGTATAAAAACTTCCTCTTTTACAGACTCATACTCTCTCAAACCCAAAAGCTTAGCATTACTCGATGATACAAAAGAATGTAACGCCCCCGAATCAAACAAAACAAAGGTAAAGACTCCATTAAAAAGAAAAGTACCCATAATAACGTGAGCATCATCCTCAGCTACTTTCTTCTCCATCATGAACAGCTTACCACTGGTCTTCTATCCACCTCCGTGGACAGTACTAGCAGAAGTAGACGGCTTAGCAGCCGACCCCGACCCCTGATTGTTGTTTGTTGCTAGTCTCTGATATGAATTATCGCCATTGCGGTTAGCCCCACCATTGTTATTACTCTGACCACCCTGATTGTTCCACGACCCAGCCGGCCTGTTACTAGCATAGCTCTAAGATGGACCCTAAGAGGAACTCCCATGTGACTGTCTCTGAAAACCCCTGCTCACAGCACTGGTACACTCATGTCTCTTGTGGCCCACACTACCATAGTTAAAGCAAGATAAACCCCAGCTGCTACTAACACCACCACGGCCACGCCCATAAAAAGCTCCACCACTGAACCCCGACCCCGAAGAGTAAGCTCTCACCTGGTTATGGCCATCCCTTTTATAACTAAACTGACCACCACCCTCACTCTCAACCTTCCTCTTCTCGGAAGCTCTCTCCCTGTTCTCCTTAGCCAAATCTACTAACCTCTCAGCTCTCCCGGCAGGCTCGTATACCTCCTAAACATCAGTAGGGACTCCTACCGGTAGCTTCTCCATAATCTTGGGTGTCAAACCCTTCTCAAACCTCAATGCCAAATTCTCCTGGTTCAGCCCTATGTCCTCAGCATACCTAGACTTCTCGTTGAACTTGTGATAATACTCAACCACTGTCATATCAGAAGTCATCTTGAAGTCATCAAACTCTTCTCTCAACTTACTACGCACATGCTCTGACACAAACTCTCGCCTCATAGCTTTCTTAAACTCAACCCAAGGTATAGCAAATAACCCTTGTCTCATATATATGTCTAGAGCACTCTCCCTAACCTTGTCCCACCACTCTCCGGTCGCTTCCCTCAAGTAGAACGCAGCCTGTTCTACTCTAAAGTCCTGAGGACAACGAACCACCACTACGCCAAATCTGGCAATCAATAAGTAGCGTATCACAACGGTTTAATGCATTTAATAACGACACTTAGATTACTGTTTTCCAAATATTGGTGGAAACCTAGACTGCGATAATGAGAATAATGGTTTCCCACGAAAACCGTTGTTATTATAATGTGAAAACGGCTACTTAACAAACCGTTATAAAAAATGTTTTAACGGTTTCCAAAAGCTCGTTATAAAATCTCTCTTATCAACGGTTGTTAGACAACCGTTACCAATTTAAGAAAACGGCATTTCGAAAACCGTTACTAAATTAGCACCAGCAACGGTTTGTGGTACCCGTTGTTATGTTATAGATACGGGTTTCTTGTAATCGTTATCATTTTTAATTATGAAAGAACGGTTTTTCAATTGAAGCGTTGTCACTATTTGATTAGATTTCTCAGTTTGACCACTGCATGCAAAACTTTATCAGAACTTTAATAAATATTCTTTGACCAATAATATTCAATTTGACCAAAAGAACTATAAATATGTCTTCATAATGTTTTAGGTCAAAATCTAAATTATCAAACATTTACTCTTTAATTTCTCTCTAAAAAAATATGGCTGGTGTATCGGAGCTACAATCACGTAATCGTTATGCACAGCCTTTTACTTGCATTCTCCATAATCTCTCGGTTCGTTATGATGGGAATGGAAAGGGTTTAAACCCTAATTTTGGGCGGTTGACGCAAATGCTTCATGACTCCGGTTTCACTGCGGTTAAAAAAGTGTACCCTGTGTCTACAAACAAGCAAGGTTTTGTAGGCTTTGCTTTTATCGAGTTTGACGAAGCCAACTGCCATGATAGTCTTCCTCAGGCAAGAACACTAGGGGCTAGATTTGCGGGGAAAAAGGAATTATATTCGGATGCTAAACAAAAGGGCCCTTATCTATGGGTTGCGACCCATGTTGATCATCGTCTGCTGACACATTACAGGAGGCATCACATTCCTGCCACCGTGCCTATTTCATGGGAGAAAGAGGCCATTCCAACTGCGCTGTCCGCTGATGATGAAGAGTTGATCTACGACGATCTATGCCGAAATTGGGCATGAAGACTATCCTAATTCTTCATCAGATTCTAATTAAGTCTTTAATTATTATCTGACATTATGAGTTGTATTTTGATTATGGTGGTTATTTGAATTAAAGTTTAATTATATATGTTATTTGTTACTACGTTTTAATTAAGTCCGTACACTCAAATGCAATCCACCAAATAAAATATTATAATGACTAACTTTCTACTTATAATAATAAAAAAGAATGGAAACGGCATAATAAGATAATAAGAATTAGAACGTTATAATAATAATAAGACAAAATGGTAACGGTTCTTTATTAAGCCGTTATCATATTACATATATCAACAACGGTTATTTTAAAGCCGTTGTCATATTACACCAATTAACAACAGTGTTTCTTAATGCCGTTGTAAAAACAGATCCACTGTGAAAACCGAAAAGTTTGTGATTTTAGTTTACCAATGCATGCCCTATTTATTAGTTGTTTGACCATTATTCACCTCATGCATCCTTGCACAATTACAACGGCACTTATAAGAACCGTCTTAGGTTACGCAACTCTAAAAATAAATGAAATTTCAAAGGTATTAATAATAGAATGACTGATGGTGAACAAGTCATCTTTGCCGTCGTCACCGTCATTAATCTTTATAGCTTAAAAAAAGGTAATCTAATTTTCATAGCTACTGGCTTATATATGGGTCGTACTTGGATGATTGATGGTGAAATTGCTGATCCCATTTATAATGATGGAATTGCTGAATTTGACAATTTCGTTAATGCAGCAAGAGAGGAGGAGGAGGAGGAGGAGGAGGAGGAGGAGGAGGAGGAGGAGGAAAAAGAGGTAATAATATTTATGTCTTATATACAATGTGTTATATGATTTGGAAAATTAGTACTTGTTATATGGACAAGTGTTAATGTACAGAAGGAAGCCGAGGATGACATGACAAGGGAGAAGGAAATGGGAAAGGAGACTGAAGTGGGAGCCGAGGATCGATATCAGGCAGTTGAAGAGGAAGAGGATGCCAGGAAGGCCGTGACACATGATGAAGTGGAGGTAGTTGATGATCAGATGTTCTTCTCAACACCAAAAAAGGTAATAGCTGCTAGTTTATAATTATTCATATCATACACGTTTTTAACTTATGAAATTTATTAAAGGTAGTGAATGTATGTGTACTAATTGATAAAAGCTGACGTGAAGGGCAATTGCAAGGTGGCTTGTTGTCGGTCCTATTTACAGGGTAAACATAAAGTTATTGTTGCCAGGGGATACGAGTTCAATTACGACCGGCTTCAGCAAGTTAAGGTTCATGCTATACCCCTTCGTCACAATTGCATGAAAGTGGAAGTGTCCCAATTATATAAAGACGAGTATGGGGAAGTAAAAGTACCATTTCCTAATGGGGAGGTCACTTATTTGAAAGAAGCCCTAAGCTCTTATGTGCAATGGCCTGCCAACCTCATCAATGTTGTCATCCCCGAGGTACCTATATACAGACGTTAATTATTACTTGTTCTTTAAATATATTAGGGTACGAATATTAACATATCATAAGTACTTCAATATTTACATTTGCAGAACTTAAGCAAAGCCATGATGGCAGCTAAAGCAATTACTACTACGTTAACAAAAGTTGTTGCAGTCAAGCCTGCTTATGATTATTATTATGAATCGTGTGAATATAATTAAAAGATGAAAACTGCTTCGCTGAAGGCTTTGGACAAACTGGCTGTAAAGAGGTCACCTACAGGGAATTTAGTCATGATTAACATTGAAAAGGAAGTTATGGGCACAGCTGATATAGCCATGCTAGACCCGAAGCAACTGAAGGAATTTGTCGACCTTGACAATTTAGATGATGTTCACATTTTGATTTGGATGAAGTAAGTTTTATTAATAAAACTATTTAGTCATTTCCATTTACGAATAATGATATTTGTTTAAATTATCAATTACAATAACAATCTTCGTTCCATGTGGCGTAATAGGTACCTCAATAATCAGTTCGTTGAGTGGAAGTTCCCACTTCACGCCTACGGATTCTTGAGTCCTAAGGCGTTCTTTGTGCACAGAATTTCATACGAAGAACAAATCAATAGTATCGCTCGTCGGTTGATGTCGTCCAAAAAGCTATGGCTTGCCCCCTACAATGAGAATATGTATGTATAGTACGTGATTATTGTAATGAATCACGGTTCTATAAATTTATTATTAACATGCTTAAATGCGTGTAAATGAACTAACAATTCAATGTCCCAAAATGAATAGGAAGCATTGGGTGCTACTGGCAATCCAAGTAAAAACAAAAACAGTGTACTGGATTGACTCTCGCGAAGGCAAACCCTCTGACAGTTGTGTAAGGATGATAACTGAGTAAGTTTACAACCTTCAATAATGTCATTTGTTATTGTATGACTTGAGCCATATATATGCAAATAACAATGACATGTGTGTATATTTATGAATTAGTGTTTTTGAAGCAAAAAAAAATTATGTCCACTTGGGAAATAGGAAAGCAACACTGATCCCAATTTTATCACGCCAATAGTAAGTGTATTCTTAATAATTACTCGTATAATTTAATTAATGTTTATGCGAGCGGTTGATTATCTAATTCAGCTGATTTGTGTGTGATTTATATAATAGTCTCCTAAAGCACCAGATGACAAACAATGTGCCTTTTACGTTTGTCAGTCCATGTGGAAGGTTATCGACGGAAAACTTTCTACCATTCCGATACGGGTTAGTGTGTTTTAAAAACTATTTCAGATGTAAATTGAGTTCAATTTTGTATACTTCCATGTATTATATCTATTTTGATTATATATATTTTGAATTGTAGTTTCTACTAATACACAACAAAGCCCCAGAATATTCGCCAGAGGACATCAATCAGATGAGAAATATGTGGGCCAGTTATATTGTTTCATTAGTAGAGTCTCAATAGTTTACTCATGCTTTATGTACGTGTATGTGTGTGTGTGTGTGTGTGTGTGTGTGTGTGTGTGTGTGTGTATATATATATATATATATATATATATATATATATATATATATATATATATATATATATATATATAGAGAGAGAGAGAGAGAGAGAGAGAGAGAGCTATTGTGTATTGCCTTCTTTTGTTTTTTTTGAGGAAGTTATGTTTTATGGCTTTTGATCATCCTGTTTGTACTGCTTTAAAACTAGGTTTAATTGATCACGGGGCATCAAGAAAAAGTCATTAGTAAGCAAAAACACCGCTTTCTTTAAAAAAAATTTTCTTTTTTCCCAGACAGAGAAGTTGAGGCTCCTGTTCCAAGTTAAATTTAAATAAAGAAGTTAGCAGCAGGTGAAAGCAAGCCAAGTCCATGCAAGAAGGCCCGCTGGATCTATCCAAATTCAATAAAGCAATATTTTACTTTTAACGCTTTGCTCATAGGGTGAGGCTTCTTGCCCCTTATGCAAGCAAGTTCACTTCTCTCCTGCCCTGACCTAGGTAGTAAGACTGGTGGTAAGTTCCTCTCCCTCATCCTTTGACTGACGCAATACTTTTTGAGTAATAACCCAGAATCAAAAAAATAAGAGTTTGTAATATTAAATAACTTATATCCATAAAACATTTGACGGATTGAATTTTTGCAGTGCACAGTTGCTAGAATGCTATTTTCAGCAGCATCTGAAAAATAGCCTTCCAATAGCTGCTACAAATGCTGCTGAAAAAATAGCATTTCAGCAGCTGCTACAACAAGCTAAAATCATTTTTTAAAAAAAAAATTAAAAATAATAACGGTTAAAAACAACCCGTTGCAAACATTTATTTGACAACGGTTTTATTTAGATAAATAACCGTTGACATCCTTTCCCTCCCATTCAAACCGCCAAAAATATAAGATAACAAACGATAACCGTTGTCGAGTTAAAAATGTTAAAAATGGTTTATTTAGAGGAACCGTTGTCAAAGTTTCATTAACTAATAAATATAACAACGGTTTAGCACGCAATAAAACCGTTGTTAAATTTTGAGATTTAATTAAATAAGATAACGAAATGAACCGTTATCATATATAATATTTAACATCGGTTTTGGAACCACTAAACCGTTGTCAAGAGTAAACTATGACAACGGGTTTGAACCGTTATTAATATTTAATAACGGTTTCTTAAAAGTGAGCCCGTTGCCATAGACATATTTAATAACAGTTTTATAACGGTTCTTGAGTTGTGATAACGGTGTTATAGATCCGTTATTGATGTTATATAACGGTCGCGTGTTTGTATACAACCGTGGTATATATTTAACAACAGTCGTTGCAATAACGGTTCCGTGTTTCTATTTAATAACGGTAATTGCATTATTTGACCGTTATTGAAGGTCTTATTTGGCGTAGTGCACATTAAGTATGTTCCCCATCTCTCTATGCCAATTATCTAGCAAAATTGGCGCACCCGTGCCCATGTACTCCTTTGGATTAAACCTCGCTATGTTTATACTCATCTTGGCGAAATCCACCCTCGCCTCTTTATCTTTCCCGAACTTGTTTAGAGCCTCAGTGAGAGCATCTTGGTGCTTCATCTCATCAATGCTCATGTTCTCAGCCCTGGCATACAACGCGTTTCTCTTTGGCGGCATCTTGAAACTATATAAGAAAAGGTAAACATAAACACACATCCCATACTTAAACATGAAAACGACCTGTGCAGAACCTACTCGATCGAACACCAAAACCCACTTGATCGAGTTGAGGCCACTCGATTGAGTTTCCCACTTACTCGATCGAGTGCCTCGACTCCAGAATCTGACCAGAAAGCATCCAAAACGTCACTCGATCGAGCCACACTCTTACTCGATCGAGCTGGCCCCACTCGATCGAGTGCCCAAAAACAGACTACTGCCCAGAAACGAAAAACACCCCACTCGATCGAGTCATGCTGACTCGTATACTACCCGCATGCGTATCTCAACACTTCCAACCAACTATGTTTATATACAAAACGACAAACCACAAACATACACACTTTATATTTTGACTCCCTAAGTTCATTGGGTTCATTAGCTCCTAACAACTCCTACCCGGGTTCATTTTATTTTGACTCCCTAAATTCATTGGGTTCATTAGTTACAGGTTCCAAATCGTCGCTCTGATACCACTTTGTAACACCCCCATACTCCAAATGCTTTGCCAGGACCACTTAAGGCATGGGAATGCTACCATCTCGGATACCCGAGGCAATGAATATCAAATAGACCATTAGGAAACATACTTTTATAAATAAGTTTAAAGCGGTACAAGGTCAAAACCAAAAATGTTAATGTAAAATACAATCGTTCTCAAAAATACTAATCCAAATGAAATACACTAGTCCATGACACAGCGGAAGATATTAAATAGCTCGTGATGACTCAACCCAGCTATCCCATGCGCATCATCTCATACCTGCTCAATAACTGCTCACCATCCCCGAATAGATCACCACAGTTTTTAAAACAATTAAACGGGGTCAGTACTGATTACACAAAACAAACAGCTGCAATAAAACAATACTATAATCCAATCCAATTAACCCAAACTCCATCACATCACCACACACCTGAATACTCATCGCAACAAGTATTCCACACCGCCAGTGGAGGACCGCAGCCGTTCCCACCTAAGCCCCGCTCATCTCATCCGAGCGATAAACCCAAGTTCCTAAATGTGCACATCCCTTCTGTGGCGGGCGGTTCCACAGAAGGCGAATCAAGGGCGTGAAGCCACTCCTGCAAGTGACTCCACTCAGCCGAGGACGCACCTCGCAAACCACCGACAATTATACGACAATCACATTATACTATCAACAATCACCAATTCCAAATCCAATACCAATACGATATACAACAACAACAACAATTAATCACCAACCAAACCCTGTAATCAATACTGAGTAGGGAAACCCTACTTGGAAATAGCAATCACACGAGACCGTCACAGCAGCTAATCAAAACCTTTCCTCTACGAATCCTCCCCCTATAACAAATAATCACATAATTACCACCTAATCATCATAATACACCCAAAACCCCCAAATCTACCCAATTAGGGTTTTAAACAAACTTATTAAATCATTATAAAAATTATACAGGAAGCTTACCCTTAACACGACAATCACAACGGTATAACGAACACGACAATCCGACGATCCTAGCCTTGGGATTTGCTAATAATGTGAGAGATGGGAAGTACGTAACTCTTGATCTTTTCTTTGAAAGGTTTTAGAATGTTAAAAAAATGATTAAGCAAAATGACGGAAACCGTATTATATTAATCTCGCATTATTAACAAAACCCGCTTAATCAACCCGTAAAACACACTTACTCGATCGAGTGCCCTTTACTCGATCGAGTGTCACACTTACTCGATCGAGTACCCATCAAGTCAGCTACTATTTTGAGCCTTTTAGTTTCCACATGATAAACGTCATTAACATCATTTAAAACATAAATAACTCCAATTGAAATGGCCTTGCCATAAACCAAATCATTTAACGAAAAAGTACAACAATTGTCCTAATCATAAAACAAAAGCCTTCCGCGTCTAACGCGGAAATGGAGATGATGTTCGTGGTTAAAGTTGGTACAAAATAACACTTATTTAAATACAACTCTAGACCACTAGCTAAAGTGAGCACATAGGTCCCCACGGAAACGGTCGCTACTCTAGCTCCATTGCCCATGCGGAGATCCACATCACCTTTTGCTAGTGCTTGCACGTCCCTTAAACCCTGCAAATGATTACAAAGGTGAGAGCCACATCCGGTATCAAGTACCCAAGTGGAAGTGCAACAATAATTAACGTCGATCACATAGAGAGAGTAAATTACCAATAGGCGTCACACGCCCTTCCTTGAGGTCCTCCAAGTATTTGGGGCAACTCCTCCTATAATGCCATTTTCCATTACAATGGAAACATTCGGCCTCAGAGAGTTTGACATTCTTTGCCTTGGGTTTGTCATTCTTAACGGCTTTCCCCTTTCCCTTGTCTAGTTTCTTTGACGATTTCTTGAATTGGGACTTTTCCTTGCCCTTTCCCTTCTTAACTTCAAGGGACAAGTTCTTTAACTTCATGGTTAGAACATCCCCTTTTTCACTCCCACTAGCTTTCATATCCCTCTCCGCTTGGGTAAGGAGCGCATGAATTTCATGATAACTCTTATCCATGCCATTCATGTTATAGTTCACCCTAAAATGGGCAAACTTGGAAGGAAGTGAGTAGAGGATACGATCCACCACAAGAGTCTTAGGAATCTTACACCCTAGACGCTCTAGGGTGTCAACATATTCGACCATTTTTAGCACATGGGGACCAACCTTTTGGCCCCTCTCAAGCTTTGCTTCAAAGAAGCGTGCCGCCGCTTCGTATTGGCGGACTTTTAGTGTTTGTGAAAACATAGTATTCATACGAGTGAATATCCGGTATGCATTCAAAGAAATGCATGAAAGCTTGAGATTTGGGGACATCGACCATATCAACGGATTTTTGATATCATTCGACATCCTCACATGGTCATCATAGGCACTCCGTACTGCCGATGATGCCCTTGAACCGAGCTCGATGGGAGGGGCATCGGTCAAGTAACTGAGCACGTTGCCGGACAACGCGGCACTTTTGATGTTGGATTCCCATTCAAGAAAGTTACTACCGTCATATTTTAAGACACATTTGTCCATTACGAACCTTAGCTATGAATCTTTGCCTAGTGTAATAGTCGATGGAGTTGATGAAGTTGCCATTGAGAATTAAAATACTACAACAAAATAAGGAAATATTAACATTCATTGTTTTAAAATTACTTGTGAAACATGTTCAACAAGTTTTAACATTTATATAACGATCTCCCACTAAATTATATAAATGATTCCAAGATCCGTTTTTAAACAAAAATGAGCATCGCTTGGGCGAAACATCCCATAATCGTGTAAATTCGGTAAGTCAACGGTTAACTAATTCTACCTCTAGAACTCTTGGTTGACGAATTTACTTAAATCCATCTACTAGCCTCGGAATACAAGACCGTTTTATACCCCGTTGAGTCCAACCAACTTTGGCGCGTGATAACCGTTTACCACCCTACTTACCCGAGGTAAAAAGAGAACATCCTGCTTGGGCGAGCGTGGCTCTAATGAACAAGGGATTCATAGGTGTTACTAATTAGTAAGGCTAATCTCAATTTTAGTTATGTGAAAGATCTTGTCAATTTAGTCATAAATTCCCTATAAGTGAACTAAGTCGGTGAATGTAAATGATGTGAATTGACAACCGCGAAAATAAAATGCATGTAAATGGCGATTTTGGCATGCGCGAAAAATAAAAGCAAGCAAGCATATGAAAAATCTTAGTATGGCCTCCTAGTTAATAAAAACTAGACTATTACATATCGGAAACCAACTCCTTAGTCCCTTGCCCCTTTATTCCAAAAGTGGCTCCTTCTTGTGGGATTTGGAACACCTTTCCAAAAATAGACTCCGTCTTGATGTAAATCCGTCTTTTGGAAACGCTGGTAAAAATAACTATTACAATTAAATTACATAGCTATTCCTATTATATATTAATTAATAAAAATAAATAAAAACTATTAATTAATTACAAACCGACGATACGAGATCGTATTTAAATTACAAACAAATCGCTATTCCCATTCATTACGAGTAATAACGATTAAATTAAACTAGGTCATACTAGGTACAACAAAATAAATACTTTAAATAAATGACAATCATTCATTCAACATAAATAAATATGCTTAAAATGCTGTAAAATAATGCCAAAATCGTCCTATCTGACAATCATTGGTATCTTGTTCGGTTTTGTGGATTTAATCGATTTTTAACTTGTAAAAATCAATAATCAACTCTTAAATCTCATTTAAATCCAAACTAATTGTCCAAACTGTTTTGGACCTCAAAATTAGTCCTCACTAATTTGATGATGAATAATTAGTTTCATTTGGTGATATTTGCTAATTTAATCGGTAAAATCAAAACTTTTAAGTAATAAATCCAAAATAATTGAAAATATTACCAAAAATTGAAACAAAAAATTTTGAGTATTCTGGAACACTTCCAAGAACACCAAAATGTCATAAAAATTGCCCAAAAATTTCGGATAAATTTTATCAAGAAAAAGATTGATATTTATCGGTTTTAACCACTAAAACCAATAAACATCAAAACAAGGTGAAATCACATTTTAAATTTCACTCTAAACTTTTAAATCCTATTTTTGAATGTAGATAAATTTATCAAGGGCATAATCATCCGTTTCAAAATTATGATTAATTTATTTCACTTTTATCTCATAAAATCAATAAATATGCAAAATTTCAAACCAACCTTCGAAATTTTACATACAATCTGTAGAAAATATGCATAAAACTAGAGGTGGCAATCGGGTCAGTCGGGTCGGGTTTGGGTCGGGTTACGTCGGGTCGGGTCATATCGGGTTCGGGTCATATCGGGTCAGCATACCCTTTCGGGTCGAGTCGGGTCGGGTTCGGGTCGTTATCGGGTCGGGTCATTTCGGGTCGAATGATGTATCGGGTCGGGTCGGGTAACTTAATTGCATTACTATAATTTTTTACCATTAAATTTATTTTTTAACCTATTATTTGGTTTAATTAATTCATTATTAAGTCAAACATATCAATCTAAACACAAAATCACTTACATTTTGATCAAAATTAAGCTTAATAATTATCGGGTCATCAATTTAATCGGGTCAATATCGGGTCGGGTCAATATCGGGTCGGGTCTGGGTCGGGTTCGGGTCAATGATAATCGGGTCGTGTCGAGTTACGGGTCGTCATCGGGTCGGGTCGGGCGGTTTCGGGTCACAATATTTTCGGGTTCGGGTCGGGTCGGGTTTGCTCGGGTTCGGGTTGGGTCACTCGGGTCGGGTCAGACTTGCCAGCTCTACATAAAACAATATAAAAATTTCATGAGCCGAATCAACTTTTAACTATTTTTAGTTAACTCTTAACCAAAATACGGTATTTGTGACTCGGTTTTCTACCAAAAAAACATTAAAAATAGCAAAATAACTTCACAAGTCACCAAATTTTACCACAAACCTTTTGAGATCAGTAGGTATGCATGCCCAAAAATTTTCGTGCTAAAACCTCTTCTAACACAATTTTTGAGTTTTTCAAATTATTTCATAATTTGTTTAATATGCTTAAAATCAACATGCAAATTACAAGCCTAGCTCTGATACCACTTGAAAGATCATAGATCCATATTAGACTCTCTAATTTAAAAACAAATTATCTCATAATTCATTTTATGTGATCTATGCAACATGCATGCAAATATAAAAACATAATAAATAAAGATTAAGGAAATACAATTTCCTTACATTGATTTTGATGGTAATATGGGCACAATCTAGATCACCTATCTAAATTGTTCTTGTGCTAATAAAAGATGGATGATCCTCCTAGATCAAATCTTCAAATTAGAAGATCTCCTTCAATATGCACCCAAGAACAAAACCCAATAATCTTAACAAGTATATATTAACTAGATACTTGTTAAATTTAACCTTGATAATATTTGTAATATTACTAACACTCTTAGTAAATATATATTTTACTAACAAATCTTAGTAAAATGGTTTTATTATTTTTAGAGAGATAAACCAACAATTTTATTTCACATGCAAAAGTGTACAAGTGAGTTGTGAGAAAAAGAACAATTGTTGGTCTATATGGGGGGAGGGTGGCCGGGTAGAGTGAGGTTGAGTGGAGTGTTTTCTTTGTCTTATTTTAATATGCCCAATGGAGCATAGATTTGAAAAGAACAAAAATATTATGGGAAGTCAAATTGTGTAAGTGGAATGATTATGACTAAGGCAACACTCAATCCCCTTTACACGACTTCCATGACCCATTTACGGGTCCATAATGGTTCTTATATTTGTCGCACAAATACGTGTAAATTTTATTTAAACATCGTTTTATGTTTAAATGCTTCCCAATTAATTTTGTCCAAAACACTCCGTAAATATATGTGTACCGCTACACATATTATTTACGTACTAATATTAATCACATTAATCAATTAGTACAATTTTAGTGAATTAACAATTAATTAACTAAAACCCGTCTCATAAAATTTATTATTTAATTATCGCATAATTAAATAATAACTGCCGTGCCTCGAGTTCGTAACTCGAAATCTCTCTAAAAAGGATCGACTAAACTTTTAGTCTATAAATCAAGAGACTAGATAAATTGTATCTCATACAATTAATTAGTTGTCAATTGGGGTCCGTTACTTTAGGTGTGACCGAAAGGGTTCAGTTGATCACCGCCGTCTCACGACAATAACGTCAAACTCTAGTCAGCCAACCATTATCGATTTACGTTAATCAACTGACGAGGATCAAATAATAAATATCCTGATGATAGTCCTTTAATGAGATTTATTATGTAAACGTACTATTGTGGAGGACACTAACTCCAACAATTAAAGGACTCATAAGTAATAAATCCATGCTTGTATGGATACATATGATAAGAACACCCCGAATCTAGAATCCAACGATCAATAGGACGAACAGAATCAACCACAAGTGCATAGTCCGCTTCAGAATCGTACTCCAAATTCTTACTTTGAACTACAGGTGCATTAGACTTAGCTTTCAACTTAGGACAACTAGGTCTTTTATACCCGGGTTCTTTACATAGATAACAGATAACAGAATTATCAGCAGTATTGGTGTCTAGAATCTTAACCTTAGCCTTTTTCTTCCGAACTCCACCCTTTTTAGTATTATCAACAACTAAACCTGCCCCTGATCCGTTTTCTAAGTCAACAGTTGTTTTTTGTCGCAACTCCCTAGTGCAAAGTGCTGACTTCACTTCCTCTAGGGTCAATGTTTCTTTACCAAGAACAAAAGAATCCACAAAATTCTCATACGACTCAGGTAAAGAAACCAAAGAGAATTAAAGCAAAGATCTTCATCCTCAATCTTAACATCTATATTACGCAAATCTAGTAATATAGTATTATATTTGTCTAGATGATCACGAAGTGACATACCTATTTGCATCTTGAAAGAGAACAGACGTTGTTTCAACAACAACTTATTGGTGCGCTACTTTGTCATGTACAAACTCTCTAATTTCAGCCATAACCCCATTGCAGTCGACTCATCGGCTACCTCAGTTAGGACATCGTCTGACAAACTCAACAAGATCGATGAATGAGCCCTCTCCTCCATTTTTAACAAGGCAGGATCTTACGTCTCAGTCACCCTAGGTTCAACACTCGCAGCCAAAGCTTCAGTCTTCGTCACCTTTGTGGAGAAACCCAGCGTCAAGGGTTTCCAGATGCACCGCTTCTTTAGCAAAGCCCTCATCTTTATCTGCCATAGTGCAAAACTATTCCTCCCGTCGAACTTCTCAATCCTTATAGTATCAGTTGTCATCTTCTCCTCCCTGGATCCAAAAACCTACAGCTCTGATACCAATTGTTGTGCGGAAGCGATACGGAGTAGATGCAAAAATAAAAGACACTTAAGATTTACGTGGTTCACTATCAATGCGATAGCTAGATCCACCAGGGCGAGGGAGAATAATTCACTATGTCGAGAGAATTACAGATTATAAAAGATGAGCAAAGAGTTTTCTAGATCCGCCTCTTAAAACTCTCATTGTTTACCTCACAAATATCTCTGTCAAAGAATAACTAGGTTAGGGTAGAGTTTATATATTAAGCTATCCTAACAAAGATTAATCTAATTAGAAAATAATATAATAAACAAACTAACTAAACAAACTTAGGAAACTAAAAACAATCGACAAAACCCCTTCAATTATGAAAGTGGGAGGAGCCCACTAATTTCCTAAAACCTCAAGCCAAGTCACATAAAACATGACAGCAAACAAACTCCTCACACAGTAACACGCTACGGAAATCAGTCAATCATGCAACCTGCAGCTATATCCGAACGACTTGTGCGTTCCTCGGATCTCTCTCTTGCTTTTAGTTCAATTTCTTCCTTAGTTTATTTCTCACCGTAATCAAACTCCGACATACGTAATGCGACATACGTGTCACATTCTAACAAGAGCCCAAGGTTCGACTTGGGCTAGACACGAGGATGCATCAGTAGGCCCAAGACTTGAAGTTGTACACTGTAAGGCATGGAACTCCTAGCTCGGGGTGAGTCCTTGAGCACGCCCGGTCCAAGGTTAAATGGATGAAAGGCGTCATAGGTCTTGTGGGACAAAGGCCATTTGTGTACTAGAACTGTTGATCAGGTGGACCCTTATCAGATTGCGTGCCACAGGTCTGGTGGGTCCTTTCCAGTTTGGATGCCATAGATCGTTTGTGTTCTAGGACTTCTGAAGTGACGGACCCGGTCCAGGGTATATTAGATGCAGAGGATGTTCGATATGCATGTGTAGAAAATCCCCAAGAAGGGCACATGGACATGCAAGCTCAGGAGCATGTGGGGGCACTCACTTGACCAGGCGGTGACATGTGGTGCAAGACATGACTCGTGGTAGCATGGTGACGATGGTGTGTCGGGTAAGGGGAGGTTATCAAGACTTGTGATGTTTCGGGTGTCTAGAAGTTGGGGCTGTAAAGTGTGGGAGTTCTCCACGGAGGTCAAGGTCCGAGTCAAGATGATGGTCCTTGGTTTGAGGGGAGGATTGTTAGGGTGCAAATCCATGTCCCACATCGGTAGTGTAAAGGTGAAAGATCATCTTTATAAGTATCTACTAAAAAAAATAAGTATCTAATAAATATAATAGTACGAGGCCTTTTGGGAAAGAGTCCAAGAGTAAATCCGTGAGGGCTTGGCCCAAAGCGGACAATATCGTACTATTATAAACTGTGGACACCGGTGCAGTAGAGGCCCAACACGAGATATTTACGCTTCCACACAGCACTTGAGTTAGTTGACAAATGAATATACCTTAACACATGCATGTTATCAATCGATTATGATCAGATTTCTTACACAAATGACCAACCCACCATTGTACAAATAAATGTCTTGCTCTTGCTTGATTATCGCAATCGCATCAACCAGCAACTATTGTGAACAAAGTGACATAAATCACCTGTTTATGTTGCATGATTTTGACTTGCGAAAGAACCCTAAGCTAGCTAACACCATGCACGATTGAAAATCAAAAGTAGGTGGTGGGCAGTTAATCAAGATGAACATTAGTTACAACAGTAATACATCTCAGTATATCACTATCCTTAGAAATGAAAATCGACAAAGAGCACACATAGAATAAGGAACCATATTTATCTAACACAAAATCTCACTTTAGACGGACATTATCCGTCTAAAATTGTAGACAGGTTAAATATGTCATCACTTTTATAATAAGACAAACAACAAGTGGGATGGTGGGAGTTGTCTTCTTATGAAAGTCAGGGCCGGCTGAATGGGTGTACAACCCGTGCGGTCGAACAGGGCCCCCAATTTAAGATGGCCTAATAGTAGTATGTGAGCTTGTTATATATAAATGTTAGCGAGATATCATGCCATAAAGTTGTTGGTGTCTTGGTGGTAATTGATCCAATTATTGCCACCAGAGACTCGAGTTCTACTCCTAGTAGAGTCCGTTTTTAACTTAAATTTTGCATTTATTTTGATGGGGCATATTCTGCACCCGCTGACCAAGTCAACACATTGAGCAAGGTCAAAGATATCCACAAGCAAGTCAACGACTTAGACAGCCTAACCGACGCAGCCTGTCGGTCTGTCTCTTGTGCCTCGGCTGGGACAACTAGCCAGCCGGGGCACATATCCGCGAACTCATATCCAAGACCCCTCGGCGGCGAGTCAACAGGGCCCGCCGGCCTGCCATGAGTCCCTCGGCCGAGGGTAGATCAGTCTTTCCACCTGCTAGCCACTTGGCCACTTGGCCACTACGTGACAAAAGGTGAAAGTCTATAAATACTCCTCAACTCTCATTGAGGAGAAAATCCACAATTTAACCTAAGAATCACTATTCATCTGGTAATATCTCCCTTATCTCTCTACAATATATACTTCGCCAAGTAACAACAACTTCTCTCTAAGTTTACTGACTTGAGCGTCGGAGTGAGTTCGCTCGGTCCAAAGCCGAGCCCTCAGTTTGTTCATTGTTTCAGGAGACCGGAAGGAGGATTCAACCAAAGACGTCATTCTACAAGCACGGGTGGTAACAAATAACTGCTCTGGAATTACACCCGGAACAATTGGCGCCGTCTGTGGGGAGGGATACTAGAAGCTAGTCACATTCATTCCCAAACAAAAAACAAAAACCCACCCAAAAAGCTAAGAAGATGTCAAAACAACAAGAGGTATTCGTGACTGACGAAACCGAATTCTGCCAAGATGATACCGTCCACAATTCTGGAGTTGCGCAGCCCTCCACCGGCCGGGTAATTCAGCCGGAATACGGGATGCCAATAATACCAGATACGCCGCTGCCCGCCGACCAGGTCACCATCATGGGACATGTGGTTGATGCAAAAAAACCGGGCTACTCCTGGACATAATTGGTGGTACGCCGGCTCACACTGTCACACCGACAAGAGCGGCGGAACCCGTCCAGGAGACCAGGGCCCAGAATGTGACTCCGAGAAACTTGAACGGAGCAATAGGAGAAGCTGACCCTGTCAAGACGCCGGGGGAGCCCAGAGCGCTCGTGGTAGACCTAAGTCCTTCCCGCACTCGCGGGAGGGCGGCGTCGCCGCAGCACCAACGAGGCATGC
The DNA here is from genome assembly GCF_048544455.1 of Silene latifolia. Taxonomy (NCBI): domain Eukaryota; kingdom Viridiplantae; phylum Streptophyta; class Magnoliopsida; order Caryophyllales; family Caryophyllaceae; genus Silene; species Silene latifolia. The sequence continues at coordinate 175,790,135 of NC_133538.1, forward strand.
CCCAAAGGAGTGAAGGAAGTCCGACTCACCAGAGTTGGAGAAGAAGCCCGACTCGCCAGAGTTGGAGAAGAAGCCCGACTCGCCAGAGTTGGAGAAGAAGCCCGACTCACCAGAGTCGGAGAAGAAGCCCTTCCCGCCACGGGGAGAGGAGCCGGACTAGGAACGCGAGGAGCCGATCGCCGCGTGTCGTTCGACACGTGGTCAGACAGCCCCTCAGCGCCTACGTCCTAGAGACCCCGGTGCCGACTAAGCTGAAGTTGCCACCCGTAGCATACAAAGGAGAAGGCGACCCAACCGACCACACCGAGGCTTTCGAGTCTTACATGTCGGTTTGGGAGCAACCTGATGAGGTTTGGTGCCGAGTCTTCCCAACAACCCTGCATGGGATGGCACAAAGTTGGTACAAGGGGCTACCCGATGGGTCGGTATCTTATGCCGACCTAAGGGACGCATTTTTAGCCCAGTATTCTTGCAATAAGAGGAGGGCCGTTGAGACATCGGACCTCTTGACTATCAGACAGGAGGGAGGCGAGTCTCTCCGGAGTTATGTGAAGAGGTTCGACGCCAAGGTTCAGCAGATTCGCGAGCTGAACAGCGAACTGGCGGCCTTCGCACTGATGAAAGGCCTCCCGAGAGGAGACTTGAAAAATGAGCTCATCAAGTGCGGCGGCCTGAACCTGGAGTCCGCCAGGAAGATGGCCGATCAAGCCATAAAAGTGGAGGACTATCACAAAACCTGGGTAGGCCCCCGAGGCCGGCACTCGAGAGAAAGAGCGCCGGAGGACAACCGGATGAAGGACGCCGTGACAATAATAGGTCACGGTCACGACAGTCCGCCAGAAATGAACTCGGCGGGCGCCGGGGAGTTCGAAACGTACTACCAAAAGCGGTACAAAGATCACACCCCCGGTCGCGTCTCGCCGAGGTCTTCGCCCGAGCAAGAACGAGGGCCGAGGCGTGGGAAAGGCCTCTCAAGCCGAAGGGGGACGGTGACACGAGCCAAGATCTTTGTGAGTACCACGGCCACACCGGTCACCTTATCGACAACTGCCGGCATCCGAAGAATGCCATTGAAGAGCTGATCCGGAAGGGGAGCCTCGGCAAGTATGTTGCCAAAGGCCAAAAGACGAGGCCGGTTTAAATAAGAAATCCGTCTTTGAACGGATAGGAGTGATCCATGTTGTCATCGGGGGCAACGAGAACGGTGGGTCCGCTCATGGGCACAAACGGCACCTGAACGAGCTGTATCAGGCCATCAACTTTGTGCCCAAAACAGCGGTCCCCGCTTCCAACATCCCCGACATGACTATCGGGAAGAAGGACTACGAGGGAGTCATCGCCCCTCACAGCGACCCACTTGTAGTCCACTTGGACATATCCAACCACCTGGTCAAGAGGTGCCTGATTGACACAGGCGCCTACACGAACGTCATGTTCAGAGAGTGCTTCATCGGCCTCGGTTTGAAGGTTGAGGACCTGAGCCCCTGCACAAATTCGCTGTACAAGACTTTTCCGGCCGCCTACTGGTACCCCAGGGTCAATCGACCGCCAGTGATGTTCGGCGAGGGGAATGTGGCCAAAAATGTCCTATCTGAGTTCGTGGTCATTGACGGCTCGTCCGCCTACAACGTTCTCATTGGCCGAGTCACTCTGAGCGAGGTCGACGCAGTGATGTCCATCCGGGCCCTGACACTGATGTATGTCTCGGACCGGGGGGAGGCGCATAAGCTCGTCTCCGGGGACGAGAAGGATGAGGTGGTCAACATCCGGATATCCGCCGCAGGGTGTAACATGCAATCCCTCAAAGTGGCAAAGAAATCGGGGAAGGGAAAGAGCCCATCCTTACAACAGAGGGCGACCTCATGGATGCAATCGACGGCTAATCGGGAAGGTCCCGACAAAGTGGTTGAAGAAATAAGGTCGGGTACATACCGGGACGAGACATGGAGGGTGTGCCTTGGATGAGCCATTAGAACACTATCTCGAAATACTTTGTATAGCGGCGGAGGTGCCCAAGACAACTGTGGGCACCCCGACGCATGTTTATATCTAATGAAGAATGGTCCAAGTTTTCCACCAAAGTGTTCATTCCCCCCCCCATAGTCACTATCAAGAAATAGACGCAATGGCGATCACCCCAAGAAGTAGACGCCACGGCCACCCCCAAGAGGTAGACGCCACTAGCCACTCCAAGAGGTAGACGTCACCGCAATCACTATCAAGAAATAGACGCAACGGCAGTCACCCCAAGAAGTAGACGCCACGGCGCCACCCCAAGAGGTAGACGCCACGGCATCACTCCAAGAGGTAGACGTCACGTTAGCCGCTAACATACGCTCGCGCAGTAACCCCTAGTCGCCCCGGCCAACCGAAGGCCTGGCAGGGGACACAACGGTCGACACGCTAACATATTCAAGAAAAGACGTTAAACACAGTTGAGATACGCATTCTGACTGCCTCGGCCAAGCCGAAGGTAAAAATGAAAAAGAGCGCTCAATTAATAACGCAAGAAGACAAGAAAAGACCTCGGCCGAACCAGAGGCAAAATCAGCAAACTCTTATTAAAAATGACAACGGGTTGCAAGTGAGGAGAATACAGACGACGGCCGTCCCCATGGGGATAAGCCAAAACACAACCTACCAAAGGTGTACAAAATACAAAGAAAAGAAAAGCAAAAGATTACAGACATATCATTTAAGCGCCAAAAGATGGCAGGGAGGAAAGGCTTAATAATTGGCCCCCGAACAGCTGAAGCTATCCGAGATGCCGGGGGAGCCTTGTGATGACCGCCCGTCTCCCTACGCCTTTTGCTGCTTGTCATCAACAGCATTAGCAGCGTCGTCCCTGTTGGGCGACTCGGAGTCTGTCTTCAGCGATCTCGGCTTTCTCGGACCTCGGCCTCAGCTTTCTTGGCAGCCTCAGCCTCAGCAGCCTCAGCTGCCCTCATCCTCTCCGCTTCCTCTTTGGCCTCCTTGGCCTTTTCAGCAAGGGTTGCCTTCTCCGCAGCCACCTCTTCCTCCTTCTTCACCCGTACCTCCTCCTTGGCCTTCTCCTCCGCGGCCTTCTCCTTAGCTTCGAGCTTGTCATCAAACAGCTCGTCAAATTTGTCCCACGGAAAGGAACCATCAACAGGGAAGAGCTCCCCAATCACTTCCCTGGCAGCCTCCTCGGCCAGGTCCCGGTATTGGGCACACATGTTAGGGAGGATAACGGTTTGGAGCGTCTCAATGTCCTCCTCCCTTTGGGCGATGATAGCATCCTTATTCCGAACCACCTTCCCCTGGGACTGAAACATGCCCCTCCATTCGTCCCTCTGCGTACGGTAAAGGTCGGCGTGCTTCTGAACGAGGTCACGCATCTCCGGCAGCGGCTTAGCGGCCTTCACCGCCGCAGCCTCGGTCTTGGCTCTCTCAGCAAGGACCTCCTTTTCAGCGTCCTCCCTGAGTTTTCTCTCAGCACGGACTGCCTCTTCGGCCTCAGCCTTGGCCCTCTTAGCCTCCTTGTTCGCCGCGTCGAGTTCAAGCCTTAGCCGCTCGAGCTGTGGGGCAGCTTCAGCCATGGTCTTCTCTTGCTCCACAATAAGAGCACCAGCCGTATCAGCCCACTTCCCCAGTAACCTGTTCAAACTTAGGCCCTCCGACTTAATCTGGAGGGGGGTAGGCTTCAGGAAAGAGGTGACAACGGTGGTATCTTGGCCACTCGCCCGCAAAGTCTTCTTCTCAGCACGCCGTTCAACATTGTGTCCGGTGGGACGCGCGTTGATCTACAAAAAATTCAATCAAATCATCCATGTCAACATTCATGGACAAACCAGAGAGCCTGTCATCAGGGACGCCCAATGAACCGGCTAAGTCTAAGCAATAGGATAGATCAGTACCGGGCTTAGACTTCTTGGTCGGAGGACCCATTTCCTTGCCGCCCTCGGCAGCAGTAGCAGCGGAAGCATTGGCAGCAGGAGTAGACTCCTTCCTCTTACGGACAAGGGGAGATCCCTCCGCATCGGAGTCCCCCCCATTGGTGATATCAACGATCACCACCGTCTCCTTCTGGACTGAAGGGAGGGGAGGTGGAACTGATGTCGACGCCGTCGCCGCCGAAGACTTTGTTTTCCGCGTTCGGCGCGGCATGTTACTAGCAACCTTCGCCTGGGCCGCCTCCACATTCAGGCCTTTCAGCTGCTGATCCATGAGATCATTCGGCGACGTCCTGCGATCACGGGCCAGAGCCTTAGGGTGCAAGTCAACAACGGTCTTATCCTTGTGCGGCCCATTCTCCTGAGGATATCCTCGATGTGTCCGGTCCAAAGTGGTCTGCAAAGGAAACACAGCAAGAGTTAAGTAGAAGAACTAAATCAAAATTCAAAGAAACAGAAACATTGAGAGCCAAGATGGGCCTCACACCGACCCCACTCACCCTGTGCTAGGGCCGGTATGAGGCCGACGTGTGACGCACTCATCCCGAAGAATGATCTCGTTGGGGAATCCATCTTTTCGGCACCCCACTCTTGTCCGCCTCAAAAAGCCTCATCGCCAGCCTCTCATCCTCATTAAGAGGGACCTTGCTGGCGTCCATCTTAAGCTTATTCCGGGTAACCCATTTGTCATGCTCCGCCTTAGTCTCGCCCATAAATTAACTTGGTGCTTTGAAAGGACCGGGGCGTGGATAGTCATCCGACCTCAACGTACACCCACCGATCTTTCCGGTCTTTGCGAAGTAAGCTTATCAACGGAGACGTAACCCGGCTCCATTTGCACGTTGTACCATCCGACGCGACCAGGAAATGACGGCCGAAGGTGGTGAAGCCGACGGAATAAATTAACCGTTGGAACCTCCCCCTTGAAGAGACAGAGCCAGACAAAGCCGACTATGGTTCTAATAGCCAACGGGTGCAGCTGGGCCACGGCGACGTTCATGGCTCTAATGATGGCCATGACGTAATCATTCAGCGGAAACCGGAGCCCGTACTCCAAGTGCCGGATGTATACGCCGATGCAACCCGGTGGAGGGCAACAGACGGCCTGACCCTCCTCAGGGACAACAATTTTGTATCCCCGGCCGAAGTAGAAATGGCCTTCGAAGAATGTTTCGCCGGAACAACTGGCGAATTTGTGGGTCCAAGCACGGTCAGGGCCGACCTTACAGGCGTCGCCATGATCCATGATGAACTGCCTCACCTCACTAGGACGAGTCCTTCCAACATCCTCGCCGACATCATCAAAGTCCTCATCAGTTTCGGCGTCATCCTCCCAATCCTCCAAAGCTTTTGGGTCAACTTCGGGAGAAGGAGACCTAGGACCCCCGGACCTTAGCGGGATGGCGGCCAGTGCCTCCTCTTCATCGAGACGCGACGGGGAACCCCCCGGCGCACGGTTACTAGGGCCGGCATCAGCGGAAGACATGGTAGCAACAATTACTTAACAAAATAAGAGAAAGTTAAAAATTTGTTTGTATTACCTTGAAGAAAAGTGCTACGCCGGAGTAATGATTCTGAAAGCTAGAAAGAAGTTTCGTCAAAGAGGGCTAGAAAGAAGGAAATTTTAGAGAAAATGAAATTGGTGGCCAATTTCAGGGATTAACTGCCCTATTTATAAGGGAAAGCCCATGAAGAAGAGCCAATCAGGGCACAACCCATGAAACGTCAGCCAATTAGCGAACAGACACGTGTCAGACATGCAACCACGGAATGTCAATCGTTGCAACAGTTGAACGTCAATCAATGCAACAGTGACCAAGCGTCTTCAACACGCCCCTTCATATCTCTCTGCCTGTTCATCTTCCTCAGCAAATTCCTAAGTATCTGTTCTCCGCCGGCCACATGATCAACCAAGCTTGTCAGCACCGGCTGGGGGCAATCAAAAGCGTCCGACACTCACAACCTCGGTCTCGGCCAGCACCACTTTCTTTTCCACATCTGATGTCCATTACACATCCATGTGGAGGGGGGATATGGTACGGCCTAAGCAGAACCAAGCCGAGGAAGAAGAAGCCGGGGCAGAAAATTTTTTCAAACTTGCGCAGAATATACGCTCAGCATACATCGGAGCCCATACCACGGCATAGACTACGCTGGGGGCAAATTGATGGGGCATATTCTGCACCCGCTGACCAAGTCAACACATTGAGCAAGGTCAAAGATATCCACAAGCAAGTCAACGACTTAGACAAACCCTAACCGACGCACCCGTGGCTCTGTCTCTTGTGCCTCTACTGGGACAACTAGCCGGTAGGGGCACATATCCGCGAACTCATATCCAAGACCCCTCGGCGGCGAGTCAACAGGGCCCGCCGGCCTGCCATGAGTCCCTCGGCCGAGGGTAGATCAGTCTTTCCACCTGCTAGCCACTTGGCCACTTGGCCACTACGTGACAAAAGGTGAAAGTCTATAAATACTCCTCAACTCTCATTGAGGAGAAGATCCACAATTTAACCTAAGAATCACTATTCATCTGGTAATATCTCCCTTATCTCTCTACAATATATACTTCGCCAAGTAACAACAACTTCTCTCTAAGTTTACTGACTTGAGCGTCGGAGTGAGTTCGCTCGGTCCAAAGCCGAGCCCTCAGTTTGTTCATTGTTTCAGGAGACCGAAAGGAGGATTCAACCAAAGACGTCATTCTACAAGCACGGGTGGTAACAAATAACTGCTCTGGAATTACACCCGGAACATATTTAAAATAAATAAATGAAAGGAACAATATCAGGAATCGAACCTGGGTTGTTTGTGAAAATGCAAATACTAACCATCAAGGCATTGTCTTACACATGTTAATAGCAACAAACATTAATGTCTATATCTTTGGCTCAAATTGAAATCTTCTTCGATGCGGTAATGTGTTTTTTCATAGTTTTTTATTTTTAATTCTTGTAGGTAGCTTTATGGGGTAATTATATTATGGACAATTTTTTGAGTTAGTCTCTCTTTCCATGTCATTTTGGTCGGAAATAATAAAATGAAGATTGATATTATTTTCTGTCAAATGTGAACACTTTTGAAAAACAAAATACAATAAGCTGTAACACTAACTTGATCATTATGATTACATTTGACCATAAAATAGTCACAAAATTTTGTCTTATTTATTTCAGGCGGACTAGATCGTCTAAAATAAGAATTTGCGCAAATTTGTCTGTTTTTGATAATTTATTTGTCGATCATGTGGTTTAACCATTACTCTTCAAACAATATTCCAAGTATTTTAGTAATGATTAAGGTCCCAATTTAATTATTTTTTTTGTGTAATCGTGAAAAATATATATTCTTTTTTTAAAAAAAAAAGTAAGTATACGTATTAATAGTCGTATTAGTTAGGGCCCCTTTTCGGGGATTTCGCACAGGGCCACCGAAATCTCCTAGACGGCCCTGATGAAAGTATTGACATATTTGACCCGTCTACATCTTTAGATTGATATACACGTCTACAATGAGACTAATTGTTTATCTAATACCATCTGTATAGACCCATGCATTTTATACCGTGCTTATAATATCTAAGCTAAAGTACATACTCATGTCAAGAGAAAATTTTTTATGGAGGTATTCTTTCCGGCTTAATTTCAGTTTATTTCAGTTTAGCTCAGCTCTATTTAGTTCAGTTCGATTCAGCTTCAGTCAGTTCTGTTCAGCTCATCTTTTCACAAAATTCACTTTTACTGCAGCTCCATTCACTTCAGCTCAGTTCCATGCAGTTTAATTCAATTCAACTCAGCTTCATTTAATTCAATTCAGCTCGTTTCAGCCGAAAAGAACAGGGCCTAAGTGTTTGGGAAGGATTCCAAGAGTAACTTTGTGATGACTTGGCCCAAGGCGGATAACATCGTATCATTAGGGACCGTGGACACAGCTACATCAAGGGCCAACAAGAGGTATCAACTCTTCCGCATAACAATTGGTATCAGAGCCGAAGGTTCAAACTTGAGTCCCTTCTGCTTACGCATTCAGTGAGGCGATTTGGACTCCATGTGGAGCTATTGTGGCTCTTGAAAGATAGGTTGGGATCTTCCGAGAGTTCATCTAAAACTTCGACATGAATTCGTTCTTTGCAACTTTTGGGTTGGACTATCTAGCTAGTCTAACATTTGCTCCTTTGATAGGGGTGATTTATGCTCGCTTAGTACGTTGTCTTTTGCTATTGACTTGGGTTGTTGTTGCCTTAATGTAGGTATTTTTGTGGTGTTCGCGACACTCGCTTTTGTACCAACGTGAGACATTTGTTTTATTTTTGGCGTAGGTGTCCTTTTGGGCAATTTGGTACGACGGTACATTTGCCATGATTTTGTTTTGGAGGAGATTTTGTTTTGGAGCCTTGTGTGCGTTATTTTTGGTGCGCCCTTCAATCTTTGGTGATGCTTGGTATCTCATATATTTGTGTTGACATTTGGTAGCTGTTGTCCTCTTGGTGGAGTTTGCTGCGTTTGGCCACCTATTTGGTATGATTATATGCTTGCTTCGAAAATGTAAAACGTCATATATAAAAAAACGGAGGAAATATTAGTAATACAAATTTTTTTCATTAGTGTTTTCAAGATAGAATAATTTATTGAAAAGAAAATTTTATACCCTATTACCAAATTTATTTCTCCGTTTACCACCATCGCTAAGCACATATTTTTATTTGTAACGGACACTTTTCGTCACAATACTTGTGACCTCTCACATGATGTAAGTGGGAAAGTAAGTGAGATAGAGCTTGTGAGACGTCACCAGCGTGATTCATCACCGAGGGTAAAACTTTTCAACTATTCCAATTTTTATTTCCATGAACCAAAGAGAAGAGAATGGAAGAGTCCAAAACATGAACACTGACAGTCGGTTGTCAACCCTTGTCGAAGACCTTAACAATTCACAAAGATTGGCAAAATGCAAATGTCAAACTTAAAGGTGCAAGTTAACTTACTTTAATTTAGCAAAAATCTTAAAGATTAGTGGGAAAGTAATCCAGAATGCCAAGCGGTGGACATTGGGCTGGGCTGGGCCGGGCTGGTGCGGGCCAAGGGTGGGCTGGGCTGGGGTAGAGCAGCCCTGGCACGGCACTAAAGGAGGACCGGGCTGTGCCGGGCCGGGCTGGGCTGGTTTTGGTCTGGCCCGGGCACGGCACTATAGGGGCGGGCTGGGCCGGGCTTGGTACAAATTTTTTTTTTTTTTTTAAAAAAAAAAAACGGGCTGGGCTGAAAAAATCCAGCACTAGCACAGCCCGTAGGGCTGACCGGGCTGTGCCATGGGCTGGCGGGCTGTTGAATATTGGCCCGTGAGGCCGGGCTGGGCCGGGCTGTGCTGGGCTGGCCCGCTATGTTGTCCACCTCTACTCGCAGATCAGTTGTAGTATTGTCACATTTGTCAGTGTCTAGTGGACCATCTCCAAATCAAAATTAGCTATTTCTAGTGGAGAGTCTTTATTTAAATAATGTTGAAAAATAAAGAAATTATCATATTGGTTTGGGAAGAACTTAATTATCAAATTGGGGTCCAACTAGATTGGGACAATTCCAAACCAAGACTCAAACCTAGTACTCCTTAATTATTTCAATCCACCATACAATGCCCACCCCCTCACCACCTCGTCAGTCACCACCCACTGCAGCCAAGTCCACCGTCAAAACCGTCTGTTACCACCCCTCCCTCCACCGTCAAAACCGTAACCACATTTAAACCCAGTTAAATAACAATACGTATGGACTGAGCAAATGACTCGGCTAACCACCGCATAAGATATTAAAGCCCAAGTGCATCAAACAATAATACAGTATTATCATCTGCAAGCATTACCGCAACCGCATCCTTCCATGGTTATGCACTTATGTCTTCAACATAGCTGTAATTTGATCAAATTAACTATTTAAAAGAGACAAAAGTTCCCACTAAATTTATCTAAATAAGATTGCTGTGAAAATAAGATTGATTGTAGATGGGCATCCTAGTTAATTTTGGTGGGTTTTGTTGAGAAACGGAGGATGGATATGAAGCATGGTTACAAGGAGTAACATTGGAGCGTCGTATTTGGGGATAGAAATTGAAAAAAGATTGAAACTTTGTATAACAACCCGACCACCACCGTCGTAACACAACCCAATAAGATGGAATGTGTACATTTGGCCTAATTATTTGTCCTAATTTAAGCAAAAGCACAAGGTCTTCTTACTGAGTTGTGGGTGAAATTATTTATAAATATATCACAAGCTCCAAATTTTCCCTATGAGACAAATTTCCTTTCAATCTCTCTGGGTGTTACACTTTGGTTTTGAAAGTGTGGTTGGAATGAGTAGAGAAGTGGTGGGGGTGATAATCAGCAAATGATAATAGAGATAGTGTGCCCCGTCCACCGCCGCTCATTTTATTCTCTCCTAAAATCTTGGCTCATTTTATTCAGCAAATGATAATAGAGATAGTGTTCCCCAAATACGACGCTCCAATGTTACTCCTTGTGGGTTTTATCGTTTGCTGATTAATTTTGGTGGGTTTGCTGATTAATTTTGGTGGGTTTTATTGTAACACTATCTCTATTATCATTTGCTGATTAATTTTGGTGGGTTTTATCGTGACACCTCCTCTGCCCAACCACCGCCGCTCAACAATTGGTATCACAACCGAAGATTGATTGTAGATGGGCATCCTAGCTCATTTTATTCTCTCCTAAAATCTTGTGGCCACAACAAAGGGGAACAAAATGGAGAATAGGACGGAGTAATTTATTTATTTTTTATACAAATTGTTATATAAGACGGTCTCTTAGTATAAGACCAACCCATTTATTAAAAGGCCCAAAAATCAAACACTGATTCTGTATGTTACCGTCATCTTCTCAAATAAAAGGCCCAAAAATCAAACACTGATTCTGTATGTTACCGTCATCTTCTCAAATAAAAAACCAACATTCCCAAGCCAGGTAGGATACCACCGAGATGCCACCAACGTCGACTTCCTCTCCGGCCGCGCAACCCACCTTATACTTCTACACAAATATTGGACTCAAACTCATACATTTTAAACGTAAAATGTTAGGATTTCAAACTAAATTTCCTAGATATCAAACTAAAACCAAAATAAGTAAAGCAAGAAACAGATTAAAAGCCTCGAGTTTTCATCGTAATTATAATATTGGACTCAAACTCATACATTTTTTAACGTAAAACATTAGGATTTCAAACTAAATTTCCTAGATATCAAACTAAAACCAACATAAATAAAGCAAGAAACAAATTAAAAGCCTCGAGTTTTCATCCTAATTATACCAAGTTTTCAAGCTAAAAGTGTGTATTTTGAAATTAAAACTTTAAAGATGATAAAAACATGTATACGAGGGTAAATTCACAAGTTCACAACCCATAAATTTTCAACATAAAAACATGAGTATTCAACTTGAAATAAAGAACATTGAATATCCAATACGAAATCTAGTTGTTGGTGGTTGGCGTCAAGGAGTCGTCGACAATGATAATCGGGATCTCTACCTTTGAGTTTTAATTGATTGGCGGAGGAAGAAAAAGGAGCAAAAGACGGTGCTTGGAAGACAATCTCGAAAGTGGCGAGGACGCACGCGACTTGCTACGGCAGTAGGGGTGGTGATACGGAGTTGGCGAGGACATTGGCTGCAAAGGCGGTGGAGAGAAGCTACCATGATTAAATGGTCATGGGTTGCAAAAGTGATGGAAATTTGAGAACGTGGTTTGAACGAGCGAGGAAGCGGGGGTTTTTAATTTTCATCGGACTCAAAACTCTTATTGGGCGTCCATCTTTATGGGACGGTCACCCATAGAGAAAAGCTATATTTTTTAATATTACTTTAATAAAAGACTCGCGATAACTCCATTTTGCCCCCTCTCCCATATGGGCCAACGAGTCCTTTCATGACATAAAATCCCAATCAACTAGAAAGTGCTTTTTTTTTGTGTGGGTGGAAACCCGCAGCTGTTACTTTAGGTGCATATTGGGTAAATCCCGTATACCAGTTAAGTCACTCGAGAGTGACAGACTCGAAACCTATAAGACATGGACTCAGGTTATAAAAACTCCACAAAATTGCTCTTGAAAAGGGTTGAACCTGGATCTCTTGAGAATTTTACCCAAGTGTTAACCACTAAAAGGTACATTTATAATGTTGATTGATTTAAAATTCAGAAATTGTAAACATGAGTACCTTGTTTAATTTATGAAGTACACTCACTTTTAAATCATCCGAATTTAATCCATCCTATAGGTGACATGTTTAAATTACTCCATCCTTTAAGTAATTCGAATTTAATCCCTCCTTCCTTCCCAGAACAAACTTGCTTGTTTTTTTTTTTTTGCCTGCTATAACAGGTGAAAAATAACGTGGCCACTAATATTTCATAGGAATAATCCATCCTATGGATGACCAGCTTAAATGACTCCATCCTTTAATTTCTCATATCACCATCATGCATTTTTTTACCACCCAATCACCATCACGTTCGGCGGCTGAGGCAGCGGTGGAGGAAAATAGTGCTTGTGAGGAGAATTGAGTTGATGAGAATGTTGGCAATAAGAATAGGGAGAATATTGGGTCTCCGGAGAAGTCTCTAAATGATTGTTGTTGTTGTTGTTGTCATCTTGGTTTGGTGGTGGCGGTGTGGTGTGGTCGTTGAAGGCGGGGAGTCTTTGGAGAGGTGATCAAAGAGGGTGATGCTATTGTTGCATTGTTATTGCGGATTGTGACATTTTTGTTTTGATTCGAGTTTTGATTATTCTGCATTGATTTTACATCTTTAGTTTGTTATGCAGGTTAGGACGATTTATTTGCAGGGTTGAATTGCCCATTAATAAGGTTGGAATTGAGAGAAGAAGAGCAAAGAGGACAGGAGAATGGAGGGAGTCGGCGCCGCATAAGTAACCGCAGGATGAGTGTTAATAGTTCGGATTATTATGAGATTAAATATAGTTGGGAGTATTATAAGAAGGTCACTCATAGTTTGAATTATTCTTGTAAAATAATTAAGGTGTTTATTAACTCTTAAAAACATAAGGTAACCTGTTGTTTAGGTTGTCGGTCACTCTAGTGTGTTCTGGGAAGGAAGGGGGGATAGGAGGGATTAAATTCGGATTTCTTAAAGGATGGAGTAATTTAAGCAGGCCACCCATAAGATCAATTATTCCTATGAAATAACTCTAAATATTATTATAAGATTAATTGAAAATGCTTAGTTTGAATGTATGTCTAAGTAAATAAGACTTTCCTCAAAACAAAAACTCATCTAGCCTTAGCCTAGTTATGCCTCCTAATGACTTCGAGTCTGATTTTAATATTATACTCCATCTGTTTCTTTTTATATGTCATTCTCATTTTTCGACATACTCCCTTCTCTCTTTAATATTTCTCAAAATATAAGAATAAACATAATGAAATGTATACTCATTTAAAAGGTCTTTTCATAAGGAATTTTATGGTATAATTCTTATAATTTTTAGACTAATATATTTTTGTAAAAATAAAAGTCGTCGAGCTCACCTCGAAAAACAAAAACGTCATATAATATGAAATGAAGGGAGTATTAAATTTTAGAATGAGATTGTCGAGCTACCCCTAAAAAGGAAAACATTTCAAAAACAAATTCGAGCAAGTATTTTGAGACACGGTCTTACACCAAAAAGGCTACACATACACGAGGTGTATGAAAATCCCATACACGACCAATGAAATTGCGCCATGTGGCAGACTAGAGTTAATCATATGTCGTTAATTAAGGATTATATTAGTAATTACACATATGTAGTAAACTTGCTAACCATATGTAGTTAACTATATTTAGGGTCATTTTAATTTTCCTTTGTTTTACATATTGTGATTTATTAATATTATTGTTATTAACTTTTTTTTGTATTATTATTATTATTAATATTATTAATTATTAATGTTAATTATTTTCGACCTCACTATTATCAAATTGTTGAATCATTTTCGACCTCTTCATCGGATTCGTTGATCATGTTTAATAAATTTTTTTAGGATTAACTTATCATATTGATGAATAACAACGTCTTCACTACTTTAGTCATTGTTTTCTTCTTCCCAGGGCGTATTCAAATCAAACAATATCTTATTCTAAGTTTTTTTTTTGGAGTATCACTAGAATTTGAGGATTTTCAGTAAAAATAGTGTTGCTATTTTGTTTTTTCAATGATACATTTCTTTTCTAAATTCTATGAAATAATTTATTATCTTTTATAGTTATTGTTCCTAAAAAGATAATGGAGATCTTCCCCACTAAAAATCTCAACAATAAGATATATTTTAAAATAATATACCTAAAATCAAGCTAAAATCCTTTCACAAAAAGAAATTTTAAAAATTGAATCTGAAATTTTAAAAAGGCAGTTTGTAAATGAGGTAGTTTTTAAATAAAGAAGTTTTTAAATAGTAAAACATCTTTCCGAAGATAAAAACGGAATTTTAAATAATGAAACGTAATAATTTTTTAGCTTGATTTTACAAAATCTTTCCTAAGATAAAATATTCGAAAATCTTTCCTAATAACAAGGTAACAATCAATTTCAAAATCTTTACTAAGATAAAAATAATCATCAGTCGAATTGTAATAGGTAAATATAAGCAATATAGTGAATTGTAATGGGTTAATATATGTGTTGATACCCTTGCTTACTTCCTTGCTTACTTGGTTACTAGTCGCTTTGTAAATACTAACTCGCTTGTAACGTTAACCCGTGATCGAACCTCAACAGCAACAATTTTATTTTTTTATTTTTGCTCATTTTCAATTCGAGTTACCTAATTAAAAATTAAATTAGGGTTTCATGTATTAAATTATGTAGAACCCTAATCCATTGATTGATCAATTTTTACTTTGATTAAGTTTTGATAAAATTTTGTTTAAAGTCTATTAAGTAAAACCCTAAAATTTATGATAGAAACAAAAAATGGAATTAGGGTTAAGTTTGATTAATTTTTACTTTGATTGAAATGAAAATTGTAATTAGGGTTAAGTTTGATTAATTTGAACTTTGATTGATCAATTTTAACTTTGATTAAGTTTTAAAGTCGAATTAGCATCGAATTTTAAAGTCGGATTATTAATAATTAATAATAATTTTAAAATAATAATAATATAATGTAAAACAAAAGAATAACCAAATTACCATAAATATAGTTAACTACATATGGCTAGCAAGTTTTTTTTTTTTGGTGAAGGGTAAGTATATTAATAAAAGAATGAACTGAATACATCAATGTTTTAGTTCGTATGCATATACAATCTCATAGAACAATAGGAAAAAATAAACTCTCAACCTTAGGTTATCCATCCAAGCTTTGTCACGCTGTTGTAAAATACTATGATTAGAAACTGTATAATTACTAATCTATCCCTTAATTAACTACATATGATTAACTCTAGTTTGTCGCGTGGCGCAATATCATTGGCCGTATATGAAAAATCTCATAAACCTCGTGTATGTGTAGCACCTTCCGTCTCACACTTAATTGGCATGAGACATAACGACTTCTTTCGTTGTAATCGGTTACAATACACAATTTGTTAAAACTTATAGTTAGGATTGATCGAATAATGAAAAGCCCAAGTAAGGTACATTTAGTTGCCAATCTAAATGTGGGTGGATTCTAATATTCCGTGAATTGACAAAAATAGAGTTGTATGGTTGCCAAAAATCCCATGATTTCTTTTGTCCTAAGAGTTGTCAACTCCTCCATTATGGAGGAGTTTAATTACCTAGCCCCCCCCCCAGGTAATTGGAAATGTAACACACCCATACTCCAAGAGTGCCTTACCAGGACCACTTAGAGTATGAGAATGCTACCATCTCGGTTACCTGAGGCAATGATAATAAAAAACAATAATGAAACATACTTAAAAGTAAAATACGGTTTAAAGTGATTACATGACAACTCAAAAACTGTTAAACTGAAATACAATGTACTCAAAATGGTCTACTGGTAAATCTATCAAAACTACAAAACATCGTCTGACACAGCGGAAGACTCTTCTAACTGCCACGTGATGACTCATCCCAAATTATTCCATATTCGTCATATCATACCGCTCAATAATCGCTCACCATCCCCGAATGGATCACCACAGTTTTAAAACATTTAAACGGGTCAAGACTAATTACACAAAACAAAGCCACAACGAAACAAATGCCAAACAAACAATCAACACACAATTCTCCAGTCTCCATAACCAATCTCCACACAACTGACTACACACTAAAGTGTGTAGTCCTGCCAGAGTACCCATCGCAACAAGTATTCCACACCGCCAGTGGGGGACCGCAGCCGTACCCACCAAATCCCCGCTCATCAAACACTGAGCGATAAACCAAAGTTTCCTTAATGTGCACATCCCCTCCTGTGTCGGGTTCCACAGAGGGCGAACCAAGGGCGTGAAGCCACTCCCGCAAGTGACTCCACTCAGCCAGGGACGCGCCCCGAAGATCACAGTCAGTTATACAACAATAATTTTACAACACTACCAACAATCACCAAATCAGAATTCAATGCCACAACGATATACAACAACAACAGTAATCACCAACCACACTTATGTAATTAATCCTGAGTAGGGAAAACCCTACCTGGAAAGCAACACGAAAACAAACGATCTAGAAGTTGTCTCAGAATCTCTCCTCAACGAACCCTCCTCCTATACATACATACATATTATCACTACCATAACCACATCATCACCAACCCCCTCCCCCCTCCCTCCCCCCCCCCCCCAAAAATCCTCAAATTAGGGTTTAACCAAACTTAACGAAACGATAAGAAAATTATATGTAGAACTTACCCACGACGCAAGGATCACAAATGTATAAAGAACGATGAAAACCGATACCTCTAGCTCTGGAATTTGCTAATAATGCGAAGGGAATAGGCAACGTAACTTGAAACTTCTCCTTGATTGTGATTTAGGTTTTGTAAAAGTGTTTTATGAAAAGATGACGAAAGCATATATATTAATCCACATTATTAACAAACCCGTCGCAAATCACCCGTAACCCGACTTACTCGATCGAGTGCTAAGTTTACTCGATCGAGTACCCTACAGGCAGACTACTGTTTTGCATAAAATCAAACTTACTCGACAGAGTAAGCCCCACTCGATAGAGTACCCCAAGACACATAAAACCGTAGTATTACAGTCTTCCCTCCTTAAAAAGGACTTCGTCCCCGAAGTTCAAACCACAACCAAAACAAAACCACACTAACATCCTCCCGACACAACAACATAAACAAAACTCAACATAAAACTACAAAACATACTGCCCAACCAACTCAACCCGACTCAAACAACTACTAACTATATCAAAACCAACATAAAACATGTAAAAACTCTATGCGGCCATCTCCTACCCCCCTTAAAATAAACAAGGTTACGTCCCCGTAACCATACATACCTGATCAAAAAGAGACGGGTACCGCTCCCTCATAGCCTCTTCCGCCTCCCATGTAGCCTCTTCAACCTCATGGTTAGACCAAAGAACCTTAAGCAACAATGTCTCACCATGTCTAGTTTTCCTAACATTTCGATCAAGAATCTGTTTAGGCACCTCAAGATAAGACAAGGACTCATCCAACTCTATGTTCTCTACCTCTAACACATGTAACAGATCACTAACATACCTTCGCAGCTGAGATACATGAAACACATTATGCACTCTATCCAAAGCAGACGGTAAAGCTAATCGATAAGAAACCTCACCCACACGATCCAAGATCTCATATGGTCCTATAAACTTCTGGCTCAGCTTCCCTTTCTTACCAAATCTCATGACCCCATGCATAGGAGATACTTTCAAAAGAACTTTGTCCCCAACTTGAAACTCTATTTTCGGCGATGCAGATCCGCATAACTCTTTTGTCGATCCTGGGCCGCTCTCATCCTCTGTCTGATCAGCTTAATCTATTCCACCATCTCATAAACCATCTCTGGTCCTAAAACCACTGCCTTAGCACTATCGTCCCAACAAATCGGACTCCTACACCTCCTCCCATATAAAGCCTCAAATGGCGCCATGCCAATATTGGTGTGATAGCTGTTGTTGTAGGAAAACTCAATCAAATCCAACCTCTTCTCCCAACTACCACCAAAATCCATAACACAAGCTCGTAACATATGCTCTAAAGTCTTGATGGTCCTCTCCGTCTAGCCATCTGTGACAGGATGAAATGTTGTACTCATCTTCAAGATAATTCCCGTAGACTCCTGCAACTCTTTCCAAAACTGTGAGATGAATCTCGAATATCTATCAGACACTATGTCCTTAGGCACCCCATGCAGTCGAACCACGTTTTTCCGATAAGCCATAGCTAATAACTGTGTCTTAGTCCATGTATCTTTCATTGGCACAAAATGAGCTGACTTGGTCAGTCGATCCACTATAACTCATATCATGTTGTTACCCTGTTGACTCTTCGGTAAACCCACTATAAAGTCCATAGATATGGACTCCCACTTCCACTCAGGTACCTCAAGAGACTGAATCTTACCTTATGGTCGTCGCTGCTCCCCTTTCACTTTCTGACAAGTCAAATAACAAGCCACGAAGTCATCTGTTTCTTTCTTCATCCCAGGCCACCAGAAAGTCTTCTTCAAATCTTTGTATAGCTTGTCACCGTCTGGATGTACCGAGTATGGTGTGCAATGAGCCTCTGTTATGATTATCTTTCTCAACTCCTCATCATTAGGAATACACCACCTCCCATCAAATCTCACACTACCATCTGTATGAATAGAGAATCTCGACACTGTCCCTTTCTCTACTCCAGCTCTCCACTCTTCAATCTTGGGATCCAATACCTGTTTTCTGCGAATATCATCATAAAGGTATGGCTCCACTGTTAAATCCCCTATAGCATCCCCATTTTGGATCATATGTATCCCGAACTTCCCCACCTCATCTCTCAATCTCATCAAAGATACAGTTGTGCAAAGAGAATGCACGCTCTTCCTGCTCAAAGCATCTGCAACCAAATTGGCTTTCTCTTCATGGTATATAATATCCATGTCATAGTCCCCAATCAACTTTATCCACCTCCTCTGTCTCATGTTCAACTCCCTTTGAGCGAAGATGTACTTGAGACTCTTGTGATCTGAAAACACCTTAAAGGTTGCCCCATACAGGTAATATCTCCAAATCTTAAGAACAAACACAACTGGACCCAACTCTAGGTCATGTGTAGGGTAGTTCTCCTCATAAGGCTTCAATTGCCTAGAAGCATAGGCAATCACTTTCCCATTCTGCATCAACACACAACCCAACCCATTCTTTGAAGCATCTGTATACACCTCAAAGTTCTCACTCCTTTCAGGCAATGCTAGGATTGGAGCTGTGGTCAAACGCTCCTTTAATGTCTGGAACGCCGTCTCACAACTGTCATCCCAACGAAACTTGTTCTCTTTCCTCATTAAAGCTGTCATAGGTCTAGCTATCTTGGAGGAATCCTTAACGAACCGTCGATAATACCCTGCTAAATCCAAGAAACTCCTGATCTCTGCCACATTCTTTGGTGCTTCCCACTTGGTGACTGCTTCAATCTTTGCAGGATCCACAACTACCCCTTTCTTTGAAATCACATGCCCCAGAAAAGCTACCTCCTCTAACCAGAACTCACACTTGGACAACTTTGCATACAGCTGATGTTCTCTCAAGGTCTAGAACACAATCCTCAAATGCTCCTCATGCCCTCTTTAGTCTTAGAAAAGACTAAGATATCATCTATAAAAATCACAACATACTGATCCAAGAAATAACTGAAGACCTGGTTCATCGAATCCATAAACACGGCAGGTGCATTAGATAACCCAAACGGCATCACCACATACTCATAATGACCATACCTCGATGTAAAAGCTGTCTTTGGTATGTCCTCTTCCCTAATCTTCAGCTGATGGTAGCCCGACCTCAAATCAATCTTAGAAAAGACTGCTGCACCGCTCAACTGATCAAACAAATCTTCTATCCTTGGTAAAGGATACTTGTTCTTTACCGTTACTCTATTCAGTTCCCTATAGTCGATGCACAACCTCAAACTCCCATCTATCTTCTTCACAAACAAAACTGTATGATCCCCACGGTGATACATTAGGTCTAATATATCCTTTCTCAATCAGATCATCCAACTGCTACCTTAACTCCTCTAACTCCTTAGGACCCATACAGTACGGTGCCTTAGAGATTGGCCCCGTCCCCGGTTTTAGCTCAACAATAAAATCTATCTCCCTCCTTGGTGGCAACCCGGGAATCTCCTCTGGAAAGACATCTGGAAACTCTCCCACCACTGGTATCTGCTCAACTGTCGGACTCTCCACTCTATGATCCCTCATATAGCACAAGATCAACGGGCACCCCTTCCTCAGATAGGACTTCAAGGTCACTGCTGCAATCAATCAACACACAATTCTCCAGTCTCCATAACCAATCTCCACACAACTGACTACACACTAAAGTGTGTAGTTCTGCCAGAGTACCCAGCGCAACAAGTATTCCACACCGCCAGTGGGGGACCGCAGCCGTACCCACCAAATCCCCGCTCATCAAACAGTGAGCGATAAACCCAAGATTCATTAATGTGCACATTCCCTCCTGTGGCGGGTTCTACAGAGGGCAAACCAAGGGCGTGAAGCCACTCCCGCAAGTGACTCCACTCAGCCAGGGACGCGCCCCGAAGATCACAGACAGTTATACAAAAATAATTATACAACACTACCAACAATCACCAAATCAGAATTCAATGCCACAATGATATACAACAACAGTAATCACCAACCACACTTATGTAATTAATCCTGAGTAGGGAAAACCCTACCTGGAAAGCAACACGAAAATAGACAATCAAGCAGCTGTCTCAGAATCTCTCCTCAACGAACCATCCTCCTATACATACATACATATTATCACTACCATAACCACATCATCACCAACCAACCCCCCCCCAAATCCCCAAATTAGGGTTTAACCAAACTTAACGAAACGATAAGAAAATTATATGTAGAACTTACCCACGACGCAAGGATCACAAAGGTATAAAGAACGATGTGACACCTCTAGCTCCGGGATTTGCTAATAATGCGAAGGGAATAGGCAACATAACTTGAAACTTCTCCTTGTTTGTGATTTAGGTTTTGTAAAAGTGTTTTACGAAAAGATGACAAAAGTATATATATTAATCCGCATTATTAACAAACCCGTCGCAAATCACCCGTAACCCGACTTACTTGATCGAGTAAGTCACTTACTCAATCGAGTGACCCTTACTCGATCGAGTGCCAAGCTTACTCGATCGAGTACCCTACAAGAAGACTACTGTTTTGCAGAAAATCAAACTTACTCGACAGAGTAAGCCCCACTCGATAGAGTACCCCAAGACACATAAAACCGTAGTATTACAGTAAATTTTTGTATCCATTTAATTCCATCATGTCAACCAAACGAGGTTTAAGCAATTCACGTGATTTCTCCAATTCATGGGTTTTTGAAACTGATGGGAGATTAATTCCGTCATGGCAACCAAACGACATCTAAGTGAGTTTGATAAACTTGTAAAAATTAATTATTTTGATGATTTAATAATTTATATTGATAACTTGCATATTTAAATATTTTAATATTAATCAAACGATGTCGGGTTATCAAAATAAAAATATAATTAAATGTTACCTTTGGGCGATTTTCTTTTTGGCCTAGTCCTATGCTACAGAAAGGCCCGATAGGAGAGTTGCTACTTACAATAATATACATTACTAGTCTTAAACTCTTGCAACAAATTGCACGGGTTTATTCTCTCTTTTTTTCGCAATGGGGTTCGTTCTTGTAAACATCTAAATATTAAAAAAAACTATAAAAATTGTATACATTAAGTGATGCAATACATTGTTCCGGTAAAATTGCCCAATTAATTATGCAAGTAACGCACAATTTAAGATTGTTCGTCATTTTTTTAAGCAACGCACATTTTAAATAGTTATTGCATTTGTCTTTTAATCTCTATCTATTTCCGAACTTATTCTTTTTACATCAAGAAAAAGAATAATGACAACGATTAGTAGAGTTTCAACTTGGCAAAATTTGATTCCACCCGTAACTCGTCACATTTTCCGAGGGTCGACACCCGATAATTCTTGATCCAGTACCCAATCCGTTGGAACCCAAAATAACCCATTAATTTAGGGTTGAATACGAATCTGGACCGCTCGACCCAAATAAAATTTTATGCTAAGTATAATAAAAAGAAGAATGATCTTAATGGTTATAACCTCTCAACTCAATTTTATAACCCATTGATATTATCAACTTAAAAAGGTGGTGTAGTATTTTTTACCCTTATTTTGAAATTGACTCGATGTTTATCCCGTATAATCGACCAAGTATACTTGACATGATGAACCCAACCCGTTTGAGGGATATAGTAGAGTTAATTATATAAACAACCCAATACATGATCGATTTACCCGACCTAATTGTGGACTTTAAGAATACCAATTTAGTTTGGTCCAAACAAATTCTTAATTATGTAGTGTAAACTTGAAAATGGATATAAATAGTTTAGACCCATGGAAAGAGTACTTAAATTCGATCATGCTAGTTTAAATAGTTTGATCACTATTCATCTTAAGCTTCAAGCTTAAGTTTGTTCACTATCAATTAACAATTATCGAATAAAACGGTCTCACATGTAAGATGTCTTTTATATTAGAAAATCATTCATTTGTTATTCTGTTAATAAAATAATGTTTTTATATATAGGTATCATCTCACATGTGAGACCGTTGTAATACCCCATAGTTATAAGACCCGTACTCGGTCGAGTAAACCGAGTACTCGACTAAGTTGAACCCACTCGACCGAGTAAAGGACCGAGTAAGCCTACAAAGTTGTTAATAACCCCTGATTCATAGGCCACTCGATCGAGTGGAGGTTCACTCGACCGAGTGGAGCCGCCACTCGACCGAGTGAACCGAGCACTCGACCGAGTGCTGCGGGAACCGCTGAATTTTCACGCGTGGGCTTTTCTTTTAATGGACCTTGATATATATATATATATATATATACCCTATTTTTCAGTTTTCTCCCATTTCCAAACCCTATTTCCTTCTCTCTAAAACCCTCCTACCTCTCTCTACAATCCCTTCTTCTCAATATCCTAGATCTACAACTATGGGTGAAGATTTTGGAAGATTCATTTAGATATTCTTGTTCCTTGTCACTTGGTGAGTCTTGTACTATCTTTTTCCCTTCACTACTACATTTTGATCCTGTAGCAACACTTCGCTATTGTTGCATAATGTCGTATAAATGTTGCTTTAGAGTTTATGCAACACTTAATGAAGTGCTACATAAACTCTTGTTGCATTAGCTCATTGCAACACTTAATGCAACACTTTTCAAACTAAAGCAACACTTTTATAAAGTGTTGCATATGTTATGCTAATGCAACACTTTTTTCAATTTCAAAGGCAACATTTTTATTTGCTAATGCAACACTTCTTGTGAAAAAATAGCAACACTTCCTGAACTAATGCAATACTTTTCATGTTGAAAAGCAACACTTATAACAAACAAATGCAACATTTTTATTTTGCAAGCGCAACACTAGTTACGTTCAATAACAACACTTGTAATAAACAAATACAACACTACTACTTTATCCAAAGACAATACTTAATTGTAATTCTCACTGATTGTGCATTCAATTGCAAATCATTCCAAAATTACAATAGATTCAGTCTCAAAATGAATGTCATTACATTTCCAAAAAGAATCAAAAGTAGAACTTAGCAAATGTTTAAGTAGAAAAAATGTAGCAAATGTTTAAATAGAACAAATGAGTAACGATTATTATATTAAAAGTCTTCATTGTTGTACTTTGGACCATATGTATGTTGCCACCCGAACAGAAAATCAACCCACGGCAAAATAATACCTCAAATGCAACCTGTAACATAAAAAATAGAACACAATTAGAAACCAGAATTCTTGTTGTTAAGTTTCACGCATAGTAAAACTTGTCCCTGTGCATTTGTATGAAAATTGAACCAAACATGTTCCTGAACAACACAAACCAACGCACGACTCCAACATTTCACGTAGCGAGCGTGCATACCGAGGGCGCGTACATCATCAAAGATAAAATTTAACTAAGACAAGCATCTATCATTCAAAACTCAACTTACCATGTTCATGTTACAACCGCACATCCAAGACACCACTAAACATAGTTCTCATAATGCAATTAATTAAGCATTATAACCATTATAGCATGAATTAGTATGGTCGACGAAATAAAGTGTCGTGAGGAAATTTAGCTACCGCCATCGTGATTCTATTACAATTCAACATGAGTGAAAGTTTAAGCAACGCCTCATCAATGATACATCGCTTTGGATTTAATAATATACAACCATCCGTTACCTACTTAACATAACCAAATTCAACCATAACTTACGACTTGGATGCACAATTTTTAGCGACAATCGAACCACAACAAATTTTACCAAAAATCATTAGAAAACAATAGCAATTAAACCCGTACTTCACGTTTCACGTTTATCCTAAATCCTAAGACAAAGAAGCTATGTGAATTGATAAACATAGAAATGGCCAAACAGCTAATCATGTGGGTTATAAATAGCATATGAACCAACAATAGCAAGCCATTAAAGTTGACCAAAATCTTTAACCAATTCTAAATGAAAAGGGTACACTTTAACCAAAATGTTCCCACATTAAAACAAGGGGGCAATTCTCATCAATAACTCCTCACATTCATCGGCAAGACTTACGGGAGAAAAGAGAGAAAAATAAAGAATCAGCAATGAAGAAGATATATACATACCTCAAGATAAGTACTCCTTGACAACTTCTGGAGGTAGGCTTTCTAAAACCTTTGTTAGTATTTGCTCTCTCATTAACTCTCTTTCATTTTCAATATCTTTTTCCATGCTTTCTAACTCGGCCTTCCTCTTGAGATATTCTTCTTCCTGTTCTTTGTTTCGTCTACTCATTTCGTAATCCATGTCTTTCCGCAAATCTTAACGTAAACTAGTCTTTAGAGACTCCAAATTTTCCCCTGGAACCACATAAGACGTTTGTGTACCATTCACCTCCTTTAACTTTTTATTAGACACGCCCCTGCCAAATAATCTACGACGACCGTCATATTCCTTGCCCATGACACCCAAAAAGGGGTCTGGTTGGCATTCCCCATCATCAGGTACATACGTCTTCATTTCTGTCTATAATTAGACAGTCACTCGTCAAAAAAATTTATCAAAGCATCATAGTAACTATAAACATGACAGATTGATTTACTTACTATCTTTCTTTCGTATCGTCATACGACTCTTTGTACTTTTTCCCGTTTTCTTTCACGAGTATGCTCAAACATCTTAGCAAGAGAAGGTGGCTCTTTGTCTGGATTTTCATTTGTCTGTAAATTGAGCAAAACTTAATTTATGCTTTAGTTAATATTATCTACGGTTCATATAACTCGATGACACCATTAAAATTACCAGTTCCTCGCGTATAACTCGCAAAACTTTTGGGCCAGCGGTGTGCATATTTTTTTGAGCCAACCGACGATCACGGTTACGAGAGCATCGCCTCTACACATTAGAGCAATGCATAGATATTGAAAGATATTAGTGTAATTAAAGACGATATCTATAGCATATTAACCTAGGCAAAAAAATTTCAGATTAATAAATTCAAGTATAAGGGGTTGAATATCACCTTCTCAGATTTCTTTTTCCATGTGGCAAATAATTTTAGAAAGTCGTCATCAGGAACTAGGTTAGATCTGTTTCTCCACCTACTTTTATCATCTTTATGCCTGTAGAAATGCTTCTCCTTGAAACGACATTTATGGACTCTCCAAGCATCTCAATGATCTTCATCACCCGCCTTTACCTTCATCTGGTACTATATATTTTGTCTGCATAAAATAAAATGATTTCGTATAAGTTTGAAAAAAAATAAATGGGCGCTACTGAATTCAAATAAGTTGTAATTTAAAGGATGCATACCAAGACATATGCCCACAATTTATCTTTGTTAGGGACTTTCCGCCAAGAGTCAAAGACTAAAGGTGCATAGGTATAATCTCGAGCTAATGTACCTAAAAAACGAGAAAATTCACCTACAATGTTTTGTTTTTGAACTATGGGACCAATTGGTTGCCCAAACTCATTTAGAATAATGGCCACCCTTTTACGGCAAGCGGTCGCGTGTGCACATCGTGTAACATGGTTGGTCCTCTTGTACCGCCTTCCGAGATAGCTAGGAGAAGTATATAAGATAAAACATCATATAATATACAATATTCATAAATATATATATATATATATATATATATATATATATATTATTTAAACAAAACGTATAAGAAACAAATATTAATTTACCAGCTAATTCAAGATCTCGACTATCCAAGTTTATTTCCTCACTCTCATCTTCAGGATCTTCCTCTTCATCGCTATGTGACGTATCAGAGTTCTCTCCTTCACTACTACTATCAGTTAATGCATCTCCTCCAAAACATTATGCTATAAGTTGATCTCGTTCCAATTGAGATGAATTTTCATAGTGAACTGCATGTTTGTTTTGAAATAATTGAGTGAAAAAAATAAATAGCTTAACTTAGGATAATTAAATCTTTAAATGATTACCTCCCATGTTATTATCTCCCTCAGTAGGACTGAAATGTGATGGTTGATGAAAATCAGTACTCCTTTCTTCGTCTCTTTGCAACTGATTTCTCTTCAAGATCAACTCAGCCATAGTCATCTCTCTAACATCATTTTTCGGGTTAAGGTTTACATTAGATGCATCGCCGTGCCTTTGACGTGCCTGATCTTTGTCAAAGGGTTGCTGGAGCTCAAACCCTTGTTGGTGTTTGTTAGCTTGACCTTGATTTCTCAATCTGCTATAATTGGAGTATCTCGTCACTGATCCAGGAGGTATATATTGTGCACGTTGTCGACTACCAGACTTAGAAACCTGCATATTCAAAAATAGATGGACATAAACATCCTATCTATATAAAAGTATAAATATAAATGAATCATGTCTATAGCTGAATAAGGATGCTCTAATGGCAAAAAATAAGCTATTTTACTCTATCTATCTACTATCACCAAGATAACTTTTTTGCCCTGTAACTTTGGCAAACCAGTTATGAAATCCATCAAAATATCAATCAAAACCTCTTCAATAGAGATTGAAGCAAACGAGGAGAAGCCGCATTCTAGCCTTGTTTGTCTGACAAATTGCACACTTTAGAATGAATTTGCTAATGTCTTTATTTGCCCCTTTCTAATAGAACAATGCTTTCACTCTCTTAACTGATGCATCTGTTCTTAAATGACCCCCTTGATAAGAATCATGCAGCCATCTCAGAATTTGTTATTTCAGTGCTTCATCATGGCCCACAACTATCTTTCCTTTCTTCCTGATCAGACCTCCAACAAAACATATAGTGGATGCGGATTTTGCTAGACAACTTTTGTAAGACCATATTGATGTGAGGATTCAGAAGATAACTAGCTTGTATAAGATTCTTCAAATAAGACTGAACAACTAAAATTGCCAAGCATAAAAGCTCAAAGACCTGTACCCTTGATAGTGCATCAGCTGCAAGGTTTGTAACCCTGCTCCATTACCGCTGATCCGAGACCAGGTGTATCAATGAACCTGATCTTGACTCCGTCCACATTTCCGCAGACCTTGTTTACAGAAGTAGTTTCAGAATCAAATGCATTAATTTTGACCTTATCTTCACCACATAGCAGGCTCATCATTCATAATATTATCTAGCTCAACCTTCTCATTCTCTCTACCAGAAAACTGTAATTCATCTCTATAGACCGGGGCGCTTCAGAAACATTGGTTTGAGCCTCATCCAGCTCATCATCTGGCCTCTTAACAACCTGCATAGACAAAAAAGGGTCAGAAAGTTCAACATAGTCAGTGACAAGAAATGTAGCAAAATTAATAAGTAATAGTCAGGATGACTAACCTCAGATGAAATTGGGTCTGCCAATGGTGAGAACTCGTTAGCCAATGACACATTTTCAACAACAGGGGCTACTACAAATTTTGCTTCATCGGTTCTAATGGCATTGGATCCTCTCGAAGCATATTTTTCAGAACAGAATCCTCGACCTCGGGGCGACATCTTCAACCACCGAGTTTCCGACTCACGCACCCGATCCTTTCACTTCCCAACGACAAAGAACACTTGACCTAGCACTTGAAGATTAACATTAATGGAGTCCACAACAGCATCCCCCTCATCAGTGTACTTCACACCAACAGCTTCAGGAAGTACAGAATCCACTGGAGCAGATTCTACTGCAACAGCACCTTCCCTCGCTCCAAATCTTTCCTTTCCTCTAAAGCACCAACAGCAGAACCCATAACCGAATCATCCTCATTAGTCGATGGAACCACAGTATCATCAACAACCCTTTGAACACCATACAACTCCTCAATCCCACTGTTTCTAAATATAAATATAAATGTGGTTGCATTTGGCAGCTCGGGTTTTTCGGCCCCAATACAAGGAATAATGTTGGAATTCAATTTCACAATGATGCATGGAATATGTTGCACAACTATTTCGCATCCTCATCAACACTAACTACTTACAGAGTCATATAAATCAAGACAAACTCGACAATACTGACATATCAATTACCTTTTTAGGAACTTCCGCAAGTACACGATCATCCTCTGCCTCATTGTTGGTAGGAAAATAATCCAGATCATCTTTGTCTGAATGACATGTTCTTCCTGATCTATTATGTTTTCGTCTTTTACTTTCGCTACTTTCCACCAGGCTTGTCGACGACTGTACCAGATTCCGTAACCCAAGCTGTTCCAACCTTACCTGATTTTGAGCAATTCTTGCAATTCGAACACTCTCATATTCATTCAAGCGTAATTGTTGATCGACTTTTCCCATTTTCAGGCTTGATATACTTCAATTGCATTCAAGTTTCCACAAAAAAAAAAACATCAGACAAACAATAAAATTTATTATTTAGGCTTGATATACTTCAATTGCATTCAAGTTTCCACAAAAAAAAGCATCAGACAAACAATCAAATTTATTATAAATGAAACTGCAAAATGTCACATAAATTAGCACACAATAATCAAATACGACACACTACAAATGTATAAATACTAGATTGACACTACTCATCATTCCTCATCGTTACGTTCTTCCTCAGCTTGCATCCAGTCCCATAAGGTGTCATCATTGTCGTCACTGTCAGCATTTAAATCAAACAAATTATTAATGTTACCCAAGACAGTATTAGCATCAACAACTGTAGGATCTATATCTTCTCTTGACAATCTGATATTCTCTTGAGGTTCCACATGCCCATCACGCATTATAAGGTCATTATTAGGTTCTTCATTTTCAATATTATAATCAAATATGTCTCTTGGAACCTTAGTCATGAGTCATGACATACTGCAACCCATCTACAACTGGATCTGCCACATAAAATACTTGATGCACTTGGGATGGCATTACAAACGGATCATCCACTGAACAATATTTGTTCACATTAACACAAGTCATCCCATATTTGTCTTTCTCCACTTGATACCACTCACAACGAAACAAAACAACAGTAAACTTAGACCAATAGTTGAGCTCAATTATGTCTAGAATTGCACCATAATACGTAACATCCCCATCAACAGGATTTTTGTCTTTAGAGCTAGCAAAACTTGAAGTTAAAGCAGAGAGAGTTACTCCACTATTTTGTGTTTTGCATCTGGCATCGCTTGATTTCGTATAAAAGTCATAACCATTCGCATAATATCCCTTGAACCTTTTAGCTGTAGGAGCAGGTCCTTTAGCAAGCCAAAACATTTGGTCAGAAATACCGGTTTGGGTCGCCTTTTCTTTCAACCAGTTTGGGAAATCATGACTATGATGCCGTGCACGTTTCCATTTACTTTTCCTTCGTTGATAGTTCACAACCGCTTCATGTTCTCTACATAAATCACAGATTAAAAATTAAAAGCAGACATATATTAATTAATGCCTATGAGATAATGTTGGTAATCAAATTATATGTTAAATTTACTTACTTTATATATTGTTCAACCTCTTGACTATCTGAGTTGAATAATGCGTAACGATGCGCCTGTGCAGCTACTTTGGCGTCCAGAGTAAACACCCGTCCATTTCTTTGTTTTTTTCCTCCCAAAGGATGACCACAACTTGTAAAAATTGTACTATCAAGTACTTGTGTTTCATTAGCTGACATGTCAACTGTGCTTCTGTTATCTCTTGTCTTGCCCCCGTCCACGTACCGAGAGCAAAAATTCATGCATTCCTCATTTAAATAACCTTCTGCAATAGATCCTTCTGGACGACCTCTATTTCGCACATATGATTTCAATTTGCATAAATATCTTTCAATGAAATACATCCCTCTCCCTTGCACAGGACCCCCAAGCCTAATTTCCTCTACTAGGTGAATGGGCAGATGTACCATGATGTCGAAGAAGCTTGGGAGAAATATTTTTTCTAAGTCACATAATATTTGGATAATTTCAGATTCTAAGAAATCAAGTTCTTGTTGATTTAGGACTTTACTGTATAGTTTCCGGAAAAAATTTCCTAATCTAATCAAAGGAACAGCCACATGCCTGGGAAGGCACCTTCTCACAGCAACTTGAAGTAAGTAATGTAAAATGATGTGAGCATCATGACTTTTATATCCTGAAACTTTCCTTTGCGCTAAATTCACACATCGCGAAATATTAGAGCCGAAGACATAAGGAAGTTTTGCTCCTTTCAAAGCACGACAGAAGATATCCTTTTCTTTTGTAGACATGGAATAATATGCCTTTGGGAAAAAGACATGTCTCTGGTCTTCTGACAATTGAGGCTGTAGATCCTCTTTAATACCCATATCTAATAGGTCAAAACGAGCATTTGGGTGATCCTTACTCTTACCAGAGATATCCAATAAAGTTCCCAGTACATTGTCAAAAAGATTTTTTTCAATGTGCATTACGTCTAGGTTATGTCGACATTTATTGTGTTTCCAGTAAGGCAATTCAAAAAATATAGACTTCTTCTTCCATGGGCAATCACTTTTGTTCTTTTGCTTTTCTTTCTTCCCAAAAGAATTCACAAAATCAGACAACTCTTCTAATACATGAAATCCTGTCAGGGGTCTGGGAGGGGGTCTTTCTTCAAATTTACCATTAAAAGACTTCTTATCATGGCGCAAAGGATCATTATCATCTAAAAATCTGCGACTACCCATATAACACATTTTTTTGCTATGCTTCAGATATAAGGAGTCAGTTTCATGGTTACAACTTGGACATGCAAACTTCCCTTTTGTTTTCCATCCCGATAACATTTTCCATTTGCCAACCATCATATTTGATGGCCATCACCATAAAACGCCCTACACGCCACCCCCCATTTACTCTCTTCATCTGTTCGGGTTTTTATTTTTCAAAATTCTCGTCCATATATTGGGAAGTCCTATACTGCTTTTTGCATATACTCTGTATTTAGTAAAATCATTTATCTCTGAAGTTGAATGTTCAGCAATGCAAGCGAAAGGTTATCATGGATGATAAAAGTGTTTATAGTGAAAAATAATTCATCTGTATGACTAATGTAATTAGCTACTAGTCTCATCCCCCTCCATCTTCTTATGCTATCATTTTAATCATTTGTTAGTGCTTGGTAGCTTGTTATAACTATTTTGGTACTGCGTAAATACTTTTAACACGCATTTAAACCGAAGTTATAAGGAAATGAGGTTTCTTATTAGCATATTATCTGAACTCTTAAATACGTATAAGTTGTATGAAGAGACAATGAGGTTTAACCTGTGAACAATGGCTAACATACTCCTTACTCATTACTAGTCAGAAGTATGTATCTAGAAACTTAAAGGAATGTATGTAGCAAGCTAGAGGTATGTATCTAAAAAACATTATATTGCTTATAACTAACTCCACCAATTCATAATGGTAAAGAAGATAGAGTGAACCCGTCTGAGGTGGGCGTTGATATTGTCGGTGGTTATAAGGGAAGTTGCCTACCACTATGGTGGTGGGTTAGGTGGTGATGGGTGGATACACAAAATTATGCTCCAGGGACACATAATACTACTATAAGATACACAAATCGACAAGTGTTTCTGAATCTATAATATATGTATCTGGAGTAAGTTATATGTGTATCTAGGTAATAATAAAAAAGATTGCGTCTTTCTGTTAAAAAAAGGTCTGAAATTATTAGCATTAACTAATGCTATTGCTTTGAAGAGATTAATTCGGAAGGGAATTCCTCCTATTTTAAGGCCTAAGATTTGGTTTGAGTTGTCGGGTGCTGTAAAGAAAAAAAACAGATTGATCAAATGGGTTTTCTTTTTTGTTTTCTTGTTTTGGCATATTTTGATGGTGCGCTGGCCGGTACCGAGGGTAGTGGTGGGGTTGCCCTCAGGGAGAAGGTAGTGTTGAGATGTCAGAGAGGATGGGTGGTTGGAGTGTGGTTACAAGTGTTGGATATTTTGATTTAATAAAGACTTTTTTTCAAAGTTGAAAGAGCATTTTACCATTGACGATTCGTGCTAGCCAACCTTAATTGCAGGAGTTGTATCATTGACAATCTGAGTTCTCAAATGTTTGATATGTTAATGTTTATTGTTGCTCTTTGCAAAACATCATGAGCCGGAAGTGAGCTTTCCAAGGTTCTTAAGGTTTAATATATTTTCGTGTTCAAGGACAAGAGGTGGGCTTACAAACAGATTAGTTGGTTACGGTGGTATGCCATCATCACATTCTGCCACTATCATTTGCTCTAGCTCATGCAATTGGTTTCCAAGATGGTCTGTGAAGCTCTTGTGGTATATTTCCTGCTTCCCGCGTTACAATGCTCGACTCTTCTGCTTGGAAATGTGATATACCCCTACATTGAGTCCTGTGTGTGGACCCAAGTCGTTCTGTATTGGTCAATCGGTTGATCAAAATGTTAGTCCGTCTCATATAGGCCGTGATATACCCCTAAATTTTTGGTTGGATGATATTTTTAGTTAACACTTTTCTTCTTTTGTATAAGGAGCCAAATCATTAGGCTGTTTTGCGAATGAGCTGCACTGATGATTCACTATCTAATTACTTTATGTTAATAATCTTCTGTTGTGCTATGCAGCTGGTTCTACGATGCGTCGAAATGGGCTTGCTGTCCTAGTACTAGTTGATTGTGACATGGATTAACGCTGTAGTTCTTGTTGTTAGAAGGTTTTTGTGACAACCATCAAAATGAATCTTCGTAATAGATAGGGTAAAAAACTAGCTAAAGGACTGCTTATCAAAAACTATCAAAATGAGTCAATGAATCTTTTGTTTAGTGCTTCAGGGTGCTGCCCTTCTTCCTGCCTTACACAAATTGTTTGTAGCGAGACGTGGAACTATGCAACAAACTGCTTCCAGATGTGAAATTGTCTAGTTATTTCAAGTAGTGTGAAATTATTGGCAATTTGTCATGAATATTTTTGTATCGTTTTGTTAGCCTATTAACCCTATAATTAAGCAAGGATTACTAGATTAGATAAGTTTTCAAGTCACGCATGTGAGATCGTCTTATATAAGACTCATCCGTAGGAAATACGAATACATAAAGCCTTTTTATGAGATGATGGATGAAGTGTATCTAACAAGCTACGGGTATGTATCTTGTAAGGTAAAGTAGTGTACCTAGCTATTTAAAGTTATGTCTCTAGTAACTTAAAGAAGTGTATCTAGCAAGCTAAAGGTATGTATCTAGTAATTTAAAGGAGTGTATCTTTCCTAAAGTAAAGATACTTGGTTTTGGTTTGACATCTAAGTTTGCTTTGAGTATATATGCTATGTAGTACTCCGTAGAACATTACTTGTACAATCACCAAAGTATGTTTACCTTATATGTTTATCATGTGTTTAATGTATAGATTGAAATGTGATTTTTGCTTTATACGAAGTATCATGAAATGATAGTAACATAATTTTTTTTATGGAGTTTTAAAGCTCACAATTACGTACGAGTGATAACAAATAATAATAGGTACAAGAATAATTGATAAAATAAGTGAAAAAAAGACTTGAAATTATAGTTTATTAATGTTTGTTGCGGTCATACATGAAGGAAACAATTGGAGTTTTAGTATTTTGGAGTACAGTAGTTCTTATGACTTATAAGGCTGGTGATTTACTTTCATTAACTACACAACATGAATTTCATGACACCCTTAGAGGGATTTGGGACGGGTTTTCATGCTTATATATCTAGCATGGTAAAGGAGTACATTTAGCATACTATAAATGTGTATCTAGTAAGGTAAAAGAGTATATCTAGCATGCTAGAGATGTGTATCTAGAAATGAGTGTATCTAGCATGTCAGAAATGTGTATCTAGCTAGCTACATGTATATATCTAGTAGCTTAAAAAAGTGTATTTAGCTAGTTAAAGGTATGTATCTAGTTACTTAAAAAAATGTATCTAGCTAACTAAATGTATATAAGTGTATCTAGCAAGTTATATGTATGTATCTAGTAACTTAAACGAGTATATCTAGAAACTTAATGGGATCAAACGAAGGGGGCGAGTATTCTAAAGTGGGACGGAAAAGGGCTTAGATTTTGTAACTTAAAATAAACAAGTGTTACGAAGCTAAACATGTTAGTTTATAAACTTCTTTTCATTAAATTGATCACGAAGCTAACATTGGCGCCTTAGGGGGTGGAATGTATAGTGAAGGTGTCAAATAATTAGAGAAAAACAAGAGTTGGAAAGCATAAATAACGCATTGAAGCAACACAGGCTATAATGGGCGCTATTTATCACGATGTAAAACGATAAAGACATTGGTTTCTTCATATAATCAATCGTATTTGCGCATGGGTGATATTGCATTTTGGTTGCCTTGAACCCAATCTTGTTTTCTCTTCGTAATAGTCCCTCTGCATATTTTATTTTATTTAGCGCGAAAGTGGTGATTAACCCTCATAACTTTCATCAATTGTGAGATTAAGCCCCATAACTTACAAATGTAACAATTAGGCCCCATAACTTTGAGTGAAAGTGAAATCGAATCCAATTTTTTCATTTTCAACCAAAATTGCAACAAAAAAAATCAATTTCATCCATTTATTCAATTTATCAATGAAATAATTTTTTTTATACATTTTGGGAAAAAAATAATATTTAAATGAATTACATAAAATTTATATAATTTGTAGAGAAATTTCATGCGTATATCAATTATACTCAAACTTTTAAAAATATTTTATCTAACAATTATGTTAATTAATAAAATATGTAAATACTTTTAAAATATTAAAAATTATTTAATGTACAATGATTCTAAATATAAAATGATTTAATGATATATTTATGTTAAAATTAAAAACAGGGTTGAATTTCACTTTTTGTCAAAGTTATGGGGCTTAATTGCAACATTTGTAAGTTATGGGGCTTAATCTCACAATTGCTCAAAGTTATGGGGGTTAATCACCACTTTCGCGTTTTATTTAGTGTTCATTTAGATTAATTATTATCCCAGATACACTCCAATAATACCTCAGATACACAAATTTATACCCCGATACATAAATCGATTTGTGTATCCGGAAGATTAATGACGTGTGTATCTCGTATAATGATTCGTGTACTCGCCACCTAACCACACCTACTAATGCCCACCATGGCCCACCACCTACTAACACCACACCACCACCAACAATCACTGCCGACACCACATCACCACCACACCCAACCCCCGTCCATGGCCAGTCGTCACACACTACTACTCTCTCCTTCGCTCAGTCACTTCACCACCGCAACTCCCCACCCCACGGCTACCACCATCACTCACCCCACATAGCCACCAGAAAATACCACGTGCCACCGTAGCTCGACCTCGCCAAACCCTCAATCGACCATCAGCACGACCTTTCTTCGCCTTACCACCATAATTAGAACTACTTTTTTTTTTAAAAACTTCGAATTTAAATCATAGATCTAAGAAAAATGGAGGATATTTTTGAACAACTAACCGAACTACTGACCATGTCAGCTAATTTAGAGTCAAGTATAGTTGATTACGGACGAAAACGACTCTATTTGTGGTTGTGTGCGACCATCAGGATGGTGACGAGGTAAAGCAAAGAGGAGAAAGAAAAGAAAGCATAGGTGTGTTACGAACCGTCGTCGACGAGATCGGCGATTAAGAAGTTCGGGTGGTGGCTCGCCAGAGAGGTTGTTGCCGGAGCTCCGGCGTCAACCTGGTGGTGGTGCATAAGGATGAGGGAGGTAAGTGCAGTTTGGGTTTTGGACTTTGGAGGGAGATAAGATATAGGAGTAATACGGGCTCTATTATGAGCTTTTGATCTTATTTCATCTAATAGACTAATAGTGAGGGGAGTTCGTACGGTTCGCACCGTAATTTAGTTCGCACGAGATCCTGATTCTATATATATATATATATATATATATATATATATATATATATATATATATATATATATATATATATAAAAACTGGGTTGAAACTGTGGATGCGCCACGTGTCATATACAACCTTAATGATAAGCATTAATTACAGCTAATCATTTAATATAAACGTAATAAATTCTGTATAAATCTTAGCAAAATATTAATTATATTTAAATATATTTTATTATAAGATTATCTTAATAATTACAGTGATTTGATTCTAAATTTATTAAAAAATTATTTTGATATAAATTCTAAAATGTAAATAATTATGTTCATTGCGAAAAATGCTTTCAATTGAGTATAATTTTCATTATATTTATTGAAATATTTTTATATGTAGAGATGATTAAAGTGGGTGTCGATCACAATGTTTTACATTTACATAAAAAAAACATTTTGAGAATGTTATAAAAATTTGACCATGAAATCCATTAAGAAAAATATATTTGGAAGAGTCATTATATTTATTAAAAACAAAACTTAAAGTTAACTACTAAGAGATAAGTTTTTATAGTGGGGAAATGAAAATAATTATATTTCGAGAAGTTGAATATATATATAAGATTTTGATAGGTTTAAAAAGTGACCTAACGAGTATGGGTACGAGTATGTATGTACACAGTGATCGAGAGTGCATTTGAATAATCAAAACAAAAGCATAGTTTTATAAACGACATGAAATAGTAGAAAACACGTTACATTTTTCTTTAATATCTTCAATTAAATATGTATACATCAAGTATAAAATATTGGTCATGACTAACTAAATACTACTTTTAGTTAAATATTTTATATGTTATTTTTTAAATACTTTGAATTTAAACCTCAAAAATAATATTTGAGAAAGTTCAATCTATTTTATTTACAGGCCGGTACTCTCTTAAACATCATTATATATAGTTGTTGTTTAAAAAAACAAAAGGTGCAAATTTCTTATTGATATATTTGACACATAGCACATGCAAGACATAATCAAAACATTTGAATAAGTTGAGTTTGGACCATGTATGGTTCATACATAAATATCACACATTATACATACAAAATTAAAAATTACATAGAATTATATTCACATCATTTTGAACAAATATTAATTGATTTGGAACATAAGGTATCGTAAAATGATATAATTTGAGAACTTAATGTTGATTGTTGCATTATTCGAATAATTTTTATTTTAATTAATGTGATATTTGATCAGTCATAAATTTATTTATAAAACGTTGATCATGAATAATTAATTATCACTTATTAGTTTTAATTAAAATTGTATATATTTTATTTTAAAACATTGAAATTAAACCTAAAATATTAAATTTGAGAAAATTAATTTATTTTTATTTTTCAGTAAAAATATTAAAGGTCATATGTGAAATATATTATTTTTC
Organism: Silene latifolia; assembly: GCF_048544455.1. Taxonomy (NCBI): domain Eukaryota; kingdom Viridiplantae; phylum Streptophyta; class Magnoliopsida; order Caryophyllales; family Caryophyllaceae; genus Silene; species Silene latifolia. The sequence goes on from NC_133538.1 coordinate 175,828,045, forward strand.
TTCAATTATAATAATAAAATTTTAAAACAGGCCGCGCGAAGCGCGGGATACTACCTAGTTATATAGTAAGACTTAAGTGCTCGTTTGGTTCATACAGGAATTGAACTCCTGTGTTAGTTTACAATTCACCGGATTTCAATTCCCATATGCAATTCACATGAAATGGCAAAAACGTGTTTGGTTGCCTTGGAGGAGTTTGTTTTTCCCATGAATTAAACTCCAATGGTTTGTTTGGTTAAACTATGTAATTCACTCGATTTTAATTTCAAAATACCAATATATCCCTCAATTATATTACTAGCCTCAAATTTTTATTAAGGGTAAATGGGTAAATTTAGAAGGATAAGATGGAGGAGTTTGCAATTACCTAGGGGCTAGGTAATTAAACTCCTACATCATGTAGGAGTTGGAAACTCCAGGGAGTTGTAAATTCCTACATTTTGCCATATTTAGGGCAACCAAACAAGTTTGAAAAAACTCAATTTATGGGATTTTAAAACTCCCATGAAATGAGTGAGTAACCAAACAAGTACTTAGTAATTGGTTATAACCTTAACTATAATATATAAATGTATTACCTATTTTAAAATAGGCCTAAGTACATCCTATTCATTAAAAGAACAACCACAGTGCTGAGTTGTCGCGCTGTGGTTGTCTGTTGACTTTTCAAAGCAACAAATAAATTCCTTTATTTCAGGAACCACTACTCCTCCCTGATTTAATTACATCGGCTCTCTTTAATTACACGGCTTTTTATGAAATGATCAATGTGCAATTAAATAGAAAATTAATACAAATTACAATCAATGTTCTCTTCAATTACACTGCTTTTTTTGTAATGTTCATTGTTCAATTACATAAAAGTATAAATTACAGCAGCATGACCAAATATAACTACAAATTACAAATTCAGGGACGTAATCGACACTAAATTCATAATTTCATATTCTAATTTTAGCATGTATATACAATTTATGTAATTACCATAATATAAATTAAAAAAATTATAAAATAATAAATACTAAACCGTAATTTTTAATATGCATTATAATTTAAGTATGATTAAAATTACTTGCATTAAATTCCAATAAAATCAATATAATATATATATATATAATAATAATAATATAGTATAACATAATATATAATATAATATAAAATTTAATAATTAAATAAATGTCCCCTCAGATCTGGATAAAGAGTCAATCATCATAGAGGAACTACTTGGAGCAAAAAATACGGCAACTACTATCAACTGACAACCCGATATCGGGTTGTAACAATGACAGGCTACCCGGTATTTTCTACTACTACAAATACAACTTTATGGCCAGGTATCGTCATACAAAAAATTAGACCCAAATTCAATTACGCAAATTAATTGAAGTCCAATTTAGAATCAGACTGGATCCAAATCCAACTATGGGTAACAGATCCATCCCATAAAATATCTGGCATCACATGTGCATTACCAATAAACCCTAAATCAATCCTCACGTTTGTACAGTTGAACATAGGAAAACCACTCTCCTAAAACTGCCTCCAACTCTTCACCACTTTTTTTTTCAACCAACTTTTATATATTATTTTATATATTATAGATATTATTGTTATCATCGTTTCTTCTATCATCTGCCAAAACAACAAAACGTGAAAATTGTCAAAATAATAGGTAAAACCATGGAAACAATTATGGTAACAACAGTGAAAGCAATGGAAGCCATATGAAAAGACATATGAAGTCACAGTTCGTGTCCTCAGAAAATGGATTCGTGATTCGGATGAAAAAGATGTTACAAAAAGAAATTGTACGGAATGGAGTTCATTTGTATAGACGGTGAGGTAAATTTCTTTTGCAATTCCAATATTTTCGTTTCCACAATATAATATGACTATATTCTTTAAAGTTAACAAATTTATATCGTGTAGGGTGAGTTAATTCAAGCAACTGTAGCAAACACACTTGTGCAGATTTTCAAACCACTTATGCACGAAGGAATCATTTCGAAGTTTCTGACGGAAAAAAATCTAGCAAAAGATATAGCAACATTTCACAAATGCAGGATTGCAATGCAATTTACAACAAGAGTGAAAGAAGTTGATGGCCACGAAATACCATCTCAAGCATTTACATTCGTAAGCATCGAAGATATTATTCATGGGAATGTCGAAAATGAATACTACATAGGTGAACAAACTCACTACTTTTTTATTTATGCCATCAAAAAAATTAATCTAACAAGAATAACAAATGTTTATTTTCATGTGAAGATGTTATCGGAGTTTTAACTCAATTTCACGAGTTTGAAGAAATTAAGGGATACAAGAAAATGTGCATTGACCTAATGAACGAACAGTGAGTTTTTATACCATAATTCACCTTTTTAATCTTATAATCTTTAATTATTTAATCATTTCTCATTATTTAAATTACAAACAATTGAAAGGAAAATGAGACTAAAGCCAGCGGTTTGGGAACGATACTTTCCCGAGATAGCTAAGCTACAAGAACAATGCAAGTACTTAGAAGAGAAACCAGTTTTGGTCCTCAAATGTGTCCAAAGGAAGAAATGGCATGGTAACTATCAATTCACCCAATTTCCAAACAAAGAATCAGCATATATTTACATTTAAATTTATTTCCTTATGCCTTATAAATTTCTTATTTACAACAGGAAACGTGACGCTTTCAACAACAAGAGGGGCGACAAAATTTGAACTCAATCCAAACATTCCACAAGTAGAGGAGTTCAAAAACAGGTTTACTATTCTGTTTACAAAAAGCTTTACTTTTAAGTTTATTTCCATCCCGATATGTAATAGTTAGTCGTTACGGATCTAAGGTAGCAAATAAGGACCACTTAACAAAATAAATAAGCTATGTTTTATGCATGAAGGTACCAACGGGTATGCATTTGCAATTTTACTTGCCCATATTTGATTCCCAATCTTTCTTTCTCTGATTTTATGAGAGTTTTTAAATCCCTACAATTTAACTTACCCATTTTGACATAAAATTACTTTTCATATTTGTTTTGCGTTTTTATGTTAAATGTGTACTAGACTACGTTTTGAACAAGTTTTACTCCGTTATTATAATATTGTTTGTATGCTTGTTTTTATAAGTAGTGTGTGGTTTACGTTGAATTCAGAAAATATTAACATATAAAGAAGTTTATACTTATCTTAACAATCTTCAACCGAAGATATGAACTTTTTTTGGTTTAACAATTACGAATAATCTGTAAGAAAAAAACAAAGGACAATATTAAATTAAAAGAAGATCAATATTAAAATCTAAACAACAAAAAATGTGAGTTTCACGGATCGATTTAAGACCTGAATTTGCTGTCAGTTTCACGGGTGTAAGACCATATTTAATAACCACTTCAGATTTGGAAGCTAAACAACAAAAAAAATGACATAAAATTATTCAAACGACAAAAAATGACATAAAAAATGGTAGATTTATCGGTATCCTGAATTTCAGTTTATGACAAATCAATTTATGAACTGAATTTGCTGTTAGTTACACGAGTTTAAAACCATATTTAATGACCAGATCCGACTTGGCAAGGAGAACACTAATTAAGAGTACCACTGATTGGTTTCTGACTCGAGTTTGCACGAGTTGCATGGTTTTAAGACCAGATTTAATGACCAGTTCACATATGACAAGGAGACCACGAATTACAAGCAGTTTATATTTTTTCCAAGAGTTCAGAAACTGACAGTAGTCAACGTTACAGCAGTTAACATGATTTTTAAGATTAAAACTGACCACTACTAACAAAACTGACAGCAGTTAACAACATAAATATAAAACAGTCTGCCTATTTAAGTTTTGACTGAAAATGTTAAGTGGACAAAACTGATTGCAATTACAAAACAGCTACGGAGTATATAAATTGTAGCATTACAGCTAAACATAATTTATAGATGCTAAAACTTGAACTACAAAATTTTTATTTACCCAATTTTAATGTTCATTTTATATTCATGTTACTCACTGCCTAAAACAGAAATCATCACCAAACAAAATTAAGATAGAACAAGGTTTAATAGGATGGAAAACCATGCAAGTTCGAGTTCAATCAACAAATGTGCAAGGCAGACAAGAAGAAGCAGTAGTACAGGTAAGTTATTCTAGATTGTCGTTTAACATTGTCAATATTAATGAAAGACGAGATAAGGTAGTCATCTGTATTGAGAAGAACATACCAGCTTTGAAGAATGGATCCAATTCATTTGGTTTATATAAAAACCTGCACAACAACAATGTTTATTGTTAGAAAATACCAGCTTTAAAGAATTAATGAAATACTCTCGCTAAATGAGTATTTTTCTCAAAAAATTAATAAAATACTTGAATTAATAAGAACAATTTGGAAACTCACATGTTTAGAGATGAATACATATCCAATACATATCTGCTCAACTGTCGGACTCTCCACTCTATGATCCCTCATATAGCACAAGATCAACGGGCACCCCTTCCTCAGATAGGACTTCAAGGTCACTGCTGCAATCAAGTTAACTTTGGGTTTGACAACAAACCCACGATAAGTCATATTTGATTAAATCTTCTTATTTGATAACTTACTTGGGATACTTTGATGTGATGAGTTTGATCTACTCATCAAATAGGTAAGAATATGCGTGTGGTCTTTGTGAATTTATAAGATTTGTTGTGTTTCATAAATAATTTAAATGTAATATTTTTCTCTCTCTCTCTCTAAAAAAAACCCTCTCTAAAAACCTAGCCTCCATTATTATTCGGGGGCTTCCATCGATCATCCATCGATGGTAAGCCCCACAAAAGCTTTCTTAAACAACTAATATTATGCAGATCTATCTTATTTTCAATAATAGTCTCCCTTTTGGTGAGATCTGTTGTTCCGTCCCTTCTTTCGGGGTTTTTCCATTTTTTCGTGGGATTGTTATCAATATAATAAGTTTTAATCAACGGGGAGATTATCAGATTTGTTTCGTGGATGAATACATCAAGACGGCTACACTGTTTCCCTCCATCAAGAAGGATGCAAAGACATCGATTATTCATAGATTCAAGAAATTTATGATTTTGGAGCGGCAGCGCCATTACCAGTATTTAGATAGTTATTTTGAATGTATTTTTTACGTTAGCAATCTTGATTTTCCTTTGTCTATTTGTTATCTTCATTGTAACCTACGCCCAGTTGATTATTAATGACATGACAATTTCAAAAAAAAAAAAAAAATAATTTAAATGTTTTTTGAGATTTTTTTATCTCTCGTCAATTAAAAAAACATGCAGTATGATTTGGATGAAGATTTAGTTCGTTTTAATGGATTTATTTTTGCATGTTGATTATGATATACTTCAGTTCTGAAATATTGGATTATAACTTAAAAATTTAATTTATGAATAAGTTATTTTCTTATGATATTTCACAGCAAGCATAATAGTATACGAAAATTCTCCAAACATGTAATACCATTATAATTTACATAATTAATTATTATGTTCATGTTTGTTTTAAATTTTTTATTTTTTATTTTATTAACTTTGAAAGACTTCATAAATAACATGTAAATACACAAATTCGTGGCTATTAGATTACAAATTCGTTTTTTAATGTTCCTTGTATTATTTTACCATTCTAAAAATATTTGTACTCATTCCTTTTATATTTGTATGATTTTTTTATATTTTAATTATTTCTAAAATATTTATATACTTTTTTTTTCGAATTTTGGGTCAAACTGGTAAATATTTTTGAGTTTTTTTGTTTTTGTTTTCATATTGGGTACAATCATTATATATTGAAATTGATTTTCTCCATCTTCTAATTGTCCAAGACGCTGTTTGGTAAATGGCATATTGGCCAATTTTTAGCATATTCAAGGGTTTTAGAATGTTTGACCAATCAATATGCTACTAATTTTAGTGTTTGGTAAACAGCATATTGAAACAACATATTTGGGGTCAATATGTTGTTTTACAATGGTCCTGTTTGGTAAACAGCGGATTAATTTCAGCATAAGCAGATTGCAAAAGCAGATTATAAATAGCAGATTCTATCAGAAGGTTTGACTAGCATATTATAACTAGCTGAATTAATTTGAGTGTTTGGTAATTGACAGATTACGATTAGTAGATTGTTAGTTTTCTTTGTAAAATGGAGAAAAATTTCCTATTTTACAATATGCTAACCAATATGCTAGGGTAAGCAGCATATTGTAAAATAGCATATTGACCCCAAATATGCTGTTTCAATATGTTGTTTACCAAACACTAAAATTAACATATTTATTAGTCAAACATGCTAAAACCCTTAAATATGCTAAAAATTGGCCAATGTGCCGTTTACCAAACAACGCCAATATGCTGCTTACCCCAGCATATCGGTTAGCATATAGTAAAATAGGAAATTTTTCTCCATTTACAAAGAAAATTAACAATCTACGTACTAATCGTAATCTGCTAATTACCAAACACTCAAATTAATTCTGCTAATTATAATATGCTAGTCAAACCTTCTGATAAAATCTGCCATTTATAATCTGTTTATGCTGAAATTAATCCGTTGTTTACCAAACAGGACCCAAGTTTAAGAATCAGGTTAACTAAATAAATTTGAGGGAAGTTTGTGGTAGGGCCAACTTTAGAAATAATTATTTTCCCTAAAATCAGGGAACCAATCAGAAGCATTTAAATGCTTTGACTTTTATAGTAAAGGGATGTAAGAGGTTTCATATTAATCCGATAACATTATTATTAGACCATGTTTTTATGAGAATTAGAGAACTTTAAATAGTCGATTATCCTAAATTCTCTAGGATAAGTTCATGATAAAAGTATTTCTCTATTGATTTCATTTTTTTTACAATTTAGGACTTATTTGGAATGAGAGTAATAATTAAGGGAGTAATAGAGATAAAATGAACTAAAAGATGAAGGGAAGTGATGGGGTTGGAGATAAAAATGGATAGAAATGGGGAAATGTGTGATATTCCCTCCATTAAGGGAGTAATTGTTACCCACCTCGCTTTCCAAGTAATAATTACCTCCATATAGAGGTAATAATTCTTCTCTCACCTCCTCTTTCCACCATCCACAACCACCACAAAGCACCAATCTCCTCCAATTTCTTCTTATTTTAGCTCTTATTACCCTCTTAATGATTACTCCCATTTCAAGCAAGCCCTTATAGTAAATACTCCCTCCGTCACGGTCAATAGTTATCTACGGAGTATTTTATTTTGGTGTATCAGTAAATAGTTATCTATTTTCATTTTTGGCTTATTTTTGTGGGTCTCTCCAGGTATAAGTGGGAGATTAGTGATTAGTGTGTTGGTCTTGGAGTCAAAAGCAATAGATAATTATTATTGATTAGGAAGAAGTGAGTATTAAGTATTGGAAAATGAGATAGCGCCACCGGTTGGCACCAATCTCGGTACCACCGATGGCATTATTGTTAATTAGATGATGTTTTTGACATTTTGAAGATTTAGTCAAATCACTTCATAAACAGTAAAACACGAAGACTAGATAAATATTTAAATGACATAGATGAGTTCAAAGAAGTCTCGCTCGACAATACCAGCTGCCATGTTCGTTGTCTAAAACACGTTTTGCTTCCATATTTTAGCCACACTGATATAAATTCCAAAATACTCTTAGTTTCAACTGACATGCATATTTACAATTGAACATATCGTCGCAATCAGACCACTATACGAATTGAAATGGGTATTCTAAAGTTATTTAATACACATGATGGTGGTCGGCGAAATTGATTCACAGAAATTTATGTCTGAAGAATTGTTTACATAATGGTGGTAGGCGAACTCGATTTACAGAAATTCATAACAGAAGAATTGTTTACTTTTGGTTAGCAAGCAAAATTGAACCTCATTTGGCATCATGACCTTTGTATAAATTTTCCAAAGCACCTAATCTTTCTATTTAGTTGAAAAGGCTTCAATGGTTCATGACGGAAGGAAAACCCAAAACATACACAGATATACTCCATATCAGTTTCGTAGATGCTCGCTAATTTTGCAGTGGAGGTTAGAAATTTGACTTTTATGCCCTTCCCTATTTGCGGGCAAAATCTAAACAGACATTATTTATTTTAAGTAGGGTGGTACTGAGATTGTGTATCATCCGGTGGCGCCCTATCGATATCTCATTGTATTTATTTATTGATTTCATTTTTTTGATGCTAATTTTTGTTTAATTTGTTTTGATTCGTCAATATAATTAAATAAATATTTATCATGAATCAAATTGTATAGCTTTGGATCTTCAAGTTTTTAGCTATGTGAATGTTGCGATAAAAGGATATTCTTTTCAATAATGGGCTTATATTCTCCTTTGAAAACAAAACATGGTGTTTATGCCGCAGCACGTACAAGATCGAATCACTTGACTATGTATTGCTCTATATTTTGACTAATAATAAAAGCATCTCACTCGGATGCCAACATAATAGGTTTAGATGGTTGCACACTTGCACTGCACCGTATATTAGTTGGATTTGTTAAATGTAGGGTGGTCTAATTTAAAGTGTACTCATTATTTTAATAACATTTACGGAGTATTATTCTAAAGGTCAAATGGCTGTTAAAATTATTGAATAATGTTAGTAGTATGGTTTTAAAACTAGATAATCAATTTGGGACGAGATAAAATAATTTTACATGAATAAATTATTGGACATTGGATTAAAGGAGTCGTTGGTAAATGACCGAGTAGAGCTTTAAGCCTCAATCCATTGTCTCTTATACGTGAAATTAAATCGCCATTTCTTTGAGGAAGTGAAGTTTAATATTGCTTTCGGGAAGCCAACACTATTTCCGACGGTAAGTAGTAAGATCAAGGGCTAAAGAAACTTGCAAAAATCGATTCTCTCTAGGGTTTCCTATGAGGGCTCCTACTGGACGGAGTTCTTGAATCTTCCTTATTTTCGAGGCTTCTCCCTCACTTTCGTGTAGGGTTTTCGCTTCTTTTTCCGTTATTTAAGTCTCTATTTCGATATCTCTGCTAGGGTTTGTGTGATTGACAGTTATGGAGAATAGGGCACAAAAAAACAAAGTAATCGTTTGTGACAATGAGTATGTTTGGGACGTGGGTGAACAACAAGGGCAGGAGAAGGAGTTTTTCATTCTAATTGGGCGAATCTGGACAACGAAGGCCATTAATGTCAAAGCCGCCATCGACACAATGACACGACTATGGCAAACGAAAGGTACGATTGTTGCAAATGTTCTCGATGCTAAAGATAGGATTTTTATATTCAAATTTGAAAATGAGAAGGATAGAACCAAGATTATTGATGGACAGCCATGGCATTTCGAAAAATTTATCTGGTGTTTTAACGAACCAAATGGGGAAGGAAAGCTCTCAGAAACACCGCTTTACCATGTTCCTTTGTGGATAAGGGTGTATGACCTTCCTATTAAGGGCAGAACCAATGAGGCGAATCTTCGACACTTAGGGCAGCAGTTAGGGCAATATGTGGGTAGTGAGGAATCGTCTTTATCTGAAATTGATAGAGCGGTTAGATTGAGGATTGTGCATGATGTCCGGAAGCCCCTTAAGAAGCATGTGGGGGTACGAATGGCTAAGGGCAATATGGTGGAATTCAAGGTAAAATATGAGCGCCTCCCTATCTTTTGTTATGGGTGTGGGCAATTAGGGCATGGAGAAAAGGACTGCGAGGAGGGCCCGTATGAGAATGGAGAATTGCAGTTTGGTGAGGACGTTAGAGCTTCCCCGTGGAAGCCTGTGAAGACAGTGGCAGAAACTTCAAAGGGGAAAGGTAGATCTTTGGGCAAGGAGATGGAAGATGAATATCAAAAGAGGGAAGAGGAGGCAGTGCAAAATCTGATTGACAAGCTCCAAAAAATTGTTGTGAAAGGGAAGGAAAGGGGTAGGGATCTAAACCATATGTAGATACCCGTAACCGTCGATATTGGAATTTATAGAGAACCCGACAAACACCCGATGATGATAGGACACATGTATTCTTTAGTTGTCATTGTCATTATTTGGGCTCGTTTTACGATGTAGAATGAGCGTTGTCGATTTATATTTTATTAATTTAAATGATATTTAAATTAAATGTTTTTTTTAAAGTGAATTCATTTTATTGTTTTAATTTGAATTTATTTTCTTAAATTTATTTTATTGAAAATAAAATATATTTTTTGATTTGAAAAATCATTCTTTAGTTAATTGATTTGAAAAATCAATTTAAATCGTTTTATAAATCGTATTTGAAGAACTCGTTTTTTACGACGATTTTATACGCGATTTTGAGCTCGTTTTCAACTTGATTTGGGCACGATTTTCGAAGCAAACTCGAACCAATTCCTGACCCATAACCCAACCCATCACTGACCCTCATAACCAGGCCCTAATACCATGCAAACCCACGTCCATACCTCCTTATTTTCGAGCCCCAAACAGCAGCACAAACCAGTCCGTCACCCTTCAACCCGAGTCCACTAACAGCCCCAAACCCGCTCCAAACACCACTTAAACACGTGCTCATTAACCCTAATCCATACCCTAGTATCCTACCCATATTACCCTAGCTTAACCACCAAGAAACAGCCCTCCAAAACCCTACACGAGCTCACAATAGCTGCTGGACAGCAGCAGCGAAACAGAGCAGCCCGACTGCTTGTTGCTCTCTTTTACCCTACTTTAACTCCCTATAAATACCTCCCCTCTGCCATACTTTCATTCCTCTAAGTTCTCCATACATACTACCTTCACTTACAAGCTTTAAACTCCAGAAACAAACCCTAATTGCCTCCCAAAAACCCTCGACAAAACCGACTTACAAACTGAGAATCAGTTTGTGTGTCCTCTTTGAAACCGTTTGTTCAACCATCAAACCTCCATTAAAATTCGAGTTTCTTGTTCCAAATTAACCACACAACATCCATCTACATCTTAGACAAAGATTTATGAGTCAAATTGCACTTGAGAGTACACGAATCCCCTCGAAAAACAAAGTGTTATACACTCTGTTTTCGCGGCTTTTCCTGTCTGTCCAATTCTGTTTGTGCTCGTTTTTCGTGCCCAATAACTCAAAACGAGCAGGGATTTTTTTAAGATCTCTGTTCTCCTCTCTTTCTAGTTTTCAAAACATCTTTTAAATCTAATTTTCACCGTGAAACGAGTGAGAAATTGCAGTTTGAAAGTTGCTGTCCAGATTTGCAAAAAAACGTGTTATTGCTTTGTTCCTTCGTCGACGACGGCCTCTCGAGATAAAATCTATGATCGATTACGACCCAAGACGGTGTCAAAGATACATGTAGATTGAGGGTGCATCAAATCCTCCTCTTCTCCCTTTTATTTCGTTTTTTTATGTTTGTTTTTTTATTGTTTCGTTTTATTTTGTTTATCGTTTGTTATCGTTAACTATGAAACTAGTTTAGTCCGAGTATGAGTTAAAGTACCACCACGAACACCCGCGTTGACTTGATATGGGAAAGAAATCCGCTACATCAGTCGGTCGTATCCCCCGTCTCATTTACATATCCTCGTGTTCAAGGTAGGGCATTAATAAAACGAATTCTAACTTCGCTCTTCGCTTTTGACCCCTCTCTTGTTTCGTTTAATTCGACCTGCCCAAGGACCATTCACATGTTAGTTCGACCTCTGATTGTTAACATATGACTCATTTAGATGACATTAGATCAATTTAATAACCTAATTAGACACGTTAGATGGCTTCGACACAAGCATTAAAATCAACTAACAATTCTGTAACTTAATTGAATGCATCTCTCTCTTTCACATAATTTCTCGCTAGTATAAGAGTGCGTGATTAGCACCTTCTTATTAACACTCGACGAGTTAATTTAATTAGCGAACTTTACCTAATTTGACCCCTTTAGGCCGTGTAGAATACACATTCGCGTGACATCATCTCAATCGATCAACGTCGTTTCTAACTTGTTTTATAAATCGTTTCGCAATCATTTGATCTAACTAATGAACCTAACCTAGGAACTAGGGGGGACATGGCTTGGCCGTGAGGGTGGCCGTGCCTTTTGTCGTTCTTGCTTCGTTTTTTTAATATCATTTGTTCTTTGTTGTTTTTTAGCTTGTAATTTATAGTTTGTTCATCGACTTGTAATTTTCAAGTTTGTTTTACTTTTATCGAGTCAAAACTTCTTCAAAAACCTTAGTCTTATTTGGTTAGATAGTTGTGCTCCAATTCATGTAGGAGCGTAGTAAACCGCATGTTGTTTAAAGCGACATGGCCCGATTTATGCTAATGCATGCTTTGGTGTGTGGCCTAATGTCTAATTCGATGAGATTAAGCGAAAGCACGCATTACGAGGAGTGACCCAAGGCCGTGAGTCATGTAAGCCGTGGGCCACCCCCCTTGTGCACGTTTTCCTAGGCCAAATTGGCCGTGTAATGTGTCGTGTATGGTTTTGTGTATAGCAATTGTATTTAGATCGAGTTGTATCTCTAATTTCTCGTTGTGTCGGCATGAAATGCCCGGGTTATAATAGGGTAGATCCCAACGGCTCCCCCCATTCCCCCTAAGCCTTGTTTGCTTTGTTTATATGTTGTTAGATCAATCAACCCACATGCTAAATTACAACTTTGACAAAGTTAGTTTAGTTGCATCTAAATCGACATAGAAACTTCACATGTTAGGGTTTTAAAAACGATGTTTGCATATCATATATCGTAGTAGCTACGACCTTGTTTGAAATCCGACACTTGACTTAGTAGAGGCCGTTATTGACAGGCGGGGTTAGGTGTCCTTATGGGCTTCCTAACACGTACCCTCACCCCTTACTCAAGATCTATGGTTTGTGGATCCGTCTAAATACCATTGGATTACGAGAGTCATTCAAATCGAGTGATATAGGGTACAAGTCTTTATCTTTAATCACTCGTAGTCGACTGGCTTTATGCTTTTCGATGAAAGGTGTAAAGTTGACTTGAACGGTTCCAAGTTCCCATAAAACTTGGTGGCGACTCTAGTTTGTCTTAATTCGATTCGAAAGAACCTCGAGTCGATTATGCCTAGTGTGGATCCCGCGGACGCAGTTCCCGCGGGCGTTGTCCACACCATAAGGAGGATGATAGAAGGGGAGAGCAGCTGGAGGTGCAAGGGGACAGTGGGTCGGTTATGCGTAAGGATAGTGGGATTGAGGGGCAGGAGTATGAGGTATATCAAAATAAGGAGAGGGGAGAGGACCGTGAAGTGGTGGACATGGAGGCTGATGGGGGAGGAGAACGAGGCTCTATGGCTGGAAGGAGTGGACATGAGGCTACGGGACTGGAGAAGCGTGGAGGATCTTGGGTTCGATTAATGCGTGAGAAAGACAAGGGTGAGAAGGGGGATACCACATGCAAGCTAGGCAAAAGAGAACGTGTGGAGGGGGAAAAGGGAGGAGTTGTGAGTGAAAAGAAGTTAAAATCGATCATGGGTGTCAGCTCACCTGAGGTGGAGGCTGAGACAACTCAGCCCCGCCGGGCATTATGAGTCTTTTGAGCCTAAACTGTGGGGGCTTGGGCAACCCCGATGCAGTAGGCGGATTACGAAACCTCCTAAGGAGGTAAGCCCCTGCTATAGTCTTCCTTTGCGAGACGAGACTTAGCAGTAAGGAGTTTAGGAGAGTTAGGGCGTGTTTTAATGAGTAAGAGGGGATTGAGGTGGATAGTGCGGGAAGATCGGGGGGTCTTGCATTTATGTGGAAAAAATAGGTAGGGTGTACTTTGAGGTCTGCATCGATGCATCATATCGATGTAGAGGTTAGCTGGAATAGTAAGACGTGGAGATTTACTGGTTTTTATGGGTGGCCTGTCGTGAGTGATAGGCACTTATCGTGGCAATTATTGAGAATGTTGAAAGAGGAGTATGATGGACCGTGGATTTGTATGGGGGACTTCAACGAGATCTTATATGCGACGGAGATGAAGGGTGGTGCCCGAGCACAATGACAAATGAATAACTTCCGGGAAGCAGTTAATGATTGTGGGTTACGGGATGTGGTCTTTGAAGGCTATGAGTTTACGTTTGATAATGGGCAAGCTAATGAGGCAAACAGGCAATGTAGACTTGATAGAGCTATGGGGAATGAGGGGTGATTTGAGCTGTTCCCCTATGCACGAGTTGAACATTTGGTTAGGGAATGGTCAGACCATTCCCCTATCAAATAATGGCTGTAAAGAAGAAGGGACGGGAGGGATGGGAAGAAGTTGTTTCGATTTGAGCAAGTATGGATTGAAGAAGAGGAGTGCGAGGATACCATTCGGTTAGCATGGGGGAGGGGTGATGGTGAGATTATGGATAGATTGAGACGGTGTGGGGAGGAGTTGATTGCTTGGAAAGGCGTGAGTATTATTAAGGTGATGCGTGATATTAAAAAGAAAAGACGTAGGCTTGTTATTCTCAATGAAGGTGCGAGGACACCTGCTTTGCTGAAGGAAAGAAATGAGCATGTCAAGGAGATTTCGAAGCTGCTTAAACAAGAAGAAATATTTTGGAAGCAGCGATCGAGGGCTATTTGGTTAGAGGAAGGAGACAAAAACACAAAATATTTTCACCTGAAAGCGACACAACGCAAGCAGAAGAATGCTATTCTGAAATTGATCGATGATGGAGGAGTATGTCGTATGGGGACGGAGAACATTGAAGCAGTGGCGTGTGATTATTTTGAAAATTTATTTCAAACAGATGAGCCAAGTAATTTTGAGGAGGTCCTTGAAGGGGTGGCTGGGAGAGTTACGGAGTCTATGAATAATATTCTACGAGCTGACTACACCGAGGAGGAAGTAATTCGGGCACTGGAACAGATGCACCCGGATAAAGCGCCGGGGCCAAATGGAATGAATGACTTATTTTATCAGACATATTGGCACATTGTTGGACCGGCTGTGCTTAAGAAGGTGCTCGGAATTCTGAGAGGTGGTCAATTCCCGCCAGGTATGAATAAAACTTTTATTGTTCTTATCCCTAAGGTGAAGAGTCCTGATAAGATGAGCGAGTTCCGTCCCATTAGCCTTTGTAATGTTGTGTATAAGCTTGTGTCGAAAGTCCTCGCTAATAGGTTGAAGCTTTTTCTTGGGGAAATAGTGTCGGAGAACCAAAGTGCGTTTACCCCGGGGAGATTAATTACGGATAATACTCTTATAGCCTTTGAAACTTTCCATCATATGAAGGATACACGCCGGGGTGAGGGACACATGGCTCTTAAACTCGACATGGCCAAAGCTTACGATAGGGTTGAATGGGGTTTTTTAGAGCGGGTCTTGCAGCGGATGGGATTTGAGGCTCAGTGGACTAATAGAGTGATGATGTGTGTTCAGACGGTCTCTTTTGCTGTACTTGTTAATGGTAAACCTACGAGGGAATTTCGACCGCGACGAGGCCTACGCCAAGGGGATCCGTTATCACCATACCTATTCATTTTGTGTGCCGAGGTACTTTCGAGTCTAATGAGAAGGGTAGTTGAAAACAGGACTATACACGGCATTAAAATTGCGAATGAAGCACCAATGATCTCTCATCTTCTATTCGCTGATGACAGCTTATTCTTTTTTAAAGCCAATTTGGACGAGGTGCGGGTTGTGAAAGGGATTTTGACGACTTATGAGATGGCAACAGGTGAATTTTGATAAAACGACGGCGTCTTTTAGTCGAGGGACGGGGAGGTTGAGGAAGGAACAGGTGGCTAGTGAATTAGGTGTGCGCGTGGTTGATAATCCGGGTAAGTATTTGGGATTGCCCACGGTGCTAAGTCATTCTAAGCAAGCCCTTATGAGTCTATTACGAGATAAACTTAGCAAGAAATTACAGGGGTGGCGAGGGATGTTACTTTCGAAGGCCGGTAGAGAAGTGTTGATAAAGGCAGTTGCCCAATCAATCTCTACCTACGCAATGAGTGTCTTCAAACTCCCGAGTGCTTTTTGTGAGGAATTGCGATTGTTGGTCTCAAGGTTTTGGTGGGGCTCGGAGGATGGGAAGCGCAAGATTCCATGGGTTGCTTGGCAAAAGCTCTGTAGGTCGAAACACCTTGGTGGCTTGGGATTTAGAGACTTTCATAAATTCAACACGGCAATGCTCGGAAAACAAGCATGGAGACTTTTAACGGAAACTGACTCACTTCTTGCTCGTCTGCTAAGGGCGAAATACTATCGAGGAAAGTCATTCATGAAGGCGGGTTTAGGACATAATCCGAGCTACACTTGGAAAGGAATATGGGAAGCCAAGGAGGTGCTGAAGAAGGGGGCCTTGCGTCGGATAGGAAATGGGATGGGTACTAAAATATGGGGTGATCCTTGGATCCGAAGCTCAAACTCGGGATATGTGCTATCGCCTAGAGTGAATGGGGAAGAGGATTTGATGGTCTCTGACCTTATTGCAGCTGATGGGAAGTCATGGAATATGCATAAGGTACGCTCACTTTTCTTGCCCTTTGAACAAGACGAGATCCTTCATATGAAATTATGCGGAGGAAACAAGGACGATATTTGGTGCTGGAGACTGGAAAAGGACGGTATCTACACCGTAAGGTCTGCATATCGAGCTCTTATGAATGATGGGAATGCTGACCAAGGGCCGTCTGACTATGCCCGGAGTAAATTGTTATGGAAAGGGATTTGGAGTGCGAATGTGCTTCCTCGAATTAAAATTTTCTTTTGGCAACTATGCAATGAAGCAATTCCTACAAATGAAAATGTCGCAAAACGAATCCAAGGCCATAACGCTATTTGTCCGGTCTGTTTGGCTGAGGTGGAGACTTGTCTCCATCTCGTCAAGGGTTGTGGTTGGGTGGGAGGGATTTGGGATGGGCTAGGTTTGGAGCCAAAGAAGGAAGTTGGGCATGAGAGGGTGAGGGAGTGGGTGGAGGATTTGCGGAGGGAGATGGGGGCAGAGGAGCGAGGGAAGTTAATGACGAGATGTTGGGCGATATGGGAAGCTAGAAATAACTTGGTGTTTGAGCAAAGGGCGTTGAATTTGGGTAATACGAGAAGAAGGGTGGAGGAATTGTTAATGGAGTTGGAGATAGGGATGTCGAGGAGGAGTAATGGGCCTGTGGGGAATGGCAGGAAAGGGTGTAATAAGGAGAGTGTGGAGGGTAATATATTAGGAAGGGAGCTGAGTGACGGCAGATTGGAGGAAGAAGGGGTACGCATAATGTGTGATGCAGGGGTAAAGGAGGGATGAGGCGTGGGTTTGGGCGTGGTGTGCTGGAACCAGGAGGACGCAGTACAGTGGGCAGTGATGGTACGGAGACGAGGCATGGCGGAGGCAGACGAGGTAGAAGCAGAAGCAATCCTTGAGGGCGTAAAGGAAGCAGCTATGAGAGGAGTAAGACGAGTTGTTGTGGAAAGTGACTGCAAATCCGTCATTGATATCTTGAAGGATGGAACGAAGGGACGGAGCTTTCTACATTTACTTGTTGATGAGATACGACAATTTTGTGGCAACTTTGATTTTATTGTTTGGCGTTATGTAAACCGTAAGAACACCAGAGTAGCTCATGATTTAGCTCATTTGTCAAATCATGTAATCGGTAGGAAAGTGTGGGAAGGTCGACTTCCGTGTAGGTCTGAGTTTTCATATATGCAAATTTAATCCCTCTTTGGGGTTTTCAAAAAAAAAAGGGCTAAAGAAGGCCAAACACTTCTTGTAGAATATCTAATCTAAGTCAATCGAGATAACAAACACAAACAATCCTAACCAAAACAGTTTTGGTTACTATTGACATTTTCAAAAGGTAGGAAATAAACCAAATCTGGATAACAAAAACAACTAGGATATCTTCCCCAAATTATACTACTTCACTGCTATTATAAATAACGTACGTGTTACATAATTATTTGTCACTATTAATTGCTGAAGCATCAATTAATTAAACTCGCCCGTTACCTCTACCACCGCCATCGGTTACATCTCGTTGCCCACCGGTAAGGTTCCTTAACATCATTTTTTTTTATCTTTTATGTTTTACTATTTGAAAAATGTTATTCCGGCCATTTGACTTTAATTATAACTTTGACCAAGAGTTGTCGTCTTGATAAGTCAACAAATTTGACAAAGCACTTTTACCTCTATATAAAATGGTCAAAGTTTAACATTTTGATCAAAGTTGATAACAAATAGCTCTAAATTTAAGTTTGATAAAACTGATCCAATTCAATTCTTTTTTTTTTTTTTTTTTGGCAAGTTGAAAACAAGGATTTTCACATATTCATGGCCTCACAGGCGAGACCATGAGCAGCCTTATTCAGACTCCTAGGGCGAAAGCTAACGCATAAACAATGAAAATCTACACATAACGCTAAGATATCTTTCAGTACTCCTTTAACCTGGCGATGAGCTTCTTGAAGACCTGCAATTTGCGCAACCAATTGTAGGCAGTCAGATGATAAATCCAAATGCAGCAAACCACGATCCCGAGCCCAGGCCAACACTCTTCTAACCCCCAGGGCTTCCGCCTGAAGTGCTGATTCCGCCCTTAATTTAGTCATCCCTTCAAAAAAGGACTCGCCCTCCACTCCAGTATAGGCCACCCACCAAATTCCGGCTTCACCTGATTTCTTCCAGCCTGCATCCACCTTAACCCTCGTGACCTCACAGTTCCTTGCCTCACCTATAAGACGGTAAGGATAGCCCTCTCGAATCCTCTTAAGCTCCGCCACAGTTTGGTCCCTAACATCCCCACCCTTTCCCATCGATCCTTTTTCCTTCAACTCACTAATGTTCATCACCTCGCTCACTGTTTGAGACCAGACTTTGTAGTAGCCTCCCGGATGAAAAACATCTCCTCTAAACATGATATTATTCCGGGCAGCCCAAATATTCCATAGAATAGCTAAAAATTGAATCACACACTTTTCCCCATCCGCCAGTTTGTTAAGGTAAGTGATCCAATTAATGATCCACCCATCTAACTCCATATTCCCCAAACAACTTGGGGTAATTCCCAGGGCCGACCCAACCCAGATCCTTTTTACCATTTCACAGTCTCGAAAGAGATGTGTCAAAGTTTTCAGAGTAGGATTCTGCCCATTACACAGACAACATGAATGGTTTTCCTGCAAATTCCGCCTGAGGAGCTCTCTTCCTATTGGTAAAGTCTTTGAAAGGATTTTCCAAAGCAAAAACTTCCACTTTCGAGGTCCGGGGAGACGCCATAACCTGGATTTACAAAATAGCTGTCCCTTAGTACTTAACCGTTCTTTATCCTTAGTTGTCCCTTTAGCATCCATAAAGCTCTTAAACACCACTCCATACCCACTCTTCACAGTATACTCCCCACTTCCAGTGTGTATCCAATACATCTCATCCTCTTTCCTTGAGGCACACCAAGGAATAGCAAGAATTTTGCTCGCGTCTTCTGCTTCAAAAATTTGCCTTATTTTCTCCTCCTTCCAATCCCCATTGCCGTAGTATAAATCCCTAATTCTCAAATCTTTCAAATGAGCAAACTCAGGCCCCAAAATCCTGTTATTTGGCTCCGGAGTCTCACCATTTACCCATCTAGTACTCCACACATTCAAGTTTGACACGAAGCTAGGTTTCCAGCCTATATTATTTAAAATGAGATTAAGTCCATACCTGATGCTTCGCACACTCCATGACCCATAGCTCCGTGTCTTGATCACGGCTTCCCCTATAAGTCCACCGTTCCCCAGCACCAAATCCCTAAAGCTTTTGCAGAATAAAGAATCTTGCTCCCCTAAGATTCGCCATGCGTGTTTCGCGAGCAGAGCTTGGTTTAAACACTCAATATTTCGTATCCCCAGACCCCCACTGCTTTTTGGTTGGCTAAAAAAGTTCTTACTACACCAATGAGTGACCTTCCCCGATCTGCATCCGGCCCACCAAAAATGTGACAAAAGAGAATTAATTTTCTTTGCCACACTTATCGGTATTTTGAATACCGATAGAAAGAAATTAGACAAGTTCGATAGAACAGATGAGATCAAGGTCAATCTTCCCGCTGGTGATAGGAAAATTCCGTTCCAAGATGACAAACTCGTTTTGTGACATTTTCAACCAATCCTTTAAAAACATCCTTCTTTGCACCATGTAGATCAGTTGGAATCCCAAGATACTTTCCAATTCCTTTATTATTTCTAATTTTCAAAATCGGGAGGCATTTTGTAGCCCTTCCCAATGTAGTGCTTGGGCTGAAGAGTACCCCAGACTTTTGTTCGTTTAAAACCTGTCCTGAAGCTTTACAATAGTTTCTTAAGATCTGAACCAAATTTAGCACAGAATCACCTTTATCTTGCAGAAAAAGACAGAGTCATCCGCAAAGAAAAGGTGCGTCAGGGGCTCAACCTTCTTACATATGTTAATACCCCGTATAGAGCCAGATAGTTGAGCCTGCACCATATTACTAGACAAGACCTCCATACATAAAATGAAGAGATAAGGTGACAAAGGATCCCCTTGACGTAACCCACACCTAGGTTGGAATTGTTGAAGCGGAGCACCATTAAAAAGAATCTCATACGAAACCGTACTCACGCAATTCATAATTAGGTTTATGATTTTGTTAGGGAAGCCAAAGCATTTGAGAACAGCCCTTAGGAAATCCCATCTTACTCTATCATAAGCTTTACTCATGTCTGCTTTGAAAACCAATCTCCCATATTTACCTCTCTTATGTGAATTCACTCTGTGAACAGCCTCATTTGCCAGCAAAATATTATCACTGTTTAATCTCCCTTGAATAAAAGCATTCTGAAAATCACTCACAAGATAAGTCATGATTTTTGCTAATCTGTTAGTCACACACTTAGTAATTACCCTCATAAACACATTGCAGAGACTAATCGGTCTATAATCCTTAACCCCTTCCGGATTCTCACATTTGGGAATAAGAGCAATAAAAGTCCTATTCATTTCCCTCAAAACCATGCCTGAGTTCAAGATTGATAGGGCTGCCTTAACAAAATCATTTTTGATTAGACCCCAACACTTTTGATAAAAGACAGCCGGTATCCCATCAGGGCCAGGAGATTTTAAAGCCCCCATTTGGAAAACAGCACATCTTACCTCTTTAGCAGTAAAAGGTCGGTTTAAGAAATCAGCATCATCTGCAGTAACACTCCTTGTGATAAAATTTAAGACAGTAGAGAAATCAGGCGATTGATTATTTGCTTCATCATGGACCCGGCTACCAATTGAAGCCGCATAAAGCTCATTGAAGGACCTCTGAAAGAACTCCTTAACTCTCAATAAATCATAAATCCAATCCCTATTCTCTCCTTTGATTCCCAGAATGTAATTACGCCCAGCCCGACCCGTGACCCAATTGAAAAAGAACTTCGTACATCCGTCACCATCAGTCAGCCATCTAACTTTCGCTCGTTGTTTCCAGTATAAGGCAGCAGCTTTCGCGAATTCTCGAACCTCCTCATTAACTATGGTATACTCCTCGTCATTCCCTTCGGTAATTGCCTTCTCCATCCCCAGCTCTAACCTTTTATCAAAATCCTCCCATTTTTCATTCCATCCCTTTCTTTTATCTAAGCTCCATTTTTTAACCATCTGTCTAGTGTGCTTTAATTTCCCTAGGAAAGTAAAGGCAGGAGACCCCCTTACTGATATCTTCCAAGCATTTTCAATAACTTCTACGCACTCCTTATACTCTAATGCCCATGCCTCCAATTTATACGGTTTCATATTCAAATTGCGCGTAAGATCAAGGTTCAACTCAATTGGGGCATGGTCTGAGATTTGAATTGGATAGTGTTTAATCCCCGTATTCGGATAAAAAGTAAACCAGTCTTTTGAAGCCAAAGCCTTATCAATCCTCTCATACACCCTCTTGTTCCCTTTCCTATTATTACACCATGTAAATTTCGGTCCCTTAAAAGGAATGTCCATAAGATCATTACTAATCTTCCAATTATTAAAAAAATGCATTCCTTGAATTGGGTTTTGACTTGAACTTAACTTATCGCTACTATTTTCGACTTGATTGAAATCTCCAACGATGAGAAAAGGGTAATCAAGCCTTTCCAACCATTCTTCCAACTCACTTAAAACCGGATCCCTTAGGTGAGCATTCTGTTCTCCATAGAAGAGAACAAGGTACCATAACTTTCCATTATATTTCTCGACAAACAAAATCATGAAGTTCTTACATTTCATCACAAGGCTCATTTTTGCCTCCCTATGCCAACCTACCCAAAGACCTCCAGATTTCCCCACGGCATCAACCCCTTCCATCATAACAAAACCTAACGACCTAAAAGATTGGCCAACATTACAAGCCTTACATTTAGTTTCAACTAAAAAAAGAAAATCATAATACTTATTATTTAGGAGCGCTCTTAGCTTAGGAATTGTAGGGGAGAGCACGTCATTAAGGCCCCTACAATTCCATATGAGACCAATCATGGGGATTGAGGAGGTTGTGATGGCCCAAACTCCGCAAAGCCACTTGTATCATTCACAGAAGAAGAGTCACTAGACTCCACCATTTCCACATCAGCCACTGACATATGAAAACCACAGCTTCTTTGCTTCACCTCCTTACCACGGATTCCATCTCCATAACATCCTCTCTTTGCCAGGTTCCTTAGATAGTCTTTTGCTTTTTCCATACTTTGCAATTCTTCACTTAGAACCCCAATATCCCAACTTGAGTACAACATTTTCTTTTCCTTGCTTGACCAATTTCTTCTTTGTACTGGATACTCATATCAGAGATATGATAGGCATCTGCTAGTCCCATAAAACCATCAGAAAAACCTGAAATCTCAATAGCTGCAATTAGTTTTGATTTTGCACCCACTGGAGGTACGTCAAACTGCCTCTGACTCTGCACAATTGGTTCAACAGTAACTCTTGCTTCATCAGTCCTCTCCACAGATTTGAACAAATCCTCTAATGGTCTCAGGGAAGAAGTTCCAGCAGTGAGCTCCAAATCCTTCCTTATAATAGCAGCAGGTGTGGTTGTCAAAGGAACATTTCCAACCAGAGTTGGCTCTATCCTGGAATCCTCCCCTATCTCAAAACCAGTGCCCACAGCAAGCCTTAAATCTGTATTAACACCACCATAAACCCCAGCATTAGCCTCCCCACTACCCCCATACACCTCAGCATTAACCTCCCTTTCCTCTTCTGAGGACACCAAGTCAATGGCTTGGCTGTGCCTAAAATCAGATGAATCCTCTGATTCTGGTCCAAGAACCGCCAAATTTATTTGCCAATTGGTAGGATAAGGATCTGGCTCCTCATCAGAAGACTCTGAATCACTGATGACAATCACTTCGTTCTGGTTATCAGCTCCACCTCCTAGCTGCCCCTCTTCTTCAACCCCATTACCAGGTATGATCTGGACAGGAGGTCCATCCTGTCTTATCTGCACAGCAGACCCATCAGGATAGTGATATATAAGTGGTAGACCTCTTGGTGGTGGTGCAAAGGTCTGGTTGTACCCTCTGTACTCATCATCAACCATAGCCCACTCAGGATTGCCTTCCACTCTGTTTTGAATAGCTTCCTGTAGCCTCTGATTACGATCCAATTCAATTCAACCTATAAATAAAGACTATAATCTAGTAAATTCCCTACAATCACAATCCACTACAAACCGGCGGATTTAAGGAGGGTTAACATGGGTGTTCCTTCCCGTTAGGGTGCCGAACAGCAACAATATTTTGGAATTATAGTTAGAAATTTTCAAGTTTCAAAATAAGCCTTTTATTAATAACAACCTCTCCAAAGGCTGTTAATCTTTTGAAAAACGATTTTACTGAAACAAGACCCATAAGGCCAGCCATAATTGCCAAAATTCCATTTTACAGTATATTTATGTTACCAGCATAATACCGTCTTATGCAAATATACATGTTTCCGGGTAGACCAAATGGGTTTACTTAGTTTTAATTAAAAAACGTGGGCTTCATATGTTTCTATATGTACATAGCTCTGTTTGGTAAAACTAACTGCTAACTGAAACCTGAAAAGGTAACTGATAAGGTAGCTGATTATTTAAAAATATGTTTGGCAAACTAACTGAAAAGTTAACTGATTTTGATGAAATGACGTAAAAAGATATGATAATTATTTAATAGTATAGATTTAAGGGGTAAAAACGGAAAATCAAATCAAATCGGGTACCTGAAATCTCAAATGCTACTCTAGGGCTCTGTTTGGTAAAACTAGCTGAAAAGGTAGCTGAAACCTGAAAAGGTACCTGAAAACTGAAAAGTTAACTGAAACCCAAAAAGGTAGCTGATAAGGTAGCTGAAAATTAAGAACCGATAAGGTAACTGATTATATGAAAAAAGTGTTTGGCAAATTAACTGAAAATGTAGCTTATTTGGATGAAATGACAAAATTATAAATTGAAGGGGCAAAAAGGGAATATAAATTAGAATCAGGTACCTGAAATCCCAAATGCTACTCTAGGTAACATTTCATTTCAGGTAGCTTTTTTTGGACAAATAAACTATTTGCCAAACACTTGCAAAAATATAAGCTAACTGAAATTTTGGTCAAATAAGCTACTTTGACCAAATATGATACCTAAAATGCTCTACCAAACAGAGTTTATGTAACATTTCATTTCAGGTACCTTATATAAGGGTGACATTAACAAATCATCAGGTTTCCTCCTCTTGATTCTCTCCATTTCCTCGTCAAAAACAAATTAAGAAACCATCATCACCATCACATACACATCAATTCCTTAATATCTTATCCCTCATCTTCCTCTCTTCTACCCAAGGTACCCTAATTTTAATCACCAAACAACCCTAATTCGATTCTTTACAATTTTATTAGGTTTTTCATCTTATTATTACTTTGTTTTTCTTGAATTACATGACGCCTTTTACATTATTGTTTTCAGATTAAATTTGTTAATTAATTATTGTAATTACTATTAGTGGAGTATTAATTAACATTATTATTTAATCATTTTTATTAATTAACATGTTAACTAATTTTTGTCAGGGAGGTGAAGGATCGGATCTTGTGCACTTTCTTCCTCCGGTAAACCGTAAACGACACCGTTTCAGGTTCGTTTCTTCTGTTTCACTCCGTTCACTATCGATGACTTCGTTTTCATTTTCCGGCGACTGATTTTTTATTGTTGTGATTTTTTTTGCAGGCGCAAATGTGAATAAACGGAGTGAAAAGTGTAAAAAAGATTTTACAGTAGAGTGAATAAGTTGAGTTGAAGATATACCTTAGGTGAGAAGATTTTCATTTTTATTCACTATACTTTATCGAAGATTTGAGCGTATATTTGTATTGTTGGAATGTAACCCCAACATTATTGATAAACTAGTAATATATAGAGTCTTTATTCATTTAGGGGGTGTTTGGTTGGGGGTGTTGAAATGGAATGGAATGGATTTGAGTGATTCTAATGTTTGGTTGGAGTATTTTGGAATGGAGTTGGAATCCTGATGGATTCTAATTCCACCCCAACCCCTTGAAATCCCATACCCACCTTCTCACTCAGGTTTCTAACTTCATTCTCCCTCCATACAATTTTAGAGTGAACCAAACAATAAATAATAGGTATGGGGTTCTAAATTCATCTCCTCATGGTATCTCATTCCATTCCAATCCATTCCGACCTTTTGAACCAAATGGGCCCTTAGAGTTATACTCCCTCCATACCAGACTAAAAGTAACACTTACTATAAACGGACGTATCACACCAAAGGTAACATTCCTTATTTGGCCCACAACATTACCAAATTATCCTTATACTCATTTGATATTTACACAAAATGTCATTACATACCCCACCTATTTTTTCCCTCTTTACCCTTACTTTTTCCACTTTTTCTTAAATACTCCAATTTTCCTTACGTTACCTTTGGTGTGGTACGGAGGGAGTATATGTTATATGTAACTAGTATTTACATTTTAAATGTTAGAAGTTATTAATAGCTCTTAATGTTACTAGATAAGTTAGGACTTAAACCTATATGTAAAGGTTAATAGTCATGCTTAGAGTAGGCAATGGGCCGTGCAAGGCCGGCCCACGTGCCGGCCCGTCGTGCCTTCCTCAAAAATTGGCCCGGCCGAGGCACGGATATTGGGCTCCTCGGGCCATGCTGTGCCAAGCCCACTGATCCAAACCTACGCCGCGGCCCGCTCAAGGCACAACCATTTTCATGCTCGGGCCGTGCCTGGCCCATGGGCTTTTCGTGCCTTGTCCGTGGGCCGGCCCATGTGCTTTATTATTTTTTTTTATTAAAAAAAAAACGTTATATAATTGATATATTTTTAGTGCTTTTTGTTTAATAAATGATGATTAATGGTTTAAATATATATTTTATTAAATATTAATGTACTTTTTGTTTAATAAATGATGATTAATGGTTTAAATATATATTTTATTAAATATTAATATACTTATTGTTTAATGAATAATGATCAATAGGCCATTCTTCGTGTCGGGCCGTGCCAAGCCCGTCGTGCCTGGTGCGTGCCGGGCTCCACCGTGCCTGAGCCGTGCCGTGCCTAGGCACGGATTTTTGAAGAAAATCGCGTCGGAGCCCGTCTAAAGCCCATTCGTGCCGTGCCCGTGCTTACTCGATTTTCTCGCTGGGCCGGGCCGTGCCGTGTCGTGGGCCGTGCCGCCCACCGACCCGCGGCCCTTTATGCCAACTCTAGTCATGCTGGATAAAGTGTGAGTGTATGCTTAATATCCGAGTTAAACATAGTTGGAAATCTTAGCTAGCAGCTAAGTGTTGGAGGATTGATTGTATTATTGTTAGGGCTCGTTTGGTTGCCCACCTAATTCATGGGAATTCTAAAATCCCATGAATTGTGGTTTTGGGAGATTGTTTAGTTCCCCCATATTTTATAAAATGGAGGAGTTTCAAACTCCATAGAAGTTTCCAACTCCTACATGGGAATTGAACTACCTACCCCTCATGGTCATTGGAAACTCCTAGGAAATAAACTCCAGTATGAGAAACCAAACATATTATTGCAATTCATGTGAATTTCGATGTAGGAGTTTAAATCACGTGCATTGCAGATTAACACCAAATGAGGCCTTAGTGTTTGAATAATAATACAAGTTAGGTTGTGGGTTAATCATGTTGGGGTACAGAGTACGGAAGCGAATAAATTCAACAAAAGATTTAAGAGAAATAATAAAAAGACAATAAAAATAACACCAAGATTTTTAGGTGGAAAAACCCTCTTTAAATAGAGGTAAAAAACCACCGGCGAGAGAGCCAAATATTTCACTATAATGATTTATGGGAATACAAGTATTTCCTCGATGGCCTATAGAAAATGACCAAATAAATTACTCTCGGAGGGTTAAATGATATTGAACACCCACAAAGATATAATATAGAGAGTAGGAATAAAGAGGAATAATAATGAGAAGTATTATGTTGTGGTTTTGTTGTGTGATTATTTTGCGGAGCAAAAGCCACTATTTATAGTGCTTGTAGGAGTAAATGAGAAAATGCGTTTGCCTTGCAATTTCTCCATATTACTTGTATTAACATTACTCCATCATCCGTTGAATGCATTTCCCATAACTTCACCATATGTTGCATGAACACACATTACTCCACCATAAGTTATTGTATGTTTCTCATAAACTCACATATTTCAATTTATTGAAATGATAAATGTGAGGCATAACTTCAACAATCTCCACCTTGACTCACATTTCCCCTTGAAATAATCTCTCTCGCCAATGAAGCCTTGTTAAGTGTGAATAATACCAGCTAAGTCCAAGCAATGGTCAAACTTAGCGGTTGTGAGTGGTTTGGTTAACATATCTGCAGGATTCTCAGTTGTATGAACCTTTTCAACGGTTAAATTTCCTGCATCAACAATATCTCGGATAAAATGGTGCTTGATATCAATGTGCTTGGTTTTTGAGTGACGCTTGCTATTTCTGGCCAAGTAGACTGCACTTTGACTATCACAAAATACTAAAAGAATATCTTGTTTTAAACCAAGCTCGCTCACCAAGCCTCGGAGCCAGATCGCCTCTTTCATACCTTCAGTCGCAGCAATATATTCTGCTTCAGTTGTTGATAAAGCCGCAATGACTTGTAATGAAGAATACCAACTAATAGCAGAGCCACAAAGAGTAAATAAATAGGTTGAGAGTGACCTTCTTCGATCTAAATCACCACCGTAGTCAGCATCAACATAACCAACTACACCTCCGGGGATCAGCTCTTTGCTTATCAAATACCAAACCAATATCAGAAGAACCCTTCAGATAACGAAGAATCCATTTAACGGCTTCCCAATGTTCTTTGCCTGGATTGTGCATAAATCTGCTAACCACACTAACAGCATAAGCCATATTAGGCCGAGTACACACCATGGCATACATAAGACTCCCAACGACATTTGAATATGGGACATGTGACATTCGTCTTTTGTCATGATCCGTCTGTGGACACTGTTCAGATGACAATTTAAAATGAGCGGTAAGAGGAGTATTGACAAGTTTACTGTCTTGCATATTGAACTCGTCGAGCATTTTCAAAATGTATCTCTTCTGTGATAGTATTAATTTCCCTGCTCGACGATCCCTGTTAATCTCCATGCCAAGAATTTTCTTTGCCGGACCCAAGTCCTTCATATCAAATTCACTTCTCAACAGAGCCTTTAGCGTGCTAGCAAGTGACTTATCTTTTGCAGCAATTAACATGTCGTCGACATAAAGCAATAAGTATATAAACGACCCGTCGGATGTCTTCTGAAAATAAACACAATTATCATAACTACTCCTTGAGTAGCCATGTCCAACCATAAAAGAATCAAACCTTCTATACCATTGTCTTGGAGACTGCTTCAAACCATAAAGAGATCTTTTTAGACGACATACATAGTCCTCTTTTCCTGGAACTATGAAACCATATGGTTGATGGATGTAAATTTCTTCATCGAGATTACCGTGAAGAAATGCAGTTTTCACATCTAACTGCTCTAACTCCAAATCATGCAAAGCAACTAGAGCAAGTAATACACGAACTGAGGTGTGACGAACAACAGGAGAAAATACCTCATTGAAATCAATGCCTTCCTGTTGATTAAATCTGCGTACAACGAATCTTGCTTTATATCTTGCACTTTCAACACCAGGGATGCCTTATTTTCTCTTAAATATCCACTTACAACTAATAGCTATCTTGCCCTCAGGTAACTTCACCAGATCCCAAGTTTCATTCTTGTGAAGACTCTCAATTTCTTCTTGCATCGCTGCAACCCATTTTGAAGAATCTGCACCGGAAATAGCCTCCGAATAATTTCTAGGCTCATTGCAGTCATTCATCTCTTCTGCAGCGGCCAAAGCATAAGCAATATTAGCGCTTTGGTCTGTATATTTTGGATTCAATTTTCTTGATCTCTGTTCAGGAAGATTTTGAGCCATGGACCATGGTTCTGGTAAACCTCGTCTTTGTGGTTGACGTGGTTGTTGTGGACTTCTTTGGTCAATGATCTCGGTTTGCTCATTGGAATTTGGCGGAGTAGAGGAAGTAGGAACATCCTCCTCTGACTTTAAGATTTTGACATCAAACTTCACCTTCTCTCTTGTATTCTCTTGATTATCTGTACCAGGATAAAAAGAAACAACTTCTTTTCTAGAAGATAACATAGCATTTTCATTAAAAGTTACATTTATGCTATGAAAGGTTTTTCGAGACTCGGGGTCATATAAACGATAACCTTTAACCCCTAAGCCATAACCCAAGAAAATGCACTTTTTAGCACGAGGCTCCAATTTTCCCTCGTTCACATGAGAATATGTAGGGCAACCAAATATTCTAAGATTAGAATAATCAACAGGGTTACCTGACCAAACTTCTTCTGGAATGTTGCAATCAAGAGATCTATTTGGGGAGCGATTTATCAAGTAACATGCTGTAGACGCCGCTTCAGCCCCAAAGTCCTTTCCCAAGCCAGAATGAGAGAGCATACAACGAACTCTCTCCATAATAGTTCTGTTCATACGTTCTGCAACTCCATTTTGTTGTGGAGTCCCTGGAATGGTACGATGTCTGGCAACACCTTCCTTCTTACAAAAAACATTGAATTCATTCAAACAGAACTCAAGACCATTGTCAGTTCTTAATCTTTTTACTTTCTTTCCAGTCTGGTTTTCGATCAAAGTTTTCCACTCTTTGAATGTGGGAAACGCCTCATTCTTGTATTTGAGAAAATATGTAACACCCCCATATTCAGAGGAGCTTTAACTAGGCCTTCCTTAGCATATAAGGGCGTTACCATCTCGGTTGCCCGACGTAAGTAATCATTAAAAGTCGATAAAATTACATTTATAGTTATATTACAAGCGTTACAACCAACTTAACAAAATAAATATACAACTCGTAAGCTACACACTATCCCTATCAAAACTCGTGAGGACTCATCAAGCCAGAACTCCAGCTATCAATGCTATCAACACCTGCTAAGACTGACTGCTCACCATAAGGGATCACGGCAGACACATAAAACAACAAGACAACCACACAAGGTCAGTACTGAGATAAGACATGACAAAACCAACATCATCTATCAACACAACACAGCACAATCGGTCACACACACAATCACACCCACTCCAATCAACCTCCGTCACCGACATCCCTTTGGACCGGACCACCCGCCATGGGGGACCGCAACCGTACCCACCAAATCCCCGCTCATCAAACCAAGCGATAACCCTGTCCCATTAATGTGCATATCCCCTCCCGTGGCGGGTTCCACGGAGGGCGAAACTAGGGTGTGAAGCCACTCCCGCAAGTGACTCCACTCGGTAGGACGCACCTCGAGAACCGAGACAACCAATCACGATACCTCCAATACAACGACAACCAACAAACCGTAAACACCAACCGATTACCGCATATACACTGCCACGCAAACACAACTACAACACAACAACCACGACATAACAATCGACACACTAGACCATCCACAGAAACTGAGTAGGCGAACCTACCTTTAAGCAACTGCAACCATTTCATGTCCACACATGCAAAACCCAGCAATCAAGCAACACCTATACACACAATACAACCATCTATCACCACCAAGCAAACCCTAACTGAAAACACAAGGCACATATGATGATGACGACATACCTACAAGAGGAAAACTGGCAAAGGACAGCTACCCGACTCAAGTTATGCACTCCTAAGGCACAAGGACCTTCAAAGGCTTCCATGGAGGTTATATGGTGAAGGGAAGGAAAGGAGGCGACCTAAGGATCTGAAGAAATGAGGCGGAAAATGATTTGCGGATTTAACAAAACATGATTATAAACCCTCGCTGAAAACCCGTTACTCGATCGAGTGGCCCCTACTCGATCGAGTATCTAAGCTACTCGATCGAGTAGCCTCTACTCTATCGAGTACCACCCCTAACTCAAAGCACAGGATGACTTTGGTACGCACTCCTAAGGACTATTACCGCTCCCAAGATCAGTCAACGCTGGTCAACGGGTCCCTAAAAGGGCGGGTATTACAGTCTTCCCCCCTTAAAAAGAACTTCGTCCCCGAAGTTCAACTCACCTATCTCAAAGCACAAGACACGGGAACACAACGACATCAATACTCTTTCGACACATGTCACTACTCCCCGGAAATATCATCCCCCATGTCATCATCATCAACTGTCTAACGCTCCATATAGATCGACCTCGACAAACTACTACTTGAAATACCAACCTCACAGCACGAAGCGGCACAACTAACGATTACCCAACACATTACGAGATTACAATTTCATTAACAACAACCATCAACATGAAATAAATCACATTAACACCACTATGTTATCCAACGATACGATTCTATTCCAACACATGACATCATAACTTGTCCCTTTATGACCGTCTTTTAAAGCACACTATCGATTTTACTTCAACACACAAATTGCCCAACGAACAAATGCAAACAATTATAACTTCATACAAGAAATGTAACCAAAGTAATAGAAAACCTTATAAACAAACAACAAAATAATTGCAATATCGGCCTTTTTATTTTGTGACATTACTCTTCCCCTCTAAAAAGGAACTTCGTCCCTGAAGTTCAACACCAAATCACTACACATGTTATGTACTCCCTACGTCTTGACACATATATCTAACCCATAGCATTCATTATGGACATTACTCATTAATCAGACAACCCTTAAACCATAAAACACACGCAAGCATATTCGAATAACTAGCCGCCGTCAATAATGCATGTATATATCAATTGTACATTTAGATAGGACATACACCATTCCGGTGAATTATAAATAACAGACATTACGGATGTAAAATGAATGCAATAGGAAGCAATTACTACTTCACTATTTGTTACAAATACGCATCTAAAATCCAAACACGACCTCCAACATATGAAATTAACGGTTTCAATATGTTACTAATCATCAATAACCATGTTAAACACCAAACATGTAATTATAGAACCATTAAACAATTTTAATTTTACGAAAAGTTCTTGTAACAGTGCTACTCGATCGAGTATATAAAGTACTCGATCGAGTGTCTTGGCTACTCGATCGAGTAGCCCTGAGATCAGAATACCTCATTTCTGTCACACCTGCAGCTACTCGACCGAGTATGGGGTACTCTGTCGAGTACCTACAGGTCAAAATCTTAAAAATTCCTGTCATAACATCGTATATATACATAAAACGTCACTGAAACACGAGTCGGAATGACAACCGACCCCCAAAATCCTGCAAATAAGGTCAAACTAGCAAATCCGGCCTTATGGCCATCCATACAAACCAAAATAAAAAGTTCTAACTAACAACGACTACTATCGTCCAACACCATCAACCATAAACAAGGATAAAGGATAGCAGTATCACTCCTCCTGCTGCTGCGCATCCATCATCTCATCTCCACCACCCTCTCCTCCCGACGACCCAATACCCGCATCAACCCCTGCTCCAGCTCCAGGACTCACATACCATGGGGTCAAGCCACCATAAGCAAAGGACTGAGGTGTCCCCCCAGGCTGACTGATCCACCCCGTAAGAGTGGAAAACCCCACTATAGTCCCCAACTCCGCTCCGCCACACTAGATGCGGTCCCTCGGTCCCAATCCCCTGAGTGTACGCCATCTCATGCATGTTCCGGAGTGTCAAAGTAGATGACACTCTCTCTGCCAAGTAGCTCGATCGCGTCTCCGGGGTGTCGAGGTAGGGGTAACAAGGAAAAGGGTGTTGCTGCGGTGGTGCTGCCGGCCATGGTCTAGTCTCAGTTGTCCTCTCCCTCACCCGACGAGGTCCTCTCCCCAACCTGGGTCTCTCCTCCACCACTGCCACATTCTCCCCCTTCTTCGGCTCGGGCATCACCTGAAGGATCGTGTCATCGATGAGGTATGTTTGCAACTGCCGGGGCATATCATCATCCTCCTCCTCCTCATCGGAGTCAACAGCTACCACCACCGGGTCTAACGGCTCTGTCGGTGGGAGGTGCTTAGGAGCCGGGATCCTCATCCAGCTCATACCCCACACCCTCCAAGCTAGGCCACCATCGGCTAAAGTTCTCAAACATTTCAGGTCGAGGTAGTAGTCTCTGTCCATCGTAGGCACCGGTGTAGATAGAGGCACGTACTCCGAAGAAGCCTCAAAGAAGGCTAGATTTTCAGCTAGCCGAGTGGCGATAGCGCCACAACTCAGGTACCGGGTGGTAGAAGTAGCCATCAAAGCAAGGCTAGCACACACCATGGCGGGAGCATTAAAGACCACCTTCTCGGTCCGCTCCGGGTTCAGATAAGACATCAAAAGCAACAGTTCATGATTGTTCAGCTTACTCATATCCGGCCTCTCATAAAGAAGGTTTGACAAAGAACGAAGGAAGATCCTTAAGGTAACATGTTGAACATCATTAATCAACATGTTGTTATAGGCGAGAGCTGGCTTTCCGGAAAGACAAGGCATGAGGCAACAAACACCACACTCGGAAGGAATTTCACTGATGGAATCCTTGGGAGGCTTGGCCAACCCAAGGTGAGAAGCAAAAAGGTCCATGGTCAACATGAAGCTCGTGTTCATCAAACGGAACTCAACCGTTTGTGCAGCTGGCTCGTAATTAAACGAGCTCATAAACTCTAAGGTTAGAAAAGGGTAAGAATGCTTCCTCAGCCGATACAACCCCATAAACCCCAAGGTTTCAAAGATGTGACGGACATCCGTCTCAATTCCCAAGTCCTCAAGAAGTGTGGTATCCACACAACGGGTAGGCCTCATTTTGCGTTTCTGCAACGCCACAAATCTCTCCCTTTGTTTAAATTCCACAAACACCACCGAAGGGTACTCCGGTACAGCGGGTACTACGGGTCCACTACCTTCCCCAACCTCGGGCTGTGAAGCCCTCCCCCTCTTAGTCTTACGGGTCCCTATGTTTAGTCTCGGCATCTGTTTCAGCATACGATTTATACACACTTGCATAGGCACGTAAAGCATATAATTCACACAATTGAATCTTGAGTAATCAGCTAGGTACACACTTTCTCCAACAAATCCCAATTGATACATAAATTCAGTTTACAGTAACTCAGACGAAACATAATCTACTCGGTCAATTCGGATATCATGGCATGGCTCAAATGTTACTCTCTATATATAGACCTGATAATCATGTGAAATATTCATATATGTTCATAGAAAGGTAACTTAAAACACGTCATTATCAACCTTCAACATTAGAAGCAAACAACTCATTTAGACTAGTCAAACGGTCTCTACAGCTGTGACGATTTTGACACATTCTTCAACAATTAACATCACCATTACCATATTAAAAGTTTAACTCTTGCATATGCATTCATATCCAACACAAATTCTCAATTATAGAAAACGAATTTCAACTTGGGCACTTTTAAGACGGAGTTTTAAGGAAAGTTTTAAGGTGAAAATTACCAAAATCCAACTTTCAACATGGTATATACAACATATAGTACTCAATTTCACCATCCAACATGTAGAAAACAACCAAAATCAATTTTGATTTTTGCAAACCCTAGAAAATTCATCCCCAATTTGGTAATTTCTATTCTATTTTTGGAGCAATTAATCATCAACAATCATGAAAGGGAAGCATATGAATCACATTACAACAATTAAAAGCAATGATTCGTCCGTATGAATCAAAATTTCAGTTAATTCTACCATTCTAATAATTTCAAAGTGATAAAACATG
Organism: Silene latifolia; assembly: GCF_048544455.1. Taxonomy (NCBI): domain Eukaryota; kingdom Viridiplantae; phylum Streptophyta; class Magnoliopsida; order Caryophyllales; family Caryophyllaceae; genus Silene; species Silene latifolia. The sequence goes on from NC_133538.1 coordinate 175,863,232, forward strand.
TAAATAGGGAAGAAATTCATACCTTGATTAGATAGGAAAGTAGGAGGACAAAATTAAACAAAGTAAACAACCCAAACTAATCACCACCAACACAAGAGTAGGAGAGTTTTAAGAGATTTAGGGCTTAGGGTTCGAATAGAAGAAGAAAGAATAAGAAGAATGAGAAGAACTAAGGGTTTTAAGAAACCCGCAAGAACCTATGCATTGTATCCTACTCGATCGAGTGCCTAGGGTACTCGATCGAGTGTCGTCTAATCGATCGAGTAGGTGCTATTTCGTCGAGTATCTGCAGAAAATTTCCACATCCCGACGTCATAGCTTCCTAACTAGATCGAGTGAGGTCTACTCGGTCTAGTAAGCCCTCGCACTCGGTCAAGTAAGGTTGAGTACTCGGTCAAAAATACGAAGTAAATTGAAGATTCCTGCAAAAACAATATCGCGTGTCGATTCCAAACTATATATGTTCGGAATTCATCACTAGTTATCATACTCACTCATGTATTACCATTACTACTCAAGCATACCATACCGTCTTATCAGATAAGATTTATATCATGTTACGCCACAACAAATTCACACAACACGGTTTACCTGTTACCGAGTCATTCATATACACAATTACGTCTTTGTATCATATCTAAACTCGTCTTACCACATGGCTATCAGCTTATTCTCATGTTAATGTAAAACATATAATTAACGATAATTATTCTTCCATATGTCATTCAAATGTATTACTATCATGTTCCAATTTCAATCATAAGCAAATTATTCTACACAAATTGATCATTACACGCAGAAACTTTCAACCATTAAACATTGCACAAAAGCATCATTACCTACTACTTTAACTATCATCACTATAGCTACCGTAGGACTTATAAACTCATATAGGATCACCATTACCAACAACCTTATGCAAACACCAACATGATCACTTTTCATATTACAGCATACATTTCCACACTTTTCACGCATTTGTATTAAATAAAACCCTTTTACGTTTCTCATAAACATCGCATAAGCTCACTAATTCTACCAAAACTTCACCACACACAATCCAAATGCAACTATCATGCCCATACCAACTTTAACAAAGACTCAACCACGGATAGTTCTGACGCAGTCAACATACACATTACATACATGCACACGGACTCCACATTCCCATACCCGGTGGATCGGCTTAAGTACAATGAGGCCAAGATTTTGAAATGAGGGCGCCTACTCACCCAAAACCTAGCATCAGCTGGGGCTCTCATCATACATACACCAGGTTCATTTTATTAGACTCACTACGTTCATTATTTTCATTGGTTACAGGTTCCAAAATCGTCGCTCTGATACCACTTTGTAACACCCCCATATTCAGAGGAGCCTTAACTAGGCCTTCCTTAGCATATAAGGGCGTTACCATCTCGGTTGCCCGAGGTAAGTAATCATCAAAATTCGATAAAAGAACATTTATAGTTACATTACAAGCGTTACAACCAACTTAACAAAATAAAGATACAACTCGTGAGCTACACACTATCCCTATCAAAACTCGTGAGGACTCATCCAGCCTGAACTCCAGCTATCAATGCTATCAACACCTAATAAGACTGACTGCTCACCATAAGGGATCACGGCAGACACATAAAACAACAAGACAACCACACAAGGTCAGTACTGAGATAAGACATGACAAAACCAACATCATCTATCAACACAACACAGCACAATCGGTCACACACACAATCACACCCACTCCAATCAACCTCCGTCACCGACTGTCCACTGGACCAGCCCTGCCAGTGGGGAACCGCAACCGTACCCACCAAATCCCCGCTCATCAAACCGAGCGATAACCCTGTCCCATTAATTTGCACATCCCCTCCCGTGGCGGGTTCCACGGAGGGCGAAACTAGGGCGTGAAGCCACTCCCGCAACTGACTCCACTCAGCCGAGGACGCACCTCGAGAACCAGAGACAACCAATCACAGACAGCTGCAATACAACGACAACCAACAAACTGTAAACACTAACCGATTACCGCATATACACTGCCACGCAAACACAACTACAACACAACAACCACGACACAACAATCGACACACTAGACCATCCACAGAAACTGAGTAGGCGAACCTACCTTTAAGTAACTGCAACCATTCCATGTCCACACATGCAAAACCCAGCAATCAAGCAACACCTATACACACAATACAACCATCGATCACCACCAAGCAAACCCTAACTGAGAACACAAGGCACGGATGATGATGACGACATACCTACAAGAGGAAAACTGGCAAAGGACTGCTACCCGACTCAAGTTATGCACTCCTAAGGCACAAGGACCTTCAAAGGCTTCCATGGAGGTTATATGGTGAAGGGAAGGGAAGGAGGCGACCTAAGGATCTGAAGAAATGAGGCGGAAAATAATTTGCGGATTTAACAAAACACGATTATAAACCCTCGCTGAAAACCCGTTACTCGATCGAGTGGCCCCTACTCGATCGAGTATCTAAGCTACTCGATCGAGTAGCCTCTACTCTATCGAGTACCACCCCTAACTCAAAGCACATGATGACTTTGGTACGCACTCCTAAGGACTATTACCGCTCCCAAGGTCAGTCAACGCTGGTCAACGGGTTCCTAAAAGGGCGGGTATTACAAAATAAACCAAGAGTTTTCTGGAAAAATCGTCAATAATGGTCATCATATAATGACAACCTCCTTTTGAAGGAACTTTTGAAGGACCCCAAAGATCAGAATGGATATACCCTTGGTTCTATGAATACCCTTTGAAAAGCTAACTTTTTTCTGCTTGCCAAAAATACAATGTTCGCATAAATCAACCTTACCGGTACAATGCTTTCCGAGTAGTCCTTTCTTGTTAAGGACATGCATTCCCTTTTCACTCATGTGGCCCAATCTCATATGCCACAATTTGGTGTCATCATTTGGATGAGACAACTGGCTGCCAGAAACACCGTAATAGTAGAACCCTGGAGCACATACAAGCTACCAGATCGATTTGCCTTCAATAATACAAGAGCGCCTTTGGACACTTTTAAAACTCCACCTTCAGCTGAATACTTGCACCTAAGTGATTCTAGGGTGCCTAAGGAAATAAGATTTCGCTTCAAGTCAGGGACGTGTCTGACATTAGTCAAGGTTCTAGCAACACCATCATGTGTTTTAATTTTTACTGTACCTTCACCAACAACTTTGCATTGTGCATCGTTGCCCATCAAAACAAGACCACCATTAATTGATTGATAAGTAGTAAACCAATCTTTATTAGGAGTCATGTGGAAAGTACAGACGGAGTCAAGTATCCACTCATTTCTAGACCTTTGTTCTATATCAGCAGCAACTAAAATATCCCCATCAGACTCAAACTCAACAACACTAGCTTCAGCATGGTGTTCGGGTTGTTTACCTTTACCCTTATCATCTCTTTCTTGCTTCTTTTTCAGATTAGTACATTCTAAAATTTCGTGTCCTTTCTTCTTACAATATCGGCAGAATTTAGAGTTTTTACCTCTTGATTTTGACCTGGCCTTACTCTTAATACTACTACCTCTTTCAAATGTTCTCCCTTTAACAACCAAACCTTCACCCGATTGTTCAGAATTAATTTCAGTATCAAATTTTTCTTTTGATAGGAGGTGAGACTTGACATCTTCAAAGGATAATGTAATATTATTACCAAACATAATTTCTTTAAAGTGTTTAAATGAGGGTGGTAATGAGACAATGAGTAGGACAGCTTTATCTTCATCATCGATTTTAACATCAAGGTTCTCCAAATCTATTATGATAGAATTAAACTCATCTAAGTGTGTTTTTACGGGAGTACCTTCTGACATGCGGAGCGTGAATAAACGTTCCTTGAGTCGAAGCTTATTTGCTAGACTCTTGGTCATCTATAGAGATTCCAATTTAGTCCACATGCTGGCAGCAAATGTCTCTTTAATGACCTCACGTAAAACTTCACGTGATAAACAAAGTTGAATCACGGACAACGCCTTCTCATCCATTTCATCCCATTGTTCATCTGTCATAGTGGATGGTTTCTTCGACTTACCATTTAAAGCCTTCTTTAAACCATTTTGTATAAGAACAGCTCGCATTTGAACTCTCCAAATGGCGAAACTAATTTTACCATCAAATTTCTCTATGTCAAATTTTGTCGACATTATGGAAAAATCTCAATTGAAAATAATATGGCTCTGATGCCAATTTGTTGGGGTACAGAGTACGGAAGCGAATAAATTCAACCAAAGATTTAAGAGAAATAATAAAAAGACAATAAAAATAACACCAAGATTTTTAGGTGGAAAAACCCTCTTTAAATAGAGGTAAAAAACCACCGGCGAGAGAGCCAAATATTTCACTATAATGATTTATGGGAGTACAAGTATTTCCTCGATGGCCTATAGAAAATGACCAAATAAATTACTCTCGGAGGGTTAAATGATATTGAACACCCACAATGATATAATATAGAGAGTAGGAATAAAGAGGAATAATAATGAGAAGTATTATGTTGTGGTTTTGTTGTGTGATTATTTTGCGGAGAAAAAGCCACTATTTATAGTGCTTGTAGGAGTAAATGAGAAAATGTGTTTGTCTTGCAATTTCTCCATGTTACTTGTATTAACATTACTCCATCATCCGTTGAATGCATTTCCCATAATTTCACCATATGTTGCATGAACACACATTACTCCACCATAAGTTATTGTATGTTTCTCATAAACTCACATATTTCAGTTTATTGAAATGATAAATGTGAGGCATAACTTCAACAAATCCCATAACAAAAATATTGTGTCTTTGCATTTTATATTTGGGTTATTTCATGAGAATAATCCAATCTATACCTCGTCTTCTAATATTAATCCAAATTTCAATTTAACTCAAAATAAACCATACTATAGCCTTTCGTGGCTCATATTGCACTTAGGTCATTTTATTAAGAGTATAATTGCCAAAATTCCGTTTTACAATATATTCGTGTTACTTACGGTCTTGTACAAATATACATGTTTCCGGATAGGCGAAGTGGATTAAAAAACGTGGGTTTCTAAGCTTGTTTCTATATCCATATACATACACAATAAAACAAAACCAAAATAGAATAGAAACACTTTTCTCAAAAAAAAAAATAGAATAGAAACAAAAAGGTGACATTTCACAAATCATCAGGTTTTCTCCTCTTGATTCTCTCCATTTCCTCGTCAAAAACAAATTAAGAAACCATAATCACCATCACATACACATCAATTCCTCAATATCTTATCCCTCATCTTCCTCTCTTCTAACCAAGGTATATACCCTAATTTTAATCACCAAATAAACCTAATTAGATTTCTTTACATTTTATTAGGTTTTTAATCTTATCATTACTTTGTGTTTCTTGAATTACATGATGCGTTTTACGTTATTGTTTTCAGATTAATTTTGTTCATTAATTACTATAATTACTATAAGTAGAGTAATAATTAACATGATTATTTAGTCATTTTTATTAATTTCAAGAATATTTATTATTGTTAGGGAGGTGAAGGATCGGATCTTCTGCACTTTCTTCCTCCAGTAAACCGTAAACGACACCGTTTCAGGTTCGTTTCTCTACGTTCACTATCAACGACGTCGTTTTCATTTTTCGGCGACTGATTTTTTGTTATTATGATTTTTTTTTTGCAGGCGCGAATGTGAATAAACGGAGTGAAAAGTGTAAAAAAAGATTTTACAGTTGAGTGAATAAGTTGAAGATAAACCTAGGTGAGACGATTTTAATTTTTATTCAGTTTATTTGTTGAAGATTTGGGCGTATATTTGTATATTATATGAAGTGATTTCATATGATTTATGAAATAATTTGTAAAAATCGTATAATACATGACTTTTCTTCAAAGTAGAGTTAAACAATTTGATACACGACATTTGAATGTGAGATTTAGGTTTTCGTTATGTAAAGTGAATTATTGAGTATAATATTGTGATTATCGTTTAATATTTGATCTTATAAATCGGATTATGAACTAATATAGTTTGATTAGCGTATAATATATGATATGCCGATGATTCAACGACAACTACGACGATTGTTCTTGTCTTTTTCTTGGTATGTACATGAAAATGAGAGTATTTCTGGTGAGAATGTGAGATGAATACAGTTCACCTTCCTCTCTTTTGATTTCATTTATTTGTGTATATTACTGCCTAGCTGTTCATTCATTCATACTGAAATTAAATCTCTTCGTTTATTTATTACTCCGTAGTAGTTAGTTTAATACGGTAATCATTGTGTGAGACGGTACCGTGTTATTCCATAATCTGTGAATTTAAGGCTACTAATGCTAAGCGTCGTAGTTAGTAGAATTCAATTCAATAATATATCTTAGATTTAGAAAAATTAATGATATGAATATGCTGTTGGATTCCCTATGTACATGAAACTTCCTCTACATAATTATTTTATTCATCTTCTGCAATTGATGTGAGTTTCTAGATTTGATTCATTTACTTAGTTACGTCAATTCATTTGATTTTATACCTCCTAAATGCCAAATTTTGATCCGTATCCTTTTCTTTGGCAGCTTGTGTAATCGAAAAAGTCGTTGATACTAGACGAGAATTAAAAAATAAGGTTTTGAAAATGTCGTCGTCAAATTCACCGTGTGCAGCATGTAAGTTCTTACGGCGCAAGTGCACGCAGGAATGTGTGTTTGCCCCGTATTTCCCGCCAGATCAACCGCAAAGGTTTGCTAATGTGCACAAGGTGTTTGGGGCCAGTAATGTGGCGAAGCTGCTGAACGAGTTGGCGGCAGCGCAGAGGGAGGATGCGGTGAACTCGTTAGCGTATGAGGCGGAAGCAAGGTTGCGGGATCCCGTGTATGGATGTGTGGGTCTGATTTCGTTATTGCAGCAAAGGCTAAAACAGGTGCAGAGTGACCTCATCACGGCTAAGAAGGAGCTGGCTACTTATATTGGACCGTCTGCGCTTATGGCTGCTGCGCCGATGTTTCCACCAGGGGGGTATAACGCGGCTGCGGCTGCTGCTGTTGCGAATGCTAATGTGATGGGGGGTTATAATATGGGGAACATGATGGTAGGACCGTCTCACCAGAATGCGCAGCAGTTGATGGAAGCGCAGCAGATGGCTGTGGCAATGAAAGAGGAGCAAGAGATGATGAGGAACTGGGAGCAGCAGCAACAGTTTATGAGGTTTAACAGCGGTGGCAGTGGCGGGTTTTGTGGAACGTATGAGGTGGGAAGTGGAGCGGTGGTTACAGCAGCTGCTAATGTTGATAGTCCTGGTGGTGGGTTTAATCAGATGGGGTCGCCTTCATTGGCATTAGGTGGTGGCAGTGGTGGTGGTGCATTTGATCAGAATGCGGCCGTGGCGTACGCTCATCTGCAACAGCCGCCGCATGCAGATGTCGATGAGCCACTCGGTCAACTGTTACTGCTTCAGCAACCAGAATCGCAACAAACAGGAGAGATTGCTCAGGCTATTCCTTTACATTCACTTCATGAACAAGAACAACCACCACAACCACCTGGTCAACATCTCATGCTTCATCATCATCATCATCATATTCACCATGAACAACATGATCATGATCATCAACATCATGACCATCATCGGCAACATGATCATCATCCCCACCATCATCATCATCAAAGGTCTGGGAGTGAGGAAAAAAGGGGTACTGGTACTACTAATGTGGGTCCATCATGTTGACAAGACAATGAGAATATATAGACATTTGCCCAGTTTTGCAGTTGATTAAAAAAGCTTCTCATCTCATGGTTTAATTGTCCTTGACTTGAGGTAAACAAAAAAGAATACCCATTTCTTGTTTTCTTTTTTACTTTAATTTTTTTGCCTGTATAAATGTTTGTAGTAAGCTTTTCTTGTTTTTGGGATGATATAATACAACAAATTATATACTTCCATAAAAGTGGTGATTACAAGAAAGGTGCAGATATAAAGGTATCTTTTGCTGTTTAGATGAAAGGAAATGGTTGTGTTGCAAAAATGTTCATGGAGTTTACTATTTTTTGGCAGAATGCAAAAGGGTTGCTTTTTGGGGTGTCTAGTGTAATCAGTACTGTTTGTCTTTTATTTGTTTCAGCACAAATTCTTGTTTGTGACGGCACATATCCGTTATCATTTTACCTCACATAGTACCCACTTTTTCTCTCTCTGCAACACTATTCATGTGGTCCCCTTTCTCCACTAACCCATTTTATTACCATTTTAACTCACAAAATATCCGCCACAAATGATAACCCGTCACAAGGGAGACCAATTGTTGTTTCAGAGAAATGTCACATTCATACAATTAATATGAGGAGATAAGAATGAGATAGATGCAAGATTTGTTAATTGTATGAATCTTCCTTTTCAGTATAATTTCAGGATGAGTCCACTACATTATTCTCATTTATTAGCTTGTTGGATTGGATTATATTCACCATTTTTTATCATCATTTGTGACGGATATCTTGTGACGGGTCAAATAAAAGTCACAAGGGAGGATAAAGACAAGTCATTTGTGATTCTTTATGCATTTTACTTTTTGTCTTATCTACCCATGTGGGTGATACCAGGGCCGTCCCTGACATTTTCGGGGCCCGGTGCAGAGTTTTAAAAATAGGCTCCTAAAAATATTTATATCATCTCAAATATACTCCCTCCTATTCACTATATTCTTCCCCTTTCCTTTTTGCACAAAAAATAAGAAAGTTAATTTGAACCACAGAAAACACTCTATCCCATATGCAATTGAATTTGGACCACACAAATCAACCCAAAAAATGAAATAGGGAAGAAAACCCGAATAATCCGAAAAGGGAAATAGGGAAAAATATAGTGAATAGGAGGGAGTAACATAAATAAACCTGTAAAAGAAAAAATTGTTTTAAACAAAAGTTTTTTGGCGAAACAAGAAATCATTTGTTTTTCTATATATAAACATATACTACACCAAATAACAAGAAGTAATGTTGATAAGATGGTTCTACACTATTATTTTCATAAATTCATTTTGGGATAAGAAAAAAAAAACTTAAAAATTAAAAATAGCAGCCACTGTGGTTCGAACCCAGGATCTATAAGTAAGAAACCAATGTTGCTACCACTGCGACCAACTACAATATCTGATATAATCTCGCGCTACACTATACATATTAATAAACAGAATGTCAGATTTGGGGCCTTTCAAAATCGGGGGCCCTGTTCCGCCGCACGGGTTGAACACCCTTTAAGTCGGCCCTGGGTGATACTTGACTCGTCACAAGCTTGTAACGGATATATCATTCACAAGTAAGACCTATTGATGTACCAGATGTTAGAGTGTCACCATTATCTATCTACAATGCTGTACTTTGAAGTCAACTTTGATCACAATAGTACCAGGTGTTGTCGACTCTATGCTGTTAATTTAGTCCTCACTTCATTCAAATCCAAATACGAAATACCCCATAAATTAAAATTATTTTCACAGGAAAAGAAATTGACGCGGGTATTTGGATATGAAGAAACGGAATAATACCGGTGTATTGCCCCACATTAATAAAAGGCATGAGCATGAGATTAGTTTAGACGTCAACGGGTTGTTCAGGGATAAAATTTGGGTTGCTTACTTGCTTATGAGTCATGATAAGTCTACTTCACTTGTTTTCATATGGCCTGGAATCCTTGATGCGGGATTAAACGCATTGCTTAGTTCATGTATTAGTTGCATATTTTACTGTTGTCATGTCGATAAACTATTCAAAAGAAAAAACTCCCCTCTTCTCTCTAAAATATCTCCCCTCTTCTCTCAAAAAAAAAGAAAAAACTAAAACCTAACCTGATCTTGATCCGCCGCCTCCACCTCCCACACGCTACCCCCTTTTCGTCCCCTACCAGATTGCCGGAGATTGGTCGATCTCAAGGCCCTTCTCCGGCGATCCTTCACAGCTCGTCCCATGTTTGACCCGTCTTTTTGACCTCACCCTTTTGTGTTTCTCCCTTTTAGCGGATCTCTGTGGTCCGACTGTTTCGGTGGTTACCGCTTCAACCACGGGGTCCTGGTCCCTCCGATTCCTCGTCTTGTCACCGAATCTCTTGCATGCAACCCAAAGGCGATCCCGTTTTCCCCCACCCCTGGTATGTCTCTTGTGTGTTCGGCTCTCAATCGGTTCCTAAGATGTTTAATCGGTCAGTCGGATTCTCGTTTAGTTTCTTGACGTGTTTTAGGGTTATCTTCTTGTTTGGCTTCGATCGGATCTTTGTTTTCTGTCGGATTTTGTTTTCCGACGTGTTTGATTTCGATCGGTTTTGGGTGGTTGGTGTGGGGCTGTTTCTTGTTGTCTTTGTCGATGTCGGGTCGGTTTGGGACCGACTGGTGATCCCCCCATTCCCCCCACCTATCGGTCTTTTGTCCTGAGTGTCTCTTGTGTCCGTGTCGCTTGGTTGGTCTCTTGCATGTAAGGCGGTGGTCCTGGAAGGATTCGTTTGGTGAAATAGGTGTCCTTTGTTGGTTCCTTAACGCTTGCTGGTCTGTTGCGTTTTTCGGATTATGTTTGTGAATCCGTTGCGATCTTAGGTTGGTGTGAGGTCTTAGTGATGGTTCTTCCTGTTCGAGTTATGCCTGGTAGGGGATGAGTTGTGACTTTGGCTGTGTTGTTGGTTGGGAAGGATGCGGTGATTTTCGCCTCTAGTTGATGCTTAGTTTTTGTTTACCTTGCTTATTGTTCTTCCAAATAAAAATGTTTTCATGTTTTATCTTCCTAGCTGTTGTGGTCTCTCTGTGCTCTCAGAGTGCCATTTTTAGTAACTGGTTAATAACGACGTTAGTAACCCTACAACCGGTGTGTGTTGTACAACCGGTGTGTGTTGTGTCCATCTCCTGCCGTCCTATTGAGATGGTTTTGGTTTAGGGGCTGATTAAGTGGCTTTTCCTGTTGCTCCCTATCTTACTCACTTTTCTTGGCTACGAGTTTCTTGCCCGTAGGGACTGTTTCTAAAGTGTAGGAGTTTTATCTCCTCTGGAGCTAGGCTTTCCTGGTCTACATTCCGCCTTTTCTTTCCACGTCCTTGTGGCGTAAGTACACCTTGGTCTTTCTCGATAGGTCAAGGGTCTCGTTGGTTTCTAGATAATCTGTATCACATCCAAGGGGATGAATCTCCGAGACACATTTTTGTGCCTTGTTGCAGGTATTTCTCCGAAGCTCAGTTCATTAAGATGAGTAAAGAGTTGTTTGATCTTTTGGCCACATGTGATCTTCGCTTCAAGTATGTCATGGATGTTGAAGTTGATTCACGTTTCCAGTCATCCGTCCGCCATCAGCACTCTTATGATACCCGATGCCGTTACTTTTACGTTGTTGTTTTAGTTTATCGTTTAGTAAAATAAGTGCATTTGACAATAAGTCAAATGCCATCTGTATAAAAACTCTTTTTTACAGTTGCCAAAAAAAAAAAATGCCGATAAACTATTCGTATGTTGTCACATTTCTATTTTTGTGTGGTGTCGTTGTCGGACCAAAGAATTAGCACTCGTTTATTTCATTTGCAAAATGTGACGTATTTCATGTCATTACAAATCGGTGCCGAAAAGATTGAATCCAATCCTTCTCTTGTATCCACCTAATCTGTTTGTTTTCTTGTTTCATTTTCTTTAACTTGCATACATTCTCTTAATATGCATTAGTTATTTGCAAATTGCATGTCAAATGCGTAAAACCACCCCATATGTAATACGGACAAATGCTATAATAGCAATTTCATGGTACATTATTTGTCGTTTGTGTTGGTGGAGCTCAAGGTTTTTGTCTACATAAATAATCTAGATTTTCTTAAGAAGCTTGTATTGTTCTCAAATAATATTGGTATTGGTCGAGGAATGTGTAAACTAGCAACAAAGGTAAAAAAAAAAGGTTACTTTTATAATTTACTAGCGTGATGCCCGTGCGTTGCACAAATTCTAAAATAATTGACTAAATGTAAAATGTGCAAGGACGTTTTAGCCTTTATTGTATAAATGAAACTGCCGATCAATATTAATGCAAATCATATTTGCTCTAACAGTAATTATTACTTAGATAGTAGTTATTTCTAAACTAATCGACATTTATTAGATAACATATTTTTCCTTTAGATGGAAGTTTTGAGAGGTTTAATTCATCAAACAAAAAATGACAATATTTGTATTTTAATTCATTTAATATTGCATGTGTTACGTATAACATGTACATGTTCTCTCTCTTTTGATCTTTGTATCTAAAGTATGATAAACGACTATTATAGATGCAACACATCCTTAAGCCTCTTTTGATCTGTTGCCAACACTCTTAAAACCTGTCCTCAAACACCTGTTAACTCAGTCTATTAGGCCCCTCAGAATTATTCTCATGGCACAAAATAGATGTAGCCGCCTCTTTTTGTGCTACTACTATTTTGGTGTGTATTACTTGGATTGCCCGAGATCATTTAGAGCATGGTTAAACGATGGACTTCAAGTGTACCGCTTTTTACCCCTAGTGTACTCCTTGCCATTGAGATTGACCTTCTTTCTGGGCAATCGTGTGGGTTGTTAAAACTTGAAATAATTATGAAAAGGTAGTGTAAACTTGAAAGTATATATGTTAAAAATTTCCTTAAAAATGTCGTTTGATAATATTTTTAAGATATTTTTATAATTGATCAAACCGAATAAAAAAATCTTATTGGCTTTACAATTTGAACACATAAACGCATGTTAACATATAAAGAAACGTAGTTAAGAAAACATTTATCAACAAACGGGGAGAGAAAAATCCATCCGAGTGGTCATGAAAGCCCAATTTGAATCGAAACCTAATGAAATTTTGTTAAATTAGAAGAAATCAATTCACAGTAATAAAAAGGCAATACAACTTGGGGTAAATAACTCATTTGGTTTTTGCATAAGGTTGGGTAATAAAATAATAATTATACATATTAATGTGGGGTATGTGAAAAGATGTTAAAGATGATGATTAACCTATATTTGTCTTACTTCTATTTATCTATTTTCATACTATATGATTATTTTGAGAGATCCCATCAAAAGCATTATATTCTCTATCTATTTATGTTCTTTTGACTTATTTCATGTTTTTATTGCGTAGAAGAGTCGAACATGAACTAATATGAGATATATGATATGGCCTACGTTATTATTTTCCTAAACTATACAACCGATACGATACAGAGTATATTGTGTAACTATTTGTGCAAATCTTTCTATTAAATAATATTGTTTGAACCGAATTTTTCGATTGGATATGTTTTCTTCTATATATATTACGTATCGCTACGTTATATTTGTATGAATTTGATTTTAGAGTTGAAATTTTTTCTATTTCCATTTGCGACACCGATCTTTCGCCAAATATGTTTTATGTGCTAGCACTACTTTCAATTGTTTTTTTTATCTACATATTAATCATTTTATTAACATAAAATTGTTTTAGATAATCCATATATTTCGAGAACATTATGAGAGTGTTAAAATTTATTTATTTCTTGTTTTACTTTCTACTCAATAATTCTTTTTCTACTTCCTACTAATTAAAATCCACCAATATGTTCAAACTTTTGATTTATTAATAACATTGATAATTCACTAAGTCATTATAAGATCGGTCAAATTTTGACTTGACCTAACTCAGCCCATTTTACAAGCACGTAAATATAGATTCGTGACTCGATTGACCCGAACTCAAAGCAACCCCTTAATTTCTGGTGAAGACCCAACCTTATCGAGCGACCCGGTGGGTCAAAAATAAATTTGGTTGAATGTGAATATAACTATATAAGCTTTATGTATACTTTAATGTATGTGAAATGTAAAATAATAATTAAAAAATACATAAATTTTAATAATTTAAATTACTATCATGATTAAAATAATTCTTGATATACAACTTTCAAATCGAGTAATATTTAGTAATAAATAATTCAAAATGTCTATTATAACTTTTAGAATACTAATCTAGGTAATGTAATTATCAAATTTCTAAAATGTTTAAAATAACCCAACCTGAATGTTTATTGTTAGAACTGACTACTATCCTTAAATAATGTGATAATAACCTATCCGAATATGATCCGAGCCTGAAATAACCCGACACAATGGCGGAGCTAGGAATTTACCTTAGCGAGGACGAAAAATCTCAGATTGGGGGGGGGGGGGGGTGTAATGGTTTAAGGGAAACTCGAAAAAAAGTTAGAAAATTTGAACTAAAGCTTTGAAATTTCTGACCGCTCATACCCCCGCTAGCCCCCTAACTCCACCACTTACACGATCTGACCTCAATCATTTTTTTTACATTTGAGTAAAATATTACTCATAGAAATAAAAAGGATAAATAAATGATGGGACGTGAGGAATGTCAAACTTTATTTTTCTAAGCTAACTTATCGTGTACCTTTGAGGCAAACCTCCTAAGAAAAACCGTTGTTTAATAAAGAGTATATTACTCCATGTGTAGTAGAGGTTGGATATCCCAAGAAATTTATGCAAATTTTGATGATAGATTGATAAAGGCAAATACACAATTATAGCAAAATTTGAACCAAGGGTCGGGAAATTATTATGATGGAATAAAATAGGCATGATTTCTTTAATAATGATAAAATACACAATGAATGGATCGTGTAATGATCAATTTCAGCCTGTCATAGGAAGTAATCAGGTCGTTTAACAAAATTTCTAGAATGATAGATTTGCTATGGAATTTATTTGCATTCTCGAGAGTAATTATTACTAAACAAAATTAAGTCACTCGGATTGATTATAAAGACTTGAGACTACTATTAATTTATTAGACATAATATTTAAAATATGATGTTTAGCTAATTGCAGTATTAAACTCTATTTCTATATTATTCTTATGTTATTTTTTATTAAACACTATTTCTATATTATTCTTTGTGTTAATTTTTAAATTTATTTTAAGTGTTTTAAAAAAGTTCGAGCTGAAAGACATATTATGTTGTGAATTATCATATTGAATAATCCGTATAAAACTAGTGATTATGAATATATCTAAGTTTTTTTTCTCTAGTATATCGTATTTTTCATATATATAATTAAATATGAATATTAATAAATAATCTTATGATTCCAATAAAAAAGTTGGAAAAAGTAATTTTAAAATAATAAGTGTACTAATATTAAAAAATAATTTTCTAATTCTGATAGAAAAATTGTAAATGATTAATGATTTCCTAATTCTAATATAAAAATTATAAGTAATTAATTTTAAATTTTATTTTTCTAATTCTAATAGGAAAATTGTAAATGATTAACTATTTCCTAATTCTAATAGAAAAATTGTAAATTATTAATTTTAAAATTTATTTAAGTTTTTCTATTTCCATTAGCGACACCGATCTTTCGCCAAATATGTTTTATGTGCTAGAACTCATTTCAATTGTTTTTTATCTACATATTAATCATTTTATTAACATAAACTTGTTTTCGATAATCCATATATTTCGAGAACATTATGAGAGTGCTAAAATTTATTTATTTCTTGTTTTACTTTCTACTCAATAATTCTTTTTCTACTTCCTACTAATTAAAATCCACCAATATGTTCAAACTTTTGATTTATTAATAACATTGATAATTCACTAAGTCATTATAAAATCGGTCAAATTTTGACTTGACCTAACCCAACCCATTTTACAAGCACGTAAATGTAGATTCGTGACTCGATTGACCCGAACTCAAAGCAACCCCTTAATTTAGGGTGAAGACCCAACCTTATCGAGCGACCCGGTGGGTCAAAAATAAATTTGGTTGAATGTGACTATAACTATATAAGCTTAATGTATACTTTAATGTATGTGAAATGTAAAATAATAATTAAAAAATATATAAATTTTAATACTTTAAATTACTATCATGATTAAAATAATTCTTGATATACAACTTTCAAATCGAGTAATATTTAGTAATAAAATAATTCAAAATGTCTATTATAACTTTTAGAATAATAATCTAGGTAATGTAATTATCAAATTTATAAAATGTTTAAAATAATCCAACCAGAATGTTTATTGTTAGAACTGACTACTATCCTTAAATAATGTGATAATAACCTATCCGAATATGATCCGAGCCTGAAATAACCTGACCCGGTGGCGGAGCTAGGAATTAACCTTAGCGAGGACAAAAAATCTCAGATGGGGGGGGGGGGTAATGGTTTAAGGGAAACTGGAAAAAAGTTGAAATTTTTTAACTAAAGCTTTGAAATTTCTGACCGCTCTTACCCCCGCTAACCCCCTAACTCCACCACTTACACGATCTGACCTATTTTGAACTAAATTCTTGAAAACCTGAATTGTCCCAACCCGAACCTGACCCGGTTGACTCGTTTGCCAGGTCTATATTCGTCCTAGTGATTTCTTTTTATTTGAGTAAAATATTACTCAAAAGGATAAATAAATGATGGGACGTGAGGAATGTCGAACTTTATTTTTCTAAGCTAACTTATCGTGTACCTTTGAGGCAAACATCCTAAGAAAAACCGTTGTTTAATACGGAGTATAATACTCCATGTGTAGTAGAGGTTGGATATCCCAAGAAATTTATGCAAATTTTGATGATAGATTGATATAGGCAAATACACAATTATAGCAAAATTTGAACCAAGGGTCGGGAAATTATTATGATGGAATAAAATAGGCATGATTTCTGTAATAATGGTAAAATACGCAATGAATGGATCATGTAATGATCAATTTAAGCATGTCATAGGAAGCATTAGGTCGTTTAACAAAATTTCTAGAATGATAGATTTGCTATGGAATTCATTTGCATTCTCGAGAGTAATTAGTACTAAATAAAATTAAGTCACTCGGATTGATTATAAAGACTTGAGACTACTATTAATTTATTAGACATAATATTTAAAATATGATGTTTAGCTAATTGCAGTATTAAACTATATTATTCTTATGTTATTTTTTTATTAAACACTATTTCTATATTATTCTTTGTGTTAATTTTTAATTTTATTTTAAGTGTTTTAAAAAAGTTCGAGCTGAAAGACATATTATGTTGTGAATTATCATATTGAATAATCTGTATAAAACTGGTGATTATGAATATATCTAAGTTTTTTTTCTCTAGTATATCGAATTTTTCATATATATAAATAAATATGAATATTAATAAATAATCTTATGATTCCAATAAAAAAGTTGGAAAAAGTAATTTTAAAATAATAAGTGTACTAATATTAAAAAATAATTTTCTAATTCTGATAGGAAAATTGTAAATGATTAATGATTTCCTAATTCTAATATAAAATTGTAAGTAATTAATTTTAAATTTTATTTTTCTAATTCTAATAGGAAAATTGTAAATGATTAACTATTTCCTAATTCTAATAGAAAAATTGTAAATTATTAATTTTAAAATTTATTTAAGTTTTTCTATTTCCATTAGCGACACCGATCTTTCGCCAAATATGTTTTATGTGCTAGAACTCATTTCAATTGTTTTTTATCTACATATTAATCATTTTATTAACATAAACTTGTTTTCGATAATCCCTATATTTCGAGAACTTTATGAGATTGTTAAAATTTATTTATTTCTTATTTTACTTTCTACTCAATAATTTCTTTTTCTACTTCTTACTAATTAAAATCCACTAATATGTTCAAACTTACGATTTATTAATAACTTTGATGATTCACTAAGTCATTATAAGATCGGTCAAATTTTGACTTGACCTAACCGAACCCATTTTCCAAGCACGTAAATATTGACTCGTGGCTCGATTGACCCAAACTCAAAGCAACGCGTTAATTTAGGGTAAAGACCCAGCCTTATCGAGAGACCCGGTGGGTCAAAAATAAATTTGGTTGAATGTGACTATAACTATATAAGCCTAATGTATACTTTAATGTATGTGAAATGTAAAATAATAATTAAAAAATATATAAATTTTAATACTTTAAATTACTATCATGATTAAAATAATTCTTGATAAACAACTTTCAAACTGATTAATATTTAGTAATAAAATAATTATTAAGATAACTTAGTTTTTATTATTAGGTCAATATAATGGTGACGAATGAATATTGTTGAAACATTAAATATAATTTAATTTCTTTAAAATAATTTGATTTCCATTTTGGAAATGAGAGAAAAAATGGGGGTTATAAAATTTTTCCAACCTGTATTCTAGCGATGACATAAACATTCAAAATATGAGTATAAATCAACCAATGATAGAATGTTACTTACGAACAGAACATTAAAGAATTTATGTACTCCAAATTTTTTGCAGAATTAGAATAATACTTCTTGTAATTATCAAAATGTCTATAATAACTTGTAGAATAATACTCTAGGTAATGTAATTATCAAATTTCTAAAATGTTTAAAATAACCCAACTCGAATGTTTATTGTTAGAACTGACTACTATCCTTAAATAATGTGATAATAACTTATCCGAATATGACCCGAGCCTGAAATAACCCAACCCAGTTGGGGAGCCAGGAATTAACCCTAATGTGGGGGGGGTAATGATTTAAGGAAACTCGAAAAAAGTTGGAAAATTTTAACTAAAGCTGTGAAATTTTTGACCCCTTACTCCACCACTTACGTGACCCGACCCATTTTGAACCAAATTCTTGAAACCTGAATTGTCCCAACCCGAACCTGACCCGGTTGGCTCGTTTGACATGTCTATATCTGTCCCAATCATTTTTTTGCATTTGAGTAAAATATTACTCATAGAAATTAAAAGGATAAATAAATGATGGGATGTGAGGAATGTCAAACTTTATTTTTCTAAGCTAACTTATCGTGTACCTTTGAAGCAAACATCCTAAGAAAAACTGTTGTTTAATACGGAGTATATTACTCCGTGTGTAGTAGAGGTTGGATATCCCAAGAAATTTATGCAAATTTTGATGATAGATGTATATAGACAAATACACAATTATAGCAAAATTTGAACCGAGGGTCGGGAAATTATTATCATAGAATAAAATAGGCATGATTGCTCTGATAATGATAAAATACGCAATGAATGGATCGTGTAATGATCAATTTCAGCTTGTCATAAGAAGCAATAAGGTCGTTTAACAAAATTTCTAGAATGATAGATTTGCTATGGAATTCATTTGCATTCTCGAGAGTAATTAGTACTAAATAAAATTAAGTCACTCGCATTGATTCTAAAGACTTAAGACTACTATTAAGTTATTTGATATAATATTTAAAATATGATGTTTAGCTAATTGCAGTATTAAACTCTATTTCTATATTATTCTTATGTTAATTTTTATTAAACACTTTTTCTATATTATTCTTTGTGTTAATTTTTTATTTTTATTTTTTTCTATAGTATATATATATATATATATATATATATATATATATATATATATATATATATATATATATATATATATATATATATATATATATATATATATATATATATATAGGGTTGAGATCCTATGAGAACCTCCTTCCCATGAGAACCTCGGGTTCAGAACCTTTGTATCAAAGATTCAGAACTTTTATGCCAAAGGTTCAGAACTTTTATACCTCGGGTTCAAAGCTTTCCTACGAAAGGTTCAGCAATTTTACAAGTGAACAAAACAAACATCTATTGCATTTTATTTGACACGAAAGAAAAAGAGCACGAAATAACTTAAAACAAAAATAAATTGAATGATTAAGACCTTAATGATAAAATAAAAACAAACTATCCTCGAGATTGCTACTTTATTGAGATTGCTACTTCCTCGAGATTGCTACAAAAAGAGTACCCCGGCTAACTACTTTGGCAGGGTCGGTGATACTATCCTCGAGATTGCTACTTCCTTTGCTTGTATTCGATTTAGTTTTGTTCGTAGGGATGGTAATAGTGTGACTCATGGGATGGCTCATCTTTTGCCGGTTGATTACTCGACACGGTTTTGGGTGGGTGCGATTCCTGAGCATATTGTTCCTCTTGTAGAATTGGACACTGCTCTTTCGTTTTAGTAATATTACTATCCTTTTCCTTCAAAAAAAAAAAACTAACTAAATTATTTACTAGTTAATGATAAGAGGAAAAGGAGACAAATTAGAGAGAGTATCGATAAAATGGCAGAGCACATGCATGAAATCATATTAGCATAGGCAACTATAGAATATGAGTACTGAAGAAGGTGGGAGTGAATAACAAAGCAGACAAAAATACCCAACTTAAAATAACAAGTGTGCGCGTCAGTTGTGTGCCGTTAGATTGTTTGATCTGATGGTAGAGAATGGTTCTCATGATAAGAGAGTTCTCATAGGATCCTAAATATATATATATATATATATATATATATATATATATATATATATATATATATATATATATATATATATATATATATATATATAGAAATTGCATCAAGTGAGTCTAGGTATCTTAGGTGAGTCTAGCATTTTAATCTCATCCATTAGATCTACTCCTAATCAACTACCGAGACTAAATCTCGAAATTATAACAAACCTATAAAAGCTAAGAATTCAAACCTCCCCCTCATAATTCGCCACTTTCTCTCTCCTCCGTCTCTTTCCCTCGCTTACTCTATCTCTCTCTAAGTCAAAATAATCCTCTGAATCAAGCAAACAAACCCTAGGTTCCTGTTTTTTACTCGCTTTTATCAATTCATTCACAAATCAATCAAATTAAATGCCTTTTTTCCAGGTTCTCGTTGCTACAATGGATGCAGATTCTACCGACATTAACATGCAAACAGGTAATTTCCGTAATCCTTTTGTTTTCAGTTTTCCTTTTCGCGATTTTATTTGGATTCTATGTCGCTTATCATTCGCTATTGTAATTTCATTATTCCGTTGCTTTTCAGTTTTTTAGGTTAATCGATTTTATGTTTGATTCAATTTTAATGACATCCGTTCACTTCTACTTCAATTTTACGGTGTCCTTTCCTTTGATTATTCTCGTATTTGCTTTTCTCTTAAATATTAGGTGAAATATCCTTGTATTTGTTGTTTTTCCTATCGAATTTTCATATTTATGTTCTCCTCTCGCTTCGCTTACAATCGCAGTTGCTTTATTGTCACATTCCGTCAATTTTAATTATATTTGTCTTTATTCTGTTGCTTTTCAGTTTTTTAGGTTAATCGATTTTATGTTTGCTTCAATTTTAATGAAATCCGTTCACTTCTACTCCAATTTACGGTCTCCTTTCCTTTGATTATACTCGTAGTTGCTTTTGTCTTAAATATTAGTTCAAATATCCTTGTATTTGTTGATTTTCTTGTTCAATTTCGGTCAAATTTCATTATATTTGATCTCTTTTCCTGTCTTGTATATTCCTGTTCCCCCTGTCTCGTATATTCCTGTTCAACCAATGCTTACAGTGCTCGACCTTGTTACAATATCAATGTTATCAAACACAATCACATATATTCATTTTCCATTTTCCTTTTTGTATTGCTGGACTCAAGTATCACATTACTCAACCCCATTCTACGCCAATTGTCCAAGAGCAACCCAATCCTCAACCAAATAACCAGCTTGTTCTGTCTCACACGCCTAATGGAGGTGAGCGCTGGATGCGTGTGGTTGAGCACAAGTTTAGACCTACCATTGGTGTAGTTTTCGCCTCCCTTGAGGCTGGAATCAAGTTCTACGAGGTTTATGCTCGGGCATGTGGATTTACCCCTCGGAAGCACAAGATGCGAAACACTACGAGGTGGTGTTGCACACCAAAAATTCGTAGTCCGAATCATCAAGGGTTCAGGGAATCTAAACCGAAATAGCGTCCCAGAACCAAGGATGATGAGAATATGGGTGATGGTTCGTCCACAGCTAGTACAGTTACACGACGAGTTAAAATCACAAGAATTGGATGCCGAGCGTACGTCAGATTTGCCCTTCTACATGGCCTTGATGGCCCAGCTATGATTGACGAGTTTTCTGAAGTCCACAATCATCGTCTCACCTCTGTCTGTAACAAAGATCTCGATAAGATTTCACGATCCCTTGATATGTTCCAGAAGACGCTTATCTTGAACAACTCCAAGTTGAATATTGGCGCTGGATTGACCTTTAGACAGGTTAAGGAACTTGTCAATGGGTATGAAAATATCGGTGCTACATTGATAGATTTTAAGAACTTTCAAAGAGATATCAAGTGCTACATTGGGTTAAGAGATCCTGACCTTTTCATCGATCGACTCGAGAAACTCAAAGCGACCCAACCCCAGTTCTACTTCGCCTATGATGTTGATTCGCAAAATCGTCTAACAAAGTTCTTTTGGGCTGATGCTACATGTATTAGAAACTACTCATTCTTTGGGGATGCTGTAAGCTTCGACCCTACTTACGGAACCAACAAGTATGATATGGTTTTTACACCATTTACAGGTGTTAATCACCACAGAAAGTCGGTGTTGTTTGCCGGTTGTCTCCTGTTACACGAGGATGACATCTCCTTCCAATGGACCTTTCAGCATTTCTTGACTGCCATGGGACAAAAAGAGCCGAAGTTCATGATCACGGATCAATGCCCTGGCATAAAGAAGGTAATAGTGTGACAATGTTATTCAGAATAATGACTTACTTAAAATTATTGTACCACAACTTTCTGACTCCAACTACCACTGTTCCATCTCTTCCTCTTTTACAAGGTTATTCAATAACAATTTTATCAGAACTAAATTACTAACATATAATTTACTCACTTGCTCTTTCCCTATCACCGATCAATATCACGTTCGACTTGCTTTGTTTCATTATGACTGCATACAACAGGCTTTCCTTCATTTTCAAGACAGCTAGGCATCGTTATTGTATGTGGCATATTACACAAAAGATCACGGACAAAGTTGGTTCAAAGACTCCCCGAGACACAGACTTCCTTGCTTGCTTCAACGCTGTTGTTTGGGACCCGATATGGAGCCGTCGAGTTCGAAGAGAAGTGGCGTAAGGTCATTTTATATTTCGAGCTGGAAGATAATGATTGGTTGACTACAATGTTCGACGACAGACACCATTGGATTCATGCCTACCATCGTGACCTTGCCTTGGGCTGCATATTAAGAACAACACAAATGATCGAAAAGTACAAATTCGTTTTTCAAGCGCTATGAGAATCACTTTGGTACACTGGTCGAATTTTGGATGAGGTAAACAACTCTTTTTCATTCCTTACGATGCAGGAACAGTGTATGTTACAAAGACATTGTTTCATTGTTACATAAATAATTTGTTGCCGAATCCTTGTTGCATTAAAACCAGGTTCCAAATCGCTATGGACCAGCCGCTATACATACACGAAGGTGCGATGATTATAACAGCGACCACTCATTCCCCGAGCTTAAGACAGAATTACCTATAGAAAAGCATGGCGCTATTATATACACACATGCTGTGTTCAAGGTGTTTCAAGAAGAAGTAATGGTTGCCGATTCATGTGGTGTTGATGACTTTGAGAAGGAGGAGCATGTGCGCATAATTCATGTAATCGATCTTTGAGACAGACGAATTTTCAAGGTGAGGTTGGACCTTAGAAGCACGGATATGCGGATGCGAGTGTAAACTGTTCAAAAGAATTGGATTACTCTGCAGGCATATTGTGTGGGTGTACAAGGGCAAAGGAATTAGGCGAATACCAAGCAAGTACATTGTAGATCGTTGGCTAAATAACACACACTCAGCCGAATGTGTTTGATTCGAAAACATTATTACAAAGGATTTTGACTTGTTACGATGGTTGTTTTACAAGAACATTGTAACCATAATTTCTTATAGTAACATTGTCACCATGATAAACAACTAACTGTTTTACTTCCAGGCTTGATTCGAATGGGAATGTCATTGAGGATTCATATATGGCTACATCTCGATAAATGAGTCATTTGTGCAACGTATGGTCGAGTTCCGTCGGATAGTTGGTGTTCTCAAAACTTTACCTGCCGAACACACGGAAGAGTTAGCATCCCTCCTAGTTGAGTTCCTAAGTTATGTATTGAACCGCTTACAAAAGACCAAGAGATGGAGATTCTGTTGGGCTGCACTCGTCGTCAAGTCACTATCCACCCTCCGAACAAGCACGCAACAAGAGCAGCGGAAAAAGATTGAAGTCAGCTAAACAACAGGCCATTGAAAAAGCAGCCAAGCCAAAGAGGCTATGTGCATACTGCAAAGAAAGAGTTACCCACGACAGGAGAACATGCCCTCTTCGCATAGCTGATGAAGCTGTTGAGAAAGCAGCTAAAAAGAAAAAAGTTTGATACTGTTATGATGTTACAGTGACATTGTGACAATTAGTAGGATTTTGTGTTGCTGTGACAATAATATGTCACAGTAAAAATAAAAAGTAGAATTGTGTGTTGCTGTGACAATAACATGTCACAGTAAAAAGTCATTCGATTTTCCTACATCATAGTTAACATTTTATACAAAGACTTACGACATTTTATACAAAGAATAAATATTGTTTTAGGACCATTTTCCGTCCCGTTTTAGGAGCATATTTCCTAAGTTTTACAGTAACAGTGTTATACAATTTGTTTTGTAAATATGCCCTTTGTTTAAGGATTTCACGGTGTCGCCTAATCTAACCCTAAACCCTTTTCCGTCCCGTTTTAGGAGCGTTTTTCCCCAAATTTAAATCACATCCACGACAGGGTATCACCCGTCCTTCCCTAGAGTTTAGTTTTGGTTTTTTTGCACCACGATTTTTTAAGGAAAAGGGTTTAGGGTTTAGTTTTGGTTTTTACTGTAACAGTGTTGTACTACGACCAACCTTTGTTTAAGGAAAAGGGTTAAGGGTTGGATTAGGCGGCTCCGCGAAGCGGTGCCGCCTAATCCAAACATAAACTCTTTTCCGTCCCGTTTTAGGAGCGTTTTTCCCCAAATTTAAATCATGTCGTACGTTTTAGGAGCGTTTTTCCCCAAATTTAGTTTTGATTTTACTGTAACAGTGTTGTACTACGACCAACCTTTGTTTAAGGAAAAGTGTTTAGGGTTGGATTAGGCGGCTCCGCGAAGCGGTGCTGCCTAATCCAACCCTAAACCCTTTTCCGTCCCGTTTTAGTAGCGTATTTCCCCAAATTTAAATCCTGTTGT
The DNA here is from genome assembly GCF_048544455.1 of Silene latifolia. NCBI lineage: Eukaryota > Viridiplantae > Streptophyta > Magnoliopsida > Caryophyllales > Caryophyllaceae > Silene > Silene latifolia. The sequence goes on from NC_133538.1 coordinate 175,888,367, forward strand.
ACGTTTTAGGAGCGTTTTTCCCCAAATTTAAATCCCGTCCACGACAGGGTATCACCCGTCCTTCCCTAGGGTTTAGTTTTGGTTTTTTTGCAGCACGATTTTTTAAGGAAAAAGGTTTAGGGTTGGATTAGGCGGCGGTGCCGCCTAATCCAACCCTAAACCCTTTTCCGTCCCGTTTTAGGAGCGTTTTTCCCCAAATTTAAATCCCGTCCACGATAGGGTATCACCCGTCCTTCTCTAGGGTTTAGTTTTGGTTTTTTTGCACCACAATTTTTTAAGGCAAAGGGTTTAGGGTTGGATTAGGCGGCTCCGCGAAGCGGTGCCGCCTAATCCAACCCTAAACCCTTTTCCATCCCGTTTTAGGAGAGTTTTTCTCCAAATTCAAATCCCGTCCACGACAGGGTATCACCCGTCCTTCCCTATTGTTTAGTTTTAGTTTTACTGTAACAGTGTTGTACTACGAACAACCTTTGTTTAAGGAAAAAGGGTTAAGGGTTGGATTAGGCGGCTCCGCGAAGCGGTGCCGCCTAATCCAACCCTAAACCCTTTTCCGTCACGTTTTAGGAGCGTTTTTCCCCAAATTTAAATCCCGTCCACGACAGGGTATCACCCGTCCTTCCCTAGGGTTTAGTTTTGGGTTTTTGCACCACGATTTTTTAACGAAAAGGGTTTAGGGTTGGATTAGGCGGCTCCGCGAAGCGGTGCCGCCTAATCCAACCCTAAACCCTTTTCCGTCTCATTTTAGGAGCGTTTTTCCCCAAATTTAAATCCTGTCGTACGTTTTAGGAGCGTTTTTCCCCAAATTTAAATCCCGTCCACGACAGGGTATCACCCGTCCTTCCCTAGTGTTTAGTTTTGGTTTTATCAGAATAATGTGTTGTACTACGAACAACCTTTGTTTAAGGAAAAGGGTTCGGGGTTGGATTAGGCGGCCCGCGAGGCGAGCCGCCTTATCCAACCCTAAACCCTTTTCCGTCCCGTTTAGGAGCGTTTTTCCCAAATTTAAATCCCGTCCATGACAGGGTATCACCCGTCCTTCCCTAGTGTTTAGTTTTGGTTTTATCAGAATGTGTTGTACTACGAACAACCTTTGTTTAAGGAAAAGGGTTTAGGGTTGGATTAGGCGGCTCCGCGAAGCGGTGCCGCCTAATCCAACCCTAAACCCTTTTCCGTCCCGTTTTAGGAGTGTTTTTCCCCAAATTTAAATCCTGTCGTACGTTTTCGGAGTGTTTTTTCCCAAATTTAAATCCCGTCCACGACAGGGTATCTCCCGTCCTTCCCTAGGGTTTAGTTTTGTTTTACTGTAACAGTGTTGTACTACGAACAACCTTTGTTTAAGGAAAAGGGTTTAGGGTTGGATTAGGCGGCTCCGCGAAGCGGTGCCGCCTAATCCAACCCTAAACCCTTTTCCGTCCCGTTTTAGGAGTGTTTTTTGACAATTTTAAACATAGTTACATAATCGTTGTTCAATTTAATATACCACAATTCTAATAGTAAATTGGACAATTAACCGAATTAAGATGTCATTCATTAAAAACAAGTGTTACAAACACTGATTAAAAACGAAATACTTCCAAACAAGAATGAGTTAACTTAAATATAAGTCGTCATCAAAGAAGCATAAAACCAGTAATGATAAAGGAAATATTAAATCTTTTACTCCCTTCTTAGTCGTTTGTTCACAGGAGGAGAATGAACGCTGCTTTCGCCCTCTAGCAACTCCTTTTTCAGATTATTCCTGTAACCTTCCATCTCTTCAATAGCTTTGACAACAAGAGGCCATTTCATGTTAATCGAAGGGTTGACTTTAGCATATGACTCCCTAAGAGATGTAACACCAAGAAGAAATTGACGGTCTAAATCAGTTTCAGTGTATTTTTTCACCTTATTTTCTTCTAGCTGTTTCCCAATACACTTGTTTTCCGCCATCAGAAACTCGAGATGAGCTTCAGCATTGTTCAAGTCATTTTCAAGTACTTGTACTCGTTCTAGCATTTCTATTACCTTACTATCAGATGATATAACCTACTCAAGTAATGAATCTCTATGCCTTGTCATTTCTTCCAGTTCAAACTTGGTGTCTTCTAGTTTCCTTTGAATTCGTTCCATTTTTCTCTTGCTGAAACAAAAAAAAAAAAACCTATTAAAACAGAAAAATAAACTGTTTTCCCTAAATTAGAGAAAACAAAATCTATTTATAAACAAACATAAACTGTTTTCCCTAAATTAGAGCAAGGTAGTCATATAATAAATCAAATTTTAGCAACAGTTGTAATATTAAACCATCCATAATCTTTATAGATATTTAATATTACAAAAGATTAAAAAAAATTAGACATGAAAAACCTTTGAATTTGTCTTGGCTTATTTTTTTGTTTAGAAAATGAAGTGTAAATATTGAATGAAAATGAGATTATTTATAGATAATTGAAAAAAACAAAACAAGTTTTAAAATAAAAAAAAAAATATCTGCCTTGAAAAATGTCACTTTGAACAAAGTGAAAAACTGTTTTAGAAAGATAACTGTTGTAGATTTTAGAATTCAAAGCGTCAAAAACGTGTGTTACAGTAACATAATTGTGTTTTTTTTAAAATGAGATTATTTATAGATAATTGAGAAAAACAAAACAGTTATTTTTAAAATAAAAAAATTAACTGCTTTAAAACCCACTTTTATTAACTGCTTTGAAAACTGTTTTTAAATGATGATTAATGTTAACCACGTGCCTGTTTCCCATAATTAAGTCCAGTTATAAATGCTGCACAGAGTGGAGAATTCAAAGCGTCAAAATCTTTTATTACAATTTTCATTTATTACTATCACAGTGTTACAGTAACATTATTTTCATTTTGTCTCGACTTTTTTTGTTAAAAAAAAAAACACTAACATTTTAAAAACTATTTTCAAAATTAAATGCTTTAAAAAACAGTTAATTTTTGAATTCGAAAAGACAAAATAAGACATGAAATTTATCGAACCCATGTTTCGTTTTCCTATGAAGTGCGATTATAATAAATTTTGCAAGAGTGAAGAATTCAAAACGTCAAATTATGTTTTCTTTTTTCACTTTTGCAAGTGTCACACTGTTACAGTAACATTGTTAATGAATTCTGCATATAATTAGTTATTATTCTGATAAATAAACTTATTAGTAATATATTCCAAAATATTCCAAAATATGTTCCACTGTCTATGACAGCCACTATTACGTTGTTAAAGTAACATTGTTTAAGAGTACATCACTTGATTTTCACTTTAAAACGAAGTACAGGCATTTCGGTGTTGAGTGGCTTCGGTTCATTCTCAATCGGTGGTTGTTTGTCTGACAATTCATCTTCCGTTTCCTTCCCTTTGAGCATTCTAGCGGCTTCCCTCCTTGCAGCTATATCAGGCCAGATTGTTTTCTTTGATTTTTTGAAGATTTCAATAGCGTCCAACAATTCAAATTTGTATTTTGTTGATGTCGACCATGAGCAAACATGCAAAGAATTTGGGAAGCACATGCCCGCCGATAAAATGTGTTGTTGAGCAAAGAAGACTTGTTTGCATATCCCAAAAATTGGAGACTACTGGCATCATAGTGATACAAGTGACTCTTCAAATACTTAAGCCAATTTCGCCATTTAAAATTCACATTTACCACAGGAAGAGCATTTCCATTACCCTCACGTCGCCCTTTGTGTCCAGGTAGTCACTCATGCAACCTACCTGTCGAAATGTAACATTAATTTCCTTTTACTATCAATTAAGAAATCCGAGTAATCAACAATGTTACAAAAGATAGGTGTAACAAGAATATCAAACAACATAAAAATGTTACAAAGATAGGTATTCTTTGTAACATCAAATCGAAATCAAATAAACATACAATTTGACAACTCGGGGACTTATCATTGTCGTTGCGATGTCGTAAGTGAATGAAGACTCCCGAGTTAGCATACGATTGATCGTCGATTATACTAATCTCTTTGTTGAGGAAATTAATACACACACAGAAGTAGTGATAGCCATCCAAACAAGGTATAAAAATAAGTTCGGCATCAAGTCTGTAATTTGCCTTGCTCGCGTTGATGAAATTATCGCAAATTTCAAACAACTCGTTCTTTAAATCGATCGTTCACTATCCTCTTGCATCACAAACCAGAGAGCATCTTTGTAGTTTTAAAAAAAAAAAAAAAATGTAAGGGTTAGATTTCTCTTGTAAAAGAATCATATGTTATTGAACGTAAGCGGACATTTAACACCGATGCAACTTACCATGTGACCTAGTCCTAAGTAAAGTATGGTTGGCCCTCCCCGCCCTTGTGCCTCTTTTACTATTCTCGACATAATTCAAGAGTAGAGACCAGAGATTCAAACACCATCCAATTTGTGTGACTCCTAGGACGTAGTGAGAGTATATCGGCTCTTGTCAACCTCCCGTTGTCTCCAAATGCGGCCAGGATCTCACCATTCTGAAACCATAAGAGTCGATTACTCAAGAGTTTTCGCAGAAAGATGTAACATAAACAAAGTGTTTAAAAACACTTTTACGAAAACAAAGGTAACAAAGAACACTTTTACAAGAATAACAAGTATTTTACCTTTTGTGGAAGTCGATATCATCCATAAACGCATAATCAAGAACGTGCCTTCTCGCATTAGTTGTACTAGACAACGCTTTACGATTTGCTCTCATAAATTCAGAGACTAGGAATATATCACCGTCAATTTCACCGTGACCTAGAGAACATCCCATAGCATCATCTTTATGAAATTTAAATATTATCTCCTCATCTTCACCAATTGCTCTAGGAGAACGCTTGTAAGCAACCGACTTCACCCTCGGCTATTTGGGCTCTTCCTCCTTTTGTTTTTCCTGTGGCTTCTTTGTTTTTTCCTCTTCCTTTTTTTCCTTCTTCTCTTCCACCTTCTTTTTGCAAAGACTTTTCCTTCACTTGCCTTTTCATTCCTGAATTTAGATATCCTCCCTTACACCTCTTTTCGTACTTGATTCAAGTCGCTAAGAACAAGTATTGCACATATTTCAGCACGGTACAACATTCTTTTCTGTTCATCCCCTAGCTCAGAGTCAAAAACATTCCCCGTGTAGAAAGCCATGTGCATCATCATGAAAACCCCACAATCCACATTTTTTGCAATGCTATGCCATTTAAATTTCACATTCTGCAGTAGAAAACTTTCCACTTTGGAGCCTTTTGCAATTTGCATTTCTGACAACATTTTCCCCATGATATTTGCCTCGCACAAAAAGTAATATCATTCGTATCTATGTTATCAGAATAATGATTTTCAAATTTTTTAATGGAAATTTAAAAGTATAACATTGTTACTGTAAGTAGAGAAACTTACCGCACTTCTTGCCATTTTTGCTTTTCGGGATCTGGCATATAAGGGTTTGTTGTCTAGGTAGTCAACGGTTTGCGACATGAAATTTATGCAAGCACAGAAAAAGTGGTCCTCCAGAATGAGTGGAATGAATATCTGCAATTAAGCAGATATATATCATTGCTAAATAGAACTTCTATACACTCTACTTATATAAGAATAAAAAAAAATTAACAAAAGTAATGTGCTTTACCATATCACAAATTGAAATTCAAGGACTCGGGTTGTATTTGATCCACTGTCTGAAGGACAGCAAAACTTCACCTTCTAAATGTCTGTTTTGAACGGGTTTTCCAACAGACATAGTTGTTAATGCGTCCTACAAAAATAAATATAAATACAAAGTCAATAAATATTATAGAAACACAAAATCAATAAGAATAAAAATTTATTTATTACAAGAATATACATTTGACCCAAGCCCATGAAGATCCTCAATGGTGTATCACTTGCTACCTTTACAAGATGAGGTCATTGAGCAACATTGACCAACATTCAATCACCATTATATAAATAAGCTCACCAGGAGCCAATGAAATTAAATCTTCCCTTGGAATGAAGTGATACTTCCCATACGAGACAAGCCTTTCCCTGTTGGACAATGAGATGTAATAGTCAGAACACCTTTTAATAGAGTAACAGTTTAACAGTAACAACTATTCGGTTGAAACAGTATTCACTTGCAAAGTAAAACGTTTTGTTTATCACAGTGCAAGAGTAAATAAAGTACTCGCGTATCTGAGAGGTTCTTGTCATCGTTGATAAAACAATAGTCAATTGTTTCTTTCCTAACTTCAAGAATAAGCGCCATTATCTCCTTGTGTTTTATCATAGTCTTGGACACAAGTGTTAGATCCGGAGCTGGTAGGCCACATTCGATTGTGCAGCCGTAGCGAGGATCCATCACGCGCATCCAGTCTTCAGTTGTTTCGACATGTAACAAATAGTGGTCGCCAATATCTTCGTTGTAATCGTCATACAGGATCTCATCACTGCAATCATCGACAATATCAACTTCATCATCGTCGTCATCTTGTGCTACATGACTGCACTGAGTAGTTATTGGTTCTTCGTCGCCAACTGTCTCATCATCAGCCTCACTGGGTTTTTCTCCTTCCTCGCCTTTTTCATCATTCCCATCGGCGTCTTCATTACCAGTTGCTTCATCCTCCTTACTGTTATCTTCGTTTTTATCGCCAAAGATCGTCTTCATCTTTATCATCATCGTTCTCTTCATCTGGTTTTTCATTCCCATCATCCTCTTCTTCATCTTTATCGTCATCTTCCTTTTCATTTCCCTCACTGGTTGGTTAGTCATCAACCTGGCCTGATGTATCATCATCGGCCTCTTCCTTGTTATCTGTGGCACAAGTAATTGAATTGAATATAAATTACTAATGTTTTTCGGACCAACAATGCCTTATAGTTATACTAACAGTGTTACTATAAATTTGCTACTTCAATTACCTTCAGAAGATCCTTCTTCAGCTGCCTCAGTCGTTGGGTTCTCTTTAGCTTGGCCCGATGCATCATCTTCGGCCTCTTCCTTGTCATTTGTGTAGCAGATAATTGAATATATATATCACTGTAAACTTCTGATAAAACTACGACACGGTAACAACGTTACTATAATGTTACAAAGAATGCAATGCTAAAAGATGTTACATCGGCCTAATACAACGAGTGCAAATAGATTTCTCTATTACCTTCGGAGATCCTTCTTCACCGCCTCATTGGTCAGGTTGTCTTGAGCTTGCCGATTCATCAACTTCCACCTCTTCCTCGTCATCCGTGTCACGAGTAATTTGATTCAATATATATTAACAATTTTTCTTTGAACCAAAAAAGGCACAATAGATACATCAAATTTACATTAAAATTACGTCACAAAGAACATTGTTACAGATTACATCCTCTCGACACAACGAGTTTAAATAGATTCCTCAATTACCTTCAGGAGATGCCTCTTCACCTGTCTCACTAGTTGGGTTATCTTTAGGCTGGCCTGATGCATCACCTTCGGCCTCTTCCTTGTCATCTGTGTAGCAGATAATGAAAATATATTACTAAATTGTTTGTTAAAAAAGCACCCAAGAATGTAAAGCCTATAACAAAGATTACACTATTACCTTCACCGGATCCATATTCGCTCGCTAGTTGTTTTGTCACCCTGCCCTGATGCATCATATTCATCAGCATCATCGTTTTCATCTAAAAGGAAAGTAATTGAATATTAGTAATTATTTGTAAAATGAAAACTCTATAACATCGATGATGTAACAGTGTTAGTGCAAGTGATTAGATTATTGTAGTAGTGTTACTATATTACCTTCATCAGATGCATCTTTCTCATCCTCGCCACTCCCCTCTATGTCGTCTTCATTTTCTTCGTCTTTATCATCCTCCTCCTCTTCATCTTCGTCATCCTCTTGACCTTTGCCAGATTCATCCTCTTCATCTGCATCATCGTCTTCATCTGCATCATCCTGTTCCTCTGCATCATCCTCTTCATCTGCATCAGAAGTAAGTAATTGAAAATTATATTACTAACTATTAATATATATAACATATTACAGTAACAGTGTTATTGTAAAACTATAACTAAAAGTAATAAAAGTAACACTGTTACTCGATATATTACCTTCACCAGATTGGCTTTCAACATCCTCTACATCCTATTCTTTGTCCTCTTTGTCTTCTTCCTCTTCATCCTCCTTTTCCTTTTCATCCTGTTCATCGTCTTCCTCCTCATCGGCACTTTCTTCATCGTTATCTATGTCCGTGCCACCCTCTTGAAGCCTCTTGTTTTTAAAACGACACTCAACATCGCCGCCATCGTCATCCCCGTCCTCATCATCATCCTCCCCATCATCAGTCCCGTCATCATCGTTGCCATCATCAGTCCCGTCCTCATCATCACTTTCCACTCGACCCTCCATCTCATCTTGCCTGTCCTCGTCATGAACCTCCTCATCCTCTTCATCATCTTTTTCATGATGTTGCTCACTTAAACTGCTCAATACCTCCTTTACCAGGGATTCTGACTTAACTGTCGTAGGACTTTTCTCTGTTGGAAATGGTTCCAACTTCCTACTGACTTTGGACCTTGTATATACCGGGAAGTCATTCGCTCTCCTCTTCAACGATTCAGCCTTTCGCACAACATCTTCGGCATATTTAAGGCATTCAGGCTTTAGTGGTGATTTCTGTTTCTGCTTCGATTCGAAAACCTTGAGCCGCTGAGCAAATCTCTCGTGAACAAGGTTAGAATCCCTTCTATACATCAGCAACATCAGGTCGGTCTCCTAAGTCAATAAACCAGACAGAAAGAAACAAATTAGATACCAGATTTGGGAGTTGTAACAATTGCACACAATTAAATTTATAAAAACAACTCACATCAAAAGCTTTTTCCTTCAACTCGGCATCTGTTTCAATGTCAGGAAGCTTCTCCATCAAGATGTACTCCCTTCCCTCAGTACTCTTAAGAAAAACTGCCTCGTCATCCTGACCCTCATCAGATTCGGCCCATCCTATTTACAGAAACATATTAGTAATTAGTAATTAATATCAATAATTAACAATATAGTAAGGTAACAGTAATGTTATTACATTAAAGTCATTACAGTAACGATATTACAGTGACCATATTACAGTGACCATATTACAGTGACGATATTACACTGACAGTGCCACATTACCTTCAGCTGGGGATCCCTTGCCAAGACAAATAGGATAGACAGTTTCTAACATCTCCTCAGCTCCTAGACAGCCAATCTTTCCTTCGTCTTTGACTCTTTTTGAAAGACTTTCATTTGTCCAATGCTGTATCAGAGGTAAGTCAGTTGGTTGTACCTCGCTATGGAACTCAAACCGGTGAATGTAGGCCAACAGTAGCACCACAATACACCCACAAAGACACTTAACCGTTCCTGTCTTCAACCCCTTGACACCCTCAGCTACCTTCTCAAAGACATACTTTGACAAATTAAAACCTTTTATTTTTTCAACATCGTCCACAGCCTTCAACAGCCTGAAATCAACAGAATAATTTGGATTCGGCGCTAAAAAAGTGGAGAGCGCATAAAGAATGAACACCTGCTTGAACTCGTCACCGCAGGCGCCCTTGCTATTCTTAAACCAACTAGTCACCAAATCTAGCTTGATGTTCTGTGCTGTAGAGATGTTGAACTTCCTTCTCCATTTGTTTTTAACTCGGTGTCCTCGGCTGGGATCCGCGACCGATCGCGTCAGCACCACATTATTACCCTTCACCTAAAGAAAAATAGGTCATGAACATCATACTTTGTGACAAAGACAAACTCCTCTCGTTTCATATATGAACCTTGAAACTGTCGTAATCAAAAGCCTCAACAAGCAAGTCTGTTAGCCCGGAAGGGACTACTGATATATTCATCTTCAATAGTTTTCCAAAACCAATTTCTTTAATGGCTTTCTTTTTCTTTACGGAAAACTTGCTTATAACATCGACCAACGACTGGGCCCTGCACTTAGTTGGGTATTTATCCGGCCTGTAATAAGGAAGTGTAAATTAGCACCACTGCTTAAACAGTGTGACACTATTTTATGCCAACAAACCAAGAAAGAAGAAAGCAACAAAACAAGGATACAATAAAGGTGTTCTTGTAACAACGAAACTTTAAACAACTCAACACGACGAACAAATAAATCAGTAGAAAGGAGAACGGTAACACACATTAATTGCTCATTTATTACAAATTATCAACCCTAATTTTGAAGCGAAAAACTAGAACGCAAAAAATCAATTACTCACTTCGAGCAAAACAGTTAGGCTAAATTTATTACGAATTAGTATAATCGACACAAACAACAACAATAACAACAAGAACAACAACAACCTAATTTTTTAATGGAAAATTAATTTCCTTCTAAGATCAATTAACAAACAAGTATAATCGACAATGTTACAAAGACATCATTACGAGTAGCATCAAAAAGATAAAAATGTTACAGTATAGGTGTTACTGTAACACTGAAACTGAAACTGAAACTTTAAACATACAAGTTTTGGCCACTAGAAAGACACATACTTTTTTAAGACCTCTTCTTTTTCAGCCTTCACCACCGTCTTGGCTGGTCTCTTCTCCGTTTTAGCCCTCTTCGACATTTTGGAGCTAACGCTCGAGTCATCCGAAACCTCATAATCTCTATCACTTTCTTCTTCAGATGACATGGGCTTATCTCTAGGTCTCTTTTTTGTTACTCTTACTGGTTTCTTTGTTTCTGCCACCTTTTTTGGCACTGCGTTTGTCGGTTTCTTTTTTACAGACACCTTCACGCTCTCTTTCTTGCTTACTACCTTTTCTGGTGTTGGCTCTTTTGCCGCTGAAACTTTCTTTTTTGCTACAACCTTCTCCGCCGTCTTTTGTTTGGGCACCTTCTTTGCCACCTCTTCTGTCACCAACTCTGCAGATTTGGCCATTCTTTGCCTTCGGGTCCCGACCCTTTGTTCTGATAAATTTTTTGGGCACCTCTTCTTTTGTCTCCTTTGCAACCGATTTTGATTTCTTAGTCGCTGCCTTTGACGTTGGCACAGTTACTGCCTTTTGAGGAGGTGCACTTGTTGCTCCTTCTACAACATTGGCACATCATGCGACGACTTTTCTGCTGCCTTCTTCTTCGGCACATTGGTTTCTTTTTTACTTTGCTGGATCGGAACCTTCGCAGCCTGCTCCTTTGGTACTCGCCGTGGCTTAAGCACCTTTTCGCAGGGCACCTTACTTTCCTTCACCGACACCTTTTTTGAAGGAGCGGGTGTTGCACGGCGTAGACTCTCTATAGGCACCTTCGTCGCCTTTTCAATTTGTAGGATTTGACAGCCTTTTCTGGTCCGTGCATCTTCTTAGCCGGCTTTGACACGTTCTCTGTCGCACCTTTTTCTCTGTGTCTTCTCTGATGCGGCCACTTTAGCCTTCTTAGTGGGAGCTGATTTCTCAGGTACCTCTTCTTTCCTGACATTGTTATTTTCAAAAATTAAAATCAGAAGTTTACAATAACAATATAACAGACAACTATTAAATTGAAAAGGAATGATGGTAGTCAAGTCGTTGAAGAAATGACAAATGGAATACGAATAATGGCGGTCGAATAATTTTTTAAAGATCAATTGATTCTTTTTACCGTAACAATGAGACAATATATCTTAAACCCAAATAGTAGTGACTTGCGGTCGAGCAAAGATTTTTAGACACATACTCGGATGCATGAGATGCTTCGACTTCCTTCGTGTGTTGGTTTTGATGGCTTCGTGTCGGCACCTTTTTGCTAGGTGTCTTCTCGATCTTGCTACTTTTGTCTTCTTAAATCGCAATGATTTCTCGGGCACCTCCGCTTTTCTCGACATTGTTTTTCCAAAAATCAAAATCGAATAAGATTAAAAGTAAATCAATTACGACTACTACTTTGATAGGTAATGATGTTTGCTCTTTAAAAGGATAGGGGATAGTATACGTTATTCTTTATCGATTGTTACTGATAACATTGTTAATGTATATCTGTTGAGAAATATTATAAACTTCAGGAAAAGGGACATTTCATGCAAATCACTAACAACTCAACACAATGAAGAGTCATAGGGACATACTGATCCGCATGAGATGTTTCAACGTTTTTCGGTGCTGACATTTTGGAAGGCTTCTGTGTCAGTGCTCTTTTGCTCGCTGTCTTTTCCGAAGCTTCCACTTTAGCCTTCTTACTGACGGCATATTTCTCAGTTACTACGTCTACTTTCCTGACATTGTTTATAAAAAAACCAAAACAGAATAACATTAAAACTAAAACAATAACAGCTATTAAACCGAAGCAGAATGATGGTGGGTGAGTTTGACAAAGAATGTGGAATGGAACAAGAATGATAGTATCCTCAGAGAATGAGACAGTGTTACAGTATTATCAAACAATTGTTTTGATATAAAACTAGAGTAACACTGTTACAAAAACAATTGCTGCTCTTGAAAAGGATAGGGGATACACTTTTACTCTGATAGTGTTACAGTAACATTGTTAATGTAGATCTGTTGAGAAATATTATTAATTTCAGGAAAAGGGACATTTCATGCAAATCAGCTCAATACGACGAAGAGTTATAGGGACATACCGATCGCATGAGATGCTTCGACGTTTTTATGTGCCGACGGTTTGGAAGGCTTCGTGTCGCACTTTTTTGCTCATTGTCTTTTCCGATGCTTCCACTTTGGCTTTCTTATCGACGACGATTTTTTCGTACTACCTCTTTCCCGAGATTGTTTATCAAAAATCAAAACAGAATAACATTAAAACTAAAATAATTACAACTATTAAACCAAGAGGAATGATGGTGGACGAGTCTGAGAAAGAATGTGGAATGGAATAAGAATGATAGTATCCTCATGAGAATGAGACAAGTTACGAAGATTGTCAAACAATTGTTTTGACATAAAACTAGAGTAACAACAACATTCTGAAGCAATTCTTTTCTTGAAAAGGATAGGGGATACACTTTTACTCGATAATGTTACAAAGAACATTGTTAATGTAGATCTGTTGAGAAATATTATTAATTTCAGGAAAAGGGACATTTCATGCAAATCAGCTCAACTCGACGAAGAGTTATAGGGACATACTGATCAGCATGAGATGCTTCGACGTTTTTCTGTGCTGACGGTTTGGAAGGCTTCTGTGTCGGCGCTTTTTTGCTAGTTGTCTTTTCCGATGCTTCCACTTTGGCTTTCTTACTGACGGCAGATTTTTCAGGTACTACCTCTGCTTTCCTGAGATTGTTTATCAAAAAACCAAAACAGAATAACATTAAAACTAAAACAATTACAGCTATTAAACTGAAGAGGAATGATGGTGGTCGAGTCTGAGAAAGAATGTGGAATGGAATAAGAATGATAGTATCCTCACAGAATGAGATAGTGTTACAGTATTGTCAAACAATTGTTTTGATATAAAACTACGATAACATCATTCTGAAAGCAATTCTTTGCTCTTTAAAACGATAGGGGATACACTTTTACTATGATAGTTTTACAAAGAATATTATTCTTTGAGATTTGTTCAAAAATATTATTAACTTCAGAAAAATGAACATTCCCTGCAAATCACAAATAACTCAACACGACGAACAAATAAATCAATCGAAAGCAGAACGGTAACACACATTAATTACTCATTTATTACAAATAATTAACCCTAATTTTGAAGCGAAAAACTAGAACGCGAAAAATCGCTTACTCACTTCGAGCAAAACAGTTAGCCTAAATCAATTACAACAAAGAACATTAACAACAAGAACTCAGTAATAACCTAATTTTTTTTTGACCAAAACTCAATTTCTTTCTTTGATCAATTAATAAACGTTTCAAATCACTATAATCGAGACTAACAACAACAACAATAACAACAACAACAACAAGAATAACCTAATTTTTCTTTGAAAAATCAATTTCTTTCTTCGATCAATTAATAAACGCTTCAAATCACTATAATCAAGACTAACAACAACAACAATAACAACAACAACAACAATAATAACCTAATTTTTCGCAAAAAATCAATTTCTACTTTGAGCAAAATAGAAACCCTAAGTCGATGATTATTTGAAGAAAAAAGAGTATAATCAACACTAAAAACAACAACAATAACAACAATAATAGCAACAACAACAACATGCAGTGGCGAAATAAGTTTAAAAACAATATAATGAAATAGAGCGATTTTATACCTCTTCGTCATCTTCGAAACGATTGTTCTGAGTAAATATAATAATGATCTTCACTTGATTAGTGCGATTTTGCTTGATGTAATAAAATTTACTAAAAAATTTATGGTTTAGTGAATTAACTCAAAAGAAAAAGAAAGTGAACGGTTTTTAGAGGGAGAGACATGCGTTTTAGAGAGAGAAAAAGAAGTGAAAATTTATGAGGAATAATGAATGTGTCGTTCTTATTATATCAACTACTTCACCTACTTTTTTTTTTTTTTTTTTTTTAAATTAAGACACGTGTCATAATCAGGACGGTTGGATCAAAAGATCCAACAGTTCTTATTGATATGTTAGACTCATCTAAGATGATAGATCTACGATCTTCACTATATATATATATATATATATATATATATATATATATATATATATATATATATATATAGAAATAGGATCTCGTGCGAACTAATAGTTCGGTGCGAATTTACGAACTAGCTTACAATGGTTAGGTTAACAAAATAATCCAACAATTTGACTAATTCTCTATTGACATTTCATATGCCTGAGATTTATAATCACCCATCACCATTAATCCCCTCCTCTCCCACGCAACCCACTCCCGCCGGTGACGACCGAACTCCGTCAAGATCAAGTCGCCATCTACTGCTTCCGGCGCCAGAGTTATAGCAACCTTCACTATCGGCTGTTTGCTCGCTCTGACATAATCTGACCGGCACCGTAAATCTGCCATAGTCGGCTTGTTTATTGCACCACAACTAAAATTAGAGTGACTTTTAACCAAAATACGATCTATTTGGCTCGAAATCTTGCAACACTGTCATTAATTCGGTTAGTTTTTTTGGTAATTCTTCTTCATTTTTCATAGATCTATGATTTAGATCACAACAATTTTTTAAAAAAACTGAGATATATGGTGGTTGTGGATGCGCGGTTGATGTTTGACGGAGTTTTGGACTGGTGAAACAGAGAGGGCGTGGGGGCGTTGGTAGAGTGGGACGATGTTGGCTATGGAGTGGTGGTAGGGATGTGAAATTGAGGGTGCGAAATAGAGGGTGACGAGAAGTCGAGAAGGGTGTTAAATGGTGGTAGTCGGGGATTAGTAGTGGTTGTTTTGGTGGTGCCGTATGTGTGGCTGTTAAGGCGGTCTAAAGGATGGTGGGTCTGATGGTGGTGGTACTGGTGGTGTGTAGTGGGGTTGGTGGTGGCAGCGGTTACGGCATCAATAGTGGTGAATCCGCAAACAAAGTGCACCCTTTGGTGCCTACAATGGAAATGCCATTTTGAACATCTGTTCACTAATATTCATACATTTTCTGGAATTTATTTCAACTCATTGTTTCATTGATTATGGAAATTTATTTGAAATGAGAGTTTGGGAACTTACGGCAATGTAAGGATCGAATGGACGCAAAGTGTAGATTGTCCATGCTATGCCATTCGCAAATGAAGCAAATGACAGGAAAAATGGCATATATTCCACACTTTTTGTTGTGATCATCAATTTATGCCCAAAATCAGTACAGTTATTAGTATATCAAACCAAATATAGTTGCCACTTTATTTAACAACATTATACGGGGGAGGTTGTCACTGCACAATACTTTGTTTTCTCGATAGATGACATTTAACTAGACGTAAAGACGTTTGGGTAATGTTGTTATTGATGCCGCTGTTGTTGTCATGATAAGGTCATACTTAGATTTCCGTTAAGTATAATACAAATCTTACAAGTTTGAGTATGGCGCTAGACGTAAAATAAACTTATATAATTGTGCGTAAAAAAGGAGAAAAGAAACTTACCATGACAGATAAGGGGGAAGCATACATCATAATGTTGCAGACAATTGCAATCATGCCAACAATAGAACACCTTTGTTTGGTGGTATGAGTAGACCTGGAAAACGGGTCAACCGGGTCGGGTTCGGGTCGGGCCAGTTTGGGTCGGGTCATTTCGGGTTTCTCAAATTTTCGGGTTAGTTCGGATCGGGTCAGTTCATTTCGGGTTACGGGTCTATTTCGGGTTTGTTGGTGGTGTGTTTGGGTCAAGCGGGTCGGGTTAATTCGGTCGAGGCCATTTTCGGTCAAAGATTAAGAGAAGAGAGGCATTTCAAGTCTATTAGGTTCAATTAAAGTTATATTTGGTCGGGTCATTTTCGGGTTGAGTGGTTTCGGATTGGTCATTTCGGGTCGGGTCTGTTACGGGTCCATGAAAGCTCGGGTCATTTTCGGGTCGGGTCGGGTCACTTCGGGCTTCGGGTGTCATTCGGGTTCAGCCATTCGGGTCGATTTCGGGTCTCGGGTCATCCTTTTCGGGTCGGGTCAACCGGGTCGGGTTGATTTTGCCAGGTCTAGGTATGAGTAACATTGAGGATGACTGCGGTCATAATTCCAAAATAATAACCTTAACAATGGCAATTAACGCAACTTTGAGCCCGTCTTTCTTGTTGGAGTAAATGAGAAATACTTATTTGGTAACGCAACTTTAAGTAGCTAGATATACTCTTTTGAGTTACTAGATACATACTTTTATCATGCTTGATACACCCCTTTAAGTTACTAGATACAGTCGTTTAAGTTACTAGATACATACTTTTATCATGTTTGATACACCCCTTTAAGTTACTAGATACATTCTTTTAATTTGCTAGATACTCTTCTTTAAGTTACTAGATACACGTTTCTAGATACACCCCGTTAACTTACTAGATACATGCATTTAAAGTGTTAGATACGCTCATTTAACTTACTAGATACATTTCTTTAAATTGCTAGATACACTCCTTTAAGTTACTAGATACATTTCTTTAAATAGTTAGATACACTCCTTTAACTTAATGCATACCTTTAAATTGTTAGATATGCTCCTTTAAGTTACTAAATACATTTCTTTAAATTGTAAGATACACTCCTTTAAATAACTAGATACATTTCTTTAAATAGCTAGATACGCTCCTTTAACTTAATGCATAACTTTAAGTTGCTAGATACACTCCTTTAAATGACTAGATACACACTTTAAGCTAACCAGATACATGTTTGCTAATATTGAAAACATTTATTAATGAACAATGAGCAATGATAATTACAATAATTAATAAACACTACTTTTTGACCTGACCCAGAAATGAATTCCTACTTGGATGAAGGCAAAATTTACACTATCTAGTTGTTATGTGAGGGATGAAGGTTGGAGAAAAGGTATAACGGAGAAGGTTGGTAGCATTTCTTAAGTGCTTAATGTTCTATGTTGTCATCTGATATACCTCGAGTTTTCAAAACAATACAGGGGTTTCTGGCGACTCATAGAGTCCTGTGAGCCTGTCATTCACAAATTCTCCATATAAGGCAGTTTACTGAGAATATCAGTTTGGGGGTTGTATCTGTGTTCAGGAGAGATGAGGATCTACTACGTCTTTCTAAATGGAATGTCGGCAGGGAGCGAGGAAACGTACGAAAACAATTTTCAAAGCAACAATATAATTTCAGGAGTCCGAAAACACATCACCAGAAAATATTTGATCTTTCATTTTATTAATTAATACACAGAAAACAAAGGAATGCGATTAAAACTACAAAATCAATCAACTAATTATACGAGTAACTCAGAAAGTCGCATTCATCTTCATGTGCTTTAATGTATTTTCAATTTCTGCATTTTCAAGCTCAAAAACACTTCACAGTTCCAATTCCTTTATAATCGAATTTGAAGCACACAGAATATCGTCATAATGAACAAAAAATTCAGAGTTCGTTTAGATACAGGAACTCTCAATTATTTGATCATTAGATTGTTCTGCAGATGAACTTGAGCTAGCTCAAACCAGAAATAACATGCTTAAATTGAAATTAATCGTCAATTGAATCGACGCAAATATAACTGCTGAGCATTGAAGAAACAATAAAATGTGCGGAAGAAAACAAGAATTACACCATCTCAATCCACCACTAACTCTGAACAGTAGCGTCGATCATCGAGCCTCCTCCATAGAAGCATCAGCACCTACAACTATTCCATCAACCCAGATCAAAAACCAATTCACCATGACAAAATCGTAACTCGAAATCGGAAAATCTCTGTTAACAAACCAATTCACCATGACAAAATCACATTGTCACTCTTTGCCTTCGCTTCAACATTATCAATCACCAACTACCACCAGATTCAAACTCGAAACTCGGAACCAAAACCCGAACCCGCATTGAGAAGAATTTGAGCGACATGGCTCGAGTTTTGCAAGCTTGATGAAACAAAGGCAGCCCAGACCAAAACCCGACATCGGAGCTCGTAAAAAACTAGAGAAAGTTTGCTGCAGAAAGTTTGCTGAAATGGGTGATTGAAGGTGACGGGGTATGAGTCAGTGGTTTTTGTTTGACTTGGCTTATTTAGTTAGTCTGACTACTGTATAGTGTGACTATTTTAGGTTAGTTCGTAAGTTCGTATTGAACTTTAGTTCGCACGACTCCGCCCCTATATATATATATATATATATATATATATATATATATATATATATATATATATATATATATATATATATATATATATATATATATCTTTCTTCAATTCAATCCAAACTACCCACTTGTTTTTGGGTGGTCTTCGAGGCGACACTTTGACCGCGTTTTTCTTCCCTTGTATATAATTTCTTTTTTTTTTCAAAAAATATAATTTATGAAAGATATTTTCATAATACAACTAAAAATGTAAATTTTATCATTCAAAATTTTATATTTTTCTGTGGATTAATAGTCAAACTTTTCAAAGTTTGACCTCCAAAAAGCAAGTGGATAGTTTGGATTGAATTGGAGGGAGTATATATATATATATATATATATATATATATAGGGGCGGGTTCAGGTACGAACTGAGTTACGGTGCGAACCGCACGAACTAATTTAATATGCAGTTTAAAGTATATATTAACGGTCCACGTTATAAAACCTCAACGACTAAGCATCCACCATTCAAACCCCGTAATCCCAACGCCATTCTCACTCACCCATAACTTCATCCTCACCCCCATACCAACCAACGCCGGCCAGCACCTCCTCCATCACCGGACGATTTCGGCCATCTCCGTTGTCGTCAACAAATCCAGTGATCTCCCACTTCCGACTATTCTTTCTGTCTTTTTTCCTCTCCTTTGCTCATCGCCGGATCTTTGTCCTTGAGTTTTCATCTCCGATCGGTGGGTATGGCGACGACAGGTACTGATCGGTGGGTATGGTGATGGTACTCGCAAGATACATGTATGCCTCCGTTCTTTTTCTTGTATAGTTTAATCATCTCTGCCAAAATGCAGTCGAATAATGACAGTAGTGTTCGACTAATGCAGGCATTCACCGTGGTGGCTGGAAGCGTGGTAGCGACAAGGGAGAAGCTGTAGGAATTCAGGGGGAAACATCTGACTGCTTGAAACTTGGCTTGTGAAGATCTGTCTTATCTGCTGGAAAAACTTGTTGAATGCAATGTGTAAATAAGTTGTGAATGATGAGTTTCTGACTCTATTAATATCACATCGTATCGTATTCATGTGAATCGTATTGTCTAGAAGTGGGTTAGCTGTTTTTGTCATGGTGAGGTAGGTATTAGTCATTAACTTGGGTTATGAACTCCATCTTGCTTACCACTTTGGTCACGGTGACCTGTTGTGAAGTGCTAAACTGCTAATGCTTGATTTTTGTCCATCTTGTTACTATGAACTAAGAGAATAAGTATGAATATTAATTGTTATGATGTCTCAGAATAAGCGATTTGATGATGGCATTGTGCTTGATGGTTAAGTTTAATTGTTGTATTTTATGTCTCAAGTTTGAAAAGTGCAAAGTATATTGTTGATTTTAGATTCATGGTAGCTGAATAATACAAGTGAATATAGCTTGTCTAAGATGTTTATCTAGCAGGGTAAGGCAGTGTATCTAGCAGGGTAAGGCAGTGTATCTAGCTTGAAAGAGACGTGTATCTAAAAAGGTGAATGAATGTATCTAGCACGGTATATTAGTGTAACAGGGATTCAATGTACACTACACTTGACATGCAGATGTACATCTTAGTGTAGGAAAAACCATCGATAGCTAATGAATGACCTTTTCACGAAATGAAAATCTTATATAAGAGATTTTCATTGTCATACAGTCATACCTTGGGGAAATCTCCGATAGGAATTGAGTCAGCCGGGCAGTCTTTTGGCTGATACCGAAAGTCAGGTGGTCCAGAGAAAAGGTTGCATACATAATTTAGACTTGGAAGTGAGTTTGCCAGTAAGGTTGAGATCTCTGAGTTTACTTGTTTCATTTTGTTTCCGATAATTCATTTCAGACAGATTGTAAGCTAATAATTCTTGCAGAAATTAGATTGATCCAAGTATCTTCATTCTTCAATCAATTTCCAGTTGAGCCATTTTGAAATATTGTATGCAATGAGCTGTTTAATTGTTTTGTACTTTTGTTACACTTGAATCCATATGTCAAAGTGCAACTTGGGTAATCGCTAGGAAAGTGCTGAGAGCATTAGACCTTTGACTTGATCTCAACGAAGATGCTGAGAACTTGACTTGATAACCATACTATCATTAATGACTACATCTAGTACAGTTAGTCGGTAACTAGAAAAGCATATACACACAACCATAAGCAACTCAATTACTTCTACAATGGCTTGTTTCCACATGAAATCATTTTATGGGCCATGCTACACTTATGTACGAGTACTTCCGTTTGTTATATCTCCAGAGATCATCCCATGTACTTGGCCTAATAATCAAACGTACATAAGAGCGACAAAAACATAAAATTTGAAATTCATAATATATATAGCTCAAATATCGTAAAAGACGACATTAAATATAATTGACTTATTATAACTTAAAGAAGTGTATCTAGCTATCAAAATGTATGTATCTAGTAATTTAAAAGAGTGTATCTATCTAGTTAGTTAGAGGTATGTATCTAGCAACTTAAAGGAATGTATTTAGCTAGTTAAAGTTAAGTATCTAGCAACATAACGAAGTGTATCTAGCTAGGTAGATGTATGTATCTAGCAAGTTAAAGGAGTGTATCTAGCTAGCTAGAGAAATGTATCTAGAAGCTTAAAGAAATGTATCTAGTTAGTTAAAGGTAAGTATCTAGCAATTTAGAGGCGTGTATCTAGCTATCTAGAGGTATGTATCTAGCAACCTAAAGAAATGTATCTAGCTAACTAGAAATATGTATCTAGGAACTCAAAGGAGTGTATCTATCTAGCTAGCTAAAGGTATGTATCTAGCAACTTAGAGGAGTGTATCTAGGTAGCTAGAAGTATGTATCTAGCAAGTTTGTATCTAACTAGATAGATATATGTATCTAGCAACTTAAACAAGTGTATCTAGAATGTCAATGGTTTATATCTAACAACTTGATGGGATCAAATGAGGGGGACGGATATCCTAAATTGAAAACTGGAAAATGATTAGGGTAGGATTAAGCGACATTGAAAACATTTATTAAATTATTAAGGACACTTGATACAAGCTCAAAATGGCATACACGACCAATTAGGCAACCATAAGCACTTCATTTCACAAAACTCTTCCTTCCTCATTTCTTTACCTTTAAATACCCCTTTAACCTAGAGTTCAAACCCAAAATAACTTTTAATATGGAGTAATTTAAAACACGGCAACTATTATTAATAGATTGCTGTTGAATGAAATCCCGAGCGTTGGGAATTGAAATTTCATAATAACATTGAATATCAAGTAAGTTGTTTGAATAATTTAATTTAAATGCAATTGCATAATTTGTCAATATTCAAGGGTATAGACTGACGAAATGGGAGGGTAAGAGAGGTTCTGACAGATATACATATTAATATTGGGACACAAGTTAATATACATATTAAGTCCTCTTCCTTTGAGTGTAAGGTAGACTTCTTCCGGAGAAAACATGTATATCTCTTAATATTGTTAGATACACAAGTTAATACAGTCAGATACCCAAATAGTAATTGTGTAAATATGGCGTAAATTTTAAGATGAAAAGCTTGCAAAGGGAGTTTTTAGGCATGTTGGAGGCGGGATTTCGACCTGATATTACAACTTTCAATATTGGGATTAAGGCTCTGATGTTGTTGTTGTTGTTGTATTACAACTTTCAATATTAGGGCTTTAGCGTTTTCAAATATGAACTTGTTTTGGGACCTTCATTTGAGTCTTGAGCATATGAGGCATGAAAATGTTGACCCTGATCTTGTGACCTGTGGTTGTGTTGTTGATGCTTATTTGAATAAACCGATGGGAAGGAACTTGGATTTCGCTTTAAATAAGATGATAAACTTGGACGAGCGTCCATCAGTAGAAACCGAGCCTTTGTGTTTGAGGTCATGGGAAAAGGGGAATTCCATTCAAGTTCAGAAGCATTTATGGAGTTTAACAAGCATAAGGACTGGACTTACAAGAAGCTAATTGGTATATATGTCAAGAAACGTCACCGGATTAACAAAATCTTTAGGAATTACTGACAGTCTTTTAGAATTACTGACAGTGCGGCCATGGAGGCCAAGTATTACCTACAGACTGAAACCTCATCGGATCAACATGGTTTTTTAATTACAGACAGGTAGAAAGAAAGAAACTAACCGAGCCTCTTAAACAGAAGACTAATTTCAATTGGAGTGATCACATCGAAATCCTATGTTATCCAGACAAGAAAATAACCGAGCTTCTTAAACACAAACTGGAGATGTGAGCCTTTTGATTATTGTCATTACTCATCTTGCTTCTTAAGCCACAAATTAATTGAGTGATCTGTCTTACTAAGACATACAATTGATTGGGACACCCGAAAATGGAATAGGACAACAAAGGACCGGACCGGAGGGATTGATACATTAATACCCAAGGTTGATAAGAAAAAGCGACATACTTATATGCATATATATATATATATATTGATAGTCTGATACAGTGATACTATACTACTACATAATTGATCTCACCATGCTTGGCAATGGCAACTGCATGAATTTTCAACATTTCCATCCTCGACTGTGTGTTTGGCAACGGAATGCCAATCTTCCTATCTAGACGCCCTGATCGTAGAAGTGCAAGGTCCAACACATCAGGTCTGTTTGTTGCAATTGTTATTTTAACCTACAGAGTAGCAATGCATTGTTTTGTGAACATCAACGCAAGAAAAATCGATATTACTCCATATAACTTAACAGATATACATCAAATACCTTGCCAAGTTAATTCACTCAGCGAGAAGAGATAATTTGCTCAAATCAGGGGAGGCAAAATGTTTTTGGCAAATACATAAGTAACTTCTCACCAAATGAAATGGAGATTAGTTCCTGAAATAAAAAATAACTACTCGCTAAATGAATTGGCGACAAGTTACTTGATTTGTAAAAAAAAAAATGTTGACGTAGACCCATTCCGTGTAAATAGTTTGGAATGAGAGTTTTGTAAATATTTTGGTTTAGAACGCCATTTAAGAAGAATTTTGCGATAAATGAGAGTATAAGACGACAAGAAAGGTCTGCAAAATGGCATGGTCAGAATAATTAAGAAGAACGCAAATGAAACATTTATCATGAAACTTTTGAGTATGATTTTCAGTTCATGTGATAACAGTAACAGGGACGCAACTCCAAATTTTCACAGCGTAAAAATTCTAGAAAGGGGAGACAAAGCAAAGATAGCTGTTCATACCAGACATAATTTACCTACAACTGAAGGCTGGCTATTTATGTACAAAATCTCGCTATTTCAACTTTGAATGTCTGAAAGAGAAGAGAAACGGAGATTTGAGCTCGCTATTTATGGACAAAATCTCGTGGAACAACTGGATCTTGGGACTGGAGATTTGAGCATCAGCTTCTCAATAGCTCCTTGTAGGTAAATTATGTTTGGTATGAATACAACAATGCTCTTGCCCCCGGAATATTGAGCATCAGCTTCCCAATAGCTCCTTGTAGGGTATTGTCAGTGCTAGTAAGGAAGAGGAGACGGTATGTCCACTCAAGCACCTCTGGACAGAATATCTGCAATAAATATGCCATTCGGAACCATGTTGGCTCCGTCACATACCTCTCGCCGCGGCATATACGATACACTATCGACCTTGCTGTTCCTTCTATTGTCCCAACGGGTATAGCATTCACTTGCACCTAAGCATTTAAACAAGTTATGGTCTCCTTTCTTCAAAGAGCTAAATTAAATAAGTTTCTAAGCATTCATATCAAAGTGTCCATGACATGGAAAGGTATAGGTTGCTTGAAAGACGAGATGATGAGTTGAATTTCCAAATCCTCGAAAAGTAATCATGAAACGCGTAGCTTTCCCAAAATCTATTTCAACTTTTCTCGTATCCATGAATAACCCATGGAAGAGTTTTAATGTCTATTAGTAATTATCAACGGGGGACAATTCTATATTACTAATGAAAGGTTCTTAATGTTGTTAATATATTGTGACGAAACTCTGTCAGAGCTTGTAGCTACTAACATCGAACACAATGAAAATCAAGAGGTGGAAATGAAACCAGAATAATATTACCATGAACAACCACCGCCTACTGCCACCCGCCACCACCACCACCACCACACCGGACACAAATGTTGGAATTCAATGAACCACCACTAATATCACCACTTGAAACCATGTTGCCAGTAGCACCACCAACAGCCATAATGACAACAACCACCCAGATACACATGTCAACAGACCCAGATACACATGTTATCAAACCCAGATATACATGTATCTGACATCAAATACACATGTATCTAGAGTTTATATGTGTGAATCTGACTTAAAATACACATGTATCTAGGGTATTATTGCACCGTCCACTGCCCACCACCACGATTACCATCGCACCCACAACCACCACATTTGCGCCTCCTCATACCACCAGTGCCAACCATGACCCATGATTACTACTCCAATCACCACCGCACCCATGAACCACCACCCGTTACACCGTCATAACCACCACGCTGGCCACCAACATTACTTTAGTTTCACCATTATCACCATGAAACCACCATCACCCCTAGGCTAACATCCCACTCACCATCATTCACCCCGAAAATTGACGTCACCAACACCACCACCATTTCCCGATTGTTATGGCCCTCACTACCACCCATAAACCACGACTCCTCAAACGAACAGCCACATCAATCACCATCGAAAAATTCGAAGCAGAGGCCTCCAAAGCCGGATCTCAAGCAGCTCGGACACCATCACCCTATAACGAACTCGCAACCTGTAATCGGCCACTAGAAATCAGCAGCCCCGTCTCTACCACCACACACTTCACGACAACCGTCCTGCACACCCGACGCAACACTCATACCGTTCATAACCATTAGATCTATTCAGTTTTTAAAACTTTGGGTTTTTAAACTTAGATCTACCAAAAAAAAGGAGCAGATTTTTGAAAAATGGCCGCAATAATGACCATGTCGGAAAATTTCGAGTCAAAGAAAGCGACGAAGGGGGATGATTGCACACACCACCGAAAATGGAGATTTTAGGGTGGTTCGCCGGCAACGAACAAGCCGGAGTTCGGTGGTGGTGGTGGTCCGAAAGGATGAGAAGATATATTATATAATATGTTGGTATTTTGGTTGGAGGTAGTCGTAGATGAGAAATAGCACGAGAGTGAATTATAGCCTTTAATCACACCGTGATTTGTTTGATCTAAGGGCTGAGGAGGAGTTCGTACAGTTCGCACCCTAATTTAGTTCGCACGAGATCCTAATTCTATATATATATATATATACATATATATATATACATATATATATGTATACATATATATATGTATACATATATATATGTATACATATATATATGTATACATATATATATGTATACATATATATATGTATACATATATATATGTATACATATATATGTATATATATATATATATATATATATATATATATATATATATATACACACACACACACACACACACACTATTATTAAGAAATAATCTTCTAATTCCAATAGAAAAGTTGGAAAAAGTAATTTTAAAATAATAAGTGTACTAATATTAAAAAATAATTTTCTAATTCTGATAGGAAAATTGTAAATGATTAATGATTTCCTAATTCTAATATAAAAATTGTAAGTAATTAATTTTAAATTTTGTTTTTCTAATTCTAATAGGAAAATTATAAATTATAAATTATTTCCTAATTCTAATAGAAAAATTGTAAGTAATTAATTTTAAAATTTATTTAAGTGTTTTTAAAAAGTTAGAGACTACCACGTCGCTCGAAAAAAAACTCAAATATATATTTACTAGTTGGAAAGCCCGTGCGATGCACGAGCCTTCCATTAGGATTATCTGTATAAATATATTTTCTTAAATTGATAAAAAAGTCTGGACTATGTTGAATCATTTATGAAAAAATATTTCATAGTTGGTATAGTTGATCACCGATGAAATATTAGTGCTTTTACAATAAAAGTTTTGCCAATTAATTGTATAACATCAAGTGACTTAGTTATAGTATGTATAATTAGCTTTTGCGTTGTTACAGACACAACTAATTTTTAATTAAATAAAAAATGATATCTCCATAAACATGGTGCAGCTCAACAAAAAATAAACCCTTAATAATGGAGACATGCCTTTGTGAGTCTCTAGCATATTATTTTAACGTACAACAACTACGTAAAACTGAATGACGTTACGTAAAACAACCAGCATCATAATTATATATATTTAGTGTGTTCAGAGAAAATGTTAGATCTCTTACAACATAATTTTACCTTGACTATCTACAGTTAAGAATATTTGCTCCTTATAAACTTCTCGCAATATCAAATCCAAACTAAATTCCAATAAAATTGTTAGTCTCGAAACAAAAATCAAAAATATGTGATTCTATTGCATAGAATACTCGGGGCAACATCAGTTAGTAGTTTATGGCATCATTAAAATCGGTAGGTTACCAAGTTAGTATTTTATGGCAACGCTTTGGTTTACGTTATCATGGTCTGGTAATAGAAAAATATTAAATTTAACAAAAAAGGCAAACAATGCTGAAAATGAGAGTAAAAAAAATTTCGTGGGGTGGTTTAGATGAGGATTGAGTAATCATCTATCATTTCCCATGACAAAAACGCAACGAAAATGTTGACATTTGGTATTTACTATATCAGTTATATCAGTTTATAAGTTTCACAGATATAGTTAGATTATTGAGTTACCATTATTGTAGTCTCACACATTATCGAGTTTTGACCGAAATAGTTTTTGACTATTTACAGTTAATACAACTTATCCTCAAATGTTTCATGCAAAATATATAATACGACACTGCCTAATTTGGTAAATTTGTGAAAATTTCTTTGTTATGTGGCCTTGATACATTTGGTCTCTATTATCAATGAGAACTTAATCCCTCGGATGACATTATTATATTGTTCTTGACGCTTCAACATAAAGTTGAGCATTACTAAAAACTGGATTTAGCACATAGATTCCAACATAATTAAGTGATTGTCCCTGACTCTTGTTTATTGTCTGGCGTAGCATGACCTCAATGTATATTGTGTCTGCTTAAGAACGAAAGGAATCTTTGTATCCGAGGAAACCATTCCTATGCTCAGGTTCAGTAGCTTTTGCCGACTTTAAAAGCCATAATTATCTTCCCTTCTACTACGAATTTTCCATGGCAATTGATAATAAGATAAGTCTCGTTAGATAGTCCTCTTACGAAGTTAATATTCCTCAACAACATAACTGGCATACCACACTTGGTAGAACATACCATTATAAGTTATATTTAAAAATTCATCATGTATACTCGATCCCTTCTCTTCATAAACATCTTCCCCATTGATTCTCAGGGGTCAAACGTTTATAATTTTGACCATTAATATGTCAAAAATCATGGTCAACCTACTCCATTGACGACTGTGCAAATTAAAAGCAATACAAAAGATTATTGCGAAGAGGATGACGTACATTTAGTGTGAAACTAGTGTTAAACCCGTGCAAAAAATGCACGGGACGTAGTAACAATCGCTAAAATTAGATAAGGAAGCATATAAATGAGCATGATTAAAATTGCAATCTCGTGACAATTTAAAAAAATCCACAATTGAATATTTGACGTACATGTAAGTTGCTTATCACTACCATACGATGCAAATTATCCAAAAACTGTATAAGTAATCTGAACTTTACAAATACTCAAAAATTTCGTCGTAAACTACGTTGGTTGTAATTTTAAATGTACGCTTGTTACTGTCGCAGATTAATAGTTTAAGGCCTTGTTTGCTTGTAACCCTCAAGATCGCTACATAAAGTTGTCCATGACTGAAAACCGGTCTTGGAAGATAAATGCTCACTTGAGATAAGGATTGGCCTTGACTTTTGTTTATTATCATGGCAAAACAAACAGCAATGGGAAATTGTATTCTACTGAACCCAATTGGAAATTTACTGGAATATGAAGGTGTAAGTGTAATGCGGGCAATGTGCACTCTATCGCCTTTATGACTACCAGTCAAAACTGTACAGCTAATTACGTGTGTCCCTAAATCTGTCACTATTAATCTGGTACCATTGCACAACCCACGCGATTGATTAATATTTCGAAGGAGCATAACCATAGCACCGACTTTCAATCTTAATTCATGGTTAGGGAGGCCAGAACATTTAATACTGTTCAAGAATTCTGTGGAGTAAAGGTCAGGCTCACCCATAGTTGTATCATCTCTACTAACCTCATCAGAGCTTAAGTAAATTCTCTATTGCTCATGAATAAGAGATAACACATAATCATTTACATCTTCAACTATTTCGTGAGTGGGTGCAAGAATTGCCCTTTCTTGAAGATAATTTGGGTCCCATAACTGGTTTTGAAGAGCAGGATAAGTGATAGCTACTAAGGAGGCAATTAGATCACTCACGTGCTGAATAAGTAAATCGTCGGGGAACTCTATGTCAACCTCACCATCACCATCATTTGGATCCCCGGCCAACCCATCTTCAATTTTCAGAATCCACTCCGAGAATTTCCTTATCTCATCTACATTAGAGTCATCACTTCCGGCTTGTAAGCGCATATTTCTAGTCAATGTAAGCACCTGAAATTTAAGACACATTTTAAGACAATCAAAGAAAATATAAATTAATTGAATAGCGTTTCAGTACCCTTTTGGAAACCAAGTTTTGAACATACCTTACATGAACTCCACAAATACGGCAAACAAAGAGAAGCATGCACAACTTCAGCTCTACTCCCTTTGGAAACAACCGGTAATGTTTGGCGAAAATCGCCACCAAAAACTACGACTTTCCCGCCAAATGGTAGTGTTGCATTACGCACATCTACAACACATATGACGTCTTTCAAACTTCTATCAACAGCCTCGAAACAATGTTTATGAGTCATCGGTGCTTCGTCCCATATAATGAGCTTTGCTCTGATTAGCAATTCCGCTAAATCACTACCAGGTTTAATTCTGGGGCAAGTGGAGTTCTCGGTGAGATTGATTGGAATGCTAAGTCTTGCGTGCGCTATTCTACCACCAGGTATCAACGTTGCTGCAATTCCACTAGATGCAACAGGCAAAACAATTTCACCCTTACCTCTGAGGGCAGCACATAAAGTTTGCCAGATGAATGTTTTACCAGTCCCCCCATAGCCATACACAAAAAACACCCCTCCTTGATTAGACGTAATAGCTTCCATAATTTCATTATAGACAAACCTCTTCTCATTACTCATTGAAGATAGTTGAGACGCGTATTTTGCCTGCAACGATTCTTTGTCATAAGACAACTCATCCATGACCATCGTGTTCGCATTATGTGTCGTTGACGATGTATCGAGTAGGGGCATCCCTTCAAATCTTGCTAAACTATGACAGGGCTGTTGTATACCTATCAAAAATAACTAACTAAACTAACTATATAGCTAGGGAAGTCAGGTCGATCTCCTCAGGGAGGCAAGATATCTGTAAGAGTCCGTCTATTTGGTCACAAATGGAGGGTTTGTAATTGGTTTTCTAAACTAAAAGATTTAAAGGAACAGAAGCAAGAAAAGAGCAATAAAGACAGAAAATAAGAATAAACTATCAATAGAGAGGGGACAAGTCAGGATTTCGGTTCCCTACGGTAGTCCAGTGACTCAACTGTAAACAACTTAGATAAATTACTGTGAGACGGATATGGAAAGGTCCTTCCGGTAAACTTTCTACCCTAGATTCCCAGTAACTTAACTTCCATCCTCGTCAGGGTAGTCTACTGTTCATAGCAGGCCTATTTAGTCCAATCTTCCGATCCATGATTAAATTTAACCAGATTAAAAGGGTGACTCAGAAGCGTGCACTCAACTAAGTCGATAAATACAGTTATATTGCTATGGGGACAAAGTCTCACAAACAACTCATCTAACCTATTTACTATATCGTCGCATTTCTACCGTAGATCCCCTAATCCTAACATGAAACAGATTAGCTACTCATGCTATTAATATTGTCAAAACTAATAACAAATAATAAACTAACATTAAGCATGATTAAATAATAATTAAATTGCATAAAAGATATTAGGGCAGAAAAT
Organism: Silene latifolia; assembly: GCF_048544455.1. Lineage (NCBI taxonomy): Eukaryota > Viridiplantae > Streptophyta > Magnoliopsida > Caryophyllales > Caryophyllaceae > Silene > Silene latifolia. The sequence goes on from NC_133538.1 coordinate 175,919,089, forward strand.
TAAAGGAGCAAAACAAGTAATTAAGATGAATAAATGAAAGATTAAGAATAAAAGAGAGTAAGGGATTACAATCGCAAGAATCCGCGTAAATAACAACTAAATCCGAGCGAGAAAATCCGAAAGCAAAAGTTACAGTGAAAGAGAGAAAGCAACGTAGTGTTTACAGTGAAAGATGAATGATAAGATAAAAACTGAATGCTAATGACCTAGTTATTATGCGTTTAAATAGAAAAATTACTAAGTCCATAAGCTAAAAACAAGTTCACAGACTAATTAAACCTCATGAAAGACAAAACCAATCGATCGAGCAGTCTGAAACAGCTCGATCGAGTATTTCTCCAAGTAATCTACTCGATCGAGTAGAATTGTTGCTCGATCGAGTAACTCCTAATTCCAGCACTTTTTGATCGAGTAAAATTCTACTCGATCGACCATTTCTAGCCATAGAAACCACTCGATCGACCAATAAAACAGCTCGATCGAGTATTCTTCCTCCGAAACAGCTCAAACTCGTGACCGACTGCTCCGTAGACCGTTCCTTCACGCATCCCAATGCAAGGTCTCACTCTGAAAAATCCCGTCTCCTCAAAATGCATGTAAAAAGGGACGAAAATGGTACGATTCCACTACTTTTACGTTCCCTCCTACAAAACGGACAAAACGAACCAAAGTAGCCAATTCGGGGCAAAATGCAATATAAACAGTACGAAAGTACATAGAAATACGTGCTAAAATAGGCTAAAAAGACTATACAAAATGCACGTATCAAATCTCCCCAAACCAAACCTTTACTGGTCCTCGAGTAAACTAAAATGCATCTAATGGAACGGAAACGAAAACTCAGAGCTAACTTAACTTGGCTACTTGAACCAATTTAATGCAAGAAAAATTAACAGCTACAGCTATGCAGTCAATACGTAAACGAGTTATAAGTTGTTCAGAAATATAGCTGACCTATCGACCTTGCAAGACCAATAAAATCGGACTCTCACGTGGTCACTCTTCTCTCATGAAGCAAAGGGTGAATATTATATGTAAAAGAGAGAAAGAGAAGCAGTCACTCACCTAACTGCGACCTACATAGCATGTATGCAACAAAAATGAAAGACGATTCAAGTACTAAGGCACACAATCCAACCAATAATGTCCGTCATAGCCGAGGGCTTACAAATGATATGGGAATAGTGAGGGTCAGGTGAGAAAAGGCAAAACAAGTTATGGTAATGTGGAGGTAAAAGCGTCATGCTAGTTCCTAACAGGACCATATAAAACCGTTCGAATCTCAACTGACTGAAAAATAAAGTACAAGTGCTCTTCATTTGGCACACAACTCACTAATCATGTACTGTACACTATCTCCTCAAAAATATGGAATAATAACGGAGGAGTTAGACGGTCACAAACTTCCCTTTTTTTAATATCGTCTAAATGAATCAACTGATATAAATCAAATATTTTTTTTCCAACTTTTTTCTTTTTTTTTCTTCATTCATGTTTTTCCTCTTTTGTTTTTCAATTCTTTTCTTTTTTCTTTACTCCTTCCTTTATTTACACCAACTCCAAACAAAATAATACGGGCCAAACTGCAGACGGAAAATCATACCACAAAAGACATACTAAACTAGCTCGACTAGGCAGGCTCAGTTTGGGATGTAGCTAATGGGTCAAAAAAGGCAAGTTTTGGCTTAAGTGGAGCTGATTGGGTGAAAAATATAAGAAAAGGGAAAAATCTGCAAGCACCTCCCTGCATGTGACACCGACCACAAACCCGAATGTGTGCATTTGACAAGAAATCGAATGTCATAAAAGTGCAAAAATGATGAACATGCTATGCAAGGAGTACTACTCTCAATTCCTAATGAACTGGTCATAAATGTCACCAGTTATGGGCTCTAAAACTCAGAAATTATAAGTAGCTTGCCGATTTATCAGGTCAAATCTAAACAATCAGCTATATTTGAACAAAAACTCGTAGACTACGCGTATGACAAAGCTAATAACCGTCAATAAAAGTCCAGGGCTCAAGTAAAATGACAAGTTAAAATGCAGTATCATCACGGAAATCAACCGTTCCGACTCAACCTATATGCAAAATAAACGTGAATATTTTTGGTTTTTTGAAATTTTTCTAAATTTTTTTTTGGATTTTTTTTTATTTTAAATGAAATAAATAAACAATGCAAGCTGAAAATATAAATGTGAATGCAAAACAAATGCAAATGCAGACTCAAAAGGATGCAATACCCTCCCCAAACCAAAACGGACAACGCCCTCGTTGTCCTCCAGCATACACCAGCAGATATATACAGGGGAACGGGAATATACAACCAATAAAAGAAAAATAAAAACAAAAATAAAAAGGAGACAAAATAAAAGAGTGAGATGGGACATACTAAATACGAACTTCCCCAAACCAGCCAGAAAATTGGGGAAGTGAGTAGACCAGTAGCTACTCGTCAGGCTCTTCGTCACGCACGTCCTCCACCATCACCGTGTAGTCTGGATCCACCTCCTGCTCTCTCCTCATCCTCTGCTCAGCTCGAGCTCTCTCCGCTGCCGCCGCTGGGTCCTCGTCGTCCTCCTCTTCCTCACTAGCAGACTCCGGGTACCCCTCAGCTGGGAACCGGTAGAAGGAAGGGTGTGGCCAACCCTCTGGGATCGGACGGTGTCGCCTCATGTGATACTCGTATAGAGGGAACAAAGTCAAAGCTATGTCCCGCTCCATACAATCCCGTCTCTCTGCAATCTCAATCAACAAACCGTCACGGCGCCCTTGGTCCATGACCGAGGATGCCTCAAAGGGTGGTGGAGGTACGAAATTAGCCGGTAGGACCGACTGTGTCTGTGTCTGGGTCTGGTCGGCGGGTGCGGGAGTAGGAGTAGGAGTAGGGATCGGGGTAGGTGTAGTCGTAGAAGTCTGGCCACACGTGGAAGGTGCGGATCCCTCTCCGGTCTCAAGTCTACGCCACTTCTTAGTGGCGGGTAAGGTAGTAGGTGGGCGGATCGGTAGGTGGTACTCGGGTAAAGGTGGTGGTCGGGCGCCCCGTGCAACAGTAGGCAAAGGGGCTAGTTGGGGGAGAGTGGTGCAATGTAGGTCCACGGACAAGGAACCGTCTATCTTCCCAGTCCGATAGTCAAAAGTCAGCCAGGTCTGAGGGTGCATAGACGCTAGGCTCAGGTACCTATCTCCCTCGATGTACGGTAGGTCATGAGGCAAGGCCTGGAGGAGAGAGCGGGCAAGAATGGTGGCTATGCCACCACTGACGATAGTGCCCGTGATCTTCTCTCCCTGAGCCTTGAAGTACTGGGCGGTCAAGTAGGCGATGTTGAGGGTAAAGGGACCCTCGCAGTCGATGTTCAGGTAACCACCTAAGATGAAGAGCTCGTTGTTGTTTGGCTCCCTTCGGCCAAAAATAGTGCTCCCCATCAGTCTAAGAAAGTAACGGGCAGGGGGAAGGTGGATCTGAGCGAGTTTTCGCTCGGGAAAGGTGGTCTGGGCCAAGGTCCGCCAAAGCTGACGAATGACCTTCCTAGGGGCAACAGTGGCGCCCGTAGAGGAAAGTCCAAGTCTAGTACCAAACTTCTCCAATGTCATCGAAAAAGTCCGGTTGAACAACGGGAAAGACACAGAAAGGCTATTGGGGGCAGCGTCGTGTGCCTTGGAGGAGAAGGTGAAGGAGCTGAAGAACTCAAGACTCGGCTCCCGAAAGGTATGGCCACTCATAGTGATGAGTCCGGCCATCCCCGTGCCCCGTAAAAGCTCACAAACAGGCTCATAGAAACCGAGCCTCTCAAGTGACGTACGGCAAAGAAAACGCATAGGGAGAAACTCGCAATCAACTAAGTTATAAAATCTAGTACGATGTACACCATTAACAAAAATTACCTGCGGGAATTCAGGGTGGGAGTCGAGGGTGTCGTCCACTCGAATCGTAACACGGCCAGCAGCAAGTGTAGCACGACCACGACCGTGGCCTCCAGAACTTGAAGTAGAAGACCATCAACTGACGGTACGAGGAATTAGAGCCGCTCTTAAAATAGCTGCGGCTGCAGGTGAAAGTGAAGCTGCAGCAGTGGACGCAGCAGAGACCGCCACTGAGGAAGAAAGGCTAGCAGCTGTGGCTGAAACGGAGCTAGCAGCAGTGCTAGCAGGTGTAAAAACAGTACCAGTAGCAGAAACTAAGAACATAGGGGTTTTGGTAGGTGCAGAGACGGTAGTAGCAGCAGGGACTACCGTCTCAGACAGAGACAAGTACGGACTGGCAGCGGAGCTCGTAGAAGGCATGGAGATAGAATCCATCCTAGTCAAATAAGGCAGGGGGAAACTGATAAGAAAACAGCGTGAAAACAACAGAGAATTTTCCCTAAACAGTCGAAGTTTTCGACTGGCAGCCCTAATTCCCAAATATTTCCTCAATAATTCGAATGAAGCAAGTAAACAACGATAGGGGAAAGGTAGCAGATGACGAATGCAGCACATTAAGCAACAATTGAAGCAATAAAGCATATGGCAGCAGGAAAAACCCAATTCATAGTCGAAAATTTCGACTGACAGGAACCCTAATCGCAAATTTTCCATAAAATTCGAAGTAAACATGGGAAAATCAATGAGGTAAGGGAATTAATCATCAAGTAAGGCAAATTGGGCACATAGACACGATTATAGTCGAAAAAATTCGACCCAAAATGAATTCCGAAACCCTAATTCCTAATTCACTTCATAAAAGGCAAAATTAATGAAATTAAAATGCAAAGAAGTATAGGAATTACTTACTTGATGATGAGGAACCTAAAAATTGAGCAATTAATCGAAAAAACAAGCAAGAATGGCGATTTTTGATCGAAAAATCGCGAACCCTAATTCCTCTAATTGACCGCATAAAACAACAAGAATCAAGGGGAAAATAGAGGGCAATGGACGATTAATTAGCAAGGAATAAAATGTAGGTGGTGGATTTGGTAAATGGACAAGAAAATGGAGGATTTTGGGGGTTTTTTTGATCGCAAATAAGGAGAAGGGACGAAATAATGAAAGGGGATAAGAAGTAATAAGAAAAAGAAGGAAGTTAAAGAGACTCCCTGCATATCCTTTGCAAAATCACTCGATCGAGTGGTTTAAAACTACTCGATCGAGAGCTTCTTGTATTCATCTACTCGATCGAGTAAAAATTTACTCGATCAAGTACTCCCCTCTTCTACTTTTGTCGATCGAGCAGTATGGAATCATTCGATCGAACAAAATTCACTCGATCAAGTACAAAATGTACTCGATCGAGTTCTTTTCCTCGTGTAAGCCTTTGAATTTGCGTATAACTCCCCAAACCTGCATAAAAACACTCGCAAAAATATCCCAAAATACCAAATACAAAATGAAGAGTCGAGGACGAGGGCACCTAAGAGGGGGAGGGGGTGAATTAGGTGTCTATTTAAAATTTAAGATTAATGAAAGCTTCTTTTAAAACTCTTAAACACTTTAAACAATGCTTAGATGAAAGGAGAAGTCGATACTTAGAACTATAGAGTTATAAGTATTCAACAACGATTCAGCAAGCAGAAGTTACAGTGTACTCAACAGTTGATTCTGTAGATAAAAACGTGAGTAGAGTGTGCAGCGGAAATAAAATGAAATAGACACGACTAACGATGTTTTTAAAACTGGTTCGGTCACTACTCCGCGACCTACGTCCAGCGCTATTTTATTAAACGTCTCAGAAGTAAATTCATACAAACTAAGACCACCCCGAATAATAAAACAACTCCCCAACCTACTCCGGTTGCTAATGCTTAAAAGCTACTCCGCTTCCAAGACTTTTGCTTTGGGCTACTCCGCCGAAAGACTCCTTGCTTAAAGCTACTCCGCAATAAGACTCTTGCTTTGGGCTAATCCAGCGAAAGACTTCATGCTCAAAAGCTACTCCGCTTCGAAGACTTCATGCTTAAGGATAACTCTATCCTAAGACTTTTGGTTCTACCCGTTTGTTACAAGACAACTTATCTCAATGTTGTTCACTCAATTGAACGGAGGAGATAAAGTTTAAGTACAAAACACGGGATCCTTGAACACGACTAAAACAACTAGGTGCAACAACAAACTCAAGTAAAAGACTCAAAAGATAAATAAACAACCTTGCAAAAGATTCAAAGATTTGAAAATGATAAACGGTTTTGCAAAGTTAATTTACTCGATTGAAAGCTTAAGTCTTTTTCAGTTTAAAACTCGTTTGTTGCACACTTGTAAAAATTAATTAAGCAAGCTATTTATAATGTTCAAGTAGTATACTTTACATTAAAATATCTTACACTCATAAGCACAAGTGATTAAAATAATGTAAGTAGTTTGCTTGGGCAACATGCAAGACCAACCGAAATGCTTTTCAAGAAACCGAATATTCTTCCTCAAGAAATCGGTGCCTAAGATTGCAAGAAACCAGGTTGTGCACACATACAAAAATAGGCTGGGTTTTTCAACAAGAAACAAGCATAAATGGTTGTGTTTATGGGAACCATAAACATTTCCATAAATGTAAAAGCAAGCAACCCATTTATAGTAAGTGTCTTATTGTGCAAGCAAACTCCTTAGCAAGTCATTGAAAGCTCTATATTCTTTAAAAGACTTCAAAGTATTTCCAGAAAACATTTGTGAAAGTTAAAAGCACTTTAACGAAGATTCAAATATTTTCAAAATATTTCTTTCAAAGACGAGCCTTAATTAACTGTTGACTCAACTGTTGTTTTTGCACCTAAACGTAAATTCGTGTTAAACGATCACCTTACAACACATGACATTAGCACTAATGACTATCTTCATCTTTGATCTTCATGATGACATTCTTGATAACCTTGAATTGACAATTGGAGCTTCATGCTACATGGTTAAACTTAAGAGGCACACAATTAACAAATGAGATTAATTTGTCTTAAGGCATCATCAACACTAGCTTAATCAAATTGGGTTTCTTCAATTTCCCCCTTTGATGATGGCAAGACAAATAAAATTCAGTGTGCAATTCCCCCTTAATCCATGGTCAAGGTTAACAAGTCAAAACATGATCAAAATAAGATGCATAAATACATGGTCATTGAAAATTAGTCAAATTATTCGTTAGCCTAGGTAGAACATTTAATCGCCAAGTAAACATAGTTACGGTGTACGCAAGCCTAAGAGTCATTGAATCACCACCTGCAATTTTAAACAACTTCCCCCTCTTGACATCATCAAGTAGGAAGAACACAAGTCTAAATAAGGATTAGAGTTATACAAAACAAATTGTTCAACAACTAACAACATAACCAATATTAGTAAAAGAAATCACAAACACAAAGCCAAGGTAAAAAGGGATTAGAAAGGCTTTTGTTTTGATTAGGCAATGGCATGGTTATGGCAAAAGGCTTGGTACGGCATTAGGCATAGGCTAGGCACGGCATAGAGCAAGAGATCAATCATCGGTTTCTTTGGTTTCATCTTCTCCAACCAACCCGTGAACCATCTCTAAGAGCTCTTCATTTTGACCCTTAACCTCCTTGAGTTCCTTACGCAAACCCGACACTTCCAAACGAAGACCCGCAATCTCACTCATTTGAGCATGTTGGAGATCCAACAAGGCTTTAACTTCCTTAGTGAGACGTGTCATAGAAGACGATTGCATAGAGGAGGAGGAGACATCCGTAGCCTTCATACCCGACCAAATACGAGCAAGTTTATCACCATCAATTTTCAAGTACATTTGTGATAGAACTCCCGAGGTCATAGTGTCACACATGTGATCCACACCAAAACTAGTCGAGTCCACAATATCCAATTTCTCGAAAATGACCGATAACCACATCCCATATGCTAACACGGTGGAACTATCAACCTTACGCTTTTCAACAATCTTAGCAAGATGATCAATGTGAAAGAACATCAAAGCGGGTAGGTTAATTTGAAGGTGTTTAGCAAGATAATAAATCAACCACATGTCTATCACACCACACACACCACGGCTCTCATTACATGGAATCAAGGTTCTATAAATGAAATTGAAAAAGAACCGATGGTTTATTTTGATTTCTCTCGGTTTGAGTGTGATAGGGGACGTAGCTTTGGGACTTAGAAACTTTGTGACGGTCAAGGAACTTATACCATCAATAGTCGGCCAACCACCCTTAGGAAATGAGGACAACCCGGTTGTAGGAATACCGAGTAATTTCCCAACAATTTCAACATTGAGACACAAGGGTTTGTTATTGATAACGGCAGTAAGACTACCCGATTGGACATCGACTTTGACCGTAGTATAAAATTGAACAATCTCCGCTAAATAAACTCGGTTATAGAGATTAAGAAGACTCTCCCACTTTTGTGCATGAATTGCATCTTTAAAGAATTTAAAAGCGGGGGACGAATCATACCATTCGAGTTCATAGCGACGGCCCGATTTAAAGTTCCCTTGGATGACATGTTTGCAACAATCAAAGATATCCTTTGGAAAGCGATACCCATGAAGAATCTCGAGTGCCTTGGACTTGTTCTCATCAAGAGGTTGCTCAATAGCAATCATAGCACTATTCGATTCATCGACTTCCATTGCCATATCCTCCACTTTCCTTTTCCTTGAGATAACCCGAGTGGACATTCTCCTTGCTTTGCCTTTCGGTTTGGGAACGGTTTTCTCCTTGAATAACTCGTCATCATTGAAGACGGCATTCAATTTCTCCGTGTCAAGTTCCGTTTCCACAACCGTTGCCTCACTCACGGTTTTGCCTTTCCTTTTTCGCCTTTTGTTTCCAACCATATCCTTCAACATCTCATCATCACCAACACTTCCCTTCGATTTCGATTTTGATTTTGATTTCGATTTCCCATTACTTTTCTCACCGGATTCCTCAACAACATTCTCAACACTCTTTTCTTTTTCCTCATTTTTTTTTAATTGATTTTTCTTTTTCAATGTTTTCCTCATTCTCCTCTTCACTTTCATTTTTCTTTTCCTCACTGTTTTTCTCTCCTTCCTTCTCGGCATTCTCATCAACAATCTCCTCATCTTTTTCACTTTCCTTACCAACACCAACATCAACTCCCTCAACTTCTTGAATGATTGGATTTCCATCATCATCAACCTCACCAACAACCCGTGTGCTTCCTTCTTCACCCTCGGTTTCGATGGCATGCGGCATATTCAAATCGAATTTTTGATTGAACACCCGACTTGAGAATCTCCTAGCCTCGGCAGCTGTTTTAGGACGATTAGCAACTGATTTCTTCCTTGTCATTGGGGCGTTTGGCACAAAAACTCTAGGTTTCTTTGGTGGTTTTTGATTTTGGGCAGTTTTTGATCCAAGACTTTCGATTTGTGATTCAACCGATGGTATTTTCGGCTTATAGGAGTCTCGGATTTCCTTCAAGGTTTTCTTAGTTGATTTTGGAGGCATGATTCTTATAGTGAAGGTAAAAGTGACAGTTGGGAGAGGTATGCTTTTGACGGTTTTGGAGAATATTTGGGGAAGGTGTAGTTTTTTGAATATTTTGAAAGTGAGTAAGGAGGTCATGATTTAAGAGTTGAAAATTGTACATGTAGTAAATGAGGTGAATAGTGTTTTCGGCTTTTTTATTTGATTGGTTGAGAGGAAGGTGAGTGTAGCCGGTTTAGGTGGGGTTTAGGCAGCTAGGACATGGGTAATGGGGAAAGGAGATTTGATGGTTAGATAATGGTTGAGTGGCTCCATGTGAACAATATCTTTACCCATTGGATTTACATGCAAATTAATCATCTAATTCATTGAGTAATACTAACACATAATCACTTATAAGAACAAATGTAACATCTACTCTAGTCAATCATCGAGGGCAAGTCGTCATAAAATTTTACGCGGAATCCAACAAACCAATTTCCAACCGAAGTTTTACGAATTGTTCTCTTTCAAGCGGTTTTGTAAAAATGTCGGCTATTTGATCTTCCGTTCTACAAAATTTAAGACGAATTTGACCTTTTTCCACATGATCACGTAAAAAATGATGTCTTATGTCAATATGCTTAGTGCTTGAGTGTTGTATAGGGTTCTTTGAAATGTTAATGGCACTAGTATTATCACAAAAGATAGGAGTTGAATCAAAAATAATACCATAGTCCCTTAGTTGTTGTCGAACCCAAAGAACTTGCGCGCAACACAATGCGGCACTTACGTACTCGCTTTCAGCGGTGGAAAGAGCAATGGTGTTTTGTTTCTTTGACGCCCATGAGATCAAACACGGACCTAAGAAAGTAGTCATCCCGGATGTACTCTTTCGATCAACAACGCTTCTGGCATAATCTGCATCCGAGTATCCTAAAAGCTCAAAAGGACAATGTGAGGGATACCAAAGATACAAATTAGACGTTCCAACTAAATACCTAAGAATACGTTTTACGGCAATGAAATGCGATTCTCTAGGACTAGCTTGGAAACGAGCACATAGACATACACTATATAAAATATCCGGTCGACTAGCGGTCAAATAAAGTAATGAACCGATCATACCTCGATACATCGTTTCATCAACTTTCTTACCATTCTCATCTTTGTCAAGCTTTGTGGACGAAACCATAGGTGTAGAGAAAGGTTTAGAATTAGTCATACCGAACTTACATAGCATCTCCTTTATGTACTTTTATTGATGAATCATCACACCATCTTGAGTTTGCTTGATTTGAAGCCCAAGGAAGAAACCTAGTTCTCCCATCATACTCATCTCAAACTCGGATTTCATTAGTTCCGAAAAGTACAAGTAAAGGAGTTCATTCGTTGCACCAAATATTATGTCATCGACATAAATCTGTACAATCAACAGTTCACCACACTGTGACATTATGAACAATGTCTTATCAACCGATCCACGCACAAAACCATTTTCCAAAAGAAATTTTGATAAGCGATCATACCAAGCTCTTGGAGCCTGTTTTAAACCATAAAGCGCCTTGTCCAATTTAAAAACATGGTTTGGAAATTCATTGTTCATAAAACTCGATGGTTGCTCCACAAAGACCTCTTCTTCTAAATAACCATTTAGAAAAGCCGTTTTGACATCCATTTGAAATAGTTTGATGCCTTTGTGAGCAGTAAAAGCTATGAGCATACGTATGGCTTCAAGTCTAGCTACTGGTGCGAAGGTTTCATTATAATCAATGCCTTCTTGTTGTTTAAATCCTTGCACCACTAGTCTAGCTTTATTCCTTACGATATTGCCCGAATCATCTAGCTTATTGCGAAAGACCCATTTGGTACCAATCACGGTACAACCAGTAAGTCTAGGGATAAGATGCCATACCTCATTCCTTTTGAATTGATTAAGTTCCTCTTGCATTTCCATCACCCAACTCGGATCTTCAAGTGCCATGGTGATGTTCGTTGGTTCAATTTGTGAGAGGAACGCATGAGATGCAAAGAAATCATTGAGGGATGATCTTGTTTTCCTTCCCGAATTCAAGTCATTGGTCAAGTTAGAAAGGGCGTGAGATTTTTGGTGTTTCCACTTCTTTGGTACGATTAAGGATGGTGAGGCTTCTTGGGGTTCTGACTCAACAGTTCGCTCAACTGTTGGTTCTGGTTCATTTTGTGTTTGATGGTTTGTTTCTGTTTTTTCATTTTGTTCAAGTGTACCCTCATTCCCCCTGGATGTCGTAGCCTCATTTTGTGGTTGAAGTGGTTCTGTTCCCCCTGTCTCTTGGCCAGTTCCTTCAGTCAACAGTTGATCCGACTGTTGATTCTGCTCCTCTTGTTCGTTCTCCTCGTGTACATCATCCATGTCATGTCGAATCATTCCAAGCTCATAGTCCTCATCATCTTCTTCATCCTCTTCCTGTCTATTAGAATGAAAAAGACTAGACTCATAAAAAATGACATGCACACTTTCTTCCATTTTCATGATTCGTTTATTATACACTTTATAAGCCTTGCTACGATCCGAATAACCGACAAATACGGCCTCATCACTACGAGCATCAAATTTACCCAAATTATCCTTTCCATTGTTGTGAACAAAACATTTGCTTCCAAAACATTTCAAATAGGATAAATTAGGCTTTCTTCCTTTAAGCAACTCGTAGGGTGTTTTGTTAAGCATTTTTCGAATCATAACACGGTTATAAATGTGACATGATGTGTTGACGGCTTCGGCCCAAAAATTCTTTGGCAACTTACTACTAATGAGCATAGTCCTAGCCATGTTTTCAAGTGTACGGTTCATACGCTCTACAACCCCGTTTTGTTGAGGTGTAGCACGTGCGGAAAAGTTATGGCTAATACCGTGCTCATCACAATAAGTAATAAATGAGGAATTTTCAAATTCGGTTCCATGGTCGGATCTCAAAGATATGAGTTTTTTATCAAACTTGTTTTGGACCTTTTTCAACCAAATTAAAAATTCATCAAATACTTCATCTTTAGAACTCAAATAGAGAAGCCAAACGAATCGTGAGAAATCGTCAACAATCACACATAAGAAACGACTACCTGCTTTACTTCTAACACGCATAGGACCACATAAATCAATATGAAGTAACTCAAGAGGTTTAGATGTACTAACGAACTTTTTGGATTAAAAGGAGCTTCTTACTTGCTTCCCCTTAGCACAATCATCACACAAACTATTAAAGTCAAATTTCATATTAGGAATGCCATCGACTAAGTCAAGTCGCTTAAGGGTGTTCAATGTTCTAGCATTTACGTGACCTAATCTCTTATGCCAAAGCCATTGGTCGTTCTTTTTCAAAGCACTCATACAAGACATGGTACGACTAGACAATGCAAAAAGATTAGTTAAGTAAACATCTTTAACACGTTTTCCTTCAAGAACAACTTCCCTTGTATTACCATCTAAGACACGACATTCACTAGCACAAAATTCAACAATATTACCATTATCACACATTTGAGATATGCTAAGGAGATTATGCTTCAAACCTTTGACAAGCAACACTTTGTCGACACATTGTGACGATGACTTACCAACCTTCCCGATTGCAATAATTTCACCTTTCTTATTGTCACCAAACGTCACGGTGCCACCATTGTAGGCTTCTAGTGAGAGAAATTGGTTTCTACTTCCCGTCATATGACGTGAACATCCACTGTCCAAGTACCAATTGTTGCTGCCTCTCACTAATGCCTATAAGAAATCAAGAGGTTAGTTTAGGAATCCAAACGAATTTGGATCCCTCTTTGTGAGTTGCATTGTTAATCAAATCTTTGCGAACCCACTCCTTTTTAGCAACCTTGATGTTCTTATTTAAGTCGTTTAGTCGATTAGGACAACCATTAAAGTCATGACCAGTCTTACCACAAAAGTTGCAAACAATATACTCAGGAAGGCCTGCATATTTTCTCCTTGAAAATCAGTCTTGCTGGTTCCCGGTTTTACGAAGTTACTGATTCATCGAATCACTCTGGAAACCAAGTCCAGCTTTCTCTTCAGATTTTTGGGACTGATTTATGAGGGAGCCTAAAATGTTTTGGCTACCTTCCCATTTCCTGTAAAACTCTTTAGCATCATGCAACTCTTTGGTCAATGTTTCAATTTTAGCAAGATGGTCAAGATTTAGTTTGCCTACTTTATCGAAAGCGGATTTAGCATGACTACATTTATCACTAAGCAACATTGCAATTTCTTCAAGTTGCTTATTATCATGTCGACACGAGGTAAGGTCAGCTAGCAGTGAGTCTCGTTCTTTAATCAAAATATCAACTTGAATAATTAAAGACTCGTTTTGTTTTTCAACATCAGAAACAACAGTTGAGGCAACTGTTGATTTTGACGAGCTAGCAATATTCGTGAGAACAAGGTTTTCTTTCCTCAATTTATTAATTTCTTTTCTGAGTGATGGAATGATGTTACTTTCTTTTATCTCGTCTAGACACTCTCTAAGACCTACATTTTCTTCAGCAATTTCCTCAATTTGAGTTTGCAAGTCATAGAGTTTATCGTTTTTAGCAAGACTCTTGTTAAGTACATCATCGAACATCAAACAAAGCTTTTCTTTAGAAAGAGTTCTCACCTTGTTCTTGAGATTCATTACCTCGGTGTCGGAGTCATCGCTAGAGTCGTCGGAGTGCGCCATAAGACAGAGTGCGGATTCTTTCTTTGAAGACTTGGGTCCGTCAAGATCAAGACGAGTTGTCATACAAACTTTGGCATCTAATTATTCCTCAAGGACTTCATCCTCATCAGAATCAGATACACCCCATATTGCAGACATGACTTTATGCTTAAAATCTTTCTTTGCAAAATCTCGTTTTTCTCTAGATTTGAACTCATTCCACTTGGGGCAATCTTTGATAAGGTGACCTTTCTCACCACATTTGAAACAAGCCACCGTGGAATAAGATCTCTTCTTTTGAAAACGTTTTTTGTTAGTATTGTTGAACTTCTTAGGATTGTGACTATTGATCATATCCGCCATGTTACGTGAGTACATGGCTTGCTCGTCATCTCCATCATCTTCCTCATCACTTGAGGTTGATTTGAGAGCGAAACCTCTAGCTTTGGAACTTTCACCCGAGCGCTTTGCGAGACTTAACTCGTGTGCCATGAGTGAACCCATTAGCTCATTGAGGGACAATTTGGACAGATCTTTAGCCTCCTCAATAGCCGTCACCTTCGGTTGCCATTTATCACTTAGGCTACGAAGGATCTTTCGGACTATATCCTCGGATTCAAACTCTCTACCTAGACCTTTAAATTCATTAACAATACTAGAAAAGCGAGAAGAAAGACAATTGATTGACTCATCTTTCATCATATTGAACATCTCATATTGTTGCCTGAGAAGATCAATACGATGCTTCTTGACTTGGGACGTTCCTTCATAAGCAAGGTTTAACGTGTCCCAAATCTCTTTAGCCTAGGTACATCCGGAGATGCGATTGATATCTTGTTCACCGATGCCATATTGAAGAATGGACATGGCTTTAGAATTTTTCTCGACTTTACGATAGTAAGCCTCAACATAACTTTCCTCGCTTTTCACGACACTTTTCCCATCAGAGTCACTTTTCCCATAGGGTACTTAGTATGTTTCCCGTCCATGACTATAGGATCAACTCACTGGTAGTTAACCAGTTATCAAGAACACAAGGCTCTGATACCAATTGAAGAGTCGAGGACGAGGGCACCTAAGAGAGGGAGGGGGTGAATTAGGTGTCTATTTAAAATTTAAGCTTAATGAAAGCTTCTTTAAAAACTCTCAAACACTTTAAACAATGCTTAGATGAAAGGAGAAGTCGATACTTAGAACTATAGAGTTAGAAGTATTCAACAACGATTCAGCAAGCAGAAGTTACAGTGTACTCAACAGGTTATTCTGTAGATAAAAACGCGAGTAGAGTGTGCAGCGGAAATAAAATGAAATAGACACGACTAACGATGTTTTTAAAACTGGTTCGGTCACTACTCCGCGACCTACGTCCAGCGCTATTTTATTAAACGTCTCAGAAGTAAACTCATACAAACTAAGACCACCCCGAATAATAAAACAACTCCCCAACCTACTCCGGTTGCTAATGCTTAAAAGCTACTCCGCTTCCAAGACTTTTGCTTTGGGCTACTCCGCCGAAAGACTCCTTGCTTAAAGCTACTCCGCAATAAGACTCTTGTTTTGGGCTACTCCACCGAAAGACTTCATGCTCAAAAGCTACTCCGCTTCGAAGACTTCATGCTTAAGGATAACTCTATCCTAAGACTTTTGGTTCTACCCGTTTGTTACAAGACAACTTATCTCAATGTTGTTCACTCAATTGAACGGAGGAGATAAAGTTTAAGTACAAAACACGGGATCCTTGAACACGACTAAAACAACTAGGTGCAACAACAAACTCAAGTAAAAGACTCAAAAGATAAATAAACAACCTTGCAAAAGATTCAAATATTTGAAAATGATAAACGGTTTTGCAAAGTTAATTTACTCGATTGAAAGCTTAAGTCTTTTTCAGTTTAAAACTTGTTTGTTGCACACTTGTAAAAATTAATTAAGCAAGCTATTTATAATGTTCAAGTAGTATACTTTACATTAAAATATCTTACACTCATAAGCACAAGTGATTAAAATAATGTAAGTAGTTTGCTTGGGCAACATGCAAGACCAACCGAAATGCTCTCCAAGAAACCGAGTATTCTTCCTCAAGAAATCGGTGCCTAAGATTGCAAGAAACCAGGCTGTGCACACATACAAAAATAGGCTGGGTTTTTCAACAAGAAAAAAGCATAAATGGTTGTGTTTATGGGAACCATAAACATTTCCATAAATGTAAAAGCAAGCAACCCATTTATAGTAAGTGTCTTATTGTGCAAGCAAACTCTTTAGCAAGTCATTGAAAGCTCTATATTCT
Source organism: Silene latifolia (assembly GCF_048544455.1). Taxonomy (NCBI): domain Eukaryota; kingdom Viridiplantae; phylum Streptophyta; class Magnoliopsida; order Caryophyllales; family Caryophyllaceae; genus Silene; species Silene latifolia. The sequence continues at coordinate 175,935,427 of NC_133538.1, forward strand.
TTAAAAGACTTCAAAGTATTTCCAGAAAACATTTGTGAAAGTTAAAAGCACTTTAACAAAGATTCAAATATTTTCGAAATATTTCTTTCAAAGACGAGCCTTAATTAACTGTTGACTCAACTGTTGTTTTTGCACCTAAACGTAAATTCGTGTTAAACGATCACCTTACAACACATGACATTAGCACTAATGACTATCTTCATCTTTGATCTTCATGATGACATTCTTGATAACCTTGAATTGACAATTGGAGTTTCATGCTACATGGGAGCCCTTCGGGACTTAGACTGAGGAAATATCAATTCCTCGTCCCAAACCTGAAAAGTCAATGTCTTGCCCCCGACGTCTATCACTGCACGAGCAGTGAATAATAATGGTCTCCCTAATATAATAGGGGTATGGGTATCTTCGGGGATGTCAAGTACAACGAAGTCAACGGGAATAAAGAACCTCCCGATCTTAACAGGTATGTCTTCTATGACACCTAGTGGCCGTCATATTTGTGCAATCAAACTTGGTCAAACCAAGTCTCTTAGCCAGAGACAGCGGTAGGACACTCACGCTAGCGCCAAGATCGCATAACGCGTTATCAATTAAGTGGGTACCAATGTGACACGGAATCGAAAAACTACCCGGGTCTGACTGTTTGGGACATAACTTATTCTGAACTAGGGTCATCCCTACCTCGGTCAAAGCTACCGTCTCATGATCATTAATGTGCCTCTTACGTGATAAAATTTATTTCATAAATTTAAGGTGAGAGGGTACATGTGTCAGCAATTCGGTGAACGGAACCGTAACTTGGAAGCTTTTCAGGAGTTCAGCAAATTTGCCAAATTGTTGATTAGCCTTAGTACTCTGCAAACGCCTCGGGAAAGGCACCGTGATGGGTATCTCGAGCCCCTTGTTCCTCTCTTCTAATTTATCAGCCGGATCAAGCTCTAAATCCTTCGATCGAGACTTCTTTCCTCTCGAACGAGGTCTTTCAGTTGATGTTTCACTCGATCGAGCACTAGCAGGCTCTCGATCAAGGTCTTCTTTGTCAGCAGCACTCGATCGAGCAAAAATATCACTCGATCGAGTAGAATCTTCAACAAAATCATTCGATCGAGCAGTTTTATTTACTCGATTGAGCTCTTCTTTTTCCTGTTCACTCGATCGAGCAGAAATTCCACTCAATCGAGTCCTTTCTTCAGCATTTTTACTCGATCGACCCCCAGAAATTAGTCGATCGAGTACTTTCTTTGTCGTCAGCTCTTTTTCTTCAATAGAACACTGTTCATCAGCAGTAATTACCTTCCTTGGGTCTGATTTCAACAATTCCAGTCCCTCATATGAACGACCACTCCTCAAATTAATTAAATTTACCGTCTTATGTGGATTCTTATCAGCTTGTGACAGTAAATGACCCTGCTTCCTCGTAGATTGGTTCACGGCTAACTGGGCAACTTGAGTTTCAAGTGACTTGATGGATGCATCTTTCTGTTGGTCACTTAGTTGTCATTGCTTTGTCAAAGACTGCAGCATTGTCTTCAACTCATATAACTCGCTCACCCCACCTGAGGATGATGCACCTTGATTAGGTGTAGGAAAGGAACAAGGCTTCTGAAAGCCTTGTTGAGCCTTATGAGGAGGGACATATGGCTGCTGCTGCGGAGGAGGGGTAGGATTGAGCACATTTTGACTTGTCCACCTCAAATTAGGATGGACTGCCCCTTGGTTTTTATAATAGGAACCCCTCCTTGCCTGTATTCTTGAAAAGCAAGGACCTTTTCCTTCTCTGTAAGACAACCAATAGCAGTGTGACCGTCGTTGCTCCCACACCTCTCACATGTGACGCTCTCCCCTCTAGTAAGCAAATGGACCGTCTGAGGCTCTCCAGTAGAATGCAGCTCCAATTTATCAAAACAAGCATTCATGGCTTCCAGCTGAGCCTTGACTGCCTTGTCAACTGCGTAAATTGTTCGAATACCATCCCTCGGGTTCCCATACTCGGCACAATGGGTCGCCATCTCTTCAATAATCGCCCATCCCTTATCATCATCAGTATTCTTTTGAAATCTTCCGTTGTATGAAGCATCAAGTATAACTCTGTGGTCATCGTACAATCCATTGTAGAACTGATTGGACAGAAACCACGGATCAAAACCATGGTGAGGAAGAGACCTCACCAACCTCTTGAACCGGCTCCAAGCTTCATAGAACGTTTCATCCGGTGCCTGCTTGAAACTAGTGATCTTGGCCCTCAGCTGATTGGTGCACTGCGGAGGGAAATATCTCTTATAAAAAGCAAGAGAAAGGGTCTCCCAGTCCGTGATCCCCGCGGCCATACGATCCAAGTCATTCAACCACTCCCTGGCTAAGTCAGTCAAAGAAAAAGGAAACATCACCTCCTTAATCTTGTCTTGAGTTACCCCCTTTGTGGCGGGGATAGTAGAACAGTAGTCCTTAAAGACCTCCATATGCTTCCTCGGGTCTTCACCTGCCACACCTCTAAAGAGATTTCTCTCCACCAGATTGATATAGGACGGACGGATGTCAAAAGTATTTCCATCCTCAGTCTGGAGATTGAAACCTTTGGGAATAGATGATGCTTTAGGCTCCGAATGACTTGCAATATTCGGCATCTTTACTGGTTGGTTTACAGAATTGAAAGTGTCTTCTTCAAAAGTACTAAAGTCTTCCTTTCGTGATTCTCTTTGTAGACGGATTCTATGCCTGAACAGTCTCTCTGTCTCAGAATCAGCTGAAACTAACTCCAACCTATGTGACCTGGGCATACACAATACTGAAAGAAAATGAATAAGAACTGCCTCAAGGAATAAAAATTCCCTGAGATGGATAAAATAAACGAAACAAGGACAGATAGGGCAATTGCCTCCCCGGCAACGGTGCCAAAATTTGACAGGGCTGTCGTATACCTATCAAAAATAACTAACTAAACTAACTATATAGCTAGGGAAATCAGGTCGATCTCCTCAAGGAGGCAAGATATCTGTAAGAGTCCGTCTATTTGGTCACAAATGGAGGGTTTATAATTGGTTTTCTAAACTAAAAGATTTAAAGGAAGAGAAGCAAGGAAAGAACAATAAAGACAGAAAATGAGAATAAACTATCAATAGAGAGGGGACATGTCAGGATTTCGGTTCACTACGGTAGTCCAGTGACTCAACTGTAAATAACTTAGATAAATTACTGTGAGATGGATATGGAAAGGTCCTTCCGGACCACTTTCTACCCTACATTCCCACTAACTTAACTTCCATCCTCGTCAGGGTAGTCTACTGTTCATAGCAGGCCTATTTAGTCCAATTTTCCGATCCAGGATTAAATTTAACCAGATTAAAAGGGTGACTCAGAAGCGTGCACTCAACTATGTCGATAAATACAGTTATATTGCTATGGGGACAGAGTCTCACAAATAACTCATCTAACCTATTTACTATATCGTCGCATTTCTACCGTAGATCCCCTAATCTTAACATGAAATAGATTAGCTACTCATGCTATTAATATTGTCAAAACTAATAACAAAGAATAAACTAACATTAAGCATGATGAAATAATAATTAAATTGCATAAAAGATATTAGGGCAGAAAATTAAAGGAGCAAAACAAGTAATTAAGATGAATAAATGAAAGATTAAGAATAAAAGAGAGTAAGGGATTACAATCGCAAGAATCCGGCGTAAAGAACAACTAAATCCGAGCGAGAAAATCAGAAAGCAAAAGTTACAGTGAAAGAGAGAAAGCAACGTAGTGTTTACAGTGAAAGATGAATGATAAGATAAAAACTGAATGCTAATGACCTAGTTATTATGCGTTTAAATAGAAAAATTACTAAGTCCATAAGCTAAAAACAAGTTCACGGACTAATTAAAGCCCATGAAACACAAAACCACTCGATCGAGCAGTCTGAAACAGCTCGATCGGGTACTTCTCCAAGTAATCTACTCGATCGAGTAGAATTGTTGCTCGATCGAGTAACTCCTAATTCCAGCACTTTTTGATAGAGTAAAATTCTACTCGATCGACCATTTCCAGCCATAGAAACCACTCGATCGACCAATAAAACAGCTCGATCGAGTATTCTTCCTCCGAAACAGCTCAAACTCGCGACTGACTGCTCCGTAGACCGTTTTTTCACGCATCCCAATGCAAGATCTCACTCTGAAAAATCCCGTCTCCTCAAAATGCATGTAAAAAGGGACGAAAATGGTACGATTCCACTACTTTTACGTTCATTCCTACAAAACGGACAAAACGAACCAAAGTAGCCAATTCGGGGCAAAATGCAATATAAACAGTACGAAAGTACATAAAAATACGTGCTAAAATAGGCTAAAAAGATTATACAAAATGCACGTATCAAACTACTCCCATTTAATTGGAGTGATGCTTTTATATTGATCAAAGCATAATTTCTCAATTCCTCATCAGTTAGTTCCAAACCTATAATGATGTTTGCAGTTTCATCATAATGTACTGATAACTATTATGTGCAAAGAATGTAAATTAAATGCACTAAAGAAAATGCAATATATTAAAGTAGTACCTCGGTTTTGAATAATATTAAGTTGCCTGTGAAGGATATCATCCGCTAGAATACTCCATGTTGCCTCACTGGCTCTATTTGGCATGGACAACGTCCCAGATAACAATAAAGTCGCAAAAAGGTTTCTAAGATAAGATCCAGAGGCCTATTCGCTTGCTTTCTCTATCGCATCAATGTACTCTTTGTCGTCACCGATCAAGCTATATGCATAACATGCTTCTCTATACGTGGCATATAGAGTGCTGTTAACCCTTCTTATGTCCTCGTAACTTTTGGGTCCCTTTACATGGTTCTCATAAAATATAATTCACCGCAAGTCGGCGGCACATGTTGCAACCTCCTTATCTTATAATTATGTTTTCTAAGGGTCCACTCTCGCTGATCTTTTTTCCATATAAATTTAGTCGGGAATTGACAGTACAATAAGTCCTTCGCTATCTGCAAGTCTTCCTCTTCACTACTGTTAATTTTCATCCAAGATAGAAACTTTGACACTCCCATCTATGATTTCTCTAAGACCTCGTCAATAGGATATTCATCATCAAACACGACGCTCTGTTCGCCAGGAAGGTGGAACTGCAGCCTTTCGACTGCGGGTGTTCTGTAGTGAATGTCAAATGCGAATATCCTCCAGACAACTTCACATGGTGAAAGGTACCTACAATCGTAGTATCGTTTAATCTCCTCCACCTGTTCAGGAAATTGGTCATTGCGGCGTTGATAAGAGGACTGCATTGTCACTCGATCAGAGCCCTTATTTATATACTTGAAAAGATACTTGATCGCTTTAGATTAGTTACACCACTCTACATTGATATGTGCACGATATTTCAACAATAATCATGGGTTATATGGCACGACAAATCCATTGTCAAGTACCACTTTGTCCTTATAAATTTTGGGTCCTGTTTTACTTCTCTTATAAATAGGATAACCGTCTTCGCCGATAGTTGTTCTTTCGGTACACCTTTTGGGAAAAATTTTTCGGCATGTAGACCCAATCATACACGGTGATCGCGGTTTTGCAGTTCCACACGGTCCGCGAATCATGTGTGTGCAAACGACAACATGTAACACAGGATTCTTAACCGGATCGGGGATCTCCACTGAAATGATTTTGTCGATATCCGCAGCTTCAGGGAACTTGTCTTCTCGACGTAAGAACAAAAGGATATGAGCATGTGGAAGACCACGCTTCTGAAATTCAATAGTATATACAACTGTGATAGAATTACGCAAACATACTAGATTATATATTACGGCTTGATAAAATATGTACAAATATTAAACCTGATAGATGAAAAACTGCGCACCTGCTCTAGCCCTACCAAAGATATGGCGCTGTTTTAAATCAATCATCAACTCTTCAAGCTTAATCTTGAATACACGAGACAAAATATCAGGACGATCCTCGGGGTTAAGTCCTCTTTTACTAACAAACCGGGTGATTTCCGTCCACTTAGGATTACACGTAAACGTGATAAATAGATCAGGGTAATCGAACCACCTACAAATTGTCATAGTATCAAGGTAGTTTACTCTCATATATGGGCCACCACCCACCAAAGAAGAAGGAACAATAAGAGGACTTCCGGCGAAGACGACTCAATGTCCCCTTGTTCAACAACTCTTCTAAGATTATTGTAATTGTCCACGCGAAGAGGATCTTGCTTGAAGCGTATAAACTTTAGTCTATGAGATTCAACCGATGCAAATCCGTCAACTAAAAACTGGTGATAAGCTTTACCGGATTGTAACAGAGTTGGAAACTCAACTGACAGTGGTCTATCCTGAATACGGAATGCATACCACTCTCTAAGTGTTAATTTATCACGCGGATTTTCAGAATTGCTATTTCGAAGAGAATTTTCAGAGTGAGAAATTCCCAATCGGTAACCGTCTTCCCCGCAAGGAAATAATAAAGGATACTGGAGGGCTATGAATGACGGGTGCAGATATACATTGTAAACTTCCGCATGACTTTTGCACAATAATATCTCGTTTATCCATGTTTAGACCTAAATCACTCTCGATCAATGCTGCTACCTCTGAAACCGTTGGATGACTACATGTTCTCCCATCTCTGTCACTTCTATAGAGGAGTCTGATACTAACCTCTACGTTTTCATCGGAATATAATCTGTCCCTAGCGACCCTAAATGTCTTTGCAACAACATTATGTGAGTCGACCATCTTTTGCAGCAACTCGATCAACTCATCATTAAATCGCTCTGGAGTATCGTGGCTACATTCATAGGTAATTAATAATAAGATGTGTTAATTTATATTGGGTAACTAAATATCAAAAGATCGATCTTTACAAACAATGCGTTAAACTAATATTCTAACGTATTAGTCTCGTATATCACATACCTGATTGCTTTTTTCCTATTTTCAACTTCTTCTTCTATGTCATATATGTAGAACTGACAAAATTTAGGCGTTGTTTCAGTTGACGGCAACAAACTTCCTATTTGGTGAATATTTTGGCCTCTCATCCTAAATGTGTAGGGACCTCGACCTTGATTGACGTAATGATCAATCTTCCCACCCATGGATGTGAAAGAAAACATCCCGTTATAAGCCCGGATATTCTCAATAAAATGCTTACTAAATGGATGTTGTCTACTCAGTAGAGACTTCAGGAGTTGAGGCAGTTCTTTTAACCATGGAAGCGTAACTTTGCCATCGGAGCAACACAATGAGAACTTAGGGCATCGAGTACCCTTTTTTTTTGTTTCTTTTATTGAAACCACATTTGCGCTCTACATTTTGTGCACTCGTATTCTGGGTCTCCAATATCCCAGTATCCTTCGAGGACTGAAACATTAAATGTCACGTAACATAAAATAGTTTGATTTAAATAGATATTTAAATCAAGTTATAATACATCGATCAGTAACATAAAATAAAATGACCTCCGTTGTTCCGCTGGGAGGATTGATTTTGTTGCCTTCTGGAACATTCTCCGTGGGAGCGAAATGATCCCATTTCACGTCCAGTGAATACTTCTTGGTTTTCAGGAACTAAACCCTTAAAGTCATCGTAAGATTCACCAAAGGCTGAACATAAATCTCTTACTAATCGCTCCACCGCATCAGGTGGACTATCGATACCTAAGTAGTCATTTTATAAACAATGGAATTAGCATAAAACCACGTAATAACAATACCGATAGTTATACACAAATTGTTAAGATAGTATTAAATAATAATTTAAAAATAACCATCGTTAATGAATTAGGATGATTAATTATCTTGGCCGAAGGAACATTCTCCGCGTAAGGCAAATGACCACCTACCATGTATATTGACGGCTACTTGACTTTCTGGTATTGAAGGTCTAAATTCGTCGTACGATTCGCCAAAGGTTGAATATAAATCTCTTACTAATTGTTCGACTACATTTGGTGGACTATCGATACCTATGAAGTAATGCAATAAACACCAGTTTAGACACTAAATCTTATACTCGGTTTGTTAAATAATTTATTTATAATAGACGGCATTTTATATAACTGTGGTAGTGGAAGTAATTGGCGTGGTAGGAGTACAATGTTGAGGATCTATTTGCACAGATGGAGTTGATGTCACTCGTCTTGCTTGTCGTCTCGTTGAAGCTAATATATACGAATTGGCTATTACATTAGTTTTTTTTTGTTATAACCATTAAATAAATTTCTTCCATGTTAATGACTAATACAAATAATGAAATTTATTTAATATTTTAATTACGAATAATAATGAAAAAAATCAGACCAAAATAGTTGTATTCATGTAAATCATATATGTACGGGTCCGATTTCAGATAACTAGTTGGCCCATGTTTTTTTAAGTATAAACAAAGCCCAACAGTGCAATAATCTCGTTAAGAAACAACCGGCCCAATAATACCATAATCTGGGCAAATAATCACCGGCCCATCTATCGACTCACATCTCACCCCTCACACTCTTATTACACTAAACCTAACTTTTCGCCCGTCACTCTCTCTAATCTCCTCACATCTCACACATCGCGCCGCTCTCTAATCTCCTCACATCGCGCCGCTCTCTGATCTCTCATCAAAGATTTCTAATCATGTGATCGTTGTTGCTTTCCCATCGTCTATTGCCTTTCTCAGTTATTTTCTCAGTTTCTTTCTCGTCGTCTATTCCCTTTATTCGTTATGTAAATTTCATATTCGTTTAACTATTCATTTTCATATTGATTTTGTTGTAATTATTATGTTTCTTGATAGTTTTTCAAATTTTCGATTGAATTTTGTTAAAGGTTTCATAAATCTGTCCATATTTCGTTTTAATTTCAATATTTCGATTGAATATTGTTAAAGGCTTTGTTTATGATCTTTATTTTTGTGACAAAATTGTACAAATTTGTTAATCTTAATTTTTGTGACATATTTGTTGATGATTGTTGATATTCCCTTCGTCTCAAGGATGTTAATTTATCCGATTAAATCATCATTTTCGAGTTAACAAAGCAATTTCTGTCCATGTTCAATTTCTGTGATTTCTTTGTTATTTTAGGTACATCATATTTATGTTGTTCATTGTATCATTTTTGTGTTCATGCTTTTCATTTTGTTTTTCTCTAAGTCTCAATTTGATAGACTAATTTCTGGGTTTGAAACCCAGAAATTCAACCCCAATTGTTGAAATTCAACCCTAAATGTTTAAGTCACTAACCCGAGTCTGAATCTGAGTTACCCAACCGAGCCAACAACCCGAGTCAACAACCCGATTCAGCAACCTGAGTCAGCAACCCGAGTCAGCAAACCGAGTCCATACCCGAGTCAGCAACCCGAGTCCATACCCGAGTAAGCAACCCAAGTCCATACCCGAGTCAGCAACCCGAGTCCATACCCGAGTCAAAAACCCGAGTCCATACCGAGTCCATACCCGATTCAACTGAGTCCATGCCCGAGTCAACAGGGTCCATGCCCCAGTCAACCGAGTTAAAACCCAGATATGCAACTCCAAACCCAGAAATATTCAACCCTAACCCGAGTCCATCTCAAGTAATAACCCCAATCCGAACCTTAACACTAACCTGGATGCGAACCCCAACTTAAACTGACCTAAACCAGAATCCGAATGAATCTGAAAACAGATCCAAATCTGTCTAAATATTCTGTGTCTTGTATTTTCAAAAATAATTATTTTTAAATCTTATGTTCTAACCATTATGTTTTGGTTTCTCTTAGGTTGTGATTATCATTTCACTTGGATGTTTTAAATTGTAAGCAATCAAAGTATGCCTACACTTATCAAGATAAGTACAATTACTCTCATTTACATAGAACAATTGTTAATTTTCATTTTTTTTTTAAAGTTGATGTAATGTCCTAATTCCCCCATACTAAGTATTTTTATTTCAATGTCCCCCTCTACAAGATAAAGAGGGAAGGGAGTAATGATGATTTATTTGGGATATATTCGCAAAAGTTAAGTAACACTAATTTTCATTAATTATTTATATTTATATTTATATGTTCCCTCTAATTGAAGGAATTTGCCAATCTAATTACTATTTTTATTGATTTTTCAGGTTGGGCTTTATATATATATATATATATATATATATATATATATATATATATATATATATATATATATATATATATATATATATATATATATATATTATGGGATATTGACTGAAGTATTCTAGAAACAGCTACTTCTGACATATAATTTTTGATGCATAGAAAGATAAGTATCTAAAACTTGATCTTATGAGATGCTTACTTCTTGTTTCTTTTCCTCTGTAGTTCTTCCGCTTCTGATTTGAGTTTGAGTTGTTGCCCTGTTCCATTGCTGAAACTTTATCACATCTAAGGCTGTTATCCTGCTGATTCCTTGTCTCTTTTCTTATTCGTTCTTCTTTCTTTCCTGATTTGTTTTGTTTTGTACAACCAATAATTAAGTGAATTAAATAAATAAGCTTTTCTCTGAAATAGTTTTTTTTATAAGGACCTTAGTAAATGAATGAATGTTTGTGAACTTCTGTTTTTGGAATATATAATGGGATAAAGCTGCTGTTAGTGGGGAACATGTTAATTGTTGCAGTTAATATCTTTGTTTACCACCAGCAAATAAACTTCTTTTGGCGCATTTTTTTTGAAATTTTGCTGTAAACTTCTTTTAGCGCATTATTTTGAAATTTTGTTGGGTTTAAATTTTCAAGTTATAATTTATTTAAATTTTCATTTTGCAAATGTTATTGTACAATGGGTAATGTCATTTTTAATCTCACATTTTCAAGGACACCCCATATTTATTTTGTCATTTAAAATGTTTGTCAGCTATTTAAAATTACGGAATCAGTTCTATTGTTGTAATTATTTTGAGACCATTATGTTAATAAATTCATTTTTGGAACGAATATGGATGTGTTTATAATTAATTTGGCACCTTTGTTAAATGACTGATTTTGAGATCTTCAATTTTGTTAATAGCCTGATGTTTCGGAACGTATATGAATGTCTTTATAATTATTTTAAGACCATTATGTTAATAAATTCAGTTTTGGCTGATGATGACCATAATTTTAATTAGTTATTATTTTGGCACGTTTTTTGAAGGACTAATTTTGAGACCCGCAATTTCGTTAATAACATGATTTTGCGGAACACATGACTGCCTTTATTATTATAATATGGATGTTGTCGATTAAAATTAGCTTTTGAATGTTAGGCTATTTTTGTTTAAGTTTTTTTTCTGTCTTCTTTTTATGATCTTGACTAATTAAGTAATTATTAGGCCAGGAATTCGGAAATAAACTTGCGTCTTCTAACATTGAAAAGAGAAATTAGAACTATTGTTCCGAGTTAAAGAAACAGCCATGCTGAACTACTTGAAAACAGAAAAATAATATCCGAACTACTGCTGAATTACGTCAAACTAAAATAAAATATAATGCACTTTTTTGCTTCTTATGTCATCTGAATCTTCGCCGATTTCCGTTTTTTGCTGATGATTTGTCTTGCACATCTCCGACCTTGTCTGTCGCGCATAATGTGCTCTTGCTTGACTGTGTCAATGACTCCGAGTTACTTCCAGTTTCATTTTCTCCATCGTGCTTTTTTTTCCTGTTTGCATAAGTTGAAGTTATAGATCATAGCCTATGATAATTTGTGTTAATTGTGCGTCTAATTACTATATTTTAAGAATTTCATACCAGCAAAGAGTCTAATTGTATTTTACTTGTAACGACATTCTCCTGTGTGCTACATATACTTTAAATAATGATAGTCATAGATCAAAGAATTATTGAGGAAAATCTGTTAAAAACAGAATAAAAGTGTTGTTTTACCTGTGTCATATTTATTGTTGAAACGTTTTCCACAGATTTATCTTTATGTATTCCCTTGACAGCACTACCATCCTGTAATGGTTCACAGATTTTTTTTTTACAATCGCTTAATGTGTGAACATAATTCATTTTTTACGATTAATCTTTTAAGAGATAGTTATGTTTTACTTCTGCAATGCTGGTGGCTAAGACTTCATTCTCGTACTGAACTTTCTCCTGCACATATCATGTTAATATTTTAAGCTCTTTTAAGTAGAGTATATTTCCTGAATGTAAAAAATTATAAATTCACTACCAAAAGACAGCCCATTGAGTCTGGTATTTCACTTGAGGCAGCACTCATTTTCTGTTTTTAAAATGTTAAAATTGTTAGCTAAACGATTTCTGATATTTGGTAAAATTTAATAAACAATTTAAACTGTTGTATTACCTCTATCATTTTGTATTATTTAGTCCATGCTTCTATATGTCTCAATTCATCACTGTAGTCCACAACAGTGTAGCACCTTGAACTTAATTCCAAGTTGTTCCTTTTGTCAACTATTAACTTGAGTACATACTTCTTTTGTAATATTGAAGTTAGTTCTTATGGCACTCCACGCACATCCCCTTGCTGTGTATATTTTAATGTTTAAATAACCTTATTAGGCTATGATTAAGATTATATGTAATAAAAAGTATGAGTGTGTAATGTAATTTAGTGCTCATACCTGTTTTAGTCTGTCTAAACATTCTAAAGGAGTCTTTCCAACCTTGTTTTTGATTTGTTTATCATACATGATTAAGTTTGCCTTCGCTCCACTATCATCGTTGATTAAAAATCTCACTTTAAATTTGCATGTATCAAATATTGCTATTTCGTAAGATATATATATACTTGATTATATCGTAGAATAAATATACATGGGATTTTACCTTGTGGCTCTATAATGGCTGGCCACTTCATGTGCAATGCAACTTTCATCTGAGTAGTACCATTTGCCATGTCTCTTCCCAACTGGACTTGTACACTTTTGGCATATATTATGGTACCATCCAAAAGTGTCATCTATTTCAGTTAAGTATGCCACTGTCACATACTTGCCAGCCTGTTTTGTTGATCTGATTTTAGTAAGTATTCAAAAACTAAAGTAATGATTAATAAAATTTGTGTATCACGTATATGCTAACCAATTCAATAGACATGATTTCATATAGTGTCTTACAACTATCATCCAATATTGTCCTGTTCTTGCTTTCAACAACACCTTTGCTTCTTCCAGGCCTAGCTGTTAATCTGCATGATTTGGTGTGTTAGATGAAGTAACTTGTATCTATATGTTTTTATGTTTAAAAGAAATTCTGTTTTTTTATGTGCTCACCTTGCTCTAATATCATATGCCTCTGGTATGTCCGGATTAACATAAATCTTCGTCGCATCGTCTACAGTTGATATACGTATATGTCCCCCTATAATTCGAAAGAAATAAATAAATATTTAGTGTGTGAATTTAAAATGAAGTAATCTGGAAAATGGAATTTATTTTAATGAGCTGGACTTGTATCCTAGACGTTACCTTTTGTGGCTACCGTTTCCACGCATTGTAAAATAATAACCGGTTTCTCGGACTTGTAGCGAAGATTTGTTGCTATATATTCACCGTCTTTAGTGTAAGGCCCCCACATCCAAAATAATAATTGAGTATCGCTGCAATTTGATAAGGATTGCTTTGATAAGTAATGTGACATTTTTTTGAAATGAACTTTGATATTATATTGAGAATTGAAAATAATATAAGTCTTACTTTTTGTTTGCCAAGTCTAGAGCCATTCTTTTGTAGTTGTTATGTACGAAGACGGCTTTGTAGTCATCTACTCCTGCTATGACATCTATAAATAAAATAAAATTTATTTAGTAAATTGTACATAAATTATAAAATTCATTGTGAAAAGTATTCAATATGAGATTAAACAACATTTAAAAAATTAAGGTGGTAATGATGATACCTATTAGTTCCCTTCCTTCTAGTTTGTCACCAATGATGTCTTCAAAACCGACAAACTTAAAACCATGTTTTGGAATTGAGCCACCCTTTATTTCATCAATATTTGTCCATGTACCAAATCTGATCCGGCACTTGTGTGTTGTTGTAATGTTGAATCCGTGGTTACGAATTGTTTGGAATCTACCAATTTTGTATGTGTTACCTTCCTTAATTCTTCCATCGTAATTCTTAATAAGTGATTTGTGATTAATCCTTGAATAACATTTTTCTCTTCATCAACCAATAAGAATTCAACTTTATGAAAATACCCTTTTCCTTGATTGTTGCAATCATCTTTCTTCCATTTCCTTATCGCCCTCGCTTTTATGTATATATTAAAGTCTCCTTCTTGAAGTTCAGCAATTGTTTTTTGGGTAGGTTGCTCTGTAGGGTAATATCCGTATAAAACCCCTTAAAATTAAGGACTATAACGCAATTTATCATGTGATTAATTGTCATAAACGAAAAACAAGAGAAACGATAAAAGAATAAGAATCAACCTCGGGTCCTTTGTATAAAACGGCCTAAGAACAGAAATCAACGTAGATTTCCTCCTAATCGTTGCACCCAAGATCGTCTGAGACTATGTCCCTTGTGCTAGAAATTACTCTCTAATTGCCTTGCAATATTGAGAGAGTTTTTGTGAGTTTTCTGATGTGAGATCTAGGATTTCAGAGAGAGTGCCTCCAACACCCTAATTTTTGTGCAAATGACAAAAGATTAGGTCAAAAGGAGAGAAGCTCTCCTTTTGTTCATTCGGCCGTGAGGTTGATTAGAGAGGGAGTGGGCTTTCCACTTTCTCCTTATTTAACTCGTGGTCCGACTCGTTTTTGCTAAATGTATATGACGGGTTTTTAATTATAAATTGTCATCCGTTATCGGTTATTAAAATATCGACTAGTCGACATATTAATACATGTCCGACAATGACAATATTGTATAATTAACTAATTCAATATACATTAATTTAAACATAATCGTTTATATTTAATTTACGAATTAACCGCTTAATTCACCTTAGCCAGTATTATTTAATCCGTATTAAATAATTATCTCAACATGGCGTTCGACTAATTATTAGTCAATAACTCCGACTAACTGCTTAGTCATATTAGGCATCAACATGACTGTATTTTCATACCGTCACATCTCTCAAACGTATCCTATAGGTGTGACTTTTAGGGACCAGTTGATCACCGCCATCTGTATGACAATAACGTCAAACTTATCTAGCAAGCCAACCGTTATTGATAAACGTGGACCAACTGATAATAATACAAAAGTATACCCTTTGATCCGTTTAGAGATTTATATGTCATTGCACTAACTGTGGAGGACACCAACCCCAACAAGCTCCCACTTGTCCGTACAAGTGTACGTGCAATAACGTTATCCGCACTAATTGGAGGACACCAGCCCCAACAAACTCCCACTTATCCGTACAAGTGTATGTGCGATAACCGATTCTCATATTCATTTAAAATTTCTCCCACTCAATATAAAACAATTTGCAGATCCGCATCCGCAAAGGTCGTATTTTACAATCGATCTGTATCAAGAGTGGTTTCCCCAACTAGAGAGTAACTTAACTGATAAAACGAATCCGCATTCGAGCATGGCCATGCATTTCGATTCTGACTCCTCGAGTGGCCCCGAGAAATATCGAGTACCTGATAAAGGCTGAATATTTCCTTCAACTCGACTCCTGCCGATCTAAGCACAGCATGAAATGACCCAGAAACAATCTACTTGGCCCCCTGTTACGGATGACCGTGAGAAAGAAACCAAAGTCACCCAAAATCTGCCTTAATCTCAAGAGACAGTCGATAGTCAAAAGAATCGACTCATAGGATCACCATGGAGGTCCTATCCACGACCTGGCACCGAATGTTATAAAACATTTAGGACTCCACGTCGTTGTCACAATTGTGTCCTACGAGATATTCATATAACTCGCCTTTGTGATTGGTCAGTCAACCGTTTGACTTATGGCTCGTTGAACCCACCATCAACCAACGTCACAAAATAATTGCCAGAGTTATCAGCTCACTTGGGCAATTAAGGACCAAAAATATAATGTTTGTTAAGTTCACTTTGTGGTGTTCAAAATTGTCGTACAACTCCACATGAAAAAACAAAATATATAAATATCAAAACGATGATGTCGTATAGAGTACACGAGAAAAAATCTAATCCATAAAAGAGTACTACAACTCAGGAACACGTTTAAGTCCCATGAAAATAACATGCCCTTCATGCTTATCTTGTCGTAATGGTTTAGTGAGAGGATCTGCTATATTATCATCTGTAGCAATCTTTTCTATCACTACCTCCTTTTGCTCCACGTAATCTCGGATTAGATGAGCTTTCCGTTGTACATGTCTAGACTTGTTGCTAGACTTAGGCTCCTTAGCTTGGAAGATGGCACCTCTTTTGTCGCAATAGATGGTGATCGGGTCATTCGAACTAGGCACTATAGATAGTCCTTGTAAGAATTGACGCATCCATATCGCTTCCTTTGCGACCTTCGGATGCGGCATAGTACTTGGACTCGCCGTAGAATCTGCTGTAACACTTTGTTTGGAACTCTTCCAGCTGACTGCAGCGCCATTAAGAGTAAAAACGAATCCAGACTGAGATTTCGAGTCATCTCGATCCGTTTGGAAGCTAGCATCTGCGTAACCGGTTGCGCATAGCTTTTGATCGCCTCCATAAGTCAATGCCCAATCTTTAGTCCTCCGTAGGTACTTAAGAATGTTCTTGACAGCCATCCAATGTGATTCACCTGGATGCTGTTGGAATCGACTTGTCATACTCAATGCATATGCCACGTCCGGACGTGTGCATATCATGGCATATATGATTGATTCTATAGCCGAGGCATAAGGAATCCGTGTCATGCGCTCTTTCTCTTCCGGTGTCTCTGGTGCCTGAGACTTGCTCAAATGCACCCCTGGAGCCATAGGAAGAAACCCCTTTTTGGAGTTAGTCATGCTGAATCTCTCTAGAATCTTGTCTATATAAGACTCCTGACTGAGAGATAACATCCGACGTGATCTATCTCGATAGATACGGATGCCCAAAATTCTTTGTGCCTCACCCAGATCTTTCATCTGGAAATGGTTCTTCAACCATACTTTTACCGAAGTTAAGAGAGGTATGTCATTCCCAATCAGGAGTATGTCATCAACATACAATATTAGGAAGACAATCTTGCTCCCACTCGACTTGATATATAGACATGGTTCCTCGACCGATCGAGTAAATCCATTTTCTTTTATCACTTGGTTGAAACGATGATTCCAACTCCGAGAAGCTTGCTTAAGTCCATAAATGGAACGCTTAAGCTTGCAAACATTCTTAGGATGTATGGGATCGATGAAACCTTCGGGTTGTACCATGTACAACTCTTCCTCCAAAAAACCGTTTAAGAAGGCGGTTTTCACATCCATCTGCCAAATTTCATAGTCATGAAAAGCGGCAATCGCTAAGATAATCCGAATGGAACGCAGCATGACCACGGGTGCAAAAATTTCATCGTAGTGCAAACCTGGCACTTGGGTGAAACCTTTAGCAACTAGTCGTGCTTTATAGATGTCTTGTTGACCTTCCACAGAATGCTTTATCTTGTAAAGCCATTTGCATTGAAGGGGACGAACCTTACCAGGCAAGTCAACAAGGTCCCATACGTTGTTCTCATACATGGAGTCCATCTCGGATTGTATGGCCTCAAGCCATAGCTTTGAGTCGGAACTAGTCATGGCACCTTTAGAGGTTGCGGGTTCACTACTCGTTAAGAGCAGAATGTCATCTATGTCATGTTCCTCGACCATACCTATGTATCTGTCCGGAGGAATAGAGACTCTTCCCGACCTCCTAGGTTCCTCAGGAATACTAACCGCAACCGAGATTGAAGGAACTGGTTCCTCCAATGATTGCTCGGCATTTGGTTCTGGAACCTCCGACAGCTCGAAGGTTCTATTACTCTTCGCGTTCTCGAGAAACTCCTTCTCTAAGAATGTCGCACTAGCCGCAGCAAAAACACGTTGTTCGGTTGGCGAATAGAAGTAATGACCAAATGTTCCTTAGGATAACCTATAAAGTATGTCTTGACCGATCGCGGGCTGAGCTTATCTTCGTGTCTCCACTTGACATAAGCCTCGCAGCCCCAAACCCGTATAAAGGACAAGTTAGGGACCGTTCCCTTCCATAGTTCATATGGAGTCTTGTCAACAGCTTTAGACGGACTTCGGTTAAGTATTAGAGCAAAGTGACAGAAGAGCATAACCCCACATTGAATCAGGCAATACGGTGTGACTCATCATGGATCGAACCATATCAAGTAGTGTTCGATTTCTCCGTTCGGACACACCATTCAACTGAGGTGTTCCAGGTGGAGTTAACTGTAAGGCAATCCCACATTCCTTAAGGTGTTGATCAAACTCGTGTGAAAGATACTCGCCACCACGGTCTGATCGTAGTGTTTTAATCTTTCTACCCAGTTGGTTCTGTACCCGATTCTGGTATTCTTTGAATTTCTCAAAGGACTCACTTTTATGCTTCATCAAGTAGACATAGCCATATCTACTTAAATCGTCCGTGAAAGTGATGAAATACCTATAGCCTTCTCGTGCGGTGATTGACATAGGTCCACACACATCCGTGTGTATGAGTCCTAATAGGTCAGCAGCGCGCATTCCAACACCTTTGAAGGAAATTCGAGTCATCTTACCAATGAGACATGATTCACACGTGCCAAATGATTGAAAATCAAAGGCCGAGATAGCTCCATTCTGTATGAGCTGTTTAACGCGTTTCTCATTAATGTGTCCCATACGGCAGTGCCATAGATAAGTTTGATCTTTGTCACCAACCTTTAACTTTTTGTTCATTACGTGCAATATTTCAGTGGTCTGATCTAAAACATAAATTCCATTCATGGAGACTGCCTTGCCATAAATCATATCGTGTAACGAGAAAATGCAGCTATTATTCTCTATTACAAATGAAAAACCAAGTTTGTCAAGTGCGTAAACCGAAATAATGTTTTTGGATAGATTGGGTACATAATAGCGATATATAAAAATAACTCAAATCCGCTAGGAAGCCGGATCACATATGTTCCCCTCGAGACGGCAGCCACTCGTGCTCCATTCCCGACACGCAGTCCACCTCACCCTTTACGAGGGGTTCGATGTTTCGAGCCCCCGCACATGATTGCATAGATGAGAACCACAACCAGTATCTAGTACCCAAGTTCCGTAACTTGCATGGTTAATCTCAATCATATGAACAAAAGTAGAAGAAGAAGAAGAAGAAGACATACCAACAGAGTAACGCGACTGCTTTTATGTCCTCATGGTATACAGACATGTACGCCTCCAATGCCCCGATCTTGTGGCAATGATGGCATTCCATGTTACCAGTCTTGCTCTTTGTCGCGCCTGGTGAGGTGCTCGACTCACCAGGCCCACTCTTACCCGATCCCGACTTCTTAAACTTCGGCTTGCCTACTGCTAGGTCTGCCTGAGCTTTGCCCTTACCCTTGCCCTTGTTTGACACAACGAGAACATCCTGTTTCAGGCTCCCACTAAACTTCATGTCCTTCTCGGTCTGTACGAGAAGGGAGTGTAGTGCATGAGGACTTTTCTTCAAATCATTCATATAGTAATTGGCTCTAAAGAGCGCAAAACCATCGTGGAGTGAATGAAGTATGCGGTCAATCACGATGTTCTCACTGATCTTACAATCAAGTGCCTCCAGTTTCTCAACATTCTCAATCATGCTGAGAATGTGTGGGCTAACCGGTTGGCCCTTCTGGAGTTTCGCCTCAAAGAAGCGACATGTATGCTCATAGGTCACGATTCTCGGTGCTTTCGAGAATTCCTTAGTGAGCGTGGTGAAAATCTTGTTTGCACCTTGGGCTATGAAGCGTTTCTGCAAATTGGATTCCATTGCAAAAATGAGTACGTTTTTAATCGCACCCGCTTCCATGACGAAATCGCTATACGTGGCGATCTCGTTAGCTCCAGCCGTGGGGCCTGGGTTTGGCGGGATGGGCTCTATCAAGTATTTGAGCTTCCCGTCAGCAATGGCAGCATTCCGTAATGCCGCCTCTCAGTCCGCGAAGTTTGATCCATCATTTTTCAGTCTAGTAGACTGATTCATCTCGATTCATGAAGATCCGGCCGGACTCACGGTCTAATGTGGCACTTGGCATTGGGTCGTTCATACGGCCAGCCATTTTTGTTATTAGCGCTTAAATGATCGTGTTCTACACTTTGAAAAAGAAAGAAAAACAAAAACGAAATAAGCAACTCATCGAGGTGATTTAAGTCTAATTAAAATTCATTTTAACGTGTAGACTCATTGCACTTGTATAATCGATCTACCTCAAAAATTATACAAATGATCCCAAGACTCAATTTCTGTAAATTGATAAGCCAACTGTTTGGCTAGTTCTACCGTTAGAACTCTTGGTCGATAGATTTCCGTAAATCCTATCTATAGTCCACCATAATCACAGGATCGTACGAGTGACCATAGTGTTGAGATAAAATAGGTCAATCAGTTCCAACTTACCCGACGTAGAAGGGGTCATATTATGCCTACCGACGAAGAAGGGATTCATTGGAGTTTGACCTATAAAGACTATTCTCAATTTTTGGTTATACGAGGAAGATCCCATCAACTTAGTTTTAATTCATTTTAAGTGAACGAAAGTCTGGCATTACGTGAATGAATTAACTTAGGTGATGGCTTAAAAATTTCGTGTGACATCTGTATGTCATAGAAAACTAACGCGTAACCTCTATATGAGTCAGTTTTCATGCAAATATTAGGTGGTTTGGTTTTAGGCGGAATATGATGCAAACTATCGTTACGATGAAAAACATAAAAAAAATGCAAAACGTAAATAAAGGTTCTAGTGTGGCCTATCCTAGTAAAATAAAACATAATACAACTTTGGAATCCACCGTTGGACCCGAGAAGCTTGTCTTGATGTTCCATCTTGGTCCATGCAGTGGGAGTGTGCATCCGATTCTCCATCTTTGGTCTTCTCAAAATTACAATTAAAATTTAGAAAATATAAACCTATTTACATTCTAAATAAAAACTGTAATTACAAGGAAAAATCCAAAACGGAGATGCGAGATCTCAAAATACAACCAAGACCGTGTTCCATCATTACGGTAACACGTTCTACTAAGGCCACACTAAGTTCAACCGTTTGTAAAATTAAATACGTAATAAAAAAGACATTCATGGCATTCAAAAATAACGATAAATAAAAATGCATCAACTAAAACAAAATTTATCCGTGACATAATTCTGTAATTATGTTAAATTTATCCAAACCACCTTTTAACGATTAAAATTATGTGACAAAACCGCTTCTATCAACTTAATTTTAATTCATGACAATCCGTTACTTTAAATCGCTTTAAAATAACTAAATGGTACGTGAGTGAACCGTTTCACTATCAAGCGAGTGTACAACATCCGTATAATGTACATATTATGGCCAAAACAAAAAAAAAAATACCGAAATTTTTTTTTTTTTTATTACGGCTGGACCGAGAACAAGAAAGAAAAAAAAAATCCGAAACATCAAAACCCTCGTGAAAAACGATTGAACAAAACAAAACCAATTGTAATTTTGATCTAATTCGTATAAAATTAAATCGACAATTGATAAATTTTTAACATATTGCTATAAAGACCGATTATAATAACAATATGTAAAAACAAAACGAAAACAAAACAGCCGTGTAAAAAGAAAAAAAATTCGGCCGCACGGTTTTCAAAGCAAAAAAAAAATTATCGATTCAAATCGTTTTATGAAAATCACGATGAAAAATTTACGTAACCTCGCTCTGATACCACTTGTAGGGTAATATCCGTATAAAACCCCTTAAAATTAAGGACTATAACGCAATTTATCTTGTGATTAATTGTCATAAACGAAAAACAAGAGAAACGATAAAAGAATAAGAATCAACCTCGGGTCCTTTGTATAAAACGGCCTAAGAACAGAAATCAACGTAGATTTCCTCCTAATCGTTGCACCCAAGATCGTCTGAGACTATGCCCCTTGTGCTAGAAATTACTCTCTAATTGCCTTGCAATATTGAGAGAGTTTTTGTGAGTTTTCTGATGTGAGATCTAGGATTTCAGAGAGAGTGCCTCCAAAACCCTAATTTTTGTGCAAATGACAAAAGATTAGGTCAAAAGGAGAGAAGCTCGCCTTTTGTTCATTCGGCCGTGAGGTTGATTAGGGGAGGGAGTGGGCTTTCCACTTTCTCCTTATTTAACTCGTGGTCCGACTCGTTTTTGCCAAATGTATATGACGGGTTTTTAATTATAAATCGTCATCCGCTATCGGTTATTAAAATATCGACTAGTCGACATATTAATACATGTCCGACAATGACAATATTGTATAATTAATTAATTCAATATACATTAATTAAACATAATCGTTTATATTAAATTTACGAATTAACCGCTTAATTCACCTTAGCCAGTATTATTTAATCCGTATTAAATAATTATCTCAACATCGCGTTCGACTAATTATTAGTCAATAACTCCGACTAACTGCTTAGTCATATTAGGCATCAACATGACTGTATTTTCATACCGTCACATCTCTCAAACGTATCCTATAGGTGTGACTTTTAGGGACCAGTTGATCACCGTCATCTGTATGACAATAACGTCAAACTTATCAAGCAAGCCAACCGTTATTGATAAACGTGGACCAACTGATAATAATACAAAAGTATACCCTTTGATCCTTTTAGAGATTTATATGTCATTGCACTAACTGTGGAGGACACCAACCCCAACATGCTCCATTGTTATTAAATGTATTTTGTTAATGTGTTGTTTGTTTGGAAATAAGTGGCAGGAAAGGTATGATGATTATATGGAGGGAGTTAAGTATGGGTTTTGGGTAGTGTGGGGGAGTTAATTGATAATGGCAGATTGTGGATGTAGTAGTGGTATGATGTGTGGGGAGTTATTTGATAATCTCTAATTTTAATTTAATTATTCAATTTACTTAAATTTAATTAATAATTAATGTCATCCATTATTATCATTATTGTGTATGCATTTTCACTGAACTACACTATATTAATATTAATATTCCGATTCTGATTGTGTTACAGTTATGGACATTCTGAGATTTTATAAAGGTTCGATATCGATGATGAATGGGGGTGTATGACCATTCTGAGATTTTATAAAGTTTCGATAGTTTGGTTTGTTAGCCTTCGAGGTAAGGTATGATTACTATTGACAGCTAACTAAAATGCCACCCCAAAAAAAGTGATCTGGCGGCATTTAGTTATTGTTATCGAGTCTTCATTGAATCCGATGATGAGTGGTATCATACCGATCTGAGAGATATTTTATATTTTGTCATTTTTAATTTAATTATTTGCCTTTTTTTTTGCTTTATCATTTCTATTTCTATGTTGATTTAATTATCTTTTTTTTTTCTCGTCTTGATGTAAAGCAAAAAAAAATGGAAGCGAAGGTGGTCGGACATTTGATGAATCTAAAAATGCATGGGTTGTATTTTGTATTTATCTGTCTCTAATTTTATTTATGAATTTTAGATTTTATTGATGAAATTGATGTAATTTGTACTCCCTCCGTCCCGGTCATTTGTTGTCCTTTGGTTTTGGCCCAAAGACCAAGGAAAAAGGATATGACCAATTATTAAATGACATGTGGATCAAATTGAGTGTGAATGACCAAATTGTTCATCAAATGCATTCCTAAAATAGAAAGGACAACAAATGACTGAGACACCCCAAATTGGAAAAGGACAACAAATGACCGGGACAGAGGGAGTAATATTTTATTTGCCTATAATAATGTACTTTTATTTATTTTGTAAATTTTAGATTTTAGATTTTAAATATAATTTTTGTATTAGCAGCCATAATCTTTAGACGGAATTAACAGCCAACATATCAGATTTTCTCTATTTCTCAAAGTAGAGAGAGAGTAATTAATTCAAGAAATTTTGGTAGGGGTCCACGTTGCTGAATATGAGGAGCCAATAGGAAGGTAAAGAAAAACACAGCTTTTAGAATGTGTAGATTCCTAAAAGATAATGAATTTTGCTCCTAAAGTCTAAAATGACTAAAATACTCTACCAAGTCTCGCATAATGAAAAAAACGACGAATTATGCTTTTTCATACCCGTATATATTAGAAAAATTACATCTCCTACTTGTCACGTGTATAAATTTTCAAAACCATAGATCAACTTGTGGAGATTTTAAAATAGTTTTGTTCCATTTAATTGTTATATACTCGTTTATTCTATAGCTTTCTCAAATATTTCTGATGTTATTTTTAGCCATGTCTAGCTAACACCCATGGTTGGTATGATTTAAAATTCAGTTTGAGCCTGAAACTTTATTTATATTCACTACATCTAAGATAAATGCGATATAATTGGACACTTGTGATAGATTTGCCTTTTTGATAAAATTTGTTTTTTCTTATTGTAGAGCTAACAATTTTATTACATGGAAACTAACATTTATTTTGAATCAATTGCCCATTTATTCTATTTCTCATGTTTATGGAGTATATACGTATTTTGTGTTACAAAGTCTAATTGCTAATATTTATTCTGAATCAATAGGTATTTATTCTATTAATCAAGTTTATTGAATTTAAAAAAGAATTTGAGATTAATTGCTAATAATAGGTCTAAAAACAATTAAACAGGAGATGAAAAAACATTTAAAACAAGTTAATTTGATATGATGAAGGTTAAGAGATTAAATAGTAGCACGTTAATCATTAACCCAAAACTTTAACAATGTTAAGATTTGAGTTATACTCCTTCCAACCCGGTCAATATATTACATTTTTTTTCTAGTGTTTAAGTCAATAGTTTACGTTTTTATTTTGAGTATGTCTTACTCTCTATTTTATTTTTTTAATAATATAAGATTAAAAGCAATTTCCCTCGGCTCTTTTTATACCTTGATCTTTGTGTATAAAATATATGTAGGAGGGAGTAACACAAACTTAAAATTGAGTAACATAAAAAAATGTCAAGCGTAAAAAGTATCACATGCATTTATACTTGTATACTTCGTATTATAATTATTGGATAATTCACGTGGTGCCCCTGAGGTTTTACTTAATTCACGTTGTACCCCTGCTTTTAAGAATGTGCACATGGTGCCCCTGAACTTTCAGTTTAGTGCATCATCTGCCCTTTGCCATTAACGGTGTTAATATTGTAATGACAGCAGCTTTATTTACTTGTTGACCTTTTTTTGTAATACCCCGTATTTTAATAGTAATTTATGAGAATAATTTATGTAATTTAAAATAATTAATTAAATACATTTCTAATAATAATTACAGATAAGACGTTAAGTAAATAATAAAGGAAGTAAGCTAGTCGGGAATTGGGCTTAGCTAATAGTACAACATTGGGTCGTGTGACATAAATTGGAGGACAGGTTTTATTGGCTTAATAATTAAGTAATCGTGATTTGAAGCGGGATTTAATAATAAAATAATAAGAATAATAATATGGTAATTCCTAATAATAATTAGAAAAGGCAATAGTTTCCTAATTGGCATCCTATACTCCCTAAACCTAGACTATAAATACTTAATAAATCTGAAAATAATTCATAAAAGAAGAAGGAAGGAAGAGATCTAAAAGAAAGAAGGAAAGGAGAAAGGAAGAGAAAGCAAACGAATTAACTTTTATTATCGCCTCAAGGTAATATTTTAAACCGTCTTATGTATATACTTTGCCTCCTTATAACTTGTTATCTAGACCACCATAGATAAAGCCGTAAGTACCGTTGTGACCGTGGATGACCAGGGATCACCGTTGACCTGATTTGACCAATGTTGACTGATGGGAGAGGGCGGTTTCAGGCGGGTTTTTGAGGGTGGTTGAAGAGGGTATACAATATGTGGTTATATGGATTTTAACCCACTTAGCGTGACCTATCTGACCTAAGATTGTGGGTGGTGGTTTCTGGGTGTTAGTCGGTCCTAATGGTGATGGTAGGGTGGCGTGTGGTAGCAAAGATGACGACTTTGACCGCTTTTAATTGATTATGCGAAATAGGGGTACTTTAAGGGGTTTCGACCCGATTTGGGATCTGTTAGGGTCGTATCGTGGTCTGTGGTTGGTAGGGTTGGAACCTAGGGATCTACTAGACCGTCGTGGGGGTGGTTTAGTTGCCGTAGGTGGTGGTTTTTGGCGGTGGCGGGTGTAAAACGCGAAAATAGAGGAAGGTCGAGTGTCTTTGTGGGTGTTGGTGTTTGGTATATGCCGTGGTGGTTTTCGTCGGGTCAAGGGTAATTGGGACCACCCCTGGAACCACCGTTGGTCAGTGGTGATGACGGTGGTGGCCAGAGGTGGTGTGGTGTTGGGTAGATGTGGTGTCGGAGTTGGTTTTTGTGTCGGGTCAGGGGAGTGCTGCTAGGAGTTCGTGTGAAGGTGGAGGTAAGGGTGAGGTGTTGAGGCGAGGTGGCTGGGTTCGGTGGGGAAGCTGGTGGTGCTAGCTCACGGTGGAGGTGGTGGCTGGTGTTAATGGTGGCCGTGAGAGGGTGTTGTTGTAACAGCCCTAAATTTTACCAACCAAAACGATAAACTAGAGATGGAAAATTCACGGCTGTCACTCCACACTTAGCTTAAAATGCCAAGTGCAAGGTAAGTACAGAGTCAATCTTTAAAAACAAAGTACATATCTCAAAACTTTATCAAATAATCAAAACGTTGCAGCGGAAGACTTAAGTGTTACAAAATCTAAAACAATAAATAAAATTCAAATCCAATGATATTATAAAATTATAAATAGTGTAAGACGGAGTCTTTATTCAAAATCCTTCCACGCTCGTACAATCCCCGGATCCAGTATGCACCCATGCAGCATCTCAAGCATCTCAAATGTACCTATCAACTGTACCCAAAACATAAATAGGTACAGGTTCCAGTGGGGGAACGACCCAAAACATAAGGACGTCAGCGAAAGCTGAGTTTAAGAAAATAAGAAATATTGACAAATTCAGAAACAGTATTATAAATTAACAAAGCTTTGAAACCAAAGTAAAAACAAGAAATATATTCCAAAACCAATTGCCATAAATCCAATAATATTAACCAAACAATTCAAAACAAAAACTTCTACCACCTGTGTGCCAAGGTCCTACCCTTGACACGGTCTAGAGGCACCACCTGTGCTTTGTTAGACTCATAAAAGTGCGCACCTCTCACATTTGGGCAGTCAGTAGGATGGAACCGCCAAAGGAGAAAGTCTAACTACCTAGCGAGTGGGGCGGGACAATCCCCACCCAAATGAACTCGGGCCAAGAGTTTAGTTTCGGGACGTAATCCCAGGAGCGTCAGAGACGACCTTAAACCATCTAGACCAGAGGAAACCAAATTTTCCAAAGCGGCTTGAGCCGAAACCATTCCAATGTGTAATATTCATAATTTAGAAATACAAGTAAAATCTCATCGATGCCAAAATATTATAAAACAGTTTAATGATTAAACTGAACATGCTCTTTACTTAAATTTAAAAAGGATAAAAGTCCTTACCTCTCGAGACAGTCAATCCAAGCTAAGCTTAATATAAAAATTATCTCTTCAAATCCATGAAGCTACAAGTATAAGGGTTACCCGATTACTACACAATTCACATGAAAACAGCCGAGCTCTTATACATACTCAATATTAGGTAAATTCACTCACCACACTCCTAATGCAGACAACTCATCCTATAGTCATGTTAACAAATTTCACCACTGACCACCTCTCATCAACATAGAAAACGAGACCCACCCAGTAACAAGAACTCACACTCAAATTCCATGTATACAAGGCTATCTTCCAAAACAATAGTGCCAATGTTAAAATAGTGCATCTCCATTACGTACCTTAGCTTCTGCCCCAAACTCATGTCTAATATAACATCTATCTAATACTAATAACTCATAATATGAACAATTGGCATTTAGCTCAAAACATGTGGCCTGTATATTCAAATCAACACCAAACACCAACTATCTCAAAGATCTACAAAATTATATATATATATATATATATATATATATATATATATATATATATATATATATATATATATATAGGTATAACTCTTTCGACCTCAAACAATAACCCTACTCAAACATATCGTTATGCTCCACAAACTAAAACTTATACCAACACTACCACAATACTCAATAACGACCAGTGCAGTATAGCCATCGGAATGAAATTTCCAAAACACAACCTTACAAACCGATAATAACCCAAATCGATCCTACTCTAATTCTCGCAATTACTCCTCATAACTTATATAAATCTATCAAAATACCATCTTAATTTAGCAAAACGATCATAAATAAAATGAAGAACAAATTACTTTTAAAAGGATAAACTGAACAGGCCGAATTAGGCAAAAACTTACAATTTATATAATATGAAAACGAAGAGATAAGGATGATCAAAAGTCGTGGTCGAAGCTCCGCAAATTTATCGGTGAATCACGCAAAGAAGAGGGAAGGGAGGACAAAGAGGGTGATTAGGATAATAGGGTTTTGTGTTTGTAAAAAGGGGAAGGCAGAATAAGAAAAAGTTGTGGTATAAGATAATAAGAGTAGGAAACACGGTATGATGTTTTAGTATAAAAAGTTTTATTTTTATTAATATGTAAAATTGGGTCAAAGCCCGTGCCAAGTCCAAGTCGGTACATAAATAATATCCGGCCATTGAATTAATCCCAAATCAATTTATTTTACAAAAAGTCCAAAATGGTTTTATTCTCCCCATATTAATAATAACAAAACAAAAGTTTTTCTTTAATAGTTTATGACTCCAAATCCCATAATGAATAATGTACAAGTAACCCTTAATAAATAACTCCGAAAATAACGGGTGTTACTGACTTCCTTCTTAAAACAAAGCTTCGTCCCCGAAGCTTAAACGAACCTTCATTTTCATACTCCAATGTCTACCCACTTCATATACTCAAAATTTCACCAACATTCTCACTTTTATACATTACCTTATAGTTCTCACTCTTATACATTACCTTACAAACTTCTCTTAATTTTCTCAACTCCAAAGGTAAAAGCGTCACTAGCTACAAAACTAAGAGCATGTCGAATTTGCAAAAGAACATTTTATTTTTCCGAGGACACACACATTTTAACAACTCCATATATATTTCACAAGTGTAGCGAAAAATGATTAAATAAATAAAAATAAAAATTTTCGGAAGTGTTAAAAAAAACAACTAAACATACTGGCCACACCACTAGTGGGTAACCCCAACCAGTACCAACATTATAGCATTAGCATTAGCAAATATTGGGCATTAAACATGATGAATAGCAACAAATATTATGCAATGTTATGCATAATCAGGAAATATAAAGTAAACGTGCCAAGATGCACAGCACACCAACCTCACACCCAAACTCAGTAGATCAGGGTACATGTAAGAATCACAAAAGAAATTTAAATGTACAAATATCGACCCCCTTAAAACAAAGCTTCGTCCACGAAGCGTAAGAATTACCTTAGGTAAAAGGTGAGGGACCTGTCTGTCATGGCATATTCAATTCCAAGTAATCTCTTTTACATCTATATGGTTTCACAAAACTTAATCGTTTGCATAAGAGTCTCCTCCCAAATCAACGTGTCATTAAGATCGACAATCTAATTGGGCAAGTAACTAACATATCTCCTTAGTTGAGGGGCGTGGATCACCTTATGAACTTTCTCGGAATTAGTCAGGCCATTAAGCTATGCTGCCTACCTCACTCATACGCTCCAACATCTCATACAGTCCAATAATAATATAGCTAGTAGGGAAAACTCATAACTTAAATAACTTATCCTATCATCATATTTTAAAGCTTACGTTAAGAATCATTCAACACTTAGAGTAAAATCCAAATTACTCATCTCCATGCCATAGTCAAAGAAGGCAACAACAAAACACAATACCAAACAACCTAAATATAATTCTCTGTAAATCCGACCACATTTAACGCCATATAATATCAGTTCTAAGGTTCAATCATTAATCTTAACGTCATTATCAGTCTGAAGTGATTGTCCCTCACATCTATTCATACTAGTATTGAGGCTCATGCAACTATCACAATGACAACTCACAATCAATTCTCAATGCATGAATAATATATGACCATAAACTATAAATGCCAGAATCCACTCTGAATCTTGCTAACGTTGCTACTGTCCCCCAAAGTAACCAATTTAGGTCAGAAACTACAACATCTCGCCTACACGTCACCCTACCATATATTAAACCACCCATCTCACGGTAAAATATCCAAACACGAATATAATAACTATTAACGTTTTTGGTAATGCATCAAAGCGACAATATTTACATAAGGACTCTTAATTGATTTATGAATAATCACTCACATCATTATATATGTTACCCTTCCGAGAAACATTGGTAGGCTATCTATAAAATTCATAATATTCAAACTCCTTTTACGGTCATGATTTTTTTTTTTTTTTTTAAACTAATATTTATTTCACCTAAACACTTTCATTCCACGAGTATTTTCACAATCCCATATGTTGGACCGTGTCTTATACATTTTATGTTTTGATGATGACAAGTATATAATAATTGTTATATAAGTTTGCACGTAATTGTTTGTTTAGTCTTTATAGATTAACGAGGTTACAAATTGCAAAATGACGATTTGATAATGCGGTTTGAGTTCGTGATCAAGAAATTGAAAGGAACTTACATCTGAAGAATTTTCAAGGAAGATTAGTCAGTAGTTAGTTCGTCTCTCCTTTACGATATTTAATAATTGTTTTGAGTTAGTCTTAAGTTATAATTATTACGTTTATAACTTAATACACTCATACTCTAAGTTATAGTCGATTGTACTATAACTTAGGGTGGCTACTTAACACGACATCTTTCGGAAGAAAATTTATTTTATTTTTTACAAATAATATTTAATGTGTTTTTAATTAATAAAAACATTTTTCTAATTGGAGTCAAATATTTAATCATACGTGATATAGGAGATGGGTCTCAGAATATGTCTTGGACTCTTGTCTTCTAATTACCGCATGTTTCTTTATCACTAAATTGTGATTAACTCAATATCTCCTAATTGATTAATTGTTTTATCCTTTGTGGAAAAGGTACAATTTGCATTTGACTCAAATACATAAAGATTTGTCCTATCACAATGTTTCACCTTCACGTGTAAACAACATATGGTTGTTGCATTTGTGAACAACTAAAACTACTCTTATTTTATTTAAATTCTATCTAAGTGGTCCTTGTTGATAGATTTTACAAAAAGATTCTTTGGTACAATTCATGTACTTGTATGTGTTTTATTTGTTCAACAAATCTAGTACTCCACAAATTCTTTATTTACTCTAGTATAAATAGGAGGTAATAAGACACATTAAAATTAACTTTTCAACATACATAATTTGTGAGCATAATTTGTCTTTGCTTTTAAAGAGTTTTTAATTGCAAAATTTGTTTTCTTTTGAAAAGTCGTGTTACTCAAGTCAACAATTGTCAAGTATCGTTTTGGAGAATAGTGGTCATAGATTTATCTCTTATTCGTTCAATTGTGTGAACAATCTTTGAGATACTCTTATTACTTTCTTTATAACGAGAGGAAGTCGAGTGTTTAGCGATACTCATTATTACAACTATAGTTAGTTGTAAAAGGGGTTGATTATTTTGTAATCCGTGGAGAGGTACTAAAATAATTAATCGAGAATAGTGGACGTAGGCTTCGGAGTGTGAAGCTGAACCACTTCAAAATCCGGTGTGCAAATTTATTTATCGCTTGTTTTATTTTCTGTGTGCTAATTATATTTTGAATTTAATTAATTAATTCAAATTATAAATATCATACTTTTATAAATTCGATCAAAGTCGAAAAAGTGGTAGATACTCAATTCACCCCCCCTCTTGAGTATTTCATAGGGATCCATAGACTCTTCAATTGGTATCAGAGCCTCGTGCTCTTGATTGCCTAACATCAAAAGAGGCGATCCTAGGCGTCTTTCTATCTTTGTTAGTTTGTTATTTTATTTTATTTTATTTTATTTTAAAATATCTTTTTATTATGGATTCCAAATATCTTAAGTGTCCTGTTTTCGATGGAAAAAATTACGGTCTTTGGAAAAATATGATGACTCATTACATTAAGGGTCATGATTGGGAATGCTGGAAAATTGTTCAAAAAGGTCCTAACAAAATTATGGTACTTTCTAGTGAAGGCGTTGCCCATGAAAAGAACGAGGATGACTACACTGAGGCAGATTACAAGAAAGCTGAGAAAAATTCAAAAGCTATGACTCTTTTGCAAATGGCATAAGTCTAACTGAATTTGATCGGTTTTCTTCATGTACATCTGCTAAAGAAATATGGGATAGTCTTGAACTAGCCTATGAAGGTACATCTCTTGTTAGAAAACATAGAGTAGACTTGCTTATTCAACAATATGAATTGTTCTCTATGGAGAAGGATGAAAGTATAAATAGCATGTCTACTCGGTTTTCGAATATTACCAATGAACTTAGAAATCTTGGTAGGAAATTTGAGTCCGAGGATATTGTCAGAAAAATCTTAAGGAGCTTAACTGAAAAGTGGCAACCTAAGGTTACTGCGATTGAAGAAGCTAAAGATCTATCCTCACTGTCCTATCAGGAGTTGCTTGGCTCACTTATGGCGCACGAACTTACTCTTAATAAGCGTGCAAGTGAATCAAGTAAAGATAAAGGGATAGCTCTGCAAGCTGCTTCAAACGATATAGATGCTGACATTGAGGATGATACGGTTTTGTTTGCTAGACGTTTCAGAAAATCTGTTTTTAAAAACAAACAAACTAAACCAACATTCAACAAAAAGTCTACTGAGTCGAAACAATCTTTTTCAAATAGAGGTTGTTTTAAGTGTGGGGAAGCTGGACATATGATCAAAGATTGCCCCACCTGGAAAGAAATTAAAAATAAGGCTAAAAGAGAGAAAACAAAGAATGAGTATAAACAAGTTATGATGGCATCTTGTTGGGGAGATCCGGATTCGAGAAGATGATGAAGATCCGGATGATAGTGAAGTGGCAAATCTGTGCACGAGCAATCTTAGCCTAGATCTATTCTCGACGGTGAAGATGATAAAGGACACAAGCATCTTTGAGTTGTGTCTTATGGGAAAATCGACTCAAGAAGAAGACGACGAGGTAAGTTTTATTCGTCTTAAAAAGCAAGTCAAGAGATTGTCAAAAAATTCACTCATCGAATATTTTGAGAAAACTCTTGATCGTGTCATGAAACAGAATCTTGAATTAATTGATTTGAAAGAACAAATTCTTGAAATTGCTTTGAGGAAAATTAGGTTTTAAAATCAAAGGTTAAGAAGTTTGAGTTCTAAGGTTACAAAATCGAATCAGGCTATAACCTTAGAATCGATTAAATCTCAAAAAGCTATTTTAGAATCTAAGGTTATAGCTCATGATGTTATAACTAAAGAACTAAAAGAGAAGAATGCTTTATTAGAATCTAAGGTTATAGCTAATGATGCTATAACTTCAGATCTAAAAGAGAAAAACAACCTTTTAAAATCTGAGGTTATAGCTCACGAAGCTATAACTTCAGAACTAAAAGAGAAAAACGATTTTCTCACTCAGCAATTGAATGATTTGAAGTCTGAATTGATAAATATTAAGAAACAACATTCTCTTGAAAAGCACATATTAAACAAAAGATTTATTGACTTTCGCGAGAATTTGTTAAAAGATAATGTTCCTAGAGAGTCAGAATATGATCATAAAGAATGTCAAAAAGAAATAGAGTCTTTAAAAGATTTACTTAGACATGCTAGAATGGTCTATGACAAATGGGAAGGTAGCACTAAAGTTCTTAATTTCTTGTCTCAGCAATCAGATAATAATATGAAAATGGGATTAGGACATGAATGCTATAGTCGTAGAGACCATGAAAAATGCAAATCTAGCCCTTCGATCGTGATTTTAGGAAAAGGAAATATGTGGATTTACCGAGTATTTAATATGTACTTATCATGGTAAAAACCGCCATATCCTAGATTCATGCGTCAAGCGTAAACTTGATCTGAATGAAGGGATTAAATTTGTTAGAGAATCTGGATTAACTGAAGATGACTTTTTAAAAGAGAAGGAACATGAACAAATTAGAAATAATGAATTTAGACGGGGTTGTAATGGTGGATTTATACATCCAACAAATTATAATAATTTGAAGAAAACTCAAGATAATATTCCTAGTGATAAATCGAGTCAATCTTCTAGGTCTAATGATAAACAACCCAAATCTAGAAATACTAGTACTAGCCGATCCAATACTCCCATCAAAAAGAAAATTGTAAGACAGATTTGGATTAGAAAAGATGAGGTTTTTAGGGTAACTAATGTTAAAGGACCCAACCTAGCTTGGGTACCTAAAAATCGAATCTAATTTTCTTACAGGTAATAGTGAAAGAAAGCAATCAGTGGTACCTCGACAGTGGTTGCTCCAGACACATGACAGGTGATATTAGTCAATTTCTTTCACTTGAGCCTTTTGATGGAGGTAAGGTTACCTTTGGTGATAATAAAAAGGGTAAGGTAATTGGTATCGGTAAAATAGGTGTTTCTTCTTCTAATTCTATTGACAATGTTTATTTGGTTCGCGGCCTTAAGCATAACTTGCTTAGTATTTCTCAATTATGTGATAAAGGCAATAAAGTTGTCTTTCATGCTAATATTTGTCGTATAATAATTGAGGGTACTAGTAGTGTTATCTTAGAAGGTCATCGTAGTAGGAATGTCTATATAGTTGATTTAAATGTTGTACCTACTAATTCTCTTTCTTGTATGAAGGTAACTCTCGATGATCCTTGTCTTTGGCACAAGAGGTTTGGTCACATAAGCTCACCAATCTTGGAGAAGCTCAAAAGGTGGAATCTAGTTGATGGGCTTCCTTCAATTAAATTTGATAAAGAGAGATTATGTGAGACATGTGCACGCTGCAAGCATGTAAGGTCGTCATTCAAACCAAAAAGAATTGTAAGTACTAATAGACCTCTAGAGCTCGTTCATATGGATCTTTGCGGTCCAATGAAGGTAAGGAGTAGAGGAGGATCAAGGTATGTATTTGTTTTGGTTGATGATTATTCAAGGTATGTTTGGCCAATTTTCTTAAACACCAAAGACGAAACCTTTAATGAATTTGATTGTTTAATGAAACTTGTCCAAAATAAATTTGATCATAAATTGATTTCTATTAGAACTGATCACGGCACCGAATTTGATAATCATGCTTTTATAGAATATTGTAGAGCTCATGGAGTTGGACATAATTTTTCGGCTCCACGAACTCCACAACAAAATGGTGTCGTTGAACGGATGAATAGAACCTTAGAAGATATGGCACGTACTATGTTGCTTTGTAGCGGTTTACCTCGTAGTTTTTGGGCCGAAGCGGTCAAGACATCTTGTTATATACATAACCGAGCTATGATTAGACCAATTTTAAAGAAAACTCCATATGAATTGCTTAGGGGAAGAAAACCTAACATCTCTCACTTGCGTTGTTTTGGTAGTAAATGTTTTGTTCATAATAATGGTAAAAATAAACTTAGTAAATTTGATCCAAGGAGTGATGAAGCAATTTTTATTGGATATTCTAATCATAGCAAGGCTTATAAGGTATTTAACAAGAGAACTTTATGTATTGAAGAGAGTGTGCATGTTATTTTTGATGAACATGACTCTTTTAATAAGCCCTGCGGGATGAAGAAGAAGATGAGGATGAACCGATTTCGGGTTATCACGTGATGATCCACCTGAACTTAGTGAGGAAGAAAAAGAAATTGATGGTACAAATGATGAGATCAATAATTCTTCAAATAAAAAGGGAAAGGGTGTCGAAGTTGTAGTTGATGATACTACAACCTCACCTCAAAATAAAAATATGGAGTCTGAAGTTATGGATGACTCCATTATAACCCCAGGATTAGACTCAGGGGGAACAACCAAGGTTATAGCATCTGGAACTATAACTTCAGAAGCTATAACTTCAAAAGTTATTCCTGAGAATATATCGATTGAAGAAGGAGGGAGTTCGATAACAAATAATGAGGATACTCCTTTCATTCCTAAGAAGTGGAAACATCAAAGTTCACATACTACTGATGCTATCTTAGGAGATATACGAAAGGGAATTCAAACTCGCAGATCTCTTAATAATTTTTGTACTTTTCATTCTTTTCTTTCTACTATTGAACCTGCAAATATTAAAGTTGCCTTAACAGATTCTGATTGGATTATTGCTATGCAAGATGAATTACATCAATTTGAAAGGAACAAAGTCTGGCATCTTGTTCCTAGACCAAGCGATCGATCAGTAATTGGTACTAGATGGGTTTTTAGAAACAAGCTGGATGATGCCGGGGTGATTGTCAGAAATAAAGCCAGATTGGTTGTTCAAGGATACAATCAACAAGAAGGGATCGATTATGACGAGACCTTCGCACCCGTGGCCCGACTTGAAGCTATTCGATTGTTAATAGCTTTTGCCGCTCACAAAGGACTTAAATTATTTCAAATGGATGTTAAGACTGCTTTTCTTAACGGATATTTGGAAGAAGAAGTATTTGTGGAGCAACCCCCAGGATTCCTTAATAAAGATTTTCAAAACCACGTTTTTAAACTTGACAAAGCTTTATATGGTCTAAAACAAGCTCCGAGAGCTTGGTATGACAGACTGTCAAAATTTTTACTTCAAAGTGGTTTTCGAGAGGATCATTGATAAAACTTTATTTTTGAAATCGAGGTTCGATTTATTAGTTGTTCAAATTTATGTTGATGATATTATTTTTGGATCAACTAATAATAAACTTTGTGTATATTTTTCAGAATTAATGACCTCTGAATTTGAGATGAGCATGATGGGAGAATTAAAATTCTTTTTAGGACTTCAAATTCAACAAACAAGTGAGGGCATTATGATTCATCAAAGAAAAATATATCAAAGAATTGCTTAAGAAATTTGGTATGGAAAAAGCACGTCCCATGTCTACTCCTATGGCTTTAAACAAGAAGTTAGTTAAAGATTTAGGAAGGTAAGTCGATTGATGAAACGACTTATAGAGGTATGATTGGTTCCTTACTTTACTTAACTCATGAGTAGACTGACATAATGTTTAGCGTATGTATTTGTGCACGATTTCGGTCATGTCCTAAAGAATCACATATGATGCGGTAAAAGGATTCTCGGTATTTAGTTGGTACATCTAAATTGTACCTTTGGTACCCAATTGATCGTAACTTTGATCTAAAAGGTTATTCGATGCTGAGACTATGCGGGGTGTTCAAATCGATAGAAAAAGTACATCCGGTATAGCAACTTTCGTTGGACCATGTATTATTTCTTGGGCCTCTAAAAAGCAAAATTCGGTAGCATTATCCACCGCAGAGAGTGAATATATTGCCGCCGCATTGGTATGTTCTCAACTTTTATGGCTTAAGCAACAATTACATGATTACGGTGTTACTTTTGACTGTATTCCAATTCATTGTGATAATACTAGCGCTATCATTATTTCAAAAAATCCAGCCCAACATTCCCGTACCAAACATATAGAAATTAGACACCATTTCTTACGCGACCATGTTGAAAAGGGGAATATAAGACTTGAATTTTGTAGTACTGAGAAACAATGGGCCGATATTTTAACTAAGCCTTTAGCTAGAGAACGTTTTGAGACATTACGGTTGGAAATTGGTTTAATCGGTGGCACCTAAAACCATCAAAAATATTTATTTTCCTCTATGATTGACTAGTTAAGACGAGATTGTATGACCGTGTCCGTATTTTCATTTGCTAAATATTAACTTTGATAAAGTGCATATTATATTGTGAGATTGATTGATATGTTAATTGCTTTGCAAATTAATTACATTATATTATGTCGTAACCAAATTTCCTCCATCATATAATATTTCACCCAAACTCACAAATACTACACCTACTCAAATAGATATTGATTAACTTTATGTAAATTTTATCTTATGAGATAAAATTATGAGTGGTCAATTCCTATTTTTTTTGTTTCGTACAAAACACTATTCCTACTTTTACTTTTATCCTATCACTACCTTAAATCCAATTTATTAATCTAACCTACTTCAACTATTTACCTGACAATTAATTACCTACTCAGCTACTACTCTTTTCCTATGCTTATCCTATTCTACTACTACTACTACTACAATTATTTCCCTGCTAAAACTCTTGCCATTCCTTTTCTATTCCTATTCAAACACACATTATCATTCCTATTTAACCCATTATCTTCCCCAAATTCGTTCATCCTTACCAACTTTTCTCTGTAAAATCAAATATAACCTTCACCATGTCTTCCCCTGCTAAACGACCCAAATCCTTAAACCCGAACCCAGCTACCAACCCGTCGTCCACTGCTTCTCGACCAACCATACCGCCTACTACCCAACCTCCCAAACGAACGACTAAATTACCCACCCAATTTGTCCCAGACGGTGGTCAATCAAGCAAGAATGGTAACCGGCACCGAAAGCGCAATTTGGGTAAACTGATTGAGGTTGATATTGAGGATACTAAGGGGGATAGGGTGGTGATTGTAGACGAGGTTGTGAAGGAAAGTGGTTCTCAACGATTGATGTTTAAGGAAGTGATGGATACCGCGACTAGGACTGGTATTGATAAGCTGCGACTAACTCAGCAAGAACGCGAATTAGCTCTTCGAGTTCATAAATACCATATTCACGCGGGTCGGTTTTATCCAAACAGTTGGTACTCAGACAAAGATGGTCTGCGATTCTTTACCGATT
The DNA here is from genome assembly GCF_048544455.1 of Silene latifolia. Lineage (NCBI taxonomy): Eukaryota > Viridiplantae > Streptophyta > Magnoliopsida > Caryophyllales > Caryophyllaceae > Silene > Silene latifolia. The sequence continues at coordinate 175,974,258 of NC_133538.1, forward strand.
TCCTACAATTTCAAGGTTGGAACTTTATTGCTGAGTTTCAAGGTACTGTTTATCCTATTGAAGTTACACAATTTTTTGCTTCGTTTCGTTCCAAGATGGGGTGTTGCGGTACATTGTGAACGTCGAGGCTATTTCGATTACAATGCGGAGTTTGCGAAGGAATTTCAGGTTCCGCTTGGTGGTTTGGCGATTGTTCCAGGTGCTGACTGGAACGGGTTTAGTAAGGGTGACAAAATTGCTTTGAAACGGTATTTTGACGAGTTGGCTGATGATACTAGTGCGGTGTTAGCTGCTCCGTTTACACTAAAGGTAAAATTTTTGTTAAATTTTCTTTGGAATACCGTCGTTCCGCGTTGGGGTGGACGGGATAAACTGGCTAGTTATGAAATTATTGCTCTGAAATCTTGGTTAGAAGGAGAAAAAGTAAACTTACCACTGTTGGTTTTTCATCGGATTCATCAAATATCGACCATTGTTACTGACTTAAAATTCTCGACAACTTGTGATATTCCTTATGGTATGTGGGTGTCTCGGATGTTGGAGGTTAAGGGTGTTGTTAGTGCTGATAGTTACGGTGTTGAACCGCGAGACCGTATGAGTGACAAATTACTTAAACTTATGGGTCTCGAGGTTCGTGGACCAACTCTGATTTTTCGGGAGAAAAATAGTCCTCCTGCAGCTGGTGTCCCTAGTGCGTCGGCTGTGAGTGTGTTTAATGGTCTTGAGTCGAAGTTGGTGGAATTTATGGACCGTGTTGATTCGCGACTGAATGAGCAGTCTTCTATGTTGGCTGCCGTTGGTTTGGAAACCTCAGATACTACTGTTTCCCTTGAGCCACGGTTCTTAGATTGGATGTCGAGTGTGGATAAGAGGTTGTCAGTGCAGAGTTCAGTTTTAGCTGATGTGCATTCTGAGTTGCAGGGGCATAGTTCAGTTTTGGCGAGTATTAAGGATACGTTGCGAATGGAATTGCCTTTTCAACGGAAGTATTTAGGCGTGATTTCTGGCCATGCTAAGGGGTTATATGCTGATGGTGGAGCGGTTATTGCTGAGGTACAAGGGATAAAGGAGGTGATGGAGAAGGTTGTCTCACAGTTTAAACAGTTTGAAGGGCGTCTTCAGGCGCAATCTGCTCTCGTTACTTCTTGCTTGGACCGTCTTACTAGCCGTGAGTTCCGTACCCGTACCGACTATTCAAATCCATACCAAACCATTCCTCCCGCAAACTATGACTCTACCTAACTCTTTGTTTCAGCTTAGCTTAGTTCTTAGGGCCGTCTTCTTCTAATTATCCTCTTTCATTCATTTTGGTTATTACTTAATTATGTTAGTAATTATATTTTGCTTAGTAGTTGCCATAGACGATGTCATGGTTTTTGTTTTCAGGACTTAATCTCACTTTCTTTTGTGTGCTTTTAACTTGGTTATCTACTTAGCTTTGGTTCATATTATTCTAGTCATTTTATGTCTTTTTCTCGTCTTTTCGATGATGTCAAGAGGGGGAAAAAAATAGACTTGAATGCGTTATTTGCCTAAGCTTGCTCCTTTTCAAGATCATATGTCTCTTAAAGTCCTTAGGTGCTATAGCTTAGCTCACTTATCAAACCGTCAATTCAAAGTATTTACAATTATGATTGTTTTTGGGTAGAGGGGGAACTAAACCGTAGAAACAAATCTAGGAGACTTGCCATCATCAAAAAGGGGGAATTTGTTGGACCGTGTCTTATACATTTTATGTTTTGATGATGACAAGTATATAATAATTGTTATATAAGTTTGCACGTAATTGTTTGTTTAGTCTTTATAGATTAACGAGGTTACAAATTGCAAAATGACGATTTGATAATGCGGTTTGAGTTCGTGATCAAGAAATTGAAAGGAACTTACATCTCAAGAATTTTCAAGGAAGATTAGTCAGTAGTTAGTTCGTCTCTCCTTTACGATATTTAATAATTGTTTTGAGTTAGTCTTAAGTTATAATTATTACGTTTATAACTTAATACACTCATACTCTAAGTTATAGTCGATTGTACTATAACTTAGGGTGGCTACTTAACACGACATCTTTCGGAAGAAAATTTATTTTATTTTTTACAAATAATATTTAATGTGTTTTTAATTAATAAAAACATTTTTCTAATTGGAGTCAAATATTTAATCATACGTGATATAGGAGATGGGTCTCAGAATATGTCTTGGACTCTTGTCTTCTAATTACCGCATGTTTCTTTATCACTAAATTGTGATTAACTCAATATCTCCTAATTGATTAATTGTTTTATCCTTTGTGGAAAAGGTACAATTTGCATTTGACTCAAATACATAAAGATTTGTCCTATCACAATGTTTCACCTTCACGTGTAAACAACATATGGTTGTTGCATTTGTGAACAACTAAAACTACTCTTATTTTATTTAAATTCTATCTAAGTGGTCCTTGTTGATAGAATTTACAAAAAGATTCTTTGGTACAATTCATGTACTTGTATGTGTTTTATTTGTTGAACAAATCTAGTACTCCACAAATTCTTTATTTACTCTAGTATAAATAGGAGGTAATAAGACACATTAAAATTAACTTTTCAACATACATAATTTGTGAGCATAATTTGTCTTTGCTTTTAAAGAGTTTTTAATTGCAAAATTTGTTTTCTTTTGAAAAGTCGTGTTACTCAAGTCAACAATTGTCAAGTATCGTTTTGGAGAATAGTGGTCATAGATTTATCTCTTATTCGTTCAATTGTGTGAACAATCTTTGAGATACTCTTATTACTTTCTTTATAACGAGAGGAAGTCGAGTGTTTAGCGATACTCATTATTACAACTATAGTTAGTTGTAAAAGGGGTTGATTATTTTGTAATCCGTGGAGAGGTACTAAAATAATTAATCGAGAATAGTGGACGTAGGCTTCGAAGTGTGAAGCTGAACCACTTCAAAATCCGGTGTGCAAATTTATTTATCGCTTGTTTTATTTTCCGTGTGCTAATTATATTTTGAATTTAATTAATAAATTCAAATTATAAATATCATACTTTTATAAATTTGATCAAAGTCGAAAAAGTGGTAGATACTCAATTCACCCCCCCCCCCCCTCTTGAGTATTTCATAGGGATCCATAGACTCTTCACCATATATATCAAAATATATCACTTCAATACTATGTACGAAACTCCATCAATGATGATAGACGAACCATTTATATCATTCTTTAAATTCAACATAACTTTCAAGATCATAAATATTTCTCAAATGACAACTTCAAATTACTCCACTATATAACATGTTCATCGTAATGTTTCCATTTTATAACTCCAAAAACATAATATTGAGTCCAAAATTTCCAAATCTATTTAAAATAATTAAAAGCACATACAAATCTTCAAACGACAACCTCAAGTCTCCTAATCTATAATCTCAATCCGGAGCCTTAAATCACATATCCTTATTTTCGATTTATATTGATTACGATCACCCTTGTGACAATTTCAACCATGTATCACGGCTCAACGAAAATTCATCTACTCAAATATACACGAGTAACATATTATTACCTCATTCGCATTTTACACACCATCCTGGGACCAAATTTTTTTTTTTTCCCCCATAATCTATCAACTTTTAATAAGGTGTCAAAAATCCAATACGCTCACCGATGTGGATCAAGCACACACAAAACGACAAGCTGATTTTTCCAATGTGCACTCAGCTCCAAGCAAAACAATGCAGGGAAAAAAAATATATAAAAAAAAAAAAAAATCTATATCAACTTCTCTCGTCCAAATAATTAACCAAGTATAAGCTCATTACTCCTTTTCACTCTTATAATACTCCAAAGTAACTAGATATCGTATTCTCACCATCGACCCTAAGCCAAGGACAAGGTGTAAGTGAACTGACGGTAAAACAGCGAAACAATATTTCCATCTCAATATCGATTTGAAACTCATAATAATATATAACTTAATAACCATGGTCACTCTGGACCGTAAAAGATAACTCGGTACACATGCCCCATAACTCAATACTAGTAACCAATCTCAATTTCAATATAAATATCGTTAAAGTTCAATAATGAACTGTGCTACTCACCTGCGTGTCAAGTAAAGAGGAAACGACAACTTAAAATACAATTCGAAGCCAATGCCATCAATGCTTAAATACTGATTTCAACTCTCATGGTATATTCCTTAAGATGGCGGCAAAATTGCCCATTAACAAGATACGAAATTACAAATCCACTTGTTTTGCAATGATAATTATCCATGTAATCTACTATATCGTTTGCTTGTCTCAAATAATCGAAAGAACAACCCATATATACATTCTCAAGTCTTAACTAGTATGTTCTCTTATAGCTCATAACTCTAATCCAGAGGTCAATACCTTTTACCGGTCTCACACAGCCATAATTTATCAATAATCTACCCGTCTCCAATACTCCATTCAAAAATCACAACCATCTTCCAATAATAAAATTAACTTATCGATATAAAGTATTAGCTATTAATATAAAGTAAGAATCATTAATAGTCCAACCCAGATAAAATTCAACACAAAAAAAAATAGTAATGAATTAATAACAGATAGCACGTTAGTTAGACAACCTCGAACAATAATAAAATTATTAGGATCAGTAAAATCGTGTTACTTTATACATGGATACGAATTGTGGAGAGTGGGCACACAATTGTGGAAATTATATATCAACTAACATATAAGAACTATCTACAAATCTGTGTAATTAACAATTTAAAAACATCTACCAAACGAGTATGATACAGTTCTCGAATAAATTTTTTTTTTATCGAATATGATCATAGTAACTAGGCCGTTTGTCGTAAAAGCGTCATATGGTGTTTAAAGGATATGAAAAATTTTACATTACAAAGTTCAATATATTCAACCTACTCCAAATGTAGTCTTAATACGGACGTACAAATTCCTCATTTAGTTTCCGTTAGACCAACATAAAATGCAAGGCTCATGGTATACACTAAATCAACAGCATGTGCATATTAATTAGCTAAAACATCACTAAATCTTATAACTTCCACAATCTCCTTTTACCATAAACAATTCAATTCAGACACCTCCTATAAGTTAATACAGCAATAATACTGCCAACGCCTATTACCTATTTACCTTAGCAAGTTATTCATTTCATACTCAACAATCAATGCTGACCCGGAACCAGCCACGCACTTGGACAACACGGCAAACTAGCTTTAACCAATGCAATTAAGAGTAAGATAACCCAAACACAGCACCACACCATACCCATACCCGACAACCAAGGCAGCGTACTAAACATCCCATTTCTTTCAACCTTGATTGTATAAACTCTATTCAATGTTGTCCATTATAACATGAAATTTCTGATCCAACTTAATCTTTACCGTTTTCCCATAAAGCTAATTACACCAATAATGTTTCCCATGTTTCTTTTTTTCACATTTATACTTGAGAAGTAAACTATATACCCCACAAATTCAATAATTTTTCGTTGTTCCTCAACAGGTTATCATCCCCTAAACCACATTTATATCGAGTCTCTAATTCGCATCAAATATTCATCTAAAGCTTTAGTCGTCCCAAAATGATACTTGGTTCTCAAAGTTGCCTTATAACATCCCAAGTCAAAAAAAACCTTGCTCCACTAAATAATTATCACTCTGCATAACTGTCAACAAATATAACTTTAATATATACTGACATCAATCCTGGTAGTTATTTAAATAGAAAAAAAAAACCTCTAATAATTATCTCCTTCTCATTCATTTATGAACATCTTAATCTAAATCTTACCTTTCACATATACACATATTACTTGATGATAATATGATACCATCGAGTCCAATTACCACTAAATTATAAAATACAAAATTCTCAGGTGACAGTGCCCCCAAAATGATCCTCTTACCTTAATTAAAAGGATGATTATTTATTCTCAAACTCATTCGAACACTCTAATACAAGGACCTTTTTTTTTGGCCTTTTCTTTATCCTATTCTCCCTAACATAAGTTATCAAGCTCACTTGAGTGCCTATTTCTAGTAAATATCGAGTTTCTCCTCACTACTTCAACAACAATGTCATTGTCAGAGTTATTATCTCTTTGAGGAGGCATACGTATTTATATATACAAACATTACTTGATTAAATATACGTATTAGTAAATCTCATAGCGTGTAATAGTATAACATTATCACAAAAAGCTCGACAACGGATCATAAGTTCCAAATAGTAGTACAAGGGTTCCTTAAATTCCTAAATCACCTCCACTTAAACTGTTTATACCCTTTTTTTTTCAAGTCCAACTTAGTTTATAAAGGCTTTAAGGCTTAATTTAACTTTATATACAAGTTCTCGGGTAAATATACTACCAAACTCAAATCTCATCATCCTTCTTAAAACCCATCTGCGTATTCGCATATTCAAAGCACCCCTCTTCACACAGTTTACTTTCTCATATCCAACTTTGTGTAAAACTAGATTATCATGCTAACAAGGCCCCAACTCCATTTTCATGAAAATTGCCAAAATATGAATTTATTATCAACAAAGGTTAATGGCGCAACAATAAGCTAAAATTAGACGTAACAGTAATTCAGATAATTGTATGAAATGCACCCATCCCAACCAACACTCTTTTTTAAAAAAAACATCACGTATTCAAAACATTTTTTTTTTGTCCTATCAAACTTGTTTCAAATTTTGTAAAACTTATTTGGAAAAACACTTAGCTCTGATACCAACTGTAACAGCCCTAAATTTTACCAACTAAAACGATAAACTAGAGATGGAAAATTCACGGCTGTCACTCCACACTTAGCTTAAAATGCCAAGTGCAAGGTAAGTACAGAGTCAATCTTTAAAAACAAAGTACATATCTCAAAACTTTATCAAATAATCAAAACGTTGCGAAAGAAGACTTAAGTGTTACAAAATCTAAAACAATAAATAAAATTCAAATCCAATGATATTATAAAATTATAAATAGTGTAAGACAGAGTCTTTATTCAAAATCCTTCCACGCTCGTACAATCCCCGGATCCAAAGATGCACCCATGCAAAGATCTCAAGCATCTCAAATGTACCTATCAACTCGTACCCAAAACATAAATAAATAGGTACAGTTCCGGGGGGAACGACCCAAAACATAAGGACGTCGGCCGAAAGTCGAGTTTAAGAAAATAAGAAATATTGACAAATTCAAAACAAATATTATAAATTAACAAAGCTTTGAAACCAAAGTAAAAACAAGAAATATATTCCAAAACCAATTGCCATAAATCCAATAATATTAACCAAACAATTCAAAACAAAAACTTTTACCACCTGTGTGCCAAGGTCCTACCCTTGACACGGTCTAGAGGCACCACATGTGCTTTGTTAGACTCATAAAAGTGCGCACCTCTCACATTTGGGCGACAGGGATGGAACCGCCAAAGGAAAAAGTCTAACTACCTAGCGAGTCGGGGCCTGACAATCCCCACCCAAATGAACTCGGGCCAAGAGTTTAGTTTCGGGACGTAATCCCAGGAGCGTCAGAGACGACCTTAAACCATCTAGACCAGAGGAAACCAAATTTTCCAAAGCGGCTTGAGTCGAAACCATTCCAATGTGTAATATTCAAAATTTAGAAATACAAGTAAAATCTCATCGATGCCAAAATATTATAAAACAGTTTAATGATTAAACTGAACATGCTCTTTACTTAAATTAAAAAAGGATAAAAGTCCTTACCTCTCGAGACAGTCAATCCAAGCTAAGCTTAATATAAAAATTCTCTCTTCAAATCCGCAAGCTAAAAGTATAAGGGTTACCCGATTACTACACAATTCACATGAAAACAGCCGAGCTCTTATACATACTCAATATTAGGTAAATTCACTCACCACACTCCTAATGCAGACAACTCATCCTATAGTCATGTTAACAAATTTCACCACTGACCACCTCTCATCAACATAGAAAACGAGACCCACCCAGTAACAAGAACTCACACTCAAATTCCATGTATACAAGGCTATCTTCCAAAACAATAGTGCCAATGTTAAAATAGTGCATCTCCATTACGTACCTTAGCTTCTGCCCCAAACTCATGTCTAATATAACATCTATCTAATACTAATAACTCATAATATGAACAATTGGCATTTAGCTCAAAACATGTGGCCTGTATATTCAAATCAACACCAAACACCAACTATCTCAAAGATCTACTAAATTATATATATATATATATATATATATATATATATATATATATATATATATATATATATATATATATATAGGTATAACTCTTTCTGACCTCAAACAATAACCCGGCTCAGCTTATCGTTATGCTCCACAAACTAAAACTTATACCAACACTACCACAATACTCAATAACGACGGTCCGTATAGCCATCAGTAATGAAATTTCCAAAACACAACCTTACAGTCCGATAATAACCCAAATCGATCCTACTCTAATTCTCGCAATTACTCCTCATAACTTATATAAATCTATCAAAATACCATCTTAATTTAGCAAAACGATCATAAATAAAATGAAGAACAAATTACTTTTAAAAGGATAAACTGAACAGACCGAATTAGGCAAAAACTTACAATTTATATAATATGAAAACGAAGAGATAAGGATGATCAAAAGTCGTGGTCGAAGCTCCGCAAATTTATCGGTGAATCACGCAGTAAGAAGAGGAAGGGAGAACAAAGAGGGTGATTAGGATAATAGGGTTTTGTGTTTGTAAAAAGGGGAAGGCAGAATAAGAAAAAGTTGTGGTATAAGATAATAAGAGTAGGAAACACGGTATGATGTTTTAGTATAAAAAGTTTTATTTTTATTAATATGTAAAATTGGGTCAAAGCCCGTGCCAAGTCCAAGTCGGTAAATAAATAATATCCGACCATTGAATTAATCCCAAATCAATTTATTTTACAAAAAGTCCAAAATGGTTTTATTCTCCCCATATTAATAATAACAAAACAAAAGTTTTTCTTTAATAGTTTATGACTCCAAATCCCATAATGAATAATGTACAAGTAACCCTTAATAAATAACTCCGAAAATAACGGGGTGTTACAGTTGTACTCGGGTTTTGGCGTGGTGGTTGACACGGGTTCATCCATGTTTAGCTAAAAGTGTTATTGGGTTTTTGACTCGGGTTTCGAATTGAGTCGGGTTTGATTAATTAGTTGAGTCGGGATAAGTAATTAATTAAATAGTTAATACATGTGTGTCGGGTTCTAAGTTGAGTTGACCCGGGTTTTCGTATATTGTAATAATTAATAATAATAATTTATGAATAAAATATAATGATTAATAATGATAATTAATATTGAATTATAAATAAAGGTAAAAATGAATTAATATTGGAATAATGATATTTTATTAGGTGACGGAGTTGTTGGGACGATTTAATTGGGTTTCTACGTGTTGGATTGCTTGAGTTGCTTAATTGGAATTTCTTATCAGGTAGGGATAAATCCTACTCAACTCTTACTCGATAATATTTGGTTTGTTGGATGGCTTATACTAAAATGAATTGTTCATATGAGAATTGTGTTGATTGATGTCATTGAAATTGTTGGAAGGGAGAATTACATTGTATATATTGGTTATATGGTGGTGGATTATTGTTGTAGTATTAACAGATTTATTCTGGCAGACATTACTTATAGTAATGTGGAGTGGTTTAACAGATTTATTCTGGCAGACGATATTTATCGTGTTTACTCGAGGTAGGCCCCAGATTGGTCTGCACACCATCTGGTGGATATCAATTAAATATATGTTGAGGCAGACATTACCATTGGTAATGTAGTGTGTGTTTACTCATCTTCGGGTTGAGGCTGCCCCGGCCAGGGATTGGCGGGATGATTAGTGTAACGAGTAGAACTTGGCTTAAGTATGCTAAGTAAAAGGGAGGAGCACGTTGTCAGGGGGTTGTGCAATGTAGAAAGAAAATTGCATTATTATCGTATGTTTTTGTTGTTAGTATTTATTTCTACTCAACCTCGTGGTTGACTGTGTATTCGTGAACACCTGCGGTGAACCGTTTTATGGGGAGCAGATTTGACAGTTACTAAAGATTAGCTGACTTGGGAGCTTATGGGAATGCGTGAGGACCTGGTCAATCTACCTAGAAGTCTAGACCACATAGATTACGAGATCACTTTACTTATTTTCGCTGCGAGTTGTAATTATTTTATATTAAGTTTTAGTTGGTAAATTTGTAATAAACATGTAATCGTTAAAGTTTTAATTTAAAGTACTTGGTGAATTGGACTTTGTAATTCACTTCCTCGGGAAACCGAGATGGTAACAGTCCTATTTATTTGGGAATGTCTAGCTAAAGGCTCCTAAATAAATGGGGGTGTTACATTTTTGGGGGGAAAGTTAATTAGAGCCCAACAACCTTTTGAATTTCCAACTAACTAAAATCTGCAACTAACTTCACCAAATACCCATGAGGTTTGAGAATTGTGTACGAAATAGCTCTGTAACCAGAAGTACCTGTAACGGCTAGAAAAGTAGCCGTTTGAGTCAGTTATTACATATAAAGAGAGAGTTGATGTTAAATTTGAGAGCACAAATCATCGAGTGACTCTTAAAACACTACTACAAACACATTCCTACTATAATAATACAATCATCTAATTCAAGTTCTAAATCAAAAGGGGTGTAAATAGATAACAAAAATTCCCTAAATGCAAGAAGAGATTCAATTTGCACCCCTTTTGAAGTTAGTTGCATATTTTAGTTAGTTAGAAATTCAAAAGGTTGTTGGGCTCTAACTAACTTCCCACCCCAAAAAGGTCAACAAGTTAATAAAGTTGTTGCCGTTATAATATTTAACATCGTTAATGGCAAAGGGCAGATGGTGGACTAAACTGAAAGTTCGGGGGCACCATGTGCACAATTTTAAAAGTAAGAGTACCATGTGAATTAAGCCAAATCTTAGGAGCACCATGTGAATTATCCTTGTAGCTTGAGCATAACTTTATTGCTTGACTCACATTATATCCTCAAATGCTACTCGTTTTAACTTCAATTATATCAATTCATTTGACATATCTATTTTATTCTAAGGCTTGTTGAATGTTTTTTAGTCTCAAACTAACGACTGGTAAAATATCAGATAACCAAGAACCACTCTGTATATCTTAGGTAAAACGGATACGGTAATTGCTTATTGCATTACATTGTGACATCTCTCATATTTAAAGGCTTGATTATTGAAAACTTATATATATATTATATCCATGGTTTGAATCCTTCTAATATTAAGATTGATCATAGCTTAATTTATCATAATAACTTTATAAAAATTTGTTTTCAGTATTAAGAAATCTATTTTTCTTAGGATAATTTTATTTATTAAATTTTTTTTGAAATCTACTCTTGTTAGGATTTCTAAAAAAGTTGGACTCTCTAATATCGCTCGAAAAATTCCTGCTTTATATAAGAAATCTATTTTTCTTAGGATAATTTTATTTATTAATTTTTTTTCGAAATCTACTCTTGTTAGGATTTCTAAAAAAGTTGGACTCTCTAATATCGCTCGAAAAATTCTTGCTTTATATATATACTAGATTTAATGCTCGTGCGATGCACGGGCCTATTTATATTATTATATCATGTAGTAACTGAAAAATGTCAGTATGATATAAATTATGTACTATTGCGTTCGTGTATTCTACATTTTCTACAGATGATGACAATAATAATGTCGTGAACTCATGATCAACTAATTGCGTCCCTGTGTTCTATTGATGATGACATTAATAATGTCCTGAATTCATGATCAACTAATTTCAAATCTGTCATATAAAGGGAATTGTTTTTTTTTTTTTTTTTTGGTACAAAGGTGAGGGGGAGTTATTAGGCTGTCGTCTTAAGTTTCTAAAGTATATCATCGAGATTTGGTGCACCTACAAAAGCAAGGCAATCAAACAAAAACCAATTAAGTTATATTTTATCGTAAAAACATAGATAGTAAGATTAGTAACTAATTAAGTTATATTTTAGAAATATGGTGCAATTAGATAAATTTAAAACCTTATTTCTCCAAATGTGTATAAAAACACATTTGTGTTTTTGTTTTTCAATTTTCATTGACGTGTACCGATGATCTACAGTACGAATTTAGTATTATTCAGAAAAAATAAACTTGTAGTGCATTTCTTTTTTGAGTTAAAGGTAAGAAAATGACCTATTCTATCAAATTTTTCAGTTACGGACCTCAAGGCCTTACTCCGTTAAACTTCTGTTAAATTACTCATGTTCACACAGAAAGGTTGCAAGTGAAACCTACGTAAATTACTTGGTTCATGGAAAATGCTGCAAAGTTAACATGTGCAAATGAGAAATGAGAAATGAGAAAAGGATAAGGATTGCATAAATGTGATATAAAACAGGAAAATGAAGCCCTGGCTATTCATTCCTCATCTACTATCGTCTATCTCCATTTTCCTCTCTTCTCGTCTCCCTGACAATTCGTTTTTCATCAACTATTGATAATTTTCGGCAAGTGAAACCATACAACATCAATGTTTTCTGCCCAAGCAAATTTACAAATAACATCGTGAAAGTTTTACCTTTTAAATTGTTGCGTCGTGATAATTGATACCTCAGTAGCTAGCGTGACATAAAATCATCAAAATCTACCCTCTTGCAAACTGTGCAAAATCAATTGACCTGAGCACGAATAAACACAAAAATGAGAACTGCTTATTAGTGGGCATTATATAGACATTATTATATCAGTACACCATGCTAGGCAAACCGGTCAAGAGAATACATATACATAAATAAATAATAAATATGGAGAAAACTGAACATGCAAATATATTAAGCTGTTAGGGATTTGTGCCTTGAATTTGTGTCGAAGACGAAAATACAAGAAGAGTGGTAGACCGAAAAGTAAAACAAGAAGAAAGGAAGTACTGAGCTCTTCGTGAGTCGCATGTATCACTGAATTCATGTTTGGTTTTCTGGCTGATTGTGTTGCTACGTTGACTTGCATTAGAATTGGGAAATTAGTGGATCACTGGATCTTGCTATTCTATTTTAATGTGTTCGGTTGTTACGTAGTACGTATGGTTTCGGTTTTAGGAAATTATTTATTTAATTTCCTATTGGTTTATTTCTTATTTAGTTTAGATATTTTATTTTGGGTGGAATAAGTATATAAAGACCTAAGTTTTATTCTAGGTTAATTAAGAGAGAGATTTGAGAGCACAATAAAGAGGGTCGATTTGTGAGGTTCCTTCTGAAGAAGAAAACTCAGTTTGTTCCGGGCTCTATTATTGGTGTTCGTTTGTCTTTGAAGATCGAAGGAGTTTGTTCAGATCTTGGTAGGCCTCAAGATTATTTGTCCTTCGTCTTATTGGGGTAGTCTCTTTTGTTCCTTTGAGACTACTATATTTGTTGGTAGAATAGGGTATACTTTTGGCTCATATTGAGCGCGTGTGTATCGGTCTACTGTTGTACTATTTTCTCCACATAGTGAAATTTGATCTCCTTGCAGGGTGGACGTAGCCAGTTATTTTACTGGTGAACCACATAAATATTTGTGTCAACTTTTTACATTCGTTATTTATTGTTCTTATCGCCTTATCAATTAACTGTTTGGGTAACGGGACGCCTCCGTTACAACAATTAGGGGGAGGATTGTTAGGGTGCAAATCCTTGTCCCACATCGGTAGAAAAAAGATGGAAGATCATCTTTATAAGTGTTCAGAAAATATAATAGTACGAGGCCTTTTGGGAATGAGCCCAAGAGTAAATCCGTGAGAGCTTGGCCCAAAGCGGACAATATCGTACTATTATGGACAGTGGACATCGGTGCAGCAGAGGCCCAACACGGGATATTCACGCTTCCGCACAACAAGTGGTATCAGAGCCCAAGGTTCGACTTGGGCTAGACACGAGGATGCATCAATAGGCCCAAGACTTGAAGTTGTACACTGTAAGGCATGGAACTCCTAGCTCGGGGTGCGTGAGTCCTTGAGCAGACCCGATCCAGGGTTAAATGGATGAAAGGCGTCATAGGTCTTGTGGAACAAAAGACTATTTGTGTACTAGAACTGTTGATCAGGTGGACCCTTATCAGATTGGGTGCCACAGGTCTGGTGGGTCCTTTCCAGGTTGGATGCGAGAGACCGTTTGTGTTCTAGGACTTCTGAAGTGACGGGCCCGGTCCAGGGTATATTGGATGCAGAGGATATTCGATATGCATGTGTAGCTAATCCCCAAGAAGGGCACATGGACGGCTCATGGTAGCATGGTGTGTCGGCTAAGGGGAGGTTATCAAGACTTATGATGTTTCGGGTGTCTAGAAGTTGGGGCTGTAGAGTGGGAGAGTCCTCCATGGAGGTCAAGGTCCGACTCAAGATGATGGTCCTTGGTTTGAGGGGGAGGATTGTTAGGGTGCAAACCCTTGTCCCACATCGGTAGAATAAAGACGGAAGATCATCTTTATAAGTGTCCAGAAAATATAATAGTACGAGGCCTTTTGGGAAGGAGCCCAAGAGTAAATCCGTGAGGGCTTGGCCCAAAGCGGACAATATCGTACTATTATGGACAGTGGACATCGGTGCAGCAGGGGCCCAACACGGGATATTCACGCTTCCGCACAACATAAGCAATGAACAATAGACTATGAATACACGGTGAAAGGGGGAGTAGATAAAAACCTTCTTATATACTGCAAAACGCTCTCGTGTTTAATTTCTATCCTACTCAAAGTCTCGTATCAATGAGTCTTCTTTTTGTTTATTTTTTCTGGTCGTGTCCCACTAAAACTTGGACTCTCTATAATCGCTTGAAAAAAGATTCCTTTAATAATATACTAGATTTAATGCCCATGCGATGCACGGACCTAGTAGTAATATCGTGTTATTTAAATTTTCTTTAAGGTTGACACTGCTGACAGTGATCTACATATATATATGCTCGGATTCAAATCTTCATCTCCCTATAGTGAACTTGATTTAGTAATAAATTGGCTAAATTTAGGGTGAAAAACATATTTTTATAACTTCTTGCCTTATAGTTAACACATACAAAAAAAACTTCAATCCATACACCTGCATTATTATACCTATTCCCATGCACTAAATTTAAAGCTTGAACCATTCACAAAAAAACCCACTATTATTCATAGCTATTTGCAAAACGACTATATATTACTCTTTTGGTGAGTCTCCTTGTAGATTGAATGAGAATTTGACCAATCCATGTACTGCTTAGAAACGCTGGTATGAAATTTTTAGTAATAATATTTAACTAAAAATTATGCATTAGTAGTTTAGTACTCCACTACTCCGTCCTTTTCGTTACTCTTTTAGATTGTAAAAAAATGATGCATACAGATACAATGCAATCTAAGAAATTGAATATTTTTGCTTCATTGTTCTATTGTACTCGTATTTATATTATGTTACATATAATTAGTACCATTGCATCCTTGTCCTTATTATCCTAGTGTTCATGTCGTCTGATCTACGGGTGTCACATAGATAATAATTGAATACCACAAAACTCTAATACAAATACTACGTAGTTACCATCTTTATTTTCTTATACTAATACGAGGTACAAATTAGAGATTATCCTTGGATAGAATTTGATATTCACTGCATTGCAATAATAGAGTATATAGTAAGATAATACAGTAGTTAATTAAAAAATACTATGCATTACAAATGCACGTCCATATATAAAAAAAATAATGAACAAATTAAATTATAATGATAATAGAGTCTCAAAATTTACTCGTATCTTCCGTTTTCATTAAAGTCATCGAATGATAATAGAGTCTCAAAATTTACTCGTATCTTACGTTTTCATTAAAGTCATCGAGTATACGTATGATCTTCAATATGTTCTTCCGAGCTCTAACTAATTATAGTACGGAGTATTTCACGTGCACCCTACAAAATTATTAGAGAATTTGAGTTGAACTATGTTAATTCTCTTATTGTTATTATACTTTATTGTCTTGATCGATTTTGTTATAGAGGGATAGCAATCCTTAATTATAATTTTATTTTTTTTATATATATGAAGTGGTAGTGAAAGAACTCTAATAATCAATCAATATCTATCTATCTATCTATCTATATTAATAAAGGAAGCTTTTTTCGAGCGATTACAGAGAGTCCAACTTTTATAAAACTTTCGAGCGATATTTTAATGTAAAATACTTTGACTTTAATTAGAAGTTAATGCAAATTAATTTAATATTCTGTAAAATTAAATAATAAAAAACACATATATCAATATATGTAGCATTGTTATACACAACTAACATAATGTAACAAAAAGATAAGAATTTTAATTACATACAACCTCATTATTTTATTTGTAGTATAATTGTAATTACATACAACCTCATTCTTTTAGTTGGAGTTTAAGACTACACATGCACGTCTGTTAGTGTATATATACATAAACATGAGCTTCAAATAATCATCTCCCATATTAAAACTATCTTCACGTCACATTATTTGTGTATACCCTAAATTTCATTCCCCTTCCCCTATAATGATTGTTATTATTTAAAACATATGATTTTTGTCCCTACTAATTTTGATGTTTATATTGTTTCTATTATGGAATATTATGATATTTACATGATTTTTTTTCAAAGTTTTGCAGGTTATCTTATAATAGTCGTGCACTCAAGGTTATTACGCTTCCGTATTTAAGGTAAATTAAAAAAAAAAAAATCATCCAACCTCTTTTATGTTGTATAGGTTTGTGTATTCAAACTATTTATGTTTCTTATGTTTCATGTTATTGTATGTTTATTGTCGCTTTCTCACTGAGTTGTTTATGTTTTTGTTTAGTTGTTTGACGGGTTTGATGACTATTTTTCTCATCGAGTTGTTTATGTTTGTTTTGTTGTTCGACGAGTTCAACTTTAGCTAAATTATTCGTTGGACTAAGTTATTCGTATGTGAGGTTGTCTCTGTACAGAGAACAACATTAACAGGTGCATGGTAAAACAAAAAGAAGAGAATATGGGAAGAAAGCTTGACAGTGATAAGCTGATAATTGTGTATACATAGAGAACATACTGGAACGAAGAGTATGTATCCATACTTTACTCGGTCGAATTCTCTTTGTGAGTCTTAATATTTTAGCACGACAAAAATAAGCCATTCCATTCGAAATGTTATTTAATACTCCCTCCAATTTCATTTATTGCTCCTCTTTCCCTTTTCATCCATTTTCCTTATTGTTCCCTCTTTTCTTTTTTGGACAACTTTGTGTGGTCCAAAATTAATTTGAAGTGGGGTCATGTGTATTGAGTGGTCTAAATTGATTCCCTTATTTCTTATGTCAAAAAGAAAGGGGAACAATAAATGAAATTAGAGGGAGTATATTAAATTGGGGATCTAAATGAGAAATCACAATTATAAACATAAGTTGGCCAATAATAATGGAGTACTACAACAAGATAAAGGGAGAAGTACAATTCTAAAGAGAGACAAGTCAAATAACCAATTCCATGGGAAATTAGACTCACACACGGGAACAAGAAGTCAACAAGGTCTCGCTCATGGAGGAGGGGGTGAGATAGAGCATGCGAATTAACATGATTGAGTGGAGCACTAGAAAATTTCGTAAGATGCACAAGCCATTCATTTCAATTGATTAAATAATGTGCGGACTAACTATTACAAAACCAATGACAAGTACTTATTACACCTACTATTACTCTTTCATAAGACCATCTTACGTAGAGGTCGGGTAAAAGTGTGAAACAAAAACATAGTACAATTTCCGTGGAAAAAGTATAAACACCAGGTAGATCGGCATACGAGGTTTGCTAATGATTATAGTCATCTTAAGCTATTTATTTTCTTAATTAACAACGCAGTGGTTCATCAATTTCGATATATACCATTTTTAGTGACCTTCTCAACTAACGCAGCGGTTCATGATCTCAAGATTTGTTTGTTGAATTAAAATCTTGCTTAGCTAAGTATTTTAGTGGTACATGATATCAAATTAAAGAACAGGCTACATATACGTGCTTCCAAATTATTTAGTCAATTTACGTACACAAGGCTCTTATTTTTGTTACCCTTGACAACAACATAGGACCTCTCTATGTAAGTTAAACTCAGTATTGCTAAACATTTCTCTAACATTCACCTAAAGTTAAACTTAGCTCATTAATGTCTACCCCCATAATAAAAATAGAATTATTAATGTGACATCAAAGAGTTGTCATGCATGGACCTAACAATTCTTTACGGAGTCCTTCTTTTGAAGAATCCAACTTCTCCTAACTATTCGAGCCCAATTTACAGCAAAGTACTAATAATTTTTTAATGGAAAAATATTATATATGTTACAAAATGTATCTGCCAAATAGTTAATTCACTTATACATAAATACTAATCTAAGATAAATCGGTATGAAAGTCCTCCGTAGTAGGAAAGTCTTCAACTCCATTAAGTTCAGTTCAGCTCTTTTCAAGCAAAACGATCAGGGTCTTACTTCAGTTTAGTTCCATTCAATTTAGTTCCTTTAAGTTTAATTTAGTTCTATTCAGTTCCTCTAAGTTCAATTCAGATATTTTCAATTGAAAAGAACAGTTCAGCTGCATTCAGTTCAGTTCAGCTCCACTAAGTTAAGTTAAGTTCAATTCAACTTTTTTCAGTCGAAGAGAACATGGCTTAAATAAAGTATTCTCAGAGTTGACAACAAAAATTTACCAAGCGGCCCGTGCATCGCACGGGCATTAAATCTAGTCTATATTATTAAAGGAAGCTTTTTTCGAGTGATTATAGAGTCTCCAATTTTTGTAAACTACGTATATAACAAAAAGATAGAATTTATGAACAATAAAAAAGTGAAAATTAACTATGATTAGGATTTATGTTTAAGAAGTCTAATACGACTCCAATATATTGCCTTCAAAGCTATATATATTCAATGCCTTGGCTTGATCGTCATTCAGTTTCTTTCTATTTATTATTCCTTGTAATTTTTTAGTTGCTCATAATATTTGACATTAATGTTTTTGTTTTGCTGCTTTGACAACTTTATACGTTTTGCTTAGCTTATTGTTATTGTTACGGTTGTTATTATGATGATTACTTTTTTTTTTTTGAAAGGTATGATGATTACTTTTTAGTCTCTCGCTTATGATTAATGGCTTATGCATGATACATGGTTTTAAATCTCGGTATCGGTCGTAGTCGCGGTATCGGTATAATCGGTCCTTAATTGGTCGTCACGGACGGATCGTGGAGAATCTCGGTGATTTCTCGGGCGATATCTCGTATCGGTAGAGTGAAAATCCGATACAACTCGGCCGATACGATACAACTCGGCCGAGATTTTGAACCCTGGCATGATATGATCTTTTACAAAGCATATAGATACTCCGTACTTCTTTTAATTAGTATGATTTAAAATCATTCTAAATCTCTTATATAGTTTTAATGTCTTTTACCTATTAATTACGAGTTTTTAATGTCTTTTACCTATTAATTACGAGTGTAACTTTAGTTGAATTCTATTTTTTGCAGGAAGCAATGACAAACAATTCAGCGATAACATTCATCGACAAGAATGTTTTGGGGTTAGGAGTTTGAAGACCTCTGAATTGACATCTTATGTTTTGCCAGAAGACATTCAAATTTGAAGATCTAAGATATGTATTTTGTTCCTTGATAAGAAGACAAAATAACCGATTAAGCACATACTATGAGGAGTGAAGAGTATATTATAAGTAAGAAGGGTACGAAATTTTGATAGAACATAGAAGTGCTCTGGATTATGAATGTTAACCATATTTTCCCCCCAAAAACTTTATAAGTTAACCACCATGATATTGTTATTGCTTTTTTGCAGTAGAAACATTAGGACTGTGATTATCTAATCCCGCATGCAATATGTATTTAGCTTTTTAGTTTCCTCATATCAGACGTGTTTTTCGTGAATACATGTGATGGATTATTACAATATTTTGTTAGTTGGAGGATATAGTTGATCTCATAAAAATAATCAACCTCAAATCCTCGAATAAATAAATGTTTTAATAGTATGCTACAATTTGAACAATAGACTCAATTCTTATATACGAAGTATACTATATCTCAGTTTATGGAATATACCCAATTGTCCCAATTCCATATCACGAAACCTTCTTCTGCCTTCTCCTTCTAATTTTTATACTTTTTTTTACTTTCCTCAATTTTTATTTCAAGTTATTTCAATTTTTTTGCATGATGAATTACCCTAAACAATAAAAATATTGTCCGATTTAATTGAAAGTTATACTTTTTCCCAATCTCGCGTTAAAAATTAAGCTCTCTCTATTTCAATTATTTGTTTACTTTTTATTCTTTGTGAGAAGAATTTTAATCAAAGTAAAAAAAATAATTAGAACACAGGAAGAATTAATTAGTATTTTTTAGAATGCAGCTTAAGCATAATTAAAAAAACACTGCTTTTTCTAAGTATTTGATTTTGATTAAGGGTATACTCCAATTAAACGTCAAACTAAACGTGCTCATAAGAATGAGTAAAAATAAGAGTAAAACATTGGTTTATGTAAGCTGAAACGTATTTAGTGATTTACAAGCATAAAATTTGGTTGATAGAGGTAAACCAACTTCCACTTGAAAAATTGGCTTACATTGTGAGTCTACCATAAGTTACTTTAGAAATACCTTATACAAACTATAAAGTGGTGTAAAAAAGGAATACATACATTTAATGTATTACATCACCCTTTTAACAATTGAACTTCTATTTATTGTTTTTTTTCTGAACTTTTAAAGTTTACATAAGTTATATTTTAAGTTTTAGATGTCAAAACTTAGGGGTTGTTTGGTTACCCAATAAGAAAACACAGGAATTTAAATTCATGTGAATTGCAAAATTGACCTATTGTTTGGTTACCCCAGTTCACATGAATTGAGAGTTCCCATGAATTCCAATTCCTCCATAATGGGGGGAAATGGCTTACCTACGTCTCCCTAGATAAATTGGAATGCCTACATTAATTGCACTTCCTACATGACAACCAAACAATATTTTCTAATTCACGTGAATTCTAAAATCACGTGTTTTATAACTTCCTAGGCAATACAAATTTCTACATGCAACCAAACGACTCCTTAAAATTAATTGGATGTATATGTACTTTTGAGCTATATTATTACTAATTTACATAAATTATATCCACGTGTACATCCATATTATCAGAGTTAAATTAACGCTTGAGACGTAGAGGGCAATTATATATACAAGCACATACTCTATAGAAGATTACATGTAGGCCCGTGCATCGCACGGGCATTAAATCTAGTATATAACTAAAGGAGGTTTTTTTTTTCTAATTATACTATTAGCATTAGAATTATGAGATAATTAATTATTTACAATTTTTCTATTATAATTAGGAATATAATTTTCCTATTAGAAATGAGAATTAATTAATTATTTTAAAATTTTCCTATTACAAATAGGAAATAACTTAACAATTTATTAAGGCTTTTTTTTCCTAATTATATTATTAGAATTAGGAGATAATAATTATTTAAAAATTTTCTATTATAATTAGGAATATGATTTTCCTAATAGAAATGAGAATTAATTAATTATTTTACAATTTTGTTATTAGAAAAATAAATTAATTATCTACAATTGATTAATACTAAAAACTTATTCATTAGTATTTGTTCACTTTTTATTAAATTAGAAGGAAAATAAAACCATTGATATATTTATAATATCTAATTTTATGACAAATTTCGATTAAAAAAATGAGGTATTACGAGGCTAAAAGGCCCTAGGCCGAACTGGGTTGTGACAAATGTGCATGCATAATACGTACTACATGTTTACTCATGTAAAGAGTAAAATGAACGGTGAAATATGCCCCTACGTCTTTTGTTATTGCTAATGTCATATTTAATTATACATAATACGAAGACTATTTTTCAAATGTCATATGTATTTCTCCTACTAATTTTAAAGTTATTTCCCTCACAACACACTTCAACTTCTATTGATAATTTATTATTATATTATTTACATTCATTTGTCATTATATAAAAGTATATTAATCAAAATTTAAATAAGATATTCACAAATTATTGATAAGTACAAAGTTTGATATCTATTTTTCAAGGAGTATTATAAGATAAAAAAAGTTGCTGCTAATATGCGAATCGAAATATCATATTATGACAAATGAGTAAATGTTTTGAAAAAATTTATTGTGCGATTGTTTTACAATTTAAAGTAAAAATGGTACCACGAGTAATAAAATAGATTTGAATGAGGCTTGAAGGTAAATTAGATACACTTATTACAGAAATATGTATAAGGTTAAGATTCAATTCAAGCAACGATCAATATTAAAAAAAAGTCATGATAAACACATAAAAGGGTAAGAGTAGTCTTTCCCTAATATAGTGAAGACCGTCTCTCTCAAGCTTTTCTTCTGACAAATTTACATGCATAAAAAAGGGTACTATTCAATTATATGGAGCAAACTAATTATTGTTGATGCTATAATTTTTTTTTTTTTTTTGTGTAAATTGAGCATATCATCACTATAATTTAGGGAGAGATACGAATTGGGGAAGGGTGAGACATATTCGTCATGCATAATACGATGCTTTAACCATCTTTAGGCAAAAATATAAAAATAAATGAAAAAATTTAAACCTAAAAGGGAGTCATGTACTTGCCAACTCTTCTATAGTTCTCTACCGCATTAATAATATCATGAAGTTTATGACAATTATTTCATATTAATAAAAAAATGATTATACTGCTTCGTACAATTTGTGATTTATAACTTTTTGCTAACTTATTTGAACTTGTTTAAATTTTTATATTTTAAGTGAAGAATATTAATTATAAATATGATAAAGATAAAGTTTGATCTTTAGTTTCCTCAGAGATAAAAAAAAAAACTCAATTTTTATTTTCTTACAATATACTAATTAAAGGACATAATGTAAAACAGGAAATTACACCACAATCTACTATTTCAATATGTCGATGACCAACACTCAAAATAGCACATTTGTTATTTAAATAGTGTAAAAACTCTCAAAATGCTAAAAAAAAATGTTCAATCTGTCGTTATCAAAGAAAACCTAAGTTTTCGCATTTTTTTGTCATGTTCAACTTGATCTTTACGGGATGTAAAAATGATGAAGTTCAGAAAGTAGCGGTTAGTTTTCTGTTAGTTAGATGGACTTTTCAAGAGAGAGATGAAAGCTTTGCATTTTAGACCGTTTTATGTGTGAACCGAAGGGATTAAGTAGTGGGTTAAAGGTTGTTTCGAGTGGGAAGAAGGTTGATTGCGACGAGTTGGTTGACTAAAGTTTTTCCTTACTAGATCTAAAAAGGGGATAATAATTATGAGAAAATAAAATTTGAAGAAAAAAGGACAATAAAAATGAGATAGAGGTAGTAAGATTTATTTATGTAAAATGAAATAAATAGCAAAGTTCGTGTATATATAATATTCCAACTTATTCAGTTTACAAACATAGTACCCAAACACTTTGTTTGAGTATCTGGAATGGAGGTAGGGGAGGGGACGAGAAAAAGACTAGGAAGGGAAAGGGGGAGAGATAAGAGGGAAGATTGTTTCTTAAACTTTTATTTGTTGAAGGAGAAATAAATTGTCTTCGATAAGGGAGACGAGGATCCATATAATCTAGAGTAAAGATTGGTGTTTCATGGAGCTGAATGTGATTTATGACTTCTTAGATGTAAAACGTGGCAGAAAGGTAGTGATAGTGGTAGTGGATTGAAGGTTGTTTCAAGTAGTAAGAACAAATCACAGTGCCTGATGTTTTATTTTGCGAGTAAGTTAGTGGGGTGGGGGGAGGGTGCATTTGTGGAGGGTGATGAGTTTAACGAGGATAGTGATAATAAATAAGGTTATTTATCAGCAAAATACCGCTTGCATTAAAACATATAGGTAACATGAATAATAACAAGAAACCTCAAAAGATCATACTGATAAACTTAATCTTGACCCCATCAGCCCAAATTAAAGTAAAATCTTAATTCTAACAACATTGTCGAGAGCAAGAGTTAGTTTCCATTGGATTGTGGATTTTTCTAGAAGTAGAGGTTTAGTTTTTCACTTGGTTGGATAAATTTGAGAGAAGTTTCGAAAACAATGATCGATCTTTCAAGGGATGAGATTGTTTTAGATCATGTGTGTGAATAAGGAAGAAAAATAGGAGTCTGCGTGAAGGATTTTGTTTCAAATGAGAAGATAGGGGGCAAGACTATTGTTATAGTGGGGTGTCATAAGCAGCCCCAGCCATGTAGTATTGCGTTGGAATTTGGTTCACATTCACAGGTACGTCTATAGTTTGACCGGGAGATATAACATTTAACTACCGTAAATGTTTTTACGTAACTACCATTTGACCCAACAATGATTAATTATGGTTGTTATTCTAAAAAAATGAGATTTGTTACATCATTGAGTTGATTATGCAAAGTAGATATTATTGTTTTTCTTAACCAATTGAAAAACAAACAGGTATTAATGAACAAAATCTAAAAACTCTCAATCCCAGGTATGATATATAAAAATTTCATATTGGTTTTATTTTCCTAAAAAAAAAAATACATTGTCGAGAGCAAGGGTTAGTTTCCATTGGATGGTGGATTTTTCTAGAAGTAGGAGTTTAGTTTTTCACTAGGTTGGATAAATTTGAGATAAGTTTCGGAGACAAGGATCGATCTTTCAAGGGATGAGATTCTTTTAGATCATGTGTGTGAATAGGGAATAGAAATAGAGGTCTGCGTCAAAGATTTTGTTTCAAATGAGAAGATGGGGGCTAAGACTATTGTTATAGAGAGAGAGAGAGAGAGAGAGAGAGAGAGAGAGAGAGAGAGAGAGAGAGAGAGAGAGAGAGAGAGAGAGAGAGAGAGAGAGAGAGAGAGAGAGGTGTCATAAGCAGCTCTAGCCATGTAGTATTGTGTCGGAATTTGGTTCACATTCAAACGTACTTCTATAGTTTGACCGGGAGATATAACATTCTAACTACCTCTAAATGATTTTACATAATTACAATTCCAGCAATGATTAAATTATGGTTGTTATTCGAAAGAAGGAGATTTGTTGCATCATTGAGTTGGTTATGCAGAGTAGATATTATTGTTTTCCTTGACAGATTGAAAAACAAACAGGTATTAATGAACAAATTCTAAAAACTATCAGTCCAAGTATCATATATATATATATATATATATATATATATATATATATATATATATATATATATATATATATATATATATATATATATATATATATATATATAGTGATAAGATCATTTGAGTCCATGTCTTACACTTGAGTCCATAAGTCCTCCTTATAGCCATTGGATGAAGAAGATGGAGGGTTGA
The DNA here is from genome assembly GCF_048544455.1 of Silene latifolia. Taxonomy (NCBI): domain Eukaryota; kingdom Viridiplantae; phylum Streptophyta; class Magnoliopsida; order Caryophyllales; family Caryophyllaceae; genus Silene; species Silene latifolia. The sequence continues at coordinate 175,999,703 of NC_133538.1, forward strand.
GATTGGAAGCAAAAAAAGGATGGTTAATGTCTAATTAAACACTTCCCCTCTCTACTTTACTAATCCATACTAATTAAATTTTAATCCACTATATAAGATTTATTTTTCCACCAACTTCTCTCTCATTCACACAATTCACTTCTCTACTCCCTCTCTAAAACCCAAATTAATTCAAAACCCAAATAATTCTCTCATCCAAAAAAACCCAAATAATTCAAAATCTAAAAATAAAAAAATTCCCTCCATTTTACCACCCACCCACCCACCCTCGTGGCCACCGCCACCCACTCCCACACTCCTCCTATTCTCCCATGCTGCTTCCACACTCCTCCTATTCTCCCACACCACAACACCCTTCCCGCAACCACCCACACAACAACCACGACTCCCACGGCCACCACCCACCCATCCCCGTGGCCACGCACCATACTCCTCTTCCACTTTCTTTGTCCTCCTCTTCTCACCCACCACTGCTGACGCCGACCACCCCACCAACGCACATTCCCCACCACCGTCCACCGCCCACCGCCCACAACCCACATCGACCACCATATCTGCCACAACAACACACAACCGCCACCTTTCTCCCGCGCTAGCCGCCCACCTCACCGCAGAACCCCAACATCATCCTCCTTCGTCCTTCGTCTCTTATCCGAGATCCGAAAAGTAGTGGTGGTCGGGGGTCGGGTGGTGGCGTGTCGTGCGTGGTTGTGGTTTTTTTTTTTTTTCCGTTTTTTCTTGGTTGGTCTGTAGTCTCGGATCTTTAAGATCCACTTTTTTCTTCTTTTTTTCAAATTTTGTTATATTATTTTCTTTTTCTTTATCTGACAAATGCTGCTATTGTTATGTGGTTATGAGTGCATCACAAGAGAAACCAATAGGAGAGGCATGGGTGAATCATTTGCATCCACCTTTTTCCAGATTTTGTTTTTATTTATTTTTCATTTTTTTTAATAAGATCTTATTTGTATTTTCTTTGTCTTGTTACTTGAAATTTTTTTTAGTGTGTTACTATGACATTGAATATATTTTTGAAATTTTAGATCTATGTTTTGAAAACAAATTGTAATTTTTGTTTATTTTTTTGTCTTTTTACATGGATTTTTTTTATTTTGGGTGTTAGTATGACATTAGTTTTGATTTTGGGTGTCTTGTTACATATCATTTTAGAATTACACTTTTTTCTGTTAAAATTATACTTTTTTTCGTTAGAATAATACTTTTTTCGGCTAAAATTACACTTTTTGTTGTTAGAATAACACTTTTTTCCGTTAGAATTACACTTTTTTTTGTTAAAATTACACTTTTTTTTATTAAAATAACAGTTTTTCGGCTAGAATAACACTTTTTTACTGAATAACACTTTTTTCTACTAGAATAGCACTTTTTTCTACTGGAATAACACTTTTTTTCGTTATAATTACACTTTTTTTCTAATGAAAAAAGTGTAATTCTAGCAGAAAAAGTGTAATTCTAACGAAAAATATATATTCTAACAAAAAAGTGTAATTCTAACGAAAAAAAGTGTAATTCTAAAGAAAAAAGTGTTATTCTTGAAGAAAAAAAGTGTTTACCGTTAAAATTACACTTTTTTCTTTAGAATTACATTTTTTTTCGTTAGAATTACACTTTTTTTCGTTAGAATTACACTTTTTTCTGCTAGAATTACACTTTTTTTCATTAAAATTACACTTTTTCCCGCTAGAATTACACTTTTTTTCGTTAGAATTACACTTTTTTTCGTTAGAATTACACTTTTTCTGCTAGAATTACCCTTACTTCTATTGGACTAATGTTACACTCTCAATGGACTTGGTTATATTCTCATTGGACTTATGGACTAATGTTACACTCTCAATGGACTAAAATTACATTCTCAATGGACTGAAATTATACTTTTCTTGACTAAAATTACACTTTTTCTGGACTAAAATTACATTCTCCTGGACTAAAATAACAAATTCATTGGACTGAAATTACACTTATATGGACTAAAATAACACTTTTTGTTGTTAAAATAACACTCTTAAAATGCTAAAATTACAATAACTTGTGATAAAATGACAAAAATTCAAAATATTATTCGTTAAAATCACTCTTAAAAGATTGAAGTTAAACTTGTAAAACGCTAAATTCTCGAAAATATTTCTTAAAATTACACTTTTTGCCGTTAGAATTACACTCGTAAAATCCTAAAATGTCGAAAACTTGTCTCGAAAAAAAAAAACGAAAAAAACGAAACAGTCGAAAACTTGTCTCGAAAAAAAAAACGAAAAAAATCGAAACAGGAAAAATGTTAACAAAATTTTCATAAACTTTGAAGTATAAGACAAAATATGGTGTTAATTGTGTATGATAATGAATTAGTGAATGTATTATTAAAACTAGAGAGAGAAGTGAATTCATTAGTGTTAAGTGTGTTTTTTGTTTTCAATCTCAACCTTCCACCATGCATGATCCAAGGGTTGTGGGAAGGACTTATGGACTCAAAAAAAAAAAGGGACTTAGAAGAACTTTGCTCTATATATATATATATATATATATATATATATATATATATATATATATATATATATAGAGAAGGGTTCTTATAAGGTCCTTATACCATATAAGGTCCTAAGTCCTTATAAGAGCCCTTAGATAGAAGGGATGAAGGGATGCGATTGTCTCTCAATGAGTGGCCACAAATTAATCCCATCTAATTACCTCCCTTAATCCTTCTAACTTCTTAAACATTCAGCCTCTCCTAATCTCCTCTCATTATCCCACCACCCTCCTCTCTCTCTATCTCATTTCTCTCTCAAATTCCCAACAAAAAAAAAAAAAAAAAAACCAAAAAAAAAAAAAAAAACTCTTTCTCTCTTCCTCACCGGTTCACCAACCCAACCACCCCACACATCTCCCTCCCTCCCTCCCTCCACCGCACCACACACCTCCCTCCCTCCCTCCACCGCCGTCCTTCCTCCTCCCCGCCGCACCTCCCGCCGACATCAACATCAACCGCACCACACACCCACAACCCCACAACTGCACTCCTCACACCTCCCTCCCTCCCTCCCTCCACCGCACCACACACCTCCCTCCCTCCCTCCCTCCACCGCCGTCCTTCCTCCTCCTCCCGCACCTCCTGCCGCCAATACTACCTCCGCCGTCCTTCCTTCCTTCCTCCTCCTTCCATTTTTTTTTTGGTTTTTGTTCTTTGTTTTTTTGTTCCTGTACTGCTTTTTTTTTTTTTTTTCTTTGTTTTTTGTTTTTTTTTTTGTTTTTGTACTTTGGTTATTGTTTTTGGTTTATTGTTCTTTGTTTTGTTTGGTTTGGTTTTTTTTTTTTTTTTTTGTTATTTGATTTTTTTTAGTTTAGTTATTTTTATTATTATTTGAGATTTGGTATTAATTTTGTGTGGTGGTGTTTTTTTAGATCTATTGGTTTTTTTTTGTTTTTGTCATATTTACTTTATTTTGTAATTGTTATTTGGTTTTTAATTTTTGTTGGTTATTAATTTCTTTGTTGGTTATACACTTAAAACATTAAAGTTATACTATTTATGGCTAAAGTTATACACTTAAAACATTAGAGTTATACACACGATAATTAAATTTGGTTTTTTTTTTTTATTGTTATTTGGTTTATTTTACATTTCGGGTTTGGTTGGGTTGTTGGTTTTTTGGTTTTATTATTGTTATTTGGTTTTTTGTTTTTGTTATTATGAGTTTGTTTGGTTTTTGTTATTAATTTTTTTTTCATATTTTTCATATTTATTGTTTGATTTTTTTACTATTTACGACTAAAGTTATACATTTTATGACTAAAGTTATACATTTTATGACCAAAGTTATACATTTTATGACTAAAGTTATACATTTTATGACCAAAGTTATACAAAAAAAGACTAAAGTTATACAAAAATTGGACTAAAGTTATACAAAAAATTGACTAGAGTTATACAAACTGTGACTAGAGTTATACATTGTATGACTAGAGTTATACGTATGTTTTGATTTTATTTTTTTTATTGTTTGGTTTTTTTACTATTTACGACTAAAGTTATACATTTTATGACTAAAGTTATACATTTTATGACCAAGTTATACTCTTATGGAATAAAGTTATACAATTTTGGACTAAAATTACACAAATTTGGACTAAAGTTATACAATTTTGACCGAAGTTATACAAAAATAGACCAGAGTTATACAAAAATGCACCAAAGTTATACAAAAAATGGACTAAAGTTATAAAAAAAATTGGACTAAAGTTATACAAAAATTGGACTAAAGTTATACAAAAATGAACCAAAGTTATACAAAAATGCACCAAAGTTATACATTTTATGACCAAAGTTATACAAAAATGCACCAAAGTTATACAAAAAATGGACTAAAGTTATAAAAAAAATTGGACTAAAGTTATACAAAAATTGGACTAAAGTTATACAAAAATGAACCAAAGTTATACAAAAATGAACCAAAGTTATACAAAAATAGACCAGAGTTATACAAAAATGCACCACAGTTATACAAAAAATTGGACTAAAGTTATACAAAAAATGAACCAAAGTTATACAAAAATGAACCAGAGTTATACAAAAATGCACCAGAGTTATACAAAAATGGACTAACTTTTGTATAACTCTGGTGCATTTTTGTAAAACTCTGGTGCATTTTTGTATAACTTTGGTTCATTTTTTGTATAACTTTAGTCCAATTTTTTGTATAACTCTGGTGCATTTTTGTATAACTCTGGTCTATTTTTGTATAACTTTGGTTCATTTTTGTATAACTTTAGTCCAATTTTTTGTATAACTTTAGCCCATTGTTGTATGACTTTAGTCCAATTTTTGTATAACTTTGGTGCATTTTTGTATAACTCTGGTCGATTTTTGAATAACTTTGGTTCATTTTTGTATAACTTTGGTTCATTTTTGTATAACTTTAGTCCAATTTTTGTATAACTTTAGTCCAATTTTTTGTATAACTTTAGTCCAATTTTTGTATAACTTTGGTCTTTTTTTGTATAACTTTGGTATATTTTTGTATAACTTTGGTTCATTTTTGTATAACTTAGTCAATTTTTGTATAGCTTTAGTCCTTATTTGTATAACTTTAGTCAATATTTTAGTAGATCTTAGTTGAAAAAAAGTACATCACCAAAAAAAACGATATTTAAAACCCGAAATTTTTATTTAAAAAACGTATAATAAGAATAGATTTGAAAAGAATAAATAACAATAAAAACTAACAAAAATTAAGAAATAGAATAAACCGACCCCAAACAACTAATTTAACACAAAATCGAAAAAAAAAAAAAAAAAAAAAAAAAAGTGACGGAAAAAACCGAGACGCAAAATCTGGAAAAAAAAAAACGAGTTTATATAATTACCGACGGCGGTGGTGGAGGTGGCGGTGGATGTGGGCGGTGGGTGGTGTCGGGTGGGATAGTGGTGGGTGGTGGTGAATGAGGAAGAGAGAAATGAATTTTATTTATTTGGATTTTTTGGGTTTTTTTTATTTATTTGGATTTTTTGGGTTTTTTTTATTTATTTGGAATTTTTGGGTTTTTTTTATTTATTTGGATTTTTTGGGTTTTTTATTTATTTGGATTTTTTGGGTTTTTTTTTGAGAGAAGAGAAGAGTGAAATGTGTGAGATGAGAGAGAAATAGGTGGGTAGAAAACAAATATATAGTAAATTAGTGGTTAATTAGGGTGGATTAGTAAAGTGTGTTAATTTGCTTGTATAATGACTTTTGGTGGGTTCATCTCATCCCTCCATCTCCCTCCATCCAATGGCTCACAAAAGACCTTATGGACTCAAATATATAGAGGACCTTAGTTGATCCTTCCTCTATATATATATATATATATATATATATAGAGAAGGGTTCTCATAAGGCCCTTACACCTTATGAGTCCCTAAGTCTTTATAAGGACCATAGGATGGAGGGGATGGAAGGTTGAGATTTCATCTCAATGAAGGGCCACAATTTGATCTCATCTAATTACCTCCCTACCTCAATTAATCTCCCTTCTTAATCCTCCTCATTCTCATAACCTCCTCTCATCCATTTCATTCACTCAACCTCTTTAATCAGTCACTCACCCTCTCCTCATTCATTCTCTCCCAACAAATAAAAACCCAAACAAATTAAAAAACCCAAAACCACAAAAGCACCACAAACGCCGCCTCCACCCCTCTCACAAACGCACCCCGCAACCACAAAAGCACCACACGCCGCCACCCCTACGCACGCCGGATCTGCCATCTCCTCAAAACCACCCTCGCGCACAACCGCATCTCAAAGCCGCCGCCACCTCTACGCACACCGGATCCGCCACCACCGTAACCAACTCCGTCCTCCTCCTTCTGCGGTTACTACACACCTCCGTCAACACCAACAATAATAAATCCTAAAAAAATTATCACCAAAAACCACCACGACCTCCTCCTTCTGCCGCCTCCCTCTCCCTCCTCCTCTCGGATCTGCAAGCCCCGACACCACAGCCCACAAGATTCCGCCGTCCTTCCTTTCTCCTCCTCCCGCCGTCCTTCCTTCCGCCGCCCGTCCTTCCTTCCTCCCCTTTTCCTCTTCCTTTCTCTTTTTTTTTTCTTCCCAGCCCGCAACACTTGAATCGTTCCATTTTGTTTTTAATATTTGGGTTTTTTGTTTTTTTTTGTTTTTATTTTATATGGGTTTTGTTTTATATGGGTTTTGTTTTATTTTGTATGGGTTTTGTTTTATTTTCATTGTCCATTTTTTTAATTTTTCAGATTTACTTTATTTTGTTCTTTGTTTTTTGGTTTTTTGGTTTTTGATTTTTTGTTTTATTGTTATTATTCTTATTTGGTTTTTATTTTTTTTAGTTTAGTTATTTTTATTATTATTTGAGATTTGGTATTAATTTTGTGTGGTGGTGTTTTTTTTAGATCTATTGGTTTTTTTGTGTTTTTGTCATATTTACTTTATTTTGTAATTGTTATTTGGTTTTTAATTTTTGTTGGTTATTAATTTCTTTGTTGGTTATACACTTAAAACATTAAAGTTAAACTATTTATGGCTAAAGTTATACACTTAAAACATTAGAGTTATACACACGATATTTAAATTTGGTTTTTTTTTATTGTTATTTGGTTTATTTTACATTTCGGGTTTGGTTGGGTTGTTGGTTTTTTGGTTTTATTATTATTATTTGGTTTTTTGTTTTTGTTATTATGAGTTTTTTTGGTTTTTGTTATTAATTTTTTTTTACTAGAGTTATACATTGTATGTCTAGAGTTATACATTGTATGTCTAGAGTTATACAGATTGTGACTAGAGTTTTACATCTTTTGACTAGAATTATAAATACTGTGACTAGAGTTATACATTAAATGCCTAGAGTTATACATTATATGCCTAGAGTTATACATCATATGCATAGAGTTATACATTATATGACTAAAGTTATACAATTTTGGACTAAAGTTTTACAAATATGGACTAAAGTTATACATATGAAGGACTAGAGTTATACAAAAATGGACTAAAGTTATACAACTATGGACTAAAGTTATACAAAAATATGGACTCAAATATATAATGGACCTTAGATTTTTAGATTTGTTTTAGATTTTTCATATTATTTTTTTTGTTTTTTTGTTGTTTTTTTTTTTGACTAGAGTTATACATCAAATGCCTAGAGTTATACATTGTATGTCTAGAGTTATACAGATTGTGACTAGAGTTTTACATCTTTTGACTAGAATTATAAATATTGTGACTAGAGTTATACATTAAATGCCTAGAGTTATACATTATATGTCTAGAGTTATACATCATATGCATAGAGTTATACATTATATGACTAAAGTTATACAATTTTGGACTAAAGTTTTACAAGTATGGACTCAAGTTATACATATGAAGGACTAGAGTTATACAAAAATGGACTAAAGTTATACAATTATGGACTAAAGTTATAGAACTATGGACTAAAGTTATACAAAAATATACCAAAGTTGTACAAAAATGAACTAAAGTTATACAAACATGAACCAAAGTTATACAAAAATAGACCAAAGTTATACAAAAAAAGACTAAAGTTATACAAAAAATGGACTAAAGTTATACAAAAATTGGACTAAAGTTATACAAAAATGAACCAAAGTGACTAGAGTTATACATTGTATGACTAGAGTTATACAAACTGTGACTAGAGTTATACATTGTATGACTAGAGTTATACATTTTATGACTGAAGTTATACTCTTATGGATTAAAGTTATACAATTTTGGACTACTGTGACTAGAGTTATACATTAAATGCCTAGAGTTATACATTATATGCCTAGAGTTATACATCATATGCATAGAGTTATACATTATATGACTAAAGTTATACAATTTTGGACTAAAGTTTTACAAATATGGATTAAAGTTATACATATGAAGGACTAGAGTTATACAAAAATGGACTAAAGTTATACAACTATGGACTAAAGTTATACAAAAATATGGACTCAAATATATAATGGACCTTAGATTTTTAGATTTGTTTTAGATTTTTCATATTATTTTTTTTGTTTTTTTGTTGTTATTTTTTTTTTGACTAGAGTTATACATCAAATGCCTAGAGTTATACATTGTATGTCTAGAGTTATACAGATTGTGACTAGAGTTTTACATCTTTTGACTAGAGTTATACATTAAATGCCTAGAGTTATACATTATATGCCTAGAGTTATACATCATATGCATAGAGTTATACATTATATGACTAAAGTTATACAATTTTGGACTAAAGTTTTACATTAAATGCCTAGAGTTATACATTATATGCCTAGAGTTATACATCATATGCATAAAGTTATACAAAAATGGACTAAAGTTATACAATTATGAAAAAAAGTATCTCACAAAAAAAAAAAAGTATAACAAGAAGAGATTTAAGAAAATGACTAAAAAATGATAACTAACAAAATAAAAGACAACTAAAATAAAATAAAAGACAAAAAAATAATAAATGGAAAAAACAACTAAAAACATACAAATTAATACAAAACGAAAAAAAAAAAAAACGAGTTGAAAAAAAAAAAAAAAAAAAAAAAAAAAAAGTCAAAAAAAAAAAGTCGGCGGTGGGCGGCGGCGGTGGGGTGGCGGCGGCGGGGGTGGTGGGTGGTTATTTGGTGTCGGGTGGGATGGTGGTGGGTGGTGGTGAATGAGGAAGAGAGGAATGAATGATTTATTTGAGTTTTTTGATTTATTTGGATTTTTTGGGTTTTTATTTATTTGGATTTTTGGGTTTTTTTATTTATTTGGGTTTTTTTTTTTTAGAGTTTGAGAGAAGAGAGAAATGAAATGTGTAAGATGAAAGAGAAATGGATGAGTGGAAAAGAAATATAAAGTAAATTAGTGATTAATTAGAGTGGATTAGTGAAGGAGGAGAGAGATGGTGAGATTAGCTTTATAAACACACTTTTTGGGGTTGATCTCATCCCTCCATTTCCCTCCATCCAATGGCTCATAATAGAACTTATGGACTCAAAATAAATGTGGACCTTAGTTGATCTCTTCTCTATATATATATATATATATATATATATATATATATATATATATATATATATATAAACTTCATTTTGGTTTTATTTTCCTAAAAAAAAGTATTTTATTAATCAAACACTCTTTTATTCTTATGTCAATATTATGTTAACGGGAATTATTTGTTGGTCATGCGGCATACATAAAATTTTAGACATGAACGATATACTATATGTCTATATTCCATTTTATTATGAAATTTATCACACATTATTTTAATATCCGTGCAACGCACGGGCAAGAAAACTAGTACAACTCTAACTAAATCTGTGAATAGAAGGAGAGATAATTGGTAGAGATCAGTTGATTTTAAACATCCAAAAACATATTATTGACGCATAAATAACTTAGCTTCAGAATTTAGAAAACAACATGAACTAATAAATGAATTAAACATGATTATTCTATTATCACACATGCACTATACAATTAAAAAATAAAAACAAAAAAAAAATCTAATGAAGCCAATCATATAATTATATTGTGGCTATTATTATATACTCTTGTTCATATACATACACGTTAGTTTCCCGGGTTTGTACATCCGAGTCTAATAGGGTGTAATTTATACCTTAAGGGGGTGTTTAGTTCAAGTAATTATGGTATGAGGTATGGGTTTGGAATGACTCATACCCATACCTTGTGTTGGTTGGTAATTTTTATATTTTAATACTCATACCTCAAACCCATGAGGTATGGGTTTTGGAAACCCATGGGGGGAGGTGGGTATCACTCATTCCAAACCCTTAGGAATCAAAAAAAAAAGGAAAAAAAATAAAAAGAATTGAAACAATATAGAAACCTACTGCCGTCATTCTGCTTCTCTGCTTGTCACTTTTGCTTGCTCAATTTTCAATCCTTGTTCACCATTAATCAAGGTAATTTTGCTTTTTTAAAACTTTAATTATTATAAAATGATAATATGCTATATTCTTCCTATTGCTTTTTGGATAATCATCATTATTCTAGTGTCGAAATTTCAATTTGTGAGTATCGTCTAATTTGTTGCTATGTTCTTGTATCCATCTATTCTTTTGGGTCGATTCGGTTTAAATCAAGTTTGTTCAACAATATATGCATTATTACGTCTGACCATGTAAATGAAGCTTAGTCATGTAAATTTAATTCATGAATTATCGAAAAGATTTGTCAACGTGTTCTTAAGTACATGCTTTCACTTTTTAAGTGAGTTTTTGCATATTTTCTTGAGGCATGTCTAAAATTGTTCTGGGTAAATGAGCATAGGGATTAAATGAGCATGGGGATTACAGGCCATATGAGCCACCTTCATATTCTTAGTAATAATACCATCTACCTCAAAACTTAGACACCATACAACACGTTCCACAGGGGGTGTCCTTGCGCTCTAGATGTTGAGCTTTTACAAAACAAAATCAAACGGCTTTACAGCTGCTTTCCATGGTGGTTCCCATACTGTTTTTTGCCTACTTTGGCTGCTTCTTCAATGCAATGCCACACTCTTACACCTCATTTATTTACTTTTTATTCTTTCTGACGAGTATTCTATTCAAAGGTAGTACCGTATTTGCTAGCTTTGTATTTTTGGGATGATTTGATCATCATTTGGTTTCTTCTAGTTCTATTTCGGGTCTATGTTAGATAAGTAATGTTGGTAATAATTTGTCAATATATAATTATATACAGATATGGATGAACATGGACTATCCTTTATAAGGAAGACCAGGAGGAGACAAAGTGACCTACTTATAACTTTATTGGTTATTATAAATACAATAATTAGTACGTACTTAGTATTACGTACTATACGTCTATCTTTACGTAGAGTACAATTGAATAGAGATAAGAAACTTCGTAGATTATATAATTTAAATGCTTTGATTCGAGATAGTGATACTGCTTGTAGGAGTGAACTACGTATGAATAGACAAACATTTGGTGTACTATGTGAGATGGTTAGATATATTGGTGGATTGAGAGGTACTCGAAATATGAGTTTGGAAGAAATTGTAGCTATGTTCTTGTATACATTAGCTCACCATAAAAAAATTAGGTCGATCGGGACATATTTTCACCGAAGTAGTGAAAGTGTTAGTAGACAGTTCAATTTGTGTCTCCTTGCGGTTCTAAAGTTGCATCATCATTTACTAAAAAAGCCAACTCCAATACCAGGGGACTCCGAGAACAATAGATTGAAATGTTTCAAGGTAATTTATAAATTGACTCATTGATTAATAACATTATTTTTATACGTACAAGTAAATAATATTTTTATATGAATATTATAGAATTTCTTAGGAGCCTTAGATGGTACATTTGTAAGAGTTCATGTGGCAAATGAGGAGAGGGGGCGATATCGAACAAGGAAAGGCAACCTTGCAATGAACGTCTTAGGAGTATGTACACCAAAGATGTAATTTGTGTTTATCTTGCCCGGTTGGGAAGGTTCTGCTCATGATGGTCGTGTATTAAGGAATGCAATTTCTAGACCTAATGGTTTAAAGGTACCTAAAGGTAATTAAAATAATGATAATATCTAATAAAACTTTAAGTATTAGTTGACTTTATTTCAATTAATACTAAACTTCTTTCATTGTATTTCAAGGTTGTTATTATTTGGTAGATGCTGGATACACTAATTGTGAGGGATTTTTAGCACCATATAGAGGACATCGCTATCATTTAAAAGAATGGGGGGATCGTCAACCTGTAAGTGCGGAGGAGTATTTCAATATGAAACATTCCAAAGCAAGGAATGTAATTGAAAGATGTTTTGGTTTATTAAAAGGAAGATGGGGAATCTTAAGAAGTCCATCATTTTTTCCAATTCGCACCCAAGGTCGTATAGTTACAGCATGTGCTTTGATACATAATTTATTCGAAAGTACATGCCAACTGATCTTGAGGTTGAGGTTAATGAGAATTCGGATGAAAGCGACAGCGAAAGCGATGAAAATGATGAAAGTGATGAAGAAGATGAATACATTACTCATGTTTTCTCGTCAAATGCTTGGACTAATTTTAGGAATAACTTAGCTCAAACATTGTTTAATGCATGGAGGGCTACTTAGGAAAACATGACATGCATGTTCAACAATTATTTTTTGTTATTCATATTTTTAGTTTTTAGTTTTTTGTTGAACAATTTTGCTTTCCTAATTTAATTGTTGTTTGGTTTTGAACTTTGAAATTTATTATTGTTAATTTGGTTGCAGTGAGGACCTTTGTATTAAAGTTTGCTTTGATATTATGTATTGTTTTGCTATAGATTAGGATGGATACGAACACTCAAACATATGTTGGTGGAAGGGGAAAGAATAAGCGTTTTTGGACAAAAGAGGAAGAAGAAGGTTTAATTGATTGTTTGTTGGAGTTGAGTGGTGACCAACAATGGAAAGGAGAAGGAGGGTTCAAAAATGGCTACTTAAATCAACTAGAATTAATGTTAAACACCAAGTTTCCAGGTTGTGGCTTGAAAGTTGTTCCTCATATTGAATCAAAGTACAAGTGGTTTAAAGATAAGTATGCAGTTGTTTCTGAAATGGTGAGCAGAACATCAGGCTTTCAATGGGATGACCAAACTAAAATGATTCAATGTGAGAGACAAGCTTACGAGGACTTTTGCAAGGTAATTGTCACTCTTGATTAATAGAGTACACTTTCTCTAAATCATTTAATTTCTTACGTTTTATATTATATAATTGCTAATGTATATGCCTCTTCAGACTCACCCTAAAGCTGGAGGACTATAGAGGACTCCTTTTCCTTACCTTGAGAAGTTAGATGAAGTTTTTGGTCTTGATAGAGCTACTAGCATTACTTCCGAGTTGCCAGATGACTCTATTAATAATCTTGAACAAGAGACAGTGAACCTTAACAATGATAGTGATGATGATGATATTTTTGTATATCAATCACATTTCTCAACTGCAAGTGATACTCAGTCTCAACCTCCTCTGGCCAAGAAAATGAGGAAAGAAAAGACTCCAAAAGGTAGTCACAAAAAAAGAGCTTCACAAAGTGTGGATCTAACCTCCTTGGATGACATGACTACCAGTTTTACAGGTTTTATGAAGGATATGAGTAGTCATTTAGCAACTATTGCGGGTGCTATGAGCACAACTCAAGAACGTGAAATAGAGGTTGTTGAGCAGAAGAAGAAGCTGCTTTCAGAGATTGCTACTTTGCCCGGTATTAGTCAAGTTGAGGCTATTCGAGCTGCTAGCTTGTTTGCATCAAACACAAGTCAAATGGATGTATTTTTTTCAAGTCCCAATGATGATTGGAAGAAAGAATTGGTGCTTGACATGTTAAGCCGTCACGGATAATTGGTTCGTCAGATTTTCTTAAGATTATAAATTCTCGTGCAATTAGAACTATAATAGCTTGTTTGGGTAATAAACATTGAACAATAATGCTTCATAATAATTATCGTTTACTTTGATTGTCACTTCTATTGTGGAAGTTTGAGAATTTGAATCTTACTTTGGTGAAATAATGTCTTTTTAAGTACTTGGTTTGTAAAAGTTACGTTTTCTGTTTTACACTTTCAATATTATGAGTTTATTTTACTAATATCATAAATCATTTAATTTGATACCCATACCAGTATGTTTTTTAACCAAACATAAGGTATGGGAATGAAATTAATTCCAAAGAATGAACCAAACACATGGTATGAGGAATCAAGTTCCAAACCCATACCACCTTGGAATGATTCCTCATTCCAAACCCATACCATTACATGAGCCAAACACCCCCTAAGTGATTTGTATTGGAATCCATTAGTACAATCGTTCTACTAAGACAAACATACCTTTACTTTTTTTTTGAAAGGAAACATACCTGTACTACTTAAACACAAACATACGTGAAATATGAAAGTAAGGGGTTAGATAATCGAGAACAACCTATATATCATAGTTTTGAGAGATATATATATATTTCAGGACGTATACTTTTTTATATTCTACACAAAGTAGACACAAAACCAACAAATTCGATAACAAAAGAGAAATGATGTTTGGTAGCTTAAATTATCGACCCCAATCTCGATTCTCTTGGCAGGCTGTCGAAACTCCAAAAATTTGACTAATGTTACGTGTGATCTAGGTTTCCTACAATAACAATGAAGATAATTAATAAATTAATAAACTTACATGATACATCTAGTAAGCAAAACAAAACCAAAAAACGTGAAACTAATTTTTATGCCCATACAATATAAGAAAAATTTATGTGCATTACTCATCACGAATTTCTTTTCACTTAATTTGAACATCTGCCTTTATTATTATCATCATAAACCCTTGTGTGAACCATAATTTGTTACCTGCGAGATATGAAGCATCGTTAAAAGAGATCTCGAATAATATAAGCTTGGGGTTATTATACATTCATCTCTAAAGAAAACAAACATACTCCAAAAAGAAATACTATAGCACACACAAATATTAAAACGTGAAATTACAACATAATATTAAAACGTGATATTAATGAAGTTTGTGAAAGTGATGAAATAACTTGTTTTTATACACTTGTACACAACTAATAAGAATTACAGTTGTCTTTAGTTCAGAATTATCAGTCTTTTAACATTCAAAGAAGATTATTTTTGGTACAAATAGTCATCATTATCTCTTTTGATTAGAATTCAGTTTGTATTTATCGGTATTTTAATTAATATTCAAAGCATTTCATAAAAGATGGACTCTTTATAATCGCTCGAAAAAAACTTCCTTTATTAATATACTAGATTTAATGCCCGGGCAATGCCCGGGCCAATCTGTAATAATCTATGACTATGATGTAATAATACTCAAGGCTTTGAACTTTTGTACTTAATTTTGCTGAACGAACATATATATAGAAGTTGAACTGGACTTATATGAGTTTATTTCTCTGAATCGAACTTATAAGAGCTGAATTAAACATATAGCTTAACAGCTTATAGAAAAAATGGTATATATTGAGCTTAACTTTTTTAAACTGAATTTATAGGAGTTGAATTAAATATCTCTTAAAGTTTTAAGAAAACTTAAACGGAAACGAATAAAATAAGAATCAATAAAATTAAACACTACGTTCTCGTTATGGTGGTGTAAAGTGCTAAAATATAAGTAAAAAAAAAAAAAGGTAACAACCATAACACATTTCAAATTCAACGGTTAGAATTACGTGATATTTTTACTATGTTCAAACTCAATTTCAGCCACCTGTGATTTGTGTTAGCCTAGACTTAGCAAGAATAGTGAATTCTAGAGTTTGTGTTATAGTGTTAGCATATACTCGATCACAAATTCTTGTTTAAGACTAAATTTATGTCTTAAACTAATTACTAAATGGCATGGCAAAGTTGTCAAGAAAATATCAAAAATATTTGACCCGTTTTAAATTTAAGACATATACTCCGTATAAGGATAGAATGTTGTCTATGTACATTAAATTTTAATATCTTTTGCAATTACTTGCTCATATATATGCTCTACGTGGAACAAATAGGGAACCATGGTGTATCTAGTTATTTTTTTATCAAATCTCAATCACTTTGATTGCCTCAGAGATCGATAGTAGGTAGAACCGTAAACATATCATCTTTGACATTTTTTTCATAGGCTCTTAACTTACACGGTTCGAATTCTAATGCATCGACTGTGATATATGTAGGATTTTGAATTGCGGTTGTTCTGTTTGTATTCATGAGCAAATCATTCCCCCTTTCAATTAAATCAATTTAGGTAGCAAACTCCGCCTAAACACTAAACTTGTTACACAAATATTGATTTATCTTATATATACTTTTAATGACCCTTCATTATAATACTCAAAATAACTAAATCTATAATTTTGTTTTAGTAGTTGTATAATTGTGATTAGACTATAAATCTATAACATATACGAAGTAATTGGTTAATAGATCGAATTCTATTGCCAGTGTGGCACAATTTTTTGATACATATTACTATACTTCGTACTAAATATGTTCAGCCTAACGCTTATCAATATTATACTTGTAGTATAAATCTATAGTAATTCTATTACAATTCAATATTTTTCTTTATACGTACTACAAATAATTAAGGGAAAATCAAACTTATATATATGGAGAAAGTGCATGTTGTTAGCATTATTATCATGTGTAAACTTGATTAACACAAATATACAATCAATACCGAAGATGTCTTAGTCTAGTGGTTAAGACGGAGATATTGTAGATAATAGGTCTCAGGTAGACCAGGTTCGAATCCCCCCTTCCCTTTTATTGTAATGCGACTAAGTGCGCGCTTCGATTGACCCAATAAAAAAAACAAATATACAATCAATAACTAATAACTAAGACGGTTTCACACTGTGAGACGACCCCTAAAAGACAACTCGTTTATTAATATCAAATAGATATATTTTTCTATTGAATAGACCGTCTTTCGTGATGAGGTCATCTTTATTCTATATATAATCTACTAACAAATATTAATTACTAATTTACTATGTACGATTAATGACAAAATCATTACTTAACAACAAATATTAATACTCCGTACTCTATAACTTTATTACTCTAACGATCAATAACGAAATCAGTAAGCATTATCACAAAATGAAAGGCTGGATGTTCTTCACTTCTTCACATGCATGATAACACATTAACACCTACTTAAATAGATCGTAATAAGTCAATGAAATTGTAACGATGTTCTCAAGAAGGCACAGTTACTGAGTTACCGTTTATAACATCGATATGATATCACGAAGTAAAATAATTCAATGTCCGATGTTTACCCCTCATAATTCTCTGAAAAATTATAAAAGAAACACAAAATTAGATATCACAATATAAAAGTATATTCGGTGTGGCAAAATGAACGTGATGCATTTAGAAAGTTAAGCAATAGTGCATACAACGTAACACCCTTGTTTATCTCCAACCCTACACACATTATCTCATCTTCAACCTTGTTTTTCCTCCGAACCGCCTCCTTTGACGCGTGCTCACAGATCCGCCCTTCCATGTTTGCGAGGTTTTACTGCAACCTGAACAATATTCTAGACACCTGCAAGATAAAAGAATCGTATTAAATTGAAGCGGTTGATAACGAAATCAAAACAGTATCAAAATAGTGTGTATACACATCTGATCTCGTAAGTAAACAAACAAAGACAATAACATGAATAAAAATTTACAATACAAAAAGTTAAAGGAATCGATTGTAGGAGTATAAGATCAGCTATATAGTTTCTAATATTTATAGTGGAACATATACAATTAAATTGCTTATACAGACCTAGTGTCCTAGTTAAATAGATCTTGTTTGAGTTGTTGTACATAATATTTTAAATGAAACTACTTCACTCACGATCAAATTCTTCCCGTCAATCTCTTATCCTCTTTATTTTTAATTAGTATTATAAGTTAGATTTATTTTAGGTAGTTCGTAAAAGTTGGAGACTCTAAAATTGCTCGAAAAAAGCTTCCTTTAATAATATTGATGGGGCATATTCTGCACCGCTGACCAAGTCAACATATTGAGCAAGGTCAAAGATGTCCACAAAGAAGTCAACGACCTAGACAAATTTAGCCGATGAGAATCATCACCCGGTCGGCCGGTCTCGGCATGACAACCTTCCAAATGGGACACATACCCGCGTACTCACATCCAAGTCCCCTCGGCGGTGAGTCGGCGGGGCCCGCCGCCCGCCATAGAAACCCCGGCCGAGGGGTAGATCGCCTTTTCCACCGCTAGCCACTTGGCCACTTGGCCACTACGTGACAAAAGGTGAAGTCTATAAATACTAACCTTCATTGAGGATGGGATCCAATCCGAAATGCACAACTTAACCTAAATACACTATTCATCCTAGATAATCTTCCTTATCTCTCTACAATATATTCCTAGCCAATTAGCATACAACATATACATTTAAGTTTACTTGACTTGGGCGTCGGAGTGAGTACGCTTGGCACAAAGCCAAGCCCTCCGCCTGTTCATTGTTGCGGAGAGGCCGAGAGGAACGAATAAGACCAAAGGAGAATCTAACTCAAGACATCATTCTACAAGCCACGGGTGGTAGCGATACTTGCTCGGAATTACACCCGGAACAATTGGCGCCTGTCCTGGGGGAAAGACACTAGAAGCTAGTCACATTCATTCCCAAAAAAAAAAAAAAAAAAAAAAAAAAACCCACCCAAAAAGCTAAGAAGATGTCAAAAGAGCAAGAGGTGTTCGTAGAATCGACGAGCCCCTCCACCCGATGATACCTTCAACAATTCCGAGTCATACAAATGACCCTCCGCCGGCGAGTAATCCAACCGAGTTCGGGATGCCAATAACACTGCGGATGCGACGCCGCCCGCCAACCAAGTCACCCTCATGGGACATGTGGTCGACGTGGCATGACCTCATCGGTAGGACGTCGGCTCACACCGTCACACCGACAAGAGCGGCGGGACCCGTCCGAGAGACCAGGGGCCCGAACGTAACTCCAAGAGACTTGAACGAGCACTTTGGAAGAGGTTGGCCCCGTTGAAACACCGGAGGAGCCTGCATCGGTGATGGACATAAGTCCCGACCGCACTCGCGGGGACAGCGTCACCGCAGCGACCCACGAGGCCCACTCCGGAGGAATGAAAGAAGTCCGACCCATCGTAGTCGGAGAAGAAGAAGCCCGACTCGCCGCAGTCGTGGAAGGAGTCCCTCCCGCTACGAGGAGAGGAGTCGGGCTAGGAATGCGAGGAGCCGATCGCCACGTGTCGTCCGGATGTGATCGACAGCCCCTCGCGCCTACGTCCTAGAAGTCCAGGTGCCAACTAAGCTCAAGTTGCCACCCATATCATACAAAGGAGAGGGTGATCCACCACCACGCCGAGGCTTTCGAGTCTCACATGTCAGTATGGGAGCAGCCCGATGAAGTATGGTGCCGAGTCTTCCCAACGACATTGCATGGGATGGCTCAAAGTTGGTACAAAGGGCTCCCCGACGACTCGGTGTACTACTACGCCGACCTAAGGGACGCCTTTCTAGCCCAGTACTCTTGCAACAAGAGAAGGGCCGTGGAGACATCGGACCTCCTAACTATCAAACAAGAAGGGGGCGAGTCTCTACGAAGCTACATGAAGAGGTTCGACGGAAAGGTCCAACAGATTCGGAGATTAATCCCGAATCGCGGCCTTCGCGCTGATGAAAGGCCTCCCAAGAGGAGATTTGAAAAATGAGCTCATCAAGTGCGGAGGCCTGGGCTTGACGCGCCAGAAAATGGCGAAACAGGCCATCAAAGTAGAAGACTATCACAAGACGTGGTTAGGCCCCAACGAGGCCGAGCACTCAGAAAAGAAGAGCCGTCGGGAGGACAGCCCCGATGAAAGACGCCGTGACAAAAATAGGCCACGGTCTGACAAATCTGCCAGGAGACAGGACCCGACGGGCGCCGGGAGGAGTTCGGGGGCGTACTACAAAAAACGGTACAACGATCACACCTCCCTAGTCGTGCCGGCCGCCGAGGTATTCGCTCCGAGCAAGAGCGAAGGTCGAAGGGGAAAGGCCCCTAGGCCGAGAAGCGACGGTGACACGAGCCAAGATCGTAAGTACCACGCCACACCGGACACTTAACCAACGACCGCCGACATCCGAAGGACGCCATTGAAGAGCCGATCCGAAGGGGAGCCTCGGCAAATATGTTGCCAAAGGCCGAAACCGAATGCCTGCGGGTCAAAAAAGAACCGTCTTGAACGGATAGAGTAATCCATGCCATCACCGAGAGCAACGGGAATGGTGGGTCCGCTCATGGGCACAAGCAAAGACTGAATGAATCGTGCCAAACCATCAACTTTGTGCCCAACACAGCCACCCCCGCTTCCAACATCCCCGATATGACCATTGGGAAGAAGGACTACGAGGGAGTCGTCGCTCTTCACAGCGACCCACTTACGGTCCACTTAGACATAGCCAACCACTTGGTAAAGAGGTGTCTCGATTGACACGGCGCCTACACAAACATTATGTACAGAGAGTGCTTTCTCGGCCTCGGCCTCCGAAAATTGAAGATTTGAGACCCCCGCACCAACCCGTTGTCTGACTTTTGGGGTCGGCCTGTACCCACGGGATCGGTCGATCACGGTGAGGTTCGGCGAGGGAACTGCAACCAGAATGTTATGTCCGAATTCTGATCATCGACGCGCATCCGCCACAACGTGCTCATAGGCCGGGTCACTTTGAGTGAGACCGACGCCGTAATTTCCATCCGGGCCTTGACATTGATATACCTCTCGGACCGGGGGGAAGCGCATAAGCTCGCCTCAAAAAACGAGAAGGAACCCGGCGTATGGGAGATACACGCCAACGGCCCTTCCACAACGGATAGCTCGAAAGCCAAAGATCGTTATTTATAGCCCCAATGGGGACGTGTTTGAGCACGCCGTGAAATTTACCTCCTTGATCTCAAACAATGAATCCAAGTACGAGGCGGTGATAACCGGAGTCGGGCTAGCGGGCGCCGGCGGCGTAACACGTCGTGGTAAAAATGATTCGCTCCTATCGACCGGTCGATCAAAGGAGAGTACAAGGCTCGGGACTATAGGACGACAAGGTATCTAGAGAGGGTGAGAGCCGGTGCTTCAAAACTAAAATCCTTCCGTATACAAAGATACTCCCAGGGCCCGAGAACGACCAAACCATCAAAGATGGTCGAAGGAGCGAGACAGAGGAGGTGGAAATTGACCCAGTCGCACCGTGACCATCGGTGCCAACTGGAACCAAAATTCGAACCGAACTCCCGCTCGCTAAGAAAAAACAAGGACGTCTTCGCCTACTCAGCAGCCGAGATGCCAGGCGTAAGCCGGGAAGTAATCATTCACAAGCTGAACGTACTCCCCACCGCTCGCCCTGTCAAGCAAAGGATGAGGAACTCCTCCGTCGAGAAAGATGAGGCCATCAAAGCCGAGGTAGATAAACTACTTACTACGGGCTTTATTATACCTTGCACCTACCCGGAGTGGTTAGCCGATGTTGTGATGGTAAAGAAGTCATCGGGGGCATGGAGAATGTGTGTAGACTTTACCCAACTTAATAAAGCATGCCCCAAAGATTGTTACCCTCTCGCCACGGATAGACAAATAATCGATGCCACGGCAGATACACCATGCTTGAGCCTCGCTAGACGCCTTCTCGGGATATCACCAGGTTTTCATGGCTGAGGAAGACATGCCCAAATGCGCATTCATCACCGCTAACGGCACGTACATGTACAAAATGATGCCGTTCGGTTTGAAAAACGCCGGCGCAACGTATACAAGGCTGGTGGACAAAGTGTTCCAAAATCAAAAAGGGCGAAACATTGAGGCCTACGTCGACGATGCTATTGTAAAAAGCAAGTCCGACAAAAACACCTCGCCGATTTACACGAAACATTTTGTTCACTAAGGAAATACAAGATGAAGCTCAACCCAATGAAATGCAACTTCGGTGTCCGGCGTAAATTCCTCGGTGTACTTGTCAGTGCCCGAGGCATCGATGCAAATCCAGACAAAGTCCAGGCAATCTTAGACCTACCGGAGCCAAGGAACCGAAAAGAGGTTATGATGCTGACCGGAAGAATGGCGGCTCTCGCCCGTTTCATCTCTCGGTCAGCCGACAAGAGCACCCCATTCTTCAAAGTTTTGAAAGGGAATAAAGACTTCACTGGGGGAGGAATGAGAGCACGACTTTCAAGCAACCGAAAGCCCATCTTCGTACTCTCCCAACTCTGTCCGTGCCGATCTTTGGGGAGACGCTATACCTATACATAGCAGCTGATTACCTCGGCCACGGTCACCGTGATCATCGAGGAAGAGGACAAACAGCAGCACCCAATCTACTTTGTCAGCCATACGCTGTTGCCCGCCGAGAGAAATTACCCACTAATTGAAAAAGCAGCCTTCGCCGTCGTCGTTGCCACAAGGAAGTTAAAACCCTACTTCGACGCACACCCCGTGACGGTCCTAACCGATCAGCCACTCGAGAAAGCTTTGGAAAGATTCGAACAATCCGGCAGGCTCATCAAATGGGCGGTGGAACTCTCTGGTTTCGGCATTCGGACAAAACCAAGGCCTTCGATAAAGGGGCAAGCACTTGCGACTTCCCCGGCCGAATGCACATATCAGGAAGAGCCAAACCCGGGCATATGGGAGGTCTACACCGACGGCTCCTCCACGACGAACGCTCGAGCCGGCATCCTCATCATCAGCCCAAACGGGGACGAGTTCGAGTACGCCTTGAAATTCACCTTCTCGGCCTCGAACAACGAATCCGAATACGAGGCGGTGATAACCGGGGTCGAGCTAGCTAGGGCTGCCGGAGCAGAGCACATTGTGTTGAAGACAGACTCACTGTTGGTTACTAACCAAATCAGAGGAGAGTTCGAGGCTCGGGACGACGGAATGGTAAGGTACCTAGAAAGGGTAAAGGCCGACATAGCAAAATTGAAGTCTTTCCGAATCCAATGCGTTCCCGCATCCGAGAACAACCGGCCGACGCTCTCTCCAAACTTGCCACTCAACCATCAAGAACGTTAGCCGAACCGTCTTTGGTAGATATCCGGAATGCGAAGAGCATCAACGAGACCGACGGCATGGTGGGCAACGTAGAGGCCGAGACAACATGGATGACTCCGATAATGAAACACAAACTTACAGTGAATTACTGGGAGGGCCGCAATCCCTCGGCCAAAATGAAACGGATCGCCGCTGTGTACTTAGTGTTCGAAGGAGAACGTATGTAAGGTCCGTAATAAGACCACTTTTGAAGTGTGTCGGCCCACCGACGCAGAGCTAATCTTGACAGAGATTCACGAAGGCATCTGTGGACACCACATAGGGGCAAGAACGCTAGCCCACAAAGCTCTACGAGCCGGCTACTTCCCGCCCACCATGCTCCAAGATTCCGAGAACAAAGACCAAGAAGTGCACGAATCGTCGATGCATGCCCCGTGCATACACGCTCCCTCCAGGGGACCTACAACCGGTGCTCGGCCCTCTTCCCTTCGCACACATGGGGATGGACATGCTAGGACCATTCCCAACAAACTCGGAGGAAGGAAGTTCTTGATCGTCGCTGTTGATTACTTCACCAAATGGGTTGAAGTCGTAGCGATCGGCGAAGACCACGTGGCCGTCGAAAGGTAATCTGGGAAAATGTTATAACTCGTTTCGGACTACCCCAAGTTATAGTATTTGACCACGACCGAGAGTTCGGAGTGACTCGATAATGAGTTGGTTAGAAGAGCTTGGTATCAAATTTGCATACTCCTCCGTCCGCCACCCACGAGCAACGGACAAAGGAGGCGGCCAACAAAACGATCCTCAACGGTTTGAAGAAGACAATCGAAGACCTTAAAGGAAGATGGGCCGATGAACTACCGGCCCCTATGGTCCCTTCGAACCACGGAGAAAGAAGCAACGGGGTACACCCCTTTCCACCTAGTCTACTGCTCCGAAGCGCCCTACCGATTGAAGCAACGGTGCCAACATTCGAACGGCTACCTTCACCCGATTGAAAACGAGGATGGCCTGAAAGCTTCCTTAGACCTGGTCGAAGAAAGCCGAGATACAACGCGCCTCAACTTGGCAAAGATATCAAAGCCGGATGAAAAGAGCCTACAAATGTAGAGTCCACAAGAGGGATTTAAAAGTGGGAGACCTAGTCCTAAGGAAGTCGGCCGCCACCAACAAAGGAAATATTCATGGTAAACTCGACGGCCAACCGGGAGGGTCCCTACAAGGTGATTGAAGAGATGAGACCGGGCACATACTGGGGCAGACACATGGGAGGTGTGCCTTTGATGAGCCATTGGAACACCGACAACTTGAGGAAATACTTTGTGTAGCGGCGGAGGTGTCCAAATCCATTGTGGACACCCCAACGCATGATCATAGCAAACGAATGAATCACCCAACTTTTCCATTGAAGTGTTTGTCACTCAAAGAGAAGAATCGCTACCGAGCCATTAACCCCGATTACCTCGGCCTCAGCCGAGAGCGACGGGGACACAATGACCGGTACACTAGAAGAATGCTATCGAGCCATAAACCCGACACCTCGGCCCTAGCCGAGAGCGACGGGGACACAATGACCGATAAGCGCTATCGAGCCGTAACCCCGATTACCTCGGCCAAAGCTGAGAGCGACGGGGACACAACGACCGATATGCTAGAAGAAACGTATACTCAGTGCAGTTGATACGCGAGTCTAGCGGTCAATATGCCTACAGTTACGAATGCTATCGAGCCATAACCCCGACACCTCGGCCCTAGCCGAGAGCGACGGGGACACAATGACCGATAAGCGCTATCGAGCCGTAACCCCGATTACCTCGGCCAAAGCTGAGAGCGATGGGGACACAACGGCCGATATGCTAGAAGAAACGTATACTCAGTGCAGTTGAGACGCGACTCTGGCGGTCAATATGCCTACGATTCTGACCCTAAACGAGCGACGGGGACACAATGACCGGCCCGCTAAAGGAAATGCTAAAGACGTTAACACGGTTGTGATGCGCGTACTAACCGCCCCGCCATGCCGACGGTAAAAACAAAGGCACACAATTAAAACAACGCAAGAAGACAAGTGAGGAATAATATGATCAAAGCCCCCGCCGCAGCCGAGGACCCAAAAGATTAAACTCCATTAAAAAACTAACAACTGCAAGAAGAGTACAAGCGACGGCCGTCCCCATAAGGATAGCCTAAAACTCTACCTACCAAAGTTTTACAAGAAGCAAGGAAATAAGGAAACAAAAGGGTACAGACTTAGGATTTGAAGCGCCAAAAGATGGCGGGGAGAGAAGGCTCATAATTGGCCCCGAACGCCTAAAGCTATCCGAGACGCCGGGAGTCCGTGACGACCGCCCGTCTCCCTATGCCTGTTGATTCCCTCCATCGGCAGCAGCAGCAGCAGCCTCCTCGTTGGGCGGCTCGGACGAGGGCTCGACATTTTCAAGCACCTCGCCTACTCGAGCCACCTTCGCCGCCTCCGTCTTCTCTCGCAGCCCGCCTCCTCATGCCTCGGCCATCTCGTCCAAGAGCTTCTCAAATTTATCCCACGGAAAGGAACCATCGGGGACGACCCTTTTATCGCCTCCCCGGTCGCCTCCTCGGCCCGGTCCCGGAATTGGGCGCACATTTTTGGGAGAAGTTCATCTTGGAGCATGGCAATGTCTTTCTCCCTTTGAGCGATGACAGCCTGCGCGTCCTTAAGCGCCTCCGCCTGATTGTGGAACTGATTCTTCCACTTTTCCCCCTCGGCAATCGCGGCTTTATGAGCGTCCTTGTACCTATCCCGCTCCTCCATCATCTTGGCGTGGCGCCATCGCCTTCCTCAACTTTGGCCCTCTCGGCCCCCGGCCAGCTTCAACCTCCTCCGCGCTTCTTGGCGGAGAAGAAATCCATTTAAACTTCGCGGCCTCCCCTTTGCGGCGAGAGAGGTCAAGCCTAAGTTTCGCCATCGCGCGCAGCTTGGCCCATGGTTTTCTCCCGCTCCGCGATATAGGAGCCGCTTGTTGGGTCCACTTCGCCGACCTCTTATACATTCTCGGACCCTCCGCCACAAGCTCGGAGGCGAGATGCTCCGGGCGGAGGAGTCAACAATGACATTTCCGTCACCCGCCGTCTCGATAGCCCTCTCGTGTCGCTTCCCGATTGCCGTTCAATCGAACGGCGCCGAGAGAAGGATCTCGCAAAAAATTTGCACAAAGCATCCATGTCACCGTGCATTGACACATCGTAAAAGCCGGTCGTCTGGGATGTCCAACGAACCAGCCAAATCCGAACCACAAGTTAGATCCGTACCAGTTTGGGCCCTTTTTGTTCGAGGGCCGGATGGATCGGTTTTCTCCCAAAGAACAACGGAAGAAGACGGTGGCTCTTTCCTCTTCTCCCCAACAACGGTAGAAGCAAGCGGCTCCTTAGCAATGGTCACCGACCCCCAGTAATATCAACGACCTCCACAGGTTCCCTCTCAACCACCGGGGTCGAAGAGGAGCAGCACGACGCCGCCGCCGCCGTAGTCGCAGCCCTCTTCGTTCTCTTTGGCACGCCTCCGAGAACCCTTGCCGAGCGCCACCGGATCCACCCCTTTTAGCTGCTTATCCATGAGCTCGGTGGGAGACGGTCTGCGATCGCGCAATTCAGCCGTAGGATGCCGCACAACTACCTTCCCGTCCTTATCAAGGCCTAACCGCTTCAAGGTACTCTCGGACGCACCACGCCAAACCGGTCTGCAAAAAGAAAACCAAACAAGAATTACACGACAGAATAGAACATAGCTCTAAAAACAGGAGCATGACAGTAAAAATAGGCCTCACACCGACCCCACTCACCCCGGGCCGAGGGCCGGTATGAGGCCGACGTGACCGAGCAGCTCATCTCGAAGAATAATCCGAGTCGGGGCAGCCATCCCTTCTCGGCATCGAGCAACAGACGCCCGCCCTCCTCATCCTCGCAAGAGGAACCTTCGAAGCGTCCATTTTCACCTTACCCCGGGAGGTACACTCCTCATACTCTTTCCGGTTCTCACACCGCAAGTAAACAGGGCTCTGGAAAGACCGGGGCAATGGGTAATCCTCCCACTTGGACATAAACCCACCGCCGTTGCCGCCTTTACAGAAGTAAGCTTGTTCACGGAGGCATAGCTCAGCTCCGTCTGTACGCTGTACCACCCCACCTTATTAGCAATTGACGGTCGGAGACTGTGAAGTCGGCGGAATAAGTTGATCGGGATCTCCCCTTAAAGAGACAAAGCCACACAAAGCCAACTATCGTCCTCATGGCCGCGGATGTAGTTGGGCCACCGCGACGTTCATAGCTCGATAATGTCCACGACGTATCTATTCGAGGAAACCGCAGCCCATACTCCAGATGCCTGATGTACACGCCGGTGTGACCCGGTGGAGGGCAACAGACCGCCTGACCCTCTTTAGGAATAACGATCCTATACCCCTCACCGAACGAGAAATGGCCTCCGAAAAATGTCTCGCCGGAACAACGGCCGAACTTATGGAACCAACCACGTTCAAGACCAGTCGTACAGGGCTCGCCATGATCCGGGACAGACAGCCTCCCACCATCGGAAGGGGTCCCCTCATCCTCATCAGCATCCTCACCCTCATCCCCCCGTCCCCCCGCACTGGTGGGTCGATCGCGGAGAAGGAGACCTAGGGCCCCCAAACCTTATCGGAATGGCGTCTAGTATCTCCTCCCCATCAAGACGCAATGGGTAATCATCCGGCGCGAAGTGCTAGTCCCTACGCCGAGAGCAAACATAATAGCAACAATTATTCAACAAAATAAAAAGAAGTTTGTTTGTTTACCTCGAAGAAAAACACTCGCCGGAATAACAACTCTGAATGTTAGAAGACAGAAGCCCTTACAAGTTTAGAGAAGAAAAATTTTGGAGAATGAAATTGGTGACCAATTTCACGAGCAACTGCCCCTATTTATAGGGAAAAGCCCATGAGGCAAGACCAATCGTGAGAACACCCATGAAGGCGTCAACCAATCAAAGATGCGGACACGTGTTGGACATGCAACCACGGAATGTCAATCGTTGCAACAGTTGTGTCAATCAATGCAACAGTGACCAAACGTCTTCAACACGCCTATTCAAAACTCTCCGCCTATTCACCTTCCTCAACAAATTCCCATGCACCTTTTTCTCCGCCGCCACATGATCGACCAAGCTAGACACCGCCGGCCGGGGCAATCAAAAGTAACCTGGGCGCCTCAACCGGTCTCGGCCAAATGTCCCTTTCTTTTCCACATCGGATGCCCAATACACATCCATGTGAAGGGGGGATATGGTACGGCCTAAGAAAGACTAGGCAGAGCGGAAGAAGCCGCCGCAGAAAAAGCCGATGAAGGAAAAATTTCTACAAACTACTTGCGCAGAATATACGCTCGTACGTACATCGAAGCCCATACCACGATAGACTACGCTGGGGCAAATTGATGGGGCATATTCCGCACCGCCGACCAAAGTCAACATATTGAGCAAGGTCAAAGATGTCCACAAGAAGTCAACGACCTGATGTACTTAGCCGATGAGAATCATCACCGTCGGCCGGGTCTCGGATGACAACCTTCCAAAGGGACACATACCCGCGTACTCACATCCAAGTCCCCTGGGTGAGTCGGCAGGGCCCGCCGCCCGCCATAAAACCTCGGCCGAGGGGTAGATCGCCTCTTTCCACCGCTAGCCACTTGGCCACTTGGCCACTACGTGACAAAAGGTGAAGTCTATAAATACTCAACCTTCATTGAGGATGGGATCCAATCCGAAATGCACAACTTAACCTAAATACACTATTCATCCCAGATAATCTTCCTTATCTCTCTACAATATATTCCTAGCCAATTAGCATACAACATATACATTTAAGTTTACTGACTTGGGCGTCGGAGTGAGTACGCTTGGCACAAAGCCAAGCCCTCGCCTTCGTTCATTGTTGCGGAGAGGCCGAGAGGAACGAATAAGACCAAAGGAGAATCTAACTCAAGACATCATTCTACAAGCCACGGGTGGTAGCGATACTTGCTTCCGGAATTACACTTAACAAATATATATATATATATATATATATATATATATATATATATATATATATATATATATATATATATATATATATATATATATAAAAAGTTCTCCTAAGTCCTTCATATTTTTTGAGTCCATAAGTCCCTCCCATATCCCTTAGATCATGTTTGGTGGATGCTTGAGATTTATTTTAGCAAAAAAAGTGTAATTCTAACAACGACAATAAGTGTCATTTTAGCAGGAAAAGTGTAATTTTAAATTAAAAAGTGTTATTCTAGCAGAAAAAGTATAATTTTAACAGAAAAAAGTGTAATTTTAATGAAGAAAAGTGTAATTTTAACAGAAAAAAGTGTAATTCTAACAACAACAAAAAGTGTAATTTTAACAGAAAAAAGTGCAATTTTAATGGAGAAAAGTGTAATTTTAAAAGAAAAAGGTGTAAGGAACACCCATCTCTACACATAAAAAATCTAGACAAAATGAAAGGAGAGGAGGCATGCGTATTTCATCTTCATTTGTTGAAGATCTACACATAAACACCAATATACTCAGATTTTAGTATTTATTTTCATTTGTTGAAGATCTATAAACTAAAATAACAAAAAAAAATAAAAACATCAAGATTATCAATATAATTACTCATTTATTGTTACCACTTAATAACAACCAGAGATCAGTAAATATGATACCTTTTCGAAAAAAATCATATTAAATCAAATGATTAAAATCAGGCATCACCACTCATTATTAACACCAAAGTTAGTATATCACCAAAATAGCCTTAATACCAACCAAAAATAATCAAATAAAAACAAAAACAAAAGACAACATGAAAGGTAAACAACAAAAAAGAAAAGACACCAATATCTCGTGCCAACCCTCCTTCAACATGTGAATAGTCCAACAAACTGGGGGATTCTAAGGCCCATCGATTAATTATTAAGTAATCGATAATTATTCTATAAGATTTCGCCTCGTATTGTGAGACGGTAGCATAATATAAAACAACAACTTAATTATTAGAAGAAATTATTAGAAATAACTAATTACTTGTACTTTAGAACAAATCAATCAAAAAAAACCCTTTTTTTCTTTAACAAAATAAAACAAAAGTAATAATGAAAAGTACATATGTGAACAAGATAATAAAGGAACCGAAAAAAAAAAAAAAAAAAAAAAAAAAAAAAAAAAAGTCAGATCTGGAAACGTGAAACACCAAAAAAAAAAAAAATAAAAAAATAAAAAAAAAAAAAAAACTACTTCAGATCTGGAAACGTGAAACACCAAGAAAAAAAAATTGAGAAGAAGAGGAGAGCGGCGGCAGTGGGTGGTGGTGGCAGTGGGTGGTGGGAGGTGGGTGGGAGAGTAATATGGAGGGAATTTTTTTTATTTTTTAGATTTTGAATTATTTGGGTTTGTTAGGATGAGAGTATTATTTGGGTTTTGAATTAATTTGGGTTTTAGAGAGGGAGTAGAGAAGTGAATTGTGTGAATGAGAGAGAAGTTGATGGAAAAATAAAGGTTATATAGTGGATTAATATTTGATTAGTGTGGATTAGTAAAGTAGAGAGGGGGAGTGTTTTATTAGGCATTAATCATCCTTTTTTTGCTTCCAATCTCAACCCTCCATCTTCCTCATCCAATGGCTCTAAAGGGAACTTATGGACTCAAATGTAAGAGGTGGACTCTCTTGATCTTTACACTATATATATATATATATATATATATATATATATATATATATATATATATATATATATATATATATATATATATATATATATATATATATATATATAGACTAGATTTAATGCACGGGCCTAAAGTAATATCATCTCTTACCTCAAGTACTCGTAAAACTTTTCAGTTAATTTATTTTCTAAAAGTCTAAAAAACTGATAAGAAACAAATAAGAACAATAAAATTATGCACCAAGTTCTCCGGTATTTGGAGTAAAGTAACTAAAATATAAGTAAAAAATAATGTTCAAACTCAAATTCAACCTCATGTGATTTTGTTATAGTTTATCAAAATCGTTATAATGACAAATGACAGTTAACTTGACATGCTTTGTTTTTAAGTTATCATGAAGTTTAGCCAAATAGCTAGTACTCGTCAAACGTAGCGGTCGTGAGTTCCTTTTCTCATTGTCTAAAAAAAATCATACGTTGGAATACCGTTTGATCTTTTCTTTTCGGTTGAAAAGAGTTAGAACTGAAATAAGTTAATTTGTGAATATATTAGCTGAAATAATGAACTGAACTGAACTTAGCTGAGTTGAATAGAGTTGAAGTAAACTGAAATGAATTGAAATTAAGTTCAAAAGAACAGAGCAGTTACACCCTACACTTCATCTTGTTAAACTCTTAACAATAATATTATAATGTAATTTTGTTTTTCACAACAAAATCATAGCGGTATATTATAATGTAATTTCGTTTTTCACAAGTAAACTCGTAGCAATATTATAGTAGAATTTGAAACTCTTATTGCCATTGTAATATATTTTTTTTTCTAAAATTGCCATTGTGAAAATTTATTTTCTATAATTGCCCCTCTATAATGTAATTAACTTATTTGATTGCCATTAAGTAACCTGTTACCTACCTAGCATGTAAACAAATCTAACCTTCATAATTAAATAATCAATAGGTCTTGGTATAGACGGGTGGGGCGAACAGACGGGTAAAGACCTCTAATAAAATGGGTAGGGGAGACAAGGTGGGGCACTCCCCATGTGCTTCCCACTTTATGGCAAATGGGTATTTTATGAGGTAAAATGGTATCCGTTTATACGTATAGACGGATAGTGTCCGTCTATAATGAGAATTTGTGTTAAATAATCTATTCCTTATTATAAACGATGATACTGGTATGACACTTATTTTAGTGCTTGTGTCCTCTTATGACGTCACTTTTTACAGTTTTGCCATTCTTCCTGTTTTTTATTGTTGTACTCTCTGTATGTTGTAAAGCCGTAATCTTTCATGTCTTTCATCTTTTTTGTTCTCAGCATCATTATCATTATCTTACCTCCATCACAAGTGATTCATTAACACATTAAGTACAATATTATTTCATTCGCACAAAATTATTTTCTTCATCTATTTCAATCATGAGTATTTACCATTTCATTATTTTATCTACGTCATTTAAATTATTATTATTTTTTTTAAACGGGGAAATGGCTTCCTTTCAATCTTTAAAGGATCCGCCTAGTCGGGACTATGGCGAGTGTACAGAACACCAGAGATCATAAAGAGGAGTCCGGAGAGCCCAAAACCGCGAGGATACGCGACAACACGGAAAGCCGACACCTCGTTTAACAGACTTCAAAGGGCCACCGTGCAAATACCTCAGTGCTCCCGTGTAGGGCATCGAACCCGAGACCTCGCAATTCGCTGAAGATTTCAACGCTTTGAGGCACTCCCGCGCATCACTACACCCAAGCCACTTCGTTGGTCATTTAAATTATTAGTTTACTTTCTGTATTTATTTTTTAGAGTACTCAATTTCAATCACTATACAGCCCGAATTGATTATTTGTTTTCTTCTAGTTAATTCGGACTGCCGAGACAAATGTACCTGTTGAATCCATGGATTTAAGATACACATTAGGCGAGGTCATGGTGTGCCAAATCTATTTCTTGAGGTTTTTTTTTCGGAATTTAAACATTGTGTTTATTAGTTTCTATGAGTTTCAGAGGTTTAGTGTTTATTGATTTCTTAGCATAATTTGTCTTACAAATATGCTCACCAAGTGTTCGATGTTTTGTCACAACGAAAAATAGATTGCTATTTCATGCGTTTTGTGTCCGACGTACACATAGCTTTAACTAATTACAAATTGTACTTATATGATTTGCAATATTTTTATATAGAGTAACTGCTGTGTAGCTTCTTTTACATATTGAAATTTGAACACCAACTGGTTTGCAGCTACATTTCCTTTTCTTTGCTTCAGAAGATGTCTTGTTTCATTTGTATCCTCTACGTTTAACATTTTGCCTTATCGTCCGTCTACATTGATTTATACATTTTGCCCGGTCTAGCCGCAAATTCATTTGAGTATTTAGTCGTTTACGTATTTTTTTCACTAAATCCTATTTTTAATAATATACTTCAATGTCCGTACTATATGTATTTCTCCATACAAAAGTTTTTCATCTAAAACAGAAATTAACCCCAAAAAATACAGGATATGCCCGACATGGAGATGTAGAGAAAACGTTGGGGACTTTTGATCAAATGAAGAAATCTGGTCAACCACCAAACCATGTCACGTTTGTGGGAGTCTTATCAGCTTGCAGCCATGCTGGTATAGTGGAAACAGGATTTCATCACTTTGAATCTATGAGTAATGAGTATGGGTTAACTCCTCAAATGGAGCATTTTTCATGTATGGTTGATCTACTTGGTAGGTCAGGGAAGCTAGACAAGGTTGAAGATTTCATTAAAAAAATGACCATGAACCCGAATGCCGTTATCTGGAGAACAGTTCTGGGGTCTTCTTGTTTGATAAATGGACGAAACACTGATCTTGGTAAGCGGGCAGCAAAGATGCTAATGCAGTTGGAACCAGAAAATGCAGTGAATTATGTACTTGTGTCAAACATGTATGCTTAGGAGCAAAATGGGAAAATATGGCTAAGGCACGATATGTGATGAGATTGGCGGCCACTAAGAAGGAAGCTGGTCGGTGTTGGGTAACCATGAAAGACGGTGTACACGTATTTGTTGCCGGGAACAGGGTTTAAAAACTCGCCCGATACGTCTCGTATCGCCCGAGTAGTATCGGTCTCGATGGTTGCCGAGTCACGATACACCGAGATTTATCGGCCATTTATAAAAGGGGGCAAAATCGGCCGAGTTGAGCGAGTTGACTCGGGTATCGCCGAACTCGTTCCGATACAACCGATATGATCAACCGAGATTTTCTAATACTCACCTTAAAAATTGATTTTGAGTACTGGGAGATGGTGCTGGTGGTGAACCCCAATCATGGGGATGAAGGAGATGAAAGGGACGAAGTTGTGGAGACTTGGAATCATAGATTAAGGAGATGAAAGATGGGGATGAAGGACCTGAAAGGGAATTAACGGCTCTTGTTTTTTCTTTTGATTAATAATTAATGTGATGAATGATGATTGATGGAAGGGTTGGGATTGTATAAAAAAAGGTGAGAGTAAATTTTGAAGTATATGGTGACTGGTGAAAGTAATGGGAGACGTGGAAGTTGGAAGTTTTGTTGGGTGGGTACCAGTGTGCCACTTGTTAGTTTATGGATGGAGTGATCAATGGGTGGGTAGGTAAAGTTACTTTTTTTTCCAGTCTATTTTTTGGTTTTAGTCAATCTCATATTCTTATGAAACCATTTAAACACCTACATACAAATACAGCTTCAAAAAAAAACTATTTTAATCACTCTTTCTTAATTATAGTATTTTCAAAATGTTGTTTGTGAAATATTTAGCCATACTATAACATCAGAAATATAATAGATATTAAATATAGCCAAAAAACCTTGTAAAACAAAAATCGACCGCGACGAGCGATTTATGGTCCGCGACAAGCGATTCAGACCGATTCCGCGACACCGTGACCGCGATCGCGACCGATACCGAGATTTAAAACCCTGGCCGGGGACACGTCATACTCGGAGAAGGATGCAATATATGCTAAACTAAAAGAATTACAGAAAAAGATGAGGGATGCAGAGACGAAGCTACGCCTGGGCCGGACGGGCCATGACCCAGGTGAGATTTCTAAGAACAAGTAATAAATAAGTAGGCTAATGATCAATAAATTACCCATGGCACAGTGGTAATTGGCAAAGTGGTAAAGACATCTATGTGAATTCAGCCAAAAGGTCACGCGTTCGAGGAATGTACTTTGTATTTTTTAAGTTTTATTTTTAATTTTTTAACAATTTGCTTCATTTGTTTAGGTTGTCTATTAAACATTCTTTTTTGTCAACAATAGTTCTTTCGCCCAATAATTGTTTACACTATTTAAAAAAAGGAAGGAGCCATATTTTATCAAAGTACTATTTATACGACTTTAAGCCCCATTTTAATTTATCATAAAGGCGTCTTATAAGAGATTTATTATTGTTTATATTTGTAATTTAATTCATCGTTTAAGCTAGTATTAAAAACGCTTTGTAAATATTGAGTAAATTAATTTATTGGAAAAAAAGGAATGAAAAAACCAATAATTAAACAAAAATAAATCCTAATTCAATAAATATGTTTTATACTCTGCTAAAAATCCTATTAAAAATAAAAAAACGTTGACATAATGGTTTGAGACTTTGAGGTCACCCTAATGAATGAGTATATACCGATAAAATAAAAAATCGGCTCAGGTACAATTTTTTTCTAGCTTCGTCCCTGGAGGGATGCTGGATATGTGCCACAAACAAGCTCTGCTTTGTATGATCTTGAACTGGAGAGCAAGGAAGAAGTGTTAAGTTATCACAGTGAGAAGCTGGCTGTTGCTTTCGTACTTACTCGAAAATCATCCTCAACTATCAGGATAATGAAAAATCTGAGAGTATGTGGGGACTGTCACCTAGCCTTCCGATATATATCGAAAATTGTTGATCGAAAAATTGTGTTGCGGGATTTGAAGAGGTTCCCTGATGGTAGGTGTTCATGTGGGGATTACTGGTAATGTCTGACATGTATTTCTCGACGAGAATACCGTCAACTAAAATCCAAGGAGTTATCCCACTGTCATAGGGATCTTACTCCGAAACCTGGTTTGAATAGATGAAGGTTGAAGTATATGCTTGATGCTTGCTAGGCGAAAGTTAGGTTTTCTATTGGTCACTATACATGGTGCCTCAATGATGTGTGTATTCATTTGAGAAACTATTAAATCTGCTGATTTTGGGTGGTCAAAATTGAGTTCAATATAGTATTATATTTTTTTATTCTATTTCGGTTGACGTCTCCTTTAAATCACTGACATGTTTGGGTTGGAATAAAGTTTCGTTTTTAAACAAATTTATAATAACCATTTGCATTAACAGGCGGTTGCTGGGATATAACACGTTTTTCGACTCTAAGATTATTTTCCTTTTACTATACTTCCTCCGTTCCAATCAATTGTTGTCATTTGATTTTGGCACAAAGACCAAGGAAGGAGGAGGGAGTCAATTACTAAATGACAAGTGGAACAATTTGAATGTAAATGATCAAATTGTTCATCAAGTTCATTCTTAAAATAGAAAGGACAACAATTGACTGAGATACCTAAAAATGGAAAAGGACAACAAATGATCGGAACAGAGGGAGTACATTTTATAATCAAACAACATACATCTAAATATTGTTTAAATATAGGGCAACGGACAAGAAATAAATTCTGACAAATCTTAGTAATAATTTTCGCCCGAACGTTATTGGAGAAAGCTCGAGTCAAGCAAATGCAAACTTATAAACGCCGGTACCGATTAGCGCTCTGCCAAATCAAGATGTCTTCAATTTCATAAATATATACTCCCTCCAATCCAATCCAAACAACCCATTTGACTTTTTACGGTCTACGAGACGACACTTTGACCACGTTTTTCTTCATTTATATATTATTTTTCGTATCGAAATTATAATTTTCCAAAACCTCTTTTTATAACAAACATAAATATGTCAATTTTACGTATAAATTTAAAAAATTTGATTAAATATAATCGATGTCAAAGTTTGACAAGGTTGACTTTAAATAGTGAATGGGTAATTTGGATTGGATTGGAGGGAGTATAACTTTTACACTTGTAAAGCTATGTCATTCACATATATTGACAAAAATGTTCTTTACAACATTTCTCAGATAGACAAAATTATACTAATAGAAGGGAAAATACAATCTATCACAAATCCTGATACGTTTCAAAATAATTCCTGCAGTTCCAAGACTATACAACTGGATGTACAATGAGTATTGTACATCTAAGGTTATTTTAGTATTTTTTCAAATATTTTTGCAAAAAAAAGGTAACGTAATTCAATTTTTAATCTAATCCTTATTTCTCTCTTACTGTTTCCATATTTTTCTAACTTCTCTTCATCTTCCTCCATCATCCAGTTAATGAATCATCTTCTCCCTTAAATTATTATAATTAATTGACTATGCGGAACTGATCATCATCTTGAAAGAATTTTTTTATCCAAAATTTCCGATGCATGAAAATAGTTGAAGCTCGTATTATTTTTACATTAGCTCGTATTCTTATCTGAATATCTCGTATTCTTATGTGCTCGTATTTTAAAGCTCATGATCATTTTAAGCTCGTATTCTTTTTTACATTAGCTCGTATTCTTATCTTTATAGCTCGTATTCTTATGTGCTCGTATTTTTAAGCTCGTGATCTTTTTAAGCTCGTGTTCTTTTTACTTTAGCTCGTATTCTTATCTTAATAGCTCGTATTCTTATGTGCTCGTTTTTTTAAGTTCGTGATCCTCTTAAGCTCGTATTCTTTTTACATTAGCTCGTATTCTTATCTTAATAGCTCGTATTCTTAAGTGCTTGTGTTTTTTAGTTCATATTCTTTTAATAATAGTTCGTATGATTGGTGTAGAAAGTTACCTCAAAGTATTGTTAGATGCATTTTTCCTTCCTGATAATGATATAAATTGCTTCTCGTTCACGAAATATTGTTAGATGCGTTTTTCCTCCTTGATGATGATGTAAATTGCTTCCCTTTCACCATTTTAGAATCAAAATTATGGAGAAGAGAGATTTGTCGACTGCCGTTTAAGAGAAATTTAGAGAAGGGAAAGAAGAGGGTTTGTCGACTGAAGAGAAATCAAAATTAGGGAAAAAGAAGATGCGTAGAATTTATTTTTATTGGGCTTAGATAGATATATATAATATATGGGCCTGTTGTACAATGCTTCTGTACAACAGGATGTAGGATCCTATTTGTGGTCACTAAAGTGGGAAGTAGTCAAAACCTCAAGGCACCAAAGTGAAATTATGCAAACCTTAGGGGACTAAAGTGAAATTAGGCTAAACTTCAGGGCAGCAAAGTGGAAATAATCCTTTTTTTTAATGGTTAACTATGAGGTATAGTATCCCATATGGGTTTAGTTGAATATAAAGTACTCCTTAGCGTAATAAATTAGGTCAAACTCATATATATTGGTTAAGAAGTGAAACGATTGTACATATATATTTAGTAATTTGAAGCCATTTCTTAAAATTGAAACTCTTTTTTAAAAATTTGTTCATTTTGTTATTATAAATAAAGAGTAGACACCAAGTCTTCCTTGTGACGGGTATATCGATCCGTCACAAGCTTGCGACGGATCAAGTACT
Organism: Silene latifolia; assembly: GCF_048544455.1. NCBI lineage: Eukaryota > Viridiplantae > Streptophyta > Magnoliopsida > Caryophyllales > Caryophyllaceae > Silene > Silene latifolia. The sequence continues at coordinate 176,038,137 of NC_133538.1, forward strand.
ACTCATGTGGGTAGATAAGACAAAATAGATTGATACTCCTTAGGCATGCTGTTTTTGTCTTATCTACCCATATGAGTAGTACTTGACCTGTTTCAAGCTTGCGACGGATATGTCCATCATAAATGAGAATTTGTGAACAGTAAATAAAAATGTAAGATAATGAGACTTAATTTTTTTAATAAATAACATTTCAAAAAAAAATGGGTTATAATTTTAATAGAATTAATCTAAAAATAATCGAGTTTAAGAGTAGTATCCTAATATCCTACTCTCTCCAATCCACACAAAACTCCTGATTTATTTTTTTGGAGGTCAAACTTTGAAAAGTTTGACCGTTAATTCACTCAAAAATATATCTCACATCTAAAAAATTAGATTTCGTATTTTATATATTTCTTATGGAGTTCATAGGGAACAACCAGTCTTAATGGTAGATAGTCAAAAACATTTTTTTATTGTTTAGAGTTCTAACAAAAATCCACCAAACAGGCTACATATATAATTGAGATACACGTTGTTTTGCGTAGCACCATTCAACATTTACGCTATCGTATACTTACAAAATGGAATATTGGTAAATGCTGTAAGTTAATCTAATTTGTGAATCTTATAAAACCAGTCTCAGTTATCACGTGTTCATTTTATGGAATTAAACCACATTTTTGGGAATGACGCTTTAAATTAACTAAAATCGGTGGTGCGTACAACAATAAAAATAAGTAATTACATAATTCAACTGATGTCTCTTCGGATGCTATACAACTGTTATAATTAATACAAAAAAAAGTAGCTTTTATGTTAAAGGGACTGATGATCCATCAACAATCAACTAAATCAACCCTAAAGTTTTTTGTGTTCCGATTTCAACATAATTGGACTTTTTTTTATCAACTTAGTTGACTTCTACTAACAAACCATGACAATGTAAACCAACGTGCATTCTATGTAATAGAATCACATATATTTGTGTACTGTTGTTTAGAGACTATTAAATTTATTGGAATTCAGTATGGATTTGATTTTACGAGAAGTATATAAAGAGCAAAACATTTTCTTAATTGTAGATAGTCAAGGTAAACTTATGCTATAGGAGATCTAACATTTTCTCTAAACACACTAAATATTTATAATTATGATACTTGTTGTTTTACGTAACACCATTTAGTTTTACGTAGTTATAATAGATTAAAATAATTTGCAAAATTCATAAAGGTCTGTCTCAGTTATTAAGAGCAGTTCATTTGGTGAGTTGCACTATGTTTATGGAGATAACTATTGTATTTAATTAAAACCAGTGATACCTATAACAATAATGGAAAAACTAATTACATACTTTTACCATGTTACTTGATGTTTCACAACGGAAATGATAACTACTAAATGACAAAACTTCTATGCTAGAAGCACTAATAGTTCATTGATGATCAACTAAACGGCTACACCAACCACGAACTTTTGTTTATCAATGATTTAAACATAATTGAACCTCTTTTATCAACTATAGAATATATTTATACAGATGATCCTAATGAGAGCCTCGTGCATCGCACGGGCTTTTCAACTAGTTTTTGAAAATAATAGAAAAGTCGTATTGATTTATTGGTCTTTTCTTGTGAGAAAATATTTGAACTTAATACAATAACCTAATAAACAAATTCAATATCTCTATTGTTTGTTAATCTTGCGATATCATGATGCCATTTTTTTCATAATACCATATTAGCATGTAATATTTGTTTATCTTCCATCTTAGTTCAATCTTCAAAATCATCGGGTTTCCTTTTCTTATTCTTCTTTCATTCTTTGTATGAATATTAAATTATAGTCTCCGAGTTTTCTAAACTACCTAAATTATTATATTATTATAAATCAATATATTAGATTCACATAAATATGCTATTTAGGTGCCGTTTGGCCTTGCTTTTATAAAATAGCTTTTCCTTTTAAAAAGGAGTTTATTCATAAACTACTTTTTGGAAAAAATTTGATTGTTTGGCCATAACTTTTGTAAAAACTACTTTTTATAAATTTTGGTTGTTTGGCCTAACTACTTACATCCAACTTTTTTGTTTTTTTCTTATTAACCATGTTATTTGTAAAATTGAATACAAAGTAATATTTAAAAAATTTATGTAATCACTGGACAACTACATAAAACTATATAATTATCGTTCAAAATTATAATTTTACACACCATTACCTGGTACTTCGATGGTATATGTCGGTGTATGCCAGGGAGGCAATTAATTGAGTAGTAGAGAGAAGATGGAACATACCATTATTCAAGATATATAAGGGTAGGGGTTTTCGGAGGAAAAATAAAAAAAGGCGCAAATAATTGGATTTTTTGGCGCAAGGTGAAAACAATTGGATTATTTGGCACTTTTGTGAAAAGTAGAATGAGAAGTAGAAAATATCTACTTCTACTTTTTGGGGTCAATAAACAGTTTTTGACTTCTTAAAAGTAGTTTTTGATATCCCTAATTTATAGTGTTTGGCTAAACTTTAGCTTTTTCATTTACAAAAACACTTTTAAAGCTTGGCCAAACACCACCTTAATTAGGTTGTTCAATTTATATCCAAAATTACAAGAAAATTTACTACTTCCTCCGTTTTCATATGATGTACCCATTTTATTAAAATACTCAACTCATATATTCAACAAATGAGTACATCATATAAAAATGGAGGAAGTATTACATAAGATTACTAATTAATATGAAATTGAAAATTTGAGAGAGGGAAATGAATTCCTAATAAATTTACTATTATAACTCTGGTGGCGCCCAATTTAAGCATCACCCGGTGGTGTCATCTCATTTTCCTTTATTGTGTTTAGGCTACTTAAACGTATAAAAGATCTCCCATAGTTAGCACACCCCTACATGAATTTACGCGATAAAACTACTTCTTTCGTTCCAATCATTGAAAACTATTTTAATTAGAGGAGAATAAATGGTTGAGCGAAAGAGATTCGTATGTTGAGAGTTTAAGACCACTTTTGAAACTGTTTTATTAACTCACAAAATTTAAAATAAAAAGGACTATATAAATGGATGGAGATAGGAAGGAAAGCACATAACAATATATAAACAAGTTGAGAATCAGGGTCTATACGATTCGATTATGTAAGAGACACTTTAACTTAGGCCGTTAGATGATCAATTAGTACACTCCTTAATTCAAACAATTACTCCGTATTACCTTACTAAACCATTCACTTCTGTGTAAACCCACTTTCAAATTTAATCAGTTAGCTTACGAAAAAAAAGGTTATTTTCTGTGAATTTTTCGATGAATGAACCAGGATTCCGCTTTTAGATTGTTTTCATGAGCAAATCTAAACAATTTTAGGGGTACAAATTATAAAATCGTGCATCGCACGGGCATGAAATCTAGTTAAAAATAAATGAAACTTAAATTTATTTAGCTAATTTTCTATTGGTTGGTTTGTGAAAGTGGGTTAACTTAAGCAACTAGCTTCATTAACCTAGTTGCTTGAGTCAGGCCATCCTGCATGGCTATCTCCAATGGTGTAGCAACCAGGGCCGACTTTTAAGGCCGTGCAGCCCGTGCGCTCGCACAGTTTGGGGCCCAAAAGCAAAATCGTCAGTAAGGAATAAATAGTCTTTGATGCGCTAAAATTTTGTGGAACAAACACTGTTGCAATGGTTTGGAGGTGTCTTTTTTGTCTCTGTATTTGCAAGCGCGGGTTCGAATCCTTAGAACAACACTTTTCTATTCCAATTTTTTTCCGGGGACTTTATTTATGACAATGAGACCTTTAATTTGTTGCTCTATTTATCGTGACGTTTCTCCAGTAGCATTTACGCCTTTGGCATTGAGTTATTACAATTGATATATTTTCTTCCGGTAATTCTTGTGTGAGATGGTTTTACATTGTGAGACGGTCCCATTATATACCACGATAACTCATTTATTAGTACTAAATGAACAAAGCTTTATTAAAAATGAATCGTCTTACGGTGCGAGGTCGGCTTATTCTAAAATTTGTGATTTTCTCCTCTTCGTTTTCTAGTTCTGTTTAATCCAAAGTTTAAGAAGCGAAGTCTGATGGTGTAGGCAGGAACTGCTTCATATTTCATAAAATCGCAAGCTAGTTCTTCACCATCGAGAAAGGTTTTGTAAATTAGCTTGGTTTAAGTTTAAGATAAACACGTGAAGCTACTTGCTTAGATGGGTCCACTTACCAAACAACCAATAGAAAATTAGCTTCAATAATTTTTTATTTATTCTTATTATTTGATTTACAATTTTTATGTTTAGGAAAAAAATAATTTTCTAATAAACCATTGGAATAGTTTACTAGCTTAGAATGGTATTAGCTTAAAGGGATGAGGTGGAATTGTCAAGCTAGTTGATTGTTGCTTACCATTGTACTTGCTCTTAGATTGTTTACCCTAGCCTCGACATTGTTGCTAATTAAGTTATGAACAAAATGTTGTTAAAACATTAGTTATTCTCGTAAAATACTATAAAAACAATCACTAATAAGATTCCTGTACTTTATAAGTCATTTTTGTAGTAAAAATACATTAGTATGTAGCAGAAGGTAAATATAATGGTATTGGGGCCCATTTTCAAATTCCCGCACAGAGCCCCTGAAATCTCGGAGACGGCCCTGATAGCAACTAGTTTGCAAATTTAAAAAATTGTAAGCAAGTCCTTAAACTACACTTGACTTGTTCTAAATCTATCTATTTATGGAAAAGAATAATACAATTGAGTTTGTGAACAGTGCTTTGTATAATTGTAGTACTACGTCGTATTCTACAGTCCAAAGTTCACGTGTTAATTAAGTGTTCCCAATTTATTTTAAGTAGTTTGGCGTACTATTATACACTAATCACTCGTTAATAGCTTCCCAACAAACCTAATTGTCAGAACACGTTCGTGGGTCAAACCAACGATCCATATACTAAATTTTACGAAGTATTGTGTTGTCCATCCATTCGATCTAGTTATTTATTTTTCGTTTCTATTCTCTGTTAGGGATACTTTTATTAAATGGAGCAAATCATTGATATAGAAGAAGTATTTTTGAATACTTTTCAAAATGACACTCTTTTTAAATCTTAGGGATCTCTCAATATTCCGCTTTTAGCTTGTTCATTAAAATTGCCTCCTTTTCGCGTTGCATATGATTTTGGTAAACCACTATCCATTCGCAATTTTAATCATTGGGCGAAATCAAAATTTAAGATAATGAATATAAGACGATATAATGAGGTGATTAATATTGATGAAATAGGATACAATATACAGTAGAGTGTCTTGGAGATCACTCTAGCAATCTTCCTAAATATCTTATAGAATATTATGATACATCATAATATTCACCTAATCAATATATTATTCTAATATATCTCTAATACACCCCCTCAGTCAGAGCGGTAGTGAACGAACACTTTGACTGGACCAAAATATATAGTTGATGATACCATTGTCGCAGGGCTAAGTTGGCGTTGTCGACGCTGGTACCGGATATGATGTCTTGCTTGTCTTGATCTTGCCATAGTAATAGCCACACATAATAATAACAAAGACTAATTGTGTGCGAGGGGCCGGAGCAACAACTCGTGAGACACACAACACTAAAACGTAAGGTGTACGAGGGCCGTAGAAACTCGTGAAACACCGACTTAACAGAAAATAAATATGATGCACGAGGGCCGAAGCAACTCATGAAACACCGACTCAGAAGAAAATAAAAAATGGTGCACGAGGGCCAAAGCAACTCGTGAAACACCGAACGGTGAGGGCCGAAGCAAACTCAACGGTACAATTAAAATAAAACAATACTACTAAATCAAAGACAAAAGCACACATCCGAGAGGCACTTCGATCCTGTGGCGGTGTGGTTGGCCGTGCGGGTCGAAACCGGCGGAGTCATACCACCCAGCCCGTTAGGCATGGGTGGTTGCTAGGGCGAACCTATGGCGGACAAGGAGAAGGCAATAGCGGAATGCGGCGGAGGTTTAGAACGGTGGCGGTTGCCGAAGCAACATGGCAAAGAGGGTTGTTTTAGCAACTCTGGACAGCGGCAAGTGTGATGACGGTGGCGGCGTGAACACAATCAACTCAACGGCATCGACGGAGGCACACCGACCTAAAGAGCGGAGAAGGGTAGAGAAATTTATTCCTAAACTAATACTCTCGGCGTCGGGACGGTGGTGGTGTTGAGGTTGTCTGTGGATGGAAGGGTGGTTGTTGATAGGGATGGGGTTGTGGGCCCGGGTGTGAGAGGTGATTGGTACGAAGGTCAGGCAGCGAGTGGGGTTTTGGTGTAGGGTTGAGGCACGGTGATGGTGGCTTGTTTTGGTTGGTGAACTTGGCAGGGAGATGAAAGGGAAGGTAGGCTGGTTTGCGGAAGGCGAAGGATACGGGAAGGACGGACCAAATCACATTGACAAAACACACATTTATTGGTTTCCTAATAAGACAAATAAAATTGCAAATATGATAATAATACTAATAAACTGATACTAGTAACGGCAGCCCGCCGGAGATGGTATAAGGCGACCATCTCCGGCCGGGGGATTTAACAAGAGAATTTAAGCAAGCGGAAGGGTTTTTGAAGGGATCGATTTTAGGCTGATACCATGTAAGATAATGAATATAAGACGATATAATGAGGTGATTAATATTGATGAAATAAGATACAATATATAGTAGAGTGTCTTTGTAACACCCCGATATTCAGAGGAGCCTTAACTAGGCCTTCCTTAACATATAAGGGCGTTACCATCTCGGTTGCCCGAGGAAAGTAATTATCAAACGTCAATAAAAGAACTATTAAGTTATATTACAAGTGATTCAAACCAAAGTACAATACAGGGTACAACTCAAGGACTACACGCTATGACCATCATATCTCGTGAAGACTCATCCCTGCCCGGACTCCAGCTATCCACGACATCAACTCCTGCTAAGACCGACTGCTCACCATAAGGGATCACGGCAGACACATAACAAACAAACAACCACACAAGGTCAGTACTGAGATACAACACAGCGAATACGACTACAACTAGCAAGACAAAACAATGCCAACGGCTCACACTCAACCACAACACACCAACATCCTCTCACATCGATCGTCCACCGGACCCGACCACATGGGGGACCGCAGCCGTTCCCACCTAAGCCCCGCTCATCGTACGAGCGATAACCCCGCTCATTAATGTGCACATCCCTTCCGTGGCGGGTTCCACAGAAGGCGAAACTAGGGCGTGAAGTCACTCCCGCAAGCGACCCCACTCAGCCGAGAACGCATCTCGAGAACCATCACAACGATCACAACCACCACCACAACACAATACAATTACCATGTCAAGCAACCACAATACTATCACAACGACCGACACACTAGACGATCTACAAGAATGGCGAGTAGGCGAACCTACCTTTACGCATCCGCAACCAATCCACGCCGACAAACACAAAGATCCGGCGCACAAGCAAAGCCTATTACCATCATGTAAATATCTATTACTACAAGCAAAACCCTAACTATGGAAACAAAGGCACGGATGATGATTATGACATACCTAACAGGGAGAGACAAGGCGAAAGACCGCTACCCGACTCAAGGGACGCTCTCCTAAGGCTCAAGAGTCTTCAAAAGGCATCCATGGAGGTTTTGAGGTGAAGGGAAGGGAAAGAGGCGGCTGAAGGATAGGAGGAAAGTGGCGAAAGTGATTTGCGGATTTAACAAAACGCGATATAAAACCCCGGCTGAAAACCAGGCACTCGATCGAGTACCCAACATACTCGATCGAGTAACCCCCTACTCGATCGAGTGCCCTAGCTACTCGATCGAGTAGCCTCTACTCTATCGAGTACCACTCCTAACACGTAGCTCAAAGAGGCTTTGGCATACTTTTCTAAGATTACTCCCGTTCCCGAGGACAGTCAACGATGGTCAAAGGGTCCCTAAAAGGGCGGGTATTACAGTCTTGGAGATCACTCTAGCAATCTTCCTAAATATCTTATAGAATATTATGATACCTCATAATATTCACCTAATCAATATATTATTCTAATATATCTCTAATACAAAATTAAACATTTTCAAAGAATCGTATGTCATGCCCATTAATTCATGTCGATACCGTAACCCAGGCCCCTCTCTTAATCCAGCCTGCTATTTCCCATCCCAAATTCAAAAAGCAAAACTTCTAAAACAATGACCAAAGTACATCTAATTTAGTGAATGCCAAAAAAGAAACAACTAAAATAACCTAGGATAGCAAACAAGCAATCTCACTATCAACAATTGTACAAAAAAAAATCTAGTGCAAAATACGACAATAATTACTAAAAAAACACCGGTAGCCAAAAAAGAACATGGGCCGTGAAACCCGGAAAACAGTAAGCCACCAGGCTACTGATATAGTGTAGCTCTAGGAGCACAAATAATGTTCGGTCCGTCTCATTATAGACGGACACTATCCGTTTATAGCTATAGACGGATAGTATTCCCCTCATAAATTAAAGTGAGTAGTGTAAGTGGGGTATCCATTTCCAACCCACTTGCATTACCCACTTTAATTTATGAGAGGGAAACTATCCGTCTATAATGAAAATTTGTGAATAATATTAGGACACTAGTAATAGATGTTCATTAAGAAGTTTGTTGGATCACATTTCCACATACAACATGGCTGTTGACCGTTAAGGTTCATGATGTAAGAATTATTAATTCTCTATTATGTGGACCTAATTACTGATGTCAGTCACTTTAATTTGAAACGGTTAGAAATAATGTTTCGGGTTTTTATTGGGAGTAATAGAATAAGTGGATTACTGGTTAATGTTTACAGGCCATTAACATATTAGGCCCACTTATCTATTTAAGCCCCTCCTGCCACCTATATAAATAGATTATACCTGTTTGTGGTTTTAATCTAATTCATATTAATTGAGTGAAAACACACAGAAATATAATTAGAGACTAAGGAAGGCCAGAGAAGGCAAAACATTAGGATTCATATTCTTATTGTTCTTAAGAAACATCCTCATCAGATCTAATGACTACTCCATGTATGTATCTATCAGTAATTATCACTGCAATCAAGATCCTATAATTATTGTTTACATGTGGCATCAGAGCAGAATTATGATTGCAGTTATAGTTCTGATTAATGTTTTAATTATGTCTTTTAATTTGAATGAAATTAATGTTTTAATTATGATGTTATTATTTTTCATTCATGGTTGATTATATATCCTTTGATTATGATTGTCTCCGCTGCCCTAATCAAATTATTTCGATTTGTATGTTTGACTATGATTGTTTCCGCTGCCCTAATCGAATTATTTCGACTCGTATGATGTTTTTGATTGTTGATTGCGTTTCGTCTGTCGGGGTTTCGAGGAGTACTCGATCGAGGGAATTTTTCACTGATCGAATTAATGTGTCACTCGATCGAGGTGTTTTATTGATAATAGTTCTCGATCGAGCTAATGTTTCACTCGATCGAAGATCTTCCGCATGAATAATTTCCTTCTCGTATTATAGTTTACGATACCTCATGATTGATTATGTATGCTCGTATGATATTAATATAATTATATCAGTTAAGTTTATATAAATTATCACATTATTGTTGTAAGCATACATACTAATTATGTATATATATATATATATATATATATATATATATATATATATATATATATATATATATATATATATATATATATATATATATAGGGGCGGGTTCAGGTACGAACTAGCTTAACGTACGAACTAGCCCAGTTTTGCCTTTTTTTTTTTTTTTTTTTTTTTTTTTTTTTCTTTATTCAGATACACCTGGTAACATACGGAGATACATTTTTTCACACTAAAATTCTATATACACTTTTATACTAGCTTTTTTTGACATTTTTTTCAATACATTTTATTCCCTTACCGGATACACTTCTTATTGAGATACATTTTATAACACAAGTAGATACACTTCTTCCACACTAAAATTCTAGATACACTTTTACACTTTTTTAACACTAATTTTTGTCATATTAGTAAAGTTAGATACACATTTCAATACTCCGAGATACACATATTAGTACCGCCAGATACACATATTGGTACTGCCAGATACGCATACCAATACTACCAGATACGCATACCAATATTACCACAGATACGCATACCAATACTACCAGATACACGTACCAATACTACCAGATACGCATACCAATACTACCACAGATACGCATACCAATACTACCGCAGAAACTAGTGACCCAGCCGGTGACACCAAACTTGACCACTACTATCACTACCAACACCAACACCGCCGACAACAGCTCACCAATCACTCAGAAGACGCTGGCGTCACCACACATCCACACCAATTCACTCATCTTCGATTGAAAAAGACATTTCTGACTCGAAATCTTTAACTGTGTCACCGCATAAGGACCCCCTCCCAAGAACCACCATCCTCACACAACCAGATAGTCATTCCCAACAAAAACAAATTTGAAGCCCAGATCTACAAGACATGAAGTAACATTCAAATAAATAACTCCACCAGAGAAGTTGTCGAGAAACGAAAAGCTAGAAAAAATGCCACCAGATACGACTAATACCACCATTTCAGCACCTACCTCGACCCCCTGATGCTCCATCTTCATCGCTGACAACAACCATCTGCCGCCACCACAAAAAACCACCGAGATTCACAAGAATAACACGCCTCTCCGTCATTCACACCACGAGCACCGTCTTGTTATTCCTCTCTTGCTCCTCGCCATATCCAACAAACCAGCAGCCTCCAACTTTGCCTCATCAACAACTCCGACCACCAGGCGAGCAAGCCAGATCCATTACTCTACTTCACCATCTCTTGCCACCACATGCCCATTTCACCACCGCTTCAGCTCGTACACGCTCATCCTTCGAGACCACCATAAATCTCATTTTTTTTTTTGAAAATGGTGTGATTTAATTCATAGATCTATAAAAAAATGAAGGAAGAATTACAAGAATATGACCAAATTATTGACATTGTTGCATGATTTCGAGTTAAATACAACTTATTTCGGCTAAAAATCACATTAATGGCGGAGTTACGGTGATCGACGGCCAGATTATAACGGAGTTCTGGCGATGAATACGGATGATGGTGGTGCGACAACCAACTATTTTGTTGGAGTCTCATGCTCTTTTTTTTAGTGTTGAGTGAAATGGGTAGGAGATAGAAGGTGAGAGGGGTATGTGGGTTATTTTATACGAAATCGTAGACGTTTGGTGGTCGCCGGAGACTCGTCGGACATATCCGACGGTGGCAGCAGGTCAGATATATGAAGATGGGAGTATGGGAATTGGGAAATTTGGTTTATTAGGTAGGTGGGTTTGAGTTCTGAGAGGCAAAGGATGTCACGTGGTAGGGTAGTTGAGTTCTTTAATTTGAGAGTTTTTATTCAGTTCGTACGGTTCGCACCGTAATTTAGTTCGTACAGGATCCTGATTATATATATATATATATATATATATATGTATATATATATATATATGTATATATATATATATATGTATATATATATATGTAAGTGATTTCATCTCGTACGCGATCAAGTCTCATAAAGGAATCATATTGGACATTCGCATTAGGTTGAGGTTCACCACAGTGGACTCAAATTATGTAGTGAATATCCGACTAAGCATCTAAAGGGGTAAATTAACTTGTATTAAGGTTTTACCCACAGGTAACCTGACATTAAAGTGAAACACTCATTAAGAAGAGTATATTCGATTATGCAATTAAGCATGTGTAGGTTGTCCACAGACACTATACTTGCCTAATGAATGTTTGTGAATTACTCATTTAAGTTTCAAGTCTTAGTCATAATTGATATTGTGTGTTAAGCTCAGAGCCTAATGTTTCGAGCATTGTTCATAATGCAGTACTGTTGCAAAGCTCTCTCAATAACTGTGTCCAAGCAGTTCCACAACTTGATGGTACTAATTACTCAGAATTGAAAGAGCATCTCGAGTTCTATTTAGGGATCCTTGAACTCGATCAAGTGCTTACTGGGACAGCTCCAGCTGAACCACCCTCTGATGCGAGTAAAGAAGTACTTGAAGAGTATAACTGGTGGAAGAAATCTGATAGCCTTTGCCTAAAGTTTTTACGTCTTACCACGGCACCAAACATTAAGTCTTTCATTTCGGAGACAGGCTGTAACACAGCCTAGTACATGGAAATCATTAAGGAACGCTTTCAGACTACCGATAAAGCGGTAGCAGGAAGACTTATGTCTGAACTTACCACTTCTAAGTATAATGAGAGTGTGACCACCATGCAGCATCATGTGTTACACATGACGAATCTGGCAGCTAAGTTGGGAAAACTGGGCATGAAAGTTGAGGATCCGTTCCTCGCCCAGTTTATCATCAACTCTCTGCCTGATAAGTTTGATGCTTTCCATCTTCATTACAACACTGTTAAAGAAATTTGGAGTGTCAATGAATTGACCAATAAACTGGTTCGTGAAGCAAAGCAAGAATCAAACAAAGATGAGGCTGATGCCTCAAGTAAGAGTACTGGCTTATCCCAAGCACATCATGTGCATCATGAAAGCGGGAAATCTAAGGGTAAGTTTGGAAACAGAAAGGGCATGAAGTCTGGCCTTTCTGATAAGCTGTCTGCATCTGGCATAAAGAAGGATATTAAGAAGCATGAAAGTTGCTTTTTCTGTAAGAAAGCTGGGCACTTTCCGAATGACTGCATAAAGCGTAAGAATTGGTTTGAAAAGAAGGGTAAGCCTTTGGCTTTAGTATGTTTTGAATCAAATTATGCTAAAGTTCCTTCTAATACATGGTGGCTAGATTCGGGCTCTAATGTACATGTTTCGAATTCCTTGCAGGGATTCCTTACGACAAGAACCATAAAGCCAAATGAGGCCTCCTTATACATGGGAAATAAAGATAAAGCCTCCGTAGAAGCCATTGGAAGGTTTAACTTGGAATTAAGCACTGGATTTAAGTTGAATTTGGAGGATACACTTTATATTCCCTCTTTCGGACGCAATTTAATTTCAGTTTCTAAGTTAGATAATGATGGTTTTAGATTAAGTTTTGGACAGGGTTGTTTCAGTATGTTTCGAGACAATGTTTTTATTGGTTCTGGGATTTTGGAAAACGGATTGTATCGTATTTATTTAGATAAATTGTTTTCAGAATCTCTTTGTGTTTCTTATAATGTTTCCGTTCATAATAATGTTAGTTCGAAACGTGGAAGGTCTAATAAAAGTTCCTCTTTCTTGTGGCATAAACGTTTGGCCCATATTTCAAGAGAAAGGATGAGCATGTTAGTTAAAGACAATATACTACTTTCTCTTGATTTTACGGATTTTGGGACGTGTGTGGAATGCATTAAGGGTAAGCAAACCAAACACACCAAGAAAGGGTCCACAAGAAGCACTGCTCTTTTAGAGATTATACTGTAACACCCCCGTACACCAGAACGCCTTACCAAGGACCATTCCAGTGTATGACGGTGTCACCATCTCGGTTTCCCGAGGAGGTAGATCAAATTAGACAATATAAGAACAATATTATATCATTAGGACATCTATTACATTACCATTCTATTCAAGGTTCCAAAGATACGATACAATTACAATACTTGTGATTCTACATCTCTAAATTAATAGCGTGATGACTCGATTCCTCCAATCCCAGCAGGAGTAATCAACAATACCTGCTAAACCAACTGCTCACCATCCCCGAATGGATCACCGCAGATACCACAAAACAACACGGGGTCAGTACTGACTAAACAAATATAAGTTAAGACAATAAAGTAAATAGTTGATCATCCGCTATCCCAACTCACCACCTCGTATACACACCGACTACACCCAGAGTGTGTAGTCCTGCCAGATTACCCATCGCAACAGGTAATCCTCGCCGCCAGTGGGTGACCGCAGCCCATCCCCACCTAGTCCAGCTCCTCACGAGCGACTAACAGTCCCTGTCCCTTAATGTGCACATCCCCTCCCGTGGCGGGTTCCACGGAGGGCGAACTAGGGTGTGAAGCCACTCCCGCAAGTGGCTCCACCACAATCTCGATCCCAACATCACAGCTGTCACACGACAACGTCAACACTACCACAAACACTATACTCCGATGATCAGCGGATAGCCATGATTCACAATACAGTCATAGAATTCAATTCAATTAACAAGACGAGTAGGAGACCCTACCTCATAACAAAGCATGAAAGACTTCCATCTATAGCCACGCACAACTCCATTCAAAGACCCTAACAATGGTAACCACATCCTATTACACAACTATACTCAAATAATCATACAAAAGGACACAAGGCAGCAACTTACCTAATCTTGCACATCAGTGACGACATAGACAACCACCATTCACGACCACCTCGCTCCGCGAATCCCGACGTTCCCATGGTAGGGGGTTAGGCTAACTCCTTAGAGGTATGAGGCTATGGAGTGGCTGAGTAGGGTGATGGTCTAGGGTTAGAGAAGGAGAAACTGTCGAGGGAAATGAGAAAATAGAAATGAATCTCGCGAACACGCATTTATAATAACACGTCATCCGCAGCCATACTCGGTCGAGTATAGGAATACTCGGCCGAGTAGACTCCACTCGGTCGAGTATTGGTGATACTCGGCCGAGTGGCCTCCGCTAGGTCGAGTGACTGACTTATACGCCCCCTTATTACCAGTCTGATCCCTCACCCAATCATCCCTAAGGTCTGTTTGGTCAACAAGATCGGTCAACAGCGTTCCTACAATTCCCGAGTATTACAATCTTCCCCCCATAAAAGAACTTCGTCCCCGAAGTTCAGCCCGCACGACACTCCCGCAAAAGACTTTACGTACCATGACCCTAACCACCTTCACAAAGGTGCACAAATTCACACTATCCATACGTTACCATGAACCATCTTACTCAACAACAATCGCTTATCACAGCTACCTTTCCCAACAATAACCCATTCTCAAAACAGTATGCACCCATATACTTACATGAGTATGCAATTGCGACACTTTACACAACGTAAGGAAGCCATACACAAATGTAAACTACCACATTCCGCACACTTATATTAAATATACAAATGCAATGCGATACTCCATTGTAGAGCAACACTCACATTATAAAGAGTAACTAAGTATACAATCACCACCTTCCAAACAAGCGATATATAAGTACACAATCACCACCTTCCAGACACGCACACCATTGATCATCATTTGACTCGAATCTTTATATTACTTGGCACCCGTGCACCATATAATTTTCATATTAATTGAATAAACATAGATGCGGCTTAAGGAAACATAGTTGTAATTTAGTAACTCCGAATGTGAACGCCTAACATACCTATAATTCCCAATATATCATAAAAATTAAATACTTACTCATAAATAAAATACATATTTCACAATTAAAATACTTATCATAAAACTTGAGTTGGGACATCCATGTATAGTATAACCTTTATATTACTCGAATACAACATAGCTATCACTTCAAGGGAACATGAACATACATACATGAAATTCCAAAATTATAGTATAACTAAACACATGTTTTACATACCTGAAATACTTAATTCCGCGACATTACTCTTCCCCTCTTAAAGGAACTTCGTCCCCGAAGTTCACTATTAACTAAGGCTAACACGCACCCCTGACGGTGACATTACTCGTAGACCCTTGTAGTATACCCCAGATTATGACACTACATACTCTTGACTCCTAAGGACCAAAACATTACAGCAACCTAACAACGTATGACACGGTCCGTATAATTAATGAGAAATGACAGTGTGACGTGAAAATCGTCGAGGTAATTATCACTGTAACCGGACATATCTCCATATCAAGCTTATTACAACCACTACGATGGTTGCGTAAGGTGTTACCTGACAACCAAGCAATGTCGTAACATAAAGCATTATCAATCACGTATCCATGGTACAACTATCATTCACCTAAGCGGATTATTATGGTATAAAATAACGAGATAAGACATGGACCACTCCCTTATACAATTATCACATAACTTCACCGTGCCTTCATTACCTCAACATTCGGCCGAGTATTAGGGCTACTCGGTCGAGTGATCAATACTCGGTCGAGTGAATTTGTTTACTCGGCCGAGTGAACTCTACTCGGTCGAGTACGGCGTATACTCGGCCGAGTTTTCGTATCCAGAGGGCTTTTTAACAAATTTTGCATAGAGTACTCACAATTAACCTGCACAATACTTTCCGCAGCAGTAACAAACATAGCAAATCGCGACCAGAGACGACATTCCACACATCCGCCTACGATAAATAGGTAACTAACGGCCTTATGGCCAGATACAGTCATCCAACGAAAAGTACCAAATACCGAAAGCAACATATAAAGAAGAGATAATAAGTATGACACAACAAAACAAGTCTATCACCACCAAATAAGTCTAGCATCCAAGAAATCAACTAAATCAGTCTAACATCCAAGATCAGCAACGAGGACCCTCCTCCATGTCATCACCACCACCTGCGCCAGAGGTACCTGCACCTGAACTCCCTGCACCCGGAAAACCTGCTGCTGTGCGAGTAGTCCCCTCCCCCGGTGATCGCCGGAGTTGGCTCCCCACGGTCCCGCGAGGTAGCCAAACTCGGTCTCCTCCGGAGGTCTCCGAAACTCGGTCTACCCCATAATCGTGGAACACTCCCGTATCCACTCCGGGTCCTCTCCACCACACAGTGTGCCAAATCGGTCCCCGATGCCCCGATTAAGGGTCATCTCATGAAGGTTGCGAGCACCAAAGTAGAAGAGATCCGCTCGGCCCGGCTCATGAGGCTGCATCCTAGGGTCATGCACCGTAGGATATGGCGAGAACTGGTAGGGGTGGTAAGGGTAAGAGTCGGGAACAGAGTAAGAGGGCTCGGACACAACTGGGTCTCCCCTAGGCTGCCTAACTCCACGACGCTCCCTAGGTGGGGGAGGTGCCTGCCGCCGTCCCTCGGTGCGGTGACGGGCTCGGGTAAGTCCAGGAGAATCCGAGGGTCAATCGTAAGATCGGGGCTCGGGTCTAGGGATGCCACAAGGCTCCCACTCGGCCAAATGATCGACAACGGGAGACGAGCCGGGTCCTAAGCACCATCCACATAGTCCCTCTCACCCTCCAAGCATACGACCCGTCATCCATCTTCCTCAACCATCGGTTCTGACGCCAATACTGGGCGTCCATGGTAGGTACAACCTCAACATACTCATTCCCCTCAGGAGGTGGGGCCTCAAAGTCGGCCAGTCGCTGAGCTAGGCGGGTCACTATGGCCCCGCAAGCAACAAATTGATTAAGTTGTCGTTGATCACACATTGCAATAATTCCATATTCACTTCCACTTTTCTACACATTTAACTAACACATATCACTCTAGTAATAGATACACACACAATGAATGCACACAGCACGCAACACTTAACAACTCACGACTCACACTAGCTACCCTTTTCCCGTGTCTGGCTTAAGTCCGATGGGGCCATGATTTTGAAATGAGGGCGCCTACTCACCCAAAATCTAGCATCGGCTGGGGCTCCCAACGTACATACACCAGGTTCATTTTAATTGACACCCTATGTTCATTAATTTCGTTGGTTCAGGTTCCAAAATCGTCGGCTTTGATACCACTTTGTAACACCCCCGTACACCAGAACGCCTTACCAAGGACCATTCCAGTGTATGACGGTGTCACCATCTCGGTTTCCCGAGGAGGTAGATCAAATTAGACAATATAAGAACAATATTATATCATTAGGACATCTATTACATTACCATTCTATTCAAGGTTCCAAAGATACGATACAATTACAATACTTGTGATTCTACATCTCTAAATTAATAGCGTGATGACTCGATTCCTCCAATCCCAGCAGCAGTAATCAACAATACCTGCTAAACCAACTGCTCACCATCCCCGAATGGATCACCGCAGATACCACAAAACAACACGGGGTCAGTACTGACTAAACAAATATAAGTTAAGACAATAAAGTAAATAGTTGATCATCCGCTATCCCAACTCACCACCTCGTATACACACCGACTACACCCAGAGTGTGTAGTCCTGCCAGATTACCCATCGCAACAGGTAATCCTCGCCGCCAGTGGGTGACCGCAGCCCATCCCCACCTAGTCCAGCTCCTCACGAGCGACTAACAGTCCCTGTCCCTTAATGTGCACATCCCCTCCCGTGGCGGGTTCCACGGAGGGCGAACTAGGGTGTGAAGCCACTCCCGCAAGTGGCTCCACCACAATCTCGATCCCAACATCACAGCTGTCACACGACAACGTCAACACTACCACAAACACTATACTCCGATGATCAGCGGATAGCCATGATTCACAATACAGTCATAGAATTCAATTCAATTAACAGTAGACTGAGTAGGGAGACCCTACCTCATAACAAAGCATGAAAGACTTCCATCTATAGCCACGCACAACTCCATTCAAAGACACCTAACAATGGTAACCACATCCTATTACACAACTATACTCAAATAATCATACAAAAGGACACAAGGCAGCAACTTACCTAATCTTGCACATCAGTGACGACATAGACAACCACCATTCACGACCACCTCGCTCCGCGAATCCCGACGTTCCCATGGTAGGGGGTTAGGCTAACTCCTTAGAGGTATGAGGCTATGGAGTGGCTGAGTAGGGTGATGGTCTAGGGTTAGAGAAGGAGAAACTGTCGAGGGAAATGAGAAAATAGAAATGAATCTCGCGAACACGCATTTATAATAACACGTCATCCGCAGCCATACTCGGTCGAGTATAGGAATACTCGGCCGAGTAGACTCCACTCGGTCGAGTATTGGTGATACTCGGCCGAGTGGCCTCCGCTAGGTCGAGTGACTGACTTATACGCCCCCTTATTACCAGTCTGATCCCTCACCCAATCATCCCTAAGGTCTGTTTGGTCAACAAGATCGGTCAACAGCGTTCCTACAATTCCCGAGTATTACATATACATACAGACATATGTGGTCCATTTGATGTTCTCTCCATGAGCGGAGAGAAATATTTCATCACTTTTATCGACGATTATTCACGTTATTGTTACCTTTACCTTTTGCATGAAAAATCTCAATCAGTAGACGCTTTAGAGGTTTACATTAAGGAGGTGGAAAGACAATTAGGAAATAAAGTGAAAATCATAAGGTCATATAGGGGTGGTGAGTATTGGGGCAAATATGATGAATCAGGACAACATCCTGGTCCTTTTGCAAAACTCCTTGAAAGTTTGGGTATTGTCTCTCAGTACACAACTCCTGGTTCTCCATGGATGAATGGTGTTGCTGAGAGGCGTAATCAGACCCTATTAGAGGTTGTGAGGACAATGATGAGTAATACCAATCTACCCATGAAGTTGTGGATGCATGCCCTTATGACTGCTCTGTATGTTGGAAACCGGGTTCCCAGTAAGGCAGTTTCAAAGACACCATTTGAACTGTGGAAAGGGTGGAAACCGAGTTTTCAACATTTACATGTATGGGGATGCCCAGCAGAGGCACGCATTTATAATACACATGAAAAGAAGCTTGATCCTAGAACCATTAGTGGGTTCTTTATCGGCTATCCAGAAAAGTCCAAAGGGTATAGGTTTTACTATCCTACACACAAGACTAGAATTGTTGAAACCGGAAATGCCAAATTCCTTGAGAATGGCGAAGTTAGTGGGAGTGATCAGGTGAGGGATGTCGTCGTCAATGAAGTTAGGGTGACAATTCCAGTTCCTTTGCCCCCAATTTTTATTGATGAAGTTCCACATAATGATAATGTTGACTCAGTCAATATTGTGGAACCTAATGTTGATAACCCTTCACTCCAGAATGATAACATCGCCACTGAGGTTGTTGATACAACACCTGAAATAGTATTAAGAAGGTCCACAAGACCTATAAGGTCAGCGATTCCAGATGACTATGAAGTATATCTACAACAATGTGAATTTGACATTAGTATGGATACTGATCCGGTTACGTTTTCACAAGCTATGAATGTTAATGATTCCGATAAATGGATTAATGCCATGAAAGAAGAGATGGAGTCTATGGCTAAGAATGAGGTCTGGGAGTTGGTCAATTTACCAATAGGTCATAAGGCTGTCGGCTGCAAGTGGGTCTTTAAGACCAAGCGCGACTCCTTAGGTAATATTGAATGACATAAAGCTAGACTGGTAGCTAAAGGTTTTAATCAGAAAGAAGGCATTGATTATAATGAAACCTTCTCTCCAGTTTCTAAGAAGGATTCTTTACGGATCATATTAGCTTTAGTAGCTCATTTTGACTTAGAGCTACATCAAATGGATGTGAAAACGACATTCTTGAATGGGAGTTTGGAAGAAGAAGTCTACATGGCTCAGAATGAAGGCTTCGTTATTGATGGCAAAGAGGACAAAGTCTGTATATTAAAGAAATCCATTTATGGGCTTAAGCAAGCTTCTCGGCAATGGTATATTAAGTTCCATAATACCATTACCTCCTTTGGGTTTCAAGAAAACACTGTTGATCAATGTATCTACCTGAAGATCAGTGGGAGTAAGTTTGCATTTTTGGTCTTATATGTCGATGACATACTTATCGCGAGCAGTGATTTGGGACTACTACGTCAAACTAAAGATTTCCTATCAAGCAACTTTGAGATGAAGGATATGGGAGAGGCGTCCTATGTGATCGGGGTGGAAATATCTCGAGACAGATCACAAAGGACATTAGGATTGTCTCAGAAAGCCTATATCATGAAGGTCTTAGAAAGATTTAACATGGTAAAATGTAATCCCAATGATGTTCCTATTCAGAAAGGGGATAAGTTCAGCTTGAGTATGTGTCCTAAGACTGAACTAGAACGAAATGCCATGAAAAACTTTCCTTATGCATCTCTGGTTGGAAGCTTAATGTATGCACAAGTCTGTACAAGACCTGACATAAGTTTTGCAGTGGGTATGCTGGGTCGATATCAGACCAATCCTGGAATGGGTCATTAGAGCGCGGCTAAGAAAGTTTTAAGGTACTTAAAGAGAACGATGAACAAAATGCTCACTTATAGACATACTGATCAGCTTGAGGTTATTGGATATGCTGACCCAGATTTTGGAGGGTGTGTGGACTCAAGGAAAAGCACTTTTGGTTATGTGTTTGCTTTGGCTGGGGGAGCAATCTCCTGGAAGAGTGCTAAACAAACAATTATCGCCTCATCCACTATGGAAGCTGAATTTGTAGCGTGCTTTGAGGCTACTATTCAAGCTTTATGGTTGCGGAACTTTCTTTCAGGGCTTAGCGTTATGAATTCCGTTGCAAGGCCGCTGAAAATTTACTGTGATAATGCCGCAGCTGTCTTCTTTTCGAAAAATGATAGGTACTCTAAAGGAATAAAGCACATGGAAATGAAGTACCTATCAGTTAAGGAGGAAGTTCGGAAAAACACTGTGTCAATTGAGCACATCATGACTAGTGCTAACATAGCAGATCCTTTGACTAAGGGATTACCTCCAAAGACATTTATGAAGCATGCTACTGATATGGGTCTGAGGATAATCATTAAGGCTTTTCATTTATGTTGGATCCTGCTAGTATTTTGTAATGATGACACTTATGTTTTGATTAATCAACTTATGTTTTCTTATGATGATGATTTCCGAACAATTTCTATATCGTATTATTGTTATTGTATACATTGTTGTTGCACGATTAACAGAATCAGTTCCTTTCCTCAAGGACATTATCGGGGATTATGTTTGCTCCTTGTACAGACTGATTATTCTAAACGATCGGTCCGTAGTACATGGAAGGACCACTTCTCTTGTATAGTAGTGTTTCCGCCATGACTCAACCAGTTGTTCGGAATGACCAGGGTAATTAAGACAAACCCATTATGTGTTCATTTAGCCGTTTACGCGTCTTATGGTTCTACTTATGCGTGACATTATGTTTGGTCGATAATATGGTCCAAGTGGGAGAATGTAAGAATTATTAATTCTCTATTATGTGGACCTAATTACTGATGTCAGTCACTTTAATTAGAAACGGTTAGAAATAATGTTTCGGGTTTTTATTGGGAGTAATAGAATAAGTGGATTACGGTTAATGTTTACAGACCATTAACATATTAGGTCCACTTATCTATTTAAGCCCTCCTGCCACCTATATAAATAGATCACACCTGTTTGTGGTTTTAATCTAATTCATATTAATTGAGTGAAAACACACAGAAAGAGAATTAGAGACTAAAGAAGGCAGGAGAAGGCAAAACATTAGGATTCATATTCTTATTGTTCTTAAGAAACCTCTTCATCAGATCTAATGACTACTCCATATATGTATCTATCAGTAATTATCGCTGCAATCAAGATCCTATAATTATTGTTTACACATGAGGCGTCACAAAATACTCCCTCCGTATCATACAAATGGTAACGTGATAAAAAATGGGGTTTTTAAGAAAAAAAGGGTAAGAGAAGGGGTAAAGAGGGAAGAAAATAGGTGGAGTATGTAATTGTGGGTTTAATTGTGAGTTGGTAGGTGGGGTATGTAGTGACATTTTATGTAAATATCAAATGGGTATAAGGATAATTTGGTAATGTTGTGGCCAAATAAGAAATGTTACCATTGGTGTGGTACGGCCATATTAGGTAAGTGTTACCATTGGTCTGGTACGGAGGAAGTAGTATTCAAGTTTGTAGAGAGTGTATGTGAAAGGAGAAAAAGTTTAGTGGGTCATGATATGAATTTTGAAGAGGTTTATTTATTGTTGGCAGGAGATTTGTAGGTAAATGAGTTTGTATTTTAGCCTTTGTGACATGAAAATAAACCTATTAGAGGTTCATCTATTATTTTAGACCGTCGGGATGGTACAAGTGTAGGACCACTTAAAAAGTAACCACTTTTTGTTAAAATTGAACATTTTTATGTTAAAAAAACATTACAAAAACAGTTACGTTTTAACGTAAAATGACCACTTTTTGCTTGTTGCATGCAATAATTCCGTAATGGAGGAGGGACTAGCAGGGGTGCTCGTCCCTCCGGCGTATGAAAAAGTCGAAGTTTCTAGTTAAAATTTTCGATTCTTTTTCAAGACTAACTTATACTATTACATGTTCGCTCCCGCTGACTTCAAGTCCGAGTTCTGCCAGTGCAATAATTACTATCCAGTAGTACAATAACTAAAAGTACTAGGAGTACTAGATGATGTGATCTATTAAATTTGTGGATTTCCATTTTGCTGAACAAGTCCTGTTTTTAGGGCAATTGAGTGCAGAAATGTAAGCCATGCAAAATACTTTTGCTTCAAAATGTTAAAGGCAGTAGATAGTAGAAATGGGACATTCTGACGCATACTTTTCTTTTTTACCAGTTTTGTTCCCCCTTATGACTGTCAAGTGTCAACTACATTTTGACCGTCTTCTTTACTCCCTACATATATTGGTCTATTATTTGATGTTTTTGGACGTTTTGACGAGTTAAATATTTGGGGAACTTGGTTATGTAATTGTATAGTTAGGGTTTACTTTAGATTGCAAGAGGCTAGTTTGTGCCTAGTTCGTTTGTTTCCGAAAATTATAAATGGGCGTTTAATGTTTATTTATTCCAAGTTGAAGGAAACTTAAATCGTCCAAATGATATTTAGATATGTATGTATATAATCAAGTGGCAGTCTACCGGACTCGATTTGTATTTAGGGTGGGCGAGAAATTTCAACGAAGGTAAATAAGTAATGGAAAAAAGTTCAAAAGTTAACTAAAACTTTCGAAGTTTTTGATTCTCAACTGTGGAGAGCTCCCCTACTAACCCCTCACCCCGCCGTTGAGTCTATTTAGATTTTTTTGGCTATAAATTCAATATCATCATTTGGTTTAATTTGCGTTTGAATAAATATAAATTGACATATCAAATGATTGCTGATTGTGAAAAAACTCTTTTCCAACATAACTAAGGTGCCGTTTGGCCAAGCTTTAAAAGTGTTTTTCTAACTTAAAAAGCTATAGTTAGGTCAAACACTATAAATTAGGTATATATTGTATTATGGTGTGCTTCATTTTCTCTCTTCTCTCAATTCTTTGCTTCTCTCACATGTACCCATCAAAGTAACATGTAATTAATCGTCTATTCCAACTATTGTTTACTGCTACAATCTTACTTCTATGATCTTATACTCCCTCCGTCCCAACGTTCTGACAAATAATATAAAAGGTAAACAAATGAATGAGACGGGGGAATAACGATCAATAAACATGATTAATAAATAAAGCAAAAAAAGCTGGAAAGAAGTAGTCAGGCCAAACATATAATTTTTATAAGGAGTTTTTACAAAAGTATGACCAAACAACCAAATTTTTTCCGAAAAGTAACTTATAAATAATCTCCTTTTAGAAAGCAAAAGTTATTTTACATAAGTAAGGCCAAACAGCACCTAATTTATTCATTTTTTTAAAAATAATTCAATACAAAACGACTACAAATACAACTAGTTTAGCAGGTGAAACCGTAGTTTTAAGAAATTTAGGTGTTGTTTGGCCAAGTTTACTTAAAAGAGTTTTTACTTTTTAAAATGAGTTTTTCCACAAACTACTTCTTGAAAAAGTTGTGATTGTTTGGCCTAACTTTTGTAAAAATAGTTTTTCAAAATTTGATGTGTTTGGCCTAATTATTTTTATTCGACTTTTTTGATTTTTTTTTGTTTACTACGACTATATAATTTGGGTTTGCGTCACACTTGTCAAACTTTTCACCTTTAAGCGCATTTATTCTAATAAAAATTATGTAATGTCATAGTTACAACCGCAATTTTATACTGTGTAATACTCATAATCATGATATTCATAGCCGATGCTCCTCGATTAGAAATTTGCAATATCAACTTATTATGTTGCAAGATGATGAAACTCGCCTACAAATATAATCAATTAGTCAAACTATAAACAAAAGCATTAAGCATTTATATTAGTGGGTACTTGAACTACTACAAAACAATTACTACGTACTTAGCCAAAGAAAAAATAATTATAAAATATGACCGTCTTATAATCTTATACTATGAAATATTACTTTTATAAGTCAAATATTCAATTTTTACATATAAAAGATCGTCTCACCCTGAAAGACGGTCTTATACATTATTCAAAGGGTTGTCTTATACTTTTTTCATCTCAAACCGTAAATTATTTTTCCTTTTTATATAACTAGTATAGCAACCCGTGCTACAGCACGGTAATTTTATAAAGATTAATTCTAGAGATTTGGTGTATTAATATTATTTTAATAAATTGAATATGAATTTAATTTAATGTAATTGTACTTTTATATATATAATGTAACCATAAGAAATATTTCATATATGGAGACATAGTGATTGACGACAATATTATTATTGATTGTGTAGAATATTGTAGTAGAAATATTCCATATATGGGTTGACTAAAATATTTTGACTAAAATATATTGGAAATGAATATTCTAGAAGGGAATATTCCGCATGGGGGAAAAGATGAGCGGGAAACTTGAGCGGGAATAACACAGATGTGTTATTCTTTTAGTCTATAGGGGATTAATATTGAGCTTATATTTTAAAAATAGCATAAGGAAAATCATATCAATATACGGAGTAAAGAACTTACAGTTAGAAGAAGCCGATTAAAAAAAAGGCAATAACAGAGTGAAAAATATTATAGTTATAGAGTACAAACAATAAAAAACCAAAACAATTGCCCATCTAATAGAAATTGTGAGAAGTAGAAGTAGAAGTAGATATTTGCTACTTCTGCTTTTAGTGACTTTTTTTAAAGTTTTAACTTTTCAAAAGTAGTTTTACATCCATCTAATTTATAGTGTTTGGCCTAGTTTCTATTTTTCCAGTTGTAAAAGCACTTATAAATCTTTATAAATTAATATTGGTATTAAAATTCAGAGTCATCAAATTACGTAGTTTTAACTTGGGTGGTTAAGCAAAATGACAGAAGTTTAAACTTTACTATATGGAAAATAGAGATTTTGCATGGCCAGCAAGGTCACAACAATATAAATTCAACTTAATTGAATTTTTTCATTATTTTTACAATAAGTATTGTTGTTTTGGTATATTTACCGCTTTTTAGTTGAGGGTGAGTTAAAGTAGGTTTACTCTATAATCACGTGATTTACTGTATGATTCGTGTGATTGTATGATATGTATGCGAAGAGAATAAATGCAAATAAGAAAGGGACACAAGGTTTGGTGACGCGCAAAAACCTTATCGGGAAGCAACCGCGGGGGGAGACGGAATCCCACCAAGTATTTCACTAGCAATCAATTAGGTCACGAGTACAATTAGGTTAGGCGGCTAATTGCTAGTGCGTGATTAAGAGGCTTTGAGTATTGTATGTTGAATGATCTTCCTCTTGATGTTCTCCATCGTGGGCTGCCTAGCCCGCCGCATGCTCTACTTCTACTCCCTATTAATCTGCTACCCGTGACCTGCCTGCTACCCCTCCTGGCTTCAGTAGACTCCTGGCTCCTCGGCCTAGTTTGAGGAAATTAGGCCCAAACAGTTTGCCCCCAATTTCTTGTGAAACACACTTCCAAGCTGTTGAGCGAGAAATTGCTCAGTTTAATTTACACATCGGTTCATCGTATCTTCCCATGCAATCTTTCCCCAACTAATTCCCCCTATCATTACTCCTCACACACCCCAACCCCATTTATATCATCCGCCGTCCTTTCCACTCTCTTCATTTCATCATTTCCTACAACTTTCAAATTATTCATCTCCTTTCTCCCCTTCTTCGTCTTCTACTCCCTTCACCGCTGCTGTAATACTACGGTTTTCGATGTCTGTGGGTACTCTATCGAGTGGGACTTACTCTGTCGAGTAAGTAGCTTTTTACGCAAAACAGTAGCTGACCCGATGGGTACTCGATCGAGTACGTGTGTTACTCGATCGAGTAAGGGGCACTCGATCGAGTAAGTGTGTCTTACTCGATTGTTTAGCCGGGTTTTGTTAATAACGCGAGATTAATATAAAAGGCTTCCGTCATTATTTCTTAAACACTTTTATCATTCTAAAAACCTTTCAAGAAAAGAACAAGAGTTACGTTGATCGCATCTCTCGCGTTGTTAGCAAATCCCAAGGCTAGGATCGTCGGATTGTCTTATTCGTTATACTGTTGTGATCGTCGCGTCAATGGTAGGTTCCTTGTATAATTTTTATAACGTTTTGTTGAGTTTGATTAAAACCCTAATTGGGTAATGTTGGGGATTTTGGGTGTTTTGTGTGGTGTTGGTGGTAATGGTATGAATGCATTTTATAGGAGGAGGATTCGTAGAGGAGAAGTTTTGATTAGCTGCTTGAAGGTCTCGTGTGATTGCTATTCCAGGTAAGGTTTTCCTACTCAGTATTAATTACATGGTTTTGTTGTTGTTGTTGATTGTGTTTTTGTATATCATATTGGAATTGGTTTTGGAATTGGTGATGGTTGGTAATATAATGTGATTATTGTATATCGTCTGTGGTTTGCGAGGTGCATCCTCGGCTGAGTGGAGTCACTTGCGGGAGTGGCTTCACGCCCTTGATTCACCTTCTGTGGAACCCGCCAGAGAAGGGATGTGCACATTTAGGAACTTGGGTTTATCGCTCGGATGAGAAGAGCGGGGCTTAGGTGGGAACGGCTGCAGTCCCCAACTGTCGCTGTGGAATACTTGTTGCAATGAGTATTCTGGCACGACTACACACTTTAGTGTGTAGTCAGGTGTGTGGTGATGTGACGGAGTGTGGTTGATTGGATTGGATTATAATGTTTTATTGCAGCTGTTTGTTTGTGTAATCAGTACTGATCCCGTTTAAATGTTTTAAAAACTGTGGTGATCCATTCGGGGATGGTGAGCAGTTATTGAGCAGGTATGAGTTTATGCGCATGGGATAGCTGGGTTTAGTCATCACGAGCTATTTTAGAAGTCTTCCGCTATGTCGAACATTCTTTTATTTTGGATTAGTTGGTTTGACTGTTTTGAGAACATTTGTATTGTACTTTATCAATTTTGGTATTTGGTTTTGTATCACTTGAAAACTTTATTATTAAAGTACGTTTCTTTATGGTCTATTTGATATACATTGCCTCAGGTAACCGAGATGATAGCATTCTCATGCTTTAAGTGGTCCTGGTATGGCACTTGGAGTATGAGGGTGTTACAAAGTGGTATCAGAGCGACGATTTTAGAACCTGTAATTAATGAACCCAATGAACGTAGGGAGTCAAAATAAAATGAACCCGGGTAGGATTTGTTAGGAGCTAATGCAAAGACTTGGGAGACGTCCTAAAGTCGCGATCTCACCCTATAACTTTGAACCAGTCACTATGGGGTATATGTCGGGATCGTTATGTGTTTATCTTGTATGTTGTACATCTTTATATTAATGTGTTGTGTGAATTGGTGGATGAATGTATGTGGAGGATAGGTGATGCGTGGTGAAAGATGATGATGACATGAGTATATATGTCATTGATTGTATAGCATAATTGCATGATAGTTGATCTATAGCGTGGCTTGTTAGAAACATGTGAAGTAAGTTGTTGTTTATCGTATATATATATAGTATGCATGATTGTCGTTTTGTATGTAAGTAAGTTGGTTGGAGGTGTTAAGTTGAGCATGAAGGTAGTATACGAGTCAGCATGACTCGATCGAGTGGGGGGCACTCGATCGAGTAGGTGAGTGACTCGATCGTGTGGGTGTAACTCGATCGAGTGGGTTGTTTTACGTTTCTGGGCAGTAGACTATTTTTGGGCACTCAATCGAGTAGGTGGTGGCACTCGGTCGAGTAGGGTCAACTCGATCGAGTAAGGTTAGTGGCTCGATCGAGTACGTTTTTCGATGCTTTCTGGTTAGGTTCTGGAGTCGAGGCATTCGATCGAGTAAGTGGGCAACTCGATTGAGTGGCCTCAACTCGATCGAGTGGGTGGTGAGGCTCGACCGAGTTGGTTAAGTGCAGGTCGTTTTCGTGTTTTGAGATACGGGATGTGTGTTTATGTTTACCTTTTCTTATATAGTTTCAAGATGCCGCCAAAGAGAAACGCATTCTATGCCAGGGCTGAAAACATGAGTGTTGATGAGATCGTTAAGATGTTAGAGCACCAAGATGCTCTTACTGAGGCTTTAAAGAAGTTCGGAAAAGATAAAGAGGCAGGTGTTGATTTCGCCAAGATGATTAACATAGCGAAGTTTAATCCGAAAGAGTACATGGGCACGGGGGCGCCAATTCTGCTACATAATTGGCATAGGGAGATGGAAAACATACTTAATATGGTTCATTGCCCCAGAGGACTTCCGAGTGGAACAAGCTGCGTTCTACTTGAGGGAAGCGGCAGGAGAGTGGTGGGATAAGGTTAGGGTGAGTGCTCTCGATATATATATGTGAGATAGGGGTTATCTGATATACCTTGGGTTGAGTTTAAGAAATTTATGAGGCGAGAGTTCGTGCCGGAGCATGTGCGTAGTAAGTTGAGAGAGGAGTTTGATGACTTCAAGATGACTTCTGACATGACAGTGGCTAAGTATTATCACAAGTTCAACGAGAAGTCTAGGTATGTAGAGGATATGGGACTGAACCAGAAGAAATTGGCGTTGAGGTTTGAGAAAGGTTTGACACCTAAGATTATAGAGAAGTTGCCGGTAGGAGTCCTTACTCATGTTAAGTAGGTGTATGAGCGTGCCGGGAGACTGAGAGGTTAGTTGAGATGGCTAAGGAGAAC
Source organism: Silene latifolia (assembly GCF_048544455.1). Taxonomy (NCBI): domain Eukaryota; kingdom Viridiplantae; phylum Streptophyta; class Magnoliopsida; order Caryophyllales; family Caryophyllaceae; genus Silene; species Silene latifolia. The sequence goes on from NC_133538.1 coordinate 176,067,940, forward strand.
TGGGAGAGGGCTTATGAGAAGAGGAAGGCTGAGAGTGAGGGTGGTGGTCAGTATAGTTACAAGAGGGGCAGCCATAACCAGGTGAGAGCTTACTCTTCAGGGTCGGGGTTTAGCGGTGTAGTTTCTTACGGGCGTGGCCGTGCTGGTGGTAGTAGCAGCTGGGGTTTGTCTTGCTTTAATTATGGCGGTGTGGGCCACAAGAGACATGAGTGTACCAGTGCAGTGGGCTGAGGTTTTCAGAGGCAGTCACAGGGGAGTTTCTCTCAGGGTCCGTCTCAGAGTTATGCTAGTAACAGGTCGGCTGGATCGTGGAATAATCAGGGTGGTCATAGTAACAACAATGGTGGGGCTAACCGCAATGGCGGTAATTCATATCAAAGACCAACGACAAACAACAACCAGGGGTTGGCTGCTAAGCCGTCTACTTCTGTTAGTACTGTCCAGGGAGGTGGACAGAAGACCAGTGGTAAGCTGTTTATGATGGAGAAGAAAGCAGCTGAGGATGATGCTCACGTTATCACGGGTACTTTTCTTGTTAATGGAGTCTTTGCCTTTATTTTGTTTTATTCGAGGGCGTCACAGTCATTTGTATTATCGAGTCATGCTAAGCTTTTGGGTTTGAGAGAGTATTAGTCTGTAAAAGAGGAAGTTTTTATACCGTCGGGTGAGTCTGTATCATGTGGGACGTTGTATAGGGGTGTGTCTATGATAGTTGGACAGGTTGACCTACCAGTGGACTTGTTAGAGTTTCCCTTGGATGGTTTTGAGATGATAGTTGGTATGGACTGGTTGGTTAAGTACAAGGCTAGAATAGACTGTCATAAAAAAAGAGTCTCTTTGAGAGGTGCTAAGGGAGTTAGTGTGTCTTATCGTGGGTTTGTTGTCAAACCCAAAGTTAAGTTGATTATAGCAGTGACCTTGAAGTCTTATCTGAGGAAGGGGTGTCCGTTGATCTAATGCCATGTGAGAGATCATAGTATGGTGAGTCCGATAGTTGAGCAGATACCAGTGGTGGGAGAGTTTCCAGATGTTTTTCCAGATGAGATACCGGGTTTGCCACTGAAGAGGGAGATAGATTTCAGTGTTGAGTTAAAACTAGGGACAAGACCAATCTCTAAGGCCCCGTACCGCATGGGTCCTAAGGAGTTGGAGGAGCTGAAGAAACAGCGTGATGATTTGATTGAGAGGGGATACATTAGACCTAGTGTATCACCGTGGGGAGCACCAGTCTTGTTTGTGAAAAAGAAAGATGGGAGTTTGAGGTTGTGTATCGACTACAGAGAGCTGAACATGGTTACCATAAAGAACAGGTATCCTTTACCAAGGATATATGATTTGTTTGATCAGTTGAATGGGGCAGCGGTCTTTTCTAAGATCGATTTGAAGTCGGGTTACCATCAGGTGAAGATTCGGGATGAGGACATACCGAAGACAGCTTTTACATCGAGGTATGGTCACTATGAGTATGTTGTGATGCCGTTTGAGTTATATAATGCACCTGCAGTGTTTATGGATTTGATGAACCGAGTTTTCAGTTAGTTTTTGGATCGGTTTATTGTGGTCTTTATCGATGATATCTTAGTCTATTCTAAGACTAAGAAGGGGCATGAGGAGCATTTGAGGTTAGTGTTGCAGACTTTGCGAGACAATCAGTTGTATGAAAAGTTGTCTAAGTGTGAGTTCTGGTTAGAGGAGGTTGCTTTTCTAGGGCATGTGATTTCAAAGAAGGGTGTAGCTATGGATCCGGCAAAGATAGAGGCAGTTACTCGGTGGGAAGCACCGAAGAATATGGCAGAGATCAGGAGTTTCTTGGGTTTGGCAGGGTACTACCGTCGGTTTGTGAAAGACTTTTGCAAGATAGCCAGACCTATGACAGCGTTGATGAGGAAAGAGAACGGGTTTCCTTGGGATGAAAGTTGTGAGACAGCGTTCCAAACATTAAAGGAGCATTTGACCACAGCTCCAATCTTAGCATTACCTGAAGGGTGTGAGAACTTTGAAGTATACACAGATGCTTCAAAGAATGGTTTGGGATGTGTGTTGATGCAGAACGGGAAAGTAATTGCCTATGCTTCTAGGCAATTGAAGCCTTATGAGGAGAACTATCCGACACATGATCTGGAGTAGGGTGCAGTTGTGTTTGCTCTCAAGATTTGGAGGCACTATCTTTATGGGGCGACCTTTAAGGTGTTTTCAGATCACAAGAGTCTCAAGTACATCTTCACTGAAAAGGAGTTGAACATTAGACAGAGGAGGTGAATGGAGCTGATTGGGGATTATGACATGGATATTATATACCATGAAGGGAAGGCTAATGTGGTTACAGATGCGTTGAGCAGGAAGAGTGTGCATTCTCTTTACACAACTATGTCTTTCATGGGCTGAGAGATGAGGTGGGGAAGATGGGGATACATATGATCCAAAAAGGGGATGCTAGAGGCGACTTGACAGTGGAGCCAGATCTTTACGATGATATTCGCAGGAAGCAGGTTTCGGATCCTAAGATTGAGGAGTGGAGATCTGGGGTAGAGAAAGGGACAGTGTCTCGATTCTCAATACATACAGATGGTAGTGTGAGATTTGACGGGAGGTGGTGTGTTCCTAGTGATGAGGAGTTGAAAAAGGTGATCATGACAGAGGCTCATTATACGCCATATTCGATACATCCAGGCGGTGACAAACTATATAAAGATTTGAAGAAGACTTTCTGGTGGCCTTGGATGAAGACGGAAACAGCTGAGTTTGTAGCTCGTTGTTTGACATGTCAGAAGGTTAAGGGAGAGCAGCGACAACCACAAGGTAAGATTTAGTCTCTTGAGGTACCTGACTAGAGATGGGAGTCTATCTCTATGGATTTCATAGTGGGTTTGCCGAGGAGTCAACAGGGTAACAATATGATATGGGTGTTATTTGACCGTCTGACTAAGTCGTCTCACTTTGTCCCGATGAAAGATACTTGGACCAAGATACAGTTAGATTTGGCTTATAGGAAGCATGTGGTCCGTTTGCATGGGGTGCCTAAGGATATAGTGTCAGATAGAGATGCGAGGTTCATATCACGGTTTGGAAAGAGTTGTAGGAGATAATGGGAACTACTTTGAAGATGAGTACTGTATTTCATCCTGCGACAGATGGCCAGACAAAAAGGACCATCAAGACTTTAGAGGATATGTTGCAAGCTTGTGTTGTGGATTTTGGTGGTAGCTGGGAGGAGAGGTTAGATCTGATTGAGTTTTCTTATAACAACAACTATCACACGAGTATTGGTATGGCACCATTTGAGGCTTTGTATGGGTGGAGGTGTAAGAGTCTGATTTGCTGGGATGATAGAGCTGAGGCAGTGGTTTTAGGACCACAGATGGTACAGGAGATGGTAGAACAAGTTAAGCTGATCAGACAAAAGATGAAAGCGGCCTAGGATCGACAAAAGAGTTATGCAGACTTACATCATCGCGACATAGAGTTTCAGATTGGGGACAAGGTTCTTTTGAAAGTGTCTCCTATGCGTGGGGTCATGATATTTGGTCCGAAAGGGAAGCTGAGCCAGAAGTTTATCAGATCATATGAGATTTTGGATCGTGTGGGTGAGGTTGCTTACAGGTTAGCGTTGCCAGCTAATTTGGATAGGGTGCGTAATGTGTTTCATGTGTCTCAGTTACGGAAGTATGTGAGTGATCTTTCACAGGTGTTAGAGGTCGAGAACATAGAGCTGGATGAGTCTTTGTCTTATCTTGAGGTGCCAAAACAGATTCTTGATCGTAAGGTTCGGAAAACTAGACATGGGGAAACATTGTTGCTTAAGGTTCTTTGGTCTAACCATGAGGTTGAGGAAGCTACTTGGGAGGCAGAGGAGGCTATGAGAGAACGGTATCCGTCTCTTTTTGATCAGGTATGTGTGGTTACGGGGGCGTAACCATGTTTCTTTTAGGGGGGTAGGAGATGGTCACATAAGGTTTTTGCATGTTTTATGTTGGTTTTAGTACAGTTAGTAGTTGCCTTGAGTCGGTTTGAGTGTTGTTTGGGAGTTGTGTTTTGAGTTTTGTTTTGAGTTTTAGTAATGTTGTTGTGTCGGAGTAGAAGTAGTATGTTTTGGTTTTTGTCTATGGGTTGAACTGTTGGAGTTTGTGTCCTCGACAATAATGCGATCACATGTTTAAATCTCATATTAAGAATACACAAGGGATTGTAACATTTTATTGTCAACTGATCCACATTAATTGGTAATGATTGACTGACTAGAGTTTGACATTACTGTCGTGTGACGGTGGTGATCAGTTGATCCCTTAAGGTCATACCTCTAGGGAAACATTCTTAATTGATTATTTAATTAATCGTATACTGAAACGAGTTAATTAATTCCTTAAATTTTACAAATGATTTTGTGAGTGATAATACGTATCTTATTGTAATTCGATTAAATAAGATTCGTGCTAAGTAATTAAATTGTTTTATTACTTAGGTTTATTTATTGTTTATGAAACAATTGTAATAAGAATGAATTGTTTATTATAAATACATGTAGCTGTGATTTATAATTATATGACCCATTTTAAGTAATAGTAATTGTGAATTACTAGTTAATTTTTTATGTGATTTATTTGTTTATATAATGATTTTTAATTTTTTAAAAATGCATTATTTAAATGACATGTCTAGTAACATGTCCAATTTGTCACATAATATAAATTAACAAATTGACAATCTTAAAATAGACCCTTATTTTATGAGGGTGCCGTGAATATAAGGAGAAACGGGGAGATGGTGGGCGAGTTGCTCTTATTAAGAGTAAAAACATTATGATTATGTTTGCCTAAACCTAGCCTACTCTAGGGTTCTTGTGAAGACCAATTTGAGAGATTTCATGTGCCACAATTGGGCACTCTTCCCTTGATTCTACCCAGCCCCCTATGTCCCATTAGAAGAGTTTTATTTTTATCTCTTTTAATTTCATTCATTCATTCATAGAAAAAGAAATAACACATGGTGTATTTTTCTCTCTACTTTTGTTAAGAACAAATATTCTCACAATATCACTAATATTAAGTTTATATTACTAGTTGTAGTAATAACATCATATTAGTAATGTAAGGATATTTATACTAATTTCTAGTAACAAGATTAGTATAAGTTTTAAGGGTGATTTCCTTGGTACAATTCTTGAGGAGAGATTCTATAATTGAATCTTGTTCATCCATTAGGAAAGCTCAAGAGCTAAGTAAGGTAGGAGACCGTACTAGTGCCCTTATAGCCGAAAATACATATGTAAGGAACCGATTTTTCTTCACTATTGTATTTTGTTTTGCATGCATAAGATCTAGAATTAATTTTATGACTAAATTAATTTATCACATATTCAATATGTAAACCTTTGAGATTATCGAATCCAACAAGTGATATCAGAGCTACACGGTTGTTGCATGCAAAATCGGGTTTGTTTTTCCGAGTTAATTAGTTAACAAATAAAACTTGTTATTTAGGATTTATGAAGATAAATGCCACGAAAATTTTGCATGATATAAATTCTGGTCCTAAATTGATTTTAGGTTATTTTAATGATTTATGCTATTTTTATTGCTCTCTAATATATTTATTAGTATTTTATTACATTTTATTGAATAAAATGACATTAAAAATGCTAAAAATAGTTAGACTATGATTCTGACCTTGGATTGTTTACACGAGCTCACATGCATATTTTACAAGTTTTACGTAAATTTTCATATAAAATGGTTTTATATAGCATGATTTATGATTTTTACAAGTTAAAAGTCGATTAAATGGAGGTATTTATGTTAAAAATAGTTAAACTTTTTTCCTACCCATGAAAATTTAGTATAATGTCACATGCAATATTTACACACTGTATGTAAATTGTTAGATCAAATAATTTAATTTCGCATGATATTTGATTTTTAGATGTAAAAATCGAATAAATAGTGACTATTTTAGCCAAAAATAGCTAAATTAAATTTTATGGCTTGATTTTTTTTCCTATGTTATATATGTGATATGAACATCATTTAATTTGGATAGTTATTAATTTTTATAGGATATAAATTGATAAAAAGCAACTTTAATAGTCATAATTAAAAATTAGAATTTTTGGGCTTAAAATTTTACCATTTCCAGGTTCTAGAAACTTTTTAAGAATTTTAAAAATTGTAATTTTGATTTATTGCATACTTTTATAATTAATTTGGAATTAATAGGTTAAAATTATGTTTTATGCAATTTATTTGTGAAATAAGCTAAGATAAATTAAAAGGCAAATTTTTATTGAAATTATGGGATGTTGGGAATTTTCCAGAATATAAAAAATTATGATTTTGATTTTTTCGAATTTTTATGACTTTTTGGGAATTATTTTCTTATTATTTTGAATAATAGTGATTAAAGAGCAATTGTATAATATCAAGTTGAATTATTGTCATATGTTTAGTGAAGACTAAATTTTGAGTCCTAAGAAGGTTAGGGTAATTAACTTGAACATAGATTTGATTTATGTAATATTGTGTGACTTTAAAAGTATAAAGGTCACACTAATCCATAAAACCGGAATAATAGACGATATTAGCTTAAATAGGGCGATTTGGCATTTCACATGACATGTTTCATACATATATTAATGCTGCTTTTTAGTATGATTGTCATATTTTTAATTTATATATAATTTTTGAATTATGTAATTTGTACTTAGTATGGCGTTAGTTTTTAATTGGTATTTTCGAAATGAATGGGGATATCGATTCAGTTGTAATTAATGTGATCTCGTATCACCTTTATTTTATATAGTTTTGTTTTTATTTTATGTTGTATAAAGTAGAAAAGCTATGTAATTTATTCATTCCGGAGTTCCTTGAAGACGGTGCCATTCGAGAAGGCGGTCCATCAAAGACGCGTTGCCTTGAAGTGCGTGCCAAATGAAGTTCAAGGGACCAAAGGAGTTGATTTCCGAATTTGTAAATAGTTTATTTGATTTACTATTTTAGGAAGGCCATACTAGGATTTTATCTTTATGCTTTGCATTTGTTTTATATGTTTGCATGCATAGCCAAATCGCCATAACTACTCATGCAATATTATTTATCGAGTCATCGACCGTGTCAATTATAATTATCGTAGTTCACCGCTTTAGTTCACTTAAAACGTGATAGATAATAATTGACATGACCTCTCGCTAAAATAATAATTGAGAATTAGCCTTACCAAATAGTAGAACCATGATCCCCAATATCATAAGGGAGTTAAGCCGGCTTTACCGTAATACAAACCTTGTTACGTTGGGTAAGTGGGTGATAAAATGTTATTACATCGAAATTTGGATTGAGTTCAACAGAAGTATTCGTGACCGTAGTCGCATGTGTTCCGGGCTAAAAATAAATATTAGAGTAATTTTATCGACCGAGAGTTCTAGAAGTAGAATCGATTAAAGAGTTAATCCACCAAATTATATTAGTAAGGGATGACTCTGCTCACCGTGCCCAAGTTGATATGAATTTGGATCTCGGGATAATTTATAATAGTTGGGTAGAGGTCACTATATAAATGCTAAAACATGATTAAATGTTTTAAATATAACGATGGATGTTTGTTTTTATTCCCGCTATTTCGTTGTTTATGTTGTTCTTTATTATCGCTCCTACTCATATATGATATATCTTCGATTGTTAACACGAATCTCCATTAAACCACTATTACTAAAAGGATCTCTTTCTAAAATGAACCGTATCTTAGGTTGTGGATTAGATCCATAGGAATCGTTCTATTCCGTAGAACTCGATAGGACATCGTCCTATGCAACTATAGGATTAACATCTTAAAATTCCTAACATACCTATATTTTCTTGTGAAGAAATGAATAGAAGTAGTACTTGATCAAAATATGTTTTGATAATATATTCTATGCATCCATGGTTCAAAAGTCTTATTGCTCAAACCATTCACTTGTCATCAAATACTTAAGTTTTTAAGCACATGACAATGTAAAATTGGTAAATTAATTTGTGAGAAACTTTGATTAACCGAATACCTCTTTAAAAGTGATTCTTATGAAGAATTAACCAGGAATTTATATGAAGATAAGTCTTCATCAAGTAGAAATTCTTAAAGTGAGTGGGAGCAATAAGATGTAAAGTATCTATCTTAATTGTTAAGGATAGAACTAGACTCGAAAGAGAGGATGTTAGACACTAATATAGAGACGAATTTCTAAATAAGTAAAGATCAGGAAGTTGGTTGTGTGACACCAACATATTACTACTAAAATATGTACGACATTGACATAGCCTTCTTGCGAATTATCACGTCATAACGATTTGATACTAATTTGTGAACAATGTTAGAAAATCCCACATTTCATGATTATGAAATATGGCAAACGGTTGTAAAAACGACCTTTCTAAATGGGTATTTAGAGGAGGATGTGTTTATACAATCCGAGGGTAAATCCTTAGAATCCTAACATTGAATAATCGTACGACGACTAGCAAGAGTAAGTTCAAAATTTTTTGCATGAATGGAACTAGGGTAGTTGCCATTTCATCAATGAATATATGAATGTTGTAGTGTACTCATTTTAGTTTTGTATTTAGGTATATACCTCAATAATTGTTATGATGTATAATATATCTAAATAAGAATATAATTTGTAGTTTTGCACAAAAGGTAAAGGGTTTTACCATTATGCAATTAAAACAAGTGTTATACCCTTGCATACCACGATTAATTTTATGGTGAGACCATACAAATCAAGGTAATTTTATTCAAACTAAAATTAATGTCATACATATTGTATAATACTCAAATTGGTGAACCCCATTATTTCTCGATTCTCGATTGAAATTGCTTATATAGACTAGTTTTGACTAGTGTACCAAATCACTTGATTGAGAATCTCTTGGTATGTGTGAATCTTGTATTCAAAGCAAGATTAATTCATGACTTCTTTCTAGAAAAGGATTATTAATATAGCAAGATATTCGCCCTATTTATACTTTAAACTGTATGGTCGAATACAATTTCAATCCAAAGGGGTTATTACTTCTTCATCTCTTTTACCAACCAAATAGGTAGATACTTGGTATCCACTTAATGAGGTAAGAAGAGAAATTCTTTGTTGAATGTTTAAAAGTAACATAACCTAAAAATTATGACCAAAGTATTAGTACTTTGTTCAATATTGGGAACAATAATGTGAATACTTTTATATACACCAAAAGGAGTGTGATATGATATCACAAGTTCACCTTCATAATATTAAAAGATGAGAAAAAAATCCTATACGATATGATTGTATCTTTACTATAAAATTGGAAGTTGATTCTATCACGATTTGTCTAGTATTTGTTTCACTAAATCAAAACACAGTTAAAGCAATCAAGTACAATTTATACATGATATGATTAGGCATGGTACCTAAGTTGTAGCTTGCTTCAAAAGAAAACATGTGGTCTCTCTTCCTACATGACCATGAGAACAAAGGGTTTGTGGCTCGTAAGCCGTAATGCTGTCTATTAAAGAAATGAGAAGTATTTCTTAAAGACAGAGTGGGAGAAAATGTTCAAGAGCCACAAACTGAAGATAAGACGTAAGAAAAGTGGTCTTTCTTGGTCAATTCGAAACCTAAGTGGACAGGAGTCATGTTATTTTGGAAGTAACAAGCCTGTAACTTAGTAAGTTGCTTTATCTCGTTTTAACTCCACAAAAGTTCGAAGCAAGCATGAACATGAAAATGTTTATTTAGCTTTGTTGGTTGGTGGCAAAGGGTTTTGCATGCAATAACAACGCTTCATTGTATTCAGATATGATATGATAAAGTTGGATTTTAAAATCATCTTGCATGAATTTTGTAAATCGCAACTATCCTAAAAGTAGGATGCAAACTTAAGAGGAAGTCTTAAGTAGATGTCAAAGAGTTAAATTGTATGTCTTGATCATGTGATAAACATTTCTCGAATTATCGAGTAGTTTTGTTTATACATGAAGTTTAGTAGGAGTAATATGGTGTTATTAGTCTTATATGTGAGGGACATATTGATCATTGTGAATGATGGAAGACTTAGGAGAAGAATAATACATCTCTAAGATATCCAGACCTATAAAGATAGTCTTTGTAAAGGATTTAGCGTTAAATGAATATTCTTATATTGATAAGAGTCTGATGATGTTCAGAGGTATTGAACATGTAGAAATTGAATCCACTTGCTTCCGCTGCGGGATTAATTCATTACGCTTAGATGTATTACCATTCTTAAATTTCGTATATTTGGAGTATGACGAAAAGTTACAAATCGAATTTTTGAGAGAAGTCTCTATATAGCATTATAGTTCATTGGTTAGTTCTCTTGGAGCACTAAAGAGATGAAGCTAAGTGATTTGAATTGATATGGAGTTATGTGCAAGGAGTTAGACGATAACCATATTCTAATCACACTAGGATGGTTAGAGAACTATCTTGGCTATATTATTTAAGGAGGATATTTGCTAGATACACTCTATGAAGTAGAACAATGAGAGGCTTACAACGAAAATTGAGTACACTTGCAATAATGAGATATGCAAGTAGGAAGGGAGGATAATAGAATTCGGTTTTATCAATTGGAGGAACCATTGTAGTTCGTTCCAACAACCAAAGGTCCTATCCCTACACACTGCGAGGTCAGTGGGAGTGATTCCAAGGCTAAGGAACCTATCTCTAGATTGGATCTGGACAAGTACTCGAAAGGTTGTTATAAGAAAGATTATACAAAGGGAAATGGTATATGGTTAGGGAAAGTGCAAAGTATTGTTAAAACTTGCTAACCAAGGCCTTTTAATAGGCTACGCATGATAAGTCATGGCATTTCAATCAAGTTGAGATGTATAATAATATACAATATTAAGGGGGCGTTTGGTACGGGAAAGGGTAAGAGAATGAAATCAAGAAAGGGTAAGAGAGGGAAATGAATGGGATCACTCATATTATACTTGGGTGTTTGGTTGACAATTAGAGGGAAAGGGAATTAAAAGCCAACATCCACCACCTCCACCACCATTACCTACCACCTGCCACCATTATCTACACCGACACCACCACAAGTACCGGCGCCGACGATCTTCCTCACGGTACCCCATGGCAAACCTAATCACCGCGCCTCACGCCCTCAACAAACACCACAATCCCGACCCCAAACACCTTATTCATTCTAAAAAATCCACCACAACCCTTCGAAAACCCCTCCCCCCACCCCTTAAAACACCAGATCTGGTGTGGGACGGCGTTGGCGGTTGCAGTGGTGTGGCCGAGGAAGGTGTTGGTGGTGGTTGGTGGGGTGGGAGAGTTACTGAAGGTGTTGGTGTGGTGTTTAGTGGTTGAGGATATGGGGTAGCGTGGACAGGCGGCGTCGCTGGTGGTGGTTGTGTCGGCGTCGCCGGTGGTGGTTGTGTCGGTGTGGTGGGTGTAGGGTGTAGGTGGCAGTGGTTGACGGTGTGAGAGGGTGTGGTGGGTGTTGGTGGGAGTGGTGGAAATAGGGAGTAGGAGGAAGAAAGGATTATAGGGTTATGAGCTTACCCAAGGGGGGGAGGGGTATGGATGAGAATGGTTTTGGGGGTAGGGGGGGGGGGGGGGGGGTATGGGTTACCCTTTTTTTGTGTCAAACAAACAACAACAAAAGGAATCAACCATTTTTATTCTCTTTCCCTTTCCTTATTCCCCCAACCAAACGCCCCCTAAGTATAGATTATAGATTATGTAGTAATTGATATGGTATCAATTTTACATATGTGATAATGCATTCATCGTTTGAGTTTTTTTAAAAACTCTTCTGTTACGTTGTTATATCCAAATGGGTTGTAAGGACAACGTTGAACCCCATTAAAGTGAACTGGATTAACATAGTATTGGTCCCTAGTTTCTTATATGAGGTGACGTCTCAAAGTAACTAGAGTGTGATGTGATTGATGGCAAGTTCAAGTGTCATAAAGTCATGAGAGATAACTAGTTGATCACATAGGCAGACTGTATGGGACACTCTGTCGAGCTTATGACCGCTTATAGAGTTCTGGCAATTTTTATAGCCTGGTCGTGGCGAGAGCTACTATGGTATTCTTATGAGTCGATTCTTTGACCAATGACTGTTCGCCTAAGATGGCACAGTTTCAGAGTGACTTTGATTTATGTTCGGCGGCCTTCGTAATTGGGGTCTAATGGGCATGTTTTGGGTCATGATAAGCTGTGGCTAATCGAAGGGAAGAGTGCAATGGGAATTGTCCATCCCCGTCAGGGTTATCTTATATCTCAAGGCCACTCGAGGAGCAATGAACTGGAAATGCGTGGCCACGCTCGGAAGGTATCTATGGTAGATAAATTCCGGTCAGACAGTTATTCTCCAAATCGAGGAAACCACTCATGATATGATCAAATGCAAATACGACCTGCAAGACACCTTGCATTGAGTGAGAGATAGTAATAGGACAAGAGAATTGGCGACGCACACTTGTCGCGGACAAGTAGGAGATTGTTGGAGTTTGTGTCCTCGACAATAATGCGATCACATGTTTAAATCTCATATTTAGAATACACAAGGGATTGTAACATTTTATTGTCAACTGATCCACATTAATCGATAATGATTGGCTGACTAGAGTTTGACATTATTGTCGGGTGACGGTGGTGATCAGTTGATCCCTTAAGGTCATACCTCTAGGGAAACATTCTTAATTGATTATTTAATTAATCGTATACTGAAACGAGTTAATTAATTCCTTAAATTTTACAAATAATTTTGTGAGTGATAATACGTATCTTATTGTAATTCGATTAAATAAGATTCGTGCTAAGTAATTAAATTGTTTTATTACTTAGGTTTATTTATTGTTTATGAAACAATTGTAATAAGAATGAATTGTTTATTATAAATACAAGTAGTTGTGATTTATAATTATATGACACATTTTAAGTAATAGTAATTGTGAATTACTAGTTAATTTTTGTATGTGATTTATTTTGTTTATATAATGATTTTTAATTTGTTAAAAATGCATTATTTAAATGACATGTCTATTAACATGTCCAATTTGTCACACAATAGAAATTAACAAATTGACAAACTTAAAATGGACCCTTATTTTATGAGGGTGCCGTGAATATAAGGAGAAAAGGGGAGATGGTGGGTAAGTTGCTCTTATTAAGAGTAAAAACATTATGATTATGTTTGCCTAGACCTAGCCTACTCTAGGGTTCTTGTGAAGACCAATTTGAGAGATTTCATGTGCCACAATTGGGCACTCTTCCCTTAATTCTACCCGGCCCCCTATGTCCTATTAGAAGAGTTTTATTTTTATCTCTCCTAATTTCATTCATTCATTCATTCATAGAAAAAGAAATAACACATGGTGTATTTTTCTCTTTACTTTTGTTAAGAATAAATATTCTCACAATATCACTAATATTAAGTTTATATTACTAGTAGTAGTAATAACATCTTATTAGTAATTTAAGGATACTTATACTAATTTCTAGTAACAAGATTATTATAAGTTTTAAGGGTGATTTCTTTGGTACAATCCTTGAGGAGAGATTCTATAATTGAATCTTGTTCATCCATTAGGAAAGCTCAAGAACTAAGTAAGGTAGGAGACCTTACTAGTGCCCTAATAGCCTAAAATACATTTGTAAGGAACCGATTTTTCTTCACTATTGTATTTTATTTTGCATGCATAAGATCTAGAATTAATTTTATCACTAAATTAATTTATCACATATTCAATATGTAAACCTTTGAGATTATCGAATCCAACAAGAACTTCGGGGACGGAGTTCTTTTTAAGGAGGTAAGACTGTAATACTACGGTTTTCTATGTCTGTGGGTACTTTATCGAGTGGGACTTACTCTGTCGAGTAAGTAGCTTTTTATGCAAAACAATAGCTGACCTGAAGGGTACTCGATCGAGTACGTGTGTTACTCGATCGAATAAGGGGCACTCGATCGAGTAGGTGCCTTACTTGATTGAGTAAGTGTGTCTTACGGGATTTTTTAGCCAGGTTTCGTTAATAATGCGAGATTAATATAAAAGGCTTCCATCATTATTTCTTAAACACTTTTATCATTCTAAAAACCTTTCAAGAGAAGAACAAGAGTTCTGTTGATCGCATCTCTTGCGTTGTTAGAAAATCCCAAGGCTAGGATCGTCGGATTGTCTTATTCGTTATACTGTTGTGATCGTCGCGTCAAGGTAAGTTCCTTGTATAATTTTTATAACATTTTTTTTGAGTTTGATTAAAACCCTAATTGGGTAATGTTGGGGATTTTGGGTGTTTTGTGTGGTGTTGATAGTAATGGTATGAATGCATGTTATAGGAGGAGGATTCGTAGAGGAGAAGTTTTGATTAGCTGCTTGACGGTCTCGTGTGATTGCTATTCGAGGTAGGGTTTCCCTACTCAGTATTGATTACATGGTTTTCTTGTTGTTGTTGATTGTGTTGTTGTATATCATATTGGAATTGGTTTTGGAATTGGTGATGGTTGGTAATATAATACGATTATTGTATATCGTCTGTGGTTTGCGAGGTGCGTCCTTGGCTGAGTGGAGTCACTTGCAGGAGTGGCTTCACGCCCTTGATTTGCCTTCTGTGGAACCCGCCACAGAAGGGATGTGCACATTTAGGAACTTGGGTTTATCGCTCGGATGAGAGGAGCGGGGCTTAGGTGGGAACGGCTACGGTTGGTTCGTTGGTTTTGTTACTCGTCGTCAAAAGTTACCTAGACCAAAACAATATTTATAACTTCACAAACTACTCTACTATTAGTAAAGAGGTAAGTAAAGTTCGGATCCCAAGGGATGGGTATTGATGTAGGATTTTTGATTGCAAATGTTCGTGTCTAAGGGTGTCACAATTTGGGTTGAGATAAGAGATCACTAAACTAAATAACAATGTAAATAAACAAGCAAGATGATTAAAATGAGATGTAAACAATTGATTAAAAGCACTAGGATGTCATGAGTTTATAGGGGATACATGGGAATTGATCATACAAACATATTCTCAAATTATAAGCAATCAATTATTGTTGTGATAGGATCGAGTTGGTTTATATCTTACAATCCTAGGAAGGTTTGAGTCCAGGAGCCGAATCGATTAGATTTTACAACACCTACAAGTCGACTTAATCCTCCATACTCAACTATATGCATGGTCTAGTGAGACTCGAGTTAGTTTATGTCTTACAAGTCTCATTGAATAGGTAAGTGATGGGTAAAAAATGCAAGGATTCATAGGCTCGCATTTCATCAAACATAACATGTGCATAAGTTGAGATCACAACAAGCAATCAAATAAATTATGTGAACATATTAGATTAAGCATGAATCATCCCCCATGTTGGTTTTCCCTAATTCCCCATTAACCCTAGTTAAGAGACTACTCACTCATTATCAAGTTTAACATGCTTATAAGGTTGTCAATCATATTAACAAGGCAAAACATGATGAATGAATGGAAATGATTAACAATAATTAAAAAGGGATTAAGAGAATTATACCTAATGATGATTCCAAAATAATAAGTAAAGAATAATAGAAGTACTTGATGATTGATGGAAGGTTGTCAATGCAATACTCCGTATTTATGAGTTTTTGGGTACTCTATCGAGTAGGCCTTACTCTGTCGAGTAAGGGTGAGTTGCGTTTTAAATTAGTTTCTGACTGTTGGGTACTCGATCGAGTAACTAGGATACTCGATCGAGTACCTTAGCTACTCGATCGAGTAAATGCTTTTCTGAGGAGTTATTTCTTGGGTTTTGTTAATTATGCGATTAAGGTATATAATCTTTTCCGTCATCATTCTAAACACTTTTCAAAACCTAAATTATCACAAAGAGAGAAAGCAAGTACGTTCATCCCTTTAATCGCATTGTTAGCAAATCCCGGAGTTTGGAAGGTCGGTTTTCATCGTTTGTTATACCGTTGAGATCCTTGCGTCGAGGGTAAGATCTATGTACCGTTTTTACTGTTTTTCCTTTAAGTTGGTTAAACCCTAATATGGGGATTTGGGGGTTTTGTGTAGATTGTGATTTGGTAGTGTTTGTGTGTTTGTATGATAGGAGGAGGTTTTGTAGAAGAGGCTTTTTGATACAGCTGTTGATACCGTCTGACTATTGTGCTTTCCAGGTAGGGTTTCCCTACTCGATTTAATTACATAATGTGTGGTGATTGTCTTTAAATTAGTGATTGTTGATTGATTCAGACGGTTGTGATTGTATATTGTTGATTGATTCAGACGGTTGTTGATGTTGTATTGTGATTGCTGATTGTTTGTCTCTGGTTCTCGAGATGCGTTCTCGGCTGAGTGGAGTCACTTGCGGGAGTGGCTTCACGCCCTAGTTTCGCCCTTCGTGGAACCCGCCACGGAGGGGGATGTGCACATTAATGGGACAGGGTTATCGCTCGGTATGATGAGCGGGTCTTAGGTGGGAACGGTTGCGGTCCCCCACTGGCAGGGCTGGTCCAGTGGACAGTCGGTGATGGAGATTGATGGGAGTGGTGTGATTGTGTGTGTGTGACCATTTGAGCTGTGTTGTTTGTTGTGTTATTGGATTATATAAATTGTGTGATTAGTACTGACCCCGTTTAAATGTTTTAAAAACTGTGGTGATCCATTCGGGGTGGTGAGCGATTATTGAGCGGTATGATATGACGCGTATGGGGTAGCCGGGATGAGTCATCACGTGGCGCTTAGAAGTCTTCCGTGTCGACGATGTTTTATGGCTTTGATAGTTTTAGCAGTAGACCGTCTGAGAATCTTGTATTTCTTTTTATCAATTTGGAATTGCTATGTAATCACTTTAAACTTTATTTACTTTTAAAGTTGTTTCGTTATTGTCTTATGAATATTATGCCTCGGGTAACTGAGATGGTGGCATCCTTATACCTGAGTGGTCCTGGTAAGGCACTTGGAGTATGAGGGTGTTACAAATGGTATCAGAGCGACGATCCTGAAACCTATAACCAATGAATTTAATGAATATAGGGAGTCAATTAAAATGAACCCGGGGTAAAGGTTGTAGGAGCTAATGCAAAGGCTTGGGAGACGTCCTAAAGTCGCGAACTCGCCCTACAATTTTGAACCGGTCACCATGGGATATGAGTCGGGATCGCTATGTATTTATCTTGTGAATTGTGTACCTATATGGTGATGTGTGGCATGAATCGGTGGATGTATGTATGTGGAGAATGGGGAATGTGTAGAAAAGATGGTGATGATGTGATTTCGTAAGCTATTGATAGAAAGCATGATAGTTGGTTTACAATGTTGTTTTGAATTGTTGGAAAAGTATATGAGAATGATGAATGATGTGGTAGAAAAAGGAAGTAGTTCATATGTGATAATATGTGATGAATGATGATGTTGCAAGATGGATGATTCATAATGTGGCATAATAATAACATGTGCATAGGAATGTTGTGTCGTATACGTATATTTGGTTTGCATAAGGTTGCATGATAAGTTTATGTACTTGTCCACTATTGTTCATGTGTATATGTGGTAAGAAGTGTGTAGCTGTAATGAATGAATTGGTTGGAAGAGACTAAGTAAGTAATTGCATAAAAGTATGAAATTCATGTGTGGAACATGTTTATGTGGGTAATGGATTTTAATAATATGGCAATGTTTGTAACATGTGAATTGGGGATTTTATGTTGTATATTATGTTATTGTGTACGTAAAGTTATAAAATAAAAGCATGTGGTAAATCGTGATTGATAAGTTAAATAATCTATGTGCATGATTAATGTTGTTGCTTGGCTTTTGAAAATAGTAACATATGATTATGAATACTGGTTTTATGAGTTTTGGACTGGTTTTGTTTGCTTGGTTGTTGTTTAAGTTGTTTGGAAGTAAAATCAAGTAGTTGTGTTTTTCGATTATAAAGAGGTTGTCTTTAAACTATAATAACTTAAGATGCATAAATAATTTTGATGTGATTCCAATTGGAGGTGATAGCTTGTCCTTTTACGATTCTAACAATATGTCACACGCCCAAAACGACCAAGTAATGAGTGAGTTATGACTGCTTTACGAAAACTGGACAGTGCTGAGAATTGGGGTACTCGATCGAGTAGCCTTGGTACTCGATCGAGTAAGTGGGAACTCGATCGAGTACGTTAGTTACTCGATCGAGTAGCCCTGGTGATTTGTTTTACGTGCTTCTGATCTTCACCTACTCGATCGAGTAAGTCACTTACTCGATCGAGTGGCCGGTACTCGATCTAGTGACCCCTGTTTCGGGTCATATGCTTATCTTTTGACATTCGTTGCATATTATGTTTAATTCAAAGTTGTTATTTTACTTCTTTATGCATTGTTTTACATGTAAGTTGGTCTTGATACGTAAGTTACCCAATCTATGGGGTGGTGAGTGGCACCTTATGGTGAGTATGAGTTTGGTGGGAGGAGATGAGCTATATGTGGTTGGGCTTAGAAGTGGAAAAAGAAAAAGAATATTGATGAGCTGATTGAGGCATGGTGCAAGTTTTGGGGAGACGTGGTGAGTGATTTATTCGCGAAATTGAGTGATGTAAAAGTAAGTGAAAGTGGGTAAGGGATGATATGGGTCTAAGGAACGTGAGAATGAAAAGATTGAAAGGAAGGTTTGAATAGTGGCAACTTAAGATGTGTAAAGAATTATGGAGTGAGATGGTTAGGAGTCGTGTGGGTCAAGAATATATGTAGTGAAAGTTCGTTTTAAAGGGGTTGAGAAGAGTGGTATATAGTGAACTTTATGGAGACATGTTGCGAGGTGGATTTGTAGACAGTGAGTGAGTTTGGGAGATTTGGTTTATTAAGAGGTGAAACTACGTGTGATTTCTTTGGGCATTTAACGGCATGAAATGAAGTTGTTTAAACAGTGAACGTTGATTTTATGGATAGGTTAGTGGCAAGTGTGAGCGATAGCATAATAAGAGAAGATCCATGGTAAGAAAGAGTGAGATGATATCGACATGAAATAATGGGATTTGAGCTTTGGCGGAATGAGAAGGTAACCGGAGCACTAAAGAATTAGATAGAAGTTGAGCTATTAAATGGTATTGTTGAATGTGAAGAGAAAAGAAGAGTAAAAAGTAAGCTAAGGAAAATTTTCACCGGAGTTATGTGATATAAAGGTAAGGAATCATCGAAATGTGTGATATTATCATGAGGATGTTAGTTAATGGTTATATGGGAGTTTCAGGACAACATGATTAATAATGAGTTTCGAGGAATTAAGGGAGTAAAAGTTGGTGGAGTATTTACACGATATGAGATTTTTGGTGGAAAGTTAGATGACGATACAATTAAGATAGTATTGGGAATAATGTTGAGGTAATTCTGTTGATGGATTTGATGTTCTTTATTTGGGGATGTTAACCAAAGATAGGAGAAAAACCGTGTTGTTTTGATATGAGTGTAAGAGGTTTGGTATACGAGCAGTGGTCATATTGTGGTGTTGTCACTAGTGGTTAAGGGTGATGATAGATAAGAAAGACAGCAGTCCTAGAGAGGTTGATTTTACAAAGGCCGGATTGATATGTATGGTTGTAAGGGAGTATAAGATGTGGTTATATGAGACGAGCGCTAGTGGTTGAATATTAATGGTATGGCATGAGGTGATGGTTATGCGAATGGGAAAATATGTTATGAGGGGCATATGAGTTAAGCTCGGGTGACAGGTAACCTTCATCGAGTGGTAACTTACGTGATCAGGATTGACTAGTTGGATGTGATTATGGGTCTATGATGTGTATAAATGTGTAATACCCCGTATTTTTTTATATAATATAATTAATTA
This sequence comes from Silene latifolia, assembly GCF_048544455.1. Taxonomy (NCBI): domain Eukaryota; kingdom Viridiplantae; phylum Streptophyta; class Magnoliopsida; order Caryophyllales; family Caryophyllaceae; genus Silene; species Silene latifolia. The sequence continues at coordinate 176,087,745 of NC_133538.1, forward strand.
AACGGATATTATTTTATATTAATTATTATACATTTTATATTACAATTATGTCGGGAAAATAGTTGAGTCGATAATTACATTAAACTAGCGTAAGTTAATTAAGACGGGTTTTATATTGAATTCGAAATGTGAGCTAATCAGTTGAGCTGGCCCAATAACTGTCCAGCCCATTTAAGCCTAAGCCCAACTAAACACTAACCCTAACCCTAAACCTAATAGTACCCCTAATCCCTCAACAGTCAACCCGCCTCCCTCCTCTCATTCACTCAACCCGCCTCCCTCCTTCACCAACACCAAAACTTCAGATTTCGCGGGTAGAGAGACAGAAAGAGTGAGCCTGGGTGGTGACCGTGCAACAGGGAGGAGCTAGGGACTATTGTCGACGGTCGTAGGTGGCCGTGGTGGCTGTTGTGGTGGCGGCAAGGTAAGCTTTCAATCCCCTTCTCTGTTTTTCGAATTGATGTCGGGTTTTGTGGGTGGTTGCGTGTCTGATAGGGGCATTGTTAGTGGTTGTTGTCAGGTTATATGAGTGGTGTGGTGAGTGGCGAGTAACTTGGTGGTTGTTGGGGTGGTTGTAGGTGATTAGGGTGGCAGTAATAGGCGGCATCGACATAGGGGGTAACAAACGAGTTTAAATGCGGTTTTCGTAGTTAGACGAGTAGTGTTGGGGTGGCACCACCGTGGACTCGGGGAGGTCGAAATGGTGGTGCCACGGTGTCTGTGTTGGTGGGCGACGGCGAGCATAGCCGTGGTGGTTTGACAGAGTTCGATGATGGTTGCGGTGGTGGTGAGAGGAGAAACAGAGGGCGTTTGGTGAGGCTCGGTGTTGAACCCGGCCGATTGACGGCCGTGGTTCACCTCGCCGGGAGTCGACCCCATGGGGGGTGGTTGTTGGTGGCTGGGTTGAAGTGGGGACCACGGCTGGTGGTTGTCGTGGTGGTTCAGGCGGCGGTTTAAGGGTGTGGGCGTGAGTGAAGTGTGAGTGTAAGAGTTGGGTTATTCGATTTGTTTTGAAGCGGGTTTTATTAGTTAATCATTATAATTCGTTAATCGGTCGTACTTTTAATTAATTAATTTAATTCAGAGTCCTTTAAATGATTTAGTTAATTTAATTCCCGAATTAGTTAATATGATTAGAGACGGGTTTGAGTCGGGATTGTTGAGTTGTTCAATGTTGATTCGGATTCTTTTAATCATATAATTCATTTAATTATCATATTGGTTATCCAATTTAATTTCCGAGTCGATTAAATGATTCAAGTCGGGTTTTTGAGTTGGGTTGTTAAAAGAGGAAAGTTACTATATCGGGAAAGTTTCCATTTTGGGAGATGTCTATATTTAGTAGTTAGTAATTATAAATATTATAATTGTTTTAGGTGACGGATTCGTGAAGGATCGATAATCAAATTCATTGCTTTACTTTACTGGATCACGAATCGCTTAATTGGAATTGCTGGCACTTTGAGGTAGGGAAATACACTTGTCCTATTATCGTTATTGATCGAATTGTGTTGACTTGTTTCATGGTGGTTGAATTACGTTATCATTTATATTCGGGAAGGTGATTGATTGATTTGATCGTATTGAGTATGATATCACAACATCGGGTAACCGGCATGACTTTATGATTTATCGATTCGATGATTTATATACATATTGCATTGCATTAATTACTGTTGAGCATTTCATATGCATTGGAGTTGGAGGACGATGTGGTGGTGACGATGTTGAGATACGATGTGATGTTGTGATAAGGCCCAGGCGGGTTCTGCAGGACTTGCCCTGGTGTCCTCAGCTGAGAGCTGGCAGATCGGCTTCGGTCGATATATAGTCTACCGGGGATCGGTATGGCTGGGTTGTCCGGGGTATGAGATGTGTGTGATGAGTTGAGATGGAGATGGAGGTGATGGAGTATCATGCATATCATATTTACTGTTTTTATTGTTTTCCCTACTCAACCTCGTGGTTGACCCTGTGTATTCGTGAACACCTGTGATGAACCGTTTTATGGGGAGCAGACTTGACAGGTTTAAGAGATAGGACGGGAGCTTGATGGGCGTGAGACAATGGATCAAACGACTTAGCAGCTAGATCATCATCTAGAAGACTTCACTTTTATTTACGTCAGTTCTTGTAATTTAATTTGAAAAGAGAATTTGTAATAATTAAGTTAAAATATTATATAAATTGCCTTGGAGTTTAATTTGTTATTCACTACCTCGAAAACCGAGATGGTAACAATCCGTTTATGAGGGAATGTCTTGACGAAGACTTCTTTTATAAACCGGGGTGTTACAAAGTGGTATCGAGCGAACGATCCTCGTGCCTAAACCAATGAGCCCAATGAACATAGGAAGAGTCTAAATAAAATGAACCCCGGATAGAACTGTTAGGAGGACATGAAGGTAAGGTATGAGTTAGGGGCCCCCTCACACCGAACCAGTGGTCCTCTCAGTTGAACCGGAAACCATGAGTGTATACGAGAGAAAGAGTAGAATAGTTGCTTGAGGATGAACAGGAAATTCATATATCTTTGCCTAAGTGTTAATTGATTGATACATTGATTATTGCAGGACAACGCTATGGTAAGTAAATTGTATGAATGATGTGTTGATAGTACTACTATGACTAAGTAATATGCGGTTATGTGATCCCGAAGCCATGTTAGTATAGTCTTGTGATAGTAATAAGAAACACGATAGAATTTCATATCTTTAGTCATCACAATCGTGATTTAGATGTAATGAGTAGATCGAGATGCGAAGGGATTCTATGGGGTATATGTTTACGTAAGTACAGTGTGAGATCTAAGTTGGTATGGGTTAGTATCGATAGTATAGTTGTAAGAATTGGGACATAGGAAATGAAAGACTTAGTGATGAAACTTGTTTTGGTTGATGTTACTCTTTAATTGACCTTACTACCATTTCTTTTTTGTTTAGTGCCTATCGATGAAAATTTTATGAGAGGTAGCCTCATCAGTTAGTGTTCATTTGGCGTCGGTTTCATGCTTATATGATATACGGATTAGGAGTAATAAATATTTTAGTGAGCGGTGGTTAGGAAGTTCTGTGCAGTGATGTTTTGACCGACGATTTTGTAAAAATCCTCATTTAAATTGTATTAATAATTTTCGCATAATTCCAACTCCACCGATCATAAAATTTACATATATTTTCAAATTAATAAGCCACGAAAAATCTTGATGTCTCAATATTAAATAATAAGTTTTGCAAACTGACCCAAGTTTTAGACCAATAGCTGTCACATGTTTGTTTGGACCAACTGAGTTGTAAAATTCTTTAAAAATGGAATTCTTATGCTTTAAACCTAATTCTTTTTCCCTGTGTTTTGAACTCACCGTATTTTATAAAAGTAATATGAATCAAGTTTAAATCGAACGGTTATTTATTCGTGATCTTTGAAAGTTACAACGTGAATCAAAACATTTAAAATGTGCGTTCTATGTTGATTTTCATACAATTGTTTGGTTAATTCATGAGCTTTAGTAATGTGAAATTATAATATTCTATATGACGATAGTAGCACGCATGTTCAGTAATTAAGTATCTTAACAAGTGATGAAATTAAAACTTAGTTAATAACCTTGTTGGCATGATAGTATGAGTAAAATTGAATAGCTTAAATTGATTCTAATCAAGGGTGAAATATTTTATACGAGTCCAGTTGTTTGCATATTTTATATACATTTGGCATGTTGTAATATTTTATATCATATTTGCATAGTGGTCGAATATATATAAATATAAAACTATATCGTCATATCTAGGTAAAGCTGATGGCGTTAAATGTTAATTTGATTGTTATAATATACTCGCATGAATAATTATAATAGTTATGTTTAAAAGTTTATACATGGATGGTAGTAATGATTGTGTCTAAATGTTCACACACGTAGAATGTCATTTGAGTTCTAATGTCTTTTATGTGAGACGGTGTGTCTATAGTGATACTTATAACTTTCCTTTCATTAAATTATTTCAGTTGAGCCTAAACCTATAACATGATAATAAACAGTATTGTTGTTTCTTATTGGATATATTCGTTATTATATTATCATAAAATGCTAAAGTGATTCTTGCAATTGTAGCACAACATTTGACATATCTATAGTCTCGAGTCATTACTATCAATTATATTTTAATAAAGATTGTTTATGATAATTATATTAGCAATTATAATGGGATAACCTTTGATGGTTCACATGATACGCGTTAGTTTAAATGATAGTTGTTATAGTTACGTTTAATTGAGCCGTGAATATAACTGAGTAAAGAAGTGCAACTAAAATCCTGATGATTAAAGTAATAGTCGTTCATTAATAAGGATAGGGCTGAAATGAACAAGATGAACCTGTAAATTACGATATATTAGTCGACACCTAAGCTTGTTTTGCTTAAAGGAATTGAATTAAGTTTATCTGATTTTGAGATTCGTAGTAAGCTGTAAATGGATTCTATAACGGCTCTGTTATAAGATTTATGTTAAGAAAATTATTCACCGTTCAGTATGAAAGTAAAAGTTTTGAAAATGAAATTAAATTTTGTCGTGTGAGTATAAATTCGGAATGAGATTTCCGGCCAATGTCTGGTGGTATGGTTCCATGATAATTACTAGTCTGGAGGAATGAAACTAGAACGGAGTCATAAGTAGTGGGATAATTTAGTCATGTGGTTTGTTCATGTAGCGAATTGGTGGGTTGTGATTAGTTACAAATGTCAAAACGGGAAAGGTAATGTGGTGATTTAAGGGAGTAATGTGTTAACATGGTAAGTTGATATTAGCATAACATATAATGAATATTTGTAAAATTGATGTAGTTAAATACTTTAATCTTTTATGTCATGGTGTCGGGTGCAGTCAAAATATATTTAAAACCAAGAACGAAATTTTGTGTATAATAGTCTTGTACGTTAACTTTCCAATATTCTTTTTTGACTCGACCAATAAGTTGTAAAATTTGCCATTCAATATGCCTGCGTCATTCGTGAATAAAGCCCAAAACCTTTGTTAGGAGGATTAAAAATATTTCTGGGACGATAAGTACTGCGGAAACTGGTTGTCTTCATTTTTATCGGTGATTCTGTGTCTTGACCTAAATCTGAACAATTAAGAAAAGGAAAGTCTGATCGGACCTATTAGGTTATAAATTTTCAAAAATCGAGTTATCAAGTTTTGACCCTAATTCTTTTCTCGTGTTGATTGATTCCCTATGTTTTTAAGGTATGAGATTACAATGATTGATAAAATAAATAATTACTAATGATTCTACGGGTAACGGTAGCTTCCTTGAGAGAGCTTGCATATCGATTGTCTTTGGTAAAGATTAGTTAACTTAAGCGAGAGTTGAGAATTTTTTTTTTCCTCTTTCAGTTGTTAGTAGTAGTTGAGAACTTTGGTTATAATAATGAAGGTTACGAGGACGTAACCATGTTTTTAGTTGGGGAGGATTGTAAAATCTTGATGCTTAATTTACACTTGTTTGTAGGTTATAGTTGACCAAGTTGACCTTAGTTGTGGGGTACCTATGCGGATGAGTTCGATATGTTTTGTTCCTACTTCGGTTAGTTGATTGATGTGAAAAAGGAGAGTGTGATTAAACTACTGGTAATGTGTTATGAGTTAGCCTATGAGCTGAGTTGTGGTTACGGGAGTTATGTTTACGGTCCAGTGCGACCATGGTTATTGAGTTACTTGAGTTTGAGATCGAAATTTAGATGGAAGATGACGGTGTTCTCAGATAATTATATAGTTGTCATATATCTGTGTTCGCATGTAGTTATTAGTTGTAGTTAATTGGGTTAAGTAAATAAGAGCTAAAACTTCGGGACGAAGTTTATTTTTAGGAGGGCAGAATGTAACATTCCGTGTTTGTCAAGTTTAATTGATGTGTCAAGTGGGTGTTAACCGTGTTAGAAATGCGTGACATCCGTAAGTACGATATGCAATACCCTTCTGAGGTTTGGGTACGGGAGCGAACTTCGGGACGAAGTTCATTTTAAGGAGGGAAGACTGTAATACCCCGTATTTTTTTATATAATATAATTAATTAAACGGATATTATTTTATATTAATTATTATACATTTTATATTACAATTATGTCGGGAAAATAGTTGAGTCGATAATTACATTAAACTAGCGTAAGTTAATTAAGACGGGTTTTATATTGAATTCGAAATGTGAGCTAATCAGTTGAGCTGGCCCAATAACTGTCCAGCCCATTTAACCCTAAGCCCAACTAAACACTAACCCTAACCCTAAACCTAATAGTACCCCTAATCCCTCAACAGTCAACCCGCCTCCCTCCTCTCATTCACTCAACCCGCCTCCCTCCTTCACCAACACCAAAAATTCAGATTTCGCGGGTAGAGAGAGAGAGAAAGAGTGAGCCTGGGTGGTGACCGTGCAGCAGGGAGGAGCTAGGGACTATTGTCGACGGTCGTAGGTGGCCGTGGTGGCTGTTGTGGTGGCGGCAAGGTAAGCTTTCAATCCCCTTCTCTGTTTTTCGAATTGATGTCGGGTTTTGTGGGTGGTTGCGTGTCTGATAGGGGCATTGTTAGTGGTTGTTGTCAGGTTATATGAGTGGTGTGGTGAGTGGCGAGTAACTTGGTGGTTGTTGGGGTGGTTGTAGGTGGTTAGGGTGGCAGTAATAGGCGGCATCGACATAGGGGGTAACAAACGAGTTTAAATGCAGTTTTCAGGCGAGTTAGACGAGTAGTGTTGGGGTGGCACCACCGTGGACTCGGGGGAGGTCGAAATGGTGGTGCCACGGTGTCTGTGTTGGTGGGCTGACGGCGAGCATAGCCGTGGTGGTTTGACAGGAGTTCAGTGATGGTTGCGGTGGTGGTGAGAGGAGAAACAGAGGCGTTTGGTGAGGCTCGGTGTTGAACCTGGCCAGTTGACGGCCGTGGTTCACCTCGCCGGCAGGAGTCGACCCCAGTGGGGGTGGTTGTTGGTGGCTGGGTTGAAGTGGGGACCACGGCTGGTGGTTGTCGTGGTGGTTCAGGCGGCGGTTTAAGGGTGTGGGCGTGAGTGAAGTGTGAGTGTAAGAGTTGGGTTATTCGATTTGTTTTGAAGCGGGTTTTATTAGTTAATCATTATAATTCGTTAATCGGTCGTACTTTTAATTAATTAATTTAATTCCCGAGTCCTTTAAATGATTTAGTTAATTTAATTCCCGAATTAGTTAATATGATTAGAGACGGGTTTGAGTCGGGATTGTTGAGTTGTTCAATGTTGATTCGGATTCTTTTAATCATATAATTCATTTAATTATCATATTGGTTATCCAATTTAATTTCCGAGTCAGTTAAATGATTCAAGTCGGGTTTTTGAGTTGGGTTGTTAAAAGAGGAAAGTTACTATATCGGGAAAGTTTCCATTTTGGGAGATGTCTATATTTAGTAGTTAGTAATTATAAATATTATAATTGTTTTAGGTGACGGATTCGTGAAGGATCGATAATCAAATTCATTGCTTTACTTTCCTGGATCACAATATCGCTTAATTGGAATTGCTGGCACTTTGAGGTAGGGAAATACACTTGTCCTATTATCGTTATTGATCGAATTGTGTTGACTTGTTTCATGGTGGTTGAATTACGTTATCATTTATATTCGGGAAGGTGATTGATTGATTTGATCGTATTGAGTATGATATCACAACATCGGGTAACTGGCATGACTTTATGATTTATCGATTCGATGATTTATATACATATTGCATTGCATTAATTACTTTTGAGCATTTCATATGCATTGGAGTTGGAGGACGATGTGGTGGTGACGATGTTGAGATACGATGTGATGTTGTGATAAGGCCCAAAGGCGGGTCTCTGCAGACTTGCCCTGTGTCCTCACCGAGAGTCGCGGATCGGCTTGGTCGATATATAGTCTACAGGATCGGTATGGTGGGTTGTCCGGGTATGAGATGTGTGTGATGAGTTGAGATGGAGATGGAGGTGATGGAGTATCATGCATATCATATTTACTGTTTTTATTGTTTTCCCTACTCAACCTCGTGGTTGACCCTGTGTATTCGTGAACACCTGTGATGAACCGTTTTATGGGGAGCAGACTTGACAGGTTTAAGAGATAGGACGGGAGCTTGATGGGCGTGAGACACTGGATCAAACGACTTAGCAGCTAGATCATCATCTAGAAGACTTCACTTTTATTTACGTCAGTTCTTGTAATTTAATTTGAAAAGAGAATTTGTAATAATTAAGTTAAAATATTATATAAATTGCCTTGGAGTTTAATTTGTTATTCACTACCTCGGGAAACCGAGATGGTAACAGTCCGTTTTATGAGGGAATGTCTTGACGAAGACTTCTTTTATAAACCGGGGTGTTACAAAATGTTTGTGTGAGGTTCTGATCTCACGAGAAGCGGTATGGTGTGATAGTTATAAAGATGTTATATGAATGTTTGTGATATATGTAGGGTACGAAAATCTAATGGAATGAGGCTAAAAAGGTAATAACTTGATTTATTTGGCATGGCTAGTTATAATTTTATGTGCATTGATAACACATACGTATTTCGTGAAATGGTAGAGATGATGTTCATGAGGTGCTTATCTGTTTATCCATAAAGTGGATTTGAGTAAGTTTTTCTTGTCTGAGAAGTTATGCTGAGTCAGTGTTTATGGGTTTGAGTAAGTTGTGATGTCTATCGGTGCGGTTGTGGTGCCTCGGGTGGTGATCCGAGCACGGTACTTCGTGTTGTGATGCTGGTATTTTCGCACTGCGGTGCGGTTGTTGGTGACGGTGTTGTGATGCCGTCACCGGTTGTGGTGGAGTAGGCGGGATGATTACGATACGAGTTTTCGAAAGTGCATACCAGTTATACATAGATTGTTGTTTTGTTAGCTGTTGTTCTTTGTGAGTTTTGGTTGAACATGTAGACTGTTGTTTTGTTTGTTGATGTTTCTTACCAGTTTCAACTTGGGTGTAAGGGTAGAGTATGATATGGGAGAAAGTTGTGTATGTTTTGTTGTTGTGATGGTATAGTGATTTTCTGTTGATAGGGCACAGTTGTAAGAGGTTGTACAGAACATTTGACCTTGTTGTAGATGAGACATCGGTGCACATAGTCATGGCAAGTGATTCGTAGAACATGTGTGGTAATGATCTCAAAGCTGCGGTGGTTTTAATCTTTCGTTGGGCCAGTGAGGGAAGGGTGTTTGGATTTAGTGTCTTGTTAAGTCATGTATGAGTTTTGCAGTGATGAAAGAAAAGAACTTGAGGATCTTGTGTGAGTGTACGTAACACGTGTGGACCGTGAGTTATGCTTTTGGTGATAGAAGTTTTATATAGTCTATATAGAGAGGTATGTCATGTTGCGGTAATGTGGAAGTGTTGGAGTATTGGTTATGCTAAGGGTTTTGCGGTATTAGTTAGATGGAGTGCAGAGTGAATTGAAGTATGAAAACTGTTTAAGTAAGAAAGCCTTGGAAATAGGAACGGTTATAGAAATGAGGTTATAGGCGGTTATCTTTGACATGTGGTGGTGATGAGGATGATGAGATGATTTAACTAAGGATTTAGTATTAGTGAGTTACGAGGACGTAACATTTGTCTAAAGAGGAGTAGGATGCGATAAAAGTGAGTTTCATGGTTGTGCATGTTGTAAAATAATTGGAAGTAGAGTGTTAGCATAGCGTAAAGGAGGGATTTGTTTTGTGGTTGATGTTGTTAAAAGGCCATGGCCGTGCTTGTAGTAGTGTGATGTTTAGGAGTTCGAGAGTTTTGATAGTGGCATGATGATGTTTATGAGTGTAAGTAAACTTCGAGGACGAAGATCCTTTTAAGGGTGGTAGAATGTAACATTCCGTTTGATGTTAGGGGTATTTTGATATTGGATTGGCTTTGGATGATGTATTACGGAGCTAGTTGGTAGTGTATGGAGTTAGTGTTGAGAGAGATATAATGGAGTCGATACGATATCGTGAGCCATGTTGTGGAGGTAGGAATAGTTAGTGGAGTTGGTGTTACGAGTTCATGTTTGAGTTGGAGTTTTGTTTTGAGTTCTTAGTCACGTTGTTGTGTCTTGATCGAGTTAGTATGTTTGCTTTTGAGTATGGGTTGAACTTCGGGGACGAAGTTCTTTTTAAGGAGGGAAGACTGTAATACTCCATATTTATGAGTCTTTGGGTACTCTATCGAGTAGGCCTTACTCTGTCAAGTAAGGGTGAGTTGCGTTTTAATTAGTTTCTGACCTGTTGGGTACTCGATCGAGTAACTAGGATACTCGATCGAGTAAGGGGGCACTCGATTGAGTACCTTAGCTACTCGATCGAGTAGCCGGTTTACGGGGAGTTATTTCTCGGGTTTTGTTAATTATGCAATTAAGGTATATAATCTTTTCCGTCATCATTCTAAACACTTTTCAAAACCTAAATTACTGTCAAAGAGAGAAAGCAAGTACGTTCATCCCTTTAATCGCATTGTTAGCAAATCCCGGAGTTTGGAAGGTCGGTTTTCATCGTTTGTTATACCGTTGAGATCCTTGCGTCGAGGGTAAGATCTATGTACCGTTTTTACTGTTTTTCCTTTAAGTTGGTTAAACCCTAATATGGGGATTTGGGGGTTTTGTGTAGATTGTGATTTGGTAGTGTTTGTGTGTTTGTATGATAGGAGGAGGTTTTGTAGAAGAGGCTTTTTGATACAGCTGTTGATACCGTCTGACTATTGTGCTTTCCAGGTAGGGTTTCCCTACTCAGTATTAATTACATAATGTGTGGTGATTGTGCTGTAATTAGTGATTGTTGATTGATTCAGACGATTGTGATTGTATATTGTTGATTGATTGACAGGTTGTTGATGTTATATTGTGATTGCTTGATTATTTGTCTCCTGGTTCTCGAGATGCGTTTTGGTGAGTGGAGTCACTTGCGGGAGTGGCTTCACGCCCTAGTTTCGCCCTTCATGGAACCCGCCACGGAAGGGATGTGCACATTAATGGGACAGGGTTATCGCTCGGTATGATCGGCGGTCTTAGGTTGAACGGCCGGTCCCCACACTCGCGTGGTCTGGTCCAGTGGATGATCGGTGACGGAGATTGATGGGAGTGGTGTGATTGTGTGTGTGTGACCGTTTGAGTTGTGTTGTTTGTTGTGTTGTTGGATTATATAAATTGTGTGATTAGTACTGACCCGTTTAAATGTTTTAAAAACTGTGGTGATCCATTCGGGGTGGTGAGCGATTATTGAGCGGTATGATATGACGCGTATGGGATAGCCGGATGAGTCATCACGTGGCGATTAGAAGTCTTCCGCCGTGTCGTCGACGATGTTTTATGGCTTTGATAGTTTTAGCGATGAGACCGTCCGAGAATCTTGTATTTCTTTTTATCGATTTGGAATTGCTATGTAATCACTTTAAACTTTATTTACTTTTAAAGTTGTTTCGTTATTGTCTTATGAATATCATGACTCGGGTAACCGAGATGGTGGCATCCTTATACCTGAGTGGTCCTCTTAAGGCACTTGGAGTATGGGGGTGTTACAGTCAATCTCCCAATAATGCCCAAATAATCTTCAATTACCCAAAATAAATGATGAACAATAGAGAAATTAAGGAAATGAGATTTGTATTAAAGCTTAATTAAGAGTTGATTACAAGATTAAGATGAGATTAGAATAACATAAAAAGAGTATATGAAGGACATGATAATCTAATTAGTACAATGGGGTATTTATACTAAGGATTAGGTACATAAATTAGGGTTACTAAGGGGTTAAATGACGATTAAGATCCTTAAGAAAAGTTGAGGAAGTGCTCCTCTCGAGGGAGATGCGCATATCCGTTTTGGTGGTCTTCATGTAATATGCTCGTCCCGAGCGGCTTGAGGGAGGGACGGCCTGTACTAGAGAGGAATCCGAGCGGCTTGCTGAGGGCGACACTCGGATTGAGAGGGGCTAGGACGAGCGGATTGGCCACAGGACGCTCGGATTGTAGCAGGCCGGGACGCTCGTCCCGTGCACTGCGACGCCCGGATTGTTAGCCAGTCAGCTTCTCTTCTTTTCTTTCTCCAACAATCCTCAAGGATCTTGTTGGATATGCAAGGATCTTCTCATCATTTCCCAATTACTTCATTATTTACATAGGCCTTCTAGTCTTGTCTTCACTTTGATGCTTGGTCATTAGATTCGATCAATTTAGCTTCATTTTGCCATGAAAATGCAAGGTTCTTACTCCTTTCTTACCAAGGGATCAAAACCTCAAAGAATATGGAAAACGAGACTAAAGATAGTAAATGACCCAATTATTGCACTAAAAAGCATAGAAACGAGGCTAATTCGGGGACTAAATATGCTCTAAAATGAGTCACATCAGCGGTCCGCCACTGGCAGTGTGGAATACTTGTTGCGAAGAGTATTCTGGCAAGACTACACACTTTAGTGTGTAGTCAGGTGTGTGGTGATGTGAATAGCCACTCTCATCCAAACATTAAAGCACACAAAATCAAGTAATGGATGCATCTACAAAAATGAATAGCCACTTTCCTCATCTAAGTGGCGGAAATTATGTAAAGGGGAAGCAATCCAAGGGTACACATTCCATTATATATATGGTTTCTTCAAACTACTAAGCCTAGAAGGATACCAATAAATCACCTCCAAGTTGTGTCAAGGTAGTTTACCTTTGTCCTCAATCGTTAAATGCTTTTGTCAAGAATAGACTCCTTATGGTGTTAGAAACACTGGAGGATCGCGGAATTCCCCTTCTTGCCTAGACAAGAAGAAGGGTCGTCCCCTCTCTACCATGCACAAAAATGGATTTGATGGAAAAGGGATCAATAGAATTTGAGTTTCATATGGGAGTTTGCTTTTGTTGTTGTTTTTCCCCCCAATTTGTGGCATTTGACATTTGAGAACACTTTCTTTTTGCCATTTCTTTTGATGTTTGTCATTTTCAACACTTGATAATTTTTCAACTTTTTGCATTTCTTTTTGAACATTTTCAAAATCACCCCCATTTGTAGCGAGGGTGCTTATTTTTGAAGCATACGAGTTTTCATTTTTGTTACTCCTCTTTTCTTTGATGCAATTGCAAACTTTTTCTTTTCTTTTCATTTCTTGAACTCAAATTTTTGAACAATTTTTGTGCCCATTCCCTTTGATGACAAAATGTGGTAGAACATGGATGATGGTTGCATGGTTTCAAGGGTCACCTTGGAATAAACGGTAGCCAAGGAGTTATCACACCACAAGGTACTCTTGACTAGGCCTTAATCCATGGGTCAAAGGATACTAGCATGACACATCCTAGGGTGTTTTACAAGCATTCTAACAAGCAAAGTCTTAAGAAGAAAAAGCATCTACAAGGGCCTTATATACACTTGTCAAGTTTCCCAAATAGATGTTTTCACAAAATTTTTCCTAAATGCAACTATATGCCATGATGCAATTAACATATATACAACCTAAAGCATATGCTTCTACCAACTAGTATGCCAAATAAACTAAATGCAATTCTAAATTCACATTGTTTATACCACATCAATCAAAATAAAGCCACATAGTCATTAACATAAAGAGGAAAAAGGAGATTGGAAAGATCGTACCATGCGGGCTTCTATATCCTCATGTCTCGGATGTGGCGTAGTCGATCAATGTGAAAAAGGGTGAACAAACACAATATAAACAAGACTATACACTACTACAAATTTAGGCAACTACAACGCCCCTTTAACAACGATTATTCACGAAAATCACAATAGACGTTGTAGAATGTATGGCGCGAATTTTACTAAAATCAATTACAACGGGTATAGTTATAAAAACCGTTGTTATTATTTTTAACAACGGGTCACACATGCGGAACCGTTGTTAATAATTTGGCGCAAAATTGGCGCAAAGTTAGTGAAAAGTAATCACAACGGTTACTTTTGAAACCCGTTGTTAAAACATATTTAACAACGGGTGTTTTTTACAACCGTTGTTAAAACTTATTTCACAACGGTTGTTGTTTAATAACCGTTGTCAATACCTTCCATACTATAAACCACACAAACAGAAGTCTGCTGCAGCCACAAAACACAACCCTTAATACACAAACACAAACACAGCAGACAAACAAACACAAAACACATACACACTCTCTTTCTCTCTTTCTCTATTTCTCTCTTTCTCATCGTCGCTTTATCTTCTCGCCGTCATTGTGATTTCATCGTCTATTACGTTACTGTATTTATCGGGTAAATCTCGCCAAATCCTTTGTCATCGTCATTATTTTCTTTTTCTATTTATTTCTTTTGCATATATGTGTTTTTATAGACCATTATGTTATTTGTTTAAGTATTGTTCGCATAATTAGTTACTAAAACAATGAAGAAGCAAGATGAAGAAGTAAGATAAACATAATTAATATATATATATATATTTATAAATACATAAATTAAAAAAAAAAATTACATATGTAAAAATGCAATTCTTATATTTTCATGGAGGATCTTATTGTGCTCTATCGTATCCATCCTCTCCTCCTTGGCTATTTGGAGGTTCCGTTCGGCGGTTGCTATATCGTCATATAGCCGCAATCGCTGCTGCTTTGCTCCGTCAAGCCATCTTCTTTGGCGTGCTTCAGTGCGGATCGAGCTTCCGCAAGGTAGCTCCTGAAACTTTCCTCAATATGGAGGAACCGGCGGATGAAGTTGTTGTTGTTCTCGATCATGGTAAGAGTCTTTAGGATGAAATCATTCATTTTCTTAGAGTTTTTGAGTTTGATTTGAAAGATTAAGTAGAGTTTGTTTTAACGATTAGAGTTTGGAGATGAATATATGAGATAATGGAAATGTTAGTTGAGATATGCAATGTATTTATACTAAGCAATGTGTGGGTTGAGTTAATTGCTTTTTAATTAATATATATGTTAGGAAGTTGTGCCATAATCATCATCATCTCTCTCAATAATGCTGCTTCAAATCCTATTACTAACCCTTCTCATTCCATATTATCCGTTCATATGTACAGGTGAATGTCGGTAATAATGCATGCATTGGAATTCTAACAGTAGTAATTATGCATGCATCTAGTAATATTTAATTTTTTATTTTTTATTTTTTAAGAACAAACAACAACGGTTATTTTAAAACAACCCGTTGTCTTTAGTTATAACAACGGTTTTGTATATTACAACCCGTTGTTATAACTTTCCCCCCAAAATTGAGTCACACTTTCCACAACGGGTTTTTATACATAAAACCGTGGTTAATAGTTTTAACAACGGTTTCCTTAAGTAAACCAACCGTTGTTAAAACCTTCTACAACGGACGCTTTAACAACGTCCGCTTTTTTATATAACAACGGTTTTTGACCGTTGTTATAGCCTGTATCTGTAGTAGTGATACTACAAAGGAAATGAACATGTTTTTTGTTTTTTGAATTTTTGATTTTTTTTTGTATTTTGTTTTAATGAATTTAAAAGACATATTTTTGTATTTTTCAAAAAAATTTCAATTTTTATCATTTTTTATTTTAAAAAGGTCAAGTTAGAATTTTCCATCCCCACACTAGTATGAGCATTGTCCTCAATGGCCAATACGATAGGAAATTATGCAATTTATATGAAAATGCATAATTTCTAAGCTAAATGCAATTTATATAACATATAAACAAGAGTGAATGCAAACTAAGTTATGCTATATGATGCATGGTTTTTGTTATGGTGGAGAGCATAATTTAGATTAGCTCCCAATGCATGTGCATAAACTTTCCCAAACCAAAATAGACACTATTTCTAATGTCAAAAATTGGGGGAGTTCCCGCATAAAGGTGCAATGCATGAAACTAAAATTTGTCATTTTGGATTTTGAAATGGGAACAATAAAATGAACACCTCAATGGAACCAAGGTGGGAGTCCTCTAGATGATGCTAGGACTCCAAATTATGATCAAGATAAAAATTATATGAAAAACAAGAGAAGTAGACAAACTATAAAGGAGGTGTAAGAATGTAGGATCCTCCCAAGAGTTTGCTAGTCCTCGCCCATTGCGTCATCACCATCATCATCAACCTCCTCACTTGAGGCATCATCAACCTCCATGGATGTGGAGTCATCACCATTCTCACTTGCACTTCCCTCTTCTTCTTCATTACCCTCTTCAATTTCTTCATCTTCTTGTGCACCACTCTCAACAACAACCATCTCCTCTTCACCCAAGTTACCACCTCTAGAAGCACTAGGAAAGAAGGTTTCCTTATTCGCCCAACTAGGCAAAGGACAAGATGGGTCAAGAAGTCCTTGCCTAGCAAGATGTAGGAGAGGCGGATATTGTGCTTTGTAAGCATTGACTCTATCTTCATAAGCTTGTCTATGCATTTCCTTCATCAATAGAGTCAAGTAGTCATTCCCCGCCTGAACATTTTCGGGTTTAAATTCATGGTAGGTGAATGGCTAAGGTGGGGTGATAATGGAGGAGGAGGGCTCGACAACTTCTTCCCCTTGGTGTTGAATAATATATTTGGCTTCCTCGGAGAGTGGGAGAAGGTAGTTGGGCCTATGAACATTCAATCGGCAAATCTTGCTAGGCAACGTGAAGGATTTAGCTTCATTTGTCAACAACCCAAATTTGTTATCAAGAGTATCATTCTTGACCCATTTGAACTTTTGGACCATGGTGGCTAGATCAATGATATGGCCTCCCTTTACCGGTGTATATGTGTCATTCTTGTTGAAATTCCGGTTAAAGTGCTTACCCAAATAAGTCACTAATCCTTCATTCACAATAAAGGCCGTGCCTTCTTTGACACAATCAACATTGAGCCATCTTTCAATCAAAAGTCATAAAGCATTGTATGGCTTTGTGAACTCTCTTCCAATGTTTAAAGTCGACTCAAGAAGAATAAAGTCAAGTTCGGTGAAATGGTTTGTGCCTTTTCTAGCAATCAAAGTATTCCCAATAACCTTGTGCCATACTCTTATGCCCGGATGATGGACTACGAGAGCACGACAATCATGATAAGATTTAAATTCTTTTCTGGTAATGGCCTTCCATAAGGGAGCGGGGTCATACTTGGTAGGCTTCTTTGTATAAGTCGGGTCATTGCTAAGGCCAAATATTTTACCAAACTCTCCATAAGACAAACATCTATCAACATTCTCGAGACGAAACTCAATATTGGTTCGGGTCTCCACCTTGGTGACTTTCAAAGAGCTCAAAAACTCTAAGGTGAGGGATGAGTAGGTCAATTCATGCATTTCAAACAATATACTCAATCTCATAGACTCGAAAAAGGTCTTTGTTTGCTCTAGGACACCTAATTTTGACAAAGTGTCTTGACAAATGAACTTGGTGGGCAAGATAGTTTTCTTAGAAAAGGAAATAAATTTCTTTCTATGGGAGTCGGAAGTGAAAATTACCTCCAGATAATCGGTTAGTTGTTCAACAACCGGAGTAGTAGAATTAGTAGCTTCCATAGGAGGATCTTGCTCTTGAATTTCCAACCTTGCATTATGAACTACCAATGCCTTTGATGCTTGAATAGCTTGAAGATCTTGTTGTCTCTTAGAAAGGTTCTTCTTTTGGGGTGCCTTACTTCCACCTTTTGTTCTTGCCATGCTCCTTTACTTAGTAACATCAAAGAAAGCTTGAAATCTTCAATTTCTAGTAATACCCAAATCGATTTAGGATATTTGAATGTTGCCTTGTATCCCAAAAATCGACTCAAACCTTGAAGATGTTGGTGTTTTAATCACTTGTTGTTAGTAAAGGAGTGATTTAATATTGTTTTGAGGAAGTTTGGATTTGATTTGGTTGATTTTGGTTGAGAAATTTGTTGTTGGTTGATGGAGAGAATGAGGGTTTTGGGGTAGTGTTTATGTTTGAATGAATGAAAATGAATTGGGGAAAGGGGGTTTTTAAGACCCGTTGTATTTGAAAACCAGAGGGGAGACGAGCGGATTGGCGTCGGGACGAGCGTCTTTTTCTGCAGAACTGGTTCAGGAAAAATGGGCTGGGGACGAGCGTCTTATTAGCAAGACGAGCGGATTCTCTGGTAGGATGAGCGTCCTAAGTTGGAGACGCTCGGATTCCTTTCCAGGGAGAAATCCCAAAAATTGCCAGTGAAAGACGAGCGGATTTCTCTGGGACGACCGTCCAGGCTGAGACGAGCGGATTCTCTGGTAGGACGCTCAGATTCTCAGTCAGACCCAAAAGTTGTTTTTCCCAGCTTCTCAAGAGGAGCGTCTTTGGCCCTGGACGCTCGGGTTCTCTTCAGGATGAGCGGATCCTCATCGGGTCGCTCGGATTGTCCCTCTGCCACACGGATTCAGGTCCATCCGTGGGTGCTTCGTAACCCGTGTCATTTTTACCCTTCATTTCTTGTGGTCTTCATTGTGGGGGTACTACAAAGGCTTGGATAGCCTAGGCAAATGTTATCCCCACACTAAGGCAAAACACTACACATCAATAAACAATTGAGTCCCTCCCTCACTTCTCTCAAAAATGGCGAAAATCTTGATCAAGGCATAAAAATGTAAATCCAAAATTGACGAAAATGTAATACAATAATTAAAATGCAAGTTAGGGAGTTAGAATATTTACAAGTGGTGGTTTAGGGAGGACTCCACCAAACTCTCATCCAATAATGAGATGTCAAGGGTGCATGTTCAAGGTGTTGTTGATGTTGCTCAACACCTTGAAAAAGTAGTCGAAAGCTTGTTCATTGTCATGATAAAGGTCTTCAATAGACCTTTGCACTTGTTGTTCTTCATGGTGGTCTTGGGTCATAACATTACCGATATAGGGATTGAATATCCCTTCAAACTCATCATCCCAAAGACCGCATACTTCGTCTACTTGATCACTAAAAATGTCATGAGTTGACGAAGACAACTCTCTTTCTTTCTTATCTTGGCCAATGAGGCCTTCTTCTTCACTTGTCATGGGTGAGCTTTTCAAGCTCTCTTTGTTGCAGTTTCCTTGCTCTTTTGATGGAGCATCATTCACTTTCTTCTTCCATTGAAATTCCAACTTCTTCCTATCATCTTGACGGCTATAGTGATCAACCAAAAAACTTGGCTCATGTAATCGCGGAGCTCTCATTGTCTTGTCAAGATTGAAAGTGATGGTTTTATCTCCCACTTCAAGGGTGAGCTCTCCATGTTTTACATCGATCACCGCTCCCACGGTGTACAAGAAAGGTCTTCCTAAAATAATAGGAATGTTGGAGTCTTCTTCCATGTCAACAATAACAAAGTCCACCGGGATGAAGAATTTGCCAATTCTTACCGGCACATCTTCCCATACCCCTAAAGGTGTCTTCGTAGATCGATCCACCATTTGGAGTGTGATATTAGTGCACTTGAGTTCTCCCATTCCTAGCCTCTTGCTTACCGAATATGGTATGACACTCACACTTGCCTTAAGGTCACATAAAGCTTTGTTGATCGTGGTGTCGCCAATGGTACATGGAATGGAGAAACTTCCCGGATCCTTTAGCTTTTGAGGTGAACTTCCTTGCAGGATGGCACTACTCACTTTAGTGAAGACAATAGTCTCAAGCTTCCGGATGGATTTCTTATTCGTAAGAATGTCTTTCATATACTTTGCATAGGCCGGAACGTGATTTATTAATTCCGTAAATGGAATTGAGACTTCCAAGTTTTTCACAATCTCCATGAATTTTCCAAGTTGGTCATCAAACTTAGGATTAGCTTGACGACTTGGAAAAAGGGAGTCTAATCACAATAGGCTCCTTCCCTTTGGCCTTCTATTCATCCTTCTTTGAACCTTCTTGAATGGTGGGTTCTTCTTCTTTAGAGTTTTCAACAACTCTTTCCTTGTCACTATTTACAACATCTTCATCAACAGGCCTCTTAGGCCCTTCATACCTTGTACCACTCCTCAAATGGATGGCACTCACCGATTCTTGTCTTGGGGGATTACCTTGAGGTGGTAATTGCCCCTTTTGTTTTTGTGAACTTGAAGATGCCAATTGAGACATTTGGGTGTCCAACATCTTTGTGTGAGCTAGTATGTTGTTAATGGTGATGTATTTTGCTTGGCTATCCTTTTGCATTTGAGTGAAAAACTCTTGTTGGTTCTTTTGCATTTGGAGGACCGCTTTTTGAACATCAAAACCTTGGTCATTTGTTTGATTGTATGGAGTTTGATTTTGGTAACCTTAGTTTTGGTTGTAAAAGGGTCTTTGAGCTTGGTTTCTCATTGGAGGTGGGGTGTATGTTGTTTGAGGGTTTTGAACATTTTGGCTTTTGTATGAGTGGTTGGGATGGAATTTGGTGTTTTCATTGTAATAGTTGGAATAAGGGGTGCCACTCTTGTATGCTTGGAAAGCATTGACATGTTCACTTGTTCCCCTACATTCACTTTGGTTATGTCCCAAAGTTCCACAACTCTCACATATTCCACTTGGAATTGACGAAGATGCCACCATGGCATTAACATGTTGCTTAGGTGATTTGGAGGCTTTTTCAAGTTTAGCCATAGCCTTCTCAAACTTCAAGTTGATAGTATCAATATGAGCACTAAGTTGAGCACCCAATTGAGTAATAGAGTCCACTTCATGCTTTCCTCCTCTAGTAGCCTTCCGAGGTCTACTATATTGTGAGTTATGGACCGCCATTTCCTCAATCTTATTCCATGTGTGATTATCGTCAACTTCGGTAAACATAACATTTGATCCCATGTTGAGAATGTTTCGGGAGTCTTCACAAAGGCCATTCCAAAATTGTTGTACCAAGAACCACTCGCTAAGTCCATGATGAGGACATGAGCGACAAGTTCCTTTGAATTGCTCCCAAGCTTCATACAAAGATTCTTCGTCTCTTTGTTTGAATCCCGTGATTTGGGCTCTTAGCATGTTAGTCTTTTCTAGAGGGTAGAACTTTTTGTAGAAAGCAAGTGCCAATTTCGTCCAAGAGTCAATATCAAGAGTAGCCTTATCAAGGCTCTTTAACCATTGTGTCATGGTACCAATCAAAGAAAAAGGAAATAAGACCCTTCGAATTTGGTCTTGAATCACTCCGGTTTGAGAAATCGCATCACAATAGTCACAAAAAGTCTCCATATGAGAATGAGGGTCTCACTAGGCATCCCCCCAAATTGGTTTCTTTCGACTAATTGGATAAATGCGGATTTTGCAATGAAATTACTGGTCAAATGTTGTGGTGTGGGAGTACCATTTGGTAGGTTCTCCTCGGTTGGCACGGAATGTGATGAAAATTTAGGCATTGTGGGTTGATTTTGTGGTGGGTTATGTGTTGGGTTATCTTCTCCTTCTCTTATAAAAGGGTTGATGAACTCAATATTGTTTGGTTGAATATCCAGAATCTCACCAATACCTCTCAAAGTATTTCTAGCAAGTCTTCTATTGTTGGTCAAAGTTCTTTCAATTTCATCATCAATAAGTAACAAGTTACCTTGTGATCTTCTAGACATGCAAAATATCAAACAACTCGAAAATAATTAGAACAAACCTTGAGGAGTTTTACTTTCCCAAGGCAAAAAAAAAGACACAACTAAGAACAATCAAAGAAAATCAAATCAAGTTAACACCGTCCCCGGCAACGGCGCCATTTTTGGTTCGTCGGTTTTGTTACTCGTCGTCAAAAGTTACCTAGACCAAAACAATATTTATAAATTCATAAACTACTCTACTATTAGTAAAGAGGTAATTAAAGGTCGGATCCCAAGGGACGGGTATTGATGTAGGATTTTCGATTGCAAATGGTCGTGTCTAAGGGTGTCACAATTTGGGTTGAGATAAGAGATCACTAAACTAAATAACAATGTAAATAAACAAGCAAGATGATTAAAATGAGATGTAAACAATTGATTAAAAGCACTAGGGTGTCATGAGTTCATAGGGGATGCATGGGAATTGATCATACAAACATATTCTCAAATTATAAGCAAGCAATTATTGTTGTGATAGGATCGAGTTGGTTTATATCTTACAATCCTAGGAAGGTTTGAGTCCCGGAGCCGAATTGATTAGATTGTACAACACTTACAAGTCGACTTAATCCTCCCTACTTAACTATATGCATGGTCTAATGAGACTCGAGTTGGTTTATGTCTTACAAGTCTCATTGAATAGGTAAGTGATTGGTAAAAAATGCAAGGATTCATAGGCTCGCATTTCATCAAACATAACATGTGCATAAGTTGAGATCACAACAAGCAAGCAAATAAATTATGTGAACATATTAGATTAAGCATGAATCATCCCCCATGTTGGTTTCCCCCTAATTCCCCATTAACCCTAGTTAAGAGACTACTCACTCATTATCAAGTTTAACATGCTAATAAGGTTGTCAATCATATTAACAAGGCAAAACATGATGAATGAATGGAAATGATTAAGAATAATTAAAAAGGGATTAAGAGAATTATACTTAATGATGATTCCAAAATAATAAGCAAAGAATAATAGAAGTACTTGATGATTGATGGAAGGTTGTCAATCTCCCAATAATGCCCAAATAATCTTCAATTACCCAAAATAAATGATGAACAATAGAGAAATTAAGGAAATGAGATTTGTATTAAAGCTTAATTAAGAGTTGATTACAAGATTAAGATGAGATTAGAATAACATAAAAAGAGTATATGAAGGACATGATAATCTAATTAGTACAATGGGGTATTTATACTAAGGATTAGGTACATAAATTAGGGTTACTAAGGGCTTAAATGACGATTAAGACCCTTAAGAAAAGTTGAGGAAGTGCTCCTCTCGAGGAAGATGCGCATATCCGTTTTGGTGGTCTTCATGGAATATGCTCGTCCCGAGCGGCTTGAGGGAGGGACGGCCTGTACTGGAGAGGAATCCGAGCGGCTTGTTGAGGGCGACGCTCGGATTGAGAAGGGCCAGGACGAGCGGATTGGCCACAGGACGCTCGGATTGTAGCAGGCCGGGACGCTCGTCCCGTGCACTGCGACGCCCGGATTGTTAGCCATTCAGCTTCTCTTCTTTTCTTTCTCCAACAATCCTCAAGGATCTTGTTGGAGATGCAAAGATCTTCTCATCATTGCCCACTTACTTCATTATTTACATAGGCCTTCTAGTCTTGTCTTCACTTTGATGCTTGGTCATTAGATTCGATCAATTTAGCTTCATTTTGCAATGAAAATGCAAGGTTCTTACTCATTTCCTACCAAGGGATCAAAACCTCAAAGAATATGCAAAACGAAAGACTAAAGATAGTTAATGACCCAATTATTGCACTAAAAAGCATAGAAACGAGGCTAATTCGGGGACTAAATATGCTCTAAAATGAGTCACATCAGCGGTCCCCCACTGGCAGTGTGGAATACTTGTTGCGAAGAGTACTCTGGCAAGACTACACACTTTAGTGTGTAGTCAGGTGTGTGGTGATGTGACGGAGTGTGGTTGATTGGATTATATTATAATGTTGTTTTATTGCAGCTGTTTGTTTTGTGTAATCAGTACTGACCCCGTTTAAATGTTTTAAAAACTGTGGTGATCCATTCGGGGATGGTGAGCAGTTATTGAGCAGGTATGAGTTGATGTGCATGGGATAGTTGGCTTAAGTCATCACGAGCTGTTTTAGAAGTCTTCCGCTGTGTCGAACATTGTTTTATTTTGGATTAGTTGGTTTGACAGTTTTGAGAACATTTATATTGTACTTTATCAGTTTTGGTATTTGGTTTTGTATCACTTAAACTTAATTATTAAAGTAAGTTTCTTTATGGTCTATTTGATATACATTGCCTCGGGTAACCGAGATGGTAGCATGCTCATGCTTTAAGTGGTCATGGTAAGGCACTTGGAGTATGGGGGTGTTACAGCTACTACCTTACAGGTACTGCCCCTTCTATTTTTATTTTTCAAAAATGGTGAGGAGAAACACGCGCCCTTCTTCTTCATCATCCTCTCCAATCAACCTCGAGCCCGACGAAGAATTTCCTTCTCAGGGTATTTTAAAACACCCCCATGACTACGGCTCTGTTCTCACCGCCACCAACCTCCCTTTAATTAAAAGCCTCTTTGGTCTTGGTTACGAGGTGGAGGTCTACCTTCCTTTACCGGGACAAAAGGCCGACGCTTTCCGGAGTGGGTTGATCTGCCTCTATCTTTACCCATTCAGTATCAGGTTATTAAGGTTTTTGTTTCACCCGATGATCCAAGAATTTATCTTGGTGAACCGTTTTGCCATCGCCGAGTTGAACCCTTACACTTGGAGGATCTTGTTGTCTACTCTTGCCCTAAATCAGACGCTGGGGTCCTTAATTAGTCTCGGTGATTTGGCGCATTGATTCCAGTGTGTTTGCTAGGCAAGGGACAATACACCTTCAGGTTGAGGGACGGCTACGAAAATTTTCTTTTCATCCCTTCCAAGTCAAAGAACGAAGACTGGTTCTAGAAATTCTTCTACGTCAAGATCAGCTCCCTTGGCGTGCCTACTGACTATATCTTTGAAGACTGGATTAGAAATAGAAGTAATTCACTTGTTTTGGGCCCACTTCTGCTTTGCTCACCTGCTTACCCTTCTCTTGTATGCAGGTCCTATCCAGCCTCGCAAGTCTGATAGTGAGGAGGTTGCTGTTGCCAAGCTCCTTTCTCTCCCTGCTGAAAAAAGGAAGTTCCATGCTCTCCTTGTCAGTTTTGTCCGGCAACTTCATCAGCTGCCTAACCCTCAACTAATTCAATGTCTTCAGGTAATGCTTGCTTATCTCTGGCTCTACTGCCATATCTTTCATTCCCTGGATTCCATCTTCTCCTTTACTGGGTTCATGACCTGGTGCCTGACACCTGGTTCCTGATACAGGTAGTGCCTCACTTGACTCGGTCATCGTCCTTGTTGAAAATGCCAGAAAAAGGGCCGCTAGTGGCTCGTCTTCTTCCGCTACCAAGTGGAGGGCCTCGGAATCTTCTGCTGCTTATCCAACTCTACGCACTTCTACTCGGGCTATACGCCGTGTAATACCCGCCCTCTTAGGGACCCGTTGACTTCCTGTTGACTGACCTTAGATAAGTGGTTGAACTCTTGGAACCTTTCATGCAAACGGACTTGGAACTTAGTGATCTTGGGGAATGGGAACTCGATTTAGCGTAGGCCACTCGATCGAGTAGTCTTGTGACTCGATCGAGTAGAGGCCACTCAATCGAGTATGGTGGGTTTAGTGTTAGGATATAAATCGTGAAGTTGTAAACCCAAATCAGTTTTTCATTTCATTTCTCCTAAACCTAGATCGATGACACTTCTTCTCCCTCACAATATTTCAACCTTTTTGGGATCCCTCATACTTGGAGACAACATGGGGACAGAGGCTCGAGTCGGGTCACGGTCTTGTCACCGGAATGCCAAGTATAAGTAAGTCATCATCATCATCATCCTTAGGTTCATTGTGGTTATGGTTATTGGTAATAGAGGTTCCTACTGGTTGTGATAGGTGTTGGTGGAGGTTGCCTTGCCTTCATATGGATGTATGCTATGTTGGCTGCTGATTGCTAAAGCTAAGTTTTTCTACTCAGTACTGTTTATTAGTGGTTGTGTGTATTGCGTGGTAATTCTGATTGTGTGGTAGTATAGTTGTGTATGTTCGGGGTGCCTCCCTGACTGAGCTAGTGGAGTCATCTTCGGGAATGGCTTCACGCCCTTGTTCCGCCCCTTGTGGTTCCCGTTGAAGGAAATGTAGATTCATTTACATATTAACATACTCATATATGTCTAAATAATTTGTCATAAAATTAAAACGGATCTTATGCATGCAAACAATAATATAAATAGAGGAGAAATCATGTCCTTACAAAATGGATTTCGGCTATTAGGGCACAAGAGAGATCACCTATCTCTCTTGTTCTTGAGCTTTTCCTTTATGGATGAACAAGATCTAAGTATAAGATCTCTCCCCAAGCTTTATACCCAAGGCTTTCACTTAATTTAATTAATATTATTTGATCTAGTATAATATTAATCTTAGTAGAAAATTGACCCAAAATATTTATTAACACATAAATATTTCGGTATTATGGAGGGAGAGGTAGAGAGCTTTTTATCTCTCTAGAATACTAATTTTTGGATGATAAGTTGAATGAATATCACTAACACATTTTAGTGTAATAATAGGTAAAATTATGAGAAAAACCAATGATGGTTTTCACATAAAAAACCGGGTGGAATGGGGGGCTTTTAGGGGAGCCAATGCATGAACACTTTTGTCTTCACAAGAATATTAGGGTTGCATGGCTAGGAATGTAGGTAATCATTGTGTTCTTATAATAATTAAACAAACACAATATTAGCTTCCACTACCCCTTTATTTCGGCATTCATGGATTAAAAGTGATCCATTTTATTTTTGTCAATTGTAAATATGTCACATGTCACATGTGACATATATTTGTTATGTATTTTTAACATATTAAAAATCAACGTATTATAAAAAATACGTCACACAAAAATCGACTTGGTAATTTTACAATTACTTGTGCCAAAATATTTTACCTTTTATAAATTACAACTGATTGTATTTATAACAATTCATTCAATTTAATTGTTACATTAAACAATTATTTCATCCGAGTAATGATACAATTCAATTACTCAGACCGTATCTTATTTAATCATATTTCAATATGATACGTAAATTTTACTTCCAAAATCGTCCGTCAATTTTCAAGTAATTTAATTAACTCGTAACATTATACGATTAATTAAATAATCAATTAAGAGTAATGCCCTATAGGTATGACCTAGGGGTCAATCGATCACCACCGTCACACGACGAATGTCAAACTCTAGTCGACCAATCATTACCGATATATGTTGACCGATTGACAAGAACAATATTACTTCCCAATTGTATTCATTTTAATGAGACTTAAACATGTGATCATCATGATCAACAGTCGTGATCGCATTATTGTCGGAGGACACATATTCCAACAATCTCCCACTTGTCCTCGACAAGTGTGCGTCACCAATTCTCTTGTCCTATTACTATCTCCCACTCAATGCAAGGTGTCTTTCGGTCGTACTTGCAAGTGATCATATCGAGTGGTTTCCTCGATCCGGAGAATAACGATTGACCGGATTTATCCACTCTGGATGCCATCCGAGCGTGGCCACGCATTTCCAGTTCATTACTCCTCGAGTGGCCCTGAGATATTGTTATAACCCTGACTAAGGGTGGACAATTCCTATCGCACTCATTCCCTTCGACTAGCCACAGCCATCATAACCCAAAATATGCCCATTTGACCCCATTTACGAAGGTCGTAGTAACACAAATCAAAGTTAATCCAAAGTGCCATCTTAGGCGAATAGTCTTTAGTCAAAAGAATCGACTCATTTGAATACTATAGTAGCTCTCGCCACGACCAGGCTATATAAATTTGCCAGAACTCTATAAGCGGTCATTAGGCCCGACAAAATGTTCCTAACAGTCTGCCTATGTGATCGACTAGTCATCTCACATGACTCTATGGCACTTGAACTTGCCATCAATCGCCTCACACTCTAGTCACTTCGAGACGTCACCTCATATAAGTAACTATGGGCAAAAACAATGTTAATCCATGTTCACTTTAACGGGGTTCAATTGTCTCTACAACCCGTTTGGATATAACAATGTACAGGGTGAGTTAAGAATAACTCATACGACAAATGTCGACATCGCACTTGGGTAGTCAATATCATATTGCAACCTTGTGATGTTTATCATAAGTGTAAACACTTATTGATTGCAATAGAAGTTTAACATCTCATGTGTCCATATGTTCAAACTTCTTACACTTGCATTTTCCTTCACATTCATGTTTTCTCTCATAGCATGAATCTTACCAAGTACACATCAAGGTTCTCGACCTTGGTTTTGGTTCTTTAACTTGAAAGAACTTTCTTATCGCTCGTCTCATAACGAACGAATTTGCGATGAATAATACAACTTGTACTGATCAAGTGTTCCATCCACACATAATGCACTAGGTATATGTTTTGTAGAATCTTGTAACAATTTACAAGATTATTCAGCTTAGCACTTCTCACAAGTCCTAGCTTTACTAGGAAAGATTGTTTTGAATAACTTCTTATTCAACCAAGCATCTTTCCAAAGCTTCTCATTTCTCTTTCTAGCTCGAAAGTTTTAGGATTCTCATAAATCCTTACCTGTGTTCGGATTTCATATATATGTGCAACCTATTGTCACATAATCGAGTATTCCGTCAAACACCGAAATCGCTCATCGGATTCTACTCGAGAATTCATGACGTTTCTATTATGGCTCACCAACCAATCATCATGCTCTTATGCATATGATTCAAAATTGGACATGTACATGATTATTCTAATGGCGGAAACATTAGTTACTAATAATCATGAGATCAACCGCTCTCAGGTTCAATGAACTACACCATGACTGCTAATGGTAATCCCATTTTCATTCATATGAATAACCTATGTAAATGTTGATACGATGTGTATCTCTTTAATACTAATCCAACGTCCCATGATGTAATTGGATTCATCATTGTCCATTTTCATCCAGAATTGAAAACTCAAAAGCTTTTTTATGAAAGTAGGTATTAGCTCGCCATTCTTTAATGAGTAATGAGTTTTATACATTCAAGGATGATAGCTCCCACTAAATTCCATGTCTTCACATGAGAATTTCCTAACTCCCACTCAATTCAACATATTTCGAAATTGACTTCTCAATTGAAATTTATTCAAGAATTGAAATATAAATTGCATTGCCAAGTTATTAGGATAAAACCATATATGTTCCCATCATATCCTTTCAAAATGCCTATTTTGAAGTGGTCTCATCTCAACCTTACAGAAAGAGATTTTAAATCTCTAACACACTTATGTCATAATGAAGTGTGGCAATGTCATTATTCAAATACAAATAATATTTAGAATACTTCCTTCACAAATACCCTTTTGGAAGGAGATTTAACCATTTCATAGGGAGGTTAAGTAATGACATTTGTATGGTTAATACGTTGGCTATTGAAGATATCGGAATATCAATCTTTGCAACTTGATTTTGATCATAACTAGTATGTTACTTTGATTCATTTAGGCTCTTAAGTAAATCTCAAGGTTGAAACTATTGGTCAAAAGTTTCATAAACTTAGTCAAAAACTTGTTGAGACTTTACATTAGTCATTTTCTTCCAAAACCATCTTTTGGTCTCCTCGTGTAGTTATCTTGAGAATATACTCTTATGATTACTACACTTGGTCTCTTTAGTCATATAGAACTAACTTGAGACCATAGATCTCATCTATTCGGCATACTATGTAAATAGATATACCTTCATTCAAATCATTCTCTCTTGCGTAGATCTTCATTTACACAAGTACACAATTTCATTTTTGCCTTGTGTCCTCATTTTTCTCCCACTCTATCTTTAGAATGAATACACTAATCATTCGAAGATAGTATATGAGACACAAATTAATGATGTTGAAGTATAAGGAGAACTATCTCATAGATAGACTAATAGTTATTGATTTTATATGTGTACTTGGTGATTGACATACCTTTAAGAGAGTTCATAGACTCAAAATCACTTTATAAATGATCATACACAAGCCTTAAGCATGTGGACATATAATGAAACCCGTCATTATAATTGTCTATTGGATCACTTTTAAGTGAATTATCTTATGTTTCAAAACGCAAGCATTTAAAGATGAAATTTTAGAACATAAAGGATAAATGATAAAACGGGTGACTTGGGTTGCAAACCAAGTCACCATCATCCAAAATACAAACCATTATCCAAAATACCTTTCCATGTCGAACACGGAAACTTAAAGTTCTAAAATTCAAAACATAACTTAAAATAAGACAATGAAAAACAAAGCTCCATAAAAGCTATCCTTAGCTTCTCCATGGTTTCTTATGCTTGTTTTTCTTTTCCCTTGTCTTTGCTTGGTGGAGGCCCTATTTACAATAAAAAGGGAGATACATTATCACAACTTTGCATCATAATACCATAGTTGAATTTAGAAACATAAAAGAAGGATAGTCATTTACCCTCTTTGGAGTAATTCTTCCAGCTTTGATATCACCAAGGTATTTGGAACAATTTCTTTTCCAATGCCCCATGCCATTACAATAATGGCACTTATCAAGAGGACCCTTCTTGACTTTGGAGGTGCTAGCTTCACAAGACTTAGCTTTGGTGAATGTGGGAGCTTGCTTCTTGCCCTTTCTCCCATTCTTCTTGAACTTCCCCTTACTCTTTGTGCTTATGTTAAGCACATCCTTGGGAGGGTTCACATTTAACCCCATGTCCCTCTCGGCTTGCACAAGTAACTTGTGCAACTCCTCAAGAGACACATCCTTGTCTTGCATGTTGAAATTCACCCGGAATTGCACATATGCCTTAACCTTAGACAAGGAGTGTAGAATCCTATCTACGATGAGTTCTTTGGGGATTTCAACCTTTTGAATCTTCAAGGTCTCGACAAGCTCCATGAGTTTGAGCACATGAGGGCTAACCTTTTGGCCCTCTTTAAAGTCGAGATCAAAGAATGCCGCGGCCGCCTCATATTGGACGATCCGCGGAGTTTGTGAAAATATGGTCACAAGTTTGGAGTAAATCTCATTAGCATTGCCCATTTTAAAGGCTCTCCTTTGGAGTTCCGCCTCCATCGCAAATATTAAGACATTTTTCATTGCGGCGGACTCCTTTTGGTAAGTCTCATAGGCTTCCCTCGTGGCCGCGGTGGACCTAGTGGAGGTTCGGGTGGAGAGGCCTCGGTAAGGTAACGAAGCTTGTCGTCACCTTCGGCGGCTAATTTGAGTTGGGCATCCCATTCGGAGAAATTTGACCCATTCTTTTCAAGTTTACATCGATCCATAAAGGATCGGAGCCAAGATGAAGTAGCGAGTGGTGTAGCATTAGGAGTTGGTGTTGCCATTTGTTATGAAAAAGAAGTGGTCTACAAAACAAAATATAAGGAGTAAAACAATTGTCGTTTTAATTATACTCGTAAAAATGAATGATTTAAACAAGTTTTATGCATTTTTCTAGTGACCTCTACCCAACTAGAATAAATGATTCCAAGACCCAAATTCATATCGACTTAGGCACGGGGTAGCCGATGAAACCCTCATCAATATAACTCGGTGGATTAACCTTTTAATCGATTCTACTTTTAGAACTCTTGGTCGATAAAATTACTCTAATATTTATCTATAGCCCAAAACACATCAATAAGGGCACGGGGTAGCCGATGAAACCCTTATCAATTACTTTTGTTGAGTTCAATCCAAATTTCGAATAAATGTGTCCATTATCCAAACCCACATTAACTTAGGCACGGGGTAGCCGATGAAACCCTCATCAACATGAATTCGGTGGATTAGACATTTATCACCCACTTCCCCTACGTAACAAGGTTTGTACCCCGGGGTAGCCGAGTGCACTCCCTCGCGAAATAGGTTTTCATGGTTTCTACTATTTGGTAAGGCTATGTCTCAATTAATTGTTTTAGCGAGAGGTCATGTCAATTTATTATCTATCACGTTTTAAGTGAACTAAAGCGGTGAACTACGATAATTCGAATTGACACGGTCGATAAACTCGATAAAAAGACAATGCATGTTTAGTTATGGCGATTTAGCGATGCATGTGACATAAAATAAAATGCAAGCATAAAGATAAAAATCC
Source organism: Silene latifolia (assembly GCF_048544455.1). NCBI lineage: Eukaryota > Viridiplantae > Streptophyta > Magnoliopsida > Caryophyllales > Caryophyllaceae > Silene > Silene latifolia. The sequence goes on from NC_133538.1 coordinate 176,119,395, forward strand.
TAGTATGGCCTTTCCTAAAATAGAAAAACTATTAATCTATTACATATTCGGAAACCAACTCCATTGGTCCCTTGAACTTCGATTGTGGCACACATCTCGAGGTAACACCGTCTTTATGTATCGCCATTCTTGAAGAAATCCGTCTTTTGGAACTCCGGAATGAATAAAATTACATAATAAATTACATAATTTCCTATTATACATTTGTAACTAAAATAAAATAAATCTATTAAATTACAAAACGGTGATACGAGATCACAATAAAATTACAACCGAATCGATATTCCCATACATTTCGGGAAATACCAATTAAAATCTAAGGCCATACTAAGTAAAATTACATAATTAAAATTTACATAAATTAAAATTATGACAATCATAAAGAAAATGCAGCATTATAATATGTATGAACATGCTCAATTTTTATGCTAAATCGCCTTTAATTAGCCAATATCGTATATTACTCGGTTTTTTTACGTTTGCGTGATTTCAACATTTTATAATCACAAAAATACATAAACTCACATTTATGCATAAGTTAATTACCCTAACCTCTTAGGACTCAAAATATAGTCTTCACTAATAATTTGACCATAATTAACTTTTATTTACAAAATTGTTCATAAATGGACCAAAATTACAAAAATAAGCTATTAGACTTCAAATAAATCACAAAATTTCAAATAAATTCAAAATTTGAAATTTAAATTCATGAACATTCTGGAAAAATTCCATGACACTCATAATGTTCAAAATCTTAGGTTAAAAATTTCGAAATTTTTCCGGAAAAACAATGTTGCGGTTTATCAATTTATAATAAAATAATCATAAAAACATGGAAAAATTATTTTCATTAAATTTTCAATTTTAGATCTGAAAAATATAATAAAATGCAACATTAGACGTTTTTCCTAAGTCATAGATTATGTTTTATTAATTTTTCACTAATAATGTCACTATTTATGCTATTTTTCTTCAAAAATTCATAAATCATGCTAAAAGACTTCTTTATAGCCAATTATTTTACAAACATCTTGTAAAATTGCATGTGACAACATATTAATTTTCTATGACCAGATTCGAAATTTAACTCATATTAACCTATTTTTCTCTTAAATCCGAATTTAATAATGAAAAATTCATTTTTCGAGCATAACAAGTCCAAAAATTATGAAAATTTACAGGTTATCTCAAAATAATATATGTAACAACATGTCCAAAAACCAAGTGAAAATTCGAAGTCTAGCTATTTTTAGACCAAAAATGACATTTTTACTCATAAAATCACATTTAAATGCCATTATTGTAAATTATGAACAATAAAAATCCGAAAAATTAACCAAAATATCCTAAAACACTTTAGGACCAGAAATATAAACATGCATGTAATAATTTCGTGATATATCATAATAACACAAATTTTACAAGTTTTATTTGTTATTCATATAACTCGGAAAAACTTTTAACCAATTTGCATGCAAACAACCGTGGCTCTGATACCAATTGAAGGAAATGTAGATTCATTTACATATTAACATACTCATATATGTCTAAATAATTTGTCATAAAATTAAAACGGATCTTATGCATGCAAACAATAATATAAATAGAGGAGAAATCATGTCCTTACAAAATGGATTTCGGCTATTAGGGCACAAGAGAGATCACCTATCTCTCTTGTTCTTGAGCTTTTCCTTTATGGATGAACAAGATCTAAGTATAAGATCTCTCCCCAAGCTTTATACCCAAGGCTTTCACTTAATTTAATTAATATTATTTGATCTAGTATAATATTAATCTTAGTAGAAAATTGACCCAAAATATTTATTAACACATAAATATTTCGGTATTATGGAGGGAGAGGTAGAGAGCTTTTTATCTCTCTAGAATACTAATTTTTGGATGATAAGTTGAATGAATATCACTAACACATTTTAGTGTAATAATAGGTAAAATTATGAGAAAAACCAATGATGGTTTTCACATAAAAAACCGGGTGGAATGGGGGGCTTTTAGGGGAGCCAATGCATGAACACTTTTGTCTTCACAAGAATATTAGGGTTGCATGGCTAGGAATGTAGGTAATCATTGTGTTCTTATAATAATTAAACAAACACAATATTAGCTTCCACTACCCCTTTATTTCGGCATTCATGGATTAAAAGTGATCCATTTTATTTTTGTCAATTGTAAATATGTCACATGTCACATGTGACATATATTTGTTATGTATTTTTAACATATTAAAAATCAACGTATTATAAAAAATACGTCACACAAAAATCGACTTGGTAATTTTACAATTACTTGTGCCAAAATATTTTACCTTTTATAAATTACAACTGATTGTATTTATAACAATTCATTCAATTTAATTGTTACATTAAACAATTATTTCATCCGAGTAATGATACAATTCAATTACTCAGACCGTATCTTATTTAATCATATTTCAATATGATACGTAAATTTTACTTCCAAAATCGTCCGTCAATTTTCAAGTAATTTAATTAACTCGTAACATTATACGATTAATTAAATAATCAATTAAGAGTAATGCCCTATAGGTATGACCTAGGGGTCAATCGATCACCACCGTCACACGACAGTAATGTCAAACTCTAGTCAGCCAATCATTACCGATATATGTTGACCAGTTGACAGTAACAATATTACTTCCCAATTGTATTCATTTTAATGAGACTTAAACATGTGATCATCATGATCAACAGTCGTGATCGCATTATTGTCGGAGGACACATATTCCAACACCCGTCACAAGGGGATGTGCATATTAATGGTCATGGGTTTTTGCTCTATGGTTTTAAGAGGGGCTTAGGTGGTAAGTCTGCGGTCCCCACTGGCGGTGTGGAATATCTGTTGCGATGGGTATTCTGGCAGTTCTACACACTTCAGTGTGTAGACAGGTGATTGGTGATGATCTGGAGTTGGGGGTTTGTGCTTGTTTTATACCATGTTTCATATGATGTTCTTTAGTTACTGACCTTGTGTGGCTTTGTCTGTGTTTCTTTTTTGTTATGTGTTTGTGGTTATCCATTATGGTGAGCAGTCTATCTTAGTAGGTGTTGATTTATGGAGCTTATCTGAGTGTGTTAGAGGGACGTATCTTTCACCGAGTCTTAGCATGGAGTAGTCTCACCGTAGTTGTTTAGTCTTATCAGTTGTATCTTTCTTTTATGTTGAGTTTGAAATATGTAACAAATTGTAATAGTTCTTTTATTGACGTTGTGATATACTATTCCTCGGGCAACCGAGATGGTAACGCCCATATATACTAGGGAAGGTCTTGTTAAGGCTCCGTAGTAGATGGGGGTGTTACAAAGTGGTATCAGAGCGACGATTTTGGAACCTGTAACCAATGACCAATATGAACGTAGAGAGTCTAATAAAATGAACCTGGTGTATTTATGTTGGGAGCCCCTTTGTAATTTATTTTGGGTAGGAAGATGCCCTCATTCCAAAATCCTGGCCCCAATATGCTTCAACCAGTCACTTCAAATGGGGGTATTGAGCCGGGAACTGTATGAACATGTGTGTGATGTGCAGGATATATGTATAAAGGTAATGCCATATGTAGTTGATAGCTGATGTGACCATAATTAGAGCACATTTAGTCCCCGAATTAGCCTTGTTCCCATGCTTTTTAGTGCATATTTGGGTCATTTATTGTCTTTAGTTCTTTGTTTTGCATATTCTTTGAGTTTTGATCCCTTGGTAGGAAAGGAGTGCAAACCTTGCATTTTCATGGCAAAATGAGGCTAAATTGATTGAATTCAATGACCAAGCATCAAGGAGAGACAAGATTAGAAGGCCTTTATACATACTATAGTAGATGGGCAATGATGAGAAAAGATTCTTGCATCCCCGAGGAAATCCCCAAGGATTATATGAAGAAAAATTAAGAAAAGAGACTGCACAGCAATCCGTGCGTCTTCCCCAGAAGACGCCCGTCTCCACCACCACAATCCGTGCATCTTCACCCCAAGACGCCCGTGCAAAAGACCCAGAAGACGCCCGTCTTCACTCCAAGACGCCCAGGCAGAGACCACCAAATTCGCCCGTCCCATGCTGAAGACGCCCGGATTCTCAGGCAGACCCATTTCGTCTTCTTCAAGCTTCAAGGAAGGATGCACATCTTTTTCTAGAGACCGGAGTCTCCCTAGAGACCGAAGTCTTTCCAAAAAGACCGGCTTTTCCTTAAGTAGGGACTTAATCGTCATTTAAGCCCTTAGTTAACCCTAATTCATCCACCTAATCCTCACTATAAATACCCCATTAGTCTAATTAGAAGAGCATGTTCTTCTTAGCAATCTTTAGTGTAGTTAATATCAATCAAATATCTCTTTAATCTTGTAATGAACAATTAATCAAGTTTTAATACAAGTTTTATTTCCTTAATCTCTCTCTTGTTCATCCTTTATTTTGGGTAATTGAAGATTATTTGGGTTATTATTGGGAGATTGACAACCTCTCAATCAAGCATCAAGTACTTCTTTTATTCTTTGCTTTATTGTTGGAATCATTAGTAGGTATAATTCTCTTAATCCCTTTTTAATTATTGTTAATCACTTTCATTTATTCATCATGTTTCACTTTGTTGGTATGATTGACAACCTTGCTAGCATGTTCAACATGATAATGAGTGAGTAGTTCCTTAGCTAGGGTTAATGGGTAATTAAGGGAAATCAACATGGGGAATGATTCATGCTTAAATTAATATGCTTTCATAGTTTATTTGCTTGCTTGGTTTGATCTCAACTCATGCACATGGTATGTTTGATGAAATGTGAGCCTATAAATCCTTGCATTTTTTTTACACATCACCTATCTTTTCAATAAGACTTGTAAGGCATAAACCAACTCGAGTCTCATTAGACCATGCATGTTGTTGAGTAGGGAAGACTAAGTCGACTTGTAGGTGTTGTACAATCTAATCGATTCGGCTCCGGGACCCAAACTTTCCTAGGATTGTAAGATATAAACCAACTCGATCCATCACAACAATAATTGCTTGCTTATAATTTGAGAACATGTTCGTATGATCAATTCCCATGAATCCCCTATGACCCCATGACACCCTAGTGCTTTTTATCAATTGTTTACATCCCTTTTAATTCATCTTGCTTGTTTACTTTCATTGCTATTTAGTTTAGTGATCTTCTACATCAAACCTCAATTGTGACACCCCTAAGACACCACTAGTTGCAATAGAAATCTCATCTCAATTCCCGTCCCTTGGGATCCGACCTTTACTTGCCTCTTTACTAATTGTAGAGTTGTTTGTGAAGTTATAAATTGTGTTTTGGTCTAGGTGCTCCTAACGACAAGTAACCAAAAGATTTAGTAAAAATATCCCGACCAAAAATGGCGCCGTTGCCGGGGACGGTGTTAACTTGATTTAGATTTTCTTATATTGTTATTAGTTGTGTCTTTCTTTCCCTTGGGGAAGTAAAACTCCTCAAGGTTTGTTCTAATTGTTTTCGAGTTGTTTGATATTTTGCATGTCTAGAAGGTCACAAGGTGACTTGTTACCCTTTGATCGTGAAATTGAAAGAACTTTGACAACTAATAGAAGACTTGCTAGGAGAACTTTGAGAGGTATTGGTGAGGTTGTAGATATTCAACCAAATACTATTGAGTTCATCAACCCTTTTGCAAGAGAAGGTGAGGAGAACCCAACACAAAATCAACCCACAATGCCTAAGTTTTCATCACATTCCGTACCCACTGAGGAGAACCTACCCAATGGTACTCCCACACCACAACATCTAACCGGAAATTTTATTGCCAAATCCGCATTTATCCAATTAGTCGAAAGAAGCCAATTTGGGGGGATGCCTAGTGAAGACCCTCATTCTCATATGGAGACTTTTTGTGACTATTGTGATGCGATTTCTCAAATCGGTGTAACTCAAGACCAAATACGATGGGTCTTATTTCCTTTTTCTCTAATTGGCACCGCGAAACAATGGTTGAAAGGCCTTGATAAGGCTACTCTCGGAATTGATTCTTGGAAGAAGTTGGCTCTAGCTTTCTACAAAAAGTTCTATCCACCGGAAAAGACTAACATGTTAAGAGCTCAAATCACGGGCTTTAAGCAAAGGGATGAAGAATCTTTGTATGAAGCTTGGGAGCGGTTTAAGGGGATTTGTCGCTCATGTCCTCACCATGGACTTAGCGAGTGGTTCTTGGTACAACAATTTTGGAATAGTCTTTATGAAGATTCAAGGAACATTCTCAACATGGGATCAAATGGAATGTTCACCGAAGTTGATGACAATCAAACTTGGAACAAAATTGAGGAAATGGCGGTCCATAACTCACAATATAGTAGACCTCGCAAGGCTACTAGAGGAGGAAAGCATGAAGTTGACTCCATTACTCAATTGGGTGATCAACTTAGTGCTCACATTGATACCATCAATTTGAAGTTTGAAAAAGCTATGGCTAGACTTGAAGAAGCCTCAAAATCACCAAAGCATCATGTTAATGCCATGACGGCATCTTCATTAATCCCAAGTGGGATATGTGAGAATTGTGGAACTTTGGGACATGACCAAAGTGAATGTAGGGGAACAAATGAACAAGTGAATGCTTTCCAAGCATACAAGAGTGGTACCCCTTATTCAAACTATTACAATGAAAACACCAAATTCCATCCAAATCTCTCATACAAAAGGCAAAATGTTCAAAACCCTCAAACAACATACACCCCACCTCCCATGAGAAACCAAAATCAAAGACCCTTTTACAACCAAAACCAAGGTTACCAAAATCAATCTCCATACAATCAACAAAATGACCAAGGTTTTGATGTTCAAAAAGCGGTCCTTCAAATGCAAATAATCAACAAGAGTTTTTCACTCAAATGCAAAAGGATAGTCATGCAAAGGAAACCACCATCAACAACATCCTAGCTCACACCAAAATGTTGGAAACCCAATTGACTAAACTAGCATCTTCAAGCTCACAAAGACAAAAGGGGCAATTATCACCTTAAAGTAATCCCCCAAGACATGAAACGGTTAGTGCCTCTCACTTGAGGAGTGGTACAAGGTATGAAGCACCGAAGAAGCAAGTTGAGGATGAAGTTGTGGAAGCTAGTGATAAAGAAGAACTTGTGCAAAACTCCAAGGATGGAGAACCATCAAAAGAAGAAATTTCAAAGAAAAATGAAGACAAGGTCAAGGAGAAGGAGCCCATTGTGATTAGTCTTCCTTTTCCAAGTCGTCAATCCAAGCCCAAATTTGATGACCAACTTGGAAAATTTATGGAAATTGTGAAGAATTTGGAAGTCTCAATTCCTTTCACGGAATTAATCAATCACGTGCCGGCCTATGCAAAATACATGAAAGACATCCTCACAAAGAAGAAGTCGATCCGGAAGCTTGAGACTATCGCCTTCACTAAGGTGAGTAGTGCAATACTTCAAGGGAGTTCACCTCCAAAACTCAAAGATCCGGGAAGCTTCTCAATACCGTGTACCATTGGCGACACCACGATCAACAAAGCCTTATGTGATCTAGGGGCTAGTGTGAGTGTTATGCCGTACTCGGTGAGTAAAAGGTTGGGGATAGGAGAGCTTAAATGCACCAATATCACACTCCAAATGGCCGATATATCGACGAAGACACCATTAGGGATATGGGAAGATGTTCCCGTAAGAATTGGGAAAATTTTCATCCAGGTGGACTTTGTCATTGTTGACATGGAAGAAGACTCCAACATTCCAATCATTCTAGGAAGACCTTTCTTACACACCGCGGGTGCGGTGATTGATGTGAAGCATGGAGAGCTCACTCTAGAAGTAGGAGATGAGAGCATAACTTTCAATCTTGACAAGACCATGAGAGCTCCCCGTTTGCATGAACCATGTTTTATGGTTGATCATTATAGCCGGAAGGATGATAGGAAGAAGTCGGAATTCCAATGGAAGAAGAAAATTAAAGATGCTCCATTCAAAGAGCAAGTGAATTGTAACAAAGAGAGTTTGAAAAGCTCACCAAAGTCGAGCAATGAAGAGGATGGCCTCATTGGCCAAGACAAGAAAATGGGAGAGTTGTCTCCATCAACTCAAGAGATCTTCAGTGATCAAGTGGATGACGTTTGTGGTCTTTGGGACGATGAGTTTGAAGGGATTTTCAATCCCTATATTGGTAATGCTATCGATCAAGACCGACAACAAGGGCAAAGGTCTATTGAAGATCTTTATCATGATAATGAACAAGCTTTTGATTACTTCTTCAAGGTGTTGAGCAACATCAACAACATCTTGGACATGCCCCCATGATATCTCACTAAGGATGAGAGTTTGGTGGAGTCCTCCCTAAACCACCATTTGTAAATATTTCTAACTCCCTAACTCGAATTTTAATTCTTACATTGCATTTTTGTCATTCTTGGATTGTTATGCTTTGATCAAGATAATTATCATTTTTGAGAGAAGTGAGGGAGGGACTAATGATTCAATTGATGTGTAGTGCTTTAGCTTAGTGTGGGGATAGCAATTGCCTAGGCTATTCATGCCTTAGTAGTGCCCCCACAATGAAGAACACGGGATTTTGAAGAATGAAAAATGACAAGGGATATGCAAGTACACGGATGGAACTGAATCCGGGTAAACACAGGGAGAATCCGAGCGTTTTCAAGGGAAACCGCCCGTCTTCAGGCAATCCGGGCGTCTTTGTAAAAATCCGCCCGTCCATCTGAACTAAAATTTTGAAATTTTGGGACTGTTGATAAATCCGAGCGTCCTGCAAGAGAAGACGCCCGTCCTCAGAAAGACGCCTATCCTGAAAGGAAAGACGCCCGTCTTTTTGGCTGGGAAAAACAAGAAATCTCACTGGAAGAGAATCCGCCCGTCTTCAGCAGAAGACGCCCGTCCCATGATTGAACAATCCGAGCGTCTTTACTTGAAAGACGCCCGTCTTTAGGCGAGAACTCGGGCCGAAACAAGCAGAATCCGAGCGTCCCGAAGGAAAGACGCCCGTCTTCCCCTGCAATTCAAAATTTTTCGGGTCTTTTATAAACCCCATCCCCCATTCATTTCTTCATTTCTTCATTCAAAACACTACCCATAAACCCCAAAACTCAAAACCCTCATCCTCACCATCACAAAAACAAGATTTCCTCAACGACATTCATCAAAATCAAATCAAATCATCCTTCTAACAAAAATTAATCACTCCTCTTTCAACAAAAATCAAACCAAGCACCAAAATCTTCAACCTTTGAGTCGATTTTTGAAATTATAAAGGCAAAGCCTTTCACCTTAAAATCGATTTGGGTATACTTGGAAATTGAATATTTTCACTCTTTTCTTGGTTAAATCATCAATGGCAAGGACAAAAGGAGCAACAAAGGCACCTAAGGCAAATGCACTATCAACAAGACAAAAGATTCTTCAAGCAAAGAAAGACTCATTGGCTATGGTGGTAGCTAGCTCAAACTTGGAAGTGCAACAACAACAACCTCCCTTGGAAGCAACAACATCAACAACTCCGGAAATTGCTCAACTTTCAAACTATCCGGAGGTAATTTTCATCTCTAACTCCCATAGGGAAACATTTACCAAGTATGCTAGAAAATCCTTTCTATCCACCAAGTTTATTTGTGAAGATACCTAAGATAAGTTGGGTATCCTTGAGCAAACTAAAGCCTTCTTTGAAGCCATGGGGTTGGGAAAATTGTTTGCAACAAAATAATTGACATACCCCTCGCTTACCTTAGAATTCTTGAGTTCTTTTAAAGTTACTAAGGTAGAGACAATGGAAAACATTGAGTTCTGCCTAGCTAATGTGAGTAGGCACATGACCTTTGAGGAATTGGGTAAAGCATTGGGTCTTAGCGATTCACATAGTTATTTCAAGAATCCCGGAAAGTATGACCCCGCTCCTCTTTGGGAGGCGATTTCCGGAAGGAAATTTGAGAACTATCATGCTAGTCGCGCTCTATTAGTCCACAATCCGGGCATTAGAGTGTGGCGTAAGGTCATAAGGAATACCATCATTGCAAGAAAAGACACCAACCACTTTACCAAGCTCGATTGTGTTCTTCTTGAGTCGGCCTTAAATATTGGAAGAGAATTCACCAAGCCTTTCAATTCTCGAAGGCTTTTGGTGGATAGATGGATAAATGTTGATTGTGGGAAGCAAGGCACCACCGTTATTGTAAATGGAGGTCTAGTCACTCTTTTGGCTAAGTACTTTGATCCGAATTTCAACAAGGATAGCAAGTATGTGGCGAAAAAGGGGGGTCATCTCATTGATATGGATGCTATGATTAACAAGTACAAGTGGGTTACCTATAACCCTCTTGACACCAAGTATGGGTGGCTCACCAATGAGGCTAGATCTTTTACTTTGCCTTCTAAGATTTGTCGTTTGAGTGTCCATCGGACCAACTACCTCCTTCCCCTCTCAAAAGAAGCCGAATACATTATCCGACAACAAAGGGATGAAGTTGAAATGCCCTCCTCTTCCATTGTCACACCACCCTATCCTTTCAAGTACCAAGAGTTCAAACCCGAAGGTGTTGAAGCAAGCAAAGATTATATGACTCTACTTATGCAAGAGATGCACAAGCAAGCTTTTAAGGATCGGTGATGTGTGTCATTTATATGATGTTTTACACCCTATTTTACACGCATTTTAGAGCTCAATTGTGTAGTTTAAGGCTACTATTTGCCCCGTTTCGTCTACTTTCGTATTTTATTGTAATATTGCAGATTTATGCGGAAATGAGTAGATAATTGAGCTAAATCCGTCCCCGAGTATCCTGCATTGCATTTGACGTGAAGTATTTACTCAAGAAACGAGCTTGGTGAGCATTTCGAGGCCCGAAAGACAAATCCACGAGAGGTTAGAAGTCAAGTATCAGCTACCTCGGTCGATCGACCGCTGTCCTTAGTCGATCGACCAGCCTATGACTTCTAGGAACTACTGTACGTTGCAGTCCAGTCGATCGACCGCTACCTTTGGTCGATCGACCAAGCCGCTATCTCAGACGTGAATTAAAAGATCGAGGAATAGCAAGCCCATAGTAGTTAGGTTTTGGCAATAAGAACTACGTTGTATTCTATATAACGTATGCTAGGTTTGGAGAACAGATATTCAGTTTTTATCAGTTTTATGATCAGAAATTCTTTAGGGTTCATAGCTTAGAATAATTTCCTTCAATAAAGTTCTTTCGCATTCGGTTTGATCTTTCCTCTACAATTCCTATACGCGGTATTCTTCTGTTCTGATATTTCGTTTTATTACTTTCATTCGTAGTATAGAATTGCTAAGATAGATCCCCCGAAGCCAATTTATTGTTCTATGTTAATTGTTCGTTTAATCAATTTAATCATGAATTCAGTAGTTAATTTCGTTAATTTTATTGTTGTTATCATTCCTAGTATGAGTAGTTAATTTCATCGTGCTAGGATGTAGGGGAACTGTATAATTAGGCGGCATTAGATTGTAGACCCTGAATCACACGCCGGTCGATCGACTGGGTTCCCTAGTCGATCGACTGGCCACGTGAGCTGTATTTCGTTTTAATTGTTTTAATTGTTATTTTTGACGAATTGAATGCATGCGACTAGTTGAATGCTTAGTATATGACTGACCCATTAGATCGAAAGATAGGGAAAGTTGTTAGACTACCAATTAAAATGACTAAACTATGCTAAGATCGAAAGATAGGTAAAGTTTAGAATCTTTAGTCACTTTTCAGGACGAGATTCAGTACTAGTGATATTAGGGACCCGTAGCGAGATCGAAAGATGCTACTTGTTAAGAGTGGACCGAGAGGACCTCCTGTTTTCCCGACTCACGTGATTTGTTTTAGACCTACCTTCTTTGCCGCCGCCAAACTACAAATGAACCGACCATCTTAGTACCCCTTTTTATATTTGATTTTATACATTTCTTTAGTTTATCATTCATCAGTTATAGACCAATTCAATCAAACCCCCACATCATTGTTACCTTGGACTGAATTTAGACAACTAATAATTACATCTGCCTCTCTGTGGTTCGACCTTGTTACCACTAGCTTCTATTAGTTTTAATAGGTTTATAAATATTATTTTTGGTACTCACAACGACGGGTATCAAATTTTGGCGCCGTTATCGGGGAGGCAATTGTTCTAATTTTTAGTTGTTTTATTTTAGTCTGTTTCTTAGTTTAAGGGACATTCGTTCCTTAAACTATTCTCATATTCTTTTTGTAGTTTCTTCTTATGCGTAGGTCACAGGGTGGTGAATTAGTACCTTTCAATCCTGAGATTGAGAAGACCTTGCGTGAGTTGAGACGATCATCTAGAAATCTTGCCGACGAGGGAAGAGCCGAGTACTCTGTCTAGTTACTACGAGAACGAGCTATACGAGGAGGATCCACCTTCATCACCCATTTCCACTTCTTGGTGAGACAGTCACATCTCCAAATTTCCGGTCATGGCCGAAGAATCGAGTATAGCCATCACTCGAGCCGACTACAAATCTATATAAGGGGTTCGAATTACCGGGGCGATAGAAAATTCGAACCGAAGCACGCTTATATCAACTTGGTTGAGAGAAACCAATTCGGGTCTGCAAAATGAAGATGCAGCCAAGCATATGGAGATATTTATTGATTATTGCTGCTCTATACCCCCGCCGACCGGTGTGACCCAGGACCGGATAAAGGAGACTATGTTTATATTCTCACTCCGCGATCTTTGCAAGGGAGTGGTACGAGATCCGGACCGTCTTTGCTAATGGGATCACCGACTGGAATTCTTTGGCCTTGGCATTCTACAAGAAGTACTTTTCTACCTCGAAGACGAATGCTATTAGAGCTCAAATCACGAGCTTTAAACAGGGTCCTGATGAGAACTTTCATGAGGCATGGGTCCGTTTCAAGAAGCTGGTGCGAACCATTCCGCATCATGGGTTTGAGAAGTGGAGCCTATGCAATCAGTTCTACAATGGGCTATCCTTGACGCGACAGCAAATGGCAGATTCCAGGAGAACACGGGGGAGACTAAGGGGTGGAAGATCATTGATGACTTAGCCACCCACAAAGCCGAGTATGGGAATTCCAGGGGAAATCAAAGGAGAGCTGCTGAATCTCCTTCGGTAGCTGCATTAGAAGCTCTCACGACGAGATTTGATAAGTACGAGTTGGGAGGAGCTTCAAAAGGGGGAATTTACCATGTAAATGTTGTTTCAGACGGTCCTTTCGTCTGTAAAAGATGTGGAGCTGAGGGACATGTTTCAGACAATTGTCGTAGTCCCTTTGAGTCTTGCGCTGCCTTTCAACATTATAGGCAGACAAACACATACTATGAGCTGAATGTCCACCCAAACTTGAGGTGGAGTAGCCAAAATGTCTTGAATCCGACTCAACCTCCATAGCAGCAGCAGCAGCAGAACTATGTGCCCCCTCATAAGCAACAACAGTTCCAAAAGCCTCCGTATGTCCCACAGCAGCAGCAACAAGCCCAAGGTTCTGATTTCAATGAGTTGAAGAATTTGTTGCTGAAGGAATCCCAGGCTAGAGAGGCCGGGATGAAGATGTTGGAGAGCCAAATTGCCCAATTGGCTAGCAAGAATACAACTCGAGCTCCGGGACATTTACCGACTCAAACTGATCAAAAGGAGACCCTTAATGACATTACCTTGAGGAGTGGGTCTACCCTTGATGGGCTCATTATGGTTTAGGACGTCACTGAAAAGGATGAGGCGGAACCAAGCAAGGAGAAGGCTATGACGAACAAAAACAAGAAAAAGACGATCAACAGGTATGTCAGTCGATCGACTGACATACCCAGTCGATCGACTGGTCCGCGACAACCAGAAGCTACTGTTCCTGTAGAGGTCAGTTGATCGACTGACCAACCTGGTCGATCAACTGACAGTGCTGCTGATAGTGATTCTTTTCGTCCTCCAATTCCTAATAACTTGATGGACCACTTGTTTTGGGGTACGACCGCCCCGAAAATATTGAAGACAGACCCGCCTGCTGATGGGTCCGTTCCAGTTCCGAAGTATGACCCTTTGTCGATTAATGGTTCACATTTGAGACGGTTTGTAGAAGGGTCAAGCTACAACAAGGAGAAGGTTGTGGACTTCCAGCCTAAGTCCACCGATGCCGGCATGAGAGATTTAGAGGAGAGGGCTAAGTTGCTACTTTCATTTATCCATCCTGAGATTAGTGCTTGACGAAGGAACAAGTATCATTTAATAAATTTGAAAATGTTATCCGTAGCTTAAATGTACAAGTTCCTTTTCTCGAGTTAGTAAATCAAGTGCCTGCTTATATAAAATTCATGAAACAACTTTTATCTAAAAAGAAGTCACTTGAAACTGTGCACACTGTCGCACTCACTGAGGAGTCATGCTCTTATTTGACCCATACTGCACCCCTTAAACTAGAAGACCCGGGTAGTTTTTCAGTCCCATGTAATATTGGCACCTTTCCTATTGAGAAAGCCTTATGTGACCTAGGAGCCAGTATTAGTGTAATGCCCTTGAGTCTTGCTAGGAAGCTCAAATTGACTAGGTTTGCAGTGACCAACATGACAAGATGAGATGGTGATCGCTCTGCGGTTCACCATAGAGTCTTAGAGGACATCCCCATGCAAATAGGGAAGTTTTTCTTCCCTGTTGACTTCGTTGTGCTCGATATGCCCGAAGATGCCCACATCCCTATCATTTTGGGTAGACCATTCCTGCACACTGTTGGTGCAGTTATTGATGTTGGTTCGGGTACTTTGACCTTTAAGGTAGGCAAGCATTCCATTGTCTTTGCCCATACAGCTAGGAATAAAGACCCCATGTGGCCTGTCACTTGCAATATGGTTTCTGAAAAGAAATCTTATTTTATACTTCCTGATATACCTATCTCTACTCCTACCCCTGTTGTGATACCTCCGCCCCAGATTGGGAGCAAAGTGGAGGAAGACTCTTCTGTTTTAGATATTGCAGGAGCTGGTTTGGGGAAGGAAGAGCCACATGTTGCTCCAGTTGTGAAGGAGCCGATCGTTCAAAGAGGTGGTCTAGGATGCCCTAGCTATGACACTGATGAAGAGCCTGAGGATGAGCCAGTCAAAGCGACGGAGTCCGATTTGGATTCCGACGAGTCAGAGGAGGTCATTGAGTGGGAAGATATCCGACATGTTGATCCGTTGAGCTTGACGGACGTCGGAATTGAGAAGAGTGCCACTGAGAAGATGAACACTGTTGAGGCTACCTCTTATAGCCAGAAGCCAGTCAAGTGGGCCATTCCGTGGCCGTTCTTGATCAACTATTAGTTGATTGAGACTTTTTCAAGAACTATAAACTTTATTGCTTTCGTTGAACCTTTTTATTTATTGTTTTGTGTGCGCGAGACTTCGCATTTTAAGTTTATTTGGAATTTTTAAACACTTTAGACTATTGCTTTGGGTTTTGCGCAATTTTGGGCGCGGTATTATGTGCATTTGCAGGCTTGAAGACCATATTAGCTTAAGTTCTCGAGCTAATTCGAAGAAATCAGAAAGTTACAGCAGTAATTCCAGTCGATCGACCGCATAACATGGTCGATCGACTGAGGTGCGACTTCCAGGAGCTTCTGTTCCTGTTCACTTTGGTCGATCGACTGAGTAATGTGGTCGATCGACCGAGGACGCTGCTGTACCTGTTTACGATCACTCCCCTGCTGTGTTTGGTCGATTTGCGGAATTAAGGGAGTTTTCTACTCCACTTAATTTTCCGTCATATATCTGATTTCTTCCATTTTCTTAATTTTGCACATAATTACCGCTTCAACATTGCTTTCTCGGTTTTATGCGTGGTATATGTTGTCTTTTCAGGTACTTATTGGTAGCACTGCTAGCTACTGAAACCTCCTAGCTCACGCTGGTTTGGGGAGGTTTCCTTTTTGCTGCGCTTAAAGTATTGTGAGTTTCTAAGCCTTACTTCATGTCCTTTATAGTTTTTCTCGCAATTCCCGTTTTCCTTTTCTTCATTACATGATTTTGCACAATGGGGACATTGTGCGATTTGGTTTGGGGAAGGGTTTTGCGTTGTATTTCATTTGCTTGCATTCACGTTTACATTTTGTCTTGCATTGTTGTTTCATTGTTATTTAATTTCTCCATATATACAAAATTCAAAAATTCAAAAAAATTGAAAAAATTCAACAAACTTCAAAAAAAATGCACGTTTATTTTAGCATATGGGTTGAGTCGGAACGGTAGTATTTCAATGATGACATTGCATTTGCATCTGTTTTTGCCTAAGCCTTGCTGATTGACATGTTATTAGTAGAATCATTTGCATAGTCTACGAGTTTTCGTTAAATTATTTTGCTGGACCTTAGACTTGACTTAGATTTCTGGCAAACTACATCATTTTCTGAGTTTTAGAGCCTATAACTGGTGTCATCTATGACCAGTTTATCTAGAATGTGAGTAGTTACTCCTTATGAGACGTGTTTCATTAATTTGCATAAATATGAATTTAATCTGCTTAATACCTGTATGCATTCGCTTTGTGGTTAGTTGACACATGTGGTAGAGGTCCCCTTTTCTCATTTTACCCATAAGCTCCACACTGCCAAAAATAGCCTTTTTGTCCCATTACTACATCCTACATTTAGCCTGCCCTTGTCAAGCTAGTAGTTTAGTTTTTGGGATTGTTACTACGTTTTTTGGTGGCATATGCTCATTTTGAGATGTTGTTTAGAAAATGGAAGAGGAAAGAAAGGAACAAAGAAAAAAAAAGAGAAAAGAAAAATGATTCGAAAAAGAAAAAAAAGAGTGATGTACTGTAGAGGCAGTCGATCGACTGCCAATTCTGGTCGATCGACCGCTACCCGAGAAGAAGAAAAGAAATCAATTCGCATGATTCAAGTCTTTATTCAGATGGCGATTTTTGCTCCTATGATTCATTTGTATCATATGGGGAGTTGATTTATTACGGAGATTGTGAGTTTTGTGATTGCTATAGCACCCTATCGATTGAAGTTTGAGCAAGAAGTGGATATTGTCATATGGTTTTGTCACGGTACTAGCTTGATCACCTGTACCCCCACATTCCCATAAATGTTTTGCCTTTCCTGCCCATTACCTCACATATCCCATATATATCTCGGCATGTGTCATGGTCATTTGTTCGGTTGGAATGCATATGTACGGTTGTAGAGATTACTTTCATATTATATTGCAGGCATGTTCTTGTAGGTCGTAGTCAGGTGAGTGTCACTAACAAAATGAATTCTTTCTATCTTTCATATATATATTCACCTTGTGCTTATTTGAGTGATTTGAGCGACCCGTGAGAGTCCAATTTGATAAGTCTCTGTAGTTGACGGTTCAGCAGTTTTTGACGACTACATAACTCGTTTGCATGATTCATATTACTAATTGATTGTTAGTTAATGCATTAAATTGGTTTAGGCTGTTCAGTTTGCATTTCGCTCTGAGATTGAACTCGTTCCATTAGGTTTTTAGGATCGAGTCTAGTTCTTGCTTGGGGACAAGCAAGGGTTTGGTTTGGGGAAGTTTGATGCGTGTCATTTATATGATGTTTTATACCCTATTTTACACGCATTTCAGAGCTCAATTGTGTAGTTTAAGGCTACTATTTGCCCGTTTCGTCTACTTTCGTATTTTATTATAATATTGCAGATTTATGCGGAAATGAGTAGATAATTGAGCTAAATCCGTCCCCGAGTATCCTGCATTGCATTTGACGTGAAGTATTTACTCAAGGAATGAGCTTGGTGCGCATTTCGAGGCCCGAAAGACAAATCCACGAGAGGTTAGAAGTCAAGTATCAGCTACCTCGGTCGATCGACCGCTGTCCTTAGTCGATTAACCAGCCTACGACTTCCAGAAACTACTGTACACTGCAGTCCAGTCGATTGACCGCTACCTTTGGTCGATCGACCAAGCCGCTATCTCAGACGTGAATTAAAAGATCGAGGAATAGCAAGCCCATAGTAGTTAGGTTTTGGCATTAAGAACTACGTTGTATTCTATATAACGTATGCTAGGTTTGGAGAACAAATATTCAGTTTTTATCAGTTTTATGATCAGAAATTCTTTAGGGTTCATAGCTTAGAATAATTTCCTTCAATAAAGTTCTTTCGCATTCGGTTTGATCTTTCTTCTACAATTCCTATACGCGGTATTCTTTTGTTCTGATATTTCATTTTATTACTTTCATTCGTAGTATAGAATTGCTAAGATAGATCCCCCGAAGCCAATTTATTGTTCTATGTTAATCGTTCGTTTAATCAATTTAATCATGAATTCAGTAGTTAATTTCGTTAATTTTATTGTTGTTATCATTCCTAGTATGAGTAGCTAATTTCATCGTGCTAGGATGTAGGGGAACTGTATGATTAGGCGGCATTAGATTGTAAACCCTGAATCGCACGCCGGTCGATCGACTGGGTTCCCTAGTCGATCGACTGGCCACGTGAGCTGTATTTCGTTTTAATTGTTTTAATTGTTATTTTTGACGAATTGAATGCATGCGACTAGTTGAATGCTTAGTATATGACTGACCCATTAGATCGAAAGATAGGGAAAGTTGTTAGACTACCAATTAAAATGACTAAACTATACTAAGATCGAAATATAGGTAAAGTTTAGAATCTTTAGTCACTTTTCAGGACAAGAGTCAGCACTAGTGATATTAGGGACCCGTACCGAGATTGAAAGATGCTACTTGTTAAGAGTGGACCGAGAGGACCTCTTGTTTTCCCGACTCACGTGATTTGTTTTAGACCTACCTAGCTGCTGCCGCCGAAACTACAGTGAACCGACCATCTTAATACCCCTTTTTATATTTGATTTTATACATTTCTTTAGTTTATCATTCATCAGTTATAGGCCAATTCAATCAAACCCCCACATCATTGTTACCTTGGACTGAATTTAGACAACTAATAATTACATCTGCCTCTCTGTGGTTCGACCCTGTTACCACTAGCTTCTGTTAGTTTTAATAGGTTTATAAATATTATTTTTGGTACTCACAACGACGGGTATCAATCGGGAAGATGCTTACTTAGCCCAATATCCACCCCTCCTTCATTTAGCTAGGCAAGGAATACTTGATCCTTCATGTCCTTTGCCTAGTTGGGCGGATAGGGAAGTCTTCTTTCCGAGTGCATCTAGAGTTGAGATTCCGGGTGACGATGAGGTTTTCAGTGATGAGGTTATTGATAGCATTGATGAAGAGGCTAGTGAAGAAGAAGAAGAGGATGATGAACAAAGTGAACAAGAAAGTGAAGAGGGAAGTGGTGATGAGTCCACTTCTATTGAGAAAGATAATGATAATGATGATATGTTGGAAGACTAGCAAGCTTTGGAGGCTCCTACCCTCTTGAGGTTTGCTTACTTCTTTCTTTGTTTTATTTACTTTATCTTGATCATGGTTGGTTGAGTCCTAGCAACATAGAGGACTAACACCTCGGCCCCATTGAGGTGTTCTTATTTCAATTTTCCCACCTTTTGAAAATTCAAAATGACAAATTTAGTTTCATGCATTGCATCTTGTGTGCATGAACTACCCCAACTTTAGGACATTAGAAATAATGTCTAACTCGGTTTGGAGAAGTACATGCATACGCAACGGGAGGTAATCTAAATTACGCTCTCCGTCATAAACAAAAAAACCATGCATCATGTAGTGTAGCTTAGTGTAGCTTGCATTTAGAGTATAATTCATGCATCATGCTTGCATGATTTCCCATCATTTTGGCCATTGAGGACAATGCCCATATTAGTGTGGGGATGGGGAATTCTAACTTAACTTTTATTCAAAAATCCAAAAAAATTGAAAAAATTGAAAAACCATAAAAATTGAAAAACCAAAAACAAGTTCATTTCCTTTGTAGCGTAGTCATGTATATATTGTTGTATATATTGTGTTTGTTTTATCCTTGTTCACATTGATCGACTACGCCACATCCGAGACATGAGGATATTGAAGACCGCATGGTATGATCTTTCCAATCTCCTTTTTCCTCTTTATGTTAATGACTATGTGGCTTTATTTTGATTGATGCGGTATAACAATGTGAACTTAGGACTTGCATTTAGTTTATATGTCATATTAGTTGGTAGAATCATTTGCATTAGGATGTTTATATGGTAGTTGCATCATGGCATGTAGTTTGCATGTTAGAAAAATTTTGCGAAACCGTCTACTTGGGAAGCTTGACAAGTGTATATAGGCCCTAGTAGATGCTTTTTCTTCTTAAGACTTTGCTCGTTAGAATACTTGTAAAACACCCTAGGATGTTTCATGCTAGTATCCTTTGACCCATGGACTAAGGCCTAGTCAAGAGTACCTTGTGGTGTGATAACTCCGTGGCTACCGTTTATTCCAAGGTGACCCTTGAAACCATGCATCCATCCATCATCCATGTTCTACCACATTTTTGTCATCAAAGGGAATGGGCACAAAAAGAAATCAATTTGAGTTCAATGAAATGAAAAGTGAAAGAAAGTTTGCAAAAATGCATCAAATGAAAAGAGGAGCAAAAATAGAACTCCTAAAGCTTCAAATATAAGCCACCCTCACTACATATGGGGTGACTTTGAAAATGTTCAAAGAGAAATGCAAAGAAAAGTTGAAAGTTGTCAAGTGTTGAAATGCCAAAAATCAAAAAGAAATGGCAAAGAAAGTGTTCTCAAATGTCAAATGCCACAAGAAATTGGGGGGAAAACAAAAACAAAAGCAAACTCCCAAAGTGAAACTCAAATATCTATTGATCCCCTTATCCATCGTGTCCATTTTTGTGCATGGTAGAGAGGGGACGACCCTTCTTCTTGTCTAGGCAAGAGGGGGAATTCCGCGATCCTCCAGTGTTTCTAACACCATAGGGAGTCTATTCTTGACAAAAGCATTTAACGATTGAGGACAAAGGTACCCTAGCTTGACACAATTTGGAGGTGATTTATTGGTATCCTTCTAGGCTTAGTAGTTTGAAGAAATTGCATCTATGAAGGGGTGTGTACCCTTGACTTGCTTCCCTTGTAGATAATTTCCGCCACTTAGATGAGGAAAGTGGCCATTCTTTTGTAGATGCATCCATTACTTGATCTTGTGTGCTTAATGTTTGGATGTGTCGCCATTTTGGCAAGACCCACCTTGCCTTGCAAGAAGGCATCCTACCTCATGGTTGTCTTGTTGTAAGTTGAAGGGGCGGAGTGAGACCCGCTAATTGTCTCATATCGGCTATGTTATTAGGTTAGTTTAAATAATGGTCCTAGTCTTTGTCACCTCTTTACTTAAGACGATCAAAGGTTCGGTTTGGGGATATTTGATGTGACCATAATTAGAGCACATTTAGTCCCCGAATAAGCCTTGTTCCCATGCTTTTTAGTGCATATTTGGGTCATTTATTGTCTTTAGTTCTTTGTTTTGCATATTCTTTGAGGTTTTGATCCCTTGGTAGGAAAGGAGTGCAAACGTTGCATTTTCATGGCAAAATGAGGCTAAATTGATTGAATTAGATGACCAAGCATCAAGGAGAGACAAGATTAGAAGGACTTTGTACATACTATAGTACATGGGCAATGATGAGAAAAGATCCTTGCATCCCCGAGGAAATCCCCAAGGATTCTATGAAGAAAAAGGAAGAAAAGAAGAAGAAACGAGACTGCACAGCAATCCGTGCGTCTTCCCCAGAAGACGCCCGTCTCCACCACCACAATCCGTGCATCTTCACTCCAAGACGCCCGTGCAAAAGACCCAGAAGACCCCCGTCTTCACTCCAAGACGCCCGGGCAAAGACCACCAAATCCGCCCGTCCCGTGCTAAAGACGCCCGGATTCTCAGGCAGACCCATTTCGTCTTCTTCAAGCTTCAAGGAAGGATGCACATCTTTTTCTAGAGACCGGAGTCTCCCTAGAGACCGGAGTCTTTCCAAAAAGACCGGCTTTTCCTTAAGTAGGGACTTAATCGTCATTTAAGCCCTTAGTTAACCCTAATTCATCCACCTAATCCTCACTATAAATACCCCATTAGTCTAATTAGAAGAGCATGTTCTTCTTAGCAATCTTTAGTGTAGTTAATATCAATCAAATCTCTCTTTAATCTTGTAATCAACAATTAATCAAGTTTTAATACGAGTTTTATTTCCTTAATCTCTCTCTTGTTCATCCTTTATTTTGGGTAATTGAAGATTATTTGGGTTATTATTGGGAGATTGACAACCTCTCAATCAAGCATCAAGTACTTCTTTTATTCTTTGCTTTATTATTGGTATCATTAGTAGGTATAATTCTCTTAATCCCTCTTTAATTATTGTTAATCACTTTCATTTATTCATCATGTTTCACTTTGTTGGTATGATTGACAACCTTGCTAGCATGTTCAACATGATAATGAGTGAGTAGTTCCTTAGCCAGGGTTAATGGGTAATTAGGGGAAACCAATATGGGGAATGATTCATGCTTAAATTAATATGCTTTCATAGTTTATTTGCGTGCTTGTTGTGATCTCAACTCATGCACATGTTATGTTTGATGAAATGTGAGCCTATGAATCCTTGCATTTTTTTTACCCATCACCTATCTTTTCAATGAGACTTGTAAGACATAAACCAACTCGAGTCTCATTAGACCATGCATGTTGTTGAGTAGGGAAGACTAAGTCGACTTGTAGGTGTTGTACAATCTAATCGATTCGGCTCTGGGACCCAAACTTTCCTAGGATTGTAAGATATAAACCAACTCGATCCATCACAACAATAATTCCTTGCTTATAATTTGAGAACATGTTCCTATGATCAATTCCCATGAATCCCCTATGACCCCATGACACCCTAGTGCTTTTTATCAATTGTTTACATCCCTTTTAATTCATCTTGCATGTTTACTTTCATTGCTATTTAGTTTAGTGATCTTCTACATCAAACCTCAATTGTGACACCCCTAAGACCACTAGTTACAATAGAAATCTCATCTCAATTCCCGTCACTTGGGATCCGACCTTTACTTGCCTCTTTACTAATTGTAGAGTTGTTTGTGAAGTTATAAATTGTGTTTTGGTTAGGTGCTCATAACGACAAGTAACCGAAAGATTTAGTAAAAATATCTCGACCAATGGTGTATGTGGTGCGTGGTTATTTTTATAATTGTGTGCGTGAGTATGTGGATGGGACAAGTAGGATGTATTAGAAGCATGTATGTGGATATGTGGTGGCATGTATGTTTGATAGCAGGTTTACATGTTTGCAGTATTTGATAAATTGTAAGAGCATATTATCGTTGTAGGATTAGATATGAATGTGAATAAGATAGAACACTGTTGCCGCTATGGGTAGATATGTAGGCTAAGGTATGTAATAGTAGATTCGTATGTAATATAGAACGCAATAGAGAAGTGTTATAATGTATTGTTTGTGATGCTTTTGTTATATGCAAGTGATAAGTAGTTGATAGTATTAGTATAGGAGATAACTAGTGATGAGTTCTAAGTATGTCTTAGTGTGGACAAGGCCCTCGGGAACTGCGTCCGCGGGATCCACACCAGGCATAATCGACTCGAGGTTCTTTCGAATCGAATTAAGACATATTAGAGTCGCCACCAAGTTTTTTGGGAACTTGGAACCGTTCAAGTCAACTTTACACCTTTCATCGAAAAGCATAAAGCCAATCGACTACGAGTGATTAAAGATAAAGACTTGTACCCTATATCACTCGATTTGAATGACTCTCGTAATCCAATGGTATTTAGACGGATCCACAAACCATAGATCTTGAGTAAGGGGTGAGGGTACGTGTTGGGAAGCCCATAAGGACACCCAACCCCGCCCGTCAATAACGGCCTCTGCTAAGTCAAGTGTCGGATTTCAAACAAGGTCATAGCTACTACGATGTATGATATGCAAACGTTGTTTTAACCCTATCATGTGACAACAATTTCTATGTCGTTTTAGATGCAACTAAACTAACTTTGTCAAAGTTGTAATTTAGCATGTGGGTTGATTAATCTAACAACATACAAAACAAAGCAAACAAGGCTTAAGGGGGAATGGGGGAGCCGTTGGGATCTACCTATTACAAACCAGGCATTTCATTCCGACACAACGATAAATAAATTACAACTCGATCTAATTACAATTGCTACATACAACTCAAAACACGACACAAAACACACGGCCATTGGGCCTTGAAAACCGTGCACATGAGGGTGGCCCACGGCTCACATGACCCACGGTCCTTGGGTCACTCCTCGTAATGCGTGCTCGCGCTTAATCTCATCGAATTAGACATAAGGCTACGCACCAAAGCATGCATTAGCATAAACCGGGCCATGTTGCTTTAGACAACATGCGGTTTACTACGCTCCTACAAGCATTGGGGAACAACCGTCTAACCAAACAAGACTAAGGTTTTTTGAAAAGGTTTTGACTCAATAAAAGAAAACCAACTTGAAAGGTTACAACTCGATAAACAAACGATAAATTACAAACAATGAGATAACGAGAAAACAAACGGTATAAAAACAAAACGAGAAAGGTAAAGAAAACGGCCACCTCACGGCCCAAACCAACGGCCACCCTCACGGCCAAGACGAGGCCAACCTAGTTCCTAAGTTAGATTCATTGATTAGATCGAGTGATTGCGAAAAGGGATAAGAAACAAGTTAGAAAACGAGTAGAAAAACGATGTTGATTGATTGTCGCACGAGGGTAATCATTCACACGGCCTAAAGGGTCTAATTAGGTCAAATTAGCTAATTAATTTAACTCATCGAGTGTCAATAAGAAGGTGCTAATCACGCACTCTTATACTAGCGAGAAATTAGGTGAAAGAGAGAGATGCATTCAATTATTTACAGAATCGTCGATTGATTTTATAACTTACGTCGAAGCCACCTATCGTGTCTAATTAGGTTATTAAATTAAATTAAAGTCATCTAAATACGTCATAGGTTAACAATCAGAGGTTAAACTAACATGCAACGGGTCCTAGGGTATGTCGATTTGGTCGAAACAACAAGGAGGTCAAAAGCGAAAAGCGAAGTTAGATAATTGTTTTATTTATGCCCTACCTTGAACACGAGGATATGTAAATGAGACGGGGGTGTACGACCGACTGATGTAGCGGTTTCTTTTCCCATCTCAAGTCAACGCGGGTGTTCATGGTGGTACTTTAACTCATACTCGGACTAACTAGTTTCATAGTTAATTAAAACAAACGATAAACAAAACGAAAACAAACAAAAAACAAACTATAAAAAAGGCATAAAAAAAACGAAATAAAAAAAGGAGAGAAAAGGGGATTTGATGCACCCTCAACCTACATGTATCTTTGACACCGTCTTGGGTCGTAATCGATGGTAGATTTTATCTCGAGAGGCCGTCGTCGACGAAGAATAAAGCAAACACGCGTTTTGGAAAGTTTCTGGACAGCGATTTTAAAACAGTGATATCTCCCTCGTTTCACGACGAAAATTCGATTCGAAAGATGTTTTGGAAACTAGAAAGAGAGGAGAAAAAGGATCTTAAAGCAACCCCTGCTCATTTTGGGTTAATGGGCACGAAAAACGAGCACAAACAGAACTGGACAGACAAGAAGAAACCGCGAAAACAGAGTGTTATTTCACTCTGTTTTTCGAGGGATTTCGTGTACTCTCAAGGGCAATTTGGCTCGTAATTCTTTATCTAGTATGTAGATGGATGTTATGTGGTTAATTAGGAACAAGAAACTCGAGTTTTTATGGAGGTTTGATGGAGGAACGAATGGGTTTTCGAAGAGGACACACAAACAGTTTCAGTTTGTGTGTCGGTTTTGTTTAGGGTTTTTGAAGGATGTTTAGGGTTTGTTTCTGAGGTTTAAAGCTTGTATGTGATACTTGGATGTATGGAGAACTTAGAGGAATGAATGTATGGTAAAGGGGTGGTATTTATAAGGAGTTAAAATAGGTTAAAAGAGAGGAGGAGGCAGTCGGGCTCAATCCCGTATGGCTGCTGTCCATGGGTTTTTGTGAGGGTTTGAGGGGGTTTTCTTGGTGATTAAGCTAGGATAATATGGGTAGGATACTAGGGTATGGGTTAGGGTTAATGGGTACGGGTCTTGGTAGTGTTTGGAGCGGGTTTGGGCTCGAGAATTGGCTCGCAAAAACAGGGGGCTCGGTTTATGCGTGGGCTGCTTGTGAGGGGTTTGGGACGAGGATTTGGGCCATGGTATGGGGGTTCGAACATGGGTGGATGGGTATTGGTCTAGGTGGGTTAATGTACTCGAGATTCGTGCCAATTCGCAAAGGAAACGGGCTCAAAAACCGAGCTAAAAACGAGCTCAAAAACAAGTGTTCAAAACGAGTTTTCTTCGCTTTTCAAATCGATTTTTCAAATCAATTAATAAATTGAAATAAATGACTTTTCAAATCAAACATTCTCATAAAATGATTTTTCAAATCAAATATTTATTTTATTTTCAATAAAATAAACTTAAGAAAATAAATTCAAAATAAAACTTTAATTTAAATATCATTTAAATTAAATGAATAATGAATTCACTTAAAAAACACATTAATTTTAAATATCATTTAAAATAACAAAATGAACTTACTAAAAACATTAATTTAAATATCATTTAAATTAACAGAATGAATTCACTAAAAACATTAATTTAAATATCATTTAAATTAATAAAATACTTCATCGACGACGCCCATTCTACCTCGTAAACGAGCTCCAAATAATGACAATGACAACTAAAGAATACATGTGTCCTATCATCATCGGGTGTTTGTCGGGTTCTCTATAAATTCCAATATCGACGGATACGGGTATCTCTGAGCCCCCACTTTGACCGAGGCTTGGACAAGGCGAAAGTCAAAGTATACCCCAGTCCCTCTCGACTCGAGGATTCTTCGGTCGTTTATAGTCCATTAGACTTGCGTATATAAGCTCGCCAACCATAAGAAGAGATCATACCTGAAACTTCGTAGGGGATTGACTCTTGCTTCTGTTGCGTCAAATTGTCATCATTGGTCGTCGACCCATAAATTGCATATATGGTGGATTGAGCCTTATCCTTAGGCGCCTACGTATCCGTTTCGACGGAATCAAACCAGCGTCGTAGTTCGGCAACTGCTGACACTTGCCCAAAGTTTATCATCTGCTGGCATTTGTCCAAAATTCATCATCTGCTGACATTTGCCCAAAATTTATCATCTGCTAGCACTTGTCCGAATGGGGCGGGACTTTCCAAGGAGGTTGCCGCCGCTTTCATCATTTGCTTTCAGCTACGGAATTCTTCCATTTCTTACTCTTATAATTGAATTGAATTCTTGGTGGATGTCATCCTTTACATCTTGATAATGGTCTCTGAAGCCAACGGCTTCGAGCCCCATTCTGAATGGCTCTAAAGTCGAAGACTTTAGAGCCCCCAGTTGAAGCATATCCTGCTACATTTGAAACACAAAAACGTACTAGCAATAATCATCACATAAGCACATTTGGATCATCGATCTTGAAATTGGATTATTTGAAATCTTTGGGTCATCGACCCGAAAATTGAATTTGAAAATTTTGAATAATTGGGCCATCGACCCGACGTTTGAATTTGACATCACTTGGAATGTCGGGCCATCGACCCTTCGAAATTGAATTTGAAAATTTTGAATGATTGGGCCATCGACCCGAAAATTGAATTTGAAAATTTTGAATGATTGGGCCATCGACCCGAAAATTGAATTTTGAATTTTTGAATTTCGAAGGATTGGATCATCGACCCACAAGGATTCCACTACTTGGATCATCTATCCATAATTCGCAAAAAGTTTTTTTGAAATTTTGAAATTTTAAAATTTTTGAAATCGAACCTTGACGGGTGAGCATGAAATACGACTCAGACACTCTGTTTTGAAATCGAACCTTGACGGGTGAGCATGAAATCCGACTCAGACACTTTGTATGACTCGTAAACCACGTGGGCGTAGCCCGCTACCGTAAAACAAAAAAGGAAAATAAAACCGTAAGTGTGCATGGGTTTTAGTTCAAGTATTGACTCGTTGAGGGTAGAAATGTAAATTGGCCGTTTTGGCGCCAAAAGATGGCAAATGGGAATCACAAGGTCGTCGGACTTGGGACGAAGATTTCGTATGGCATGGGCGTGCTCCCGAGGGCACATGGGAATCAAGATCACTTGCCATTGACAGGATGGATTAAACTCACGGAGCAACAACGTTGGCTTCGCCCAGACACTAAACACATGTTGATTTTATGAGAACACTTAGACATCACACATCATTTTTGTTGGGAACATTCTGTCACTCTTCTCCTCGCCTCCTTTCTTTTCAAATGAGTTTTCATCATTTCTTGCCACCGCCTTCTTTCTTTTCAGCGGGCTTTTACTATTTTTCTTCCACGCCTTCTTTCTTTTCAGCGGGTTTTTCATATTTTCTGTTCCCAACACAAACCCACGTCTATATGACTCAGCATCTTTGCCTAAACCGTTAGATAAAGCTCATTCCGAGACTTGACACTACTTATCTGAACCTATATCCTCATCCTAGCCTACATCGAGTGCTAAGACCGACTCAAACAAAGGTGGCTTCATTTGGACTTGGTTAAGACCCGTAAGAAACCGAAAAGATGACAACTTGGTTGATGAGTGGATTGAATCCCTTATTCTGAAGGACTGCCTACGTATTCGCGTGGAGCGAAATCAAATCCGACGTAGTTCGATCCAGGTGCATTAAATTGGCATTTTAATTGTGTGTATACACTCGAAGGTTTCACCTAAGGTATCATGTCATATCCCATTCTAGCCTGTAAAGTACCGTTAAATCCCGTGTTTGGGGTTAGGTGTAAAAGGCTTGGATCTTTTGGGATGTGGAGCTTGGTAATAACAAGTTGGAATGGTTAACCATCATTCTGAAGGTTTGTTTTGTGGTGCTAAGGCCAAGGGCTATGGTTGCTGATGTGGTTGGAATGGGTGTCTCGGGTTTGATGAACCACGAGTGCAAATGGGTTGAAAAATGATGTGGGTTCAAATTTCCATGTCTGGACCCTAAAGGCATGTGTAACAAAGACAAGCGGAATGATTCTCAAAATTCCCGACTATCCCCTTGAATCGTCTCAGAAGGACTTAGAGGGTAAAGAGGTTACTACTTAAGCTTTTGGGCTTCGCCCATTGAACTTCAACTATGGGTACTTGACTCGACTTCTGGCTTCTGTAACTTCGACATTCAACCAAAAACCTTTTGCAATAACTTCAGCATCTTTTTTTTCTTTTTTTCTTTTTCTTTCATCTTTTTTCATTTTTCTTTTTTTTTCTTTTTTTTTTCATTTTTCCAATTTTTCTCTTCTTCTCATTTTTTCATTCTTTTTCACCTTTTTTTTCTCTCTTTGAAAATGATCTTCTATTCATTCTCTCAGTCATAAATGGATACACCTTGAAAACTGGGCTTCGCCAACTAATTTGGGTAAGAACTAACAATTCCTTGTTAGAACGGGTTGGTTTCTTCTCTCTTCGAGATGGGATGATTTTGTTGGGGAAAAGGCTTGCCTTCCATCATCGATAGGGGAAACAAGGAGCTAGTCCGGGTTTGTCATAGAATCATCTAAAAGCTTGTCACAAACATTGGTTCAGATGGAGGTTTTCTACCACCAGACATGAAATAGGTAAAAGAATCAAACACGGGATCCTAATGTACCTTAAATTTTGAAACATGACATATTTCTACCCCAGGGATTCCTTTGAGTGTGTTGTGCATTTTATCATGTTTCGGAATGATTGAGGATTGGAAACAAGACATATTGGGAAACGAAACTGCAACCTTTTATTGGAATGGCAAAAAGCTTAACAGACTCGAAAGAACGATTCCTAGGACACACCCTAGGTCATCGCGGGACAAACGACTCAACTTCAAGAAAGGAAAGTCCTAGACTCGACTCGACTAAGAAAAGAAAACAGATCCCGACTCATAATTTTTCAAATCTGGTCTTGAGCTTTCCCTTGTTCAGCTGTCAGCTTAGATGCTCGACTCTTGTCCTTGATCTCTTTGATGGTCGGCCTCCATCCCGAGGTAGTCCTCTGAGGATCTACGCCAGCGATGAAGGTTGGTGAATCGAATTGTCTTTTATTAACTTCGTTAATAAGAGGAGTACATTCTAGAGCAAGACTCCCGACTTGAATTTCATTCTTCGGGTTTGGCAAGAATTCAGAGCAATCCAAAAATATTTTCCCGATAAACACCCCTTTCAAGTGACATGGGCGGATAAGATGGGAATAATCGACATTGTCTTCGACAGAAACAAAGTTAGCGTGATCGCCAAATGGATTGGTGATGTTATTGGGTTTTATGGCTGGGATTGGGAGCGTTCCGTTCTCAATCATGTCTTGAATTTCGTGTTTCAGTCGATAACACCTTTCAGTATCATGGCCTTTCCCTTGATGAAAGGCACGAGGCATTCGGTTTATACCATTTACCTTGTTGATCAGCGGGAGGGTCCGGAGTTGGACCAATAGGCTTCAGCTTTCCTTGGGCTATGAGCCTTTGGAGAGCGTATGTATAAGTGCATCCGATATCGGTGAATGCCCTAGGTGTTTGGCGTTGCGACTTCTTCGATTGCCCTTCTAAGAGATTGATGGCTTCATCGATATGGGTCGTTGCTGGGGCCTTGGCCTTAGACGATGAGGCCCCTTGGTACCCTTTCGGCTTTTCAGCCTCTGCCCTTATGACATCATCTTCTACCTTTATCCCGATTCTTATCAATTCTTTGAAAGAGCCAAAATTCTGGTATTTCAGAGCATTACGGTAAACAGGTCGTAGATTCTTTACGAACTTATCTACCATTTCAACTTCGTCGGGCTTCTTAGCTAGTTTTACGCTTTCAGCGCGCCATCTTGCGAGGAATTCAGTAAAGCCCTCTTTCTCCTTTTGTGTCATAACCTCCAAGGTTCTTATGTTGGTTTGAATCTCAACATTGTCAGCATAGTGCTTACAGAACTCCACCGTAATATCTTCGAAAGTGGGGAAGTTCTTAAGGTCAAGATTGTAGAACCAAGCCTTTGGGTGTTCTCCCAGAGATTGGGCGAAAATTTCGTAGAGAGCATATCGCAGTACTCCTTCAAAGTGCCAAGTACCCTTTATAGGCCTTAACATGGTGGATCGGATCTTCGGTGCCCTTGAACTTTGGGATGTCAGTGAGTACCATGTTCGTGGGCAACTTGTCCTGAACTGGGGCATAGACCCTAGCATTCTCATAGTGAATGTTCTTCCCCTGGGAGAGCTTTAAACGGTCCTCGATAAACTTGAACCGTTTTTCCAGATCAGTCAGTGGTGGAGGGGAATCTTCACCCAGCTTAGATTCGATTGCATCCATTCGGGTCATCATGAGGTTCACGGCCTCGATAAGCTTGTTAACATCTTCCATTGCTTGACGTCGGGTTTTTGGCGGCCTTTCTACAAGAAAACCCGTCTTGAGTCAATATTTAAAGTAAGAGCCCCCGCACACTTAAGGACACGACCCCAACTTGACTCAAACAAAGACTCGACTTGAGATTGACTAACCTGAGGTTCGACTCACGGTTGGATCTAGACCTTGGTTCATTTTAGACTCGACAAAACGACATGACTCGGATCACATAAATCGGTTATAAACCGGACTCGGTGTGGCCAAACCCGTGATTGGACTAACATAGCCCATAGGTTCGGGTGAAACGCCCTAAATGGCCTAGCTTGGGCGTTTTTGTGGGCTATCCTAGACCAAAAGGTCGACCAACATGACTCAAAGCCCAAGAGGTGAGCTTGGGTGACCCAACAAGGTCGTGTTCTAGACTCTTAGAACGAAACACACCCGGCCTAACACGGCCATGACCTGGACACGACTTGACGCATTTCATGCTTGGTTGAGGTTCGAGAGGCATTTTGTATTGATCTCGAAAAACGAATGATCGATTTGAAAAATGAGATTTGAAATGGGCAGCATGCCGGCTATAAAAGCTTGTTTTGGGCCGAAAATTCTAGTCCTATTTGGGCAAAGATTCCACGTTTTTAAAACCATGCTATTTTGAAAGTGAGTTGTTCAAAAGTTCGGTTTTGAAAAGGACATGGGAAATTTCGAAAAAGACTCGGGAAAACAAATTGCACATTGTCATTCTCATGTTGTAAGGATGTATGCTCCTAGACATCTCTAAGTCTCGGCAAGTCTTCTACAAGAAGGTCTATGCCCTCCATCCTTTTGCGGTCTTATAGAGCAAGGTGTCTTAAGGTAGAGTACCTAGAAGATCGTCCCCACCATCAAGAACCACGCGAGGTGAAGTGGAAGCGAGCAATGTGCATCTTCCTAGCATAGTGGGACGTCGCCCCCCACGCATCACGAAGAAACGCTGGGACGGCCCGGGCAAGTCCTTAAGGGTTTATGCATGAATCGTAGCACTATGAGTAATGTTTTACTTTCCAACACTTTCTTTTCAAGTTTCACCTCGGAGGAAAAGACCCTAGAAACAAAGTGTAACAAGTCCTCTTTTCCCAGTGAGTCGCCAAATCGTGGACAAGGCCCTCGAATCTGCGTCCGCGGGATCCACATCTGGCATAATCGACTCGAGGTTCTTTCGAATCGAATTAAGACATATTAGAGTCGCCACCAAGTTTTTGGGAACTTGGAACCGTTCAAGTCAACTTTACACCTTTCATCGAAAAGCATAAAGCCAATCGACTACGAGTGATTAAAGATAAAGACTTGTACCCTATATCACTCGATTTGAATGACTCTCGTAATCCAATGGTATTTAGACGGATCCACAAACCATAGATCTTGAGTAAGGGGTGAGGGTACGTGTTGGGAAGCCCATAAGGACACCCAACCCCGCCCGTCAATAACGGCCTCTACTAAGTCAAGTGTCGGATTTCAAACAAGGTCATAGCTACTACGATGTATGATATGCAAACGTTGTTTTAACCCTATCATGTGACAACAATTTCTATGTCGTTTTAGATGCAACTAAACTAACTTTGTCAAAGTTGTAATTTAGCATGTGGGTTGATTAATCTAACAACATACAAAACAAAACAAACAAGGCTTAAGGGGGAATGGGGGAGCCGTTGGGATCTACCTATTACAAACCAGGCATTTCATGCCGACACAACGATAAATAAATTACAACTCGATCTAATTACAATTGCTACATACAACTCAAAACACGACACAAAACACACGGCCATTGGGCCTTGAAAACCGTGCACATGAGGGTGGCCCACGGCTCACATGACCCACGGTCCTTGGGTCACTCCTCGTAATGCGTGCTCGCGCTTAATCTCATCGAATTAGACATAAGGCTACGCACCAAAGCATGCATTAGCATAAACCGGGCCATGTTGCTTTAGACAACATGCGGTTTACTACGCTCCTACAAGCATTGGGGAACAACCGTCTAACCAAACAAGACTAAGGTTTTTTGAAAAGGTTTTGACTCAATAAAAGAAAACCAACTTGAAAGGTTACAACTCGATAAACAAACGATAAATTACAAACAATGAGATAACGAGAAAACAAACGGTATAAAAACAAAACGAGAAAGGTAAAGAAAACGGCCACCTCACGGCCCAAACCAACGGCCACCCTCACGGCCAAGACGAGGCCAACCTAGTTCCTAAGTTAGATTCATTGATTAGATCGAGTGATTGCGAAAAGGGATAAGAAACAAGTTAGAAAACGAGTAGAAAAACGATGTTGATTGATTGTCGCACGAGGGTACATTCACACGGCCTAAAGGGTCTAATTAGGTCAAATTCGCTAATTAATTTAACTCATCGAGTGTCAATAAGAAGGTGCTAATCACGCACTCTTATACTAGCGAGAAATTAGGTGAAAGAGAGAGATGCATTCAATTATTTACAGAATCGTCGATTGATTTTATAACTTACGTCGAAGCCACCTATCGTGTCTAATTAGGTTATTAAATTAAATTAAAGTCATCTAAATACGTCATAGGTTAACAATCAGAGGTTAAACTAACATGCAACGGGTCCTAGGGTATGTCGATTTGGCCGAAACAACAAGGAGGTCAAAAGCGAAAAGCGAAGTTAGATAATTGTTTTATTTATGCCCTACCTTGAACACGAGGATATGTAAATGAGACGGGGGTGTACGACCGACTGATGTAGCGGTTTCTTTTCCCATCTCAAGTCAACGCGGGTGTTCATGGTGGTACTTTAACTCATACTCGGACTAACTAGTTTCATAGTTAATTAAAACAAACGATAAACAAAACGAAAACAAACAAAAAACAAACTATAAAAAAGGCATAAAAAAAACGAAATAAAAAAATGAGAGAAAAGGGGATTTGATGAACCCTCAACCTACATGTATCGTTGACACCGTCTTGGGTCGTAATCGATGGTAGATTTTATCTCGAGAGGCCGTCGTCGACGAAGAATAAAGCAAACACGCGTTTTGGAAAGTTTCTGGACAGCGATGTTAAAACAGTGATATCTCCCTCGTTTCACGACGAAAATTCGATTCGAAAGATGTTTTGGAAACTAGAAAGAGAGGAGAACAAGGATCTTAAAGCAACCCCTTCTCGTTTTGGGTTAATGGGCACGAAAAACGAGCACAAACAGAACTGGACAGACAAGAAGAAACCGCGAAAACAGAGTGTTATTTCACTCTGTTTTTCGAGGGATTTCGTGTACTCTCAAGGGCAATTTGGCTCGTAATTCTTTGTCTAATATGTAGATGGATGTTATGTGGTTAATTAGGAACAAGAAACTCGAGTTTTTATGGAGGTTTGATGGAGGAACGAATGGGTTTTCGAAGAGGACACACAAACAGTTTCAGTTTGTGTGTCGGTTTTGTTTAGGGTTTTTGAAGGATGTTTAGGGTTTGTTTCTGAGGTTTAAAGCTTGTATGTGATACTTGGATGTATGGAGAACTTAGAGGAATGAATGTATGGTAAAGGGGTGGTATTTATAAGGAGTTAAAATAGGTTAAAAGAGAGGAGGAGGCAGTCGGGCTCAATCCCGTATGGCTGCTGTCCATGGGTTTTTGTGAGGGTTTGAGGGGGTTTTCTTGGTGATTAAGCTAGGATAATATGGGTAGGATACTAGGGTATGGGTTAGGGTTAATGGGTACGGGTCTTGGTAGTGTTTGGAGCGGGTTTGGGCTCGAGAATTGGCTCGCAAAAACAGGGGGCTCGGTTTATGCGTGGGCTGCTTGTGAGGGGTTTGGGACGAGGATTTGGGCCATGGTATGGGGGTTCGAACATGGGTGGATGGGTATTGGTCTAGGTGGGTTAATGTACTCGAGATTCGTGCCAATTCGCAAAGGAAACGGGCTCAAAAACCGAGCTAAAAACGAGCTTAAAAACAAGTGTTCAAAACGAGTTTTCTTCGCTTTTCAAATCGATTTTTCAAATCAATTAATAAATTGAAATAAATGACTTTTCAAATCAAACATTCTCATAAAATGATTTTTCAAATCAAATATTTATTTTATTTTCAATAAAATAAACTTAAGAAAATAAATTCAAAATAAAACTTTAATTTAAATATCATTTAAATTAAATGAATAATGAATTCACTTAAAAAACACATTAATTTTAAATATCATTTAAAATAACAAAATGAACTTACTAAAAACATTAATTTAAATATCATTTAAATTAACAGAATGAATTCACTAAAAACATTAATTTAAATATCATTTAAATTAATAAAATACTTCATCGACGACGCCCATTCTACCTCGTAAAACGAGCTCCAAATAATGACAATGACAACTAAAGAATACATGTGTCCTATCATCATCGGGTGTTTGTCGGGTTCTCTATAAATTCCAATATCGACGGATACGGGTATCTACACTTAGACTCCGAGCAACATGTTGTTTTGCAGGAACGACCAATCCATTCCTGATCAACCGTTGGTTATTTTAACTTACTTGACCGAGTACGAGGGAGTACTCGATCGAGTAGGCCTTACTCGACCGAGTAAGTGGGTCACTCGATCGAGTTCGCTGGAAACATAATCGAAGTCAGTTCTGCTTTATACCGAAACTCGATCGAGCCCCCCCTAACTCGATCAAGTAGAGGATACTCGATTGAGTACCTCAGACACTCGATCGAGTGCCGCTATTACGGAACACGGGATCTTTAAAAAAATTTTGGCGCTTATATCTTCAATCCTTCTCATTCTTTACACCTTATTTCTTCTTTCACAACTCCAAATCCCTCATAAACTTTACTCTTTACAAAACCTTGGTGAAAAATTTGTGCTTTTGTTCTTCCAAATCGTTCTAAGTTCATCCACCTTATTCAATTTGCAAACTAATTCAAGGTAATTTCACTTCCCTCTTTTGATTTTGATGCAATTAGAAGCATATGGTAGTGTTTTAATTTATGACAATTTTTATCTTATGCCTTAAGATTTTGTTATAGTTGCTAGATTTTGATAAAACTCCCTTGAATCCTTGTCATTTGATGTTAGAAACTACAAATTTGAACCCGATTGTTGTAACATTCAACCCGGATTTTCTAGGGTTTACCTCCAAAATTTGATTTGTGTCATCTTAATCCATCTTTAAAGGTTGGAAAAGGGTAAGGGATGCTAGTGTTATCATATTTTGGTGCTTGATTTTGGTTATTCTCATCGAAAAATCCGTTATAAACTCCATCTTTTGAGTACACAAGTTTGAAACTTTGTTCCAATTTCATTGTGACAATCGGTATTTTGAGCTTAATTTTTTTTTGGGTTATTTCATACGAATAATCCATCCTATGCCCTCTCTTCTCATATTAATATATCCTAACGTTTAACTAAGAATAATATCATCTTTGACGTCATTTAACTTGTAATAAACTACTGGAAGGGCTACCTAGACAACCGGTATCGTTGAACCTGTTTAACCATTGAACTCCCTTTTTATTCCCTTCTTATTGACAAAATAAAAACCCTAACATTATTTTCCCCAAATCTTTTCAATTTCTTAATCAATAAAAACCCTAGATTAATTTCTCCCAATATGATTTCCTCTTTTAACTGTGGCGCCAATTGATCAACAAATTAAGGTCCCTAATTCTCTCTGATTTCCCTAATTTATCAGTAAATAATATAAAATTTTGCAAGAAAAATCAAATGAAAATGACGAAAATAGCAGTAGGTTGTGAACAATGGTGGGTTCATTAAATATACCAAAAAAAAAGATTACAAAGTTACTACTTTCTTGTGCCCAATTATCAGATTGGATGTATAATTGGAAAAGGTGGTAAGATTGTTCAAACCAATGTGTTGAGACTGGTGCAGTGGTGCTCATCTTTTGAGTTGTTTCTTTTCACTTTGAAGAAGGGAAGAATTATTTGGGAAGATATAAATTAGAAGAGAGGAATAAACTAGAGAGAATTAAAGAAGATAATAAAGTAAAGAAGAAGAAATAAAGAAATAAGAGAGAGAATGATGAAATGAAGAAGATGAAGAAATTAAATAGAAGAAATGAAGAAAACCAGGAAAATTAGAAGGAAATAGGGGACCCACAAGATGACTTGTTTAGAAACCGTAAATTTCAGGTAGAAAATGGGGTCGGTCTACTACAAGTTAAATGACGTTAAAGATGAGATTATTCTCAGTTAAATGTTAGGATATATTAATATGAGAAGAGATGGCATAGGTTGGATTATTCCCATGAAATAACCCTTTTTTTTGGTAAAAATCAACCCCGGATTCTCTATAGAACTTGCCAAACTACGTATTTTGAGATTTTAATCCATCTCTTATGTTTTGCAAAGAGTAAAGGAAATTAGTGAGACCATGTTTTGCTTTCAAATTTTCCATGTTTTGCGAAGGAAATTCATCTTAAGCCTCCTCTTTTGTGTATATATTATTTGAAACTTTCCACTTCAAGTTTGTAAAACCCGATGTTTGGCTAACTATGCTGATACAGATGCCGAGAGCAGCTGCCACTCGACCCCAGAACAAGAGAACGGAAGCCAACTCGGCCACCGCGGAGGAGGTAGGAGAGGGAAGTCACAGGCCCCTAGTTCCACCCGTACCCCAATATCCGACGGTAATTTTCGCTGACTTTAGGCAAAAGAAAGCCTTTGAGAATTTGCTAGGTCGCACCTTGAAGCCGGCAAGGTGTGTGTATGTGGGTGTGTTGGAAGAGCTGAAGATTGAGGTTGATGTCCGACATATCTTTGAGGTTTTGGGTTTGGAGGGTTTATATAGGTTGAGGAAGCATTCTTATGCTTTTCGTACTCTTGAGTTCATAAGCTCCTTTTCTTATGATGTAGCTGGGAAGACGGTGAGTTTTAGGTTGTTGAACACCACTTTTTACCTGACTCTTGACCAGTTTGCTGACCACCTGGGACTTATCCGGCCTAAGAAGGGGTATCTTAGCGATGTC
The DNA here is from genome assembly GCF_048544455.1 of Silene latifolia. Lineage (NCBI taxonomy): Eukaryota > Viridiplantae > Streptophyta > Magnoliopsida > Caryophyllales > Caryophyllaceae > Silene > Silene latifolia. Next base: position 176,157,747 of record NC_133538.1, read on the forward strand.
CTGACTGAGTGTGGGGCTATTAGTTACCTACCTTTGCTAACTGGTAGAGCTGCCCCTACCTCGACTGCTATGCTGATTAACAATATTCAGCACATGACCTTGAAGATTTTCCTCTGATCTTTGACTTGTTTGTTTTATGGGAGGAAGGATGTGAGTAAGCTGAACTCAAATGAGGTTATGGTGTTGATCTCTTATCTTAACCTCACCCGAGAGAAGCGTTTCGCTTATAGTGCCCCTGCAATAGTGTGTGCTAGCTTAGCTTTGATGGCTAAGTCTTCGAATCGCCATATCAGTTACGGCACTATCGTCACCCGTTTGGCTGAGAAGTTGACAAACTTTGAGGCTTCATCTGCCCTCAAACCTATTTGTCCGGTTGTCCCGACCTTGGATAGAAACTACTTCATACATCAGAAGTGGTTGCGGGTGTTGGAAGGTGGAAGTCTAGCTTGGAGGGTGAGGGGTAAGAGCTGGATCAGAGTACCTAACGCGGACCATCTTCCTGTGACCGAGACTTCGGTAGAGACTAACCCTGACAGTGAGGAGGCTAACCTTCCCCACCAGACCTAGTTGATCATCGATGACCTTCTTGAGGAGATGCTAGAGCCGATTGGGGGAGACCATGCTAGGAGGGAGGATCAGGTGCCTAGGGAGGGTAGATGACCCCGGAGAGCTAGGGAGGTTGTTGGAGAGTCATAGATTATTCACCAGGAACCACCTCAGTATCAGTACCCCGGTTATTCGACTTCTTTTAGCCCCCAAATACAGGTGAGTGAGCTCACGGGGAGGGTGTCGAACGCTTTGGTGCTCCGGAACCTACATGAGATGGCTTATGTTCAGGGTGTGTGGACTAACTTCGCTCACCCGGTTTGGTGGCGTGGAGTAGGGAATGATAGTAGTGTATTTCACTCCTACGGGGTGGATAAGGCCACATGGGTAGCCCCAGAGAGATATCCTAATGGATGCCTTGCACCGTGGAGGAGCGGAGGAGACCCAGGGACATGAGCTGCTACCGTAGGAGGTGTTGGAGCAGGTACATCAGGAGCTGGCACATCAGGAGCTAGAGGTGATGATGAAATGGAGGAGGATCGTGGCGGTGACCTTTGAGTGACCGTTATTTATTTTAATGCTTGAGTTAGTAGACTTGTGTTGGATTTTCATCTTTTGTTTCGGTCGTTGGATTTTTATTTGGTGGTATAATCGGCCATAAGGCCATACTCGTGACTAGATTTTTAGACCTTGTGTATAGGTACAATGATGTCGGGAATAAAACCCCGAAACTTGCATGTTTTTCTACTTGAATTGCATTCTGCCGGACATTCTGACCTAGAGATGCTCGACCGAGTACCCTGTACTCTATCAAGTATCATGTATGTTGCATATAGCGAACATTCTGATCTGAATATACTCGATCGAGTATGTCTAGCTCGATCGAGTACCCTACGCTGTACTCGATCGAGTACGTCTAGCTCGATCGAGTACGTCTAGCTCGATCGAGTACCCCTGTATATGCATGGAGACTGTTTTTCTTACTCAACATGGGATCATGGGGTGGCATTTTGTCGGGATAAATATATATATATATATATATATATATATATATATATATATATATATATATATATATATATATATATATATATATATATATATATATATATATAAGACCGTTGATATCTTTATGTATACTTATCAGTGTTGCCTTGCAGTTTTTATTTATTTCCGTTCATATGCTATAAAATGAGTTTGCGGGCAATATATGAGATGTAGTGCTGTAACACCCGCGAATTTTCCATTTTGACATTTTAAATTTATTAAACTGATCGATTACTTTATTTCATATTTTTGGATTATTCAATTTAATTAATTTTATTTCAAACCCGATTTTTATAAAAGTCATGTATAAAAGCATATTTATATAAAGGTACGTATTATTAAATTATATTTTGAAGCGTAATTCTTATAAGAGTAAACGTATACGTATTTTAGTCGGACGGTAATAATAATATTCTAGCAGTAGACCGTCACATTTCAATGGGGAATCCTATCTAAACCCGGACCAATAAAAAGGTGACAACTCGCTCACCTACCCTCTTACACCCACCTTTAAATATCTCTTTTTATATATTATTATTATTATATATTATATCATTAATACTCTTGTCATTATATATATGTTATTACTATTATTATATAAACTCCGTACTACCCTACTACTAACCTACCCGGATAACCCCACACCCGCTGCATCCCTTCTTTCTTCTTCCCCTTCATTTGAAAACAACAAAAAACGCAGCAACAACAACACAAATATAGCAGCTCCACCATTTTCGCACCTCTCAAGCTCAGATCCTTCCTCTAATCCTCAACCAAATTTCATAAAAATTACTCCATTAGCTTCCCCTCCTCATTCTCCTTCTTCCTATATAAAAAAGAGCCAAGCTTTCATCCGGTTTCATTTCGGCCGTCTTTCAAAGATGCGATTTTTGGAGCTAATCTCTTCCATTTTGGGTTTAGAATCACCCTGGGACGACTCCTTGGACGTTTAAGAGGTCATAACAGGTAACGGTGATAGGTTACTCGACAAATGTCGAAATTTCCGTTTTCTAATATCTTTTTACATGCTCTCATTCGATAAAGTTGAGTTCTTTGTGTCTTCTTCGCTTTCATATGTTATATTCCGTCTTAAACTGTTGTTGGTATGGCTGTTTTGGGACTGAAAATCTGGGTTTGGTGTGAGCGAGACTTGGTGGCCATTCATGTCTATAACCGCACTCGTTTCCGTCTCGACTTAGCTTTTAATTTCCGTCTTAATGTTTGACTCACACGGACTGTCTTGAGCGCTGTTGTTTTGAGCCCTGTATATTACTCACATAGACGGGTGATTTTGGTTACCTGAGTTCTGTTTTGGGACGAGAACAGGGCGTGTAATGGTGCTGTTTTGAGGCGGGAAGGGTAGTGTTCATAGGTGCTTTACACGGCCTGCTTTTTGGCAGCCACGTTGGCGCTGCCTTGGGCAGCCGTGAGGGGTGTATGGAGGAGCTTGGGTTGGCACGGTCTGGAGGTTGTGCACAGGTTTATGTAGGCTGCCTCTAGTGGATAGATGGCGATTATCACAAATGGTTAACATGTGTGGAATAGTTAGTGTATTTGTATCCGTCTTAAGCATACTCGTAATTTCGTCTTATGGTCTACATACATTGTGGTTTAGGGCATGTGTTGGTTACAATTTTGTTGGACCCGTTTCATAGATGTTGGACTCGGTGGCGGGCTGGCCGTGGGCTGGGTTTGGCCGTGGACCGGCGGCTGGCCGTGGGCTGGTGGTTGTGTGGTGGTCACGGGATAGGTGATTGGTTACACCCTTTGTTTTCCCCCTTCTCCCTTGTGTATGCTTTGGGTGTTTTGTTTGTTGGGCTCAATTGAACTTAATTGGTGGGCTCTTTACCTTTTTATCCTTGGGCTCACCATATTTCTCTTGTTGGATTTGTATGATTACATGACTTGGGCCAACTTCATGCTTTGTAGTAGACCCATGAAGAAATCACTTGTGTGGGTTTCCATTTTAACCCGTAAATTTTGCATAACGTAAATTATTCATCACTACTTGTTATAATTTATTTATTTTATTTAACCGACATGTTAAATTATAAAATGGAATATTTATTAATATAAGCATGAAATATTTATTATAAATAGTTACTTATTAAGCGTCACATTCTTGATAATGTCTTGTATTGTTCTGTTGTGAGAGTCTTGGTCCTATCGGATATTAGGGGTGAGCTATAAGCCCTCTAGTTGCGATATGATCGTCGGGATTGATGTTCCCATCCGTACTCATGGTGAGATGCAAGCCATGAGTATGAATGTGACATTAATGGTCCCGTGTCATATGATGTTAGCATGATCATTCTTACTCTTATTGTGACTCTAGTGTGACGTTTTACATTGTGTGACTACTTGACATTTCTTATTTACCCCTTTCGGACCTTTGGTTACGAGTGTGTGCCATGTTTCCGGATTGGGTTATCTTTCCTCTTTCGGACCTTTGGTTACGAGTGTGTGCCATGTTTCCGAATTAGGATATCCTTCCGCCTTTCTTCGGACCTTTGGTTACGAGTGTGTGCCATTTTTCCGATTAGAGGTTACTCGACCTTTGGTTACGAGTGTGTGCCATGTTTCGAGTCTTGGATACGATTGGTATATCGTTTGTCGAATCGGGTGACGTCCATCCCGAGAGTCTGGATCCAGGTGTAGACTAGGACCGTATTATGATCGTCGTCCTACCAAGAGGTTGGAGTCTAGATGGTTTGTCTTGTGAGTTCATACTAAGTATATGTCTTGCACTTGTTGAGTCGTGTCAATATGAGTTGGTTGACTTGGTTGTTCTATGCCCTTGATTGCATATTTATTCTAATATGTCATGCCTATTTCATTAAGAAAGTATTATGCCTATCTCATCATGATTATCAATTGTATCCCTTGTTCTTTATTGTTCACATACGTTGCATGATCAATATGTTTAATTAAGTGTTTGTTTACTTGCATTTCGACATATTGTGGCTGGGAGAACCTTGAGTTACTCCCCACTGACTGTGGCGTTCATGTTTACATGAATGACAGGTGGTGAAGATGCTTACGTGGGGAAGACGTGTGGGCTAGCGAGAACTAAACCCTTGGACCTTAGTAGCTAGTTTAGAAACCCATCATATGTTTATTCGTGGGATATCTTTTCCCCGCTTTCTAGACTTGGGTTGTAATAACCTAAGTTGCCTATTATTGTATTTGTTTCATTTCATTAGTGGCACCCGCGTGCTAATCTTTAATTAGTATTTTAAAAGTTTTTAAAATCTCATAATTTCCGCTTTAATTTATTAGTTATATTTTCCGCTTTATCGCGGGGTGTCACAGTTGGTATCAGAGCCTATGTTGCTCCCGACGCACACACGTGTACCCCAAATTTAAATTGAACTTGACCTCGAATAATGAATGAGAGATGGGTAGACTTAAGGACCTAAGGTGGTAGTCTGTAGTGTGTTTGCTCTTTGTTAGGTTCTAACATGTTTGTTGATTGCCAATTAATAATGGTTGTGCCTTGGATCAATGACCGTGAACTTACAAATGTGGTGATCAAGATTTGGTGCCTATTGCTGAGAATTGAAGATTTGTGCAACCTTTGAAGAATGCTTCTACTTCCTCGAAGATGTTTCTCATTCTTTGTGTACTTTGCCCTGTTCTTTACTCCTTAATGCTTATTCATTCTTCTAGATCCTCTTTTCTTTTCCTTGTAAGTCACTCTTGTATTCCCTAACTTGTCCTTTGTTCCTTGCTAATCCTCCCTTAACGCCTTTTTATAGTACTCTTTCTTTTGGGGAATGTTGACCTTGGTTGAAAATTTTGACTTTTGAGGAGGTTGTTTGTGTTTGACCCTTAATTCTGGTTTTGAGAGGATTTGATGTTGGAAAGACTTAGGTAGTGTGATGAGACATACTTAATGATTCTTAGACCCAGATCCTTGATAAAGTGAGTATTCTTGATTGGTGGATTCTGTGTGTCAAGTGTGAGTTGCATTTGTTACTAAGGTTAGAGAATTTGACCTTGTTGGTGGTGTTTGGGATTTGAAAACCTTGGGAAGTGTAGTGAGACGTATCTTAGGATACTAGTGCTTAGTACTTGACTTAAAAGGGATGAAACTGAATGGTGGATTTGAGGATATATGATTGACTAAGAAGGTCGAGTTTTTTATTGGCTTCCATAATCACTTTGGACATGAGAGTTTGAAAATGTGTATAACCATATGAGAAAAGCTAATGGTGGGATTATTAGTTAGTCTAAGTGAATGATATTGATTACTACTTGAGGTATGGTATGAGAGTGAGAGTAAGCTACATTGTTGGGAAGTCTTAGCACTTGATTTAGTAACTAGAAAGAATAATGGTATGGTTGACACCAATTGTTAAGTTGAAGGACATAGTTTCAATTTTTGGTGTTAGAATGAGAAAATATGAGGTGGTAAGGCGTTGTTACAACTAAGATCTTGTTTCTTGAGGACTTGTTGGTAAGTAAAGTTCCAGGATTTCGGATTTGAAAGAAAACATTTTGGGATGTTGATGACCATAAAGGATTGGTAATGTGAATTGATATTAGTTGGCTCTTGAGAGTTTTGAGTTGAGAGAGACTTGGTATTGAGAAGTCCTTGTTAACCCTATGGTTTTAGAACCTTTGAGGTTGTGTTTAGTTCTTGAGATGATGGGATAATGTTGTAGATGAGCATAGCTTTGTTGGAAACTTTGACTTTGATCTTATGGAAGATGTTTGTAGATGTTTGAGGTTTTGCAGTAGTGAGATCACATATATATTGGAGTACCTTGTTTCATGGAATTGCTTAGGATGAAGTAACATGAGTGTTTTAAGAAATCCTTGGAAGTGTTGCGATTATAAGTTTTGTTACTAGGAATTTTTTCAGCATCGTTTAGGATGATGTTGTGGTTTGAGGTTTGAGTACCTGGCGTTTCCTTGTTGTCTAATTTCCCTTTTACCTTGATCACGAGCGTTACCGTTCATATCTTTCTTTTCTCGCTTCATCTTGCTCCTCCCTTGAGTTTGATGCTAGTGACCTGTAAAACTCTACCTTTGACATTCTTAGTGACTTGACTTCAATTCTTGCCCTATGAAATTCATCATAGCTCTTTTGATTAGTTAAGTTTGAACTCTCTTAACGTAATTTTGTTTTTATGCTATCTAAGTTACTTTCCTTTTTGTACAACTTCTAAACTTTCAAGCTACCAGTTTTGATTCGTTGTTAAAAGTTTATGTTATTTTTGCAAACCTTACCTATTTTAGAATTAAAAAAAATGATAAAAAAAAAATGAAAAATTCGAGTTAGTTCTCCTTTTGTTCCTTGAAGTATAGACTCTTTTATCATGATTTTAATTGCTAAACCCGAGATTTCTTTAAATTTTATCCAATTTCTGCTAACTTTGATCTATTTATGATTTCTTTGACGAAGTTTAGTATCATATTTTCAGGAACTTGACTCCTTTTTGAGTTTAAAAGTGAAATCTTCATTTCTATTTTGGCTTTTGCAAGAGAAAATTTGAGTAGATTGCCTTTCCCTTTTGATTTTAACGTTGATCGGATGATAGAACTCGTTATTGGAGACGTTTGATAACTTGTTCTACGCTTGTCGGCGAATGATTTTTGTTTTAAATTTGTCTTTGACTTGGAAGGTTAGCGTTCTTGTGTGCACGACAAGAGCAATTTCGTTCCATGAATGAGACTTATACTTTTGAAAACTCTTCTTTAATGTTTTTGAAAGTACTTTGATTTTCGATTTATACAAACGATTTGCTTTTGACCATATCTTCGATTTGGAATGTGATGTTCTTGAATGCGCAACGAGAGCACTTTCGTTCCTTTGATGAGAATCGGTCCCGTCGAAAAATTTATTTGAAACTTTCGAAGGGATTTTGACTCTTACGATAAGTAACCTTTTAATGTTTTGGTTACCGATTTCAAGATTCCAGTTTTATTTTTATATGACATTTAATTTCTATTTTCAAGTTTCGAGGACGAAACTTTTTAAAAGATGGGGTGATTGTAACACCCGCGAATTTTCCATTTTGACATTTTAAATTTATTAAAATTATCGATTACTTTATTTCATATTTTTGGATTATTCAATTTAATTAATTTTATTTCAAACCCGATTTTTATAAAAGTCATGTATAAAAGCATATTTATATAAAGGTACGTATTATTAAATTATATTTTGAAGCGTAATTCTTATAAGAGTAAACGTATACGTATTTTAGTCGGACGGTAATAATAATATTCTAGCAGTAGACCGTCACATTTCAATGGGGAATCCTATCTAAACCCGGACCAATAAAAAGGTGACAACTCGCTCACCTACCCTCTTACACCCACCTTTAAATATCTCTTTTTATATATTATTATTATTATATATTATATCATTAATACTCTTGTCATTATATATATGTTATTACTATTATTATATAAACTCCGTACTACCCTACCCGGATAACCCCACACCCGCTGCATCCCTTCTTTCTTCTTCCCCTTCATTTGAAAACAACAAAAAACGCAGCAACAACAACACAAATATAGCAGCTCCACCATTTTCGCACCTCTCAAGCTCAGATCCTTCCTCCAATCCTCAACCAAATTTCATAAAACTTACTCCATTAGCTTCCCCTCCTCATTCTCCTTCTTCCTATATAAAAAAGAGCCAAGCTTTCATCCGGTTTCATTTCGGCCGTCTTTCAAAGATGCGATTTTTGGAGCTAATCTCTTCCATTTTGGGTTTAGAATCACCCTGGGACGGCTCCTTGGACGTTTAAGAGGTCATAACAGTAAATGTGTGATAGGTTACTCGACAAATGTCGAAATTTCCGTTTTGTAATATCTTTTTACATGCTCTCATTCGATAAAGTTGAGTTCTTTGTGTCTTCTTCGCTTTCATATGTTCTCTTCCGTCTTAAACTGTTGTTGGTATGGCTGTTTTGGGACTGAAAATCTGGGTTTGGTGTGAGCGAGACTTGGTGGCCATTCATGTCTATAACCGTACTCGTTTCCGTCTCGACTTAGCTTTTAATTTCCGTCTTAATGTTTGACTCACACGGACTGTCTTGAGCGCTGTTGTTTTGAGCCCTGTTTATTACTCACATGGACGGGTGATTTTGGTTACCTGAGTTCTGTTTTGGGACGAGAACAGGGCGTGTAATGGTGCTGTTTTGAGGCGGGAAGGGTAGTGTTCATAGGTGCTTTACACGGCCTGCTTTTTGGCAGCCACGTTGGCGCTGCCTTGGGCAACCGTGAGGGGTGTATGGAGGAGCTTGGGTTGGCACGGTCTGGAGGTTGTGCACAGGTTTATGTAGGCTGCCTCTAGTGGATAGAGGGCGATTATCACAAATGGTTAACATGTGTGGAATAGTTAGTGTATTTGTATCCGTCTTAAGCATACTCGTAATTCCGTCTTATGGTCTACATACATTGTGGTTTAGGGCATGTGTTGGTTACAATTTTGTTGGACCCGTTTCATAGATGTTGGACTCGGTGGCGGGCTGGCCGTGGGCTGGGTTTGGCCGTGGACCAGCGGCTGGCCGTGGGCTGGTGGTTTGTGTGGTGGTCACGGGATAGGTGATTGGTTACACCCTTTGTTTTCCCCCTTCTCCCTTCTGTATGCTTTGGGTGTTTTGTTTGTTGGGCTCAATTGAACTTAATTGGTGGGCTCTTTACCTTTTTATCCTTGGGTTCACCATATTTCTCTTGTTGGATTTGTATGATTACATGACTTGGGCCAACTTCATGCTTTGTAGTAGACCCATGAAGAAATCACTTGTGTGGGTTTCCATTTTAACCCGTAAATTTTGCATAACGTAAATTATTCATCACTACTTGTTATAATTTATTTATTTTATTTAACCGACATGTTAAATTATAAAATGGAATATTTATTAATATAAGCATGAAATATTTATTATAAATAGTTACTTATTAAGCGTCACATTCTTGATAATGTCTTGTATTGTTCTGTTGTGAGAGTCTTGGTTCTATCGGATATTAGGGGTGAGCTATAAGCTCTCTAGTTGAGATATGATCGTCGGGATTGATGTTCCCATCCGTACTCATGATGAGATGCAAGCCATGAGTATGAATGTGACATTAATGGTCCCGTGTCATATGATGTTTGCATGATCATTCTTACTCTTATTGTGACTCAAGTGTGACGTTTTACATTGTGTGACTACTTGACATTTCTTATTTACCCCTTTCGGACCTTTGGTTACGAGTGTGTGCCATGTTTCCGGATTGGGTTATCTTTCCTCTTTCGGACCTTTGGTTACGAGTGTGTGCCATGTTTCCGAATTAGGATATCCTTCCGCCTTTCTTCGGACCTTTGGTTACAAGTATGTGCCATGTTTCCGATTAGAGGTTACTCGACCTTTGGTTACGAGTGTTTGCCATGTTTCGAGTCTTGGATACGATTGGTATATCGTTTGTCGAATCGGGTGACGTCCATCCCGAGAGTCTGGATCCAGGTTTAGACTAGGACCGTATTATGATCGTCGTCCTACCAAGAGGTTGGAGTCTAGATGGTTTGTCTTGTGAGTTCATACTAAGTATATGTCTTGCACTTGTTGAGTCGTGTCAATATGAGTTGGTTGACTTGGTTGTTCTATGCCCTTGATTGCATATTTATTCTAATATGTCATGCTTATTTCATTAAGAAAGTATTATGCCTATCTCATCATGATTATCAATTGTATCCCTTGTTCTTTATTGTTCACATACATTGCATGATCAATATGTTTAATTAAGTGTTTGTTTACTTGCATTTCGATATATTGTGGCTGGGAGAACCTTGAGTTACTCCCCACTGACTGTGGCGTTCATGTTTACATGAATGACAGGTGGTGAAGATGCTTACGTGGGGAAGACGTGTGGGCTAGCGAGAAGTAAACCCTTGGACCTTAGTAGCTAGTTTAGAAACCCATCATATGTTTATTCGTGGGATATCTTTTCCCCGCTTTCTAGACTTGGGTTGTAATAACCTAAGTTGCCTATTATTGTATTTGTTTCATTTCATTAGTGGCACCCGCGTGCTAATCTTTAATTAGTATTTTAAAAGTTTTTAAAATCTCATAATTTCCGCTTTAATTTATTAGTTATATTTTCCGCTTTATCGCGGGGTGTCACAGTGCGATCGCTGCAAGGAGTTTTCGGGTTTATGGTATTCGTGGTCACTTATACTTATTGTATTCTTTTGGTCAAAATAGTTTTCTCTTGTTTTCTTTGGACTTTAATGTCCTTTCCCTTGAAGGGATACACGTTGGTTGCGTAATGTTATGTGGACGGAGTACCTCGTTGTCGTGTTATAGCTCATCTTAAAGGCGAACTTCGAGGACAAAGTTCCTTTTAAGAGGGGAAGAGTAATGTCGCGCGTGAAAATGTTAAAAAAAAAGTTGTCTTTTAAGTACTCCCTCCATACCACACCAATGGTAACATTGAGAATCTTGGCACTATTCATGGTCGGAGGGAATTTTCGATATTTTCTTAATCTATAAGACAAAATATAGTCATGTGAGATCTTGTTTGATTTATCGTCATGAATGCTATAAGAATATTAATTTTTTATAATTTTTAATAATGTGTAACTAAAGATATTCACGTTGCAAAACGTGTCTCGACAAGTGTTAAAAAGTCAGTGTTACCATTGGTGTGATATGGAGGAAGTAATTTATTTATTGTTCAAGTGATTTAATCATTTGTTGAATAATTTAGTTGTTGTTATGAAGATAGACATTATGTTGAGTAATTTAATTGTGTTGAATTCGTGTGATATAATGGGAGTAGTAGTTGTATCTATGTATCTATTCGATTGTTATAACTTGAATGGTGACTCATGATGGAGTTATGTTTTGGTTAGTTATATTCGCAAGAGAGGAGGATGATGATTAGTCGGCATGGGAGGTTGGGTGGTATGTGCTAGTGGTAAAGTCTAGGGATATGGTTATAGTGGTTCTTGTCGGGTTAGTTGTTAGTCACCTTGGCTTAGGATATATTTTCGGGTGATGGGAGGCAATGAGTTGAACTTCAGGGATGAAATTCCTTTTAAGGGGAGAAGACTGTAATACCCGCCCTGTTAGGGACTCGTTGGCTCCCTATTGACTGATCTTAGATACATGGTTGACCTCTTGGAACCTTTCATACAAACGGACTTGGAACTTAGTGATCTTGGGGAATGGGAACTCGATCTAGCGTAGGCCACTCGATTGAGTAGTCTTGTGACTCGATCGAGTAGAGGCCACTCGATCGAGTAGGTTTCGTACTCGATCGAGTATGGCGGGTTCAGCGTTAGGATATAAATCGTGAAGTTGTAATCCCAAATAAGTTTTTCATATCATTTATCCTAGACCTAGATCGACGATACTTCTTCTCCCTCACCATCTTTCAACCTTTTTTGGATCCCTCACACTTGGAGACACCATGGAGATGGAGGCTCGAGTCGGGTCACGGTCTTGTCGCCGAAATGCCAAGCATAGGTAAGCCATCATCATCATCATCATCATCATCATCCTTAGGTTCGTTGTGGTTATGGTTGTTAGTAATAGGGGTTCCTACTGGTTGTGATAGGTGTTGGTGGAGGTTGCCTTGCCTTAATATGGATGTATGCGATGTTGGCTGCTGATTGCTAAAGGTAGGTTTTTCTACTCAATAATGTTTGATTAGTTGTTGTGTGTATTGCGTGGTAATTCTTATTGTGTGGTAGTATGATTGTGTATGTTCGGAGTGTGTCCCTGGCTGAGTGGAGTCATCTTCGGCAATGGCTTCACGCCCTTGTTCCTGTTAGATTCATTAATCTCAAAAGTTTACATATTGAATATGTGATAAATTAATTTAGTCATAAAATTAATTCTAGATCTTATGCATGCAAAACTTTCGAAATTAGTAAGAAGAAATCGTCTCCTTACCATATGATATTTCGGTTTCAAGGGCACAAGATAGGACTCCTTCCTAGTCTTGTTCTTGAGCTACCCATAATAGGATGATCTTCCAAGAGTGCTCCAAATCTTCAAGCTCCATAGTAGGAACTTCTCCTTAAGGATTGTACCAAGGTAATCCCTCTTAATTCATATACTAATTTATGTACTAGAAACTAGAATATGAGTCCTTAAATTATAACTAATATTATGATTTACTACTTCTAGTAAGATAGATTAATATTAGAGATTTTGGAACAAATTATGCATAAAACAATTTAATGAGAGAGGAAGAGAGAATCATATTGCTTGAGAAAATTAGAATGAATAATGAGGAAAACTCCTTTACCCACATGTAGTAAGGGGCACGGTTTTACACACACAGGGAGCCAAAATTGCACTTCTCAATTTTGCTTTTTGTCTTCACAAGAAGGGCTAGGTGTAGGTCTAGTTTAAGCATGCTTTATTTGTCATCATTATGTCCTTAAGCATGTATTAAACTAATGACAAAAATCATCACCCACTAACCCTTATCCAACCGGTTTTCCTCATATTAGGAGACCTCAATTTTAACTTTGGCAATTGTAAAATGTAATTTGGTAGGTCATGTAACATGTTACATGTCCTAATTAATTATAATGCATATTTAACTAATTAAATATCAATTTTCAATTAATAAATTACATTTAACAAATTGACTAGTAATCTTGATTACAAGTACTTAAAATTGGTCATGTTAATTTAATCTACAATATTTTGTAATTACAATTAACCATTTATTCTGATCCCAAACTGTTTCGTAAACAATAATAAATTTAGTAATATAACACTTAAATTACTAAATTAAATCTTATTTAATCACATTACAATAAGATATAAAACTTCTCTCTTATAAATAAAATTTGTTCAATTTAAGGAATTAATTAACTTGCATCATTATACAATTAATTAGTTAATCAATTAAGAGTGTCACCCTATAGGTATGACCTTAAGGGATCAACTGATCACCACCGTCACACGACAATAATGTCAAACTCTAGTCAGCCAATCATTACCGATTAATGTGGATCAGTTGACAATAAAATATTACTATCCCTCATGTATTCTTAATATGAGATTTAAACATGTGATTGCATTATTGTCGAGAACACATACTCCAACAATCTCCCACTTGTCCGCGACAAGTGTGCGTCACCAATTGTCTTGTCCTATTACTATCTCCCACTCAATGCAAGGTGTCTTGCAGGTCGTACTTGCATTTGATCATATCGTGAGTGGTTTTCTCGATCTGGAGAATAACTGTCTGACCGGAATTTATCTACCATAGATACCTTCCGAGCGTGGCCACGCATTTCCAGTTCATTGCTCCTCGAATGGCATTGAGATATAAGATAACCCTGACGGGGATGGACAATTCCCATTGCACTCTTCCCTTCGATTAGCCACAGCTCATCATGACCCAAAACATGCCCATTAGACCCCAATTACGAAGGCCGCCGAACATAAATCAAAGTCACTATGAAACTGTGCCATCTTAGGCGAACATTCATTAGTCAAAGAATCGACTCATAAGAATACCATAGTAGCTCTCGCCACGACCAGTCTATAAAAATTGCCAGAACTCTATAAGCGGTCATAAGCCCGACAGAGTGTCCCATACAGTCTGCCTATGTGATAGACTAGTCTTCTCTCATGACTCTATGGCACTTGAACTTGCCATCAATCGCATCACACTCTAGTTAGTAGTTATTTCGAGACGTCACCTCATATAAGAAACTAGGGGCCAATACTATGTTAATCCAGTTCACTTTAATGGGGTTCAACGTTGTCCTTACAACCCATTTGGATATAACAAAATAACAGAAGAGTTTTTAATAAAACTCAAACGATGAATGCATTATCACATATGTAAAATTGATACCATATCAATTACTACATAATCTATAATCTATACTTAATATTGTATATTATTATACATCTTAACTTGATTGAAATGCCATGACTTATCATGCGTAGCCTATTAAAAGGCCTTGGTTAGCAAGTTTTAACAACACTTTTCACTTTCCCTAACCTTACACTATTTCCCTTTGTATAATCTTTATTATAACAACCTTTTGAGTACTTGTCCAGATCCAATCTAGAGATAGGTTCCTTAGCCTTGGAATAACTCCCACTGTCCTCACAGTGTGTAGGGATAGGACCTTTGGTTGTTCGAACGAACTACCATGGTTCCTCCAATTCATAAAACGGAATCCTAGTACCCTACCTTCCTACTTGCATATCTCATTATCGCAAGTGTACTCAATATTCGTTGTAAACCTCACATTGTTCTACTGCATAAAGCGTATCTAGCAGATATCCTTCTTAAATAATATAGCCAAGATAGTTCTCTAACCATCTTAGTGTGATTAGAATATGGTTATCGTGTAACTCCCTGCACATAAATCCATATCAATTCTAATCACTTAGCTTCATATCTTTAGTGCTCCAAGAGAGCTAACTAATGAACTATAATGCTATATAGAGACTTCTCTCAAAAATTCGATTTGTAACTTTTCGTCATACTCCAAATATACGAAATTTAAGAATGGTAATACATCTAAGCGTAATGAATTAATCCCGCAGCGGAAGCAAGTGGATTCAATTTCTACATGTTCAATACCTCTGAACATCATCAGACTCTTATCAATATAAGAATATTCATTTAATGCTAAATCCTTACAGCACTATCTTTATAGGTCTAGATATCTTAGAGATGTATTATTCTTCTCCTAAGTCTTCCATCATTTACAATGATCAATATGTCCCTCATATATAAGACTAATAACACCACATTACTCCCACTAAGCTTCATGTATAAACAAAACTACTCGATAATTCTTGAAATGTTTATCACATGATCAAGACATTCAATTTAACTCTTTGACATCTACTTCAGACTTCCTCTTAATTTTGCATCCTACTTTTAGGATAGTTGCGATTTGCAAAATTCATGCAAGATGATTTTAAAATCCAACTTTATCAAATCATATCCGAATTCAATGAAGCGTTGTTGTTGCGTGCAAAACCCTTTGTCACCAACCAACAAAGCTAAATAAATATTTTCATGTTCATGCTTGCTTCGGACTTTTGTGAATTTAAAACGACATAAAGCAACTTACTAAGTTACAGGCTTGTTACTTCCAAAATAACATGACTCCTGTCCACTTAGGTTTCGAATCGACCAAGAAAGACCACTTTTCTTACGTCTTATCTTCAATTTGTGGCTCTTGAACATTTTCTCCCGCTCTGTCTTTAAGAAATACTTCTCATTTCTTTAATAGACAGCATCACGAGCCACAAACCCTTTGTTCTCTTGGTCATGTAGGAAGAGAGACCACATGTTTTCTTTTGAAGCAAGCTACAACTTAGGTACCATTCCTAATCATATCATGTATGAATTGTACTTGATTGCTTTAACTGTGTTTTGCTTTAGTGAAATAAATACTAGACAAATCGTGATAGAAACAACTTCCAATTTTATAGTAAAGATACAATCATATCGTATAGGATTTTTTTTTCTTTCTCACCTTTTAATATTATGAAGGTGAACTTGTGATACCATATCAAACTCCTTTTGGTGCATATTAATGTCTTCACATTATTGTTCCCAATATTGAACAAAGTACTAATACTTTGGTCATAATTTCTAGGTTATGTTACCAATCCTTCTTTTGGTGTCCTCACGTAGGTTCCTTAAGAACATCTTCTTTTGGTCTCCTTGCGTAGTATCCTCAAGAACATCTTCTTTTGGTCTCCTCACGTAGTATCCTCAAGAACGACTTCTTTTGGTGTCCTCATGTGGTATTACGTAGTTTCCTTAAGAACATCTTCTTTTGATGTCCTCACATCTCACGTAGTATCTACCTTCTCAAGGCATTGAAATTGTATTCGACCATACAGTTCAAAGTGTAAATAGGGCGAATATCTTGATATATTCATAATCCTTTTCTAGAAAGAAGTCATGAATTAATCTTGCTTTGAATACAAGATTCACACATACCAAGGGATTCTCAATCAAGTGGTTTGGTACACTAGTCATAACTAGTCTATATGAGCAATTTCAATCGAGAATCGAGAAATAATGGGGTTCACCAATTTGAGTCTTATACAATATGTATGACATTAATTTTAGTTTGAATGTAATTACCTTGATTTGTATGGTCTCACCATAAAATTAATCGTGGTATGCAAGGGTGTAACACTTGTTTTATCTTTTGTGCAAAACTACAAATTATATTCTTATTTAGATATATTATACATCATAACAATTATTGAGGTATATACCTAAATACAAAACTAAAATGAGTACACTACAACATTCATATGTTCATTGATGAAATGGCAACTACCCTAGTTCCATTCATGCAAAATTTGTTGAACTTACTCTTGCCAGTCGTCGTACGATTATTCAATGTTAGGATTTTAAGGATTTACCCTCGGATTGTATAAACACATCCTCCTCTAAATACCCATTTAGAAAGGTGGTTTTGACAACCTTTTGCCATATTTCATAATCATGAAATGTGGGATTTTCTAACATTGTTCACAAATTAGTTAATCGTTATGACGTGATAATTCGCAAGAAGGCTATGTCAATGTCGTACTTATTTTAGTAGGAATATGTTGGTGTCACACAACCAACTTCCTGATCTTTACTTATTTAGAAATTCGTCTCTATCTTAGTGTCTAACACCCTCTCTTTCGAGTCTAGTTATATCCTTAACAATTAAAATAGATACTTTACATCTTATTGCTCCCACTCACTTTAAGAATTTCTACTTGATGAAGACTTATCTTCATATAAATTCCTAGTTAATTTTTCACAAGAATCACTTTTAAAGTGGTATTCGGTTAATCAAAATTTCTCACAAATTAATTTACCAATTATACATTGTCATGTGCTTAACAACTTAAGTGTTTGATGACAAGTGAATGGTTTGAGCAATAAGACTTTTGAACCATGGATACATAAAATGTATTATCAAAACATATTTTGATCAAGTACTACTTCCATTCATTTCTTCACAAGAAAATATAGGTATGTTAGGAATTTTAAGATCTTAATCCTATAGTTGCATAGGACGATGTCCTATCGAGTTCTATGGAATAGAACGATTCCTATGGATCTAATCCACAACCTAAGATACAGTTCATTATAGAAAATGATCCTTTTAGTAATAGTGGCTTAATGGAGATTCGCGTTAACAATCGAAGATATATCATATATGAGTAGGAGCGATAACAAATAACAACATAAACAACGAAATAGTGGGAATAAAAACAATCATCCATCGTTATATTTAAAACATTTAAGCATGTTTTAGCATTTATATAGTGACCTCTCCCCAACTATTATAAATGATCCCGAGATCCAAATTCATATCAACTTGGGCACAGTGAGCCGAGTCATCCCTTATTAATATAATTTGGTGGATTAACTCTTTAATCGATTCTACTTCTAGAACTCTCGGTCGATAAAATTACTCTAATATTTATCTTTAGCCCAGAACACATGCGACTACGGTCACGAATACTTCCGTTGAGCGCAATCCAAATTTCGATGTAATAACATTTTATCGCCCACTTACCCAACGTAACAAGGTTTGTATTACGGTGAAGCCGGCTTAACTCCCTTATGAAATTGGGGCTCATGGTTCTAC
This sequence comes from Silene latifolia, assembly GCF_048544455.1. Lineage (NCBI taxonomy): Eukaryota > Viridiplantae > Streptophyta > Magnoliopsida > Caryophyllales > Caryophyllaceae > Silene > Silene latifolia. The sequence continues at coordinate 176,175,949 of NC_133538.1, forward strand.
TATTTGGTAAGGATAATTCTCAATTATTATTTTAGCGAGAGGTCATGTCAATTATTATCTATCACATTTTAAGTGAACTAAAGCGGTGAACTACGATAATTATAATTGACACGGTCGATGACTCGATAAATAATATTGCATGAGTAGTTATGGCGATTTGGCTATGCATGCAAACATATAAAACAAATGCAAAGCATAAAGATAAAATCCTAGTATGGCCTTCCTAAAATAGTAAATCAAATAAACTATTTACAAATTCGGAAATCAACTCCTTTGGTCCCTTGAACTTCATTTGGCACGCACTTCAAGGCAACGCGTCTTTGATGGACCGCCTTCTCAAATGGCACCGTCTTCAAGGAACTCCGGAATGAATAAATTACATAGCTTTTCTACTTTATACAACATAAAATAAAAACAAAACTATATAAAATAAAGGTGATACGAGATCACATTAATTACAACTGAATCGATATCCCCATTCATTTCGAAAATACCAATTAAAAACTAACGCCATACTAAGTACAAATTACATAATTCAAAAATTATATATAAATTAAAAATATGACAATCATACTAAAAAGCAGCATTAATATATGTATGAAACATGTCATGTGAAATGCCAAATTGCCCTATTTAAGCTAATATCGTCTATTATTCCGGTTTTATGGATTAGTGTGACCTTTATACTTTTAAAGTCACACAATATTACATAAATCAAATCTATGTTCAAGTTAATTACCCTAACCTTCTTAGGACTCAAAATTTAGTCTTCACTAAACATATGACAATAATTCAACTTGATATTATACAATTGCTCTTTAATCACTATTATTCATAATAATAAGAAAATAATTCCCAAAAAATCATAATTTTTTATATTCTGGAAAATTTCCAACATCCCAAAATTTCAATAAAAATTTGCCTTTTAATTTATCTTAACTTATTTCACTAATAAATTGCATAAAACATAATTTTAACCCATTAATTCCAAATATAAAAATATGCAATAAATCAAAATTAAAATTTTTAAAATTCTTCACAAGTTTCTAGAACCTGTAAATAGCAAAATTTGAAGCCCAAAAATTCGAATTTTTAATTATGACTATTAAAGTTGATTTTTATCAATTTATATCCCATAAAAATTACTTCCTCCGTTCTAAAATAATTGACGTTTTTAATTTACGAGGTGAGCCTTTGAATTCAATTTATACAAAAATATATTGGTCGAAAAATTATAAAAATTGCACCATAAAATTCCTTAAGAATAGAGCTTTAATATGAGTATACATTTCAACATATTTAGTCATATATTTTGAGAGATATTGAAGAGAGAAGTGGGTGTCTCGAAAAGTGAGAATGACAATTAAAAAAAAAACAGAGGGAGTAATAACTATCCAAATTAAACGAAATTTGACATGCAACTTTAGATCTGATGTTCATATCACATATACAACATAAAGAAAAATTTTCAAGCCATAAAATTTAATTTAGCTATTTTTTGTCTAAAATAGTCACTATTTATTCGATTTTTACATCTAAAAATCATAAATCATGCAAAAATAAATCATTTAATCTAACAATTTACATATAGTGTGTAAATATTGCATGTGATATTATAATAAATTTTCATGGGTAGGAACAAAGTCTAACCATTTTTAACATAATACCTCCATTTAATCGACTTTTAATTTGTAAAAGTTATAAATCATGCTATATAAAGCCATTTTATATGAAAATTTACATACAACTTGTAAATATGCATGTGAGGTCGTGTAAAAAATCCAAGGTCAGAATCATAGTATAACTATTTTTAGCATTTTTAATGTCATTTTATTCAATAAAATGTAATAAAATACTAATAAATATATTAGAGAGCAATAAAAATACCATAAATCATTAAAATGACCTAAAATAAATTTAGGACCATAATGTATATCATGAAAAATTTTCGTGGTATTTATCTTCATAAATCCTAAATAACAAGTTTTATTTGTTAACTAATTAACTCGGAAAAAAAACCCGATTTTGCATGCAACAACCGTGTAGCTCTGATACCACTTGTTAGATTCATTAATCTCAAAATTTTACGTATTGAATATGTGATAAATTAATTTACTCATAAAATTAATTTTAGATCTTATGCATGCAAAACTTTCGAAATTAGTAAGAAGAAATCGTCTCCTTACCATATGATATTTCGGCTTCAAGGGCACAAGATAGGACTCCTTCCTAGTCTTGTTCTTGAGATACCCATAATAGGATGATCTTCCAAGAGTGCTCCAAATCTTCAAGCTCCATAGTAGGAACTTCTCCTTAAGGATTGTACCAAGGTAATCCCTCTTAATTCATATACTAATTTATGTACTAGAAACTAGAATACGAGTCCTTAAATTATAATTAATATTATGATTTACTACTTCTAGTAAGATAGATTAATATTAGAGATTTTGGAACAAATTATGCATAAAACAATTTTATGAGAGAGGAAGAGAGAATCATATTGCATGAAAAAATTAGAATGAATAATGAGGAAAAACTCCTTTACCCACATGTAGTAAGGGGCACGGTTTTGCACACATAAGGAGCCAAAATTACACTTCTCAATTTTGCTTTTTGTCTTCACAAGAAGGGCTAGGTGTAGGTCTAGTTTAAGCATGCTTTATTTGTCATCATTATGTCCTTAAGCATGTATTAAACTAATGACAAAAATCATCACCCACTAACCCTTGTCCAACCGGTTTTCCTCATATTAGGAAACCTCCATTTTAACTTTGTCAATTGTAAAATGTAATTTGGTAGGTCATGTAACATGTTACATGTCCTAATTAATTATAATGCATATTTAACTAATTAAATATCAATTAATAAATTACATTTAACAAATTGATTAGTAATTCTTGATTACAAGTACTTAAAATGGGTCATGTTAATTTAATCTACAATATTTTGTAATTACAATTAACCATTTATTCTTATCCCAAACTGTTTCGTAAACAATAATCAATTTAGTAATATAACAATTAAATTACTAAATTAAATCTTATTTAATCACATTACAATAAGATATAAAACTTCTCTCTTATAAATAAAATTTGTTCAATTTAAGGAATTAATTAACTTGCATCATCATACAATTAATTAATTAATCAATTAAGAGTGTCACCCTAGAGGTATGACCTTAAGGGATCAACTGATCACCACCGTCACACGATAGTAATGTCAAACTCTAGTGAGCCAATCATTACCGATTAATGTGGATCAGTTGACAATAAAATATTACTATCCCTAATGTATTCTTAATACCAGATTTAAACATGTGATCGCATTATTGTCGAGGACACATACTCCAACAGTTCCGCCCCTTGTGGTTCCCGTCACAAGGGGGATGTGCACATTAGTGGTCATGGGTTTTCGCTCTATGGTTTTTAGCGGGGCTTAGGTGGTAAAGCTGCGGTCCCCACCGGCGGTGTGGAATATCTGTTACGATGGGTATTCTGGAAGGTCTACACACTTTAGTGTGTAGACAGATGATTGGTGATGATCTGGAGTTGGGGGTTTGTGTTTGTGTTATACCATGTTTCGTATGATGTTCTTTAGTTGCTGACCTTGTGTGGTTTTGTCCGTGTTTCTTTCTTGTTATGTGTCTGCGGTGATCCATTATGGTGAGCAGTTAGTCTTAGCTTGTTAAGGCTCCTTGGTAGATGGGGTTGTTACACCCTGCCCTCTGCCCCAAGGTTGAGATGCCACTCCTGTAACACCCGCAAATTTCTCATTTTGACATTTATAATTTATTTAACGGTTCAATTACTTTATTTTGTAATTTTAAGTTATTTAATTTAATTAATTTTATTTTAAACACGATTTTTATAAAAGTAATATTTTAAAGCTTAATTTATATAAAAATACGTATTTTAGTCGGACAGATAATAATGATAATAATAATAGTAATATTAGTAATAATACTAATAAAGTTCCGTCTTTAATTATAGTAGGTTTAAGGTGTAATCCCGTCTAGCAAAAGACCGCCACATTTTCACATGTGAGACTAATCTATCCTCGACCTATCCCGTATCGACAACACATGGCTCACTTTTACACCCAAATAAAATACGCTTTTCTTTTGTTGTCTCTCACCCTCATATTTTGGACCCACGGACCAATAAAAACCCGTTTTTCTCCACCTTCCTTCCTTTTCAAAAATTCTTACAACAAAAATAAAAATAAATCTAACAGTGACCATGAACACCATTGTTGTGGGAGCTTAAAACGCAGATTTCATCCACGTTTCTCAGCCGTTTCTCTTAATTCTTGCGCCAAATTCTTCTCCTTTCTTTCCTCCTTCTTTCTAGGTAAGAATGTCTTGTTTTTGTGGTGGTTTCGTTTTTCGCCGTCTTATAAAAGTTTCGGTTTTCGCCCCAATCCTTTTGTTTCCTTGCTCCTTGATGAATGTTTCGAAGACCCGGAGGAAGACTCAAGCTTTGGGGACCGTTTATTCGAAGAATAAGGAGTGTTTAAGGTAACGGTGATAGGTTATTCGATAAACTGTCGATAGTTGACACTAGTTGGATACGAGTATAGTTTGTTAGAAGCTTTGACCTTGATCTCGTGGAGGTTATTTGTAGATGTTTAAGGATTTGGAGTGGTGAAATCACACTTATAATGAAGTACCTTGTTTCATGGAATAACTTAGGATGAAGTAACGTAAGTGTTTTGAGGAAATCCTTGGGAGTGATGTGGTTATGAGTTTGTTGTTAGGAAGTTCTTGGAACCGCTTAGGTTGATGTTGTTATTTAAGATTTGAGTATCTGGCGTTTCCTTGTTGTCTAACTTCCCTTTTTCTTTGACCATAAGTGTTACCGTTCATACCTCTCGTCCTCGCTTCGTCGGGCTCCTCCTTTAAGTTTGATACTTGTAACCTATGAAACTCTATCCTTGACATCCTTATCGTCCTCACTTCGACTCTTATCCCTAGGAAGTTCATCATAACTCTTTTGTTGGTTTAATTTGGATCCTCTTAGCATACTTTGTATTTATGATATCTAAGTTACTTTTCTTTTCGTACAACTTCTAAATAATTCAAACTACCATTTTTGGTTCGTTGTCAAAAATTTATGTTACTTTCACAAAACTTTACCTATTTTAAAGGTTTGAAAATGAAAATTTGATTCAGTTCCCTATTTGTTCTTTGAGTATAGAATCCTTTACCATGATTTTTAATTGCTAAACTCGAGATTATTTTTAATTTTGCTCAATTTCTAACTAACTTAGATCAATTTATGATTCTTTGTCAAAGTCTAATGTTATAATTTCAAGAGCTTGACTCCTTTATGAGTTTAAAAATAAAACTTTTATTTTTATTTTGGCTTTTGTAAAAGAAAATTTGAGCGGATTACCATTTTCAATTGGATTTAACGTTGATAGGATGTTAGAATACGTTATTAAAGGCGTCTAATAACTTGTTCTACACTTATCGGCGAATGTTTTTGTTTTAATTTTGTCTTTGACTTGGAAAGTTTGCACTCTTATGTGCACGACAAGAGCCATTTCATTCCATGAAGGAGACTTAAACTTTTGAAAACTTTCCCTAAATGTTTTTAGAAGTATTTTGATTTTGGATTTCTGCAAATGATTTGATATTTGACCTTGTCTTTGATTTGGAATGTCGATGTTCTTGAATGCGCAACGAGAATCTTTCCGTTCCTTTGACGAGAATCTGGTACTGTTGGAAAATTTTACTTGAAAACTTTTGAAGGAAATTTAAATATAAGTAACCTTTTATGGGGTGTTTTGTAAACAACATATTGAAATAGTAGATTGGGGTCGAATCTACTACTTTACAATATGTTGCTCCCCCAGTATATTCTGTCATTAGATTAGGAAAAAAGTATGTTCACCCTTTTACCCCTTAAAAAAATATTGACCTTACCTTCATTATAGATTAAATAATTTATTTATATCCTTATTTGTCATTTTACAAAGGATTAAGATAATCTGCTAATTTAAATACGCTAATTACCAAACACCTTTAACAAAATCTGCTAATCGATTATGCTAGTCAAACCTGTCAACAAATTCTGCTAATTATAATCTGTTCTCACAATCAGCTTTTGCCAATATTAATCCGCTGTTTACCAAACAGGGCCTTAATGTTTTAGTTACCGATTTCAAAAAGTCCAGCTTTACCTTTATAACCTTTTATTTTAAACTTTCAACTTTCGAGGACGAAATTTTTTAAAAGATAGGGTGATTGTAACACCCACGAATTTCTCATTTTGACATTTATAATTTATTAACGGTTCAATTACTTTATTTTGTATTTTTAAGTTATTTAATTTAATTAATTTTATTTTAAACACGATTTTTATAAAAGTAATATTTTAAAGCTTAATTTATATAAAAATACGTATTTTAGTCGGACAGATAATAATGATAATAATAATAGTAATATTAATAATAATAAAATTCCGTCTTAAATTATAGTAGGTTTAAGGTGTAACACCGTCTATCAAAAGACCGTCACATTTTCACATGTAAGACTAATCTATCCTCGACCTATCCCGTATCGACAACACATCGCTCACTTTTACACCCAAATAAAATACCCTTTTCTTTTTGTTGTCTCTAACCCTCACATTTTGGACCCACGGACCAATAAAAAACCGTCTTTCTCTACCTTCCTTCCTTTTCAAAAATTCTTACAGCAAAAAAAATAAATCTAACAGTAACCATGAACACCATTGTTATGGGAGCTTAAAAAGCAGATTTCATCCACGGTTCTCAACCGTTTCTCTTAATTATTGCGCCAAATTATTCCCCTTTCCTTCCTCCTTTTTTCTAGGTAAGAATGTCTTGTTTTTGTGGTGGTTTCATTTTTCGCCGTCTTATAAAAGTTTCAGTTTTCGCCTCAATCCTTTCGTTTTCTTGCTCCTTGATGAAGGTTTCGAAGACCCGGAGGAAGACTCATCTTTGGGGACCGTTTATTCGAAGAATAAGGAGCGTTTAAGGTAACGGTGATAGGTTACTCGACAAAGTGTCGATATTTCGCCCCATAAACTCGTTTTTAGCCCTTTTATGTGTTAAAGTTGTGTTCTTTATTCTTACTTTCATTGTATGTGTAGAATACTGAAATCCCTAATTTGGGAGGTTGTATTATTCACATATATATAGTTACATAGTCTAACTAAGCATCCTAAATACAAGGCAAGTATCTTGCTATTATGGAATCAGTATAACTAATTGATACACACTATCAATTACAATCAATCACAATATTTACTAATACACCCCCACAGTCGAAGCGGGAGAGGAACGGACGCTTAGGCTGGACCGAAAACGTGTGAAGAGGTGCTTGGGAAGTCCTTTGGTAAAAATATCAGCGTACTGGTACTCAGCTGGGACATGAAGAACTTTGACTTTCCCAAGTTTAACCTGATCGCGAACAAAATGAATATCAATTTCTATATGCTTAGTTCGCTGATGTTGGACCGGGTTGCCGGATAAGTAAACGGCGGAGACATTATGACAATACACTAGACTGGCCGTGAAAATTGGAGCGTGGAGCTCAAGTAGTAGATTACGTAACCAGCTAGTCTCAGCAACCGCATTAGCAACACCCCGGTATTTTGCTTCCGCGCTAGATTTAGAGACAGTAGCTTGATGTTTGGAGGACCAAGACACCAAGTTATCACCAAGAAAAACACAATAGCCGGAAGTAGACCTACGTGAGTCTGGACATCCACCCCAATCCGCATCGGAATAAGCAGTTAATGTATTCGTGGCAGATTTCGTGAGGGTGAGACCATAATTGAGAGTCCCCTTCACATAACGTAAAATTCGTTTTAAAAACTGAAAATAGGGCTCACGGGGGCAATGCATAAAAAGACAAACCTGTTGTACCGCATATGAAATATCGGGTCGAGTGATAGTCAAATATTGAAGGGCTCTGGTCAAGCTACGATAGAGCGTAGAGTCAGCAAGTAATGGGCATGCCGTGGAGCTCAATTTGGACCCGGCTTCAACAGGGGTGGACACGGGATTGCACGATGCCATGGATGCACGACTAAGTAAATCACGGGCATATTGATTTTGCGATAAAAATAACCCATTTTTCGTGCGTGATACCTGGATCCCGAGAAAATGATGCAGCTTGCCAAGGTCGGACATTGCAAAATTCCTTTGATAAATCGTCAATGATGCGTCGAAGTAAGGAAGTGCTAGAGGCCGACAATACAATATCGTCAACATATAGAAGCATATAGGCCATGTCAGAACCATGATTATAAATAAATAAGGATGGATCACAAACGCTGCTGCTAAACCCCTTTGATAAAATAAAATTCGCAAACCGTTGATACCAAGCCCGGGGGGCTTGCTTTAGGCCATATAGGGACTTACGGAGGCGACAAACATGATGCGGTGCTTTGGGATCAACAAACCCGGGGGGCTGATGCATATAAACAGTTTCGATAAGATCCCCATGTAAAAACGCGTTCTTAACATCAAGCTGATGTATAGGCCACGACCGAGAAACAGCAAGACTAAGGACAGTACGGATCGTGGTTGGTTTAACCACCAGACTAAAAGTCTCATTACAATCAATTCCCACCTGCTGACATTTACCATTAACTACAAGGCGAGCCTTGTAGCGTTGAAGCGTGCCATCAGACCTGAATTTATGACAATAAAGCCACATACAACGTATGACAGGCGCACTAGCGGGACGAGGCACGAGTTCCCAAGTGTTATTCTCAATTAAAGCACGAAACTCGTCGTTCATGGCGGTATTCCAGTGTGGGTTTTGAAGGGCAGCGTGAGGGGATTTTGGTAGGGGGAAATGGGTTCGGTTGTAGCTGTAAGGACACGGGGTTTAAAAATACCATTCATGGCTCGAGTAGTCATGCGATGGGGACGAAAAGACGAGGGTGGTGGGTCAGGGGAGTGATGGAAATGGTCAGAAACCGTTGGGGCTGACCGAGGGGAGGTTTGGGGCTCGTTAGGCGTGGCTGGGGTATGGGTAGTGGCGGGTTGGTTGGTTTGGTTAGGTGAGTGTTGGGCAGTGGTCGTAGGGGAAATATGAGGAGGGGTTTGAGGTGAGGCAGGTGTGCTGACAGGAGAGGCAACATGTCGAGGGGAGTTGGGTTGGTCATGGGTGGGGACTGTCGTGGGTTGGGGTTGGTTAAGAAATGCGTCGATAAGGGTTGGGCTCAAGTGACCGTTGGTGGTGTCACGGGTTTGAGGTGAAGGAGTAGTGAAAGGAAATACCGATTCGTCAAAAGTAACATGGCGGGAAATAATAAGTTTGCCAGTGGATAGTTCAAGGCATTTATAGCCTCTAAAATCTTGTGGGTAACTGAGAAAGACACATTTGGTAGATCGGGTTGCAAGCTTGTGAGGGGTTTTGGCCGAGAGATTTGGGTAGCAAACGCAACCGAAGACACGAAGGTGAGAGTAGGAGGGATTTTTGTGGAAGAGAGCGGAAATTGGTGTGAGATTTTTGAGAAATTTGGTGGGCAAAATGTTGTGGAGATGGACAGCCGTATGGAGGGCATCGACCCAATTTTCTAGAGGGATAGACGCATGGTGTAATAAAGCGAGAACAATTTCATTTATATATCGAATCAGGCGTTCAGATTTACCATTTTGGGACGAGGTTTGAGGGCACGAAAATCGAAAAATAAGACCATTTTGGTCCGCAAAATTCTTAAATTCATGATTGTCGAATTCTCGGCCTAAGTCACACTGGAAAGTTTTGATGGGACGGTTAAATTGTGTGGTGACATAATTACGGAAATTAATGAATTTGGAAAAGGTTTCGGATTTGAATTTAAGAGGATACACCCAAACGAATTGCGTGAAATTATCGATCAAAATTAAATAGTATTTGTATCCTGCTTTGCTTTTGATTGGAGAGGTCCATAAATCACTGTGTATAATATCAAAAGGTGCGAGAGTATGGGATAAAGAATCGGAGAAAGGCAACATTTTATGTTTGCTTATTTGACACGAGTGACATAAAGAAGAGTTCGACTTGCTATTACAATCAATACTAGAATTTGACTTAAGTAAATTGAAAACAGAAGCACCCGGATGTCCTAATCGAGAGTGCCAAACATCATGGGAAAAAGCAAGAAGAACGGGGCTGGACTTTGACGCGGCTGACACGGTTGACATGGCTGACAAGGGGTAAAGGTCGCCATCACTGTTGCTTCTCAGAATCAGATTCCCATTCGCTAAATCCTTCACAGAGAAACCAGTTAGGTCAAATTCAACGGACACATTGTTGTCTCTAGTAAATTGTCTTACCGATATTAGATTTTTAATTATTTACGGGGTATATAAGACATTGTGAAGGTGTAGGGAGCGGTGTTGTATGGGTATATTGGTGTTACCAGAACCGTGTACTGGAATACTAGCGCCATTCCTGACATAAATAGAACGAATCGTACTAGAATTGAGAGAGGAATGGAACATATCTGCATCCGCGCTAAGGTGAGACGAGGCTCCCGTATCCATATAGAACGGACCGCCATTGTAGGGCTGCATATTAAGGGCGCTGAAGGCCTGCCCTAAGTCAGTAAGTTATGGGCTATCTGCGGCTGCGGCAACGTGTGCTTGACCGTAACCAAGTGTAGCCCGAGACCCTTGCGAATTACCGCGAGAAGAACGGGCCGTGACATTCTGCGGTGACATTGGCCACAGCTGCCATTGAGGCACCCACCCAGGGAATGTGGGGTATGGGCATGGTGGAGGAGTCCACTGAGACGGCCACCCCGGCATCGAGCCCTACGGAGGAGACATAGACGGAGTGGATTGCTGTTTTGATTGACGGTTCCCACCCTTATTTCCAGATTTATTGCCGCATTTACCACCGTTGTGGCGGTTGTTGCGAGACTGGCCGGAGTTGGGTGTATCATCCCAATTCCGATTATCAGCAGGAGGGGAAGTCGGGGTCACCAGAGCCGCAGGTTCATCACGACTCTCATGGCGGTGATTTTCAAGTTCAATCATACTACGCGCGGTTTCGAAATTTGGCAGGGTTTGGTTTATATAAGCCGCAACCGTGTCATAGTCCTTAGGAAGGCCGCGAACCAGTTGTAAAACTAGCCGCTGATCACTGACGGCGGCGCCGACATCGGAAAGCGCAATCGATAATTCCTTCAATTTTTGACGATATGCATCAAAATTAGAAAACTTACCGAGTTTGAGATTGATAAATTCGTCCTCGAGGCTAGCGGCACGCGCACCTTTGTTGTTGATGAAGATGTTCGCAACACGAGTCCATGCTTGGTGAGCCGTTGAATCACGTGCCAGAACTCGGGGAAGCAAGTCGTCAGACATTGTGCCATAAATCCATTGTAAAACAATGGCATCGACTTCCGTCCACGCTTCATACAACGAATCCGTCTTTGCCGGAGGAGCGGTACCGTCAATATGATCCAAAACCATATAACCACGAGCATGAAGGGTAAAGAGATCGACCCATAACGAGTAGGAGACCTTAACACCATCGAGAACACGGACCTTATTTTGTATGTTAGTGACCGTGTATACGGGATGAAGGGAGGGTTTTAGAGATTCGGTTTTGGCAGCGTCACCGGCCATTGTAGCGTGAGGCTAGGCACGATGAAGAAAGGCCGGAACTTTGTGGAGGCCGTGGGCGAGAATCACAAAAGAATTACCTAGACACTGATACCATGTAGAATACTGAAATCCCTAATTTGGGAGGTTGTATTATTCACATATATATAGTTACATAGTCTAACTAAACATCCTAAATACAAGTTAAGTATCTTGCTATTATGGAAACAGTATAACTAATTGATACACACTATCAATTACAATCAATCACAATATTTACTAATAGTATGGTTTACATGGAGGATTCGTCTCACTTATGCTCGAAATTCCATCTTGGATTATTGTTGGAAGTGGCTGTTTTGGGTCCGTCTATGACAGAAATTAATGGTGTTATTTGTATTTGAGTCATGCTAATTCCCGTCTTCGCTTTGCCTTCATGTCCGTCTTGAGTCGGATCTAAAACGGACTGCTAGAAACGGGTTTGTGCTGTGAAAATTGACGTTTTACCACTGTTTTTGGACGGATATGGTAACCTTTCGGAACTGTTTATATGCTTGCCTTCTTCACGTAATATCGTCACATGTATACTCAATTTTTTCCGCTTTGAAAACTCAGTTTTGGACCTCGCATAACTCGGTTTGGTGCCTTGTCAATCGCTGTTTTGCCCCTGTTTTGGACAGGGTTTTGAGTGTTAAAGATTGTTTGTATGTATGGTGAAATGGGTGCATGATAAATAATTAGTGGTATAATATGGATGGTGATTAATATGGATGAGGATTACTATTACACCGTATTGATTAAGTTATTGTAAGATGATGTATTTGACGGTTAATATTGTTTAATTGTTCAAGTGAATTTATTATATATCATGTGCACGATTAAATTACATAACCGTAGTGTTCTATATTAATTGATGACCGTAAATTATTGAGCATGGATGGGTTTTTGATAAAATAGTGTTCCTTATTTTATTTTATTTTTGAGTAGTATACATGCTTAGTATGTCATTCATTTGGTTTTAATTTTGGGCTCACCATCCTTTTTATTTTGGGCTCTTTTGGCTTAAATTATTGGGTTCATTAGGTTTTGTGGCTTCATTTGTTGGGCTCATTTGGGTCATTTGTTGGGTATCATGTCTAATGTGTTGGACTTGTCACATAACTTGATTGTTGGGCCAAGCTTATGTTTTGTAGCGGGCTCATGGATGAGTCACGTGTACTTGTTTCCGTTTTATTCCGTAAATTTCACATAACATAAATTATTCATTATTGCTTGTTATATTTTATTTAACCGGCATGTTAAATTATGAACTGGAATATTTATTAATAATATACAAGTATGGAATATTTATTATAAATAGTTACTTGTGAGGGGTCGTATTCTTGATAATGTCGTGTATTGTTCGGTTGTGAGAGTCTTGGTCCTATCGGATACCAGAAGTGAGCTATAAGCCCTCTTGTTACGGTATGATCGTCGGGATTGATGTTCCCATCCGTACTTATGGTGAGACGCAAGCCATAAGTATGAATGTGATATTAGTAATCCCGTTCCAGATACTTGTTTGTTGTGCCTCGGACATGTTTTAAAGGTAACCTCTGAGTCGGGCACTTGTTTGTAGTATTTGGACATGTTTTAAAGGTAACCGCTGAGCCAGATACTTTATATGTTGTGCCTCGGACATGTTTTAAAGGTAACCTCTGAGTCGGGCACTTGTTTGTAGTATTTGGACATGTTTTAAAGGTAACCGCTGAGCTAGATACTTTAGAGGTCGTGCCTTGGACATGTTTTAAAGGTAACCGTTGAGCCAAGGTCCTTAATGATTTGTGTCTCGGACATGCTTTAAAGGTAGCCTCTGAGCCAGATGCTTTGCTTTATGTGTGATGTTAGGAGTCCCATTTAGTGTATTGTATGTTATTTGGCTTTCAAAGTTCATGGCTAAGGTTTCCATTCACATGTATTATGATGTTAATCTTGTTCATTCGTGACATATGATATTCTATCGTGTTTATAGTATTATTATCATTTATGACGTTTTGGTCGGATTGTTTCATATGTATGTATCATATGCTTTATCTAAGATTGACTACCCATGTTTTGAATGTTAGTCTCATGTCTCAGTGCTTGCATCAAATATTATATTTATGAAGTTCTAATATGTTCCTGTTTATCTGTGTTTCGACATTTTGTGGCTGGGAGAACCTTGAGTTACTCCCCACTGACTGTGGCGTTCATGTTTATATGAATGATAGGTTGTGAAGATGCTTACGTGGGGAAGACGTATGGGATATAGAGAACTAAACCTTGGACTAGTAGTCGGTTTATTAGGATTACTTAGACTCCCCATTTATCATTTTGTCATTCGAGGGATATATTTTCCCTCACCTTTGACTATCATATTTGTATAAACTTAACTCTATTTTACGCATTCTTTATTTATGTTTTAGATTTTAATGAACCCGCGCTTTAAACTTTAAAAGTTTTCAAAATTTCCTAATTTCCGCTTGAATTTATAAGTTATATTTTCCGCATTGTTGCGGGGGTTCACAAATCCCATATCCAGGTTGTAACTAGAGTTCGATCTCAGCCCAATTCGTGGTGAGGGAAGCTATGCCATTCAGATTCCAATGGGATTTGGGGACACAGACCATTCTCCTTTCTGGCCCCATATGGAACAATTTCTGGTGCCCACCAGCCGTCGTGACTTTGATGATCTGGATCCTGAGGACGTTGTGAGCTTTGGATTCATCAAAACTTTCATGGTATGGTTTACCTTTTGCATCCTCCCTTTCCTCTCTGCTTTTCTTGAAATTAGTATTCTTGCATTTAGCGCCCATTTCTCATTCGTTCATCACCCTGTCTTACTGACGTTGCAGCGTACTTTCTACGCTCGCCAGGTGGTAAAGAGAGCTCGTACTGAGTGTGCAGCTACCAACTCCAGAAAAAAGAAGTTAGCTGATGAGTGCGATGGGTTGAAGGAGCAGCTGGCTGAGGTGAGGAGGCAGAATCATTGTAATACCTCGTATTTATTTAAGTATAACTAGACCGAATAGAGAACCCACTCGGCCGAGTGCAGCTCTACTCGACCGAGTGGGAGACCGAGTGATCCAATATAGTAGGCTGGAAAGCCTGGAAAGTCGGTCACTCGACCGAGTGACCATCCACTCGACCGAGTGGAGCCTCCACTCGATCGAGTGGGCTTCCACTCGATCGAGTGGGCTTCCACTCGACCGAGTGTCGGTCGAGTGAGTTTTACACGGGAAATGTTTGGTGAAATGTCGCTTTCATAACCCTATCTTTTCAGATTTCCCTCACAAAACCCCTCGCAAAACACTATTCACCACTCTCTACATCTCCCCAACTTCTCTCTAAACTCTCCACCATCAAATCCTCTCAAGAACCCTAATTTCTCTTAAGGAATTTGTGCCTCCTTAGCCTTCCTTCTTTGTTGTAAGTAGATCTACACTTCTTCTTCTTCTCTATTTTTGTTTTAGTAATTCTATGTAGTTAGTAGATTAATCTTTACTTAATTATGTTGTGAGAATTCAAGGGGTTAAGTTGGTATGTTGTTATAATAGATTGTAGTGTTAATTATAATAACTAATATGTGTAGGAAGCTTCATTGAGGAGCATTTCTAGGGATTAGCTTGTGGGATTGTGAAGATAAGCTCTAGGTAGGGTTTCCCTACTTAGCTATGGTGTTATGAGTGTTTAATTGTGCATTTAATATCACTAATTACATTTATCTCCTAGTAGTTGCATTATAACGTGTGTTGGATAATTAGGGTTTGGTACATATTGTGGTCTCATATTGATTTTGGGAAGAATGAGTATGGTGAATGACTCTAGCATTAATTATCTTGCACTATAACGTGTTAATAAGCGATTAAAATAAGAGAGAATGAATTAATGAAGTTATGAGCATGAATTGATTATTGTATGAATTTAATGGCATGCTTGTTTGGTCAATTGTTCTTGTTGTTGGTGAATTGTTGACATTGGAGATTGTTAGAGGATGTTGGTGATGGTTTCGGAGACGGAAGGCGGTTGAGAAACCGTCTTCCGCTCAAGTCTCCCTTGGAGCTTCCCACTCCAAGGGAATGTGCACATTAGTACTTGGGTTATGAAGGGACTCATGCGGTGAAGCATGTTATCTGGCAGGGGACTCGAGTCGCACTCGGGCCCGGTACCACGGACGTGTTCCGAGTACCTTAGTGGTTTTGGTGATGTCATGGGCGTGTCCCGGTCACTGTTGGAGGAGATGAGTTCGGTGGATGTTTGTCATGTTACATACCTCATTAAATTAGTAAGTTAGTTGCATCTCTTGTTTATTATTGAACATTCATATCATTGGCTAACACTTGGGTTTGAATGTCTCTGATGGACCATATGGTGATTTCCGCCCATATAGGGAGCAGTGTCGATAAGTACACGTGTTTGAGTAGCGGGCTTGGGAACGGTCTACCTCGTTGTCGTCACTTGTCCTTATCTAGTTTTTGACATTTAGACTCCATTCGATTTGGTTGTATTAATGGGATGATTTTCATATCCCTTAACTTGTGATCACTTAACTCTACAACTTAACTATTTATGTTATCTAAATTACTTCCTTTCTTGTTGTTCGCACTACACTCTTGGGAAACCAAGGCTTGTGATACCTCCATATGATGGGAATTGCCTAAAGGAAGGGTCCCGACCTATGGGGGTGTTACAATCTTGATCTGAAAAGGTAGAGTAAATTGGTTGCTGACCAGCTTTCTCGTACCCAAGGGGTGTGCCAGACATTGACTGACGGCCTGGCTAAGGCTGAAGCTAGGATAAAAGAGCTTTCAGATCTGGCTGCCAACGTGGCCACTTATGCTGCATGGTCGGGTAGGATCAACTGCATGCAGGCTTATGTTGAGGGCCAACACACTTCTTGGGATCTGGCCGAAGAAAGGAGGTTGTTTGCTGAGGAGTTCCCCATGCCCCCAGACATGAGTGCCCTGATTCCTGAAGCTGGTGAGGTCAATTCTCCCCTGGTCCCTGAGCAGACGGTTGATGCTACTATGGAAGAGGCTGAGGATGTCACAGCTGCTGAATTTGTTGAGAAGGCCTTTTGAGTCCTTGAAGAGGTGGTTGCATCTGCTGTCCATGAGGAGAAGGAACCTGTGGAGCAAGGTCAGCAGGCAGTAGATGCATAGAACATTGTTGAGGGAAGAGTTAAGCCTTTATACCGCCCTCTCCCTCTATTAATTAGACATAAGTTTTGGGACTTGTCCATGTATGGTGCAAGTTGTAATTTTCGAACAATCTATTACTATGCTTTGTCTGCCTGGTGGCAGACAATATTTTGAACATGAGGAGCCTGCCTGGTGATAGGTTATATTAGGAATATTTTGCGCCTGATGGCAGGCTTATCCTATGTTTGTCTGTGTGGTGTCATGTTTTTAGATAAGTCTTAACTGCGCCTGCCTGGTGGCAGGGAGTGTATTCACATGTGCGTTATAGGTCATCGTGTAATCTGTCAGAGGTGACAAGGTGTTTATGTGGCGTGTTAAGCGTTGCTCGGCTTGGGGGGTTGCCTAAAGACTTAGCCAACTGGGGCGTTTGTGTGGTTTATCAAACTGGGGCATCAACCACAATCGTAGGAGAAGTTTAAAGTCTTTTTGGGACACTGCATGCATGCGTTTAAGTGTGTACACTTAGAATGGCCAATGTTTGAGTAGCTACCTTGGGGGTGTTACGGGGATACTGGTCAGCCGGAGCTTGTCCTGCCAGCACCCTTTGGTGTCTGCCCGCCTGTTGAGGGTGTCCCATAGGAATTGGTTAGGTAAGTTGAATATCGAGTGCCTGTCACCCCGCACGTTGTTAGGAGGGAGCCTCTTACTGCACTAAAACCTAATAAGTGACGAAGGTTAGAGCTCAGAGCCTTTCTTCCATGAACAAAATATTTTAGTCAAGGAATGTAGAATACCTGGTTCCATCTTATAGGGTGCGAGAACAATGTCTGGATCCAAGAGGTTCCAGAACGCACCACTCTGACTTATTTAGACGGACGGGTATGAAACTCAAAAAGTTTGAAAATTAAGTAAAACTGACGCTTGAAAGGCACAAATCTACTATCCTACTCGCACACACATTTTATTTTGTGTTCATGGACTGCTGAAATGTCCTCTGTACATTAAGTCTCCATACCTTGTCAGGAATAGTACTTATTCAGGAGGGTATGCTCCATGGTTTGTGTATGAGTTGGCCTTGCATTGTCATCAGCCTGTACGCCCCATGGCCAACTACAATTTCCACCTGGTATGGTCCTTCCCACTTGTAGGCGAATTTGCCTAATTTGAGGTTTTTGGTGTTTCGAAAGACCTTTCTGAGTACCAAGTCTCCTACTTCCAGGAGCCTTACTTTCATATTCTTGTTATATGATCTGGCTACTGATTGCTTGTATGACACCAAGCGTATGTATGCGCTTGTTCTCAGTTCGTCCACAGTGTCCAGGCTCCTGGACATTTCGACCTGGTTCTGGTCTCTTGTCTGGCACCCATACCTATGGGTAGGTACCAGAACTTCTAATGGTATTACTAGTGGATATTTTGGGACCCACAAAGGAACCTTGGGATGCGTGAGAGGACCCTCATGTTTGATGAGTCTACTCGGGAATGAATTATGACTATAAAGTGGACCGAGTATAACCTATACTAGACTTAATGGAGTTGTTATAATGTCCGTCTATAGAAGGGTCATCTTAAAACTGTCATAACTTGAGATCTAAACATGGTATTGACATGATTCCAATTAGAGGTGATAGCTTGTTCTCTTAAAATTCCAGCGGTAGGTCACACGCCCAAAATAACCAAGAAACGAGTGAGATATGACTGTTTTACGAAAACCGGTCATTGCTGAGAAATGCGTTGTACTCTACCGAGTGGATTGAACACTCGACCGAGTGAGGGTCACTCGATCGAGTGGACTCGGCAGTCGACCGAGTGTTTGGCACTCGACTGAGTGGACTCGACATTCGATCGAGTGCACTTTGGGCAGATAGGTTTTATACCCGCAAACCTCCCTTCTCCTATTTCATTTCTATCTTCTTCCTTATCTCTCCATACTCTCCCCCTTCTCTCTAAAATCTTCACAAACACCATATTAGGAAATTCAAACTTGGATTAGAGGATTGCTCACCTTCTCCTTCATCCTTTCACCTTGTAAGTTGAGATCTACCCTTTTTCTAATCTTATGGACCCTAACTTCTGGGAGTTTTTAATTAGGTTGAGTAATTAGTAATTATTGTTAATATATGGGTCGTTAGTGGGTAATAATAATGGGTTTGATGTTGTATTATAGTATAGGGTGATTTGTGATAGTTATTATGTGATTTATGTCGGATTATGCTAAAAGGTAGGTGATTTCGAGTAGGTCATGGATTATGCTAAAAGGTAGGTTAATTCTACTCGATTTCAATAAGTTTGGATGGTTGCACGTGTCATTAGTATGTTGTTATTGCATTATAACATGATTGTTGTGGTTAGTCATTGATGGTCTCATGTTGTTGTTGAGAATCCATGGTAACATGATAATGAGTAATTAATGTTTGTTGGTAATTGAGGATTTGGGTGAGTCTCATATGTGTTGGTGATGCTTTATAACATGATATTGGATTGTGATGACTCGAGGAGTCGGTATTTAACATATAAAGTGGAATCTTGCATTTATTATGTTTGTCATGTGTATTCGAGGATATGACGGCTTGTGATTGATTGGTTGTTGTTGAGGAGATGGAAGGCCGTTGGGAGACCATCTTCCGCTTGGGTTGCCTCTTAGAGCTCCCACTCCAAGAGGGATGAGCACATTAATGACTTGAGTTACGGAGGGACTGGTGTGATTGAGGCACGACGTCTGGAAGGGGATCCGGTTGGCTTCCGGGCCCGGTACGTCTGGGCGTGTCCCGGTACCTTTGTGTGAGGTGTGGTGTCGTGGGCGTGTCCCTGGCACCGGTGGGCGTGTCCCGGTACTGATGTGGTTGTGGGTACGTCTGGGCGTGTCGCGGTATCGGGATGGTGATTGTATAATCGTGTCTCATTCATATCATTGGCATGTTGAATGTTATTTATCATGTCGTGTCTTATGTTTATTTATTGAAACTGGCGTGTGTGTCGGTGTAAATTGTCACCTATTTCCGGGGTGGCCTGTGTCGATCCCTATGATATTTTCGATCATATGGGGAGCAGTTTGAGTACAGGTTTTGCTTGTTGACGTGATCGGGGTTCGGGCCGCGCTTTGGACTTGTAGTCGAGTACTTGGATAGTTGATAGATAACATAGATAGTAGTCATGAATCGTATTCTTTTATTTATTCATTTGTTTATGGCTATGTAAATCATTAAATACTTTGTTTATAATAAATGTTTCTTGATTTTATCTCTGATTCACTGCCACGGGAAACCGAGATGGTAACATCTCTCAATTACCTCGGCTGGGTAAGAAGGGGGTATTACAAAGTGGTATCAGAGCGACGATTTTGGAACCTAAACCAATGAACAAAAATGAATCTAGGAGTGTCAAATAAAATGAACCCGACATGAGTACAATAGGAGGTCGGTTTTGGATGAGTAGGCGCCCTCATATCAAAACTAGTGCCTATTGTCTCGGTTGGTCACTTCGTTGGTGGTTATGAGTATGGGTGAACGCTATGCGGAACGTTGTATGGTTGTATGATTATGTGATAGCGTTAAGTTTCTTGCATGACATAGTTGTTTCCAATGATGTATGAATGTGTATAGAAGTTAAATGCATTGATTGATGTGAATAGCATGTTTGAGAATGGCTAACATGCGTTGGTATATGGAGAATGGTTTCACTCTTTGAATTTACACTGCATGTTAATTGAATTACACTGTGTGTTAATTGAATGCCTACTAGGTTATCGATAATGTATAACTAGTAATGGATATGGGTAGAGTAATTATTAGTGCTACGATAGTGTACCAAGGTCGCTAAGTAGGATGACGTATGGACTAACTCAAGTGAGTCACCGATATCCGGTAGACTCCCGAACCTTCTCTCTATGTTGCAGGGACTTCATCGTTTTTGTTCGACTTAAATTTTCAAGCCGTAAGCAATCACTTTAACGAGTGCAAGTCAGCACTCGGCCGAGTACAGTGCACTCGCCCGAGTGGACCAATTTCCAAAAACTGGAAACTTCCTGGTAAATGGGGCACTCGACCGAGTGAACTCGGCCACTCGATCGAGTAAAATTTCACTCAGCTGAGTGAACTCGCCACTCGACCGAGTGGACGCTGTAGCTGAAAAATTTACACGGGTTTAATTCCCTTTACTCATTTCCTATCTTCTTCTTATCTTCTTTTCACCTCACAACAAAAACATGAAAATTTCTCTATAATCAATTCCAAAACTCCATTTTTGTAATTTGTCATTTGGGTTGAGTTTTCTACTTCATTTTCCGTTTTAAATCTCTTCTTAATTAGCAATGTAAGTAGACCATCTTCTTTCTTGTTTTCTCCATCTTAATTTGTTTAGATCTACATTAATTTTCCAAGATTTGTCAATTATTTGCATGTTTTGTTTAATTCATGGTAGTAAATAGCTTTCTACACCATTGTTGTTGCTAAATATCAAATTTTCATATTAATTTTATCTCATAAATGGAAGAACAAGAAAAAGGTGTTATTATGGTCTACACATTGATTTTTGGTGCTTGTTGTTGGGTTTAATTGAACAACAAGGGCTTACCCTTTGTTATTAATGTTGAATCTTATCTTGTATGGGAAAATTTCATCTTAAAAGTTTACCTTAATTTTTTGATTTTGGGGTGTTTATGCCCAAGATGTTGATTTTTCATAAGTGAAACTTGGTTTAATCGTTTTATAAGACTACTATCTTCACTAGTAGTATAGTACGTTGTCTTAAAAACAACGATTTCATTATCGATTTTGCCTAAAATTTTTGAACCAAGTGAGGATTATGAACAATTTTTGATTTTATCTTAAACAAGGTTTAATAGTATTGCAAGACTATAATATTATTTGGGAATTAATGGCGTGAATCAAAATTTTTCCGTTGTAAAGGTTGACAAATGTCCCGAAAATGTTGTGACAAGTATAAATAAGCTTTGATTTTACGCTCGTGACGTACTTCATTTACTCCTTATTATCCTAATCTTTGATTATAATGCTTTGTGAAGTCGTGCATAAGAGAATTATCCGTCTTAAATTTTTTGAAAATGGGTGGTATACCTACCCGGATTTTAACTTTTCCAAGTTAGGTTTTATCCTATTCGATTCGTAATGCTTTGAACTTGGCCTATAGTGACATGTACCATCCTATGAAGAATTATTCTGTATTAGAGTTTTTGAGAAATTTGAGACAAATGACCTTTATGTTAAAGTTTTAATATAATAATTCACATTTTAGTCAAGGTTGAGTGAAATTGCATAATAAGGAAGAGCATTTTACAAAGTTGGTAAAGTTGCTAGAGTTGATTTTTGAATTTGCATCATTTTACAAAGTTCATAATATTTCAAGTGTGCTATTAAAACAAGTCCGTGGTTTAGTTAAAATACAAAGGAAGCCATGCCGTAATTTCTTTAATTCCATTCTTCGGGTTAAGTAAACTTCATCTCAATGACAAGCTCATGTCAAGGGTTTATTTTAAAGTGTCGGTCATTGATTTAAGCGTTGGGAAAATTTTCTATCCATCCCAAGTTATTTGATTTTCTACCTCTTTCGTATCTGTTCCGGATTGTTTTAATTCTCATCACTCCTATCCGGGATTTGACTTGTGGAATGAATTTCGGGGCGTGCCGAAGTCATCAAGTAACGCAAGGAGCAACCAAACAAGGGAATTTCGCCAAGAGCCGGTGGTACCCTCGGTGATTGAACCCCCGAGATTTCCGGGCATAGAATTAGTGTGTGAGCCCAATAGATTGATTTCCTCACCCTAGCCTTAGGTCTATGACCCCGATAAGGTATATGATATTGGATATAGTCATCGAGTTTGGGAATTTGGAAACGCAAGGAAGATATGTTAGTCTATGTAAAGTTTTGAGTTGGGTGAGTTGATCATGAGAGACAACCTATAAATGATGATTGGAGTGCGACCAAGGTTGGATATTTAGCGGTTGTTCGAACTCATGATTAGCAAACGGAATTTGAAGGACAAGTGAGAGTGACCTTTTTGAGTATGACTTGGGTATTTTGGGATAACATATGTTTGAGTTAGGATTTACGGAATGATGAGAGAATAGTGAGGTACCAAGAGTAAAAGAAAGTGATGACATGAGTTGATAAAAAGTTTTGAAGGGTGTGAGATTTGACTTGAGGAATGGTATGAATTGCATAAATGGTGACAAAGGTTTATGAAACCAGGTGAACCCTTGTGATAAGGCCGTGTTGTTGGCCATGACGTAAGAGGGATTAGTTTGAGTTTTAATAATTGGGATATATAATAGTGGAGTCGGTTTTACCAAGCTTGGTTTTCGCGGTTATTAGAGTAAGAGTATGCTACGTAATGCGTGTGGGTTTAATCATGTTGTTAAGAGATTTGATCACTTGTGTTATATAGTATGGCCTCTTAAGCTAAGTGTGTATGCATGAAGTGTGAAAGTAGTTGGGTGAGACTCCGGCCTATGAATGATAGTATAAGATGTTGTTTGTAAAGTCGTCTTTTAATTGTTACGCGAAACATTCATGGTATGCATGGTAACCTCGTTATAGAATTTGTTTGGGTGATGACATTGTTATTATTCCTTGAGAATAATGGGTTGTTGGGGTCGTGTTCACGAAATAGTAGAAGGTGTTATGTATACCAATGTGACTATTGACTATTGTGTCGTACTACGGCGCGGTTGTTGGTGACGGTATGGTGATACCGTCGCCACTGGTGGGGGAGGAGATGGAATGCTTGTGAAAAGAACTAATACGAAATAGCATGTTTTTGTCGGTAATGTAACTCGGAAAATTTATCTTCTGATGTCGTAACAATGGCCATAAGGCCTATACTTGTTTAAATTTTGTTGTTGGGTAGTGTATTAGTCATCCGTTGACACTTGCTTGCATTTAGGTAGTAGAATAGATCGAGTTTGAAGCAATTGCAAGTGAGGCACGAATCTGCCCAGGTGACACACGACCGAATGCGACCTGTACTCGACCGAGTGCCTTTTGCTCGACCGAGTGGCCCATTCCACTCGATCGAGTGGTCTTCTTTGACCCTTGTTTTGTCAATATTCGACCGAATATTAGTCGTATACCTTTGTCTTATGACTTATAATAGTAGACTTCTCTTTGGCTGAGCATGATGACCCTATATGTGTTTAATTTTATGAATTGTGTACGTTTGACCGTATTACGTGACATTTTGCTGTTTAAAAGTGGGATTAAATGAAAATTGTTATACGACACGGGAAATTTGATGACAAGAGGATGTGATAAGCTTGCATGATGCATGTTACTTGCCGTGATTTTATTTTATGATAACGATGTCCATGTCATGTAATGGGTGCAAATTATCTGTCATATAGTGGTCATTTGCATAATTGAGTATGGTAATCTTTCTTATAAACGGAAGGGTCGGTGATGGATGGAAACGAGTATGGAAACACATGTGTGATCATGTAGGGGATTTGACGCGGTACATACATGAGATGGTATATGCAGAAAATGGAAGTGTTGAATATGATGAGTCACATTGCGAGTAATTTTGCCATTTCTTAATTGTTTCATGGAATCCGTATATTCTGGTGCATTGGATGCACATTCATGTGGTTGTGTGAGATTTGATGTGACATATACATGTCTAATAATGTTGAGTCATGCTTCGTGGTATATATATATATATATATATATATATATATATATATATATATATATATATATATATATATATATATATATATATATATATATATATATATATATATATATATATATATATATATATATATATATATATATAGAAATAGGATCATATGAGTTGGGTCATATTGGGTGAGTTACCCCTCTAAATCTCAACCATTCATCTAAAGTAAAATGGATGGCTGAGATTTAATGTTACACATTGTATATCACATGTTACTCACCAACTCATATGTCGGTTTCTCATTTTTTTTTTCATTTTTCACTATAACTTTCTCTCTCTTCCTCTTTTCCCTCTACTGTACTCCCTCTACTGCGATCTTCACTTCGTTTCTTCGTCCTTGCTCGTCGTTTCTTCGTTTTTTTGTGCTCAAGTCTACTTCATCTTCAATTTCATCTCATCAGGTAATGAATTCCTTCTTCTGTACTATTTCTTTCGATGATTTTGTTCAATTTCGTATTTTTATCTTTTGTTTTTTGCTTGAATTTCTTGTTTTTGTGTGTGTATTCTTCAATTTATCCAATAATTTTCATTATGTAGTTCAATTTGTTGTGTTTTTCTTGTTAAATTACATTTCCGATTGTTTTCGCATAATTCTAGGGTTTCGTAATTTTATTTTTGCCTTTTTGAATTTTGATGTTGTTCTTTTCTGGTGATTTCGTTGTGCATTCTAATGAAGATAATGTGTTTTTTTTACATTAATCCGTTATTGTAATATATTGATGTAGTTATTGTAATATATCGATTTAGTTATTCTAGATTATTTAGTGAATCGTTGGTTAGTGTTTTAAAGTCAGCTTTGGTCAAGTCCAGTTATTGTAATATGAAAACTCGGTTATTCTATATTCTTACAAATGCAGTTGTTATAACGTTACATGTTGATTATTGTATTACTTTAACCTAGTTATTGTATTATGAAAAATCAGTTATTGTATCTGGCAGTGACCTATTGGGTGTTGTGTACCTTAGTTGTTCTATATATGATGTTCTTACTGATTCAGTTGTTGTACAGTTATATGTCGATTATTGTATTGCTTTAACCTAGTTATTTTATTATGAAAACTCAGTTATTGTATCTGGTAGTGACTTATTGTTTGTTTGTGTACATTAGTTGTTGTCATAAATATGTTATTCTGACTATTTTTTTATTCTTTTACTCAGTTATAAGAAAGATGGGTTCTAAACGTAACAGAGAGCCTGATGTCGGTAATAGAGCTGATTTCAAACGATTGAAAACAGTTTTTTCCAAGAAAGGCGGTCAATAGGGTTCACAAAACTCCAAGATTGAACATGTGAGTATATCCCCTCCCCATTTTGAGTTTCTGTTTAATTCTTATTTCTGTATTCTTGTTAAACTATATAATAATTAGACTTTATCTTCATCCTGTTGTCCTTAGGGAAGCACTACTTTTGTGTTTGTGTGAACTTTATGAACAAGACGATTGATGTGCTGGACCATACGTTGCATGATCATTGGGAAATATATGATTTCTACAGACTTGCAAAGATTGCAGTATGTCTTCTAAATCCTAACTCATGCATGACAGCCTAGTTATTATATAAGTTAACATGGGTTATTATATAGTTCAACATGGGTTATTTCATTCAGAATAGCAATCAATTCCAATCTTGTGGCCTATTCTTAAGGTTCTCCCACCAAGTAACAGGCACCCACTTTGGCTTTTTCTTATTATATTTTAGTCCATTAATAAGAGTGGTAATCCGTCTCGTTACCCTCGACTGCCACTCAGGCACAGGATCATAGTCATGATCGATGGATCTTACATGAGTCTGTTTCAAAAACAAGTGTGAAATTAGTTATATAAAACTTAAGAAAATTATTATTGAAAAACATAATTACCGCAAAGTAATTCCACATCTTCTGACGCTGTGCGTTACTCGCTTCACCCCACCTAGTGAAGTACTCATCTCCTGTGTTACGGGTGAACGACCAAATAACATATTTCTTGATTGGTTCGTCATCGCACCTGAAAAACACATAAATATTTGAAATTAAAACTGTAAATGTTACGTTTTAAAAAAAAAATAACATAAACTTACCAAAAATGATCTGGCCAAGCACGGGCCGATGAGAGAGTCACCTGCATGCCCTCCTGTCTTCGTGATGGAGGTTCATGATCGACCTCATCCTCAACTTCCTCGTCCTCCTGATCATGTTGAGATGCATTACTATTGCTCCCAAAATAATGGCGAAAAATGTTCGGCATAATCACTGGATGAAAACAATTCAAATTGTTAGTTCAAAGAAAAAATCGTTAGTTCAAATCAACCATTTCTGCAGGGTATATATAAACAATTGAAACAAACACTAACTATAGAAAACAGGGTATATGTCGTTTTAACTTGATTCACACAAATTAAGATTTGCAACTATACTACTTTTTACCATTATTGTTTTATTTAGTGTTCATGTGTCCAATGGAAAACTGTGAACTAATTACCACTTGCCTCTTCTTTAATGCATTTTATTGGCTGAATTGAGAGGTTTCTTATAACCAAACCTTGGAAATTGAAACACACTATTGATGTTAAGCTAAAATGACATGTATAAAACAAAAAACCAAATAGGCTAGAACGACAAGTAATAAAAAACGGAGGGCAAATTTTATTGAATGTTTAAACTTTAAACTTTTTTACAAATGTATTAATAATTGTACAATTACAACTAGTCCTCCTCACTATCATTGTCACTACAAATCAAAACAGGTTCATCATTTGAAAAAAGCACTCCTACTTCTTCCTCTGATTACTCATTTTCGTATCTAATAAGTTCTTCAACTTCATCTTCATCCCCTTCTTCTCTGACGTTTCTGTCATATTCCGCTTGACCTCTTTCCACTGCCACTTCGTATACATCTTCATCTTCTATATCTTCCAACAACATCGGTGAAATTGAGTGATCGTTCACAACCACATCTTCTTGAAAGACACTTTCTTCAATAGGAGCATCAACTTGTGATCTTGCCTTGGTTTTAAAAACCGTGGACCACTAAATACCTTGATTACCTTTCTTAATGGTTGGATAAGGAGCATAACAAACTTGATCGACTTAAAAAGCTGCCACAAATGGGTTATGTCCACGAAGTTTCTTTTTCTCGTTTACATCTACAAGTCCATAAACCTTATGGATACTAAGTCCTTGTGGGGAATTATCAAGCCAATCACATTTAAACAATATAACCCTATAAACCCTTTGCTCGGCATAATAAGAAAGCTCAATTACTTCATTTAGGGTTCCATAGTAGTCCAACCCTTCAGTTGAATTCACATAAACTCCATTGCTTAACGTAGACTTTGAAACATCAACTCCCTCCTTAAAAGCTCGAAACTTATAGCCGTTGATGGAATACCGTCTCCAAGACTTCACCATGTTACTAGGACCCAATGCTAAAGCTATTATTAGACGATCCTTCAATCTATGAACCTATGAATAAAAAAAATGTTAATTAAGTTGTTATATTTTTTTCAATATCTAATAAGAAATCTAAATGTGTAGTTCAATTTGAAAGAAAATGTATCATCACTTACTTGATTTCGGAACCATTTCGGAAAACTTTTGTCATGTGATGCCCAAACATCATCAGAGGACGTGACATCAGGAAAATTGATTTTGATATGTGTCTCAAATTCCCTATAAGTAGGGAAAGCATGTTTTAGTTATGTATTACCTATAAATTCGATCTAATTTGATAATTAAAAAACAATTGAGTAATGATGAAGTATTAACTTACTTTTCATAAGTCTCTAAAAAATCTCCACAGTTCCATAGCACATAAAAATGAGCTTCGTCATACTCTTTCTCAGTTAAGTACCTCTGTATACATTTCCCGGTTGTAGTTCCCATGTCATCATTGAATAACTCAGGTAACTTAGATTTCAACTGGTCATTGATATTTACACCAACATCTAAGTCTTTTGCTTTTGTGTCAATGTGATCTTCGAAATAAAAAGAACAGAAATTTGAAATTTCCTCTAACAAAAAAGTGTTGCATATTGAACCCTCTACCCGAGCTTTGTTGCCAATCTTTTTTTTAAATGATTAAGATATCTCTCAAATGGATACATCCATCGATATTGAACAGGTTCTCCAACTTTCGCTTCCTAAGGTAGGTGAAGAGGTAAATGCTCCATGGAACTGAAAAAAGACGGGCGAAATATCTTCTCTAACTTGCATATTATCTCCGCAATGTTCGACTCCAGACGTTCCATAGAATCAACTCTAATAGTAGAAATACACAGGTCTCTAAAAAATTGGCTTATCTCAGTTATTGCATTCCAAGGACCTGTCGGGAGCAACTCTTTCAAGGCAACAGGGAGTAGTCGTTCCATAAAGACATGACAATCATGACTTTTCATGGAATGTAACACCATCTTTTTATGGTTAACACACCGACTCAAATCTGAAGCATAACCATCCAGGAATATTAAATTAGCAACCCAGTCACATATAGCCTTTTTATCCGCGGTTGATAAAACAAACCTAGATAATATGGGCCGTTTGTAGCAAAGTTCATTAAAGTCTTCTTTACTCTTAGGGCCAAATTTAGTTTTACCTGGTACATCCATCATGGTGTTGATAAGTTGTTCAAAAAAAAATTTCTCAATGTGCATAACGTCCAAGTTGTGTCGAATCAGCAACGTTTTTCAGTAGGGAAGTTCCCAGAATATGCTTTGTTTCCACCAACCTTCATTCTGATCTTTCAATCTTTTCAATTCTTGATCAGAAGCATCAACTATTTTAGGTAAGTTTTTTACAGAATCCCACACTTCATCACCCGTTAGTTTCGATGCGGCTATGCGATTCTCAATTTTTCTGTTTTTAAGAAAATGCTTACATTTGTCGCGGAAAGGATGGTTAGGTCTTAAGAACTCACGGTGACAATCAAACCAACAAACCTTTTTGCTATTTTTAAGCCAAAAAGATCTATGATCATTTTCTGGACAATAAGGACAGGCACGATATCCACTTGTGGACCAACCAAAAAGCAAGCCATATGCCGGGAAATCGTTGATCGTCCACATTAATGCAGCCTTTAATTGAAAATTTTGTTTCTTAGAGACAACGTAGGTCTCCACGCCGGTTTCCCAAAGTTGTTTCAACTCTTTGATCAACGGTTGGAGGAAAACATCTAAATTTGACTTAGGGTTCTTAGGACCGGGAACTAGTACAGATAAGAATAGAAATTGTCTCTTCATGCATAACCAAGGAAGTAAGTTATACGGAGTCAAAATCACGGGCCAACAAGAGTATTTCGTCCCGAACTACCCAAAAGGTTGAAATCCATCCGTACACAAACCTAGCCTAACATTACGGGGTTCACTTGCAAAATCTGGATGCTCTCTATCGAAATGCTTCCACGCTTCTCCATCACTTGGATGTGCCATTGTCCCCCTTTCTCTTAATCGAGAGTTTTTGTAGTGCCAACTCATCTCACCTGTTATGTGCTTGGTTGCATATAGTTGTTGTAACCTTGGCGCAAGCGGGAAATAAGTTACTGGTTTACATGGAATTTTCCTCCCACTTGAATTATTTTTACCTTTATACTGAGATGCATGACACTTTGTACATTCTTCAAGATTAGAATTTTCCTCCCAGAAAAGCATGCATCCATTGAGACATGCATCAATCTTTTCATGGGGAAGTTGGAGTCCCTTCAGAACTTTTTAATCTCATTAAAATTGCGCGCCATTTGATTTTCCTTTGGAATTATGTCACCAACGAACGACATAAAACCATTAGCTCATCTAAGAGATATGTTGTTCTCACATTTGAGTGATACCAACCTAGCAGCTACTTGCAACAAACTCATATAACTTCCCTCAAACACCGGCTGTTCGGCTTGCTCTAACATTTTAAAGAACGAAGAAACTTGGGGGTTCGGGGTTTCGGGGTTTCATAACGCACTTCTTCATCGTTAAGGTCATCAGGATTAAGTCGATCCTCCAAAATTTGGTCAACAGTATCACGCAATGCATTTTCCACGAACTCACGGTAAGGATTCTCACTAGCATTTGTACTAGGTAGTTTCTCACCGTGATATGTCCATACATAATAATTATCGGCGAAACCATTGGACCAAAGATGAATTTGAACATCTGCTTTCCTTTTAAAACCTAGGTTTTTGCATTTCTTACACGGACACCTCATTTCACCTAAATTCTTGTACTCACTACTTCCTTCCGCGAATTTAATAAACTCTTTCACCCCCTCTGCAAATGCTTTCTTGGGTTTCTTTTTTAGTCTAATCTTTCATACATCCACTGCCGTTCTAATCTTTTCATATTATTATGTATCTACACATTTATATATGTCATTAAAAAAGATAATAACATAACAACAATCAAAATCAAGAATAATACACCATAATTTAACATTTTAACCAATATAAATATTGTATTTCTTTGAATTGGGTCCTTATCACTCCAACCTAAACCTATCAATGTACGTTTCAAGTCACTAGCAAACATGTACTTGTGATTTATTAATGAGGAAAAAAATTCGGCAGCAATTCCTATCCGTTCTCCAAAGACACAATGTAGAATAAATAATTACTCTACATATGCATTTAGAGAACATTAAAGGAATTGTCAACAAACTCTTTTCTCATTAACAAATCACAAGTACATGTTTACTACCTAAGTGACTTAAAACGTACAAAGACAGTCCCAAAACGGGGACTATTCAAAAATTACTCCTAGTGAGTAATTTTTGAACGGGTACTAGGTCAATATGAACAATAATTTTAACAATATTAAAAACAAAACATACAACAATGACTACTTTTTCAATTAACATAAACTAACATGATTTATTTTTCATTTTACATATCTAGTCTAATTCATATCTATTCTAATTAACATTTAACAATAATCAAATTTACAAAAATTCCAATTTTTAAAAATATTATTAACAATAATTCAAATTTTTAACGATAAAATTACATAGCTATCTTAAGTCAACATGCATACATTAAAAATTAACAACATACATCAGTCACAACATTGGCTTCTATCCTAAGTCAACATGCATCAACACCAACCCTTTTTTCAACAACAATTAAAACAATAACTAATAATCTAAATTAATTAAACTAATTAAAAAATATTAAAAGGAGAAATACCTAATTAACTTGACAAAGGAAAAAAATGAAAAAGAAGGATTAAATAGAACAAGGAGCCGGCAGGGGGCAGTCGGCGGCGGCAGTAGGGGCATGGCCGTGGACAAAAAAAATTAAAAATAAGAAAAGGAGAAGGAAAAAGATAAAGGAGAGAGGAAAAAAAGATAAAGTTAATTGCCTTATAGTGACGACGACGGCGTGGTGGTGTTGGTGGCACCGGAAGTGGAGGAGGGTGGTGGTGGTGTCGGGTTTTAAGGAGGTTAGGATTGGACAAGTTTTAATTGATTTGGGAGAATTTTGGTAAAGTGAGGGGAAAGTGTTCGCGAGTTTGAGTTAATAGGGATATCTGACGGATTATCCGTCAGTAAAATAAAAATGTTGACGGTAATTCCGTTAGTATTCCTATTTTACTGACGGAAATTCTGTCACAAGTTCACATTATGTAACACCCCCATTTATTTAGGAGCCTTTAGCTAGACATTCCCAAATAAATAGGACTGTTACCATCTCGGTTTCCCGAGGTAGTGAATAACAAAGTACTACAATACCAAAGTACTTTAAATTAAAACTTAGCGATCACAGGTTTATTACAAATGAATCAACTAAAACTTAATATAAAAATATTTACAACTCGCAGCGGAAATAAATAAAGTGATATAATTAATCTATGTGATCTAGACTTCAACTATGGTCCATGTCGAGCTCTCATCCCATTGCTCCCAAGTCAGCTAATCTTTTGTACCTGTCAAATCTGTTCCCCATAAAACGGTTCACCGCAGGTGTTCATGAATACACAGTCAACCGCGAGGTTGAGTAGAAATAAAACTAAACAACAAGAACATACAATTATCAATCCAATTCAATTCACTTCACTTTCATTGCACAACCCCCTGACAACGTGCCCCTTTCCTTTACTTAGCACAACTCCCTTAACAACGTGCTCTCATTACTTTGGTACCCCTCCCTTAACAACGTACCGCAATATGTAATAGTACCCCTCCCTCACAACGTACATATTACCATCACCCCAGTGTACAAAGAGGAGTAGGAATGTTATCTTTGACATGTGGTGGTGATGAGGATAACGAGATGATATAACTAAGAATTTAGTATTAGTGAGTTACGAGGACGTAACATTTGTTTTAAGAGGAGTAGGATGCGGTAAAAGAGAGTTTCATGTTTGTGCATGTTGTAATATAATTAGAAGTAGAGTGTTGGTGTAGCATAAAGAAGGAAGTTGAATATTTTGTGGTTGATGTTGTAAAAGGCCATGGTCGAGCTTGTAGTAGTGTGATGTTTAGGAATGGGAGAATATTTTATATAGTGTTGACAGTTGGAGGATGATGTTATGAGTCTGAGTAAACTTCGAGGACGAAGTTCCTTTTAAGGGTGGTAGAATGTAACATTCCGTTTGATGTCTATGAGTGTTTTGATATTGGATTTGGTAGTGGATGATATTATGGAGCTAGCAGCGTTAGAGAATGGTAGTTGGTAGTGTATGGAATTAGTGTCGGGAGAGTTTATGATGTAGTTAATACGACATCGTGAGCGATGTGTGGAGGTAGGAATAGTTGGTGGAGTTGGTGTTAAGAGTTCACGAGTTATAGGGTGAGGTTTTGTTTTGAGTCTTAGTTGCGTTGTTGTGTCCTAGTCAAGTTGGTAGGTTTGTTTTTATGTATGGGTTGAACTTCGGGGACGAAGTTCTTTTTAAGGAGGGAAGACTGTAATACTCCGTATTTATAAGTCTCTGGGTACTCTATCGAGTAGGCCTTACTCTGTCGAGTAAGGGTGAGTTGCGTTTTAAAATAGTTTCTGACCTATTGGGTACTCGATCGAGTAACTAAGATACTCGATCGAGTAAGGGGGCACTCGATCGAGTACCTTAGCTACTCGATCGAGTAGCCGGTTCTGAGGAGTTATTTCTCGGGTTTTGTTAATTATGCGATTAAGGTATATAATACTTCCGTCATTGTTCTTAAACACTTTTTCAAAACCTAATCACTGTCAAGAGAGAAAACAAAGTACGTTCTTCGCTTTAATCGCATTGTTAGCAAATCCCGGAGTTTGGAAGGTCGGATTTCACCTTTCGTGATACCGTTGATATCCTTGCGTCGAGGGTAAGATCTATGTACCGTTTTTACAGTATTTCCTTTATGTTGGTTAAACCCTAATATGGGGATTTGGGGGTTTTGTGTAGATTGTGATTTGGTAGTGTTTATGTGTTTGTATGATAGGAGGAGGTTTTGTAGAAGAGGCTTTTAATACAAATTTGATCTTGTCGATAGTTGTGCTTTCCGGTAGGGTTTCCCTACTCAGTATTAGTCCCATAGTGATTGTTGATGTGTTGAGATTGATTGTTTGATTAATATCGTAATTGTATTGTGACGGTTGTGATTGTGATTGTTGTCTCTGGTTCTCGAGATGCGTTCTCGGCTGAGTGGAGTCACTTGCGGGAGTGGCTTCACGCCCTAGTTTCGCCCTTCGTAGAACCCGCCACGGAAGGGGATGTGCACATTAATGAACAGGGAATTCGCTCAATATGAGGAGCGGGGATTTGGTGGGTACGGCTGCGGTCCCCCACTGGCAGGGCTGGTCCAGTGGACAATCGGTGATTGAGATTGATGGGACTGGTGTGATTGAGTGTGTGTGACGGTGTAAGCTGTCTGTTTGTCGTATTGTTGTTATATATAAGTTGTGTGATTAGTACTGACCCCGGTTGTTGTTTTGTAAAACTTGCGGTGATCCATTCGGGGATGGTGAGCAGAAATTGAGCAGGTTTGAGTTGAGTTACTGGGATAGCTGGGATGTGCCACCGTCTGACGATAGAAGTCTTCCGCTGTAGCTTTACTAGTTTTATAATATTTCAGTTAACTCAGTAGACAGTTGGTTTTGAGAACATGTATCGTATTTTGGTATTTGGTTTCAGTTGTAACCTTTCACTAAACTTATACTATTTAAAGTTGTTTCATTAATGTCTTATGAATATCATGCCTCGGGTAACCGAGATGGTGGCATCCTTATGCCTGAGTGGTCCTGGTAAGGCACTTGGAGTATGGGGGTGTTACAATAATACCGAAAACCCGACACGTACAACTCCTCGTTTAACCACTACTTGCGACCACCACCAGCCTCCAATGACTCCACCCAACCTAGCCACTAATAGCCTGTAACCCGACGCACCCCTACAACCAACACCCACCAGGAAAAGCACCACCACCATCCCTCAAACTCACGCCCTAAACCCCGCGACAACTACCCCCTACTCTCCCCTGTTTCGCGAAATCCCGACCACCACCAACACCAACCACCACCAGCTACCCTACCAACACCCCCACCGTTGTCGACCCAATCCTCTTAAGCTAACCCACCACAACCCAGGTCAAGTCAGTCCCGTTTATGGGTCCAATTACCCATCCAAAACCCCACGACCAAAACCCGTAACCCCCCCTGACCAGCCACCTTTAGGCGCCTGCCACCGCCACCCTAGGCCTTCCAAGGCACCACCACTACACCCATTCCAACCCTTGCAACCCCAAGAACTACCTCCCAAAGTTTGGTCTCATTCCGTCAAGGTTTGGGTCAGTTTCTAAGCGTCTTAAGATCGTCTGACATTCAGCTGTATAAGAAAGTAAAACAAGATTAGAAATTGTTACCTATTAATTACCGCTTGCTAATTCCGTCTCCAAAAGCTCCTCCTCTTAATTTGTGATTTATTTCTCAGATTTAATAGGGTATTTATAGGGTAGGATTATAGAGAATGCGAGGTCAATTAGGAAACTACATAATTTACCTTATTCTAATTAGTATAGGAATTATCATTATTATAATTACCATTATATTATTATTATTATTATTATTATTATTATTATTATTATTATTATTATATGTTAATCTTACCATAAATAGGATTTCCTCATACAATATTTACTAATTTATTATTTGTCATAACTTATTATTATTATTGATATAATTATTATTACTTTTCCATATTATATTATTATTAATTCCCGATATAAATCCCGATTACACTTACACCAATTTAATAAATTTCGGTCCAATTACCAATGGCACACGGCCCAAGATCCACTAATAAGCTTAACCCAATTCCCGACTTAGATTATTAATTTATTAACTAATTATCGTCTTACTTGTATTTATTATTAGAAATTAGAAATGTCATTTAATTAATTATTAGTTTACATAAATTACTTTCATAAATTATTGTCAAAATACAGAGTATTACAGTCTTCCCCCCTTAAAATGAACTTTGTCCCGAAGTTCGCCCACAACTACCACAACAACATTTACAAACATCTTCACAACTAAACCTCATTCCAACTTATGATCATTGCAACATAATAATTTTACTTAATTATTATCAAACCATATCAACTTATCAAAAGATGCCTCAACAATAACTCAAAATATTTTGAAGTATCACATTCCTTCCCCCTAAAAATAAACTTCGTCCTCGAAGTTCGAAATAACAAACAATAGGAAAAACCAAATCCTTGTTGAAATGCCACAAAATCAAGAATGCACACCGTAACACAAGTCAACTATTATTTCAAACACAACTCCAAGTAATGATTAAATGAATAACAAAATCTTTGATTTAACAGCAAGTCACATCATTTTAGATTTCGAACTAAACTTTATTTCAACTTCTTACTTAACTATTGGCGAATACATTGCCAAATAAATAATAATCTATAATGAAAGATACGCATCACTATTTAATTAATTAATCTTTTCTTAATAATGATATATAACTTAAACATGGATGCAATTATTCTAAACGTATATATAGGCTTAGGGCAACACATCCCGCATATCACTAGATATGGTAACCTACTTCACACAATTCAAAAATATCAAGAAACAAAATTTTCATTTATTTATGACCAAGGAAACATGTCACCACTTCTAAAAATCATAAATAACTAATGACACAATTAATTCTTGAGAACCTTTACTTTTTAGAAAATACAGCGAGTTAAAAATGCATGAGAGAAAGAATCAAGTCAAAAACTCAAAAAGTCAATTTATAATGCATTTTACAATTTGTTTGGTTGAAACATAAATTTTACAACAACTTGTCAGAAACTTAGGTCAATTTGTAAAAATCACTATTAATTGTCAAAAGTTTAAATTGCAACGTGGCTTATCAATTTGGAAACTTACATGAGTCTATTAAACAGTGGCATTGGAATTATAACAAATAATTACGTAGTTTTTAAATGGCAAATTTTACAAAAGCATGGCGCGAAAACATCACTGTACAGGAATATTTCGACTACTGTTCACTAAAATATTTATTTCTCCTAAACCCTTTGTTATTTGAACATGATACTAGTGGCATATGAAAGCTAACTCATAAGGCTATTACTCGTAAAACTTTCAAACAAGGATTTCAAACAGGAAATAAATGGCAGCCAACGCAATCAAGGGTAAAATTTCGATAAATCAACCAAAATCACATTATTCACAATTTCACGCAATTCCTTTAACACTTCACATATTAATCATACCCACACCTCCCACATACATGCCAACATACTTCCCCATATCAACATGCTCATCATAATGCTTAAAAAGAAATCATTCGCAATCATTAACGAATACAGTCATTCAAACAAGACAAACAAAATCCTAAGGCAAATATACTATATTCATTTTTAATAATCCCACACTGGAATATCTCTCAAGGTACCCGATTCAAAACTGGAAAGGCCAAGGTAAGAATTAGGCGCGCTTTCATAACAGTACTAAGAGGGGCTCCTAACAGTTTCTACCCGGGGTTCATTTTATTTAGACACGTCCTAAGTTCATTATTGTTCATTGGTTAGGCCTGAGGATCGTTTCGCTCTGATACCACTTTGTAACACCCCCATTTATTTAGGAGCCTTTAGCTAGACATTCCCAAATAAATAGGACTGTTACCATCTCGGTTTCCCGAGGTAGTGAATAACAAAGTACAACAATACCAAAGTACTTTAAATTAAAACTTAGCGATCACAGGTTTATTACAAATGAATCAACTAAAACTTAATATAAAAATATTTACAACTCGCAGCGGAAATAAATAAAGTGATATAATTAATCTATGTGATCTAGACTTCAACTATGGTCCAAGTCGAGCTCTCATCCCATTTTTCCCAAGTAAGCTAATCTTTTGTACCTGTCAAATCTGCTCCCCATAAAACGGTTCACCGCAGGTGTTCACGAATACACAGTCAACCGCGAGATTGAGTAGAAATAAAACTAAACAACAAGAACATACAATTATCAATCCAATTCAATTCACTTTCATTGCACAACCCCCGGACAACGTGCTCCTTTCCTTTACTTAGCACAACTCCCTTAACAACGTGCTCTCATTACTTTGGTACCCCTCCCTTAACAACGTACCGCAATATGTAATAGTACCCCTCCCTCACAACGTACATATTACCATCACCCCAGTGTACAAACTCCCTCAACAACGTACAGCTGACTGTCGCACAACTTTTTATAATAACCACATTCCAATCAACGATAACAATTCAATTCACCTCATCAATATAACCGACACAAATCAACATAAGTCACCCTTTCAACCATTATGATATTATCAATCAACATATACAATATGAATCTCCCTTCCAACAATTATGTTTATATCAACCAACACGATCAATTCACTTTAACGTAAGTAATCCACCATACCAAACATAGATAATTAAAGTTCGAGTTGAGTAGGATTATCCCTACCTGGCAAGCAAGCACTCCAATTACGCAATCCAATAATTAAAGCGAACAAATCCGATTATAAACTCTTCACAATTTCCGTCACCTATATAATAATACCAATTACAACAATTATAATTACTAACTTATTTATTTATTCATTTATTCCTTTTATTATTTTAATTATTCAAACTAATTATTTATTATAATTGAAGATTACGATATTATAATTATTGTGTAAAACCCGATTACTTAAACAAACCCGAGTCACCAAACAAAAACCCATTTTAAACAAGAAGTCAACCCATCCCCATACAACACCCACGTAACCATGAAAAACCCTCCCTTTAACCCGTATAAACTTCCTCACAACCATTCACACACACCTCAACCAACCCACGGCAACACAACCACCTCAGCCCCACCATGAGTCCCTACCACCAGCCCCCAACCACCTGCAACGACAACCTCAGACAATGAGCAACCCACGGCCCTACTACGTGCAACAACCACACATATCACCAATAATACCGAAAACCCGACACGTACAACTCCTCGTTTAGCCACTACTTACGACCACCACCAGCCTCCATTGACTCCACCCAACCTAGCCACTAATAGCCTGCAACCCGACGCACCCCTACAACCAACACCCACCAGCAAAAGCACCACCACCATCCCACAAACTCACGCCCTAAACCCCGCGACAACTACCCCCTGCTCTCCCCTGTTTCGCGAAATCCCGACCACCACCACCACCAACCACCACCAGCTACCCTACCAACACCCCCAGCGTTGTCGACCCAATCCCCTGAAGCCAACCC
The DNA here is from genome assembly GCF_048544455.1 of Silene latifolia. Lineage (NCBI taxonomy): Eukaryota > Viridiplantae > Streptophyta > Magnoliopsida > Caryophyllales > Caryophyllaceae > Silene > Silene latifolia. Next base: position 176,215,070 of record NC_133538.1, read on the forward strand.
ACCACAACCCAGGTCAAGTCAGTCCCGTTTATGGGTCCAATTACCCATCCAAAACCCCACGACCAAAACCCGTAACCCCCTCTGACCAACCACCTTTAGGCGCCTGCCACCGCCACCCTAGGCCTTCCTAGACACCACCACTACACCCATTCCAACCCTTGCAACCCCACAAACTACCTCCCAAAGTTTGGTCTCATTCCGTCAAGGTTTGGGTCAGTTTCTAAGCGTCTTAAGATCGTCTGACATTCAGCTGTATAAGAAAATAAAACAAGATTAGAAATTGTTACCTATTAATTACCTCTTGCTAATTCTGTCTCCAAAAGCTCCTCCTCTTAATTTGTGATTTATTTCTCAGATTTAATAGGGTATTTATAGGGTAGGGTTATAGAGAATGCGAGGTCAATTAGGAAACTACATAATTAACCTTATTCTAATTAGTAAAAGAATTATCATTATTATAATTACCATATTATTATTATTATTATTATTATTATTATTATTATTATTATTATTATTATTATTATTATTATTATTATTATTATTATTATTATTATTATTATTATTATTATTATTATATGTTAATCTTACCATAAATAGGATTTCCTCATACAATATTTACTAATTTATTATTTGTCATAACTTATTATTATTATTGATATAATTATTATTACTTTTCCATATTATACTATTATTAATTCCCGATATAAATCCCGATTACACTTACACCAATTTAATAAATTTTGGTCCAATTACCAATGGCACACGGCCCAAGATCCACTTATAAGCTTAACCCAATTCCCGACTTAGATTATTAATTTATTAACTAATTATTGTCTTACTTGTATTTATTATTAGAAATTAGAAATGTCATTTAATCAATTATTAATTTACATAAATTACTTTCATAAATTATTATCAAAATACGGAGTATTACACATTATCAGAAAAAAAAAAAAAGCAAGTGACTGTACACGTCACAATAATTGGCCCACTGACGGAATTTCCGTCAGTGTTTTCATAATACTGACGGAATTTCAGTCAGTGTTTTCATAATACTGACGGAATTTCCGTCAGTATGTCAATTATTGTGACAACCTGTCACACACACTGGATTCAAATATCTTGGCCCACTGACGGATATTCCGTCAGTATTATGAAAAAACAGGCGGAAATTCCGTCAGATATCCTAAATGTTTTCCAGCTGTCTTCCATTGTTGCGTGTGAATGGCAATGATGGAAATTCCGTCAGTTTTTTGGGATTACTGACGGAAATTCCGTCACATGTTTTTTAGCGCCATTGACATTGTCAACGCGCCAATTATAACTGACGGAATTTCCGTCAGGAAAGGATACCGACGGAATTTCCGTCAAAAAACCGTCAGTAACCCGTGTTTTCTGACGGCCTATTTTTTTCCGTCGGTATGCCCGTAACTAAGCCGCGTTTTTTTTGTAGTGATTTACACGTATGGCTCTGCACTTTGTCAGAAAACAAAAAAAGGTATGTAAATGGTATTCAGCTGGGAACTCTGTTGCAATCATTGAGACAGGTAAAAATTTCATGAAATTTTTTACGAGAGGCTGCTTCATTCTGGGATTTTGATTTACATGTTTTTCGATTTGGGCATCGCGAGATTTGTCCTATGCCTGAAGAATTTAGTGCCATTATGGGTTGGTCTTTTCAATCCCATCATGCACTTCCAAACTTGGAATCGGATTTATCGCATGACTTTAAGGACTATCTACGGATTACTACCAATTTAGAAAACTTTCTTGATGGTCGTAAGGTGAATCTTTGTTGGTTAATTACTTATTTTATAGCCCTTAACTATCCCAGGACTGTCATTGATTTCCGCTATAGGAATAGAGCATTGGTATTATGCTTGCTGAATCGGTATATGTTCTCTTTTCCTCAAGTACCATGGGTCACGGTTGTTTAATTAAAGTGGTGAGACAAATGCGGAATGATAGCTCTCCTATGCCTTTGGTATTACCTGAAACTCTCCATTGTCTTGATACTCTCCGACATAATCCAGAGGCTCCGTTTAGCGGTAGCCCCCTGTTATTCCAGGTCGGTTTTTTTCTTCTTTTTTTTCACTATTCATGCTTTTCTCACGTGTTACTGTTCACGGCCAGTTTTTTTTTTTTTGCGGTACTGTTCACGAACAGCTTTTTTTGTGGTAATGTTAACGAATACCTTTTTTTTTTTTCTTTTTTCGTTTTTTTTGGACCTGGAGTGAGTCTTTACTTTACGTATTCTACTTCAACCACTGCTAATTGTACTTATGCTAGATATGGCTACAAGAACACATGCGGCTTATTGAACGTCCAATCGATTCTATGTCATATCAACCTTAGAGCTATGCTGGGAGACGAAATATTATCAAAGAGGAGCAATCACTTGGCTATTGGAGGGACTTTATGGGCAGCGGGTTTGCAATACGCTGGACCATATCTTGTTGGCAAATACCTGCTATGACTGCACCCCGATCATCAGTATCCTACATTCGGCTTCCTGGGCTCTCTCAATCAACTTTCATATTTCCTTCTCGTTTGCTAGAACAATTTGGGCGCAGGAAACTTATTCCTTCTAAAGATACGGAGCCGCCTGGGTTACAACCAATGACAACGAATCACCTCCGTAACTGGTACCAATACGGGAATGCGTGCAAGACATGGACTATTCACTGCGTTCCTAAAAGTACATATATTAGTGTAGGCACAAAAATTTTATTAAAGTGCCGAAAATAAAAGAAATAAATTATTTTAAGTTAATATCAAATTTTAGCATAATTTAATTATATTTGTCCTGCTTGATAGAATTCGGATCGATCCATATTGCAAATTGGGTTATCTGGGCTCTAAAGCAAAGTATGGTCAATTGGGCCCAAAAGAGATGTTAGGCTAACAAACAAAGCCCAAACTTCGAGTCCAATTACCATGAGAGAAATCTCTATAAATAAGAGAGTTCTCCACCATTTCAAGGGGAGAAAAGTTCACTTTACAAGAGAGAAAATCATTTGTCAAAGTGAAGAGAAAAGAGAAATCAAAACCTCTAAACTTCTCTCTACAAATCTCATCAATCAAATTGAAGCATCGAAGAGAGACTCAAGTCAACGTGACCCTCTCAAGAAGCTCAAATCAAACTCAAACCAAATTCAAGCATCGAAGAGAGATTCAAGTCAACGCGACCTTCTCAAGAAGCTAAAGTCAAGCAAGCGAGCCTCGAAGATCGTAGTATTGTTGTAGAATCAATGGATAAAATAGAGGTTGTATACATAACTTTCTGATATTATATAAACTCATTTGTCTATTTGTTTTGTGTTACAGTTTTATTGTAATACAAAATTTGTTGTTACAAATTTTTGGTGAACCCGACGTGAAACCTCTACCTCTCATCTCTACAACAAGTTAACTTCAAGAACAAGGATGTCTTCCAACACATCAAGCACACCTTCAAGGACTTATGCATCAATCCTCAAAGGGTCTTCAAGTGTTGCACCTACATCAAGCATGCAACCAATTAGTGTTTCTATAAGAGGAATGGAAAGGAAGGCTACTATCAATACTGCTGGTGAAAGCTTGCGCACCGCTAATGTTCCTAAGAGGCCTCTTAAGTACTCGATTGCATCTATTGCTGCTGCAGCAACTGCTATAATCAACAAGTCTTCATCTCCACAAAAGTAGAGCAGGGAGTTCAAGACTAGTGGTGATTCATCCCCTCGCAAGGTGAAGAAAGCAATGCTAAAGAAAAAGGAGGAAGCTTCAACCCCAATTTTTGAATCAGTCATGGTTGTTGATGGTTCTAGCCTCGAAGAACAAATGGAGAATGTGAACAAGCTCCTTGAGAAGATGATGCAAGAAAATGAACAAAAGAATAAGAGGATTGAAGAACTTCAAAGGGAAATGGAAGAGCTTCATAACAAGGACAATTCAAGCCATCATGACACTGAAGAAGAGGAGGAGGAAGAAGAAGATGACAAGAAGGATGGTGAGAAGCCCCCGAAAAATGATCTTAGTGCCTACACCAAAAAGAAACTGCAAGACTTGATAGCCAACACGATCAAGAGCATTCTTAGATACATGAAGCCCTACACAAAGAGGATCGATGTCTTACGCATGCCTGCCAGATATCAACCCCCCAAGTTCCAATAGTTCGATGGAAAGGGCAACCCCAAACAACACATTTCTCACTTTGTGGAGACATGCAATAACGCCGGGACAGATGGAGACTTGTTAGTGAAGCAGTTTTTTCGTTCCCTCAAAGGCATAGCTTTCGATTGGTATACGGACTTAGGTTCTGAGTCGATCGACAGCTGGGACCAAATGGAGAACGATTTCATGAATAGATTCTAGAGTACAAGTCGTATAGTGAGCATGAGTGAACTAACGAAAACAACTCACTGGGAAGATGAAGCTGTTGTGGAATACATCAACCGTTGGCACGCGCTAAGTCTGGAATGCAAGGATCGTTTAAGCGAAACTTCAGTAGTTGAAATGTGCATCAATTGAATGAAGTGGGACCTCCTATACATCTTGAATGGGGACAAGCCTAAAAGCGTTCAAGAGTTGGCAACTCGTGCTCATGATATGGAGATAACAATCAATGTTCGAAAGAAGACAAACTCATCTTCCTCTAAGCCCGCTGGTGAGAAGAAAGAGTTCAAGAAAACCGACAAGGGTTTTAAGGGCTCGTCCAAGGAAGCTATGACAGTTACCACCAGTGACGCGCCTATCAAAATCTCTGTGAAGCCTAAGTATGACAAATATATTGAAGCATACAACAAAGATTTTAAGCGAGATAAACCAACGCTAAAGGACTTACCGAATAAGAAGTATCCATTCCCTGACTCGGATCTTTCAGGCATGCTCGATGATTTGTTAGACAAGAAAGTCATTCAATTGCCAGAATCAAAGCGCCCAGATCAAGCAAATAGGACGATCGATCCCAATTACTGTCATTATCACCGTTTAGTTAGTCATCCCTTTGAGAAGTGCATAACCCTCAAATAAAAGATTATGCAATTAGCAAAAGATGGGAAAATCATCTTGGATCTTGATGACACAGTGACAACAAATCCCACCAGCGTGATGATTAAAGGACTTGAAGGGCCAACCATGGAAGTTTCAAATGTGATGGTCCCTCCTAATAAATAAGAAATATATGTGCTTCAATTTGGAAGTCTTGAACCTATAGCTGTTCGAGTGCAAAGGTCGATATCACTGCCACAAAAGACAACTGAAAGTGCGACTACAACCATGGAGTCCATTATTGATAATGATGAAGAAGGTTGTACATTGGTGACACGAAAGAGGCCAAGGAAGCAAGTAAAGCCACAAGATCAACAACCAATGCCACGAAGGAGAAAACAGACTAAGAGGAGGGGTTCACATCGTTCCAAAGGTAAAAAGAAATCGAAGAAGGTGATCAAATCACATGTCCTTCCAACTAACTTGCTAGAATAACAACCTCTAACTCCTGTGATTCTAGAAGAGTTTTTCCCTAAAGGTTATCTCTACGAAGTTACTGTTAATACTGTCACAGGGACTAATGAAAATGAAGGAGATAAACAAAAAGATGGTGCTTGAGACCCCGCGTCGTTCGAACACTCAAGTCAATCTAAAGACACCAAAGTGTTAGCCGTTCTTGATGCTCTTCCAAAGCGTATGGGATGGAAGCAAATTTATCACCTTCCTGAGGAGATGCGTTAACAAGTTGTCCAGGCTCTTCAAAATCCAGAGTTATATGAAGAAAAGGTAAAAGACGCAGGGGAGCCTGCGGAGAGAGAGAGAGAGAGAGAGAATAAATGTGTATCTTGTAACACCGCCTTATCATTCTCTGATGATGATTTGTTGCTTGGATCAAAGCTCCACAATAGGCATTTGTATGTATCAGGCTATATAAGAGGCAAGAGAGTGAACCATATCTTAATCAATAGAGGGTCTGGTGTAAATCTCATGCCGAAGGCAACCATGATTGAGTTGGGAATTACAGTGGATGAATTATCCAGTAGTCGAACAATAATGCATGGCTTCAACCTGAATGGCGAGTGTGCTGTTGGCAAAATTCATGTGAACCTTATCATGGAGGATTTATCTTCTGACACGTTATTTTATGTTATCTATGCAAAGACCTCGTTCAAGTTATTGTTAGGTCGGCCTTGGAAGCATGAGAATTGCGTAGTTGCTTCAACTCTGCATCAATGTCTAAAATATTATCGTGGAGATGAAAGAAAAATAAATGGTGATGTCAAGCCTTTTGCTAAGGTCGATTCATTTTTCACGGATGCAATGTTCTTTGAGGAAAATGGCACTTCAAGTGAATTCTTACCATCCACTATTTCATCAACTGGGAAGAGAGGCAAAGAAAAAGAAATTGCGAACTCTCCAAATACTTCTGGCATTGATGTTAAAATGGAAGTGGGTCAAAGTAGCCAATCGAAAAGCAACGAAAAAGTCAGACATGTCGAGGAAGTTAAGGAAGAAGATCCACGAAATAATGCAACTCCCGTGCTTCGGTACATTCCAAGGTCACGATGAAAGGAAGGTGAAAGTCCTTTTGCCGAATATCATAGCTCAAAGACAATGACCAAAGAGAAAGCTAAGTCCAACAATGTGGTCAAGCAAGAGTGGATGGTGAAGCTTGTCACCCCTCTGCCTAGCACGGTTGAAAAACAAGTTGTGAGATACGCTCCTACAGGGTTCGTTCCATCATCAAGTAAATCTTCCCAGGGGAAAGAAATGGGCGTCTTTAACTCCAATGCATATAAGTTGTTGGCTAAAGCTACATATGTCTTTGAAAATCCCACTCCATTAGGCAAAATTATCAATGTTAAGCCTTATGGCTTGAACGAAACTCAAAAGACACTTTTTAAGGAAGAGGGGAGCTTCAGTGCTTCCAAGGTTGGTGTAGGCTATGAATCTCCTTCACCTATAAGGATTGGTGCTCAACGAAAAGTAGATGCATTATCCTCTCAGTGCATCACACCTGAAGAAATGGTAGAAGATAAACGTACAAATGACATGACATCGCCAACACTCTCTGTATTCGATTGGATTTGACCACCTGTAACAGGAGTGGCTCCTTCTATGTTCGATTGATTGGGGGGGGCATAGTTCATCACAACAAGAAATCCCTCTAAAGAATCGTTTTTCTATCTTCAAGAGATTGGGTGTTCAAGATAATGCCACTTGTGCTTGCCGGTCAAGTGCCTCATAGTATTTGAAGAAGAAAGGATCTGTGCTTAAACGTCTGGGAGCTCCATCTCGTTCGGTGTTTGATCGCTTAAAAGACCCCAAGGAGATTAAAGATCGTAAGCAATCGCATAAAGCCTCAACAAGTCAAAGCAAAGAAGAGGTCAAAGTTAGTGATGATCTCAGAAGTGTCGTTCCTTCCAGAATGAAGCGCATAGAAGTAGTGGACATAGTGCAAGAGAAACCCCTTAAGGTAAAAAGGCATGTGGTGGTCCTTACTAATCAAGTGAAGTCATCAACTTTCCAAGCAAAGTGGAAGTCGTGACTTGGTGAAGCTTCGACATCATCAAGAGTGAGTAACAAAGAAGAATTGGAGGATGAAGTAATGATAACGTATCACATCACCGTAGAGGAAGTCCTTGACACTAACGAAGAAGTTGAGGCTGATGAAGCTCCAACATTGCTAGAGGGTGTGGGGCAATTAACTTTCGATGACCTAAAGGAACTAAATTTAGGGACTTCGGAGGACCTTGGCTAATATATGTTAGTGCTCTTCTTACAGAGAAGGAGGACGATGAATACTTCAAGCTTTTAACTGAGTACAAAGATGTTTTTGCTTGGAGTTACAAGGAAATGCCAGGATTAAGTCCTAAAGTCGCAATGCATCGTTTGGCAGTTAAGAAAGGTATAAGTCCTAAGAAGCAGCCTCAGCGACGTTTCAGGTAAGAACTGATTCCTGATATTGAGAAAGAAATCAACAAACTCATTGAAGTTGGTTTCATTCGAGAGGTAACATACCCAACATGGATTGCTAACATCGTGCCAGTGAGAAAGAAAAATGGCCAGTTACGCGTATGTGGATTTTCGGGATCTCAATGATGCTTGCCCAAAATACGATTTTCCTTTACCAGTCATAGAGCTCATGATTGATGCAACGACTGGACATGAAGCTCTTTCCTTCATGGATTGCACGACAGGATATAATCAAATTCTTATGGCACCTGAGGATCAAGAGGCTACTGCTTTCCGTACTCCGAAGGGGATATTTTGCTACAAAGTTATGCCATTTGGTCTCAAGAATGCAGGGGCAACATACCAACGTGCTATGCAAAGGATTTTCGATGACATGTTGCACAAGATAATTGAGTGCTATGTTGATGATGTTGTGGTTAAGTCCAAGAAAATAGAAGACCATATCAACGACCTTCGTACCGTCTTCGAAAGACTGCGAAAATGCCAACTCAAGATGAATCCGCTCAAATTTGCCTTTGGAGTTACTTCGGGGAAGTTCTTAGGATTCGTGGTATGACATAGAGGAATTGAAGTTGATCAATCAAAGATCAAGGCCATTCAAGAAATGCCAGAGCCTAAAAATTTGAAGGAGCTTCGTGGTCTACAGGGTCGCTTGGCTTACATTCGCATGTTCATCTCTAACCTCACGGGACTTTGTCAGCCATTAAGTCATCTTATGAAGAAGGATGCTATATTCCAATGGGATGACAAATGTCATAATGCCTTTGAAAGTATCAAAAAGTACTTGTCATCTGCACCCGTGTTGGGGGGCACCAGTTCCAGGAAAGCCTCTTATCCTCTACATCGCCGCACAAGAACGTTCACTGGGGGCTTTATGTGCTCAAGAGAATGAAGATAAGAAAGAGAGGGCTCTCTATTACCTAAGTCGAACTTTGGTGGGAGCTGAACTGAATTACTCTCTAATCGAGAATATATGCTTGGCTTTGGTCTTTGCAATTCAAAAACTAAGGCACTACATGCAGGCACATACTGTCCATGTAATTTCAAAGGATGATTCTATCAAGTATATACTCTCAAGGCCAATCTTGTCCGGTCGTCTAGCAAAGTGGGCAGTTCTACTCAAACTGTATGACTTGGTCCATGTGCCTCAAAAGGCAATCAAAGGGCAATCTTTAGCTGACTTCCTTGCTGATCACCCAGTCCCCGCGAAATGGGAACTTCGGGATGATCTTCCTGGTGAAGAGATATTCTATGTGGATGTACTTCCGCCATGGCAAATGTATTTTGATGGTGCAGCAAGACGTGATGAAGCCGGAGCTAGTGTTGTATTCTTGTCTCCCGAAGGTCATATGTTGCCTTACTCCTTTGTGCTCACTGAATTGTGCTCAAACAATGTGGCCGAGGATCAAGCTTTAATCTTAAGCCTTCAAATGGCGATTGAAATAGGGGTCAAGGATTTAGACATCTATGGAGATTCCTTGTTGGTGGTGAACCAAGTCCTTGATGAATTCGAAGTGAAGAAAGATGATCTCATTCCCTACCATCAATATGCAATCCAGATATTTAACAAGTTGAATTGTGTTCATACTGGACATGTGCCAAGGAGTGCCAATAAGCTGGCTGACGCGCTTTCTAATCTTGCAGCCACTTTGGCACTGGGGGCAGAGGAAGTCACGACAATTCCAGTTTGCAACCGTTGGGTAGTACCGCCTCTAGAAGGAGGAGAAATTGCAAAGTCATCTAACATGATTAGTGTCTACCAAGTCGATAATGATGATTGGCGACAACCTATCATCGACTTCTTGGAACATCAAAAGCTTCCTGATGACCCTAGACATAAAGTAGAGATTCGTCGTCGTGCTCCAAGGTCCATATATTATAAAGGAACACTTTACAGACGATCATTCCTCGGGCAATAGCTAGGATGTCTTGGCGAAACTAAAGCTTCTGAGGCCATGTACGAAGCTCATTCGGGTGTTTGTGGTGCTCGTCAATCCGGTCCAAAGCTTCATGATCGTGTGAAAAGAATGGGGTATTATTGGCCAACCATGGCGCAAGATTGCATGGACTTTGCGAAGAAGTGTGATGCTTCTCAGTTCAATGCAAATTTCATGCATCAACCTCCAGAACCCTTGTATCCTACCATTTCGTCATGGCCCTTTGAAATATGGGGACTAGATGTTGTAGGACCTATCACTTCAAAAGCATCAAATGGGCATGAATTCATCCTCGCTGCAACAGATTATTTCTCAAAGTGGGCAGAAGTTGTCAGTGTACACGAAGTCAAAAAGGAAACTGTTGTTGATTTTATTCGCACTCAGATAATCTTTCGGTATGGTGTACCACAACGCATCATAACTGATAATGGCAAGCAGTTCTTTAACAAGTTGATGACAAATCTTGGTCAAAAGTTCAAATTTAAAAAATACAAGTCTTCCATGTACAATGCTCCTGCAAATGGCTTAGCCGAAGCTTTTAATAAGACACTATGCAATTTTTTGAGGAAATTGGTGAGGCATTGTGGGCCTATCGTACTACATACAAGACACCCACTCAAGCGACCCCGTATGCATTGGTGTGTGGAGTTGAAGTAGTTTTGCCATTAGAACTTCAAATTCAATCCTTGAGAGTTGCCATTCAGGAAGAGCTTACAAGTGATGACAATGACAAGCTGCGCTTGGAAGAGTTGGAAGCTCTAGATGAGAAAATGCTGCAAGCACAACAAAATTTGCAGTGTTATCAAGCACAGTTATCGCGCGCATTCAACAAAAAGGTGCGCCCTCGATCTTTTCAGGCAGGAGACTTGGCGCTCGCGGTAAGAAGACCGATCATTACTTCTCACAAACCTAAAGGAAAGTTCACTTCTAAGTGGGATGGGCCATACGCCGTGCAAGAAGTATACACCAATGGTGCATATAAGATTTTTTATGAAGACGGTGTTCTTGTAGGACCTATCCATGAAACATTCTTGAAGCGCTACTACTCCTAAGCATGAGGCTAAACTGCATAAGCTCCTAAGCATGAGGCTAAACTGCATACAAAAATAAAACTCAAAAAACCAAAAAAAAAATCAAAAAAAAAATCATTCCCTGATCTACGTAGGCTTGATCTTGTAAAGTACTTGGGTACTTTATGAGTACGTTGGTAACTTAAGTAAGTCTTACTTAGGTGCAGCCACACCCACAAACAAAAAAAAAACTCTCTTTGATGAACTACGTTGGCTTGATCTTGCAAGTTGTTATCATTGTTGGCAACTTTGCGAGTACGTAGGCAGCTTGGATAAATATTTTGTTCAAGTGCGGCCACACCACAAATCCAAATCACAAACCCTTTAAAACAAAAAGGAGAAATCAAAAATCGAAGTTAAAACAATGAATGATAAATTCTTTTATTCAGGAAGTCTTGATTCAACCATTCTACTAACTTGTAAAGAAATCAAAGGTAAAAAAATACAAGACAAAATCTATCTATGGGTCAACAGTGAGAGAAGCCCGCATTTCCTCAAGACATGTATGTTGCTCTCGAAGTGAAGCCTCTTCTTCAGCACTCATAGTAGGGGTGTTCTCGACCTCGTTCAAAAGCTTGACTGCATTCTCAAAACGTGACTCTAGTTCAGTTAATGATTCACTTCTCGTCTCCAAGTCCGTCCTTAACTTGCTTTCTAACTCTCGTGCCTTACCCAACTCAGTCTCTAGGTAAGTTATATGGCTTTGAATGATGGAGTGTTCTACAACCTGAACCTAATACTCCTCTATTCCCTTATCCAAGAGTGCTTTGGCATGGTCAACCTCTTTCTGATGGGTAGCTATGTCTATCTCCAAAGACTCAAGTCGCTGGCGTTCTGATGCAAACCCTTCAACCACAAGGTAGGCATTGACTGCAGTCACCTAGGAATCCACTTGCTCATGTAATGATGTCACATCACCTTTCAGATGTATAATACTTCGATAAGCCACATGAGCAGAAACTGTCTATTCCGGCAACTTCGTGGTAACTCGCGCTCTTTAGCTTTTTCAAGAAAATGGAGGCTATCGCTTGCTGAGCTCGATGAAATATATCAGTGTGTGCAGGTGGTGGTCGAAATGAAACCGTGGAACAAGCTGGAGCGTTGACATGTTGTGCACTAACAATGGAATCAAATGCCTTCTTACTACTCTCAATGATGCGTGGAGTAATGAGCTTGACAGCATCCAGACCATCTATTGAACCCTGGCTAGCACCCACAAATGAGCTTCCAGTCTTGCTCTCCTCCGAAGCTGATTTTGCAAAATTCTTTGTGGGAGTAATCTGGTTAAGTATTGCAAGTTCATTTCCTTTTCCAGGTTTCACCCTCAAGGGGCAAGTCATATTACCTTGCTCGGGAATCGAAGCTCCCACCTCCAAAGCAACATCTCCCTCCTGTTGCAAGATAATCAAGTGTTAGTTTCATAATAAGAGGAAATGATAAACAAAGGGAAGAAATGAGAAACAAAGAGAAAGTAAGTAGATTACCAATGCTTGTGAAGGTACACATGAAGAGCTGGGAACCCCATCAAAGATATGATCATCTAGCTTGACTTCATCGGCAACCAAGACACATGCCTTTCGTTTACCTCGACGTTCGCTCTTAGGATCAACATCCAAGCTGGCATCGCTGTTACGGTGTATATCTATTTGATTGTTTTTCTTATGGGCAGTGTCTTTCGGCTGTATCTTGAGAGGGCGGGCCGGAGCTGAACCACCTAAGTCATGATGCGTTTGGCCTTTCCTCAGTTTAGAGCTATCAACAAGAATCTTAACATTCCCCCTTAGATTATTCACGCATTGTTCTTTCCACCAAACGTTAAACGCCGCAGTAACCTGACCATTCCATGAAACAGGATTAGAAGGAAGGAATACGCGAGATATACTACTTGAGAACAGTAAAAGCTGCCAGTATTTTAGCACCTCACGACATGAAGTTGTTGCTTTGTCTGAGCCACGGTTCAGTATATCAGGAATATCTTGGCAAAAGCCAAACTTTCGGGCAAATTTTTGAGGGTTGTAGGGCTCGATATGGAAGAAATCGTTCATGCGAAGGCATAGATAGGTGGAGCGAAGGGATGCAAGGTAACTAAACTTTGAGCTTTCCAGCTCCCCATTATCGAACAAGATGTCAGCTTTGTTTCTATGTGGGATAAAGCAAGGTACCTTGTCTTTCCCCCATCATGGATAAGAGCTCAGGCGTCATCATCAGTAATAGAAAGTGCACTTACGGCCCCTAAGTACTTTACCATTGAGGGACCTCGAGGCTCTGGTTTTACATCATGATGAGTGTTGAAGTAATATACAAGCCATCTATAGAGATAATGAGTAGGGAAGAAAGACTTGGAGTATCCAGGATTAGAAGATCTGACTAGATCGTTGAGCCCCTGTAGATGCTAGCCAAAATAGCAGCAGCCAAACAGAAACGTCGACCTCCCGCCATTAAACAAGCAGTTTCAAAGGTACCAGCTCTGATCCATCTGTCTTCATTTTTAGGTAGAACGAACGTGCATAGCCAACATGATATATAGGCAGCCAAGTAAAGCTTCCCATGCTTAGTATTGCTAGTAACCCCAAGCTTCTCAAATATGGCTAGCTCCTCTTCAGTCCACTGATCAGACGGGCGCGGACCAAAATCTCCACCTGGATTCTGCGTGGACCTTGGACGGAGCTTATTTTTTGGCTTCTTCATGGGAGGTAGATAGGTCTCCCCTCTCTTAAACCAGGAGTCGATCCATTGCTTAGCAGGTACTTCACCAGGGGTGGCAGATCTCCTCACAAGACGGTGGTATGCAGCGAACAAGTACTTGCATGTTGCGGGAAAATTTGTGCCATCTCGAACATTTCGCTCCTAAAGCATGCTAGGATGTGGAACATTCTCGTCATAAATCTCGCCAACTATGGATAGGCCCCCAAGCATCCTCAAGTCCCACAACAAAATGGACAGTTCTCCTTCTCTAGTATGAAGGGTGTTTGTGGTAGAGCACCAAGCTTCAAAGAAAGCACGCATGACTGGCACATGTTTGTCATATGAGTACAATGATGCGTTGATCGCCGAACTGATAGAAGAATTTGAAAGACCATAACCCCAAATTAGACCTCTTTAATTAGGTTATCAAAATTTCTTTATTTTAGAAATCTTTGGATCTATGCATTTTACATGTAATATATGAGCATTAAAAATAAAAGAAGAGGAAAAAAAATTTCCTTACATTGAGTGTGGTAATATGGGCACAACTAATATCACCATCTTAGTTGTTCTTGAGCTATTCAATATATGTCAAGATCCTCCATAAACCCAAGCTTCCAAAGAAGAAAGCCTCCTCTCAAATTGCACCCAAGAACATACCCAAAACCTTACAAATATTAACTAGATATATTGTAAGATTACCCTTGAAATAATACTAACACTTAGTAAAAATTATTATATTTGTAATATTAACTCTTACTATATGATTTCTAATATTTTTGGTTTTTTAGAGAGATAAATACTCTTCAATTTTTTCACATGCAAAAGTTGAGTGAAAAAATGAACAACACAAGTTGAGTATTGATAGAGGGAGGACGGTTGGAGGGCAGTATAGGAAGTGTTGATTTTTGTGTTTTTTATGCATCACTAGAATGTGCATACGATAGAGAAATTATGCTATGGGAAGGGTAAAGCATTGAGAAGAACAAAAGCATGCACCAACACAATCATTATGTCCATGGTGTTCCTTTTTGTTCAATTTACACGGTCCAAATGACCCATTTACGGGTCCATTTTGGTTCTTATATTTGTCGCACAAATACGTGTAATTTTTATTTAAACATTGTTTTATGTTTAAATGCTTCCCAATTAATTTCATCTAAAACACTCCTTAAATATACGTGTACAGTTACACATATATTTTACGTACCAATACTAATCACATTAGTCAAATAGTACTAATTTAACAATTAACCGTTTAATCATTAATTCACGTCTCAATAAATTAATTATTCAATTATCGCATAATTAAATAATAATTTTCGCGCCTCTAGTTCACAACTCGATATCTCTCTAAAATAAATTAATCGACTAACACTTATTCAATTTATCAAGGGACTAATTAAACTGTATCTCATACAATTAATTAGTTTTCGTGTTGGGGCTCGTTCCATTAGGTGTGACTGAAAGGGATCAGCTGAACACCGCCGTCTCACGACAGTAACGTCAAAACGTAGTTGGCCAACCGTTACGGATATACGTTGAGCAGCTGACTAGTATTGCCAATGAATATCCCATGCATATTCCTTAATGAGATTTAATAATATTATCACGCACTATTGTGGAGGACAAAAACTCCAACAATCTCCCACTTGTCCGAGATAATTTGTGCGATGATTTTAACACACAATTGTGGATAACTCCTTATCCCAACAATATCCTACTTGTACCATACAAGGGTGTGTTACCGATTCTCTTGTCCGTTTTAATAACAAGCTCCCACTGAATGCACGGTGTCTTTCAGGTCGCACTTGCACATGAACATATCGTGAGTGGTTTCTCGATCGGGAGTGTGACTGCAAGACTGGAAAAATCTACTATAGATTACTTCTGAGCGTGGCCACGCATTTCCCAGTCACAACTCCTCGAGTGGCCTAGAGATTTATAAACTCAATGTGGGTGGACAATTCATGTCTGCGCTATCTATCCTTTAGCACAATACAGATCACCATGACCCAGTAGATGCCCTTTGGCGTCCTTTCACGGTACGACCTAAGACAAAAACCAAAGTCACTCGAAAACTGCACTGGCTCAGATAATAGGCTCCAGTTTGAAGAATCGACTCATAGCAATATCATAGAAGTCCCTGCCATGACCAGGCGTCTACAATAGATCTAAGGGACTCTATATATGTCACTGCCCGGCAAAGTGTCCCACGGTCTGCCTATGTAAACGACTAGTTATCCCTATGACCTTATGGTGTTGAACCCACCATCAATCGACTTATAATCTAGTCACTCCGATACGTCACCTCATTAAGTGACTAGGGGCTATTACAATGGTCATCCTATTCACTTGAATTGGGGTTCAACATTGTCTCCACAACCAATTCGGATAAACAAGGTATTCAATGTTTTCAGTCAAAACTGAATAATTGAGTTCTTCAAGAGACTCAACAATGAATGCGATCATCACTTACGTAAATATTAAAACTCTATCCAATATTTACATAACGATCTTTAGCAATTAAGGCATACTCCTCAATCACATTGAGATGACATAGCCATTATGTCTACCTTATGCCAACGGCTTTGGCTAGAAGATTAGCAATAGTTGCATCACTCTAATTTTCATTGCTATTTTCCTTTTGTTCTATGAAATCTTTTCATCACATAGAACCTTTCTAAGTACATATCTAAACAAGTTTTTAGACTCTGGTTCTAAAGCCAGTCAAACACTCCCATTGTTTTCACAGTCTCTCGGGAGGCGATATTCGGCTAACAGAACTACTCTAGTTCCATTAAACTCCGGATATCAACTGTCTCTTTTACAACATATAATGTTGTAATGTACTTAGTTTTCATTCGTGATTTGTACGTATAACACTTATACATACACATCCTTCATATGACATCTTTTATATATGACTCCTAGGCCCTTAACATCTTATAAGCATAGGAATGTTATCGTATAACCCTTTTACACGAAATTCATAAATTCCTCCAAACTACAAGAGTAAATCCCCAGTGCTTCTCAAGTACTCAAGGATGCTCTTGATAATCATCTAGTGACACTCACTAGGAAATGATTGGTAATGACTTCTCATATTTTCAATATGATAAGTCCCGATGAAAGGAGCTTTTAGCATAATTAATAGATCCTGCAGCGGAAGCATAAGAGATCATATTTTATGTTCAACAACTTGAACGAGTCAAGAATATTATCACATAAGTCTCTTGACTAAAATGCTAATATCCATGGAGATCTATCTCATTAGATCAGGATATTTAAGATGCGCCATGCTACTCTCAAGTATTCACTCGAGAATATTTCTAGTCACTAATATGTCAAACACATATTTAGACTAAGAAAATCACCTTAGCTCCCACTAAACTCCAAGTATCGTCATGGCACCTCGACAACTCGAGTAATACCATTCTGATTAATGGCATGATTGAACCCAAGGTTCCAATTCCTTGACGTATATAAGATCACAAAAGGGATCTTTCAAGCATGCTAGATTTCTTAGCATTGACAAGATCAACAAAACTTCTCCCTTCATGAGATTCATTCAAGCAGAAGTTTTTATTATCCTTTTGCCGAATCTCATCCTTAAGAGAGGCTATATTGCTAAGAACATACGAATTTATAAAGGCATTTAGGTTGTCAGAAATTCTCTGTAACCAGCTCAAAATTGAAACATCTTATGTAACCTTTATGACAAGATCAAGGTAACCTAATTTGGTGCAAAGTATTCGCCCCAAATTAAGTCTCGAAAACATCTCATGCTTCCTTCCTTATCACATCTTGTGCAAGAAGACCAATTCGAACTGCATGGTGACACGCCATCACATAGAGTTCATTCTATAGAAAAGCCTTTGATGAGGGTTGAAGATTCGTCACTTTCAAAAAGTAACGCAATATTATCACAAAATTATCTCCTTATAACCACTGAGCCTCAATAAAGAACGTCTTCTTGCATTGTACTTAGTTTGTGGGTCTTGGACTTCCGTAAGTTCAAAATTTCTCCCACTATGTCTTTCAGAAAATGAAAATCTTTCTAGAAAGACAGCATTACGAGCCATAAACTCTTTGTACTCGTTTTGAAGGAGTAAAAACCAAGTGGTTCAATTTTGGATAACCCTCACAAATACATAAATTGGTTCTGAACATAAACATTTATGCTCCCAAATGTATAAAAATGACAAGTTAGGGACCCTCCATATCCATATCTCATATGGAGTCATTTAGGCTATTATAGTCGGGTTTTAAACTTTTAGTGAGAAAATAGCTTACAAAATTGCGAAAAACCTCAAACTATATCTCATAAAGTTCGGTTTATCTTCTTGACTACACCATAAATTATGGTGTCCCTAGGAGAAGGTATATGTGAACTGATTCACAATCTTCTTAGTGATCATCAAGGTCATTACTTGATATTACCCATTTGACCTTCAAAGTCATTACTTTGAAATTTTCGATCCAACATTTTGATCTTGTCGTGGTTTTGGTTTACTACTTCATTTTGAAAATATTCCACGTTTCAAAAAATCACTTTTATGTCTTATTAAATATATACGAAGTTTTCATATCTACTTAATATTACGGTAAAAGTAACGAAGTATATATAAGCTACTATTGGCCTTACACATCCGTATGTATATGGTCAATCACCTCACTATTTGTGTTTCTTTTCTGCAAAAGAAAACATAATTTATGCACACACACCATAAGATTCTCAATCAAATGGTTGTTCGATGTGCTTATCGTTTACACTTTAAACGAATTTACTTGAGGTTTGATCAATAGAGTTCACCGGATTAGAGACTTTAAAATCTACAAGATAGTATAATATTTAGTTTTCGTGAAGAATGTAAAATACCTCTAACTTGAGTGGTCTAAACCAACCACCAAGTTATCATAGGAGTAGGTAAAACCTTTTGTTTTAAATCACATGAGTGATGCCTTCTATGTATAAACATAGATGATTACATTCTTTTAAAACCAAATTTAGGTTCATTTGTCCCTACTGAAATCATTGCTACTCTAGCATCATTTTGACACAAAAATGTCCTATGCTAGACGTCTTACGTTTTATCAATTCATTTAAACTTCTTTACAAAGAAATGACCCGTATGGTATCTCATACCAAGATAGTGGAACTAGCCTATCCATTGAGTAGATGTCTCTTTCAGCTTTGTTCTATCGCATACATCTAGGGTTTGCTTCTTCTTAACTCCCACTCACTTTCACATTCCTCTTTGCTTCAACAAGCAAAAATGAATCTCATGAAGACCTCTCTTCATGTCATTCGTGATATTTTATACACTTAGTAAGAGTAAATTACTATAGAGTGAGTGCAACATGTGGCAAAATCTCAACTTCTTGCGAAATTGGATTACCTAACCGTTCAATTGTCATTATATGCCTAAACTCTTTAGCGCATAAACAATCAATTTGGCTTTCTCGAAGTGAGCCATTTGACGATATCATATTGGAGTATTCTATATGTTTTTGAAAACTCTTTTCGCAAACTTTTGAATTACTCTTGAGTAATTAAAACTAATATGTCCTCATCGTGACGGAAGTGTCCCTTTCGAAATCAAGACACTCTTAATAAAATGTGACTCCTATTTTAAACTCGTAATAAGTGTTTGCAACACGAAATCCCTTTTAATATGTATGGATGCTAGTTGAAAAAAATCGCAAAAATCGTTATAAGCTATGTAGGTGATTTGGTAAATCATATTTCCAATCATTGCTACTGAATTCCTTCAAAGAAACCGCCTTCTATGAAAGAACGAAACGAATATAATAAGAAATAGAGGATGAAAGGAGGATGAAATGCGCGATGTCATAGTGAATACATTTATGAGAATGAACGAAAAACAAGGAAAAATTAACATTCAATGTTTTAAAAACTTGATAAACATTTTTAACAAGTCCATTTATATAATGACCTCTCACTAAATTATATAAATGATTCCAAGATCCGCCTTTAGAGAAAAATAGTCATCGCTTGGGCGAAACATCCCATAAATATCTAAATTTGGTAAGTCAACGCTTGACTAATTCTACCATTAGAACTCTTGGTCGACGGATTTCAACAAATCCATCTACTAGCCCCGGAATACAAGACCGTCTTATACCCCGTTGAGTCCAACCAATTTTGGCGCGTGATAACCCTTATCACCCTACTTACCCGAGGTAAAAAAGAGAACAACCCGCTTGGGCGAGCGTGGCTCTAATGAACAAGGGATTCATAGGTGTTAATAATTGGTAAGGCTAATCTCAATTTTAAACTAAAAGAATGTGAGAGATCTTGTCAATTAGTTATTATTCTCCTTTAAGTGAACTAACTAGGTGAATCTTCGATAAATTTAAATCGACAATAGAATTATAAAAGCATGTAAGCAAAAAAATTGCATGTGTGGCGATTTCGGTATGATGAACTAGCATAAAATAAAATAAATAAGCATGCAAAAACGGATAAATCCTAGTATGGCCACCTAGCTATTCAAATTAACTAGATTATTACATATTCGTAAACCTACTCCTTGGTCCCTAGCATCTTCATTGGAACATCTTCCAAGCATGCACCGTCTTGTGGGATTTGGAACCTCTTCCAAAATAGACTCCGTCTCGATGTGAATTCCGTCTTTTGGCAACGCCGGTAAAAATAACTATTACAATCAAATTACATAGATATTCCTATTATACATTAATTAATTAAATAAATAAAAACTATTAATTAATTACAAACCGACGATATGAGATCGTATTTAAATTACAAACAAATCGCTATTCCAATACATATAGGAAAATAACGATTAAAAATAAACTCGATCATACTAGGTACAAAAGTTTGCATAAATATTAAATAAATGACATTTATTCATTCAACAATAAAATTATAAATAAAATGTTGTAACTTTCATGCCTAAATCGCCCCTTTAGCATAATCTTTTAAAAATGCTCGGTTTTGCGGAATTTATTGATTTTTACCCGTTTAAAATCAATAATCAACACTTAAATCTCATTTAAGCTCAAACTAATTGTCTAAACTGATTTAAAACTCAAAATTAGTCCACACTAATTTCTTAATAAGAATTAGTTTGAATTGATATTATCCATGTGCTATTTAAATCGGTTTTTATCACGACCTTGACAAACAATTCAAAAATAATTTTAACCATTACAAAATTTTGACACAAAAAATTTGTACATTCTGGAACTCTTCCAGGGACCTAAAAAGGTCAAAAAATTAGTCCAGAAATTTCGAATTAATTTTATGCACAAAAACATCCATATTTATCGGTTTTTATCGAATAAAATCCAATAAACATCAAAAAGTAAGAAAACTTTTCTAAATTTCACTTCTATCATATAAAACATATTTTGGAATATACAAAAAAATTTCATACCCAGAAAATTCCGTTTATTATTTTTGAATAAAATAATCGATTTTTATCGATTTTTAATCATTAAAAATCATTAAACATGCAAATCTTCATAACTTTTTACGAAATTTTACAGAACATTTGTAAAAATTGCATGTGATAAAATATAAAATTTCAAGGTCAGAATCTAAGTTTAACTATTTTAGTTAACCTCTTAACCAAAATACGATATTTCCGACTCAGATTACCATAAAAATGATTAAAAATAGCAAAAGAATTCCACAACTCACCAAATTTGACCACAAATCTTTTGAGATCAGAAGGTATGCATGCAAAAATTTTCGTGCAAAAATCTTCATTTTAGCACCATTTTTTATTTTAAAATTATCTCATAATTAGATTAAAATGCTTAAAATTAACATGCATAATACAAGCCAAAACTCTGATACCACTTGAAAGACCATAACCCCAAATTAGACCTCTCTAATTAGGTTATCAAAATTTCTTTATTTTACAAATCTTTGGATCTATGCATTATGCATGTAATATATGAGCATTCAAAATAAAAGAAGAGGAAAAACAATTTCCTTACATTGAGTGTGGTAATATGGGCACAACTAAGATCACCATCTTAGTTGTTCTTGAGCTATTCAATATATGGCAAGATCCTCCATAAACCCAAGCTTCCAAAGAAGAAAGCCTCCTCTCAAATTGCACCCAAGAACATACCCAAAACCTTACAAATATTAACTAGATATATTGTAAGATTACCCTTGAAATAATACTAACACTTAGTAAAAATTATTAGATTTGTAATACTAAATCTTAGTATGTGATTTCTAATATTTTTGGTTTTTTAGAGAGATAAATATTCTTCAATTTTTTCACGTGAAAAAATGAACAACACAAGTTGAGTGTTGATAGAGGGAGGACGGTTGGAGGGTAGTATAGGGAGTGTTGATTTTTGTGTTTTTTATGCACCACTAGAATGTGGCATAGGATAGAGAAATAGTGCTATGGGAAGAGTAAAGCATTGAGAAGAACAAAAGCATGCACCAACACAATCATTATGTCCATGGTGTTCCTTTTTGTTCAATTTACACGGTCCAAATGACCCATTTAGGGGTCCATTTTGGTTCTTATATTTGTCGCACAAATACGTGTAATTTTTATTTAAACATCGTTTTATGTTTAAATGCTGCCCAATTAATTTCGTCTCAAACACTCCTTAAATATACGTGTACAGTTACACATATATTTTACGTACCAATACTAATCACATTAGTCAATTAGTACTAATTTAACAATTAACCGTTTAATCATTAATTCACGTCTCAATAAATTAATTATTCAATTATCGCATAATTAAATAATAATTTCCGCGCTTCGAGTTCACAACTCGATATCTCTCTAAAATAAATTAATCGACTAACTCTTAGTCAATTTATCAAGGGACTAATTAAACTGTATCTCATACAATTAATTAGTTTTCGTGTTGGGGCTCGTTCCTTTAGGTGTGACTGAAAGGGATCAGCTAAACACCGCCTTCTCACGACAGTAACGTCAAATCCTAGTTGGGCAACCGTTACCGATATACGTTGATCAGCTGACTAGTATTGCCAATGAATATCCCATGCGTATTCCTTAATGAGATTTAATAATATTATCACGCGCTATTGTGGAGGACAAAAACTCCAACAGAATCCACAAGGATGTCACCAAAATGAGCAAGCACATCTTCAGTCCACTCCCAATATCCAGCAATATGTTTTGATTCTCCATAAATCTTCAAGTTATTAGAACCCCACTTCACCGATCTGCAATTATTCTCCGTCCGAGCAAGGGAAAGAAAGGATTTTCGTCCACCTTTGTCTTGAAGGTGCTCTTTAGAAGAAAACAGGCTGACACATCTTGTTTGGCAATATCGAACTTTGATGACATTTCAGGATCGAAACAACCTTTGTTTACAACACTCGTTTCACCTTTGGAAGAGCGCAATGTTTGGCGGGTAACCAAGCGGGTTCCAGAATTCCCATCGTCAGTTTCACGGTCAACTATGGCAAGATAGGTGAGGTCTTTGTTATGAAGCTCTTTGAAATAGACCATGATGACCCTAAAAAACGAAAGGGATATCAATAGAAAAAAGAAGCAGAATATCAAAAAAAAGCATAATGTCAACAAAAAATAAGATGTCACTTTTAGGGTCAGTGAGAATTACAAGCAAATGAAGGAAGAAAGACTTACAATGGTATTTCGGACCAAAGCACCTTAAAAGGATACGGAGTAACAAGTGGACCATTTAAGTTCTACCGAATCTGACAACTCTACAAAAAAAAAGAGGAAGGGAGTATTAATAAAAAATGCTACTCTAGTGTCAAGTTGTACAGGAAGCCATATGTTTAAGAGAGTGCAAGTACACGTTACATTTGTATTAGCATTCAGATAAAATTTGCTCACAGTTCTACTGCTACTTTGAAAAAACTCTAACATGTCACGCCATAAAGATAGAAAAGCAGTTCAGTTGCCAAGCTTTTGTTTCCATTATGCACTCATAAGCTATAAAAAAAA
This sequence comes from Silene latifolia, assembly GCF_048544455.1. NCBI lineage: Eukaryota > Viridiplantae > Streptophyta > Magnoliopsida > Caryophyllales > Caryophyllaceae > Silene > Silene latifolia. The sequence continues at coordinate 176,238,674 of NC_133538.1, forward strand.
GTAAGCAAGACTGCACGCATTGATGCACTATCATGATAAGAATACAACAACAACAACATCCGAGCCTTAATCCCAAAATGATTTGGGGTCGGCTAAAATGAATCATCCTTTAGAACCTTCCATGGGTGAACGCGCACCTCAAAATGCGAATAGAAAAGGGAAAATGAAAAACAAAGGGAGAGCAAAAATGTAATGTAAAGTCAAGTTAAACTTACAGGTTTTAAAATCGAATTCCGGATTTCTTTTATAAAAACTTAAAGTTTAAATCGAGAGAAAATATTAAACGATTTTAAAAACCGAAATATAATTAAGGATCCGGAATGCCTTAAAAGTAAACCAAGTAAAATATATAAGAAAGTGGTTGGTAAAAAAAGTGTAATAAAGGAGAGAAAAATAAATAATTTAATTTTTTTAAATTAAATAAAAACACTAAATATGTCAGAAAAACATCAAATACTAAAAATCCACATGTATCCTTTTCCTCCATTATGCCCTCTCCGTCACCATACTCTCCTCAAGCCCCATAAATCTCATATCGTGCTCTATCACTCTCAACCATGTCTGTCTCGGTCTTCCTCTACCTCTAGGGACCTTTTCTGTTCTTCAAGTCTCCAGCCTCCTAACTAGTGCGTCCACAGGTCTCCTTCTCACATGGCCAAACCATCTTAGTCAGTTTTCCATCATCTTGTCCTCTATTGGCGCCACTTTTAACTTTTCCCTAATCACTTCATTCCTTAATCGATCTTTCCTTGTATGTCCGCACATCCACCTCAACATACGCAACTCCGCGACACTCATCTTTTGAATGTGACAATGTTTCTTGGCCCAACACTCGGAACCGTAAAATAAGGCAGGCCTAATTGCCATGCGATAAAATTTTCCCTTTAATCTTTGGGGCATATCTTTGTCGCATAAAAACCCTGAACCTTTCTCTGGCTTTCTCCGGTTGACTAGTATGCCAGCAGTGAGGCTAGGCCTGTGAAACCTCACCGCTGCGCTCATAGTACTTTTGCAGATTCTATTCATATCATTGAAAAATCATTAAAGCAAAGCCACTTGCCGGGCTGAAGGAATTAATTCATGAGCTGCTTTCCCGACAGCTATATGATGATTAGATAACTCGACCAAGACTTGGTCCTAGCCCTCGGAATTGTCTTTAAAAGGCAGACGCGGATGATTTGGCGTCAGGCATTTAAAATTAATAGTGAGCACCCACTCTTCCATTTCAACCATCCCGCTTTAATTCTGTGAGCCACATCTCCGTCTAACTCCCCATCTTTTTGAATAATAGATCCTAGATATCTGAAGAAATCTGACCCATCAACCACATTCCCATCGAAAATAATACTCCCCGCATCTGTCGATCTCAACCTCGCCACCTTAGTGAACTGACACCTCAAATACTCAGTCTTACTCCTGCTCAGTCTAAACCCACGAGTCTCCAAAGTCTGCCTTCACAATTCCAACTTTCTCTCCACCCTCTCTTTCGTCTCATCAATCAACACAATATTATCAGGAAACATCATACACCAAGGGATGTCGTCCTGAATATCCTTTGTCAACTCATCCATAACTATAGCAAAGAGAAAAGGACAGAGTGCAGAACCTTGATGCACCTTGATGGTAATGGGATATTCTTCCGTTCTCCCAACATTAGTGCGAACACTTGCTCTAGCCCCCTCATACATGTCCTTTGTGAGGTCAATATATTGTTGAGAAACACCCTTTCTCGCCAAAGCCCACCAAAGTACATCTCTTGGTACCCTATCATATGCCTTTTTCAAGTCAATAAAAACCATATGCAAGTCCTTCTTCTTGTCCCGATGGTGTTCCATCAACTGTCTCATGATAAAAATCACATCCATAGTCGATTTCCCGGGCATAAATCCAAATTGGTTTTCCGATATGTCTACACATCTCCTAAGCCTTTGCTCGATTATCCGCTCCCATAACTTCATCGTATGACTTATCATAAGTTTAATTCCCCGATAGTTGGAACACTCTTGAACATCACCTTTGTTCTTCTACAAAGGGACAAGAGTGCTTCTCCTCCAAGCTGATAGCATCTTGTTGCTCCTCCAAATCTTGTTGAAGAGCATGGTTACCCATTCGATCCCTTTCTCCCCGAAGCACCTCCAAACTTCTATGGGTATACCATCCGGTCTCTCTGCTTTCTTTGACCCCATCTCCCTTAACGCCTTTCTAACTTCACTCTTTTGTATTCTACGTACAAATTCCCGATTAACCATGCTTGGTATTAATTCTACATACCCAAAACCTTGTTCTTGATTTCCATTGAATAAAGTATCAAAGTAAGAACTCCATCTTGCCTTTATTTCGTTATCCTGAACCAGAACCTTGTTGTCCATATCTTTCACACACCTAACTCTCCCAATATCTTTCGTCTTTTGGTCTCTTATGCGAGCCAGTTTATAGTATCCTTCTCTCCTTCTCTCGTGTCCAACCTGGCATACACTTCTTGGTTAACTTTTGACCTCGCATCTCGTACTGCCTTTTTAGCGGCTCGTCTAGCCTCCTTGTACTTTTCAAAGTTCTCATCACTCATGCATTTCCCCAAAACCTTATAGCATTCACGTTTTGTCTTTATCGCTTGTCTCACCTCATCGTTCCACCAAGATGTGTCCTTATTTGATGGTCTATTCCCTTTAGATTCCCATAACATCTCCCTTGCCAAATCCTTTACAACATGCTCCAATTTATCCCACGTTACATCAATATCTTTCTCCTTGCAATCCGACTAAATAACGCTACTTCGAACCTTATCCAAAATTGCTTGTTGGTTTTCCCCTTGTAGCTTCCACCACTTGATTCATGCCTCACTGATTATCTTTCTCTTCCTCAAGTCTCTCTTACCCCGAAAATCAAGCACCACTAGTCTATGTTGTATTGCGGCACTTTCCCCGGGTAAGACCTTGCAATCGGTATACTCTTTCCTCCACACATTCATTACCAAAAGGAAGTCAATTTGACTAGCATTTCCTCCACTCCTATAAGTCACCAAATGAGAATGTATTTTCTCGAACCAAGTGTTCATTACACCCAAGTCATATGCCAAAGCAAAATCTAATATGTCACTTCCTGCTTCATTTCTCTCCCCAAACCCAAAACCCCCATGAATGCTCTCGAAGCCAACTCGACTAGTACCCACATGCCCATTGAGGTCACCACCAATGATCAATTTCTCTCTAATAGAGACTCATTCTACAACCTCTTCCAGATCTTCCCAAAAGGCTCGTCGAAAAGAAGCATCCAACCCTACTTGAGGTGCGTAAGCACTTATAACAGTCACCACCTCATCCCCGACTACAAGCTTAATGCTCATGATCCTATCACTCTTTCTTGATACTTCTACCACATCATTGATGTAATCTTTATCAATGACAATACCCACTCCATTACGACTTTTGTCTTTACCCGTGTACCAAAGCTTATAACCCTAAGGCGCTATCACCCTTACTTTATCTCTGACCCACTTTGTCTCTTGTAGACACATTATATGCACTCTCCTCCTTTTCATAACCTCCCCTACCTCAGCTAATCTCCCTGTCAAAGAGCCAACATTCCAAGTACCAAAACGTAACCTACTAATTTTCCTAAAGTCATGTCTTGATTTCTTTACCCGCTCTTGACCATGCTTCCTAAATCCAAACCTATTTAACACCACACCCATACTTCGAGGTGGCGCGCCGCTTTTGGGCGACGACCTAACAACCCTTACATATTTTTTACTACACCCGGGTTTAGAAGATGTAGTGCACTCTTGCCTATTTGACACCACCCCCAGATGTAAAGATGGCGCGTAGCTTCTGGGCGACGACCTAGCAACCCTCACATACTTTTTACTACACCCGGGTCTAAGAAGTGCAACGCGTCGCTTCTGAGGAGACGCCCCAACGATGTTCAAATTCCGATTCATGTCCATAAAATGTGACTAAGTTTTTATGTTGGCTGCCACAGACCTACCGCAATCCTCCTCATTTATCCGGCCTTGGGACCGGCAGTGAATACCCGAAAAAACTCACAAGCGGAGTTTATCATGATAAGAATGAAATCCAGAATTTTTATCTATGAGCAATATGAGTCAGAATTGTTCAAATGCAAATTTTCGGGTCGGCAGGCAGTCGGAATTGAGGTATAATCCATAGACTCTTACAGGGGTGCGATTTCAGGCAAAGTTGGTTTGAATTGGTGAGAAGTCACACATGAATGCTAGATCGACAAAGTCAGGCCAGACTAGTCTCAAGGGGAAGTGCGAAAATGTTGACAATCTTTAAATGGGCCTACTTATTTGGAAAATAGGTTGGTCAAACACAAAATTTTGGTATCATGATTGCAAGATGCTAAATTTGGAACAGATTCTAGCGAGAATATTGCAGTAGATCAAGATATATGGTGATTAATTTGTTACAGAAATCATTGTTTACCTAGTCATGGGTGTATGAGCTCTACCAAGCACATGGGGAATGGGGGAAATACTGAAAATAATACCTATCGTCATGCTAAGTCTAACAATCCTATGTCGTGATAACGAGCTTTTAAATTTTAAATGGCAGAGGAGTTTACCTAAGCTTGATCAGTCGAAGTTATGCAAAAAAATCGTCGTAGCTAAGGGTGCTTACTTATCTAGTGTATGAATGGTATGAAATTATGTGTGCAAAACAGTAGGATTTCGTGTAAAAAAAATGTGACGATCTTCAAGCGGGTATGCTAATGTGGTATGTTCGAGAAAATTACGGACTGTTTAAAATGCCATATCTACTGCAGTTCATTTGTCAAGTCATGACACTAGATGATTGTAGATTCATATTCAATTTTGTGCGCCATGGTATGTGAGAATGAGACGAAAAGTGAAAATTCGAAGTGAAGGAGCATGATTTGAAGAAGGTATACAAACAATTGAACATACCTTTTGTCAGACCCGGCTGCAGCGAGTGAATGTAGAAGACGAGAGCTGGTATGTAGGCGCGTTTCCGTACACAATATGGTGCGTACCTTTGCTTCACTTGAGTGCCGAATGTGGTTACTTTTTATTAGGAGATTGGGCCTATACTAGGTTGGGTTACCATTAGGGTTAGCCAAATTAGGGTTAAGGTTCATTAAGATGAGAGGTATTATAAATACCCTCACCATAATCATGTAAGTTATCAATCAATAATGCAATTCTCCTTTATGCAATCGTCTCCCCTCTATAATCTTAACATGGCATCGGAGTCTTTTTCGTGAGGACTCTAAAAAATCGTTTCCGTTTTCTTGTCGGTGGGCGAAAATCTATGACGCTCACTGGCGGGATTTCATCATTATCTACCCAATTTATCTTTAGTTTTTAAGAAAGAAAAAAGTTTCCCCTTTCTTCTTTCCAATGGCAAAATTAAAGCCTTTGTTTTTGCATGTGTATTTGTGGGCATCAGACCTATCTTGAAGGATTCAATTCAATTACATTGAGTATACTACTCATTCTATTGTTTCCACCCGTATATTCTGATGGTCTATCAATTTTTTTAGCAAAATAAAATCCCCATGAGAAATTTATTCTAATTCGTCTTTGAAAATTTGATTTATGCTCTTCAACTTCGTTAAGATGGTACAAAAAAAAAAAAAAAAAAAAAAAAACTTACTGGCGAGTTACACAACTTTAATCACCATGACGGTGATCCAAATTTATTTGGAGTTCGAAAAACTTAGCGTTCTCCAAATATTGAAATTAGCGGATAATTTTCCGTTTTTCTGAAATTTGTTTAGGTTCGATTAGTGTTCCTAACAAATTATTTGATATTCGACAAGTCCGAAAAACTTAACGTTCTTGTTCGAAGAAATTTCTAGCGAGTCTTTATACTCGTTATCTTACCACTTTTCGAAGACGAAGATGATTGATGAAGATAGAAAAAGATGAAGATTGAAGCTTTCATTGTTCATTTTTATATTTTTTTTCTTTGTATTTCTCCAATCGTAAAGTTCGTACTACGTACTGCCTTTACGATTGCGGGAGGGTAGTAGGAGATTGGGCCTATACTAGGCCCGGCTACCGTTAGGGTTAGCCAAATTAGGGTTAAGGTTCATTAAGATGAGAGGTATTATAAATACCCTCACTATAATCATGTAAGTTATCAATCAATAATGTAATTCTCCCTTATGCAATCGTTTCTCCTCTATAATCTTAACACTTTTGGCTAAGAAGTTTATATGTGCAGAGTGGTGAATGATTTTTTTCAAAAAAAGAATGTTTGTGCAAGATGAATATTTATAGCTGTAAGATGAAATCTTGTGCCATGATTTTTGCTGGTAATTAAGAGTCCCTAATGTTGGTATGTGTAATGGATGAATTCGAAAATCAAGGGATTATGTTTGCAGTTCAAATTTTTTGTTCCCAATGTTTCCTAAACTAAGTGGGAACACTGTTAATTGCCCTTTTGGATAGGAAGTCTCATTCAAATTGGATGTTACGAGTTAATCAAGACTTTAATGCTCACAAATTGCTAGCTTTGTTTAAGCTAAAAGAATATGCGTCCATTTCTCGTGAATAAGTGAGGGGATTTTAGTTTTGATTAAGATTATGGAAGATTATCTCATAATTTCTTTTGGAAGAAACGTGAAAATAATTAGGTAATAAGCGTTCACTTGAAACTATTTGGGTTCATAATGTCCACATCATCACTTTTTATTTTTATTCCAATTTTTATATGAAACCGCTAAGAAACCTAGCGGCTTCACTTAATTTTTTGGGTTATTTAATAGGATTAATCCAACCTATGCCTCCCCTTCTCAAATTACCCCAACCTACGTTTTATCTCATATTAACCCCGTCTTTACACTCATTATTCTCGTATTAGACTATTGGAAAGGCAACCTGCTGAACAGGTTACCCTTTACCCTTAGTCATCTTTTTTTCTTTTTTTATTCTTGTAATCAGTTCATCTTACCAAATCCCAATTCAATTAAACACCAAATCATCCTTCATCATCCACCATTTTTTTTACTTCCTGGATTGACCACAAATAGTCTGGAGCAACATCTTAGTATGGAATTGCATATGTTGTTACAGGGGCTCTAACAACACACAAATAAAAGGATAGAAATTGCAAGTTTTCCCCCGGTGGATCATCTTACAAACCAACTGATTAAAGGATAATTAAACAACACCAAATTACCAATACACAAATCCCCTTTTCAATTAACCTCAGACCAAATCGATCAGCTATCTTACTCAATGCCATGCGTATTAATTCACAAATCCCCAAATATAGTGAATTGATTGGATGGATCGATTTTCCATTCAATCCCAAAATTCCCTCTTCAATTAACCTAACAATACCAACTGAACCCAGAATATGTGAATATAAACCCAGAAACTGAAGAGCAAACCCAGTTGTCGCAGCTGCTAGAACGAAGTTAGAGGAGGAGCAAGGTTGTCACACGATTGCTGGTTGTCGAGGTGAACGAACGAGGTTGCTCCTGGCGTTGTCTCGTGTTGGAATCGGCGCCGACCTGCTGCTGCTGCTAATTGTGCGAAGTGGGGCAGGGGAATCGTCAATTGGTGTGTGACGGTCCCTTTTGATTAATGGAGTTGATGATTAATTACTTCGGTTTTTGGAGTAATACAAATACATACACCGTGAGGCCATTACATAAAGATGTTTGTAAATTGCGTCTTGTATGTAATCAATTTTCTGGGTTGAGTATGAATTAATGGAGTTTGGTCTAGTATGGTTGAAGAGGAGGAAGGAAAGAAGAAAGGGGTACATCACATTTATATAAAACAACGAGATTGGTGGATGTTTGAACCCTCTCAGAATTCCAGTTGGACGTGGAGACAGATCTGCAAAGTTAAGGACATTCTTAAGCCAGGTTTTTTGAATGGTGCTTGGAATAGAAACTATTCTATCCAGTTGGGTTATCAATGGTTACTTGATCCTTACCCAAAGAAGGACTGGGTGCCTATGGTCTAGAATAGAGTATTTGTGCCTAAGCACAATTTCAGTGCTTGGATTTATGTGCAGCAGCGTTTTTTAACGCAGGATAGGCTACAAAAGTTTGGTGTCATCACTGTTGGTGCTTGTTATTTGTGTGGGCAGCATATGGAAACACACAGTCATTTGTTTTTGAGTGCCCATTCAGTTTGTAGTGCTTGATGCATCTGCCGACCTGGTTACAGGTTCAGTGGCAGGGAAGTGTACTAGACTGGATTCTTAAATGGAGGTGCAGATCACTGTTGAAAAAGCAGGTGATAATGGCAGATCTCTCTGGTCTAATTTACAGCATTTGGGATTGCAGGAATAAGTGTAGGTTGGAGCACTATATTACCCAACCAGTTCGAGTAGTGAGAGGTGTGCATCAGTTGTTGAGATTAAGGTTGAACAAAGTGGATTTTGATAAAGAAAGAGTGAAATGTAAGGCTTGGCTAAAACAAATTGATGTAATAGATTAATGGCCTATTAATTAATGAAAGAAACCCATTGATTAATAACTTTACCGGTTACAGCAGGTTAAATTTAAGTCGGGTCTAATTAGAGAAAAATTAGTGCAAATATGGGGTTAATATGGGATAAAACATAAGTCGGGGTAATTTGAGAAGGGGAGGCATAGGTTGGATTAATCCCATTAAATAACCCTAATTTTTTTTATATATAAAAGGCAAAACCGCTAGGAATCTTAGCGGCTTATCATATCAGTACGGCCATTTTGTAGTGTAGCTAAGGCAAGTTGTTGGAAATTGTTGGAAACTTGGAATAAGCCGCTGAAGTTCTCAGCGGCCTTGCTTTTCATTTTTTTTTAAATAAAACAAATAAAAATATTTGGACGATGACATTTTGTAAAGTCGCTAGGTTTCTTAGCGTTTTGTATAAAAATTGAAAAAAAAATGAAAAAGTGATGACGTGGACACTATGGACCAAAATAGTTCGAAACTAACACTAATTCCCTAATTAACTTGCTAATGAACACTCATTACCAAAAACGTCCATCTATTGTGCATGTCGAACGAGTCCAACTACTATATGGGTGTGTGTTATTTACTGACGTCCCGTAATTGTTGGATTAACGTAAAATCGTTGAATGGATATTTTTTCCAAATGTGTTCGGCCAAGGTTACAAAAATTACCAAGGGGAATAAAATCAAGTTAGCGTGAAAAAAATCATCTACTGATAAGGTGACTTAACCAATTTTACATGGCTACTCTTTAACAAGTTGAAATGCATATGGACTTTTAAGTCGAGAAGAAAGGGGGCAAGACAAAAATTATACGGGTACTCCTACGATAAGTTAAGTGCTCGTGGACTTCCAAGTCATTCAAAAATTCACACGGGTACTCCTACGATAAGTTAAGTGCTTGTGGACTTCCAAGTCAAACAAAAAATTCACACGGGTACTCTTACGATAAGTTAAGTACTCGTGGACTTCCAAGTCAAGCAAATTTACACGAGTACTCCTACGATAAGTTAAGTACACATGGACTTCCAAGTCATTAAAAAATTCACATGGGTACTTTAACGACAAGTTAAGTACACATGGACTTCCAAGTCAAATAAAAAAGGTCGAGACCTCACCACGTCAAAACACCCAAACGGTGTACGTGACAAGGTCCCGAGGGGGCAAAATGGACCAAAATAGTTCGAAACTAACACTAATTCCCTAATTAACTTGCTAATGAACACTCATTACCAAAAACGTCCATCTATTGTGCATGTCGAACGAGTCCAACTACTATATGGGTGTGTGTTATTTACTGACGTCCCGTAATTGTTGGATTAACGTAAAATCGTTGAATGGATATTTTTTCCAAATGTGTTCGGCCAAGGTTACAAAAATTACCAAGGGGAATAAAATCAAGTTAGCGTGAAAAAAATCATCTACTGATAAGGTGACTTAACCAATTTTACATGGCTACTCTTTAACAAGTTGAAATGCATATGGACTTTTAAGTCGAGAAGAAAGGGGGCAAGACAAAAATTATACGGGTACTCCTACGATAAGTTAAGTGCTCGTGGACTTCCAAGTCATTCAAAAATTCACACGGGTACTCCTACGATAAGTTAAGTGCTTGTGGACTTCCAAGTCAAGCAAAAAATTCACACGGGTACTCTTACGATAAGTTAAGTACTCGTGGACTTCCAAGTCAAGCAAATTTACACGAATACTCCTACGATAAGTTAAGTACACATGGACTTCCAAGTCATTAAAAAATTCACATGGGTACTTTAACGACAAGTTAAGTACACATGGACTTCCAAGTCAAATAAAAAAGGTCGAGACCTCACCACGTCAAAACACCCAAACGGTGTACGTGACAAGGTCCCGAGGGGGCAAAATGGACCAAAATAGTTCGAAACTAACACTAATTCCCTAATTAACTTGCTAATGAACACTCATTACCAAAAACGTCCATCTATTGTGCATGTCGAACGAGTCCAACTACTATATGGGTGTGTGTTATTTACTGACGTCCCGTAATTGTTGGATTAACGTAAAATCGTTGAATGGATATTTTTTCCAAATGTGTTCGGCCAAGGTTACAAAAATTACCAAGGGGAATAAAATCAAGTTAGCGTGAAAAAAATCATCTACTGATAAGGTGACTTAACCAATTTTACATGGCTACTCTTTAACAAGTTGAAATGCATATGGACTTTTAAGTCGAGAAGAAAGGGGGCAAGACAAAAATTATACGGGTACTCCTACGATAAGTTAAGTGCTCGTGGACTTCCAAGTCATTCAAAAATTCACACGGGTACTCCTACGATAAGTTAAGTGCTTGTGGACTTCCAAGTCAAGCAAAAAATTCACACGGGTACTCTTACGATAAGTTAAGTACTCGTGGACTTCCAAGTCAAGCAAATTTACACGAGTACTCCTACGATAAGTTAAGTACACATGGACTTCCAAGTCATTAAAAAATTCACATGGGTACTTTAACGACAAGTTAAGTACACATGGACTTCCAAGTCAAATAAAAAAGGTCGAGACCTCACCACGTCAAAACACCCAAACGGTGTACGTGACAAGGTCCCGAGGGGGCAATTTGTAGGCACGAAAATTTTATTAAAGTGCCGAAAATAAAAGAAATAAATTATTTGAAGTTAATATCAAATTTTAGCTTAATTTAATTATATTCGTCCCGCTTGATAGAATTCGGATCGATCTATATTGCAAATTGGGTTATCTGGGCTCTAAAGCAAAGTATGGTCAATTTGGCCTAAAAGAGATGTCAGGCTAACAAACAAAGCCCAAATTTCAAGTCCATTTACCATGAGAGAAATCTCTATAAATAAGAGAGTTCTCCACCATTTCAAGGGGAGAAAAATTCACTTTACAAGAGAGAAAATCATTTGTCAAAGTGAAGAGAAAAGAGAAATCAAAAGCTCTCAACTTCTCTCTACAAATCTCATCAATCAAATTGAAGCATCGAAGAGAGACTCAAGTCAATGTAACCCTCTCAAGAAGCTCAAATCAAACTCAAACCAAATTCAAGCATCGAAGAGAGATTCAAGTCAACGCGACCCTCTCAAGAAGCTAAAGTCAAGCAAGCGAGCCTCGAAGATCGTAGACTCGTACCTTTAATATTGTTGTAGAATCAGTGGATAAAATAGAGGTTGTATACATAACTTTCTGATATTATATAAACTCATTTGTCTATTTATTTTGTGTTACAGTTTTATTGCAATACAAAATTTGGTGTTACACTTAGTGTGCATTATAGGGCCTGGATGACATCTCCTTCGAGTGAGGAGCGCGAACGAGCCCGACAAGCTGAACGAAGGATGTAACTTGATGTTATTGATATAGGAGAAAGATCTGGATAAACTTCAAAGAGACCAGAGATAAGACCTCCTAATAAAGGTCGTGACACTTGTGAAAATAAAGGGAAAATGGTGTGGAAGAGAAAGAAAGACCCTGATGATAAAGACGGGACAAAAAAAAAGAAAGCGATGGATGGACCGTTAATTAAGCTATATGATTTAATACTAGAAAATATTAGGACTTTATTATTGAACTTAGAAGCAAATAAATAATATGTAGCTGAGTTTTTTTTTTTTTTTTTTAGTTTCTTGAGACAAGTTGCCAATTATTTATGTCCTTCCAATTGAGAGTATTTTATTAAATCTGTTGTGGATTCGTGATTTGAGCTACTTTTTATTCTCCGACCTGGTGTGGGTCGACTTGCTATTGACATAGGTATAATTCCTTTTTCCTTTTCTCTTTTTTTTTTCCGTTTTCACGCGCTTCACTGTTCACGCCTTTTTTTCCCGAACGCTGTTTACTGTACATGCCCAGTTTTTTTTTTTTTTTTTTTTTTTTTTTTTTTTGCGTCGACCTAGTGTGGGTCAGTGTACTATTCACTTTATTTAACGACCTGGTGTGGGTCGTCTGAATCTGAAGACCGTTTTATATTTAAACATGGTGTTTTTTTAATTGGTCGAGATTAGTTAGCTACATGAATTCTACCCCTTCAAGGTCTATTAATTTTGCTGCCCCGCCTCATAGAATTTTTTGAATAATATATGGCCCGGCCCATTTTGGTTTGAACTTTCCTCTAGGGTCTCTTACAGGTGCTCATACCACGTTAAGCACCAAATCTCCTTCCCTTAAATTGCGAGGCTTCACCCGTCTATTAAAAGAACGAGAAATCCGTCGCTGATACAATTGAACTTGATTCAAAGCTGATAGTCTTTTTTCATCTAGTAGAAGCAACTCTTCATATCGAGACTGTACCCAATCAACTTCTGGTATTTGACTCTCTAAGGCGATTCTAAGGGAAGGAATTTCGATCTCTATTGGGAGTACGACTTCCATCCCATAGACTAGTGAGTATGGTGTTGCCTCGGTGGGTGTCCTAACTGATGTGTGGTATCCCCACAAAGCAAACGGTAATTTTGTTGGCCAATCATGATATTTGCCAGTCATCTTCTCAATTATAGTTTTCACATTTTTATTTGCTGCTTCAACTGCCCCATTCATTTGTGGCCTATAAGTAGACGATGTTCGATGCTGAATTTGATATTGCTCTAGTATACTAGCCACATCCTTCTTAAAATGAGAACCATGATCACTAATTAACTCATGTGGAACCCCATATCGACAAATAATATTTTCTGTGATGAACTTAGCTACATGTTTTGCCGTTAAAGTAGTGGCATATGATGCTGCTTCAACCCATTTAGTGAAGTAGTTGATTGCTAATTTTTGCCCTTAAAGTAGCATATGATGCTGCTTCAACCGATTTAGTGAAGTAGTCGATTGCTACTAATATAGACTCATGTCCACCTGTTCCTTTTGGTGTGATTTTTCTAATAATATCTATCCCCCATATTGAGAATGGCCATGGAGACGTGAGATTGTAAAGCAATGATGGCGGAAGGTGTTGCGCATTCGCATAAATCTGACATTTATGTCATTTCTTAACATAATTGCAGCATTCGTGTTCCATCGTGGACCAAAAGTATCCTATTCGCATAATTTTTTTAGCAAGCATTCGATCATTCATGTGTGGCCCACATGTCCCGCTATGTACATCGTCCATTATGCGTTGAGCGTCTTTCTCATCCACGCAAAGAAGTAAAATCCCTTGTGGTGACTTCTTGTATAATTTTCATTGCCTGTGGATATATTGTGCCGCAAGCCATTTTATTGCCTGTTGGTTTCTTATGTCAGAGTTTGGTGGTAACTCCTTCTCTATATATATGATAATTTAAAATGGCTGTGAACCATGGATTTCGGTCGTTTCTCATGTCTTCCATGGCCATCCAGTATGCAAGCTCTTCTCTTCTTTCTATGCAAAGGGGAATATTGTCCAGTTCATTTGGTATACTAATCATAGAAGCCAACTTTGCTAAGGCGTCCGCAAATTAATTTTCTTCCCGAGATAGGTATGTGAATTGAGGACGATCTTCAAAATTTTAAGCATGTTTTCAAGATATGTCAGATATAACGATAATCCCTCACTTCAAACCTTCCATTGGCTTAATATTTGATTTATGATTAAAGATGAATCTCCATAAACTCTTAAATATCTCACACCCAAAGCAATGACAGCTTGAAGACCTAGTATACATGCCTCATATTCCGCCTCATTATTAGTTACGTTAAAATCTAGCTTGACTGATAATGGAGTATGTGCTCCATCTGGTGATATTAGAAGGACACCTATGCCATATCCCTTTTGATTTGATCCACTGTCAAAAAATAGTTCCTAGGATTCGTCATTGGTAACTAAAATTTCTTTATCTGGGAAGTTGTATGCTTCCTCCTTTTCTTCTTGAACAGGGAATTCGGCCAAATAATCAGAGACCGCTTTGCGTTTTATGGACTTGTGGGTCATAAACATTAGGTCAAATTCTAATAGCATCATGGTCCATCTTGCAATTCTTCCGTTAAGTACTGGTTTCTCGAAGAGGTATTTCATGGGGTTCATTCTTGATAGGACATGAACCGTGTGGGTTAACATGTAATGTCGTAATTTTTTGGTTGCCGACACTAATGCTAAGCACGTCTTCTCGATGGGGGAATATTTAGTTTCGTATTCGAGAAACTTTTTACATAAATAATATATAGCCTTCTCTTGCCCTTCTTGAACTTGTGCTAACATTGCCCCCATGGCTTCCTCTGTAACAGTAAGATATAATAGGAGTGGTGTTCCTGGTCTAGGAGGGACCAAGATTGGAGGATTTTCTAAATATTTTGTTTTTACTGTTTCGAAAGCTTCCTGACATTTCTCATCCCATTCAGGGGACGCCCATTTCTTGAGCTTCTTAAAAATAGTTCACAAACCATGGTAATCTCGGATATAAATCGACTAATATATTGTAATTGCCCTAAAAATTTCTGAACTTGCTTCTCTGTCTTTGGTGTTGGCATATTACTAATTGCCTTGATCTTGGATTGATCAGCTTCTATTCCTCTTTCACTGATGACGTACCCAAAAAGTTTCCCCGAGGTAACTCCAAAGGCACATTTTTGTGGGTTAAGTCGAACGTTATATTTTCTGAGTTGACTAAAAAAATTTCTTAATGTCGTCGTGTGGCTTTCCCTATCACGTGATTTCACTATCATGTCGTCTACATATACTTCGACTTCTTTATGCATCATGTCGTGTAGAAGTGTAGTAGCTGTTCTTTGATAAGTGGCCCCTGCGGTTTTTAGTCCGAAAGGCATTACTGTATAGCAATAAGTGCCCTATTCTGTGATAAATGTAGTCTTTTCCATGTCATTTTCAGCCATTTTGATTTGATTGTAACCCGCATAACCGTCCATAAAAGAGGGTAATGCATGGCCTGCAGTATTATCCACTAGGACATCAATATGGGGTAGTGGAAAATTGTCCTTCGGGTTGGCTTTATTAAGGTCTCTGTAGTCTAAATGAAGGAAATGTTGATCTATATATACTAACATATTCTTATATGTTCTAATTTATTTAGTCATAAAATAAATCATTGATCTTATGCATGCAAACTAATAAACAATATAAAGAAGAAACCATCATCTTACATTGTGATTTTCGGATTTATGGGCACAAGTGAGTTCACCTACTCACTTGTTCTTGAGCTCTCCAAATGGAAGAACAAGGATTCAAGTATAGAATCCCTCCCAAAAGCATATACCCAAGGAAAACTCTCAATAACTAATATTATTTAGATCTAGTAATAATATTAGTTTCACTATAAAATTGACACAAAATAAATTGCATTTTACTCTTGAAAATCTCGGTCAAGAGGGAGTATATGTGAGTATATTTCTCTAGAATTATCATAAATTGTAGAGAGTTTTTATTGCATTTTCTTACTCTAGAAAAATTAGATGGGAAGAATGAATAATGATGTAAAAGAGAAAAGCTCTTCTCTCTTTCTTGTGGGTGGCCGAAAAAGAGCATTGGGTAGTATGCCCAATGCCTTTTGTTTTTGCTCTTCTCAAAAGCTTAGGCTTGCAAGGCTAGTAGGTAGTCTTTAATAATTATGTTTTCCACTAATATGAAAACACAATATTAACCCAACACTCCCTCTAATTTCGGCACTTTCATAATAAAATGGATGGTCCATTTTATTTTGTCATTTGTCAATTTTGTCACATGTAACATGTTACATGACATGTCACAATGTAATGTATTTTTAACATATTAAAAATCAACATACTCATAAAATATGTCATTTACAAAATTGACTAGTAATTCGTAATTACTCGTGCCAAAATGTTTCCAAATTATAAATTACAACATTCTGTATTTATAATGATTTATTCATTCTGTTCCAATTGTTTCTCAAACAATGATTTCATCTAAGTAATAAAACAATTCGATTACTTAGACCGTGTCTCATTTAATCATATTTACAATAAGATACGTAAATTATACTCACAAAATCATCCGTCAATTTTAAGCAATTTAATTAACTCGTATCGGTATACGATTAATTAAATAATCAATTAAGAGTATTTCCCTATAGGTATGACCTAACGGATCAATCGATCACCACCGTCGCACGACAATAATGTCAAACTCTAGTCAACCAATCATTACCGATATGTGTGGACCAGTTGACTGTAAAATATTACATCCCACATGTATTCTTAAAATGAGATTTAATAATGATATTTAAATCATGTGATCGCACTATTGTTGAGGACACATTTCCCAACACTAAACACATCCTAACCTTTCCTTCCTCTTTGGGTACGGGAACAACGTTTGCCACGTGATTTTATTTGGCGACACCAGGAGATGAAAGGGGGCAAAAAACACCAGGAGATGATTAATGCAATCATCAATGCAACGATCTATTGTATTTGGCGACAGAGAAACCTTTGCAAACACGAGGCTCAAGTACTCAGACCTACTAAGCTTGCGGGTGACATCCTTAAGGACATGAAAACTTGGTTCTCTAGCTTGATTCAAAGGAAGAGTG
The DNA here is from genome assembly GCF_048544455.1 of Silene latifolia. Taxonomy (NCBI): domain Eukaryota; kingdom Viridiplantae; phylum Streptophyta; class Magnoliopsida; order Caryophyllales; family Caryophyllaceae; genus Silene; species Silene latifolia. The sequence continues at coordinate 176,255,579 of NC_133538.1, forward strand.
ACATCGACATGGATGAGATCGGGAAATTTTTGGGGAAGACATGAATCCTATTTATTAGGGTTCATGTGTGAAGTGATGACGATTTGATTTTGTTATTGAGAATCGGATAGGAATTTGGTCTTGTTGTAGGATCGGTCTTGGGCTGATGTCGTTTCCTTTTGTTTTTGTCTATGCGTTTTGATGAAGCCCATTAGAATAATGGACTGACCCAAATGCATTGTATGGTTACTTTTTTATTTGAATGAATTACTTACATTTCATCAAAAAAAAAACAACGTTTGCCACCCATTTTGGGTAGTTAGCTACTTTTATAAAACCTGTATCTAACTGCTTTTGTATTTCCTCTTTTATTTTTAATGCCCGTTCTGATTTCATCCTTTGTAGTCTATGTTTTATTGGTTTTGCATCTTGATACAAGAGAATAGTATGTTCCGCAATTTCTCTATCTATGTCGGACATATATTTATATGACCATGCGAAAACATCATTAAATTCTTTGAGAAGATCTATTAATTTGGCTCGTTCTCCGTGTTGAGTGATAAACCAACTTTTATTTCTTTGATTTCATTTTCGGTTCCGATATTTATTGCTCAATTTCTTCAATTATTGATGTTCTTTCTTTTTAGTTTTTCATTGCTTTTATGATTTCTTTTGGCAACTCGTCATCATTAGAAACTAAACAATCAAAAGGAGTGGAAGAGCCCGACGAAGAATTAAAAATTACTTTATTACTTTTAGAAAGAAGTACATGAAGAAGTAAATCACTAGACTCATTATTGATAAGGGGATTCCCTGACTCATCTTGGATAGAAATTGGGGTATTCCCCGACTCACTAGGAAGACTAGACTCAATATTAGACTTACTAGGGACACTATATCTAAGTTCAAACCCTTCATCGGACTCGGTTTCGGACTCGATTTCAAACTCAGCTTCTTTGAAGACGGGCCCTTCTCCTATACTTATCTTGAACTGTTTTCCATCTAATGTAGTCCATTTCCAAGTCTTGTGCCACCCTTGCTCAGTATTGTGGTAAGGAGTGATTAACCTAGAGGGATTAAAGTTATCATCTTGAAGTGCCATGGTAAAATAATTCAGATTGCTCTCACATTCTTGCCCAAACAGTAAACCAAATGCATTAATTTTTGCTTCTTGCATCCAATCTTCTGTCGGAACTTTCAAGGGAAGTTGAGGTGCTTCCGAAGCTAAGAAGTAACACTCTTCAAATATTTTAAATCCTGGGACTACCTTCTTGGTTTTCTCCACAAAGAATGGCTCGCAAAAACCGTAGTATGGAAAATAGTCCCCTTCTTTAATAAATTGACCATTTAAAGTGTGTGGGCATGCACATATAGTTTGATCAACAGGTTTAGTGTTTTTTTCGGCTAACTTTTTCTTCATTCTTCGAGTCAATGGTTCTTTTAATTCATTCGAGGATGGTTGATAGCCTAAACAATAAAGGTGGTGTCTTTTTTGGTTAAGTGTCGGGTTGGATGCCCGTTTTGGTGTTTTACCGAGAGTTGTACCATGTATGTATCCTCTACTTTTCATGATAGAGTTTACTATAACATTTGGGTAGTAAGGTAGAGCCTCTATTTTACCCTCTTTATTTTCTTCAAGAACGAGAATGTCTTCGCAGAATCCCCAAAGGTCCAAGTCTTCTTGGCCATGGTCAACTTTCAATATAGGATTGGGTGTTGCCTCAACTTTAATTGGTGTTACATCTAGGGTAACCACAGATCCTTGAATAATCATCTTGACCTTTTGGTGTAAGGAGGATACAGCGTTGAGTTCGTGAAGCCAAGGTCTTCCTAAGAGAAGGTTATATGTAGCCGGGATATCGATTACTAAGAACGAAACTTTCCTTACAATTATAATTCATAATTACTTGTACCAAAATAATTTACCAATTATAAATCACAACATCTTGTATTTATAATAATTTATTCATTCAGTTCAATTGCTTCCGTAAACAATAATTTCATCTAAGCAATAAAACAATTCGATTACTTAGACCGTATCTTATTTAATCAAATTACAATGAGACACGTAAATATTTCTTCCAAAGTCGTCCGTCAATTTTAAGTAATTTAATTAACCCCTATCGTCATACGATCAATTAAATAATCAATTAAGAGTGTAACCCTTTAGGTATGACCTAAGGGGATCAACTGATCACCACCGTCGCACGACAGTAATGTCAAACTCTAGTCAGCCAATCATTACCGATATGTGTGGACCAGTTGACTGTAAAATATTACATCCCACATGTATACTTAAAATGAGATTTAATAATGATATTTAAATCATGTGATCGCACTATTGTTGAGGACACATTTCCCAACAATCTCCCACTTGTCCTCGACAAGTGTGCGTCACCAATTCTCTTGTCCTATTACTATCTCCCACTCAATGCAAGGTGTCTTTCAGGTCGTACTTGCAAGTGATCATATCGAGAGTGGTTTCCTCGATCTGGAGAATAACTGATTGACCGGATTTATCTATCATAAATACCTTCCGAGCGTGGCCACGCATTTCCAGTTCATTACTCCTCGAGTGGCCCTGAGATATTGTTATAACTCTGACAAGGGGGTGGACAATTCCTATCGCACTTATTCCCTTCGACTAGCCACAGCCATCATAACCCAAAATATGCCCATTTGACCCCATTTACGAAGGTCGTAGTAACACAAATCAAAGTTAATCTGAAACTGTGCCATCTTAGGCGAACAGTCTTTAGTCAAAAGAATCGACTCATTAGAATACTATAGCAGCTCTCGCCACGACCAGGCTATATAAATTTGCCAGAACTCTATAAGCGGTCATAAGGCCCGACAAAGTGTTCCTAACAGTCTGCCTATGTGATCGACTAGTCATCTCACATGACTGTATGGCACTTGAACTTGCCATCAATCGCATCACACTCTAGTCACTTCGAGACGTCACCTCATACAAGTGACTATGGACGAATACAATGCTAATCCATGTTCACTTTAACGGGGTTCAATTGTCTCCACAACCCGTTTGGATGTAACAAAGTATAATAAAAGAGTTTTAAAGTAAAACTCGAACGACAAATTCGATTATTACACATGAATAGTCAATGCCTGATTACTATTTCATGTTCTATAATCTAATTTGATCTTGCACGTAGTTGTTCATTTCAATTAAATTGAAATGACATTACTCATCATGTTTAGCCTTTGAGAAGGCTTTGGTTAGTAGGTTTTATCAATTTCTTGTACCTTACTCAACCTTACTACATACTCGTTTTCCTCTGTAATGTATACATTTGCATCACAAAACCTTCTGAGTACGTGTCGAGATCCAATCAAGACATAGGCCCTCTAGCCTAAGAATAGCTCCCACTGTTTTCACAGTGTGCGGGACTCATCCTTCTTGCACATCTCATGATCGCAAGTGTACTCAATTTCCGTTATAAATATTTCTTATTGTTCTTTATTGCCTAGAACGATTCTAGAAAATCTATTTCTTAAATAACATAACCACAATGGTATCTTAACCATCCTAATGTGTTTTGATTATGGTTTTTGTCGGAAACCATGCGCAACCTCAATTGTCAATTGTCACTTGTGTAACACCCTTACACAATATTGCATCATAAACACTTTGCATCATAGCCTTAATGCTTCTGCAAGCACTTAAGAGTAATCTTTATGGCTTACTTGGTAAAGATTACTTAAATTCGATTCTGAAAACAATTCATCATACTCAAAGCATATGAAGTGTTATACATCATTTCTTTTTAATTGATCCGGCAGCGGAAGCAAATGGAATCAATCAAATATGTTCAATTTAATTGAACAAGTCATGAATCTTATCAACATAAGACTTCTTACTGACGCTAATATCATGTGGATTTATCTTCATAAATCCGGATATTCAAGATGTATTATAATACTCCAAAAGTCTTACATCATTCGCAATGATCAATATGTCATCCACATATAAGACTAATTAAATTTTTCGTAACTCCCACTAAATTCCATGTATAAACACAACTTCTCGACTTATCGAGAAAAGTTTTATAACATGATCAAATCATTGATTCCAACTCATTGATGTCCTACTTAAGATCCTCTCTTAAGTTTCACATTATCTTAGGATTGCAAGAATCTACAAAACTCAAGACATGTATTGAATACATTCCTTCTTTTGAAGAAGTGAGTTTTAGATTTACTTGCTATGTATTTCATAATAATGAAACACAATCCCTAAGAAGATCCAAATATACTTAGCATTTCAACTGGTGCATTTCAACTGGTGCAAAACCCTTTGCAACCAATCAAACCTTAATCAAACCTTGAAATCTCTCTTTATTAGTGTAAAACACTTTGCAACTAATCAAGCCTTTTATATTGGATTTTCATGGCTGTAAGCCTTGTAGTGAGTTGTGACTTAAAGACTCTCATGTAAGTCATATGTTCATTACTTTCTAGAAGTAATCAATTTGAATCAAACGATTTCTCTTGTAAGTTATAAGCTCTTTGCTTTCTTAAAAGTAGCATGAATTCATCATTTTCAACAAGTGACGAACTTTAACCTCCTAGGTTTTAAAGAAACAACGTCTTACACAAAACATCTCATGTAGCCAAGAAAGACCAGTTTCTTGTGACATAACATCTTTGTGGCTCTTTGAATAATTTCTCCCACTCTGTCTTCTAGAAATAAACTTGTATTTTAGAAAGACAGCTTCATGAGCCGCAAACCCGTCGTACTCGTGATAATTGAAAGGGAAAAATGAGCATTTGTTTCTTGTGAAAACTTACAAACATGGTACCCTTACCATTTCATATCTCATATGATTCGATTTAGTGGAAAAATAATCTAGATTAAATGATTAAATCCCCAAAAGGATCAAGTAACTCAAAGTAACTTGATCGAAGTCCAAACCTTATCGAATAGCGTTTGAATTCTTATCCAATCATACATTATCCCATAATGCGTGTTAAGAGAGATTAATTTGTGATACTCTATCACAATTCATTTGGCTTATATCAAAGTTTTCACTTTGATAATCCCATCACGACTAAATCGTGATTCCTTGAACTTCTGAACTTCTTCAAAGATTTCTCTATTTACCTTATTAAGTGAACACACTAGTGTCAACTTAAATCGTTGGTAAAAGATGATGATCAACCTATTTTGGATCGATGATTTATAACCTCGATCTCCTTTTCAACCAAAAGGTACGAGATATCTTGTTTTGAATACAAGATACGCATATACCGTTAACAATCTAATGGTTTCAAGAGTACTCGATAACTCTTTGCGTTCATCATTCCAAAATTTAAGGTTTAATCTTGGGTTACCAATTTGAGTCTTGCATCATCTTCATGATATATCATTCTAGTTTGGTTTAGAATATAATCACCTTGATGATGGGCTAGCCATACATCAAATCATGGTGTATAGGGTCACAAAAGTGAAACCTCTTTTGTATCTTTAACAAATTGTATTCTTATTTAGAGTTTATGTACTTAATAGTCACAATTAAGTACAACTCCAAACCCGAAAACTAGATTTAGTACACAATGACTCTATCTCTTGACTTCATTGTTGCTAGTCGTCATATTCTAATCATCCTATGTATCAAACATAATGATGAAAACCATCACCGGTTTCTAATATTGACGAAGTAATACTAGCAAAATTTATGTTTAATCAAATAAACATTTAACGAAGAAAGTCCCATTAGATGTCCCACAACTAACTTGTTGATTCTTCAATAATTTGGGGTAGTTTTCTTTCTCGTGTCTAACATTTAAGAAAATGGAAACTTTATCGGTCGGGATTGATAGGTTTAGTATCGTCATTCTCAACAACTTTACCTTTAACATTACCTTGTATCAATTCCATTATAATCTTTACTTCTTGAACCTCGCCCTCATCTTAACGGTTTAAGAGAATGCTCCCATTCAATTCAATGAATCTTTGCTTTGAGAAGCAAAATTGAATTTATGAAGATTACTCTTCATTTGTTCGTTTTAGTCTTAAAACTTTCATTGAAGTGGTTGCGTTATTTTGGTCAATTATGAATTCTTGACAAAACTAATTACCAAAACAATTTATCGCTTCAATGTACTTAATTCATTTAAGTACATGAAAAACAATCCATTGTAAGTAGATGTGTTAATCAAGAATCAAAAACCTGTTTGATAATGAATAACTTTTATCTATACTCTTAACAAGAGATCCTTCCAATGGATAAAATGAGGTTTTAGAAGAAAATTCATATTTGTCTTTAGTTACGATGTTTTAATGGAGATTTGAATCAAAAATCGAAATGATATCGTATATGAATTATGGTAAAGAAATAGAACAATATGATAACGGAATAATGAAAACAAAACATTCATCGTTATAATAATACTTGTAAACAAGTATAGCATTTACATAGTGACCTCTACCCAACTATGATAAATGATTCCAAGATCCAAATTCATATTAACTTGGGCACGGGGTAGCCGATGAAACCCTTATCAATATAACTCGGTGGATTAACTCTTTAATCGATTCTACTTTTAGAACTCTCGGTCGATAAAATTACTCTAATATTTATCTATAGCCCAAAACACATTCGACAAGGGCACGGGGTAGCCAATGAAACCCTTATCAAAAAACTTTTGTTGAGTTCAATCCAAATTTCGAATAAATGTGTCCATTATCCAAACCCATATTAACTTGGGCACGGGGTAGCTGATGAAACCCTCATCAACATGAATTCGGTGGATAGACATTTATCACCCATTTCCCCTACGTAACAAGGTTTGTACCCCGGGGTAGCCGAGTGCACTCCCTCGCGAAATAGGTTTTCATTGTTTCTACTATTTGGTAAGGCTATGTCTCAATTGTTTATTTTAGCGAGAGGTCATGTCAATTTATTATCTATCACATTTTAAGTGAACTAAAGCGGTGAACTACGATAATTGTAATTGACACGGTCGAAAAACTCGATAAAAGAAGATGCATGTTTTAGTTATGGCGATTTAGCGATGCATACGACATAAAATAAAATGCAAGCATAAAAAAAAATCCTAGTATGGCCTTTCCTAAAATAGAAAAACTATTTAACTATTACATATTCGGAAACCAACTCCATTGGTCCCTTGAACTTCGGTTGTGGCACGCATCTCGAGGTAACACCGTCTTTATGTATCGCCATCTTGAAGAAATCCGTCCTTGGGAACTCCGAGATGAATTTAAATTACATAATAAATTACATAATTTCCTATTATACATTTGTAACTGAAATAAAATAAATCTATTAAATTACAAAACGGTGATACGAGATCACAATAAAATTACAACCGAATCGATATTCCCATACATTTCGGGAAATACCAATTAGAATCTAAGGCCATACTAAGTAAAATTACATAATTCAAAAATTACATAAATTAAAATTATGACAATCATAAGGAAAATGCAGCATTATAATATGTATGAACATGCTCAATTTTATGCTAAATCGCCTTTAATTAGCCAATATCGTATATTACTCGGTTTTTACGGATTTGCGTGATTTCAACATTTTACAATCACAAAAATTACATAAATTCATATTTATGCATAAGTTAATTACCCTAACCTCTTAGGACTCAAAATTTAGTCTTCACTAATAATTTGACCATAATTAACCCATATTTATAAAATTGTTCATTAATGGACTAAAAATTACAAAAATAAGCTATAAACTTCAAATAAATCACAAAATTTCAAATAAATTCAAAATTTGAAATTTAAACTCATGAACATTCTGTAAAAATACCATGACACTCATAATATTCAAAAACTTAGGTTAAAAAAAAAAATTCGAAATTTTTCCGGAAAAACAATGTTGCGGTTTATCGATTTTAACTAAAATAATCATAAAAACATGGAAAAATTATATTCATTAACTTTTCAATTTTAGATCTGAAAAAGATACTAAAAGGCAACATTAGACATTTTTCTTAAGTCATAGATTATGTTTTATTAATTTTTCACTAATAATGTCACTATTTATGCTATTTTTCTTCAAAAATCCATAAATCATGCAAAAAGACTTCTTTATAGACAATTATTTTACACACATCTTGTAAAATTGCATGTGATAACATATTAAATTTCTATGACTAGATTCGAAATTTAACTCATATTAACCTATTTTTCACCTAAATCCGAATTTAATAATGAAAAATCCATTTTTCGAGGATAACAAGTCCAAAAATTATGAAAATTTACAGGTTATCTCAAAATAATATATGTGACAACATATCCAAAAATCACTGGAAAATTCGAAGTATAGCTAATTTTAGACCGAAAATGACATTTTTACTCATAAAATCATATTTAAATGTCATTATTGTATAATATGAACAATAAAAATCCGTATAACCAAAATATCCTAAAACATTTTAGGAATAGAAATTTTAACATGCATGAATTAATTTCGTGATATATCATAATAACACAAATTTTACAAGTTTTATATGTTAATCTTTATAACTCGGAAAAACTTTTAACCGATTTGCATGCAAACAACCATGGCTCTTGATACCGATTGAAGGAAATGTAGATCTATATATACTAACATATTCTTATATGTTCTAATTTATTTAGTCATAAAATAAATCATTGATCTTATGCATGCAAACTAATAAACAATATAAAGAAGAAACCATCATCTTACATTGTGATTTTCGGATTTATGGGCACAAGTGAGTTCACCTACTCACTTGTTCTTGAGCTCTCCAAATGGAAGAACAAGGATTCAAGTATAGAATCCCTCCCAAAAGCATATACCCAAGGAAAACTCTTAATAACTAATATTATTTAGATCTAGTAATAATATTAGTTTCACTATAAAATTGACACAAAATAAATTGCATTTTACTCTTGAAAATCTCGGTCAAGAGGGAGTATATGTGAGTATATTTCTCTAGAATTATCATAAATTGTAGAGAGTTTTTATTGCATTTTCTTACTCTAGAAAAATTAGATGGGAAGAATGAATAATGATGTAAAAGAGAAAAGCTCTTCTCTCTTTCTTGTGGGTGGCCGAAAAAGAGCATTGGGTAGTATGCCCAATGCCTTTTGTTTTTGCTCTTCTCAAAAGCTTAGGTTGCAAGGCTAGTAGGTAGTCTTTAATAATTATGTTTTCCACTAATATGAAAACACAATATTAACCCAACACTCCCTCTAATTTCTAAGACTTTCATAATAAAATGGATGGTCCATTTTATTTTGTCATTTGTCAATTTTGTCACATGTAACATGTTACATGACATGTCACAATGTAATGTATTTTTAACATATTAAAAATCAACATACTCATAAAATATGTCATTTACAAAATTGACTAGTAATTCGTAATTACTCGTGCCAAAATGTTTCCAAATTATAAATTACAACATTCTGTATTTATAATGATTTATTCATTCTGTTCCAATTGTTTCTGTAAACAATGATTTCATCTAAGTAATAAAACAATTCGATTACTTAGACCGTGTCTCATTTAATCATATTTACAATAAGATACGTAAATTATACTCACAAAATCATCCGTCAATTTTAAGCAATTTAATTAACTCGTATCGGTATACGATTAATTAAATAATCAATTAAGAGTATTTCCCTATAGGTATGACCTAACGGGATCAACTGATCACCACCGTCGCACGACAGTAATGTCAAACTCTAGTCAGCCAATCATTACCGATATGTGTGGACCAGTTGACTGTAAAATATTACATCCCACATGTATTCTTAAAATGAGATTTAATAATGATATTTAAATCATGTGATCGCACTATTGTTGAGGACACATTTCCCAACACTAAACACATCCTAACCTTTCCTTCCTCTTTGGGTACGGGAACAACGTTTGCCACGTGATTTTATTTGGCGACACCAGGAGATGAAAGGGGGCAAAAAACACCAGGAGATGATTAATGCAATCATCAATGCAACGATCTATTGTATTTGGCGACAGAGAAACCTTTGCAAACACGAGGCTCAAGTACTCAGACCTACTAAGCTTGCGGGTGACATCCTTAAGGACATGAAAACTTGGTTCTCTAGCTTGATTCAAAGGAAGAGTGACATCGACATGGATGAGATAAGGAAATTTTTTGGGGAAGACATGAATCCTATTTATTAGGGTTCATGTGTGAAGCTGATGACGATTTGATTTTGTTATTGAGAATCAGATAGGAATTTGGTCTTGTTGTAGGATCGGTCTTGGACTGATGTCGTTTCCTTTTGTTTTTGTCTATGCGTTTTGATGAAGCCCATTAGAATAATGGACTGACCCAAATGCATTGTATGGTTACTTTTTTATTTGAATGAATTACTTACATTTCATCAAAAAAAAAAACAACGTTTGCCACCCATTTTGGGTAGTTAGCTACTTTTATAAAACCTGTATCTAACTGCTTTTGTATTTCCTCTTTTATTTTTAATGCCCGTTCTGATTTCATCCTTTGTAGTCTATGTTTTATTGGTTTTGCATCTTGATACAAGAGAATAGTATGTTCCGCAATTTCTCTACCTATGTCGGACATATATTTATATGACCATGCGAAAACATCATTAAATTCTTTGAGAAGATCTATTAATTTGGCTCGTTCTCCGTGTTGAGTGATAAACCAACTTTTATTTCTTTGATTTCATTTTCGGTTCCGATATTTATTGCTCAATTTCTTCAATTATTGATGTTCTTTCTTTTTAGTTTTTCATTGCTTTTATGATTTCTTTTGGCAACTCGTCATCATTAGAAACTAAACAATCAAAAGGAGTGGAAGAGCCCGACGAAGAATTAAAAATTACTTTATTACTTTTAGAAAGAAGTACATGAAGAAGTAAATCACTAGACTCATTATTGATAAGGGGATTCCCTGACTCATCTTGGATAGAAATTGGGGTATTCCCCGACTCACTAGGAAGACTAGACTCAATATTAGACTTACTAGGGACACTATATCTAAGTTCAAACCCTTCATCGGACTCGGTTTGGACTCGATTTCAAACTCAAACTCTTTGAAGACGGGCCCTTCTCCTATACTTATCTTGAACTGTTTTCCATCTAATGTAGTCCATTTCCAAGTCTTGTGCCACCCTTGCTCAGTATTGTGGTAAGGAGTGATTAACCTAGAGGGATTAAAGTTATCATCTTGAAGTGCCATGGTAAAATAATTCAGATTGCTCTCACATTCTTGCCCAAACAGTAAACCAAATGCATTAATTTTTGCTTCTTGCATCCAATCTTCTGTCGGAACTTTCAAGGGAAGTTGAGGTGCTTCCGAAGCTAAGAAGTAACACTCTTCAAATATTTTAAATCCTGGGACTACCTTCTTGGTTTTCTCCACAAAGAATGGCTCGCAAAAACCGTAGTATGGAAAATAGTCCCCTTCTTTAATAAATTGACCATTTAAAGTGTGTGGGCATGCACATATAGTTTGATCAACAGGTTTAGTGTTTTTTTCGGCTAACTTTTTCTTCATTCTTCGAGTCAATGGTTCTTTTAATTCATTCGAGGATGGTTGATAGCCTAAACAATAAAGGTGGTGTCTTTTTTGGTTAAGTGTCGGGTTGGATGCCCGTTTTGGTGTTTTACCGAGAGTTGTACCATGTATGTATCCTCTACTTTTCATGATAGAGTTTACTATAACATTTGGGTAGTAAGGTAGAGCCTCTATTTTACCCTCTTTATTTTCTTCAAGAACGAGAATGTCTTCGCAGAATCCCCAAAGGTCCAAGTCTTCTTGGCCATGGTCAACTTTCAATATAGGATTGGGTGTTGCCTCAACTTTAATTGGTGTTACATCTAGGGTAACCACAGATCCTTGAATAATCATCTTGACCTTTTGGTGTAAGGAGGATACAGCGTTGAGTTCGTGAAGCCAAGGTCTTCCTAAGAGAAGGTTATATGTAGCCGGGATATCGATTACTAAGAACGAAACTTTCCTTACAATTATAATTCATAATTACTTGTACCAAAATAATTTACCAATTATAAATCACAACATCTTGTATTTATAATAATTTATTCATTCAGTTCAATTGCTTCCGTAAACAATAATTTCATCTAAGCAATAAAACAATTCGATTACTTAGACCGTATCTTATTTAATCAAATTACAATGAGACACGTAAATATTTCTTCCAAAGTCGTCCGTCAATTTTAAGTAATTTAATTAACCCCTATCGTCATACGATCAATTAAATAATCAATTAAGAGTGTAACCCTTTAGGTATGACCTAAGGGGATCAATGATCACCACCGTCGCACGACGACAAATGTAATGTCAAACTCTAGTCAGCCAATCATTACCGATATGTGTGGACCAGTTGACTGTAAAATATTACATCCCACATGTATACTTAAAATGAGATTTAATAATGATATTTAAATCATGTGATCGCACTATTGTTGAGGACACATTTCCCAACAATCTCCCACTTGTCCTCGACAAGTGTGCGTCACCAATTCTCTTGTCCTATTACTATCTCCCACTCAATGCAAGGTGTCTTTCAGGTCGTACTTGCAAGTGATCATATCGAGAGTGGTTTCCTCGATCTGGAGAATAACTGATTGACCGGATTTATCTATCATAAATACCTTCCGAGCGTGGCCACGCATTTCCAGTTCATTACTCCTCGAGTGGCCCTGAGATATTGTTATAACTCGACAAGGGGTGGACAATTCCTATCGCACTTATTCCCTTCGACTAGCCACACCATCATAACCCAAAATATGCCCATTTGACCCCATTTACGAAGGTCGTAGTAACACAAATCAAAGTTAATCAAACTCGTGCCATCTTAGGCGAATGGTCTTTAGTCAAAAGAATCGACTCATTAGAATACTATAGCAGCTCTCGCCACGACCAGGCTATATAAATTTGCCAGAACTCTATAAGCGGTCATAAGGCCCGACAAAGTGTTCCTAACAGTCTGCCTATGTGATCGACTAGTCATCTCACATGACTGTATGGCACTTGAACTTGCCATCAATCGCATCACACTCTAGTCACTTCGAGACGTCACCTCATACAAGTGACTATGGACGAATACAATGCTAATCCGTGTTCACTTTAACAGGGTTCAATTGTCTCCACAACCCGTTTGGATGTAACAAAGTATAATAAAAGAGTTTTAAAGTAAAACTCGAACGACAAATGCGATTATCACACATGAATAGTCAATGCCTGATTACTATTTCATGTTCTATAATCTAATTTGATCTTGCACGTAGTTGTTCATTTCAATTAAATTGAAATGACATTACTCATCATGTTTAGCCTTTGAGAAGGCTTTGGTTAGTAGGTTTTATCAATTTCTTGTACCTTACTCAACCTTACTACATACTCGTTTTCCTCTGTAATGTATACATTTGCATCACAAAACCTTCTGAGTACGTGTCGAGATCCAATCAAGACATAGGCCCTCTAGCCTAAGAATAGCTCCCACTGTTTTCACAGTGTGCGGGACTCATCCTTCTTGCACATCTCATGATCGCAAGTGTACTCAATTTCCGTTATAAATATTTCTTATTGTTCTTTATTGCCTAGAACGATTCTAGAAAATCTATTTCTTAAATAACATAACCACAATGGTATCTTAACCATCCTAATGTGTTTTGATTATGGTTTTTGTCGGAAACCATGCGCAACCTCAATTGTCAATTGTCACTTGTGTAACACCCTTACACAATATTGCATCATAAACACTTTGCATCATAGCCTTAATGCTTCTGCAAGCACTTAAGAGTAATCTTTATGGCTTACTTGGTAAAGATTACTTAAATTCGATTCTGAAAACAATTCATCATACTCAAAGCATATGAAGTGTTATACATCATTTCTTTTTAATTGATCCGGCAGCGGAAGCAAATGGAATCAATCAAATATGTTCAATTTAATTGAACTAGTCATGAATCTTATCAACATAAGACTTCTTACTGACGCTAATATCATGTGGATTTATCTTCATAAATCCGGATATTCAAGATGTATTATAATACTCCAAAAGTCTTACATCATTCGCAATGATCAATATGTCATCCACATATAAGACTAATTAAAATTTTCGTAACTCCCACTAAATTCCATGTATAAACACAACTTCTCGACTTATCGAGAAAAGTTTTATAACATGATCAAATCATTGATTCCAACTCATTGATGTCCTACTTAAGATCCTCTCTTAAGTTTCACATTATCTTAGGATTGCAAGAATCTACAAAACTCAAGACATGTATTGAATACATTCCTTCTTTTGAAGAAGTGAGTTTTAGATTTACTTGCTATGTATTTCATAATAATGAAACACAATCCCTAAGAAGATCCAAATATACTTAGCATTTCAACTGGTGCATTTCAACTGGTGCAAAACCCTTTGCAACCAATCAAACCTTAATCAAACCTTGAAATCTCTCTTTATTAGTGTAAAACACTTTGCAACTAATCAAGCCTTTTATATTGGATTTTCATGGTCAAAGCCTTGTAGTGAGTTGTGACTTAAAGACTCTCATGTAAGTCATATGTTCATTACTTTCTAGAAGTAATCAATTTGAATCAAACGATTTCTCTTGTAAGTTATAAGCTCTTTGCTTTCTTAAAAGTAGCATGAATTCATCATTTTCAACAAGTGACGAACTTTAACCTCCTAGGTTTTAAAGAAACAACGTCTTACACAAAACATCTCATGTAGCCAAGAAAGACCAGTTTCTTGTGACATAACATCTTTGTGGCTCTTTGAATAATTTCTCCCACTCTGTCTTCTAGAAATAAACTTGTATTTTAGAAAGACAGCTTCATGAGCCGCAAACCCGTCGTACTCGTGATAATTGAAAGGGAAAAATGAGCATTTGTTTCTTGTGAAAACTTACAAACATGGTACCCTTACCATTTCATATCTCATATGATTCGATTTAGTGGAAAAATAATCTAGATTAAATGATTAAATCCCCAAAAGGATCAAGTAACTCAAAGTAACTTGATCGAAGTCCAAACCTTATCGAATAGCGTTTGAATTCTTATCCAATCATACATTATCCCATAATGCGTGTTAAGAGAGATTAATTTGTGATACTCTATCACAATTCATTTGGCTTATATCAAAGTTTTCACTTTGATAATCCCATCACGACTAAATCGTGATTCCTTGAACTTCTGAACTTCTTCAAAGATTTCTCTATTTACCTTATTAAGTGAACACACTAGTGTCAACTTAAATCGTTGGTAAAAGATGATGATCAACCTATTTTGGATCGATGATTTATAACCTCGATCTCCTTTTCAACCAAAAGGTACGAGATATCTTGTTTTGAATACAAGATACGCATATACCGTTAACAATCTAATGGTTTCAAGAGTACTCGATAACTCTTTGCGTTCATCATTCCAAAATTTAAGGTTTAATCTTGGGTTACCAATTTGAGTCTTGCATCATCTTCATGATATATCATTCTAGTTTGGTTTAGAATATAATCACCTTGATGATGGGCTAGCCATACATCAAATCATGGTGTATAGGGTCACAAAAGTGAAACCTCTTTTGTATCTTTAACAAATTGTATTCTTATTTAGAGTTTATGTACTTAATAGTCACAATTAAGTACAACTCCAAACCCGAAAACTAGATTTAGTACACAATGACTCTATCTCTTGACTTCATTGTTGCTAGTCGTCATATTCTAATCATCCTATGTATCAAACATAATGATGAAAACCATCACCGGTTTCTAATATTGACGAAGTAATACTAGCAAAATTTATGTTTAATCAAATAAACATTTAACGAAGAAAGTCCCATTAGATGTCCCACAACTAACTTGTTGATTCTTCAATAATTTGGGGTAGTTTTCTTTCTCGTGTCTAACATTTAAGAAAATGGAAACTTTATCGGTCGGGATTGATAGGTTTAGTATCGTCATTCTCAACAACTTTACCTTTAACATTACCTTGTATCAATTCCATTATAATCTTTACTTCTTGAACCTCGCCCTCATCTTAACGGTTTAAGAGAATGCTCCCATTCAATTCAATGAATCTTTGCTTTGAGAAGCAAAATTGAATTTATGAAGATTACTCTTCATTTGTTCGTTTTAGTCTTAAAACTTTCATTGAAGTGGTTGCGTTATTTTGGTCAATTATGAATTCTTGACAAAACTAATTACCAAAACAATTTATCGCTTCAATGTACTTAATTCATTTAAGTACATGAAAAACAATCCATTGTAAGTAGATGTGTTAATCAAGAATCAAAAACCTGTTTGATAATGAATAACTTTTATCTATACTCTTAACAAGAGATCCTTCCAATGGATAAAATGAGGTTTTAGAAGAAAATTCATATTTGTCTTTAGTTACGATGTTTTAATGGAGATTTGAATCAAAAATCGAAATGATATCGTATATGAATTATGGTAAAGAAATAGAACAATATGATAACGGAATAATGAAAACAAAACATTCATCGTTATAATAATACTTGTAAACAAGTATAGCATTTACATAGTGACCTCTACCCAACTATGATAAATGATTCCAAGATCCAAATTCATATTAACTTGGGCACGGGGTAGCCGATGAAACCCTTATCAATATAACTCGGTGGATTAACTCTTTAATCGATTCTACTTTTAGAACTCTCGGTCGATAAAATTACTCTAATATTTATCTATAGCCCAAAACACATTCGACAAGGGCACGGGGTAGCCAATGAAACCCTTATCAAAAAACTTTTGTTGAGTTCAATCCAAATTTCGAATAAATGTGTCCATTATCCAAACCCATATTAACTTGGGCACGGGGTAGGCGATGAAACCCTCATCAACATGAATTCGGTGGATAGACATTTATCACCCATTTCCCCTACGTAACAAGGTTTGTACCCCGGGGTAGCCGAGTGCACTCCCTCGCGAAATAGGTTTTCATTGTTTCTACTATTTGGTAAGGCTATGTCTCAATTGTTTATTTTAGCGAGAGGTCATGTCAATTTATTATCTATCACATTTTAAGTGAACTAAAGCGGTGAACTACGATAATTGTAATTGACACGGTCGAAAAACTCGATAAAAGAAGATGCATGTTTTAGTTATGGCGATTTAGCGATGCATACGACATAAAATAAAATGCAAGCATAAAAAAATCCTAGTATGGCCTTTCCTAAAATAGAAAAACTATTTAACTATTACATATTCGGAAACCAACTCCATTGGTCCCTTGAACTTCGGTTGTGGCACGCATCTCGAGGTAACACCGTCTTTATGTATCGCCATCTTGAAGAAATCCGTCCTTGGGAACTCCGAGATGAATTTAAATTACATAATAAATTACATAATTTCCTATTATACATTTGTAACTGAAATAAAATAAATCTATTAAATTACAAAACGGTGATACGAGATCACAATAAAATTACAACCGAATCGATATTCCCATACATTTCGGGAAATACCAATTAGAATCTAAGGCCATACTAAGTAAAATTACATAATTCAAAAATTACATAAATTAAAATTATGACAATCATAAGGAAAATGCAGCATTATAATATGTATGAACATGCTCAATTTTATGCTAAATCGCCTTTAATTAGCCAATATCGTATATTACTCGGTTTTTTTTGGTTTGCGTGATTTCAACATTTTACAATCACAAAAATTACATAAATTCATATTTATGCATAAGTTAATTACCCTAACCTCTTAGGACTCAAAATTTAGTCTTCACTAATAATTTGACCATAATTAACCCATATTTATAAAATTGTTCATTAATGGACTAAAAGTTACAAAAATAAGCTATAAACTTCAAATAAATCACAAAATTTCAAATAAATTCAAAATTTGAAATTTAAACTCATGAACATTCTGTAAAAATACCATGACACTCATAATATTCAAAAACTTAGGTTAAAAAAAAAAAATCGAAATTTTTCCGGAAAAACAATGTTGCGGTTTATCGATTTTAACTAAAATAATCATAAAAACATGGAAAAATTATATTCATTAACTTTTCAATTTTAGATCTGAAAAAGATACTAAAAGGCAACATTAGACATTTTTCTTAAGTCATAGATTATGTTTTATTAATTTTTCACTAATAATGTCACTATTTATGCTATTTTTCTTCAAAAATCCATAAATCATGCAAAAAGACTTCTTTATAGACAATTATTTTACACACATCTTGTAAAATTGCATGTGATAACATATTAAATTTCTATGACTAGATTCGAAATTTAACGCATATTAACCTATTTTTCACCTAAATCCGAATTTAATAATGAAAAATCCATTTTTCGAGGATAACAAGTCCAAAAATTATGAAAATTTACAGGTTATCTCAAAATAATATATGTGACAACATATCCAAAAATCACTGGAAAATTCGAAGTATAGCTAATTTTAGACCGAAAATGACATTTTTACTCATAAAATCATATTTAAATGTCATTATTGTATAATATGAACAATAAAAATCCGTATAACCAAAATATCCTAAAACATTTTAGGAATAGAAATTTTAACATGCATGAATTAATTTCGTGATATATCATAATAACACAAATTTTACAAGTTTTATATGTTAATCTTTATAACTCGGAAAAACTTTTAACCGATTTGCATGCAAACAACCATGGCTCTTGATACCGATTGAAGGAAATGTAGATCTATATATACTAACATATTCTTATATGTTCTAATTTATTTAGTCATAAAATAAATCATTGATCTTATGCATGCAAACTAATAAACAATATAAAGAAGAAACCATCATCTTACATTGTGATTTTCGGATTTATGGGCACAAGTGAGTTCACCTACTCACTTGTTCTTGAGCTCTCCAAATGGAAGAACAAGGATTCAAGTATAGAATCCCTCCCAAAAGCATATACCCAAGGAAAACTCTTAATAACTAATATTATTTAGATCTAGTAATAATATTAGTTTCACTATAAAATTGACACAAAATAAATTGCATTTTACTCTTGAAAATCTCGGTCAAGAGGGAGTATATGTGAGTATATTTCTCTAGAATTATCATAAATTGTAGAGAGTTTTTATTGCATTTTCTTACTCTAGAAAAATTAGATGGGAAGAATGAATAATGATGTAAAAGAGAAAAGCTCTTCTCTCTTTCTTGTGGGTGGCCGAAAAAGAGCATTGGGTAGTATGCCCAATGCCTTTTGTTTTTGCTCTTCTCAAAAGCTTAGGTTGCAAGGCTAGTAGGTAGTCTTTAATAATTATGTTTTCCACTAATATGAAAACACAATATTAACCCAACACTCCCTCTAATTTCGGCACTTTCATAATAAAATGGATGGTCCATTTTATTTTGTCATTTGTCAATTTTGTCACATGTAACATGTTACATGACATGTCACAATGTAATGTATTTTTAACATATTAAAAATCAACATACTCATAAAATATGTCATTTACAAAATTGACTAGTAATTCGTAATTACTCGTGCCAAAATGTTTCCAAATTATAAATTACAACATTCTGTATTTATAATGATTTATTCATTCTGTTCCAATTGTTTCTGTAAACAATGATTTCATCTAAGTAATAAAACAATTCGATTACTTAGACCGTGTCTCATTTAATCATATTTACAATAAGATACGTAAATTATACTCACAAAATCATCCGTCAATTTTAAGCAATTTAATTAACTCGTATCGGTATACGATTAATTAAATAATCAATTAAAAGTATTTCCCTATAGGTATGACCTAAGGGGATCAACTGATCACCACCGTCGCACGACAGTAATGTCAAACTCTAGTCAGCCAATCATTACCGATATGTGTGGACCAGTTGACTGTAAAATATTACATCCCACATGTATTCTTAAAATGAGATTTAATAATGATATTTAAATCATGTGATCGCACTATTGTTGAGGACACATTTCCCAACACTAAACACATCCTAACCTTTCCTTCCTCTTTGGAGTGCACGGAACAACGTTTGCCACGTGATTTTATTTGGCGACACCAGGAAATGAAAGGGGGCAAAAAACACCAGGAGATGATTAATGCAATCATCAATGCAACGATCTATTGTATTTGGCGACAGAGAAACCTTTGCAAACACGAGGCTCAAGTACTCAGACCTACTAAGCTTGCGGGTGACATCCTTAAGGACATGAAAACTTGGTTCTCTAGCTTGATTCAAAGGAAGAGTGACATCGACATGGATGAGATAAGGAAATTTTTTGGGGAAGACATGAATCCTATTTATTAGGGTTCATGTGTGAAGCTGATGACGATTTGATTTTGTTATTGAGAATCAGATAGGAATTTGGTCTTGTTGTAGGATCGGTCTTGGACTGATGTCGTTTCCTTTTGTTTTTGTCTATGCGTTTTGATGAAGCCCATTAGAATAATGGACTGACCCAAATGCATTGTATGGTTACTTTTTTATTTGAATGAATTACTTACATTTCATCAAAAAAAAAAACAACGTTTGCCACCCATTTTGGGTAGTTAGCTACTTTTATAAAACCTGTATCTAACTGCTTTTGTATTTCCTCTTTTATTTTTAATGCCCGTTCTGATTTCATCCTTTGTAGTCTATGTTTTATTGGTTTTGCATCATGATACAAGGGAATAGTATGTTCCGCAATTTCTCTATCTATGTCGGACATATATTTATATGACCATGCGAAAACATCATTAAATTCTTTGAGAAGATCTATTAATTTGGCTCGTTCTCCGTGTTGAGTGATAAACCAACTTTTATTTCTTTGATTTCATTTTCGGTTCCGATATTTATTGCTCAATTTCTTCAATTATTGATGTTCTTTCTTTTTAGTTTTTCATTGCTTTTATGATTTCTTTTGGCAACTCGTCATCATTAGAAACTAAACAATCAAAAGGAGTGGAAGAGCCCGACGAAGAATTAAAAATTACTTTATTACTTTTAGAAAGAAGTACATGAAGAAGTAAATCACTAGACTCATTATTGATAAGGGGATTCCCTGACTCATCTTGGATAGAAATTGGGGTATTCCCCGACTCACTAGGAAGACTAGACTCAATATTAGACTTACTAGGGACACTATATCTAAGTTCAAACCCTTCATCGGACTCGGTTTCGGACTCGATTTCAAACTCAGCTTCTTTGAAGACGGGCCCTTCTCCTATACTTATCTTGAACTGTTTTCCATCTAATGTAGTCCATTTCCAAGTCTTGTGCCACCCTTGCTCAGTATTGTGGTAAGGAGTGATTAACCTAGAGGGATTAAAGTTATCATCTTGAAGTGCCATGGTAAAATAATTCAGATTGCTCTCACATTCTTGCCCAAACAGTAAACCAAATGCATTAATTTTTGCTTCTTGCATCCAATCTTCTGTCGGAACTTTCAAGGGAAGTTGAGGTGCTTCCGAAGCTAAGAAGTAACACTCTTCAAATATTTCAAATCCTGGGACTACCTTCTTGGTTTTCTCCACAAAGAATGGCTCGCAAAAACCGTAGTATGGAAAATAGTCCCCTTCTTTAATAAATTGACCATTTAAAGTGTGTGGGCATGCACATATAGTTTGATCAACAGGTTTAGTGTTTTTTTCGGCTAACTTTTTCTTCATTCTCCGAGTCAATGGTTCTTTTAATTCATTCGAGGATGGTTGATATCCTAAACAATAAAGGTGGTGTCTTTTTTGGTTAAGTGTCGGGTTGGATGCCCGTTTTGGTGTTTTATCGAGAGTTGTACCATGTATGTATCCTCTACTTTTCATGATAGAGTTTACTATAACATTTGGGTAGTAAGGTAGAGCCTCTATTTTACCCTCTTTATTTTCTTCAAGAACGAGAATGTCTTCGCAGAATCCCCACAGGTCCAAGTCTTCTTGGCCATGGTCAACTTTCAATATAGGATTGGGAGTTGCCTCAACTTTAATTGGTGTTACATCTAGGGTAACCACAGATCCTTGAATAATCATCTTGACCTTTTGGTGTAAGGAGGATACAGCGTTGAGTTCGTGAAGCCAAGGTCTTCCTAAGAGAAGGTTATATGTAGCCGGGATATCGATTACTAAGAACGAAACTTTCCTTACAATTGGTCCTATGGTGATGTTACTGGTCAATATTCTCAGCACGTCCCAACGCGTATTATCATATGCGCGCACAGCCCGATTAGTCTTCCTAAAATCTTTATCCCCTTATCATAGTGCTTTGGCAGTTCGTAAAGGGCATAGATTCACATCTTAACCATTGTCCACAAGTGAGAAGGGGACACATTTCTTGTTGCATATTGCTGTTAAATATAAAGCCTTATTATGTTGTACTCCTTCAGGTGGTAAATCCTTATCAGAAAAGGTGATTGCTGGTGCATCTCTTTCAGCTGTTAAGAAGTTAACTAATTGTGTTGGGGTTGTGTCGGGAGGTACGCTCATACTAGTTAAGGCATTTAAGATTGTTTGGCGATGCTCAAGTGAATTATAAAGCAAATCCTAAATACTAACATTTGCTTTTAGCTTCTTACATAGTTTAATGAGAGTATCTTCTTCACTCTTATTTACTTCTTCCTTGTTTTCCATGGCCTAGGATGGGCTTTGCGTTGTAGGTTTAGAGTGCCTACCTGTGCGCATGAGATGTTGTACATCTTTTTTTGAAACTTCGGACTCACTCTCACTTTCTTCTCCCCAAACATTATGCTTAGGATGACTACCAGTGGGAGTGAGATGTTGCACATCTTCTTTTGAAATTTCTGACTCACTTTCACTTTCTTCTCCCCAAACATCATGTTCTATATCTTCGTTGCCCCAATCATCCTCTTTGTCACTTGCCCATATACCCATAATGTCAACTAGCTTGATATATGCAGAGGGATTTTTGACGATGCTTGTAGTTGAGATGACTAGAACATCATCGTTGTGTGTTCCTAAGGGATTATGTTTGTTATTCGGGTGTCGGGCTACTTTAGGTATAGGAATAGTTTGATTGTCGATTAAATCTTGGATCGCACCTCTTAGAGTCTAACAGTAGTCAACTATCATGTCCCTTTCCCTTGTGATATTTGCAATACGCATTTTCATTCCATCTTGAATTTTTGTTTTTTGGATCTTGAGTGGGTCCAATAGGTTTTAGATCGCCTGATTTGATCAAGCGTGCCAATGCTTCTGATAACGCAATTCCTAACTCGGTGTATGCCCTTCTTGGTCTTTGCTCTCTCGTTGACGATAACGAGTTAACCGTGTCCCCATTCTTGGATGTTGATGCAAAAATTTTCTTGTCTTTGTTAAAGGCACACTTGTTCTCAGATTTTTGAACTATTTTCTACCGCGTCATCTTCTATTTGTATTCCAATCTTATTCAAACGAGCAAAGGAATCTATACCACCATAACGTAAATATTGTTTGTAAGGATCCCTTAGTTTTTTCACAAAGATATCCCCTTGTCCTGGCTCGGGTGGTCTTTCGATCATTTTTGCGGCTTTCTCTCTCCAGCGTGCTAAAAATTCTGTGAAACCTTCCTTATCTTTCTGTTTTGTGACTTCTAAGTCTCTTTTAGTGATTAGAAGCTCAGCATTACTGGAGTATTATGTCAAGAATTCTCTTTTTATGTCATCCCAAGTAGAGACCCGTATGGGGTCCAAGGAGCAAACCCAACTCCGGGCTACATCTTCTAGAGTGGAAGGAAAAATGGCCGGAAAAACTGATATATTTACCTCTTTCATAGCCATTGCTTGTACAAAAATTCTTATGTGGTGAGTTGGATGCTCTGTACGCTTGAATTTTGGTAGGTCAGCGGTCGAAAACTTGGCGGTAGCTTTCCTCGCATGTTTGGCATGTTACACTCAACATCTAGCATGTCAGCATACTAGGTGTATCGTTTGAGTAGTTTTTCCATATCCTTGAACTTTTTGTTTACGTCATCCTCACCTCTACTATCATCCTTGATTTTGTCTTTGATGGACGACAATTGGAAGGTCAAAACGGATAGAGCACTCTTAAGGTCTTTAACTGATTCTTCGAGCGACATGGTTACTGGTGGTTGGGTTACATGTATGGTTTGCGGTATACTAATTAGTCTTCCTGTATCTTACTCTCTTTCCCAAGCAGGGGTGATTATTTGGTTAGGATCTTTTTTCCCCTCCCTATCCTGGATCATGGCATTTAACATTTTATTTTAGAGAAAAAAAAATTGCCCCTTTTTCTTAATAAAAAAAATGCTAAACATGTTAAAAGAAGACGTCTTTTTCTTAAAACTAAGATGGTTGAAAGACTTGTATTCCTGTTAAGACCAAATGTATTGAATCGACACTACACGCATAACATGACCCCAAAATTTTCTTTATTAAGGCACATGTTTGGCCAATGGACTATTAGTACAACACTTAAGACAAACAAGCATGACAGATAAGATTTCACACGAGTCTTTTTTTTTTTTTTTTATACAGCTAGTGAGACCAAAAGCAAACAAAAGCTATTTACAACCCCAAAACTTTAGAATTTTGTCTAACAAGCTCCACTACCTATGCTACCGTATTTTTTTTTTAAATCTATGAATTACTGACGCAAGGTTAGACACAAAATAGGACCCAACGATACATTACAGTTATCTATGGTTAAGTTTATGGGTCGGAAATTGGGTACTCACAACATTAAAATGCCATTACATCCGCGGTGCGAGCGCGATGAGACGAGGACATCTTTCTCTTTTTGCTCACCCAGGCAAATGGACCAGGCGAGTTGCCAAAAGATGACGTCATGAGGTGGAAAATACGCCGTAAGGCTTACTTGGTCGAATGGACCTTCTAAGTGTAATACTACGGTTTTATGAGTCCCTAGGTACTCTATCGAGTGGGCCTTACTCTGTCGAGTAAAGGTGTTTTGCATTTTAAAATAGTTTCTGACCTGTAGGGTACTTGATCGAGTAGCATTGGCACTCGATCGAGTAAGCGGCACTCGATCGAGTACGTTAGTTACTCGATCGAGTATCTCGGTTGACGGGTTATGTTTTGACGGGTTTTGTTAATAATGCGGATTAGTATTTAAACCTTTCCGTCACTTTCATAAAACGCTTTTACAAACTTAATTACTTTGAAAAGAGATTGCAACCTACGTACTTCGCATCCGTCGCATTATTGACAAATCCCGGAGCTTGGGAGGTCGGAATTCATCGTTCTTTACACTCTTGTGTTCCTTGCGTCGAGGGTAAGATCTACATACTGTTTTTATGGTATTTCGTTAAGGTTGTTTAAACCCTACTTTAGGGGTTTGGGGGTTTTGTTGTCTTTTATGATTGTTAGTAATTGTATGATCGTATGCTAGGAGGAGGATTCGTAGAGGAGGCCTTTTGATAACAGTTGTTGAGACCGTCTGACTGTATTGCATTCCAGGTAGGGTTTCCCTACTCAGTATTAGTCACATGATGTGTTGGTTGTGCTTTATGATTGTTGAATATTATCATACGAGTATTGTGACGGTTGTTGGTTTTGATTGTTGATAGTAGTTGTGGTTGATTCTATTTGTCTGTGTTCTTCGGGGTGCGTCCCTGGCTGAGTGGAGTCACTTGCAGGAGTAGCTTCACTCCCATTATTCGCCTTCTATGGAACCCGCCACAGAAGGGATGTGCACATTAATTGATTTGGGTATATCGCTCGACGGAGATGAGCGGGGCTTAGGTGGGAACGGCGGTCCCCACGCGGCGAGGAGTAACCTGTTGCGATGGGTACTCTGGCAGAGCTACACACTTTAGTGTGTAGTCAGTATTGTGGAGTTGATGATGGAGTTCGGAGTATATCTGTGACGATTGAGCTGTGTATTTTGTTGTATTGTTGAGTTATGTAAATTGTGTGATTAGTACTAACCCCGTTTATTGTTTTAAAAACTGTGGTGATCCATTCGGGGATGGTGAGCAGTTGTTGAGCAGGTATTAATCGAGATACATGGGATAGCTGGGATGTGTCACCTTCAGATAATAGAGTCTTCCGCTGTAGCTTGAGTAGTTTATCAGACATTTCATTTAGTTGTTTAGACAGTTGTTTTGGGAGCTTGTAACCCGTATTTTGGGTATTTGGTTTGGATTGTATTTATTCACTAAAGTTATACTATTTAAATGTTGTTTCGTTATTGTCTTATGATTATCATTGCCTCGGGAAACCGAGATGGTGACATCTTTATACCTGAGTGGTCCTAGTAAGGCACTTGGAGTATGGGGGTGTCACAAAGTAGTATCAGATCGATGATCCTGAAACCTGTAACTAATGAATATAATGAACATAGGGAGTCAATTAAAATGAATTCTGGGTAAAGGTTGTAGGATCTAATTCAAAGGCTTGGGATACGTCCTAAAGTCGCGAACTCGCACTACAATTTTGAACCGGTCACATGGGGGGTATATGTTAAGGTCGTATGTGGTGTCCGTTAGTTTGTATGTGAACGTAACGATACATGTTGTGAATTGCTGGAGTATGTGAATTGTTAGTTTGGATGTTGGGAGTGGAGGATTGAAATTGTGATTGAAAAGTTGGTGGGGTGTGTATATATGTTGGTTTGCATAAAGAAGCATGATGGTTGATTATTATGTGGCATTTAATAACATGAAGTATATTATTTTGTTGATTGTATGAGGAATTGCGTAGATTTGCATGCGTAGTTGTTGTTATAATGTTGAGATTAAGAAGCTGCATAGTATATTGGGTTATGTGAGATAACATGCGGGTAGTATTCACGAGTCTGCATGATTCGATCGAGTAGGGGGTACTCGATCGAGTGGGTGAGGTACTCGATCGAGGGGGTCTGACTCGATCGAGTGGGTATTTGACGTTTTTATGATCAGAATCGTGTTTTTGGGTACTCGATCGAGTACATAGGGCACTCGATCGAGTAGGGGGTCACTCGATCGAGTGGCTAGGCTGCTCGGTCGAGTATGTCAGAGATCAGAAGGTCTGTTTTAGGTCTGGAGTCGGGGCACTCGATCGAGTACGTGGGACACTTGATCGAGTAGCCTCTACTCAATCGAGTAGGTTTAGGCACTCGATCGAGTGGGATCTGGGCAGGTTGTTTTCATGCTTTGGGTTATGGTATGTATGTTTATACGGTTTTTTCCCATGGTACCCTCGAACTTTGGCAGATTACACATGGTACCCCTCATTTTAAGTTTCTACATATGGTATCCCTGTATTTACCTTTTTCATTCCCAAAATACCCTTAACAGACTTTCCGTCATAACACAGTTAGTTTATATATTCTAAAACACTTTACCACTTACTTTTACCCATAATAAATCTTCTAATCCCTAATCTTCATCTTCTTTCTTTACATCTTCAAATCTAATTTCAACCTAAACCTATTCAATCTCAGTCACTCTTCATCACCATTTGCAAACCACCATTTATTCTTTCCCCCTATTTAATCGCCCACCATTACCGGCAATAGCCAATCACCATTAACGGGATCCGCCATCGCCATCGCCATCGCCACCATCAGTGAGACCCGCAACTGCTAGAATCAATGGGACCCACACCATCACCCATTCTAAAACCATACTACTACCATCGATTTTAATTTCAAGAATGCATACCAAAACATGCCTTTTATTTCTGATGTGAAGTACTTGCTCGAGTTTGCTTCTAAATCCATGGCTTCTAATTGATTTCTCTGTACTTGAACTCGTACAATTTTTGGAAATTATGTTGGCAGTTGGTTTAATTTGTTGTATACTTGAAGAAATATGGAGAAAATGATGATTGTTGTGAGCAATGGTCGCCATTAATGATGAATTGAAGAAATTGAGATTAGATGAAGGGAAAGTTGCTGAAGAAAGGGAAGACTTTTTGTGTTGTGTTTATATAATGGGGTTAGTTTTTGTTGATGGAATTGATGACGATTGTATTTGGTGAGAGTCGTATGAGGGGTATATGTTTAATATGTGATGATTTCAATAAAATCATTCACATTCTAACAAAATCAATAGCTGCCACAATCCAAAGTCTCAAACTACAGGAAACTATAATCTAAATCCGACACAATTACACAAAGCTATTTGCAGGAAATCAACTACAAAACTATTATTTAGAGGAGTGAGTTTTTACGGGAAGAGAGGGGTGTGTTACACAGGGACGCGCGCATGGCCTGTGTCGGAGCTTTGGTGTCAGTGACGAGTGGTGGTTGTCGGAGTCGGGAGGTGGTGATGTGGTGGTGTGAAGGTGGTGATAGAGGGGATGAGTGAGATTAGGTTTGAAGATGTGAAGGAAGAAGATGAAGATTAGGGATTAGAGGATTTATTATGGGTAAAAGTAAGGGGTAAAGTGTTTAGTAGATGTAAACTAACGGTGTTATGACGGAAAGTCTGTTAAGGGTATTTTGGGAAAGAAAAAGGTAAACACATGGGTACCATATGTAGAAACTTAAAATGAGGGGTACCATGTGTAATCTGACAAAGTTCGAGGGTACCATGGGAAAAAACCGATGTTTATATCTACCTTTTCTTATATAGTTTCAAGATGCCGCCAAAGAAAACCGCTTTGTATCCGAGAGCGGAGAGCATGAACATCGACGATATATTTAAGATATTCGAGCATCAAGATGCTCTTACGGAGGCCCTAAAGAGAGTGGGGAAGGATAAGGAGGTTGATCACTCTAAGATCAGTCTTTATATAGCGAGATTTAACCCAAAAGAGTATAAGGGGACCGGGGAGCCAATTCTTCTTGACAATTGGCATCGTGAGATGGAGAACATTCTGGATCTAGTACATTGTCCTGATGAGATGAAAGTAGAACAAGTTGCGTTCTACTTGAGGGAAGCGGCTGGTGAGTGGTGGGACAAGGTGAAAGTGAGTGCTGGAGAGATGTATGCGAAGCAGGGTCTACCTGTTATACCTTGGGAAGAGTTCCGGAGGGCTATGAGGAGAGAGTTTGTACCTGAGCATGTGAGGAGTAAGCTGAGGGAGGAGTTTGATGGGTTTAGGATGACATCTGATATGTCGATTGTTGAGTACTACAAGCAGTTTAATGAGAAGTTTAGATATGCTGAGGACATGGGTATGAGTGAGGAGAACCTAGTGCTGAGATTTGAGAGGGGGTTGACTTCCAGGATTATGGACAAGTTACCCGTGGAAGTCCTTACTGATGTTAAGGAAGCTTATGAGAGGGCTGGGAGAGCTGAGAGGTTGGTGGAGACGGCCTGGGAGAGAGAAAGTTAGAAAAGAAAGGGCTGAGAGTGTGGGTGGTGGCCAATCTAACTACAAGAAAGGCAACCACAATCAGGCTAGAGCGTTTTCTTCTGGCTCGGGGTTCAGTGCTGGGGCTTCTTTTGGGCGTGGTCGTGGGAGCAATAGTGGTAGTTGGGGGATGACCTGCTTTGGCTGTG
The DNA here is from genome assembly GCF_048544455.1 of Silene latifolia. Classification (NCBI taxonomy): domain Eukaryota; kingdom Viridiplantae; phylum Streptophyta; class Magnoliopsida; order Caryophyllales; family Caryophyllaceae; genus Silene; species Silene latifolia. The sequence goes on from NC_133538.1 coordinate 176,284,919, forward strand.
GCGGTGTAGGCCACAAGAGACATGAGTGCACGAGTGCACCGGAAGATTTTCAGAGATCGGCTTAGGGGAGCTATTCTCAGGGGCCGGCATAGAGTTATGCGAGTAACAAACCGGCTAGATCATGGTCTAACCGGGGAGGTCAGAGCAACCAGGGTGGAGGTAACCGCAATGGCGGTAATTCTTATCAGAAACCAGCTACGAACAACAACAACAATCAGGGGTCGGGTGCTAAGCCGACCACTTCAGCCAGTACTGTCGAGGGAGGTGGACAGAAGACCAGTGGAAAGCTGTATATTATGGACAAGAAAGCCGCTGAGGACAACGCACATGTTATCACTGGTACTTTTCTTATTAACGGTATTCATGCCTTTGTTTTGTTTGATTCGGGGGCGTCTCAGTCGCTTGTATCTTCGAGTCATGTGAAACGGTTGGGTCTGAGGGTATATGAGTCTGTAAGTGAGAAAGTTTTTATACCTTCGGGTGAGCCTGTATCATGTGGCAGGTTGTATAGAGATGTATCTATGATAGTTGGGCAGGTTGATCTACCAGTGGACTTGCTAGAGTTTCCTTTAGACGGTTTTGACATGATAGTCGGGATGGATTGGTTGAGAAAGTACAAAGCTAAGATAGACTATCATCAAAAGAAAGTGTCTTTGAGAGGTCCTAAGGGTGTTAGTGTGTCTTATCGTGGGTTTGTGGTCAAACCCAAAGTTAAGTTGATTGCAGCTGTGACCTTGAAGTCCTATCTGAGGAAGGGATGTCCTTTGATCTTGTGCCATGTGAGAGATGACCGGATAGAGATTCCGACAGTTGATCAGATACCAGTGGTGGATGAGTTTGCAGATGTTTTTCCAGAGGAGATTCCGGGGCTGCCACCGAAGAGGGAGATAGATTTCACGGTTGAGTTGAAACCGGGGACGGGGCCAATCTCTAAGGCACCGTACCGGATGGGTCCTAAAGAGTTGGAGGAGCTCAGGAAGCAGTTAGATGATCTGATAAAGAAGGGATACATTAGACCTAGTGTATCACCGTGGCGAGCACCAGTTCTTTTTGTGAAGAAGAAAGATGGGAGCTTGAGGTTGTGTATAGACTACAGGGAGCTGAACCGAGTGACAGTGAAGAACAAGTATCCTTTGCCAAGGATAGATGACCTGTTTGATCAGTTGAGTGGTGCTTCATTCTTTTCCAAGATTGGTTTGAGGTCGGGGTACCATCATGTGAAGATTAGAGAGGTGGATATACCACAGACAGCTTTCACGTCGAGGTATGGCCATTATGAGTATGTGGTGATGCCGTTTCGGTTATCTAATGCACCGGCTGTGTTTATGGATTTGATGAACAGAATCTTCAGTCAGTTTTTGGACAAGTTTGTGGTGGTATTCATTGATGATATCTTAGTCTATTCCAAGACTAAGGAGGAGCATCTGATGATTGTGTTGCAGACCTTGAGGGAGCATGAGTTATATGCTAAGTTGTCCAAGTGTGAGTTCTGGCTAGAGAGAGTTGCTTTTCTGGGGCGTGTGATCTCTAAGGATGGGGTAGCTGTGGATCCGGCAAAGATTGAGGCAGTGACCAAGTGGGAAGCTCCAAAGAATGTGGCTGAGATCAGGAGTTTCTTGGGTTTAGCTGGATATTACAGACGGTTCGTGAAGGATTTCTCCAAGATTGCTAGACCTATGACAGCTTTGATGAGAAAAGAAAACAGGTTTCGTTGGGATGAGAGTTGTGAGACGGCGTTCCAAACATTAAAGGAGCGTTTGAGCACAGCTCCTACCTTAGCATTACCTGAAGGGAGTGAGAACTTTGAGGTTTATACAGATGCCTCAAAGAATGGGTTGGGATGTTTGTTGATGCAGAACGGTAAAGTGATTGTCTATGCTTCTAGGAAATTGAAGCCTTTTGAGGAGAATTATCCTACACACGATCTAGAGTTGGGTGCAGTGGTGTTTGCTCTCAAGATTTGGAGACATTACCTTTATGGGGCGACCTTTAAGGTATTTTCTGATCACAAGAATCTCAAGTACATCTTCACTCAAAAGGAGTTGAACATGAGACAGAGGAGGTGGATGGAGCTGATTGGCGATTATGACATGGATATCATCTACCATGAAGGGAAAGCCAATTTTGTTGCAGATGCTTTGAGCAGGAAGAGTGTACATTCTTTGTGTACAGCTTTATCTTTGGTGAGGTTGAGAGATGAGGTGGGGAAGTTTGGGATACATATGATGCAGAGAGGGGATGCCATGGGAGATTTAACAGTACAGCCTGATCTTTATGATGATATTCGAGGTAAACAGGTGTTGGATCCTAAGATGGTAGAGTGGAGAGCTGTAGTAGAGAAAGGGACAGTGTCCAGATTCTCTATTCATTCAGATGGTAGTTTGAGGTTTGATGGGAGGTGGTGTGTCCCTAATGATGAGGAGCTGAAAAAGACAATCATGACAGAGGCACATTGTACACCATATTCAGTACATCCAGGTGGTGACAAGCTATATAAGGATTTAAAGAACACGTTCTGGTGGCCTGGGATGAAGAAAGAGACAACTGAGTTTGTGGCCCGTTGTTTGACATGCCAGAGAGTTAAAGGGGAACAGCGACGGCCACAAGGTAAGATTCAGTCTTTAGAGGTACCTGAGTGGAAGTGGGAATCCATTTATATGGATTTTATCGTGGGTTTGCCGAAAAGTCAACAGGGTAACAACATGATATGGGTAATAGTGGATTGACTGACCAAGTCAGCTCATTTTGTGCCGATGAAAGATACATGGACTAAGGCACAATTAGCTATTGCTTATCGGAAGAATATGCTAAAGTTACATGAGGTCCCTAAGGACATAGTATCTGACAGAGACGCGAGGTTTATCTCAAAGTTTTGGAAAGAGTTGCAGGAATCTTTGGGACCGACTTTGAAGATGAGTACAGCATTTCATCCTGCGACAGATGGTCAGACTGAGAGAACAATCAAGACTCTTGAGGATATGTTACGAGCTTGTGTGATGGACTTTGGTGGTAGCTGGAAACAGATATTAGATTTGATTGAGTTTTCTTACAATAACAGCTATCACACCAGTATTGGCATGGCACCGTTTGAGGCCCTATATGGGAGGAGATGTAGGAGTCCGATTTGTTGGGACGACAGTGCTGAGGCAGTGGTTCTAGGACCAGAAAATGTCAGAAAATGTCTCCTATGCGTGGGGTTATGAGATTTGGGAAGAAAGGCAAGTTGAGTCAGAAGTTCATCAGACCTTATGAGATCTTAGACAAGGTTGGAGAGGTTGCTTATCGTTTGGCTTTACCAGCTGCGTTGGAGAGAGTGCATAATTTGTTTCATGTATCTCAGTTGCGCAAGTATGTGAGCGATCCGTCACATGTGTTAGAGGCAGAGAGCATAGAGCTAGATGAGTCCTTGTCTTATCTTGAGGTGCCTAAGCAGATTGTTGACCGAAAGGTTAGGAAGACTAGGAGTGGTGAGACAGTTTTGCTTAAGATCCTTTAGTCTAACCACGAGGTTGAGGAAGCTACATGGGAGGCATAGGAGGCCATGAGAGAGCGTTACCCTTTTATTTTTGATCAGGTATGTATGGTTACGGGGACGTAACCTTGTATCTTTTAGGGGGGGTAGGAGATGATCGCAAAGAGTTTTTAAAAGTTTTACACCCTTTTTGTGTTGTGTCGGTATGTTTTGTTGTGGTTGAGTCGGGTTGAGTTTGGTGAGTAGCATGCTTTTATGTTGAGTTTTTTTTTGGTTGTTGTGTCAGGAGTGTAGTAGTATGTCTTTGTTTTGTTGTGGTTTGAACTTCGGGGACGAAATTCTTTTTAAGGAGGGAAGACTGTAATACAACTGTTTTATAAGTCCCTGGGTACTCTATCGAGTGGGCCTTACTTTGACGAGTAAGGGTGTTTTGCATTTTAAAATAGTTTCTGACCTGTAGGGTACTCGATCGAGTAGCCTTAGCACTCAATCGAGTAAGCGGCACTCGATCGAGTACGTTAGTTACTCGATCGAGTATCTCGGTTGACGGGTTATGTTTTGACGGGTTTTGTTAATAATGCGGATTAGTATTTAAACCTTTCCGTCACTTTCATTAAACGTTTTTACAAACTTAATTACTTTGAAAAGAGATTGCAACCTACGTACTTCGCATCCGTCGCATTATTGACAAATCCCAGAGCTTGGGAGGTCGGAATTCATCATTCTTTACACTCTTGTGTTCCTTGCGTCGAGGGTAAGATCTACATACTATTTTTATGGTATTTGTTTAAGGTTGTTTAAACCCTAATTTAGGGGTTTGGGGGTTTTGTTGTCTTTTATGATTGTTAGTAATTGTATGATCATATGCTAGGAGGAGGATTCGTAGAGGAGGCCTTTTGATAACAAATTGAGAGACCGTCTGATCAGTATTGCATTCCGGTAGGGTTTCCCTACTCAGTATTAGTCACATGATGTGTTGGTTATGCTTTGTGATTGTTGAATATTATCATACGAGTATTGTGACGGTTGTTGGTTTTGATTGTTGATAGTAGTTGTGGTTGATTCTATCTGTTTGTGTTCTTCGGGGTGCGTCCCTGGCTGAGTGGAGTCACTTGCGGGAGTGGCTTCACGCCCATTATTTGCCTTCTGTAGAACCCGCCACAGAAGGGATGTGCACATTAATGGATTTGGGTTTATCGCTCGACGGAGATGAGCGGGGCTTAGGTGGGAACGGCGGTCCCGCACTGGCGGCGAGGAGTAACCTGTTGCGATGGGTACTCTGGCAGGGCTACACACTTTAGTGTGTAGTTAGTATTGTGGAGTTGATGATGGAGTTTGGAGTATATGTGATGATTGAGCTGTGTATTTTGTTGTATTGTTGAGTTATGTAAATTGTGTGATTAGTACTGACCCCGTTTATTGTTTTAAAAACTGTGGTGATCCATTCGGGGATGGTGAGCAGTTGTTGAGCAGGTATTAATCGAGATACATGGGATAGCTGGGATGTGTCACCTTCAGATGATAGAGTCTTCCGCTGTAGCTTGAGTAGTTTATCAGACATTTCATTTAGTTGTTTAGACAGTTGTTTTGGGAGCTTGTAACCCGTATTTTGGGTATTTGGTTTGGATTGTATTTATTCACTAAAGTTATACTATTTAAATGTTGTTTCGTTATTGTCTTATGATTATCATTGCCTCGGGAAACCGAGATGGTGACATCTTTATACCTGAGTGGTCATGTTAAGGCACTTGGAGTATGGGGGTGTCACACTAAGTATACGACATATTTTCCGAGGAAGAATTATGGTAGCTTAAAAGGCGTAAAATTGGCTTACGAGGAGCCTACACCGAAAGACATGATATGTTCATGATATAAACAAGAGACGCTTATTAGTGATAAACAAAAAGAAAAAATAAATAAAAAAACAAAAAAAAATCCCAAAAATAATAAAAGACACGGCCAAACAAACAAACATTGGATTAATCACGCGGGCAAACATATATACCAACTACAGCAAATACATGGGTTGAAACAAGTAGTTAGTTTGGTCGAACGTAATGATAGTCAACTTTATTAGTGGATAATTAGAGCAATAGCAATAGTAGAACTTTATATAAAGTATTCACATGCCATGTCACAATGCACCAACCCCAATTTTTAAGAACTTTTGTTCACAATAGAAAAACTTTATATGAAGTTCTTAGTTGTAAAAAAACCATAAAATAAATAATGTAAAATGGTTTCTCACATTTTACAAAGTTATATTTATTGGTTGTACATTTTCCAATATTTTAGAACTTGGTTCTTAATTTAGAACTTGGTTCTTGAAAATAAAAACCAACTTTTAAATGCAATGGAAGAACTTTTAAAATAAAGTTCTTGGTGATAACCCCAATGCTAAGAACTACTATTGATTGCTCTAACATGATTATTTTAGCATGATTATTTTAACGAACACGGAGTAAGATCATTTTTGTCCAAAAAATTTTATAGAACATGTAATATTAACCAATAGACACTTCAATCTTGTCAAACATACAATATAATAAATAAATTTCAAGTTTTGCCCTTTTATTAAGTCCCCAGCAGCAGAGTCGCCACTATGAGATCCCGTAAAAAATCTCAATTTTTAAAATAAATTATAATAAGGAGTCGTCAGTAGGTTTTATAAAAAAACATACAAAAAATAATTTTAACGGAAAAGGTTTGAGGACTGATCCGTCACTCCGGTGTGAATCAAAGATTGCGGATTTGGGGGTAAAGGTACGGTCAGGGAAGGTGTTAGGCACCCAGACTTTGACGACCTCTACTATTTATTTATAATATTGTATATTTGACGAAATTAACAATAAAAAAGGTTTTAAAACGATTTTATACAAGACTATACGAATTATTTACGTGGGTGGATTAACTAAGTTAGTTTATTACAAACAAATTAGATTATGACAATAGCAAAATAAGGAGTAAAATATGACACCCTCAGGCCTACCTGGATACGGCGTTTCGACAATGAGCTTATTCGAAATGACTTTAGGGCGTCTTTATGCTCAAAATAGGATCAATGTATTGAACGGTATTTTGTATGGGTGGTAGGTAGTATTTTGTGAGAGTTTGTATGATAATAATAATATTTCTGTCAATTTTCTGTGTCCTCAATAAGGGTGTAAAGGGGGTATTTATACTAGTTAGGACGAGAGTGTGTGACAAGATCCGGAATTATAGGACGATATAATTTTCGTAAGACAGTTTGAGCTCCAAATTTTCTATCTTAATAGTGCGATTTGATCTTGTTTAGCTTGCTTTTAGTGTCTTTGTTAAGCTTTACTTCTCCTTCTATAGTCCTTTGCAAGCTCGATCTTCTTCTTCTTCTTCTTAGCTCCTTAATCTCTATTATACTAGCACATGGAGTTTGCTAACACGTATTCCGTAATTTCCTTGTGTATGTCTATCTCTTTAGCCCCCCTTATCTTTTGTGCTGTCTTATCCCATGCCCAAACACTAATAATAGTTAGTTGCACTTCTGATCTTCTTCGTGTTGTACTTGTTTAATCCAAATAAGAATATTCCGACCATCTGACTCAGACCGTCCTTGTGGGCCGAAATTCATTAAACCCAATTACATTAAAGTGGGTTAAACTAAAAGAACAATGCTACAAATTTAAAAGGTTATTTGCCTTATTTATTTATTAGGCCCGATCAATTGTCATTTAACCGCGGCCTATTAAAATATGTCATTTCCCGTTTACAGTTTTGTGCCGTTAATATGTCAACTAAAAAGTTATTTGAATTAAGCAAATGGGCTATAAATGTAGTAACTAGTCGAAGTGGACCGGGTGATAAAATGGCTGTTTCAGGGACAATTTTGAGCATAAATAACCTTATATCTAATTCAAGTAAGTTTCATTCCGAATTAAACTAGGGCTTCATCATCGGGTGTCCAAAAGGCTAGAAGACATTTTGAGGTGTCTACAGGCATTTAAAGGTTATTTCGTCAAATGCTTTTCATTCTACATTTTATTCTCAAAGGGTGTCACAAAACTTCAACGACGTTCAACCTCTCCACCTTTTACAATCAAATCTAAAGCTAGGGTTCATAACTTTTGGGGATTTTTACACCTTTGCAATCGTCGGTATTTGGGTAAGTTCTTTATGTTGTTTTTATGTTGATTCACTAAGTTTGGTCTAACCCAAATTGATTGATTTGGGGGCTTTGGGTAGAAATCGGATTATGATGTATAGTTGTTGATTATTGTTGTAAGTGACGATATGGTACTCTTATACAATGGTATGTTTGGCTGCAGTTATAGCGGATTGCGAAAAGATAGGGCTTTCCCTACTTGGTTACTGTATAATTGATTTAAGTTAATGTGGTGGATGAATTACATGGTTATCATTATGGTTATAATTGTATTTATTGGTAATAGCATGATTGTTAGTATTATGGTTTTGGCTTCTAGTTGTATGTGGTTCGCGAGGTGCGCCCTCGGCTGAATGGAGTCATTTACGGGAATGACTTCACGCCCTTGATTCGTCTCTTGTGGTTCCCGTCACAAGGGGGATGTGCACATTAGTGGTCATAGGGTTATTCGCTCTACGGTTTCGAGCGGGGCTTATGTGGTACGGCTGCGGTCCCCACTGGCGGAGTGGAGTATCTGTTGCGATGGGTATTCTGGGAGGTCTACACACTTTAGTGTGTAGACAGGTGATTGGTGATGAACTGGAGTTGGAGGAATGTGCTTATGTAATTAGATGTTGCTGTATTGCTTATTTTGATTATTCAGTAACTGACCTCGGCTTAATGTTTTGAAAACTGTGGTGATCCATTCGGGGATGGTGAGCAGTTGTTTAGCAGGTAACCATATGGATAGCTCGCGGGATTTGGCTGGGATGGAGTCATCACTATTCTTGAGTTTAGTCTTCCGCTGTAGTCTTATGACAGTTTATTTTCTAGTTGGTTTGGTTTGAGACAATTTGTATCATACGTTTGGTTTTGGTTTTTAAGTTGTACGCACTTTAAACAGTTGAACTTTAAAGTATGTTCCTTTATGGTCACTTTTGATATCTTGTACCTCGGACAACCAAGATGGTAGCATCTCCATATGTTATGGTGGTCTTGGTAAGGCACATTGGTGTATGGGGGTGTTACACTCATAAACATGCAAGCATTGGATTCCGCATCACCATAAAGCAAGAAGTTATGACGAAATTAAGACGAAAATGGGAAAACACACGACCCCGATCGGGGTGGGGTGTCCCCGATCGGGGTGACCTCTTCATTAATTGTTTACATTTCGTTCCTTTGGTCCTATATAAGGTGTGTTGTATACGACCTCTTACACATCTTTCCACACACTTTTTCATATGTTTTAGTCTTAGTTTTCAGAATAAAATGTAGTTTAGATTTCCTTTAAGCTTTTCCTTTATGTTATAAACAATTTCATTTAAGCATTTCAAGTTATATACAAGTTACATTTCAATTTATTTCCATTTGTTATCTTGTTCTTCATTTCCAAGTTCTATTTCCATTATTAAGGTAATCTCATTTCTAGTTCTACTTTTGTTATTCATTTTTCATTTACATTACTAGTTAATATGTTCATGTTTATCATTTCATATGCCATTAGTTTAGTTTTCATTATGCAAGAGTAGTTCATTTGTCTAGGTAATAGGGAAGTCATGCATAAATAGTTTTTGCAATTGTTGAATTAGGATGCTATAGTAATCGTATAATAGTTTCTATCATATGCTTGTATTGATTTGTTAGTCTTTGATTGTCGGCCACTATCTTAGATTAAATTTGTTAATTCTTTCTATAAGTAGAGAAGCACGGAATTGAATTAGACTAAGCATGTCTTAGTAGACCAATCTAGTCATAGCGAGACCTTGCTAGAACCCGTTCTATGGTTGACAATAAGGCCGAGAGGTGGTTGTCATAAGACTTAAAACAATTATCATATTATTTATTTCCTAGTTTGACTTGAGCATTTACATAATTTGCATGTGTGACCCTTTGCCAAAGCACGTCATGGGCCGTTACCGATTTGTTAGGCATTGAAACCGGTGAAAGGTTGAATAAGCTTGCATTTGTGGAGTCGCCACCAATTTATTGTGAAAAAATTGGAAACCGTTCGAATACCTTATGCCATGTCAAGATATAAAGTAATGACATGAACACTAAGAACTCGTTACCCTTAGCATTCTATGTCTAGAATGACTCTCAAGATACCAATCGATACGGATGTCCAGGGATAACTGGAGTAAGGGGTGAGGGTACGTATTAGGAAGTTCTTTAATTCGAACACCTAATCCCACCCGCCTCGATATCGGCCTCTACTAATGATAAGAGAAATCGTTCATATTTGATATGTCGTCGATGTAATGTATGCAATGCAACAAACATGGATTAATCCTAGCATGTGAAATTACACTATGTCGGTTAACACGTGTTTTAGCAATCAATTTGGTCGAAGTAAATGTTAGATTCAATTCATGTGAATGCCATACAATTAAATCATACATAATAATAATTACGATAAACGAATTACAATAATTAAAATTACAAAAATTACAAGCTTTATTTGATCTACGTCAAAAGCACGCTCAAAGACGGGATTTCGAAGAAGAAAATAAAGAGAAAATAAATTAGAATTAATATGAAAATACGTCAGATTAGAATTGATAATACGGATAATAGTTGATTTAAACCATAATTAGGAGCTACGTCAAAGCGAGAAAGAGTTCAGAGGCAGAGACCAACCCAGAACAGGCGCAACATCTACTGCATCCTCTGGACGAGGCGCAGCACTTCATGCATTTGTTCTCGAGCTGGGTTCTGGCTGTGAAGTCAGAATCGCAACACTGTTATTATTCGTTGGTAGAATTAAGATGAATTATCGATATTAGACTCGAATTGGAGTTTTTTAACCGATTATATATATCTGGACAAGTCATAAAACGAATTAAAACGAGAAATTATATCGGTTTACATGATTATCATTATACGATGAACTCGTGTCGGAAATAAAAAAAAGGCGAAATTTGAGGTTAGATTAAGACGAAACTGGACAAATAAGACTCGGAAGAAAACTTATGTATCAAATTAGGATTCCAGAGCCTCGACATGAACAAGCCGAAACCCCGAAGAATCGATTTGAATTAAAACGGCGAAAACCCGCAAGTATTGAATTACTCGGGATTAAGGACGAATTAAGCATTGTAGTAAAAAGGGAATTGTTAAAATAGGATTTATGTACTGAAATAACAAAGAAAGAAAGAAAAAAGAAAGAATAAGAAAAGAAGGAAATTTGCAGGAAGTCGAGGAAGAAGAAGAAGAGCAGAAGCAGTAAGCAGCCTCTGGTAAAGGCGCAACAAGGCTGCGATCCTTCCTGAAGGCGCAGCTGCTGCTGCATTTCTTCTTGATGTCTGACCTCTGATGTTTCGTAAAAAACGGCTTTAAAAGGTGGATTTTAAATCGGTTTTCGAACGTGCTTTTGATATAGATTTACATTAATTGATACAAAATAAAAGTACAATAATAAAATGGGATTTACACCCTCAGACTTACATGTTTAACGAAACGGGAATGATTAAAGTTATCGTTTTAGTGATTGCTCGACTCGAATATGCGTGGAGTTGGTCAAGTTGGTCGGTCTATGCAATGTGACTGTCTATGCAACGTGACTGGGACTCAGAATGATCTGAGCTTACGTGGTCGATTGATCAAGCACGTAGGTGTCGAAAGGCAATAGCGTAGTCTAGAATGCAAAGAGAGAGAAAGAAGGGGCGGAACACTCGTGTGCCAAATATGGAGGCCGGAGGCCTCTATTTATACTAAACATATGAAAGAGTTTAGGAATGACACGGATTTGGAAACAAATCTCGGAAATATTCTGAAAAAGGCGAAAAGAGGGATGGAGAAGAGGCGCAGCAACCATTGCGACCCTTGGAAGAGGCGCAGCACTTGCTGTGTCCTTTCCCCAGAAGTTTTCTCCTTTGCAAGAAAGATTTCCGCGTTTTATTATTGAATTTCGGTAGATTTACACTTCCTTATTCCATGAAACACAATATTACGGTAGATATAATTTTAATTAGGAATAAATATCCAGAGAATTCTAGAACATTCCGGAATATTCCGACTTGGCATTTAAACGGTTTTTAGAAAACGAAGCGGTTTTTGACCCGGACTCCAAATGAACTCTAATTATTGTCAAAACGACTGTATCGGTGCGTAGATGACGACCAAGGGGTTGACTCGAGTGTTTAAGCTATCACTTGACGATGAACTTAGGGACTGTCATAAATCGTTCCGTGTATAAGACATGCGGCCCAATCATCACTGGGTGGTTGGCGGGAGGTGTAGAAATGAGGTATCTACAGAGCCCCCACTTTGACTGAGGCTTAGGCAAGGCGAATGTCAAAGTATAGACATCGGGTCAAACGAAGATTACAACCTGACGACTATGGCGACGCGAGGCGGCTCAAGGGGTATGAACCAAGTACCTATCGTCGAGAATATTTTTTAGTCTGTCGACTATCGGGGAGGGTCGTTTAAAGTCCATTAGACTACATAAGGAAGCTCGCCAACCATAAGAAGAAACCATACCTGAGACTCACCCCTAGGTGAAGGATTTGAAGGTACTCTTCGGAGAATTTTATCTTAAACTCTGTGGGGAAGAATCATATGTTGAGTCGACAATGGCGCGCCCTTGGCACCGCTGAGGAAAAAATAATAGATCGAGAATGAGGTGCCCTTGGCATCGCTGAGGAAAATAAAGGTGTTCGATCGACAATGGCGCGTCCTTGGCACCGCTGAGGAAAAAATCCGCTCAGGTCATCGCAAGCGAAATTCCGATAAAGAGGAGAAGCTCATGAACTGTATTTAGTGAACATACACTCTCGCTGGGGAACAAAATGTCGTGGTTGTCTGTAGTCTATTGAAGAGAAAATGTCGATTCGGACGAAGAGAACGCCCAAAAAGGAGCCATATGTCGAAGATAAAATGTCGGGGAAGAGGCGCATGAAACCCGAGCCAACAAATAACGAACATATAACGAATTATAACGAATCTTTGAGGAAACTCACTGAGGAAGAGGCACAGCAACAACTGTGACCTTTGGAAGAGGCGCAGCAAGCGCTGCGTCTTCTCCCGAGCTCACCCCTGTCTGGGTAAAACCCGACTTAATGCCGTGTTTATTTCATTTCAAAAACACATACCTATTTCATTTTCTTACAAAACCCAACCAAATTCCAACCAAATTCCGTCAAAACTTGATCAAAACTCGCCATAAATCATGACTAATCGAGGTAAGTGTCCTATACTTGCTTTATTTTGCATTTGAGCTTTGATTTGGGTCGAAAAATTAGGGTTTATATACCCATCTTTGATCGAAAATTTGGGGCTTTGTCCCAAATGAATTTGTCTCATGAAATTGATATTGGAAATGAGTAATTGATCTTGTTAGGAACATAACCATGTATCCCTTTCGAATTTTCGTCAAGTATTAAGGATTTGAGGGCGAAATGTGACGGTCTCTTGCTATACCGTAAAACCCTTCTAAAATGGCTCTCTACTAGCCCATTTTTTATGAAACTTGATGTTTTGGAACCCTTAAGTAATGGGTAAACTTTCTATTATGTCGTATTTTCAATTTGTGACAGCTTCTCCGGGACACTTTTGTATGGCATAACTGCTATTGTAGCGAAATGCTGCCGAATTTTCGACTCAAACCCGCAACTAGGCTTGAATTTAGACTCGTTTGGACATAATCTACCACGTGTGGTCGGGCTTGGAAAAAATATGGCCAAAGATGGCTAGAAAGGTCGTTTTTAAATGCTTGAAAATACGTTCAACATCGCTTTGTTCACTTGATTTTGCAGAGGATATCCCTTCTACGTCGAGGAGAGACCCCATGGACACTGAATTTGACCCTTCTACCGCTCCGGGAGTGACCCAGGAGATGGAGGAGGATATAGAGAAGGAGGCTCCGCGGAGGGCCAATGTAGGACGAGGCGGCCGTCAGCTCACAAGAGCGCTTGAGTGGGCTGAGAAATGGGATGGTAGACATATCATTTGGGTGGCGGAGAGCCACGTGTCCTATAGGATGGCGAGGAGCATGGTAAGCCTTCATCTTGTCATTCCCTTATTTCCCTTATTTATTTATTTCTTACACACTTCATACTAAAGAAAGCTTTCTTTTGAATTGACGCAGGAGGCTGGGAATATGAGGTCCTTCTCTGGTTATACGATGATGATAGACGCCTTCGAGAAGCTGTCGGAGGAGGAGAAGGCTATCATCGAGCGGGGAGCCTTTGGTTCCTTGGTACGAGGCTGGAGGGAGATCAAGGAGAGAAAGATTCGGGCTAACCTTAGCCTGATTAGAGCCTTTCTTGATCGGTTCTGGGACACGACCTCGACTTTCCATATGCCTTTTGGAGAGATCGGGGTCACCTTGGAGAACTACGACATGATCTTGGGTCTGACGTGTGGAGAGGAGCCGTTGGTGTGGCTGTTGGCGGCCATGAGAGTAGACTCGGCCGAGGCGAGAAGTCTGGTTGGCTGGAACCTGGCTGCGGGTGCGGCCCAGGTTCATGGTTTGGTGCCGAGTAGCTACGTCGAAGACTACTTCGGTGGTAGGGTTCCGGCGAGAGTGAGGATGGATGGACGTACGGTGCCTCCACCACCTTGTACTGCTGAGCAGCGGGCCCGTTTGTGGTTGTGGCGGTTCTTGTCTTCAACTTACTTCGGAGACAAGGGGGAGAGGCTATCGACGAAGCTTCTTCCGTTTCTATCTTACTTGAGTAGCCTAGGTCGCTGGGACTGGGTTATTCCTAGCTTTGCGGTCCTCACGCGCTATATGAGGACCATAGTCCGTCCGGAGCTAATGGAGAAGGGAACTTCTCCTGCCACTGTCGGTCCTGGACTCCTCTTGGAGGTATGAATCTTTATTGAAAATATGAAAGATCATTTTTGTAGAAAATGATTTGTAATCATTATTATTTTGCCTCCAGGCATGGGTGTACTCTTACTTCCCTGGCTTTGCGCCCACGAGGGCGGAGGACGTACCGAGAGCGTACCCTGTCGTGAGGGACTGGGTATTGTGTCGTCATAAGAGCCAGCGGTCTTCTTATGATGCTTGTCGAAGGGGCGTGAATGCCCTGAGTTTACACAGCGTAAGTGTCTTTTGATCTTCATTTTATTTTTCCTTTATTTAGAGATGATCATAGGAATGGCCTCTCGTTTTCTTGCTTTAGTGGGTGCCCCGGCCTTGGGATAGCTACTCTGGGGTTCCAGCCTTTATGGCTGAGGTTCTCCGTCCCCGGAGTTCAAGTAGGTTGTTGTTGACGACAACCATGGGGCATGTGTGGTACTTGGGTGAGTGTTTGACTCGGCAGTGCTCTGTGACGCCTTTACGGTTCCCATCGACCCACCACGGACGATGTTTAGGGAGCCTTCAGAGGATGAGATTGCAACTGACCTGGATGGGACGAGTGGTGACGCCCTCCTTCTCCCTGGTGAGGAGTATGCTGGGTTTGTTCACCGAAGGCTAGCGTACTGGCCGATCGTGGTAAGCATATTTACCATTTACTTTCTTTGATAGATCTGATAAATGATGAATGATTAGCAAATAATGAACCATTTGAGTTTTGTAGGAGATCGAGGTGGCGGGCGTCGAGCCCCCAGTTTTTCCATAGACGTTGGAGTACACTGACTCGGCGGGCATGACGGTGATCTCGGAGATCCATTCTTTCAGCGAGGAGGTGACTGACGCTGGCTTGGATGAGTGGCTCGGGACGGCAGGTATGAACCTTTTGTACCCGTCTTCATTTTTACACCTCCAATTCCGTGAAGTGAAGTATCACTCCATTTTTTCTGTGTAGAGGGAGCGTGACTTGGAGCGTGAGCCGGTGCAGTCCCGGGAGGAGACGGCCCATTTGCTGATAGAGCTTGAGGCCAGAGATGCTGAGATTGCTGCCCTTGAGGGGACAGTGGCTGAGCTAAGAGGTTGTCAGGACTAGTTTCCTGACTTTATGTTTGTACATTTGTACATTTTGGATGTCATTTTAGGCAGGAGCCCGTATTTTGATGTATATTTTTGCATTTTGGTTGTATATATGACGGCCTACGTGCCTTTGCTGCTGGGTTTTTGTTGTATCTGCAGGTTAGCTTTGAAAAACAGGTTTGGCATGTGACGGTTTGCGCCGTCATGCTGCCGAAATTCACGTAGGAAATCACAAGCAAAACATATAGCAAAAAGAATTCACGTAGAAAATTAAAATGGCCTAAAGCGCGAAAGAAGAAAATGAAAAAAAAGTGCCCAAAAATGGACAAAATAACGCGACCGGACGGTACGGAGGGTTACCCCCTAAAAAAAGAATTTAAAAGAAACGTCTAAGTGTGTCATAAACATTTTGAAAAGAGGGAGTGAAATGATTCCCCGAAAAAAAAAAAAAAAAAAAAAAAAAAAAAAAAAACAAGACAAGTATGTGTGCGTATTTGGCGAAAATGTCGATTTTACCTCGAAAAGCGAACCCAAAAGATTAGGAAACATAAATTTGGTAATTAATCGAAATTAGCGAATTAGGTCGCTATAGGAATAAAAAACTATAACTAAAACAGATTAGGAAAGATCCCACGACTGTGAAACGAGGAAAAGAGCATGGGGAAGAGGCGCAGCAACAGCTGCGATCCTTCGAAGAGGCGCAATTCTGTTGCGTCCTCTTTTCAGCTAGTCGGTTCTCGACAGAAATTAGGAAACGTCGAAGAGTATAAATAGAGGCCTTGGTTGAGCTTCTATTCTCACAATGCTCCCTTCCTTGATTTCGTTTATTACATAAAACCTCATATATCTTCCCAAATTTTACCCAAAAAATATGGATGCCTTTGAAAATCGCATTAAGGAGTGGCGACTGAATTTACGAATGTGGAGAAACACGACATGGGTGCTTTTAACTTAGGATCAGTCATATGTTTTAAGCTAGTGAAGGTAATTAGTCCCTTTTTGGATGCTTGTCTTGAATATTGGGACCCGAATGTTCACGTATTTGCCTTTCCGGGAGGCGAAATTTGTCCTTTTCCTGAAGAAATTGCTGCGGTTGGAGGATGGGACGTAGAAAGTGTTCCGACTATATCCCCTAGCTCTCAAGGCTATAAAAATAAATTTAGGGATTTGCTTGGATTGACCAAGGCTGAGGTAGACCGTCTTGTGACCTCAAAAGGTGTCCGTATGTTTGAATTTGTTGATTGATTTATAAATAGGGAGGACCCTACTGTCTCTTATGTGGCGAGGCGCAGAGCTTATGGATTTTGCCTTCTTCATTTCTATGTTCTGCGAGGGCATGTGGACAAACAGATGAGGGGTCACCCTCGATTTTTAGGCATAATGGAGCAAATGAAACTGCGCAGGAGCCCAGCATGCTTAGTTCTAGAGGAGACCATTCTAGGATTGGACAATAGGAAGGCGAACCACGAGTATCCTTATCTTGGGAGTCCTATTATTTTACATGTAAGAACCCGTTTTCTGTCCTATTCGACCGTTTTTTTTTTGTCTTCTTCTTTTTTCGTTTTTTTTTCGGCCGGTTTTGGATACTAACTCCCATCCCCTTTTTTTGGAGATCTGGCTAATGGAAAGGCTGTGGTTGATCGAGCCCCTAGTTGACGTGACAGGATATCGCTCTCGATCAATTGCGATGAGAACGAGGCTATACATGGTGGACTTCACTCGAGTATGCAGTTATTGAGAAAATAAAGTGAAGAGTGAAGGTGGGCCCTTGATTAGGTGGATCGTGCCATGGTGGCATCTTAGATCGGTGACTGAAGTATCGTCTTTGGATCCGACACGGTCAATTCGTGTTCCCGGCTTGGAATTCATGGTCTATACTTTTCCGGAGAGATTGATGAGGCAAGTGAGCCTAAGACCGAAAATCCCGAAGCTAGACACCGTCCCTCAAACTGCCTTGGCGCATACTTCGGAGTCTTATCGAAAGTAGGAAATTCGATGGGCCCAAAGGAATATGTGGTTCATACCTGTTCCGGTTGGCTCGTTATGTAACACCCCCTCATACCAAGGTACCTTACCAGGACTACCCCAGCATGAAAGGTTGTTACCATCTCGGTTGCCCGAGGTTAGTATATATCAAAAGCAACAGTCCAAACACATTTATTAATGTACGTAATTATAAAAGTTACATAGTCTCCAAAATCTAATAAACGAATTATCCAAATGGCAACAACTACCAAAACAATAACTAAGGCTCGTGATGGTGTCAGCTAATCCAGCGTGGTGACTCTCCCATGAATGCCCCAATCTCAATAAATGTATCACCTGTCACAATCTGCTCACCATCCCCGAATGGATCACCGCAGGTTTTACAAAACAACAACACGGGGTCAGTACTACTCAATCTATATAAGACAACAAACAATACAACCAGCTGATCATCGATCTCACACAGTAACCGACCACACACCGAAGTGTGAAGCCCTGCCAGATTACCCATCGCAACAGGTAATCCTCGCCGCCAGTGGGTGACCGCAGCCCATCCCCACCTAGTCCAGCTCATCAACGAGCGACTAACAATCCCTGTCCCTTAATGTGCACATCCCCTCCCGTGGCGGGTTCCACGGAGGGCGAACTAGGGTGTGAAGCCACTCCCGCAAGTGACTCCACCACAATCACAATCACATGACATCACAACCATCTCAATCCCCTCACACCGACATCATCACAACAATCTCCCTACTCCGATGATCAACAGATAACAATAATCACAACAAACATGTCTTACAAAGAACAGTAAACTGAGTAGGGAAACCCTACCTTTTCGCAATCCGCTTACGCTGCAATCAACCATACAAATGCATAACAAATATCACATCGTCACCTACAACAATAATCACATAATACAATTACACATTGCACAATCCCATTTTCCCCAATTCCATATATACAGTAACCCCAAAATAATACAAATGACAAGGGAATGAAACTTACCAATAGTAGAATAAGAGACTACACGCAAGGATCACGACGATTTGCACACCCAACGAGATTAGAGGATGATTAGGGAGTGATTAGGGAGAGATCGTAGAATGATTAGGGTTGGAAGTGATGTTTTTAGAAACTGACGTCGAATATAAAATAACCCTAACATTCCCTAATCAAACCGATAAAATAACATTCCCCAGACCGGATACTCGGTCGAGTAAAGCTATACTCGGTCGAGTATCATCTACTCGGTCGAGTATTCTCCATACTCGGCCGAGTATTACTCGGCAGCACCAAAACAGACTCCACAGTTAACACTACTCGGCCGAGTAGGCTCTACTCGGTCAAGTATACAACTTAACAAAATCCGTAGTGTTACAATCTTCCCCCCTTAAAAAGAACTTCGTCCCCGAAGTTCCAACCCAACCTATAAAACATGGAACATCTAACACTAACTCCACAAACCACTCTTCCTTCCACAACATGGCTCACGATATCGTCTCCACTATAGCATAGGCTCCCAATACTGACTCCATAACATTACCCAATAACCACAATATAATGTTGCCAACCTTGTATCACTTCCATAACACTCAATAGCACTCAATCCACAAAAGAAGATCAACCATCAAAACGGAATGTTACATTCTACCATCCTTAAAACGAACTTCGTCCTCGAAGTTTACTCAAACACATAAACATCCTCTTCCAACTGTCAAAACTATCGGACTCATAATCATCATCATTCAACTGTCAACACTATTGAAATATTCTCTCATTCCTAAACATCGAACTACTACAAGCACGGTCATGACCTTTAATTAAATCAACACAAATATCCGTCCTTTATGCTACACCAACACTCTACTTCCAAATATACTACGACATGCACAACCCTCAAACGCTCTTTGCCGCATGCTACTCCTCTTAAAACATATGTTACGTCCTCGTAACTCACTAATACTAGATCCTCAGCTATATCCTCTCATTATCTTCATCACCACCACATATCAAAGATAACCTCCTATACCCTCACACCTATAACCATTCCTATTTTCAAGGCTCTCTTACTTAAACAGTTCTCATACCTCAACTCATTCTGCACTCCATCTAGCCAATACCACAAAATCCTGATCATAACAAACACTCTAACTCTTCCACATTACCGCAACACGACATACCTCTCTATATAAACTATATAAAACTCTTATCGCCAAAAGCATAACTCACGATCCACACTTGTTACGTACAGTCACACTAGATCCTTAAGTTCCTTTCTTTCATTACCGCAAGACTCATACATAACTTAACACGACACTAATTACCCAACACCCTACACTCACTGTCTCAAGAAAGGATTATGAACCACCTGCATATATCAGATCATTACCACACATGTTCTACGAATCACTTGCCATTACCACGTCTACCAAGGCCTCATCTAGAACAAGATCAAAATTACTGTAACAACCTATCTCAACTATGTCCCATCAACAGAATATCACTATACCATGACAACAACGAAAACATATACAACTCTCTTTCATATCATACTCTACCCTCATTCCCAAATCAAACCGGTAAGACACATCAACAAACAAAACAACATCTACATGTCTAACCAAAACTCACAAGAAATAACAACAACAAAACAACAATCTGTGCATAATCGGTCTGTACTTTTGAAACTCAAATCGTAACCACCTCGTATACTCCACCACAACCGTGACGGCATCGCAACACCGCCACCAACAAACCGCACCGCAGCCAGCGAAATGCCCGCATCACAACACGAAGTACCGTGCCCGGATCACCACCCGAGGCACAACAACCACATCGATAAACATTACACCCACATATAATTTCCACAAACACCGACTCAAGATAATTCTCCTGGACAAGAAAACTTACTTAAAACTGCTTTACTCGATCGTAACACAACATTTTATACGGAATAGACATACAAGAATCTCATGCATATCATCCATACCTTTTCACGGAATAAAATATGTATCATCAATACACATACGATTTTAACTATCCATGCCAGATCAATCAAATTATTACTTTTTGAACCTTATTCCATTAGATTGTTGTACCCAAGTAACCCAACATATATAACATTCATATAACAACTTTATGACTATCACACCATACCGCTTCTCGTGAGGTCAGAACCTCACACAAACATTTATACACATCATAGACCCATAACCACATCCAACTAGTCAATCCTGATCACGTAAGTTACCATTTGACAAAAGTTACCTCTCACCCGAGCTTAACTCGTACACCCCTCATAACATATTCTCCCACTCGCATAACCATCACCCCCTGCCAAGTGTAACCATACCATTAATACTCAACTACTAACAACCGCCTCATATAACCACATCTTATACTCTCTCACAACCATACATATCAATCTGGTCTCTACAAAATCAACCTCATTAGAACAACTAGCTTCCCTAAAGTAACATCATCCTCAACCACTAGTGACAATACTATGACACCAACATCCTTCATGTGACTACTCTCTTACTATCACTTCTTAATATTACAATCCGTTTTCTCTCTTTGGTTATCATCCCAAATAACAAACATCCAATCCATCAACACAATTTACCTCAACATTATTCCCAATTCTATCCTTTATCATATCGTTACCTAACTCTCCACCAAAATCTCAGATCGTGCAAACACTCTACAAGCTTCTTATTCCCTTAATATCTCGAAACCCACGGCTAACATGTCGTCATGTTCTCCTATATAACCATTAACTCACACCCTCTAGTGAGGCTATCGTACATTTCCATAATTTCCTACCTTCATGCTCCTTAACTCCGGTCAACGTTCTCTCAACTTCCATCCATCCATCTTTCCCCCTTTTTACTCAATGATACCAATTAATAATTCATCTCCTTTCTCTTTCTACCAAATTTTTTTAGTAAACTGTTTATTTTCCCATAGCTCCACAACTCTAATTCCATTAATTCATATCAATATCTTATCATTCTTCTTATCATTTATCCTCTCTCATCTTGTTTCTCACTCACCCTTGTCACCATCAACTCCACACTCTACAATTACTATTCAACTAGTCGTATCTCCCTTTCGTATCTCTAGAAAACCAAAAATTAATCTCATACCGTTAATCGCCCAAAGAATTACACACTAGGCTCACCTCTTGATATTCCAAATTCCCAAACTTGGTCAGTATCTACAAATCCACGTCGCGACATAACTCTATCTAAGTTCACTATATATCCCTCTTCTCCATCCCTCCAAAGCAACCTTTCATTACATATATCCTTAAGCAACACAATGCTAACCGTCTCCCTCTATAAGTCCTTGCACATCCCGAAATGTCACTATTCGTATCCCTCATCTCAATCTTTCATTCTCACGTTTCTTTAAACTCACATTACTTTTGCCCATATATACTTACTTTTATATTACGTAACACACGACTATATCACTCACCATATCTCACGAAACATGCTATTTACCTCGACTAGCTCATCATTCTTCCCTTTCCTTTTTCCACTATTTCTCACAACCACATTAACACATGTCTTCCTTATCCAACACTTATCTCTCATAAGCCGACATTCTCCCTATCATAGCATTTGGTAACTTACGTATCAAGACCGTCGCATATATAAAAGAATACTTTAAGACTCAAAACATACATGTGTATATACCCTACGACTCAAAACAATGTAAAGACATAGCCACCGGCTCAAAACAAAAGTAAGAACATAGCCACCGACTCAATGTGGTGGCCTAATGAGGTACTCGGTCGAGTACATAACATACTAAGTCGAGTACAAGGTACTCGGTCGAGCAACTATATTACACGGTCGAGTTTTGGACTCCAGAAGCAAACTCAATTGTCGCAGAAGGATTACTCGATCGAGTATTGGGAATACTCGGCCGAGTAGACCTTACTCGATCGAGTATGAGACTACTCGGCCGAGTTCACGACTCCAGACGCTAAACAGTATTATCACAGAGAGATTACTCGGCCGAATACGGAATACGCGGTCGAGTATAAAAGATACTCGGCCGAGTAGGGACTACTCGGTCGAGTATCGGCGCAGTTCTCAGCACCGTCCAGTTTTCGTAAAACAGTCATATCTCACTCGTTACTTGGTCATTTTGGGCGTGTGACCTATCGTTAGAATCGTAAGAGGACAAGCTATCACCTCAACTTGGAATCACAGCAATATCATTTCTAGAACTCGACTTATGACAGTTTTAAGACAATCCTTCCAAACATCGGTTTGTATACAACTCAAAATTCCTTAACAAAACAACTTAAACATGCATAAAACAAATAATAACGACCCAATACTTCTAAAAACCAGTACAGAGGTGAACTTTTATCATACCCACATGAAAATTAAACACGACATTCATATGCATAGGCGCATGACCTTAATCACATGCTACTACCAACAACCAAACATTAACATTATCATGATTATGTACCCATGTACCACTACTCTTTTGAAAGCCACATAATAAACACTTAACATGCCAACATATTTCATACCAAATCCGTTTCAACAAGTTTCACCATGTCTTAAACATGTTTCCACACATCTCACTTCCTTTCACATGATTCAACCATTCAAGTTCCACATGCCACACACACGCATCGAAAAGACTCACAACAAATTCCCCCTGGTGACCGGCTTGAGATTGTGAGGGCCATAGTGCGACTTCGGGACGTCTCCCAAGTCTTTGCGGTAGCTCCAAACAACTCTCCCCGGGTTCATTTTATTTTGACTCTCTAAGTTCATTGAGTTCATTAGTTTTAGGTGCCGGAATCGTCGGCTCTGATACCACTTTGTAACACCCCCTCATACCAAGGTACCTTACCAGGACTACCCCAGCATGAAAGGTTGTTACCATCTCGGTTGCCCGAGGTTAGTATATATCAAAAGCAACAGTCCAAACACATTTATTAATGTACGTAATTATAAAAGTTACATAGTCTCCAAAATCTAATAAACGAATTATCCAAATGGCAACAACTACCAAAACAATAACTAAGGCTCGTGATGGTGTCAGCTAATCCAGCGTGGTGACTCTCCCATGAATGCCCCAATCTCAATAAATGTATCACCTGTCACAATCTGCTCACCATCCCCGAATGGATCACCGCAGGTTTTACAAAACAACAACACGGGGTCAGTACTACTCAATCTATATAAGACAACAAACAATACAACCAGCTGATCATCGATCTCACACGAAGAATCACCACACACCGAAGTGTGAAGCCCGCCCATTACCCATCGCAATGTAATCCTCGCGCCGATGGGTGACCGCAGCCCATCCCCACCTAGTCCAGCTCATCAACGAGCGATTAACAATCCCTGTCCCTTAATGTGCACATCCCCTCCCGTGGCGGGTTCCACGGAGGGCGAACTAGGGTGTGAAGCCACTCCCGCAAGTGACTCCACCACAATCACAATCACATGACATCACAACCATCTCAATCCCCTCACACCGACATCGTCACAACAATCTCCCTACTCCGATGATCAACAGATAACAATAATCACAACAAACATGTCTTACAAAGAACAGTAAACTGAGTAGGGAAACCCTACCTTTTCGCAATCCGCTTACGCTGCAATCAACCATACAAATGCATAACAAATATCACATCGTCACCTACAACAATAATCACATAATACAATTACACATTGCACAATCCCATTTTCCCCAATTCCATATATACAGTAACCCCAAAATAATACAAATGACAAGGGAATGAAACTTACCAACAGTAGAATAAGAGACTACACGCAAGGATCACGACGATTTGCACACCCAACGAGATTAGAGGATGATTAGGGAGTGATTAGGGAGAGATCGTAGAATGATTAGGGTTGGAAGTGATGTTTTTAGAAACTGACGTCGAATATAAAATAACCCTAACATTCCCTAATCAAACCGATAAAATAACATTCGCCAGACCGGATACTCGGTCGAGTAAAGCTATACTCGGTCGAGTATCATCTACTCGGTCGAGTATTCTCCATACTCGGCAGCACCAAAACAGACTCCACAATTAACACTACTCGGCCGAGTAGGCTCTACTCGGTCGAGTACACAACTTAACAAAATCCGTAGTGTTACACGTTATGGGTATCTGACTCATATCTGCAGTGGAGGAAAGCTAGCACTCCTGAGGAGCGTGAAAAGCTAAGGAAGCACGAGCCCGCAGACTATAAGATCCGCGAAGTGGCGAACGAGAACCAAAATTACTTAACTGAGGAGGAAGAAGAGGCCGGATATCGAGTTGTTCGTTCGTCGAAGAAACCAAAGAATGCTCCTGCCGAGAAGATGGTGGTGGATCGAAATGGGAAAGTTAGACCGCGAGAACGACCGTTAGTGATTAGCTCGGAAAGAACGCAAGAGTGTCCCGCTCGTGGTCGAGACAAGAAATGTGACAAAGGCGACAAAGACAAGAAATGTGACAAAGGCGATATATGGCGGGGTTTTTAGAATCCTAACCTAGCATTTTATTTTTCAGCATTTTAAATTATATGTATTTTACGTATTACTATTATTTAAGAAGTAATGAATAGAAGATTTATTAGTTAAGAAACTTTTATAAATTTTCTTTATTTATTCTTGTCGAATTTCAAATGCAACATGCAAATGTCCTTCTATTTACATCTTGAAATGACGGGTTGTATCCTGTAAAGGATTGCCTACGTATTCATTAGAAAAAATGAAATCAAACCCTGTACGTAGTTCGAAAAAATGTAAAAGAATAAATGTTCGAAGTAAGAGCTTGTAATAAACTTAGAAAAATAAGCGTGTGCTTTACTTACTACTAAGGAAATGCAATTCAATTTATTTGATGATATGAGGATGTCAAAATGTCAAAACGCAAGAGCGAAATGTCATAAGCTTTTTAGCGGGCCAGGGGCCGTTTTTATTCCGTGTCGCAAGAGCGGCACGTGTGTGTAGACACCTCAAAATGTCTACCTAGCCTTAAGGGTACCCGATGCTGAGACTAAAATTTAATGACTAAATAAAAATTGACAATGTTATAATTTATGACTCTTTACGCTTATTTTTCGAGAAACTAGTAAAATGGCATAAAATCATTCGTGAATATCCGTTCCATTATTTCAGCTTTAACATACCATTCCACAGCCAAACCTTACTACTCGTTTTTGTTCTAATAGGCCCAAGAATATTGAGGCAATTCACCTTAATGTTAAATAAAACGTCTAATTATAAGAGCCCAATTATCATACAAATCCAATTGGGTGTTTTGCGGTCATCGACATAAAATAAAGTGATTATTTAGGATTACACTAATTATTATATAAGACCAGTCTTAGAGTAAGACGGGTCCAATTATGAATAAGCCCAAACTTTAATTCACCTCTCCTTTCTTTATTTCTCCTCTACTGCTTGCGTTCTCCCTGAACAACTCAAATCCAACCTCTATGCCACCCATGCCCATAATCATGAATTTCTTGTCTTGACCCAGCATTCTGGCCACACCTATGGAGTATGGACGGCGATTTCCACCCCGACCCCAAACAACGACATTACTTAAACCAGTAAGTTGTTAAACTAAAATCGTTAGTCGTAAAACTAAAAACCATGTTTCACAAAAGTAAAGTAAAAACTTTAAGATTTCAACAGAAAAGAATAACAATTTTCCATCATAATTATATGAAGTTTTGAAACTAAAATTGTAAGTTCTGAAATTAAAACTTTCAGTTGCTAAACAAAATATATTTCCCAATGAAATACTAAGGTAAATCACAAGATATATGTAAATGTTTTGAGCTAATTTAAAATGTAATTTTTAACATGAAATTTTCAAAGTTCTCAAAATAAAAAAAGTGAGTATTCAAGATAAAATAGTCAGTTATGGTTTAGAAGCATCAATTTTAATTTTAATTCTTGATCTTTCAAGATCAATTTACCAAACCTGATTGTACTTGGTGTTCATCGCCATTGCCAATGTTCATCTTCTATATATAGTGTGATTATATGTGGAAGGAGAAAGAAAGTGGACCGCTAATATTGATGACGATGGTTGTAAATGATGTTGGGGCGGTGTAGACATAGGTGATGGTGATGGAGGTGTTGGTGGTGCTCGTGTTGGTGGAGGTAGCGGTGCGATGAGGAGATATCACTGGTAGGTAGTGTTTATCACACTTTGGTGCTTTACATAGGAATAGAGGGTTTTCAATTAATTTGGGCTAACTTCTTCTATTGGACCCGTCCTATAGCATAGGATGGTCCTATAAAGGAATTGTTGTTTATTCGTTCATTTGGAGGCATGCATGTACGTATAAAAGAAGTGTTGTTTAACCCAAAATACATGAATTGTGTAGATAGATAATGGACAAGCTAAAAGATAACACTGCCATGAGAATAAGATAAGGATGTGGTATTTCAGAAAATCCATTGTAGGCTAGTCTACGGGTTCTAATGATGGAAGGCTATTGAAACTCTCAAAATTATTATCCTTGTTGAACTCCAATTCCACGGAAAGTACCATAGCAAACCACTATAAATACACTTGTACGGAGTATATCTTTAAAAAAACACGAGACACAAAATGTACAATTCTTATACTATACATCCAGGTGTATGGTACTTTCTACTCCCAATATTAAAAAAAAAAAAAAAAAAAAAAAAAAAAGTCCCCACTACTTAACAATTATCACTTTCCATAAACTCTTTCTTTCTCCTGTTTCAAACTATGTCTTCTGTTTCTATCAAAAAAATCGTCCATAAAATTTAATTTTCCATCCAACACAGTGGTTTTGTAATCTTGGTTCGAGTTTTGATTAATTAAATTCTAACTTATCAGGTATGTGTTAAAATTACTTCGTGTTTTGATTAATTAAATTCTAATTTATCGGGTTTGTGTTAAAATTACATTAAACCCTAAAAGTTGTATAATACCGTAAATTAAATTGAGTTTTTATGTTTTATCTCTCAATATTTATGATTAAATTTGTGGTTTCAGGTGTGATATTCATCATATGGCACTATCATATTCACTCAAAATTTAGTGAATCTGATAATTTAATTTGATGAATATGTCTTATCAAGTGTGATATTCATCATAAGTCACTATTTCATTCATTTTGATTTTAGTGAATATGATAATATAATTTGATGAATATGTAGTATTTAGTGTGATATTCACCTTATGATACTATTATATTCACGTTAACTTAATTGAATATGATAGTGTAATTTGATGAACGTCTGTTATGTAATGTGATATTCATTTTATGACATTGTTATATTCACTTTGAATTTAGCGAATATCGGTCTAATTTGATGACTATGAACTGTAAATTTGATAAAACTCGAATACAAATAGACGAAAGAAAACTACGAATTTAATAAATTCAATAAGGTTTTAAATTTGATAAATTGAGTAATTTATAAAAGAGAAAAAAAGGTACTGTGAAAGATGTAGTGGGTAGTTTTTTTTTTTCCTTTTTTTTCATTTTTTTTTTTTTGCCCATAACTACCATGGATGTATCTTACTCCCTACTCTTGGGAGTAGGATATAATTTGTCCAAAAAGTACGACATTCCCAGACACAAAAAGACCTGATCCAATAATTCAATTCTACTCTCTAATATACCGTCTCAAATATACTATCTCAGCTTCAAATCAAACCACACACAATAAATCGTCCCAGTTTCACATAAGCGCATAAGAGCCATTAATTTACGACAAAGTCGAAATTCATTCATAGTCAAACATCCAGATAGGCCTGAGGGTACCAGATTCAAATAAGTTTTTTCTTTACTCTTTCTTTTTATTTAATTCTTTTATTTTGTCTTTTATTTATTTTCTCTATTTTTATTGTATTAACTAACCTAATAAATTTGTCCTTGTAAATAACTGTATAAAGTTTGTTTCTAACTTTATTTTCTTTGTTTTATTATCGTCAAATATATAATATTACAAATAAATAGTAGAGGCCGTCAGTTTGATGGACGCTCCGGGTACCTAACACCTTCCCTGACCGTACCTTTACCCCCGAATCCGCAATCTTTGGTTCAGACCGGAGTGACGGATCAGTTCCCATACCAGGGATCAAAAGGGGTCTTTTCCGTTAAACTAATTTTTGTATGTTTTTTTATAAAACCTACTGGCGACTCCTCCCTATTATCTATTTATTTCAAAAAGGAAATTTTTTTTTTTTGATCTCACAATGGCGACTCCGCTGGGGACTTACTAAGAGGGTAAGACTTAAAATTTAATTGTAATAATATAAATTAGACGTCATTTTCGCCTTTCGTGCACAACTAACGCATGTTGATTAGAAGAAAATACTGATTGCATGCTTGTTTGAGTATTGGAAGTAACATGATGGTCAAAACAAGAAGCCATGAAGTTATACTGAATAACTTGTTTGTGTGGACTCTTGCTTATCATTATTTTTCCCCATCCCGTGCTTATTTTTAATTTGTTTTTCGATTTTTTGTATATTATTCTGAGACAAAAAAAAAAAGGCGTAGCTTCTCCGTAAGCCAATATTACGCCATCTTAAGCTACCCTGATTTACCTTCGGTAAAGTACGATGTATACTTAGAAGGTCCATTCGACCGACTAGGCCTTACACGTATTTTACACTTCATGACGTCGTGTTTTGGCAACTCGCTTGGTCCATATGACTGGGTGACCACAAAAGCGAGAGATACCCTCGGGTATTTTAATGTCGTGAGTACCCAAATTTCCAACCCGTAAACCTAACCATAGAGCCCGAAGATCCTTGGTATAACTGTATAAGTCATATTATTATGTGTGCCTTAACTCTTAGTGTTTATGCGCCATTTATGATTTCTATTATACGTCTTGCATATAACGAATTTTTAATATCTACAGATTGACGTGTCTCAGCTATCACTAACCACAATAGGCGTCGTGAACGTACATATACATTAACGAATTTGGTCAAAACTTTGCACTGAGTCCTTACATACATAGGTTTTCATCATGTAAATATAAAAAGCATCACGTGTAAACTTCACCATGTCCCCGCGTTTGCATATAGCATCCCGCACTTCTCTTGCGTCTGTTTGTAGAAGATTTCATACCCTCATTAGGCATTACATTCACCAGTCTTTTATGTACATAATCCTAACATTTAGGGAAACATCATAGGACATTAGTATGTCCACTCATCAGCTTACCATGTTTGCATTTAGCTAGTTCACAAGCCAGTCCGTCCATGCGACAGTCCGTCTGTCAGTCCTGCACATGTAACATGTGAAAAAAAACCAATGCCTACATTAAGTCTTGTATGCATCACTTAGTTCATGGGTTAGTTCGACATATGCACTCCATAAAACCATTGCTTTCATCAGTACAGTGTGTAGTACTTACATTTAGGCGGTCCAGGACTCCAGGCTCATAGTTCCAACCCATAGTTCCAGGTCCTGCAATTCCATTACCTAGAGGTGGCAAACGGGTCAATCGGATCAGTTTCGGTTCGGGTTCTTTCGGATCGGGTTATTTCGGTTTATCTTTTTTTTCGATTTCCGTTCGGTTCAACTCGGGTTGGATTCAGTTTCCACTTTTAATCGGTTGTAGATATTTCGGGTCGGTTCGTTTAGTCGGGTAAATATCGAAGCAAATAAGGTTCGGGTCGGGTCAATATCACAGCAGATGAGATTCGAGTCAGGTCATTATCGGATCGGATGTCAAGGGTTTAAATCTTTATTCAAAACATTGGATATAATACAAATAATTTTTTTTTAAAAGCAATATATAATGGTTTTTTGTATAACTATGATATAATATTAATTCATTGACGTCAAATGGGCGATACTCATGTACTAAAAGACACCTTAGAAGTGACGCCTAGGTACATTCGGGTCATTTCGGGTTTCAAAGTTGGGTTTCAGTCACCAATATACGGGTTAAAATCGGTTCGGGTATATATCGGTTCGGATTAAAACAATTCGGATTGAAACAGTTCAGGTTCATTCGATTTTGGGTCTATTTCGGGTATTACAAATTCGGTTCGATTTGAATCAATTCAGGTCGATTCAGGTTTCGGGGTGAAGTTCAGTTATATTTTTCGGATGTACGGTCAGGTGTCGATTCAGGTATTTTCGATCGGTTTTTCGGGTTCGGTATACTTTTGCCAGGTCTACCATTACCCTCGTCTGCCTCTCAAGTGTTTGCAAATAGACGTATCATAATATATCTCCATCTGTCAGCACGAATGTGTCAAAAGGAATTAAGATCAGAGTACTTGCATTAAGTCTTATCCGCATGCATATCTCATATCTAGGCAATAGCAGCATATTCTCTCAGCATTTGCATATAGCACAAGTCCAATAAGCAATAGTACAATGACAATTATGAACACGTAAAAAAAAAATAGGTACTTACATTCAAGTCTTATATAGCATTAAGTGAATAATATTTTCATTATATAGGGAGTTCTGCATCTGCACTCGCCGTATTACTCCATTTTAGTTCTGTTCACTATAAAATCGTTTTTTAAAAGATACAATGTCATGATCCGGGATAGGGAGGAGTAAACGAGACCCTAATTTTAATAGCCACTCTAGCTTGGGAACAAAAGAAAGGTACAGGAAGACTAGGTAATACAAACTGACATGTAGTTTTCATTGCCGGTGTCTAATTAAAATGTAGGACCATCCAAGCCCTTTCTCACTTGCATTAGTTGCATATATATAAAAAAATTAATTAAGAATAAGAACAAACATGTCAATAGAATAAGAAAATTCACTCTTATAGTCATATAATGTCATACGAGTGTTCCTGACATTACCTAAAAAAAACACTAGTTTACGTAAGTGTCTAATTAAAATAGGACCATCCAAGTCCTTTTTTGAATCAAATAAAAGAAAAAAGAGCATATGTCATTTTTACTAGTTACTTGTTCTACTTTTTACCCTTAACTAGTGGAATAGACTCGAAATACTTTAGGACGTATCTCTTTAGTGTAGATCAATCGACCTCTTAGAATCAGCCTAAACGAGGGCGTGCATTTGACCATCTTTTCCATCTCTGTGGTGTGATAATTCCTTGATCGCCGTGTCTCTAGCTAGGTGACCTCTAGGTTTGGAGACCCTGTCTTTTTACCCGATTTGTCAAATTCTTCATATTTCATATGACTACCAATCTAAATGAGCACAACCCTTTATCTACCCGATATGTCAATTTCCCATATTTCAAATGATTACCAAATGAGCACAAATTGCTTTCTACCAAATTTGTTAATTTCCCATATCTCAAATGACTACTAGATGATCACAATCTCATATGATCGGCCATTTCGTCATTTATTGTCATCCATTCTCATTTGCGCTAGAAAATTAGCTCAAAAATATTCAAACCATATTCCTAGAACACCCGTGCCCAAACTTACCAAATAAGTCACGGGAGCGCGCACTCCGTGCTGTTTTATAGGTGACCACTAGTCCCTTAGAATGAACTTAAGATGTGAGTCCAAATAACAATACAAGCTCAAAAATACTCACACCAAAGACTCACAAGTAAACAAAAATTCCAGTCAAAGTTGCGATCAACTCTAGTGTCAAAAGTCTCAAAAAGTCAAAGACAAAAGAGTATGATCTCTAATAGATACAACTCCAGTGTCAAAAGACTCAAAAATTCACAAGACAAAAAAAATCCAGCTAAAGTGCAATTTATAATCCAGTATCCCAAAGATTCACAAGACAAAAAAAATCCAACCGAAGTTGCAATTTAATCCAATGTCAAAAATCTCAAAAATTCACAAGACAAAGAAAAATTCCAGTAAAAAAGAGAAAAAAATACCCTAGTTAAAGATGCAATTGAAAATTGCAGCGTAGTCATTTTTTTCATTCCTCGGACGAGTCAATTCACAGTTCCATTGTCTCCATTCTTCTTGGGACGATCCTTTCATTCATTTAGGTGAGTGAGAGAGGCACACAGATCTCCAGTGTCTTCTAACACCATAGAACCTTCTACTCCATTCCATTTATCACCCTCGTTTAGCATCTAAGAATTCGGGGGATGTACACTAAATTTATACGGTCACAATAGTATTTTGTTTCTATGCTATTAGTTTTGCTTAATTAGAAAACCGTGTTACTATAAAGAAGGCAAAACTCATTTTAAAAGAAAAATCTCAAATTCCAAGTCGAAAAAAAAAAGGAAAAGAAAATACCTAAACAGGGGGCTACCACAAAACACAGAGTGAAGAGTTTCAGTTAAGACCCAGGGGCATAGGGAAACACTCAGCGCATATGTTTGACTACATTTAGACGACAACCCTGACCCAAAAGTTGTAAGGACTTACAAAGAAATGAAGGTTCAATAGGCATATAACACCTAAAAAGCTAGGATTAGAGTACTTCGTCCCTTTCCCAGATCATGCTCAATAGCACGTTTTAATTTGAAAAGAAACCGGGCTAGTAATTCGGTGTGTCATGTGTCTATTGTCTATTTTAGGAAAAGAATCCATTGTCAATTAGCTAGTGTGTGTCTCTATTGCTGTAAGTACATTAGCATCTTGCATTAATAGAATCATAAGCAGTCTACAGCATACCTCATAAGAATTCTACGGCATGCATCGTAAGCACTCAACTATTCAAGCACACAACTTAATTTAGTCGACAAATAGGAAAAAGAGAACAAGAGCATAATTTCAAAGTCAATCAACAAAGAATACGAAGCACTTACTTCAATTGTGCTCAGTCACCAATCGGGATTTCAAATATGGGCTATAGCGGCGCAACCCCGCTGATTTCATTCTATATCAGGAGCTAGCAAGATTAACCACCGACGGTGCTCCTTTACGAGTCAGCCAATCTAGTGCTCAAAGAATGGTTATAATGGCACAACTGGCGCAAACCACGCCAAACTCCATCCCACATCAGGAGACAAAAGATTCGACGATGCTCCTTTATCAATTTACTTGTCGCCAGTCGGGGCTCGAACGATGGCTATGACGGCACATCAACTGTCAATTATGTCCCATATCAGGATAGTATGCTTGAAACTAATGGAAAATGTGAAGATAATCATTTAAAGAGCAATAATTGAAAATCATCAACAAAAAAAAACACACCTACGTTGATGGTACTCCGTAATAAGTCATCCGGTCACCAATCGGGTGCTCAAAATGCGGCACATCTCCGCTGATATCGTTCTATCTCATGAGCTAGCAGGATCGACAACCGCCAGTGCTCCTTTATCAGTCAACTCGTTGCCAATCTAGTGCTCAGACGATGGCTACAGCAGCAAACCTACGATGATCTCGTCCCATATCAGGATAGTACATTTGAGCAATCATTTAAAGAGTATAAATTCGAAATCAATCGACAAAAAAAAAATAACCACTTACTTCGACGGGACTCCATCAGTCAGCCGGTCGCCAATCGGAGCCTTAAATAGCGGCACAAAACCGCTGATCTCATCTGATATCAGGAGACATCAGTCTTGATGGCGCTCCGTCGTCAGTCGCCTTGTCACCAGTGGAGTTGGAACGATGGCGACGTTACAACAACAAGTATGATTGATGAAAGCTTCCCTTAGCAACAATGAAAAATCGATCCTGAAGCAAGATAATGGTTGATCGAGGTCTCAATTTTGTGAGCAATAATGAACTGATGAGAAAATCAAAAAGAAATGTGACAATTTGGGCGTAGGTTAATTCCACAAGAAGCGAAATGAGATTTCCCTTGCTGGAGAAGCTTTCATGTGATAATAAATCAAAGTAAATGGCCCACCTCAATTTCTCAACCCGTCTTTTAATCAAGTACTCTAACATACTCGGTTTTAAACCCGCTCCTGTAAAATAAAATTTTACACCTCTCTATTTTGCGAAATAAAACTTTTGCAATTCTTTCAGCCCATTTCTTAAAATAAAATTTTCCGAACTTGCCTTTTTGGGAAATATAATTTTGCAATTTTCGAATCTTTTGGTCGGCAGGCCCTGACATGCATTTCAGTTTTTAAAATCAAATTTTCTGAACCTTCCCTTTTGCGAAATAAAATTTTGCAATTTTCGAATCTTTTGGTAGGCAAGCCCTGACATGCACTTGTGTTCTTAAAATAAAATTTTCTGAACTTACCTTTTTGCGAAATAAAATTTTGCAATTTTCAAATCAATTGATCGGCAGGCCCTGACATGCATCTGAGTTCTTAAAATAAAAATTTTTGAACTTGCCTTTTTTGCGAAATAAAATTTTGCATCCTAGTTTGTAAAATAAAATTTTACATTCTAATCCCTTTTCAAAATAAAATTTTGAACTCCTAGGTCGGCGGGCCCTGCCACGCATTCGAATGTGAAATCAAATTTTGCAGGTTCACTCTTAAGTGAAACAAAGTTTTGCTCCACCAGATTCCAGACCAGCTAAACAAAGTTTGGCTATTCCAGATTCCAGACCAGCAAAACAAAGTTTTGCTTTACCAAATTCCAGACCGACGAAATAAAGTTTTGCCGTACCAGTTTCCAGATTGGTGAAACAAAGTTTTACCTGCTCCATTCCAGATTGACGAAACAAAGTTTTGTCATGCCAGTTCCAGACAAGCTAAACAAAGTTTGGCTATATCAGTTCCAGACCAGTGAAACAAAGTTTCACTATGCCAGTTTCAAACCAACGAAACAAAGTTTTGTTGCACCAGTTCCAGCTTCATTTCAGATTAGTAAAAAAAAGTTTTGCTTAGCGAGTTCCAGATTCCAGCTACTCCAGACACGTAATATAAGAGGACCAGGTACGTTTTTTAACCTTTATCTGTCCCAACCAGACTACTTTGACCTTCGTCTTACTCAGACTCAGTCAAAGTGGGGGCTTCTGTAGACACCTCAAAATGTCTACCTAGCCTTAATGGTACCCGATGATGAGGTTAAAATTTAATGACTAAATGAAAATTGACAATGTTATAATTTATGAGTCTTTACACTTATTTTCCGAGAAACTAGTAAAATGGCATAAAATCATTTGTGAATATCCGTTCCATTATTTCAACTTTAACATACCATTCCACAGCCAAACCTTACTAGTCGTTTTTTTTTCTAATAGGCCCAAGAATATTGAGGCAATTCACCTTAATGCTAAACAAAACGTCTAATTATAAGAGCCTAATTATCATACAAATCCAATTGGGTGTTTTGCGGTTATCGACATAAAATAAAGAGATTATTTATTCATTCATTTGGAGGCATGCATTTACGTATAAAAAGAAGTGTTGTTTAACCCAAAATACATGAATTGTGTAGATAGATAATGGACAAGCTAAAAGATAAAACACAGCCAAGAGAATAAGATAAGGTTGTGGTATTTCAGAAAATCCATTGTAGGCTAGTCTACGGGTTCTAATGATGGAAGGCTATTGAAACTCTCAAAATTATTATCCTTGTCGAACTCCAATTCCACGGAAACTACCATAGCAAACCACTATAAATACACTTGTACGGAGTATATCTTTAAAAAAACACGAGACACAAAAAGTATACGACATTCCCAGATAAAAAAAACCCGACCCAATAATTCAATTTTACTCTCTAATATACCGTCTCAAATATACTATCCCAGCTTCAAATCAAACCACACACAATAAATCGTCTCAGTTTCACATAAGCGCATAAGAGCCGTTAATTTACGACAAAGTCGAAATTCATTCATAGTCAAACATCCAGATAAGCCTGAGGGTACCAGATTCAAATAAGTTTTTTCTTTACTCTTTCTTTTTATTTAATTATTTTATTTTTTCTTTTATTTATTTTCTCTATTTTATTGTATTGACTAACCTAATAAATTTGTCCTTGTAAATAACTGTATAAAGTTTGTTTCTAACTTTATTTTCTTTGTTTTATTATCGTCAAATATATAATATTACAAATAAATAGTAGAGGCCGTCAATTTGATGGGCGGTTCGGGTGCCTAACACATTCCCTGACCGTACCTTTACTCCCGAATCCGCAATCTTTGATTCAGACCGGAGTGACGGATCAGTCCCCATACCAGGGATCAAAAGGGGCCTTTTCCGTTAAACTAATTTTTGTATGTTTTTTTATAAAACCTACCGGCAACTCCTCCCTATTATCTATTTATTTCAAAAAAGAGATTTTTTTCAGGGATCTCACAGTGTGTCACGTGAGGCGCGTTTTATCCTATTCTAAGGGTAGTACCGTTTCAATTGGTCTAGGTTAGTCGGATTAGAAAATTCATTCCCGTCTAGGTCTGTGATCTTAACCGCACCCCCTGAAAGTATGGACTTGACTAAAAATGGTCCTGCCCTATTAGGTTTAAATTTTCCCCGTGGATCGACATGTAAGAGAGCTCTGACTGACTTGAGTACTAAATCCCCTTCCTTGATATATCTGGGTTTGACCAATTTATTAAATACTCGTTTGATACGTGCCTGATACGTCTGCACATTATGTAATGCGCGTAGCCTTCGTTCGTCCAAGAGGACGAGTTCATCATAACTATCCCTATTCCATTCAGCCTCTGGAATTTGACTTTCGAGTAAGATGCGTAAGGATGGAATCTCTAGCTCTACTGGTTGTACAGCTTCCATGCCATAAGTGAAATAGAAAGGAGTAGCCCCAGTGGGCGTCCTAACTGACGTGCAATATCCCCACAACGAAAAGGGTATTTTGCTAGGCCAATCGCGATAATTGTCGATCATTTTCTTGAGGATCGTGACGACATTTTTGTTAGCTGCCTCTACCGCGCCATTAGTTTGAGGTCTATATGGTGAGGAATGGTGATGCTTGATTTTATATTTGGCTAGCAACTGTTCAGTTTCGGCCTGAAAATGTGACCCGTTATCACTGATGATTTCATGTGGGCAACCGTATCGACAAATGATATTGGTTTGTATGAACTTTGCCACATATTTGGCTGTAAGGCTAGTGTAAAATGCTGCCTCGACCGATTTAGTAAAATAGTCGATAGCTACTAAAATGTAACAATGACCTCCTGTCCCAGCTGGAGTGATTTTCCCGATGATGTCTATTCCCCAAGCAGAAAATGGTCAAGGAGATGTCATGGTATATAGCATTGAGGAGGAACATGTGGCACATTCTTAAAGATCTGGCAATTATGACAATGCCTGACGTATTTGATGCAATCTGACTCCATTGTCGTCTAGTAATACCCTAGACGCGTAATTTTCTTTACCATCATAGGTCCACTTATGTGAGAACCGCATTCTCCATCGTGAACTTCTTCCATTACTTTATGTGCCTGTGAATGATCAAGGCAACGCAAGATGACACCAAGTGGTGTTCTCTTGTACAACTCTCCCTGCATGAGGAGGTATTGAGAGACAAGTAAGCGTATGGCGCGTTGTCCCCTCTTATCCATATCTGGTGGATATATACCATTAAGCTTGAAATTTAGAATGGTCTAGAACCAAGGTTACCCTGGGTTTTTCTCTTCATCTATAAGGAAGTGTGCATAGGCTGGCTCTGACCGCCGTTCGATGCACAAAGGCATTTCAACCATGTTGTCTGGCATGTTAATCAAGGATGCGAGTTTTGCAAGAGCGTCCGCAAACTAATTTTATTCGCGAGGCAGGTGTAAATAAGTAACCTGATCGAAGAATTAAGGAATCTGATCTATCTTAGCCTGATAGGGTGCTAGTCTTTCACTTTAGATTTTCCAGGATCCAGTGATTTGGTTAATCATTAAAGATGAGTCCCCGTGAACTCGTAGATGGGTCAAACATTATTATTCAGAGGGAGTAACATTTAAAATATGGCTATATTTCGAGACTTAGGTGGCACCATTTTCATTTGTCGCCGTCTTTATTCATAGATGTTACCTTTATAATATTCATTCACACATTCTAACTAATATAACAACATTTCATACAAGGCTACATTTCGAGACAAAGATGGTAACATTTTCATATGTCATCATTTATTCATAGATGTTCTCATTATAATATTCATTCACACATTCTAACTAACATGATAACATTCCAAACAGGGTCACATTTCAAGATAAAGATGGTAACATTTTCATATGTCACCATGTTTATTCATAGATATTGTCATTATATGATAACATTCCAAACAGGGTCACATTTCGAGACAAAGATGGTAACGTTTTCATATGTCGCCATGTTTATTCATAGATATTGTCATTATAATATTCATTCACACATTCTACCTAACATGACAACATTCCAAACATGGTTACATTTGATATTAAGGTGGTAACATTTTTAACACAAATCATATATCACCATGTTTATTCGTAGATGTTGTCGTTATAACATTCATTTACATTCTAACTAATGTGACAACATTTAAAAACATGGCTACATTTCGAGACTAAGGTGATAACATTTTTAACACACTCATATATCACCATGTTTATTCATAAATGTTATCATTATTATATTTATTCACATTCTAACTAATATGACAATACTTAAATCAGGGTTACATTTCGAGACTAAGATGGTCACATTTTTAACACAAATCATATGTCACCATGTTTATTCTTAGATGTTATCACTATAACATTCATTCAAATCTAAACAAACATGCAGTGTAATGGTTACATATGTTATCAGTAGGTACATTTTTTTCCACTAAGGTGGTCACATATTCAACAATAACACACATGTCACTATGTTTACTCCTTTATGTTATCATGTTAAGATTCATTTTAAACTGAAACAAACATTTTTATATTGAGTAAGACACTCAAACATATATACATACATTTATCAACTAAGACGGTCACATTTTCAAAACTAACACATCTGTCACCATCTTGAGTCATTTATGTAAAATATGTTAAGATTCATTTTAAACCCAAATAAACATAAATATAAATTACAACACACTCAAACATATGTACATTTCTCAACTAAGGTTGTCACATATTCAACACTAACACATATGTCACCATGTTTACTCATTTATGTTATCATGTTAGGATTCGTTTTAAACCCTAATAAACATTTATATAATGAGAAACATACTTAAACATAGGTACATTTTTCACTAAGTTGGTCACATTTTCAACACCACGCATATGTCACCATGTTTAGTCATTTATGTTAAAGTGTTAAGATTTATTTTAAACTCAAACAAACGCATATGTCA
This sequence comes from Silene latifolia, assembly GCF_048544455.1. Taxonomy (NCBI): domain Eukaryota; kingdom Viridiplantae; phylum Streptophyta; class Magnoliopsida; order Caryophyllales; family Caryophyllaceae; genus Silene; species Silene latifolia. The sequence goes on from NC_133538.1 coordinate 176,324,499, forward strand.
CCACGAGCACAATTCAGAAGCGTACATATATCAAAAGCCGACTTATTAGAATTTGAACTTTGGATTCATGATGCAAATAAATCATTTAAAGTCTAAATGTATAAAGGCAGATTTTATATTCTTACCGAGTCTATGCTAACGCAAACTCTAGAGTTTTAGTTGTCTACACATTCATTTATGCCAACACAAACAGAAGTGTTTAGTTTATACAATAAAAAGTTAGTTAGTGAGAGTAAACCAAAATTTACCATAAAAAATTACTCCATATTATTTGATAAGTTTTTTTAACAAAATTATACTATAACAGAGTTAATTAAGTTAAATACATTCATTGTCATTATAGAACTTCTTTTTTTTCTAATATTGTCATGGTAGAAATTTTTTTTCTATTAGTGCCACTCTAGAATATGTATTTTCTTCTTAATGGCCAATATCTAATTTACTTTACCTGTGATAGCAGGTTAGCTAACATTAATCTTTAGATTTTATTTATTTAATGGAATATATATCTAATCAGTACCATCCAAACATTAGGAGCTGGAAGCTTAAAACTGTCGAAAGCTATAGCAAGACACAAGATTTTCGCACTCAACCCAAACTCCCCTACAAACTGCATCCAACCAGTACATATCTTTCATCGAATTTGCAAGTTCTAGGACTCCTCTTGGAACTTGTGGTAAATTTGAGTAAGGAATAGTTATCATTGCACGAAACGGTCTCAGACCCTAAAACGATGCAATTATGTAAAAATATATGTAACTCATTTGTTAACAATAAAGGATGTTCTTTTTAGTAGATGGACCGTCTAATACTGAGAGACCGTCTTACTCTGTAATTTGCGAGCAAGAAAAATGTCATGTCTAATGCCCGCATGCCCCTACTCTACTTTCATCTTGATTTCCTCGTCCTTGTATCCTTTTGATTTCACTAAATTTGTAATATTTTCAACAATTACATAACTAAAAGGAATGGTTAAATCAACTGCCTCTCCCCCTACATAAATCAAATTTGGATTCCTTATAAAATATCCACATAATGAAGGTAAAAGGTCATTTTATCCTTTCGATCTAAAATCCCCTATCTATAAAAGCTAAAACATTTAACTTGCTCCTATTGGTCCCTTAAATTTAGGGATTGAATTTTTTTTTTAAGGAACCCCACGTTCCATGTAAACATTTAATTACTCACTCTTTTCTTATGCTTTCATTTTCTAGATCTCTTATAGTAACCAAAAGAATACTCAAAACCAGTTTTAGATTTATCCATATTTAAATTTTCATGCATTTGCTCGGAAAAAAAATTAACTATCAATCAATTTTAAATGAAACTCTATAAAAAAATTATTAAGAAATGGAGTAAATATTTACAGAAATTATTTGAATATAAATTTTAATCATACTAATATAAAATAAATAAATCGAAAAAATATATTCATATAAAAGTGAACAAAAAAATCATCTTATTAAAAATCGAAAAATAATTAATACTGGATGAACATAATCAGATTTATTTACCTCAAAATAAAATAAAAAATTCAAAAACTTGAAAACATATCTATAAACTATAACAAAGGAAATCTATAAACTATTTCTATAACAAAGGGAAATTGATGTGAAAGAAAATACTTCAAGGAGCCTTACATAAAAATTACTCTTTACTGTGAATGTGAGTATTTCAAAGAGCCAAAAATCGAAAATTCGGGAAGAAAAAAATACAAGAATCAGTCGATCATGTGGTAATTAATACCAAATGACCCATTGAAATACTTGAATAATGGGTTGATGAGTTAGATTTATTTATATTATATACATAACTAATTAAATACATAAGAGATAATTGTAGATTTAGTTGAAGATAGATTGAAGATGTGAAAAGTGAGGTAGTGGCGGTGGAAAGGGGTAGAAACAAAGTTTGGATGGATGAATGTTACGACGAAAATGAGTAATTTATTGGTAGGGTTTAGTTCTTTTTTTCCTTTTTCTTTTTAAGGGTAAAATTTTATTAATTAGATTTGTAAACAAGGAGTTATTGGGCTTACGGGGTTCATTAAATTCTTTTTATTTGTTAGGCCATAACTCTCATTTTAACCACAAATAGGATCCTACATCCTGTTGTACAGTAGCATTGTACAACAGGCCCATATATTATATATATCTATCTAAGCCCAATAAAAATAAAAATAAATTCTACGCATCTTCTTTTTCCCTAATTCTGATTTCTCTTCAGTCGACAAACCCTCTTCTTTCCCTTCTCTAAATTTCTCTTAAACGGCAGTCGACAAATCTCTCTTCTCCATAATTTTGATTCTAAAATGGTGAAAGGGAAGCAATTTACATCATCATCAAGGAGGAAAAACGCATCTAACAATATTTCGTGAACGAGAAGCAATTTATATCATTATCAGGAAGGAAAAATGCATCTAACAATACTTTGAGGTAACTTTCTACAACAATCATACGAACTATTATTAAAAGAATATGAACTAAAAAACACAAGCACCTAAGAATACGAGCTATTAAGATAAGAATACGAGCTAATGTAAAAAGAATACGAGTTTAAGAGGATCACGAACTTAAAAAAACGAGCACATAAGAATACGATCTATTAAGATAAGAATACGAGCTAAAGTAAAAAGAACACGAACTTAAAAAGATCACGAGCTTAAAAATACGAGCACATAAGAATACGAGCTATAAAGATAAGAATACGAGCTAATGTAAAAATAATACGAGCTTCAACTATTTTCATGCATCGGAAATTTTGGATAAAAAAATTCTTTCAAGATGATGCTCAGTTCCGCATAGTCAATTAATTATAATAATTTAAGGGAGAAGATGATTCATTAACTGGATGATGGAGGAAGATGAAGAGAAGTTAGAAAAATATGGAAACAGTAAGAGAGAAATAAGGATTAGATTAAAAATTGAATTACGTTACCTTTTTTTTGCAAAAATATTTGAAAAAATACTAAAATAATCTTGGATGTACAATACTCATTGTACATCCAGTTGTATAGTCTTGGAACTGTTTAGTGACCTATACATAACAATCTTAGTATTTTATACTCTCTCCATTCATCTTTTATCTTCTCACTTATCTAATATATGTGGGGAGTATTTTATTGAAATGGAATGGAGGGAGTACTAAAAAAAATATTTTGAATATAAAGGCATTTTTTTTTTTTTTGCAATATTATGTTGATTATACTATTTTGTAATTTGTATGCAGTTTAATATCCAATTTTGCACTTTATTTTACTGAAAATGTAATTTAGATAAAGGTTGACTATTATATGTTTGAGGTCACCAAAATGAAATTTTATTCAAAACTCAGGTTACCAAAGTGGGAAGTAGTCGAAACCTCAGGACACCAAAGTAGAATTATGCAAACCTCATGACACTAAAGTGGAATTAACCTGAAACTCAGGGACCAAAATGGAAATTTTCCAAAAAATAAAATAAAATGAAAAGCTATAGTAAAAACTATTGTACTTTTAAATATACAATCAGTACATTACAAAGTAATAAGTCTAATAACCAGCAATACGCAAACCGCGGTAAATAATAAAGTGAATAAAAACACATAGATGAATTGGAATTTAGAAAGTAAAAATTGATGTAATCGCATAATTTTGTATATTTGGCAATTCAATACAGTTTTAACGTCTATTATGGATTTGATATGAATTTGAAATCGCTTTGAAGAAAAATTCGGTGATATAATAGTAGATTATATATAATTCTCACAATTTTTCTATATATTTATCGTACACTGATTTATTCATAGTTAGCTGGTTCTTGGATTATTAGTCCCGCATAAAATCATAATTCTTGACTATGTTCATTTATATTTAATTTGTTGGCTCATTTGACAAAATCGATATGAGACTTATTTAGTATTTATAAATGGTAGCTCAAATGTTTTTAATCTGATGTGAATATTATTAGTAATTTAATCACACACATTTGATACGGTATAGTAAATCAGTGTTAAAACTATTTCATGCCATCGTTGAAGTTGTTTATTTCTACTATTGTCATTGTAGAAATTTTTCTCTGCCAAATGTTAAGTAAATGTTAATCTTTACTTCTTTTTTCCTTTTGACATGTTACTTTTTCCTGAAATATTTTTTTAAAAATAAAAATAAGTTTTGTCCTAAGGTTTTCGTAAGACAATTACGGGTTTGGTTATAATTAACAACTCGTGTAAGTTTTAAATATTCAAAAAAATTTTTAAATAAAATTATCTTTGTTACTACACGAGTTTTTCTAAGTAGTTAAAATCGAACAAATTAGATTTTTGACAATATTTTTATTTGTAAGAAATTAGGATCCTTTTTTTTTCTCACAAAGATTAATTGTATGTTTATAAAATATATAATTTTAACACTTTTATACGTTTATTATATGATTTTTTTTGCTTTATAAATGTTTCTAAAATAAATATTCTTTATAGAGTTATTTTTCTATTATTATTTTAGTAAAGAATAATTGATAAATTATTAGATCCACTTCTATTAGTATTATTTTTCTCATAAATTATTAGATTTACTTCTATTAGGATTACTTTCTCATAAATTATTAGATCTACTTTGATTAGGATAATTTTTTCATAAATTATTAATAAGAAAAATCTAGATCTACACTTATTAGGAATTCTAAAAAAGTTGGACTCTCTAATATCGCTCGAAAAGCTTCTGCTTTATATATATGTATTGATTGATTGCACCAACTTGATTGAAGATACAAAACTTGATTGAAAATATTTTGTTTCAAAATCGACTATGCAATTTCTAATTTCTAAATCTTTTAAATATGACAACTTAATATAAATATTTTATGTTTTCATGATAGATTGTTTAAAATTCAGTTCCTACATGCGACTATAGGTAAAATTCTAATGGTAAGACATGTGCATACAAAATTACAAAAGTGCAAGTATGCTCCTTCAAATTTATTAATGCGACTATAGGTAAAATTCTAATGGTAAGACATGTGCATACAAAATTACAAAAGTGCAAGTATGCTCCTTCAAATTTATTAATACGTAAAATCCGTATATTAAATATAATGTTTCATAAAAATTATTAACATATAAAGATATGAACTGTAACATTATAGTAGACTATTATACGATAAAAATATGGTACCTTATAAAAAATGGCGTTGATACAAACAAATTTGACGATTGAATATTACAAAATCAAAGTTGAAAAAATATACTCTACCTGCAAAAACAATAAACTATATAAGAATAAGAATTAGGTTGTGATGTTTTAGAGACCATAATTAAATTAAGGGGTCGTTTGGTTGCATATAGGAATTTGTATTGCCTATGAAGTCATAAAACACATGAATTTAGAATTTATGTGAATTGCAAAAAAATGTTTGGTTGCCATGAAGGAAGTGCAATTCATGTAGGCATTCTAATTTACCTAGGGGGGCCTAGGTAAGCAATTTCCTCCATTGTGGAGGAATTGGAATTCATGGGAACTTCCAATTCATGTGAATTGGGGTAACCAAATAACATACCCATTTTGCAATTCACATGAATTTAAATTCCTGCATTGTTTAGTGGGTAACCAAACGACCCCTAAGAATCAAATACCAAGCTAAGAGAAAATCAACATCCATTATTTAAGTTAACTAATAGGAAAAAAAAAAAAAAAAAATCAATGCTTGGCGCAAAACCCTGATGGTGGAGCATTATATACACACTAGCTTAGGACCTGTGCAAATTGCACGGGCATATATAGATGATATATATAAAAAAATCTTCTTAATTTTAGTTACAAATATTGTATAAGTTTGAATATATGACATCTTATACAAATGATTGAGAATTCAGAACTATATGAGGTAGTCATAACATTCATTCTAATAATTGTATTTTATAATGAGTAAACTAATCCCATAAAAAATTATCAAACTAAAAAAGCCTTGAACTTTTGAAGTCATTATATCACCATTATATGTAGAAGCATAGTTACACTCGTTTGTTGAATACTTTGTATCATGTTTAATTTATACTCATATGAATGTGTCTTGCGGCCCAAGCATTCATATGTCCAACATGCTAAAGAATTAACAATAGATCTATCTACTAAACAATATATATACTGTTGGAGTAAAACGTTGCAGTAACAATGAAAAGCAAGAAAACCAGAAGAGATATAATCCGATTAGTAGTGACGTGGTATGGAAGCCACTGCCTTGAAAACTATATTCCGGTACGACCGTGGTGGTGATCATCTAGTGCCGGTAGTTCCCCAAGGATAACACTACAGTCTCCACTCAGTTTCGCCCACTCGGAACTGTGAGACTTGGAACGACAGAATTTGCTTCACCCAGAAATTATAGAGGAGAAGAGAAGAGAAGAAGAGATGTGTTGTTATATTTTTCTGAAGTGAAGGGAGTGTTTATGTAGTAAAAAGAAGCAGTCATTAGCAGCACTTTAGTGGAGCATTAACAGCACTTTTCTATTAACAGCACTTCCCACTCAGCACTTCAGTGGCAGAAGCATTAACAGCACTTCCCACTCAGCACTTCAGTGGCAGAAGCATTAACAGCACTTCCCACTAACAGCACTTCAGTGGCAGGAGCATTAACAGCACTTTCAGTGGCAGGAGCATTAACAGCACTTCAGTGGCAGGAGCATTAACAGCACTTCCTACTAACAGCACTTTAGTGGCAGAAGTATTAACAGCACTTCCCACTAACAGCACTTCAGTGGCAGAAGCATTAACAGCACTTTAACCTCCATTAACAGCACTTTAAGCTCCATTAACAGCCCTTTAAGCTTCCACTAACAGCACTTTAATCTTTATAAGCCCCTATTTCCAACAATCCCCCACTAGGGGTGCCACATAAAGAGAAAGAAGAATTTCTGGGTAAAGGAAGGATTGGATACTTAGGTATCAATATCTTTCGATTTGAATTGACACTTTAGTGAAATGAGGAAACAACTTACTTACAGCGAGAGAATATCTTGCGATTTGAATTCCTAGCTGAGCTTCGGTCGATACCCCCCACAACACATATCATACCTTCAGATTAAGATCGTTCCGCGAAAGTGCAACGCGCTCTTTTAGAGTTATGCGTTTACCTCGATGTCGAGATAGATGTGTTCGTAAGACTTCTCATAGTCTAATGATCGTTACACCTACGTAGGTGACTCAAGTGCTTCTCAATAGCACTTCTCACATGAGTCATTAAGGATCTAAGTCCAACCTGGTGTATGATTCATCAAGTGCGTCTCAAAAGCACCACCATTAAGGCTATGAATCATACAACGTCATAGGAATAGAAGCTTTAGACCTAGTCAAGTCTCACTCTTGACCTAAGGACTTAAGCCCCATTCCCCTCGACGTATCAACGACTAGTCTCCTAGCCAGCCCTTTAGTAAAGGGATCAGCAAGATTGTTTTCGGACTTCACATAGTCCAAAGCAATCACTCCATTGTTTTGGAGTTGTTTAACTGCAGCGTGTCTTATTCGAATATGTCTCTTTTTCGAATTGTAGACACTATTCTTTGCAACACCAATTCTTTGTCATGAGTCACAAAGGCGGGAGACCGGTGTTAGCCGTCCGCCCCATCTTGGTATATCGGCTAAAAGGTTTTTCAACCATTCACCTCTTGCCCCGCCAACTCAAGAGCTATGAACTCAGATTCCATGGTAGAGCGTGCAATACAAGTCTATTTAGAAGACTTCCACGATATAGCACCTCCACCCATGGTAAAGACATGACCACTAGTAGAACAGATCTCATCGTTACTCGCAACCCGCTTAGCATCACAATATCCCTCTAACACAAACAGCAGAAATTTACTATAATGCAAACATAAGTCAATTGTTCCCTTCTGTATTTTAGTAAACGACGAAGAGCATTCCAGTGTTCATTGCTAGGGTTATGTGTATAACGACTCGATCTACTAACTCGCATAAGCAATATCTGGTCGAGTACAGTTCATCAAAAACATCACACTACCTAGGATTTTAGCATACTCTTCTTGGGAAACACTCTTGCCCAAGTTTTTACACAATGCTTTGCACTAGAATCATAGGGTGTTACGGGCAGCACATCATCAAAGCAGTTAAACTTTTTCAACACTTTTTCAACATAATGAGATTGACTTAGACAGATTCCATTGGAGTTTCGGATGACCTTAACTCCTAGGATAACATCAGCTTCTCCTAAGTCCTTCATCTCAAATTGTGATGACAAAAAAACTTTGGTTCTAATTATCACCTCTAAATTATTACCAAGTATTAACATGTCATCAACATAAAGGCATATAAGCACACAATCAGATTCTATTATCTTTGAATAAACACATGAATCAGAATGGTTAACCACATAGCCATTACTTATCAAAGTGTTGTTAAATTTCTCATACCACTGTTTAGGTGCTTGTTTCAGTCCATAAAGAGACTTGTTCAGTTTACACACTTTACTCTCTTGACCCTCAATCACAAACCCTTCAGGTTGAGACATGTAGATCTCTTCCCTTAGTTCACCATTCAAAAAAGCAGTTTTAACATCCATTTGATGTATAATAAGGTTATGAATAGCAGCTAAGGCGACAAGAGTCCTAATAGTCGAGATTTTGGTCACAGGAGAGTAAGTATCAAAATAATCAATACCCTTCTTTTGTGTAAAGCCTCTAACTACAAGTCTAGCTTTGAACCTCTCTATTGTACCGTCAGGTCTCATTTTCTTTTTAAAGATCCATTTACTTGTAATGGGTTTACTACCTTTAGGTAAGTCAGTCAACTTCCAAGTTTGATTTGACATAATGGAATCTGTCTGTAACAATGTCGTCTGTTTTAGCGAAAACCATTCCTGACTTGACTAAACTTGAGAAACTGAACGGTCATAAGTATAGCCTTCATCATTTCTTTTAAGGTTCTATTTTTTCGTTCAGCTACACCATTGGATTGGGGTAAATAAGGTGGACTAGTCTCATGTATTAAACCGTTAGCGACAAAAAGTCGCCTAGATAATCGGATTTATACTCACCACCTCTATCAGACCTTACCCTTTTAATTTTTTCTGTCTAGTTGATTCTCAACTTCATTCTTAAAGTTTATAAAATATTGTTCAGCTTCATCATTAGTCTTAAGCAAATAGACACGGGTGTATCTAGAACAATCATCTATAAACGTAATATAATAATTCTTGCCACCTCTACTTGCGACATTTTTAAAGTCAGCCAGGTCGGTGTGGATTAACTCAAGAAGACTCGTGATCCTAGTAGTCACAGGTTTACTAGGCTTCTTGTAAACTTAGCCTCAACACAGCTAGCACATTTAGAGAATTCTTGATTCGTCAAACTCGGAATTAAACTCATAGTTCTAAGTTTTTTTAATATAATCCACATTCACATGACCTAACCTACCATGCCAAAACAGACGACATTGTTACAGCAATTAACAACAACATATATATATAGTTTTCAAATTGTTGGAGTAAAACGTTGCAGTAACAATGAAAAGCAAGAAAACCAGAAGAGATATAACCCGATTAGTAGTGACGTGGTATGGAAGCCACTGCCTTGAAAACTATATTCGATGCGACCGTGGTGGTGATCATCTAGTGCCGGTAGTTCCCAAGGATAACACTACGCCTCCACTCGCCGCCCACTCGGAACTGTGAGACTTGGAACGACAGAATTTGCTTCACCCAGAAATTATAGAGGAGAAGAGAAGAGAAGAAGAGATGTGTTGTTATATTTTTCTGAAGTGAAGGGAGTGTTTATGTAGTAAAAAGAAGCAGTCATTAGCAGCACTTTAGTGGAGCATTAACAGCACTTTTCTATTAACAGCACTTCCCACTCAGCACTTCAGTGGCAGAAGCATTAACAGCACTTCCCACTCAGCACTTCAGTGGCAGAAGCATTAACAGCACTTCCCACTAACAGCACTTCAGTGGCAGGAGCATTAACAGCACTTTCAGTGGCAGGAGCATTAACAGCACTTCAGTGGCAGGAGCATTAACAGCACTTCCTACTAACAGCACTTTAGTGGCAGAAGTATTAACAGCACTTCCCACTAACAGCACTTCAGTGGCAGAAGCATTAACAGCACTTTAACCTCCATTAACAGCACTTTAAGCTCCATTAACAGCCCTTTAAGCTTCCACTAACAGCACTTTAATCTTTATAAGCCCCTATTTCCAACATATACTTCACCAAACTAAAGTACAATGAAAGATGAAAACTAAGAGGCCTGGGCTAAATAAACGTTCTTGTACTTGTAGCTCTTGCAGCTTGTCATACATCTGGAGGAACATATTCTTGTAAATTATCACCCACATCTTCTATGATTTAAGCGCGACAAACTCCTATCTCCACTGTGCACGGTAGTTGATCAGTTGGTCATGATCGATATAATGTTACATTTACATCCAGGCAATTCTCTATATTGAACTCTAAACCCAACTCTTGTAGTCGAGTTTGACAGGTTCCCCATCCTTGTGGCGGCTTGCTTATTTGCTAATGACATGGTTTGCTTATTACTCGTAACTGATTTGGTTTTAATCACAAATAATCAATACACTAAGGGCATGGGGAGATAACTGATCATATCAAACAATCACAATACATAAGAAATATTAGACTAACTAATGTGAATTAAATGTATATATATTATATAGCATAAAAGATTACTTGCCAATCAATCATTGATAGCTTTTCTCCCTTAACATTTGTATGTACCTGAAATACTACTTTGAGTTCATATCAACAATCATCTTTTGATTATAATAAGCAATGAATTTTGGGAACTATAACATAAAAAAGAAACTAAGAAAATTAGTTCTCCCATCCCGATCATTTGTTTGTCTTAAAGAATAAAAAAAGGCAAACAAATGATATTAAAGTTTGAAAACTATATTTAGAACCCCGTAGGAAGACCCTGTTGTTATCATGCCTAACAATTAGATGACGTTAAGGCTCTGACTAAAGCAAGAAGCATAAAACTATAAATGTAATGTGTGATTTAAAAAGAAACAAAACAAAAGATGAATTACCTGCTAATGTTTGTGTAATCTCAGTAGCAGCCATGGGAACGTAAAAACTGAGATGAAATACTTAGCTTCCCTGTGATCGATAAATAAATGGAACTAAAATAATAACAATGTACATCAAAATGTGTAAGTTCATGGACGATAACCATGCGGAAGAATTGAACGATACACTTTGGAGGTGACCGATTCCAATATAACACCTAAATCCATAAACCAAAAGACGATAATAATTCAAAGTTATAATGCAATATGATAATCAAATTAAGCATAAAAATTTGCCACTTGAGAGTTACAATTCATTCTTAAATATCCACATATGAAAATTGTGATAAGAACTTCGACCAAAGATGAAACTAATTGAGCAGACATAGAGGCTAGAAAAGATTACCAACAAAGGGACAGAAAAATTCTAAAATTTGAGTAGAGAAATCAAAATTTTGTGAGAATAGTTCTGAGACGGAGGGTGAGAAAGATGTGTTGTGACACGCCATGCCGTTGCGACGAAAAAAGACCCATCTAGACGCCAGTCTATAAATCTTGTGTGAAATAAATCGAAGATAGTTTGGAGAAATTACCTCAGATAACATCGTCATTCTGAAATTGCATCAACTATGGAGTATTATTTATAAAAGATTACAGATACTATTCACCTCTTTAATAGTAGCTTGTAATTTATAGCAAGCTGGTAAAGTCGTTGCTAATTGCTTCCTCAACCAATAAATCATACGAAGTAGTAAAATCTGAAGGAACCAGATGATAGGGAGATGGGGGGAAGAATACGAAGAGGATAGAAACAATTGCATAATGTGTGATGGAGAAGAGGGAGCGATGATAGCAGGATAACAATAAGAAAAGGAAAACCTTAAGCGTCATATCTCAATTAGGGTTAAGAGGAATGTTTAGTATAGAAAATACTCCCTCCAATTTTTTTATATCTTCCCATTTTTCTAATATTTGTGAGGAGTATTTTATTGAAAGGGGAAGATAATAGGAACTTGGAGGGAGTATGTTTTAGGGTTTGTAGAGTGATGACGGCATATTAGTCGGTAGAGAAAAAAATTTTAGGGTTGTGTGGAGTGAGCGGGAAAAAAATCAACGTGAGAGTGACATGTGTCATAGGATGATGTCAGCGGTTATTCTTTTATAGTTTTAATATAGATAGATTCATTATTGATAGTATACCTTTATAAGAATTCTAAGCAAGGTAAAACTAATAATGACTCTAGATTATTCCAAGCCAACGCAACATTGTTAATGGGTAGAATTCTGGGATTATCTCTTTTTTTTTTAATTATTTTTTAAATTAAGTGTTTTAGATTTGTTGGAGACTCTCACAATGCCTGAAAAAAACCTCTTTTATATTGATACATTGATTTTTGTTTTATTCACCAAAAGCAAAGCCAGAAAGTTATAGTTTACTATTAGAATGATTTAGTATCTTAAAATGGTTGTAGCTTTGAATATGATGTGGAATTGGCAAGCTAGAAAGTCATAGCTTACTATTAGACTTGCTCTTAGAGGTACAAAATGGTCGGCAGACTTCAAAATTAGTAATAATCAATAATCTTAATTCTTGATATTAATAAGAATCTAAGTTTATTATTCTGTCAAACATGATTACCTTCTCTGAATCTCACTTGAGTTCTGCTTATCAACTCTTCCAACTTATTTATTATGTCTCCAAACTTGGCAGCTTCTCTAATTTATTTTGTTTTAATTTTGTGTTTGTCTTACGGAATCCCATATACCATTGTGTGGTTCACTATCGATGTGATAATTACTACATAGTACTACTTAGCATATACCGAGTTCTATAGATCGTTTGGCACTATTTTACAATAAAAAAGTTGTTTTGGTAAAAATCTACCGAGTTATTAATTGAATTTGTGAGTTAAAGCGATCGTTCTATGGCCTGCGGATGAAATAAATACGAATGTTCGAATGAATGAAAATGCAACGAAATAAGAGAATGACACGAGGAATTTGGTGACGCAAAAAACCCGATGTGGGAACAACCGTGAGAGGGAGTCGGAATCCCACCAACTTGGCACTATAATCGAGACGGAAATACTAAAGTGAGGAAATACGAGAGAGATTTTGCTAATGTATTGTTTATCGATAGATTGAGAGTGTTGTAGTAGTTGAGTTGATGTCGAATGAGATGCCTTTCTGATTGCATTTGCTCTCCTTTAATAATGGTTGTTTGCTAGAGTTTTGGTCCTCAACCTTTTCCAGATTCTGCTCCTGACTTTTTGCTTCTGTTGCACAAAAATAGGAGGTAGTTGTTGACTTCTTCTTCTCACCTTTTATGCGTAAAATATTTATCAAATGTGTGTTTATTATGTGCTTTAATCCAACGAACCCCATGCCTCTATGTCATCAATCCTCTTGCTTTCCTATCTCCCAATAAATGCTTGTCACGTCATCTAGAGATAAAAACATACTCCCACCAATCCAATCCAAACTATCCACTTGCTTTTTGGAGGTCAAACTTTGAAAAATTTGACCGTTAATCCATAGAAAAATATAAAACTTTGAACGATAAAATTTACATATTTAGTTGTATTATGAAAATATCTTTCATAAATTATATTTTTTGCAAAAAAAAAAAATTATATACAAATGAAGAAAAACGCGGTCAAAGTGTCGCCTCGAAGACCACCCAAAAGCAAGCGGGTAGTCTGGATTGGATTGGAGGGAGTAATTTTTATCCATAACAAAAATGAATATACATTTCAGTTAGAGTATTATTATTACACAAATATTATCCTACAATCAGTTGTATAGTAGCATTGTACATCCGCCTCAAAGTTATTGAGCTCTTACACATAGTTATTAAGCTATTTTACAAGTTATTAAGCTATTTTACAAAGTTATTGAGCTTAAAAATTATTCTGTTAAGCTCAATAACTTTGTATCATAGCTCGATAATTTTGTTAGTAGAGTTCAATAACTTTATAACAAAGCTCAACTACATTGAATAAGTTGTATATACAACCAGTTGTATAATACATTAATTGATTACGGCAAGTAAAGTCATTTAGAGTGCTATTTATGATCTAAGCACTCGTAAGTCATAACTTATGCACCAATGCATGCTCGGTATTATGTAGCATTAGCAAGGCTTACCCATGTTCGGACAAGTTAGTTGTACCTGAGTCCGAACATGTTTATGCATTGATTTTTAATTGATTTTTAATTTGTTCATGGTGAACATGGATGATATTGTGTAGAAAGAAAACGAGATGTAGAGAAAAGTTTGTTATTGATTAATGATGAGAGCTTCTGTGATACATCGCATATATACTAAAGGGGCGTTTGGTTGGGGAGAATAAGGAAAGGGAAAGAGAATAAAAATGGTTGATTCCTTTTGTTGTTGTTTGTTTGACACAAAGAAAGGGTAACCCATACCCCCCCTTACCCCCAAAACCATTCTCATCTTTACCCCTCCCCTCCTTGGGTAAGCCCATAACCCCATAATCCCTTCTTCCTCCTACTCCCTATTTCCACCACTCCCACCAACACCTACCACACCCTCTCACACCGTCGACCACTGCCACCTACACCCTACACCCACCACACCGACACAACCACCACCATAGACGCCGACACAACCACCACCAGCGATGCCGCCTGTCCACGCTTTTAATTCCCTTTTCCTCTAATTGTCAACCAAACACCCAAGTATAATATGGGTGATCCCATTCATTTCCATCTCTTACCCTTTCTTGATTTCATTCTCTTACCATTTCCCGTACCAAACGCCCCCTAAATGTATAGCACTAAAATAGGAACTACTCCCTCCACTTTTTTATATATGACGTTTTGTATTTATGAGGTAAGCCTTTGACTTTAATATTTTCAAAAATATATTTGTTCAAAAAATATAAAAATGGTATCATTAAATTCCTTACGAAAAACTCTTTCATATGAGTATACATATCATAATATTTAGTCTTATATTTTAAGAGATATTGAAGAGAGAAGGGAGTGTCTCGAAATGTGAGAAAGTCATATATAAAAAAATAGAGGGGTACCTCCTAACAAATCCCCTAAACCAAAGCAACTAAATAATTACAATATCATACAAACATCTAAGTACAATGTATACAGCCTAATATGAGATATATGCGTATAATATGGAAATCACATAATATCTCTTAATACTCCCCCTCAAGTTGGAGTTGAGGGTTGGACAACTCCCAACTTGGATTGGAGATATCGAAAAGCATCCCCGGCCAAGGCTTTGGTGAAAAGATCGGCGATATGTTCCTTACTCCGTATGTGAGACGTTGTGATCGTGCCTTGAACGAGATGATGTCGAATGAAATGACAATCTATCTCAATGTGTTTAGTTCGATCATGAAAAACCGGATTTTTTGCTATATGTAAGGCTGCTTTATTGTCACAAAAAAGAACCATAGGTTGATTATGCTCAATGCCCAAAGACTTGAGAAATGATTTTACCCAAATAACTTCACTAGTAAGAGCTGCCAACGCCCTATATTCGGCTTCTGCCGATGACTTCGCCACTGTTGTTTGTTTCTTTGCCTTCCACGAGATGGGTGAACTACCGAAAGCAACATAATAACCAGTGATGGACCGTCGTGTTAAGGGGCACGTTGCAAAATCCGAGTATGAAAAACCTCTAACACGGAAGTCACCCTCTCGCTTGAGAGCAATTCCTTTATTAGGAGTTCCCTTGATATAACGCACGACTCTCATTACAGCATCTAAATGCTCTTCTCGTGGAGCATGAACAAATTGAGAAAGAATATGGACCACATAAATCAAGTCTGGCCTCGTAATTGTCAAGTAAACAACCTTCCCAACCAATCGTCTATACTTCATTGGATCGTTCAAAAGACGCCCTTTGGCTAGTGATAAATTATGATTGCGTTGAATGGGGGTATCAACCGGTTTTGCACCTTCCAAACCTGCTTCCTTTACAATGTCGATAGCATATTTACGTTGGCTAAGGAACAATCCCTTACAACCTTTTGCTACTTCGATCCCTAGGAAATACTTGAGCCTACCAAGATCCTTAATGCCAAAACTACGGTCCAAAACTGTTTTAGCCGAGTACTAGCTCCTTCATCATCACTCACAACTATCATGTCATCCACATAAACGAGAATTCCGAGAAAAATACCATATTTGTTGTAAGTAAAGACGGAATAATCTGCCATGGACTGTTCGAAACCATACCTCGTTAAGGATGTTGTCAACTTTTCGAACCAGTTTCTCGACGCCTGCTTGAGACCGTACAATGATTTGTTGAGCTTTCAAACTTTATTAGTGCCTTCTTTGTCGAAACTAGGTGGCATCCTCATGTATACTTCTTCATTCAATTCCCCATGGAGAAAGGCATTGTTTACATCCAATTGAGCAATGGACCATCCCTTCATAACGGCAACTGCTAATAAACATCGGACACTCGTCATTTTTGCAACTAGAGCGAACGTTTCATGGTAGTCAACCCCTTCGACTTGAGTGTATCCTTGTGCAACAAGCCTAGCCTTATATCTCTCAATGATTCCATCCGCTTTATACTTAACTTTATAAACCCATCGACAACCAATGGTCGTTTATCTTTTGGCAACTCAACAATTGTCCACGTCCCATTTTTTTCTAGAGCTTTATACTCTTGTAGGATCGCCTCTCTCCATTCTGGAATTGCTGCTGCCTCGGCATAATGCTGAGGCTCGACGATTTCATCAATTTTACTTAAATAACACCTGTGCTCATTAGAAAAACAATTCGTAGTCACATAATTAACCAAAGGATAACGAGTACCTTTCTTTCCGGATTTTGATTGCGCCGAAGGAGCATGAATTGCGGGGTTTATGATCCGAGTCGATTTGCAAAGGTAGTCTTTCTTCCAGTATGGTTCGATTTTCTCCCGTGCACCACGTCCCATTGGCTCACCATTATCTTCACCTTCCTGGTTTTGTGCTTCTTGGACCACTTCGTTTTCTACAGCATTTTCGTTTTGCTCAGCATCCTCGTGTGGCATTACTACTACTACTTGTATTTCTGTGTTATCCTCCAAAAATTCCTCTAAAGTGACCCTTTGAGAATCTCCTACTGATTGAGTCAATTCTTCGTCATGACCCACACTTCCATCCATGGTATTAATATCATTAAAAGGGAAGACATGTTCATGAAACATTACATCTCGACTCTCAAAAATACGACGACGTTTAAGGTCATACACTCTCCATCCTTTCTTACTCGACGGATACCCAACAAAAATACATCGTGTCCCTCGTTCTTTGAACTTATCCTTTGGTCTCTCTTTAGTGTGGACATAACAAGACTCCCGAAAACTCGTACATTATCAAGATTTGGTTTGTGGCCATGTAAAATTTCATAAGGTGTTTGGCCGTTTAAAACGTGGGTTGGAGTTCTATTTATTAAGTATGCAGCGGTAACAACACACTCCCCCCAAAACTCGTTAGGTAGGTTACCTTGAAATCGCAAAGCCCGAGCTTTCTCTAAGATATGTCTATGTTTCCGTTCCACTCGCCCATTCTGCTGTGGTGTATCAAAATTAATAGTTTGAAAAACAATTCCATGCTTGCTATAATATTCTTTTAATGTTCCGGAGAGAAACTCCATCCCATTATCGCTTTGAACCACTTTAACTTGTTTTTCAAATTGACTTTTTACCATATTGCAAAAATTGATCATCAATTGATTTACCTCACCTTTGTCTTTCATAAGATAGACCCAAACAGCCTGACTTTTATCGTCTACAATGGTGAGAAAACACTTGGATCCACTCAAACTTTTAGCATGATACGCACCCCATATATCACAATGGATAAGACCAAATAAAACACTACTGCGTTTATTATTCAACTTAAAAATGGACCGCGTTTGTTTAGCTCGACAACACGAATCGCAAATATCTTTTGAATTCCAACTTAAATTAAAACCAATTAAACTAGAAAAAAGAGGTAAGATATTACTCGAATGATGGCTGAGTCTCTTGTGCCAAAGTCGCGCATCCCCACTAGTATCAACCCGTGCTACCATTGTGTCATGACTTGCCTTGAAATAATAGACCCCTTCTTCATGCTCACCCCATCCAATCTTCATCCTCGTAGACAGGTCCTGTATCACACAATGGTTAGTATAAAAGGTCACTACGCAATTGTTTTCTTTAGCAAGTTGTTGAACGGAGATTAAATCGCAAGTTAAAGACGGGACATAAAGAACATCTTTAAGAACAAAATTATTAGCCAAAACGACTTTCCCATGCTCATGAGCAATGATTTGAGAACCATTGGGGAGGCCTACTGTTGACGGCTTACAGCTATGAATATTTTCGAGCAAATGTCGTCGACCCGTCATGTGATGCGAAGCACCACTGTCGAGGAGCCAACTGTCACAATTTTTATTGACCATACCTGCATTCTTATCGCTACGTTCGTTTGACAAGAGAGTACGAAGTTTAGTCAATTCCTCCGAGGTCAGATTCTGTGCATTCCCATTCCTGTGCGTATCGACAACACCTGCTGCATTTACCCCGTGGTAGCTTCCACGACCACCACGACCTCTGCCACGTCAGCCTCGGCCTCTCCCTCTTCCTTGATTTTCTGGTTTATCCCAATAATGATCTTCAGTATGCCAAGGCTTCCCACAATGCCCACGGCAGAAAATATCTTGTTCATCCTTTTCTGATGTGCTGCCATTACCTCGACCACGACCTGCTCCTTCTGTGATTTTAGTCGCCTTAGCCAAGGTTGCTTCGAGCACTTCTTCTTTCACCTTGGTCACTGCTTTATGTCTTTCTTCTCTTAATACAAGAGCGTAAGCCCTACTTAAAGAAGTGATTTCGTCATCCATCAACAAGTTGGACCGAATATGACCATAGAGATTGGTATCGAGTCCCATGAGAAACTGGTGCACCTTCTCCTCTTCACACTCCTTGAGAAGTGTAGTAGCCGCTCCGCAAGTGCATTGGGGAACCTTACTGTAACTCATCAACTCGTCCCATATCATTTTCAGATTGGTGTAATATTGGACCACAAATTGGTCTTTCTTCTGTTTACACTCGTTTAATTCCGCCTTTAATTGATGTACTCTTGGAGCGTTTCCAGCGGCATATCGCTCCTATAATTATTGTCAAAACTCCACTATGGTACCCGAAAAACTGATACTAGCGTGCAATTATTCTTCAATTGAGCACCTTATCCACGCCTTAAGCATAACATTGCACTGTCGCCATGCTACTGCTTCGAGGGGCTTTTCCTGCCCTTCGATCGTGACAGGTTTCTTGATGGTGCCTTCAACGAAAGCTAATTTGTTTTTCGCGTCGAGAGCGGTCTTCACTGCATCTGCCCATAAATCATAATTTTCTCCACTAAATTTCTTGGGAGTTAATGATAAACACGGATTTTCATTTGGGTGGAGATATAACGAAGAAGATGGTAATATTTGCTCGACCTTTGTCTTGGGTGTCGTCATGGATGTGGTTTGATTTGAAAAAAAAAGTGTATTGTATTTTTTTTGTGTCAGGATCAAAGAACCTTCTCTGATGCCATATAGAAAGAAAACGAGATGTAGAGAAAAGTTTGTTATTGATTAATGAATACATAGCATATATACTAGAGGCATACCACTAAAATAGGAACTACCTCCTAACAAATCCCCTAAACCAAGGCAACTAAATAATTACAATATCATACAAACATCTAAGTACAATGTATACAGCCTAATATGAGATATATGCGTATAATATGGAAATCACATAATATCTCTTAATATATCGCTATGTTATATGTAATCAGTCAAATTATTATAAATTTATTATGAGACCGATGCATATCATGCAACAACCCAGGCCAATTTATTCTCCGTTTTTAATAAAACTGAATAAGTTAATATAAAATCGTATAAAATACTAACAAGTACTACAGTCTTAATCTCAATATGACCGGGACAGGAAAAAGTCCAAAATGGGAGTGATTTGTTTAAGAGTAGTTTCCTCAAGGCATTTGTTTCAGTAGCTAATCAGACAATACAGGAAAAAAACCAGTAAAGCAGTAACAGTATCAATGCAGCATGCAACTGAATAGTGAACAATGGGAATGATAATGTCACTATTATTTCCTTTAATGTCACTCAAATTATGTGTGGCATTAAAGGAAATGATATATGCTCCGTATATTACTTGTAAAATCGTTTTACTTTATAAAACGTTATATCACTTGCTAAATTTTGCCTTTTTCATTCGAATTCAATCTTATTGACTCCTTTTTTTCTGATTAGGTAATAAAACTAGATTGATCCTTTAAGGTAGGGCCAACCTATCTCATCCTTTCGAATGATAGAGGTAAGTTGAAGCCACCGGCTTTCAAACTATCTCGAAAGAGTTGGACATGAATGTCCAATAGAACCCATAAAGTCGGCAACTTTGTTGGCTTCACGAAAGCAATGTTTAATTATCACTTCATCAAAAAACTGAAGATCTAATTTTACATCCTTGATAATACTAGAAATTTCCCAAGGAATTTGCCAAGTACCGCGGATTGAGTTGATAACACATAAATTATCACCTTCTACAATTAACTTCGAGATTCCTAAGTATTTAGCTGCTAAAACGCCTTCCTTTAAAGCGAGAGTTTCAGCAACCAGAATTCTATTAGATCCGCACTTTTTTGCTCCTAGCAAAATGACTTTACCATTATGATCTCTTATAGAATATTCTAGAGCAGCTTTATTACCATCTATTTTTGATCCGTCAAAATTTAGCTTTAGAAACCCATTTTTAGGTTTCTCCCACCAAATTTCTTCCTTACTAGTAGTATTTCTAACTGACACGTTTTTATCAGGATTGTTAAGGTCCTTATGTCTAGTCTCATTCCAAGTCTTGATTTTATTATTATATAAAAGGATAATTTTGCTAATATTAAAATGGACATCATTAAAAATAATCTCATTTCTATGAAACCATGCATTACACCAAATAAAAACAATATTAATGAAATCGGCTTTTGGAATTAAAATTTTAAGATGATTAAGTTTCTCTATAAAGCTCTGACTTGCAATATTATCGTATATTGCCAAAAAATTGTTAAAGCTAATGATATTCATGTCTTGGATGACCGATGTAATCAGGAACACTTGAAAAAGAAATGATCTCTATCTTCAATTGGATGATTGCACAAAACACATTGAGGTGGGACAATAATATGACTTTTTCCTTTGTTCACACTATATAGTGTGGATAAATTTTCATTAAGACCATCAGTCGTTCTTGCAGCCCTACCTAGACCTAATTCCTGCATTAAAATACTAATATATACTTCTTAACCTACTTACTAGACCTAGTTCCTGATTTTGTTATTTTATCAAGCCCTAGTTAGACCTAATTTCTCTTTTTTTAACATCATAATTCGTATATTTTTATTATATCCTTACATCTTAATTTTATTTTGATAATAGTTATAAATGTATTTACGTTTAATATAAATTAAGTTTTTTAGATAAAAAATACAAAAAAGAAATACGATAAGTCTCTTTTAAGACGGATATATCCGTCTTAAAGTTAAAATGGGTCAAGTTGTACTCACTTGTATGGATAAGACAAAAATGAAATGTCTAAGAAATAAGAATATGCTTGTCTTATCTATACAAATGAGTCATTATTTGACTTGTCTTAAACTTAAGACGAATACCTCTGTCTTAAATGAGTATTTGTGCATTAAAAAAATGAACTATATTTCTTGGGCCCACACCTCAAATACACATCAAATTAAACAAAACTTTCACAAAAGTGTGTTCCTGTATGTGGTTTGCTAGGTCCAAATGGGAACGGTTGGAACGGATACATGTTCTTGAATTTTATTTTAGTTTACTTTTTTTTTTTATTTTTTTTATTTTTTTGTTTATTTAAGACCTGGTTCTTACTAGCCCTACCTATAAACGTAGTCTAAAAGATAGGAAATTAATGTAAATTTAATTAAGTTTATTTTGAAAAGAAAGGGACATTGGAAAGGCTGCATGAAAGACAAGTGTAGTGTTGCCGGTAATTTCATCTGTAATCAATATCTATCTATAGACTTGATTAATTAATATTAGAAATAATTTTATAACTCGTGGAATGTATAATGTAGTATGTGCACTCTGCCTGCATAAGTGGATTATACATTTAATGTACTATATCAGATGGTATAGTTTTTGAGCATTATTAAGAAAAAGTTTTTAAGTTTTAATTTAAAATTTTTGAGTTTTATTATAAAGTTTTGAGTTCATTTACTTAAACATTAATCTCATAAAGTTATATTATAACTCAAAAAAATTACATATAAACTCAGGAAAATTTGATTTTTGACGCCATAAAACTAAAATGTAATCTATAAACTCTATAGAACTAAAAAAAAATACACAAAAACTCAAAAACTCATTAAGTATGAGGTAGTACATCTGATGTACAATCATTTTTCTCCTCTGCCTACTAACCTTTGAGTTTGGATGTCTTCCATCTCCATAATAAATTAATTACACTACTACAAAACTTGTGATGGACATCGGACTTTTCGCTATATGGACATCGGATACACAACCGATGTAGAGTTTGGTCATGTCCATTGTGGATTAATGGACATCGGATTTTAAACCGATGTCCATTAAAATTTGCACATCGGATTTTTAGGAAAATCTATGTCTATTTGATCAATGGACATCGAATTTTTAGGAAAACCGATGTCTATTTGATCAATGGACATCGGATTTTTAGGAAAATCGATGTCTATTTGATCAATGGACATCAGTTTTTTGCAAAAATCCGATGTCTATAATTATTATTTTTTATAAAAAAAAATATTACGCTGTTGCCCATACTAGTCGTACACATGATGACAATGCAAAATGATTCCATAATCAACAAAAAATATCTGTATACAATCAATCAGTTATCAAAAGTCAATTACAAAAAAAATTTCATCTACTGTCAAATTTACTTAGACGACTAACCTATACAAAGATATCTTTTTTACCCATGGAAGATCTTCGACTATCCTGCCATTTCCCTCGAAGCTCGGAAGTAATTGCTGCAATACATCATACACGATATAGATGAAAGACTACAAGGCTGAAATGCAACAAACCAGTGTTGGTGACGATAAGAATGCAACAAACAAGCGAGTTCGAATTTGAATCACATACACTCATCAGGTCCAACACTTTCTCATAAATATCTTCCGATGATAGAAGCTTCTGGCTACACAGGAACGTCTCCTCAAAAAAAGTTTTCAAATATTCAGTGTACGATCTCCTGTAAAAATTATATATTAACTTGTGATACAGATCAATTTAAGGAAACCAAAAACAAAAATTAATAGCAGGCACACTCACGCAAGAAACGGATGAAGAGCAGGACCACCTAAAGAAACCTTTTTCAGACTGTTCTCATTGCCCTGACAAGACAACGTAGCAGGCTAAGCAACTCTTTCATAGTTACTTGGTATAACCAATAATCAGGGCAACCATGGGTGCCCGTCTGGAAAGATGAAAGATATAAATCACCTTATACACATGAAAATACGCGGTTATAGCAGCTCTTTGTTCATTGATTAACCTGCAAAGAAAGTATGACATCTGAGATTTAAGTAGTTTCCTGCATATCATGGAATACCTAAGATCAAGATCATTTTCAACTTGTTTTTATACCTTATTGCTTTTGCATCTCAAACCCAGCAATGTACACCACGTCGACCACTGAATACCTAGAGAATGTGATTGAAACCGAAATCATCTGCATACGAAAGCGATAGTAACATTTCATTTTAGTACAATCATACAATTTAAGGCCTTCTTCGTTCTTAGCAAAATCAAAAGTCTAGGTATTAGGTTTTAAGAAAGTGGACATGAGCAGAAAGATGACAGTTCAGAAATTATACACAATATAAGTTAACTACCTCTAAGAGCAGTGTCCACAACTTTAATAGCAACTGTCATCAGAGGCCAACAATCACAGCAAATGTCAGCCCCAGAGCAGCAAAATCTGACATCGTTGTAATCCGTCATATTCTGCAGAATAAAATGAATCACAAGCGAAAAGCATACTAATTTACCCAATATGTTGGCAGATACGGAGTACTAGTAGTTACATCATACAATATCAAATACGAGCTCTCGCTCCACAGAAGTAATTTGTGCATAGGTGTGTCGCTTGGATGGCTGCAGAGAAGTTTAAGTACACGATAATTAGACAGCAGTAGTCCATAGGTCAAATTTTTAGACTGTTCTCATTGCCTTGACAAGACAACATAGAGGCCTAAGCAAGTCTTTCATAGTTACTTGGTATAACCAGTAATCAACGCAACTATGGGTCTGAATCAACTTTCCTGGCAGATTGATCTCAGTCAACAACAACAATAAAAACATTAGACTAGTGTATAGAGGAGCTGTTAAATTATCGAATGGTTATGTCTGAGAGACCCTCAGTTAAATCAACAGGAAAACAACAACCATGACATTAGCCTAGTGTCTTGGATTACCTTTCCCTCCCGTTCTTAATCTCCCCCATCTTCCATCTCTCAACAATCATTCTAACAACAAACCAATACTGAAATTAACATTGCGCTAAGGAGAAACAAAAGTTACCGACAAAACCAAGTCAGTTTAAGTAGGTGAAACCGGCATATCAGAGAACATCGACAACTCACCTTACTATCTTACCACAGTAAGAGAGACGGGATCATGTATACAACGCTAACTCAACCCACTTCTCACACTAACCTACTACCTCCAACCAAATAAAACTTCCTATTCCTCCCATACCTTCCGACCCTTCCTCGACAGCCAAACAAGGACAAAACTCACACAAACTGATTATCACTGTCATAGCAATACACATGGAACATATGAGAATCCAATTAACCAAATGCTGTCAAAATAACATAGCCTATGCTAAATCAGATAGCACAAAACACAACTATATACAGCAAAAGCAAAACGAGAACGGAGGGAAAACGCACCGAGTAGCAGCGATAGACTGAGAGGGAGCTTCACCTCTTAGGGTTTTAGCTTTCAGCTTCTTCGACAAAGCTTCCAATTGATCCAAATCCCTCTAAATTTAACTCAAATCATATTAGTATTAGTGAATCAGTTATCAAATAAAACCCTAATTAAATGCAACAGCATTAAAATGCTCGGAAATTACAAACTTGTTAACAAAAGAAAATTATAAAAATGAAATTGAAAAAGGAGAAAACCTGGAGAGGAGGGAACTGAGCGGAAGGGGCGGCTTGTTCGCAAAGCTTAGAAGAAGAGTGAAGAAGGTTAGTGAAAATGAGACGGCCACGGTGCAGGCGTGGTGGTAGGCCGGCGGTGCAGCCGTGCATGCGTGGTCGGAGGCACCACAAAAGGAAAAGAGAAAAAGAGCACCAAAGGAAAAGAGGAAAGGAGAAGGAGAAGGGCGTGGTCGGAGGCAGGCTGGTGGTGCGAGGCCGGTGGTGGTGGTGGTGGCCGGTGACGGGCGATGTGGTGCGCGATTTTAGGTTTTGAGTGTGATTGAAATTGATTTGGGGGAAATGAAGGAGTATCGCGATATTAGGGTTTTTGAGTGATAGTGAGGGAGAGGGATTTGGGGAAGAATGTATGTAGTGATGGCGATGAGACAAATATTATTGCGCTTATAATTTTAACTTTAGATGCAAATCGGTTAAATGCAATGCCCCATGTCCATGACTTTTATATAAACATGGGTTTTATTAAATATCACATGTCCTTTAAAATCATAAATAATGGACACGTGTTTCTTAACGCAACCGATGTACATATAATTATATGCACATAAGTTTTTTTGCAAACAACCGATGTGCATGTTATGTACATCGGTTTTTCAGATAATCCGATGTCCATAACGAGTTTTGTAATAGTGTTAGAGCAAGAACCATTACAAATCTTATATCCTACACTCATGTGTAGGATACTCCATACGCCCTCCAACTCCCCCACTCCCTCACTCATCCTCAACTTCCTCTTTTTTATTTTATTTTTTAAAAAAAAACCAAAAAATTAACTACCGCTTTTAATAAGCAGTTACCACTATCATATTCAGTTTAAGTGTTATGTAGTGTTACATTCACGATATGACACTATGACAATGTTGTTTAATGAATACATGTTTTATAGTGCGATATTTACAATATGACACTATTATAGTGAATATGACCGTGTAGTTTGATGAATATGTATTATGTAGTGTGATATTCATTCCATGACTCTATTATATTCACTTTCAGTTTAGTAAATGAATATGGCATTATAGTTTAGTGAATATGGCTCTATTTGTTCAAATATATTGAAGAATGATCATGAACGTTTTATTCCACATAAAAACCGCATAATACAAAATAATTTAAAAGAATAAAAAATAATTATGTGATATGAAATGAATATGTCAATTACATGATGTGAATATGTAAGGAAAACTAAAATAAATAACAAAATATATCAATTATGATATTTATTTGTAAAGGAATAAAAATTATGAATAATGATATATTTTTCTTTTATTTTCTAATTTATTAAATTTAAGATTTATTTATTATAAGAAAAAATTAAGGGGGAGAGTATTATGCACGCACCATACTCCTGGATGTATGGTATAATATACCGAACCCTTATGATCAAACGTTAACACAACAAAAATTCTACCACAAGTAGAACATCAATAGTTATCAACTTCTAACATATATAAATACTTACCAAATTTCAATATTGGCCTACTACCTCATAATATGGGTATACTAACAACCTATTTGTTTCATTAATTTAATTTTATGTGGTCGTGTTATTAATTTTTATTTGAGAACTAATAAATTGCTTGATTTTTAATTGCAGGATTTCGGGAGAAAAACTTGATAAAAGGGCACGGATAGGATTTTATAGTAAGGTGATAAATCTAATTTGTTTATTGATTGAACAAATTTCATGAATTCTTACAACTATATATTGCGTTCCAATATTTTTGTAATTACCGATCGCAAGAGTGTTGTATGTGGCCTAAATGAAGGACTTCTATTCTCAAAGTGTAAAATAGAATAGGTAAACAAATGATCGTGGCGGAGGGAGTATACAAATTTTTATAGTTTTTTTAGTGTTAGCTTGAATTTGAGAAATTTCTTTTACGGAGCATATCCTAAGAACACCCTCATATCATTAACAATACATCTAGTCTTTCGATTTCACCTCCTTTATTTATTTGCTTATGAAATATATGATTAAATAATTTTTATCAGTATCGTAGGACATATATATGATGATTCAAATACAAGTTTCAAAATTAGGAGCTTCGACCGAAGGAAGGACTAGCCGAGATCGAGTTGTAGATACCCAGTATCTGCACCTTCCAAAAACCACCCGATGATGATCGGACTGTAACGTGTTTTTGATACGCGTGCGTGGATTAGCTAAATATGAGACGGTTTAATGCACTACTCGGATATGAAAAATGATTTCAAAAGTTTTCTAACTTCATTTGCATTAAAATAACACTATTTAGAGTTAAAACCGTCTTCGGACCCAAAACCGACTCAGAAACCCGCAACTCGAGTCAACCTGAGTCAAACCGAGTCAAACCAAATCTCAAATGTCAAAAATAATGCCATAAATGTCTTTATCATATCATTTCCATTAAAATGACCCTAACTAGAGTCAAAATCGACACCGGGCCAAAAACCGACTCGAAATTCAAATCTCGACTCACACGGGTCAAACCCGAGTCAAGCACACAAAACACCTACCTCAAGTAACACCAAAATCATCTTATTAGATGCCCATATTGTCACACGATATCCTATATGAATACCACATATCAACAATGGATGGAGAATAGGCCACGTCCAAATTGAAAGGGACAATATACCCATTTGTATCACGAGGTAGCTCGCGACTCAATGGGGTGTCTGCTTAGCCTCCAAGCAAACACAACCGACCTACCATCCCATATTTCTCTATAAATACCCACCATCACATAACATAATCTTCACGTGAGCGTCCGCCCCTTCACCTCTCCCTTAAACTTCTAGACTCGACTTCCTAAATCACAAAATCGACACGTGTTTACGACCTACCGATCGTAAACACAAGCCTTACACATATTGTTTGGTACCGTCGCCGTGTATTCGACCGACCTATTTGACCAACTCAATTCATCAACCAACATGTTTTAATCAACATATTTTCAAAACTAAATCCTTTTTTAAGGCACCTTTTTAAACTTCTTTGATCGCGATTAGTCACAGCGAGAAAACCGTCTCTAAAGTCGTCTACTTCACAAACATCAATACACGTAAGTTTGAGGGTGTAAATATCTCATTTATTTCATTTCCTTACTGTTTTCATGAGTTTATGAGCATGAACAATGCATAACACGATTCAAATATAAGTTAGACGAGCCAAAAACGAGTTTTGGCCTGAGACAGAAGCTCCTTGCTATGCATGGAAGCTCGCGCCTCTTGTGGCATCTCGGGTCAGACTCAAATGTGTTTGAGTTCGTCTTTCCTCCAACACTTTCTTTTATTTTTACTTCTTTCCTTTTACGGTTTTTACCATTTCAAACATTTTAATTCATTTTTATGATAAACATATTTTGACCATTACAAAAATCATCCTTGGTTCCTTATACCATGACAGTTTATTCCGTGACTCGATGATATTATTTGGTTAATTACATTTTAATGGGTATTTTAACACCCTTTTCCTTTATTTACCAATTTTATCATTTATTTACATTTGCAAACATATTAGTCATAATCCATAATCATCCTTAGTTCTTTATACCATGTCGGTTTAATCCGAGTACGATGACAAACTTGACTAATTACAAAGAAATGAACTTAACATGATTAGTTCAAATCAAACATTTTACATTTTTATTTGTAAGCTATACTTTTCAAATATGCAAATCCGACAACGAATGTTACTAACACAATAGTAATTATTCAGAGTCATGCAAACAACATTTGCAAATCTTTCATCATAAATACGGTTTTAAATAACCTTTTCAAGAACCTGGAGACGCCCCCTTAGGTCGGCTCATGGCTCGCGCCCCAAGCGGCCGTCTGTTTCAATCTCTCAAAACCAGCGTAGAGCCCTTTATCTCGTCAATAGGTTCGCGCCTTAAGAGGGCTGGCTGACACTGTTCTGTCCCATTTTGGTACTTGTCTAGGACGATCCCGATTACGGTTTATCCGAATACGTGACGGATCAGATTGACAAGTTTACGTTTTTTACACTTTATCTTTTAAACACACTTTTTCAAATAATGGATCGTGTTGAGCATCATAACCCGAATTTGGTAAATGGATGCTTAATTTCTGTTCTCACATGCAAATCAACCATAAATCCAACTTGACATCTTATGCTTGATATTTGGATTAACAAACCGACTTAGAAAGATCACATGTTAGGTTAACACTTTTGGATGTGCATTCATGCATTTACACCGTTTTATCAACTCTTGCACTTAAACAACCACGATCGATCAGTAGAGGCCGCTAACGCGAGCGGGATTGGGTGTCCGATTAAAGGGCATCCTAATAAGTACCCTCATCCCTTACTCAGAACATTTAGATAGTGGATGGCCTTATCCAGGGCGTACGAGAGTCATTTTAGGCATAGAATGCTAAAAGGGGAACGAGTCCTTATCTTTAGTACCTATGTCAAACACTGCTTTGTACTTCATTTGACTAAGGTATAAAGTGGATTTCGATTGGGTTCCAGGCATCCCACAAATGCTTGGTGGCGACTCTGAACATCTCTGCATCGTTTCGAGACCTTTACCGAGACGAAACCGACCGATGTAAAGCGATCCGGTCAAAAGCATTTTAACGCCGCCGAGCGTGACTTTCAAAAGACCGCTGCATGTCCACAGATTGCCTTGGCGTGCAGGTGGCCCGTGACCGCAGATCGGTAGGTGGCCTAAATCCACAGACCGGCCTGTGGCCCATGTCCACAGTTTGGCGACTCCGCTGGGGATAACTAGGACACTTGTGTCTTTGTGATCCTTAGAGGTGAAACTGGAACGCGGTCGTGGTTAAAGTGCATTAATTGATATTACGGTCATAAGTCGGGTTCCTTGTCCGGGCCCACAACCTAACCATTTTCGACCAATTGGCTCGTCTCGTCGGCGTGAGTTTTCTCATCCCCGCGTTTTGAATCCCGATTGAGTCAAGCATACCATTGACGTTACACATTTCTGTTTCGTCAAAGAGCTTTCATCACTTTCGAGCACGAGGCTAGGGCACCCTCCTTACATATTTTGTTTGGATTGGTATCCCTCTCGCAAATCGGAGTTTGATTGCTTGGTGTGTAACCCACCCCTATTAAGCCAAAATCCGTATTAGCATTATGCATAATATAATGAACTGCGAGTGCTTAGGTGTTATGTGATCATAAGTCCTTCCGTGTCATTTTAAAACTTTCAAAAGCACCTTTTTATGCCGTTATAATGGCCGTTTCAAACCTCGGTCTTTTGTCGACCGTTGCACGCCTTTTTAGACCGTCGTAATGACGACTTTCAAACCCGGTTTTTAAAACCGTTTCAAAACACCTTTTTCATGCCGTTATAATGGCCGTTTCAAACCTCGGTCTTTTGCCGACCGTTGCACGCCTTTTTAGGCCGTCGTAATGACGATTTTCAAACCCGGTTTTTACAACCGTTTCAAAACACCTTTTCATGCCGTTATAATGGCCATTTTAAACCTCGGTCTTTCGCCGACCGTCGCATTTCAAACAACACGCCTTTCTAGGCCGTCGTAATGACGATTTTCAAAACCGGTTTTTACAACCGTTTCTATGCACATTTTTATGCCGTTATAATGGCCGTTTCAAACGTCGGTCTTTTGCCGACAGTTGCACGCCTTTTTATGCCGTCGTAATGACAAATTTCAAACCCGGTTTTTCACAACCGTTTCAAACCTCGGTCTTTCGCTGACCGTTGCATTTCAAACAACATGCCTTTCTAGGCCGTCGTAATGACGATTTTCAAATCCAGTTTTCACAACCATTTCGAAATGCACCTTTTTGTACCGTTGTAATGATGATTTCAAACCTTAATTGGTTTTCACAAACCATTTCAAAATACCCTTTTACGTCGTCATAATGGCCGCTTCAAACCTCGGTCCCTTGACGACCGTTGCATTCTCAAAGCGCCTTTTTACCCCGTCAAAATAACGAATTCTACCCTCGAATTTTCAAATTCGAAATCAATTTTTCAAACCGTCGTAATGACAATTTCAACCCGCGTAACTTTCCAAATTTCAAATCTCGTTTTCGAAATCAAATTTGGCTTTTCTAAACCGTCGTAATGATGATTTCAATTCTCACTTTTCGATTTGCATACCGTCTTTCAAAGGTTAAAATGATTTTCTAACCCGTCGTAATGACAAATTCAATCCTCATTATTTCCAATTTCAAATCCAAATATTTGAAAACAAATTTAATCGTTTTAAAATTTCAAATTCAAAATAAAATCATTTGAAAACAAATTTAACCGTTTTCAAATTTCAAATTCAAAATAAAATCATTTGAAAACAAATTTAACCGTTTTCAAATTTCAAATTCAAAATAAAATCTTTGAAAACCAATCTAACCGTTTTCAAATTTTAAATCCAATTTCAAATCATTGAAAACAAATTTAACCGTTTTCAAATTTCAAATTCAAAATCAAATCTTTGAAAACAAATCTAACCGTTTTCAAATTTCAAATCCAACTTCAAACCATTTGAAAACAAATTTGACCGTTTTCAAAATTCAAATTTAAAATCAATTCTTTGAAAACAAATTTAACCGTTTTCAAGTTTCAATTCAAAATCAAATCTTTGAAAACAAATTTAACCGTTTTCAAGTTTCAATCCAATTTCAAATCTTTGAAAACAAATTTAACCGTTTTCAAATTCCAAATTCAAATGAAATCTTTGAAAACAAATTTAACCGTTTTCAAATTTTCAACCCAACTTCAAATCAAATCCTTGAAAACAAATTTAACCGTTTTCATGGCCATTGTGATGACGATTCCAAATTCTTTAATTCTTTAATTATCGATTTTCAAATCCGTAATTCAGAATTTCAAAAACCGTCTCTGGAAACAGGACATCGTTTTTCGAGCCGACTCAAACTCAAACCGTCTTTTGAAAACAAACTTAAGACAACTCTTCAACTAATCGACTTTCGGAGATCCCTACTCTTCGGAAACCGTCCATAAAACGACAAATGAACCTTTTTGAAAATTTCAGTCCACCTTTCCGATTCAGCCTCGAGTCGATTAGAGTCCAGTCGATTTCAAGTCAAGTCGTCTAGATAACGTCGGATCTCCGCCGAAGTTAATACCTACCTTCTGGTCTAGGTCGTGTCGCCTAATTGTCAAGACATCTTCAATGGCGTTAGCAGAGTCAAAACCTCTCGGGTATTAAACCCATCTTTTCCCTAAATTACGGGTCAAATGTCAAGTTTGTGTACATGTCTTGTCCAACGACGTCACGCCAGTAACGCACATCCAAACTGAGTCAGAAGTCGTATGTCTAGGCATCACTATGCCAAAGTCGACACTTGAGTCTAAGTTCAATGTCATGCACCAAGAGGTAAAACACAAGAGGTCATTCACGATCTTTAATGAACTCATAACCTAGTCACACCGTCGCATCTTCACAACAAAACTGCCTTTTGTGCATATGTGTCGTACTTGCCTTTGTTTGTGCAATACCTTGCCAAGACAAGTTATAACGTCTATCGTTATGTAAAATAGGAATCCCTTGGGTGCCATCAATCGCCAACCAGAAACTCAAGAAGCTGATCAACCTTCATCCGCCATGACTTCTGCTGAAACCAACGACATGGTCCTTCGACTCCTAGCTACCGTGGAAAACTTGAGCACTCGTCTCTCCCATGTTAAGGACAAAATGATAACCAAGAATCCTCCCTCTTCTGATAATGAGCAAAGGGTTAAGCTTCTTGAAAGCCGGCTACTGGCCAACGACCAAACCAAAACTAGACGACCTCATAGGTCCTTCCCTGATCTGGGTATGCCTTATGCCACAGCCTTGGAAAGGCTAACCTCCCAAGAAAAACTTCAACCAATTAGTCCAATTCCAGACCCTCTACCAAACAAGCGAGGACGTACATGGGTCGGAAAACTGTTTTGCCAATATCACCAAGGTTGAGGACACGATACTGAAATGTGTCTCCCCCTAAAATGTGCCATCCTTGACATGATTGAAAAGGGTGAGTTACCATTACCTCCCTCAAAAAACAAAAAGAACAACCCTCCAGAATACCCTACTGAACACAGCCAGGAATCTTCCCTAGACTT
The DNA here is from genome assembly GCF_048544455.1 of Silene latifolia. Classification (NCBI taxonomy): domain Eukaryota; kingdom Viridiplantae; phylum Streptophyta; class Magnoliopsida; order Caryophyllales; family Caryophyllaceae; genus Silene; species Silene latifolia. Next base: position 176,357,856 of record NC_133538.1, read on the forward strand.
CTCTCACCTCAGCCGTCCAGACGATGAGGAAATTCATGTAATTAACGAAGATGGCATACAGAGCGCTATAATGATGCTCTCCATCTCCATCAACAACATATTCTCAAAGATGCAAGTAACTATCGATGATTTGAACACTCAGGTAGCTAATTTGGAGAAGAGGTTTGGTAGTACAGAAAATGAACCTGACCACCATGGAGAAAACCAACCCTCCCTTCACCAACCAATAGCTGTTGAAAATAAGGAGTCATTCGAGGGTTCCCACATCCACGAACCTACCAACAAAGAACATGAAATCACCTCAACAAATATCCTTTCAAAATACCAAGCAACATCCCCAAAACTTGCCATTGACAACAACCAAATCCCGCTTCCGCCCAGGACTGATAAAAACAAAAATAAAACTCACACAAACATCCCAAGAAACACCAATGTGGGAACCACGGGAAAACATCAAAGGGTCTTCACAGATCTAGGAATAACATATGGCACCGCTCTGGAGATACTTGCTTCAGAAGGAAGGCTCCAACCCATTGGTCCGACTCCGGACCCACCAAAACAAAGGAGAGCCCGATTCAGGGATATTAATGCCTATTGCCAATACCATCAAGACAAGGGCCATGACACCGAAACCTGCTTCAAACTCAAGCATGCCATTCAAGATATGATTGAAGCTGGCAAGATCACAGTTGCACCTCTCAGTCAAGACGATCCTCCTGAATGTCTCAAGTCAAACAGCAAGGTTGAACGTTCTCAAAGGACATTCACTAGACTCAACACAACCTATACCGCAGCTCTTCAAAAGCTTGTGACAGAAGGGAAGCTACAACCAGTCGGGCTCACTCCGGACCCGTCTGAATGCAAGAAGTCCCGATTTTGGGACGGCAGTGCCTATTGCCAATATCATCAAGGAAGAGGTCATGACACTGAAACATGATTCAAGCTGAAATATGTTCTTCAAGATATGATCGACAACCATCAACTGATAGCTTCATCCCTATGCCAACCAGGTGATGAAGACAACCCTAATGAACATCTCATTCTCCAAGGTGATGAGAGCCTCATGGACTATTATCCTCATATCATCCCCAATAACGAGAGTGAAGTGCTCAAGTGGGTCAATGCTCAAGATCAGACATTCAAGCTGCTGGATGTTACGGAGGAGACCTTCAAAGAGGAAAATGATAATTAGGAGTCCGTATCTACGATTGAGTCCTAGTCCGAGTCCGAGTCTTAGGCTTTCTCATATCTATCCTAGTGTCTGCCCTTTTATTCCTAAGTGACAACTGGGGGCTGTCCCCATGATTCACATGTATTCATCGAGTCTGTGCTAACCTCTTATTTATCTAAAATAAAAGCACGATTTCCATCTATCATATATTCTCTTCCTTTACCATTTCCCGTTGACAATGAGAATTTATTTGAGAATTGATTTAAAACAAACAATATGTTCCAATTCAATGTGAGTACACTCGAGTGACGTTCCGTACCGAGTAAGCAGGGGACTTGAAATTCCGTGTCCATTTTCTTTACCTATTTCATGTCTGGCAATAGAAACCTTTATTAGCGCCCAATTTAGAACGAGCTCCTATCAAAGGGATTCTACGACGAACCTAGATAACAAAACAGAACATCTCCTTGTTCGTGATCAATGACGGAAGACAAGCCCATTCCTCACAAAAAAAACACCCCATCACCAAGAATCAACCTCTCACCAACGGGTACATCCCCGTCTGCATCTCTACCTTTCTCGAACGAAGGACGGTAAAAACCAATACATCCAAAGCAAAACCAAAGAGAAAGGCCAAAATCAAAGGCCCAAGCCAATATCCATTCAGCCAAAGCCAAATCAAAAGGCCAAAATCAAAGGCCCAAGCCAATAGCCATTCATCCAAAACCAAAGCGAAAGGCCGAAATCAAAGGCCCAAGCCAATATCCATTCACCCAAAGCCAAAGCGAAAGGCCAAAATCAAAGGCCCAAGCCAATAGCCATTCACCCAAAGTCAAAGCGAAAGGCCAAAATCAAAAGCCCAAGCCCATACCCATTCCCCAAGCCAAAATCAAAACAAAATAAGATTGAAACCCCTTACCCAAAAAGGCCAAAATCCAAAGAAAGCATCCAACACACAAAATCCTGGACAAGTGAGTCCAAAATGCCAAGTCCAGGACCAACAAGTCTAAAGCCCAGGACCAATGAGTCCAACACACCAAATTCCGGACCGACAGACAAGTCCAAAACACCAAACACTAAAACCTCAACCAAAACTCCTTCACCCTTAAGTCCTTCTAGAAACTACTACAGGGAGACCTATATAGGATCCTGGGGATTTCCTCAAGATCAAAACCAACATCACTTCACCCTTAAGTCCTTCTAGAGACTGTTATAAGGAGAACTATCTAGGCTTCTGAGGATTCTCCCTCAAGCTCGTAATATCGCACCTTAACCTTTAAGGTCCAGACATGGGAATCTGATCCCACATTATTTATCAACCATTTCATGCTCAGGCCACATCAAGCCGGAGACCCCATTCTGCACCACACTACAAGCCGTTACCCATCGGCCTAAACACCACAAAATTCTTGGTCCAGATTTTTATCTGTTAAGCAAACCCATTATTATCGAGCTCCACATTCCCTAATGTTGAAGCCATTTTTCACCACAATCCCCACGGAGTACCCGAATGCTTTGCTATCGAGAACGGGACATACCTAATCTACCCTTAGAGTCCACCTTTAATGCGCTCAAATGATAAGGAACATTTTCACAAATTACACCTCTTCGATTCATGATCAAGAGGTATTTATCTCCAATCAACCTTCAAGTCACCAAACGGAATTTTCCGTCGTGACCCTCAACTCCAGATATTTATCTGTCAAAAAAACCAATTATTACCAAGCTCCACATTCCATAATGTCGAAGACATTTTCACCCTGACCCAGATACGGAGTCCTCGAATGCTTTGCTACCGAGAACGGGACATACCCAATCTGCCCTCAGGGTCCACTTTTTAGTGCCCTCACATGATAAGGAACATTTTCAGAAATTACACCTCTTCGATTCATGATCAAGGAAGAATTATCTCAAATCAATTTTTCAAGTCACAAAACGGCTTTTACCGTCGTGACCTCCACACTTTAAAGTCCTAACAACTCGCTTAGGCACACACATTCAGAACTACGATCTGGTTTGATTTCACTTCACGTGAATACGTAGGCAGTCCTTCAAGGACACAACCATTTACCTCAAAATCACTTTAAGGTCCTAACAACTTGCTTAGGCACACATTCAGAACTACGATCTGGTTTGATTTCACTTCACGTGAATACGTAGGCAGTCCCTCAAGGATACAACCATACACCTCAAAATCACTTTAAGGTCCTAACAACTCGCTTAGGCACTGATGCGTGTCTAAAATATGATGTTTTCCACGCTCTTTTACACATATTTCAGAGCTCAAATGTGTAGTTTATTCTACTATATTCCCTTTTTCGTCTACTTTCGTGTTTTTGTGTAATATTGCAGAAATGTGAAGAATTTAGCGGAAATCGAGACGAATCCGTCCCCGAAAGCTTGGCATAGGAATTGACATAAAGTAGTGACTCGAGAACCGAACTTGGTGCACGTTTCAAGGCCTAAAAGATAGCAAAAGCATGGTTGCATACAAGTGCAAAGCTTAAACAAGCGAAGAAGTGCTTCTCAAAGTTGCAGCCTTATTCAGATTTCTATATCTCGAGTTCTATAGCATATAATCGACGGATTCTAATTGGAGGTGAAAGCTTGTCCTCTTAGCATTCCAATGCCGTGTAGAACACCTGATTTGACCAAGTAACGAATAAATGACAGCCGTTTTAAGATCGGTGCGCGCTGCAGAATTCGTCAGAATGCATTACTGTACAACACCTTTGGTCGATCGACTGGTCTCAGTGGTCGATCGACCACCCCACGACTCTGACGCGCAAATTAAAATTAAAATTCCGAAGCCCACTTATAATTAGGTTTAGGAATAAGTTACGGGACTTCTCTATAAAAACAAAACATCATTCATCAGTTTGGGGGAGGTCTCTCTGGCATGAGAGAAGAACGGTAGATTAGTTTAGTTTTACATCGGATTTCAATTAGTTTAGTTTTATCAATAAAGTTATCTTTAGCATTCGGATTCAGTTCCTGCCTTTCTTATTTCGGTATTCTTCTTCCTAATTTCAGTTTATTTTACTTTAATTCCTTCATTAGTATGGAATTGGTAGTTAGTTCCTATAGCCCTAGTTTTAATTTATGCAATTCTATCATTTAATTACTTAAATTATGCACCCTGTTATCGTTATTATCAATCTCGTAGTTGTAGTTAGATTAAATATGTGTAGGTAATTACCCCGTGCTAAGGTGTGAGGGGATCTGCAGCGAAGACGACGTAGATTAGTAAACCTGATGTCGGACCTTGGTCGATCGACTGGACCCGTTGGTCGATCGACTAGATTAGCTTATCGGTCGACTGACGCGCGATATATTAGCACCGTATCAATAATTTAATTGCAATATTTGACAACGAGACCGAGAGGAGACTTGTTAAATACTGAGGAATAGACCAACCCAGAAGATCGAAAGATAGGGAAAAGAAATAGACTACCAATTGAAACGACTAAATTACGCTAAGATCGAGAGATAAGTAATTTAGGCATTAGGAATCACTTTTCAGGGCGAGAGCTAGTATTAGTTAGACCTAGGGACCAGTAGCATAGGCTGAGAGGCGCTACTTGTTAAGTTGGACCGAGAGGACTTCTTATTTGCCCACCTATCGTGATTTAGACTTACTTAGATACCGTCGTCACAGCTACACTGAACCAAAAGTCTTAGCATTCTTATAATTTTAGTTAACAATCATCTTATTTATTTGCCTTATTTATTTGCATTTTAGTTATATTTATTTTTAATCGCATTTAGATATAGTTCAAAATCCAAAACCCCCAACTTCCTTAGACTAAAATTTAGATCAACTATAAATTCCCTACCTCCCTGCGGATCGACCCGTGCTACCACTATCTATAGTAGTAGTCGGTATTATAAATTTTATTTTTGATACTTTGCGACGGTATCAAATTTTGGCGCCGTTGCCGGGGAGGCAGCGTAAATTTTTAGTTGTTTTATTTTAGTTTATTTTGGTCTCAAGGAACATCCGTTCCTTGAGGCAGTCCTTATCTTCTTCTTGTAGTTTCTTCTTATACGCAGGTCGCCTTGTGCTAGACAGAGACTTTTAGAAGAATCATTTCAGGAGGAAGGCTTGAGTACTCTTGATAGATGGGAAGTTCGCGTGGGAATTCGCGAAAACCAAGTATTGAAATGAATGCTATTGCGGCACTAGAAGCTTCCATTAATGCCAGGTTCGAAAAGCTGGAGAATGCAACAAATGAAACTGCGGAATTGAGAAAGGTAGTTCAAACTCTCTTGGTTCAAGTTATAAAAATGGAAGAAGCTAGGATTGAATCTGATAAGAATTTTGAAAATCGGTTGGCAATTTTAGTGGCTAATCAAGCTGCTAATTTGTCGGGCAAATTTGATGATACTGTTGGGGCTGGTGTCCTCTACAATTAGTGCAATAACATTTAAATCTCTAAAAGGATCAAAGGGTATACTTTTGTATTATTATCAGTTGGTCCACGTTTATCAATAACGGTTGGCTTGCTAGATAAGTTTGACGTTATTGTCATACAGATGGCGGTGATCAACTGGTCCCTAAAAATCACACCTATAGGATACGTTTGAGAGATGTGACGGTATGAAAATACAGTCATGTTGATGCCTAATATGACTAAGCAGTTAGTCGGAGTTATTGACTAATAATTAGTCAAACGCGATGTTGAGATATTTTATTTAATACGAATTGAATAATAATGGCTAAGGCGAATTAAGCAGTTAATTCCTAAATTAAATATAAACGATTATATTTGATTAATGTATATTGAATAAATTAATTATACAATATTGTCATTATCGGACATGTATTATTATATCGACTAATTCATGTTACTAGACGATATTTTAATAACCGATAACCGATGACGATTTATAATAAAATCGCGTCATATACATTTAGCATTTTCGAGTCGGACCACGAGTTAAAATAAAGAGGAAGTGAAAGCCCACTTCCCCATGGTGCACTCGGTTTGGCCGAACCAAGAGAACAAAAGGAGAGCTTTCTCTCCTTTTGTAACCTAATTCATTTTGAAAGAAAAATTAGGGTTTTGAGAACATTTTCTCTCAATAACCTAGATCTCACATCTAGCAAAACTCACACAAAACTCTCTCAATATTGCAAGGCAATTAGAGAGTACATTCTAGCACAAGGGCATAGTCTCAGACGGTCTTGGGTGCAACGATTAGGAGGAAATCTACGTTGATTTCTATCTTAGGCCGAATTCTCAAGGACCCGAGGTTAATTCTTGTGCCTTATCATTTTCTCTATTGTTTTTCGTTTATGACATTTTATCACATGTAAAATTTGCGTTATAGTCCTATATTTTAAGGGTTTTATACGGATATTACCCTACAAGTGGTATCAGAGCGAGGCCACGTAAATTTTTCTTTGTGATTTTCATCAAACGAAATTGAATAGATATTTTTTTTTGCATAAAAAAAAAACGTGCGGCATCTTTTTTTTTGTCACGGTTGGTTTGTTTTTTTAACACGGCTGTTTTTTTTTGTGCATTGGAAAACGTGCCATGTGACGATCTTTTGTTTTGTTTTCGATTTGTTCTTTGCATATTGTTATTTTAAACGATAATCATAACAATATGTTAAAGTATTATCAATTGTAGTTTCAATTCTATACGGATTAGGTTAATTTGCAATTGGTAATTTTTGTCAAATCGATTTTACGAGGGTTTTTGATGTTTGGGAAACTTTTTTTTCCCCTTTTCTTGCTCTCGGCAATTAGCTGAAAAAAAAATTTTTTTTTTTTTATGTACTGTTCACGGTCAGGCCGTGAAAGAAAGAAAAAAAAAATTTCGTGTTTTTTTTTTTTTTTCGGCCATAACAAATGCACAATACGGATTTTGTGCATTCGCTTGATAGTGAAACGGTTCACTCACGTACCATTTAATTATTTTAAAGAAATTTAAAGTAACGTATTATCATGAATTAAAATTAAGTTGATCGAAGCGGTTTTGTCGCATAATTTTAATCGTTAAAAGGTGGTTTGGATAAATTTAACATAATTACGGAATTATGTCACGGATAAATTTGTTTTAGTTGATGCATTTTATTTATCGTTATTTTGAATGCCTTGAATGTTTTTTTATTACGTATTTAATTTTACAAACGGTTGTAACTTAGTGTGGCCTTAGTAGAACGTGTTACCGTAATGATGGAACACGGTCTTGGTTGTATTTTGAGATCTTGAATCTCCGTTTTGGTTTTTTCCTTGTAATTACAGTTTTTTATTTAGAATGTAAATAGGTTTATATTTTGTAAATTTTAATTGTAATTTTGAGAAGACCAAAGATGGAGATCGGATGCTCACTCCTCATTGCATGGACAAAGATGGAACATCAAGACAAGCTTCTCGGGTCCAACGGTGGATTCCAAAGTTGTTTCATGTTTTTTTTTACTAGGATAGGCCACACTAGGAATTTTTATTTACGTTTTGCATTCTTTTATTTATTTTATCGTAACGATAGATTGCATCATTTTCCGCCTAAAACCAAACCACCTAATAATTGCATGAAAACTGACTCATATAGAGGTCACGCGTTAGTTTTATTTGATATACAGATATCACATGTTTTTAATTAAGCCATCATCTAAGTCAATTCATTCACGTAATGCTAGTTTTTCGTTCACTTAAAATGAATTAAAACTAAGTTGATGGGATCTTCCTCGTATAACCAAAAATTGAGAATAGTCTTTATAGGTCAAACTCCAATGAATCCCTTCTTCGTCGGTAGGCATAATATGACCCCTTCTACGTCGGGTAAGTTGGAACTGATTGACCTATTTTATGTCAACACTATGGTCACTCGTACGATCCTGTGATTATGGTGGACTATAGATAGGATTTACGGAAATCTTTCGACCAAGAGTTCTAACGATAGAACTAGCTAAACAGTTGGCTTATCAATTTATGGAAATTGAGTCTTGGGATCACTTGTATTATTCTTGAGGGAGATCAATTATGCAAGTGCAATGAGTCTACACGATTAAAATGAATTTTTAATAGACTTAAATCACCTCGATGAGTTGCTTATTTCGTTTTGTTTTTCCTTTCTTTTTCAGTGTAGATCACGATCACTTAAACTGCTAATAACAAAATGGCTGGCCGTGCTGACGACCCAATGCCAAGTGCCACATTGGACCGTGAGTCCTGGCTTCGGATCTTCATGAATCAGATGAATCAGTCAACTCGACTGAAGAATGATGGATCAAACTTCGCGGACTGGGAGGCGGCATTACGGAATGCTGCCGCAGCTGACGGGAAGCTCAAATTTCTGACAGAGCCCATCCCGTCAAACCCAGGTCCCATGGCTGGAGCTAATGAGATCGCCAAGTATAACGATTTCGTCATGGAAGCGGGTGCGATTAAAAACGCACTCATTTTTGCAATGGAATCCAATTTTCAGAAACGCTTCATAGCCCAAGGTGCAAACAAGATTTTCACCACGCTCACCAAGGAATTCTCGAAAGCACCGAGAATCGTGACCTATGAGCATACCACTCGCTTCTTTGATGCGAGACTCCAGAAGGGCCAACCGGTTAGCCCACACATTCTCAGCATGATTGAGAATGTCGAGAGACTGGAGGCGCTTGATTGTAAAATCAGCAAGAACATCGTGATTGACCGCATGCTTCATTCACTCCACGATGGTTTTGTGCTCTTTAGAGCGAATTACTATATCAATGATTTGAAGAAAAGTCCTCATGAACTACACTCCCTTCTCGTATAGACCGAGAAGGACATGAAGTTCAGTGGGAGCTTGAAACAGGATGTTCTCGTTGTGTCAAACAAGGGCAAGGGTAAGGGCAAAGCTCAGGCAGACCTAGCGGTAGGTAAACCGAAGTTTAAGAAGTCGGGATCAGGTAAGAGTGGGCCTGGTGAGGCAAGCAACTCATCAGGCGCGACAAAGAGCAAGACCGAAAACATGGAATGCCATCACTGCCACAAGACTGGGCATTGGAGGCGTACATGTCCTGTTTACCATGAGGACATAAAAGCAGGTCGCGTTAAACCTGTTGGTATGTCTTCTTCCTCTTCTACTTTTATTCATATGATTGAGATTAACCACGCAAGTTACGGAACTTGGGTACTAGATACGGGTTGTGGTTCTCATCTGTGTAATCATGTGCAGGGGCTCCGAAACATCGAACCCCTCGTAAAGGGTGAGGTGGACCTACGTGTCGGGAATGGAGCACGTGTGGCTGCCGTCTCGAGGGGAACATACGTGATCCAGCTTCCTAGCGGATTTGAGTTATTTTTATATAACTGCTATTATGTACCAGTCTTTCTAAAAACATTATTTCGGTTTACGCACTTGACAAACTTGGTTTTTCATTTGTAATAGAGAATAATAGTTGTATTTTCTCATTACACGATATGATTTATGGCAAGGCAGTCTCCATGAACGGAATTTATGTTTTAGATCAGACCACCGAAATATTGCACGTAATGAATAAAAAGTTAAAGGTTGGTGACAAAGATCAAACGTATCTATGGCACTGCCGTATGGGACACATTAATGAGAAACGCGTAAAACAGCTCATAAAGAATGGAGCTATCTCGGCCTTTGATTTTCAATCATTTGGCACGTGTGAATCATGTCTCATTGGCAAGATGACTCGGATTTCCTTCAAAGGTGTTGGAATGCGCTCTGCTGACCTATTAGGACTCATACATACGGATGTGTGTGGACCTATGTCAATCACCGCACGAGAAGGCTATAGGTATTTCATCACTTTCACGGACGATTTAAGTAGATATGGCTATGTCTACTTAATGAAGCACAAAAGTGAATCCTTTAAGAAATTCAAAGAATACCAGAATCGGGTACGAACCTCTTTGGGTAGAAAGATTAAAACACTGCGATCAGACCGTGGTGGTGAGTATCTTTCTCACGAGTTTGATCAACACCTTAAGGACTGTGGGATTGCCTTGCAGTTAACTCCACCTGGAACACCTCAGTTGAATGGTGTGTCCGAACGGAGAAATCGAACACTACTTGATATGGTTCGATCCATGATGAGTCACACCGTGTTGCCTGACTCATTGTGGGGTTATGCTCTTCTGTCACCGCTTTGCTCTAATACTTAACCAAGTCCGTCTAAAGTCATGACAAGACTCCATATGAACTATGGAAGGGAACGGTCCCTAACTTGTCCTTTATACGGGTTTGGGGCTGCGAGGCTTATGTCAAGTGGAGACACGAGGATAAGCTCGGCCCGCGATCGGTCAAGACATACTTTATAGGTTATCCTAAAGGAACGCTTGGTCATTACTTTTATTCGCCAACCGAACAACGTGTATTTGTTGCGGCTAGTGCGACATTCTTAGAGAAGGAATTTCTCGAGAATGCAAAGAGTGATAGAACCTTCGAACTGTCGGAGATTCCAGAACCAAATACCGAGCAACCATTGGAGGAACCAGTTCCTTCAATCCCGGCTGCGGTTAACATTCCTGAGGAACCTAGGAGGTCGGGAAGAGTCTCTATTCCTCCGGACAGATACATTGGTATGGTCGAGGAACATGACATAGATGACATTCTACTCTTAACGAGTAGTGAACCCGCAACCTATAAAGGGGCCATGACTAGTTCCGACTCAAAACTATGGCTTGAGGCCATGCAATCCGAGATGGACTCCATGTATGAGAACAACGTATGGGATCTTGTTGACTTACCTGCTAAGGTTCGTCCCCTTCAATGCAAATGGCTTTACAAGATAAAGCATTCTGTGGAAGGTCAACAAGATATCTATAAAGCACAACTAGTTGCTAAAGGTTTCACCCAAGTGCCAGTGCCGCACTACGATGAAATTTTGCACCCGTAGTCAAATCTTTGCGTTCCATTCGGATTATCTTAGCGATTGCCGCTTTTCATGACTATGAAATTTGGCAGATGGATGTGAAAACCGCCTTCTTAAACGGTTTTTTGGAGGAAGAGTTGTACATGGTACAACCCGAAGGTTTCATCGATCCTGAACATCCTAAGAAAGTATGCAAGCTTAAGCGTTCCATCTACGGACTTAAGCAAGCTTCTAGGAGTTGGAATCATCGTTTCGACCAAGTGATAAAAGAAAATGGATTTACTCGATCGGTCGAGGAACCATGTCTCTATATCAAGTCGAGTGGGAGCAAGATTGTCTTCCTAATATTGTATTTTGATGACATACTTCTGATTGGGAATGACATACCTCTCTTAACTTCGGTAAAAGTATGGTTGAAGAACCATTTCCAGATGAAAGATCTGGGTGAGGCACAAAGAATTTTGGGCATCCGTATCTATCGAGATAGATCACGTCGGATGTTATCTCTCAGTCAGGAGTCTTACATAGACAAGATACTAGAGAGATTCAACATGACTAAATCCAAAAAGGGGTTTCTTCCTATGGCTCCAGGGGTGCATTTGAGCAAGTCTCAGGCACCAGAGACACCGGAAGAGAAAGAGCGCATGACACGGATTCCTTATGCCTCGGCTATAGGATCAATCATGTATGCCATGATATGCACACGTCCGAACGTGGCATATGCATTGAGTATAACAAGTCGATTCCAACAAAGATCCGGTGAATCACATTGGATGGTCACAAGAACATTCTTAAGTACCTACGGAGGACTAAAGCTTGGGCATTGACTTATGGAGGCGAACAAAAGCTATGCGCAACCGATTCTGCAGATTCTAGCTTCCAAACGGATCGAGATGACTCAAAATCTCGATCGGATTCGTTTTTACTCTTAATGGCGCTGCAGATCACCGGAAGAGTTCCAAACAAAGTGTTACAAAGCAGATTCTACGACCGAGTCCGAGTACTATGCCGTGTCCGAAGTCGCAAAGGAAGCGATATGGATGCGTCAATTCTTACAAGGACTATCTGTAGTGCCTAGTTCGAATGACCCGATCACCATCTATTGCGACAATAGAGGTGCCATCTTCCAAGCTAAGGATCCTAAGTCTAGCAACAAGTCTAGACATGTACAACGGAAAGCTCATCTAATCCGAGATTACGTGGAGCAAAAGGAGGTAGTGATAGAGAAGATTGCTACAGATAATAACATAGCAGATCCTCTCACTAAACCATTACGACAAGATAAGCATGAAGGGCATGTTAATTCCATGGGAATTAAACGTGTTCCTGAGTTGTAGTACTCTTTTATGGATTAGATTCATTCTCTTTTGTACTCTATACGACATCATCGTGTTGATATTTATATATTCTGTTTTTCATGTGGATTTGTACGACAATTTTGAACACACAAAGTGAACTGAACAAACATTATATTTTTGATCCTTAATTGCCCACGTGAGCTGATAACTCTGGCAATTATTTTGTGACGTTGGTTGATGGTGGGTTCAACGAGCCATAAGTCAAAAGGTTGGTGACCAATCACGAGGCGATTTATACGGATATCTCGTAGGACACAATTGTGACATCGACGTGGAGTCCTAAATGTTTTATAACATTCGGTGCCAGGTCGTGGATAGGACCTCCATGGTGATCCTAAGAGTCGATTCTTTTGACTATCGTCTGTCTCTTGAGACTAAGGCAGATTTTGGGTGACTTTGGTTTCTTTCTCACGGTCATCCGTAACAGGGGGCCAAGTAGATTTTTTCTGGGTCATTTCATGTTGTGCTTAGGTCGGAAGGAGTCGAGTTGAAGGAAATATTCAGCCTTTATCAGGTACTTGATATTTCTCGGGGCCACTCGAGGAGTCAGAATCGAAATGCATGGCCATGCTCGAATACGAATTCGTTTTATCAGTTAAGTTACTCTCTAGTCGGGGAAACCACTCTTGATACAGATCGATTGTAAAATACGACCTTTGCGGATCCGGATCTGCAAATTGTTTTACATTGAGTGGGAGAAATTTTAAATGAATATGAGAATCGGTTATCGCACATACACTTGTACGGACAAGTGGGAGTTTGTTGGAGCTGTGTCCTCCAGTTAGTGCGGATAACGTTATTACACATACACTTGTACGGACAAGTGGGAGCTTGTTGGGCTGGTGTCCTCTGATTTAGTGCAATAACATTTAAATCTCTAAAAGGATCAAAGGGTATACTTTTGTATTATTATCAGTTGGTCCACGTTTATCAATAACGGTTGGCTTGCTAGATAAGTTTGACGTTATTGTCATACAGATGGCGGTGATCAACTGGTCCCTAAAAGTCACACCTATAGGATACGTTTGAGAGATGTGACGGTATGAAAATACAGTCATGTTGATGCCTAATATGACTAAGCAGTTAGTCGGAGTTATTGACTAATAATTAGTCAAACGCGATGTTGAGATATTTTATTTAATACGGATTGAATAATAATGGCTAAGGCGAATTAAGCAGTTAATTCGTAAATTAAATATAAACGATTATATTTGATTAATGTATATTGAATAAATTAATTATACAATATTGTCATTATCGGACATGTATTATTATATCGACTAATTCATGTTACTAAACGATATTTTAATAACCGATAACCGTTGACGATTTATAATAAAATCGCGTCATATACATTTAGCATTTTTGAGTCGGACCACGAGTTAAAATAAAGAGGAAGTGAAAGCCCACTTCCCCATGGTGCACTCGGTTTGGCCGAACCAAGAGAACAAAAGGAGAGCTTTCTCTCCTTTTGTAACCTAATTCATTTTGAAAGAAAAATTAGGGTTTTTGAGAACATTTTTCTCTCAATAACCTAGATCTCACATCTAGCAAAACTCACACAAAACTCTCTCAATATTGCAAGGCAATTAGAGAGTACATTCTAGCACAAGGGCATAGTCTCAGACGGTCTTGGGTGCAACGATTAGGAGGAAATCTACGTTGATTTCTATCTTAGGCCGAATTCTCAAGGACCCGAGGTTAATTCTTGTACCTTATCATTTTCTCTATTGTTTTTCGTTTATGACATTTTATCACATGTAAAATTTGCGTTATAGTCCTATATTTTAAGGGTTTTATACGGATATTACCCTACAGATACTCCGCCTCTTACCCCTGTGCTTACTTCTACACTAACACCTCCGCCCCAGATTGGGAGCACGATGGAGGAAAACTCTTCTGTTTTGACTGTTGCAGGAACTGGTTTGGGGAAGGAAGAGCCGAGGAAAGTGTCGGATTATGACTTGGAGTTTGATGAGCCGGACGATCCAAGAGCTTGGGAAGCCGCTAGAGCCGTTGATGACCCGTTGAGTATTCTAGATGAAGGAGTGGAGTGGAGTCCAGCTGCTGAGATTAGCATTGCGGAGGGTACTTCATATAGTCAGAAGCCTTGGTCGGAGATTTTCCGACTTAGTTGATCTATCTAGTTTTATAAACCACTTTAAGACTATTTATTCCGTTTTAGACTATTTACTGTTTTTTTGGTGTGCGCGAGACTTCGCTTTAATTTGGTTTGCTTAGGATTTATTTAGGCTATAGACTTTATATTTGGGTTTAGCGCAATTTTGGGCGCTGTATTATGTGCATTTGCAGGTTTTTAGACCATATTGACTCACGCTATTTGAGTTAATTCGAAGAAAGAACTGTCCTCTCGGGTATATCGATCGATCGATCGCTGTGTGGTCGATCGATCGACCACTGCAGCTACAGGAGCTTCTATTTCGATGCCCCTGGTCGATCGACCGCTCGTGGTGGTCGATCGACCGCTTCATTCTTGTACTTGTTTTCGATCATTCCCCTGCTGTGTTTGGTCGTTTTGCGGAGCACGAAAGGGAGTTTTAGGGAGTTTTCTCCTTATTTTCTTTCCTTTTCATTCATCTATCGCTTTCTTCAGCTTAATTCTTTGCACATAATTACCGCTTCAACTTTGTTTTCTCGGATAATGCACGGTATTTTCTCGTCCTTCGGTACTTATGGTAGCATGCATTGCTCATCGAAACCTCTAGCTCGCTAGTTTGGGGAGGTTTCCTTTTGCGCGCTTAAAGTCTTGCGAGTTTTCGAGTTTAACTTCATGTCTTGTTTAGTTAGTTATCGCAACTCCCCATTTCCTTTCGCTTCTTTATACTATGATTTCGCACAATGAGGGCATTGTGTGATTTGGTTTGGGGAAGGGTTTTGCGTTGCATTCATTCTGTTTTGCATTCACGTTTAGTTTTTGTCTTGCATTGTTTATTTCATTTCCTATATATATATATACAAAAATTCAAAAAAATTGAAAAATTTCAAAAAAAAAAAAAAATCCAAAAAAATACATGTTTATTTTAGCATAGGTGAGTCGGAACGGTAGTATTTCAATGATGACATTGCATTTTCATCTGTTTATGCCTAAGCCGTGCCAAATTGACATGTTATTAGTAGAATTATTTGCATAGTCTACGAGTTTTCGTTAATTTATTCGCTGAATCTTGAGACTTGACTTAGATTTTTGGCAAACTACATTATATTCTGAGTTTTAGAGCCTTATAACTGGTGACATTCATGACCGGTGTATTTAGGAATGTGAGTAGTACTCCTTATGAGACATGTTATATCAATATGCATAAATATGAACTTAATCTGCTTAATACCTGTATGCATTCGGGTTTGTGGTCAGTTGACACATGTGTAAGAGGGCACCCCTTTTTTCATTTTTCCCATAAGCCTCACACTGCCAAAAATAGCCTTTTTGTCCTGTTAACTACATACTATATTTAGCCTGCCCTTGTCAAGCTAGTAGTTTTAGTTTTTGGGATCGTTACTTTATTTTTGGTTGCATATGCTCTTATTGAGATGATGTTGGAAAGATGAGAAAGGAAAAGTTGAAAGAAAGAAAAAGAAGAAAAAAGAAAAGAGAGAAGAAAAAAGAAAAAAAAGAAGAGAAAAATCACATGATTGAATCTTCATTAGTTGGTGATTTTATATTCCCATGTTGCGATTAATATTATCTGGGGAATTAAGTTTGTATGGAGAATGTGATATTTGTGCTTACTATTAGCACCGCTTTATCATTTAATCTTGAGCAAGAAGTTGGAATGATTTATTAATTTGGTTCCCTTAGTTACTAGCTTGGCTTATAACTCTGTTTTTACCAAATTCGTCTTAGCCCCTTCTTACCCATAGCCTCACATATCCAAATTTACCTCGGCATGTGTCATGGTCTTTTATGGTTGGAATGCATATGTACGGTTGTAGAGATTATTTTCATATTAGACTGCATGCATGTTTTTATAGGTCGTAGTTAGGTGAGTGTCATTACAAAATTACTTCTTTCTTTCTTTTACATATATTCACCTGTGCTTATGTGTGATATGAGCGACCCGTGAGAGTCCATAATGATAAGTCTCTATAGTTGACGGTTCAGTAGTTTTTAACGACTACATAACTCGTTTGCATGATTCATATTGCTAATTGATTGTTAGTTGTTGCATTAAACTGGTTTAGGCTTTATAGTTGCATTTCGCTCTGAGATTGAACTCGTTCCATTAGGTCCTAGGATCGAGTCTAGTTCTTGCTTGGGGACAAGCAAGGGTTTGGTTTAGGGAAGTTTGATGCGTGTCTAAAATATGATGTTTTCCACCCTCTTTTCCACGCATTTCAGAGCTCAAATGTGTAGTTTATTCTACTATATTCCCTTTCTCCGTCTACTTTCGTGTTTTTGTGTAATATTGCAGAAATGTGAAGAATTCAGCGGAAATTGAGCCGAATCCGTCCCCGAGTGCTTGGCATAGGATTTGACATGAAGTAGTGACTCAGGAAGCGAAATTGGTGCGCGTTTCAAGGCCTAAAAGATAGCAAAAGCATTGTTGCATACAAGTGCAAAGCTTAAACAAGCGAAGAAGTGCTTCTCGATGTTGCACCCTTATTCAGATGGCTATATCTCGAGTTATATAGCATATAATCGATTGATTCTAATTGTAGGTGAAATCTTGTCCTCTTAGCTTTCCAACGCCGCGTAGAACACCTGATTTGACCAAGTAACGAAGAAATGGCAGCTGTTTTAAGATCGGTGCGAGCTGAAGAATTCGTCAGAATGCATTACTGTACAGCAGCCTTGGTCGATCGACTGGTCTCAGTGGTCGATCGACCACCCCACGACTCTGACGTGCAAATTAAAATTAGAATTCCGAAACCCACTTGTAATTAGGTTTAGGAATAAGTTACGGGACTTCTCTATAAAAACAAAACATCATTCATCAGTTTGGGGGAGGTCTCTCTGGCATGAGAGAAGAACGGTAGATTAGTTTAGTTTTACATCGGATCTCAATTAGTTTAGTTTTATCAATAAAGTTATCTTTAGCATTCGGATTCAGTTCCTGCCTTTCTTATTTCGGTATTTTTCTTCTTAATTTCAGTTTATTTTACTTTAATTCCTTCATTAGTATGGAATTGGTAGTTAGTTCCTATAGCCCTAGTTTTAATTTATGCAATTCTATCATTTAATTACTTCAATTATGCACCCTTTTATCATTATTATCAATCTCGTAGTTGTAGTTAGATTAAATATGCGTAGCTAATTACCTCGTGCTAAGGTGTGAGGGGATCTGCAGCGAAGACGACGTAGATTAGTAAACCTGATGTCGGACCTTGGTCGATCGACTGGACCCGTTGGTCGATCGACTGGCTTTGCTGGTCGATCGATTGACGCGCGATAGATTAGCACCGTTTCAGTGTTTTAATTGCAATATTTGACAACGTGACCGAGAGGAGACTTGTTAAATACTGAGGAATTGACCAACCCAGAAGATCGAAAGATAGGGAAGGGAAATAGACTACCAATTGAAACGACTAAATTACGCTAAGATCGAGAGATAAGTAATTTAGGCATTAGGAATCACTTTTCAGGGAGAGAGCTAGTATTAGTGAGACCTAGGGACCAGTAACATAGGCTGAGAGGCGCTACTTGTTAAGTTGGACCGAGAGGACTTCTTATTTGCCCACCTATCATGATTTATCAGACTTACTTAGATACCGTCGTCGCAACTACAGTGAACCAAACGTCTTAGCATTCTTTTAATTTTAGTTAACAATCATCTTATTTATTTGCCTTTTTTATTTGCATTTTAGTTATATTTATTTTTATTTGCATTTAGATATAGTTCAAAATCCAAAACCCCCAACTTCCTTAGACTAAAATTTAGATCAACTATAAATTCCCTACCTCCCTGCGGATCGACCCGTGCTACCACTATCTATAGTAGTAGTCAGTATTATAAATTTTATTTTTGATACTTTACGATGGTATTAGGCACACATTCAGAACTACGATCTGGTTTGATTTCGCAAACACGCGAATACGTAGGCAGTCCTATTACAAGGGCACAACCGCATACTCCTTTCACAACATTTCCAATTTTCAATCCTCACTAACTAGCTCAGAACTATGATCTGGTTTGATTTCTCACACACGCAAATACGTAGGCAATCCCCCAACAAGGACACAACCGCACACCCATTTTAATCTCAACCATCAACATTAATCCTCAAAAGCAGCCCACCCAGTTGCCAAAATTAAACCTCTTTACTGGGGGCTTCTTTCTTAAGACGTCACCCACTCCTTGTTTTGTCAAATTCCCACCTTCTCACTCTGGCGGCTTCTCATTTGAGACGCCACCCGTCCTTTATCCTCAAACATCTTTTGAATCTCAACTGCAATCCAAAATAAACCGCCCATAGTCTACTGCTCGGTTCGGACGATGACAAGGTCTTGGTTCCGCTCTCCGAATCATCATACCTCGAGAAGGGATCTCAAACGAGCAAATGGTGGCGAGGATGTCTGGAGAAGATAATCAATTCATATTCCCCAGCTGAGCGGACCGTCTACTCCAAGGATTTGATGCGCGTTGTCACCCTTTCTTGGCTAAGAGTTGCACTTACATGTGCAAAGTCTGTCAGAGTCACCCCCGTGCCGTGTCGATACTGAGTTGGCATCACGTTCACGACTGCCTATTTGTCGGTCTGTCAGTATGTATCTGTGTGAGTCAGTGTCCCAATAGCCGCGTGTCTCCAATCTATTAAATCACATATCTATGAGTAACAAGACTCGCCTTTAAGCTTCATAACATTCAAAACTTCTATCTCCCTTCGCATGAGATATTACATGCTAGTTGCTTATATGCTAACTGCTCACATGCTTATGTGCCTACGTGCTTATATGCTTGCGTGCTAGTTGCTTATATGCTAACTGCTCACGTGCTTATGTGTCTATATACTTGCGTGCTACATGCTTGTCTATGCGACTGCGGATTTATGTGGTCACTAACCATGCAGGTAATATTGAGAAGACAAACTCACTCCAACTAAGTACTGGGTTCTTCCCAACAAACAGCGACCCATCAAGTCCAAGAGCTTTAACCCCGCCGATTACATGGCTTACACTACCTCCCAACGAGCAACAACTCATATCCCCGGCGAGTCCTGAGAAGTTACTAACTCCCCAGCAAGTGCCGATTTTTTAAATGGATGTCACACAATATATTTTCCACAATCAATCATTCGACCATAGATGGCTGGCGAGCCTTACAACGCATATGGCTGGCGAGCCTTTGTCCGCAAACAAGATACAACTCAAGGACGTATCCCGAAGATGCCTCGGGTGCGACTCTTTTTCACAAGCTGGCGAGCCTTTGTCCGCAAACAAGGTACAACTCAAGGACGTATCCCGAAGATGCCTCGGGTACGACTCCTTATCATAGCTGGCGAGCCTTTGCACGCACATAAGATACGACTCAAGGACATATCTCGAAGATGCCTCAGGTATGACTCCTTCCTATGGCTGGCGAGCCTCAAAACGCACCACCTTCAACACCGGCTGGTGAGCCTTTGCGCGCAAACAAGAAACAACTCAAGGACATATCCCGAAAATGCCTCAGGTATGACTCCTTCTTATGGCTGGCAAGCCTTTATACATAGTCTAATGGACTTTAAACGACTCGAACCAGAAGTCGACAGACTCTAAACTGTTCCCTACGGCAAGTCGTTGACTCGAATCCCCCAGACACCTTGACGTCGCCCTTCCCGGCGGCAGGTCCTTGGCTCAAACCCTTTTGAGTCGCCTCGACGTCACAGTGGTCTTCAGGTTGTAATCTTCGATTGACCTGGAGATCATACTTTGACTTTCGCCCTGTCCAAGGCTCAGTCAAAGTGGGGGCTCTGTAGATACCCAGTATCTGCACCTTCCAAAAACCACCTAATGATGATCGGACTGTAACGTGTTTTTGATATGCGTGCGTGGATTGGCTATACATGAGACGGTGTAATGCACTACTCGGATATGAAAAATGATTTCAAAAGTTTTCTAACTTCATTTGCATTAAAATAACACTATTTAGAGTTAAAACCGTCTACGGACCCAAAACCGACTTAGAAACCCGCAACTCGATTCAACCTGAGTCAACCCGAGTCAAACCAAATCCCGAATGTCAAAAATAATGCCATGAATGTCTTTATCATGTCATTTCCATTAAAATGACCCTAATTAGAGTCAAAACCGTCTTCAGACCCAAAACCGACTCAGAAACCCGCAACTCGAGTCAACCTGAGTCAAACTGAGTCAAATCAAATCTCGAATGTCAAAAATAATGCCATGAATGTCTTTATCATGTCATTTCCATTAAAATGACCCTAACTAGAGTTAAAACCAACACCGGGCCAAAAACCGACTCGAAATTCAAATCCCGACTCACACGGGTCAAACTCGAGTCAAGAACACAAAACACCTACCTCAAGTAACACCAAAATCATCTTATTAGATGCCCATATTGTTACACGACATCCTATATGAATACCACATATCAACAATGGATGGAGAATAGGTCACGTCCAAATTGAAAGGGACAATACACCCATTTGTATCACGAGGTAGCTCGCGCCTCAATGGGTTGTCTGCTTTGTCTCCAAGCAAACACAACCGACCTACCATCCCAAATTTCTCTATAAATACCCACCATCACACAACATAATCTTCACGCGAGCGTCCGCCCCTTCACCTCTCTCTTAAACTTCTAGACTCGACTTCCTAAGTCACAAAATCGACACGTGTTTACGACCTAACGATCGTAAACACAAGTCTTACACATATTTTTTGGTACCGTCGCCGTGCATTTGACCGACCCATTTGAGCAACTCAATTCATTAACCAACATGTTTTAATCAACATATTTTCAAAACTAAATCCTTTTTTAAGGCACCTTTTTAAACTTCTTTGATCGCGATTAGTCACAACGAGAAAACCGTCTCTAAAGTCGTCTATTTCGCAAACATCAATACACGTAAGTTTGAGGGTGTAAATATCTCATTTATTTCATTTCCTTACTGTTTTCATGAGTTTATGAGCATGAACAATGCATAACACGATTCAAATATAGGTTAGACGAGCCAAAACTGAGTTTTGGCCTGAGACAGAAGCTCCTTGCTATGCATGGAAGCTCGCGCCTCTTGTGGCATCTCGGGTCAAACTCAAATGTGTTTGAGTTCGTCTTTCCTCCAACACTTTCTTTTATTTTCACTTCTTTCCTTTTACGGTTTTTACCATTTCAAACATTTTAATTCATTTTTATGATAAACATATTTTGACCATTACAAAAATCATCCTTGGTTCCTTATACCATGACGGTTTATTCCGTGACTCGATGATATTATTTGGTTAATTACATTTTAATGGGTATTTTAACACCCTTTTCCTTTATTTACCATTTTTCTCATTTATTTACATTTGCAAACATATTAGGCATAATCCATAATAATCCTTGGTTCTTTATACCATGTCGGTTTAATCCGAGTACGATGACAAAGTTGACTAATTACAAAGAAATGAACTTAACATGATTAGTTCAAATCAAACATTTTACATTTTTATTTGTAAACTATACTTTTCAAATATGCAAATCCGACAACGAATGTTACTAACACAATAGTAATTATTTCGAGTCATGCAAACAATATTTGCAAATCTTTCATCATAAATACGGTTTTAAATAACCTTTTCAAGAACCAGGAGACGCCCCCTTAGGTCGGCTCATGGCTCGCGCCCCAAGCGGCCGTCTGTTTCCATCTCTCAAAACCAGGGAAGAACCCTTTATCTCGCCAATAGGCTCGCGCCTTAAGAGGGCTGCCTGGCACTGTTCTGTCCTATTTTGGTACTTGTCTAGGACGATCCCGATTACGGTTTCTCCGAATACATGACAGATCAGATTGACAAGTTTACGTTTTTTACACTTTATCTTTTAAACACACTTTGTCAAATAATGGATCGTGTTGAGCATCATAACCCGAATTTGGTAAATGGATGTTTAATTTCCGTTCTCACATGCAAATCAACCATAAATCCAACTTGACATCTTATGCTTGATATTTCTATTAACAAACCGACTTAGAAAGCTCACATGTTAGGTTAACACTTTTGGATGTGCATTCATGCATTTACACCGTTTTATCAACTCTTGCACTTAAACAACCACTATCGATCAGTAGAGGCCGCTAACGCGGGCGGGATTGGGTGTCCGATTAAAGGGCTTCCCAATACGTACCCTCACCCCTTACTCAGAACCTTTGGATAGTGGATGGCCTTATCCAGGGCGTACGAGAGTCATTTTAGGCTTAGAATTCTAAAAGGAGGACGACTCCTTATCTTTAGTACCTATGTCAAACACTGCTTTGTGCTTCGTTTGACTTAGGTATAAAGTGGATTTCGAACGGGTTCCAGGCATCCCACAAATGCTTGGTGGCGACTCCGAACATCTCTGCATCGTTTCGAGACCTTTACCGAGACGAAATCGACCGATCTAAAGCGATCCGGTCGAAAGCATTTTTACGCCGCCTAGCGTGGCTTTCAAAAGACCGCTACATGTCCACAGATTGGCTTGGCGTGCAGGTGGCCCGTGACCGCAGATTGGTAGGTGGCCCAAATCCACAGACCGGCCTGTGGCCCATGTCCACACGAGTTAATTTATCAAACTACAATTTCTTTGTGTTTGAATTTTTGTATGGTTTTTTCATTAAGATTAAGTTGTTTAGGCTTTAATTTAAAATTTGAATTTTCATTAATCGTATTCTTATGGCAGGAAATATGTATGCCTTTTACTTATGTGTTTGTATATTAATCGGGGTCATTATATTAATTATGAACTCTATAATTTTCTACTACATTCCATTAAAAAATTGTGCTCGAGGGGCAGTGCATTTTTCATTGTAGGCGACTTTCCCCTAGGCCGAAACTATATAATAGAATACAACTTAGAGCTCTATTAGAGACTTGGAGTTCTTCCACGTATACTACACAAAATCCAAATCTAACTAAAAGAGTATATGACGTGAAATTTAGCCACCACTATATGGGCTTTTACATCCACCATTAACTAGTTTTAAACCCGTACAAATTACACGGGCTCGCTAATCAAAAATCGTTTCGATATGGTTTCTTTGCTGATACGTGTTTGATATGCTTTTTTTTAACCCGTATCAAATGTACAAAAACTCATATAATTAAAGTTGGATATCACTTCATATACTTATAAGAAAACTATGTTGTACTTCCTTCTATTCACTATATTCTTCCCCTTTCCTTTTTGCACAATAAATAAGAAAGTGAATTGGGACCACACAAAGCACACTACCCCACATGCAATTTAATTTGGACCACACAAATCAACCCAAAAAAGGAAATAGGGATAAAACCCGAATAATCCGAATAAGGAAATAGGGAAGAATATGGTGAATTGGAGGGAGTATATTTTTGTTGACCCGTACTATTTATGAGCTTGTGAAAATATACGTTGTGGGTTATCTACGATAATCCGAACATGGACCGATATACATTATCACCCAATAATAATTATTACATGTTACTTTTGAGTTGGGCCATGTAATTGACACATATGGTGTAAGATCCGCTTATAAATTCTTGCAAAATCAGCTAGTCTTCTTTAAGACGGAGGTATCCGTTTTAATATTAAAACAGGTCAAATATAACTCCATATGTGCATATTAGACAAATATTTTCCTTTTCCATATGCATTATGCTTTCATCCCTTATAGACGTATTTGACTCGCCTTAAATTTAAAACAGATATACCCGTCTTAAATGAGAATTTACCTTCTCCCTTATGACGTATATATCCGAGGCTAACATTAAAACCGGTCAAATATGATCCCACATGTGCGTATAAGACAAATTTGTAACCTTTTCTACACATTCTACTTTTATTTATTATAACTTTTTGACCGACTTAAACTTAAAACAAATATACTTGTCTAAAAAAAAAAATGAGTAAAAATATACCATACAATTTAATGTACCAATTTAACCCATATAAAAAAAACCCACCCCTTGCCCCATAGGCCATATAAATACATCTACATATCTACCCATTCTCTCCTAGTAGGTCTTAAGAGAGACCGTCTCCCACTAATTTAATGGGAGACATAATAGGGAAAAAAAATTTAGTGGGTCTCTCACCATATCATGTGAGAGGTCTCTCAATAACGTTATTGAGAGACCGTCTCTCTGAAATTTTTGTGAATCCCATATTACGTCATTCAGCCGCTCTTTCCAATTCACTCAAAATACGGTATAAAATATTTGATCTTCATGCATGAAGGTAGAATATAAGGATTTCAAAGAAAAATATGCATGGATCTTATATTCTTATTGCAGACGATTTCAGGCAAATAAAGACAATAGTCCCACATTTCTAATTGATATTTTTGTATATGTATATTTTTTATTACTAGTTTTTTGGGTCATTTTTATTTTTCTAATTAGTTTATTTTGCTTTTTTATTAAGTTTAATAATTTTTCCACTCTTTAATAATTTATCTGGTTTTTTTTCATTTCATTCAAATTAACATATTTACTTATTTTGAACCTTATATCAAAAGTTATTTTTCTTTTCACCCATAATTTTTCTGTCCGCCAAAAAATATTTTGTGAATTCTTTTCCTTTTTTTGCATTTTTTGGTTGTTGGTTTAAGTCTATTTTTTCAATAGTAGTAGTATACTATTGATATTTATTGTTATCATTATTAGTAATCTCAATTGATTGAATTTTTTTTTCAGCTGTTGTTTTTTTATTAAGTATATTAGGATCAGTTTATTAATAAATGTGGAGAATTGGTTATGATATGAGTAATTGTTAATTGTTAATTAATTTGCAATTCACGTCAGTCATGTTTTCTCTATCTTGTATAAAGTTTCATTTAATCCCATCATATTCTTATTTTTTATGGCTTATCATTCAATCATCACATTACACTATTAATTAATGACATAAAATAAATAACAAATAATTGAATGGATTAATAAGAACTATCATATTTTGTATATTAATTAGATTTAGTATTTTAGGTAAATAATAAAGATTAATAAGAACTACCATATCCAGTAAGGTTCGATTTCTCCATTCGGAAACACCATTTAATTGAGGTGTTCCAGGTGGAGTTAACTATAGTACGATTCCACAGTCTTAAAGGTGTTGATCAAACTCATTTCAAAGATATTCGCCACCCCGATCTGAACGGAGTGCTTTAACCTTTCTACCCAGTTGGTTACAACCCCGTTCCGGTATTCCTTGAATTTCTCAAAGGACTCACTTTTATGCTTCATTAAGTAGACATATCCGTATCTACTCAAATCGTCCGTGAAAGTGATAAAATATCTATAGCCATCTCTAGCGGTAATTGACATAGGTCCACAAACATCAGTATGTATGAGTCCTAATAGGTCACTAGCGCGCATTCCAACACCTTTGAAGGAAATTCGAGTCATATTGCCAATGAGACATGATTCACACGTGCCATATGTAGAAAATTCGAATGCGGGAATAGTCCCATTATCGACGAGTTTCTTTACGCGTTTCTCATTTATGTGTCCCATTCGACAATGCCATAGATAGGTTTGATCTTTGTCACCAACCTTTAATTTCTTATTATTCATGTGTAATTATTCCGTGGTTTGATCTAAGATGTAAATTCCATTCATGGAAACTGCTTTGCCATAAATCATTTCATAAAAAGAAAATACAGCTATTATCCTTTATTGAAAATGCAAAACCGTCTTTAGCAAGTACGGAAATAAAATAATGTTCTTAGATAAACTGGGTACATAGTAACAATTATAAAAATAACTCAAAACCACTAGGGAGTTGGATTACGTATGTTCCCTTCGAGACTGCAGCAACTCGTGCTCCATTCCCGACTCGCAGTGTAACACCCCCATACTCCAAGTGCCTTACCAGGACCACTTAAGGCATAGAAGTGCTACCATCTCGGTTACCCGAGGCAATGATAATCATAAGACAATAAAGAAACATATTTAAATAGTAAATAACGTTTAATGTGATTACATGATCAAAATCAAAATCAAAATCAATTACAAGATTCTCGGACGGTCTACGCTAAAACTATCAAAGCTATAAAACATCGTCGACACGAAGACTTCTAACGCCACGTGAAGACTCATCCCGGCTATCCCATACGCATCATATCATACCTACTCAAAATAACTTTGCCACCACCCCCGAATGGATCACCACAGTTTTTAAAACATTTAAACGGGGTCAGTACTAATTACACAAAAACAATGCCACAATGAAACAAGTACACAAACAGTTCAAACAACTCAACACAACCCCAATCTCCATCTCCAATCTCCACACAACCGACTACACACTAAAGTGTGTAGCCCCGCCCAGTACCCATCGCAACAGTTACTCCTCGCGCCGATGGGGGACCGCAGCCGTTCCCACCTAAGCCCCGCTCATCTCCATCGAGCGATAAACCCATGTTCATTAATGTGCACATCCCTTCGTGGCGGGTTCCACGTATAGGCGAATCAAGGGCGTGAAGCCACTCCCGCAAGTGACTCCACTCACCAGGGGACGCACCCAAGAACACAGACAGGATAAACAAAGAAACCACAATACAACATCAACAACCGTCTCAATCAATCAACAACATGAAATCACAAACCAAATCTAATCAATCAACAATCACTAACTACAAGACAATCACCACACACATCATGTAACTAATACATCGAGTAGGAAACCCTACCCGAATGCAACACAATCGACGGTCTCAACAAATGTACCAAAATTCTTCTTCTACGAATCCTCCTCCTAA
This sequence comes from Silene latifolia, assembly GCF_048544455.1. Lineage (NCBI taxonomy): Eukaryota > Viridiplantae > Streptophyta > Magnoliopsida > Caryophyllales > Caryophyllaceae > Silene > Silene latifolia. The sequence goes on from NC_133538.1 coordinate 176,385,093, forward strand.
CATATAATCACATAATTACTAACAATCACAAAACTAACACAAATCCCCAATTCCCAAAATTAGGGCTTAACAAACTTTAACGAAACACTATAAAAACGGTACGTAGATCTTACCCTCGACGCAAGGATCACAAAGGTATAAAGAAAGATAAAATCCGACTTTCCAAGCTCCGGGATTTGCCAACAATGCGATTGATGCGAAGAACGTAGTTTGTTTTCTCTTTTGAAAGCAATTAGGTTTATAAAAGTGTTTAAATAAAGTGACGGAAGTAATTATATACCAAATCGCATTATTAACAAAACCCGACAATTCATCACCCCGTAAACCGGCTACTCGATCGAGTAGCTGAGGTACTCGATCGAGTGCCGGCTACTCTATCGAGTACCTAAGGCTACTCGATAGAGTACCCTGCTACTCTATCGAGTACCTAAGGCTACTCGATAGAGTACCCTACAGGTCAGAAACTATTTTAAAAAAACAAAACACCCTTACTCGACAGAGTAAGGCCTACTCGATAGAGTACCCAGAGGCTCATAAAACCGTAGTATTACAGTCTTCCCTCCTTAAAACGAACTTCGTCCCCGAAGTTCAACCCATACATAAAAACAAACATACTAACTCGGTTAAGACGCAACAAAGCTACTAAGAACTCAAAACAACACCCCAACTTATAAAACATGAAACCATGAACTCTTAACACAAACTCCACCAACTATTACTACCTCCACATATCGCTCACGATGTCGTATCAACTACATCATAAACTCTCCCAACACTAACTTCATACACTACCAACTACCATCCACTAACGCTGCTAGCTCCATAATATATCATCCACTACCAAATCCAATATCAAGACACTCATAGACATTAAACGGAATGTTACATTCTACCACCCTTAAAAGAAACTTCGTCCTCGAAGTTTACTCACACTCATAACCTCATCATTCAACTGTCAACACTAGTGAAATATTCTCATACTCCTACACATCACGCTACTACAAGCACGGCCATGGCCTTTTAACAACATCAACCACAATATATACAACTCTACTTCGAATTATACTACGACATGCACAATCATCAAATTCTCTTTTATCGCATCCTACTCCTCTTGAGATAAATGTTACGTCCTCGTAACTCACTAATACTATATCCTTAGTTATATCTTCTCATTATTTTCATCACCATCACATGTCATAGATAACCGCCTATAAACCCAACACTCACCATTCCTATATCCAAGGCTCCCATACATAAACATTTCTCATACCTCAACTCATTCGGCATACCACCTAACCTATACCATAAAACTCGTAGCAAAATCACCATACCAACTCTTCATTATTACTGCAAAACAACATACCTCTCTATGTAAGGCACTTATCTCCCAGAAGCATAACTCACGATCCACACTCGTTACGTACACGCACACTAGATCCTCAAGTTCTTTCTTCCATTATCGCAAAAATCATACACAACTTAACATGACACTAATTCCCAATACCCTACACTCACTGTCTCAACAAAAGATTATGAACCACCTGCCGCTTTCGTTGTTGTTACAAAGACATGTTCCACGAATCACTTGCCATGACTATGACTACCGATGCCTCATCTTAAAACAACTATGTCCCATCAACAGAATATCACTATATCATGACAACAACGAAAACATATACAACTCTCTTTCATATCATACTCTACCCTCACACCCATGCTGAAACTGGTAAGAAACATCAACAAACAAAACAACAGTCTACATGTTTAACCAAAACTCACAAGGAATAGCAGCAAACAAAACAACAATCTATGTTTAACTGGTATGTACTTTTGAAAACTCGCATCATAATCATCTCGCCTACTCCACCACAACCGGTGACGGCATCGCAACACCGCCACCAACAGCCACACCGCAGTGCGAAAATACCCGCATCACAACACTAGGTACCGTGCCCGGATCATCACCCGAGGCACCACAACTACACCGATAGACATCACAACAGACACAATCCTATAAACACTGACCCAACATAACTTCTCGGATAAGAAAAACTTACTCAAATCCACTTTAGTAAATCACAATGCAACATGTTATATGAATTAAACAGATAATAATCTCATGAACATCATCCTTACCATTTCACGGAATAAACAAGTATCATCCATGCACATACAATTTTAACTATCCATGCCAGATCAATCACATTATTACCTTTTGAACCTCATTCCATTAGTATACCGTACCCAACATAAATTACAAAACAATCATATAACAACTTTATAATTACCACACCATACCACTTCTTGTGAGGTCAGAACCTCACACAAACATTTACACGTATCATAGACCCGTAATCACATCCACCTAGTCAATCCTGATCACGTAAGTTACCACTCAACAAAGGTTACCTGTCGCCCGAGCTTAACCTATATGCCCCTCATAACATTTTCCCCTATTCGCACAACCATCACTTCTTGTCAAGTATAACCATACCATTACTATTCAACTATTAGCATCCGCCTCATCTAACCACATCTTATACCTTCTCACAACTATACACAACAATCAGGTCCCTACCAAATCAACCTCTTTTGAATTGCTACCTTTCTAATATACCATCACTCTTAACCATTAGTCACAAACCATAACACCACCACTGTCCGGACATCAAACCTCTTTCACTCATCTCTAAACATCACGATTTCTTTCCTATCTTCGGTTAACATTCCAAATAACTATCATCAAATTCACCAACAAAATTACATCAACGTCATTCCCAATACTATCTTACTCGTATTTTCATCTAACTCTCCACCAATTATCTATTATCGTGCAAATTCTCCACCAACTTCTTACTCCCTTAATTCTTCGAAACTCATGATTAATCATGTTGTCCTGAAATTTCTGTATAATCACTAACTTACTTACTCTTGATAGTATCATACATCTCGACGATTCCTTACTTTTATGTCACATAACTCCGGTCAACATTTTCTTAGTTTTATTCCCCTCATTCTTTTCCTTTACATCTACAAAATCAATTAACCATTCAACTCCTTATCACTTCTACCTAACTCTTTAGTGTTCCTAAGCATGTTCTCACTGCTCCAAAACTCACATCTAATTATTTCATATCGATATCATCTCACTCTTTCTTAACACAAATATTCTCTTATTATGTCATCAATCACCCTTGCCACTAATCCATCCATAGAATCAACGTTTACTGTTCAACAATTACATCTCTAGAAATCAAAATTCCTTTTCATACCGCTAATTGCCCAAGGAAATCACACAGTAGTTTCATCTCTTAAAAAACCAAATCTCCCAAACTCATTCACTGTCTACAAATCCACCTCGCGACATGTCTCCACAAAGTTCACTATATACTGCTCTTCTCACCCTTTTAAAACGAACTTTCACTATGTATATTCTTAAACCACACGACTCCTAACCATCCCCCTCCATGATTCTTTACACATCTCAAGATGCCACCATTTGCGTCCCTCATTTCAATCTTTTCATTCTCACGTTCCATAAACTCACATCATCCCTTGCCCACATTCACTTACTTTTACGTTACTCAACACACAACCATATCACTCATCTCATTTCATCTTAGAAAACATGCTCTATGTCTCAATTAAGCCATAACGATCTTCCTTTTCTTTTTCCACTATCTATCACAACCACGTATAACTCATGTCCTCCCATCGAACTCATACTCACCACAAAGCCACTCACTACACCACAAGATTGGGTAACTTACGCGTCAAGACCAACGTACAAGTAAAACAATGCATAAAGAAGCAAAATAACCACTTTGAATTAAATATAACATGCAACGAATTCAAAAGATAAGCATATGACCCAAAACAGGGGTCACTAGATCGAGTACAGGCCACTCGATCGAGTAAGTGACTTACTCGATCGAGTAGGTGAAGATCAGAAGCACGTAAAACAAATCACCTGTGCTATTCGATCGAGTAACTGAGGTACTCGATCGAGTGCCCCCCTAGTCGATCGAGTTCCAAGGCTACTCGATCGAGTACCCTACGCAATTCTCAGCATTGTCCAGTTTTCGTAAAACAGTCATAACTCACTCGTTTCTTGGTCGATTTGGGCGTGTGACCTATCGTTAGAATCGTAAAAGGACAAGCTATCACCTCCAGTTGGAATAACATTAAAATCATTTATGCATCTCAAGTTATAACAGTTTAAAGACAACTTTGCTGTAATCAGACGACAAAACTATTTGATTTTTACTTCCAAACAACTTAGACAACAACCAAGCAAACAAAACCAATCCAAAACTCATAAAACCAGTATTCCTAGTCATATGTTACTATCTTCAAAAGCCAAGCAACAAATAACTCGATGCACATATATCATTCAACTTACCAATCACATATTACCCACAAGTTTTTATTATATAACTTTACGTAAACAAAATTACAATTATATGACATCAAGTATCATATTCACATGTTACTAGCATAACAAAATTATAACATCTCTTCCATCATACAACATGCTTTGCCATAAATCATTTCATAAAAAGAAAATACAGCTATTATCCTTTATTTAAAATGCAAAACCGTCTTTAGCAAGTACGGAAACTGAAATAATGTTCTTAGATAAACTGGGTACATAGTAACAGTTATAAAAATAACTCAAAACCACTAGGGAGTTGGATTACGTATGTTCCCTTCGAGACTGCAGCAACTCGTGCTCCATTCCCGACTCGCAGTGTAACACCCCCATACTCCAAGTGCCTTACCATGACCACTTAAGGCATAGAAGTGCTACCATCTCGGTTACCCGAGGCAATGATAATCATAAGACAATAAAGAAACATATTTAAATAGTAAATAACGTTTAATGTGATTACATGATCAAAATCAAAACTGTAAAACTGAATTACAAGATTCTCAGACGGTCTACAGCTAAAACTATCAAAGCTATAAAACATCGTCTGACACAGCGGAAGACTTCTAACTGCCACGTGAAGACTCATCCCAGCTATCCCATACGCATCATATCATACCTGCTCAATAACTTCTCACCACCCCCGAATGGATCACCACAGTTTTTAAAACATTTAAACGGGGTCAGTACTAATTACACAAAAACAATGCCACAATGAAACAAGTACACAAACAGTTCAAACAGCTCAACACAACCCCAGTCTCCATCTCCAATCTCCACACAACTGACTACACACTAAAGTGTGTAGCCCTGCCAGAGTACCCATCGCAACAGGTTACTCCTCGCCGCCAGTGGGGGACCGCAGCCGTTCCCACCTAAGCCCCGCTCATCTCCATCGAGCGATAAACCCATGTTCATTAATGTGCACATCCCTTCTGTGGCGGGTTCCACGTAAGGCGGCGAATCAAGGGCGTGAAGCCACTCCCGCAAGTGACTCCACTCGGCCAGGGGACGCACCCCTAAGAACACAGAGCAGATAAACAAAGAACCACAATACAACATCAACAACCGTCTGAATCAATCAACAACATGAAATCACAACCGTCTGAATCAATCAACAATCACTAACTACAGCACAATCACCACACACATCATGTAACTAATACTGAGTAGGGAAACCCTACCTGGAATGCAACACAATCAGACGGTCTCAACAACTGTACCAAAATTCTTCTTCTACGAATCCTCCTTCTAACATATAATCACATAATTACTAACAATCACAAAACTAACACAAATCCCCAATTCCCAAAATTAGGGCTTAACAAACTTTAACGAAACACTATAAAAACGGTACGTAGATCTTACCCTTGACGCAAGGATCACAAAGGTATAAAGAAAGATAAAATCCGACCTTCCAAGCTCTGGGATTTGCCAACAATGCGATTGATGCGAAGAACGTAGTTTGTTTTCTCTTTTGAAAGCAATTAGGTTTATAAAAGTGTTTAAAGAAAGTGACGGAAGTAATTATATACCAAATCGCATTATTAACAAAACCCGACAATTCATCACCCCGTAAACCGGCTACTCGATCGAGTAGCTGAGGTACTCGATCGAGTGCCGGCTACTCTATCGAGTACCTAAGGCTACTCGATAGAGTACCCTACAGGTCAGAAACTATTTTAAAAAAAACAAAACACCCTTACTCGACAGAGTAAGGCCTACTCGATAGAGTACCCAGAGGCTCATAAAACCGTAGTATTACACGCAGGTCCACATCACCTTTTTCGAGAGGTATGATGTTCTTTAGGCCCTGCAAATGATTACACAGATAAGAACCACAACCAGTATCAAGTATCCAAGTTCCGAAACTTGCATGGTTAATCTCAATCATATGAATATAAGATGACATACCAACAGGAACGACGCGGCCTGCTTTGATGTCCTCACGGTAGACGGGACAGTTCCTCCTCCAATGTCCAGTCTTATGACAATGGTGGCACTCTATGTCACCGCCCTTGCTCTTTGCCTTGCCATGTGAGCCATTAGTCTCACCAGGTGCACTCTTACCGTTTCCTGGCTTCTTAAACTTTGGCTTACCTACAGCTAGGTCGCCATGAGCCTTGCCCTTACCTTTACCCTTGTTTGAAATCATGAGAACATCCTGCTTCATGCTCCCACTCAATATCATATCCTTCTCGGTCTGTACGAGAAGGGAGTTTAGCTCATGAGGACTCTTTTTCAAGCCATTCATGTAGTAGTTCGCCCTGAAAAGGGCAAAACCATCATGAAGAGAATGAAGCATTCGGTCAATGACAATGCTCTCACTGATTTTGCAATTAAGTGCCTCCAATTTCTCGACATTCTCAATCATGTTAAGAATGTGTGGGCTAACCGGTTGGCCCTTTTGGAGTTTCGCATCAAAGAAGCGACAGGTATGCTCATAAGTAACGATTCTCGGTGCCTTTGAGAATTCGTTAGTGAGCGTGGTGAAAATCTTGTTTGCACCATGGGCAATGAAGCGTCTCTGCAAATTGGTTTCCATTGCAAAGATGAGTACGTTCTTTATCGCACCCGCTTCCATAACGAAATCACTATAAGCGAGTGACTTGTTGACTCCTGCATTGGGGCCTGGGTTGACCGGTATTGGCTCAGTTAAGTACTTGAGCTTACCGTCGGCAATGGCAGCATTCCGTAGTGCCGCCTCCCAGTTCACAAAGTTGGACCCATCATTCTTCAGTCGCGTGGACTGATTCATGTGGTCCATGAAAGCTTTCAGCCAGGACTCGCGTCCAAGTGTGGCACTAGGCATTGAGATTGCGTTATTTCCAGCCATTTCGTTGTAACAGTATTATGAAAATAAATGTGTTCTACACTGCGAGAAGAAGAATAAAAATAATAAGCATGTGCACCGTTTATATTTTTAAGTCTAATGAACTATAGTCATAACGCGAATACTCAAAACATTTATACAATTGACCTCCCTCAAAAATTATATAAATGATCCCAAGACTCAATTCTCTGTTAATTGATAAGCTAACCTTTTAGCTAATTCTACCGTTAGAATTCTTGGTCGATAAATTTCTGTAAATTCTATCCTTAGTCCATCATAATCACGAGAAACTATTCGGACTATGATGTTGAGGTAAACTAAGTCAACACAACTACTTACCCAACGTAGAAGGGGTCATATTATGCCTACCGACGAAGAAGGGATTCATAGTTGTTTGCCCTTATAAAGACTAGTTCTCAATTTCGGTTTTAGAGGAAGATCCCATCAACTTTATTTTAATTCATTTTAAGTGAACTAATATCTAGCATGCAAGAATGAATAAACTAAGGTGATGGCTTAATAAGTGTGTGACATCTGTATGTCAATGAAAACTAACATACAACCTATATGAGTCAATTTTCATGCATTTTAGTAGTAGGTGGTTTGGTTTTAGGCGGAATATGATGCAAAAACTAACATGTGAATGAAAAGCAATAAGAATGAAAACGTAAAAACAGTAAAAGTCCTAGTGTGGCCTATCCTATCAAAATGAACAATAAATACAAGTTTGGAATCCATCCTTGGACCCGAGAAGCTTGTCTTGATGTTCCATCTTGATCCACGTAGTGGGAGTGAGCTCCAATCTCCATCTTTAATCTTCTTCGGAAAAATACAATAAATAAAATTTACATAATAAACCTATTTATTACATTCTAATTTCAAAACCCAAAAACTAAAGAAAAATAAAGGAGATTCGAGATCTCATAATTACATAAAAATCATGTTTCCTTCATTACGAAAACATAATTTGACTAAGGCCACACTAAGTATTACAAATTACAACTGATTGCAAAAAAAATACGTAAATAAAATCCATTCATTCGATTCATTCAACAAAATTAAAATGCATCAACTAAAAATAAATTAAACATACATGACACAATTCCTTAATTATGTTAATTAATTTATCCAAACCACCCATTTAAATTATCAAATTAAGTGACAATTCCTCAATTAATCACATTAATTTCAATCTTAATTCATATTAAACTTGTAATATGAATTTAATCCGTCAAAATTTTAAACTGCTTTAAAATGATTAGGTATCCATGAATTATGAATCGCTTCACAATAATTAATTGGCCACAACAAACCCAAAAAAAAATTTCTTTAAAATTTATCTCGGTAAAAACTGAAACAACCCAAAGAACGATTTTACAGCTAAAACCGAAAAAAAAAAAATTTTTTTTTTTAAATCATCCAAAGACGTGAACGATAAAAAACCAAAAAAATTTTTTTTTACTTTTCTCTTGGTGGATAGACAAAACAACAAAAACGACTTTTATTTCTTTCTTCTTTCGGTTTTTCTCAAAAACCATAACAAAACAATTTTTTTATTCTCGCCATCAGAATGAGTAATGAAAAAAAAAATTCTTTTCTCGGATGCTTTTAAAATCGGCATAAACAAAAACAGCCGTAAAAGACTTTAATCGGTTTTTCAGGAGAAACCGAAAAGAAAAAACCGAATTTTTTTTTTTTTAAAGTACTGTTCATCCGTGAACAGCAACGGAAACGGAAAAAAAATTCCACGGCTCAAAAAAAAATCCAGCCGATTACCTTTTTTTTCGCAAACCCTAATTATTGTTTACAAACAATTTTATGAAAATCATAAAAATTAAAATTCGTGGCCTTGGCTCTGATACCACTTGTGGGAAATAATCTGTATACTTCCCTTATTATTAAAGAATTATAACGAATTTAATGAAGACGATCACTAGTCATAAAATAAAGTACATAAACAAAAGTAAAGGATTCAGAAATAACTTTCGGTCCTAGCAAAAATGGTCTAAGAACAATATCAAAATTGATATTCACCTATTAGTTGGACCCAAGATGATATGAGATATGCCCTTTTGATTATGCTAGAATCGATCCAAATTTTCTGTAAAATTTAGGTTGTTTTTGTTTTTTTTTTTTTTTTGATGAGAGGGAGAGATTAGGTTAAAAAAGAATTAGGGTTAGAAAATAATCTCCCTTTCTCCTCTTATGGAAACCGAAAATGGGAGTTGAATAAGGGAGATATTCTCTACCCTAATTCGGCCCATGTAACCGAAATAAGGAGTATAATCTCCTTATTTTTGGTTATTCCAAAAATGTATAAAATGTGTTAAATTGTCATCTAGTGAGGATCGAACCCATGACCTCTTGGTTTGTGTACCCTCACTATTGCCACTATGACCCATTCATCTTGTTGATATTAAATATAACCGATTACATTTAATTACGAATTAACAGATTAATTCGTCCAAGCTAACATTACATACATTTAATTAAATATAACTTATTATATTCAATTTACGAATTGACAGTTAATTCGCCTCAACTAATATTATTTAATCTTCATTAAATAATTGTCTCATCAACATATTGACTAACTGTTTAGTCATATTAGGCATCAATGTGATCATATTTCTATAATCACATCTCTCAAACACATCCTATAGGTGTGACCTTTAGGGACCAGTTAATCACCGCCATCTGTATGATAATAACGTCAAACTTTCTAGCAAGCCAACCGTTATTAGGTGAACGTTAATCAACTGATTAAATATACGAAGTATACCCTTGTGAACCTGTAAGAGATTTACAAATGTTATCACACTAATTTGTGGAGGACACAAGCTCCAACAAAACTCTTATCTCAGATTAACTCTACCATTATCACTCTTATCCCAAAGATGGAGAGACCAACTACTGTCAAGCACTATCGACCTATTTCTTGTTGTAATGTAATTTACAAAACCATCTCAAAACTTATGTGTGCTAGGCTTGCTTTGATCCTTCCTGACATCATCAACAGGAATCAAGGAGGATTTGTTAAAGGAAGGAGCATACTTGAAAACATCCTGCTCTACCACGATCTAGTTAGACTGTATAATAGGGGTATGGCATCTCCTAGGTGCATGTTTAAACTAGATCTGCAGAAGGCTTATGACACAATAGAATGGAAGTTTGTAGATTAGATGCTTGCAGCTCTTAATTTTCCAATAAAATTCCAACAACTGATCATGGTTTGCCTTACTACTCCTACTTATACTTTGAACCTTAATGGAGCTCATTTTGGTTATTTTCTTGGGAAAAGAGGTCTAACGCAGGGGGATCCTCTTTCTCCTCTTTTATTTTGTATTTGTATGGAGTATCTTACAAGAATTATGAATTATGCAGCTGATAAGTGGTACTTTAGGTATCATCCTTTATGTAATAGTCTCAAGCTGAATCATCTTTTATTTGCTGATGATCTTCTGATGTTTTGCAAAGGAGACACTCAGTTTATCATGTTGCTCCTTAGAGTTATAGCTACCTTTTCTACAGCTTCTGGTTTGAAAGTTAATCATGCCAAATCTGAAGTTGTGTTCAATGGGGTGTTCAATGGGGTGACTACTAGCTTGAAAGATGATATTATTCAAGTCTCTGGATTTCAAGAGGGTAATTTACCTTTTAAGTATTTGGGAGTTCCAATTCAACCTGGCAGATTATTAAGGAAGGATTGCAGAGTTCTCACTGATAAAATTGTTAGGAAAATCAGAGGTATTGGGGCAAGGAAGCTTAGTTATGCAGGGAGGCTAGTACTTATTAACTCTGTGCTTAATACTTTGCACAATTACTGAGCATCTATTTTCCTAATACCTAAGTGTGTAATCCATCAAATTGAAGCTATTTGTCGAAATTTTTTGTGGGAAAGTGGCACTGACTATAACAGGTCCCCTTTGGTTGCTTGGTCTGATATCTGTTACACCAAGAAAGAAGGTGGATTGGGGATTAAAAATGTTGGGGTGTGGAATGTTGCTAGTGTGGGAAGCTGGTGCATTAGCTATATACCAAAGCTGATAGATATTGGGGATTGTGGATTGATCATGTGTATCTAAAATGAGCTGACTGGTCTAGTTATCAACCACCTCCAGATGCTAACAGGAACTGGAGGAACATATATAAAACTAGGGAGCTACTATCTGGTGGTTATCGGGGTAATCACTGGGGGGTGCAACCTACTGTTACTGGTTATACTGTCAGGTCTGGATACTGTTGGTTACAGGAAACACACCCCCATGTCCAATGGTACAAGGAAGTTTGAGATCCGTGGAATATACCTAAGCAGGCGTTTATTGGTTGGTTGATTCAGAGGAAAGCTTTGAATACTCGAGTTAAGCTAGCACGATAAGTAATCTGTCTCTCTAATAGGTGCTTGTTGTGTGAAAATGCTGCAGAATCATATGAACACTTGTTCAATGATTGTGCTTAGAGTTCAAGGGTGATTGCAGGGGTAGAATATTGGTTGCATCTTAATATCAATGGTAGAGTTGGTTATTCCAGACTCAGGTTAAAATCTGTAGAATGGCTAAGATGGCAGTCTGGTACAATATATGGAATACAAGATATATTTGCATGCTGGAACATCGAGTGAAGAGGCCTGATATATTAGTCAAAGAAATTACAGCACAAGTACATCAACGAGTCCTTCAAAAGATTGATAGAATAGGTGCTTTAAAGGATAGAGATTGGTTAGAAATGTTAAATATTCATCTCATGTAATGATGTAGACTATCTCAATAGTTTACAATGAAAGTACTATCATGTAATGGTTTTCTATTTTAATACAAAAGCTTACATTTAACCAAAAAAATAGTTTTAGATTTATACATATTTGCTCTACGAGTTAGAGAACTTTTAGGCGCAATGGGTAGTATCTTAAATCTTAATACAGTGGATAAGGATTAAGGGCACATTGCTTAGTCATACAGAGCGGTAAAATCAATATTCATCCATGCTTTCATTAAGTATCATTGATAAAAATTACTCCAAAACAACATACATATATATTGATAATATAAATTAATTTCACAGCCCTAATCGACTTTCTAGTACAGGGCCTCCCAAAAGTTTGTGACCCCCCTGTTTCTGAACTTGTGTCATCACTTTGGTTAATGGGCTTTTTTTTGGTACTTTAATATCCCAATTAACAAGGCATGCTTATTCTACGATCTTACTCGACTTTAATTTACTCATTGGTTTAATGCCAAACGAACTAAATAGAAATACAAGGCTTATGGGAGATTTTAGGCTAATTATGGGATGTTTAGGAAAATAAACGTAAAGAGTCTTTAATTATAACATTGTCTATTTTCATTTAGTCATTAAATTTTAGCCTCATTATCGGGTACCCATAAGGCTAGGTAGACATTTTGAGGTGTCTACAGTAATCACTAAACTTGTTATTTATTTAATGAAGTTTCTTAATTGTAATTTTGATTTCACTGCCTCGGGAAACCGAGATGGTAATATCTCCCAATTACCTTGGCCGGGAAAGAAGGGGGTGTTACAGTACCATTTGGCTAGCTAGAAATGATATCGAGTTCCGAAAGAAGAATATTACTCCGCACCAAATACTAAATCGAATTAAGGAGCTTGCACATCAGCAACTACTCTTATTTGATGATACAAGGATCATAAACAACTACCACATAGCAGAATTCGAGTTCAGTGCACCAATAATGATGGTCACCGAATACAAGTTGCAGCAATTAAAGGTAAGAAATATGGAATTTCAGGAAATGCTTAATTTTCTGAGGACACTCAAGAAATGCATGGAAGAACAACAGCGTCGTCTTCACTAATTCATGCGTTATCAGCATCACTACTCATGGCTGTGTAATGGGCTATACAACGCAACCATTCGGAAGCTATCTTTCTCATACCTTCTCAGCAACTTGTTGAAGCTCTTAACCAGCGGAAAGCTAATATTCTCGTGCATATTTGCAATACAATAGACAAAATAAATGAATATAGCCACAAGTTTTATAAGTATTGTCTTCGCTTTTGTAATTGCAATGAGGTTAGAATTGCTCACAACTTATCAACTATTTATTCAAAATGTACTATTCGTAACTCGGTACTCTTGTAACTTACAATACATTATATAAATGAATCGCTTTATTATTGTCAAAAAGACAAAATCGGGATCTAAAGACGAATCAACATTCAATACAGTTTTTGGTACTACGTAATAATCTTGTTTGATATTTTGACGACCATTCTGTATTCACACGTACTCTTTTGATTTTGCTGCTATGAAAAACTCCTATTTCGTTGTTATTATTATTATTATTATTATTATTATTATTATTATTATTATTATTATTATTATTATTATTATTATTATATATTATTATTATTATTATTATTATTGTTATTATTATTATTGGTAAAATGTAAGTAATATTAAACCAATGAACTAACCAATTACATTAGCATCATATTAATCAAACAAGAAGGAAAGCAATACAAAAGATTCTATTGAATCCACTGTCTATAGCTATCTTGCTCTCTACCTTTGCACATTCTCTGCAATCTCGTCACTATATCCCCTTTAACTAACTTGACAATCATCTCTGGTCAAGGGACCCTATGCTCTATCCTGCATCTATTCCTTGCATCCCAAATGTGATAAATCAGAGCCTGTAAGCACGCTGCAATAATCTTCTTCCTTAACAAGCTTTGAAATCTTTTATGAGTCCACTATTCCACATAATCAGTCACAGGTACCTGAGTATGCAGCATACTGTTCAACAACTGCAGACACAACCTGCTGAAAACACATCTAAGGAATAGATAAGAATGGTCTTCACCATCATCTCCACAAAGCACACAAATAGAATCATGGCATATGTGCATCCTCATCAGCCTATCTTTCGTCAGTAAACGTCCTTGAACAGCAACCCATCCCATAAAGCAATGTTTAGGTAAACTATACCTATTCCAGACAAAGTGAAACCAGGGGACCTGTTGACCAACAGTACCTCCTAACCAAGAATAGCCTTGCTGAATTGTGTAAGGATTATCCTGCTTCAACCACCAAGAGCCCACATAACCCTGTTTGAGTTTATCCTTCACTCCACATATCTTCCTCCAAGTCCAGCTAGCAGTAATTTTGGGAGCATAAGAGAACCAGTCACCATTTTTCATATAAATAGCATGGATCCATTTCACCCAAAGGTGATCCTCTTTATGTGCAATCCACCAAACATATGTACCAAGCGCAGCCACATTCCACCTTCTCAAATCAACAATGCCCAAACCACCCATCTTTTGAGTCTAACAGCTAGTATCCCAAGCTATTGGGGGGGAGGGGGGGAGTGATCTACCTCCTTCCCCTGCCATAAGAAACTTCTGCATAAGTCTTCAACCTTCTTTAAAATGCTGGCAGGTAGAATAAAAATCTTAACAATGTAAAGACCCAAGCACAGATTTGACAAGTACCAAAAGACCAGCATATGACAATTTTCTAGTGCCCAGAGCTCTAATTCTCTCAGCAACTCTATCAACTAGTTTAGCACACTCCAAGTCTGTAAGACGTTTAGCAGCAATGAGAACTCCCAAATATCTAAATGGGAGCTTCCCTTCAGTCACTCCAGCTAGCTCACAAATCCCTGCTACCATTCCTCTGTCCATTCCATTACTATACAGACAAGACTTTCCTTGTTTATACATAAACCAGAAGCACTAGAGAAAGTCTCAAAAGCTCTCAATAAAATCCCAACGGACTTCACATCACCTTTACTAAACATTAGAAGGTCATCCGCAAAACATAGATGAGTGAGCTTTAAAGGTTTACACAAGGGATGAAATTTGAAGCCATCATAATCCTGAACTTCACAAAGAATTCTACTCAAATATTCCATGCAAATGGTAAACAGTAAAGGAGACATGGGGTCACCTTGTCTAATACCTCTTTGAGCTTTCAAAAACCCAAAGTTTTCACCATTTAAGGCAATAGTGAAAGACGGGATTGTCACACATTCCATAATCAACTTAGTGAAATGAGAAGGGAATCCTAAAGCACAAAGCATCTCCTCCAAAAAACTCCACTCAATGCTATCATACTCTTTTTGCAAATCCACTTTAAACATAACCCTAGGAGAGCAAGCTTTTCTACCATAAAGTTTCACCAAATCCTGGCATACCAATATGTTTTCAGCTATGTCTCTGCCTTTAACAAAAGCACTTTGATTAGGTCTTATGATTGAAGGTAGCACCTCACTCAATCTATTACACAACAGCTTAGCAATACACTTATACACAGTATTGCAACAAGCAATAGGGCGATATTGAGCCACAGAATGAGGCAACTCTACTTTAAGAATCAAGGTGAGAATAGTATTATTGATCTGTTTTAGCAATCTGCCATGAGCAAAAAAATCCATAACAGCATCTATAACACTAGGCCCTGTGACACCCCAAGTGTCCTTAAAAAACTGGTTGTTGTAACCATCAGGGCCAGGGGCCTTGGTCCCTGGAATGGAGAACATTGCCCTTCTGATTTCCTCCTCAGTAACAGGTTTAAGGAGCTTTTGCCTTAATTCATCATTAAGTACCTTTCCTTTCTGTACAGTGGGGATATGAACAGGGGTAAAATTCTTATGAGTGCCCAAAATATATTTGAAGTAGTTTTCAAACGCCTCATTAATACCTTGAGCAGAAGTGTGACAATTTCCATTCATGTCATTGATTTGAACAACTTTACTCCTATTCCTGTGAGCTCTGATACTGGCATGGAAATATGATGTTTTATCATCACCATCAGCTACCCACTTTGCCTTAGCTTTTTGAGCTAGAAACTGATGTTTAGCCTCCATCATAAGAGCATACTCCTTAGACAAAGCTCTTTCAGTATCAATCAAATTAGAATCCATAGGTTAAGCTCTAAGATCCGTTTGCACTTTATGAAGAGCCATGAGCACTATAACTGTATTATTCTCAATATCATTAAAAGAATCCATATTCAACAACTTTAGCTTGTATTTGAGCATTTTCAATTTGGAAGTAAGCTGAAACATCAAAGTACCTGCAACAGATACCTCCCAGTGTTCTCTTATAACTTTCTCAAACTCTGGATGCAAGGACCCCATGTTCAAATATTTAAAAGACCAATTTCTCCTCTACAACTATTCAGTAAACTGGACCACACACGGGCAGTGGTCAAAAATCCCTTCAGGCATAAAATTGGCATAAGCATCAGGGAACACATGAAGTCATTCATCATTAACCAGAAACCTATCAATTCGACTGTAGACTCTAGTAGCCACCTCTTGCTTGTTATTCCAAGTGAAAAAGGAGCCAATTGCATGAATGTCCTTAACTTGACATATATCAAGGCTGTAATACTCCGTATTTATGAGTCTTCGGGTACTCTATCGAGTAGGCCTTACTCTGTCGAGTAAGGGTGAGTTGTGTTTTATAAAAGTTTCTGACCTGTTGGGTACTCGACCGAGTAACTAGGATACTCGATCGAGTAAGGGGGTACTCGATCGAGTACCTTGGGTACTCGATCGAGTAGCCGGTTTACGGGGAGTTTTTCTCGGGTTTTGTTAATTATGCGATTAAGATATATAACCTTCGTCGTCACTTTACTAAACACTTTTGCAAAACCTAATTTACTGTTAAAGAGAGAAAGCAAGTACGTTCTTAATCCTAATCGCATCGTTAGCAAATCCCGGAGTTTGGAAGGTCGGTTCTCATCGTTGGTTATACCGTTGAGATCCTTGCGTCGAGGGTAAGATCTATGTACCCTTTTTGTTGTCTTTCCTTTGATTTGGTTAAACCCTAATATAGGGATTTTGGGGTTTTTGAGTAGTATGTGATTTGGTAGCATTTGTATGTTGTATGATAGGAGGAGGTTTCGTAGAGGAAGCTTTTGATACGGCGAAGAGAGACCGTCGATAGTGTGCTTTCCGGGTAGGATTTCTACTCGCATTAGTCCCATAATGGGATGTTTGTTGATGTGTTGAGATTGATTGTTTGATATAGTAATTGTATTGTGACTATTGTGATTGTGATTGTGATTGTGGTCTATGGTCCTCGAGGCGTGTCCTCGGCTGAGTGGGGTCACTTGCGGGAGTGGCTTCACGCCCTAGTTTCGCCTTCTGTGGAACCCGCCACAGAAGGGATGTGCACATTAATGGACAGGGTTATCGCTCATTATGAGGAGCGGGGATTTGGTGGGTACGGCTGCGGTCCCCCACTGGTAGGGCTGGTCCAGTGGACAGTCAGTGATTGAGAGGATTGGAATTGGTGTGGTTGTGTGTGTGACAACAAGTCAAGTCATGTCTGTTTATCTTATTGTTGTTATATATATTGAATTGTGTGATTAGTAACCGGTTTGTTTGTTTTGTAAACTGCGGTGATCCATTCGGGGATGGTGAGCGATATTTGAGCAGGTATGAGATGAGTCTGGGATTCTTTGGGATTGCCACGATATGATGATAGAAGTCTTCCCGCTGTAGCTTAGTAGTTTCTTTACATTTCGGTTAGAACGATGTGATCGGTTTGAGGACATGTATTATACTTTTGGTTTTGGTTTCAAGAATTGTAACCCTTCACTAAGTATTTCTATTTAAATGTTGTTTCTTTATTGTTTATTTGATTATCATTGCCTCGGGTAACCGAGATGGTAATACCTTCATACCTGAGTGGTCCTGGTAAGGCACTTGGAGTATGGGGGTGTTACAAAGGCAATCCAGGAAACGTTGGATTTCTGCCACAGTTACATCCGATCCAATCCTCTCATGAAATGAAAGAACATTATTAAAATCTCCCCCTATAGCCCAAGCTCCAGAACTAATGTCAGCATACTCAGTCAACTTCTTCCATAGGTCCCTTCTTAAAGCAGACTTATTAAACCCATACACAATAGTCAACCAGTATCTCCTATCATTTGCCTTATCCCACACAGAACTATGGATAGTTTGGCTAGTAATATCCACAATATCAACTTCAAAATAAGCAGGATTCCAAATTAACCATGCCCTACCTCCTTTATGAAGTCCATTATTGGTGCAAATTGCCCACCTAGAGCAAATATTATTCCTAACCCTAATCCAATTATTACTCTTAACTCTAGTTTCAATCAAACCAAATAGCCCAATTTTATTAGAATGGAGAAACCATTTTATTTCTTTTTGTTTATTAAGGCTATTCAGTTCCCTAATATTCCAAAATCCAATATTATCCATTATCAATTCTAGAGCAAAACCCTTCCTCAAACACTAGTCTACCCAAAATCTTCCTTCCATTAAAACCACCTTTAGCCAACTGAACAGACTTTTGTAAAGCACTATTGAAGGTATCCATGAAGGTGTGCTTACCAGGGCCACCATTACCTGAGACCACTTTTGTATTCATCCTTGACAAATTCTGGCAGGGGTCATAGGATACACAGTGTCTTTATGGGTAACAATAACCCTAGCACTTTAGGTGGGGGGGGGGGGGGGTCACAGTCTTAGCCGTGGGAATAGGAGGTGCAGGTACAAGACCACCCTTTGCCTTGTTCACAGGTCTCCAAACTTGCTTAAGGACTTGTTTTACAGGCTTAGTAGGTTTTGCCTGAGCCTTCCTACAGTCCCATGCAGTGTGCCCCATGCCTTTCCAGGATGTGCAAAGAATGGGCAGCCAATCATACTCCACCCTAACCTTCTGAATTTTTCCTTGCTCATCCATAAACTCAATATTGTCAGGGAACTGCTGGTCCAGCTTAACATTAAGGAGAATTTTGGCAAAATTCAACAAAGTCTTCTGCTGAGTAGGCTCATCACACCTAATAAACTCCCCAATGCAGCTACTTATCTTCTTCAAAGCACTAGGTCCCCAGAACTTCAAATCAAGCCCCACCAATTTCACCCATATAGGCACTTCAGAAACCTTATACTTAATCAGTTCAGTTTCTGGAGTCCATTTATGGATTATAACAGGTTTGTTATCAAACATTAGTTGACCTGTATTAAGAGCCTGTTTCTGCATAGCCTCAGACTTAAATCGAACCAGAAAAATACCGTTTGGCATAAAAGACACTTTATCAACATCAAACCGACTCCAAACCCTCCTAATGAATCCATTAACAACATTCCATGGGAGATTAGCTCCTAAAATATAGCAGTAAACCGAAGTTTTCCAAAACTGTATCTCAGGTTCAACATCCTCAGCAGATAATTGGACCATTACCTTAGGGTTTGCAGGGGTATCGCGTTTCTACAATCGCTTTTTAAAACTTCGCATCATCACCTCTGTCCACAATCCGTCAGCATTCTGACTTATCTCCGCATCAACTTTATCATCCAATTCCTCTGGAGCATTATCCAAATCCAACTCCAAGTCGTAAGGTAATAAGCATCTTGCCGGATTCTTAGATGTTAGGGAAATGGATTCTTCATCATGATCTTCCAGTAATTCTTCCTCAATCAGTATTTGTTTACTAGCTGACTTTTTTTGTGAATTTTTTGTATTTTTTTGTGTTTTTCTAGATCTAGCCATTGCAGAAATTTATGAAAACAGCGAAAAAACCCTAGAGCTTTCTCTTTATTATTATTTTTATTTATTTATTTTTTTACAAAATCCACAATGCATATATAAAAAAAATAGATTGAAGTGATTTTTATTTGTCGTTTGATTCATTCTAACAATTTACATCAGAATTTAAAATTTACTATGGATTTTGAAATTTATTTATTTATATCAAAAATTAAAAACGCCAAAGTTAATTGTGTATTTTGCTATTAATAATATACATTTAATGTTTACATATTCATTAGTTTCTCATAAAATGCGTAAAATTAGAAAGATGTGATTTTTATTTGTCTTTATCTTATTCAATAATAACCGTAGAAATTTAAAATTTAGTATGTATTTTATTTTTTGATTTTTTTTTATTTTTTTTTTAAAATTAAATAGGTTAGAGTTTAATGTTTATTATGCTATTATATGCATTAATATTTAAAAATTCATTTTTGTTTTTTTTTTTCTTTTCAAAATAAGAGATGATGTGGCTTCATAGATGCATTGGCTTGTCTTTTTATTATATTTATAGATTTTGAATTCCTTGTAACTTTACCCAGTCGTTCCATATACACAAATCTACGATAAATAAGAAAGAAGGAGAAAAGAGAATTGAGCTGCCCAATACCCACCGTGCGCAAACATCCAGCCTCACTAGTATACGCGGTTAGGTTCGGTCGACGAACACCACTAATCCACTCCGCAGCCACCGCTTCATCGACAACAGCACCCTATACCATTTTCACCTTCCTCAATCGCCCACGACGAAAACCTCTCGCCCTTGACAAACCTAAACTACAACTAGACCAAGCAAACGGTTAACCAGGTCGAGTTAGCTCGGGCCGAGTCAATTTCGGGTCGGACCGAGTCATTTCAGGTTTCGATTATTTTTTAATCAACTATTATCGAGCTATTTATAGATACTTTAATAAGTAAGGCAATTACCTTGACCCTCACCTAACCTATTTAAATTTCCATAATACAAATCTACTTATCTAACCATTTCATTTTAAAGGATTCTTTTTAACATGCTACATAAGTAGTACGTACTTTATATAGTTACCAAAAATGATATGCACAAATTTAAAAATTTATTGGAAAGAAAATTCTCTCCCCCTCTTCTCTGAAAAAACCCTGACCTCCACCCATCAAATTCGGGGCTCCCATCGATAATTAATCAATGGTAAGCTCTAAAACTGTTTCATCTTTCAAATAATAGCATGCGTATTTGTCATCTAATCAATAAAAGTCTCTCTTTTCGGGAGAATCTTTTTTCAGTTTTTTCTGTCCTTTATTTCGGGGTTTTTCCAGTTAATCCTGGATTTAGTTTCAATCAAAATATAGACAAGAGTAATTTGTTGATGATTCGTCGTACATTACTTCAATGGATACAAGTTATATGTCAACGATCTATGGAACTAGTAAGAAGTATTTTTCCTTTTACAATTTATCATACGAAGGATCCCCTCATCAAAAGCTACATGAAGATAGCGATACGAGGCCGAGCCGAATTGTCAGATCATGGTTTGAGATCCCTAGTGTACAAGAAATTTATTTTTCTTTGGTTTCTAATAGATTCGTTTTCGATTATAGTTATTCCTTGTAAGTGTCGCATGACGTTCTATTAATGAAATTATTCTTCTATTTCAAAAAAGAAATGTGAACAAGTTCATGTTTAATACAGGAATATTCATCTTAAACTTAAAACGAATCAAATATGATGCTTAGATAAGACAAAGCAAAATGCCTAAAAATTAGCAAAAAAACATGTATTATATATATAAATTCACAAATTATTCTATAAGACCTATATTTAGGTAAGACTAACCCAATAGCATAAGGCCCAACAAAATTACTTAATAAAAATATGAAATAATACTTTTATTTTAATAACCTAATATTTTTAATTAATAACTTACATATTTAAATAGGTTAGTTTTCATTATAAAGTATAAAGTTATCAAAATAAAATCAAAAACTTAATATCTCAATGTTTTTGCTTGGGCTTTTCTTCTATTGGGTCAGTCTTATGCTATAAGACGGTCCTATAGGAGAGTTGTTGATATAAATTTGATATTATTTGACCTGTTTTAAACATAAAATGGATATATATTTATCTTAGACAGACTAATTGAAATGATGAACGGTATGTCTTATTTTCAAACCCGTTGGATAAGCCAATTCGAACCAGTCCAATTATAAACATTATATTCATGGTAGGTTCATATTGTAAACTTAAAACATCACCCGATTCAATTAAAGTTTTCCATGTCTACGTGAACCCAATGATTACTAACAACTATAACTATTGCTTGTGAGATATCATAAATAAACGAGTCAAGCATCGTCTTAATTTTTTTTTTTTTTTTTTTAATAAAGTAAGGAGACTAGAGAAAGTAGGTCACTTCAAACCTCCCAAAAAAAAAATCATAATGATTCTCTGTAACTTAAAAACTTATAAAAATTCTTACGAAATTATAGACAAATAACCCCAAAGGAGAACAAATTAAACTGTCCCCAGAAAATTCAGTTGTTTAGAAATCCAAACGGATTAAAAAACTACACTTCAATACACCATCTATTCATCACAAAGATGCAGGGATGCATTTCTAAATTGAAAAAATCAACAATAATTTGGCCAATTTCTGAACTTAACTCTTGAAATATTACTGTTAAATTCTTGATTTAAACCTTCTATAACTAAGACAGATGACTGAAAAAGCTCTCCTAAGTTAAAATGGAGAGCAAATCAAAGTCTCGTCTTTAAGGAGGAGAAAATCAAGGAAGATGACTATAGAGAATGGTGTTTACAAAAACTAAGACCATCCCCAAGCACAGGTCGCGTTAATTAGGTCGCGACCCGGTTTTACTCTTAATCCCAATTTATTTATCTTGACCTACTTTCATCCTCTCAAGCAGAAGGTCGCGACCTAGGTCATCAACCCAATCATTTTCCACTGCACAACATTCCCAATTATGCTTTGCTTAATTATTATATACTTTTTTTTTATTGTTTTTTTATTGTTCAACCAATAGAAATTTTACACCTAGAAGGTCACCAAGATGGTCAATTTGGTTCTACAATGGTCACAAATTGACCTTTTAGGACTTGTTTGGTTGCTCATCAAAAACACATGAATTGTAATTCATGGGAAGTGTAAAAATAGCTTGTTGTTTGGTTGCCCCAATTCACATGAATTGGAACTTCCTAGGAACTCTAATTCCTCCATAATGGAGGAAGTTGCTTACATAGGCCCTCCTAGGTAAGTGGAAGTTCCTATGGAATTGGAGTTCCCACATGCAACCAAACAATTTTTCCAAATTCACATGAAATAGAATACCATAGTAATTGGATCTTCCCGGGCATTGTAATTTCCCATTGTTAACCAAACGACCCCTTAATGTAGAATGTCACAAATTAACCATCAAAGGTCACCAATTAATTATGTCATTAGCATGACCAAACAAAGTCATGACCTAGCAATTGAAGAGAACTTGGTAAATGATGAAAGAAAGGACTCAAAGGAGTTTTAAATCTCCTATTTTTATGTGGTTTTGAGAGAACTATCTCTCTCATCTTTTTCTCTCTCTAGTTTCTTTTTCTTTTGTGCCGGAACTTTATTAGCAACTTCATCGTCTTAACTTTTAAATAACAATTTTATACAAAATTAACCCAAAAATTAAATAGAACAAGTCAATATTAGATTAATAATATGAGTATAGTGAAAAATTGTTGGATGGCGATAGGGCGTCACGCGGTGGCGCTGAATCTCGACGTCATCTTAATTAAATTAAAAAAAAATTGTTGATTTTCGTTTTTGCGCCAAATGTTGAAGGATAAATACGTAATTTTACCTTTCTTATAGGTATTCCACTAAAATCAAAACTCTTAACCAAATCAAATTATCTCCATAAAAAAAATCAAATTATCAGTTAATACAATACGTCACTTCCTCCCTTCATCACAAAACTCCTCTGTTCATCCCTTCATCACAAAACTTCACTTCCTCCCTTCATCACAAAACTTCTACTTGGTCTCAAAATTTAACACGGTTTTTCTATTAGCAATTGATTGATTGAATTCAATTTGCTTTAAGTATTAAATCAAATTGGTATTGGGGACATTCACGATCTTTGCCAAAAATCACCATCTTCAATCGCGAAGTTGTCGCTGGTTTGTTCGATTCAAGTATTTTAGAAGAGTGTGCGAAAGAGAATGGTGAAGAAGATAATTTTTATAACTCTGATAAAGAAGTCGATGATGAGAATGAACATTCTGTTATAGAAATAGAAGTGAAAGCGCCAAAATATGGCATGAAGTTTGACACACATCAGTGACTATGCTAAACCATGTGCTTTTTCTGTTCGATTAAGGAATGTGAAGCCGCCCCGACAAACAAATAAGCCACCTAAGCACATTATATGGGTTTGCTATAAGGGTAGACAACAATCAAGTAGGTCGAAAAATAAAATGAAACCTAGACCTTCTCAAATGACAAATTGCGGCGCAAAATTCAACGCGAAGGACTCTGAGGGTCAATGGATGTATACGAGTGTCAACTTGAATCATAATCATCGCCTTAAGCCCGAAGATATCAGATATTTACGAGCTTATAGAAAAGTGTCAAAAGAAGTTGAGAGGAGAATCATGATAAACGATGAGGCTGGTATAAGGCCTTCTAAAACCTATTTGGCTGAGGCGGTGAAAAGTCATGGATTTCAAAATCCTCCCTTCCTAGAGAGAGACATGAGAAACCTGCTACAAAAGAAGAGACAAGAGAAATTGGATGGACCAGATTCCGTAGCTTTGTATTATTATTTCATGAAATCCATGAAGGAGTCAAATAACTTTTTTTTCGCGATGGACTTGGAGTGTGATGGTCGTATCCATAATGTAAAGTGGGTGGATTCTAGGAGTAGAGCAGCATACAAAGATTTCAGTGATTCAGTCGACCTCGATAGTACATATTTGAAAAATAAGTACGAGATGCCATTTGCTCCTTTTATAGGGATAAATCATCACGGACAAACAATACTTTTGGGTTGTGCACTACTATCTAGAGAGGATATTGAAACCTATAGGTGGCTATTGAGGACATGGGTAGATTGCATTGGTGGTGTGGCACCTAAAGCTATAATCACTGATCAGAGTGTTACTATAACAAAGGCAATTAAGTTGGAAATGTCGAATACTAGACACCGGTGGTACCTTTGGCATATTATGAAGAAACAAAACAAAAAGTTCAAGAGTTACAAATACTTCCACGAGATTAAAGGAGCTATGTCGAGGTGTGTTTAGTTGCTGAGTTTGAAGTGAGTTGGAAGGAGTTTGTTGACCTCTATGAATTGAAAAATAATGCCTGGTTGTATACTTTGTACAAAGATAGACATCGTTGCTTGGTTCCCACTTTTCTAACTGATTGTTTTTGGGCAGGCCTGTCAACTACACAGAGAAATGAGAGCTTAAATGCGTTTTTTAAGGGTTATGTTAATAGTAAGACATCATTAAAAGAGTTTGTGCTTAAATATGATCTTGCCCTCGGTGCAAAATGTGACAAGGAAAGACTGGCAGAGCACCAGTCAAGCAACACAAGGTACCAGATTGTTACTAAATTTGCTACTGAAAGATTTTTTCAACCAGTCTATACACACTATGCATACCAAAAGGTGATGGATGAGGTAAGAGGATACATGTATACTACTCCTAGTATCCATACAGATGAAGAACATTTCAGAGAGTTCAAGGTAGAAAACACTCGTGAATTTGGTGATTTGCCGATAGAGAAAAAGGTAGAGTACATGGTGAAGTTACAGAAGGATACAATTGAAGTATGTTGTAGTTGTAAGCTTTTTTAAACACGTGGCATCATATGTCGGCATTCTCTAAAAATTATTTATGATGCAGGGATCCAACAAATTCCAAACTCCTATATTGTTAATCGATGGAGGAAAGATATTGATAGACCGTACATGAGAGTTAAAGTTCATTATTATGATCCGGTGAAAAGTGAGTGTGTTATGAGGTATCAAAAAATTCAAGAGGAATTTGAAAAACTTGCCATTAAAGTGATAAGGTTATTTTCCGTCGTTGGCCTATCAAAATAAATCATAAATTACTACTAACCGGTAGCTCGTGGCAAGAAAGGGCCGAATCCACAAGGAGGCCAGTTAATTAATCTAGTTTGTTTATATTTAAGTTCGTCTTAAAGGTAACAGTTTTATGGGGGTTTGTTTTTTGATTTCTAATACTAATTGCGATGTAAATAAAGACAAATTCAATAATAATAAAGAGTCTAAGGATCGAGTTCACTAGGTAGTCATCCAAGGGTAAGGTATAATTCATTGATTGAGCAATTTATATTGTTGAAAGTCATATGATCGGTCGATTCTAATATGTCTTTTTAGATCTAAACTTAACATGAAATCGCTATCGTTAAGTCGGTCTAATTCAATTATCGTGGCCTATACTAGTCTTAACCCGGTCGGTGAAAATCCTAGTTTATGCAATATTAATTAACCAATTCTGATCGGTAATTAATTAATTAATTAGATGTAAGACGATAATTAAACAACAATCAAAAGCAACTTAACAATCAATTCATAAGTTAACCCTTTTCTAACAAGCTAGATCCCTTTTCACCATAGATTATAGATTATAAATTAGCTACTCAAAGATCGAAGTTGTAACTGAAATGCATGGCCATGCTCGAATGATGATTCGTTTATCAGTTAAGTTACTCTCTAGTCGGGAAAACCACTCTTGATATTGATCACTTGTAAAATACGACCTTTGTGAATACGGATTTTGCAAATTGTTTTACACTGAGTGGAAGAAATTTTAGGATATGAGAATCGGTTATCGCAAACACACTTGTGAGGACAAGTGGGAGTTTGTTGGAGCTTGTGTCCTCCACAGTTAGTGTGATAACATATATAAATCTCTTATAGGATCACAAGGGTATACTTAGTATTTTATCAGTTGATTAACGTTTACTTAATAACGGTTGGCTTGCTAGAAGTTTGACGTTATTATCATATTGATGGCGGTGATCAACTGGTCCCTAAAAGTCGCACCTAAAGGATGTGTTTGAGAGATGTGATTGTATGAAAATATACACATTGATGCCTTATATGACTAAAAGGTTAGTCCATGTATTTGACTAAAAGGTTAGTCAATGTGATGATGAGACGATTATTTAATACAATTAAATAATACCAGCTAAGACGAATTAATTGTTAAATTCGTAAATTGAATATAAACTGTTATATTTAATAAATGTATATAATGTTAGCTTAAGCGAATTAAGATGTTAATTCATAATTAAACGTAAGCGGTTATATTTAATTAGCAAATTATAAATATGCGATATTTATAGTTAATGTATATATTATGCGAAATTGTCATAATAAAATGTTGTCAGACTGGTATTAATAAATCGACTACAAACTGTTGTGTGTGGACTTATTAATACATGACGATATAAATGATAATTGATAAAATATACACATATTATACATTTTGATAACTACCTAAAAAATAAGAAGATTTTTCTCCTTATTTTTGTTTGGTGGTTGACCGGAAAAAAGGAAAGAAAAAATCTTCCCCTATTTCTCTCCCATTTACACGGTTTAAAGGGTAGAGGGGAATCATTTTTTCCTAACCTAATTTTTTACCTAATTCTCACATCACAATAAACCCTAAAATTCATAAGAAATTGGGGATCTATTCTAGCAAAGAAAAGAGGCATTTCTGAAAGCATTTTGGGTGCAACGATTAGAAGAATATCGATTTCCATATTGTTCTTAGGTCATTTTGCTAGGACCAAAAGTTAATTCTAAATCTCTATACTTTTGTTTATGAAAATTCGTTTATGACTAGTTTTTCATAATTATAATTTCGTTATAATCCGAATTTCTTGATGAAGTATACCGATATTTCCCACAAGTGGTATCAGAGCATAGGCCACGAAATTATTTTATATGATTTTCATAAATGAATTAAACAAAAAAAAATTCGAAAAAAAAAACATTCGGCCGTTTCAAAATTTTTGCCGAGAGGATTTTTTTTGTTTTTGATTTTTGTTTCCATTTGATTTATTTACATTGTTGTTTTAATTTGTTAAGATGATAATATGATAAATTTGTAGATGTTTTGATTTAATAAGAATTAAATTGAAATGTAAATGGAAATAGTTTTGATTTATGATGTTCATTTGTTTTTGCTATATAGTATTGGCATACAAATTAATTTTAATAATATTCAAATCAATTGTGATGAATCAAATTTTCAGATAATTGATTTAATCATAATTTAGATATTTATTTTAAGAGGTTAAATTGAATCATCTAGTTTGGATCTATGTTTAAATTAAATGTTGATGTTTATGCCAATCTTGTTCTAGTAGCAACATTAAACAAACTTGTTCATAAAAGAGTTTTTTTTTTCGAAACGAAAAAAAAAAAAAAAAAAAAAAAACCAAACCTGTTTTTCGTTTTTAGGGCAAATGCCGAGAAAAAAAAAACTGTTTTTGTTATTTTTGGGCATAATGCCGAGAGAAAAAAAAAACTGTTTTTTCATTTTTCAGATTTACCGAGAGCAAAAAGAAAAAAAAAATATTTTTCCGTTTTTTTTGTGATATTGCCGAGAGCAATTAATAAAAAAAATTGTTTATTTTTGGCCAATAATCTTTATACATTATTTTCTATAATGTATGATTGTTTGTTGTGAAAAAGTTCACAATTTTTAGATACCCAATTATTTTAAAGAGGTTTAAAATAATGTTGGATTAATTCATATCACTAGCTAATGTGAATTAAGATTGGAATTATTGTGAGTAATTGAGGAATTGTCACATAATTTTGATAATTATAAAATAGGTGGTTTGGATAAATTACTCTACATAATTAAGGAATTATGTCTTGAATGATTAATTTATAGTTGATGCTTTTTTATTTAGTTGTATGAATTGTTGAATGGTTTTATTTACGTATTTTACAATCGGTTGTAATTTGTAATACCTAGTGTGGCCTTAGTTAATTATGTTTTCGTAATGATGGAAACATAATTTTTATGTAATTTTGAGATCTCGAATCTCCTTTTGGTTTTCTTTAGTATTATGTTTTTGAAATTAGAATGTAAATAGGTTTATTTTGTAATTTTAATTGTAATTTTGAGAAGACTAAAGATGGAGATTGGATTGCTCACTCCCGCTACACGGACCAAGATGGAACATCAAGACAAGCTTCTCGGGTCCTAGGAAGGATTCCAAAGTTGTATTTATGTTCATTTTGGTAGATAAGCCACACTAGGACTTTATTTTGTTTTATGTTTTTCATTCTCGTTGCTTTTCATTCGCATGATAATTAGTGCATCATATTCCGCCTAAACCAAACCACCTACTAATATGCATGAAAATTGACTCATATAGATTGATTGTTAGTTATCATGGACATAAAGATGTCACACAATTTTAAGCCATCATCTTATTTTATTCATTCTCGCATGCTAGATATTAGTTCACTTAAAATGAATTAAAATAAAGTTGATGGGATCTTCCTCTATAACTAAAATTGAGACTAGTCTTTATAAGGCCAAACAACTATGAATCCTTTCTTCGTCGGTAGGCATATAGGACCTTACTCTCCATGTGACCCCTTCTACGTTGGGTAAGTAGTTTGTGTTGACTTATTTTACCTCAACATTATAATCCGAAGAGTTTCTCGTTATGATGGACTATAGATAGAATTTACAAAAATTTATCAACCAAGAATTCTAACAGTAGAATTAGCCAAGAGGTTGGCTTATCAATTTACAGAAAATTGAGTCTCAGAATCATTTATATAATTCTTGAGGGAGGTCAATTGTATAAATGCTTGAGTCTTCGCTTATAACAGTTTTGCATTAGACTTAAATCATAACGATGAGTATGCTTATTATTTTTTTTATTCTTCTTTTCGCAGTGTAGAATTCGTTTTATATTGATAATACTGCTTACAACAAATGACTGGAAATAATGATATCCCTATGCCAAGTGCCACACTTGGACGCGAGTCCTGGCTAAAAGCTTTCATGGACCACATGAATCAGTTCACACGACTGAAGAATGACGGGTCCAACTTTGCGGATTGGGAGGCATCATTGCGGAATGCTGCCATTGCTGACGGTAAGCTCAAGTACTTAACTGAGCCAATACCGCCAAACCTAGGTCCCAATGCAAGAGCTAACGAGTCACTTGCTTATAGTGAATTCGTCATGGAAGCGGGTGCGATAAAGAACGTACTCATTTTTGCAATGGAAACCAATTTGCAAAGACGCTTAATTGCCCAAGGTGCAAACAAGATTTTCACCACGCTCACTAACGAGTTCTCAAAAGCACCCAGAATCGTTACTTATGAGCATACCTGTCGCTTCTTTGATGCGAAACTCCAGAAGGGCCAACCGGTTAGCCCACACATTCTTAACATGATTGAGAATGTCGAGAAATTGGAGGCACTTGATTGCAAAATCAGTGAGAGCATAGTCATTGACCGTATGCTTCATTCACTTCATGATGGTTTTGCCCTTTTCAGGGCAAATTACTACATGAATGACATGAAGAAAAGTCCTCATGAGCTACACTCACTTCTCGTACAGACCGAGAAGGATATGAAATTGAGTGGGAGCATGAAGCAAGATGTTCTCATGATTTCCAACAAGAATAAGGGTAAGGGCAAAGCTCACGGCAACCTAACTATAGGAAAGCCAAAGTTTAAGAAGTCAGGAAACGGTAAGAGTGGGCCTGGTGAGACTAGTGGCTCACTAGGCAAGGCAAAGAGCAAGGACGTTAACGTTGAGTACCACCATTGTCACAAGACTGGACATTGGAGGAGCAACTGTCCCGTGTACCGTGAGGACATAAAAGCAGGCCGCGTCACTCCTGTTGGTATGTCATCTTATATTCATATGATTGAGATTAACCATGCAAGTTTCGGAACTTGGGTACTTGATACTGGTTGTGGTTCTCATCTGTGTAATCATTTGCAGGGCCTAAAAACCATCAAACCCCTCGCAAAGGGTGATGTGGACCCTGCGAGTTGGGAATGGAGCACGAGTTGCTGCAGTCTCATGGGAACATACGTAATCCAGCTCCCTAGTGGTTTTGAGTTATATTTATATAACTGTTACTATGTACCCAGTTTATCTAAGAATATTATTTCTGTTTCCGTACTTGATAAAGACGGTTTTTCATTTTCAATAAAGGACAATAGCTGTATTTTCTCTTTTAATGAAATGGTTTATGGCAAAGCAGTTTCCATGAATGGAATTTATATCTTAGATCAAACCACAGATATATTACATGTGAATAATAAGAAATTAAAAGTTGGTGACAAAGATCAAACTTATCTATGGCATTGTCGAATGGGACATTTAAATGAAAAACGTGTAAAGAAACTCATTGAGAATGGGACTATTCCCACATTTGATTTCTCTACATTTGGCACGTGTGAATCATGTCTTATCTGTAAAATGACTCGAATTTCCTTCAAAGGTGTTGGAATGCGCGCTAGTGACCTATTAGAACTCATACATACTGATGTATGTGGACCTATGTCAATCACCGCAAGAGATCGCTATAGATATTTTATCACTTTCACGGACGATTTGAGTAGATACGGATATGTCTACTTAATGAAGCATAAAAGTGAATCCTTTGAAAAATTCAAGGAATACCAGAATAAGGTTGAGAACCAACTGAGAAGAAAGGTTAAAGCACTCCATTCAGATCGGGGTGGCAAATATCTTTCAAATGAGTTTGATCAACACCTTAAAGACTGTGGAATAGTTTTGCAGTTAACTCCACCTGGAACACCTCAATTAAATGGTGTGTCCGAACGGAGAAATCGAACACTACTTGATATGGTTCGATCCATGATGAGTCACACGGTAGTACCTGATTCATTATGGGGTTTTGCTCTTTTGTCAGCTGCTCTTATACTTAACCGAAGTCCGTCTAAAGTCACGACAAGACTCCATATGAAATGTGGAAGGGAACGGTCCCTAACTTGTCCTTTATTCGGGTTTGGGGCTGCGAGGCTTATGTCAAGTGGAGACACGAGGATAAGCTCGGCCCGCGATCGGTCAAGACATACTTTATTGGTTATCCAAAAGGAATGTTTGGTCATTACTTCTATTCGCCTACCGAACATTGAGTTTTTGTTGCGGCTAGTGCAAAGTTCTTAGAGAAAGAATTTCTCGAGAACAAATCAAGTAATAGAACCTTCGAGCTGTCGGAGATTAAAGAACCAATAACCGAGGAACAGATGGAGGAAGTTGTTCCTTCAACTGATGATACGGTTAATATTCCTCAGGAACCTAGGAGGTTGGGTAGAGTCTCTAATCCTCCAGACAGATACATTGGTATGGTCGAGGAAAATGACGTTTTGCTCCTAGAGAGTAATGAACCCGCTGCCTATAAAGGTGTCATGGCCTGTTCCGACTCAAAGCTATGTCTTAAAGCCATGCAATCCGAGATGGACTCCATGTATGAGAATAACGTATGGGATCTTGTTGATTTACCTAACATGGTACGACCTCTTCAGTGCAAATGGCTTTACAAAATAAAGCATTCTGTAGACGGGCAACCAGATACCTATAAAGCACGACTAGTGGCAAAAGGTTTCACTCAAGTGCACGGATTGCATTATGATGAAATTTTTGCACCCGTAGTTATGTTGCGTTCCATTTGGATAATCTTAGCGATTGCCGCTTTTCATGACTATGAAATTTGGCAAATGGATGTGAAAACCGCCTTCTTAAACGGTTATTTGGAGGAGGAGTTGTACATGGTGAAACCCGAAGGTTTCATAGATCCTGAAAATCCTAAGAAAGTGTGCAAGCTTAAACGTTCCATTTATGGACTTAAGCAAGCTTCTCGGAGTTGGAATCATCGTTTCGACCAGGTGATAAAAGAGTATGGTTTCACTCGATCGGTCGAGGAACCATGCTTATATATCAAGTCGAGTGGGAGCAAGATTGTTTTCTTGATATTGTATGTCGATGACATACTCTTGATTGGGAATGACATTCCTCTCTTATCTTCGGTAAAAGGATGGTTGAAGAACCATTTCCAGATGAAAGATCTGGGTGAGGCACAATGCATATTCGGAATCCGTATCTATCGAGATAGATCACGACGGATGTTATCATTAAGTCAGGAGTCTTATTTAGATAAGATTCTTGAAAGGTTCAGCATGACCAACTCCAAGAAGGGGAACCTTCCAATGACGTCTGGGATGCATTTGAGCAAGTCTCAGTCACCCACGACACCTGAAGAGGTTGAACGCATGAGTCGTGTTCCTTATGCATCAGCAATAGGATCAATCATGTATGCCATGATATGCACACGTCCAGACGTGGCATATGCATTGAGTATGACGAGTGGGTAGCAAAGCAATCCAGGTGAAACACACTGGATAGCTGTTAAAAACATCCTTAAGTACCTACGGAGGACTAAGGACTGGGTATTGACTTATGGAGGAGATAATAAGCTATGTGCAATCGGTTACGCAGATGTTAGCTTCCAAACAGATCGAGATGATTCAAAATCTCAGTCTGGATTCGTCTTTACTCTTAATGGTGCTACGGTCAGCTGGAAGAGTTCCAAACAGATGTTGTAGCGATTCTACTACAATCCGAGTACTATGTCGCTTCGAAAGAAAGGAAGCTATATGGATGCGTCAATTCTTACAAGGACTAAGCATAGTTCCTAGTTCGAATGACCCAATCACTATCTATTGTGACAATAGAGGTCTCACTAAACCATTGAAATATGATAAGCATGAAGGGCACGTTATTTCCATGGGAATTAAACGTGTTCCTGAGTTATACTAGTTGCTTATAGATTCGATACATTTTCTTTTTCCATATGCTATTTATAACTTCATCGTTTTATTTCATATTTTGTTTTTCATGTGGATTGTACAACAACTTTGAACACCACAAAGTGAACTGAATTACATTATATTTGTTTTGGTCCGTAATCACCTACATGAGCTGATAACTCTGGCTATTATACTGTGAAGTTGATTGGTGGTGGGTTCAACGAGCCATAAGTCAAACGGTTGGCTGATCGATCACAAATGCGAGTTATAATACCTCGTAGGACAATTGTGACAACGTAATAGAGTCCTAAATGTTTAAAAATATTCGGTGTCAGGTCGTGGATTGGACGTCCATTGTGTTCCTAGAGTCGATTCTTTTGACTATCGACTGTCTCTTGAGATTAAGGCAGTTTTTGGGTGACTTTGGTTTCTTTCTCATGGTCGACCGTAACAGGAGGCTAAGCGATTTTCACCGGGTCATTTCATACTGTGCTTATATCTGCAGGATTTGAATTGAAGAAAATATCCAACCTTTATCAGGTTTAGTTATTTCTCAGGGCCACTCGAGGAGTTGTAACTGAAATGCATGGCCATGCTCGAATGATGATTCGTTTATCAGTTAAGTTACTCTCTAGTCGGGAAAACCACTCTTGATATTGATCACTTGTAAAATACGACCTTTGTGAATACGGATTTTGCAAATTGTTGTACATTGAGTGGGAGAAATTTTAGGATATGAGAATCGGTTATCGCACACATACTTGTGAGGACAAGTGGGAGTTTGTTAGAGCTTGTATCCTCCACAGTTAGTGTGATAACATATATAAATCTCTGATAGGATCACAAGGGTATACTTAGTATTTTATCAGTTGATTAACGTTTACTTAATAACGGTTGGCTTGCGAGAAGTTTGACGTTATTATCATACTAATGGCGGTGATCAACTGGTCCCTAAAAGTCACACCTAAAGGATGTGTTTGAGAGATGTGATTGTATGAAAATATAATCACATTGATGCCTTATATGACTAAAAGGTTAGTCCATGTATTTGACTAAAAGGTTAGTCAATGTGATGATGCGACGATTATTTAATACAATTAAATAATACCAGCTGAGACGAATTAATTGTTAAATTCGTAAATTAAATATAAACTGTTATATTTAATTAATGTATATAATGTTAGCTTAAACGAATTAAGATGTTAATTCATAATTAAACGTAAGCGGTTATATTTAATTAGCAAATTATAAATATGCGATATTTATAGTTAATGTATATATTATGCGAAATTGTCATAATAAAATGTTGTCAGACTGGTATTAATAAATCGACTACAAACTGTTGTGTGTGGACTTATTAATACATGACGATATAAATGATAATTGATAAAATATACACATATTATACATTTTGATAACTACCTAAAAAATAAGAAGATTTTTCTCCTTATTTTTGTTTGGTGGTTGACCGGAAAAAAGGAAAGAAAAAATCTTCCCCTATTTCTCTCCCATTTACACGGTTTAAAGGGTAGAGGGGAATCATTTTTTCCTAACCTAATTTTTGACCTAATTCTCACATCACAATAAACCCTAAAATTCATAAGAAATTGGGGATCTATTCTAGCAAAGAAAACAGGCATTTTTTAAAGCATTTTGGGTGCAACAATTAGGAGAATATCGATTTCCATATTGTTCTTAGGCCATTTTGCTAGGACCAAAGGTTAATTCTAAATCTCTATACTTTTGTTTATGCAAATTCGTTTATGACTAGTTTTTCATAATTATAATTTCGTTATAATCCGAATTTCTTGATGAAGTATACCGATATTTCCCACAGTCTTGTGATGGTCAGGTATACCAACCTTCCGACTAAGCGACGATACTTCATAATATCTCTCAAAACATATCCCTTTGCCAATGCCAAATTGTGCCTTTGTTGGATAGGCGTGTAGGCCGTTTTAGCTCCATGCATTCATGTCTCCTCGATAATGCTTGTCGCATACTTACGCTGGTTCAAAAATAACCCATTTCTACCGTGTGCAACTTCTATTCCTAGGAAGTATTTGAGCTTTCCTAGATCTTTGATACCAAAGCTTTTATCGAGAAAAGTCTTGAAATTCGCACATGCTATGTTATCGTTACTCACTACAATCATATCATCGACATACACCAAAACTCCAATAAAAATTTCGTTTTGATTGTATGTGAATAACGAGTAATCTGTCAATGATTCCACGAACCCATAGTTATTCATCGATATAGTCAATTTCGCGAACCAATTTCTCGAGGCTTGCTTCAGTCCGTAAATAGACTTCAATAATTTGCACACTTTATTTTCTCGCTTCCTTTCGTATCCTTGCGGAATTTTCATATAGACTTCCTCATCAAGGTCTCCATGTAAAAAGGCATTATTCACGTCCAATTGTTCAATGAACCATCCTTTAATGACCGCTACTGCCAACATACAACGCACGCTAGTCATTTTCGCTACTGGTGCATACGTTTCGTGAAAGTCTATTCCTTCCACTTGTGTGAACCCTTGTGCTACAAGTCTCGCCTTGTATCGCTCTATGGATCCATCAGCTTGATATTTGATCTTATAAACCTATTTACAACCGATGGCTTTCTGCCCTTTAGGCAAAGTAACAATTTTCCATGTTCCATTCTTCTCTAATGCATCGATCTCTTTGTTCATTGCTTCTTGCCACTTTCGATTTTTCGCAGCTTCATGATAATAATTTGGTTCACGATTTTCATCAATTGCAGCCAAGAACACCCTGTGGGAATGCGAAAAACAATCGGTAATAACATAGTTAACTAATGGGTAACGCGTACCTGACCGTGAGGACTTCGCTTGAACAGTGTGAGCATCGATGTTGGGTTCTATTATTCTTGTCGATTTACAATAATAATCCTTCTTCCATGCGGGTTCAAATTTTTCTCGTGCTCCACGACCAAGGTTTTCCTCAACTCCGCTTTCACTCCTGTCTTCCTCTCGTGGTCTCCCTTCATCCTCAAAATCACCATTAATCACCTCTTTGTCATCATTTCGTGGTGAATCAACTCTATCACCCGTCACATGAATTTCCTCGTCATCCAATTCGGTCTCGTGTGGTCCCTCTGGTCTTTCACTCCCCCTCACAACATGGGGTGTTTCATTATATATGCTATAGTCGAAATCAATATGCCCATTACGGTTGATGAGCTGCTCTTTCTCCCCATGTTGTGTGGTAGAATCATCAGTCGAGACCAAATAAGGATAAACATTTTCGTAAAAAATTATATCACCTGACACAAATACCCGTTTTTCTTTCAAGTCGAACACCTTCCACCCTTTTTTGCTATGAGGATAGCCAATAAAAATACACCACTTGCCCCGTTCTCCAAATTTATCTCTCGGTTTCTCTTTATTATGTGCGTAACATAGACATCCTAAAACCTTTAAATTATCTAGGTTGGGCTTCTTACGGTACAGTATTTCGTATGGTGTTTGTCCATCTAGCAGTGGTGTAGGTGTACGGTTGATTAAGTACGCAACGCTCAATATACACTCACCCCAAAATTGGATTGGTAGACCCGCTTGAAAACGCAATGCCCGTGCCTTTTCAAGAATATGACGATGTTTTCTCTTGACCCGTCCATTTTGTTGTGGCGTATCTACATTACTAGTTTGAAACAAAATTCCATTTTCTGCATAATAATTTTGCATAGACATAGACAACAATTCCGTCCCATTATCACTCTGAATTATCTTAACACATGTATCAAACTGTGTTTTTACCATTTGACAAAAATTTTTATCAAATCACCTGCCTCACTTTTTTCTTTCATAAGATACACCCACACTTCCCGACTTCGGTCGTCAACTATAGTCAAAAAATAATGTGCACGTGTCAAACTAGCAATCCGGTACGGTCCCCAAATATTACAATGTATCAAACCAAATAACTTAGCACATCTTTTATTATTATGCTTAAATAAAGTACGGGATTGTTTTGCCCTACAACATGAGTCACAAACCTCATCTGAAGTCCAATTTAAATTGCAACCAACTAAATCAGAAAAACGAGGAAAAATGCCTTTGGAAGGATGTCCAAGTCTGTTGTGCCATAGTCGACTTTCCTTGGAAATGCTTACTCCTGCCACCAATTCCGTTTTATTCGACTTGTAATAATAAACCCCTTATCGATGCTCACCCCGTCCAATCTCCATCCTCGTAGTCCGGTCCTGCATTTCACAAAAGTCGGGATAAAATGTTATTACACAATTATTTTCATGTATTAACTGTTGAACAGAGATTAAATCACAAGTGAGCGATGGCACAAATAGGACATCTCACAGCACGAAATTCGTGCTCAATCTGACTTCTCCATGGACGTAAGCCTCAACTCGTCTCCCATCAGGTAAGCTCACGGTTGATGGTTCATCAGTCCATGTATTCGTTAAATATTCCCGCTTTTCGGTCATGTGATGAGAAGCTCCGCTATCTATCAACCATTCAACATTAATATTTAACTCCATACCTTGTAATTTTTCTTTACCCTCGGGACTGGCCATTAGCAGACTTCTTATCTTTTCAATCTCGTCATTCGTGAAAGGTGAGTTATGTCTCGATGCTTCTCCTTCCTTCGCTCCTGAAGTGCTTCCTACTGCATTTGCTTGATAGTGACCACGGCCTCTGCCTCTTCCACAGCCACCAGTACCACGACCTGCATTTCCTCCTCTACGGCCTCACCCTCTCTCACGTGCTTTAACTTCCTCATATCCGTGCTTGTCGTAGCAGTCTTCTTCTTTGTGGTAATACTTCCCACAATAAGTGCATTTGGGTGGCTTCTCTTCTTCTTCGATTTCGGACTTGAAGTTAGCACCTCTTCCTCTGCCATATGCTTTGGTCGCCATTGCCGCTTTGTTATGTTCCTCTTTGACTTTGGTCAGAGAGGCATGTCTTTCTTCCCTTAAAACTAGGGCATAGGCTCAAGTCAAGGAAGTGATCGGATCCTCCATTAACAGGTTGGATCGTATGTTTCCATAAAGTTTTGAATCCAATCCCACTAAAAATTGGTGAACCTTTTCTTCCTCTCGTTCTTTTATTATGGACGCGGCTGCTCCACAAGTACAATTCTTCACTTTGCTGTAATTAGCTAACTCGTCCCAAATCGTTTTTAGCCGGGTGTAGTATTCGACTACTAAGTCCCTTCCTTGCTTACATTCATTCAATTCACCTTTTAATTGGTGAACCCTATGAGCATTCCCAGCCGAGTACCTATCTCGTAGCTCTTCCCAAATCTCTGCTATAGGCTGCGAGAAGGTGATACTCGGGTGTAGCTTAGGATCGATTACATTCCTAAGCCATGCCCTCAACATGGCGTTGCATTGTCGCCATGCCACCAATTCAATAGTGTCTTCTTCTCCATCACTCTCCGGTTTCTGAACCTTCCCTTCGATGAAACCCAATTTGTTTTTTGCATCTAGTCCATTTTTAACGGCATCTGCCCACATATCGTAATTATCACCATTAAAAATGATTTGCGTAACATTTAAATTTGGATTATCGGAAGGGTGTAGGTTAAGAGGCGATGTCATGGGGATAGTCTTTGGACCATCGGATTTTCCCCTGAGTTTTCCATCATCTCCTGGCATGGTGAGGTTGGTTGATTTGTTGATTTTCGTTTTGAATGATTTGTAATTACGTTTGGATCGTTTTTAGCTCACGATACCACGTGAAAAACAAAAGACGTAAACAATGATGGTGAAGCTTGTTTTCTTATTTCTCAAGGGAAAGATACATCATACATATATACTACCATACTCAAGATCATAATCTTTGACTATCCTAAACCAAACCCTACAAACAAGGTAACTAAATTATTCACATAACAAAAACAGAAGATTACATATCATACATAATATACTGCATCCGAATAATATCCTAGATATTATTCTTTCAGAAGTAAACAAGTACCAATAATAATTGAATGCATAATTAAATAAAGAGAAGGGAAAGAAAAACTTAGCTTTGAATTAAACTTGAAAGGCAAGAACGTAAAACTTGAAGAACAAATATTGGCCGAAACCGTAGCTAATAATAGTCGTCCCCCCAAAATTGGAAAGTGGCAGCCAACTTTTATAAAGTCTCCCCTCTAACCCTACGTATAAACTATCTTATCTATATAAATTCAGAAGACAATACTCATTGTACAGCGCGACACGTCATAAATGCATTTTCCTTTTCTTTTTTTTAAATCTGGGTTATGGTGGGACCTATGAGTGTACAACGTATTTAATTATTAAGATATCCGCCTTTTTAAACATGCGATAAATTCCGTCTCGCAACAAATTATATAAAATCATCTTATGGAATACTTCTTCGAATTAATATTATGATAAAATTTTATACATTTCGTGTAAAGAAAATGCATAACATTTACACAGAATTAATTACAAATGCGAGTAAATGTGATTAAATTACATAATTTTTAAAATAAAATTACACAATAAAATTACATAATTTCAGGAAGGAATTACAGTTATATATGGGATCGAACATACAACGGAAATGAATTAAAAAAATGAATTACATGTATTTTTGTTAATATTATTGTAACACAAAATCATAACATAAGTTTTTAAAAGTACAGGGTACAATTTTTTTTTTTTCAAAAAACAATAATAACGGCATATGTACTTGGAATATAAAACTCGACATCTGAACTATCAGCCGCGCATACCGAAATTGGTAGGTGACAATGATAGGTACAATAGAAATGCAAAAACAAATATACATCAAAAAAACATTAATTCTGGCCAAAATACATACCCGTGCAATTTTGCACGGGTTTAAAACTAGTTGTATATAAAATACACAAAATTCTACCCGTCACTCGTGTGGAATAAGGCCCCCAAATTTCACAAATAAAAGTGATACTTCATGGGCATTCTTCGGAAAAACATAGCTCCATTGTTGTTGTAACCAAGCCCAATCATGCTGGCCCACACTACTAGGCTCATAATTTCTTTGAGCTTGTATCATGCGGAAATCTTCGGATGCCTTACTACGGGTTTCGAACATATGAGCTTCAAAATAGACTAGCTTCTCGACCTCTTTTGCTCGTTTGCATCTTTTAGTTCTAGATATTCCCATTCTGCAAATAATTATACAAATTCGTAGTAAATCATTAAAGAGACAAATATGATGTAAAACATACTATAAATGCAAGAATGATATATAATTTAGGGGATTAACTATATAAAATATAGGTATAATAATGAGTTATCATAAAGCAATGAATTCTGCTAGTAACTTCGATACTGTACTGACTGGTATTACGACTATTAGCCAAAATCTTACAACGCAGAATGACATTGCTAATGAGGGTAGAATGTCAGCTGAACAAGTCAACCAAAATGAAGATCAGCAAGGTATCATATTTTTCATGGATAATTTAGATGGATCTCAGACTAAGGTTGCATTACAAAACCCGAATCAGGTGAAAGCTGTCGGAAGACCAAGAATAAGAGTTAGACAAAAGCAGACCGGTATAAAAAAAAAAATCACATAGGACAAACCTGCAAAACAAAACATCTCAGGTTAGCATAACTCGTATTTCTCGTATAGTTACTGTCCTGCAGGACTGTCCTGAAAAGTACAATTGCAGCAGTGAGTAGTATTGATGCACAATTTAAGACGCTAAATTAATTTCTTGATTGACGAGGACTGTAGTGGAGTTGCTTTGCCAAAAAAATTTCCTGGACTGATGTGTTTCTTTTTCCTGTTAATATAGCAGTAGGGGTAGTTAGTAGGTTGGGTTTTGTTTCTTTATTGATGAATACTTTGCCGTGTTTATTGTTGACAATTTAATTCAACAAATAGTGTACTGTGATAGCTAAGCCACAGTAGTGAAGTTGAAGTTAGCACATGAAATCCCCTTAGACCGTAAAGAACTGACCCAATTCCATCAACAACACTAAACTCCAACAAATTGTCCTCCAACTGATGCCCACCAATCACTATAGCCGCTCTCAAATCCGCCCCTCCGTCCACAAACCCGAGACAAACGACATCTGTATTCACTCGAACCATCGAATTGTTCTCTAAAATCCTCCAGGTTACACTCTGCATGTGCAAAACCAGGTTAATTATAGACACCAGGCCTTTGGTTACATAGCACGCGCCGAATTGGTGCACTGGTTGCACCTGCTTAGCACCTCTGAGCTGCTTGGTGAATGCAGCAATGACCGCTTTATAGATTGAAGTTTTCAAGAGTGAATATTCTTTAGTTACATATTATTAAAAATTATTGATATAGTCATGTAAGATTGATATTCTTAATCGAATAGTTGTTTATTGATTACAATTCAATTCAACAAATGGTGTACTGAATGCAAAAATAGGATTGGTTTACTGGTATTATAATTTGGCAATCTTTTGCTTCTCTTTGAGCAGGTGAGGTAGTGATTGTTTCCATGATTAGTGTTGTGGTATCATTTGCATGGGTATTTCCTGTCATATTTTTGTCGCGGATATCATTTTGTGAATTGATTTGTGTTGAACAGGTGATAATTCTCGAGATTCATCTTTACCAGTTACCACCCTTTTTCATTTTATGGCTGTATGACCAGATATATGGCATCCTTATCAATTTGGTCCCTTTTAAGTTTCGGTTTCTTTTTGCTGTTAACAGCAATCGGGGTAGTTAGTATGTTGGGTTTTGTTTTGCTACTTGCATTTTCATGTTCTCGTTATTGCTTTTGATTTCCATTATTTCACCAAAAAAATGAACAGGAAAACATTCCAAAGAAGAGGAAAAATAGAAATACTGCAACTACACAAGATGAAATGGCCTCGGATGAAGATGATTTATTTTCAGGGCCAAGTGCGAGTGTTGCTAATTGTGGACCAACAAGTCACTTTTCAGATGCTATATATCATCCCGGTGAATATACAAGGATGTTGGTGAGAAAATACCCACTGTAGTTAAATTTCAAGTTTTTTAATGTCAAAAAATTAATTTAGCGTTTTAAATTGTGCAGCAATATTTTGAACAAGGAAAACAATCAAATA
The DNA here is from genome assembly GCF_048544455.1 of Silene latifolia. NCBI lineage: Eukaryota > Viridiplantae > Streptophyta > Magnoliopsida > Caryophyllales > Caryophyllaceae > Silene > Silene latifolia. The sequence continues at coordinate 176,427,819 of NC_133538.1, forward strand.
ACCTTGTGAATGAAGAATTAAGTAGAACAAACATGGAGCAGGAGTCATAGTTTGAAAGACCGTCTTGGAACAATCAAGTCAGCTGGCGCATTCGTTGAAATTCTATTGTTTCGTTTGATTTATCTATGACGAACTTATTAGACTCTTTGACAATTTCAAGAAATAATTGGTGGAATAGATTGCTTTAATGTATTCAGTATCAAATAACATAGTTGATGAAGTTGCTTAAGACATAGTTGATGTTTTCCTCCTTACTTTGGTATTGAAAAACTTGGATAGTAGGAGTCATTATAGTTATCAGGTCTTCAATCATTTGAATGGATACTTGTTGGATCTACTTTCCTACTGTGACTGCAGTAGTAATTTTGAAAATTGTATCCCTCGTATGTAAACTTGTGAGATCGAATTTAGTGACGACTCAGCAGGCTTGATTGAATGGTCAGTCTAAATTCAGTGACGACTTGCAGATCGTGTATCTTTCTGATTCCTTTGAGTTTCCAATATTGCATTCTAGTTCTGACGATTGTTTGGTCTGTATAGCTCATGCTGCAGATGTAGTCTTCAAAAGCTTGAAAATTACGGGTCTTGTTCCGAGTATAAGTCCACTCAATCCTCTCGTAAAACAAAAAAGAAACTAAGCGATAATCTTTGATGAAATTGCATTTGCAGGTTCGACATTCAAATGCACACAGCAGCCTATGATCAGCTATTTTTTTTAATCTGAAACCAATGATCTGTGATGCTCGGACTCTTCACCTGACCCCGAGGATCCGGTGGACAGGATTCGGACACGGATCCTTGACGGATCCTTCTATGAGAAATCGGTGTGAGAGTGTTGTTTTTAACCTCTGTTTTTACATACAGCCCCTATATCAAGAGTGATCTTGACATGAATTTTAATGCTCTAATAAAGTCTTCATTCATGTTAAACATGAAAAAACTACTTTTCCTTTCTTTTCTTTGACTTTTTTAACTAATAATCAATTTATTTTCTAAAAAATAAAACATTAGCCGAGTCCAAATTCAAATTAGGATCCTCGTATCCGAGTCCTTGTTTTTGAGATTTCAAGGATCGAACCCTCGGATCCGTGTCCGTGTCGGATCCTCGTATCCAGTGTTGCTTCGACACTTCTATCAGGTGCCGCGTCGAGTGTCGACACGACACTTCGACGGATACGACACTTAGGACGCCTGGGATACTGCAATTTTAGACACGACTCTCGACACTGCCAATGGTAGTGATAAACTGTTCGTTTGAAATTATGAGGAAGAATTAAGATGATGAATATTTGCATAATAGAAAGATGAAGATGAAAAGACTTCTTTCTTTGAGTGAGAAGCAATAGAAAAAGTAGGTGGAAAGGTTTATAGGGAGTGAAGAAAGTTGAGTAATTGACAGGTGTAGGGCGGATGCTACTAGACAGGCAATTAATGTTTATTTCTTTTTCAATGCTAAAGGCAAGTGGATAAATGGGTTTGTCTTATTACTTACAATTTGTTCACTATTACTTCCTCAATAATTAAACAGTCCTATATATTTGAATTATTTTAATTTGACTGCAATTTTCAAGTATAATAAAATATTCATTCGGAGAAAGGTGTCGTATGGGTGTCTCTAAAACTGGTCAAGATACTTCGTTGACCGTATCAGAGTGTCTGAGAAATTCTCATATGAAGTGTCCGACACCCCGACACGTGTCTGACACGACACTTGTCTGGAGAGTCGAAGTAACACAGCTCGTATCCGAGTCCGAGCATCACAGCCAATGATAAATCACCACAAATTGTCACAAGACGTTCCACTGGCTGCAGTCGATTCACAACTTTTAATATCATGGTTTTATCTTTCTATGAAATGTTCTCATAAAAAATGTCGAACTTGGGGTACGGGTACGTACATTAGTAGTTTAGCATGTTATTTAATAAACAAATACAAATAGAACTGTTATTTAATAAACAAATGCGAAATGTAGTACTATTTCGACTAGACTGATAAAAAGGAACTTACCTCACCATACATAACTCAATCTTAATTAATAAAAAAAAAAAAAAAAACATAACTCAATCCTAATTAATCAAAAAAAAAAACAAATAGAAATTCAAAAATCAATCTTCTTATTGAGCTAATCCAATTCGGCAATTCTCCAAGGCTTCACTAGTTTTAATCCCGTGCCAAAAATGCACGGGTTATTTTTAATTCCGTACAAAAAATATGCGGATTATATTACTTCTAAATTTCTAATATACGAAATATATTAATATGAACATAATTAGACGCAATGTTCTCAATTCATAACTAAAGTACATGTAGTGGCAGAGCTAAGATTTAAACTCTAGCAGGGGCGAAAAATTTCAGCGGGGATGAACGGGTAATGATATAAGGGAAACTCGGATTTTTTTCGAAAATTCTAACTAAAACTTTTGCGATTTCCATCCGCCAGCGGGGGCGAGCGCCCCTGCTAGCCCCCCAAATAATGAAATTGTAAAACTTATATCCAAATTGTCATATATAAAAAACGAAGGGAGTATTTGCATTGAGTTGAATAACATTGTTAAATATATCTACCCCAGAAAACGATAATAAAAATAATGAAATTAAGAAAAGTAGTAATAATAATTCATAATAATAATAATAAATACTTGTAATATTCTCGGGCCAAATAAGTTATAGCCCAATCTACTATATATAAAAGCTAAGGGAAACTCGAATTTTTTTCGAAAATTCTAACTAAAACTTTTGCGATTTCCATCCGCCAGCGGGGGCGAGCGCCCGTGCTAGCCCCCCAAATAATGAAATTGTAAAACTTATATCCAAATTGTCATATATAAAAAAACGAAGGGAGTATTTGCATTGAGTTGAATAACATTGTTAAATATATCTACCCCATAAAACGATAATAAAAATAATGAAACTAAGAAAAGTAGTAATAATAATTTATAATAATAATAAATACTTGTAATATTCTCGGGCCAAATAAGTTATAGCCCAATTTCCAATTAGTATTCAGTCGAACAAAATTTTTAATAATAATAATAATAATAATAATAATAATAATAAATAAATTATTATTATTATTATTATTATTATTATTATTATCTAAGTTACCCAAATAAATTATGAGCAACAACAACCGTAAATGATGAAAACAAAAGATTGCTAAGTACATATTATTTTGTAATTTATAAATCTGTTATTTTTTTTAATTCATTCTTAATTATGGAATAGAAGTAGATTAAATAATAGAAGCAAAGATAGGCGGAGTGAAAATTAATTGTGCTAAAAAATAGGAACCCACGTTTTAGAGTTGTTATCTCGACTTCTTTTTTTTGGGTAATTCTTCAGGCTCCTTCTTTACCTCTACAATTTTTTTTGCCAAATTAATAGTATCAGATTCATTCGCCTCCTCTTTTATCCCCTTCAACAATAATTTATTTTGCGAAGGGAATATTCGCTTTTTGTTTGCCCCCATCTTTTGTACCCGGCATGATTTACCAACCCCGACTCCGTTCAAACTATTACTTCTAGTGCTTTTCATATTAAGATCTTTTTTATTTATTTTGGATGAAAGTGTTTACCGCTTATATGCTACTTATATAGCCATGGAGCAACCATCATATCTTATCAAAGAGTTATTAACTCCTTAAATGATGGGTTAGGATAACATATTAAAATATTAAATCTGTTGATGGTGCCAAAAGAAATCAGATTTTGGCGCCAAAATCACATTATAATCATATATATAGAGTAAATATCTCTGTCTTTTGGGCTAATGGGCTTATATCCAGTGCGTAGTTGCTATACAAATGGAATTTAAGACGGAGCTTAAGACGGGTCAAATATTATTCTATTTGTATAGATAGAACACAAATTTTGCTATTTCAGTCATTTCCCCCTTTTGTATTATTTAACATATTTGACCCGTTTCGACGTTAAGACGGATATACCCAACTTAAGAGAGAGTTGAAGTGCTACACAAATGGAATTTGAGTTGATCCGTTAAATTTGAGTTAACTTAATATGTAACTAGTTTAGACCTCGCGCAATAATGGCATGGCATATATAGAGTTTTTTAATTTTGAATAAAATTCTTATATAATAGTGATATCTTATTAATTGTTCACATTTCTCGTCATTGTACATTAGTCTGAGAAAAAAAAATTGGAATTGAAAATTAATCAATGTGCTAAAATGTATTATACAACAAATATTCTTATACCACCAAACTAATGATTCTAATTTATAAATTCTCTCAATTTTTTTCTTTTTTGCCACGAAAGTAATAATAGTGATTTACAGTTTTGTTTTATACATAGTATAGTTCAAATCATTCTCAAATAATACCATTTAAGAAATTTAAGAAATTTATAAATTTTTATAAATTTTATTTATATTTTAATTAAAAATATTATAGTTTAAATTTTAGTGAAAATAATATAATTTGATGAAGAATTTAATTTTAATGAAAAGATAATAATTTAATGAAATAAATAATAATTATTAGTTTCCTTATTTAGTGAATTCTCAATTGTAATTAGCTTCCTTATTTAAGAAGATACTTTTTGGAGGGAAAAAGTATGAGAATACCTATTCTTTTAGTAGATAGGGGATACTATATCGATTTCACAATGAACATATTATCAAGTTATGGTATCAATAACTAATATTACAATGTACTTTCAAAATTTTAATTTAGACCAATATTTCATGTTATATTTATTCTTAGGTGCATATATAAAGTTAAATTTTTACGATGCAGAAAATGTCAATTATCTTATTTGAATCGTTATTAAGTTAATTCGATATTAGGTCATTCATCGTGTCGAGTCATCATCTGGTCACATGCTATTTTGGATGGGTTTCACATCAAATTGAGTTAAGAAAATATGTTACCGATATAGTCAATTTAATCTCGGTTATTCAATTTAGTTAGGCTTAACTTAGTTCACCATCCTTCGAAATCATTCTGTTTAGCTTAATTTAGCTCAATTAATTTCAGTACCGTCTTCAATTCAATTCATTAACACTTGTGTATTTTAAGTATAACTTTACTTTATAAATATATTCCAAACATATAATTTTGTCATCGATAAAAATTATAAAATATTAAATTATCGCGATAAAATTTTAACATATTATATAATCACTCCGTCAATAATTTGGTTACCTTTGATTTAAATACCGCTCACGAATAATAAAAAATGTAAACAAATCACGTACATAAAGGGAGCACAAGAAAACAAGATAAGAGTATACTTTACCATTTTTATCGTCTTAATTTATAATATAATATGACGGTGCAATAGAAATGTTTGTTTCAACCACTTTAATTCGCAAAATGACATGTTTCACAATCAAAATCTAACTAAAACAAATACAAATACAAATACAAAAAAAAAAATTACCAAAGATGTAAACAAAAATGAAGTCAAGCCTAAAGATTGTAACTTTGGTGACAAGTAACTAAATATTCAAACTTAGGAATGAATAAAATGCAAACAATAAAGTATTGGACCAATAGTAAAAAACAGAATTATTCATAATGACTAGACGGGTTTCGAACTAAGTTTTACGTACTGCAGTTATGTGCAACTTAGTTTAATTTTGCTCGGTTATTCAATTTAGTTAAGTTTAACTTAGTTTACCATCCTTCGAAATCATTCGGTTTAGTTTAACTAAGCTCAATTCTCGAAATCATTCTGTTTAACTTAACAAAGCTCAATTCAATTCAGTACCGTTATTTTGACTGGCTAAGTTCAGTTCAATTCAATTTATTAACGCTTGTGTATTTTAGATATAATTTTATTTTGACAATATAATATTTTATAAATATATTCTAACATATAATTTTGTCATCAATAAAAATTATGAAATATTAAATTGTCGTGATACAATTTTAACATATTATGTAATCCCTCCGTCAGTAATTTGTTTACCTTTGATTTAAATTCCGTTCACGAATAATAAAAAACGTAAACAAATCACGTACATAAAGGGAGCACAAGAAAACAAGATAAGAGTATACTTTATCATTTTTATCGTCTTAATTTATAATATAACATGACGGTCCAATAGAAATGTCTGTTTAGACCACTTTAATTCGCAAAATGACATGTTTCATAATCAAATTCTAACTAAAACAAATACAAAAAAAAAAAACAAAAAAAAATAACAAAGATGTTGTAAACAAAAATGAAGTCAAGCCTAAAGATTGTAACTTTAGTGACAAGTAACTAAATATTCAAACTAAGGAATAAATAAAGGGAGCTACTTTTTGTCGCCCGTATTTTACTTAATGTCGCCCGAATTTAACATTGACTTTCCAATTTTACCCTTATTTATCTCATATTTGACTTTCTAATTCTATTTCCTCAATTATTAGGCTCCAAACTTAAATAACTAAATTCCATAAACATAAAATCAATAATTATGAACGACGACAATTCACACAGCGAAAAACCAGGGAAATTAATCGATTCGGTTGTAAACTTTCTTCAATTTTCGTTCTTCCATAGCAAATTTATGGTTTATGCTGATGGACTATAGAGGACGTAAAATTTTGGAGTTTAGTTGAACTTTTTAACTGAATTTTGGACGGAGCTTTCGCCGGGTTATCGACTCTCGCTATCCTCCAGTGACGGGAAACGCTTCATGTAAAGTCCAGCGTTTATTCATGTTGATTAGAGGACCAAACCATGGTGGTGTCGTGTAGCTTACACGATCAGACCACTGATGTGACGGGTAAATAACAAGAACCAACCACGGTGTTGTCGCCTAAGTTACACGACCAGACCATGCTGGTGTCATGTAGCTTACACTGTAACACCCCCATACTCCAAGTGCCTTACCAGGACCACTCAGGTATGAAGACGTCACCATCTCGGTCGCCCGAGGTATGGTAATCAAATAGACAAAACAGAAACAACATTTATTATAAATAGTTTAATGAATAAATACAATCCTCAAAACCAAACCAAAGTACGATACAAGATTCTCAAATGACTGTTCTAACTGAAATGTAAAATAAACTAAGGCTACAGCGGAAGACTCCTATCGTCATGTCGTGGCATCCCAAAATTATCCCAAAGACTCATCTCAATACCTGCTCAATATCTGCTCACCATCCCGAATGGATCACCGCAGTTTACAAAACAACACCGGGTCGATACTAATCACACAATCAACATAGATAACAACAATAAGATAACAGACAATTTGAATCACACACACACACACACCACCACCAACTCCCATCATCTCAATACGACCGTCCACTTGGACCCGCCACACCAGTGGGGGACCGCAACTGTTCCCACCTAAGCCCCGCTCATCATACGAGCGATAACCCCGTCCCATTAATGTGCACATCCCCTTCCGTGGCGGGTTCCACGAAGGGCGAAACTAGGGCGTGAGATCACTCCCATAGTGACCCCACTCAACCGAGAACGCATCTCGAGAACCATCAACAAACACAACCACAATCACAACACAGTCATTATATCAAACAACCAAATACAACACATCACCAATATCCCATTATGGGACTAATACGAGTAGGAAATCCTACCTGAAGCACAACAAGCAGACGGTATCTACAATTTGTATCAAAACGCCTCTTCTACGAATCCTCCTCCTAACACATAACACATAAAGACTACCAATCACTTAATACTCATAAAACCCCCAATCTCTAAATTAGGGTTTAATCAATCCCAACAAAACATTATAAAAATTATGTTAAAAGCTTACCCTCGACGCAAGGAATCCAATGACACGAAAAACAACAAGAACCGACCGTCTGAACTCCGGGAATTGCTAAGAATGCGATTAGGAAGATGAAGTGGCTGCTTTCTCTCTTAAACAGGGTTTTAGGTTTTGTAAAAGTGAATTAAAACAATGACGGATATGTTTAAATACCTTAATCGCATAATTAACAAAACCCGAGAAAACTCCCCGTAAAACCGGACACTCGATCGAGTACCCCAGCTACTCGATCGAGTACCCAACAGGTCAGAAACTATTTTATTTCGCAACTTGCCCATACTCGACAGAGTAAGGGCTACTCGATAGAGTACCCCAAGACATATAAATACGGAGTATTACAGTCTTCCCTCCTTAAAAAGAACTTCGTCCCCGAAGTTCAAACCACTACTAAACAAAGGTACTCCCATAAGCCTCCCGACTCAAAGGTCAAACAAAACACAACGTAAAACATGGTACTAACCCCAACTTATCCCGACAAACATACCGACACAACATATAAAAGGTGTATAAAACTCTTAAAAACTCTCGCGATCATCTCCTACCCCCCCTAAAAGAAACAAGGTTACGTCCCCGTAACCATACATACCTGATCAAAAAGGAAAGGGTAACGCTCTTTCATGATATCCTCCGCCTCCCATGTAGCTTCCTCAGTCTCGTGGTTAGACCAAAGGATCTTAAGCAAAACTGTCTCACCACTCCTAGTCTTTCTAACCTTTCGGTCTAGGATCTGCTTAGGCACCTCAAGGTATGATAAAGACTCATCCAGCTCTAAGCTCTCTGCCTCCAACACATGTGACGGGTCACTCACATACTTCCGCAGCTGCGATACATGAAACTCATTATGCACTCTCTCTAACGCAGCTGGTAAAGCCAGACGATAAGCAACTTCCCCAACTCGCTCTAAGATCTCATAAGGCCCTATAAACTTCTGACTTAGCTTGCCTTTCTTCCCAAATCTCATAACTCCACGCATCGGAGACACTTTCAGAAGAACCTTGTCCCCAACTTGAAACTCTATGTCCCGACGATGTAGATCTGCATAACTCTTCTGTCGATCCTGGGCTGCTCTCATCCGTTCCCTGATCATCTTAATCTGTTCCACCATCTCATGCACCATCTCTGGTCCTAAAACCACTGCCTCGGCACTATCGTCCCAACAGATTGGACTCCTGCATCTCCTCCCATACAAAGCCTCAAACGGTGCCATACCAATACTGGTGTGATAGCTGTTGTTGTAAGAAAACTCTATCAAATCCAGCCTTTGCTCCCAGCTACCACCAAAATCCATCACACAAGCTCGCAACATATCCTCAAGAGTCTTGATTGTTCTCTCAGTCTGCCCATCTGTCGCAGGATGAAATGCTGTACTCATCTTCAAAGCTGTTCCCAACGATTCCTGCAACTCTTTCCAAAACCTTGATATAAACCTCGCATCTCTGTCAGACACTATGTCCTTAGGGACTCCATGTAACTTAAGCACGTTCTTTCGATAGGCCATAGCCAATTGTGCCTTAGTCCATGTATCTTTCATTGGAACAAAGTGAGCTGACTTGGTCAGACGATCCACTATCACCCAAATCATGTTGTTACCTTGTTGACTCTTAGGCAAACCCACAATGAAATCCATGGAAATGGATTCCCACTTCCACTCAGGCACCTCTAAAGACTGAATCTTACCTTGTGGTCGTCACTGTTCCCCTTTAACTCTCTAGCATGTCAAACAACGGACACAAACTCAAATTGTCTCTTTCTTCATCCCAGGCCACCAAAACGTTTTCTTCAAATCCTTGTATAGCTTGTCTCCACCTGGATGAACTGAATATGGTGTGCAATGCGCTTCTGTCATGATCGTCTTTTTCAACTCCTCATCATTAGGAACACACCACCTACCATCAAACCTCAAACTACCATCTGTATGAATAGAAAAGCGGGACACCGTCCCTTTCTCTACTCCGCTCTCCACTCAACTACCTTAGGATCCAAAGCCTTTTATCCCGAATATCATCATCATAAAACTCAAGTTCTTGTCATATCACCCATGGCATCTCCTTTCTGCATCATATGTATCCCAAAGCTCGCTACCTCATCCCTCGGCCTCATCAAAGATAGAGGTGTACACAAGGAATGTACACTCTTCCTACTCAAAGCATCAGCTACAACATTGGCCTTCCCTTCATGGTAGATGATTTCCATGTCGTAGTCGCCAATCAACTCCATCCACCTCCTCTGTCTCATGTTCAACTCCTTCTGCGTGAAGATGTACTTGAGACTCTTGTGATCAGAAAATACCTTAAAGATTGCTCCATAAAGGTAATGTCTCCAAATCTTGAGAGCAAACACCACTGCACCCAACTCCAGATCATGAGTAGGGTAGTTCTCCTCATAAGGCTTCAACTGCCTAGAAGCATAGGCAATCACTTTACCATTCTGCATCAACACACATCCCAACCCATTCTTCGAGGCATCTGTATAAACCTCGAAATTCTCGCTCCCTTCAGGCAATGCTAGGACAGGAGCTGTGGTCAAACGCTCCTTTAATGTTTGGAACGCCGTCTCACAACTCTCATCCCAACGAAACCTGTTCTCTTTCCTCATCAACGCTGTCATCGGTCTAGCTATCTTGGAGAAATCTTGCACGAACCGTCTGTAGTATCCAGCTAAACCCAAGAAACTCCTAACCTCAGCAACATTCTTTGGTGCTTCCCACTTTGTCACTGCTTCAATCTTCGCCGGATCCACAGCTACCCCATCTTTAGAGATTACATGCCCCAGAAAAGCAACTTTCTCTAACCAGAACTCACACTTGGACAACTTAGCATACAACTCATGATCTCTCAAAGTCTGCAACACGATCCTCAGATGCTCCTCATGCTCCTCCTTAGTCTTAGAGTAGACTAAGATGTCATCGATGAACACCACTACAAACTGGTCCAAGAACTGTCTGAAGATTCTATTCATCAAATCCATAAACACTGCCGGCGCATTAGACAACCCAAACGGCATCACCACGTACTCATAATGGCCATACCTTGACGTGAAAGCTGTCTTTGGTATGTCCACCTCTCTAATCTTCACCTGATGGTACCCCGACCTCAAATCAATCTTAGAAAAGACTCATTTGCACCGCTCAACGATCAAACAGGTCATCTATCCTTGGCAAAGGATACTTGTTCTTTATCGTCACACGGTTCAGCTCCCGGTAATCTATGCACAGCCTCAAGCTCCCATCTTTCTTCTTCACGAAAAGAACTGGTGCTCCCCAAGGCGATACACTTGGTCTAATGTATCCCTTCTCTATCAAATCATCCAACTGCTTCCTAAGCTCCTCCATCTCCTTAGGACCCATACGGTACGGTGCCTTAGAGATTGGCCCCGTCCCTGACTTCAACTCAACGGTGAAATCTATCTCTCTCTTCGGTGGCAACCCCGGAATCTCCTCTGGAAAAACATCTGCAAACTCTCCCACCACCATCGGTATCTCATCAACTCGTCGGACTCTCTATCCGGTCATCTCTCACATGGCACAAGATCGAAGACATCCCTTCCTCGAGATAAGACTTCAAGGTAATAATTTGCAATCAACTTAACCTTGGGTTTGACGAGAAACCCACGGTAAGACACACTAACACCCTTTGGACCTCTTAAGGACACTCTCTTTTGATGACAGTCTATCTTAGCCTTATACTTTCCTAACCAATCCATCCCAACTATCATCTCAAAACCATTAAAAGGAAACTCTAGCAAGTCTACAGGGAAATCGACTTGCCCAACTATCAAAGATACATCTTGTGGACAGCGGGCCGCCCACGGGGGCGCTTGGTGAAGGGGCTCGAAAACAAGCGTTTGCATTTTGTATGGAGTCGCCACCAATTTTTATGGGAAATTGGAACCGTTCGAATACCTCGTGTCATGTCAAGACACAAAGTAGTGACATGAACACTAAGCAATCGTTACCCTTAGCATTCTATGTCTAGAATGACTCTCGTGGATGCCAATGAACACGGGTGCTCACGGAGATCTGGAGTAAGGGGTGAGGGTACGTATTAGGAAGCTCTTTTGATCGAACACCTAATCCCGCCCGCCTCGATAGCGGCCTCTACTAATGATTAGGGAAGTTATTCGTACTTGATATATTGTCGGCTATATGCATGCAATGCAACATCCATAGATTAATCCTAGCATGTGAGAATTAGACTAAGTCGGTTGACATGTAATTAGCAAACAATTGGGTCGAAGTTGAGATTTAAGGTTCATTTACATGTGAAGCATACGAATGATACGAAATAATAATAATAAAATTACAATAAAGAAAATTACATTAATTACAATGGAACAGGCGATTTATGTCGAAAATACCGCTAAAACGGATAATTTGATAAAAAGAAATAAGAAAATAAAACAAAGAAATACGAACAAGTCAGAAGGTGATAATACGATTATTAGTTGATTAATACGTAGCTAATTAAACTAGGTCAAGGCAGAACAGGAGTTCAGGGACAGAATTCACCCTGAACAGTAGCGCAGCGAGAAATCGCCCTTTGGAAGAGGCGCGGCGATTCTTTGCGTCTGTTCCAAGGGTGAGTTCTCGGTCGTAGTTTAATCGCAAACCGTTAATGTTAATTGGTAAATTAATGGATTGATTACGATATTTAGACTCGGATGAAAGTTATTAGCAGATTATTTACATACGATTGAGGTCATAAAACAGTAAAACATGGTTAAGACGGAAACAAGATGGATTAATTATGTGAAGGGTCGATGTTAATGAATGATTAATTAAACTAACTAACTAAACGAATTATTAACTAAACATGATGAATTGACGACGGATTAATGAACAAACAGATGAACATATATCAACAATGAATCCCAGAAACTCAACATGAACGAATTGAATTTCTAAAACCCGAATTGAATTTAATGACGAAAAACCCGCAAATATTGATTATTAGGGATTTAAGTCGGTTTTATGACGATTTAAACATGTTAATGATGATGGTTAATATACATATGAATTATTAAACTATCATGTGAACGAATTAACAGACGAACAAAACAAAAGAAATTAATTTGATACGAATTACAGAGGACGGAGGAAGAAGAAAAGAAGCAGGAACTGCGGCAGCCTCACGAAGAGGCGCAGCAGGTGCTGCGCTCCTTCGAAGAGGCGCAGCGGTTGCTGCGTCTTTTCTCGACGTCTGTCTACTGGAAATCCGCAAAAAAGGTTTTAAAGACGGTTTTAGAAATCGGTTTTAATGGGGTACTTTCGACATAAACCTTACAATTGTTATACAATAATTAAAATACAATAAATAAAAGAGAGATTAATACACCCTCAGACTTACATGTTGACGGAACGAGAAGAACTAAGAAGATCGATTAGTGATGCTCGACGCGAATGCAAGGAAAGAGTGCCCTCGAAAGAGGAAAACGATTTAACAAGATTGATTAATTAGATTGATTGAGTGTAGTGGTCAAATTGGTCGATTATGCAACGGAGAGGGCTGGTACCGGAAAGATCCGAGCTTACGTGGTCGGAAGTCCAAGCACGTAGGCGCCAGTTAGTAAGAACGAAGTCTAGAATGCAAAGGGAGAAGAGAAGGGCGGACACTCGCGTGAGAAATATGAGGAACGAAAGCTCCTATTTATACTAATCACGTGAAGGAATAGGGTTTCGGAGACTCTTTGGAAGTGAATCTCGGAAAGATATAAAAAAGATACGTAAATCATGCAAAGAAGGGCCTGGGAAGAGGCGCAGCAGCCACTGCGTCTCTTGGAAGAGGCGCCGCACCTGCTGCGTCTATTCCCAGGAGGTTTCCTCCTGTTTAAGAAAGATTTCCGTGTTTAAGTTATGGTAGGACGGAAATAAATCGATTATCTTTAATATCTTATGTAAATATTACGGGATATTATTTGCCAAAAGATAAAATTTGAGAAATATGGAATAGAAATATCCGGAACATTCCAACATTCGACTCGGGATTTAACAAATATCGAAAAATGGAGACGGTTTTGACCCGGACTCCGAATGTACTCTAATTACTGCCAAAACGACCGTATCGGCACGTAGATGACAACTAAGAGGTTGACATTAATATTTGAGCAATCACTTGACGATAATCTTACGAACTGTCACAAATCGTTCCGCGAATCAAACATGCGGCCCAATCATCACCGGGTGGTTTGCGAGAGGTGCGAAACGAGGTGTCTCTGAGCCCCCACTTTGACCGAGGCTTGGACAAGGCGAAAGTCAAAGTATAGCCATCAGGTCAATCGAAGATTACAACCTGACGACTATGGCGACGCGAGGTGGCTCAAGGGGTCTGAGCCAAGGACCTGTCGTCGGGAACATTTTAGAGTCTGTCGACTATCGGGGAGGGTCGTTTAAAGTCCATTAGACTACGTAAGGAAGCTCGCCAGCCATAAGAAGAGATCATACCTGAGATTTAATCGAACTTCGCGGGAACAAGAGATATTGAAAACAAAGGACGTCGGTAGAAACTCTGCTGGGATCCGCTGCGTCGGTCTCAAGCGAACTCGGGCGAAATTTGGAGGTTGAATCTGCTTGCGTCGGTCTCAAGCGAACTCTGGTTGGGGAATATACCGACGACTAGGAACATCTTGATCGTCGTAGGGGAAACCTTGAGTGAGCAGTACTGCAAAATACTACTGCGCTGGGGATAGACGACCAGGAACATCTTGATCGTCGTAGAAAGAAAGTCTTGAGTGAGCAGTACTGCAAAATACTACTGCGCTGGACATAAAAAATGAGCAATACTGCGAAATACTGCTGCGCGGGATAAAATGAATTCGGACAATACGCAAAATATTGTCGCGCTGGATAAAACGTGGGCCGGAACGAAAGAAAATCGTCGAAACGGACCAAAATGATAAAACGTCATCGAGGAAGAGGCGCACCAAAGATGGGCCCACGAATAACGAACTCATAACGGACTTTTGAAAATCCGCAAGGAGGGAACAAAAGGAAGAGGCGCAGCAAGAGCTGCGTCTCTTGGAAGAGGCGCAGCACCCGCTGCGTCTTTTCCCCAATTCAGCAATTCTGCGTAAAAACGCGAAATCAGAAGGTTTTATTTCATTATTTCGAAACACAATTTTTGCAATTTCTCTCTCAAATCTTCACCATTTCCGCCAAGGTTTGATTCAAAAGCTTGCTTTAAACATTACTAATCGAGGTATGTGTTTTAATCTTGCATTAATCTTCCATATTTGTCGAATTTTGAGCCGCGAACATTAGGGTTTTCGACCCTTTTGATCGAAAATTTGGGGCTTTTCCCCCAAATGGATTTGTCGTGCCAAATTGATACTAGAAATGGATAATAGGTGATGCTAGGAACATAACCATGTATTTACTTCGAATTTTCATCAAGTTTTGAGCCCTTGAGCAGAAATTGAGACGGTTTCACAGCTAGATCGTAAATTGCTTCGAAAATGGCCTTAGGATTGCCCATTTGTGATGAAACTTGATATTTGGGACCCTTGGATGATGGGGAAACTTTCTACCATCTTGGAAGTTTGGTTTGTGACAACTTTTTCAGGACACTTTTCTAGGGCATAACCGCCATTATAGCGAAATGCTGCCGAATTTTCGACTCGAACCCGAGACTAGGCCTTGACTTTGTCTTGACTTGACTCAACTCATCACATGAGTGATTGAATTGGTGAGAACATGGCCAAGGATGGCCATAAATGGGGAATTCCCGGGCCTTGAAGGCTCGAAAATTTCTTAACAAAGGCTTGTCGTCATATGATGCGGCCTGAATTTGCTTTAACGTTGCAGGTGACGATGCTTCTACTTCTGGGAGGGATCCCATGGATGTAGACGCCGCTGTTGTTGAGGAGGCGCTAGAGCAGGCCTTCACCGCTGCGGTGATGGCTGCTGCGGACGAGGTTCCCGAGGAGGAGGCTGCTGAGGAGGAGGAGATTCCGAGACGGGCCCACCTCGGACGAGGAGGTCGTCAGCTGAGAGGTGCTCCTGCATGGGCCGAGACCTGGGAGAGTAGGCACCTCGTGTGGGCTGCAGAGGGCCACTTGTCCTACAGGACGGTGAAGAGCTTGGTAAATAGGAATTCCCTAACTCATTACCTATCCTTTTCTATTTTTGTTCAAATTTCTTTTAAATTTATTCAAAACTAAAGATAGCTTTGTTTCAAATCATAATAGGAGGCCGGGAACATCCGGTCGTTCTCGGGGTATACGACAGCGATGGAGCATTACGAGCGGCTGTCGGCGGAGGAGAGGGCCATGATCGAGCGTGGAGCGTTTGGTCCTCCTGGTTCGTGTCCGGAGGGATATCGTGAAGAGGAAGTTGCGGGCCAACCTTAGCCTGGTTCGCGCTTTCTTGGATCGATTTTGGGATACGACTTCCACGTTTCACCTGCCTTTTGGTGAGGTGGGAGTCACTTTGGAGGACTACGGCATGATTTCTGGTCTGCCGTGCGGGACCGAGGAGATGGTGTGGCGGAGACTGCGGCATGAGGGTGGATTCGGCCGAGGCGAGGAGGTTGATCGGCTGGAACCTGTCGCCGAAGGCTGTTGCGGTGCCGGGTTTGGTACCCAGTTCCTACGTTCGAGACTACTTCGCGGGGAAGACCCCGGCATCGGTGGTGATCGATGGGAGGGAGACGACTCCTCCTCCTTGTACAGCTGAGCAGAGGGCTCGTATGTGGCTTTGGTGGTTCTTGTCTTCGATCTACCTCGGAGACAAGGGTGAGAGGCTGTCGACGAAGCTTCTTCCCTTTCTTTCGACTGAGTTCCCTAGGGCGTTGGGACCGGTCATCTGCTGGTTTTGCGGTCCTCATCCGCTTTATGAGGGCCATGGTTCGTCCGGAGTTGATGGAGAAGGGGACTTCTCCTGGTGCCGTCGGACCAGGCTCTTGTTGGAGGTATGAACCTTCCTTTAGACCAAAGTAAATTCCTTTCTTTTATCAAAGATCGAAAGATCGTCATTGACTATTCTGTTTTACAGGCGTGGGTGTACTCCTACTTTCCGGACCTCGCGCCCAAGAGGACGGAGCCGTTGGAGAGGGCCTATCCCGTGGTGAGGGATTGGGTCATGTGCCGGACGAAGAGCAAGCGTTCTTCTCACAATGTCTACCGGCGGGATGTGAATGCTCTTCAGCTGAGCAGCGTGAGTATCCCATTTGTATGCACTTATTCTTCTCATACTTCGTTTTAAATTGATCATAGGAATGACCTTTGCCTTCATATTGTCGCAGTGGGTGCCCAGACCTTGGGCGGAGTACGCTGGAGCGCCTCCTTTTGTCGCTGAGGTCCTTCGACCTAGGAGCTCGAGTCGGCTGTTGTTGTGGACGTCGATGGGTCCTGTGTGGTATCTGGGCGAGCGGTCAGCTCGTCAGTGCTTTCGGGGCGCGTTGACGGTTCCCGTCGATCCTCCTAGGACGATGTTTAGGGAGCCTTCTGAGGCTGAGAGGGAGGCGGACTTGGCTGGCGCTAGTGGCGACGACCTTCTTCTCCCTGACGAGGATTACTCGGCGTTCCTTTACGGGAGGTTGGCGTATTGGCCGGTAGTGGTGAGCATCTTTTGTTTCTTGTTGGATCTTGATTTTCGAGAGTTGCGACGAAAGATCATCGATTAACGAGGGCCATTTGTCTTTGCAGGAGGTTGAGGCGGCGGGCATCGAGCCCCCAGAGTACCCCGAGACCCTTGAGTACACTGACGCTACTGGGAGGACGACGATCTCCGAGCTGCGTGACTTTGACGTGGCTGTGACGGATGCTGGCCTAGATGACTGGCAGCATCTGATTCGGAGGGTGAGTTCCCATTTTGCATAGTTTTCGTGTAAGAACACATTTGATTAAATTTGTTCAATTTACTGAGAATTCTTTTGAAATGCAGGTCGCGCCATCTCGGTTTGTGGCCCTATGGAGGGTGGCCAACCGGCTACGAGCTACGGCCATCGAGGCACTCGTCGGCGGTCGAGGTCGTCAGGTATGAACCTCATTTGATTTATTTTGATTTTTGGTTTTTCAGTTTTGTTTGAATTGATTGACATGAGCCAATTTCTTGTTGTCCACAGGCCGGTCGTGAGCTGGAGCGAGAGTTGACCCAGTCTCGGGAGGAGACGGCTCGTTTGTCGAGGGAGCTCGAGTTTCGGGACGCCGAGATTGTCGCTCTTATGGCGAGGGTCGCCGAGCTGGAGGGTGCCCAGCAGTAGTCTGCGTGGTTTTGTAGACTTGATTTTGAACATTTTTGGACTTGTTTGGGGCGCAAGCCCCGATTACTTCGGACTTTTGAATTATTTGGGGCGAAGCCCCCAGTTTACTTGCACATTTGGACCTGTTTGGGGCGAAGCCCCCAGTTTGCTTGTACATTTGCTTTTTTGTTGTATATACGATGGCCTGAGTGCCTTTTGCCGCTGGATGGTGTTGTTTGTACCTGCGGGTTAGCTTTTGAACAGGTTTGGTAGACAACGGTTTATGCCGTCATGCTGCCGGAATTTACATAGAAAATCACGTAACACATACATTTTATATACACATAGGGCCTTTAATTAGTGCAAAATGAGACTCGAAAGGACGTGAAAATGCAAAAATTTTGTTGGAAATGACCGGACGGTAGGGAGGGTTACCCCCGAAAAAAAAGAAAAAAGAGAAATCTATAAGTTAGAAAATGGAGAAATATAAATATTGAATTTTATTAAAATGAAAACAAAAGAAAATTAAAAAAGAAACGATTTAAAGTGTGCTGAAATGGCGGAGGTGTCGATGTCGCCTCGAAATGCGTGCCCGCGAATTTAGGAAACCCGAAACATGGTAAATTTCTCGGATTTACCAAAATAAAATCCCGTAGGAATAGGAAATTATTCGTTTATAGAATTAGGAAAGATCCAAACGCGAAATCACGAAGTGAGGCTGGGAAGAGGCGCGAGCATGAGTCGCGTCCCTTTGAAGAGGCGCAAAAAGTGCCGCGCCTGTTCCTGCAGTGTCGGTTCGACGGATTTTTGGAAACAGCAATTAGTATAAATAGAAGCGTCGACGAAGCTTTAAATCATATAATTCTTCCGTCTCTTCTTCGTCGATTCACACATAAAAACTCCCAATAAATTTTCAAGAGAAAATTATCATCATGAATACTTTGGAGATTCGCTTGAAGGAATGAACTAATGAGTTTTCGAACATTGAGAAACATGATATGGGTGCTTATAACCTTGGGTCTTTATTGAGTTTGAAACTCATTAAGGTTGTAAAACCGTTCTTGGATACTTGCCTTGATTATTGGGACCCAAATTATCATGTTTTTGCGTTCCCAGGAGGTGATATTTGTCCTTTTCCGGAGGAAATTGCTGCTATTGGCGGGTGGGACCCTGAACATCTACCTGCCATCCCTTCTACTGCTCAAGGGTATAAGAGTAAGTTCAGAGATTTGCTTGGACTTACTAGACTCGAGGTAGATCGTCTCGTTACCCCGAAAGGCGTGAGAATGTTGGATTTTATAGACCGATTCATCAACAGGGCCGACCCTACTGTTTCTTATGTTGCCAGGAGGAGGGCGTTTGGCTTCTGTTTGCTGCATGTGTATGTCTTTCAGGGACATGTTGATGAAGATTTGAGAGGCGATCCTCGTCTTCTGGGCCTTATTGAGCAAATGGAGCTGCGCAGGAGCCCAGCTTGTCTATGCCTAGGGGAGATTATCTTGGGCTTGGACAATAGGAAATCCAACCGCGATCTTCCATTTTTGGGGAGTCCCGTTATCCTACAGGTAAAAGACACCTTTCTCTTTTTTTTTTTTTTTTTTTTTTTTTTTTTTTTTTTTTTTTTTTTTTTTTTTTTTTTTTTTTTTTTTTTTTTGCGGATGTCTAATACCTGTTTTTTGGTAGGTTTGGCTTATGGAACGGCTCCGATTGCTCGAGCCCCCAGTTCATGCACTTTCCTATCATGCCCGTATGATTTCGATGAGGACACGGCTGTACATGGTGGACTTCACCCGGGTCTGCGATTATTGGAAGAACAAGTTGAAGAATGATGATGGCCCGCCGATCGGGTGGGTCGTTCCGTGGTGGCACCTCAAGTCTCACACGGAGTGTCTTCTTTGGATCCTACTAGGTCCGTGCGCATTCCCCGGATTGGAGTTTATGGTATGCATCTTTCCCGAGAGACCGATGAGGCAAGTCGGGTTGAAGCGAGATGATCCCTAGGCTTGACACCGTTCCGCAGATCGCTATGGCGCTTACTACGAGAGTCGAAGAGAGTGGGCCATGAAATGGGCCCAAAGGAACATGTGGTTCTTGAGCTTCTCCGCCAATGCCTTGTGGGTGTCGGACTCTTATCTGAGGTGGAGAAAGGCCGCAACTTCGGAAGAGCGCGAAAATCGAGGAAGCGCGAGCCCGTTGACTACAAGGTGCGCGAGGGAGAGAAAGAGAAGGAGAAGCATCCGATGAAGGAGAAGAAGAAGCCGGGTTTCAAGTCATTCATCCTTCCAAGAAATCGAAGACTACTCCTGTCGCAGAGATGGTGGTTGGCAAGAATGGAAGAGTTAGGCCTCGAGAAAGACCGTTGGTGATTAGGTCTGAAGTGGTGCAAGAGCGCCCGGCTCGAGGTCGTGATAAGAAATATGACAAGAACGACAAGGGCAAGGGAAAGATGGAGGAATAGCCCAGGTCTTATTTATTATTTGATTATTATTATTATTATTGTAACAAGAGGAGGGATTTTTAGAATCCTAGCCTAATCTATTTTTATTATTTGTCGTATTATTATTATTAGAAATTGAATGAAATAAAAAGGTTAAGTGGTTATGAAACCGTTGTGATTTTCTTTAATTATTCTTGTCGAATTTCATATGCAATGCAAATGTCCTTCTATTTACATTTTAAATATAATGGTGGGTTGAATCCCGTGAAGGATTGCCTACGTATTCACTTAAAGAAAGCGAAATCAAACCCTTGCGCGTAGTTCGAGTAAATGTAAAAGAATAATTGTTCGAAGCAAGAGCTTGTAATGAACATAGAAAATAAGCATGAGCTTTTGCTTACTCGGGAGGTGCGAATTTAGTTTGTTTGATGATATGAGGATGACAAGCTTGCCAAGATGCAAGAGCATAGTGACATTCAAATGGGCCAGGGGCCGTTTATTTAGTGCCACAAGAGCGACACGTAGGTTTACGCGAGGCGCGTTTTTGTTCCTATTCTAGGCATAGTATCGTTTCAGTTGGTCGAGATTTGTGGGGTTTGAAAACTCATTCCCATCTAGGTCTGTGATTCTAACCGCGCCTCCTGGGAGTATGGATTCTACTAGATATGGTCCGGCCCAATTAGGTTTGAATTTTCCCCTCGGGTCGACAGGTAAAAGAGCTCTAACCGATTTGAGTACTAAGTCTCCTTCTTTGATGTTTCTTGGCCTAACCCTTTTGTTGAAAGCTCGTTTGATACGTGCTTGATATGTTTGGACATTATGTAAGGCACGTAGCCTACGTTCATCCAGGAGGATGAGTTCTTCGTATCTATCTTTCTTCCAATCGGCCTCCGGGATTTGACTCTCTAGTAGGATGCGCAGGGATGGTATTTCTAGCTCAACTGGTTGTACGGCTTCCATGCCGTAGGTCAAATAGAAAGGAGTAGCCCCAGTGGGTGTCCTAACTGATGTACGATACCCCCACAAAGCGAAGGGTATTTTGCTTGGCCAATCTCTATAATTGTCAGTCATTTTCTTGAGGATCGTGACGACATTTTTGTTAGCCGCTTCTACCGCGCCGTTAGTCTGTGGTCTATAGGGCGATGAGTGGTGATGCTTAATCTTGTATTTGGCTAGCAATTGCTCTGCTTCGGCTTGAAAGTGGGACCCATTATCGCTAATGATCTCATGTGGGCAACCATATCGGCAGATGATGTTATTTTGTATGAATTTGGCTACATTTTTGGCCGTAAGAGCGGTGTAGGAAGCCGCTTCTACCCACTTGGTGAAGTAGTCAATTGCTACTAGGATGAAACAGTGACCTCCTGTTCCGGCTGGGGTTATTTTCCCAATTATGTCAATTCCCCATGCGGAGAATGGCCAAGGAGATGTCATCGTATAGAGCAACGAAGGAGGGACATGTTGTACGTTCCCAAAGATTTGACAGTTGTGGCAATGTCTCACATATTTGATGCAATCTGATTCCATTGTGGTCCAATAGTACCCTAGACGTGTGATTTTCTTTGCCATCATAGGTCCACTCATGTGAGGACCGCATTCTCCGTCGTGGACTTCTTCCATCACTTTTCGTGCCTGTGAATGATCAAGGCAACGTAGGACTACACCAAGAGGTGTTCTTTTGTACAATTCTCCTTGCATTAGGATGTATTGGGAAGCTAGTAGGCGTATAGCGCGTTGTCCCCTTTTGTCCATATCTCGGATAGGTACCATTGAGCTTGAAATTCGTGATTGCTTGGAACCGGGTTCTGTGCGATTTCTTCTTCATCGGTAATTTGATGGACATAAGCCGGCTCCGACCGTCGTTCGATACACAAAGGCATTTCCATCATGTAATCTGGCATGTTTATCAAAGATGCAAGTTTCGCAAGAGCGTCTGCAAATTGATTTTCTTCTCGAGGTAGGTGTAAATAGGTTACGTGATCAAAGAATTGAGCGACTTGGTCTATCCTAGCCCGATAGGGTGCTAGGCTTTCACTTCGGATTTTCCAGGATCCCGTAACTTGGTTGATGATTAGTGACGAATCTCCATGCACTCGGAGGTTTTTGATGCCTAAGCTTACCGCCGCTTGTAGTCCAATTAGACAAGCCTCATACTCATGCGGCGTTGTTCGTCACCTCGAAGTCGAGTTTGACAAAGAATCGGTGTATGCTCACCTTCAGGAGAAATGAGCAACACTCCTATCCCAAATCCTCTTAGGTTTGATGCTCCATCAAAGTATAGGTCCCAGGAGTCTACATCTGTTTGAAGTATATCCTCGTCGGGAAATGACCAAGTATCTATAGTTTGTGCGTCGTTGATGGGATTTTTCTCGAAGAATTCGGCGACGGCGCGACCCTTTATAACTTTCAGTGGCACATATTTGAGGTCAAATTCCGAGAGCATCATGGTCCATCTTGCCAGGCGTCCGTTGAGAACGGGTTTCTCGAAGAGGTATTTGACTGGATCCATTTTGGAGAATATCTTGACAGAGTAGCTAAGCATGTAGTGACGTAGCTTCTTTGTTGCCCACACAAGAGCGAGGCATGTCTTTTCGAGTTGTGAGTATTTGCACTCGTATTCCAAGAACTTCTTACTTAGGTAGTAAATAGCTCTTTCTTCACTTCCTACGGTTTGAGCTAACATGGCACCCATGGCAGTTTCAGTTACTGTGAGATATAAACCAAGAGGTTGGTCTTGTTGTGGTGGCATGAGCACTGGTGGTTTAGCCAATATCTCCTTGATTCTGTCGAACGCCTTTTGACAATCATCGTCCCACATGGTGTGGTCTGTTTTCTTGAGTTTCTTGAAGATAGGCTCGCAAATCATCGTAAGTTTCGATATGAATCGACTTATGTATTGCACTTTTCCTGTGAATCCTATGACTTCTTTTTTCTCGTTTGAGGTTGTGGCATTTCAATCAGAGCTTTGATTTTGGAAGGATCTATTTCTATGCCTCGTTGGCTAACGACGTATCCTAGGAGTTTGCCAGATGTCACCCCAAATGTGCACTTCTGAGGATTGAGTCTCATGTTGTACTTCCGTAGCCTTGCGAAGAACTTGCGAAGGTTCGCAATATGTCCCTCTCTCTTCTTGGATTTGACGATCATGTCATCTACATATACCTCAACTTCTTTGTGCATCATGTCATGTAGGAGTGTAGTTGCGGTGCGTTGGTATGTAGCTCCGGCGTTGATCAATCCGAACGGCATTACTGTATAGCAATAGGTTCCCCATTGGGTGACGAACGCGGTCTTATGCATGTCTTCCATGGCCATTTTGATTTGGTTATAACCCGCATATCCATCCATGAAGGATAGTAATGCGTGGTCTGCAGTATTGTCCACTAATATGTCGATGTGAGGTAGAGGGAAGTCATCTTTTGGGCTTGCTTTGTTCAAGTCCCTAAAGTCAACACAAACTCGGATTCTCTCATCCTTTTTGGGTACGGGCACTATGTTAGCTACCCAAATCGAATACTCGAAACTTTGATGAACCCGGCTTTGAATTGTTTGTCAACTTCTTCCTTAATCTTTAGAGCCCACTCTGTTCTCATTCGTCGGAGCTTCGTTTCACGGTTTGAAATCGCTTAATCGGAATCCTATGTTCGGCGATATCCCTGTCGATCTCTGGCATGTCTTTGTAGGACCAAGCGAAGACGTCTTTGAATTCATTTAGGAGGTCTATGAGGTCGGCCCGTTCGGTAGAGCTCAAGGTAGTCCCTATCCTAAGTTCTTTGGGTTCTAGTTCGGTTCCTACATTGATGGGTTCGGTGTCCTCACCACGGTCCCCCTTCCCCTTCCCCTTCCTGTAGTATTTCTTTGGCTACGTATGGAGGTATTTCGGTCAAGTCTGGGTCTTGGTCATCCTCAGTATCGTCATAAACAGAATTGCACTCAAGATAACGCAAAGAGTAAGCAGAACCTGATTTATTCATATTAAGATTCGAGTAAAGTTGAAACAAAGAGGCCAACCGATCCATGGTCGGTGGCGGTAAAGGGACGATGGTGGGGCATTTCCCGAACTACTGTGGCTACTTGAAAACAAGCTAGGAGAAACGAAGGGAGTGGGGGTGACGACAGGAGTAGACTCTCTAATGACTTCTCTAGACTCGACTCGACTCCGACTCCGACTCGATTCGATTCGAACTCGTCGTCTTCCGGTTCTTCTTTGAACATCTCTCCTTCTCCAAAGGGTGAGCTTGAAGAGTCTTCCTTGATTGTTGGTCCATTTGATTGATTTTCTCCATCCTTTCTGCTGCTTTGTGTCGATTTCCGTGATCAATGCGGTGGGGTTGAAGCGATCGTCTTGAAGTATCGTAGTAATGATCTCATCTGCGCGCCCTAACAAATCGGTCCTCTCCAAACAAGAGGCTCACAGCTTGCTCGTCTAAGCAAGGTGCTTGACGGGTTTTGACGGTAGGAGAACCGTTTCTGAGGGATGAAGTAGCAATCGTGAAAGATCTCGATTCCGGCTAACTTCCTCTCGAGGTAATGCCAAGGTTCGGGAAATCCATGAAAGAGTTCCGAACTTCCTTCTTGAACGAAGTATCCATTCAAGGTAGGGAGATATGACCTCATTTGGACTCCTACATACTTGCGATTTTGGACTTGGGCAAGCATTTCGAGAACTTCTTCTGTTGTGGGTTTGTACCCTAGTCCAAGTGGTATTCTCGATGAGTTGCCTTTCTTGTATGGCGCAAAGGTGTTCTTCCGAACTGGGTTTAAAGGCATTCCAGGGAAGTATCCCTGATTTTTGAGTATGCGGTTGACCACCAAGTTAGAGTAGGGATTATAGTATAAGGGTGCCAACTCACTTTCTATGACATTTACACTTTGGAAGCCCCCAAGTTCGTATATGGGATCCGCAAGGACTTGATTATTTTATTGCTTCTCGATTATGGCCTTGATGGGTGACGAAGTGATCGTCACAACTTTGCCATTTAGTGGGATCTTGATCTTTTGATGAAGGGTGGATGTTACTGCTTTGGAAGCATGAATCCAAGGCCTTCCCAAAAGTATGTTGAATGAAGCTTCGATGTCCACTATTTGGAAGTTAACCTTTCGTTCGATTGGTCCCGTTGCTATGGTTAGGTTAGCAAGTCCTACCACTTTTCGTCGTGTACCGTCATATGCACGTACACTTTGATTTGTAGGGGTCCAGTCCGACTCTTTCATGCCTAGCTTGTATGCCGTTTTGAGGGGTATGACGTTGACCGCGGAGCCATCATCTACCAAGGTCATTGGCACATTTTTCTTTAGACAGATGACAGTGATGTATAGAGCAAGGTTATGACTAGCGCCGAAAGGTGGCAAGTCTTCGTCTGAGAAAGTAATAGGATTACTTAGCTTGGGTGATTCTTGGAAGACCAAGTTGACTACATCTTCAGGAGTAGAGTTATGCGCTACATTCAATTTGGCCAAAGCTTGCAGTAAAGCTTGGCGATGCGGAAATGAGCTTGCCACTAGTTGCCAGACTGAAAGATCAGCCTTGGTTTTCTGTAATTGCTTGAGCAAATGATCAGTGGGGTCGTCTTCGTTGTCATTTGGTGTGATGACATTGGTTGGACTGTTTTGAGTGGTGCTTTGATATGGGCGACCCGAACGAGTTAGGTGATCCACATCTTGGTCTTCACCATTTTGGACTATTTCCTTTACCGAAGAGTTTTCAATGAGATATTCGTCTTCATCGTCATCGGCCCAAACTCCATTGATTGCAGCTAGTTCCTTCATCCTCATGATGTCACTTTCTAGTTGTATGATTTGATCGACTAGCTTGTCGACCACGGCGACTACTTCTTGCATAGTGGCATTTTGAGAGAAGGTCAATGGTACGCGTTCTTTAGGCGTTGCCTTGGGATCGCGTAAGGTCGTTACCATGTTTTCTAGTTCCCACACTTGTCTATCTACACTCCTTGCCCATGCGATGAAGTCGGAAATGGTAGGGGAGATGGTAGAGTAGAGTCTTTCTTTCTCAATTGCATGAATTTCATTTTCGGTGGGAGAAATGAGATGTGAGCAATCTAAGGTAGATTCGTCACTTGTAATCACTAGAACTCCAAGAGGATTCTGAGTGTTGTTGGGCTTACCTCCTGGTGGGATTGGAAGTCGACCATCTTCAATCATATCCTGAAGCACGTGTTTCAACTTGTAGCATTTTTCTGTGTCATGCCCCTTGCCCCTATGGTATTCACAGTAGGAATTTTCATCCCAGAATTTGGACTTCCTTTCAGGTTCGGGAGTAGGCCCAATGGGTTGGAGTTTACCTTGCTTCATTAGTCTTTTTAGAGCGTTGGAGTACGTATCTCCAAGGTTTGTGAACTTCCTTGGTGGGCTAGTTTTCTTGGATGTCTCGAGAAGGTTAACTTCGTCGGTCTTGCTAGTAGAGCCGTATGAACGACTTGTGGACCCTTGATATCCTCGACCTACCGTTTTGGACAAGAGTCCTTTGCGGATGTCATCTTCAATTCGTGTCCCTAACACGGTTAAGTCTTTGAAAGTCTTGATATTTTGATATCTCAAATGGTTGGTATATATGGGCTTGAGATTGTCCACGAACTTCTCCACAAGAGTGGCCTCATCTGGGCGTTCTACTAATTGAGTACTAGTCTTCCTCCACCTACTTAGGAAGTCGGTGAATCCTTCCTTGTCATTTTGGGTAAGAACCTCTAGAGTGCGCATGTTGACTTGGATCTCGGCATTATCCGCGTATTGTTTCGAGAACTCGATGGCGGCGTCCTCCCAAGTAGCGACCTTTTTGTGATCTAAAGTGTAGAACCATTGCTTTGGGATGGTGTCAAGAGATGAAGGAAAGATCCTTAAGAACATCTCGGGTTTGATGCCTTTGATAGACATGTAGTCCTTGAAGGCGCGGATGTGGTTCAAAGGGTTCTCATGTCCTTTAAACTTAGGGATATCCGTCATGCTAAAGTTAGTGGGCAATTTGGAATTGACGGCTTCATACTTACGATTGTTCTCCCTATAAATGTCATCCCCTTAAGGTACATCAATTGCTCCTCTAGGTATTGGAGTCTTTTCTCACCGGTTGTTCCTAGGACAGGATTCTCATCTTTAGATTCGTCATCGGAAAATTGTAGCACTCCACCTTTAGGGGGAGGTAGCTTTCCCTCTACATCAAAGATACGACCTTCGATAAGCTCAAGGCGGTCATAGGTTTGTTCTTGGGTAATTTGCATTTGGGCTATCGCGGCTAGGATTCGATCATTACTCTCTTGAATTTGCTGGAGGTTCGTATCATCACTTGATCCGGGCATCTTGGAAACTGGATAAGAGATCGGCGACGAATCAAAACACGATCGACCATTCCATCACACTTGCTAAAAGAGGAAGAGTTTTGACTCGTGAAGTGGGTGTGTGCCACTTGTGTTGAGTGAGTTTTGAAGAAAGACAAGGTCTTTGAAAATGTGTGTCCTAGTCAACTGTAGTGTAGTTGTAGGAGTGGACTCGAAGTGAGGTTTGAAATGGGCTTGTGGCCCGAATTTTGACTTGACAAACGGACAGAGTTTTGACCGGATTTTGCGCTAATTAAAGGCCTACTTCGAAATTCTTGTTTTGAAATTGGGTTTTGATTTTTTGAAAATTCGTCAAGATTTGTTTTGAAATGGTGATCATGTAAGGTTTACACATTTATACAAGCATTATAACGGGATGCTGAGTGCTTTTAGAAGGGTTTTGGTTTAAAGGGTGGGTTGCCATACCGAACCATCAAACCCGAAGTCTGTGGAGAGGCTCGTGCCAAACAAGAGTAAGGCCGATTCCTAGTCCATTTCCTCAAGTAGTGAAGGCCCTTGATACAAACAAGAGTAAGCATCATGGTATGGATGACGTCAATCGCTATCCATCCTTAGGCCCAAATAAGAATTAGGACCGTTTAGACGGGACGATTGGTCGAATGGGTTGGGTTGGGCCTAGGAAGGCCGATTTAAACGGTCTAGGAAGACCGAGTTATGAAAACCGACAATTGTCTTGTACAAACTTATTCCCTAACCTTGTTCAAGTTTCACCCTTAGCTACACGTAAGTGTATTTTCCCCAATGAGTCGCCAAACCGTGGACAGCGGGCCGCCCACGGGGCGCTTGGTGAAGGGGCTCGAAAACAAGCGTTTGCATTTTGTATGGAGTCGCCACCAATTTTTATGGGAAATTGGAACCGTTCAATACCTCGTGTCATGTCAAGACACAAAGTAGTGACATGAACACTAAGCAATCGTTACCCTTAGCATTCTATGTCTAGAATGACTCTCGTGGATGCCAATGAACACGGGTGCTCACGAGATCCTGGAGTAAGGGGTGAGGGTACGTATTAGGAAGCTCTTTTGATCGAACACCTAATCCCGCCCGCCTCGATAGCGGCCTCTACTAATGATTAGGGAAGTTATTCGTACTTGATATATTGTCGGCTATATGCATGCAATGCAACATCCATAGATTAATCCTAGCATGTGAGAATTAGACTAAGTCGGTTGACATGTAATTAGCAAACAATTGGGTCGAAGTTGAGATTTAAGGTTCATTTACATGTGAAGCATACGAATGATACGAAATAATAATAATAAAATTACAATAAAGAAAATTACATTAATTACAATGGAACAAGCGATTTATGTCGAAAATACCGCTAAAACGGATAATTTGATAAAAAGAAATAAGAAAATAAAACAAAGAAATACGAACAAGTCAGAAGGTGATAATACGATTATTAGTTGATTAATACGTAGCTAATTAAACTAGGTCAAGGCGAACAGAGTTCGGGGACAAATTCACCCTGAACAGCGCAATGAAATCGCGCCTTTTGGAAGAGGCGCAGCGATTCTGCTGCGTCTGTTCCAAGGGTGAGTTCCAGGCGTGAAGCCGAATCGCAAACCGTTAATGTTAATTGGTAAATTAATGGATTGATTACGATATTTAGACTCGGATGAAAGTTATTAGCAGATTATTTACATACGATTGAGGTCATAAAACAAGAAACATGGTTAAGACGGAAACAAGATGGATTAATTATGTGAAGGGTCGATGTTAATGAATGATTAATTAAACTAACTAACTAAACGAATTATTAACTAAACATGATGAATTGACGACGGATTAATGAACAAATAGATGAACATATATCAACAATGAATCCCAGAAACTCAACATGAACGAATTGAATTTCTAAAACCCGAATTGAATTTAATGACGAAAAACCCGCAAATATTGATTATTAGGGATTTAAGTCGGTTTTATGACGATTTAAACATGTTAATGATGATGGTTAATATACATATGAATTATTAAACTATCATGTGAACGAATTAATGTATTTAACAAAACAAAAGAAATTAATTTGATACGAATTACGAGGACGGAGGAAGAAGAAAAGAAGCAGAATCTGCAAAACTCACGAAGAGGCGCAGCAGTGCTGCGCTCCTTCAAGAGGCGCAGCGGTTGCTGCGTCTTTTCTCGACGCCCCTCTTTGGAAATCCGCAAAAAGGTTTTAAAGACGGTTTTAGAAATCGGTTTTAATGGGGTACTTTCGACATAAACCTTACAATTGTTATACAATAATTAAAATACAATAAATAAAAGAGAGATTAATACACCCTCAGACTTACATGTTGACGGAACGAGAAGAACTAAGAAGATCGATTAGTGATGCTCGACGCGAATGCAAGGAAAGAGTGCCCTCGAAAGAGGAAAACGATTTAACAAGATTGATTAATTAGATTGATTGAGTGTAGTGGTCAAATTGGTCGGTCATGCAACGGAGAGGTCGGTACCGGAAGATCCGAGCTTACGTGGTCGGAAGTCCAAGCACGTAGGCGCCACTTAGTAAGAACGAAGTCTAGAATGCAAAGGGAGAAGAGAAGGGCGGACACTCGCGTGAGAAATATGAGGAACGAAAGCTCCTATTTATACTAATCACGTGAAGGAATAGGGTTTCTGAGACTCTTTGGAAGTGAATCTCGGAAAGATATAAAAAAGATACGTAAATCATGCAAAGAAGGGCTGGGAAGAGGCGCAGCAGCCACATCGCGTCTCTTGGAAGAGGCGCAAAGACTGGGTGTGCGTCTATTCCCAGGAGGTTTCCTCCTGGTTAAGAAAGATTTCCGTGTTTAAGTTATGGTAGGACGGAAATAAATCGATTATCTTTAATATCTTATGTAAATATTACGGGATATTATTTGCCAAAAGATAAAATTTGAGAAATATGGAATAGAAATATCCGGAACATTGCGAACATTCTGACTCGGATTTAACAAATATCGAAAAATGGAGACGGTTTTGACCCGACTCGAATGTACTCTAATTATCGCAAAACGACCGTATCGGCACGTAGATGACAACTAAGAGGTTGACATTAATATTTGAGCAATCACTTGACGATAATCTTAAGAACTGTCACAAATCGTTCCGCGAATCAAACATGCGGCCCAATCATCACCGGGTGGTTTGCGAGAGGTGCAGAAACGAGGTGTCTACACATCTCTAAACAACCTCCCACACGATACAGACTCACCCGAAGGTATGAAAACTTGCTCCCTAACGGACTCATATACTCTCAAACCCAACTGTTTTACATGACTCGAAGACACAAACGACGATCGAGAGAAACCCCGAATCAAACAAAACAAACGTAGGAATACCATTAACAAGGAATGTACCGGTGATAACGTGCGCATCTTCCTCACCGCCTTCTTCTCCATCATGAATAACTTGCCATCGGTCTTCCGCCCACCTCCCCGGACAAGATCTTGGCGATGCGGTCGGCTTAGCACCGACCCTTGATTGTTGTTGTTGTTCGTCGGCGTCTTCGATAAGAATTACCGCCGTTGCGGTTGCCTCCACTCGGTAACTCGACTTCCCGGTTTGGCCATGATCCAGCCCGGTCCGTTGCTCGCGAAGCTCAGCGGGTCTCTCGAAAGATCCCGGTGCACTCGTGCACTCATGTCTCTTGTGGCCTACGCCACCACAACCAAAGCAGGTCACTCCCCAACTATTGCTCACACTCCCACGGCCACGCCCAAAGGAAGCCCCAGCACTAAACCCAGACCCAGAAGAAAATCCTTTAAACTGATTGTGGTTGCCTTTCTTGTAATTAGATTGGCCACCACCCTCGCTCTCAGACTTCCTCTTCTCTCCACCAGACCTCTCCTGAGCCATCTCCACCAACCTCTCAGCTCTTCCAGCCCTCTCATAAGCTTCCTTAACATCGGTAAGGATTCCCACGGGTAACTTATCCATAATCTTGGTAGTCAACCCACTCTCAAACCTCAACGTCGGGTTCTCCTCACTCAAACCCATATCCTCAAAGATACTTGGACTTCTCATTGAACCTGCCTCGTAGTACTCGGCTACCGACATCTCAAATGGTCATCTTAAACTTATCAAACTCCTCCCTCAACCTACTCCTCACATGCTCCGGTACGAACTCCTTCCTCACAGCCCTACGAAACTCCCCCCAAGGTATAGCAGGTAAGCCTTGGTTGGTGTATATCTCCTTAGCACTCACCTTCACTGAATCCCACCACTTGCCTGCTGCCTCCCTCAGATAGAACGCACCTATTCCACTCTCATCTCATCCGGACAATGAACCAAGTCTAAGATGTTCTCCATCTCTCTCGACCAACTATCCAAATAGATTAGGCTCCCCAACTCCCTTGTATTTTTTCTGGGTTAAACCTCGCAATATAGAGGCTGATTTTAGAATGATCAACCTCCTTCTCCTTACTCTTATCCTTGTCCTCATTCACTCTCTTCGGGGTCTCGGTAAAGAGCATCCTGGTGCTCTAACATCTTAACGATGTCATCCGTGGTCATAAGCTCAGCTCTCGCGTACAAAGCGTTTCTCTTGGGCGGCATCTTGAAGCTATATAAGAAAGGGTAAACATAAACACACGTACTAAACCTCAAAACACGAAAACACGATGCCCAGAACCCACTCGATCGAGTTCCCAAACACACTCGATCGAGTAACGGGCTACTCGATCGAGTGCCCCACGTACTCGATCGAGTACCCAAACTCCAGAACCAAACAGACCTTCTGATCTCCTACCTACTCGATCGAGTATCTAGGCTACTCGATCGAGTGACCCCTACTCGATCGAGTACCCCTAGTTACTCGATCGAGTGCCCCAAAACTCGATTCGGACTCAAAATCGCCAAAACCCCACCCGATCGAGTCGGTCCCCACTCGATCGAGTATCACTAATACGTAAGAGCTACCCGCATATTACGTCATATGCTAACATGCTAACCTTATAAAATCACATGATATCATAATAAATATGCTACGCATCTATTCTACTATCAACAAGATCAATTCATCATGCTATTAAAGCCACATTGTAAACATCCAACATGTTATTCCAACATCAAGTCTACACATATATTACTTTTCTTTCACATTCTCAACTTCTCCTTCAACATCCAACAATCACACACTTCATCACATTGTTAACAAGTTAA
Source organism: Silene latifolia (assembly GCF_048544455.1). Lineage (NCBI taxonomy): Eukaryota > Viridiplantae > Streptophyta > Magnoliopsida > Caryophyllales > Caryophyllaceae > Silene > Silene latifolia. The sequence goes on from NC_133538.1 coordinate 176,460,696, forward strand.
CCAAGCACACATATGACTCGACAAACACTTTCCCATGTGACCGGTTCAAAGTTGTAGGGCGACCCTGCGACTTTAGGACGTCTCCCAAGCCTTTGCACTAGCTCCTACAACTTTTACCCCGGGTTCATTTTAATTGACTCCCTATGTTCATTAAGTTCATTGGTTACAGGTTTCGGATCGTCGCTCGATACCATTTGTAACACCCCCATACTCCAAGTGTCTTACCAGGACCACTCAGGTATGAAGACATCACCATCTCGGTCGCCCGAGGTATGATAATCAAATAGACAAAACAGAAACAACATTTATTATAAATAGTTTAATGAATAAATACAATCCTCAAAACCAAACCAAAGTACGATACAAGATTCTCAAATGACTGTTCTAACTCGAAATGTAAAATAAACTAAGGCTACAAATGAAGACTCCTATCGTCATGTCGTGGCATCCCGACTATCCCAAGATTCTCATCTCAATACCTGCTCAATATCTGCTCACCATCCCCGAATGGATCACCGCAGTTTACAAAACAACACCGGGTCGACTAATCACACAATCAACATAGATAACAACAATAAGATAACAGATATAACCGAATCACACACACACACACACACACACACCACCAACTCCCATCATCTCAATACGATCGTCCACCGGACCAACCATGCCCGCTGGGGACCGCACCGTTCCCACCTAAGCCCCGCTCATCATACGAGCGATAACCCTGTCCCATTAATGTGCACATCCCCTTCCGTGGCGGGTTCCACGAAGGGCGAAACTAGGGCGTGAGATCACTCCCGCAAGTGACCCCACTCAGCCGAGAACGCATCTCGAGAACCATCAACAAACACAACCACAATCACAACACAGTCATTATATCAAACAACCAAATACAACACATCACCAATATCCCATTATGGGACTAATACTGAGTAGGAAATCCTACCTGGAAGCACAACAAGCAGACGGTATCTACAGCTGTATCAAAACGCCTCTTCTACGAATCCTCCTCCTAACACATAACACATAAAGACTACCAATCACTTACTACTCATAAAACCCCCAATCTCTAAATTAGGGTTTAATCAATCCCAACAAAACATTATAAAAATTATGTTAAAAGCTTACCCTCGACGCAAGGAATCCAATGACACAAAAAACAACAAGAACCGACCGTCTGAACTCCGGGAATTGCTAAGAATGCGATTAGGAAGATGAAGTGGCTGCTTTCTCTCTTAAACAGGGTTTTAGGTTTTGTAAAAGTGAATTAAAACAATGACGGATATGTTTAAATACCTTAATCGCATAATTAACAAAACCCGAGAAAACTCCCCGTAAAACCGGACACTCGATCGAGTACCCAAGGTACTCGATCGAGTACCCCCCTACTCGATCGAGTACCCCAGCTACTCGATCGAGTACCCAACAGGTCAGAAACTATTTTATTTCGCAACTTGTCCATACTCGACAGAGTAAGGGCTACTCGATAGAGTACCCCAAGACATATAAATACGGAGTATTACATACACGATCAAACAATGAGCTTTGTCCCACTAACAACAAATTATTTCTACTTTTCAAAATTATTAGGCTCCATCATTTCTGATTTAACACCCACAAACTCACCAAAATTTTGGACCAACATTGTACAAATCGACATGGTTACAGTAGCAATTGCTTAATAATTGAGTTAGTAGAGAAGATTTAAGAAGAAAATTGTTTATTAAGCTATCTTAAGCAATATGATACTACAGTGGAGATAAGGGAATGAAGTACTAGGCTTCATAAATTCTGATTTCAATCACCATTGAAATTTCGTGCAAACAACACGCCAACATCAAGGGCATGTCATGTAGTCAACACGAGAAAACCACCGACATTTAGTGCACCGTACATGACAACTCCAGCCCTATGTCATGCGACTATCGCACCGCACCGCCGCGATGTCGTGTCACTAACACAATTGATCAACACTGTAGAAAGTATCCTCCATCACACAAACGAGGCCTAACAGCCCCCGTAAGTCGAGTCGATTTTACCATTTGAAGAATTCACTCCCACAATTGTATGGAATTTACATATTCGAGTATGGAATTTACATACTCAATTGTGAATTAATTGAGTATTCGACTATTCGATTATGGAATTTACATACTCAATTACGAATTATACAACTTCCAGATTTCACGATTGAATTACCCGATACCTAATTACAACTATTCAAGTAAATGAATCAAAATTAAAGAGAGTAAATTGCCTTTGTTGTTGTTGCGTCACCGTCACCGTCACCGTTGCCTCGTCAAATGGTTAAGAAGTTTTCAAATGAAGTAGTCGAGCAGTGTTAAACGTACTAATTTGGTAGGTACTAGGGTGTTGACTTTAAGAGGGTAATTTCGTAAGATGTTAATTGTATAAGGGTAATTTAGTACTTTACACGGGCGATATTAGTAATTTTAGGGCGACAAAAAGAAAAAGTGTAAATGTGTAAATAAAATGCAAACAATAAAGTATTGGACCAATAGTAAAAAACAAAATTAATCATAATGACTAGACGGGTTTCGAACTAAGCTACATACTCCAGTTATGTGCAACTTAGTTTAATTTTTTTTTTTTTTTGAAAAAGCACCCCACGGGTACACTAAATTAATAAACGATCAGCCAAAGCAGCAGTGTTCGCAATCGGAGGTAACACATCCGACCACACACATTTACCTTCTACTCTAGGAAATAAATGAGCTAAAGCATGAGCGACACTATTGTTTGCTCGACGCGTAAACAACCACGAGACAGATGTAAAAGAACTAGCTAAAGATAAAATGTCACTAATAACTAAAAAGAAAATGCTCCGCCCCAGCTTCTTCCTGTTGATGGCCTCAATGACTTGTGCACAATCGCTTTCAATCACCACCAAATCGTGTCCTCGATTCTTCGCTTCCTCAAGGCCTTCAAGAACAGCCACCGCTTCCGCAACACACGGCTCCCACTCCTCTTTCCAAGCCCGCGCCATGCCCCAAAGCACCTTCCCCGTTTCATCTCGACACACCACACCCACTCCCACACCTTCACCGTCCTTGACCCCCGCATCAACATTCACCTTGACCCACCCCCGAGGAGCTGCCACCCACCTATCGTCCCTCTGATCCGTCCCATTTGGTTCCCGCACCTCACCATGCAGCTCTCCTCCAAAGCCCCCTCCATCGATCTCATGAAGCACGTCTTGGACCCGTTTAGTGATGCCAGCCGGATTGATCCCCACCCCATCGAAGACCACCTTGTTTCGGTGCTCCCAAATAGCCCAACAAACCACCATGAATCTCCCTTGCTCCCTAACCCCAAGCTCCTTCCACCTCGCCTCAACCCAGTCTCGCACCCTTCCTCCCTCTAACTCGCCCTCACTCCCCCATCCCATGCCATCCCAAACCTGTTGAGCCACCCAACAATCCCGAATAATATGAAGACTCGACTCGAAATGTGAATGACAAAAAGAACAAAAAGGATACTCACCTCCAATTCGAGCTACAATATTCGCTTTCGTTGCCAAAGCTTCACAACACAGTTGCCAGAAGAAAAGTTTGATGCGAGGCCAAACCGGTACGTTCCAGAGTCGATTCCAAAGCCACTTCTCGCGCTCCCAGTCGGACGTTTCCCCCATATCAAAGTTTTCCCCTGCAACTTAGTTTAATTTAGTTAAGCTCAATTTAGCTCGGTTATTCAATTTAATTAAGTTTAACTTATTTCACTATCCTTCGAAATTATTTTGTTTAGCTTAACTCAGCTCAATTCAATTCAGTACCGTTATTTTGACTGGCTAAGTTCAGTTCAATTCAATTCATTAACACTTGTGTATTTTAGATATAACTTTGTTTTGACAATATAATATTTTATAAATATATTCCAACATATAATTTTGTCATCAATAAAAATTATGAAATATTAAATTGCCGCGATACAATTTTAACATATTATATAATCCCTCCGTCAGTAATTTATTTACCATTGATTTAAATACTTTTCACGAATAATAAAAAACGTAAACAAATCACCTACATAAAGGGAGCACGAGAAAAGAAGATAAGAGTATACTTTACCATGTTTATCGTCTTAATTTATATATAACTTGACGGTCCAATAGAAATATCTGTTTCAACCACGTAAAATGACATATTTAATATTCAAATTCTAACTAAAACAAGTATAAAAAAAAAAATTAACAAAAGTGTTGTACACTAGTTTCGAACCTGTGTAGTAGTGCTTACCCCCTATTGCACTAAGAAACCATCATGCCAAAGCCATTTAATGCTTCCTATTGGGGATTCAATTATATTTATTAGGGTTTTTTGGCAAACACAACCTTTAAAAAACTTTTTTTTCCAAACACCACCTTTAAAAAAAAAAGTTTTTAAAACACAACCTTTAATAATTTTTTTGTTGTCAAACATGACATTTTGGCGAGAGTTTAACCACTTGCAATAGGGTGACTTGAGTCGATGTTTGAGATAGCAAACGAGGTCGGTTTGAGGTGTTCTAAGACTCGTTGGAAAGGTGGGAGTACAAGCTTTTCAAGGGTTATCAATACGGTGGTTCTAGGTGAATTTATATCGGGTCTATTGGTGTGTAAAGTACGGCTGGTCAAGGAGGGTTGCTCTAAATTTGGGTTTACAATGGGTGGTCGAGGGGTTTCTTGTGGGTGTTTTTATGGGGTTATGATGCTTTGTTTCATCTGAAATTTTGTACGTAGGTAGAGGGAAGAGTAAGATAAGTCTTAGTTATGGTGGTTGTGGTGGTTGTTGGTTGCAGGTGGTGGTTCGAGAGGAGTAAATTGACCCACGAAAAAGTCCTACTTTGACTTTCTTCTTATTTGTTTTTACCTCCAATTCACTCCTCTCGTACCACCACTTGCAACCAACAACCACCACAAAAAAATAAATCCGACCTACCTTGCACACCCCTCTACCTACATATCAAATTTCAGACTAAACAAAACATTATAACCTCATTAAAAGACCCACAAGAAACCCGCCCGACTACCCACTGTAAACCCAGATTTAGAACAACCCTCTTTGACTAGCCTTACTTTATACACCAATAGACCCCACATAAGACCAACTATCACCACTGTATTGATAACCCCTGCAAAGCTTGTTCTCCCACCTTTCCAACGAGTCTACGAACACCTCAAACCGACTTCGTTTGCTATCTCAAACATCGACTGAAAGTCACCCCATTGCAAGTGGTTAAACTCTGGCCAAAATGTCGTGTTTGACAACAACAAAATTATTAAAGGTTGTGTTTTACAAACTTTTTTTTAAAAGGTGGTGTTTCGAAAAAAAAGTTTTTAAAGGTTGTGTTTGACAAAAAAACCCTATTTATTACTTGTATCTACTCTTTGGTACAACGAACTTGCTAAACTGATTCCCCAAAAAACGCAATTTTGCAGATATTTTTTTTAATATTATTTATAATTATTATTATTGTTACAACTAATTAATAATGTTAACTTCCTATATTACCCTTTAACATTATTTAGTTTGAATTTCAAATTTAGATGGAGGGAAAGCCAAATAAGTAACAAATTTACGATACTACCCCGGTGGTGCCATCTCATTTTCCATAATTGGTTTGCTTAATATCGTTTAACTTAAATCCTCACTACTTCTTTTATTTACCTTTTATTTTAATCGGGTGCAAAAACCATGTTAAATTACGACACTCGCAAACCAGTGAAGATCATCTGTCCGAGAATTTGAGTACATCGAAAGAAGAGGGGAGAGAGGCGTGTCTGTTTGGTTTCACGCCGGTTGGCACCCTAAACCGCTACTCTCTTCCCCTTAGACCACCCCCAAGCAAGGTCATGACCTAGGTCATGAGGGGGGTGGGTCTCCTTAATCACAAATTAAGCTCCAATTTAGCATGACCCGGTTGGCAAAAGAGGTCATCCCATGATCTCTTTTGATATTCTTGACCTGGTTGGTGATCCGACACATGTCATGCTCTGGTTTGTTGGGTACAAATAAAAAGGACAAGGTCAAGCTCAACCCTTCCATCTTCCTCCGCCATTTTTGCGCCATTTCTGCCAAATTTTTTTTGAATTGAAGAACTAGTTAACAATTGAGTTATTGAAAATTGCACATTAAATCAAAATTAAAAAAAAAATATGAGCATATATAAAAGTGCATTATCTTTAAATTCTCTACAAAATGAACTTAACTTAGATATATTTTGATCAATTTTGAATTCATTTAAAAGTGTACAAAATAAATTACATAAACATCAACAAAATAAAAATTCTATCCCTTTAAATTGAAAAAATAAGGATTTCAAATTACCCACTATAGAAATCAACAATAAAATCAAGAATGAGACTTGCCAAAATTGAAAAAATGAGATCTTGGAAAAACGAAAAATGATAGATGAAGATATATGGGTGAAATTGAAACCTAGAAAATTGAAAAGATCGATGATAGTGAAGATCGGCTATGATGTTGAAGATCGATGATGGTGATGCGATGAAGATGGTGATGTTGATGTGGTTTGTTTGGAATTTTATTTGGGAATTTCTTTTTATTTGGGGATCATTTGTTTATCTGGGTTGGGGGAATGAATTTGGGAAAAGAAGGGTTTGAGTTTGTATTTAACAAACTGGAATTTCAAAGATGAATGAGTTTGGTTTGTGTCTTTGTCTTTGTGGTCTATCCAGTATCCACTATAATTTAGTTTTTTTTTTTGGAGTTTATTTAATATTAAAGCTACGATATTGACTCGATTACGTTGTTGAAAATAATATACGATTATAATTACATTGAATAGATTGTTAAAATACGATCGTTAAATTAAATTAATTTGTTTTATCTAATATCCGAATTAAAGATCAAATATTTATCATGTACATAGTTATTATTTTATAATTAAATTTTTTATAAAATTATAAAACTAAAATTAAGTTATATAAATTAAATGATAATTGGAAAAAATGAGAAAATGTTTAGGCTCTGTTTGACAACAAACTATCTGAAAAAGGTAGCTTTCAAAACTGAAAAGGTAGTTGAAAATTGAAAAGCTAACTGAAACCTGAAAAGGTAACTGATAAGGTAGTTGAAAAGTAGGAGTTGATAAGATAACTAATTATATAAAAATGTGTTTGACAAACTAGCTGAAAAGGTAGCTGATTTTGGTAAAATGACGTAAAAGGATATAAAAATTATTTAATATTATAAAATAAAGAGGTAGAAAAATGCTACCCGATGTAGCATTTCATTTCAGGTACCTTATTTGACCAAATAAACATCTTGTCAAACACTTGCAAAAAAATCAATAAATTAGAAATTTTGGTCAAATAAGCTACTTTGGTCAAATAAACTACCTGGTGTAAACGTGGCAAACGGAGCCTTAATGGGGTAGAGAATGTGAGAAATGATTGAAATTATTGGAAAGTGGGAAATAATTGGGTTGGTGGCCACGAGTCGCGCTTTATAACTTTGGAGGATGAAAGTGGATCAAGATAAATAAGGTGTGATTAAGAGTAAATATGGATCGCGACTTAATTAGTGCAACCCTTACTTGGGGATGATCTTATATCCCTCCACCTCTCCTTCCTTCGTTTCCCTTCTCTCTACTCTCCCCAATACATTTCATTTCATATCTCTCTCCTCTCAAAAATCCCCAAAACCCAAAACTTCCTTCGTTAATCGCCAAGTACGATGCATGCTCCTGCATTTTCGTTAATTTTCTCATCATATACACAAACTCTTCACTCTTTTCTTCGTTCTTATCGCACCCAAAACGTTCACTAAATTAAATGAGTTTTTATTAATCAAACAATCCCCGTATTTTACCAAATCTTTTGTATTTTTCTCTCAACTCTCACTTCACTACAAAAAAACAAGACAGAAAAATGGCACCAGCAGCAACAGGAAACAACAATAATAACAACTGGCTGTCGTTCTCGCTTTCACCCATGGAAATGCTCGTCAACTCTCACCCTCAAACTCCTCTTTTGTCTCACCCTTACTCCCTCCACTCATACTACTCTCCCGGTACTTCTTTTTTCTCCTTACTCGTAATTTATTGCAATGTCATGTAACATAGTAACAGTAAATTATCCATTTTTTAATTTTATTTTAGGTTCTCCCCATTCTTCAAAAATCTACGCACCTATTCGTTACTGCGTTACATGACACCCAAGAATGGGGGAACATAAAATAAAATAGCAGGACTGCTTTAAAATACTCCGTCCTTTCTCCGTCCCAATCATTTAAAAAGTAAACAAATGAATAAGATGGAGATACTACTTATTGTGTTAGTCGAATTCGAGTAACACAATAAGTAGTATTCGTCCACCAAGTTCAAATCCTGACTCGTATCGTCCATTAATTTGTTTATATAGATTGGAATAATCAGAAGGCGAATAATCAACAAGAAATGGGAGGAATGTACACGAACTATGTTGTGGATCAACACACACTAGATAACAACAACAATCACACCCCCTCAACCGTACCAAAACTAGAAGATTTCTTCGGCGACAACAATAACAATAACAACAATACGGCGTCGTATAACAACCAACAAACCGAGTCAACAACTCAAGACTCGTCATCTCAACTCACTTACTTCTACGACTCACACCCACACCATAACAATTACTTCACAGATCTCAATGCTATGACCGCGTTTTCCGCTAACTCAGGGTCCGAGGTGGATGACTCGGGTTCGGTACTCGGTCCAGTTACCGCGTCGACTCAGTTAGCTTGTGCTGAGTATGTTGGTCAGAGTATTGAACCGGAGTTGGTTCAAGGTTATGTTACCGCCGCCGCTGCCAATGTTGCTGTTAGTAATGCTGTGAATGGTGGGAGTTTATCGCTTGCGGTTGTTCCGCAACTGCAAGCGTTTGAGAAAAGTGGTAGTGGCGGTGGTGGCGGGGTGGGTAATGGCGTGGTTGTGGTTGTTGAGGGTGACGGTAATAATAGTAGTGTTGAGAAGATTTCTGATACTTTTGGTCAAAGAACTTCTATTTACCGTGGTGTTACTAGGTAAAATTATTTATTTACTTTATTAAAAAATTTGTTTTTTGTTTTGTTTAGTTTAGTATAGTTAGTCTCGCTTAAGATCTTATATGTGCTCGTGAGTCGTGTCGGAATTTCTGGGGTTAATAGTGGTGGTAATAACCTTGAAAATGTTTAGTCCATGTTACCTTTGGAGTGGATGAGAGGAAGTATTCGATAAATAGTTAAACCCTCCCTCCCAATCTTTTTTTTTTTTTTTTTTTTTTTTTTTTGTCTACTTTTTTTTTAAGAGTTTTTAATTGAAACTAAATAAATAAATGATTGATACGGAAAGAGTAGAAAATTTTGTAACTATAAATCCTGGTTCTGTTGCGGGCTATTTAGATATGTTGTTTGGATTAGACGTATACAATGGTTTTAAGTAAATGACTCGTAATTAATTATCAATGGTGTAGTTTAATTTATGTGTTTATGTTAATTAAGCGGATGATTATGGGTTTTAATGAATAATTAATGAAATTTGTTGTGAATGTGTGTGGGATAAGACATAGGTGGACTGGAAGATATGAAGCACATCTGTGGGATAACAGCTGTAGAAGGGAGGGACAAGCTAGGAAAGGGCGTCAAGGTAATTTCACATGCTTACCCTTTTTATTATTTGTGTATTTTAATCAACTGTAAGTAAAAATTGAGACGGATGGAATACTACTACGGAGTATATCCATGGTTTTTAATTGATCTATGATAGCTGTATTAATTTGTGATGGTTTCAGTAAATGTGTGAGTGATTGAAAGGAAAGATGCATGCAATAAATTGAATATGTGGGGGTACATTTTAAATTTGACTGAATATTTCCAGACCTTAGCAGAGAGTATCTAATCTAATCAAATCAAACTTGAGAATGCTTATTGCTCAAGGGATTATGAGTAGAAAATGAGATTACGTCACAAAGTGGTAATGTGGTATTGACTATCGAGTCATTCTATTACATACAATATTTATTGTACGCTTCAAGTCTAAATAAATGTGATCGAGACGGTGGTATGTCGGTACTGAAACTCGGTGTCATTTGGTGACGTCCTTTTGAAAAACAGGTTAATTAGTCGAATAAAGGTCACAACTTAAGATCTAGATATTACTCTTGATCTTTTAACCTATCATGGGTTTGATCGGGAAATTAAGTCACGATACATAGTTTACACTTGCGAATTTGGATTTTGGGCTATGTTGCTCGGACTCTGTTTTGATTCGGCTAGTTTATGGAAAAAATTCGTGTTTTTGGTCTATACTAGAATGAAATGTCCGCATGTCCTACCCATGCCATGTGTGAGTGTCGATTATCCAACACGGGCGAGGTATAATTTAAGAGTTTGAGCGACATAGATTATGGAAAGCGATTTGTGTTTTGAAAAAAGTACTCCCTAAATCTTTTAGATTATTTGAGTGAGAAGAGAGTAGGACAACATCTTAAATTAATTGTGATGTTAGAATTGATAAGAAATGTGTACTCCCTCCTAGTTTGATTGTTGGTTTCCCTTTTCATTTTCATGTTAGTCGGGACTCGGGTGTAGGTTCCCCTTGCCTTTTTTGGCAAGTTTTGTGTGGTTCAAATTCAATTCTATGTGAAGTATGGTGTTTTGTGTGGTCCAAATTAATTTCCTTAATTTTGGTGCCCAAAGAAAAGGAAACCAACACTCAGACCCGGGTAGTACTAAATATGTCAGAAATGTGCCGCCAAAATGGTAGACCTCAGTATTTTCTTACTTTGGGCTGTTTTGGTCACGCCGAAAGCAACGTTTTATCACCTAAAGTCTCCTTATAAGACCACCCCAAACAAACTTTGGGCTGTTTTGGTCACGCCGAAAGCAACGTTTTATCACCTAAAGTCTCCTTATAAGACCACCCCAAACAAGGTCAATTGGGGGGTTAATTTGTGGAAGGTCATCTTAATTCAATATTAAGCTAAAGATTAGGGTGACCCAAGGGTTGAAAAAGTGAAAAGAGGTCTATTGATGACTTTCACTTGCTCAAATTGACCAAAGAATTGACCTTTCATGTGACAAATTGTAATTGGTTACAACTTACAACATTAAAAACATAATTAAAAAAAAAAGAAAACTAAATACACAATATGCAAATAGTATTTCATGTTTTTTCAAATCATGTTTGCTTTTTTTTTTTTTTTTTTTTTTTTTTTCCTTTTTAATTATGTATGGGTTTATTTTTTTTTAATTATGTATGCGGTTTTTTTAATTATATTTGCGGTTTTTTTTGTTGTCAATGAAATCGTCTTTTTAATTTTTAAATTTTAACATTGTTATTTAATAATTTTTTCCAGTACTGTACCCCATTAAATTAATATTTAACATATTGGACTACTTTTATTCTATGAAAAATACAAAAATAACTTGTGGGAAATGATTGAAAATAATGAAAGTGAAAAATAATTGGATTAATTGACCCAGCTCGTGACCTTCTGCTTGAGATGGTGAAAATGGGTCAAGTTAATAAGGGGTGATTAAGAGTAAAAATTCTGATTGACCCGATTAAGTCGACCTTTTGCTTTGGGATGGCAACGATCCTCTTTTGCCTCTTTTATGCATTTACTATTGTACAATTTACTGTTTCGCTCTAAGCTGTTAGTGTCAATTTACCCCCTTTGTTTATCTATATGTTTACCTTGTAATTACTCAAAAACCCATGTCAACATAGTTTATACTTAGATATGTTCATTCGATTCGACTGTATGTGGAGTGGAAGACAAACACAGTGTCACGTCACGTGTCAAAGTGTCGTGTTGCGTGAGTATGTTGGAAGAGAATAAAGTCATGACTTAATGACCCGACACTATCTAAATCCTACATTCCTACCCAAACAAAATTAACCTTAATATGGCGGAAGCCAGAATTCGCCACACCCAAGTACAATATGAAAGCGGACCATCTCCAAGCAAGGTCAATTGCAATGTCATGATCTTGCTTAGGTCACCTTAATCATGATTAAGGAACAAATTAGTGTGACCTCCTTGTGACCTCTTTGCCAAAGAGGTCAATTTGTGACCTCTTCATAGTTCATCCCCATATTGATCCAGTTGGTGACCTCTTTGGTGTCACCTCTTGGTTGGTTGGTTGGAGTAAAAAAAAGGACAAGAGAAAACAATAATTCCACTGATGCTTGAATTGATCGGCAGTAGCTTCTGTCAAATGTGAGAAAAGAAAAGTAGTAATTAATAAAAAATCAAAATGAAAATTATATACTAAATCAAAATACAAAAAAATATGAGCATTAAAAAAACGAGTTAATTTATCAATTGTCTATAAAATAAAATCAATTTTGATATATGTTGTGCTATTTTTTTTTTATAATCTTCCTTAATTGCTTAATTTCACATTTAAGCTGTCTAAATTGAAATTTAAGTACATATAAAATCAACTTCCTTATCAAACATACTCGAGTTACCTGGTGTGCGATGATGATGGTCTAAGATAAAGAAGATCGAAGGGGAAGGAACTTAATTTGGGGAAGATGAGAATGCGTAGTAATGATGAACGGTGACAGTCCATGGCGAAAAAGGCCGGGTGGGAAAGAAGCATGCAACCATAATCCGGGATGATGAAATTTTTGAGATTCGGGATGATTGAGATTTTTTAGATGAAAGATGTCGATGATAATGATGAACAAAGCACAAAATTTGGGATGAAAAAATGAGATACAGTGGAAGAAAAGATAAGAATAGGGAAGAGATAAGGAAATAGAAGATAGTAGAAATCTGACCAAATTTTATTACGGGTAGTAATTAGAGATAACTTTTTTTTTTCACATTTTACAATTTTTTTTTTTCAGATTTTAGGGATTTTACAATGAAAGAGATAAGGCACTAAGTGGATTATATATCTGATGTATTACCACCAATTCATAGTTTCTGAGCATTATAATAATTTTTTGAGTTTTGTTTTAAAATTTTTGAGTTTTAATATAATTTTTTTGGTTTATTTACTTAAACATTAAACTCTAAAAAATTGCAATAATACTCAAAAACATTACATATAAGTTTAGTAAAATTTGAGTTTTGACGGAAAAAAATTAAAATCTAACTTATAAATTTTAATAAGCTCAAAAAAAAAAAAACATACATATACTCAAAAACAAATAAAGTTTGTGAAAATAAGCTCAAAAAATATAGATATATGCTCAAAAACAAATACCTCCGATGTATGTTCCTTTTTCTCGAGATAAAGTGATGGAAAATACTTATAATATTTATTTTTATATTACGATTTGGGGCCGGCTACAAATAGGCTTTGACCGAAACTGTCGTCCTCGTCCTCGGTCTCATCATTCTCGTGTCGTTTCTCTACATCTGAGATTGTGACTAGATTTTGAATTTGGGTCGCCATCGAGACAAATACGATAGGACAAAATTTAGTGCCAAATACTTCCTCCATTCAACTCCACTCTACCACTTTGCTTTTTCACGTTCGCCAACGCGTGTTTTACGCGGTAAATATCGTTAGCTACGTATTTGCAAAAATTATAAAAGTTAGATATTTTTAATGTAATCGTAAAGACGAATCAAACAAGATCCCACATGAATATATTTTCACTTATGTATTGAGAGAAAATCGAAATTGAATGTGTATTTGTGAATAGTGTAAAAAATAGAAATAGGTAGAGTGGAGTTGAATGGAGGAAGTAAAAAGTAACAGATCAGTAAAACAATCTCACACTAAAGTCTGAACACCCACTAAAAAAATCAAAGAAATGCCCCCAATTCTTTGGTAGATCATACATCCGATGTACTACCACCAATTTTATAGTTTCTGAGCATTATATTAAAGTTTTTGAGTTTTATTTTAAAAATTATGAGTTTTACAATAAAGATTCTGAGTTCATTTATTTAAACATTAAACTCAAAAATATTACATATAGTCCAGTTAAATTTGAGTTTTAATGGAAAAAAAATTAAAATCTAACTTATATATACTATATAATAAACTCAGAAAAAAAATACATAAATACTCAAAAATAAGTAAAGTTTGAGGTTATAAGCTTAGAAAAAATACACAAATGCTCAAAAACAAACAAATATGAGGTAGTACATTCGATATATATTCCTTTTTCTCAATTTTCTTGGTGTCCACCTCTTTACTTTTTCTTTTTCTAAATTATTTTTGTTTTGCATTCATTCACTTTTTGTTCTGCATCATCTCATGCACCAGTTTTATCATGCAGTCCAATGTGTAGGTTTGACCAGACCATTTAGTTTGAGTAGCCCACAAATCAGGCCGTTACTTTATTTATCACTCAATAAACCCCACGTGGGGAGGGTGCATACCAGGAGCAACCTCAGAAATTAACGATACTGATCTTTAAGTTATATTATATTACAAATTGTCTTATTAAAAGACGCAAGACTATCCGTCTATATAGCCTTTATAGACGGATAGTGTCTTTTCACAAATGAAAGTGGGTAGTGCAGTGGGGTATCCATTTCCCATCCACTTGCACTACCCATTTTCATTTGTGAGAGAGACACTATCCGTCTGTGGCTATGGAAACGATGATAAAATCCCGTCTATAATGAGAATTTGTGATTATATTAATGAGGACTATAGTTTATTGTTCGATGATCATGGTGGTTTAGTTAATGTTTATCCTTATCGTCAATTCGTCATAAACCTGGTTTGCTGAACTTGCTTTAACATGCTTAGTTATATCATCTACAGTGTACTTGGGTGGGTATGACAAAGAAGATAAGGCAGCTAGAGCTTATGACTTGGCAGCTCTTAAGTACTGGGGTCCTTCGGCAACCACCAATTTCCCTGTAATTTATTTCTCCCTTTTGATCTATATATAAGACACTAAAAGCGCCTGTTTTTGATCAAACTTATCTCGATCTCGAATCGAATCAACTTATAGGATCAAACTCAATCAACTTAACTTATAGGATCTCGAATCAACTTATTGGATCTGAATCAAATCGAATCAACTTATAGGATCTCGAATCGAACTTATAGGATTCGAATCAATCGAATCAACTTATAGGATTTGAATCGACTTAAATTAAGTGAGGTATGGGATTTTTGAATCAACTTATAGGATTCGAATCGAATCAACTTATAGGATTCGAATCAACTTATAAGATCGAATCGAATCAACTTATAGGATTCGAATCGAATCAACTTATAGAATCCGAATCAACTTATAGGATCTCGAATCGAATCGAATCAACTTATAGGATCTGAAGTGAACTGAAATTAAGTGACTTCAAGTCCAAAAGAACAAGGCCTAAGACGCAATAAAAAAATTCAGAATGTGACCTGAACTTATACCACCCAAGTTATTACTCATGATAGCTTTGATTATGTTCATTCATGCAGGTATTGATTAAGTTACTCGTGATTGCTTTGATTATGTTCATTCATGCAGGTATCAATTTACGCCAAGGAAATAGAGGACATGCAAGCTGCGAGTAAGCAGGAATTCATTGCATCTCTAAGAAGGTGAGCATCTTTTCTATATTGCATAAATCATGTTTTGCGAGTTTTATGTGCTGTGGTATGATCTTATCGGTTTCTGAAATGAATAAATTTATTCTTGTACAGGAAAAGCAGTGGCTTCTCAAGAGGTGCATCCATTTACAGAGGCGTCACAAGGTTTGAATACTCTTTTTTTTAAGCATTGTTTCATGCTAAAGACTAGAGTACTGAAGTTTTCCTTCATTCATCAGGCATCATCAGCAAGGCCGCTGGCAAGCAAGGATTGGTCGAGTGGCTGGAAACAAGGATCTATATCTTGGAACATTTGGTAAGTCAAACTTCCCATGGATAAAAATTCTTTTAGAATCCCCTTGAATTATGACAAGGCCTGAATCAAATCGAAAGTTTATCCCTAACTTCAGCCGATGGTTTCTAAACATTGGGTTTGGATCAGATTCTTTCCTTTTTTAGTCGATTCTATGTTGGACTGAGTTGTCAGCTTTAGTTGTTCATGATGTTCACAATTTGTTGTCATCAGCTACCGAAGAGGAAGCAGCTGAGGCATATGACATTGCAGCCATAAAGTTCAGGGGCATAAATGCTGTCACAAACTTCGAGATGAACCGGTATGACGTGGGTGCCATACTGACTAGCAATCTTCCTGTAGGAGGGGCTGCCAAGCGCTTGAAGCTAGCTACCGAAGCAAATGATCAAAAGCCCACACTGAGCTTCGACCATCAGTCACACTCAAACAATACCAATACTATCAACTTTGCTGCCATCCAACCCGTTCCTCAAATGATGCCATTCGATACTGCAAGCGCTTTGTTCCATCATAACTTGCTGCAGCACCTTAGTGCAAACGGGTCTGGCCACACAATGACACAAGATGGTTTTGGGTCTGGTTTAGTTGGCCCTATGTCGCTGATGCCTCAGACGCCTGCAGAGTTCTACATATGGCCTAATCAATCCTATTAATCCTGGTCTTATAAGTTCCAAGTTAGGGAATTAGTTCTGCGTAGCGCTATTGATTATAGCAAAAGCTAATTTTGGTTCCTAGGTCTCTTTAAATGGTAGGCTTCCTGAATATTTTCGGCTGATCTAATATGTTCGTTATCCAGTGGGCTATTAGTAGTAGCAATTAATCTTTGGCGAAGGCCAGGCTGATAGTAGAATGACGGGAATGGGTTTCGTTTTGGCAAGCTCAATAGAAGAAATAGAGGCAAGGAATATATCGGAAATTTGTTGGATTTGGACTTTCATTAGTCGGTGATGATGGAGGTGATGCGTGGTGGTTTGTTAATGGAGATGATGATGGAAGGTGGGCTGGTGGCTGTCGCGGGTTGCGGCTGTTGTCGAAGTTACGTGGTGTGTGGAAGCAGAGGAGCAGGTTGGTGCACAGAGAAGGACGGAGCTCAGTCGTGATGCTGATGTGCTTGAGTGGTGACGGATGTACAGGTGGTTCTGGTGGCGTTGATGACGATGGATGTCGGGTTTGATGGTGGCTGATCGTGGACGGTTGTTTGTTGAGGCTAGGATGAATGGTGATAGCTGCACGGGAAATGCAGAGGGGTGACGATGAAGACGGGTCAACTAATTGACCAAAGTCAATCTTGACTTCTAGCTTCTTTGTTTGATTTTCGTCTCGAGCTCGGGTTTCCGCCTTGTCATTCCGTTTCACCTACATATCAAATTAATAAAACAAAAGTAATATTAATACTATTAAATTCCGATTAATTATTAAATCTAATCAATACGGCTAATTATTATAAATTAGTTATAAAATGAGCTATTCAATAAATTAAGCGTGCAAAATCGAGTCGGAATAAGATATACATGCGGGATAAAAAGCGACTAAAATACTACTCATCAAATCTCCCCACACTTAAACCGTATTAGTCCTCGAGTAAGCTCATTACATAAACTACGACCCTTAATATAAAATGAGCAAATAACAAGTGCTTTATTATAAAATCCGAATCGGGTTTAGCTACACCCGTAGCCCTTTCAACTCACAATTTGACACTTATGAGGTGAAGTGCCCTATTGCAAGGCAAGTAAGGTCGTGCTACAAAATTTTGGTTCAAATAGGCACTTAACTACCAAATTATGCATAAAAATGAACCGATCAAAATGCACACACTTGCCTCAATCAAGCGGGTTTTCAAAGTCGAACAAATAGAATCTATAGTGGAGGATGTTGTCTCCGGGTCTTACCAAGGTGCCGACTCCCTAATTCTAGCTCAAGTAGCCAACATTGACAACACGGGGTGCCTAAGAAACAAATTCTAGGCGGGAAAGGGGAAGTACTTCACTATACTCCCAAGAATGACACGACACACACAAGATTCGACTTCGTATCAAATCCTTGACTAAAGGAGACCCAAGTCCGACTCTCACGGGTTTCACTAGTCACTCATTGAATAACCGGGTGATTTTTGTGACACAAAGTAGCCAAAATCACTCTTCTAAACTCGACTTGCGAAACATGCCCGCAATCTAATATGGTACCATATCCAATATCCGCAAGAAAAATGCCAAATGATGCACATACAAGAGAGACAATTGGGTCGTAATGGGGCTCGGGTTCGGTGAAAAGGGGTCGGTGCAAGCACCGTTTTTAGACATGTGAGACTATCGGTTAAGTAGTCATCACATCCAACCAATCCGCTAAACTCTACCCATGCAAATGAATTCTTCCACAAAATATGGCAAATATTGCCATTTCCAAAAACTATTCCATCTTCTTCTAAACAAATTCAATTTGCAAATTACCAACCCTTTATTTGACACAAAAATATACATTCTTGTCTTTTTGTTTTTCATTTCGTTTTTCTCCTTTTCTATTTGTTTTTCTCCTTCATTTTTTTCCTTTCTTTTTCATTCACTCGTAACCCTCCTAATAAGGCAAAAATTGGTCAACCATCAAGCTTCATTTCACTTTTGTGATATTTCGGACCGTTCACCTCAATAAAAATCAAATTTCCTACTCAATTATGCTCCTCAAAACAACTACAAAGACGAACTACTCAACAAAGGTGAGATGTTTATGGAATGTAGTTATTTTATTGGCAAATGAAATTACAAGGCTTAGGCACAAACTGGATAAACAAAATGGAAAGATGATCAAATGGGTGAAAAATAAGCTTATTTGGCTATGAGAGGTTACTTTATTTGAACAAAATTGTCTCAACAAGCACATCGACACTTCTACAGTAAGGAATGAGAACCATACTTATGCGTTTTGACATGACATACCACGTAAGGAGAACTACTCTCATGACCTAAACGGGGCCGGTTTGATGGACCGGCTATAAGAAGGCTCTAACCTCACATTTGAGTAGCTATGTCGAACCTAGGTCAAGTCTCGGGCCTAATACGGTCTCACAAGGTGGTCGCAACTTAGTTGTTAAGCTAGACTTCCGGGTTTTGCAAGCAAAAACCCAAATATGTGTCATCAAGAGGTACGAGCTATCAAAAGGGAATTGACACGGGCAAAACAAATTATCATCATTTGATACATATGCCCTCCACATTTAGACTCCCTATGCAAATATTTACATACGAAATGCAACGTGTATGGATGCAAACTACACTTATGAACAAGCTACGTGAATGCAAGAGTGAACACATATATACACGTCTAATCTAAATGCATACAAGTTCTAATCCTAACAACACACCAACAACACAAGTATATACAAAACGGTTCCCAAAAGGAACACCCACATCAAAAATCCCGTCCTCAATGCTAATATATACAAAAAGAAAAGGAAAGATAAAGGAGAAAGAATTGGAAGAATTTTACCAAGCGTCTTCTCCGATGCATGTGTTGTCTATCGAAGAGGTTAGGACAAATGCAATATATACAATATAAAGAATGCAATATTTTTGGAATTTTTTGAAATTTTTCAAATTTTTAGGCATTTTTTTATATTTTCTCAAATTAACAAGTAATTATATACAAATATAAACAATATGTACAAAGTGGATATTTCCCTCCCCATACTTGAAATTTACATTGTCCTCAATGGGACAAAGTATAGGGAGAGAATAGGAAAAATAAATAACATATTTTTTTGATTTTAAATAATTGAAAATAAATAACATGTTTTTGTATTTTGAAAATTTTAGAATGTCCTTCTCACACTTATTTATTTACATATTTCTTGATGAAAATAAATGTGTGGAGAATATTCGAAAAGTAAATACATATTTTTGAAATTTTTAAAATTTTTCAATTTTTTTTTTTGTGATTTTCAAATAGGTATGCAATGCATGATCTATTCTATATGCGGAATTGAAATATGATGCAACTATACTATATAAATGCAAAGAGAGCTAATTTAGATTAACTTCTATTCGGATCATGTCACTAAATGCAAAATGCGGTAAAAAACTTAATTAAAGAAGAGAAGAAGAATATATACAATGCGGTGGTTATTAAGTAACTCCACCAAACCTCTTCATTAAGGAGGATTTAATCAAACGGGGTCAACATCCCATGATCCCACCAACCTTCCGCCATTTTCACTACTAACAAAACAAGAGCCTTTCATCCTTGTCATCACATCATGTAACCTACACATGGCATGTTGAGCCTCTTGCCATTTTCGGTCCACCTCTTCCTCAAGCTTCTTCTTGTCTTTGTCAACACTAGGGTCACATACCCTCTTTCCTTTTGATCTCTTCCTCCATCTTTTTGGTTTCTTCTTTTCAGATTTGAGCACTTTCTTTGGGGGAAAATCGGTGCGTGGAAGAAACCCGGGAGGGAGGATATCGAGGTGAGCATCTCCAACCCCAATGTTCAACTCCCTTTCACTTTTGTCATCATCAATCATCGACATTGCATCAATCTTATTTGGGGTCTCTTGGGCTAGGAGGTCATCAAGCATCTCAACATTGAGGTTCATGATATTGTCATTTTTGTCCTTCCTTTCTTGATCCTCCATATAGATAGAACCATTTTCCAAGAGAAGATTTTCGATTTCTTCCAAGCTTGTGTCAAAACCATGAACAACATAGTTTTTCTCACCGCTCCTCAACTCCCCAAATATGGAAAGTTCAAATTTATCGACTTCCATTTCCCAAGTCTTGCCCTCTTCCCCACACTTGTTTTTAGCATTCACTTCTTCTTTAAGGAACTTAGCCGGTGGCTCATCATCAACTATCGGCTCATGACCAATCAAGAGTTCCATGTTCTCATCTTCATTCTCATGGAGTTCTAATG
Source organism: Silene latifolia (assembly GCF_048544455.1). Taxonomy (NCBI): domain Eukaryota; kingdom Viridiplantae; phylum Streptophyta; class Magnoliopsida; order Caryophyllales; family Caryophyllaceae; genus Silene; species Silene latifolia. The sequence continues at coordinate 176,481,411 of NC_133538.1, forward strand.
TTTCCACGGCAAACATGTTTTGAATCACGGTTTTATTTGAAGCATGTGGTAGCGTGAATTCAACTTTTACCTCCCCAACTTTGAATGACAATCGTCCCTCTTTGACATCTATTACGGCTCCTCCCGTGGCCAAGAATGGCCTACCAAGAATGATACGAGAGCGTCTTCCCATAGGGATGTCCAACACAACAAAATCGGTAGGCATTGAAAGCTTGCCAATTTGAACCATGATATCCTTGAGAATCCCAATCGGAGATTTGAACAAAATCGGTAGGCATTGTAATGGAAGTGCGGGCTAGGCTTGTAACATTTAACCTCTTCACAAGGGCAAGTGGTATGACACTCACACTTGCCCCTAAGTCACACAAAGCACTATCCACCTTTTGGTCACCGACGATACATGGAATTGAAAAACTCCCGCGGTCATCAAGTTTGACGGGTATTTATTTAGATTTGACTACATTGCACTCCTCACTTGAGGCATCAAGCTCATGGCCACCAATGTCCACTCATCTAGAAATGACTTCTTCAAAGAATTCGGAGTAATGAGGCATCTCCACCAAAGGTGGATTGGAGGTCTCCATTTTCATTACCAAGTTCATAAACTTATCATATCTTGAAGTATCATTGGCCCCTTCTTGCTTGGCAAAAGAGTGTTCTTCCACTATGATCATTTCTCCCTTTTCCGGGTTCCTCTCAACATCTACCCTCCAATTTGGTGCTTCCACAATTTCCTCAAGCATAAATTCTTCATTCATAGTGGTTGGTGTAGTCATAACTATCTCTCCCTTATCCGGGTCGACTTCAACATCCACGCTTGTACCATGAATTGTCATGTTTTGCTCAAGCACATAGCCTCCCATGCTCTCTTTTTCGGGCTCATGGTCAACGTCATGGAATGTTTCCATAGCCATGGAAGAGGGAGTAGTGTATGATAACTCATCTTGACTTGGCAAACCATATGACTCTTCTCTTTCCTCTTCAACTCCCACCATGATAGCATTAACTTCATTTTCCTTCATAGGGTCCCTTGGATTTTGTCCATGTCTTAGAAATCCACCCGATGGTCTTTGAGGATTTATGAGAGCTTGAGAAGCCACTTTAGCTTCAAGATCCTTGATTTGTTGTTGGGTATTACTTGCCAAATCTCCTATCAACTTCACCAAATTGTCATATTTACCATCTCCCATGGTATTACTTGCTTGGGGTGTTGGCTCTTGATTGAAAGGTTGGTTGGAAATTGGAAGAGGAAAGCCATATACTTGATCTCTAAAGTTGGACGTTTGGTTGTTCCCTTGGTAACCTTGGTTAAACCCGTGATTTTGCCCTTGGTTGTACCTTTGGTTATTGTTGTATCCTTGATTGAACCCTTGACTAAACCCTTGGTTGGCTTGGTTTCCTTGGTAAAAGTTTTGATTACCTTGGTTCCCTTGGTTACCCCCATAATCTTGGTATGCTTGAGGTTGGTTGGCAAAGTTTTGGTTGGATCCTTGGTTGTTGTTGAATGAGGGCCTAGGTGGACGGTTGGAGAAATTGTTAAATGCTTGGAAAGCATTCACCTCTTGCACAGTGTTCCCATCAAAGTTGTTATAATGGTTATTTTCACACACTTCATAAGTGTGACTCATTCCCCCACATGACTCACATGTTGATCTTTGCGTCACTTTCTCCATGGATGGTCCATGAGAAGTGGTAGTTTGATTTACTTGGTTCACTTGCTTCTTCTTACTCAACTCATCAAGCTTCTTGGTGAGCATATCAAGCTTAGCATTGGTCTCCACATTCACTAAGAATTCGGGAGGATGCTTATTTCTTCTCAAGATATTCCCTCTTGTGCTATAATTTGCCTCGGAGTCTACCATTTTCTTGATTAGAGACGTGCCCTCTTCATCACCCAAATGATCGAATCCCCCTCTCGCGGAGGCATTCACCATTTCTTTTCTTCTTGGCAATAGAGTTTGGAAAAATGTTTGAGTGATATACCAAGCCGGTATTCCATGGTGAGGACAACTAGCAATCAAGTCTTGGTATCTATCCCATGCTTCTCCCAAGGACTCTCCATCCTCTTGTTGGAATGTATGGATCTCGTTTCGGAGCATGGCGGTCTTCGATGACGGGTAATACTTGGCTAGGAACGCCTTGGCTAAGGCATCCCATGTAGTGAATGTGTTCGGAGGGTGCACATTTAACCAACGATTCGCCTTGTCCGTTAGAGAAAACGGGAATAACATCAATATTAAAGTTTCTTCGGACACTCCATTCTTTTTCATCATGGCCACTTTGTTCTTGAACTTTCTTAGGTGGGAATGAGCATCTTCATCAATATGCCCACTGAAACAATCCTTCTCAATCAAGCCAACTTGAGCCGGTTGTATTTCAAAGTTGTTCGGAGCCAAGGTGTCGAAATTAATCGGATTGCAAGCATCATTGTGGTTGGGGCATTGTGGTCACGTATAGCCGCCATTGGTGGTTGTGGAATTGGTATATATGGAGGTGGTGTATTTGGGATTTTGAAATTATGGAAAGGATTTTCTAGTGGAGAATCAATGATGTTGTTTGGTTGTTGTGGTGGTGTGTCTTCAATAGTAGGTTGGGTGGATGAATTTGCTTGGTTTGAAGTAGCTTGAGTGGAGGCTCTAACTCTTGCAATAGTCCTATTCCTTAAGGCTCGAAAAAGCCTTTCGGGGTCGGAGTCAAAGAGCAAAGCTTGATGGTTCCTCCTAGGCATGCACTTGACAAACCGTAAGACTCCTAGTGCTTTTACACACTAGGGTAAGGCAAAAATCACACACTTTACAAGAAGCACACAACTACTAAAGCAAACAGCAAGTAACTAAGACTAAGACTAAGACTTTAACTAGCTAAGCATAACCTAACGCAATCCCCGGTAACAACGCCATTTTGGTTATAGGGTAAAGTCATCACACCCTTGTCAAAAACTATTTATAAATTACCCAATTAAGTAGTATAATCGGGGTCGAATCCACAAGGATGGCGGGGGTGTATACTTAGTCGGTTTAAGTCCTATTTTAGTCAAACAAGAATAAGGTTGGTTGATTATAAACTAAGAGGCAAACTACGATAAATGACTAAACTAAATGAAATTCTTTTCTAATCTAATGAATGAAAGCTAAGGTCTTTGGGTTCACTTGGGTAAGTCGGGGAAGAGAGAAGATTGTAAACAAGAAATGGGTAATGATAAAGGCCTATGATTTATCCTAATTTCTTAGTCAATTAGAGCTAACCAACAAGCATTTACTTAGTAAGAAAAACTTGTCTCGACCATGCCATATAGGCCTTCCATTGGCTTTCGACCTAGGATAGACTAAACATGATAATGAAAGAGTCAAAATTTCATTTAAGCAATCCATCAAACATTTCATAGGCATGGGAGTAAGGGTTTACAAACAAACTTTCACTTAGTTGAGACAAACTCATCACAAACATGCATAAAGACTATCTAATAGCATAGGCATCAAGATGGATCAAATATGTCTCAGAAAGGTTCCAAATTTCATTTAAGCATCTCATTAAACACTTATAAAACTATCCAATAGCATAATGCACCAAGATAAATTAAACATGCTAATGAAAGACTCAAACTTTCGTTCAAACATTTAATAGGCTATCGCACACCTATGCAAAAGTAAATTCCCTAGACACAAATGAATGTAGTACGTAGGGGTCCAATCCACAGAGAGACGGTAGTTGTTAATTAGTTGCTATGGAGTGAATTTTATCAAGGTCGGTTATCGTATGATTGGTTAGTTGGATAATGGAAGAAAACAATAATGATAAAGAAATAGTCTAGGGAGGTCGGGTCACACATGCAAATTATATAAATGCTCAAATTAAACATAGGAGTTGATAAATCGTTAATTGTTTAGGCTTAGAGACACCCACCTCTCGATATTAGTGTCAACCATAGACCGGGTCCTAGAGAAACTCTCGTTTATGACTAGGTCGTCCTACTACACATGCTTAGTCTAATCCGATTCCGTGCCTCTCGACTTATAGAACGAATTAACAAACTTAATCAATGAATAAGGCCTTTAAACAAAGATTAAACGTGACGATACAAACATGTGATAGAAATAATGAAACGATGATATAACATCCTAGTTTTTCCTGTTACAAATCCTTTTTATTGCATGGCTCCCTTCATTCCCTAGACAAGGTAGACTACTCTAGCATAATGTAAATGTAAACTAAACTAATGACAATTGAAATGATAAACATAATGAAAATAGAAATAAAATTACCTTGAAATGGAAATGGAAATGGAATTGAAGAACAATGCAAATATAAATAACTTGAATATAACTTGAAATGGAAATTGTAATATAAATTGAAATGCTTAAAGAAATTTGTTTATAGTAAATCTAGTCTAAACTAAACTAAGAACTAAACTAAGAACATGAAAGTAGTGTAGAAAATACTAAGAAAAATGGTGTGTAAAGGTGTGTAAGAAGTCCCGGATCAACACCCTTTATACATGGCTACAATATGAAACGTAAACAATTAAGAGGGAGGTAACCTCGATCGGGGCTACCCCACCCCGATTGGGGTCGTGGTTTTCTTGACTTTTGTGTTAATTTCATCTTAACTCTTGTTTAATGCTTGTGCGGAATCCGATGTTAGCATTTTCAAGCATCCGTCCAAGGCATCCTAGGGGCTTCTAGTATCCAATGTAAGCTCTTGTTGACTTCATTTTGGGCTTAACTTTGATTTCCTTACTTGTGCATCAACCCAAGCTAGTATGACTTCATGCTCGGGATTTCTATTTCTTCCCAAAATGCCCCTATACTTCCCGGAAATCCTTTGCATGATCAAGACTTGCTCTCATTAGCCTCGTGAACTCTTGTACTTGCTACTTTGACGGGAAAAAGCTACTAAAATCTTAATTTCCTACAAAACACAATGAAAAACAAGCAAACACAACTAGAACACGGTATAGCTCACAAACACTAACATTAGTGAAATGACATGTAAAATAGAGCTAAAATAGGGGGTTAAAATATATATAAAATGTACTTATCAAACTTCCCCAAGCTAAACCTTTGCTTGTCTTCAAGCAATCACACAATACAATGTATGATAAGGATAACGGTATGAGCAACAATCATCTCATCCAAATGCAATTCCCGTCAAGTAACTTTAGAGCATAATGAATCAAATCCCGAAACAACATGGGCATAGGGAAAATGCAACAAATTGGATGAGATTTATATGACGGCGTAGCATGAAAGACTTCATATGAACTTTTTGGCCCTTGCATGATCTTTTGACTTTGGACTCTCACGGTACACTCAAGCTCTTTTATATGTGAAAGGATATTTATATGAGTAGCACTCACCTATCCTCGACTGATGAGAGTGTGCCCGCAATCTAATATGGTAGTCATTTCAAATCACAAGTAAAAAACAATCAAAATGCAAGCATATAAAAGAAGCCAATGGGTAGAAGAAGGCAATATGTAATAGGTAAGAAAGGGGAACATATGAATTGTGGTATGTGGAGCTAAGTCAAGCTAGCAACAACCAAGTGAAAGGATGCTCAATCCCAAAACTAAACCCAAGATTTCAATATAAACCGTAAGAAAACCAAAAGATGATAAAAATACATGAGAATTTTCTTAATTTCCACTTTTTTTTCTTAATACAATGCTTGCTTCTTTTTCTTCGTTTTCATTCATGTGAGTTTTTTCGTTTTTCTCTTTTTTTCTTTCTTTCTTCATTTTTCTCTCTTTTTCACAACTCTTTTTTCACTTCTTTTGTTTTATTAAACAATTCCGGAAACTTAGCAAATCTGGCATAACCAAGCTCACAAAGACCAAAAATTAAGCAAATCCCAAATGAGCACCCTAACACCAAAGACATAGCTACTAGCTTAACAAGGTAGGCATGTATGATGTAGCTAGATAAGATGTAAAACATGTGTAAGAAGGGTCTAGAAATGGGCAGTAATGTCTATGTGAATGGCTTCAAATGCAAGCATATAATGAAAGTAATGCTCATAAAAGAGATGAAATAAAAACCATACTTGTGCGGTATTGATATAACACACACCATAAGGAGACCTACACTCACCTAAGAGAGACCGAATATGGATGCATCGGTCCAAGGAGGCTCTACCTTACCATCTTGTGGCGTGCCAAAAGTCAAGATCAAGCCTATTCGGTTCAAATTTCATCTTCCACCTACTATGTCAAGACATCCCCATGTATGCAAAACCCGTCAAAAGCGCGACTCATTAGCTTTAAAAAGCTACAATATGGGAAATGCAAAGAGGAAAGACATTATGCATAAGATAAAAGGGTGGACACAACACGCACTTTTTATGAAAAGTTTCAAAGTTTTTTCAAATTTTTAGTTTAGTAGATTTCTCATAACTAGACTCACTAAATCCCTCCCCGAATCTAGAACAACACATTGCCCTCAATGTGTAAAACAAAGAAGGACACCCAACAAGGGGAGATGGGACGACACATGCGAAAAAAAAAAGAAAGGAAAGAAGCATACAACCGCGTAGAAGCTCCCCCAAGCTAGCTTGAAAACGGGGTAAAGTCCAATCCAAGTAGCAAAGTATCTGCGAAAGACAAACTACTACATACGAACGCAAGCTAAATTTATTATTGTGCTAACTATTACATCAAAACCAACTTGAAATTGCAATAGTCCAAAAACTATAAATTGTCTAAAAAAACATAAATTGCCCATGAGAGATTTCAAATAGAACCACCGTACTCCCCTCCTCAGCAAGAGATGGAACACCATGCTTGAGACCATATAATAAACCGTTAGTGCACAAATTATAATCGTGAACGGTCTCAAATTGGTGGTATGAAAACTCTAAGTGGTAGGACTCATCACAAATGGGGGGTTCATCCCACTTATCCTTTAAATGAAAATCGCTAAGTCCTCCATCTACCTCAATTAGGTCAACTAAATCCCTGTTGAAGAAATTTTCAAAGGTGTCTAAGGCCTTGGGTAAAACCTCATCCTTTTCATGGTAATCGGGCCCAACATCATCCATGGCACGTGTGTCAATTACCTCCTCCACGAAATAGTAAATTGGAGCGACAATAGGGGGCATTTAAATAATGAAAGTCGCTTCATCGTCATCGTCATCCAATAATACAAAATGGTTAGGGTCAAAAGACTTACATTGGGAGGTTGGGAGAGCATGAGGAGAGGTAATAAGCTCACATTGGCTCGCTTCTTCTTGAGAAAACTGTTCCAAACGAGCTTGAAGCACTTTGAGCTCCTCTTGGTTACGCCACACATCGAATTGGTGCACTAACTCTCGACATTCGGTAGCCGTGGAATCTAAGAAATTCCAAAGTTCCGGCCCAATCATGTTGTAGAGACTCCCATTACTTAACTTTAGAGCCAATCCACGGGTCTCAGAATCCAGGCCACCAAGCACGAAATGACCCAAGTAATCCCCATCAAGGACATGTCCAAGGGAGATGAGACTATCGCAAAAGTAGTAGAATCGGTCAAGATAGTCAGGAAAAAGGCTCATCTTGGAGTTGTAGGGTGAATTCGTAATTCATTATGAAAGGCCAAGCTTTATTACCTACAAAATAGAAACTAAAACTACAAATAAACCGTGAGAAGATCCCAAGGAAAGTAGTAGAATCGGTTCTACTACACATGTTCAGTCTAATCCGATTCCGTGCCTCTCGACTTATAGAATGAATTAACAAACTTAATCAATGAATAAGGCCTTTAAACAAAGATTAAACGTGACGACACAAACATGTGATAGAAACAATGAAACGATATTATAACATCCTAGTTTATCATGTTACAAATACTTTTTATTGCATGGTTCCCTTCATTCCCTAGACAAGGTAGAATACTCTAGCATAATGTAAATGTAAACTAAACTAATGACAATTAAAATGATAAACATAATGAAAATAGGAATAGAATTACCTTGAAATGGAAATGGAAATGGATATGGAAATGGAAATGGAATTGAAGAACAATGCAAATATAAATAACTTGAATATAACTTGAAATGGAAATTGTAATATAAATTGAAATACTTAAAGGAATTTGTTTATAGTAAATCTAGTCTAAACTAAACTAAGAACATGAAAGTAGTGTAGAAAATACTAAGAAAAATGGTGTGTAAAGGTGTGTAAGACGTCCCAGATCAACACCCTTTATATAGGGCCACAATATGAAACGAAAACAATTAAGAGAGAGCTAACCCTGATCGGGGCCACCCCACCCCGATCGGGGTCGTGGTGTTCTTGACTTTTGTGTTAATTCCGTCTCAACTCTTGTTTAATGCTTGTGCAGAATCCGATGTTAGCATCTTCAAGCATCCGTCCAAGGCATCCTAGGGGCTTCTAGTATCCAATATAAGCTCTTGTGGACTTCATTTTGGGCTTAACTTTGATTTTCTTACTTGTGCATCAACCCAAGCTAGTATGACTTCATGCTCGGATTTCTATTTCTTCCCAAAATGCCCCTATACTTCCTGGAAGTCCTTTGCATGATCAAGACTTGCTCTCTTTTGCCTCATGAACTCTTGTACTTGCTACTTTGACGGGATAAAGTTACTAAAAGCTTAATTTCCTACAAAACAAAATGTAATACAAGCAAACACAACTAGAACACGGATTTAGCTCACAAACACTAATATTAGTGCAAATGACATGTAAAATAGAGCTAAAATAGGGGGTTAAAATGTATATAAAATGGAGTTATCAACATTTCATCGAGCATTTCATATGCAAAAGAGTAAGACCAATTAATTACCTAATTCAAAAGGTTAACAACCCAAATTCACCCCCTTTAATCGCCCAAGATCCCCCATGACCTTAGATAAGACTAGTCACCCATGATTATAGAGGAGAAATTTACAAAAAAAGACAATAGCATATGAACAATGACAAACAACATGGTGACTTCAACAAAGAGTAATTTATTAAGATGAGAAATGTAAATAAACGAAAATAAGATGTAAATAAGAGAGAAATTGTACCAACTAAGAGGAAATGAACAAGCTTGGAAAATAATGGAAGATGAATTTCTTCTTGTCTTCCAATTACAACCCAATGAACAATTGTAAACTAATGGGAAATGAGGAACTTGCATAATTAAAGAGCAATTACATTAAATTTGGATTTTGCGCCTGGCCGGATTGTCGCTGATGCTGCTCAGCGAAAGTGTGCTAAGTATGGGGATTTGTGCGCGGTAGCGGGTTATGGTTTCTTTCCTTTCTCTTTCTCTTCACTTGGGGAGCTGGGTTCAGATGCTGTTGCCTTGCTCAATCGGATCCAGAAATTCTCGGTATCTCAGGATGCAGGGGCTCGGGTGGCCGCTTACATTTTTACTAGACTTAGCTTTGCTGTTGCTAAGGGTGTAGGAGCCCAGATTGTCTCTCGGCTCCCCACCAATTTCATGTAAACTTTTATTTTTCTTTTAATGAAAGCTGCGCGCATCCTTATAATAAAAAAAAATAAAAAATAAAATAATAATCTAATAATAATAATAATAATAACATTAATAATAATCTTAATCAAAAGACACGACTCAAGACTAAACAAAAGAGACGACTATTAAAACAAAGACAAAAAGGGAAAAGGGAAAAACAAAGACAAAACGCAGTAGAGGGACCCTGCCGGTCAGCCGGCGGCCGTCGAGGTCACCGGTAGCAAGCAACTTGAAGAAAGGAGAAGAATTTGATATGTGTTGGTGTATGCCGGTTGACCGGTAGGAGAGTAACCGGTAGAGAAGCACGGAAATTGATGCGATTTGAACACGATTCAAAAGGAGGGAGTGTGGATGCCGGTTGGGCGGCTGCCGTTTGGGGCACCGGTAACGAGATCTTCATTTAATTGGACCACGATTTTGATGTATTCCTTGCCGGTTGGAGAGTGGCTCCCGGTTGACCGGCATAGGGTGTACATTGGTGAGTTGATGATTGTCAGGTGCGAATTGATCGCTGCTCGAGTGTGATACACGAGAGAAAGTCCAGGTGGTTGAATTGGCGGTGGATGGTGGTTGTTAATGGAGGAGATTTAGCGGTAGTAGTCGAAGCTACTGAGGAAGACACTCCCTTGGTGTTGCGAATTGGTGACGGAAAGTGATGATAGGCAGAGGAGGATGGTGTCCTGAGTGACGGAGGATGAAAATGGTGGTAATGTTGGGTTGTTGCTGCCGCTGGTGCGGGTGTGAGGTGTTTGTCGATGTTGTTGCCGCTTCAATGGACGAAGGGGACGAAAATGGTGGTCGATGTGAATAGGTGATGGTGTGGATGAGGTGCTTAAATGGAGATGGTTATGAGGTGAGTTGGTGGTGGAATGTGCGGTTGAAGCATGTGGTTAATGGTGATGATGAAGATGAAGGGTGGGTTGATGGTGGCTGATATGTGACGGAATGGATAATGTTCAATTGTTGATGGAGGGATGCAAAAGACAACCTTTGACTTTGATAAGTCAATGCTTTGTTTCAGCTAGACCCGCCCACTTCTTTAACCCGTCTTGTTTCATTCGGCTTTGCTTTATTCCGTCTCTATTTACGAACTAATTCCTACAAAATGAACACAACTAATCACATTAACTAATTTTCATATAAAAATAATTATTTGCAATAAATATAATTAAATTACTAATTACTAGTTACGATAATAAAATGAGCTATTTAATCATAAAAGCACACAAAATCGAGTTGAAATAAGGTATGCATTTCCGATGCAAGGCAAGTGGGGGCCTTGCGGAAAATTTTGACACATCTAAACATTTAAGCACGAAATAGAACATAATATGCATCACAAAAAGTCGAACCTCTTTCCTCATCTAAGCGGCCGTTTTTCTTTCAAAAACCAAAACAAATTTATAAAACCCAATTAAAAAGTAGTATTTAATCGTGGTCGAACACAAAGATGGCGGGGGTGTATACTTAGTCGGTTTAAATCCTATTTTAGTCAAACAAAAGTAAGATTGGTTGGTTATAAACTAAGGTGTAAATAAGATATAGAAGTATGCTAAAATGAAAGTTCACTTGGGTTATTAGGCATGAAACAAGGTAAACATGGGAGATGGGTGATGCAAATAGTCAAGGAATTATGCCTAATGTCTTAGGACACCTAGAATTCATTAACCAGCTTTCATATGATTAACTAAAACTCATCACACACATACACAAGGATCATCTAATAGTCTACACACCAAGATTGTTCATCCACTAGTATAGACACCATGATAACCAAACATGTGAGAAAATACTCAAACTTTTATAGGAGCAATTCTACAAACACTTCATATGCATGAAAGTGACAACCATTAAAACACTCAAATCCTTATCATTCTAACCCAAAATCATACCCATTATAAACCCAAGATTCCCCTAAGCCCTAGATGAGAACTACTCACACATGTTTAGCAATGAAAATCCAACAATAAGATGAAACAAAACACAACCAAACATGGTAAACATGGTAAAGTTTACTATTTTGGATGAATAATAATTAAACAAGATAAGAAATGTAAACTAATGAAAATAAATGTAAAGAAAAGATGAGAAATTGTACCAACAAAGAGGAAAGTAACAAGTTTGGATAATAATGGAAGATGAATTTCTTCTTGTTTTCCAATTACAACCCAAATAACTAATTGTAAACTATTGAGAATTGAAGAACTTGCATAAACAAGAGAAGAATTAAACTATTAATTAAAGAAAGATTATAACTTTTATTGAATAAGTATTGAGAGAGGAAATATTAGGGTTGAGGGGAAATATCCGTATAAAACCCCTTAAAATTAAGGACTATAACGTAATTTATCATGTGATTAATGGTCATAAACGAAAAACAAGAGAAACGATAAAAGAATAAGAATCAACCTCGGGTCCTGTGCAAAAACGGCCTAAGAACAGAAATCAACGCAGATTTCCTCCTAATCGTTGCACCCAAGATCGTCTGAGACTATGCCCTTGTGCTAGAAATTGCTCTCTGATTGCCTTGCAATATTGAGAGAGCTTTTGTGAGTTTTTCTGATGTGAGATCTAGAATTTCAGAGAAAAAGACTCCAAAACCCTAATTTTTCTTCAACTGAGAAGGATTAGGTCAAAAGGAGAGAAGGACTCTCCTTTTGTTCTATTCGGTCGACCGACCGGTTACTAAGGGAGGGAGTGGGCTTTCCACTTTCTCCTTATTTAACTCGTGGTCCGACTCGTTTTGCTAAATGTATATGACGGGTTTTAATTATAAATCGTCATCCGTTATCGGATATTAAAATATCGACTAGTAACATGAATCAGTCGACATATTAATACTTGTCCGACAATGACAATATTGTATAATTAATTAATTCAATATACATTAATTAAATATAACCGTTTATATTCAATTTACGAATTAACCGCTTAATTCACCTTAGCCAGTATTATTTAATCCGTATTAAATAATTATCTCAACATCGCGTTTGACTAATTATTAGTCAATAACTCCGACTAACCGCTTAGTCATATTAGGCATCAACATGACTGCATTTTCATACCGTCACATCTATCAAACGTATCCTATAGGTGTGACTTTTAGGGACCAGTTGATCACCGCCATCTGTATGACAATAACGTCAAACTTATCTAGCAAGCCAACCGTTATTGATAAACGTGGACCAACTGATAATAAAACAAAAGTATACCCTTTGATCCTTTTAGAGATTTATATGTCATTGCACTAACCGTGGAGGACACCAGCCCCAACAAGCTCCCACTTGTCCGTACAAGTGTACGTGCAATAACGTTATCCGCACTAACTGGAGGACACCGGCTCCAACAAACTCCCACTTGTCCGTACAAGTGTATGTGCGATAACCGATTCTCATATCCATTTAAAATTTGTCCCACTCAATGTAAAACAATTTGCAGATCCGTATCCGCAAAGGTCGTATTTTACAATCGATCTGTATCAAGAGTGGTTTCCCCGACTAGAGAGTAACTTAATTGATAAAACGAATCCGTATTCGAGCATGGCCATGCATTTTAGTTACAGCTGCTCGAGTGGCCCTGAGAAATATCGAGTACCTGATAAAGGCTGAATATTTCCTTCAACTCGACTCATGCCAATCTAAGCACAGTATGAAATGACCCAGAAAAAATCTACTTGGCCCCCTGTTACGGATGACCGTGAGAAAGAAACCAAAGTCACCCAAAATCTGCCTTAATCTCAAGAGACAGTCGATAGTCAAAAGAATCGACTCTTAGGATCACCATGGAGGTCCTATCCACGACCTGGCACCGAATGTAATAAAACATTTAGGACTCCACGTCGTTGTCACAATTGTGTCCTACGAGATATCCGTATAACTCGCCTCTCGTGATTGTTCACCAACCGTTTGACTTATGGCTCGTTGAACCCACCATCAACCAACGTCACAAAATAATTGCCAGAGTTATCAGCTCACGTGGGCAATTAAGGACCAAAATATAATGTTTGTTCAGTTCACTTTGTGGTGTTCAAAATTGTCGTACAACTCCACATGAAAAACAAAATATATAAATATCAAAACGATGATGTCGTATAGAGTACACGAGAAAATGAATCTAATCCATAAAAGAGTACTACAACTCAGGAACACGTTTAATTCCCATGGAAATAACATGCCCTTCATGCTTATCTTGTTGTAATGGTTTAGTGAGAGGATCTGCTATATTATCATCTGTATCAATCTTTTCTATCACTACCTCCTTTTGTTCCACGTAATCTCGGATTAGATGAGCTTTCCGTTGTACATGTCTAGACTTGTTGCTAGACTTGGGCTCCTTAGCCTGGAAGATGGCACCCCTATTGTCGCAATAGATGGTGATCGGGTCATTCGAACTAGGCACTACTGATAGTCCTTGTAAGAATTGACGCATCCATATCACTTCCTTTGCATCTTCAGAAGCGGCATAGTACTCGGACTCAGCGTAGAATCTGCTGTAACACTTTGTTTGGAACTCTTCCAGCTGACTGCAGCGCCATTAAGAGTAAAAACGAATCCAGACTGAGATTTCGAGTCATCTCGATCCGTTTGGAAGCTAGCATCTGCACAAATCGGTTACGCATAGCTTTTGATCGCCTCCATAAGTCAATGCCCAATCTTTAGTCCTCCGTAGGTACTTAAGAATGTTCTTGACAGCCATCCAATGTGATTCACCTGGATGCTGTTGGAATCGACTCGTCATACTCAATGCATATGCCACGTCCGGACGTGTGCATATCATGGCATACATGATTGATCCTATAGCCGAAACATAAGGAATCCGGGTCATGCACTCTATCTCTTCCAGTGTCTTTGGTGCCTGAGACTTGCTCAAATGCACCCCTGGAGCCATAGGAAGAAACCCCTTTTTGGAGTTAGTCATGCTGAATCTCTCTAAAATCTTGTCTATATAAGACTCCTGACTGAGAGATAACATCCGACGTGATCTATCTCGATAGATACGGATGCCCAAAATTCTTTGTGCCTCACCCAGATCTTTCATCTGGAAATGGTTCTTCAACCATACTTTTACCAAAGTTAAGAGAGGTATGCCATTCCCAATCAGGAGTATGTCATCAACATACAATATTAGGAAGACAATCTTGCTCCCACTCGACTTGATATATAGACATGGTTCCTCGACCGATCGAGTAAATCCATTCTCTTTTATCACTTGGTCGAAACGATGATTCCAACACCGAGAAGCTTGCTTAAGTCCATAAATGGAACGCTTAAGCTTGCACACTTTCTTAGGATGTTCAGGATCGATGAAACCTTCGGGTTGTACCATGTACAACTCCTCCTCCAAATAACCGTTTAAGAAGGCGGTTTTCACATCCATCTGGCAAATTTCATAGTCATGAAAAGCGGCAATCGCTAAGATAATCCGAATCGAATGCAGCATGACTACGGGTGCAAAAATTTCATCGTAGTGCAAACCTGGCACTTGGGTAAAACCTTTAGCAACTAGTTGTGCTTTATAGATATCTTGTTGACCTTCCACAGAATGCTTTATCTTGTAAAGCCATTTGCATTGAAGGGGACGAACCTTAGCAGGTAAGTCAACAAGATCCCATACGTTGTTCTCACACATGGAGTCCATCTCGGATTGCATGGCCTCAAGCCATAGCTTTGAGTCAGAACTAGTCATGACACCTTTATAGGTTGCGGGTTCACTACTTGTTAAGAGCAGAATGTCATCTATGTCATGTTCCTCGACCATACCAATGTATCTGTCCGGAGGAATAGAGACTCTACCCGACCTCCTAGGTTCCTCGGAATACTAACATCATAATGGGATTGAAGGAACTGGTTCCTCCAATGGTTGCTCGGCATTTGGTCTGGAATCTCCGACAGTTAGAAGGTTCTATTACTCCTCGCGTTCTCGAGAAACTCCTTCTCTAAGAATGTCATACTAGCCGCAACAAATACACGTTGTTCGGTTGGCGAATAGAAGTAATGACCAAATGTTCCTTTAGGATAACCTATAAAGTACGTCTTGACCGATCGCGGGCCGAGCTTATCCTCGTGTCTCCACTTGACATAAGCCTCGCAGCCCCAAACCCGTATAAAGGACAAGTTAGGGACCGTTCCCTTCCATAGTTCATATGGAGTCTTGTCAACAGCTTTAGACGGACTTCGATTAAGTATTAGAGCAATCGACGAAGAGCATAACCCCACAATGAATCATGCAATACGGTGTGACTCATCATGGATCGAACCATATCAAGTAGTGTTCGATTTCTCCGTTCGGACACACCATTCAACCGAGGTGTTCCAGTGGAGTTAATCGTAAGACAATCCCACAAATCCTTAAGGTGTTGATCAAACTCGTGAGAAAGATACTCGCCACCACGATCCGATCGTAGTGTTTTAATCTTTCTACCCATTTGGTTACTGCCGATTCTGGTATTATTTGAATTTCTCAAAGGACTCACTTTTATGCTTCATTAAGTAGACATATCCATATCTACTTAAATCGTCCGTGAAAGTGATGAAATCCCTATAGCCTTCTCGTGCGGTGATTGACATAGGTCCACATACATCCGTATGTATGAGTCCTAATAGGTCAGCAGCGCGCATTCCAACACCTTTGAAGGAAATTCGAGTCATCTTACCAATGAGACATGATTCACACATGCCAAATGATTCAAAATCAAAGGCCGAGATAGCTCCATTCTGTATGAGCTGTTTAACGCGTTTCTCATTAATGTGTCCCATACGACAGTGCCATAGATAAGTTTGATCTTTGTCACCAACCTTTAACTTCTTATTCATTACGTGCAATATTTCGGTGGTCTGATCTAAAACATAAATTCCATTCATGGAGACTGCCTTGCCATAAATCATATCGTGTAACGAGAAAACACACTATTATTCTTATTACAAATGAAAAACCAAGTTTGTCAAGTGCGAAACCGAAATAATGTTTTTAGATAGACTGGGTACATAATAGCAGTTATATAAAAATAACTCAAATCCGCTAGGAAGCTGGATCACATATGTTCCCCTCGAGACGGCAGCCACTCGTGCTCCATTCCCGACACGCAGGTCCACCTCACCCTTTACGAGGGGTTCGATGTTTGAGGAGCCCACATGATTGTACAGATGAGAACCACAACCTGTATCTAGTACCCAAGTTCCGTAACTTGCGTGGTTAATCTCAATCATATGAATAAAAGTAGAAGAAGTAGACATACCAACAGGAGTAACGCGACCTGCTTTTATGTCCTCACGGTATACAGGACATGTACGCCTCCAATGCCCAGTCTTGTGGCAATGATGGCATTCCATGTTACCGTCCTTGCTCTTTGTCGCGCCTAGTGAGGTGCTCGACTCACCAGGCCCACTCTTACCTGATCCCGACTTCTTAAACTTCGACACCTCTTTGCTAGGTCTCGCTGAGCTTTGCCCTTACCCTTGCCCTTGTTTGACACAACGAGAACATCCTGTTTCAGGCTCCCACTAAACTTCATGTCCTTCTCGGTCTGTACGAGAAGGGAGTGTAGTGCATGAGGACTTTTCTTCAAATCATTCATATAGTAATTGGCTCTAAAGAGCGCAAAACCATCGTGGAGTGAATGAAGCATGCGGTCAATCACGATGTTCTCGCTGATCTTACAATCAAGTGCCTCCAGTTTCTCGACATTCTCAATCATGCTGAGAATGTGTGGGCTAACCGGTTGGCCCTTCTGGAGTTTCGCCTCAAAGAAGCGACATGTATGCTCATAGGTCACGATTCTCGGTGCTTTCGAGAATTCCTTAGTGAGCGTGGTGAAAATCTTGTTTGCACCTTGGGCTATGAAGCGTTTCTGCAAATTGGATTCCATTGCAAAAATGAGTACGTTCTTTATCGCACCCGCTTCCATGACGAAATTGCTATACGTGGCGATCTCGTTAGCTCCAGCCGTGGGGCCTGGGTTTGGCGGGATGGGCTCTATCAGATATTTGAGCTTCCCGTCGGAATGGCGGCGATTCTCGTAATGCCGCCTCCCGATCCGCGAAGTTTGATCCATCATTCTTGATCAGTAGACTGATTCATCTGATTCATGAAGATCCGAAGCCAGGACTCACGGTCCAATGTGGCACTTGGCATTAGGTCGTCCGTACGGCCAACCATTTTGTTATTAACAGTTTAAATGATCGTGTTCTACACTGAAAAAGAAAGAAAAACAAAACGAACAAAGCAACTCATCGAGGTGATATAAGTCTATCTAAAATTCATTTTAACGTGTAGACTCATTGCACTTGTATAATCGATCTATCTCAAGAATTATACAAATGATCCCAAGACTCAATTTCCGTAAATTGATAAGCCAACTGTTTGGCTAGTTCTACCGTTAGAACTCTTGGTCGATAGATTTCCGTAAATCCTATCTTTAGTCCACCATACTCACAGGATCGTACGAGTGACCATAGTGTTGAGATAAAATAGGTCAATCAGTTCCAACTTACCCGACGTAGAAGGGGTCATATTATGCCTACCGACGAAGAAGGGATTCATTGGAGTTTGACCTATAAAGACTATTCTCAATTTTTGGTTATACGAGGAAGATCCCATCAACTTAGTTTTAATTCATTTTAAGTGAACGAAAATCTAGCATTACGTGAATGAATTAACTTAGGTGATGTCTTATTAAGACCGTGTGACATCTGTATGTCATAGAAAACTAACGCGTAACCTCTATATGAGTCAGTTTTCATGCAAATATTAGGTGGTTTGGTTTTAGGCGGAATATGATGCAAACTATCGTTACGATGAAAAAAAAAAAAAAAAACAAAACGTAAATAAAAGTCCTAGTGTGGCCTATCCTAGCAAAATTAACATAATACAACTTTGGAATCCACCGTTGGACCCGAGAAGCTTGTCTTGATGTTCCATCTTGTTCATGCAGTGGGAGTGAGCATCCGATCTCCATCTTTGGTCTTCTCAAAATTACAATTTAAAATTTACAAAATATAAACCTATTTATATTCTAAATTAAAACTGTAATTACAAGAAAAAAAACAAAACGGAGATGCGAGATCTCAAAATACAACCAATACCGTGTTCCATCATTACGGTAACACGTTCTACTAAGGCCACACTAAGTTACAACCGCTTGTAAAATTAAATACGTAATAAAAACATTCATGGCATTCAAAAGTAACGATAAATAAAAGATGCATCAACTAAAACAAAATTTATTCATGACATAATTCCGTAATTATGTTAAATTTATCCAAACCACCTTTTAACGATTAAAATTATGTGACAAAACCGCTTTTATCAACTTAATTTTAATCTATTACAATCCGTTACTTTAAACCGCTTTAAAATAACTAAATGGCACGTGTGTGAACCGTTTCACAATCAAGCGAGTGTACAAAATCCGTATAATGTACATTTTATGGCCAAAAGAAAAATTAAAACACGGAAAAATAATTTTTCAGCGCTGCCAAAACACTTTACCTCTCGATCAAACAGTTAAGGTTTTAAAAAGGTCGATCAAGTACTGCGAGTACTCGATCGAGTAAAACAACACAGAATAGCTCTCGATCGAGTAGTATTATGCTCGACCGAGAGCAAAACAATTATGAAACATTAAAACCCTCGTGAAATCGATTTGACAAAACAAAACCAATTGCAATTTTGACCTAATCCGTATAAAATTAAATCTACAATTGACAAAACCTTAACATATTGCTATAATGACCGTTTATGATAACAATATGCAAAAAACAAATCGAAAACAAAACCAATCGATCGAGACACTACAGTCCTCGATCGACTGATCAGACGTGAACAACATGTCACGGTTTTCAAGGCAAAATTATCGATTCAAATCGTTTTATGAAAATCACGATGAAAAATTTACGTGGCCTTGCTCTGATACCAATTGAGGGGAAATATCCGTATAAAACCCCTTAAAATTAAGGACTATAACGTAATTTATCATGTGATTAATGGTCATAAACGAAAAACAAGAGAAACGATAAAAGAATAAGAATCAACCTCGGGTCCTGTGCAAAAACGGCCTAAGAACAGAAATCAACGCAGATTTCCTCCTAATCGTTGCACCCAAGATCGTCTGAGACTATGCCCCTTGTGCTAGAAATTACTCTCTGATTGCCTTGCAATATTGAGAGAGCTTTTGTGAGTTTTCTGATGTGAGATCTAGAATTTCAGAGAAAAAGACTCCAAAACCCTAATTTTTCTTCAACTGAGAAGGATTAGGTCAAAAGGAGAGAAGGACTCTCCTTTTGTTCTATTCGGTCGACCGACCGGTTACTAAGGGAGGGAGTGGGCTTTCCACTTTCTCCTTATTTAACTCGTGGCCCGACTCGTTTTGCTAAATGTATATGACGGGTTTTAATTATAAATCGTCATCCGTTATCGGATATTAAAATATCGACTAGTAACATGAATCAGTCGACATATTAATACTTGTCCGACAATGACAATATTGTATAATTAATTAATTCAATATACATTAATTAAATATAACCGTTTATATTCAATTTACGAATTAACCGCTTAATTCACCTTAGCCAGTATTATTTAATCCGTATTAAATAATTATCTCAACATCGCGTTTGACTAATTATTAGTCAATAACTCCGACTAACCGCTTAGTCATATTAGTCATCAACATGACTGTATTTTCATACCGTCACATCTCTCAAACGTATCCTATAGGTGTGACTTTTAGGGACCAGTTGATCACCGCCATCTGTATGACAATAACGTCAAACTTATCTAGCAAGCCAACCGTTATTGATAAACGTGGACCAACTGATAATAAAACAAAAGTATACCCTTTGATCCTTTTAGAGATTTATATGTCATTGCACTAACTGTGGAGGACACCAGCCCCAACAAGGGTTCTGCAATGTTTGAGAGGAAAAATAAGCTAAGCTAAATTATTCTCCTTCTATTCTAAAGTTGTTGTGTATATATATAGTATCTCCCTTCTAATACTAATACTAATATACTAACCATAATAATAATAATTAATAATAATAATAATATACTAATAATATAATCCTAATAACACTCTAAATATCGCACGACAGAATTTCTCTTAACAAAAAGGGGAGGGGTAGTATACAGAAGTACAGAACAAGACAAAAGAAAAAAGGGGAAAAAACAAAGACGAGCAAAACGCAGCAAAGGGTCCTCTGCCGGGCAACCGGCCGCCGGCTAGGGATCCGGCAGCGAGTTAATTGAATTAAAGATCAGAAATAGAATGGGGGTGTGCTGTATGCCGGTGAGTCGGCTACCGGGCAACCGACAAGGAGTGACGAAATTGATGCGAGTAATTAAAGTGGTGCTTTGTGCCGGCATGCCGGCTGCCGGTGCCATGACCGGTAGCGAGATCTTCTTTAAATTGGATCAAAACTTTGATGTTTTCCTTCCCGGTTGACCGGCATAGGATGAATGGCTTCTAAATTGTTAGTAATCAAATATTATGCAGATAATATTCGATATAGTTAGTTATGTCAAATATCATGTAAATAGTTGACCCCTTATTTAGCTCCTTATTTAGCTGACCTTCTCCCTATTTGTAGCTAAAGATATTGACTGAAATACCTGTATCGTTGTACTATATATTGGAAGGAATGGAATTAACCCAATTCAAGGGATTATAATTATTAGCATGGTATCAGAAGATTAAGGAGATTTTTCGAAACTCCTCGATCCTGTGCCCTAGTTACCTTTCGAGATAACACTTTGCCTCACGCATCATCACCATGACAAATGAT
Source organism: Silene latifolia (assembly GCF_048544455.1). NCBI lineage: Eukaryota > Viridiplantae > Streptophyta > Magnoliopsida > Caryophyllales > Caryophyllaceae > Silene > Silene latifolia. The sequence goes on from NC_133538.1 coordinate 176,502,646, forward strand.
TCCTCTCTTTCGTCAGCCTCCTCTGCGGCCAAAACCACCCTTCATCCCGTCTTTACCGTATCAAATATCCAACATAAAATTCGTGTTCTCGACGACACGAAAGTGACATATGCATCGTGGGTACGATTATTCAAACTCCATGCCCGCGGATACAAGGTATTGTCTCATTGTGACGGCACACCTTCACCCGCCGAAATTGACGCGTCTTTCGAGTCGTGGTCAGAAGTCGATGCCCACGTCCTCCAATGGATTTACAGTACCCTTAGTGACGAACTCGTTCCCCGTGTTCTTGAAGACGAATCTACGGCTCGTGAAGCATGGGTCCAGGTCGAGAATATCTTCAACAACAACAAAGGAGCGCCTGCCGCTGCCCTCGAACAAGAGTTCAATACTCTTCGACTCGAGCACATGCCTTCGTTGGATGCATATTGTCAACGCTTCCGCGAACTCGCCAGCATGCTTAAGGATGTTGATGCCGCTGTGTCCGACCGTCGACTGGTCATACAACTGGTATGTGGACTACCTAGTGAATATGACACAGTAGCCTCTTTTATTAATCAAACTACCCCAAATTTTGAGACTGCTCGCAGTATGCTCGAACGTGAATTACATCGCAAATCTGGCCGCGATGTACCTGCCACTGCGTTGGCTGCTCCCTCCTCCCCTGTTGTTGAGCCATGGACTGACACCACCACCAAGGCCACCCCCCCGGGTTCTCCGCGACAACCTAACAATAACAACAATAATACCAATTCCTAAAATCGTTCCCATCGCCGCAACTGTAATAATAAACCTAACCAAAATAACAACAATCAAAATCGCCAGTCAACCTCTCAACACCAAAATCCGCCAAACCCTGCTTCCTCGTGGGGCCCTCCACCATCCTGGCCATCCACCTGGGCACCTCCACCGTGCCCTTACCCGACTTACCCAGGCTGGACTCAACCATGGTCCCATTATGCTGTCGCCTCACCTCGACCTCCTTCTTATCGAGGCCCATCATCTCGCACCCAGGGACAGGCTTATATTATGGACACTGAACCTCCGCAACCGACGGATGTAACTCAATTGTTTCAGGCGCTCTCTGTGCAAAATCATGTGGAACCCTGGTTTATGGATACAGGGGCATCGTCTCACCTCACGTCAGACCCAAGTATGATTACTACTCCTCTTAACTTGAGTAACATTCGTTCAATATATGTCGGAAACGGCAATCGTATTCCAATTTTGGGTTCTGGCAGCTCTACCATCAATACCACCAACCGTACCTTGCACCTTAAACACGTTCTTCATGCCCTCAATATTATAAAGAATTTAATATCCGTCCGACAATTTACAAAAGACAATAATGTTAGCGTTGAATTTGACCCATTTGGGTTTTCTGTGAAGGATATTCCGACTGGGAAAACGATTTTGCGGAGTGACAGTAATGGCAAACTCTATCCCGTGTCCACCGTCCCATTTAGCTCCTCCTCCTATCCGCCCCATGCTCTCCTTGCTCACCACAACGACGTATGGCATTCTCGTCTCGGTCATCCCGGGACATCTATTTTAGGTCTTTTGAATTCTCAAAATGATATCCAATGTAATAAAGCTCATGATTTTCGTTTATGCTCTTCTTGTCAGATTAGTAAACATAAAAGACTTCCTTTCCAACACTCTTCTTCCAATACTCTTGCTCCCTTCGACATAATACATTGCGACTTATTGACCTCACCAGTTTTAAGTAAACAAGGCTATAAATACTATATGGTTCTCATTGACAACTTTAGTCAGTTCGTGTGGCTCTTCCCTCTCAAATATAAGTCTCAAGTATTCGACAAATTTAATCAATTTAATACATTTATTCACACTCAATTTCACCGCAAAATTAAATCGTTTCAGTGTGACATGGGTCGCGAATTCGTTAATAGCGCTTTTCACAATTTCGCCACCAAACATGGACTCGTCTTTCACTTCTCGTGCCCCCAAACATCCCCACAAAATGGTAAGTGGAAGCGTATGATTCAGCGCCTCAATGATATTATCCTTGTCCTCTTACATCACGGTTCAATACCCTCCCATTATTGGGTTGACGCCCTCCACGCAGCTGCCCACCTTCACAATATTTTACCTACCTCGACCCTTCATTTTCGAACTCCCACGTCCATTCTTTATCTTAAGAACCCGTCCTATGGTCATCTTCGAGTTTTTGGATGTGCATGCTATCCAAATATATCATCCACACGCACTCACAAGCTCACGCCTCGCTCTCTTAAATGTGTCTTTTTAGGCTATCCCCCGAGTCAACGTGGTTATCGATGTCTCCATATTCCCACTGGTCACATTTATATCTCTCGCCATGTCACTTTCGACGAAACCGTGTTTCCCTTTGCAGAAATGCCTACCTCTACCCCTCCCTCATATACGTTTCTAGACTCCTCCAGTACCACTCTAAACCCGCTAGTTTATGACTCTATCACCACGACTCAGCCACCACAAACCACTGCCCCATCACTTGACCGTACCCCACCCCATTCCCGTGTTAGAACACAACCCGAGACTCCACCCATCTCCCCTAAACCCACGCCCATCTCCTCCACACCTACCACCGAACAGCCACAAACCAACCCAGTTTCCGCCACCTCTCACAACTCACTCACTCCCCCTCCCCCACCACCCCCACCTCCCGTCCCCACCCACACTATGACCACTCGGGCCAAAAATGCCATATTCAAACCAAAAGACCCAGGTGCTTTCACCACCACCACCGAACCCTCACCCATACCCAAGTCCCCTCACCTTGCCTTAAAAGACCCAAATTGGAATCGTGCTATGCAGGACGAATTTACCGCGTTAAAGGACAATCATACATGGGATTTAGTCCCTCGTCCAACCAATGCCTTTGTTATCCGATGTATGTGGTTATTTCGTCACAAGTTTAATACAGATGGCTCACTCCAACGCCACAAAGCCCGTCTTGTCGTGAATGGTAAGACACAATAAGTCGGAGTTGATTGTGGTGAGACTTTCAGTCCTGTCGTCAAACCCGTAACCATTCGAATTGTCCTTAGTCTCGCCGTCTCCAAATCCTGGCCTATGCACCAATTGGATGTCAAAAATGCTTTTTTACATGGCAATTTGGAAGAAACGGTATACATGCATCAACCACCGGGTTTTGTCGATCCCTCTTCTCCACATCATGTGTGTAAACTTCGAAAGTCCCTATATGGTCTAAAGCAAGCATCGCGTGCTTGGTATTATCGGTTTACTACATTTATTTTATCGCAGGGATTCATTAGTAGTGTGTGTGACTCGCCCTTATTTATTTATGCCTCTCCTACTGCCACGGCCTACCTCTTATTGTATGTCGACGACGTTATCCTCACGGCCTCTACCCCTGCTCTCCTGCGTTCGATTATTCACAGCCTGTCCACCGAATTTGCAATGACTGATCTTGGCTCGCTCCATCATTTTCTCGGCATCTCGGTTAGTCGCACCAAACATGGCCTGTTTTTATCTCAACAAAAATATGCCACTGACATTATTTCTCGCGCTAAAATGGGCTCGTGCAAACCTTGTACTACACCCATCGAACCCGGCGCGAAATTAAGTCCGGGAACAGGTCCTAAAATTGATGACCCAGCCCTATATCGCTCACTTGCAGGTGCACTCCAATACTTAACCATTACCCGCCCCGATATTGCGTATGCGGTCCAGCAAGTGTGCCTATTCATGCATGATCCTCGTGTCCCGCATTTTCAATTCCTTAAACGTATACTACGTTATGTTCAAGGCACGTCTGATCATGGCCTTACCTTACGGCCTTCACGCAACAATGCTCTTATTGCCTATTCCGATGCCGATTGGGCTGGTTGCCCCGACTCTCGCCGCTCTACCTCCGGATATTGTGTGTTTTTGGGAGACAATTTGGTCTCATGGTCCTCTAAACGTCAAGCAACAATATCCAAATCAAGCGCCGAGGCTGAATACCGGGGTGTAGCAAACGCAGTTTCTGAAACAAGCTGGCTTCGCAACTTGTTACTCGAACTTCGTGTCCCATTGCAGCGATCCACCCTTGTTTTTTGCGACAACATTTCCGCCGTCTATCTATCCGGCAACCCGGTTCATCATCAGCGAACAAAGCATATCGAAATTGACATGCATTTCGTTCGCGACAAAGTTAAGCTTGGTGAAGTTCGAGTTTTACATGTTCCATCAGATTCTCAATACGCGGACATTTTCACCAAAGGCCTCCCTCGCTACTTGTTCACTCGTTTTCGAGGCAGTTTGAACGTCTGGTCTCCTACCGCTCCAACTGTAGGGGTGTGTTAGTAATCAAATATTATGCAGATACTATTTGATATAGTTAGTTATGTCAAATATCATGTAAATAGTTGACCCCTTATTTAACTCCTTATTTAGCTGACCTTCTCCCTATTTGTAGCTAAAGATATTGACTGAAATACCTGTATCGTTGTACTATATATTGGAAGGAATGGAATCAACCCAATTCAAGGGATTATAATTATTAGCATAAATAACTCGGTTTCGATTCCGAGTTCGAAGATGCACGATTTCGATGGTGGTTGTCGAGGTTGCTGCTTCTTGTCGTCGGTGATGGTGGTTGATGATGGTGGGGTGGTTGAAATGGGGGTGTAAGCATTGGGTTTAGATTCTGGGTAGAGGGTGATGTCTGATATGGTTGCTCGTGGTGTGCAGGTGTGATCTGATGCCGCTGCTGCTGAGTTCGGTTGCGTGTCTCGATCGTGGCACTGCTGAATTGGTTGAATTTGGTGATGATGGAGGTGATGCGTGGTGGTTTATTAATGGAGATGATGATGGAAGGTGGGCTGGTGGCTGTCGCGGGTTGTGGCTGTTGTCGAAGTCAGGTGGTGTGTGGAAGCAGAGGAGCAGGTTGGTGCATAGAGAAGGACGGAGCTCAGTCGTGATGCTGATATGCTTGAATGGTGACGGACGTACAGGTGGTTCTGGCGGCGTTGATGACGATGGATGTCGGGTTTGATGGTGGCTGCTCGTGGACAGTTGTTTGTTGAGGCTAGGATGAATGGTGATAGCTGCACGGGAAATGCAGAGGGGTGACGATGAAGACGGGTCAACTAATTGACCAAAGTCAATCTTGACTTCTAGCTTCTTTGTTTGATTTTCGTCTCGAGCTCGAGTTTCCGCCTTGTCATTCCGTTTCACCTACATATCAAATTAATAAAACAAAAGTAATATTAATACTATTAAATTCCGATTAATTATTAAATCTAATCAATACGGCTAATTATTATAAATTAGTTATAAAATGAGCTATTCAATAAATTAAGCGTGCAAAATCGAGTCGGAATAAGATATACATGCGGGGTAAAAAGCGACTAAAATACTACTCATCAAATCTCCCCACACTTTAACCATATTCGTCCTCGAGTAAGCTCATTCCATAAACTACGACCCTTAATAAAAAATGAGCAAATAGCAAGTGCTTTATTATAAAATCCGAATCGGGTTTAACTACACCCGTAGCCCTTTCAACTCACAATTTGACACTTATGAGGTGAAGTGCCCTATTGTAAGGCAAGTAAGGTCTTGTTACAAAATTTTGGTTCAAATAGGCACTTAACTACCAAATTATGCATAAAAATGAACCGATCAAAATGCACACACTTGCCTCAATCAAGCGGGTTTTCAAAGCCGAACAAAGAGAATCTATAGTGGAGGATGTCGTGTCCGAGTCTTACCAAGGTGCCAACTCCCTAATTCTAGCTCAAGTAGCCAACATTGACAACACGGGGAGCCTAAGAAACAAATTCTAGGCGGGAAAGGGGAAGTACTTCGCTATACTCCCAAGAATGACACTACACACACAAGATTCGGCTTCATATCAAATCCTTGACTAAAGGAGACCCAAGTCTGACTCTCACGGGTTTCACTAGATACTCATTGAAGAACCGGGTGATTTTTGTGACACAAAGTAGCCAAAATCACTCTTCTAAACTCGACTTGCGAAGCATGCCTGCAATCTAATATGGTACCATATCCAATATCCACAAGAGAAATGCCAAATGATGCATATACAAGAGAGACAATTGGGTCGTAATGAGGCTCGGGTTCGGTGAAAAAAGGTGGGTGCAAGAACCGTTTTAAGATATGTGAGACTATCGGTTAAGTAGTCGTCACATCCAACCAATCCGCTAAACTCTACCCATGCAAATGAATTCTTCCAGAAAATATGGCAAAGATTGCCATTTCCAAAAACTATTCCATTTTCTTCAAAACAAACTCAATTTGCAAATTACCAACCCTTTATTTGACACAAAAATATACATTCTTTTCTTTTTATTTTTCATTTCGTTTTTCTCCTTTTCTATTTGTTTTTCTCCTTCATTTTTTTTATTTCTTTTTCATTCACTCGTAACCCTCCTAATAATGCAAAAATTGGTCAACCATCAAGCTTCATTTCACTTTTGTGATATTTCGGACCGTTTACCTCAATAAAAATCAAATTTCCTACTCAATTATACTCCTCAAAACAACTACGAAGACGAACTACTCAACAAAGGTGAGACGTTTATGGAATGTAGTTATTTTATTGGCAAATGAAATGACAAGGATTAGGCACAAATTGGATAAACAAAAGGGAAAGATGATCAAATGGGTGAAAAATAAGCTTATTTGGCTATGAGAGGTTACTTTATTTGAACAAGATTGTCTCAACAAGCACATCGACACTTCTACGGTAAGGAATGAGCACCATACTTATGCGTTTTGACATGACATACCATGTAAGGAGAACTACTCTCATGACCTAAACAGGACCGGCTTGATGGACCGGCCATAAGAAGGCTCTAACCTCACATTTGAGTAGCTATGTCGAACCTAGGTCAAGTCTCGGGCCTAATACGGTCTCACAAGGTGGTCACAACTTGGTTGTTAAGCTAAAATTCCGGGTTTTGCAAGCAAAAACCCAAACATGTGTCATCATGAGGTACGAGCTATCAAAAGAGAATTGACACGGGCAAAACAAATTATCATCATTGGCAACATATGCCCTCCACATTTATACTCCCTATGCAAATATTTACATACGAAATGCAACGTGTATGGATGCAAACTACTTATATGAACAAGCTACATGAATGCAAGAGTGAACACATATATACACGTCTAATCTAAATGCATATAAGTTCTAGTCCTAACAACACACCAACAACACAAGCATATCCAAAACGGTTTCCAAAAGGAACACCCACATCAAAAAACCCGTCCTCCTCCATGCTAATATATACAAAAAGAAAAGGAAAGATAAAGGAGAAAGAATTGGAAGAATTTTACCAAGCGTCTTCTCCGATGCTCGCATGTGTTGTCTATCAAAGAGTTTAGGACAAATGCAATATATATAATATAAAGAATGCAATAATTTTGGAATTTTTTGAAAATTTTCAAATTTTTAGGCATTTTTTTTATATTTTCTCAAATTAACAAGTAAATATATACAAATATAAACAATATGTACAAAGTGGATATTTCCCTTCCTACACTTGAAATTTACATTGTCCTTAATGGCACAAAGTATAGGGAGAGAATAGGAAAAATAAATAACATATTTTTTTTGATTTTAAATAATTGAAAATAAATAACATGTTTTTGTATTTTTAAAATTTGAGAATGTCCTCCTCACACTTATTTATTTACATATTTCTTGATGAAAATAAATGTGTGGAGAATATTTGAAAAGTAAATACATATTTTTGAAATTTTTAAAATTTTTGAATTTTTTTTTTTTGTGATTTTCAATTAGGTATGCAATGCATGATCTATTCTATATGCGGAATTGAAATATGATGCAACTATACTATATGAATGCAAAGAGAGCTAATTTAGATTAACTCCTATTCGGATCATGTCACTAAATGTAAAATGCGGTAAAAAACTTAATTAAAGAAGAGAAGAAGAATATATACAATGCGGTGGTTCTTAAGTAACTCCACCAAACCTCTTCATTAAGAAGGCTTTAATCAACCGGGGCAACATCCCAAGATCCCACCAACCTTCCACCATTTTTACTACCAACAAAACAAGAGCCTTTCACCCTTGTCATCACATCATGTAACCTACACATGGCATGTTGAGCCTCTTGCCATTTTTGTTCCACCTCTTCCTCAAGCTTCTTCTTGTCTTTGTCAACACTAGGGTCATATACCCTCTTTCCTTTTGATCTCTTCCTCCATCTTTTTGGTTTCTTCTTTTCAGATTTGGGCACTTTCTTTGGGAGAAAATCGGTGCATGGAAGAAACCCGGGAGGGAGGATATCGAGGTGAGCATCTCCAACCCTAATGTTCAACTCCCTCTCACTTTTGTCATCATCAATCATCGACATTGCATCAATCTTCTTTGGGGTCTCTTGGGTTAGGAGGTCATCAAGCATCTTAACATTGAGGTTCATGATGTTGTCATTTTTGTCCTTCCTTTCTTGATCCTCCATATAGATAGAACCATTTTCCAAGAGAAGATTTTCGATTTCTTCCAACCATGTGTCAAAACCATGAACATCATAGTTTTTCTCACCGCTCCTCAACTCCCCAAATATGGAAAGTTCAAATTCATCGACCTCCATTTCCCAAGTCTTGCCCTCTTCCCCACACTTGTCTTTAGCATTCACTTCTTCTTCAAGGAACTTAGCCGGTGGCTCATCATCAACTATCGGATGATGACCAATCAAGAGTTCCATGTTCTCATCTTCATTCTCATGGAGTTCTAATGTTTCCATGGCAAACATGTTTTGAATCACGGTTTTATTTGAAGCATGTGGTAGCGTGAATTCAACTTTTTCCTCCCCAACTTTAAATGACAATCGTCCTTCTTTGACATCTATGACGGTTCCTCCCGTGGCCAATAATGGACTACCAAGAATGATACGAGAGCGTCTTCCCATAGGGATGTCCAACACAACAAAATCGGTAGGAATTGAAAGCATGCCAATTTGAACCATGATATCCTTGAGAATCCCAATCGGAGATTTGATTGTCCCATCGACAACTTTGATTGTAATGGAAGTGCGGGCTAGGCTTGTAAAATTTAACCTCTTCACAAGGGCAAGTTGTATGACACTCACACTTGCCCCTAAGTCACACAAAGCACTATCCACCTTTTGGTCACCGACGGTACATGGAATTGAAAAACTCTCGCAGTCATCAAGCTTGACGGGTATTTCTTTATATTTGACTACATTGCACTCCTCACTTGAGGCATCAAGCTCATGGCCACCAATGTCCACTCATCTAGAAATGACTTCTTCAAGGAATTCGGAGTAATGAGGCATCTCCACCAAAGGTGGATTGGAGGTCTTCATCATTACCAAGTTCATAAACATGTCATATCTTGAAGTATCATTGGCCCCTTCTTGCTTGGCAAAAGAGTGTTCTTACACTATGATTATTTCTTCCTTTTCCGGGTTCCTCTCAACATCTACCCTCACATTTGGTGCTTCCACAATTTCCTCAAGCAAAAATTCTTCATTCATATTGGTTGGTGTAGTCATAACTATCTCTCCCTTATCTGGGTCGACTTCAACGTCCAAGCTTGTACCATGAATTGTCATTATTTGCTCAAGCACATAGCCTCCCATGCTCTCTTTTTTCGGGCTCATGGTCAACTTCATAGAATGTTTCCATCGCCATGGAAGAGGGAGTAGTGTATGATAACTCATCTTGAATTGGCAAACCATATGACTCTTCTCTTTCCACTTCGACTCCCACCATGCAACTTCATTTGCCTTCATAGGGTCCCTTTGATTTCGCCCTTGTCTTAAAAATCCACCCGATGGTCATTAAGGATTTATGAGAGCTTGAGAAGCCACTTTAGCTTCAAGATCTTTGATTTGTTGTTGAGTATTACTTGCCAAACTTCACCAAGTTGTCATATTTACCATCTCCCATGGTATTACTTGCTTGGGGTGGTGGCTCTTGATTGAAAGGTTGGTTGGATATTAGAAGAGGAAAGCCATATCCTTGATCTTTAAAGTTGGAAGTTTGGTTGTTCCCTTGGTAACCTTTGTTAAACCCGTGATTTTGCCCTTGGTTGTACCTTTGGTTATTGTTGTATCCTTGATTGAACCCTTGACCAAACCCTTGGCTGGCTTGGTTTCCTTGGTAAAAGTTTTGATTACCTTGGTTCCCTTGGTTACCCCCATAATCTTGGTATGCTTGAGGTTGGTTGGCAAAGGTTTGGTTGGATCCTTGGTTGTTGTTGAATAACGGCCTAGGTGGACGGTTGGAGAAATTGTTAAATGCTTGGAAAGCATTCACCTCTTGCACAGTGTTCCCGTCAAAGTTGTTATAATGGTTATTTTCACACTTTATAAGTGTGACTCATTCCCCCACATGACTCACATGTTGATCTTTGCGTCACTTTCTCCATGGATGGTCCATGAGGAGTGGTAGTTTGATTTATTTGGTTCACTTGCTTCTTCTTACTCAAATCATCAAGCTTCTTGGTGAGCATATCAAGCTTAGCATTGGTCTCCACATTTACTAAGAATTCGGGAGGATGCTTATTTCTTCTCAAGATATTCCCTCTTGTGCCATAATTTGCCTCGGAGTCTACCATTTTCTTGATTAGAGACGTGCCCTCTTCATCACCCAAATGATCGAATCCCCCTCTCGCAGAGGCATTCACCATTTCTTTTCTTCTTGGCAATAGAGTTTGGAAAAATGTTTGAGTGATATATGATACCGTCGTAAAGTACCAAAAATAAAATTTATAATCCAAACTACTACTATAGAGACTGGCAGTCAGGGTCCAACCACAAGGAGGCAAGCAATTTAAAGTTGTCTAATCTAAGTCTAAAGTAACTGTTTCGGGAGGTTTGATTTGAATGAGCTATAACTAAAGGGCAATAAAATTAAAATTAAACTAAAGCAAATAAATGAGCAATTTAAGAGAATAAATGAAATCAAATATTAAAAGGATGCTAAGATGGTCGGTTCACTGTAGTTTCGATGGCAGTAATAAGTAAACTGATTTAAGCATGTTAGACGGGAAAATAAAAAGTCCTCTCGGTCCAATTTAACAGGTAACAACCTTTCGGCCTAAGCTACGGGTCCCTAAGTCTCACTAATACTAACTTTCGTTCTTGATTAATGATACTTAAAGCCTAAATTAACTTATCTCTCTATCTTATTAATTTAGTCGTCTTAATTAAGTAGTCTATTTCCCTCCCCTATCTTCCGATCTATCGGGTCGGTCAATTCCTAAGCATTCAACTAGTCGCGGCACTCGATTCGTCAAATATAGCAATTAAATTAATTAAGTCGAAGCTAATCTAACACGTGGCAGTCGATCAACCATGCAGGGTGGTCGATCGACCTAAGGACCCAGTCGATCGACCAACGTAGTCAGTCGATCGACCAGAGCCCGATAACAGGTTACCTATTGTCGATACCGTCTAACCTACAGATCCCCTACATCTTAGCACATAGGATTTAGCTACTCATGATTGTGATAATAACAACAATAAAATTAACAAATAAAGCAATTGAATTCATAATTGAATTAACTAAATAAATAACTAACATGAAACGAGGATTTGGCTTTGGGAAATCTAAACTAGCAATTCTAAACTACGGAAGAATTAAAGCAACGAAATTGAACAAAAAAACAGAGGAATACCGTAAAGAAGAATTGAAGAGAAAAGACCAAAAACCAATACGAAAAGAAAACTTTATTGATGAAAACTAATCTAGACTAATGAAATAATCCCAAAATTCAACTTCTGTGTATTGAACCCTAATTAATTCGATCCCTAAAAATAACCTGATCCCTCTTCTGAAACATAGGGTTCACATTATATAGTAATATAGCGTGATTATTATTCCTAAAACCTAATTACAAGTGGGCTTCTAACTCTCGTCTTTTAATTTGCGCGTCAGTATCGTGGTGTGGTCGATCGACCAGTGGGACCAGTCGATCGACTGACTGCTCTTCTTGCAGTCAACTGTTCAGCATTCTGACAGTCTATAGACCATGTAGGTCAGTCTATAGACCAAGTTAGCTGGTAACCCGCTTCTGAAACTCTCGCAAATATATCTTTCAGGCCTTGCTACGCGCACCAAGTTCATTTCCTGAGTTAAATCTTCATGTCAAATCCTATGCCAAGCACTTAGGGACAGATTTGGCTCGATTTCCGCTGAATTCTTCACATTTCTGCAATATTACACAAAAGTAGGCGGAAATAGGGAAAATAGTAGCATAAACTACATAATTGAGCTCTAAAATGCGTGTGAAATAGGATGTAAAACATTATATTTAGGCACGCATCAAACTTCCCCAAACCAAACCCTTGCTTGTCCCCAAGCAAGAACTAGACTCGATCTTAAAACCTAATTGGAACGATTTCAATCTCAGAGCGAAATGTAAACTGCAAAGCCTAAACCAGTTTAATGCAACAACTAACAATCAATTAGCAATATGAATCATGCAAATGAGTTATGTAGTCATTAAAAATTGCTGAATTGTCAACTATAGAGACTTATCATTATGGACTCTCACGGGTCGCTCATATCACACATAAGCACAGGTGAATATATGTAAAATTTAGAAAGAAGTAATTTTGTAATGACTCTCACCTAACTACGACCTATAAGAACATGCCTGCAGTCTAACATGAATAAAATCTCTACAACCGTACATATGCATTCCAACCTAACTAATGACCAAGACACATGCCGAGAACTTACATTTGGGTAAGTGAGGTAAAGGGTAAGAAGGGGCTAAGATAAATTTGGATATGAGGAGTTAACAGCCAAGCTAGCAACAACGGATCCAAAAATTAAGCAACATCCCAACTTCATACTCAATTTAACAATACAAAACAGTGCAAATTGTAGCACACAAACTCACTAATCACCATAATATCGTCAACTCCCCATAAAATACAAATATAATATGGGAGTATAAATCATCAACACAATATCTTTCACTTTACCGCATATGATTTTTTTTCTTCTCGAATTTTTCCACGGGGTTCAATCGATCGACCATGAGGTTCAGTCGATTGACTGCCCTTCTACAATACAACACGAATTTTTTTTTTCTTTTTTTTTTCATTCCCTTCAACATTTCCACCAACTTCTCATAAAAGACAATATTAACCATATTGCAATAAACTCATTCCCAAAGGCTACCATTACTAGCTCGACTAGAGTAGACAAAATTATAGATTCTAGCTATACGGGACAAAACAGGCAATTTGGCTATGTGGAGCTCATGGGTAAAATGTAATAAAGGGGATTGCCTCTCCTAACATGTGTCACCAACCACAGACCAAATGCATACAGGTATTAAGTAGACTAAATTCATATTTATGCATATTGATATTACATGCCTTATAAGGAGTAACTACTCACATTCTAGATAAACTGGTCATGAATGACACCAGTTATAAGGCTCTAAAACTCAGAATATAATGTAGTTTGCCAAAAATCTAAGTCAAGTCTTAAGATTCAGCAAATAATTTAACGAAAACGCGTAGACTATGTTTGGGCTAAAAATAGCACAATAAGGAAGGCCCACTTAATAAAATAAAATGCTAGGGGAGGAGTAATAAGGAGGAAGGAAGCCCGAAATTGAGAGAAAAGGGAAACGGGCTAAAGGAAGATCAGGAGCCCATCATAGAAGGCGTCCAAATTAAGGAAAGAGAAGTTAGGGAGAAGTTAGGGAGATCAGGGAGAATTGGGGAAGGCGGCCGAATATGGAAAAAGTTCTTATGGAAATTATATTCCCTTTCCATAATCAAAGTAGGACATATCTAGGGTTCTCACCCTATAAATAGCCAAGGAAGCAAATCAAAATGGACATTCACACATTCACATTCAAGAACACATCAACACCACGACATTAGCATATTATTATCAAGTATACATCCGTTCAAGATCTTGCAGGCCAGACGCCTAGTGCCAGCAGGATTAGCCTTGCACCTCAATTGTAATCATCCTCCTATTCAAGTATAGTGCAATAATTGGCAGGGTACCGTCCCTCCCGCGGTTGTTCCCACATTGGGTTTTCCGCGTCACCAAATCTCACGTGTCAATTTACTTTATGCGCTCTATTTATTAAACATACGAACGATCATACAATCAACCAACGAGTAAGACCGCATTAACCTTAATTAATCAACTCGGTAAAAAGTACCTAAACAGACTATGCATATGTGATTCTACTAATAACATGTCAATTTAGCACGGCTTAGGCACAAAGAGATGAAAATGCAATGTCATCAATGAAATACTACCGTTCCGACTCGACTAAATGCTGAAATAAACGTGCTTTTTTGAATTTTTGAAATTTTTTGGATTTTTTTGAATTTTTGTGGATTTTGAATTTTTGAATTTTTGTGGATTTTCTATATATAAAAGGAAAATAAACAACAATGCAAGACAAAAACTAAACGTGAATGCAAAACAGAATGAATGCAACGCAAAACCCTTCCCCAAACCAGATCACATAATGCCCTCATTGTGCAAAATCATATAATAAAAATAGCAAAGGAAATGGGATTTGCGGTAAATTAAGCAAACAAAACATGAAGCTAAACGCGGAATACTCACAAGACTTTAAGCGCAGCAGGAAACCTCCCCAAACCAGCATGAGCTAGGAGGTTTCAGTAGCCAACAGTGCTACGTACGTACCTGAAAAGAAATAGAAGTACCGCGCGTAATTCCGAGAAAGCAATTTACGAAACGCAAAATTATGTGCCAAGTAAGAAAACAGAAGAAAACAGAAATGAATCGGAGAATAAAGTGTAGAAAAGACTCCCTCAACTCCGCAAATCGACCAAACACAGCAGGGGAATGGTCGTGAACAGGTACAGCACCGAAGGCAGTCGATCGACCATACCAGCCAGTCGATCGACCAGGGTGACAAGAACAAAAGCCCCTGGAGTCGCAGCATAGTCGATCGACCACACAAGCTAGTCGATCGACTAAGATACCTGCTGTAAGTTCCTGATTTCTTCGAATTAGCTCAATAAATTGAGCTAATATGGTCTATGGACATGCAAATACACATAATAACGTGCCCAAAATTGCGCAAAACCCAAAGTAACAGTCTAAAGTCTTTAAATCCTAAGCAAACTTAATAAAGCAAAGTCTCGCGCACACCAAAGCAATAAAAAGTCTAACAAAAGCAATAAAATGTTTTTAAAAAGTCTTAATCAACTAATAGTTGATCAAGAATGGCCACGGAATGGCCCACTTGCTCGGCTTTTGGCTACAAGAGGTAGCCTCTACAGTACTCATCTCCTCAGCGGGGCTCCTAACAACTCCAATATCCGCAGAACTCAACGGATCAACGTCTCTAACATCTTCCCAATCAATGACCTCGTCTGGCTCGTCAAAATCCAAATCGTACTCCGTCACTTTGACTGGCTCCTCATCCGACTCCTCATCAGTTGCATAGCTCAGACACCCTACACCGCCTCTCTGGACAATGGGCTCTCTCACAACTGGAGCAACATGCGGCTCTAAATTCCCCAAACCAGCTCCCGCAACAGTCAAAACAGAAGGATCTTCCTCCAATTTGCTCCCAGTCTGGGGCGGAGGTGTTATAGCAGAACTAGGTATAGGGGCAGGCATATCAGGCAACACAACATAAGATTTAACTACATTGAAAGTTACTGGGGACATAGCATCCTTCTTCTTATAGGTCTGGGCAAAAACAATGGACTGTTTTCCTACCTTAAAAGTCAATGTCCGTGAGCCAAAATCTATAACTGCACCAGCAGTGTGCTGAAATGGTCTGCCCAAAATGATAGGAATGTGAGCATCCTCAGGTATATCTAGCACAATGAAGTCAACTGGGAAAAAGAACTTTCCTATTTGCACAGGAATATCCTCTAAGACTCCTATAGGCTGGACCGCAAAACGATCAGCCATCTGTACAGTCATATTAGTAACTGCAAACTTGGTCAATTTTAATTTCTTAGCAAGACTCAAAGGCATAACACTAATGCTAGCTCCTAGATCACATAATGCCTTCTCAATTGAGAAGGTACCAATATTACAAGGAACAGAAAAGCTACCAGGGTCAGCTAACTTATGTGGAGCAGTGTGAGTCAAATAGGAACATGACTCCTCGGTTAGTGCGACAGATTGCACAGTATCAAGTGACTTCTTTTTGGACAACAACTGCTTCATAAATTTCATATAAGCAGGCACTTGATTAACTAATTATAAGAAAGGAACTTGCACATTTAAACTATGAATAACATTTTCAAACTTGTTAAACGATACATGTTCCTTTGTCGGCACCAATCTCTCTGGATAAGGGGCTGTAAGAAGCAACTTAGCCCTCTCTTCTAGGTCTCTCATACCGGCATCAGTGGATTTAGGCTGAAAATCAACTACTTTGTCCTTGTTGTAGCTCGAACCTTCTTCAGACCGTCTCAGGAATGAACCATTAACCGTCGTAGGGTCATACTTTTGAACCGGAACTGACCCATCAGCATTTGGATCTTGCCTCGATAATTTCGGAGTCGTCGTACCCCGAAATAAGGAAAGAGTTCTTATGGAAATTATATTCCCTTTCCATAATCAAAGTAGGACGTATCTAGGGTTCTCACCCTATAAATAGCCAATAAAGCAAATCAAGAAGGACATTCACACATTCACATTCAAGAACACATCAACACCATGGCATTAGCATATTATTATCAAGTATTCATCCGTTCAAGATCTTGCAGGCCAGACGCCTAGTGCCAGCAGGATTAGCCTTGCACCTCAATTGTAATCATCCTCCTATTCAAGTATAGTGCAATAATTGGCAGGGTACCGTCCCTCCCGCGGTTGTTCCCATATTGGGTTTTCCGCGTCACCAAATCTCACTTGTCAATTTACTTTATGCGCTCTATTTATTAAACATACGAACGATCATACAATCAACCAACGAGTAAGACTGCATTGACCTTAATTAATCAACTCAGTAAAAAATACCTAAACAGGTTGGCGCCCACCGTGGGGTATTGTGGTCGTCAATCGTTGATACTCTAGATACACAATGGATAAGCAAGCATCGGAAACCGTGTCAGGGAGCAGACAACCATCACCACCACCGCCCTCTACTCAAAACCCAACATCAACGGTGGCTACGCAGGCTCCCGGACACACCTCAAGAATCATACCGATAACAAAAACCTCTTTACCTCCTAGGACTCCTGCTGTCGTGGCCCAAGCCAGATCAGATAAGTTAGCAACAAGTTCAGGCCTCACCCCGCCACCTAGTCCCACACAAATCTTACTCACCGGCGTAGAAAATCTTCAGAAAGCTATGGAAAACATGAGAGAAGACCAGAGGAAAGCTGAAGCTGAATCAAGAACAAGGGACATAGAGCTCTGGGCATAGATAGACATCCTGAAACAGCAATCTGCCGCCCCAGCAAACAGGGCATACGTGGGAAGGTCTCCACTAGTAGATCTGACACATGGGGCATCAGACAGCAGGAATCCACTTCGACAGATACCGACTGAACTGGTAACAAGATTGGATCTGTCCACAATACCATCAGATGGAAGAATAATCCCACAAGGGCTGGGATACCTCACACCGGATAACTGGCCCGCGGCTAGTTGTATGGAAGCACGAGTAGGTAGCATCCCCGTCAGTAGCCCCGCCACAATCGATCAGACACCTAGAGTAGGTCCGAGTCAAACCAACAAATGGACTGGCAACATGGGACAATCGTTACAACAACTCCTCTAGCAGCTGGAACACATCAGAACCTTCAAGAGCTTGGATCAGGAGGCAATATATTGAACGAGCGAGCGATCGGCGCGGACCCCGTTCGATAAAGATAACAAATCGCCAGCCTTGAGTTAAAAGAAATACGAAAGGGGTCCCAGGATTGCCACCCCCACTCGAGAAAGCAGCATTAAACAGCTATGCCGACTCACCGTTCGTGGACACCATATCCATCATAGCTATGCCAAAGGGATTCACGAATCCAAATATGCCTCTCTTCGACGGCACAGCAAATCCCTTCGATCATATAAGCCAGTATAAGCAAAAAATGATGACAGTAACAGCTGTAGGGCAAGTCAAGGAGGCTTGCATGTGTAAAGGGTTTGGGTCCACCCTAACAGGACCGACACTTCGATGGTTTGTGAGCCTACCCAACAGGTCGATATCTACATTTGCTGCATTGGTGAACGCATTTACTCAAAAGTTCGCAAGCGACGAAAAAACCACGAAACACGGAGATCCGTACGAGAATCGTCCGGGGGGGAGAGAGCGATGGAGAATACAATACTAGGTTCAACAATGAGAAGGTAGAAGTACGAGAGTGCGATGTCTCGACAGCAGTAGAAGCCTTCAGAAGAGGCCTCCACCACGACTCTGACCTATACAAGCAGCTAACTATGCATCCCTGCCACAGTTTCGAGGCAGTGCAGGAGAAGGCAGCTGCCGCAATCATATTAGAGGAAGATATTCTAGCCAGAGCCAGCTTACTAAGCACGCCAAGTATTTCTAGTACCTCAGCCGTGGAGAAATCAGGAAGAAAGCAAACCACCAAAGAAGAAGGATGAGAGGTACGGACCATATGGAAGGGGAGTCAACGAGAATCGAGGAAAATCGAACTCCCCACTGGCAGTATGGATTCACTACGGTATCGGGGAATCTTGAAGGCACTTAGGGAGATGGGAGATGGAGTCAGGTGGCCCAACCCACCAGTAGGAGAGCAAGCATGGAGAAAGAATAGCAAGAAGAAGTGTGAGTTCCACCGTGATATTGGGCACAACACTGAGGATTGCTACACATTACGAAGAGAGATCAAGCGCCTGTACGAACAAGGAAAGCTGAGCCACCTATTACCACGTGGGGGCAAGCGAAGAAGATAAGGTAGGCTCCGCCAAGCCCGATCCACCCACATGCACCAAAATCATAAACGTGATAACAAAGCGGCTCGGACTTAAGCGGACTGACATACTCGGCTAAAAAAGACGTGCGCCGAGACCAAAGGAGACAGGCCAGCCAATTCTTGCAGGATTTCTCACAGTGACCTACCAACGGTCAGCTTTGATGAAGGAGATACATATGACGAGCGAGAACATCACAACGCACTTATTATCACCTTGCAATGGCCAATTGCACAGTCAGGAAGGTCTTGGTAGATACAGGAAGCTCGGTCAATCTAATCATGCGGAAAACTATAGAAAACATGGGATTCAGCGAGAAGGATTTGTAAAAGAAGACTATTCCGCTAGTAGGCTTCAATGGAGAAACAACCAGCTCATTAGGCGAGATAGTCATCCCAACCTATGTGGGAGGAGTCAACAAGCAAGTCAGGTACCTGGTTATAGACGGCCCCTCCACCTACAACGTCATCTTAGGAAGACCATAGTTGCACCAGATGAAAGCAGTCCCCTCAACATATCACCAGTGCATAAAGCTCCCCACGCCATGGGGAGTAGAAACAATAAGAGGAGATCAGGAGGAAGCTAGAGGCTGCTATAAGAAGGCACTTAAGTGCACTACCATCCCTCCCGCATAGCAATTACAGAAGCAGCCTATCCAGGACGAATACATCGAACCCCCAGCAGAAGAGCTGGATCAAATCAACCTGGACAAGCTACACCCAGAAAGAACCGTGCTCATTGGAGCAGGATGCACAGGAAGCTTAAGACATCAACTAGTCAAGTTCTTACAGGATAACATGGATTATTTTGCGTGGTCACATGATGACATGATAGGAATAAATCCGTCCATCATAACGCATAAGCTTAGTGTGGACCCAAAGTGTAAACCCATCCAGCAGAGAAGAAGAAAGTTTGCAGCGGAAAGAAACAAAGTGATCAACCAAGAGGTAGATAGCCTGCTGGCAGCGAAGAAAATAAGAGAAGTAAAATATCCAGAATGGTTGTCTAACGTAGTGGTGGTGCCAAAGAAGAATGGAAAGTGGAGAGTATGTGTGGACTTCACCGACCTCAACAAAGCATGCCCTAAAGATCCATTCCCGCTGCCTCATATTGATGCAATGGTGGACGAACAATCGGACATGAGATGCGACATTCCCGGACGCATGGAGTGGGTACAATCGTAGTTAAAATGGATCCTGCAGATCAAGAGATGACGACATTCATGTCCGAAAGAGGAATATATTGCTACAACGTCATGCCATTCGGCTTAAAGAACGCAGGCTCCACATATCAAAGGCTGGTTAACCGAATGTTCAAAGAACAGATAGGAAGAACAATGAAGGTGTATATTGATGACATGGTGGTGAAGTCAGAGAAGGCCAAAGATCACATGCGGCATCTGGCAGAAACATTCAGCACCCTCAGAGAATACAAAATGAAGCTAAACCTATCTAAATGCACCTTCGGAGTATCTTCTGGCAAATTCTTAGGCTATATTGTAACTCAAAGAGGGATAGAAGCCAGAATCGAGCAGATCAAAGCTGTCTTGCAACTAGAATCACCTGAAAAGCCTAAGTATGTTCAAAGACTAGCTGGAAAGGTAGCAGCCCTGAACAAGTTCATTTCAAGATTTTCAGATAAATTCAGGCTGTTTTACGACATACTAAGGAAAAGGCAGAAGTTTGAATGGACCTCGGAGCACGAGCAAGCCTTCAGAGAGCCGAAACACTACCTCAGCAGCCCGCCACTATTGTCGAAGCCAAAGCCAGGGGAACCACTATTCCTATACCTGGCCGTCACGGAGGTGGCAGTGAGTGCTGTCCTGGTCAGAGAGCAGGAAAAAGAGCAGAAGCCAGTATACTACGTGAGCAAGTCTCTGCTGCCGGCAGAGACCAAGTACACATCCCTTGAAAAATTAGTGCTAGCATTGGTAGTAGCATCTCGCAAACTACGCCCCTATTTTGAATCCCACATCATACATGTCGTGACCAACTACCCTCTAAAATCTATCATGAGGAAGCCTGAACTATCAGGCAGAATGTCAAAATGGTCTGTGCACCTCAGTGGGTACGATATCCAGTATGACCCCGAACAAAGAATCAAATCACAAGCACCGCCGACTTCGTGTCGGACTTGACCCACCATCCGAATCCGGCGGATAAGGAGATCCTCACCCTAGAAGGAAGCAAGGAGACAGAAGTCTGGCAGATGCATATTGACGGAGCCTCCAACCAAAGGGGGCAGGTGTGGGATTAATCCTGCGATCACCACAGGGAGACCTGATAGCGCAAGCAGTAAGATGTGAATTCAAGGCAACCAACAATGAAACAGAATACGAGGCCTTGATATTGGGAATGAAGCTAGCTCTGGAATTAGGGGTCATGCACCTGCACATATCCAGTGACTCTTTGCTAATAGTCAACCACGTAAATGATGAGTTCATAGCCAGAGACTCAAAGATGATTGCATACTTGAAAATAGCGAAGGAATTAAAACAAAAATTCGCAACTTGCAAGCTTAGGCAGATTCCCAGAGATCAGAATGTGGAAGCGGACGCCTTGGCAACTCTAGGGATAACATTTAAGCCAACAGAGCTATCCAGCATTCCAATAGCACACATGCTGGAGCCTTCTATCCAAAAGGCAGACGAAGTAGACAAAGGAGAATTGAAGGATCCACAGAATGAAGAAGGAGCCCAGGCGGTTACAAAGGAAGATGAGAGCTCACAGTCACCTGATCAAAAATCTGAGCAGGCAGATGACTGGGATTGTCGTACACCTTACCTAGACTGGCTGCGTCATAACAAGCCGCCAGACGACAACAAGAAAGAAGTGAGAGCTTTCAGAGTGAGGGCTTCCAGGTTCATATTCATTGATGACATATTATTCAGAAAATCACTAGCAGGCCCCTACTTACGGTGCCTGGACAAGAAAGAAGCACAGACTGTGTTACATGCTCTCCACGGTGGCGAATGTGGAAACCATGCAGGGGGCAGGAGTCTGGCAAACAAAGCCCTTAGGCAGGGATACTATTGGCCTACAATGAAGGAAGATGCAGCAGAGTACGCACGCAAATGTGACGCCCGCCGCGCGCAAGACCAATGATCCATCGTGAACGAACCCTTGCACTTATCATTTCCCCCTGGCCATTCATGGCATGGGGCATGGACATAGTAGGACCTCTGCCACGAGCCACAGAAACGAACCCGAATGTCGGCGATGATGATTACTTCTCCAAGTGGATAGAGCGAAGCATTCACGAAGTAAAAGATAAATAGGTCATTTCGTTTGTAAAACGAAACATCATTTGCAGGTTTGGTATCCCATCAGAAATCATGTGTGACAATGGCTCACAATTCATCTCCAACGATACCGAGGGATACTGTGCCAGGTGGAACATCACCCTAAAAAGTCAGCACCTAGGACTCCAAAGTCCAACGGGCAAGCTGAATCTAACAACAAAATCATCATGGATAATCTAAGAAGGAGGTTACAAGAGTTAGGAGGAAAGTGGGCGATGAATTGCCACTAGTGTTGTGGTCGATTAACGACACCAAAGATAGCAACAGTCAAACACCCTTCAGCTTGGTGTTTGGCGCGGAAGCAGTCATTCCGTCAGAAGTCCTAGTTCCCACTCACAGGTATAAAAATATTACAAGGGAACTAAACAATAAAGAGATGACCAAGCCTGGACACATTGACGAGCTGCGAGCAAGCGCAAAAATCCGTCCGCCGCCTACAAACAATCGGTGGCCAAGAGCTATAACAAGAATGTAAAAGTCGAGGCTCCGGAGGTAGGAGACCTGGTTCTCCGAGAGGTGTTTCAAAACACCAAGAATCGAAAAGCATACAAATTCGCCTACAAATGGGAAGGACCATACCGGTAGAAGGAGTTGTTGGCCATGGCGCATACAGATCGATGACTATGGACACCAAATCATACAACGCCCATGGAACATACTTCACCCGAAGAGATATTACTTTTAATAATTAGTAGACTTTAGCTTTCAGAATGATGTACTATGAAAAGGCAAATCATTTTTAAAATTAAAATAAAAATCCGGTAGTAGGCATACTGCCAATTTTACTTTTATTTCTGGTGTCTCTAACTCTTTCAAAGCTTTAATCTACTATTAGATGGAGTGGTCTGGTAGCGTCCTGGGACCACAATTGCTCTGGTACCCCATGAGATGGCGACAGGTACTTCACATCATTTTAATATATTTTCTTATTTTCAGGCTTCTCTAAGTACATCACTTTGAACCCTAGTGTCTATGGTACTTTGAAAGGATGTCTAGCAGGACTGTCAACTGCCAACGCGAGGTGACAAGGCACATGGTACTCCAACATGCCTAACCTATTTTCTCCACAAGGAGCACCCTCACCAGGTGGACTTTGGAACATACGAAAGGGAGTCTGGTTGACAGCTAAAAACACTTACCCAGCTACCCCTGATACCACCCCCTGGACGTAGCTCGCACTAATCGCAATTAATCAGGGCCCCAGCATGCATGCACACGAACATGGAACGTAGGGATATCTGCGCTACCAGAATCCTGCAGCGTCCCATTGGTCCTAGAATGACGATATACTTGCCTAAATTACGCCCATGTTGGCTTTAAACGTGATGAACACACCTTGCGTCATGAACAAGGTTAAGTAGTCCAAAACTGCGGTATACGCCTAAATCAGCCATCAGGCTGACACGACAGCTAGCTTAGTCTGGGTCAACCTTTTCAGGCTGGTCTAAATCAGCCTCTTAGGCTGACACGGCCACTCCTCCTTACATTGCGGCACATGCCTAAATCAGCCATCAGGCCGACACGGCAGCTAGCTCAGTCAGAGCGTCAGCCTTTTCAGGATGACAGGACTCGCCTAAATCAGTTAAGCAGGCTGACACGGCAAACCTCCTAAACTAAAGAAACTAGATAACAAGCACACAATATAAAGGATAAAACCTTGCCAAACTATGGCAAGGGGCATTCCAAAGGATGGCCAAAATACGGCCCCAAGTTTAACCGCCACCTTGGCAGAGCAACCACAAAAAGAGAGTTTTAAAATTTACAAGTCTGCCACCTCTGGGCCAGACTGCCAAAAAAGTTCATCAAAACATAAAAATACTTAATTATCGGTCACATTAATGACTTCCACCTCTGGCATCTCCTCTGCCTGCTAACCTCCCGTTTCAGGTACCGTACTAGCTTGCACATCCTCAGCTGCCATAGCTTCCTGAGCTCCATCAGCAGCATCCTGGGACACTCCGGCGTCACCCCCAACAACTTGCTCAACCAATGCAGAAGAATTCACCTCCCCAACTTCAGGTTGGGTGGGGTAGAGCATCTCCAGCTGCTTCTCCTCCTCCTCTATAGCTTGCTGGGTGGGAGCCTCCTCAAGAGCAGCACACATCCCGCTGATCTTTCCCCGCCAGGTAGCATATGCAACAACGTTGGTGGCCATGGAGATCAGCTCGCTGATCTTCTCATCAGAGCGCTTGAGGGAGTCAGAGAAAGTGCTGCATACCGCTTGAGTACGAGCCATCTGATCTGCTCCCTCCTTCAGCTTCTTCTTGGTGATAGCAAGCTCAGTCTTCAGCTCCACCACACGCTCCTTCAGATCAGCCCGCTGCTGCGCCAGATCAGCAATAGTCCCCTTCAGCTCCTGGTTTTTGACGTTGGTGGCACGGCTGGTGGTCTGCACTATGTTGATAATCTTCCTATTATAGAGTGCAGACTGGAGGGTCTGGTTCAAAAAAGTCATAAGTCAGCAAGAGGAAACTAAGCAAAAGCAAACAGACAGGTAGAAAATGAAGAGTATTTACCATGAAGGCATTGTGCACGTCGTTCTCAGCCATCTCCTATGGGGAGAACTCTGAGAATGTCTCCTTCAGAGGAGGGAAGAGCAGCTGATCAATTTCCGGCCAATATGGCACCTTGTCCACATTCCCAAAACCCTCTGGGAAATAAGCGGTAATGCCTCCGCTGGATGAAGCACGTGGACTGGCAGGAGGAGTAAGCGGATGACGAGACAATGGGTCAACCTCCAAGGGCTTGGAGGCAGCAGAACTGGAAAATATAGGAGGAGTCTGGAAGGAAGCAGCAGGAGCACTCCTCTTAGAGGCAGAGGCCACATCAGGGCTGGTAGAAGATCTCTTCCTTTTGTCACTTTGGAGGATTATTTCTAGAGGATCAACTTTGGAGCCTGCAAGCAGACATCACCTCAGGCGTCAGGGTACTTAAAATATCATGAGAAACAGCATGCAAATTAAAACAGTTGTAGAAGCCTTACCAGAAGACATGCTGTGAGCCGACTGAGGAGGGTTGGAGGAAGAGGCAGGTGAAAAACCAGGGAGCAGGTCTGGGAACTGATACTGTCGTTTTGTACCAAAAATAAATACCTAAGTTCTTGCTAATGAAGTCGGCGGTAAGTAGGGTCGATCTCCACAGGAGGCTAAGTTGCTATCTATCCGTTTAATTCGGTCATCGGGTGTCACGAAATGGGGTTTTGAATTGTGTTAACTAAACTAGAGATTAAAGCGAGAGAAATAAATAAGAGAAATTAACAGCAAGAGAGAAGGGAATATGCTAGGAGTCGGTCCACCGTGGCAGCTATCAGATCTTATATTATCAGGAATACTAAGGCGATTAGACTATTGATAAGAAGAGCTATGGTCGTCACCTTTCGGTCCTTAAACCGCCCTAGAGTGTAAACAGCTTAACTTTCGCCCTCACTGCAATACTCTATTGTAATTAAGCAAGCCTTCCCTTCCAATCTTTCGATCTAGGTCGGGGTTAACTAAATTTATGGTCTCCTGCATGCATTCATTCGACCGGATAACAATTAAATTGCCTAATACAATTCCTATCGCAGGGCTAATCTATTTAATACAGTTAAAGCATCGCTACCACGGCTTCCCTAATCCTAACATACTAGGGGGAATTAGCTACTCATGGAAATGGGGGAAACAAGAATAAAATAAATAATAACAATAAACATTAAAAGAAAGAGAAAAAGGGAAGAAGAAATTACTAGATTAAAGGATTCGGAAAATGAAGAATTAAAAGTAACAGTGAAAGTGACAGGGGAAAGTAACGTATGTCGATTCCCCCGGATTCGCCGATGATTACAAATGACATCCCTAACTCCCTTTTATAAGAAAATAGGAGTAGGATTAAACCTAATGACGGAATATAACTAAAAGCCCACCAAAGCAAAAATCCACTCGATCGACCACTTAAATCACTCGATCGAGTGAACTTGATTCGAAAATAGCTCGATCGACCTAGAATAGTGCTCGATCGAGTAAGGCTATAAAGGAACTGGTCGATCGACTAAACAAACAACTCGATCGACTGATTATTGCACCTAACACCACTCGATCGAGTAATAAATCACTCGATCAAGTGAAACTTGACTTCAGCAGCTCATCATTCTCGTCAGATTGACTTGACTTGTCCTTTTAGCTCCCGAAACACCTTCACGCATCCCGAGACAAAGAATATTTCCCGCTCCAAATTATCTCTTCCTCCAAATGCATGCTAAACGGATCAGTAAATAGCTTGATTTCACTCCTTTCGGGTCCCTTCCTGTAAATAAGACAAAATAACCCAAAGTAGCATATTCGGGGCATTTCGTAGTGTAAAACCACGATAAAAGCATAGAAATACGTGCACAAAATAGGCTAAAAAGACTATATAAAATGCACGTATCAAATCTCCCCAAACCAAACCTTTACTCGTCCTCGAGTAAACTAAAATGCGACTAAAGGAACGGAAAAAGATAACTCATAGCTAGCTACAAATGCCCACTTAAGCCAATTTAATGCAAGCAAACTAACACTTATAGCAAATAGTCAAATGCAAACGAAGTTATAAGATGTTTATAAATAAAGTCAACCGTCGACCTTGCAAGACCTTTAACAATGGACTCTCACGGGTCACTCTTCTCTCATGAAGCAAAGGGTAAGCATATATATGTAAGAGGGAAAGAAAAATAGTCGCTCACCTAGACTACGACCCACATAAACATGCATGCAACTAATATGATAAACAATTCTAGCTACCGTTCATACATTCCAACCAAACAAGGTCCGTCACGCCCGAGGGCTTACAAAGATATGGTAAAGTGAGGCAATGGGTAAGAAAAGGCAAAACATTTATGGGAATGTGGAGGTATAGGTGATCAAGCTAGTACCTAAACAAAACCATATATCAACATCCGTTTCCAACTCAATTATGGAATAAGCACATGCCCTTCACTTGGCATAAAACTCACCAAACCGAACCAAACATACTCCTCATATGAAATAAGATAGAACATAGGAGTAGAAACCGTCAACCAAACAACATCTTTTTTTTCTTTTCTCTATTTTTCTTTATTTTTTCGGTTTCTTTTCTTTTCTTCGAATTTTTTCCTTTTTCGAATTCTTTTTTTTTCTTTTCAACTTCTTTTTTCTTTTTTTTTCTTTTTCACGTCATTTTTCATCATCCTCCTTTTCTTCATAAATTACCAACTCCAAATCAATATGATATGAGCCAAACTTGATACAATAGACAATATACCGCAAAACAATCTAAACTAGCTTGATAAGGCATGCTAAATTTGGATGTAGCTAAGGGTCAACTGGCAAATTTGGCTAATGTGGAGTTAAATGGGTAAAAATGAAAGAAAAGGGAAATTGTAAGCACCTCCCTGCATGTGACACCAACCACTAACCCGAATGTATGACAGCAAAAAGCAATTGAATTTCATATACGTGCAAATTAATGAACATGCTATGCAAGGAGTAACTACTCACAATCCTACATGAAACTGGTCATAAATGACACCAGTTTAAAAGGCTCTAATCCTTAGAAATTATAAGTAGGTTGCCAAAATTTCAGGTCAAGTCTATTCGTTCAGCTAAATTAAACATTAACTCGTAGATATGCAAAGAGACAAAGCTAATAAGATAACAGTTTATTGCAAGGCTTAAGCAAAAAGACAGTTGTAGTGCAATATCATCATGGAAATCCACCGTTCCGACTCAACCTATATGCTAAAATAAACGTGATTTTTTTTTTTTGAATTTTTGAATTTTTGAAATTTTTCAATTTTTATGGAATTTTGAATTTAACGAAAATAAACAACAATGCAAACATAAAATTAAACGTGATAACTGAAATGCAGTAAAAACAATATGCAGACACAGATATGGATGCATAACCTCCCCAAACCAAACCGTACAATGCCCCCATTGTACCAAAACATGGAAAGGAAATGCAAACTGAAGGAGAAAGAGAGTAAATGCGGAAAAACTCACAAGATAGCGCGAATAAGGGGACCTCCCCAAACCGACCATGAAATGGGAGGTTGCTAAAGGTAATCCTAAAACCGTCTCGAAGCTAATCCAAGTCAATACGTGAATGGGCATGCAAAAACTGCTCGATCGACAGGAATATGGGTCGATCGAGTGGTTTCTCATTCTGCAGGGGGTCGATCGAGTGATTAATCACTCGATCGAGTGAATCCTTCAGCTACAGTGCTCGATCGAGTAGAAAAAAACCACTCGATCGAGTGATGCTCGATGAATTCCTGCAAAATGCAAATGAAAACAGCCCGCAGACTAACAAGACAAGCACACTAAGATAGTTTTATGGTATAAAACCATTTATTACAACTGAAATTGAGATAAAAACAAAATAAATTCGCCGGGTTGCCTCCCGGTAGCGCTAGCTTCAGACAGTCCTCGACCTTCTTTTTCTTCGAGCCACTATAATTAGTTATAATCAAAGCAACTCAAAGCGCGTTGCAACTTTGTCAAAAATAGTCTGCGCATGTGCTACACAACAAAGATAAGTAGCACCAAAGTGGAATACAGAAATAGGAAATGAAATTATGTGAGCATTTAAGTCTAACAAATTTCCTATGTGAGCTCCTAAATTTATCCACAAAATAAAGGAGCGCGGAGCAATTGTCAATATATGGGGTTCCGATTCGATTAACGGTTTTGAGATGATAAGGACGGTGAAAATTCTTTAAATTAATCGACCATATGAGAGGAGGTATAACTTTAAAAGAAACAACGCGAGTCAAACGAGGCAAAATACGATTAGAACAAACAATAATAAAATTATCGTTTACTACCTCAGATCGGTCGCTCTCAATGACGGAATCATAGGTAAAAGAGCTTATTACCTCTTCCGTGCTAGGAGCAATTACCGTCTCAATCGCTTCTTCATCAACCTCCTCGGTGGAATCCATCCCGTAAATCGCAGACTTCAAGTGTATCCGACTCACCGTGAATAGGGAGGTTTACCGTAACCTTCATCATCGTCAGACTCGTCATCCAAATCAAACCAAAATGACGAACCAAAGCTCCCAATGACCATTTCGATCGATCGAGCGAATAATCACTCGATCGACCAACTTCCTCCCGCATCTCACTCGATCGAGTAACAACATCACTCGATCGAGAACTATCTTCTGGAAATTCACTCGATCGACCATTGTAAGTCACTCGATCGAGTGAATTTTCCTGCATAGAGCTGAAATCTTCACGTGGGGCGGTGAAATATGAAAGGAACTCGTCGTCCGAGTCATAGAAGTCATCCTCAACATTGGGTAACACGGTTTTCTCAGGGGAGAAACCGCTCTCGACAAGGTATACCTCTTCTTCTTGCATCTCAGCTGCTAACTGAGCAACTACAGACTCGAGCTCAAGGATTTGAGCATCCGCACGTCTATCACTCTCTTGCCTCACTCGATCATAATTCTGCACTTGAGATGCAAGTATCTCCATTAAAGACCTCGGTTCAAAGAACCTCTTCTTCTTGTATCTCACCGCTAACCGAGCAATGTCGATTCGAGCTTTTCAAGTCGCGAAGAAGTGCGTCTATCATGATCTTGCCTCTCTCGGTCACGATCTTGCAATTGAGATGCAAGTGTCTGCAATAAAGATTTCAGCTCCGCAATCTCCTCTTCTTGTATATCAGGAGGATCTTGTTGCGGCGGCCATTGATAGGGTGGATGTGGCGGCACAACTACAGCTGCATTGTGCCCAAAGCAGAACCACATCTCCGTAGCAGATCACCTTTGTTCCATATAATGGGACATCGGTGATGGGTCAAAGGTACTCAAGCCTTCCCTTTGATTGTCTTTCACCTAGAACTGTCTAGGTAGTACCCGTAAGGCCTATCAAAACAAAGACTCAAGGAAAAAGATTAGAACGGCCTCAAGGGAAAAATCCCGAGGCTAAAAAAAATAAAATTTAACAAATAAATAAATAGATTGCCTCCCCAACGAACGGCGCCAAAATTTGATACTTTGTCGTTTTGTACCAAAAATAAATACCTAAGTTCTCGCTAACGAAGTCGGCGGTAAGTAGGGTCGATCTCCACAGGAGGCTAAGTTGCTA
The DNA here is from genome assembly GCF_048544455.1 of Silene latifolia. Classification (NCBI taxonomy): domain Eukaryota; kingdom Viridiplantae; phylum Streptophyta; class Magnoliopsida; order Caryophyllales; family Caryophyllaceae; genus Silene; species Silene latifolia. The sequence goes on from NC_133538.1 coordinate 176,532,927, forward strand.
TCTATCTGTTTAATTCGGTCCTGTCAGGGGTGTCACGAAATGGGGTTTTGAATTGTGTTAACTAAACTAGAGATTAAAGCGAGAGAAATAAATAAGAGAAATTAACAAAGAAGAGAGAAGGGAATATGCTAGGAGTCGGTCCACCGTGGCAGCTATCAGATCTTATATTATCAGGAATACTAAGGCGATTAGACTATTGATAAGAAGAGCTATGGTCGTCACCTTTCGGTCCTTAAACCGCCCTAGAGTGTAAACAGCTTAACTTTCGCCCTCACTGCAATACCCTATTGTAATTAAGCAAGCCTTCCCTTCCAATCTTTCGATCTAGGTCGGGTTAACTAAATTTATGGTCTCCTGCATGCATTCATTCGACCGGATAACAATTAAATTGCCTAATACAATTCCTATCGCAGGCTAATCTATTTAATACAATTAAAGCATCGCTACCACGGCTTCCCTAATCCTAACATACTAGGGGGAATTAGCTACTCATGGAAATGGGGGAAACAAGAATAAAATAAATAATAACAATAAACATTAAAAGAAAGAGAAAAAGGAAGAAGAAATTACTAGATTAAAGGATTCTAAAATGAAGAATTAAAAGTAACAAGAAAGTGACAGGGGAAAGTAACGTATGTCGATTCCCCCGGATTCGCCGATGATTACAAATGACATCCCTAACTCCCTTTTATAAGAAAATAGGAGTAGGATTAAACCTAATGACGGAATATAACTAAAAAGCCCAGCCCGAAGCAAAAATCCACTCGATCGACCACTTAAATCACTCGATCGAGTGAACTTGATTCAGAAATAGCTCGATCGACCTAGAATAGTGCTCGATCGAGTAAGGCTATAAAGGAACTGGTCGATCGACTAAACAAACAACTCGATCGACTGATTATTGCACCTAACACCACTCGATCGAGTAATAAATCACTCGATCAAGTGAAACTTGACTTCAGCAGCTCATCATTCTCGTCAGATTGACTTGACTTGTCCTTTTAGCTCCCGAAACACCTTCACGCATCCCGAGACAGCAATATTTCCCGCTCCAAATTATCTCTTCCTCCAAATGCATGCTAAACGGACGGTAAATAGCTTGATTTCACTCCTTTCGGGTCCCTTCCTGTAAATAAGACAAAATAACCCAAAGTAGCATATTCGGGGCATTTCGTAGTGTAAAACCACGATAAAAGCATAGAAATACGTGCACAAAATAGGCTAAAAAGACTATATAAAATGCACGTATCAGGAACCTTCTCTCAGACTCAGAGATACTGAACAATTTACTGCAGGCAGGGATCTTGGCACCAAGACGGGTCAGGTCACAGGGGCCTGCACGAGGACGATGAAGTAAGCTAGTAAGCGGCAAGATAAAATAAATCAGGTGACAAAAAGACTACTTACTCGAAGTCAGAACCCATTTCTCGAAGATGTAATTGGCAGGAGGCTGGATGGAGTCCTTCCTCACAAAGAAGAAGTCCTCAAACCATTTCTCATCACGGGATTTGGACACGTGTTTGAAGGGAGCCTCTCCACGGCCCCGGAATGAGAATTAACCCCTGCCCAGGGATCTGATGTTGTATATATGGGCTAGATCGCCCAGAGTGACAGGTTTACCAGTGTTCTGACCAACAGCCAGAGAATAGAGAAGAACCCTCCAGATGGCAGCAGAAATTTGTGCCATAGCGAAGTTGTTGGTAAAAATGAAGTCTTGGATGAGTTTAGGGAAAGGAAAACGGAGGCCTTAACTAAATGGGTAGAGATAAAAACTAACCCACCCTGGACGGAGGGCGTCAACTTTCTGTCCCGGTTCAGGGATGGCAATGTCCACCCCGTCACCTAGACCAAGCAGACTCTTGATCATGGGAATGTCTGCCGGAGTCAAAGCGGAGTCACAGTCGTGGGGATGTTTAAAAAGTCCCCGAGAAGGAAAGGTTGGGTCGAGATTACGGTCAGCAGGTGTGGAGGTTGATGAAGATTGACGAGTTTTACCCATGGCGGAGAGAGAAAATGGAAATCAAAGAAGAAAAAGAGCGAGAGATACCTGGTGAAAGAGACGGAGGGGAGTGGAACAGTGAAGCCGGCAAAATGAAGAAGGAGGAAGGTTGAGGGTTTAGAGAAAAGAATATTTTTTGAAATGGATTGGAGTAAATGAAAGTACAAAGTGGGAGTTGGGTTTATAAAGAGGAGAGAGGGAGTAGGGTGCGAGAAAAGAGGAATAGGGCGGCTGACGTGATCGAGTGCATGAGAAGGAGTGTAAAAGACGGCTTAGGGTTTTAGCATACGATTACGTAAATTCCTTGCTCGACACCTTAAAGCGTACTTCACAAGAAATTTGGGGCAAACTGTTTGGGCTAAAAATAGCACAATAAGGAAGGCCCATTTAATAAAATAAAATGCTAGGGGAGGAGTAATAAGGAGGAAGGAAGCCCGAAATTGGGAGGAAAGGGAAACGGGCTAAAGGAAGATCAGGAGCCCATCATAGAAGGCGTCCGAATTAAGGAAAGAGAAGTTAGGGAGATCAGGGAGAATTGGGGAAGGCGGCCGAATATGGAAAGAGTTCTTATGGAAATTATATTCCCTTTTCATAATCAAAGTAGGACATATCTAGGGTTCTCACCCTATAAATAGCCAAGGAAGCAAATCAAGAAGGACATTCACACATTCACATTCAAGAACACATCAACACCACGACATTAGCATATTATTATCAAGTATACATCCGTTCAAGATCTTGCAGGCCAGACGCCTAGTGCCAGCAGGATTAGCCTTGCACCTCAATTGTAATCATCCTTCTATTCAAGTATAGTGCAATAATTGGCAGGGTACCGTCCCTCCCGCGGTTGTTCCCACATTGGGTTTTCCGCGTCACCAAATCTCACGTGTCAATTTATTTTATGCGCTCTATTTATTAAACATACGAACGATCATATAATCAACCAACAAGGAAGACCGCATTGACCTTAATTAATCAACTCGGTAAAAAATACCTAAACAGACTATGCATATGTGATTCTACTAATAACATGTCAATTTAGCACGGCTTAGGCACAAATAGATGAAAATGCAATGTCATCATTAAAATACTACAGTTCCGACTCGACTAAATGCTGAAATAAACGTGCTTTTTTGAATTTTTGAAATTTTTTCTATTTTTTTTGAATGTTTGAATTTTTGTGGATTTTGAATTTTTGAATTTTTGTGGATTTTCTGTATATAAAAGGAAAATAAACTACAATGCAAGACAAAAACTAAACGTGAATGCAAAACAGAATGTATGCAACGCAAAACCCTTCCCCAAACCAGATCATACAATGCCCTCATTGTGCAAAATCATATAATGAAAATAGCAAAGGAAATGGGATTTGCGGTAAATTAAGCAAACAGAACATGAAGCTAAACGCGGAATACTCACAAGACTTTAAGCGCAGCACGAAACCTCCCCAAACCAGCATGAGCTAGGAGGTTTCAGTAGCCAGTAGTGCTACCATAGGTACCTGAAAAGAAACAGAAGTACCGCGCGTAATTCCGAGAAAGCAATTTACGAAACGCAAAATTATGTGCCAAGTAAGAAAACAGAAGAAAACAGAAATGAATCGGAGAATAAAGTGGAGAAAAGACTCCCTCAACTCCGAAAATCGACCAAACACAACAGGGGAATGGTCGTGAACAGTCTGAAGAATGAAGGCGGTCGATCGACCATACCAGCCAGTCGATCGACCAGGGTGACAGGAACAGAAGCCCCTGGAGTCGCAGCACAGTTGATCGAGCACACAAGCTAGTCGATCGACTGAGATACCTGCTGTAAGTTCCATATTTCTTCGAATTAGCTCAATAAATTGAGCTAATATGGTCTATGGACCTGTAAATACACATAATAACGCGCCCAAAATTGCGCAAAATCCAAAGTAACAGTCTAAAGTCTTTAAATCCTAAGCAAACTTAATAAAGCGAAGTCTCGCGCACACTAAAGCAATAAAAAGTCTAACAAAAGCAATAAAATGTTTTTAAAAAGTCTTAATTAACTAATAGTTGATCAAGAATGGCCACGGAATGGCCCACTTGCTCGGCTTCTGGCTACAAGAGGTAGCCTCTACAGTACTCATCTCCTCAGCGGGGCTCCTAACAACTCCAATATCCGCAGAACTCAATGGATCAACGTCTCTAACATCTTCCCAATCAATGACCTCGTCTGGCTCGTCAAAATCCAAATCGGACTCCGTCACTTTGACTGGTCCTCATCCGGCTCCTCATCAGTTGTATAGCTCAGACACCCTAGACCGCCTCTTTGGACAATGGGCTCTCTCACAACTGGAGCAACATGCGGCTCTAAATTCCCCAAAACAGCTCCTACAACAGTCAAAACAGAAGGATCTTCCTCCAATTTGCTCCCAGTCTGGGGCGGAGGTGTTATAGCAGAATTAGGCATAGGGGGAGGCATATCAGGCAACACAACATATGATTTAACTACATTGAAAGTTACTGGGGACATCCCATCCTTCTTCTTATAGGTCTGGGGAAAAACAATGGACTGTTTTCCTACCTTAAAAGTCAATGTCCGTGAGCCAAAATCTATAACTGCACCAGCAGTGTGCTGAAATGGTCTGCCCAAAATGATAGGAATGTGAGAATCCTCGGGTATATCTAGCACAATGAAGTCAACCGGGAAAAAGAACTTTCCTATTTGCACAGGAATATCCTCTAAGACTCATATAGACTGGACCGCAAAAAGATCAGCCATCTGTACAGTCATATTAGTAACTGCAAACTTGGTCAATTTTAATTTCTTAGCAAGACTCAAAGGCATAACACTAATGCTAGCTCCTAGATCACATAATGCCTTCTCAATTGAGAAGGTACCAATATTACAAGGAACAGAAAAGCTACCAGGGTCAGCTAACTTATGTGGAGCAGTGTGAGTCAAATAGGAACATGACTCCTCAGTTAGTGCGACAAATTGCACAGTATCAAGTAACTTCTTTTTGGACAACAACTGCTTCATAAATTTCATATGTGCAGGCACTTGATTAACTAATTATAAGAAAGGAACTTGCACATTTAAACTACGAATAACATTTTCAAACTTGTTAAACGATACCTGTTCCTTTGTCGGCACCAATCTCTCTGGATAAGGGGCTGTAAGAAGCAACTTAGCCCTCTCTTCTAGGTCTCTCATACCGGAATCAGTGGATTTAGGGTGAAAATCCACCACTTTGTCCTTGTTGTAGCTCGAACCTTCTTCAGAACGTCTCAGGAATGAACCATTAACTGTCGTAGGGTCATACTTTTGAACCGGAACTGACCCATCAGCATTTGGATCTTGCCTCGATAATTTCGGAGTCGTCGTACCCTGAAATAAGTAGTCCCTTAAGTTATCTGACATTGGAGGACGAAAAGGTTCACGGTCAGACGTATCTTCAGTCGATCGACCATGTAGACCAGTCGATCGACTGACTTTCTCAGGACCAGAAACTTCACTGTTACCCGAACTAGTCGATCGACCAGGTGCATCAGTGGATCGACTGATATACCTGCTGATCGTCTTTTTCTTGCTACTGTTCATTCCAGCCTTTTTCTTACTCGGTTCCGCCTCATCTTTTTCAGTAACATCTTCGACCATAGTGGGCCCATCACGGGTAGACCCACTCCTCAAAGTAATCGCATTTAGGGTCTCTTTTTGATCCGGCTGCGACGGTAAATGCCCCGGAGCTCTAGTTGCACTTTTGCTTGCCAATTGGGCAATTTGACTCTCCAACATTTTTGTAGAAGCCTCTCTAGCTAGAGACTCCTTTTGCAGCAAACCTGACAAATTCTGAACCATGTTTTTCAATTCAGAAATATCAGAACCTTGAAATTGCTGTTGCGGAGGCACATATAGAGGCTTTTGATACTGCTGCTGCTTATGAGGGGGCACATAGTTTTGCTGCTGCTGCGGACCCGGATTAAGGACATTCTGGTTAGTCTACCGCAAATTGGGGTGGACATTAGAGGGATCGGGAGTCTGCCTAAAATGTTGAAAGGCAGCACATGTTTTATTCGAACTAGTACAAAACTCCGAAACATGTCCCTCTCCTCCACATCTTTTGCATGTAAAGGGACCGTCTGAAACTGCATTAACTTTATATATCCCACCTTTTTGGGATCCCCCAAAATCTAGCTTGTCAAATCTCGTAGTAAGGGCCTCTATTGTAGCTGTAGTAGGAGATTTAGCTGCTCTTCTCTGATTCCCTCTAGAATTTCCATGCTCAGCTTTATGGGTGGCCATATCTTCAATAATCTTCATCCCCTTAGTCTCTCCACTATTCTCCTGGAATCTGCCATTAGCTGCAGCATCCAGGATAGCCCTCTGATCATCATAAAGCCCATTATAGAATTGATTACACAGGAACCATTGCTCGAACCCATGGTGGGGAATAGATCGAACCAGTCTCTTGAAACGGACCCATGCCTCATGAAAATCCTCATCAGAACCCTGTTTAAAGCTTGTGATCTGAGCTCTAATCGCATTGGTCTTCGATGCAGAGAAATATTTTTTATAAAATGCTAGGGCCAGCGAATTCCAATCAGTAATCCCATTAGCAGCGCGATCCAGATCTTGGTACCACTCCCAGATCTTGGTACCACTCCCTAGCAGCATCACGGAGCGAGAATATGAACATTGTCTCTTTTATCTGGTCTTGGGTCACACATGCTAGTGGGGGTATGGAACGACAATAGTCAATGAATATCTCCATATGTTTAGCTGCGTTTTCATTCGCAGCTCCCCCAAATTGGTTTCTCTCAACCAAGTTAATGTAAGAGGGTTTCGCTTCGAATTTTCTATCCGTCCCGGCTGGCAATGCGAATCCCTTATAGAGATTATCAGCTTTTGGCTCGGAGTGACTGGCTATACTTGCTTCTTCGGCCATATCTGGAGATGTAACGGTCTCAGCTGAAAAAGTTGAAATAGGAGATGAAGGTGGATCCTCCTCAAATAGCGCGTTCTCGTAATAACTGGACAGCGTACTCAGCTCTTCCTCTGTCGGCAATACTCTAGATGATCGTCTCAACTCACGCAAAGTCCTGTTGATCTCAGGATCTAACGATCGTAATTCACCACCCTGTGATCTGCGCATAAGAAGAAGCTACAAGTAGAATATGAGAACAGTTTAAAGAACAGACGTCCCTTAAACTAAGAAAAAGACTAAAATAAAAACAACTAAAAATTAAACAATTGCCTCCCCGGCAACGACGCCAAAATTTGATACCGTCGTAAAGCACCAAAAATAAAATTTATAATCCAAACTACTACTATAGATAGTGGCAGTCAGGGTCGAACCACAAGGAGGCAAGCAATTTAAAGTTGTCTAATCTAAGTCTAAAGTAACGGTGATTTAGGGGGGGGGGGTTTGATTTGAATGAGCTATAACTAAAGGGCAATAAAATTAAAATTAAACTAAAGCAAATAAATGAGAAATTAAAGAGAATAAATGAAATCAAATATTAAAAGGATGCTAAGATGGTCGGTTCACTGTAGTTTCGACGGCAGTAACTCTAAGTAAACTGATTTAAGCATGTTAGACGGGAAAATAAAAAGTCCTCTCGGTCCAATTTAACAGGTAACAACCTTTCGGCCTAAGCTACGGGTCCCTAAGTCTCACTAATACTAACAAGTCTCACTAATACTAACTTTCGTTCTTGATTAATGATACTTAAAGCCTAAATTAACTTATCTCTCGATCTTATTAATTTAGTCATCTTAATTAAGTAGTCTATTTCCCTCCCCTATCTTCCGATCTATCGGGTCGGTCAATTCTTAAGCATTCAACTAGTCGCGTGCACAAGATTCGTCAAATATAGCAATTAAATTAATTAAGTCGAAGCTAATCTAACACGTGGCAGTCGATGAACCATGCAGGGCGGTCGATCGACCTACGGACCCAGTCGATCGATTAACGTAGTCAGTCGATCGACCAGAGCCCGATAACAGGTTACCTATTGTCGAAACCGTCTAACCTACAGATCCCCTACATCTTAACGCATAGGATTTAGCTACTCATGATGGTGATAATAACAACAATAAAATTAACAAATAAAGCAATTGAATTCATAATTGAATTAACTAACATGAAACGAGGATTTGGCTTTGGGAAATCTAAACTAGCAATTCTAAACTACGGAAGAATTAAAGCAACGAAATTGAACAAAGGAACAGAGGAATACCGTAAAGAAGAATTGAAGAGAAAAGACCAAAACCCAATACGAAAATAAAACTTTATTGATGAAAACTAATCTAGACTAATGAAATAATCCCAAAATTCAACTTCTGTGTATTGAACCCTAATTAATTCGATCCCTAAAAATAATCTGATCCCTCTTCTGAAACATAGGGTTCACGTTATATAGGAATATAGCGTGATTATTATTCCTAAAACCTAATTACAAGTGGGCTTCTAACTCTCGTCTTTTAATTTGCGCGCCAGTCTCGTGGTGTGGTCGATCGACCACTGGGACCAGTCGATCGACTGACTGCTCTTCCTGCAGTCAACTGTTCAGCATTCTGACAGTCTATAGACCATGTAGGTCAGTCTATAGACCAAGTTAGCTGGTAATCTGCTTCTGAAACTCTCGCAAATATATCTTTCAGGCCTTGCTACGCGCACCAAGTTCATTTCCCGAGTCAAATCTTCATGTCAAATCCTATGCCAAGCACTTAGGGACGGGTTCGGCTCGATTTCCGCTGAATTCTTCACATTTCTGCAATATTACACAAAAACAGAAAAGTAGACGGAAATAGGGAAAATAGTAGCATAATTGAGCTCTGAAATGCGTGTGAAATAGGGTGTAAAACATCATATTTAGGCACGCATCAATATACCAAGCCGGTATTCCATGGTGAGGACAACTAGCAATCAAGTCTTGGTATCTATCCCATGCTTCTCCCAAGGACTCTCCATCCTCTTCTTGGAATGTATGGATCTCGTTTCGGAGCATGGCGGTGTTCGATGACAGGTAATACTTGGCTAGGAACGCCTTGGTTAAGGCATCCTATGTAGGGAATGTGTTCAGAGGGTGCACATTTAACCAACGATCCGCCTTGTCCGTTAGAGAAAATGGGAATAACATCAATCTTAAAGTTTCTTCGGACACTCCATTCTTTTTCATCTTGGCCACCTTGTTCTTGAACTTTCTTAGGTGGGCATGAGCATCTTCATCAATATGCCCACTGAAACAATCCTTCTCAATCAAGCCAACTTGAGCCGGTTGCATTTCAAAGTTGTTCGGAGCCAAGGTGCCGAAATTAATCGAATTTCAAGCATCATTGTGGTTGGAGCATTGTGGTCACTTATAGCGACCATTTGTGGTTGTGGAATTGGTATATATGGAGGTGGTGTTTGAGGTGGTGTATTTGGGATTTGGAAATTATGGAAAGGATTTTCTAGTGGAGAATCAATGATGTTGTTTGGTTGTTGTGGTGGTGTGTCTTCAATAGTAGGTTGGGTGGATGAATTTGCTTGGTTTGAAGTAGCTTGAGTGGAGGTTCTAACTCTTGCAATAGTCCTATTCCTTAAGGCTCGAAAAGCCTTTCGGGGTCGGAGTCAAAGAGCAAAGCTTGATGGTTCCTCCTAGGCATGCACTTGACAAACCGTAAGACTCCTAGTGCTTTTACACACTAGGGTAAGGCAAAAATCACACACTTTACAAGAAGCACACAACTACTAAAGCAAACAACAAGTAACTAAGACAAAGACTAAGACTAAGACTTTAACTAGCTAAGCATAACCTAACGCCATCCCCGGTAACGACGCCATTTTGGTTATAGGGTAAAGTCGTCACACCCTTGTCAAAAACTATTTATATATTACCCAATTAAGTAGTATAATCGGGGTCGAATCAACAAGGATGGCGGGGGTGTATACTTAGTCGGTTTAAGTCCTGTTTTAGTCAAACAAGAATAAGGTTGGTTGATTATAAACTAAGATGCAAACTACGATAAATGACTAAACTAAATGAAATTCTTTTCTACTCAAATGAATGAAAGCTAAGGTCTTTGGGTTCACTTGGGTAAGTCGGGGAAGAGAGAAGATTGTTAACAAGAAATGGGTAATGATAAAGGCCTATGATTGATCTTAATTTCGTAGTCAATTAGAGCTAACCAACAAGCATTTAGTTAGTAAGAAAAACTCGTCTCGACCATGCCATATAGGCCTTCCATTGGCTTTCGACCTAGGATAGACTAAACATGATAATGAAAGAGTCAAACTTTCATTTAAGCAATCCATCAAATATTTCATAGGCATGGGAGTAAGGGTTTACAAACAGGCTTTCACTTAGTTGAGACAAACTCATCACAAACATGCATAAAGACTATCTAATAGCATAGGCATCAAGATGGATCAAATATGTCTAAGAAAGGTTCCAACTTTCATTTAAGCATCTCATTAAACACTTCTAAAACTATCCAATAGCATAATGCACCAAGATAAATTAAACATGCTAATGAAAGACTCAAACTTTCGTTCAAACATTTAATAGACTATCGCACACTTATGCAAAAATAAATTCCCTAGACACAAATGAATGTAGTACGTAGGGGTCCAATCCACAGAGAGACGGTAGTTGTAAATTAGTTGTTATGGAGTGAATTTTATCAAGGTCGGTTATCGTATGATTGGTTAGTTGGATAATGGAAGAAAACAATAATGATAAAGAAATAGTCTAGGGAGGTCGGGTCACACATGAAAATTATGTAAATGCTCAAATTAAACATAGGAGTTGATAAATCGTTAATTGTTTAGGCTTAGAGACACCCACCTCTCGATATTAGTGTCAACCATAGACCGGGTCCTAGAGAAACTCTCGTTTATGACTAGGTTGTCCTACTACACATGCTTAGTCTAATCCGATTCCGTGCCTCTCGACTTATAGAACGAATTAACAAACTTAATCAATGAATAAGACCTTTAAACAAAGATTAAACGTGACGATACAAACATGTGATAGAAATAATGAAACGATAATATAACATCCTAGTTTTTCCTCTTACAAATACTTTTTATTGCATGGCTCCCTTCATTCCCTAGACAAGGTAGACTACTCTAGCATAATGTAAATGTAAACTAAACTAATGACAAATGAAATGATAAACATAATGAAAATAGAAATAGAATTACCTTGAAATGGAAATGGAAATAGAATTGAAGAACAATGCAAATATAAATAACTTGAATATAACTTGAAATGGAAATTGTAATATAAATTGAAATGCTTAAAGGAATTTGTTTATAGTAAATCTAGTCTAAACTAAACTAAGAACTAAACTAAGAACATGAAAGTAGTGTAGAAAATACTAAGAAAAATGGTGCGTAAAGGTGTGTAAGAAGTCCCGGATCAACACCCTTTATACATGGCCACAATATGAAGCGTAAACAATTAAGAGGGCGGTAACCTCGATCGGGGCAACCCTACCCCGATCGGGGTCGTGGTTTTCTTGACTTTTGTGTTAATTTCGTCTTAACTCTTGTTTAATGCTTGTGCGGAATCCGATGTTAGCATTTTCAAGCATCCGTCCAAGGCATCCTAGGGGCTTCTAGTATCCAATGTAAGCTCCTGTTGACTTCATTTTGGGCTTAACTTTTATTTCCTTACTTGTGCATCAACCCAAGCTAGTATGACTTCATGCTCGGGATTTCTATTTCTTCCCGAAATGCCCTTATACTTCCCGAAAATCCTTTGCATGATCAAGACTTGCTCTCATTAGCCTCGTGAACTCTTGTACTTGCTACTTTGACGGGAAAAAGCTACTAAAATATTAATTTCCTACAAAACACAATGAAAAACAAGCAAACACAACTAGAACACGGAATTAGCTCACAAACACTAACATTAGTGCAATGGCATGTAAAATAGAGCTAAAATAGGGGGTTAAAATATATATAAAATGGACTTATCAAACTTCCCCAAGCTAAACCCTTGCTTGTCCTCAAGCAAGCACACAATACAATGTATGATAAGGATAAAGGTATGAGCAACAATCATCTGATCCAAATGCAATTCCCGTCAAGTAACTTTAGAGCATAATGAATCAAATCCCGAAACAACATGGGCATAGGGAAAATGCAACATGGATGAGATTTATATGACGGCGTAGCATGAAAGACTTAATATGAACTTTTTGACCCTTGCATGATCTTTTGACTTTGGACTCTCACGGTACACTCAAGCTCTTTTATATGTGAAAGGATGCTCAATCCCAAAACTAAACCCAAGATTTCAATATAAACCGTAAGAAAACTCTCCAAAATATGATAATAATACATGAGAATTTTCTTAATTTCCACTTTTTTTTTCTTAATACAATGCTTGCTTCTTTTTCTTCGTTTTCATTCATGTGATTTTTTTCGTTTTTCTCTTTTTTTTTTCTTTCTTCATTTTTCTCTTCTTTTCTTTTTTCACAACTCTTTTTTCACTTCTTTTCTTTTATTAAAAAATTCCGGAAACTTAGCAAATCTGGCATAACCAAGCTCACAAAGACAAAAAATTAAGCAAATCCCAAATGAGCACCCTAACACCAAAGACATAGCTACTAGCTTAACAAGGTAGGCAAGTATGATGTAGCAAGATAAGATGTAAAACATGTGTAAGAAGGGTCTAGAAATGGGAAATAATGTCTATGTGAATGGCTTCAAATGCAAGCATATAATGAAAGTAATGCTCATAAAAGAGATGAAATAAAAACCATACTTGTGCGGTATTGATATAACACACACCATAAGGAGACCTACACTCATCTAAGAGAGACCGAATATGGATGCATCGGTCCAAGGAGGCTCTACCTTACCATCTTGTGGCGTGCCAAAAGTCAAGATCAAGCCTATTCGGTTCAAATTTCATCTTCCACCTACTATGTTAAGACATCCCCATGTATGCAAAACCCATCAACAGCGCGACTCATTAGCTTTAAAAAGCTACAATATGGGAAATGCAAAGAGGAAAGACATTATGCATAAGATAAAAGGGTGGACACAACACGCACTTTTTATGAAAATTTTCAAATTTTTTTTTTCAAATTTTTTGTTTAGTAGATTTCTCATAACTAGACTCACTAAATCCCTCCCCAAGCTAGAACAACACATTGTCCTCAATGTGTAAAACTAAGAAGGACACGCAACAAGGGGACATGGGACGACACATGCGAAAAAAAAGAAAGGAAAGAAAGCATACAACCGCGTAGAATCTTCCCCAAGCTATCTTGAAAACGGGGTAAAGTCCAATCCAAGTAGCAAAGTACCTGCGAAAGACAAACTAATACATACGAACGCAAGCTAAATTTCTTATTGTCCTAACTATTACATCAAAACCAACTTGAAATTGCAATAGTCCAAAAACTATAAATTGTCTCAAAAAAGCATAAATAAAACAAATTTTCCGAAATAAATATCCGTTGTCCCCTAAAAAGCATGTCAACGCCCTTAGAAGTTGATCATATTGTTGTGCATGAGCAATACACAAGCATATGTAAGAATTGATAAGATATAAACATGAAAGATCAAAGGCAAGAAATGATTAATCTTAACAAATTATCCATGAGAGATTTCAAATAGAACCACCGTACTCCCCTCGTCAGCAAGAGTGCACAAATTATAATCGTGAACGGTCTCAAATTGGTGGCATGAAAACTCTAAGTGGTAGGACTCATCACAAATGGGGAGTTCATCCCACTTATCTTTTAAATGAAAATCGCTAAGTCCTCCATCTACCTCAATTAGGTCAACTAAATCCTTGTTGAAGGGATTTTAAAAGGTGTCTAAGGCCTTGGGTAAAACCTTATCCTTTTCATGGTAATCGGGCCCAACATCATCCATAGCACGTGTGTCAATTATCTCCTCCACGAAATAGTAAATTGGAACGACAATAGGGGGCATTTAAATAATAAAAGTCGCTTTATCGTCATCGTCATCCAATAATTCAAAATGGTTAGGGTCAAAAGACTTACATTGGGAGGTTGGGAGAGCATGAGGAGAGGTAATAAGCTCACATTGGCTCGCTTCTTTTTGAGAAAATTATTCCAAACGAGTTTGAAGCACTTTGAGCTCCTCTTGGTTACGCCACACATCGAATTGGTGCGCTAACTCTCGACATTCGGTATCCATGGAATCTAAGAAATTCCAAAGTTCCAGCCCAATCATGTTGTAGAGACTCCCATTACTCAACTTTAGAGCCAATCTACGAGTCTCAGGATCCAGGCCACCAAGCACGAAATGACCCAAGTAATCCCCATCATGGACATGTCCAAGGGAGATGAGACTATCGCAAAAGTAGTAGAATCAGTCAAGATAGTCAGGAAAAAGGCTCATCTTGGAGTTGTGGGGTGAATTCGTAATTCATAATGAAAGGCCAAGCTTTATTACCTATAAAATAGGAACTAAAACTACAAATAAACCGTGAGAAGATCCCAGGGAACAAGTGTTCCTCGAGACAAAAATAAAATAAGATAAAATTCAACAACTAATTAGCAAACAAAACCGTGCTTCCCGGCAACGGCTCCAAAATTTGATAGGCTATCGCACACCTATGCAAAAATAAATTCCCTAGACACAAATGTATGTAGTACGTGGGGGTCGAATCCACAGAGAGGCGGTAGTTGTTAAATAGTTGTTATGGAGTGAATTTTATCAAGGTCGGTTATCGTATGATTGTTTGGTTGGATAATGGAAGAAAATAATAATGATAAAGAAATAGTCTAGGGGGTCAGGTCACACATGAAAATTATGTAAATGCTCAAATTAAACATAGGAGTTGATAAATCGTTAATTGTTTAGACTTAGAGACACCCACCTCTCGATATTAGTGTCAACTATACATCGGGTCCTAGAAAAACTCTCGTTTGTGACTAGGTCATCCTACTACACATGCTTAGTCTAATCCGATTCTGTGCCTCTTGACTTATAGAACGAATTAACAAACTTAATCAATGAATAAGGCCTTTAAACAAAGATTAAACGTGACGATACAAACATGTGATAGAAACAATGAAACGATATTATAACATCCTAGTTTATCATGTTAGAAATACTTTTTATTGCATGGCTCCCTTCATTCCCTAGACAAGGTAGACTACTCTAGCATAATGTAAATGTAAACTAAACTAATGACACTTGAAATGATAAACATATTGAAAATAGGAATAGAATTACCTTGAAATGGAAATGGAAATGGAATTGAAGAACAATGCAAATATAAATAACTTGAATATAACTTGAAATGGAAATTGTAATATAAATTGAAATGCTTAAAGGAATTCGTTTATTGTAAATCTAGTCTAAACTAAAGTAAGAACTAAATTAAGAACATGAAAGTAGTGTAGAAAATACTAAGAAAAATGGTGTGTAAAGGTGTGTAAGACGTCCTGGATCAACACCCTTTATATAGGGCCACAATATGAAACGAAAACAATTAAGAGGGAGCTAACCCCGATCAGGACCACCCCACCCCGATCGGGGTCGTGGTGTTCTTGACTTTTGTGTTAATTCCGTCTCAACTCTTGTTTAATGCTTGTGCGGAATCCGATGTTAGCATCTTCAAGCATCCGTCCAAGGCATCCTAGGGGCTTCTAGTATCCAATGTAAGCTCTTGTGGACTTCATTTTGGGCTTAACTTTGATTTTCTTACTTGTGCATCAACCCAAGCTAGTATGACTTCATGCTCGGGATTTCTATTTCTTCCCAAAATGCCCCTATACTTCCCGGAAATCCTTTGCATGATCAAGACTTGCTCTCATTAGCCTCGTGAACTCTTGTACTTGCTACTTTGACGGGAAAAGCTACTAAAATCTTAATTTCCTACAAAACACAATGAAAAACAAGCAAACACAACTAGAACACGGAATTAGCTCACAAACACTAACATTAGTGCAAATGACATGTAAAATAGAGCTAAAATAAGGGTTAAAATGTATATAAAATAGACTTATCAAACTTCCCCAAGCTCGGCCCTTGCTTGTCCTCAATCAAGCACACAATACAATGTATGATAAGGATAAAGGTATGAGCAACAATCATCTCATCCAAATACAATTCCCGTCAAGTAACTTTAGATTATAATGAATCAAATCCCGAAACAACATGGGCATAGGGAAAATGCAACAACATGGATGAGATTTATTTGACGGCGTAGTATGAAAGACTTCATATGAACTTTTTGGCCCTTGCATGATATTTTGACTTTGGACTCTCACGGTACACTCAAGCTCTTTTATATGTGAAAGGATATTTATATGAGTAGTACTCACCTATCCTCGACTCATGAGAGTGTGCCTGCAATCTAATATGGTAGTCATTTAAAATCACAAGTAAAAAACAATCAAAATGCAAGCATATAAAAGAAGCCAATGGGTAGAAGAAGGCAATATGTAATAGGTAAGAAAGGGGAACATATGAATTGTGGTATGTGGAGCTAAGTCAAGGTAGCAACAACCAAGTGAAAGGATGTTCAATCCCAAAACTAAACCCAAGATTTCAATATAAACCATAAGAAAACTCTCCAAAAGATGATAATAATACATGAGAATTTTCTTAATTTCCACTTTTTTTTCTTAATACAATGCTTGCTTCTTTTTCTCCTTTTTCATTCATGTGATTTTTTTCATTTTTTTCTTTCTTCATTTTTCTCTTCTTTTATTTTTCACAACTCTTTTTTCACTTCTTTTCTTTCATTAAACAATTCCTGAAACTTAGCAAATCCGGCATAACCAAGCTCATAAAGACCAAAAATTAAGCAAATACTAAATGAGCACCCTAACACCAAAGATATAGCTACTAGCTTAACAAGGCAGGCAAGTATGATGTAGCTAGATAAGATGTAAAACATGTGTAAGAAGGGGCTAGAAATGGGCAATAATGTCTATGTGAATGGCTTCAAATGCAAGCATGTAATGAAAGTAATGCTCATAAAAGAGATAAAATAAAAACCATACTTGTGCGGTATTGATATAACACACACCATAAGGAGACCTACATTCACCTAAGGAAGACCGAATATGGATGCATCGGTCCAAGGATGCTCTACCTTACCATCTTGTGGCATGCCAAAAGTCAAGATCAAGCCTATTCGGTTCAAATTTCATCTTTCACCTACTATGTCAAGACATCCCCATGTATGCAAAACCCGTCAAAAGCGCGACTCATTAGCTTTAAAAAGCTACAATATGGGAAATGCAAAGAGGAAAGACATTATGAATAAGATAAAAGGGTGGACACAACACACACTTTTTATGAAAATTTTCAAATTTTTTTCAAATTTTTAGTTTAGTAGATTTCTCATAACTAGACTCACTAAATCCCTCCCCAAGCTACTCAATGTGTAAAACAAATACGGTCGTTATGTACCAAAAATAAATACCTAGCTACTACTAACAGAAGTCAGCGGTAAGTAGGGTCGATCTCCACAGGGAGGCGGTCACTATCTACTTGTCTATTCGGTCTGTCTATGTCACAAGTTGGGGGTTTTGAGTTGTTTGACTAAACTAAATAAGATAAAGCAAGAGAAATAGAAATGGGAGGAATTAACAAGTAAGGTGGAGAGGACTAGAATTTCGGGTCAGCAATGAACGTCAGTCAATCGCAGTTAAGGTCACAGATCAGTCGATGTGTCGGTCTAAGGGGCAATGAATATCTCCTTTCGGTCTCAATTCGCCCTAAAATGCCATTAGCTTAACTTTCGCCCTCACTAAAGCATCCTATTGTTCACTGCGGGTCTCACCCCTTCCAACCTTTCAGTCTAGGTCAAGGCTTACCAAAATTAAAAGGCTAATTGCATCGATTCAACTAGCAGGATACAATTATAGCAGCGATTAACAACATAGACTAAAACAACCACGACAACCTATAAACCTAATTAGCAATTTAACATTAGTCGATTGAATCACCTAATCCTAGCAGAGAGAATTAGCTTGACATAAATAAATAAAGAACAAGAATAAAGCGAAGAAAAACAATAATCATTAATTAAATTAAAGAAAAAAAAGGAAAGGAAGAAAGTTACAGTAGAAAAGGATCCGGAAAATAGGAGAGAAAATAGTATTCAATAGTAACTAGAGGAAAAAGTAACGTGTGATATGTGTGGAGAGTTACAAATGACGTCTCCCCTTCCTATTTATAAGAAAAATAGGATTTTATTTAACCTAATGACGGATTAAAGCTAAAAAGCCCGAGCCCCTAAGAGAAACCACTCGATCGAGTACTTTTAAACTACTCGATCGAGTAAAATAAAGCTTAAACCACTCGATCGAATAGAAAATCTACTCGATCGAGTAAATCCTAAAATGCAACTATTCGATCGAGTATAAAAAGGACTCGATCGAACATAATTGTACTCGATCGAGTACTTTCCAGCGCACAATTTCCTGCTTTGCGCTCTGAACTTCAAACGGCTGCCATTTCTTCGTTACTTGGGCAAACAGGATGATTCCGGTGGAGTTCGAAAGCTAAGAGAACAAGCTTTCATCTCCAATTGGAATCGCCTGAATATCAGTTGTAGAACTCAAGATATGTCTCTTCAAAGTAGGCACTAGCAATTTGAAGTTCTTCCTTTGCTCGCCTAGCTATCTTTCTTCTTTGCGCATCTCAAAATAGCTATATTCCCGCTCCAAATTCACTCTTCCTCCAAATGCATGCTAAACGGACGGTAAAAGGCTCGATTTCACCATTTTCTGGTTCATTCCTGCAAATAAGACAAAACAAACCAAAGTAGCATATACGGGGCATTTCGTAGCATAAAACTACTATAATAGCATAGAAATACGTGTATAAAAAGGCCAAAAAGGACTATATAAAATGCACGTATCAAATCTCCCCAAACCAAACCTTTACTTGTCCTCGAGTAAACTAAATGCAAACTAATGGAACGGAAAAGATAACTCAGAGCTAGCTATAACTTGTCTACTTAAACCAGCTTAATGCAAACTAAAATCAACAGTTACAGCTACAATGGTCATTACGCAAACGAATTATAAGATGTCCATAAATAAAGTTGACCTTTCAACCCTTCAAGACCAACAAAATCGGACTCTCGCGTTGTCACTCTTCTCTCATGAACCAAAGGGTGAAAGTATATGTATAAGAGAGAAAGAGAAAACAGTCACTCACCTAGACTGCGACCTACATAACATGCATGCAACAAAAATGATAGACGATTCAAGTACTACACATACATTCCAACCAACAATGTCCGTCACAGCTGAGGGCTTACAAAGGATATGGGAAAGTGAGGTTCAGGTGAGAAGAGGCAAAACAGATTATGGTAGTGTGGAGGTAAAGCGTCAAGCTAGTTCCTAAACAAAACCATATAGGACCATCCGAATCTCAACTGACTAAGAAATAAACACAAGTTCCCTTCAGTTGGCACACAACTCACCATCCATATACACTATCTTCTCAAAAACATATGAATAAAATGGAGGAGGGAGACCGTCACAAGGTAAAAGTGAGCACATACGGTCTCATGGTCAAACCAACTCAAAAAAACTTCTAACTTTTTTCTTCTTTTTCTTTCACTGTGAATACGTGAATTTCAATTTTTTTTTCATTTTTTTTTCATCCTTCACGTTTTTTTTCTCTTTTTTTTTCGTAAATTTCTCTTTTTTTCTTCCTTTTCCAATTCTTTTTTTTTCTTTTCTCCTTCCTTTATTTACACCAACTCCAATCAAAATGATACGGGCCAAACTGCAGACGGAAAAAGCATACCACAAAAGACATACTAGACTAACTTGACTAGGCAGGCTCAGTTTTGGATGTAGCTAATGGGTCAAAAAGGCAAGATTTTGCTTAAGTGGAGCTAAATGGGTGAAAAATATAAGAAAAAGGAAACTTGCAAGCACCTCCCTGCATGTGACACCGACCACAAACCCGAATGTATGCAATTGAGAAGAAATCGAATTTCATAAATGTGCAAAAGTAATAAACATGTTATGCAAGGAGTACTACTCTCAATTCCTATGTAAACCGGTCATGAATGTCACCAGTTATAAGGCTCTAAAACTCAGAATTTATAGAGTAGGTTGCCAATTTATCAGGTCAAGTCTAAACAGTCAGCTAAATTTGAACAAAAACTCGTAGATATGCACAAGACTCAGCTAATAACTGTCAATAAAGTGCAAGGCTCAAGTAAAAAATGACAAGTTAAAGTGCAATTTCATAATGGAAATCTACCGTTCCGACTCAATCTATATGCAAAAATAAACGTGAATTTTTTTTTAATTTTAATTTTAATTTTTTTTTTAATTTTTTTTTATAAAGAACAATACATATGAAATATGAAAATTAAACGTGATAACAAGAATGCAATAAAAGCTGAATGCAGACACAGATATGGATGCATAACCTCCCCAAACCAAACCGTACAATGCCCTCATTGTACCCAAAAATAGGGAAAGGAAATGCAAACTAAAAGAGGAGAGTGAAGATGCGGAAAACTTGCAAGATAACGCGAAGAAGGGACCTCCCCAAACCAGCCAGCAACATGGGAGGTCACAAACAGCTTCATAGTGGCGTCATAGGAAGCGAATCAAAGCAAGAAAACTCGATCAAGAGAACCGATTATTAAACAAAATAAAAACTGAAATGTTCGAAAAACAACTGAAAATAAAAATCTCTCCGGGTTGCCTCGCGGGTAGCGCTAGTTTCAGACAGGTCCCAGCTCGACCTTCTTTTCTTCCAGCTGCTCCAATCAGTCACAATCAAAACAGCTCAAAGCTCTTAGCATGAGAACATATATCTGCGCATGTGCTACACAAGAGCATAAGTAGCACCATACTATAAAAATAAAACAGGAAATTGAAATATTTAATCGTTTAAGCCTAACAAATTTCCTATGACAGCTCCTAAATTTGTCAATAAAATAAGGGAGCGCATGAGCAATTAATAATAATCTAGGGCATTGTTTTAGTTTAACAAATTTGAGATGACAAGAACGGTGAAAGATTGTTAAATTAATGACCAACTGGGAAGGGGCAAAGTATTAAAATGCGAAGCATAAGTCAAATGAGGCAATGTACTGCTTAAACAAACAATAATAAAATTATCGTTAACTACCTCGGGTTGGTTGCTCTCAATGACGGAATCATTGAAAAAGGAAGATATTACCTCTTCCGTGCTAGGAGCCATAACCGACTCAGTTGCCTCTTCGTCACCCTCCTCAGTGGATTTCATCCCGTAAATCGTAGCCTCAAGCGCATCCAACTCGGCTTTGAATAGGGGAGATTCACCGTATCCATTATCATCATCAAAATCGTCATCTAAAATGAACCCACATGACGAATCAATGCTCTCACTGGCCAATTCAGTCGATCGATTAGAATTGTTACTCGATCGAGAGCTTTCTTCACACAAACCATTCGATCGAGTGGTTAAATCTACTCGATCGACTTCCTCATCATAGAATTTACTCGATTGAGCAATGTGGACTGTTCGATCGAGTGGGTTAGGCTGGACCGTGGTGAAGTGCTTGTGAAAAGCTTCATCTTCATTATCACCTTCAATTTCTGAGTCATAAATGTCTTCATCACCACTAGACAACTCGGGCCTTTCATGGGAAAGACTACCGACAGGAAAAACAGCATATTTCGTCTCTGAGTCGCTATAATCCAACTCGGCAGCTAATTGAGCTACTTGAGATTCAAGTAGCTTGAGGTGAACTTCCTTAGATTTATCGCTTTCTTGCATTCGAAGCATAAGTGCTTTTAGCACAGACTTTAGCTCGGCAACCTCTTCATTCTCTTCAACGGGAGGAAGGGTTTGTTGTTGCGGTGGCCAGACAAAAGGAGCCTTATGATAGCCTCGCTGATAGGGTAGATGTGGTGGCATAACTACAGAGGAATGGCTAGGTCGTCCACGGAGCCTGAACTCGTAGACCTCGTCATTTTCTGCCATGCAAAAGGCTGCATTGTGCTCAAGAGCACCACATCTCCCGCAGTAAATCACCTGATGCTCCATATAATGGGACATAGCTGACGGTTCAAAGGTACTCAAGCCTTCCCTTTGACGATCTTTCACCTAGAACTGTCTAGGTAGGACCTATAGGGCCGATCAAAACAGCACTAAAGAAAAAGATTAGAACGGCCTCAAGGGATAAATCCCTTGAAGCTAAAGACAGACAAAATTAAACAAATAAATAAAGTAATTGCCTCCCAGACAACGGCGCCAAAATTTGATACGGTCGTTATGTACCAAAAATCAATACCTAGCTACTACTAATAGAAGTCAGCGGTAAGTAGGGTCGATCTCCACAGGGAGGCGGTCACTATCTACTTGTCTATTCGGTCTGTCTATGTCACAAGTTGGGGGTTTTGAGTTGTTTGACTAAACTAAATAAGATAAAGCAAGAGAAATAGAAATGAGAGGAATTAACAAGCAAGGGGGACCAGACTAGGATTTCGGGTCATCAATGAACGTCAGTCAATCGCAGTTAAGGTCACAGATCAGTCGATGTGTCGGTCTAAGGGGCAATGAATATCTTCTTTCGGTCTCAATTCGCCCTAAAATGCCATTAGCTTAACTTTCGCCCTCACTAAAGCATCCTATTGTTCACTGCGGGTCTCACCCCTTCCAACCTTTCGGTCTAGGTCAAGGCTTACCAAAATTAAAAGGCTAATTGCATCGATTCAACTAGCAGGATACAATTATAGCAGCGATTAACAACATAGACTAAAACAACCACGACAACCTATAAACCTAATTAGCAATTTAACATTAGTCCATTGAATCACCTAATCCTAGCAGAGAGAATTAGCTAGACATAAATAAAGAAAGAACAAGAATAAAGGGAAGAAAAACAATAAGCATTAATTAAATTAAAGAAAAAAAAAGGAAAGGAAGAAAGTTACATTAGAAAAGGATCCGGAAAATAGGAGAGAAAATAGTATTCAACAGTAACCAGAGGAAAAAGTAACGTGTGATGTGTGTGGAGAGTTACAAATGACGTCTCCCCTTCCTATTTATAAGAAAAATAGAATTTTATTTAACCTAATGACGGATTAAGGTTAAAAAGGCCTAGCCCCTAAGAGAAACCACTCGATCGAGTACTTTTAAACTACTCGATCGAGTAAAATAACGCTTAAACCACTCGATCGAATAGAAAATCTACTCGATCGAGTAAATCCTAAAATGCAACTACTCGATCGAGTAGAAAAAGGACTCGATCGAACATAATTGTCCTCGATCGAGTACTTTCCAGCGCACAATTTCCTGCTTTGCGCACTGAACTTCAAACGGCTGCCATTTCTTCGTTACTTGGGAAAACAGGGCAATTCCGGTGGCGTTCGAAAGCTAAGAGGACAAGCTTTTATCTCCAATTAGAATAACCTTAATATCAGTTGTAGAACTCGAGATATGACTCTTCAAATTAGGCACTAGTAATTTGAAGTTCTTCATTTGCTCGCCTAGCTATCTTTCTTCTTTGCGCATCTCAAAATAGCTATATTCCCGCTCCAAATTCACTCTTCCTCTAACTGCATGCTAAACGGACGGTAAAAGGCTTGATTTCACCATTTTCTGGTTCATTCCTGCAAATAAGAGAAAACAAACCAAAGTAGCATATTCGGGGCATTTCGTAGCATAAAACTACTATAATAGCATAGAAATACGTGCATAAAAAGGCCATAAAGGACTATATATAATGCACGTATCAAAAACAAAGAAGGACACCCAACAAGGGGAGATGGGACGACACATGCGAAAAAAAAGAAAGGAAAGAAAGCATACAACCGCGTAGAATCTCCCCCAAGCTATCTTGAAAACGGGGTAAAGTCTAATCCAAGTAGCAAAGTACCTGCGAAAGACAAACTAATACATACGAACGGAAGCTAAATTTCTTATTGTCCTAACTATTACATCAAAACCAACTTGAAATTGCAATAGTCCAAAAACTATAAATTGTCTCAAAAAACATAAATAAAACAAATTTTCCGAAATAAATATCCGTTGTCCCCTAAAAAGCATGTCAACGCCCTTAGAAGTTTATCATATTCCTGCGCATGAGTAATACACAAGCATATGTAAACAATTGATAAGATATAAGCATGAAAGATCAAAGGCAAGAAAGGATTAATCTTATCAAATTGCCCATGAGAGATTTCAAATAGAACCACCGTACTCCCCTCGTCAGCAAGAGATGGAGCACCATGCTTGAGACCATAAAATAAACCGTTAGTGCACAAATTATAATCGTGAACGGTCTTAAATTGGTGGTATGAAAACTCTAAGTGGTAGGACTCATCACAAATGGGGGGTTCAACCCACTTATCCTTTAAATGAAAATCGCTAAGTCCTCCATCTACCTCAATTGGGTCAACTAAATCCCTGTTGAAGGGATTTTCAAAGGTGTCTAAGGACTTGGGTAAAACCTCATCCTTTTCATGGTAATTGGGCCCAACATCATCCATGGCCCGTGTGTCAATTACCTCCTCCACGAAATGGTAAATTGGAGCGACAATAGGGGCATTTAAATAATAAAAGTCGCTTCATCGTCATCGTCATCCAATAATTCAAAATGGTTAGGGTCAAAAGACTTACATTGGGAGGTTGGGAGAGCATGAGGAGAGGTAATAAGCTCACATTAGTTCGCTTCTTTTTGAGAAAATTATTCCAAACGAGTTTGAAGCACTTTGATCTCCTCTTGGTTACACCAAACATCGAATTGGTGCGCTAACTCTCGACATTCGGTAGCCATGGAATCTAATAAATTCCAAAGTTCCAGCCCAATCATGTTGTAGAGACTCCTATTACTCAACTTTAGAGCCAATCCACGGGTTTTAGAATCCAGGCCACCAAGCACGAAATGACCCAAGTAATCCCCATCAAGGACATGTCCAAGGGAGATGAGACTATCGCAAAAGTAGTAGAATCGGTCAACATAGTCAGGAAAAAGGCTCATCTTGGAGTTGTGGGGTGAATTCGTAATTCATTATGAAAGGCCAAGCTTACCTACAAAATAGGAACTAAAACTACAAAGAAACCGTGAGAAGATCCCAAGGAACCAGTGTTCCTCGAGACAAAACTAAAATAAGATAAAATTCAACAACTAATTAGCAAACAAAACCGTGCTCCCGGCAACGACGCCAAAATTTGATAGGCTATCGCACACCTATGCAAAAATAAATTCCATAGACACAAATGAATGTAGTACGTAGGGGTCGAATTCACACAGAGATGGTAGTTGTTAAATAGTTTTTATGGAGTGAATTTTATCAAGGTCGGTTATCGTATGATTGGTTGGTTGGATAATGGAAGAAAACAATAATGATAAAGAAATAGTCTAGGGAGTTCCGGTCACACATGAAAATTATGTAAATGCTCAAATTAAACACAAGAGTTGATAAATTGTTAATTGTTTAGATTTAGAGACACCCACCTCTCGATATTAGTGTCAACCATAGACCGGGTCCTAGAGAAACTCTCGTTTGTGACTAGGTCGTCCTACTACACATGCTTAGTCTAATCCGATTCCGTGCCTCTCGACTTATAGAATGAATTAAGAAACTTAATCAATGAATAAGGCCTTTAAACAAAGATTAATTGTGACGATACAAATATGTGATAGAAACAATGAAACGATATTATAACATCCTAATTTATCATGTTATAAATACTTTTTATTGCATGGCTCCCTTCATTCCCTAGACAAGATAGACTACTCTAGCATAATGTAAATGTAAACTAAACTAATGACAATTGAAATGATAAACATAATGAAAATAGGAATAGAATTACCTTGAATAGAAATGGAAATGGAATTGAAGAACAATGCAAATATAAATAACTAAAAGATTAATTTCCTACAAAACAAAATGTAAAACAAGCAAACACAACTAGAACACGGATTTAGCTCACAAACACTAAATATTAGTGCAAACGACATGTAAAATAGAGCTAAAATAGGAGGTTAAAATGTATATAAAATGGACTTATCAACATTTCATCGAGCATTTCATATGCAAAAGAGTAAGACCAATTAATTACCTAATTCAAAAGGTTAACAACCCAAATTCACCCCCTTTAATCGCCCAAGATCCCCTATGACCTTAGATAAGACTACTCACCCATGATTATACAGGAGAAATTAACAACAAAAGACAATAGCATATGAACAATGACAAACAACATGGTGACTTGAACAAAGCGTAATTAATTAAGATGAGAAATGTAAAAAAATGAAAATAAGATGTAAATAAGAGAGAAATTGTACCAACTAAGAGGAAATGAACAAGCTTGGATAATAATGGCAGATGAATTTCTTCTTGTCTTCCAATTACAACCCAATGAACAGTTGTAAACTAATGGGAAATGAGGAACTTGCATAATTAAAGAGCAATTACATTAAATTTGGGTAAAGATTACAACTTGAGTAGAGGAAAATTGAAAAGAGGAAATTAAATCTAGGGTTCTAAAATATTGAGAGAGAAATAAACTAACTAGTCTAAAAAAATGATAGTCTAATTCTCTTTCCAGTCTAATGTT
The DNA here is from genome assembly GCF_048544455.1 of Silene latifolia. Lineage (NCBI taxonomy): Eukaryota > Viridiplantae > Streptophyta > Magnoliopsida > Caryophyllales > Caryophyllaceae > Silene > Silene latifolia. Next base: position 176,559,419 of record NC_133538.1, read on the forward strand.
GTATGGTTGCATTTTATACTAGTCTAATAATAATCTTACTAATACAACTAATAATAATAATAATAATAATAATAATAATAATAATAATAATAATAATAATAATAATAATTGTTCCGGGTGTAATTCCAGAGCAAGTATCGTTACCACCCGTGGCTTGTAGAATAATGTCTTTGGTTGAACCCTTCTCGCTCCTATCGCCTCTCTCGGCCTTTCCTGCAACAATGAACGAACTGAGGGCTTGGCTTTGTGCCAAGCGTACCCACTCCGACGCCCAAGTCAGTGAACTTAGAGGTATAAGTTGTATACTAATTGGCTAGGAATGTATTGTAGAGAGATAAGGGAGATATTACCAGATGAATAGTGTATTTTAGGTTAAGTTGTGGGATCCTTTCCTCAATGAAGGTTGAGGAGTATTTATAGGCTTTCACCATTTGTCGCGTAGTGGCCAAGTGGCCAAGTGGCTTATTAGGTGGAAAGACCGTTCTACCCTCGGCCGATGGACCTACGGCAGCCGGCCAGAGGGTCTTGGATGCGAGTACGCGGACATGTGTCCCGGTTGGCGAGCCGTCTGGCCGAGACCCCGGCTATCGGCCGATGGGTCAGACGGTTAAGCGATCTAAGCCGTTGACTTGCTTTGTGGATATCCTTGACCTTGCTCGGTGTGTTGACTTGTCGTCGGTGCGAGAATATGCCCCATCAATTTGCCCCCGGCGTAGTCTATGCCGTGGTATGGGCTCCGATGTATCTTGAGCATATATTCGCACTAAGTAAATTTCGCAAATTTTTCTCAGATCGGCGTCTTCTTGTGTATCGGCGTGGCACCTGTTATTCCGTACCATATACCATATCCCCCCTCCACATGGATGCGTAAAGGGTATCCGATGTGGAAAAAGAACATGACGCTGGCCGAGACCAGGGCTGAGAGTCTTAGGTTGATTTTGATTGCCCCATTACCGGTACTCCATGGCTTGGTTGATCGGTAGCCGGCGGATACTAGATACCTAGGAATTTGTTTGAGGGAGATGAACAGTCGAAGAGATGTGAATAGGCGTGTTGAAGACGTTTGGTCACTGTTGCATTGATTGACATTCAACTGTTGCGACGATTGACATTCCGCGGTTGCATGCTTGACACGTGTGTGTTCGCTGATTGGTTGACGCTTCATGGGCTGTGCCCTGATTGGTCCTTCTTCATGGGCTTTTCTCTATAAATAGGGTAGTTATTCCGTGATTTTGGCCTCCATTTTATTTTCGAAAATTTTTCTCTAAAATCTTCATCTCTCCAAGCTTTCAAGGGTTTTCTTCTTCTTAATCTTCGGAGTATTTGATCCGGCGAGTGTTTTTCTTTAAGGTAAACAAGCAAACTCTTTATTTTCCTTGCTAATAATTTGTTGTGAACCATGTCTTCTGCTGATGCTGGGCCTAGTAAACCTGCGTCGGGGGGTCCTAGGTCTCCTTCTCCTGAAGTTGATCCTCAAATTCTGGAGGAATGGGAGGATTCTGACTCTTTTGGTGATCTTGGTGATGATTTTGGTGATGATATGGAAAGGTCTCGTCCTAGTGAGGGGAGACAAGATCGTCATGGATCACGGCTATGTCTGTAAGATCCGCCTTGATCGTGCTTGGTCCCGTAAGCTTGCCCGTTGTTCCGGCGGGAAACTTTTCGAGGATCATTTTTTCTTTGGTAGGGGATACGAAATCGTTATCCCTGGGGAGGGTCAGGCTGTATGCTGCCCTCCGCCGGGCCATACTGGCGTGTACCTGCGGCATTTGGAGTACGGGCTCCGGTTTCCGCTGAATGGGTACGTTGTGGCCATAATTAGAGCCATGAACGTTGCTGTTGCCCAACTGCACCCGCTGGCCATGAGGACCATAATTGGTTTCGTCGGCTTTGTCTTTTTAAGGGAGAGGCTCCGACGGTGGATTTATTCCGCCGTCTTCATCATCTCAAACCGTCACTCCCTGGCGCGTTGGATGGTACAAATGTACAAACCGAAAGCGGGGTTACGTCTCTGTTGACAAACTCTCTTCTTGCAAGGGCTGGCAGGGTCGGTGGGTGTATGTTAAAGTGCCGAATGACTATCCGCGCCCGTTCCTTCCAAAGATCGGGTTAATTTGCGGTGTGAGACTAGGGCGGAGCATGACAGATGGGTCACTCGGAAGCGTCTTAAAATGGATGCTAGCAGGGTCCTTCTGAAGGAGGATGAGAGGCTGGCCATGAGGCTCTTTGAGGTGGACAAGGGTGGGGTGCCGAAAAGATGGATTCCCCCGACGCAGATCATTCTTCAGGATGAGCCGCTTTGCTATGTCGGCCTCATACCGGCCCTAGCACGGGGTGAGTGGGGTCGGTGTGAGGCCCACCGCCGCTCTTGATGTTTCTTTATTTTCGAATCTCGATTCATTTCTTCTTCTTGACTCTTGCTTTGTTTCTTTTGTAGACCACTTTGGACCGGACCTATCTGAGGATCTTCTTCGGAGAATGGGGCTGCACAAAGATAAAACCGTCGCTAACTTGCATCCCAAGGCTTCACCGGTGATGATCAGCAGGTGTCGCCGAATGATCTTATGGAACAATAAAAGGTCTTGAGCAAGGAGGAGGCGCAGCGAGGGTTGTTAGCGGTGTGGTGCGTCGGACGCGAAAACAACGCCTTCGGCGCCGCGGCGACGGCGTCGACACCGGTTCCACCTCCCATCCCCCCCCTAAGAAGGTGGAGGTTGTTGAAATTCCCGATGAGGGGGACTCTGATGCGGAGGGATCTCCTCTTATCTGTAGGAGGAAGAGAACAGCTTCTACCGCGGGCAAGGAAGTGCCTCCTCCGGCCAAGAAGCCCAAACATGGTACCTATCTGGCTTGTGGCGTTGGGCAGCAGGCGGTGGGGTCCTCTGCACAGGTTGGTGATCAAGGCACCACCGTCAACCCTTCATCCTGTAAGGCTTTCGTCTCCCGGCCCGCAGTTAGTGGCCAAATTGCCACCATCGTCCCTTCATCCCAGAAGGCTTCCGTCTCCGAGCTTATAGAGGAGGGCACGAAGCTTATTAGGGAGCTGGCGAGGTGGAACGTGGCTACCGCTGCTCGTCTCAGGGAGCAAGAGAAGGCCGTGGCTCGGGCTGTTCATGAGCGTAATGCCACTAAGCGGTGGCTGGCGGCGAAGTTGGTCTCCTTAATGAACAGAGGCTCGGGGTAGAAGCGAGAAAACGCTCTTGGCCGAGAAAAACTTAGGGAGGACGCTGAAAAGGAGGTCTCTTCGAGAGGGCTAAAGCCGAGACCGCGGCCGCCGAAGGCTGCGGCTAAGCGAGGAAATGTGAGCTCGCTCGGGGCGCGCCGACCTCTACCTTAAGCGAGGAACGAGTCCCGGACTGTTTAAGGCTCGGGCGAGGTGGTTCGGGGCGAGATGCCGTCATCAAGCGTAAGGAGGCGGACATCGAGATGCCGCAAACCGACATGCTTCCCAAACCGTGCGCCAAGTTCCGGATTTGGCCAAGATGCTTTGCTAGGGAAGTTATCGGGGAGCTTTTCCTCTTGATGGTTCCTTCCGTGGGGCGGGTTCGACGCGTTGCTTGATGACAAGCTCGAGGCTAAGGAGAAAGCCGCGGTGGAGGAGGCCAAGGAGGCGGTGAAGGCAAAGACGGAGAGGGAGGCGGCCGCTGAGAAAGCAGCTCTTGCTGAGAGGGCTCGGGTGGCTAAGGAAGAAGCGGAAGGATGAGGGCAAAATAGGCCGCCGGCCGAGGCCGAGGCCGCTAGAATAGTGCTGGGTTGCCCGCCGAAGAAGATGCGGCTTGATGAGAACAAGTTTACAGAGACTGCTTTACTGTCCGGGGCCGATTACTCGCCCTTCCTCCCGTTATCTCTTTGTACGTGAACATAATAGTAGTTTTTGTCTTCTTTTGTACAACCTCGGTAGGTTGTGTTTCGGCTTATCCCTATGGGGACTACTGTCGTCCGTATTCTTTTCACTTGTAATTTGTAACATCTTCTAATAATGGTTCGTTTCTTTCGCCTTCGGCTTGGCCGAGGTCTTTATCTCATCTTTGTCGAATTGTCTTCCCGTATTCCTAATTGAGCGCCCCTTTTGTTTCCGCCTCGGCTTGGCCGTGGCCGTTTTAGAGTGCGTATCTCAACTGTGTTTCAACGCTTCCAAGACACTTCGTCTGTTTTTGCGAGTGTAGTGTGCGATGGCCGTTACTGTCATGGTATCCGCCTTACGAGGGTGATTGCCGCTCTTGTCGGATTGACGGTGTGAGCCAAGACAAGGTTTCTTGACAGAGAATGCCGCTCTTCTTGCGGTATGACATGTGAGCCGCGTACATTTCTTGATAGCGTGTTACGTGGCGTCTACCACTTGGAGTGATCGCGACGGCATCAAACCTCTTGGGGTGACTCGCCGTGCGTCTACTACTTGGGGTGATCGCGACGCGCTAGGCTCTTGATGGAGATAGCTCTTGTCGGTATACGGTGTGAGCGGCGTACTTTCGATCGATAGCGTGTTACGTGGCGTCTACCACTTGGAGTGACTGCGACGGCATCAAACCTCTTGGGGTGGCTAGTGGCGTCTACTACTTGGGGTGACTGCGACAGCGCTAATTTCTTGACAGAGAATGCCGCTCTTGTCGGTATGACAAAGTGTGAGCCGCGTCTGTTTCTTGATAGCGTGTTACGTGGCGTCTACCACTGGAGTGATCACACGACGGCATCAAACCTCTTGGGGTGATCGCCGTGCGTCTACTACTTGGGGTGACTGCGACGGCGCTAATTTCTTGACAGAGAATGCCGCTCTTGTCGGTATGACAGTGTGAGCCGGCGTCTATTTCTTGATAAATAACTGATGGGAAGAACTTTGCTTTGATGGAAGGCGTGGATGGTTTTTCACTAGGTAAAAACATGCGTTGGGGTGTCCACAGCCATCTTGGACACCTCCGTAGCTACATAAAATTTTACAAGACTACCAATGCCCTATCGGCCCATCACAGGTACATCCCCCAAATCAGCCACTAGTCGTATCCATGAGGTCGCCCCTGCTTTGTAAGGACGGGCTTTTTCCTTTTTCGGACTTCTTCGCCTCTTTGAGGGATTGCATGTTGCAACCTCGGGCAGGCTATCCGGGCGTTGACCACCTCATCCTTCTCGTCTTTGGAGACGAGCTTATGCGCTTCCCCCGGTCCGAGACATACATCGGTGTTAGGGCCCGATGGACATCATCTGCGTCGGCCTCGCTCAGGGTGACTCGGCCTATGAGAACGTTGTAGGCAGACGAGCCGTCGATGACGACGAACTCAGCTAGGATGTTTTTAGCCGCGTTCTTCTCGCCGAACGTCACCGGGGAGTTTAATTGATCCCAGCGCACCAGCCGGCCCCGAGAAAGTCGTATAGGGGTTGGTGCGGGGCTTAAGTCCTTGATCCTCAGGCCGAGGCCGAGAAAGCACTCTCTAAACATGATGTTCGTGTATGCACTGTGTCAATCGGCACCTCTTGACCCGGTGGTTGGATATGTCCAAATTGACTACAAGCGGGTCGCTGTGAGGGGCGATGATCCCTTCGTAGTCCTTTCTTCCGATAGTTATATCGGGGATGCTTGCAGAGGGGATCCTTGAGTTGGGCACAAAGTTGATGGCCTGATATAGCTCGTTTAGGTGCCGCTTGTGCCCATGAGCGGACCCTCCGTTTTTGTTGCCCCGATGACAACATGAATCACTCCTATCCGCTCGAAGACGGACTTCTTATCTGAACTGCCGGCGTCGGTCTTTTGGCCTTTTGCAACGTACTTGCCGAGGCTTCCCTTTCGGATCGCTCCTCTATGGCATTCTTCGGATGGCGGCGGTCGTTGGTTAAATGGCCGTGTGGCCGTGGTACTCACGATATTGGCTCGTGTCACCGTCGCTTTTTGGCTTGGGAGGTCTTTCCCACTTCGGCCCTCGTTTTGCTCGGGCGAAGACTTCGGCGGCCGATACGACGAGAGGGGTTTTTTCACTATACCGCCTGCGGTGGTACGTTCTCCTCAATTCCACCGCGCCGCCGAGTCTTGCTTCCGGTCGGATGCGTCCGACCGTGATCTCGTTATTCTCACGGCGTCTCCGTCGGACCGCGAGCCTAAGTTGTCGCGGCGTCCTTCGTCCCGACCGCCCCCGCAGTGACCCTTCTTTCTGATTGCTCGGCTTCGCGGGGATCTTCCCGTGTCTTGTGGTAGTCTTCTACCTTGATGGCTTGGTCGGCCAACTTTCGCGGCGTCCGAGGCCCGGCCTCCGCTCTTGATGAGCTCGTTTTTAAGGCCCCCTTGGGAGGCCCTTCATCGATCGAAGGCCGCCGGCTCGGGATTAATTTCTCGAATCTGCTGGACCTTTCCATCGAACCTCTTCACGTAGCTCCGGAGAGACTCGCCCCCTCTTGTCGATGGTCGGGAGGTCGGATGTCTCTACGGCCCTTCTCCTATCGCGAGTACCGGGCTAGGAAAGCGCCCTTCAGGTCGGCGTAGTAGTACACCGAGCCATCGGGAAGCCCTTTGTACCGGCTCCGAGCCATCCCATGCAAAGTTGTTGGGAAAATTCGGCACTGCACCTCATCGGGCTGCTCCCATACCGACATGTACGACTCGAAGGCCTCGGCGTGGTCGATTGGATCACCATCCCCCTTGTATGACGGGGGTGGCGGCGGCGAGCTTATTTGGCACCGGACTTCTAGGACGTAGGCGTTAAGGGGCGCGACCACGTCTTCGAACGATACGCGGCGATCGGCTCCTTGCGTCCCTAACCTGGCTCCTCCCCCCGTAGCGGGAGGGGCTCCTTCTTCGGCTCGGACTTCTTCTCCAACTCTCTTTGAGTCGGACTCCTCTCCTCCTTCGGGGTGAGCCTCGTTCGTGCGGCGGGGACGCTGTCCTCCCACGAGTGCGGGAAGGACTTAGGTCTACCGCGCCCACTTTGGGCTCCCAGGCGACTTGGGCGGGTCGGCTTCTCCTAGTGCTCCGTTCAAGTTTCTCGAGTCACGTTTTGGGCCCTGGTCTCCGGACGCTTTCACGCTTGCTCTTGTCGGCGTGACGAAAGAGCGGGCGTATTACTAATTAGGTCTAGGAGCATTTTTAAAACAGCTACGTCAACCACATGTCCCGTGATGGTGACCTGGTTGGGCGGGCGGCGTGTCGGGTATTGATGGCATCCGAACTCCGGTTGGATTACTCCACCGGTGGAGGGCCGTATGACTCGAGAATTGTTGAAAGTATCATCTTGGTAAAATGCGGTTTAAGTCGGTTTCTGCATCTTGTTGTTTAGACATTTTCTTAGCTTTTTGGGTGGGTTTTTTTTTTTTTTTTTTTTTTGTTTGGGAATGAATGTGACTAGCTTCTAGTGTCTTTCCCCACGACGCGCCAATTGTTCCTTCGATTGTAATTCCAGAGCAAGTATCGTTACCACCCGTGGCTTGTAGAATAATGTCTTTGGTTGAACCCTTCTCGCTCCTATCGCCTCTCTCGGCCTTTCCCGCAACAATGAACGAACCGGGGCTTGGCTTTGTGCCAGCGTACCCACTCCGACGCCAAGTCGGTGAACTTAGAGGTATAAGTTGTATACTAATTGGCTAGGAATGTATTGTAGAGAGATAAGGAGATATTACTGGATGAATAGTGTATTTTAGGTTAAGTTGTGGGATCCTTTCCTCAATGAAGGTTGAGGAGTATTTATAGGCTTTCACCATTTGTCGCGTAGTGGCCAAGTGGCCAAGTGGCTTATTAGGTGGAAAGACCGTTCTACCCTCGGCCGATGGACCTACGGCGGTAATGAGAGGTCTTGACGCGAGTACGCGGACATGTGTCCCGGTTGGCGAGCTGTCTGGCCGAGACCCAGCTATCAGTAGCCGATGGTCAGATCGGTTAAGCGATCTAAGCCGTTGACTTGCTGTGGATATCCTTGACCTTGCTCAGTGTGTTGACTTGGTCAGCGATGCAGAATATGCCCCATCAATAATAATAATAATAATAATCTAATTATATTAATAATAATAACATTAATAATAATCTTAATCAAAAGACATGACTCAAGACTAAACAAAAGAGACGACTATTAAAACAAAGACAAAAAGGGAAAAGGGAAAAACAAAGACAAAACGCAGTAGAGGGACCCTGCCGGTCAGCCGGCGGCCGTCGAGGTCACCGGTAGCAAGCAACTTGAAGAAAGGAGAAGAATTTGATGTGTGTTGGTGTATGCCGGTTGGCCGGTAGGAGAGTAACCGGCAGAGAAGCACGAAAATTGATGCGATTTGAACACGATTCAAAAGGAGGGAGTGTGGATGCCGATTGGGCGGCTGCCGGTTGGGGCACCGGTAACGAGATCTTCATTTAATTGGACCACGAATTTGATGTATTCCTTTCCGGTTGGAGAGCGGATGCCGGTTGACCGGCATAGGGTGTACATTGGTGAGTTGATGATTGTCAGGTGCGAATTGATCGTTGCTCGAGTGTGATACACGAGAGAAAGTCCGGGTGGTTGAATTGGCGGTGGCTGGTGGTTGTTAATGGAGGAGATGTAGCGGTAGTAGTCGGAGCTACTGAGGAAGACACGCCCTTGGTGTTGCGAATTGGTGACGGAAAGTGATGATGGGCAGAGGAGGATGGTGTCCTGAGTGACGGAGGATGAAAATGGTGGTAATGTTGGGTTGTTGCTGCTGCTAGTGCGGCCGTGAGGTTTTTGTCGATGTTGTTGCTGCTTCAATGGACGAAGGGGACGAAAATGGTGGTTGATGTGAATAGGTGATGGTGTGGATGAGGTGCTTAAATGGAGATGGTTATGAGGTGAGTTGGTGGTGGAACGTGTGGTTGAAACAGGTGGTTAATGGTGATGATGAAGATGAAGGGTGGGTTGATGGTGGCTGATATGTGACGGAATGGAGAATGTTCAATTGTTGATGGAGGGATGCAAAAGTCAACCTTTGACTTTGATAAGTCAATGCTTTGTTTCGGCTAGACCTGCCCACTTCTTTAACCCGTCTTGTTTCATTCGGCTTTGCTTTATTCCGTCTCTATTTACGAACTAATTCCTACAAAATGAGCACAACTAATCACATTAACTAATTCTCATATAAAAATAATTATTTGCAATAAATATAATTAAATTACTAATTACTAGTTACGATAATAAAATGAGCTATTTAATCATAAAAGCACACAAAATCGAGTTGAAATAAGGTTATTAATGCGGGGTAAAATATGACTAAAATACTACTCATCAAACATCCCCACACTTAAACCTTACTCGTCTTCGAGTAAGCTCATTAAATTAAACTAAGACTCGTAATATAAGAAGACTAGCTAAACTAATAATATCCAATGAAAGGCAATTAACGGGCCTTCTCCATCCCTTCAACTCACACCGAAGCACAATGAGGTATGCATTTCTGATGCAAGGCAAGTGGGGGGCTTGCGGAAAATTTTGACACATCTAAACATTTAAGCACGAAATAGAATATAAGATGCATCACAAAAAGTCGAACCGCTTTCCTCACCTAAGCGGCCGTTCTGCTTTCAAAAACCAAAACAAATTTATAAAACCCAATTAAAAAGTAGTATTTAATAGGGGTCGAACACAAAGATGACGGGGGTGTATATTTAGTCGGTTTAAATCCTATTTTAGTCAAAAAAAAATTAAGATTGGTTGGTTATAAACTAAGGTGTAAATAAGATATAGAAGTATGCTAAAATGAAAGTATAATTCATCAATTCGAGAATGACTAGAGCTTTCGGGTTCACTTGGGTTATTGGGCATGAAACAAGGTAAACATGGGAAATGGGTGATGCAAATAGCCAAGGAATTATGCCTAATGTCTTAGGACACCTAGAATTCATTAACCAACTTGCATATGATTAACTAAAACTCGTCACACACATACACAAAGATCATCTAATAGTCTACACACCAATATTGTTCATCCACTATTATAGACACCAAGATAACCAAACATGTGAGAAAATACACAAACTTTTATATGATCAATTCTACAAACACTTCATATGCATGAAAGTAAAACTCATTAAAACACTTAAATCCTTATAATTCTAACCCAAAATCATGCCCATTATAAACCCAAGATTCCCCTAAGCCCTAGATGAGAACTACTCACACATGTTTAGCAATGAAAAAACAACAATAAGATGGAACAAAACAAACCCAAACATGGTAAACATGGTAATTTTTACTACTTTGGATGAATAATAATTAAACAAGATAAGAAATGTAAACTAATGAAAATAAATGTAAAGAAAAGATGCAAAATTGTACCAACAAAGAGGAAAGTAACAAGTTTGGATAATAATGGAAGATGAATTTCTTCTTGTCTTCCAATTACAACCCAAATAACTAATTGTAAACTATTGAGAATTGAAGAACTTGCATAAACAAGAGAAGAATTAAACTATTAATTAAAGAAAAATTACAACTTTTATTGATTAAGTATTGAGAGACGAAATATTAGGGTTCTACAATATTTGAGAGGAAAAATAAGCTAAGCTAAATTATTCTCCTTCTATTCTAAAGTTGTTGTGTATATATATATAGTATCTCCCTTCTAATAATAATACTAATATACTAACCATAATAATAATAATAATAATAATAATAATAATAATAATAATATACTAATAATATAATCCTAATAACACTCTAAATATCACACGACACAATTTCTCTTAACAAGAAGGGGAGGGGTAGTATAAAGAAGTACAGAACAAGACAAAAGAAAAAAAAAGAAGGAAAAAACAAAGACGAGCAAAACGCAGCAAAGGGTCCTCTGCCGGGCAACTGGCCGCCGGCTAGGGAACCGGCAGCGAGGTAATTGAATAAAAGAGCAGAAATAGAATAGGGGTGTGCTGTATGCCGGTGAGTCGGCTACCGGGCAACCGGCAAGGAGTGACGAAATTGATGTGATTAATTGAAGTGGTGCTTTGTGCCGGCATGCCGGCTGCTGTAATACTACGTATTTATGTGTCTAAGGGTACTCTATCGAGTGGGGCTTACTCTATCGAGTAAGTAGTTTTTGACGCAAAACAGTAGACTGCCTGTAGGGTACTCGATCGAGTATGCTTGGTACTCGATCGAGTAAGGGTCACTCGATCGAGTAAGTGACTTACTCGATCGAGTAAGTGAGTTTTACGGGGCTGAGTTTGATGGGTTTTGTTAATGATGCAGGATTAGTATAAAAGGATGTCCATCAATTTTCTTAATCACTTTTAACTATTCTAAAACCTAAATGAGAAGACGAGGAGTTACGTAGCTTGATTATCATCGCATTATTAACAAATCCCAACCCTAGGAGTGTCGGATTGCATTGTTCTTTACGCCGTTGTGATCCTTGTGTCGAGGGTAAGCTTTTTATATAAGTTTTATAGTGTTTTGTTAAAGTTGGTTAAACCCTAATTGGGTGATTTGGGGGTTTTGGGTGATTTATGTGTATATGGTTGTGATTATATGTATGTATGTCTAGGAGGAGGATTCATTGAGGAGAGATTATGACTTAGCTGCTTGATCGTCTGTTGGTGTTTGATTTCCAGGTAGGGTTTTCCTACTCAATATTGGCTACATAAGTTGTTGGTGATTGTTGTTGTGATTGTTGAATAATTATAATTTTTGATTGGTTTTGGTGTTGTTGATAGTATATTGTTTACTGATTGTGTAACTGTCTGTGATCTTTGGGGCGTGTCCCTGGCTGAGTGGAGTCACTTGCGGGAGTGGCTTCACGCCCTTGATTCGCCCTCTGTGGAACCTGCCACAAAGGGGATGTGCATATTAATGAACTTGGGTTTATCGCTTAATGGAGATGAGCAGGGATTTGGTGGGTACGGCGATGATCCCCCACTGGCGGCATGGAGTACTTGTTGCGATGGGTACTCTGGCAGGGCTACACACTTTAGTGTGTAGTCAGTTGTGTGGAGATTGGAGATGGAGACTGGAGATTGGTTTGAGCTGTTGTGATATTGTTTCTTTGTGGCATTTGTTTTTATGTAATCAGTACTGACCCCGTTAATTGTTTTAAAAACTGTGGTGATCCATTCGGGGGTGGTGAGAATTTATTGAGCAAGTATGAGACGATGCGTGTGGGATAGTTGGGATGAGTCACCACGTTGCAATTTAGAAGTCTTCCGCTGTGTCAGACATTTTTTATAGTTTTGATAGTAGACATTTTTTAGAACCTTGTATTTCATTTTTATCAGTTTTAGAGTTGGCATGTAATCACTTTAAACTTTATTACAATTTAAGTATGTTTCCTTATTGTCTTTTGATTGTCATTGCCTTGGGAAACCGAGATGGTGACATTCTCATACCTTAAGTGGTCCTGGTAAGGCACTTGGAGTATAGGGGTTTCACAAAGTGGTATCAGAGCGACGATCTTGAAACCTGTAAACAGTGAACCTAATAAACATAGGGAGTCAATCTAAAATGAACCCAGGTAGGAATTGTAGGAGCTAATGCAAAGACTTGGGAGACATCCTGAAGTCGCGAACTCGCCCTAAAATTTTGAACCGGTCACCATGGGGTGTGTGTCGGGATCATTATGTGTTTATCTTGTGCTTTGTGTATCTATATAGTACTGTGTGGTATGAATCGGTGGATGCATGCATGTGGAGAATAGAGGATATGAATTGAAAGATGGTGATGATGTTATTTATATGTTGATCGATTGAAAGCATGTAAGCATGATGTTTGATTTATAATGTGGCATGTTAGAAATATGAAAGGAAAAGTGTTTTTTTTAACATATATAAAGCGATACGTATGTATATATGTTGTTGTTTGCCGTTTTGCATAAGGGTATAGAAAGTTAGGAGTATGATTTTGAACATGCGGGTAGTGTACGAGTCTGCGTGACTCGATTGAGTGGGGGGGCACTCGATCGAGTAGGTGAGAGACTCGATCGAGTGGGTGTGACTCGATCGAGTAGGAAGTTTTTCGTTTCTGGGCAGAAGTCAGTTTTTGGGCGCTAGATCGAGTAGGTGGTGGCACTCGTCGAGTAGGGTCAGCTTGATCGAGTGGATAGTTGGTTCGATCGAGTATGTTTTAGGGAGCTTTCTGGTCAGGTTCTGGAGTCGAGGCACTCGATCGAGTAAGTGGGCAACTCGATCGAGTGGGTTATGGGGCTCGATCGAGTAGGTTCAGTAAAGGTTGTACGCGTGTTTTGAGATATGGGATGTGTGTTTATGTTTACCCTTTTCTTATATAGTTTCAAAGATTCCACCAAAGATAACAGCATTGTATGCCAGGGCAGAGAATATGAGTATTGATGAGATCGTTAAGATGTTGGAGCACCAGGATGCTCTTACTGAGGCTTTGAAGAGGGTGGGGAAAGATAAGGATGAGAGGCCAGATCACTCCAAGATTAGTGTGCATATTGCGAGGTTTAATCCTAAGGAGTACTTGGGAACAAGGGCGCAAATTCTGCTGGATAATTGGCATAGGGAGATGGAGAATATTCTCAATCTAGTTCATTGCCCAGAGGAGTTGAAAGTGGAACAAGTTGCGTTCTACTTGAGGGAAGCTGCCGGTGAGTGGTGGGATAAGGTTAAGGTGAGTGCTTTGGATTTGTATGTGAAGCAGGGGTTGCCTGCGATACCTTGGGATGAGTTTAAGAGAGCTATGAGGCGAGAGTTTGTACCTGAACATGTGCGTAGTAAGCTGAGGGAGGAGTTCGATGATTTTAAGATGACATCTGACATGATAGTTGCTGAGTACTACTACAAGTTTAATGAGAAATATAGGTATGCTGAGGATATGGGGCTGAGCCAAGAGAACTTAGCATTGATGTTTGAGAAGAGGTTGACCCCCAAGATTATGAAGAAGTTACCGGTGGGAGCTCTTACTGATGTTAAGGAGGTCTATGAGCATGCTAGGAGGGCTGAGAGGTTAGTTGAGATGACCAAGGAGAGCCGTGAGAGAGCTTATGAGAAGAGGAAAGCTGAGAGTGAGGACGGTGGCCAATCCAGTTACAAGAAAAGCGGCCATAACCAAGAGAGAGCGTACTCATCAGGTTTAGTGTTTAGTGTTGCAGCTTCTTTCGGGCGTGGTCGTGGGAGTGGTAGCGGCAATTGGAGTATGACCTGTTATAACTGTGGCGGTATGGGCCACAAGAGGCATGAGTGCACCAGTGCTATGAGTGGGGGTTACCAGAGACCGTCCTAGGTGAGTTTTTCTCAGGGTCCTTCGCAGAGTTATGCTAGTAACAGGCCGGCTGGGTCGTGGAACAACAGGGGTGGCCAGAGTAACAACCATGGTGGGGTAAACGCAATGGCAGTAATTCATACCAGAAACCGGCAGCGAACAACAACAATAACCAGGGGTCGGCTGCTAAGCCGTCTACCTCAGTTAGTACTGTCCAGGGAAGTGAGCAGAAGACCAGTGGTAAGCTGTTTATGATGGAGAAAAAGGTAGTTGAGGATGATGCTCACGTTATCACCGGTACTTTTCTTGTTAATGGAGTCTTTACCTTTGTTTTGTTTGATTCGGGGGCGTCACAGTCGTTTGTATCATCGAGTCATGCTAAGCGGTTGGGTTTGAGTGAGTATGAGTGTGTAAAAGAGGAAGTCTTTATACCTTCGGGTGAGTCTGTATGTGGGCGGTTGTATAGAGGCGTGTCTATGATAGTTGGGCAGGTTGACCTATCAGTGGACTTATTAGAGTTTCCTTTGGAGGGTTTTGAGATGATAGTTGGTATGGACTTGTTGGGTAAGTATAAGGCTAAGATAGATTGTCATCAAAAAAGGGTTTCCTTGAGAGGTCCTAAGGGGATTAATGTGTCTTATCGTGGGTTTTTGTCAAACCTAAAGTTAAGTTGATTGCAGCAGTGACCTTGAAGTCCTATCTGATGAAGAGGTGTCCATTGATCTTATGCCATGTGAGAGACCATAGAGTGGAGAGTCCGTCAATTGAGCAGATACCAGTAGTGGGAGAGTTTCCAGATGTCTTTCCAGAGGAGATACAAGGGTTACCACCAAGGAGGGAGATAGATTTCAGTGTTGAGTTGAGACCGGGGACGGGGCCAATCTCTAAGGCACCGTACCGTATGGGTCCTAAGGAGTTGGAGGAGCTAAAGAAGCAGCTGAATGATCTGATTGAGAAGGGATACATTAGACCTAGTGTACCACCATGGGGAGCACCAGTCTTGTTTGTGAAGAAGAAAGATGGGAGCTTGAGGTTGTGCATCGATTACAGAGAGCTGAACAGAGTTACAGTAAAGAACAACTATCCTTTGCCAAGGATAGATGATTCGTTTGATCAGTTGAACGGTGAAGCGGTCTTTTCTAAGATCGATTTGAGGTCGGGTCACCATCAGGTGAAGATTCGGGAAGAGGACATACCGAAGACAGCTTTTACATCGAGGTATGGTCACTATGAGTATGTTGTGATGCCGTTTGGGTTGTCTAATGCACCTGCAGTGTTTATGGATTTGATGAACCGGGTCTTCACTCAGTTCTTGGATCGATTTGTTGTGGTCTTTATCGATGATATCTTAATCTTTTCTAAGACTGAGGAGGAGAATGAGGAGCATCTGAGGATAGTGTTGCAGACATTGCGAGAACATCAGCTGTACGCAAAGTTGTCTAAGTGTGAGTTGTGGTTAGAGGAAGTTGCTTTTTTGGGGCATGTGATTTCAAAGAAAGGTGTAGCTGTAGATCCTGCAAAGATTGAGGCAGTTACCAAGTGGGAAGCACCAAGGAATGTGGCAGAGATCAAGAGTTTCTTGGGTTTAGCAGGGTACTATCGACGGTTCGTGAAAGATTTCTTTAAGATAGCCAGACCTATGACAGCTTTGATGAGGAAAGAGAACATGTTTCGTTGGGATGAAAGTTGTGAGTCGGCGTTCCAGACATTAAAGAAGCATTTGACCACAGCTCCAATCTTAGCATTACCTGAAGGGAGTGAGAACTTTGAGGTATATACCGATGCTTTAAAGAATGGGTTGGGTTGTGTGTTGATGCAGAATGGGAAAGTGATTGCCTATGCTTCTAAGCAGTTGAAGCCTTATGAGGAGAACTACCCGACACATGATCTGGAGTTGGGTGTAGTTGTGTTTGCTCTCAAGATTTGGAGGCACTATCTGTATGGGACGACCTTCAAGGTGTTTTCAGATCACAAGAGTCTCAAGTACATCTTCACTGAAAAGGAGTTGAACATGAGACAGAGAAGGTGGATGGAGCTGATTGGGGACTATGACATGGATATTATATACCATGAAGGGAAAGCTAATGTGGTTGCAAATGCTTTGAGCAAGAAGAGTGTGCATTCTCTATGCATAGCTATGTCTTTGATGAGGTTGAGAGAAGAGGTGGGGAAGATGGGGATACATGTGATCCAGAAAGGGGATGCTAGAGGGGATTTGATAGTAGAGCCAGACCTTTATGATGATATTCGCAGGAAGCAGGCTTTGGATCCCAAGATTCAGGAGTGGAGAGCTGGAGTAGAGAAAGGGACAATGTCTAGATTCTCTATTCATACAGATGGTAGTGTGAGATTTGGTGGGAGATGGTGTGTTCCTAGTGATGAGGAGTTGAAAAAGATAATCATGACAGAGGCTCATTGCACACCATATTCGGTACATCCAGGCCGTGACAAGTTATACAAAGATCTGAAGAAGACTTTCTGGTGGCCTGGGATGAAGAAGGAATAAGCTGAGTTCGTGGCTCATTGTTTGACATGTCATGAGATTTGGTAAGAAAGGGAAGCTGAGCCAGAAGTTTATCGGACCCTATGAGATTTTGGATCGTATGGGTGAGGTTGCTTATCGGTTAGCTTTACCAGCTACTTTGGATAAAGTGCATAATGTGTTTTATGTGTCTCAGCTGCGGAAGTATGTGAGCGATCCTTCACATGTGTTAGATGTAGAGAACATCGAGTTGGATGAGTCTTTGTCTTATCTAGAGGTGCCCAAACAGATTCTTGATCGCAAGGTTAGGAAAACTAGACATGGGGAAACGGTCTTGTTTAAGGTTCTTTGGTCTAACCACGAGGTTGAGGAGGCTACATGGGAGGCGGAGGAGGCTATGAGGAATCGGTATCCGTCTCTTTTTGTTAATGATGCGGGATTAGTATAAAAGGATGTCCTTCATTTTTTTAATCTCTTTTAACTATTCTAAAACCTAATTGAGAAGAAGAGGAATTACGTACCTTGATTGTCATCGCATTATTAACAAATCCCAAGCCTAGGAGTGTCAGATTGCATTGTTCTTTGTGCCGTTGTGATCCTTGTGTCGAGGGTAAGCTTTTTATATAAGTTTTATAATGTTTTGTTAAAGTTGGTTAAACCCTAATTGGGTGATTTGGGGGTTTTGGGTGATTTATGTGAATATGGTTGTGATTATATGTATGTGTGTATAGGAGAAGTATTCGTTCAGGAGAGATTCTGACTTAACTGCTTGATCGTCTGTTGGTGTTTGCTTTCCAGGTAGGGTTTCCCTACTCAGTATTGGATACATAAGTTGTTGGTGATTGTTGTTGTGATTGTTCAATAATTATAATGTTGGATTGGTTTTGGTGTTGTTGATATTATATTGTTGACTGATTGTGTAACTATCTGTGATCTTCGGGGTGCGTCCCTGGCTGAGTGGAGTCACTTGCGGGAGTGGCTTCACGCCCTTGATTCGCCCTCTGTGGAACCCACCACAGAGGGGATGTGCACATTAATGAACTTGGGTTTATCGCTCAATGGAGATGATCGGGGATTTGGTGGGTACGGCTGCGATCCCCTACTGGTGGCGTGGAGTACTTGTTGCGAAGGGTACTCTGGCAGGGCTACACACTTTAGTGTGTAGTCAGTTGTGTAGAGATTGGAGATGGAGACTGGAGATTGGTTTGAGCTGTTGTGATATTGTTTCTTTGTGGCATTTGTTTTTATGTAATAAGTACTGACCCCGTTAATTATTTTAAAAACTGTGGTGATCCATTCGGGGGCGGTGAGAAGTTATTGAGAAGGTATGAGACGATGCGTATGGGATAGCTGGGATGAGTCACCACGTTGCAGTTTAGAAGTCTTTCGCTGTGTCAGACATTTTTTTATAGTTTGATAGTAGACAGTTTTGAGAACCTTGTATTTCATTTTTATCAGTTTTGGAGTTGGCATGTAATCACTTTAAACTTTATTACAATTTAAGTATGTTTCCTTATTGTCTTTTGATTATCATTGCCTCGGAAAATCGAGATGGTGACGTTCTCATACCTTAAGTGGTCCTGGTATGGCACTTGGAGTATGGGGTTGTCACAGCTGCTGGTGCCATGATCGGTAGCGAGATCTTCTTTTAATTGGATCAAAACTTTGATGTGTTCCTTGCCGGTTGACCGGCATAGGATAAATGGCTTCTAAATAACTCGGTTTCGATTCTGAGTTCGAAGATGCACGATTTCGATGGTGGTTGTCGAGGTTGCTGCTGCTTGTCATCGGTGATGGTGGTTGATGATGGTGGAGTGGTTGAAATGGTGGTGTAAGCATTGGGTTTCGATTCCGGGTAGAGGGTGATGTCTGATATGGTTGCTCGTGGTGTGCAGGTGTGATCTGATGCCGCTGCTGTTGAGTTCGGTTGCGTGTCTCGATCGTAGCACTGCTGAATTGGTTGAATTTGGTGATGATGGAACCGATGCGTGATGGTTTGTTAATGGAGATGATGTTGGAAGGTGGGCTGGTGGTTGTCACGGGTTGCGGCTGTTGTCGAAGTCAGGTGGTGTGTGGAAGTAGAGGAGCAGGTTGGTGCACAGAGAAGGACGGAGCTCAGTCGTGATGCTGATGTGCTTGAGTGTTGACGGAGGTACAGGTGGTTCTGGCGGCGTTGATGACGATGGATGTCGGGTTTGATGGTGGCTGTTCATGGACGGTTGTTTGTTGAGGCTAGGATGAATGGTGATGGCTGCACGGGAAATACATAGGGGTGACGATGAAGACGGGTTAACTCATTGACCAAAGTCAATCTTGACTTCTAGCTTCTTTGTTTGATTTTCGTCTCGAGCTCGGGTTTCCGCCTTGTCATTCCGTTTCACCTACATATCAAATTAATAAAACAAAAGTAATATTAATACTATTAAATTCTGATTAATTATTAAATCTAATCAATACGGCTAATTATTATAAATTAGTTATAAAATGAGCTATTCAATCAATTAAGCACGCAAAATCGAGTCGGAATAAGATATAAATGTGGGGTAAAAAGCAACTAAAACACTACTCAGCAAGTTCGCCATTGGTTTAGTTGATCAAAGATATGTATATATATATACACTTAACTGAGCATAAACCTCCTTTACTCATACATGAGAGTAGTCAATCTTAAAATGATTATCACCTTAGTAGGTGGAAAATGGTACATGAATTGTGTATGTTGATAATGATGAACTCGATGTCTGGTATTTCAAGTTTTTCTAATGGGAATCAGTCTGTTTTGATGCTACAGAAAAAAAAAAGTTTAAAATTCGGGAACTAATGGGTTGTCTCGCTAATTTAAATCATGTATGATGGGATTAGTAGTATTAAAGTGCATATTCAGGATATCGGAAATCGTCTTACTAAAGACAAAGTACCCGTTGTTGAGTCATTCCTTGTATATTAAATCCTTAATTCTCTTCCCTGAAAGGAGTCACCTTAAAATAGCTCACTACCCCAAACTGATACATGGACTGTAAATGAGTTATTTTATATGAGTGAGTGTAACACCCCGGTTTATAAAAGAAGTCCTCGTCAAGACATTCTCTAATAAAACGGACTGTTACCATCTCGGTTTCCCGAGGTAGTGAATAACAAATTAAACTCCAAGGCAATTTATATAATATTTTAACTTAATTATTACAAATCCTCTTTTCAACTCAAATTACAAGAACTGACATAAATAAAAGTGAAAGTCTTCTAGATGATGATCTAGCTACTAAGTCGTCTCGATCCAAAGGCCTCACGCCCATTAAGCTCCCGTCCTATCTCTTAAACCTGTCAAGTCTGCTCCCCATAAAACGGTTCATCACAGGTGTTCACGAATACACAGGGTCAACCACGAGGTTGAGTAGGGAAAACAATAAAACAATAAAATATGATATGCATGATACTCCGCCACCTCCATCTCCATCTCAACTCATCACACACATCTCATACCCGGACAACCCAGCCATACCGATCCCCAGACTATATATATCGACCGGCCGATCCGCGCTCTCGAGGACACCGGGGCAAGTCTGCAGAACCCGCCTGGGCCTTATCACCACATCATCATCACCGCACCACATCACCACAACATCCTCCATCTCCAATGCATATGAATGCTCAAAAGAAAGTGATGCAATATATATATAAATCAATGAACTGATGAATCATAAAATCATGCCAGTTACCCGATGTTGTGATATCATGCTCAATACGATCAAATCAGTCACTCACCTTCCCGAATATAAATGATCACGTAAATCAACAACCAGGAATCAAGTTAACACAATTCAACAATGACGATAATAGGACAAGTGTATTTCCCTACCTCAAGTGCCAGCAATTCCAATTAAGCAGTTAAGCAGTCCAGAAATAAAGCAACGAATCTGATTATCGATCCTTCACGAATCCGTCACCTTTTCTGCCACCATTACCGCCACCAGAACCGCCTAAGAACGTCGCCAAACACCCCTAGCTGCTCCTTGCTATGCCGTCAACAACCATGGCTACTCTCTCTCCCTCTCTATGCGTGAATGGCTGAGATCTCAGTTGAGGAAAGGAGGGAGGCGGGTTGAGTGAATGAGAGCAGGGATGCGGGTTGACTGTTGAGGGATTAGGGGTACTATTAGGTTTAGGGTTAGGGTTAGGGTTAGTGTTTAGTTGGGCTTAGGGTTAAATGGGCTGGACAGTTATTGGGCCAGCTCAACTGATTAGCTCACAATTCGAATTCTTATAATCCCGTCACAATTAACTTATATCGATACAACGCGAGTTAGTTAAAATAACTTATCATAATTATCGACTCGACAATTTACCCGACTTAATTAGTAATATAAAATGTATAATAATTAATATATAATAATATCCATTTAATAATATCCGTTTAATTAATTATATAAAAATACGGGGTATTACAGTCTTCCCCCCTTAAAATGAACTTCGTCCCGAAGTTCGCTCCCGTACTCAAACCTAAAAAGGGTATTGTATATCGTACTTACGGTCGTCACGTATTTCTGACACGGTTAACACACACTTGACGCATCAATTAAACATGACAGACACGGAATGTTACAGTGAGTATTTAAAAGAAAATAGGGGAAGGAGATAAAGGAAGAGGTTGTGAACTTACTCAGTTTTGAGCCTTTATTTTGAAAGGGGAGGTCAGGTAACATTTATACAAGAACACTAAAGAGAATAAGTTCCAAAAGAACAAGTCTAACCCTTAGCACAAACTTGGTCTCTATCAAAAGTATAGTCCGTGTCATACTTCTAAGGGAAATATGGTTAAGAGTAATAAAGAATCTAGTATTACTATTGGACTTACCTATTGGTTTTGCGACCAGACTGGCCATAAAGTCTAGTTAGCAAGGATAATGACAGATAATTTATTGGCCTTAGTTTGTTATGAATCATGTTTAGTAGATATGTCACCTCATTCTTGATGGTTAGATAGTGGATCATTTGTTTATATTTGTATTCTCCTTAAAGGTTTCCAAAATAAATAAACACCATGTGAGAATATAGTCAGCGTGTCCGCAATGAATGGCGGGAAACTTGATGTGGATTTCATCAAAACAGTTGTCTTAAAGCTTAGTTCAGGATTTTATTTGACTATTGGAAAATTTTCTTTATGTGTTGTATATGAGACGAAATTTGATTTCTATTTCACAATTTGACATGTGTGGATTTCGTTTGGTCACTTATAATTAAAAGGTTGAATTTTTTTATAACTCTCATATGATTGTAAATGCTTTCCTTTGTGATGTTTTGTATTAATTGGATTGGATTTGATTTCCCATGATATTTTCTTGAATGTTGAGAGTGTTGGTTCTAAAGAGAAAATTCATAAACTTGTAAAATGTGAAATCGTATCTGGACTTAATTTTAAGGAACTCTTAGAGGATATTCACACTAATATTAGTGAACCACTACTATTTGTGGACAGACCTTATATATCATATTTATTGATGGTTGTTCTAGATGTGGTTATGTTTACCTTATAAGTAGTAAGTCTAAGGCTCTTGTTGAGTTCACGATATTTATTGTCAAGGTTTAGAGCTTGTTAAATACAGTATTACTAATAAGAATGCGAGATAAAACCGAGATGGCGAGTTGTTATGACAAACGAGATTTTTTGTTAAATGCTTATTGTTAGACTATATACACTATGTCAAATCTTCTTGAAGTAATTGTAGTGAGAAGGATAGGGCGAGGAGTTTGATTCGAGATACAAATTAACAGATTTTACCTAAGGTAAAGCTTTTACATCTGCCTTATTTATCTTATACCCAGTACCTGACAACTTTAATTTGTTTTGTGAAGTGTCGTTTGAATTATGGATGAAAAAAAAAGTCGAGTTTGAACAGTTTAGGGTGTGGGATTGTCAGTTAAGTTGAGAATTTATATTTATAATCCTTTTAGAAAATTTTAATCCCAAAACAACTCCTAAATTCTTTGTTACTTATCATGTAAATTTTAAAGTTTAAGATTTGTAGAGTATATAATAGTTAAATTTCTAGAGAATGGCTTAGAGACCTGTTTTTGTAACAGAAGGCCCGTTTGTCTCATCATGAGTTTGTTAGTCTTTTATTTATGCATTAGAAAATATTTATTCTTCCTTTTCTAATGGGGGAAGTATGATGACCAATAATGCTATTTCACAACCCTTATGTTGTTGCACATTTTAAAGTGTTTTCAAAAAGGCATTAAGCATTTAACTATGGTGATTTCGTTGTCTATATCGGAAAAGTTGATTATGACTTGAGTGAAATAGTTAAGATTATAACCTGTAAACAAGGTATTTATTTTGTTCAAGAAGATAAATCATAAGGAGGTTATATATGTATGATGAGATGCAATCAATAAGATACATAATAAAGTTTAGGAGTTAATTGTTACTCCAGTGATTTTTTGATCCAGTCGGGTGTAAAGTGAATCTTTAAAAAAAGATAGATTATAAAGGTTATTAAGAAACCTAAGGATATATTTGCGACAAAGGGTTATACTAAAAGAGAAGATGTGAATTTCAATCAAATAGTTTCACCTAATATTTCAAAGGATTCTTAGGACTTTAACTGTTCATGATTTAAAGTTATACGGAAATAGATATTCACATTGTTTTTTGAATGATGGTTTTGTTGGGAAAGGTAAAGAATATATGGTATGTAAATTGAAGAAATCAATTTATGAATTAATTTTAAAAAAAGAAACAATTTTCTCGCCAATGGTATATGAAGTTTCATAAGTTTGTGCAGTATAATGGACTTGTTGAAAATATTAATGATATTTGCTTATATTACAAGATCAGTGGGAGGATATTGAATTGGTATTCCTTGTTCTTTATGTTGATGATCTTTTACTTGTTTGTAATGATATTGGTTTGTTGCATGACACAAGCAAATCTTTTCATTGTCTTCGACGTGAACGATTTGGGGGAAGTATGTTTTGTACTTGGTATTAAGAATGTGTGTGAAATGTCTAGCAGAATGTTAGGATTATCTCAAGGAAGAAATGTTGAGTAAACCTGATGTAACTCTCATATCTAAAAGTGAATTTAAATAAGAATAAATGTCGTCCTTAAAGTAGACTTGATGAGAACACTATGTAGGATATTCCGTATGATAGTGTTGTTGGTAATTTGATGTATGCTGAAGTATACTAGACCTTGGAGGTTTTGTTTGGTGATATGAAATCCGGTATAAGATTTGGTTTTATGTTAGCTGTTGGTGCTATATCTTGAAAGTGTGTCAAACATAATGTAATGTCTAGCTGTCCACCTATATTATAGAAGCAGAGATTATAGCTTGTTATATATACAACTGCTCATCATGCTAAGGAAATGAGATATTGTAAAATATGTCAAATATAAGTGTTTTTTATTTGAAAATTCATAAAGTTAAAGAATGGGTAGAACTTGAAAATATCGAGTTTGTGTGTGTCTTTTTTAACTGGAAATGATTGCGGACCCATTAACTAAAGCACTCATGGTTATTGAGTTTTGAAAAGCATGTTAAAGACATGAGTCTTATAATTTCTTTTGATGCATTTGAATTAGTGGGATTTGTAATTGAGAATTTTGGTACTTAAGGTAATGTATGTTTTCAGTAATTAATAAGGTTGATGTTTTAATTCTCACTAAATGTATGGATGTTAAATACGGAGTATAAGCTTAATGAATGTTTGATTATTGTTATAGTTCAATTTGTGTCTCGTTAAGAGATGTTGTGTGCATTAAAGCTTTTGGACTTTAGTGGGTGGAGTTGTCCTTTAATGGATGTTGGCGGTTTAGCCATTACCTATTGCGATGTATTTTCCCTTAGGTGGTTGGTTTAATCTCTAATGAGTATAAATGTACCTTAAGTGGTATTTACCTTTCGAGGTAATTAAGGGGAATACTTGTTCGGAAGTGGGTCTCAATTGAGACTATGACCGAATGTGGATAAGCATGCTCATCTTAAAGTTTGGATCTATTATGCTAAACCACACTACACTTTGTCACACTTGGGACTCATGTCGGTAACCTTTTGGTGTTGTGATCATGGAAGGTCTTGTATGACTTAATTGTACTATGTCCGCTATGGTTCACATTAAATTGCTTATTGGACCGAGTTCTGTGGACTGAGATGTTTTTATGGCAATGTTGTTCAACCCGAGAGTTGTTTTTCAAAATAAAGGTTTTCGAAATATTTTCATAAAATAAAACTTCTTTTAATAAAACCAACAAATGTTTTCGAAATATCTCTAACCTATATAAATAGGTTATTGGGATGACATGCCCCATTGATTGTCATCATAAAAGAACCTAGAAGAGGGAGGAGAAGATCCTAGTTTACTAATCATCTTATTATTATTGTGCACTCGAGATGATCCGATAATAGCTTCCGCTAAAGGTATGTACCCTATACAATGATCGTATATTATATTTCTTACAAAATTTTGTTATGCGTATAGCTTTATCTCAATAGCTAACTTATGAGATTGGAGTATATCGGTCTTGTACTCTTGTTGCAGTTATCCTAAAGAAAAGAAGGCAGAAAATTCATTTCATTTCACTTAGTTTACGGTGTCTAATTTTCTTGGAAATTTTGCTTTGCGTCAGCTCCATTTTCATGGTAGTGATCTAATTCTTGAACTTCTTATTTATTTCCCATCATTATTTTAGGGACTTGCTAAATCCCGCGCATCAATTTACTCAATCCTGCGCAATTTTCCCCTTTATTTCGAGGATACCCCTCTCATTTCTCCCCCCACCAAGAGAAACAAGAAAGAGAGATAAACAACATCCCCAAAAATGAGAAAAACCAATTTTCCGAGTCTCTAATCCTAATCCTCTCAGGCCCTAACCATACAACATCTTAGAATAATGAAATTTTATGAACTACAAAGGTTAATTTGACATAAAAACATGAATTTAATTCTGTAATTGTAAATTATTAAGTAGACTAAAGTTTTTTTTTTGTTTTGGTTAGGGTTTTGAATTCTAATGTTAGAAATTAATTGACTGATTGTTTGGTTGTGGAGGAGTGGCGGCTTGGGTGGAGGGCGATGGAGGGAACGACGGCGTGTGTCTGGGTGGGTGGCGTCAATGGCTATGGTCTATGGATCGGATGGCGGCAGATGTTGGCTTGTGAGTGCTATGCGAGACTGGGTGGCTGGTAGTGGAGTGGTGGTGGTAAATTGGGGAAGAAGGGTGACAGTGGCCTGAGATTTTTCGGGAAGTGTAGAAACCTCATTTCTACACCTCCCGCCAACCACCCAGTGATGACTGGGCCGTATGTTTGGTACGCGGAACGATTTATGACAATTCGTAAGTTTATCGTCAAGTAATAGCTCAAACACTTGTGTCTACCCCTTGGTCGTCATCTACGCACCGATACGGTGATTTTGACAGTAATTAGAGTTCATTTGGAGTCCGGGTCAAAAACCGCTTCATTTTCTAAGAAACCGTTTAGAATGCCGAGTCGGAATGTCCTAGAATATTCCGGATATTTATTCCATTAATTAATTTTATATCCTTTGGTAAAATATATACCATAAATCTTATTTTACGAAATAAGGAAGTAGAGATCCACCGCAATTCCCTAAAAGAAACGCATAATTCTTTCTTCCGCGGGAGGAAACCTCTGGGGAAATGACGCAGCAGATGCTGTGCCTCTTCGAAGGATCGCAGTAGCTACTGCGCCCTTTCCCCAGCTCGTTTCTGCCTATTTTCAGATTTTTCCGTGATTTGTTTCCAAAGTTTGAGTCATTCCATAACTCTTCACTTTTTTTTAGTATAAATAGGGACTTTCGTTCCACATATTTTTCACGTGAGTGTCCGCCCTTCTCTTCTCCCTTTGCATTCTAACACCGTGCTCTAAGCTTTCGATGCCTACGTGCTTGATCAATCGACCACGTAAGCTCAGATCATTCTGAGTTCCAGTCACGTTGCATGACCGACAAATTTGACCACTACACATCAATCAACTTAATCTAAATCCTCTAACGAGGGCACTTTCTTCATACATTCGAGTCGAGCAGTCACTAATCGTTAACTTAGTTAATCTCGTTTCGTCAAACATGTAAGTCTGAGGGTGTAAATCCCATCTTTTTTATTGTATTTTTATTTTTGTATTAACTATTGTAAGATTCACGTCAAAAGTATGCTTAAAACCGACTTCTAAAACCCTATTATTAAACCGTTTTTACGGATTAACAGTAACCAGACGTCGAGAAGAAACGCATCAATAGCTGCGCCTCTTCAAAGAGTCGCAGCATCTGCTGCGCCTCTTCCAGGGACTGCCGCTGTTTCTGCTCTTTTTCTTCTTCCTCGGTTTTTCTGTTGATTTCGTTCTTTTTTTTTCTTTTCTTATTTTTCTTTCTTTTCTTTGTACATAATAAATTTTAATACATTCTTAATAATTATCACGTTTTGTTCCGGCTTAAATCCCTTACAATCAATATTTGCGGGTTTTCATCATTAAATCAAACCCGAAATTTAGAGACTCGATTTGTTCATATCAAGTTTCTGGAATTTGTCCTTTGTACATGTTTTCATTGTTTATTTCCAGTTTATCACATCTTTCAAGTTCGTTTCCGTCTTTTATAATTAAATCTAATTAGTCTTAACTCGTTTTAATTCATTCTTAATTCGTTTTAATTCGTGTTCATTGCTTTTATAACGGCTTCATATGTAATTAATATGTTAAATCACTTTCACTCGAGTCAAATATCGATAATCAATCCTTAAACCTACTAACGAACATTAACGAACTCGCAGTTCTGACTTCACAGCCAGAACTCACCTCAGGAACAGACGCAGTGAAAGTTGCGCCTCTTCCAAGGGACGGAGCAGTGCTGCGCCTATTCTGGGATGAGTTCTGTCTCTGAATTTCTGTTCTTGCTTTGACTTAATCTTTAATTACGTAATTAATTGACTATTAGCCGTAATATCACCCCTAATCTATCCATATTTTCTAACCTTATTTCATTTTCTTTTTTTCCTCAAGTCGTCCGTCTTAAGTATATTTTTGACGTAAATCAATTATATCATTGTAATTCATTGTAATTTTAATTGTCGTTATTTATTTATTACATTATTATGGATGATTTATTTACTTGTTCTTCACATGTAATTAATTATAAACCATAATTCGACATTAATAAATGCTAATTATTTGCTCACCGACATAGTTTAATTCACATGCTAGGATTAAAACGTTGGATGTTGCATTGCATGCATATAATCGACAACATATCAAATACGAACAATTTCCCTGATCATTAGTAGAGGCCGCTATCGAGGCGGGCGGGATTATGTGTTCAGTAAAAGGACTTCCTAATACGTACCCTCACCCCTTACTCCATATCTCTGTGAACATCCTTGTTCATTGGCATCCACGAGAGTCATTCTAGACATAGAATGCTAAAGGTAACAAGTTCTTGGTGTCAATGTCATTACTTTGTGTCTTGGCATGACACGAGGTATTCGAACGGTTTCTAATTTTCCACAATAAATTGGTGGCGACTCCACAAATGCAAACGCTTGTCCCAAGCGCCCCCGTGGCCCCCGTGTCCATAGTTTGGCGACTCCGTTGGGGATTATACACTTACGTGTTACCCAGGGTGAAACTTGAACAAGGTTAGGGAATAGTTTATACGAGACAGTTGTCGGTTTTCATTACTCGACCTTCTTAGGTCATTTTCATTGGCCTTCCTAGGCCCAACCCAACCCATTCGACCAATCGTGCCGTCTGGACGGTCCAAATTCTTATCTGGGCCTAAAGATAGATAGCGAATGACATCAACCATACCGTGGTGCATACTCATGTTTGTATCAAGGGCTTTCACTACTCGAGGAAATGGACTAGGAACCGACCTTACTCAATTTTGGCACGGGCCTCTCCATAGACCAGGGATTGATTGCTTGGTATGGCAACCCACCTTTTAAGACAAAACCCTTATAAATGCACTCAGCATACCGTTATAATGCTTGTATGAATGCTTGTATCATACGTGATCACCATTTTGTAAACAAAACCATGACAAATTTTGTAAAATTAAAAAACCTTTTAAAATGTAAACATTTTCAAAGATAGTCTAAATTGGCGCAAAATGAGTCGAAACTCTGTCCAAATGTCCAGTCAAAATTCGGGCCTCAAAACCCATGTTAAAAACCTCACTTCGAGTCAACACTCCTACAACTACACTACAGTTGTTTGGGCCAAACATTTCGAAACTTTGTCATTTTCAAAACTCACTTAACACAGTGGCACACTCTCACTTCACAAGTTGAGTCTTTTTCGAGTAAGCATGGTAAAATGGTCGATCGTGTTTTGATTCGTCGTCGATCTCTTATCCAGTTTCCAAGATGCCTGGAACTAGTCATGCAAGTGTTAATGAACAATCCCAAAATAGTAATGATCTAATCCTAGCTGCGCTCGTCCGTCTCCAAACAAGCCAAGACCAAGCCTATGCTCGCCTCAATGCTATTGAAGGCCTAATTGTTGCTGTAGAAACTAGGCTTTCTCCCGCAGAGAATGATGTTCCTAACGCGAGCGTACATGATGACATTCCACCCTTTGTTGGACAACAAGAAGTCAACCCTCCACTAGGTCCTACTAAAGCTGAAAAGCGACTCCAATACTTGGAGGAGCAACTAATGTACCTTAAGGGAGATGACATCTACAGGGAGAATAATTGCAAGTATGAGGCGGTAAATGCTCAATTGCCAACCAAATTCAACATGACTGACATTCCAAAATTCAAGGGGCATGAAAACCCTTTGAACCACATTCGTGCTTTCAAAGATTACATGTCTATCAAAGGCATCAAACCCGAGATGTTCCTAATGATCTTTCCTTCATCTCTCGACACCATTCCTAAGAAATGGTTTTACTCTTTGGAGCACAAGAAGAATGCCACTTGGCATGATGCCGCAATTGAATTCACTAAACAATACGCGGATAATGATGAGATCCAAGTCAACATGCGCACTCTAGAGGTTATTACCCAAAATGAAAAGGAAGGCTACACCGACTTCCTAAGTAGGTGGAGGAAGACTAGCACACAACTTGTTGAACGTCCAGACGAAGCCACTCTTGTGGAAAAGTTTGTGGATAATCTGAGACCCATTTATGCAAACCATTTGAGGTACCAAAATATAAAGTCTTTCAAAGATCTGACTGTGCTAGGGACAAGAATTGAAGATGACATCCGTAAAGGACTCTTGTCCAAAACGGTAGGTCGTGGATATCAAGGCTCAACGAGTCGTTCTTATGGCTCTACTAGCAAAATTGATGAGGTTAACCTTGTCGAATCATCAAAGAAGAATAACCCGCAAAGGAAGTTCACAAACATTGGTGATTCGTATTCTAACGCTCTGAAAAGATTGATGAAACAAGGTAAGCTCCAACCCATAGGACCTACACCTGACCCAGAAAAAAGGTCTAAGTTTTGGGATGAGAATGCGTACTGTGAATATCATAGAGGCAAGGGACACGATACAGAGAAATGCTTTAAACTAAAACATGTCCTTCAGGATATGATCGAAGATGGTCACCCATACTTCCCGGAGGTAAGCCTAACAATACTCAGAATCCTCTTGGAGTTATGATGATCACAGATGAAGAATCCACCTTGGATTGTTCACACCTCATTTCTCCAGCCGAATATTAGATTCATACACTAGAAGTGGAAGGGAGATATTCCACCATTTCTCCTACCATTGCCGATTTTATCGCATGGGCAAAGAGTGTGAGTAGGCAAGTTTCAGAGCTGGAAGATGTAGTGGAATCTCTACCCAATCCCGACGCCATACCTAGGGAGAACGTGTCATTAACTCCAAGTTTATCTCAAGAATCTACGATGCAAGAGGTAATCGCGGTAGTTGACGGTCTAGTCGAGCAAATAACCAATATAGAAGCCGAAATCATCAAATTAAGAGAACTCGGTATTGTCAACGGAATATGGGCCGATGGCTATGAAGATGAATACCTCACAGAACATTATCTAGTCAAGGTTAGTGAGGATATAGTCAAAGCTAGCGAAGACAAAAGATAGACCACCTTACTAGTTCAGGGCGTCCATATCAAAATATCTCTCAGAATGGTCCCACGGCTAGTGGTCCAGTTACTAACACCAATGTCATCACACCAAATGATGGCGAAGATACATCTACTGACCACTTGCTAAAACAACTGCAGGAGACAAAGGCTGATCTTTCAGTCTGGCAACTAGTTGCAAGTTCATTTCCGCATCGCCAAGCTTTATTGCAAGCATTAGCCAAATTGAATGTGGCACACATCTCTACGCCTGACGACGTAGTCAACTTGGTCTTCCAAGATTCAGTTACACTAAGTAACCCAGTTACTTTCTCAGACGAAGATTTGCCTCCCTTCGGCGCCAGTCATAACCTAGCTCTACACATTACAGTCATATGCTTAAAGAAGAACGTACCAATGACTTTGGTGGATGATGGCTCTGCAGTCAACATCATACCACTAAAGACAGCATACAAATTCGGCATGAAATAATTGGATTGGAATCCTACCAACCAAGGTGTTCGAGCATACGATGGTATACGACGTAAGGTAGTAGGACTAATCAACCTCACTATAGCCACAGGGCCAATCGAGCGAAAGGTTAATTTGTAAATAGTGGATTTCAAAGCATCATTCAATATACTTCTGGGAAGGCCTTGGATTCACGCTTCCAAGGGGGTAACATCCACCTTGCACCAGAAGATTAAGATTCCTCTAGATGGCAAAGTAGTGACAATCACTTCGTCACCTATTAAGGCAGTGATAGAGAAAATGTCAAGTAACCAAGTAGTCATAGATCCCGTATATGAGCTTGGGGGCTTTCAGAGTATAAACCTTGTGGAGAGCGAGCTGGTACCTTTGTACTTCAACCCGTACTCAAATTTGGTGGTCAACCACATACTCAAGTCCCAGGGATACCTCCCACGAATGCCATTAAACCCTGCTAAGAAGAATACTTTCGCGCCATATAAGGAAGGAAACTCTCAAAGGATACCATTAGGATTGGGATACAAACCCAAGAAAGAAGAAGCTTTAGAAATGCTCACCCAATTCCAAAACCGTAAGGATAGAGGAATCCAGATGCGACCCTATCTCCCCACCCTAAATGGATACTTCATTAGAGAAGGGAGTCACGAGTACTTTCACGGGTTTCCCGAACCTTGGCATTATAAAGGAATGCAACTAGCTGGAATCGAGGTCTTCCAGATTGCTATTTCATCCCTCCAGAAATGGTTCCTACCGTCAAAACTCGTCAAACACCTTATTTAGACGAACAGGATGTTAGTCTTCTGTTTGGAGAAGACCGATTTGTCAGAGCATCGCAGGATGAGATCATTACGATGATACTTCAAGATGACCATTTCAACCCCGCAGCATTGATCACTGACACCAGTTCAAACCAGCAGAAAGGATGGAAATAATCGATCAAATGGACTAATAACCAAGGAAAGCTCTTAAAAGTCACCACTGGAGAAGGAGAGATGTTCAAAGGAGAACCTGAAGACAACGAATTCGAGTCAAAGTTGGAGTCAGAGTTGGAGTCGGAATCAGAGTATAAGTCTAGAGAAGTCGCTAGAGAGTCTTCTTCTGTCGTCACTCCCCATCCCCTTGTTTCTCCTAGTATAGCATCAAATAGTAACAGTAACTTGGGAAATGTCCCAGCAGCTGTCCCTTTACCGACGCTGACTACTGAATAGATGGCTTATTTGTTTCAACTCTTTTCAAAATTTAATATGAATAAATCATATTCTGCTTACTCTTTGTGTTATTCTGAATGCAATTCTATTTACGATGATAATGAGGATGATCCTGACCCAGACTCTGTCGAATTACCTCCCTACAAAGTTAAAGAAGTATTACAAGAGGGGGAAGGTGCACCAGTTATAGAGAACACCGAACCCATCAATGTAGGAACCGAACTAGAACCCCAAGAACTTAGGATAGGGACGACCTTAAACCCAACTAAAAGGGCTAATTTCATCGACCTCCTACACGAGTTCAAGGACGTTGTTGCTTGGTCTTACAAAGACATGCCAGGAATCGACCGGGATATTGCAGAACATAGAATTCCAATAAAACCAGGTTTCAAACCCGTAAAACAGAAGCTTCGTCGAATGAGGACCGAATGGGCTCTTAAGATCAAAGAAGAAGTCGGTAAACAATTCAAAGCCGGATTCATCAAAGTTTCCAAGTATTAAGACTGGGTGGCTAACATAGTCCCCGTACCCAAAAAGGATGGGCGAATCTGGGTTTGTGTTGATTTCAGAGATTTGAACAAACCAAGTCCCAAGGATGACTTCCCTCTACCACACATCGATATATTGGTAGATAATACAACAGATCACGCGTTGTTATCCTTCATGGACGGGTATGCAGGGTATAATCAGATCAAAATGGCCATAGAAGACATGCATAAGACAACCTTCATCACTCAGTGGGGCACATATTGCTATACAATAATGCCATTTAGACTAATTAATGTTGGGGCTACATATCAACGCACGGCAACCACTTTGTTACATGATATGATGCATAAAGAAGTAGAAGTGTACGTCGATGATATGATTGTCAAATCCAAGGATAGAAAGGGGCATATTGATAACCTTCGTAAGTTCTTCCTAAGATTACGCAAGTACAACATGAGGCTCAATCCTCAGAAGTGTGCATTCGGAGTAACATCAGACAAGCTTCTGGGATATCTCGTCGGCCAGAGGGGAATAGAAATCGATCCATCCAAGATCAAAGCTCTAATCGAAATGCCGCAACCCCAAACAGAGAAGGAGGTTAGAGGATTTCTAAGCAAAGTTCAGTATATAAGCTGATTCATATCGAAACTTACTATGATCTGCGAAACCATTTTCAAAAAGCTCAAGAAAACAGATCATACCATATGGGACGACGACTGTCAAAAGGCATTTGACAGAATTAAGGAGATACTGGCTAAGCCACCAGTGCTAATGCCACCTCAATGAGATCAACCTATTGGTTTATATCTCACAGTAACCGAAACAGCCATGGGGGCTATGCTCGCACAAACTATTGGAAAAGAAGAAAGAGCTATCTACTACCTTAGTAAGAAGTTCATAGAATACGAGTGTAAGTACACACCTCTCGAAAAGACATGCCTTGCTCTTGTGTGGGCAAGAAAGAAGCTACCCCACTACATGCTTAGCTACTCTGTCAAGGTGTATTCTAAAATAGATCCTGTCAAGTACCTCTTCGACAAACCCGTTCTCAACGGACGTTTGGCAAGGTGGACCTTAATGCTCTCAGAGTTTGATCTCAAATACGTACCTCTGAAGGTCATAAAGGGACACGCTGTTGCCGAATTCTTCGCAGATAATCCCAATGATGACACCCAAGCAATAGACATGTGGTCGTTTCCAGACGAAGATATACTACAGACCAGTGTAGACTCTTGGGATCTTTATTTTGATGGAGCATCAAATCTAAGAGGATTTGGAATAGGAGTGTTGCTCATTTCTCCTGAAGGTAAGCATACACCACTTTATGTCAAACTCGACTTCGAGGTGACAAATAATACAGCGGAATATGAAGCTTGCCTCATTGATCTGCAAGCAGCAGTAAGTTAAGCATCAAGAATCTCTGAGTTTATGGAGACTCCTCCTTGGTCATCAACCAAATTACGGGATCTTGGAAAATTCGAAGTGAAAGTCTAGTACCCTATCAGGCAAAGATATATCAAGTTGCCCAATTCTTCGATCAAGTCACTTATCTACACCTACCTCGTGAAGAAAATCAATTTGCAGACACTCTTACAAAACTTGCATCCTTGATTAACATGCCAGACAATATAGTAGAAATGCCTTTATGCATCGAACGGCGGTCAGAACCAGCCTATGTACACCAAATTACAGATGAAGAAGGAAGTCCAGAGGAACCTTGGTTCCAAGCCATCCTAAACTTCCATCTCAATAGTACATATCCACTAGATATGGATAAGAGGGGACAACGCGCCATACGCCTACTAGCCTCTCAATACCTTCTCATGCAGGGACAATTGTACAAAAGAACACCTCTTGGTGTAGTCTTGCGTTGCCTTGATCAATCACAGGCACAAAAAGTGATGGAAGAAGTGCACGATGGAGAATGCGGTCCTCACATGAGTGGACCCATGATGGCAAAGAAAATCATGCGTCTAGGATACTACTGGACCACAATGGAGTCGGATTGTATTAAATACGTCAGACATTGCCATAATTGCCAAATCTTCAAGAATGTGCAACATGTCCCTTCCTCAATCCTTTACACTATGACATCTCCTTGGCCGTTTTCTGTTTGGGGAATCGACATCATTGGAAATATCACTCCACCTAGAACAGGGGGTCACTGTTTCATTTTGGTAGCCCTCGACTATTTTACCAAATGGGTCAAAGCAGCATCCTACACTGCTCTTACAGCTAAACATGTGGCAGCATCCTACACTGCTCTTACAGCTAAACCAATATCATCTGTCGATATGGTTGCCCACACGAGATCATTAGTGACAATGGGTCACACTTCCAAGCCGAAGCTGCACAATTGCTATTCAAATACAAAATCAAGCACCACCATTCCTCGCCTTATAGACCTCAAACTAATGGCACGGTGGAGGCAGCTAACAAAAATGTCGCCACGATCCTTAAGAAAATGATCGACAATTATCGATATTGGCCTAGCAAAATACCTTTTGTGTTATGGGGTTATCGCACATCAGTTAGGACGCCCACTGGGGCCACTCCTTTATTTCTAACATATGGCATGGAAGATGTGCAACCTGTTGAACTAGAAATCCCGTCTTTACGCATCTGGCTTGAAAGTCAAATTCCAGAAGCTGAATGGAATTGGGATCGTTATAAAGAACTCATCCTCTTGGATGAACGAAGGTTGCGAGCATTACATAATATGCAAACATATCAGGCACGTATCAAACGAGCCTTTGATAAACGGGTTAAGCCCAGGAATATCAAAGAAGGAAACTTAGTCCTCAAATCAGTCAGAGCTCTCCTACCTGTCGATCCACGTGGGAAGTTTAAGCCTAACTGGGACGGACCTTTCCTAGTCAAGTCCATACTCTCGGGGGGTGCAGTTAGGATTACAGACCTAGATGTGAATGAATTTGCTAACCCAACCAACCTTGACCAACTGAAACGGTATTACCCTTAGTATAGGACCAAACACGCGCCTCGCGTAATACCCACGTGCCGCTCATGCGACACGAAATAAATGGCCCTTGGCCCGCTGAAATAGAGCTTATGTCACCTTGCTCTTGCATCTTGGCATTTCGACATCCTCATATCATCAAATAAATTGAATTGTATTTTAGGAGTAAGTAAAGCTCATGCTTATTTTCTAAAGTTTATTACAAGCTCTTGCTTCGAACAATTATTCTTTTGCATTTATTCGAACTACGCACAGGGTTTGATTTTATTTTTTAAATGAATACGTAGGCAATCCTTCACAGGATACAACCCATTATTTTAAAATGTAAATAGAAGGATATTTGCATTTGCATTTGAAATTCGACAAGAATAATAAAAGGAAATCATAATAGTTTCTTAACTAATCTTTTATTCATTTGTTCCATAAATAATAATAACATGCCAAATAATATTAAATATTGAAAATAAATGCTAGGTTAGGATTCTAAAAACCCCGCCGTTTATTACAGCATAATAATGTTCAATAATAATAATAATAATAAATGACTAAGGCTATTCTTCCATTTTCCCTTTGCCTTTGTCACCCTTGTCATACTTCTTGTCTCGACCACGAGCCGAGCGCTCTTGTGCTATCTCCGACCTAATCACCAAAGGTCTCTCTCGTGGTCTAGCCTTGCCATTTCGATCCATCACCATCTCTACGGTAGAAGCGGTCTTCGCTTTCTTCGATGGATGAACGACTCGGAATCCGGCCTCTTCTTCCTCCCCAGTCAAGTACTTCTGGCTCTCCTTTGCTACATCACGAATATTGTAGTCAACAGGCTCGCGTTTCCTCAATTTCTCGCGCTCTTCAGGAGTACCAGCCTTCCTCCATTGCAAGTATGAGTCAGATACCCATAAGGAGCCAACAGGAACTGGTATAAACCACATGTTCCTCTGAGCCCACTCGATTGCCCATTCCCGATAAATCTCTGTAGTATGCGCAAATGCAGTTTGAGGGACAGTATCAAGCTTCGGAATCTTCTGCTTAAGGCCCACTTGCCTCATCAACCTCTTTGGATAGATACAAATCATGAATTCCAAGCCAGGAATGCGCACTGACCGTGTCAGATCCAAATATGAGACTCAAGTGACTGACCTGAGATGTCACCACGGCACGATTCACCGAATCAGAGGACCTTCTTCATTCTCCAATTTATTTTCCCAGTAATTACAAACCCGAGTGAAGACCACCATGTAGAGCCTAGTTCTCATTGCAATCGATCGAGCATGATATCCTGGCATATTAACTGGGGGCTCGATCAATCGCAGCCGTTCCATCAGCCAAACCTGCAAAAGAAGATGGGAATTAAATACCCTTTCATCAACCAAAAAAATGATTAAAAAAACGTAAAGAACAAGAAAAACGGTTGACATATATGAAAAAGAAAGAAAGTGAGTTCTTACTTGTAGAATAATGGGACTTCCCAAATAAGGAAGCTCGCGGTTGGCCTTTCTGTTATCCAAACCAAGAATGGTCTCTCCTAAAACTAGGCATGATGGGCTCTTGCGCAGCTCCATTTGTTCCACTAGGCTCAGAAAACGAGGATCCCCTCTCATCTCCTTGTCGATGTGCCCTTGAAGGACATAGCAGTGAAGTAGACAAAACCCGAAGGCTCTGTGCCTCGCAACATAAGAAATAGAAGGGTCTTCCCTATTTATAAATCGGTCAATAAAGTCAAACACACAGACTCCTTTTGAGGTCACGAGATGGTCCACCTCAGCCTTGGTCAATCCGAGCAAGTCTCTAAATTTACTTTTATACCCTTTAGAGCTAAAAGGTATAGCGGGTGCATTCTCCGAGTCCCATCCCCCAATTGCAGCTATTTCTTCAGGGAAAGGACAAATATCGCCTCCAGGAAAGGCAAACACATGAAAATTTGGGTCCTAATATTCAAGACATGCATCCAAGAAAGGCCTCACAATTTTCACTAATTTGAGACTCAAGATCAATCCCAAATTAAAAGCACCCATGTCATATTTTTCAACATTCGTGAACTCGTTTGTCCACTCCTTGAGATAGTTTTCAAAAGCATCTATGATTTTGAAATTTTTATGAAGATTTTATATGTGAAAGACGGAAGAAAGATGAAGGAATTATGTGAATAAAAGCTTTCCCGAAGTCTCTATTTATACTAAACGCTATTTCCTAATTTCTGTCGAGGACTGTTCAGTTGGGGAAATGACGCAACATCTGTTGCGCCTCTTCGAAGAGTCGCAACTCTTATTGCGCTTCTTCCCTAGGCTGTTTTCCGTGATTTTTAGGTTTGGATCTTTCCTTATTTGTTTTTGCTATAATTTCCTATTCCTATAGGGTATTATTTTGGTAATTCCGTCAAAATTACCAAGTTTCGCGTTTTCTAATTATTTTCGAGTTCGCTTTTCGAGACAAAGTCGACAATTTCGCCAAACGAGCACACTTACCCATTTTATTTTATTTTCTTTTTTTGGGGGAATCATTTCACTCCTCGTTTTCAATACTTTTCACACTTATACATTTCTCTTTAAGTTTTTTTAGGGGGTCGTCCTCCCTACCGTCCGGTCATTTTTTTTGCTAATCTTTGGGCTTTTTTTGCACATTTTCTTAACATTTTTGTCATTTTTGGGCACTTTTTTAACTTTTCTCATTTTGCGCTAATTTACGCCACCCATATGTTATGTGTTTTATTTGTAAATTCTATGTAAATTACGGCAGCATGAAGGCACAAACCGTCACCTACCAAACCTGTTTTTTAAGCTAACATGCAGGAATAGCAAACAACCAGCAACAAGGCACTCAGGCCATTATATACATAACCAAAATGCGATATATATATATCAAACTGGGGCTCTCGCCCAAAACAGGTCCGAAAAGTCCAAAATGAAGTCCAAAATGTACAAAGTATATACAAGACAACAACAAAAAGGGGAAGCAGCTACTTCTGGTCACCACTCAGCTCAGCCACGGTCGCCTCGAGAGCAGCGATCTCAGCGTCCCTGACCTCCAACTCCCTCAACATACGAGCTGTCTCCTCTCGGGACTGCGCCATCTCGCGCTCCAGGTCACGCTCTCTCTGCATACAAGTGAAGGAGAAATGCCTCATTTCAATCATTTAAAAAAAAAATGCGGAAATTGCAATAAAAATTCGGAATATCAATGAAATGAAATAAGTAAGAGAATGAGAGGTTCATACCTGTCGTCCTCGGCCACCTGCAAGTGCCTCGATGGCCGTGGCTCGCAGCCGGTTGGCCGTCCTCCACAACGCCACGTCCCGAGACGGTGCCACCTGCATTTGAATAACAAAGAGGTTCAAGAAAAGAGGAGAAGGAACAAACGCATTCTTGTGCAATAAAAGCAATAAAGACAGTCAAAACTGGGGGCTTACCCTCCTCACTAAGTGCTGCCACTTTTCTAGGCCAGTGTCCGTCACCTCCTCGCCGAAGTCGCGGATCTCCGAGATCGTCGTCATCCCCGCCGTGTCAGTGTACTCAAGGGTCTCTAGGTAAGCTGGGGGCTCGACGCCTGCCACCTCGATCTCCTACAAGGATTAAATGAGCTCTCATTTGACGATCATTCGTCATTTATCAAATCAATTCAAAAGTGGGAAAAGTAAGACACTTACCACGATCGGCCAGAACGCCAACCTCCGTTGAACGAACTCGGAGTACTCCTCGCGAGGAAGGAGAAGGGCATCACCGCTCGCATCTGCCAAGTCAGCCTCTCTCTCAGCGTCAGATGGTTCCCTAAACATCGTCCGTGGAGGATCGAGGGGAACCGCGAAAGTGTCACGAGAGCACTGACGAGTCAAACGCTCGCCCACGTACCACACAGGTCCCATGGACGTCCTTAGCAACAACCGGCTCGAGCTCCTAGGACGAAGGACCTCAGCCACGAAAGCAAGAGCGTCAGGGTAGTCCTCCCAAGGTCTAGGCACCCACTAAAACAAGCAAACGAGAGGTCATTCCTATGATCGGCTCTAAGCGAGAAGGGGCTCATTCCTATGATCACTTCTAAATAATAATAAATAAACATAATTAAAGGAAAGGATCAAGAGTTCTTACATTCTCCAGCTTTAGAAATTCACGCCCCATCGACAAACGTCGTAAGAAGAGCGTTGGCTCTTCCTACGACACACTACCCAGTCCCTCACAACCGGGTACGCCCTCGGCTCATGCTCCATCCTCTTGGGCGTGAAGCCGAAAAAGTAGGAGTACACCCACGCCTGCAAACAAGGATAATCATTTATGATCTTTCATAATTCGATAGAAATAGAAATAAATAAAGAAGTAATGATCTTTGATAATGCAAAAAAAGGTTCATACCTCCAACAAGAGTCCAGGACCAGCAGTAGCAGGAGAAGTCCCCTTCTCCATCAGCTTGGGACGTACCATGGCCCTCATGTAGCGAGTAAGGATCGCAAAGCCAGGAGTAACCCAGTCTCACTGACCCATGCTACTCAAATCAGACAGAAAGGAAAGAAGCTTCGTCGACAGCCTCTCCCCCTTGTCTCCGAGGTAAATCAAAGACAAGAACCACCACAACTACAAGCGGGCCCTCTGCTCCGCAGTACAAGGAGGACGAGCTACCTTCCTCCCATACATCGTCACCGTCGCCGGGGTCCTACCCGCAAAGTAGTCCCTGACGTAAGAACTCGGCACCAGCCCGGGAACGTTGGCAGCACCCTCCGCCAGGTTCCAGTCGATCATCCTCCTCGCCTCGGCTGAGTCAACCCTCATAGCCGTCAACGGCCACACCAAAGCCTCCTCTCCACACGGCAGACTAGAGATCATGTCGGTAGTCCTCCTGAGTGACCCCGACCTCTCCAAAAGGCATATGCAAAGTCGAGGTCGTGTCCCAGTACCGATCAAGGAAAGCTCGAATCAGGCAAAGGTTAGCCCAAATC
Source organism: Silene latifolia (assembly GCF_048544455.1). Taxonomy (NCBI): domain Eukaryota; kingdom Viridiplantae; phylum Streptophyta; class Magnoliopsida; order Caryophyllales; family Caryophyllaceae; genus Silene; species Silene latifolia. The sequence goes on from NC_133538.1 coordinate 176,600,156, forward strand.
TTCCTTTCCCTAATCACCCTCCACGCTCCTACCAAAGCTCCGAAGGCTCCCAACTCGATGATGGCCTTCTCCTCCTCCGACAGTCTCTCAAAGGCGTCCATCATCATCGTGTAGCCGGAAAAGGATCTCATGTTCCCGGTATCCTATATCAATTCGAAGCAAATGTTATCTTTAGCGCGAAGGCAGGTGAGAAATGAAACGATAAACGAGTAAGGAAGGTAAATAAGAAATGACAAGTTCGAAATTTCCAGGCTCTTCGTCGTCCTGTAGGACAGGTGGCTCTCTGCCGCTCAAATGAGATGTCTACCATCCCATTTCTCAGCCTCCTCCTCAAACACCTCCTCTCTCTCTCACCCCCTACAAGAGCGAGAGAAGGGTCGAACTCTACGTCCAAATCTATGGGAGCCCTCTCCAACGTAGAAGGAATGTCACCTGCAAAATTGAAGTAAATTAGGCCATGTCAAGCCACGACAGGCCTTGATGAGGTCGTTTCAAGCATTTTTAAGCCCTAAAAGTGGCCTTTTCTCGCCATCTTTGGCCATTTCTTTCGAAACCCGGCCACTCATGTGGAACATTGGGTCAAGTCAAGTCTAAGTTCAAGCCTAGTCGTGGGTTTGAGTCAAAATTTCAGCAGCATTTCGCTATAATAGCGATTATGCCCCAGAAAAGTGTCCTGAAAAAGTCATCACAAATAAAAAATCCGACATGGTAGGAAGTTCACCCATTATACAAGGGTTCTAAAAACCCAAATTTCATCAAAATTGGACAATCCTAAAGGCATTTTCGAAGCAGTTTTCGAAATAACTGAGAAACCGTCTCAATTTCGCTCAAATGTTCAATACTTGACGAAAATTCAAAAAGAATACATGGTTATGTTCCTAACATTGCCAATTATCCATTTCTAATGTCAATTTTATCAAACAAATTCATTAAGGGCAAAACCCCCAAATTTTCGACATAAGGGGGAGGGGAACCCCTAATTTTTCGGCTCTAATTGATCAAAAACGAGAATTAAAAGCAAGAATGAGATGCATACCTCTATTAGTCATGGTTAATGGAGTGAATTTATCAAATTTTGATGGAAATTAGTTGGAATTTGAGAGAGTATTGAAGGATTTGTGTTTTGTTAATTATGAAATAAAACACGGTTTTATCGAGTTTTTACTCAGACAGGGACAAGCCCAGGAAAAGACACACCTTTATCGATACATTACCCACCGAGAGTTCATGAAAACTGATTGCGCTTCTCGAGAGATGGAGTTTGTTTGGAAGCAGACACAAGAAGATTCCCAAGAAATGGTTCAATCTAGACAGAATCATCAACATATTCCCCGACGAGAGTTCGCTTGAGACCGACGTAAGCCAATTCCCCCAACAGTTTCTATTGACGTCATACTGCCCTTAATACTTTTTGTTTCCTCATGAAGTTCGGCAAATGTGTCGTTCTCCAGAAGTTCTCATGCCAAGCACCTCGAGGGAAGTCTCAGGTATGATCTCTTCTTATGGCTGGCGAGCCTCCTTACATAGTCTAATGGACTTTAAACGACCCTCCCCGATAGTCGACAGACTCTAAAATGTTTCCGATGACAGGTCCTTGGCTCAGACCCCTTGAGCCACCTCGCGTCGCCATAGTCGTCAGGTTGTAATCTTCAATTGACCTGATGGCTATACTTTGACTTTCGCCTTGTCCAAGCCTCAGTCAAGGTGGGGGCTCTTTAGATACCTCATTTCTACACCTCCCGCCAACCACCCAGTGATGATTGGGCTGTATGTTTGGTACGCGGAACGATTTATGACAATTCGTAAGTTTATCGTCAAGTAATAGCTCAAACACTTGTGTCTACCCCTTGGTCATCATCTACGCACCGATACAGTCGTTTTGACAGTAATTAGAGTTCATTTGGAGTCCAGGTCAAAAACCGCTTCATTTTCTAAGAAACCGTTTAAAATGCCGAGTCAGAATGTCCTAGAATATTCCGGATATTTATTCCATTAATTAATTTTATATCTTTTGGTAAAATATATCCCATAAATCTTATTTTATGAAATAAGGAAGTTATGATCCACCGCAATTCCCTAAAAGAAACGCGGAATTCTTTCTTCCGCAGGAGGAAACCTCTGGGGAAATGACGCAGCAGATGCTGCGCCTCTTCGAAGGATCACAGTAGCTGCTGCGCCCTTTCCCCAGCTCGTTTCTGCCTATTTTCATATTTTTCCGTGATTTGTTTCCAAAGTTTGAGTCATTCCATAACTCTTTGTGGGATTTATCTGTATGCATCCCTTTAACTTAAAGGATTATAACGAATTTATAAGACGGTTACGAGTCATAAAACTAAATTGCATAAACAAAAGTAGAGAATGAAGAAACAACCTTCAGCTCTAGCAAAATCGGCCTAAGAACAATATCGCAATGATATTCACCTATCAGTTGCACCCAAGACGATATGAGATATGCCCTATGCTTCTTGCTAGAATTGAGCCCTAAATTTTCTGTAAAAATTTTAGGTTATTTTGTGTTTTTCTGATGAGAGGAGGCTCGGTTGAAAAATTAGGTTAAAGAGAGTGAAAATGATCTCCCCTTTTAACCCTAATGTCACCGAAAAAGAGGAGGAAAAAAATATTTTTTTTTCTTTTTTTTTCTTTCCATTCGTTTTTCAGAAAATCAAAAATAGGAGGATGAATCCTCTTATTTTTAGACGTTTCCTTAATGTATAAAAATGTGTATCTTTTTATTTGTCAATTAAATTGATATGTATTAATAAGACTGCACACAACGGCTTGCAGTTGATTTATTAATACCGTTCTATCAACATTTATACCGACAATATTGTATAATATATACATTAACTATAAATATCGCATATTTATAATTAGCTTATTAAATATAACCAATTACATTTAATTACGAACTAGCATATTAATTCGTCCAAGCTTAACATTATATACATTGATTAAATATAACATATTATATTCAATTTACGAATTGACAGTTAATTCGTCTCAGCTAATATTATTTAATCGACATTAAATAATCGTCTCATCAACACGTTGGCTAACTGTTTAGTCATATAAGGCATCAATGTGATTACATTTCCATAACCACATCTCTCAAACACATCCTTTAGGTGTGACTTTTAGGGACCAGTTGATCACCGCCTTCAGTATGATAATAACGTCAAACTTTCTAGCAAGCCAATCGTTATTAAGTAATCGTTAATTAACTGATAAAAAACGAAGTACACCCTTGTGAACCTATAAAAGATTTATAAATGTTATCACACTAATTTGTGGAGGACACAAGCTCCAACAAACTCCCACTTGCCCTCACAAGTGTATGTGCGATAACCGATTCTCATATCCTAAAATTTCTCCCACTCAATGTAAAACAATTTGCAAAATCAGTATTCACAAAGGTCGTATTTTACAAGTGATCTGTATCAAGAGTGGTTTCCCGACAAGAGAGTAACTTAACTAATAAACGAATCATCATTCGAGCATGGCCGTGCATTTCAGTTACAACTCCTCGAGTGGCCCTGAGAAATAACTATACCTGATAAAGGTTGGATATTTTCCTCAACTCGAATCCTGCAGATATAAGCACAGTATGAAATGACCCAGAAAAAATCTACTTAGCTTCCAATTACGGCAGACCGTGAGAAAGAAACCAAAGTCACCCAAAATCGCTTTAATCTCAAGAGACAGTCGATAGTCAAAAGAATCGACTCTAGGAACACAATGGATGTCCTATCCACGACCTGGCACCGAATGTTTTTAAACATTTAGGACTCCATTACGTTGTCACAAAAATTTGTCCTACGAGGTATCGTTATAATCTCGCATCTGTGATCGATCAATCAACCGTTTGACTTATGGCTCGTTGAACCCACCATCAATCGACTGCACAATATAATAGCCAGAGTTATCAGCTCATTAAGGCGATTACGGACCAAACAAAATATAATGTAATTCAGTTCACTTTGTGGCGTTCAATGTTGTCAGTACAATCCACATGAAAAACAAAATATTATAAAACGATGAAGTTATAAATAGTATATGAAAAAGATAATGTATCAAATCCATAATCAACTACTACAACTAAAGAACACGTTTAATTCCCATGGAAATAACGTGCCCTTTATGCTTATCAAAATTCAACGGTTTAGTGAGAGGGTCCGCGATGTTATCATCCGAAGCTATCTTGTCAATCACTATCTCTTCTTGCTCCACGTAATCACGGATCAGGTGAGCTTTCCGATGTACATGTCTAGATTTGTTGCTAGACTTTGGCTCTTTAGCCTGGAAGATGGCACCTCTATTGTCACAACAGATGGTGATCGGGTCATTCGAACTAGGAACTATCGTAAGTCCTTGTAAGAATTGACGCATCCATATCGCTTCCTTAGCTGCTTCCGAAGTGGCATAGTACTCGGATTCAGTGATAGAATCTGCTACAACACTCTGTTTGGAACTCTTCCAGCTGACCGCAGCACCATTAAGAGTGAAGACGAACCCGGACCGAGATTTTGAGTCATCTCGATCCGTTTGGAAGCTAGCATCTGCGTAACCGATTGCGCATAGCTTAGTATCGCCTCCATAAGTCAATACCCTATCCTTAGTCCTCCGTAGGTACTTGAGGATATTTTTAACAGCTATCCAGTGTGTAACCGATTCTTTTGGTACCGACTCGTCATACTCAATGCATATGCCACGTCTGGACGTGTGCATATCATGGCATACATGATTGATCCTATTGCAGATGCATAAGGAACACGACTCATGCGCTCAATCCCTTCAGGCGTCGTGGGTGACGAGACTTGCTCAACCGCATCCCCGGACGTCATTGGAAGGCTCCCCTTCTTGGAGTTGGTCATGCTGAACTTCTCAAGATTCTTATCCAAATAAGACTCCTGACTAAGTGATAACGTCCGTCGTGATCTATCTCGGTAGATACGGATTCCCAAAATGCGTTGTGCCTCACCCAGATCTTTTATCTGGAAATGGTTCTTCAACTATTCTTTAACCGAAGATAGGAGAGGAATGTCATTCCCAATCAAGAGTATGTCATCGACATACAATATCAAGAATACAATCTTGCTCCCACTCGACTTGATATATAAGCATGGTTCCTCGACCGATCGAGTGAAACCATACTGTTTTATCACCTGGTCGAAACGATGATTCCAACTCCGAGAAGCTTGCTTAAGTCCATAAATGGAACGCTTAAGCTTGCATACTTTCTTAGGATGTTCAGGATCTATGAAACCTTCGGGTTGAACCATGTACAATTGTTCCTCTAAATAACCGTTTAAGAAGGCGGTTTTCACATCCATTTGCCAAATTTCAGAGTCATGAAATGCGGCAATCACTAAGATTATCCGAATGGAATGTAGCATGACTACAGGTGCAAAAATATCATCATAATGCAATCCGTGCACTTGAGTGAAACCTTTTGCCACTAGTCTTGCCTTATAGGTATCTGGTTGCGCGCCTACAGAACGCTTTATTTTGTAAAGCCATTTGCACTGTAGAGGTTTTACCTTATTAGGTAAATCAACTAGATCCCATACGTCATTCTCATACATGGAGTCCATCTTGGATTGCATGGCTTCGAGCCATAGCTTTGAGTTAGAACAGGCCATAGCACCTTTATAGGTAGCGGTTTCATTACTCTCTAGGAGCAAAACGTCATTCTCCTCGACCATACCAATGTATCTGTCCGGAGGATTAGAGACTCTAACCGACCTCCTAGGTTCCTCAGGAATGTTAACCGTATCATCAGTTGGAGGAATAACTTCCTCCATATGTTCCTCGGTTGTTGGTTCTGGAATATCTGACAACTCGAAGGTTCTATTACTTGTCTTGTTCTCGAGAAATTCTTTCTCTAAGAACGTCGCACTAGCCGCAACAAAAACTCGATGTTCGGTAGGCGAATAGAAGTAATGACCAAATGTTCCTTTTGGATAACCTATAAAGTATGTCTTGACCGATCGTGGGCCAAGCTTATCCTCGTGTCTCCACTTGACATATGCCTCGCAGTCCCAAACCCGAATAAAGGACAAGTTAGGGACCGTTCCCTTCCACATTTCATATGGAGTCTTGTCGACAGCTTTAGTCGGACTTCGGTTACGTATAAGAGCAGCTGACAAAAGAGCAAAACCCCATAATGAATCAGGCACTACCGTGTGACTCATCATGGATCGAACCATATCAAGTAAGGTTCGATTTCTCCATTCGGACACACCATTTAATTGAGGTGTTCCAGGTGGAGTCAACTGCAAAACGATTCCATAGTCTTTAAGGTGTTGATCAAACTCATTTGAAAGATATTCGCCACCCCGATCTGAACGGAGTGCTTTAACCTTTATACCCAGTTGGTTTTCAACCCTGTTCTGGTATTCCTTGAATTTCTCAAAGGACTCACTTTTATGCTTCATTAAGTAGACATATCCGTATCTACTCAAATCGTCCGTGAAAGTGATAAAATATCTATAGCCATCTCTAGCGGTAATTAACATAGGTCCACAAACATCAGTATGTATGAGTCCTAATAGGTCTCTAGCGCGCATTCCAACACCTTTGAAGGAAATTCGAGTCATTTTTCCAATGAGACATGATTCACACGTGCCATATGTAGAAAATTCGAATGCGGGAATGGTCCCATTATCGACGAGTTTCTTTACGCGTTTCTCATTTATGTGTCTCATTCGACAATGCCATAGATAGGTTTGATCTTTGTCACCAACCTTTAATTTCTTATTATTCACGTGTAATACTTCCGTGGTTTGATCTAAGATGTAAATTCCATTCATGGAAACCGCTTTGCCATAAATCATTTCATAAAAGAGAAAATACAGCTATTATCCTTTATTAAAAATGAAAATCCGTCTTTATCAAATACGGAAACTGAAATAATGTTCTTAGACAAACTGGGTACATAGTAACAGTTATTTAAAAATAACTCAAAACCACTAGGGAGTTGGATTACATATGTTCCCTTCGAGACAGCAGCAACTCTAGCTCCATTCCCCACTCGCAGGTCCACATCACCCTTTCCGAGAGGTGTGACGTTTCTTAGGCCCTGCAAATGATTACACAGATGAGAACCACAATCAGTATCAAGTACCCAAGTTTCGAAACTCGCATGGTTAATCTCAATCATATGAATATAAGATGACATACCAACAGGAACGACGCGGCCTGCTTTAATGTCCTCACGGTACACGGGACAGTTCCTCCCCCAATGTCCAGTCTTGTGACAATGGTGGCACTCAATGTCACCGCCCTTGCTCTTTGCCTTGCCCTGTGAGCCACAAGTCTCACCAGGCCCACTCTTACCATTTCCAGGCTTCTTGAATTTTGGCTTACCTACAGCTAGGTCGCCTGGAGCTTTGCCCTTACCTTTACCCTTGTTGGAAATCGTGAGAACATCCTGCTTCATGCTCCCACTCAATTTCATATCCTTCTCGGTCTGTACGAGAAGGGAGTGTAGCTCATGAGGACTCTTTTTCAAGTCATTCATGTAGTAGTTCGCCTTGAAAAGGGCAAAACCATCGTGAAGAGAATGAAGCATACGGTCAATGACTATGCTCTCACTGATTTTACAATCAAGTGCCTCCAATTTCTCGACATTCTCAATCATGTTAAGAATGTGTGGGCTAACCGGTTGGCCCTTTTGGAGTTTCGCATCAAAGAAGCGACAGGTATGCTCATAAGTAACAATTCTCGGTGCTTTTGAAAACTCGTTAGTTAGCGTGGTGAAAATCTTGTTCGCACCTTGGGCAATGAAGCGTCTCTGAAAACTGGTTTCCATTGCAAAGATGAGTACGTTCTTTATCGCACCCGCTTCCATGACGAAATCACTATAAGCAAGTGACTCGTTAACTCCCGCATTGGGGCCTGGGTTTACCGGTATTGGCTCAGTTAAGTACTTGAGCATACCGTCAAAATGGCAAGATTCCGTAGTGCGCCTCGGTCCGCAAAGTTGGACCCATCATTCTTCGATCCGCGTGTCTTGATTCATGTTGTCCATAAAAACTTTCAGCCAGGACTCGCGTCCAAGTGTGGCACTTGGCATTGGGATTTCGTTATTTCCAGCCATTTGTTGTAACAGTAAAATAAATGTGTTCTACACTGCGAAAAGAAGAATAAATAATAAGCATGTGCATCCATTTTAATTTAAGTCTAATGTAATACTGTTATAACGCGAAGACTCATGCATTTATACAATTGATCTTCCTCAAGAATTATATAAATGATCCCAAGACTCAATTATCTGTAAATTGATAAGCCAACCTTTTAGCTAATTCTACCGTTAGAATTCTTGGTCGATAAATTTCTGTAAATTCTATCTTAGTCCATCATAATCACGAGAAACTCTTCGGACTATAATGTTTAGATAAACTAAGTCAACACAAACTACTTACCCAACGTAGAAAGGTCCTATTATGCCTACCGACGAAGAAGGGATTCATAGTTGTTTGCCCTTATAAAGACTAGTCTCAATTTCCGTTTTAGAGGAAGATCCCATCAACTTTATTTTAATTCATTTTAAGTGAACTAATATCTAGCATGCGTGAATGAATAAACTAAGGTGATGGCTTTATAAACATGTGACATCTGTATGTCTATGAAAACTAACATACAACCTATATGTGTCAATTTTCATGCATTTTAGTAGGTGGTTTGGTTTAGGCGGAATATGATGCATTAACTAGCATGTGAATGAAAAGCAACAAGAACGGTAAAACGTAAAACAAAATAAAGTCCTAGTGTGGCCTATCCTATCAAAATGAACATTAAATACAACTTTGGAATCCATCCAAGGACCCGAGAAGTTTGTCTTGATGTTCCATCTTGATCCATGTAGCGGGAGTGAGCTCCAATCTCCATCTTTAGTCTTCTCAAAAATTACAATTTAAAAATTACATAATAAACCTATTTACATTCTAATTTCAAAACCGTAATAAATAATGAAAACCAAAACGGAGATACGAGATCTCAAATTACATTAAAAATTATGTTCCCATCATTACGAAAACATAATTTGACTAAGGCCACACTAGGTATTACAAATTACAACCGATTGCAAAAATACGTAAATAAAACCATTCAACGATTCATTCAACTAAAATAAAATGCATCAACTAAAAACAATTAAACATACAAGACATAATTCTTTAATTATGTAGATTAATTTTATCCAAACCACCTATTTAATTGATCAAATTAAGTGACAATTCCTCAATTAATCACATTAACTTTAATATTAATTCACATTAAACTTGTAATATGAATTTAATCCACTCATTATTTTAAACCTCTTTAAAATAATTAGGTATCTATGAATTATGAACCGCTTCACAATAAATTATCATACATTGTAAATTTAATGTATAATCATTCTAGGCCAAAACAAAACAAAAAAACGAAAACAACCCTTTTTTTTGGTCTCGGCATTTCAAAAAAAAATAGATAATTTTTTTTTTTTATATTCCAGCTGCTCTCGGCATAACAGCAAAACAGAAACCCGAAAAAAAAAAATTCTTTGCTTCTCACGGCTGAACAACCCAAAACAATAACAGAAGTTTTTTTTTTCTTTTTTTGCTGCTCACGATGAACAGGAACAGGAACAAAAAAAAAATTCTCTCTCGGCTGATAAAAAACGAAAACAGCCCTAAATTGCAAAAACATGATATTGATGAACAAAAATCGTTTATTGTTGCTATTAACAAGATTGGCATATTCATCTTATAATTTAAACATGTAAATTTATGAAACATGATTCTAAACAATAATTTAGAACCATTTATGCCAAAATCATTATAGCAAAAAACAATTTATCATCAACAATTAGACGATTTCCATTTACATTATGATTTAATCCTCATTAAACCTAACATCTACAAATTTATCATATGATTATTTTAACTGATTAAAAGAACAATATGAAAAATCAAAATGGAAATATATCATCAAACAAAAAGAAAAAAAAAACGGATGAAAAAAAAAAATTTCCTCGGCAAAAAAAACAGCCGAACCTTTTTTTTTTTCGAAACCCTAAAATTGTTTGCATCCAATTTTATGAAAATCATCAAAATAAAATTCGTGGCCTTGGCTCTGATATCAATTGTGGAATTTATCTGTATGCATCCCTTTAACTTAAAGGATTATAACGAATTTATAAGACGATTACGAGTCATAAAACTAAATTGCATAAACAAAGGTAGAGAATGAAGAAACAACCTTCGGTCCTAGCAAAATTGGCCTAAGAACAATATCGCAATCATATTCACCTATCAGTTGCACCCAAGACGATATGAGATATGCCCTTTGCTTCTTGCTAGAATCGATCCCTAAATTTTCTGTAAAATTTTTAGGTTATTTTGTGTTTTTCTGATGAGAGGAGGCTCGGTTGAAAAATTAGGTTAAAGAGAGTGAAAATGATCTCCCCTTTTAACCCTAATGTCACCGAAAAAGAGGAGGAAAAAATAGAAAGTTTTTTTTTTCTTTTTTTATCTTTCCATTCGGTTTTTCCGAAAATCAAAAATAGGAGGATGAATCCTCTTATTTTTAGATGTTTCCTTAATGTATAAAATGTGTATCCTTTTATAAATTGTCAATTAAATTGATATGTATTAATAAGACTACACACAACGGCGTGCAATCGATTTATTAATACCGTTCTATCAACATTTATACTGACAATATTGTATAATATATACATTAACTATAAATATCGCATATTTATAATTAGCTTATTAAATATAACCAATTACATTTAATTACAAATTAACATATTAATTCGTCCAAGCTTAACATTATATACATTGATTAAATATAACATATTATATTCAATTTACGAATTGACAGTTAATTCGTCTCAGCTAATATTATTTAATCGGCATTAAATAATCGTCTCATCAACACGTTGACTAACTGTTTAGTCATATAAGGCATCAATGTGATTACATTTCCATAACCACGTCTCTCAAACACATCCTTTAGGTGTGACTTTTAGGGACCAGTTGATCACCGCCATCAGTATGATAATAACGTCAAACTTTCTAGCAAGCCAACCGTTATTAAGTAATCGTTAATCAACTGATAAAATACGAAGTATACCCTTGTGAAACTATAAGAGATTTATAAATGTTATCACACTAATTTGTGGAGGACACAAGCTCCAACACTCTTCACTTTTTTTTTAGTATAAATAGGGACCTTCGTTCCACATATTTTTCACGCGAGTGTCCGCCCTTCTCTTCTCCCTTTGCATTCTAAGTGCGTGCTCTAAGCTTTCGACGCCTACGAGCTTGATAAATAGACCGCGTAAGCTCAGATCATTCTGAGTTCCAGTCACGTTGCATGACCGACCAATTTGACCACTACACATCAATCAACTTAATCTAAATCCTCTAACGAGGGCACTTTCTTCATACATTCGAGTCAAGCAATCACTAATCATTAACTTAGTTAATCTCGTTTCGTCAAACATGTAAGTCTGAGGGAGTAATTCCCATCTTTTTTAATGTATTTTTATTTTTGTATTAACTATTGTAAGATTCACGTCAAAAGTATGCTTAAAACCGACTTCTAAAACCCTAATATTAAACCGTTTTTATGGATAAGCAGTAACCAGACGTCGATTAGAAACGCAGCAATAGCTGCGCCTCTTCAAAGAGTCACAGCATCTGCTGCGCCTCTTCCAGGGGCTGCCACTGTTTCTGCTCTTCTTCTTCTTCTTCTTCCTCGGTTTTTATGTTGATTTCGTTCTTTTGTTTTCTTTTCTTATATTCCTTTATTTTCTTTGTACATAATAAATTTTAATACATTCTTAATAATTATCACGTTTTGTTCCGGCTTAAAACCCTTATAATCAATATTTGCGGGTTTTCGTCATTAAATCAAACCCGGATTTTAGAGACTCGATTTGTTCATATCAAGTTTCTGGAATTCGTCCTTTGTACATGTTTTCATTGTTTATTTCCAGTTTATCACGTCTTTCAAGTTCGTTTCCGTCTTTCATAATTAAATCTAATTAGTCTTAACTCGTTTTAATTCATTCTTAATTCGTTTTAATTCGTGTTCATTGCTTTTATAACGGCTTCATATGTAATTATTATGTTAAATCACTTTCACTTGAGTCAAATATCGATAATCAATCCTTAAACCTACCAACGAACATTAACGAACTCGCAGTTCTGACTTCACAGCCAGAACTCACCTCAGGAACAGACGCAGTGAAAGTTGCGCCTCTTCCAAGGGACGCAGCCGTGTTGCGCCTGTTCGGGATGAGTTCTGTCTCTGAATTTCCGTTCTTGCTTTGACTTAACCTTTAATTACGTAATTAATTGACTATTAACCGTAATATCACCCCTGATCTGTCCATATTTTCTAACCTTATTACATTTTCTTTTCTTTTCCTCAAATCATCCGTCTTGAGTATATTGTTGACGTAAATCAATTATATCATTGTAATTCATTGTAATTTTAATTATCGTTATTTATTTATTATATTATTATGGATGATTTATTTACTTGTTCTTCACATGTAATTAATTCTAAACCATAATTCGACGGTTGAGAATAGGTTCCTCCGTAGGAGGGCGTCTTGCTTCTACAGCCACTATACGATTTTCGATCGTTTGGAGGCGGGCATAGGCTACATCTTGACTATCTGAAGACGGAGTAGTGCGACCAGGATTTGACTATTACCATTTTCTTCGGGACCATGGACGCTTGCTGCGCTTTCATTTGTTCCGACCATCTTGGGCTGAGTATAAGAACCGAAGACAAATCAAGACACATTCGACTATTTGCACACCTACTCAAACAAGACTCGTGGTTCGACTAAAAGGAATAAAAAAAAGAAAAGACACGTGTGTGTCATGTGAGTTAGAAGAAAGTTTTGACTTTGAAATGTTGTCCTAAACAATCATTGTGTGTGTGATTGTAGGAGTGTTGATTTTGAAATTTGATTTTTTTTTTAAATGGTTGACACATTTTTGAAATTTTGACAAAGCTTTGACTTGACTATGTTGATTTTGAGCTTTTTAGGCCATTTTGAAAGTTTTGCATTTTTGAAATGATTTTTTTTTTGAAAATTAAATCGTCAGTTTCATTTACAAAAGGTGATAACATACAAGTTATGAACACAAACATGGGCATTATAACGGTATGTTGAGTGCTTTTAGAAGGTTTTGGTTTAAAGGGTGGGTTGCCATACCAAGCCAGCACACCATGGTATGTGGAGAGGTCCGTGCCAAACATGAGTCGGGTCGGTTCATAGTCCATTCACACGAGTAACGAAGGCTCTTGATACAAACATGAGTAAGTACCGTGGTATGGTTGACGTCAATCGCTATCTATCTTTAGATACAAATAGGAACTTGCACCGTCCAGACGAGACGATTGGTCGAATGGTTTGGGTTAAGCCTAGGAAGGCTGGCTAAAACGACCTAAGAAGGCCGAGTAATGAAAACTGACAACTGTCTCATATAAACTATTCCCTAACCTTGTTCAAGTTTCACCCTAGGTAACACTAGACTTAGTCTAAGTGTATCATCCCCAGCGGAGTCGCCAAACTGTGGACACAGCCACCCACACCGCACGCACCCACGCGTTGGTTTCGAGGCGGCGTCACTTCTCCCACGGAACTCCGGCGTGAGGCCGAAGCACGTCATGGGCCGTTACCGATTTGAAAGGCATTAAAACCAGTGAAAGGTTTGATAAGCCTTCATTTGTGGAGTCGCCACCAATTTCTATGGAAAATTGGAACCGTTCGAATACCTCATGTCATGTCAAGACACAAAGTAGAGGCATAAACACTAAGAAATTCGTTACCCTTAGCATTCTATGTCCAGAATGACTCTCGTGATGCCAATGAACACGGATGTTCAAAGAGATCTTGAGTAAGGGGTGAGGGTACGTATTAGGAAGCTCGTTTATTTGAACACCTAATCCCGCCCGCCTCGATAGCGGCCTCTACTAATGATCAGGGAAGTTATTTGTACTCAATATGTCGTCAGTTGTATGCATGCAATGCAACATCCACGTTTTAAACCTAGCATGTGAAAATTAACTAAGTGGGTTGACAAGAAATTTAGCAATCAATTGAGGGTCGAAGTGGGAATTAGATTGATTACATGTGATTGCCAAGTAAGTAAATCATGCAAGAATGATAAATTGCAATAGATGAATTACAAGAAATAAATTACAATCAAATTACAAAGAACAATTGAATCTACGTCACGAGTACGCTTAAAAAAGGATTTGAGATAAAATGAAATAAAAAGAATATGAGAAATATAAAAAATAGGTCGAATTAGCAGCGATAATAAGGATAATATTCGATTAAAACCTAGTTCAAATACCTACGTCAAAACAAGACGAGTTCAGAGGCAAAAGTCACCTCAGAACAGGCGCAGCATCTTCTGCGTCTTTTAGAAGAGGCGTATCAGTTTATGCGACTGTTCTTGAGTTGGGTTCTCACTGTGAAATTCAGACTCGTAAATCGTTATGGTCCGTTGATTGATTAAGGTTGATTACGGAAATATATCTCGAGTAAAAGTGATTTAACCGTATTATATGCATATGAGATCATCGTAAAGCAAGAAAAACGAATTAAAACGAATTATCTCAAGTTAATGTAATGTCGAAAAATGGGTTTATGTATAAACTTTGGATTAGAGATGAGACTAGAAAAGAAAAAAGAACAACAGAATCAAAAACATGTATCGAAGACGAATTCGAGGGACTTGATATGAACAAATTGAGCCTCTTGAATCCGGGTTTGAATTTAATGACGAAAACCCGCAAATATCGAATTATAAGGGATTTAGGTCGGATTAGATTTTAAAAGTATTTTGTAAAGTGAATTTGTAAAAAAAGAAAACTTGAAAGGAAATAATAAAGAAGAAAACGGAAGAAAACCGAGCCTTCGAATGAAATTGAGAAAACAAGGAAGAAGAAGAGCAACAACGGCTAAGCAGCCTCTGGAAGAGGCGCAACAAGTGCTGCGACTGTTCCAGAAGGCGCAACTGTTGTTGCGTTTCTTCTCGACGGTGTCTCTCTGCTGTTTCGTTAAAAGGGTTTTAAAACATTATTTTGAAAATGCTTTTAAACATACTCGTGACATAAACTCATACATTAATTGGTATAAAATAAAATAAAATAAATAAATTGGGTTTTACACCTTCAAACTTACATGTTTGACGAAGCGAGATTAACTAAGTTTTCGTATTAGTGATTGCTTGACTCGATGGAGAATGAAAGTGCCCTCTAAAGAGGAATTTAGAAAAAGTTGATTAAATTGATTGAAGTGTAGTGGTAAAATTGGTCGGTCAAGCAAATGTGACTGGTACTTAGAAGGATCTGAGCTTACGTGGTTGATTGATCAAGCACATAGGCGTCGAAAATCAAGAGCGCGGTTTTAGAATGCAAAGGGAGAAGAGAAGGGCGGACACTCGCGTGAGATATATGTGAGGCGGAGGCCTCTATTTATACTAATCACACGGAGGAATTATGGTAGGGGTAAAATTAGGAAAGGAATCCGGAGGAAATCCAGAAACTGGAGGAAAAGCAGCCCAGGAAGAGGCGCAACAGGAACTGCGACCCTTCCAAGAGGCGTAGTACCTGCTGCATTCTCTCTTGGGCAGTTTCCTCCTCAGCAAGAAAGATTTCCGCGGTTGATTTTAGGAAATAGGGAATATGTGAGCTTCCTTATTCCGCAAGGTAGATATTTCCGTGATAAAAGATAAAATTTAGGAATATTACTCCGGAAAATTCCAAAACATTCCGACTCGGGTTTGAGACGGCTTAGAAAATGGAAACGGTTTTTGACCCGGACTCCAAATGTACTCTAATTATTGTCAAAACGACCGTAATGACACCTAGATGACGACCATGAGGTTAACTCGACTGTTTGAGCTATCACGTGTCGACGACTTACGAAATGTCATAAATCGCTCCGCATAATCAAACATGCGGCCTAATCATCACTGGGTGGTTGGCGGGAGGTGCAGAAATGAGGTGTCTACACTTATATTTGTCTTGGTTATATCAGCTCAAAATGTCGCCACCGCTTACATCCAAGCTTCTGAGATGATCCTTGATGAGATAGCTAGGATGATTAAGCAACAAGAGGTGCTCACTGAGGCACTCAAGAATATGAGGAAATGAGGGGCGGTGGATGCATCCCGTTTGAGCACCACCATTTCCCGCTTTAACCCTACCACTTATGAGGGCCCCGACGAAACTGCTCGATAACTGGCATCGGGAGATAGAGAATGTGTTTTAGGTGGTTCATTGTCCGGCGGAGATGATGGTGGAACATGTCGCGTTCTATCCGAGAGATGAGACTGGGGTTTGGTGGCACAATGAGAGGGAAGGAGCACGGGCATACTATAGGAATTTGGGCCAACTTGCAATTCCTTAGGCAGGATTCAAGAGAGCTATGAGGGACCACTTCGTTCCGGAGCACATCCGTGCAAAGCTGAGGGCTGAGTTTGATACTTTCACTATGACCGATAGTATGACTGTGACTGAGTACTATCACAGGTTCTTTGAGCTGTCACGCTATGAGGAAGACATGCAGCTGAGTCAACGGGGTTTGGCTCTTCGCTTTGAGAAAGGGCTAGCATTGAAGATTATGGAAAAGCTACCAGTCAGGGTGATCTCTGATATGGACAAGGATGCTAGGAAAAAAGGGAATGAGAAGAGGAAAGCTGAGAGTGAGGGTGGCAGCCAACCAAGCCACAAGCAGGATAACCACAGCCAAGCTAGAACTTATTCTTGAGGGTCTAGCTAATGGTGGGGGATCTAGTGCATAGGGAAGAGGTGGTCAGAGTACGAGCGACAACTAAACCTTGCTATGCTACAACTGTGGTGGGTCGGGTCATAAATGGTACGAGTGTACGAGTGCTAGAGTTTGGCGAGTAACATACCAACTAGGTCAATCATGGAACAATCAGGGAGGCCATGGTAACAACAATGGCGGCTATAACCGCAACAATGGTGGATCCTATCAGTGCCCGAATAACAGTGTGACTCAGAATTTGGCGGCTAAGCCTACTACATCAGCGACTACGGTCCCGGGAGGAGGTCGGAATAATAGTGGCAAACTCTTCATGATGGGCAAATAGGAGGCTGCGGATGATGCGCATGTTGTCACTGGTACTTTTCTTGTTAATAATAAAACGACTTTTGTTTTGTTTGATTCGGGGGCAACCCACTTGTTTGTGTCTAGCGGTCATGCCTTAACCATGGCTTAGGGAGAATATGAGTTGGTAAAATGTAATGTGTTTATACCATCGGGGGATTCGGTGTCTTGGAATAAGTTATATAAAGAGGTGTCTATGGTGGCTGGGAAAGTGGACTTACCAATTAATTTGCTTGAGTTTGCTATGGATGGGTTTGAGGTCATAGTTGGGATGGATTGGTTGGGTAAATATGGGGCCAAGATAGACTGTCGTCAAAAGAAAATGTCTTCAAAGGGGCCTAAGTGAGTGAAAGTGTCATATCGGGGGTTTGTTGTAAAACCCAAGGTGAAGATAATTGCAGTGATGACTTTAAAGTCATGTTTGAGGAAGGGGTGTCCTATGATCCTTTGCTATGTGAGGGATACTCGGATAGAGGAGCCGTCAGCAGCAGAGATACCAGTGGTTAATGAGTTCGGTGATGTCTTTCCGGAGGAGATACCAAGGTTACCTCCTAAGAGGGACATTGTTTTAAATGTTGAGCTTAAACTGGGGACGACACCTATATCTAAGGCTCCGTACCGTATGGGACCAAAAGAGTTGGAGGAGTTGAAGAAGCAGCTGAATGAGTTGTTGGATAAGGGATACATCCGACCTAGTGTATCGCCTTGGGGTGCACCAATTTTATTCGTAAAAAAGAAGGACGGTAGTATGAGGTTGTGCATCGGTTACAGAGAGCTAAACCATGTTACCGTAAAGAATAGGTATCCTTTGTCGAGAATTGATGATCTCTTTGACCAGTTGAGTGGAGCCGGAGTGTTTTCCAAGATTGATCTGAGGTTAGGTTATCACTAGTTGAGGATTGCAGATGAGGATATTCCTAAGACAGCTTTCCGATCGCGGTATAGTCACTATGAGTATATGGTGATGGCTTTTGGGTTGACCAATGCACCAATAGTGTTCATGGATCTTATAAACCGAATCTTTAGCCCGTTTCTGGATATGTTTATGGTGGTTTTCATCGATGACATCTTGGTCTATTCTAAGACTAAGGAAGATCACGAGGAGTATTTGAGGTTGGTACTACAGACTTTGCGAGATAATCAGCTATATGCTAAGTTATCTAAGTGTGAGTTCTGGTTGGAAAGTGTGACCTTTCTGGGTCATGTGATTTCAAAAGATGGTGTATCGGTGGATCATAGTAAGATCGAGGCGGTGTCAAACTGGGAAGCACCAAAGAATATTGCTGAGATTATGAGTTTCTTGGGTTTAGCGAGTTACTACAGGAGGTTCGTGAAGGATTTCTCTATGATCGCTAGACCTATGACAGCTTTGATGAGGAAAGAGACCAGATTTCATTTGGATAAGAGTTCTGAGACGACGTTCTAAACATTAAAGGAGCGTTTGACTACAACTCCCATTCTAGCTTTGCCTGAGGGAAGTGAGAACTTCGAGGTTTATACCGATGCTTCGAAGAATGGGTTGGGTTGTGTTTTGATGCAGAATGGAAAAGTCATTGCTTATGCTTTGAGGCAGCTGAAGCCGTACGAGGAGAACTATCGTACTCATGATTTGGAGCTGGGTGCGGTTGTATTTGCTCTAAAGATTTGGAGGCACTATCTATAGGGAGCAACCTTTAAGGTGTTTTCAGATCATAGGAGTTTAAAGTACATCTACACTCAGAAGGAGTTAAACATGCACCAGAGAAGGTGGATGGGGCTGATTGGGGACTATGATATGGAGACCGTCTATCATGAGGGGAAGACTAATGCGGTTGCAGATGCTTTGAGTAGAAAGAGTGTGCATTCGCTATGTACTGTCATGTCACTGATGAAATTGAAGGATGAGATGACTAGGATGGGGATTCATATGATTCGCAAGGGAGATGCCATCGATGATTTGACTATTGAGCCTAAACTTTATGATGACATAAAAAGGAAATAGGAACTTGTTCCCAAGATTCAGGAGTGGAAGACAGGGGTAGGGAATGGTACAGTTTCAAGATTTTCTATCCATACAGATGGGAGCGTTCGATTCGATGGGAGGTGGTGTGTGCCTAAAGATACTGAGTTGAAGAATTTGATTATGACAGAGGCTCATTGCACTCCTTATTCGGTACATCCGGGAGGTGACAAGCTATATAAGGACTTGAAGAAGATGTTTTGGTGGCCCGGTATAAAGAAAGAGGTAGCAGAATTTGTGGTTAGGTAACGACTTGTCAAAGGGTCAAGGGGGAACAACGGAGACCACAAGGTAAGATTCAGCCACTTGAGGTACCATAATGGAAATGGGAATCGATTTCTATGAATTTCATTGTGGGGTTACCGAGGACTCAGCAGGGTAAATATATGATTTGGGTAATCGTCGATCGTCTGACGAAGTCAGGTCCTTTTATTCCAATGAAAGATACTTGGAGTAAGATTCAACTGGCTCTTGGGTATATGAAGCACGTGGTACGGTTACACGGGGTATCAAAGGATATTGTGTCAGATAGAGATGCGAAATTTTTATCACGGTTTAGGCAAGGGTTGCAGGAATTGATGGGGACTACCTTAAAGATGAGTACGGCGTTTCACCCTGCGACAGATGGTCAAACTGAAAGGACTACAAAGACCTTGAAGACATGTTGCGAGCTTGTACGATGGAGTTTGGTGGGAGTTGGGAAGATAGGCTGGATCTGATAGAGTTTTCGTACAACAACAGCTATCACACGAGCATTGGGATGACGCCTTTTGAGGCATTGTACGGAATAAAGTGTAGGAGTCCAGTGTGTTAGGATGATAGCGCTGAAGCTGTGGTTTTAGGACCACATATGGTGCAAGATATGGTTGAGTAAGTGCACTTGATTCGACAAAACATGAAAGCAGCTCAAGATCGGCAAAAGAGTTATGTGGATTTGCATAGCAGGGACATTGAGTTTGCAGTGGGTGACAAGGTTCTCTTGAAAGTATCACCTATGCGGCGTCATGAGATTTAGCAAGAGAGGAAAGTTAAATCAGAAATTCATAGGTCCATATGAGATTTCAGATCGGGAAGGTGAAGTAGCTTATCAGCTAGCTCTACCACCATCTCTTGATCGGGTGCATAATGTTTTTCATGTGTCAAAACTTCGGAAATATGTGAGTGATCTGTCACATATGATCGAGGTTGAGAATATCGAGTTGGATGAGCCTCTAACTTATGCGGAGCTACCAAAGGAGATTTAGGATCGTAAGGTGCGCAAGACAAGGAACGGCGAAACCGTCTTGCTTAAGGTGCTATGGTCTAATCACAATGTGGAAGAAGCCACTTGGGAACCGGAAGAGGCAATGAAGGAATGCTACCCACATCTTTTTTAGCAGGTATGTTTGGTTACGTGGTCGAAACCTTTTCTTTTAAGGGGAGTAGGAGATGATCACATGTGTTTTGGGGTAGTTTTGAGGTCAGTATGGTTGTTTTTTGGGTTGTGTGAACATAGTCGGTTATGGTTAGGTGCATGGTTAGTGTCTTTTGAGTTGGATGTTTATTCCAGTTGCTTGGTTAGTGGGTTGGTTTTTGCATGTTGTATCAGGTATGGCGTGAACTTCGTGGATGAAGTTCATTTTAAGGAGGAAAGACTGCAATACAACGGTTTTCTGGTCCTAGCTTACTCGGTCGAGTAAGTTGTCGAGTGTTTTTAAACAGGCTACTGTTTTGGGTGCACTCGGCCGAGTTGTAGGGAACTCGGCCGAGTTGTAGGGAACTCGGCCGAGTAGGTCATACTCGGCCGAGTACCCCAGGTACTTGATCGAGTACCCGATTTGACTGGTTAGTTTATGCGGTTTTGATTAAGATGATTAGAGAAGTCTATATATAAGTCGTGTTATCGGCTTAATCATTTTTATAATCAGTTCTTAATCACTTTTCTTAACTCTAAACGACGTAACACTGCTCTCCAATTATCCTAATCATTCCCAAGGCTAGGGTTCATAGATTTGAGGGTTTTCATTCCTCTTTCCGCGTCAATTCGATCAGTAAGTGTTCTACCCTTTGTCATTTATATATATTGGTTATAATTTACAAACCCTAATTGGGTGATTAGGGGTTTTGGGGGATTAGTCATTTTATTTGTAGTATACTGATTGTATGATATCATAATAGACTTGGACTTCGTAGAGCAAGCTTTCTAGCGTGATCTGATGTGCCTTGTTTGGATTGCAATAAGGTAGGGTTTCCCTACTTAGTTGATTGAATAATTGGTATAAGATTAATTGTGGTTGATTATGTAACATGTATAAATTGGATTGAGATTGATTGTGATTATATCGTTGTTTGATTATTATTATTATTATTATGGGACCATTTTCATGAAATGGTTCCAACCCCATGTTCGCCTCTTGTGGCTCCCGTCACAAGGGGGATGTGCACATTAATGAGCTGGGTTCACTCGTTGCGATGAGCGGGGATTTGGTGGGCAAGGCTGCGGTTTCCTACTGGCGGTGTGGGTTACCTGTTGTGATGGGTAACCTGGCAGAGTTACACACTTCAGTGTGTAGTTGGTTACTGATGATTGATGGAGTTTGGAGGATTGTATAGTTACTTTTGTATTGGATTATATTATTGTGAATTCTTATATGGGTTATGTAATTGACTGACCCCGTTTATTGTTTTCAAAACTATGGTAATCCATTCGGGGATGGTGAGCAGTTGGTTTAGCAGGTAAAGGAAGTGGATGTAGCTCGCGGGTTACGATTGGGGCTGAGTCATCACCTTTCATTTAGCTAGCTTCCGTTGTCGCTTAAACATTAGTTTCTTTTGGTTTGTTCGAAGTTGTAAACAGTTTTTGGTTTGACTATGGGTTGTATTTGATTAAATAGTTTTGTACTTTTAATAAATGTTCTTTGATGGTGATGTGACCATTATTTGAGCATATATAGTCCCCTAATCGAGCCTATTTTGCATACTATTGTATCATTCCATGACCATTTGATCCGTCGAATGCTTTCTAATTTGCTTTCCTAGTGCATTTCGTATGTTTTGTAGGAAAGAAGATAATAAGGCGGAAATTCCCGTCTTTCGTGCGTATTTGGAGGCTATTTAACGATGTTTGATGGACTAGTGTGAAGAGGAAGCGAGAACTAAAGACCAATCGTACAAGAATAAAAAAGAAAGGGAAGAAAAAGGATTCTGTCACAGAAGCCGAGCGGCTCACACGCGAGACGCCCGTCCAAGAGCGACAACCCGAGCATCCCAGCAACAAAGACGCAAGGATTCCTT
The DNA here is from genome assembly GCF_048544455.1 of Silene latifolia. Taxonomy (NCBI): domain Eukaryota; kingdom Viridiplantae; phylum Streptophyta; class Magnoliopsida; order Caryophyllales; family Caryophyllaceae; genus Silene; species Silene latifolia. Next base: position 176,622,586 of record NC_133538.1, read on the forward strand.
CAAAGAATCCGAGCGGATTCCCATGAAGAAGCCCGTGCACCACCTCATGAATCCGAGCGTCTCTCCTTCCTGGACGGACGGACCGCGACATCTTCCGCCGATATGCTCATCCTTCCAAAAAGACTAGCGTTTCCCTGCTCTAAACTCAAAGATGTAATTACTAATTAGCCTTAGTTAACCTAATGAAGCTCTACTATATATACCCCATTTGTAAATAATCAAAGGGAGAGCTTTTTAGAGGGTTTTTAGGAGGTTAAGCCTCTACATTAGAAGTTCCTCATAGATTCAATTAGGAGTAGATTAGAATAGATTGCTCCTTAATCTTTCCACAAATTACACATTAATCTTTCCTTAATTATTGTTCAAGTTTGTTACTTTTGGGTAATTGAAGATTATTGGGTTATTATTGGAGGATCGACAACCCTTCATCAATCAATCAAGTTTCTTCTATTATTCTTTGCTTTATTATTTGGATTCACCTCAAGTTTGGTATAATTCTCTTATCCTTTACTGTTTATTGTTTATTTCCTCATTCTCTTATCATGTTTACACTTGTTGTGATGATTGACACCATTAATGACATGTTCTCCATGATAATGAGTGAGTAGTATCTTTAGCTAGGATTAGTGGGTAATTAAGGGAAACCAACATGAGATTTATCATGCTTAATCTAATATGTTTTCATAGTAAAATTGCTTGCTTGTTGTGATGTCAACTTTATGCACATGTTATGTTTGATGAAATGCTAAGTCTATGAATCCTTGCATTTACAACCATCTCTTATCTACTCAACTTGACTTGTAAGATATAAACCAACTCGAGTCTTGTTAGACCATGCATAGAAGTTGAATAGGAGGAAAGTAAGTCGACTTGTAGGTGTTGTACAATCTAATCGATTCGGCTCCGGGACCCAACTCTTCCTATGAACCGTAAGACATAAACCAACTCGGTACCTCCACAACACTAATTGCTTGCTTATAATTGTAAACATGTTTGTATGATCAATACCATGAATCCCCTATGACCCCATGATATCCTAGCGCTTTAAATCATTTGTTTACATCCCTTATTTCATTGCTTGTTATACTATATTGCTTGCATTAGCCTAGGACACAACTACAAACCCCACCAATTGTGACACTAGCATAAATTGAGATAGATAGACCTAGAACCCAAAGCACACCGTCCCATGGATCGACCTCAACTTACCACTAACTAGTTGTTTGTTGAGTATTATAAATGTGTTTGATTGGATGTGTGACGACCAACTCTTGTCTCGATCAAAATGGCGCCGTTGCCGGGGATGGTGCTATGTGATTAAGTTCTTACTTGTTTGTCTATTTTGATTTTGCTTTCACCTTGAGGAACTTGTTCCTCAAGGATTGTTCTTACCGTTTTTGTGTACTTTCCATTCTTGTAGTTGTTTCCTTGTCTTAGCTATGATGGCTCAAGACTTGACTTATGGAGTATATGTTGGATCCTTTGAGTATGGCTATGGGTATGGGGAGTTTGAGAAGCAAGTCAACACAAGCCTACCTTATTACTCATACAATGAAAATCCTAACTACTACCCCAAATTTTCCAACCAAAATCCTCACATCCAATATCCACAACAACCACCCACTCAATACCCACTTCATAATGACTTTCAATTGCCACAATACAATCACTTTCACACTTACCCACAACAAGAAGACGAACCCATTCAAAATGTGATTCTCCAAATGATGGGAGATCAACAAAACTTCTTCAAACAAATGTTAGAAGAGAGCCAAAAGAGGGATAATGTCCTTAAAGGCATTGTTGCCCAAGGTGAGGAATTGGAGATTCAAATCACCCAATTGAAAGAATCCCAAGCAACCACCCCACACCGTTCTTTGGACATAGATCATGAATGTGAGTTTGAAGTAGTAACTTTTGACATGAAGAATGAAAAATGGGAAGAGCCAATCTCATTGAGCTCTTGTGACTATGAAAGTGTTGTGTTTGATGAGGAAGATTTGAGGTTGAGTAAGCCAAATACTCTTAACCTTTATGAGTATGAAGGTGTGTCATTTGACGTGAACATGGAGATGTTGGAGGAAGAAATAATGAAGAAAAATGAAGCCCCCATTTACGATTCATATGAAGATGGCAACAATGATGATGAGCCTGAAGGATGGACTCGTAATATCACCTTGCTTGAGGAGCCTATCCTTGAGACATTTGAGATACCCTATCATGTAGAAGAACGTCCTTCCCCTATTCCTCATGAAGACCACTTGACACCTATCATGGAGCCAATGATCATTGAAGAGGATATGGTATATCTTCTTCAAAAGGCCAAAGCATCGTACAAAAGCTACTTGGTGAAAAAGCTCAAAGAGAAGCTTGCTCGTGAAGCTACTTGTGGAAGTTTGGCACCCACAATGACAACTTCTAAGGAACTCGATCATCAATGCCATGAAAATTCTCTTTCCACCTTGGAAGGATTGAAAAATCAAAATGCTATCATCATTACCGGAATTGAAGAAGAAGTTGGTGAGTGGAAGTCTACGGATGAAAATGAACCATACTTCATGCCTAGTGTTGACAAGAATCATGGGCTTGCTTATTGGAAGCATTGGGAAAGCTCTAATGCCGAGGACAAAGCAAAAGAAAGAACATTTTACAAACTTCCTTAGCCAAATTTCATGTTCAAATGGAGCAACCCATACTTATGTTTATTTGGAGCTTGTTCACAAGCTTTTGATCTCTTATTAAGAGCCTTGAGCTCTATGGACAAAAATTCTTACAATTTGAATTAGTTTGGTGGAGTCCTATCTCAAACCACCATTTGTAAGATATTTCTTGGATTCCTTACTTTGTATAATATTGTACATTCTTGCATTTGTATTTGATTTATTGCATGAGAGTAGTGAGAGAGAGAGTCATCTTACATTTTTATTGAGCAAATTTCAGAAAAAGATGAGGAATAGAAAATTGGTGAAAGGGTATGATTGTGAAAGGAAAAGAAAGAAAAAGAAGAAAAGAAGCTGAAGACGGCCGTCCCAAGGCCTGGACGCCCGTCCAGGGCCCTTGTTACATAACTGGCTGGTACTGTCTCAGAATCCGAGCGGATTCAGCACAACATGCCCGTCCTCAAAGAAGACGCTCGTTTTCTCCACGGGACGCCCGTCCTGAATGTCATCTGAAACAAATTTTTGAAACTGCCAGGAAATCCGAGCGGATTTATGGAAAGACGCCCGTCCCAACAAAGACGCCCATCCCGACACAAAAGACGCCCGTATTCTTCCTGCTCCCAAAATTGTTGAGCTCCTGTCTTAAAATCCGCGCAAATTTGAAGGAAGACGCCCGTCCTCTACTAGCACAAGACGCTCGTCCCGCGTGAAAGACGCTCGGATTGTGGCCTTTTTCTCGAACAATCCGGCCAGGTCCCACCCTTATCTGCTCAGATTCTCCTCTTCTTCTATAAAATCACCCCTTTCTCCCTCATTTCTTCACCTTATCTAACCCTAAAACACTCATCTCCATCCTCAAAAACACTCCCCTCACATCAAAAGCCAACAAAACCCCCATTTTCCTCAAACTTCAAGATGATGAACCTCAAGGGCAAGGCTAAGAAGTTGGTTGAATCCACCGGAAGGAAACGCAAGGGATCATCCTCCTCAACTCCGCGAGAGGTAGCGCTACCGAGGAACTTCCGTCCCATAATGAGGGGAGGAATTGAACAACTTGAGTACTTCCAAGAGGTGCTTTTCGAATCCGATGACCACCGCAAGAACTTTGTCAAATTGCTAGGTAAGAACTATGAACCCACTCAATTCATAGATACTAGGGTGTTGGAAGTCCTTAGGATAAGGTACCCCACCGAGATGTTCTTTGATGGCCTAGGGATTGGAAAAATTTTCCATGCCCATGAGGAGACGTACCTTAGTCTCACTCTTGAGTTTTTGAGTAGCCTTCGCATTGTAACGAATACCCGAACGACTGTGGGCATGGAGTTTAGGTTGTGCAACCTAGACCATAGTCTTTCACTTGATCAATTTGCCTACATTTTCGGTCTTGAAGTACCCACCAACTATATCGATAAACCCGATAATTTCGATGTGGACCTACTTTGGAGGGCTATTTCCGGAAGGAATTTTACCGGTTTAAATCAATGCTATACCTTCGCCATCCAACATCCGGTGATTCGGATCACCGAGCGCTTTGTGGCCGGTACCATCAATGGGAGGTACGAACAAGATAGGTGTACTCTCATTGATTTAACTTTTCTTGAGTCCTATTTGAATGTTCGGGGGACGAGGCGCTATAACTTCAATACACCTCTTGAGATACTTACTAGGTTTAATGATTTTGCTCAAGGAACCACCCAACTTAAGACCTTCGTAATGGGAGGTCTAATTACTATTTTGGCTAACTACCTTTGCCCCGGGTTCAACGCCCGTGGGATCTATACTCCTCTTGAGGGGAGGACTTTGATTGATGAGCACACCGTATTCACCCATCATCGGTGGTGTAACTACACTCAAGAAGGGAGTGTAGAATGGTACACAAAAGGATGCACCTCAATCATCCTTGAGGGTTGGAAGATACCGGTCATCGACCCAAGATTGAGCCCATATTCGCCTCCACCAAGCTACCTCCTTGATATTCAAATTCTCGACAATCCCCCTCAAAGGGAAGAGCCACCCCGCCAACAACAAGTACCTCGTGGGGTAACGGCAAGGCCTACTCGCCCACCTTCCTATGTGCCTATCCCACCATACCCTATCCCTCATACCAAATTTGAACCGAAAATCCCTAATACCCCGGGTATTAATGATTTGATGGCACTCATGAATAGAGTGGACCTCGGGGTACATGAAGGGAGGGTCGACAACTACTTGGCCCTTTATCCCCAATACTATAACATGGCTCAACAAGGGTATGTTGACCCTAATGGCCCTTTGCCCTCTTGGGCACAACCACAACACTTGTTCCCTAATCAAGGGAACCAAGCTTGGGATCACGAAGGTGGAGGGTACTCGGGCCAAGGAGGAGGGCATGATCAAGGAGGAGGGCATGATCAAGGAGAGTTTGACCAAGGAGGGTATTGGGGCCAAAAAGGAGGGTATGACCAAGCCGGGAGCTCTCACCAATATGGTTACCAAGATGAGGAGGATGACGAGTGAAATAGGTCTACCTCACCACCACCATTTGTATGATACCTCTCCCTCTCTCTCTCTTTTGTATATACATTGCATTTAGTGTAGTTTTCGCATGCATTTGTATTATATTTCATATTGCATTTACATTAGTTAGTTCATATAGTATAGTTGCATGTATATCTCACATGATTCATGTAGATAGTTGCATATAGATTAGAATTCATGCATAGTCACTAATGGCCAAACCTATTCAATTCTACACTAGAAATAGTGTTTAAATCGGTTTGGGGAGGTTTGATCATAAGTGACCATAGTTTAAATCATGCATCATATAATATAGTTTAGTTTGCATTCATTATTATATATGTCATATAGAATTGCATTTAGTTAGAGCATGCATTCATTCATATCATATCATTGCATTTGTACTTTATTTCAAAAAAATCAAAAATTCAAAAACATGTATTTCCTTATTATTCCTACTCCTACATGTACATTGAGGACAATGTCCAAAATAAAGTGGGGAATGGGAATTTATATTCCAAAAATGCATAAAAATTGAAAATTTTCGAAAAATCACAAAAATATGTCTTTTAATTTCATAAAAACAAAATCTATAAAAATTTGAAAATTTCAAAAACCAAAAACATGTTCTTTAATTTAGTAGTGTAGAATTGTATATACTTGTGCTTTTGTTCTCTTCCCACATAGATACAACACTACATTTGAGGCATTAGCAAGGGAAAATGAAGACCGCTTGGTATGATCGCTCTAATCTCTATTTCCCTTCCATTTCTTTTTCATTATTCATATGAGGAGGATGGGCTTACATGTCAAGGAGGATGTGGTGTATTTTGTTGTTGCGGTTTGTATATCTATGTGTTGTTAGGAGTTGCATTTAGTTTATATGACATATTAGTTGGTAGAATCATATGCATTAGGATGTATATATGATAGTTGCATCATGGCATGTAATTGCATGTTAGAAAATTTTGTGAAACCGTCTACTTGGGAAGCTTGACAAGTGTATATAAGCCCTAGTAGATGCTTTTTCTTCTTAAGACTTTGCTTGTTAGAATACTTGTAAAACACCCTAGGATGTGTCATGCTAGTATCCTTTGACCCATGGATTAAGGCCTAGTCAAGAGTACCTTGTGGTGTGATAACTCCTTGGCTACCGTTTATTCCAAGGTGACCCTTAAAACCATGCATCTATCATCCATGTTCTACCATATATTTTGTCATCAAAGGGAATGGGCACAAAAATTGTTCAAAAATTTGAGTTCAAGAAAAGAAAAGAAAAGAAAAAGTTTGCAAAATTCATCAAAAGAAACGAGGAGTAACAACAAAAATGAAAACTCCTATGCTTCAAATATAAGGCACCCTCGTTACTAATTGGGGTGACTTTGAAAATGTTCAAAAGAAAAATGCAAAAGTTGAAAATTGTCAAGTATTGAAATGCCAAACATCAAAGAAATGGCAAAAGAAAGTATTCTCAAATGTTATATGCCACAAGAAATTGGGGGGAAAAACAAACAACAAAGCAAACTCCCAAATGAAACTCAAATACTATCAATCCCTTTATCCATCGTATCCACTTTTGTGCATGGTAAAGAGGGGACGACCCTTCTTCTTGTCTAGGCAAGAGGGGGAATTCCGCGATCCTCCAGTGTTTCTAGCACCATAGGGAGTCTATTCTTGACAAAAGCATTTAACGATTGAGGACAAAGGTACCCTAGCTTGACACAATTTGGAGGTGATTTATTGGTATCATTCTAGGCTTAGTAGTTTGAAGAAATTGCATCTATGAAGGAGTGTGTACCCTTGAATTGCTTCCCTTGTAGATAATTTCCGCCACTTAGATGAGGAAAGTGGCTATTCTTTTGTAGATGCATCCATTACTTGATTTTGTGTGCTTTAATGATTGGATGTGTCGCCATTTTGGCAAGACCCACCTTGCCTTGCAAGAAGGCATCCTACCTCATGGTTTTCTTGTTGTGAGTTGAAGGGGCGGAGTGAGACACGCTAATTGTCTCATGTCGGCTATATTATTAGGATAGTTTAAATAAAGGTCTAGTTTTTGTCACCTCTTTACTCGGGACGAGTAAATGTTCGGTTTGGGGATATTTGATGTGACCATTATTTGAGCATATTTAGTCCCCTAATCGAGCCTATTTTGCATACTATTATATCATTCCATGACCATTTGATCCGTCAAATGCTTTCTATTTTGCTTTCCTAGTGCATTTCGTATGTTTTGTAGGAAAGAAGATAATAAGGCGGAAATTCCCGTCTTTCGTGCGTATTTGGAGGCTATTTGACGATGTTTGATGGACTAGTGTGAAGAGGAAGTGAGAACTAAAGACCAATCCAACAAGAAAAAAAAGAAAGGGAAGAAAAGGATTCTCATCACGGAGCGAGCGGCTCACACGCGAGACGCCCGTCCAAGAGCGACAACCCGAGCGTCCCAGCAACAAAGACGCCCGAATTCCTTCAAAGAATCCGAGCGGATTCCCATGAAGACGTCTGTGCACCACCTCATGAATCCGAGCGTCTCTCCTTCCTGGACGGACGGACCGCGACATCTTCCGCCGAGATGCTCATCCTTCCAAAAAGACTAGCGTTTCCCTGCTCTAAACTCAAAGATGTAATTACTAATTTAGCCTTAGTTAACCTAATGAAGCTCTACTATATATACCCCATTTGTAAATAATCAAAGGGAGAGCTTCTTAGAGGGTTTTTAGGAGGTTAAGCCTCTACATTAGAAGTTCCTCATAGATTCAATTAGGAGTATATTAGAATAGATTGCTCCTTAATCTTTCCACAAATTACACATTAATCTTTCCTTAATTATTGTTCAAGTTTGTTACTTTTGGGTAATTGAAGATTATTGGGTTATTATTGGAGGATCGACAACCCTTCATCAATCAATCAAGTTTCTTCTATTATTCTTTGCTTTATTATTTGGATTCACCTCAAGTTTGGTATAATTCTTTTATCCTTTATTCTTTATTGTTCATTTCCTCATTCTCTTATCATGTTTACACTTGTTGTGATGATTGAAACCATTAATGACATGTTCTCCATGATAATGAGTGAGTAGTCTCTTTAGCTAGGATTAGTGGGTAATTAAGGGAAACCAACATGAGATTTATCATGCTTAATCTAATATGTTTTCATAGTTAAATTGCTTGCTTGTTGTGATGTCAACTTTATGCACATGTTATGTTTGATGAAATCCTAAGCCTATGAATCCTTGCATTTACAACCATCTCTTATCTACTCAACTTGACTTGTAAGATATAAACCAACTCGAGTCTTGTTAGACCATGCATAGAAGTTGAATAGGAGGAAAGTAAGTCGACTTGTAGGTGTTGTACAATCTAATTGATTCGGCTCCGGGACCCAACTCTTCCTATGAACCGTAAGACATAAACCAACTCGGTTCCTCCACAACAATAATTGCTTGCTTATAATTGTAAACATGTTTGTATGATCAATACCATGAATCCCCTATGACCTCATGATATCCTAGCGCTTTAAATCATTTGTTTACATCCCTTATTTCATTGCTTGTTATACTATATTGCTTGCATTAGCCTAGGACACAACTACAAACCCCACGAATTGTGACACTAGCATAAATTGAGATAGATAGACCTAGAACCCAAAGCACACCGTCCCATGGATCGACCTCGACTTACCACTAACTAGTTGTTTATTGAGTATTATAAATGTGTTTGATTGGATGTGTGACGACCAACTCTTGTCTCGATCAGATGGTCCATTTGATATACTTTACCTCGGGCAACCGAGATTGTAGCACCTTGATAAACTAAGGTGGTCCTTGGTAAGGCGCCTTGGTGTATGAGGGTGTTACAAATAGCGTCACTCAAGGTTTTCACGCCCTTACGCTTGAGTTTTTGCTTGGCCAATTTTGAAGACCGTCCATGAAATAGAGAAAAGATAGTTGTTCAGGCATACCTTCAACTTCAAGTAGGAGGGTAGTAAATTGCTTCACATACTCCCGAATAGATCCCGGTTGTTTCAAATTTCTTAACTTCTTTGAAGCGAGTTCTGCGGCATTCTCCGGATAGAATTGCTTTTTGAAATCTGCCTTAACCTCGTCCCATGTACTTATAGTACATGCATCCCTTTGGATGTCGATCTCCGTTCTCCTCCACCATAATATGGCGTCTTCGGTTAAATATAGTGTTGCAGTGCCTATATTTGTCTTTTCGTCCTCTACGAGGACTTTTTGGAAATAGCGTTCCATACTCCAAAGAAAATTGTCAATCTTCTTGGAGTCCCGTTCGCCACTATACTTAGGCGGTTCAGGAACTTTCACCTTTCGGGTGTCTGTCCTCATCGCCTCCCCAACTCTCTTTACACAGAGAGAAGCAACTTTGGCCCTCAAATCGTCACAATCTTCACGAGATCTATGATCATACCAATTGCTTCGCCCACTTAGCTTGGGGAATTGGCATGTCTCCTTCCAGAAATACAAGTTTTTCATTGACTTGTATCATGGCTTCTCGATATGGGCCAATTTCACCCTCCATTTTGCCAAAGCACGTCTCGGTTACTGCCTTCGTATTCTTGGCCTTCTCGATCGTGGGGTTAACTTTCGCTCCCAACATTCTTTTGCAAGTGATATCAAGAATAACTTGGTGTTAATAAGATGTAAATTTGATGTGAACCTTCTTCTGGTAACCACATTACTTTGGTGCAAAATGGTTGGTAACCACGTTGCCTTGATGTAAGTTTGGCATGGATTTGGTGTTAACTGGCTCTGGTAACCACGTTACTTTGGTGCAAAATGGCTTTAGTAACCATGTTGCCTTGATGTAATTTTGGCGTTGATTTCGTGTAAATCTGGCTCTGATACCACGTGTCATGTCCTTATTTCTTTGGGCAGAAATAGACATGCACCACTCGTGCCAAGACACACGAATTGGTGCGAGTCAGGCCTTCGGAATGATATCATTCAAGAATATAAAGAGAAAATAGCAAAGTACAAGAGTGCAGCAGAAAGATTAAATATTATTGATAACTTACGAGAGTTTGTACATGCGGAAATAAAGATTACAATATCGAAGGTTGTGTGAATATTTGTTTGTGTTTGAATACTTCTGAATTGTTTTTGAATGAATGAAAATGAGACCTAATGCCTCCTATTTATAGGCGCCTAAATGTGGTGGTTATGGCCGAAGAGATGTGTCCTTCGTGCCCCTTGGCCTTGGCGTGAATAAGGGGAAATGAATCTCCTTGTTCCTCTTCATGTTGGGCATAGACGAAGGTCAACCTTCGTTCCCCTTGGTTTTGGCGGCAAGAGATGGAGGAATGAACCATTTGTCCCTCTTGAGAAATGGCGCCACAATGGATGGGTAGAGGGGGTGTATTTGGTGATTATAAACAAAGGGGGATGTATCCATCAAGGGGGGGATTTATGGTAGTTTTTTAGATGGGATGATTGTGGACAAGGAAATTGGTACATGGCTCTTAGTCATATCTCTTGGCGTAGTCGCACCTCCTTGCGTTGCTTGGACTTGTGGACTTCACAGTAGCTTGCGCAGCTAACCTCAACTAAGAGTGAGCTGCCCTGACTAAGAGTGAGTTGAGTACACTTGAGTGAGCTTGTCGTGAGCTGGAGTAAACTATCGTTGAGCTGCCTGAAGCTAGCCTTGACTTCATATATGCTTGTATGCTTCATGTGAGCTACCATAAGCATCCATAAAGGGTCACAATAGCATAAAATAAGCGGATCGTGACACTATGATTATATAAGAACTATTAATTTTATTTTTTATTTTTATCTTGAAAATAACTGTAAACTACAAAAGATATACGAGCTACGAGTAAGCTATATTTGTTTTAATTGAAAATAGACAAACTTAAGGGTAAGATTATTGGTAGTCTTGAGACAAGACTTTGGTAAGTCTTAAGACTGTTGGAAAAGTAGATCTATATACTCAACATATTCATATATGATTTAGGTTAATTTAATCATAAAATTAATTGGTGATCTTATGCATGCAAACAATAATTAATATAAAGAAGAAATCTTTATCTTACATTGAAATTTTGGTTTATTTGGGCACAAGAGAGATCTCCTTCTCTCTTGTTCTTGTGCTTTCCTCAATGGAAGAACTATGATCCAAGTATAGGATCTCTCCCAAAGTATAATACCCAAGGCACACTCTTAATAAAATTAATATTATGTATACTAGAACAATATTAATTTAGTGATAATATTGACCCAAAAATATTTTTTTTTGGGCTCTTAAAACCGGTTAAGAGAAAGGAGAAGAAGAAGAAAATATTTTATCTCTCTAAAACATTTTATGATAAATGAATAAAAAATCACACAACAACAATTATGTTATGTATTGTATATGAAAAATATATGGCAAAAACCCTTTGTTTTTCCTTGTGAAAAACCGGGTAAGAGGAAGGGAGGGGAGCCAATGCATGCTTGAGTTTGTCTTCACAATGACAACTAGTTTGCATGGCTAGTTTTGTAGGGGAATGATTATGTTCACCACTCTCATAATCAACACAATAAAACTCCCTAATACTCCCTTAATTTCGGTTTACATAGATAATATGGACTTCATATTATCTTTGTCAAAATGTCAATTTGTCTTATGTTACATGTCATATGTAACATAAATTTGTTATGTATTTTTAACATATTAAAAATCAACGTATTAATAAAAATACGTCATATACAAAAATCGACTTAGCAATTCATAATTACTTGTACCAAAATGTTTTACCAATTTATAAATCATAATAACTTGTATTTATAATAATTCATTCAATTTCAATTGTTTCCTTAAATAATAATTTCAACTGAGTAATGAAACAATTCGATTACTCAAACCGTATCTCATTTAATCAGATTATAATGAAATACGTAAATTTTACTTCTAAAATCGTGCGTCAATTTTAAATAATTTAATTGACTCGTAACATTATACGATCAATTAATTGGTCAATTAAGAGTGTTGCCCTTTAGGTATGAACTAGGGGATCAACTGATCACCACCGTCGCACGTCAGTAATGTCAAACTCTAGTCAGCCAATCATTACCGATATGTGTGGACCAGTTGATAGTAAAATATTACTTCCCAATTGTATTCTTTATAATGAGACTTAAACATGTGATCATCATGATTAACAATTGTGATCGCATTATTGTCGGAGGACACATATTTCAACAAAGACAAGACTTACTCAAGACTACCAATAATCTATTTTAGTCTTGACAAAGTCTTAAGCTGAGTCTTGGAAATCCAAGGCTCAACTTAAGACTTTGGGTGAGTCTTGACCCCAACTTAAAGGAAAATTAACCAATGAGTGAATCACATGTATCATTTCTTTTTTGTGAAAAAAAAGGAGTAAAGTGAAAAAGTAGAATCTGACGGTTAATGTATAAAGTCTGGAGTCTGAGGTGTGTCTAGACAATAAAGAAATAATAAAAGTTAGTGGAAAGCTGATATGGCAGAGTCCTAAGAATTGTGAGAGTTTTACTGATAATCTCACCCTTGTGTATACTTATTATTACCATAATGAATACTCCATTTTCATCATCATTAACAAAATCAATAATCAAACCGTTGTTTTAAACTATAAAACTATTTGAATCTCTCCCTCATGAAAATCTAATATTGAATCTATGATATACTCCTTATTTTTTAATTTCGTGGCAACTTTTTTTTATGCTGCTAATTGAATCTAAAACATAAACAATTAGTCTCATTATAGACGGATATATCCGTCTAAAGTGAAAGACGGATCAAATATGCTTAAAGTGGTGATATTTTTGGGTCCCACCATGCAACTTGTTGCTTATATTATGCTTAAAGTGGGTGGATATTTGGCGCGTCTATAACTATAGACGGATATCTCCCGTCTATGATGAGAATTTGTGAAACATAAATTCCTTAAAGGCTCAAACACATTCCTTAATGTGTTCAACCTTTGAAAGTTAACATTCCTGGATGTGTTTAACCTCTCAAAATTAATCATAACGCAACCAGATACTCCCTCTCATCCACACCAAAGATAACACTTATTTTATCACATTTACCGATGCACGTTTTGCAACGTGAATATCTTTAGTTAACATTATTAAGGGCAAGCCTGGATTGCCAGTAATGAGGGTGAATAAGTTGGGGAGGAATAATTATGGTCTTATTTTACAAGTTTGGATATAGGGTAAATATTCAGGAGGAGATTTTATTTCCCTCAAGAGAGGGTAATACATTACCCACCCACCCCCTGGGTAAATATTACTAGGGTAAAAAAAAAAAAAAAAAAAAAAAAGAACAACGACGCTCTCCTGCTTTTTCATCAGGTTTGACATATCCTTTCTGTTTCTTCTAATTTCATCTGTTTTCACTTCCGTAATTGATGATTTCTCACATATTTTGGTCGAATAATTGACTAAATACTTTATAATTGCTGGATTTTCGTTTTTCATCAATCAAGTTTGATTCATCAAAGTTTTGTGGGTAATTATTCGATTAGATAAATGAATATTGTTTGTTTGTTGGTGAATGGTTCTATTGAACATGAAGATCATAGTAGTTGTCATGTTCATGGCAATTGGTTTCCACCACTGATGATGCGTATAATTTTTTTTTTTTGTTGCTTTTTTTCCACTTAATTTCACCAATATAATGCTTGAATATTAGTTAATGTGTACAACTTGCTTGTATGATTTGCGTAAATTATCAATAATGTCGTGTTGAGTTTGTTTACTCGATCTTGTATGCAGTAATGGCGCGTAGATTATTGTCCCGAAAGGAAAAAACTATTGTTGGGCTTATTTGGTACATTAGGATGAGGGACATGATATTCATATGTTTTTGCTATTATATGATATCTATATTAGAAAACATGAAAGTACCTCGCAAAAAAAATGTTCACTCGGCCAAGCGAACATTGATACAAGGAGTTGCAAACTTGAATGGGTTCCTTACTTCTGATAGTGCTTGTATAGATAAACTAAGAATGGATAAATTTACTTTTGATGTATTAAGTGGACTTATTCGTTCACATGGTCTCTTAAACGAGTAAAAAAATATGTTCCTCGAAGAGAGAGTAGCTATATATTTAAATATATTAGCACATGATCAGAAGCAAAGGATGCTTGTTAGACGCTTGAAAAGGTCGAAAGAAACTGTAAGTAGAAACTTTCGTCAAATTTTGAGAGCAGTTTTACGTCTATATCAATATTTGATAAAGACTCCACAACCTGTTCAAGAGGATTGCAATGATGCGAGTTGGAAATGGTTTAAGGTATAATTTAGTTTAATGTAAGTGAGTTTTGAAAATTTTGATATAATAGATCTTTACTAAAAAAAAGTTTTATAATAGAATTGTTTAGGAGCCTTAGACGGGACTCATATCATGCTAAAAGTTTCGGTTCATGAAAACCCAAAGTATCGTACAAGAAAGGGATTTATAGCTACAAATGTTCTAGCAGCTTGTACCAAAGATATGCAATTTACTTATATTTTACCGGGGTGGGAAGGTTCAAATTACATGGTAGAGTTCTCCAAGATGCGGTTAGTAGAAGACATCCATTTAAAGTTCCTCGGGGTGAAGATTTTTTCCTATTTTTACTTTCTTAGTCTTTAATTGTATGAGAGAGACAAAATTATTAAATCTTTCCTTAATTTATATATTGGTAGGATACTATTATCTTGTCGATGCTGGGTTTACAAATGGTGAAGGCTTTGTTGCTCCATATAGGGGACAAAGATATCATCTCAATGAATGGAAAGATGGTCGTCAGCCAAACAACCATATGGAGTTTTTTTAATATGAAGCATTCATCGGCAAGAAATGTAATTGAGAGGTGTTTTGGGTTATTGAAAATGCGTTGCGCAATACTTAGGAACAGTAGTTTTTATTCTGCTGATACACACTGATATAATCAGCGCGTGTGCTCTTCTTCATAATCTCATTCGTCGAGAAATGAGTTTTGATCCAATGGAACCTCTCTTAAATACGGAATTTGGTAGACAATTTACGGATGATTCTCAAAACTATATCAATATTATTGATACATCTGGATCTTGGATGGAATGGCGAGACAAATTAGGTCGTGAAATGTATGATAGTTGGCGACAACGTAGACCTTTTAGGCATGTTGATCACAATGCTTAATGGTTTTGTGCTTCTGGTTTTGTGCTTATTATTATAGCTTGTAATCTTTTCGAATTATTATGATCCGTTATTTGTGATTGAAATAAAAAATTTATATTTTTGTTCATCTATATTCTACTGTTTTAACATTTTTGTAATAATGCCTCTTGAAAAATGTGTATACGTAGAACCAGCACAATGACTGAAACAAGAGCAAGTATTGAAAAAATTAGTCCAAGAAGATGGACACTGGAAGAAGATACCTTGTTGGTAAACTTGTTACTATCTTTGCATGTGGACGGTAATGGAAAGCTGAAGGTGGATTCAAATATGGTTATCTTGTACATTTGGAGAAGTTAATTTTCGACAAAATGCCTGAAGCTGGACTCAAAGCAACCAATATTGATTCAAGGTTAGGTTATCTTAAGAAACGATTTAATGCACTCTTGGAGATTAAGCATAAGGGGAGCGGGTTTGGATGGGATGATGGTTTGAAGATGGTAACGGGTGATCGCAAGCTATTCGATGAATGGTGTAAGGTATTGCTTCACTCTTATATCCATTTTTATGCTAGGTTTGTTTTTAAGAATTGTACTTTCAATTGCAATCAAATGAAATTTTTTTTGTATGGACTTATTATACAGAGCCATAGGGATGCCAAAGGTTTGTACAGAAAGCCGTTTCCATTGTTTGATGCCATGGAAGAAATTTATTCAAAAGATAGGGCGACGGGTGTTAATAGCAATATGCCTCTTGATAGAGTTGATCAAGAGACTAATAATGAGATAAGTAACGCTGAAACACAAAGTGCTATTGAGGTGCCAAATGAAGAATCAGGAATAAGTAAGAGAACTCTAGATGAGACTTCAAATCGACCAACTAAGAAGAAGGCGCGTAAGAACAAAGAAATTCAAAATATGCAGAAGAGTTTCGAAAAACTTATGGGAACCATGTTAGAAAATAGCAATTCGCAAATAGCTCAGCTAACGGCGATGCTTGAAGGTCCTAAAAATTTCAATACAGGCTTGCGTGAAGAATTAGGGAAGGTTAACGGGATATCAAGGAATAATGTTTTGACTTTGTTAATGACGATGACTAAGAGTGATGTTGCTATCTTTCGAGATTTAACGGACGAGGATGAAAAATAATCCCTCCTATTCTAAATAACTCTCCCTATTTCCTTTTTCGTCTATTCACAATATTCTCCCTATTTCCTTATTTGGCAAACTTTTATACTTATTTTAATCACCCCACCCTACAACAATACCCCACAATACTCATATTTTATCTTATTTTAATCACCTTACCCCACAACAATACTTATTTTAATCATCTTACCCCACAACAATACTTATTTTAATCACACAATATCTTCCTTCTCTCCAATCTCCTACCCCCACACAAATACTTTACCATATAATACCCCCTTTCTTAATTCTTGTGTCCCCCTTGAATAGGGAGGATTGTTTAGAATAGGAGGGAGTATGATTTTTTGGGTATGATTTTGGCTAGGGATTAAAGTTGTGTTAGAGGTAACAAATATTTGAATGTTCGACGGTAGAATGAAGCACGGTGACATTTTTTTTAGTTTGTTAATGGTTTTGAATAATGTTGGTGGAAAACATTGTTCTCCGTATGACAATTTCTTGAGAACTTATATTATTATATCTTTTGCTAAAATTAGTTTTTGATTCAAGATATTGCATAGAGGTTCATTTAATTACTCTTATACCAAACCTGGGGAATGATTACTCCAATAATCATCTCCCTTCTATGCCAAACCTAAAAATTGGAATACATTTTCCCCCTGTATTAAACTCCCTAGTAATGATTACACTAGAATATTTACCCCTGGAAATATTACAAGGATTCCAGACAATCTCTAAAAATTATAAAATTTTTATTATTATAATATTCATGACGATAAATCAAAGAAGATTCCACATGACTATATTTTGTCTTATAAATTAAGAATAATATCAAATATTGCCTACGATCATAAATAATGTTAAAAAGATAAAGTGTTACTTTTGGTGTGAATTTGACGGACTAATTACTTCGACATCTGATAAAGTTATTGACTTCCCCCTCGACGTTATCACTCAAGTCCTGTGAATATAAAAATAATAAAGGCAACCAACATAAATCTTGATCGACGCGCAAGGGCGGTCCTACCCACACTTTCTTTAGGTGGTTCAAATGAGCGCAAATCAAACCCAACTACTTCTACATGAATGAGTCCTGGTTTCTAGTGATTAGATTCGTTTTGCTCAACACTTCTAGTCACGACTCACGACCACGAAACCACCCTCAACAGCAAAACACACTTCACACTGATCGCAAATCACTCTCACACGCGCCGCCGTGCACCACCATCATAACCACCAATGTCAACGGCGGTCAAACCACCGCAAATATTCACCTTACGAGGATCCCTACTAACCTTAGCTACGCTTACCTTATTCTCCCTCACCTTCCTTTCTCTCTCAAATCCCTCCGCCCGCCAGCCTCCGCCACCGTCCACGACACAGCGGATTTCACGGCGGAAGATACGTCGGAGGTGTACCACTCGTCGGAGATATTTCGATTGAATTACGTGGAATTGGAGAAGAAATTCAAGGTGTTTATTTACCTGACGGTGATTCAAAGACGTTTTACCAGACGCCGAGGAAACTTACTGGTAAATACGCGAGCGAAGGTTATTTCTTCCAGAATATTCGTGAATCTAGGTTTCGGACTGATGATCCAGATCAAGCTCGCCTGTTTTTTATCCTTATTTCTTGTCACAAGATGCGCGGCAAAGTAATTTTTTGATTTTACTTTAGCTTTGCAATTGCAGTTATTTCATTAATTGTGTAGTAGTCGGTCCGTCCCAATCATTTGTTTATGTTTGAGTCATAAAGAATATAAAAGGTAAACAAATGATTAGTACCGTGTGAGTATATTCTCAATTGTTATGATGAAGTTTGTTGGTAATTGAAAGACCGATCAGTATCTTGATGAGTTAGTTTGTGAATTTCAGGTTTAGAGTTTAGGCAACTAGTTGTGATTGAAAATCAATGCTATTATCTTAGTTTTTCGTGAATGCCAAAGGTTTATAGTGATTGAATATTCTTAATTATTATGATTTGGATATGGAGATGGAAGTTTGTTGCTAATTGAAAGAGTGATCACTATGTTGATGAGTTAGGTTGTGAATTTTAGGATTAAGCGAAGTCGAACCGGATTAATTTCAGGCTTAGAGTTTGGACAAGCTAGTTGTGATTGAACTCGGTGATATTATCTTAGTCTTGCGCAATATGCCAATGCTAAAGGTTTATAGTGGTTAAAAATCAGCGGAATTATCTTAGTTTTGCGCAATGCGCGAATGCTTAAGGTTTATAGTGATTGAAAATAAGTGATATTATCTTAGTCTTGTGCAATGCGCGAATGCAAAAGGTTATAGTGATTGAAAATTGTTGATCTGCACATTAGGATGATTGGAGCATACCTAGAATTGTGATGATTTGCTCATTTTGTTGTTGCTATTGCTTTTGTTTGTTTCGGAACTTCTTTTTTATCGAATTAGAATTGTTTACTGAAAGACTGATTATTACTCCGTATATTGAGTTAGGATAAAGTGGCTAAGCGGAGTTGAGTTGGAATGAATTCAGATTTAGCCAATGCGGTTTGTTTGTGTATTTATTTGGCTTGTGCCATGTTCAAGGTTTACAGTATCAGCGTATTAGAAGTTGAAAATTACTGAAAATCATTGATATGATCTGTACATGTGGTGATCTCTTATGAAGGTATATGCATTGATTGACCTCTTCTCGTTGCATAATGGCATGTCAAATTGCTACTGTATATTTTATCTATTAGTGTAATTGAGATTACCCAATTGTACCAGTGAGCATCGTATTTTAGCCTAGGTTGGTGTCGTCTTGACGAAATTTACATTGGTAGTAATGAAGCAAATGTGCATTACGTTATGCAAGGGACTTCCTATGAGAACATGACTGTTATTGTGAAAGACTATGTAGAGAGTTTGATAGACAAGTATCCATATTGGAATCGAACATTGGGAGCTGATCACTTTTTTGTCATTTGCCATGATGTTGGAGTAAGGGCCACGGAGGGTTTACCACTTCTTGTAAAAAATTCAATTCGAGTAGTGTGCTCCCCAAGCTACGATGTAGGTTTTATTCCACACAAAGATGTTGCTCTTCCTCAAGTACTCCAACCTTTTGCTCTTCCTGCCGGTGGTAATGATATAGTGAACAGGTAACTTGTAGTGATTTAACCTATCTTTATTGTAATTTTCTGTTCAATGTTTATGCTTATACCGAGATGAAAAGTTTACTGCTTGTTGATTGCAATTGTCTTGCATGAGAGAGGCTGTTCTTGGCTTTTGGTGTTGTGAAATTTTGTTCAGTTCTTTGTGGTGCTAGTAAAGTTCAAAGTCCCTTGCGAACGACGTTTCTGCAGGCTGGTCTCAACAATTGCAATATCTGTTCACTTCCTGTTTCAGTGACCTTGAATATTTGAGTGAACAACAGCATATGGTATATTGATATACACAATATGCACATCCATATCCCTTTTTTTGAGCAGCGTAGCTTTCCAAGTTTGCCTCATTCAAGGTCAAAATGCTAGCCTTATCTGATGTACTAAACTTTTTGTCCATAACACTATAACAAAATCATTGAAGTGGCGGATTCAAGTTTATGACAATGGGAATCTAGTTCAAACATAGTTTTCTTTTTATTCAAGGATTGAACCGTGACCTTGAACTTGAGAAATACGATTCACAACCACTAGACTAAC
The DNA here is from genome assembly GCF_048544455.1 of Silene latifolia. Classification (NCBI taxonomy): domain Eukaryota; kingdom Viridiplantae; phylum Streptophyta; class Magnoliopsida; order Caryophyllales; family Caryophyllaceae; genus Silene; species Silene latifolia. The sequence goes on from NC_133538.1 coordinate 176,642,685, forward strand.
ATAATTAATATGTTCTTAACTCTATAAAATTTGTGCTTATTTGTGAAACTAAGGGGTGCAGCTGTGCCGATGCGCCGACTTCACCCTGTGCGTAAACGCCCATGCTTCCATTTGGGGAATTGATATGGGCTAATGGGTAAAACAAGGGAAAAATCAGGGGCACTGGTAGTGAAAGGTATGTTTAGAAGAAGGAGGTGAATATAAAGCAATAACTCCAATATGCTTGGGTGGATAATGGGAAGGAAAAGGGGAAAAATAGGAGGCACTGGTAGGGAATTTTTGGATAGAACAAGGAGATGAAAATAAAGCAATTACTCCACAACGCTTGCTTTGACCGGCGGCAGTTGTTGTAGGGTAAGGAGGAAATAGGAGGTGGTAATAGAGGTGTTGGAAAAGCAGGGTGATCAGAGATGCCGAAAGAGGAGCGTTAGAGAAGTAGGGAAAAATTGCCAAAAGAGGAAACAACAACATCAGAGCCTTAATCCCAAAATGATTTGGGTCGGCTGACATGAATCATCCTTTAGAACCGTCCATGGGTGAACGCACACCTCAAAAATGCGGAAAAATAGAAAAGAAAAAGTGAAAAACAAAAGGGGAGTGAAACATAATACAAAAGCCAAGTAAACTTATAGGTTTTAAAATCGAAGTCCGAATTTCTTTTATAAAAACTTAGAATTTAAATCGAGAATAAAGATTAAAACGATTTTGAAAACCGAAATAAAACTTAAGGATCCGGAATACCTTAAAAGTGAACCAAGTATTAATATATAAGAAAGTTCTAGGTAAAAAGGTGTAATAAATCCGAAAAGAACAAATAAATTTTAAAAATTAAATAAAAAACATTAAATATATCAAATAAAATACTAAAAATCCACATGTATCATTGCCCTTCATTGTGCCCTCTCCGTCACCATTCCCTCATCAAGCCCGAGAAATCTCATATCGTGCTCTCAGCCATGTCTGTTTTGGTCTCCCTCTACTCCTAGCAACCTTTTCTGTTCCCCAAGTCTCCAGCCTAGCCTAGCCTCCTAACTGATGCGTCCATAGGTCTCCTTCTCACATGGCCAAACCATCTTAGTCGGTTTTCCATCATCTTGTCCTCTATTGGTGCCACTTTCACCTTTTCCCTAATCACCTCATTCCTTAATCGACCTTTCCTTCTATGGCCGCACATCCACCTCAATATACGCATCTCCGCCACACTCATCTTTTGAATGTGACAATGTTTCACGGCCCAACACTCGGAGCCGTAAAGTAAGGCAGGCCTAATTGCCGTGCGATAAAATTTTCCCTTTAATCCTTGGGGCATATCTTTATCGCATAAAAACCCTGCAACACTTTTCCATTTCAACCATCCCGCTTAATTCTCTGAGTCACATCTCCGTCTAACTCTCCATATTTTTTAATAATAGATCCCAGATTTCTAAATGGAATCTAAAAGAAATTTTACCCCTCAACAACATTTTCATCCAAAATAATACTCCCCACCAGTGTCGATCTCGACCCCACGTTACCCCACGTTACTGAACTGACACCTCAATTTCTCGGTCTTACTCCTGCTTAGCCTAAACCCACGAGTCTCCAAAGTATGCCTCCACAGTTCCAAAACTTTCTCTGAACCCCCTCTTTCGTCTCATCAATCAACACAATATCATCTGTAAACATCATACACCAAGGGATGTCGTCCTGAATATCCCTTGTCAATCTCATCCATAACTATAGCAAAGAGAAAAGGACTAGCCTCCTCATATATGTCCTTTGTGAGGTCAATATATTTTCTCGACACACCCTTTCTCACTAAAGCCCACCAAAGTACTTCTCTCGGTACCCTATCATGCGCCTTTTCCAAGTCGATAAAAACCATATGCGGGTCTTTCTTCGATGGTGTTCCATGAACTGTCTCATGATAAAAATCGCATCCATAGTCGATCTCCCATGGTTATCCGAGATGTGTACACATTTCCTAAGCCTTTGCTCGATTATCCGCTCCCATAACTTCATCGTATGACTCATAAGTTTAATTTCCCGATAATTGGAGCACTCTTGAGCATCACCTTTATTCTTATACAAAGGGACAAGAGTGCTTCTCCTCCAAGCTAATGGCATGACATCTTGTTGCTTCTCCAAATTTTCTTGAAGAGCATGGTTACCCATTCGATTCCTCTCTCCCCCAAGCACCTCCAAACCTCTATGGGTATACCATCCGGTCTATGTGCTTTCTTTGACCCCATCTTCGTTAGCGCCTTTTTAACTTCCCTCTTTTGTATTCTACGCACAAATTCCTGATTAACCATGCTTGGTGTTACTTGTACATCCCCAAAACCTTGCTCCTGATGTCCATTGAATAAAGTATCAAAGTAAGAACTCCATCTAGCCTTTATTTCGTTATCCTGAACCAGAACCTTGTCCATATCTTTCACACACCTCTTCTGGTGTCTCTTATGCGGGCGATTTTATAGATATCCTTCTCTCCTTCTCTTGTGTCTAACTTAGCATACACTTCTCCGTTAACTTTTGCCCTCGCATCACGCACTGCCTTTTTGGCGGCTCGTCTATACTCCTTGTACTTTTTAAAGTTCTCATCACTCATGCATTTCCCCAAAACTTATAACATTCACGCTTTGTCTTTATCGCTTGTCTCACCTCATTGTTCCACCAAGATGTGTCCTTACTTGATGGTCTATTTCCTTTAGATTCCCCTAACACCTCCCTCGCTAAATCCTTTATAGCATGCTCCAATTTATCCCACGTTGCATGAGAGGGCAATGATACAAAGAGGGAAGAAAATAGGAATGGGAGGGTGTACTCAGGGTTACCAAATTCATAATACGCATAATTCGAATTCGCAATTCGCTCAAAATAAGGAATTCAATACGCAAAGTATTACAAAAAAAAGCAATTCGCGAATTTGTAATTACTAATACGCTTATAAGAGTTCCTAATTACATTCTAAATTAGGATATTTTCGTACAATTAATTATTTGTTTTAGTATTTAATAATATATTTGCTTTTGAAAATAGATCGTCTCAGAGTGCGAGCCCGTCGCAAAACCGTCTTATCGTAAAATTTGGGTATCTGTTTGTCAATATTCCCAAAGGAAATGTCTAGAATTTTAAAGGGTAAAGACTAAAAGACTCCCTTAAATAGGCGAATTCATATTGAATTTTTATTTTTTAATACACGGATCAAACTTTTAGAATTCGCTGATTTTAATATATAATTCGCGAATTAGTGCGAATTAATTCAAAAACGTATTGCGAATTACTACGCGCGTATCAATTTGCAATTCGCACCCTAGGTGAGCGAATTAGGTAACCCCTGGGTGTACTTATTTTTGGGGCATAGCTTTTGAGTTATCTGACATAATCTGCCAATGCACTTTGCAGGACAAACCTCGGATTTTGGGCAGGCCACCGTAACTTGAAGATTAGGGTGATATTGGCACGAGTGTGGGAGAATGATACAGAACTGGATATCTAGAATCATTACTTCCTGGTCTTTGTTTGTCTCTCACATATTTAGTCCTATCTTATGCTCAATGTTTGGAGATTGTCTCTGGTAGCCGTCGATACATAGAACGTTTTTCTTGTGTCTTTTTCCAGAAATTTTCTTCTTTCTAACTTCTTGATTTTTACCCCATATAAGATCCGACTTTATTTGCTCTCCATTTTAGCCTTGGAGAGCTTATTTAGTCATTTATCTTAAGAATAAAGGTCTAAATCAAGAAGTCAAGAAGTTTCATAGAACATTCTTTGAGTTTATTTTCATGTTTTGATTATTTCAAAACAATGAACTATGTTAATTTTTGTGTTTAGAGTATTTACATTGCTTTGACCTGTAACTATACAAAGGGATTTGTATAGTGATTCGAAGGTAAAGATGGATAGCATGATGAACAACTTTCTATAAGGTTCGGTAGTACTTGATTACTGAATTAGTTTTGGACTATTTTTTTGCAGAAGTAGGTTCAACTTGAATTGATGCTCATAGATCTGTTTTCTCTATTTCTGGGATTAGTTTTTGTTTTGTAATTTTTTTTTCTTTTCGGGCTTTTATAAATTTCGACTTTCTTTTGATAGTCTTATCTTTGCCCTTGTTATCTTGGTTCGATTATGGTAATTTGGAAGCCCTTGTCTTCCTTTTACCGCTCCCATCCGCAAGGATGTTATTGGTTAATTTCGATTAGCCTAGTTTCCTAAGTAGGGCTGTAGGACCTCTGGTGTACCAAAAGCGCTTCTACGGAAATAAATTTTGCATATGCCCCGGTGGTTCTCAAGTTAATAGTGCACGCATCACTGATTCTATCCATTATGGCTGTGTTCCTGGTAAGATCCACTTATTTACAGTGAACTTTGTGAGATTGTCTCTTATAAATAAAATGGTGAAGTTCATTCTACATAATAAAGTTATAGAATCTCAGTAATTTGCCTCTCTTATGTACAGTGATTATATCTGATTACTATGATCTACCATTTAACGACATTCTTGACTGGCGTAAATTTGCCGTGGTTCTGAGAGAGCGGGATGTATACCAGCTTAAACAAATTCTAAAGGGTATAACAGATGCGGAATTTGTTCACCTACACATGAATATGGTTGAGGTAAACAATATTTTTCCTGAATAGATAACAGACTTTAAGTTCCTCCCTTCTCACAATCAAAGTACAACATATTTCAACATTGAATGCGTCTCAATTTTTTTTGCAGATACAGAAGCATTTTCAGCGGAACATCCCTCCGATCAAATATGATGCATTCCATATGATAATGTATGAGCTCTGGTTGCGGCACCATGTCATCAAATACTGACTTTTCATTAGCATGTTTACTGTATACATCAAAGGGTAGGTTGAAGGTGCTTCGATAGTTGGTGTGCTCCTCATCGGCTCACCCCGCTCGCAGATGATAGAAATGCAAGTACGCGACATCATAACCTTGTATACTAGGATTTGTTTTTGTGTGTAATTTTTTCATTTATTGAAGAAACACAATTTTATTTTACATAGTACATACATGTGATGCCCCAAAGTTCATGTTAATATCAGTGGAATTTCTGGGCTTGATGAAAGAGGTCTCTTGTAAAACCTTCTTCGGGTAAAACCACAAGTAAATGACAAATATATCTCGATCACAACTTGGGTAGCTATTAAAAGAAGTTCAATAATTCTATTATAAACGGTTTTACACAAAAGTTATTGTAAAACCATCAATTACTTTACTTAATTACACCTCCTCTAATAATCTCGACTATCTTCCATGATTGGCTAATAAGGCATCAAAGTACTTTATTAACACTGTCTTATTTGTGACGGTCACAAGCTTGTGATCTCTCACAACCTTCCTTCCATTTGCCCTCCCACTTAGAGGATCAAGACTAGTTATCCCGTTCGGTTACAGACATTAGGTACCTAAGGCCATGAGCAGAAGGGCAGGCAAAGGCACCTGTAGAACATAACCGTAGTCTCCAGACTAGTCACAAAGCCATACAAGTGGGGTGTGTAAGAAGGAGCTAGCCGAGCAGAGTCTCAAGTAACACAAAATCTCATTGAAGACGGGCGATATCCGTCACAAGCTTGTGATGGATACCGTTTCCTCTCACAAAATGCCCGTTGAGAGGTGAGTGGGAAGCACATGGGGGGTGCCCTACCTTGTCCCCTCTCCCTTTTTGTGAGAGGTCACAAGCTTGTGACGGGATTAGCCCGTCACAAGCAAAACTAGCTGCTCAAGTAATTCTTTACTGAGATTTTGTAGGGAAGTTTAGAGGTAAGGGTAAAATTATCATTAAGACTTCGCCAAGTCTTAAGACTGCTATACCAGCTTTCCACTAACTTTTATTATTTCTTTATTGTTTAGACTCCGCTTAGATTCACCTCAAACTCCATACATTATCAGTCACTCACCTCGAACTCTATTTCCATTTCACTTTTTTTTTTTATTCTTACAAACTTAAAAAAAAAAAAAAAAGAACTAAGAACAAGAACAAGAAAAAATGACACATAGGATCCAATCATTGGATAATTTCTTTTGAAAGTAGGGTCAAGATTTACCCAAAATCTTAAGTTGAGTCTTAAATTTACAAGACTCAACTTAAGACTTTGTTAAGACTTTGATAGATTATTTGTAGTCTTAAGTGAATCCCTAAGGTTTGGTAGCTGACCATGCTAGCAAACGGTTGACAAATCAAATTGCTAAATCCCGCGCACCAATTTACTCAACCACGCGCATTTTACCCTTGATATTCCATAAGTGACCTTGTCTTAAAAAGAACACTCTCCCCTTCTCTTTTCCCTTTAGCTTTTCACCTTTTGATTCTCTCCTTTAATTTCTCAACCATCACCGCCGTTACCACCATAGACAACAACCATCGTTACCACCGCCGTCAACCACCCTTTCATCACTGCTGTCAGCCATATTTTCTCACTAACGAAGTATTTGTTGCTGCATTGGAAGAAATAAAACATTTCCCGTGGACACGGGGGCGCTTGGGACAAGCGTTTGCATTTGTGGAGTCGCCACCAATTTATTGTGGAAAATTGGAAACCATTCGAATACCTCGTGTCATGCCAAGACACAAAGTAATGACATAGACACCAAGAACTCGTTACCCTTAGCATTCTATGTCTTGAATGACTCTCGTGGATGCCAATGAACACGGATGTTCACAGAGATCTGGAGTAAGGGGTGAGGGTACGTATTAGGAAGTCCTTTTACTGAACACCTAATCCCGCCCGCCTCGATAGCGGCCTCTACTAATGATTAGGGAAATCGTTCTTATTTGATATGTTGTCGATTATATGCATGCAATGCAACATCCAACGTTCTAATCCTAGCATGTGAATTAAACTATGTCGGTGAGCAAATAATTAACACTTATAAACGACTCTTCCTCAATCCACACGGAAACTGAAAAGCGTCTCCAATATTTAGAAGAGCAATTGATGTATCTCAAAGGAGACGACATTTACAGGTAAAATAGCCGAAAGTATGAAGCAATAAATGCCCAACTACCAACGAACTTCAATATGACTGACATCCCAAAATTCAAGGGGCACGAAAACCCTCTAAACCACATTCGTGCCTTCAAGGATTAAATGTTTATCAAAGGCATTAAGCCAGAGATGTTCTTAAGGATCTTTCCTTCATCTCTCGATACTATTCCCAAACAATGGTTCTACTCCCTAGACCACAAGAAGATCTCTACCTGGGATGATGCAGCCATGGAATTCACCAAGCAATACACGGATATTGCCTAAATCCAAGTCAATATGCGCACCTTAGAGGTTCTTACCCAAAATGAAAAGGAGGATTCACCAACTTCCTAAGTAGGTGGAGGAAGACTAGCACCCAACTAGTGGAGCGTCCAGATGAAGTCACTCTTGTAGAAAAGTTCGTGGACAATCTAAGGCCTATCTATGCAAATCATTTGAAGTACCAAAACATCAAGTCTTTCAAAGACTTAACGGTGTTAGGCACAAGAATCGAAGACGGTATTCGCAAGGGGCTCTTGTCCAAAATAGTAGGACGCGGATATCAAGGATCAACATCAACTGGAAGTCATTCCTACGGTTCCACTAGCAAGACCGACGATGTCAACCTCGTTGAGTCATCTAAGAAAAACATTACACCAAGGAAGTTCACCGACATCGGTGACGCATACACAAATGCACTGAAAAGGTTGATGAAGCATGGAAGAATCCAACCAATAGGACCTATACCTGACCCGGAAAAGAAGACCAATTTCTGGGACGATAATGCTTATTGCGAATATCACAGGGGCAAAGGACATGACACAAAAAATGTTACAGGCTGAAACATGCTCTCCAAGTTATGATTGAAGATGGGCGTTTGCCTATCCCTCCTGCAAGTAAGCCTAACAATACAAAGAATTCTTTGGAATTCTGACAATCTCGGATGAGGAATTCACCTTGGATTGCTCACATCTTATCTCTCCAGTAGAAGATGAGATCAATATGGTCGACCATGGGGAAGCCTACTCTACCATTGCACCAAATGTCGCTGATTTTGTCGCATGGGTAAGAAGTATGAGTAGACAGGTTGCTGAACTAGAAGATGTCGTGTCATCTTTGCAAAAGTCAAGAATCCCATCACCAAAAGCCACGCAAATGGACAGTAGTTGACGATTTGGTTCAACGAGTCGTCCATCTGGAATCTAAAATCATATACCTCGAAGAGCTCAATTCTATCAATGGCGTTTGGGCTAACGATGACGAAGATGTCTACCTCAAGAACATCCTTTGGTCAAAAATTTGGAGGATCTTGACATAGATCACCTAACTCGATCTGGTCACCCATACCAAAATGCCACTCCAGTGCAAACAAGTAGTTCAACTACAAATGGGAATGTCGCATCTCCAACCGAGAATAATGAAGATTCAGTTATCGACCATTTGATGAAACAACTACAGAAGACAAAGGCTGATCTTTTAGTTTGGCAACTAGTTGCTAGCTTATTTCCACATCGCCAAGCTTTGCTACAAGCGTTGACAAAACTCAATGTAGCACATAATTCTACTCTAGTTGATGTGGTTAACCTGGTCCTCCAGGACTCAATCAAGCTAAGTAACCCAGTTACTTTCTTAGATGAAGATTTACCACCTTTCGGCGTCACTCATAATCTAGCTCTATACATTACGGTCACATGTCTAAAAAAGAATGTACCCATGACACTAGTGGATGATGGTTCCGCAGTCAATGTCATACCACTGAAGACAGCTTACAAGCTAGGCATGAAAGAGTTATATTGGAGTCCAACTAACCAAGGTGTTCGCGCCTGCGACGGAATGCGACGCAAAGTGACAGGCCTCATCACTCTTACTATAGCCATTGGACCAATCGAAAGAAAGGTCAACTTCCAAATAGTAGACGTCGAGGTGTCCTTTAACATACTGCTAGGAAGGCCGTGGATTCATGCTTCCAAAGCTGTGACATCCACGCTTCATCAAAAGATCAAAATCCCTCTAGATGGTCGAATAGTGACGATCACTTCGTCACCTATCAAAGCCGTCATCGAAAAGATGTCCAACAATCAAGTCATATCAGATCCAGTGCACGAATTGGGAGGATTTTAAATCATCAACCTTGTGGAAAGTGAATTGACACCTCTATACTTCAACCCCTACTCCAACTTGGTGGTTAACCACATACTCAAATCCCAGGGATACTTCCCAAGAATGCCACTAAACCCCATCCGAACCCACCATTTAAAGAAGGCCATTCCCTGAAGATACCATTAGGGTTAGGATACAAGCCTACTGTGTCCGAACCTGTCGAGATGCTGACTCGAGTTCACGAACGCAAAGATCAAGGAATACAAAAGCGGCCATATCACCCTACGCTGAATGGGTACTTCGTTAAGGAAGGGGATCATGAATCTTTTCACGGATTTCCCGAACCTTGGATGTTCAAAGGCAGCAAACTAGCTGGAATCGAAGTGTTCCACGATTTCTATTTCATTCCTCAGGAAACGGTTCCTACCGTTAGAAATCGTTGGACACCTTGTCTCGACGAACAAGCCATCAGCCTCTTATTCGGAGAAGACTGATTCGTTAAGGCACCCAGGATGAGATTATTACCATGATACTTTGAGACGACCATTTCAATCCCGCAGCACTCATCACGGATGCAAACCCAGCCAATCAGCAGAAAGGATGGAGAAAATAAATCAAATGGACCAACAATAAAGAAAGGCTCTTCAAGCTCACAACTGGAGAATGAGAGTTGTTCAAAGGAGAACCAGAAGACGACGAATTCGAATCTGAGTCATTAGAGAGTCTCCTCCTGTTGTCACTCCCCATCCCTTTATTTCTCCTAGCTTAGCAACGTTTAGTAACAGTAGTTCAGGGAATGTCCCAGCAACTGTCCCTTTACCGCCACTGACTACAGCACAAATGGCTTCTTTGTTTCAGCTATTTTCAAACATTAATATGAATAAATCCGATTCTGCTTACTCTTTGTGTTATCTTGATTGCAATTCTGTTTATGATGATACTGAGGATGATCCTGACCCAGACTCAATCGAACTACCTCCCTACATAATCAAAGAAATACTAGAGGAGGGTAAAGGGGCACCTGTTATAGAGAACACTGAACCTATCAACGTAGGGACAGATTTAGAACCCCAATAACTTAGTATAGGGATAACCCTAGACCCAAATGAAAGAGCTTGCTTCATCGAGATTATTCACGAATTCAATGACGAATCAAACCAGGTTTCAAGCCCGTAAAACAGAAGCTTCATCGAATGAGAACAGATTGGGATCTAAAGATCAAGGAGGAAGTAGACAAACAACTCAAAGCCAGGTTCATCAAAGTTTCCGATTACTCAGAATGGGTGGCTAATATAGTCCCCGTACCCAAAAAGGATGGGCGAATCCGGGTTTGTATTGATTTCAGGAACCTAAACAGGCCAGTCCTAAAGACGATTTTCCACTCCCACACATCGATATATTGGTAGATAATAAAGCTGATCATGCACTCCTCTCTTTTATGGATGGGTACGCAGGGTATAATAAAATCAAAATGGCTGAAGAAGATATGCACAAAACAGCATTTGTCACTCAATGGGGTACCTACTGCTACACCGTTATGTCGTTCGGATTAATCAACGTGGGAGCAACATATCAACGCACCGCGACTACCCTGTTACATGACATGATGCATAAAGAGGTAGAAGTATATGTCGATGACATGATTGTCAAGTCCAAAGATAGGCAAAGTCATATCGCCAACCTTCGTAAGTTCTTTCTTAGATTGCGCAATTACAACATACGGCTTAATCCACAGAAATACGCATTTGGAGTCACATCCAGCAAGCTGTTGGGATATGTAGTCAGTCAAAGAGGTATAGAGATTGATCCATACAAGATCAAAGCTCTAATCGAAATGCCACAACCACAAACAGAGAAGGAAGTTCGGGGTTTCCCGGGCAAAGTACAGTACATCAGTCGTTTCATTTCAAAGGTCACTATGATTTGTGAACCTATATTCAAGAAGCTCAAGAAAACAGACCACGCCATGTGGGATGACGATTTTCAAAGGGAATTCGACATAATTAAGGAGATATTGGCTAAACCACCAGTTTTAATGCCGCCACAAAAAGATCAACCGCTATCCCTGTACCTCACAGTCACAGAGACAACCATGGGGGCTATGCTCGCACAGGTCATCGAAAAGGAAGAAAGAGCTATCTACTATCTTATTAAGAAGTTCTTGGAGTATGAGACTGAATATACACCACTTGAGAAGACATGCCTCACTCTTCTGTGGGCAACCAAGAAGTTACGCCACTATATGCTTAGCTACTCCGTCAAGGTATATTCAAAGATGGATCCTGTCAAATACATTTTTGAGAGGCCTGTCTTAAATGGACGCTTGGGAAGATGGACTTTGATGCTCACAGAGTTCGATCTCAAATACGTACCTCTGAAAGTCATCAAGGGACGAGCAGTAGCCGAATTCTTCGCAGACAATCCCATTCACGATGCCGAGGTCATAGATACATGGTCATTTTCAGATAAAGACATTTTGCACACCGATGTAGAATCATGGGACCTTTACTTTGATGAGGCTTCCAATCTAAGAGGATACAGTATAAGAGTGTTGCTCATTTCTCCTGAAGGCGAGCATACACCAATTTCTGTCAAAATCGACTTCGAAGTGACTAATAACGCGGCAAAATATGAGGCCTGCCTCATCGGTCTACAAGCAGCAGTCGGTTTAGGCATCAAAATGCTTCGAGTCTACGGAGACACATCTTTAATCATCAATCAAATCACTGGGTCTTGGAGAATCCGCAGTGAAAGTCTTACGCCATATCAAGCCAGGATAGATCAAGTGGCTCAATTCTTTGACCAAGTAATTTACTTACATCTACCTCGAGAGGAAAATCAGTTTTCAGATGCTCTTGCGAAGCTTGCATCCTTGATCAATATGCCTGGCGACATGATAGAAATGCCGTTATGTATCGAACGACGATCCGAGCCAGTCTATGTGCATTTTCTCACTGATGAAAACGAAAATCAAGAGGAGCCTTGGTACCAAGCAATTCTAAACTACAAACTCAACGGCATATACCCACCCAACATGGATAAGAGGGGACAGCGAGCGATTCGCCTATTAGCATCCCAATATGTCCTAAATCAAGGGGAGTTATTCAAGAGAACGCCACAAGGCGTCATTTTGCTTTGCCTTGATCATTCAAAAGTAAAAAAAGTTATGGAAGAAGTCCATGATGAAGAATGCGGTCCTCATATGAGTGGGCCGATGATGGCAAAGAAGATCATGCGCCTAGGATACTATTGGACAACAACGGAGACGGATTGCATTAAATACGTAAGACATTGCCACAATTGCCAGATCTTCGGGAACGTACAACATGGCCTTTTTCCACCCGGGGAATCGACATCATTGGGAAGATCACTCCAGCCGGGACGGGTGGCCATTGTTTCATCTTGGTAGACATCGATTACTTCAAAAAATGGGTCGAAGCGGCATCCTATTCCGCCATAACCTCTAAGCATGTGGCCAAGTTCATACAAACCAATTTCGTCTGTCAATATGGGTGTCCACATGAGATAATCAGTGATAATGGGTCCCATTTTCAAGCCGAAACCGAGCAGTTGATGGCCAAATACAAAATCAAGCATCATCATTCCTCGCCCTACCGACCTCGGACTAATGGTGCAGTAGAGGCAGCTAACAAAAATGTCGTCATGATCCTCAAGAAAATGATCGATAATTATCGAGACTGGCCTAGCAAGATACCCTTTAATTTATGGGGATATCGAACCTCAGTCAGGACGCCCACTGGGGCTACTTATTTCTTTCTAACTTATGGCATGGAACTTGTACAACAAGTAGAACTAGAGATCCCATCGCTACGTATTCTACTAAAAAGCCAGATCCCGGAAGCAGAATGGAATAGAGACAGATATGAAGAACTCATCCTCTTGGACGAATGAAGAATGTGTGTGTTGAGCCAAGAATTGTCTTGCCTGATCAGATAAATGTCAGGCGAAGACTATCAGGGTAGCTTGGACAGGGGCAACCCAGGACAGAACATATATCACTTAGACAGGCGCCAACTATGAGGGAAAGGTAGGTCAGGCCATCCTATCAGGCCAGACTTGAAGGGATACATATCAGACATATATTGGATATCACTTGAATGCGTCAGGCAATGATCAGAATGCAACAAAGTAGTTCCTACTTTCACGGGAGACCTATTCAACAAACCTACAAAAGTTAAGAAGCAGTCAACCAAACAAAACATAAGGACGGGCAGTTGTGAAGTCAAATACCCACTTTCGGGTAAATAGGGCACAAGGCCTATTGTCTAGGAACGTTCATATGAACGTCGGAGGAGCCGTTGAAGATCAGAAGAGGCCACTATAAATAGCGAAGGAAGACAAAAGGGGATCATTCATTCACTCACTTACTCTAATTTTATTACTTACGTTCTATTCAACTATATATACATTATTACTTATTAATAGCCTGAGACACTAATTCCCCGTCAGGATACAGAAAACTATAGTAAAAATCCCTCCTGGCTTGGTGCCCGTGGGTTTTCCCTTATTCCCAGGGTTTTCCTGTTGGAGTTAGTGTCCTCCACAATAGTGCGTTTACATAATAAATCTCATTAAAGGAATATCATCAGATATTTAATTATTTGATCCTCGTCAGTTGATTAACGTAAATTGATAACGGTTGGCTGACTAGAGTTTGACGTTATTGTCGTGAGACGACGGTGATCAACTGACCCCTTTCGGTCACACCTAAAGGAACAAACCCCAATTGACAACTAATTAATTGTATGAGATACAATTTATTTAGTCCCTTGATTTATAGACTAAAAGGTTAGTCGATTATTTTTAGAGAGATTTTGAGTTGCGAACTCGAGGAGCGGCAGTTATTATTTAATTACGCAATAATTAAATAATAAATTTTATGAGACGGGTTTTAGTTAATTAATTGTTAATTCACTAAAATTGTACTAATTGATTAATGTGATTACTATTAGTACGTAAATAATATGTGTAGTGGTATACGTATATTTACGGAGTGATTTGGACGAATTAATTATGGAAGTATTTAAACATGAAACGATGTTTAAAATAAAATTACACGTATTTGTGCGACAAATAAAAGAACCAACATGGACCCGTTAATGGGCAAGTGGCCCGTGTAAAATAGAGTTGTGGATGATTAGGAACATAATCATTTCACCTTACTTTATATTCTTTCATAAGTTATCTTATAATGATTTTGCATGTGATGTAAGATTGATAAAAAATAAGAAATTCACTCCTACACACTACCACACTCCACCCGCCACTTTCCCCTCCTATATACTCCATCTTATGTTCATTTCTACACTACTTCACTTATGTGTTTTGCATGTGAACAAAATCTATCATCTCTCTAAAATTATTATTCATCCTTTACTAAGTTGTTAGTAAACTAAAATAAATAATTACTAAGAGTGTTAGTATTATTTACATATTATCAAGGGAATAATTCTAATAAGTTACTAGTAAATACTTGTCAGAATAATTGGGTTGAATTCTTGGGTGCATATTGTTAGGAGATCTTCTCTTTGAAGATTTGTTAGGAGGATCATCCTTTTATTATAAGCTCAAGAACAATCAAGGTAGGAGATCTTGATTGTGCCCATATTACCATAAAAATCTATGTAAGGAAATTGTTTTTCCTTTACTTTCATTTTTATGCTTTTATATTTGCATGCATGTTACATAGATCACTAAAATGATAAATTATGAGATAATTTAATTTATATTAGAGAGTCTAATATGAATCTATGATCTTTCAAGTGGTATCAGAGCTTAGGCTTGTAATTTGCATGTTGATTTTAAGCATATTAATGAATTATGAGATAATTTATAAAAACTCAAAATTTGTGTTAGAAGAGGTTTTAGCACGAAATTTTTGGGACATGCATACCTACTGATCTCAAAAGATTTGTGGTAAAGTTTGGTGATTTATAAAGTTATTTTGCTATTTTTAATGATTTTTGGTAGAAAACCGAGCCAAAATGCCGTATTTTAGTTAAAAACTAGTTTTCTTGCCCGTGCGTTGCACGGATATTAAAATAATGTGTGATAAATTTCACAATAAAATGGAATATAGACATAGTACATCGTTCATGTCTAAGATTTTATTTATGCCGCATAAGTAACAAATAATTCCCGTTAACATAATATTGACCTAAGAATAAAAGAATGTTTGATTAATAAAATATTTTTTTAGGAAAATAAAACCAATATAAGTTTATATATATGATACTTGGACTGATATTTGATAGAATTTGTTCATTAATACCATAATCAACTCAATGATGCAACAAATCTCCTTCTTTCGAATAACAACCATAATTTAATCATTGTTTGATCAAATTGTAATTATGTAAAATCATTTAGAGGTAGTTAGAATGTTATATCTCTCGGTCAAAATATAGAAGTACGTTTGAATGTGAACCAAATTCTAACACAATACTACATGGCTAGGGCTGTTTATGAACCCCTCCCCCCTTCTCTCTCTCTCTCTCTCTCTCTCTCTCTCTCTCTCTCTCTCTCTCTATAGCAATGGTCTTGGCCTTCATCTTCTCATTTGAAACAAAATCTTTCACGCATACCTCTTTTTTTTATTCCCTACTCACACACATGATCTAAAACAATCTCATCCCTTGAAAGATCGATCCTTGTCTCCGAAACTTATCTCAAATTTATCCAACCAAGTGAAAAACTAAACTACTACTTCTAGAAAAATCTACCATCCAATGGAAACTAACTCTTGCTCTCGACAATTTTTTTTTTAGGAAAATAAAACCAATATGAAGTTTATATATATGATACTTAGGACTCAGAGTTTTTAGATTTTGTTCATTGATACCTGTTTGTTTTTCAATTGGTCAAAGAAAACAATAATATCTATTTTGTATAATCAACTCAATGATGCAAAAAATCTCCTTCTTTAGATTAACAACCATAATTTAATCATTGTTGGGTCAAATGGTAGTTACGTAAAAACATTTAGAGGTAGTTAAATGTTATATCTCCCGGTCAAACTATAGACGTATTTTTGAATGTGAACCAAATTCCAACGCAATACTACATGGCTGGGGCTGTTTATGATACCCCTCTATAACAATAGTCTTGCCCCCCATCTTCTCATTTGAAACAAAATCCTTCATGCAGACCCCTATTTTTCTTCCCTATTCACACACATGATCTAAAACAATCTCAATTCTTGAAAGATCGATCCTTGTCTTCGAAACTTCTCTCAAATTTATCCAACCAAGTGAAAAACTAAACCCCTACTTCTAGAAAAATCCACAATCTAATGGAAACTAACCCTTTCTCTCGATAATGTTGTTAGAATTAAAATTTTACTTTAATTTGGATTGATGGGGTCAAGATTAAGTTTATCAGTATGATTTGAGGTTTCTTGTTATTATTCATGTTACCTGTATGTTTTAATGCAAGCGATATTTTGTGGATAAATAACCTTATTTATTATCACTATCCTCGTTAAACTCATCACCCTAGCTCCACAAATGCACCCTCCCTCCACTCCACTAATTTACCTGTAAAATAAAACATCGGTCACTGTAATTAGTTCTTACTACTTGAAATAACCTCCAATCCACTACCACTATCACTACCTTTCTGCCACGTTTTACATCTAAGAAGTCATAAATCACATTCACCTCCATGAAACACCAATCTTTACTCCAAATGATATGTATCCTCGTTTCCCTTATCGAAGACAATTTATTTCTCCTTCAAGAAAGAAAAGTTTAAGAAGCAATCTTCCCTCTTATCTCTCTCCCTTTCCCTTCCTAGTCTTTTTCTCGTCCCCTCCCCCACCTCAATTCCAGATACTCAAACAAAGTGTTTGGGTACTATGTTTATAAACTGAATAAGTTTGAATATTATATAGGGTTATTTTATAGCAATAATTCAAACTATGCCCCTCCATCTCATATTAATCCATACTAACGTTTAACTCAGAAAAATCTAAACTATCGCCTCATTTATCTCATATTAAGCTCCGTATAGTTTTTACCTAATATAACAGGTAATGTTTTAGGTGATAATATTATGGACCCCATTTTTTATTATTTTCCTTCCTAAACTAAGATCTATTGTAAATAATTCCCCAGATCTTCTTCTCCTCCATTTTCACAATCCTTTTAATTTCTCCATTTTTTTTCTTTATTCATTTTCAAAATTCTATCTTAAATTTCCCCCTCCTTCTTTGTTTGAAGTTGTAAAATAATGAAGACTCCTACTTCACCATTAAACACTTCCCTCTTTCTGCTTTTTTTTTTCTTTCCCTTATCACCCAAATTAAATCACCTCCATTTTCTATCACCTCAAAATCCGACGCAATCATTGTGCTACACAACTTTGACGGAATTGTACAAAAATTAAATAAAAGGTAGGAGAATCAAGTTTGGGTTATGGATAGATAGATGAGCTACCACAATCGTCATTTTATACACATATGAAGATATAGTGATTTGGTATGGTGAATTATTTTTCAGGGAATGGCCATACTTGTCTTCTGACCATATTACTCCTGCAAATTTGCAATTAACAGTACCAATCAGTACATCATCATTCATCGACCATTAGAAAAATGCTTCATTTTCCATTGTTTCCCATATTTTACTTGAGAGTTGGTTGTAGCTATTGGTTTGTCGGAGTTGACGGGAAAAGCTTCATGGTTGGGATTGGTGGAGATGAGGGGTATTTGTGGTGGTTTCTTGGGTGGTGTTTATGGAGGGAAGAGACTGATTATTGTAAATTGAAGAGGATGCTATGAGAGCATCCGCAAATGTGGGATTTTAGCTCCCCATATACCATCTCTCTCCTCATATGAGGCACCTCATTGTTGCACACACCTTCCCATAATATGGGGTTCCACTACTTTTAGGGAAGGTCCTCAACAAAATACAAGGCAGATTTTGTGTTCTTTTGGGGAGGTTCCCAAAATATTACATGTATATTAGAATTGTTGGGGAACCTCATTGTTGCGGAGATGTAATTATAAAATGGGGAGGGTAAATGGAAAAGTTAGTGGAAAATGAGGTGAACGAATAAGAAAAGGAAAGATAAAATATGAGGCACCTCACCTTTGCGGATGCTTTGAATTGATGGGATGAAGGGGGGGGGGGGGTTATTATATGAAATTAAAAAAAAAGCAATTACCGGATTAACAAGTATTCGGTTACTTAGTCTATTTTAAGAAGAGGGTACCTATATTTGGGATTATTTTGAGTTAAAATGTACTTCGGATTAATTTGAGCAGGTGAGCAATAGGTTGGATTATTCCTGTCAAATAACCCTATTATATATATACACGAACTTTGCTATTTATTTCATTTTGCATAAATAAATCTTACTACCTCCATCTCATTTTATTGTTATTTTTTCTTCAAATTTTAGTAAGAAAAACTTTAGTCAACCAACTCGTCGCAATCAACCTCATTCCCATTCGAAACAACCTTTAGCCCACTACTTAATCCCTTCGGTTCACACATAAAACGGTCTAAAATGCAAAGTTTTCATCTCTCTCTTGAAAAGTCCATCTAACTAACAGAAACTAACCGCTACTTTCTGAACTTCATCATTTTTACATCCCGTAAAGATCAAGTTGAACATGACAAAAAAAATGCAGAAACTAAGGTTTTCTTTGATAACGACAGATTGAACATTTTTTTTAGCATTTTGAGAGTTTTTACACTATTTAAATAACAAATGTGCTATTTTGAGTGTTGATCATCGACATTTTGAAATAGTAGAATGTGGTGTAATTTCCTGTTTTACATTATGACCTTTAATTAGTATATTATAATAAAATAAAAATTGAGTTTTTTTTTTATCTCTGAGGAAATTAAAGATCAAACTTTATCTTTATCATATTTATAATTAATATTCTTCACTTAAAATATATAAATTTAAGCAAATTCAAATAAGTTAGCTAAAAGTTATAAATCACAAATTGTACGAAGTAGTATAATCAATTTTTTTAATTAATATGAAATAAATTTCATAAACTTCATGAGAATATTAATGCGGTAGAGAACTATAGTAGAGTTGGTAAGTACGTGACCCTCTTTTAGGTTTAATTTTTTTTCATTTTTTTTTATATTTTTGCCTAAAGGTGGTTAAAGCATCGTATTATGCATGACGAATATGTCTCACTCTTCCCCAATTTGTATCTCTCCATAAATTATAGTGATGATGTGCCCAATTTACATAAAAGAAAATTTTATAGCATCAACTATAATTAGTTTGCTCCATATAATTGAATAGTACCATTTTTTTATGCATGTAAATTTTTCAGAAAAAAAGTTTGAGAGAGACGGTCTTCACTACCCTTTCATGTGTTTATCATGACTTTCTTTTAATGTTGATCGTTGCTTGAATTGAATCTTAATCTTATACATATTTCTATAATAAGTGTATCTAATTTACCTTCAAGCCTCATTAAAATCTATTTTATTACTCGTGGTACCATTTTTACTTTAAATTGTAAAACAATTGCACAATAAAGTTTTTCAAAATATTTACTCATTTGTCATAATATGATATTTCGATTCGCATATTAGCAGCAACTTTCTTTATCTCTTAATACTCCTTGAAAAATATATATCAAACTTTGTACTTATCAATAATTTGTGAACATCTTATTTAAATTTTGATTAATATGCTTTTATATAATGACAAATAAATGATAAATAATATAATAATAAATTATCAACAGAAGTTGAAGTGTATTGTGAGGGAAATAACTTTTAAATTAGTAGGAGAAATACATATAGCATTTGAAAAATAAACTTCGTATTATGTATAATTAAATATGACAATAGCAATAACAAAAGACGTAGGGGCATAATTCAGCGTTCATCTTACTCTTTACATGAGTAAATTCCATGTAGTACGTATTATGCATGCACACTTGTCATAACCCAGTTCGTCCTAAGGCATTTTAACCTCATAATACCTCATTTTTTCATCGGAAGTTGTTATAAAATTGAATATTATAAATATATCAAAGGTTTTTTTCCTTCTAATTTAATAAAAAGTGAACAAATACTAATGAATATTTTTTAATATTAATAAATTGTAGATAATTAATTTATTTCCTGTTTCTAATAATAAAATTGTAAAATAATTAATTAATTCTCATTTCTAATAGAAAATTCATATTCCTAATTATAATAGAAAAAATTTAAATAATTATTATCTCCTAATTCTAATAGTATAATTAGGAAAAAAAATCCTTAATAAATTGGTAATATATTTCCTATTTCTAATAGGAAAATGGTAAAATAATTAATTAATTCTCATTTCTAATAGAAAATTTATATTCCTAATTATAATAGAAAAATTATAAATAATTAATTATCTCCTTATTCTAATGCTAATAGTAGAATTAGGAAAAAAAGCCTTTCCTAATTCTAATAGTATAGTTAGAAAAAAAAGCCTTAATAAATTGGTAATTTATTTCCTATTTCTAATAGGAAAATTGTAATATAATTAATTAATTCTCATTTCTAATAGAAAATTTATATTCCTAATTATAATAGAAAAATTATAAATAATTAATTATCTCCTAATTCTAATGCTAATAGTATAATTAGGAAAAAAGCCTCCTTTAGTTATATATATTGATTGACTAAAACTAGTTAAAAGTTGATTCGGTCCATGGAATATTTATGGTGTTTCATGCATGTTTTGTACTGATTGTATGCAATAGGTCGAAGGTTGGTTCAAATTTTTTGCATGTTTATTGATTTTATGAGATAAAAGTCGATAAAAGAAATAAATTAATCATAATTTCGAAAAAATTGGTTATGACCATGATAAATTTATGTACATTTAAAAATATTATTTAAATATTAAAAGTGAATTTTAAAATATGTTTTCACCTTGTTTTGATGTTTTTTGGTTTTAGTGGTTAAAAACCGATAAATATCGATCTTTTTCTTCATAAATTTTATCCGGATTTTCGGGGAAATTTTTCTGACATTTTGGTGTTTTAGGGAGTGTTCCAGAATACTCAAAATTTTTGTTTCAATTGTTTGGGTAATGTTTCAATTATTTTGGATTTTTACTTAAATATTATGATTTTACCGATTAAATTAGCAAAATATCACCAAATCAAACTAATTATTTATCATAAAATTAGTGAGGACTAATTTTGAGGTTCAAAACAGTTTGGACAATTATTTTGGATTTAAATGAGATTTAAGAGTTGATTATTGATTTTTACATGTTATAAATCGATTAAATCCACAAAAACCGAGATGGATACCAACGATTGATAGATAGGGCGATTTTGGCATCATTTTAAAGCATTTTAAGCATATTTATTTAATTTGAATGAATGATTGTCATTTATTTAAAGTATTTATCTTGTTGTACCTAGTATGACCTAGTTTATTTTAATCGTTATTACCTGAAACGAATGGGAATATCGATTTGTTTGTAATTTAAATACGATCTCGTATTGTCGGTTTATAATTAATTAATAGTTTTATTTATTTTATTAATTAATTTATAATATGAATAGCTATGTAATTCAATTGTAATAGTTATTCTTACCGGCGTTTCCAAAAGACGGATTACATCGAGACGGAGTCTATTTTTGGAAGGAGTTCCAAATCCCACAAGAAGAAGCCACTTATGGAATGAAGAGGCAAGGGACCAAGGAGTTGGTTTCTGAAATGTAATAGACTAGCTTTTATTAACTAGGTGGCCATACTAGGATTTATTCATATGCTTACTTGTTTGCTTGTTTTTATTTCCGCGCATGCCAAAATCGCCATTCACATGCATTTTATCTTCGCGATTGTCAATTCACGTCATTTACATTCACCGACTTAGTTCACTTATAGGGAATTTATGACTAAATTGACAATATCTCTCACATAACTAAAATTGAGATTAGCCTTACCAATTAGTAACACCTATGAATCTCTTGTTCATTAGAGCCACGCTCGCCCAAGAGGGGTGTTCTCTTTTTACCTTGAGTAAGTAGGATGGTAAGCGGTTATCACACGCCAAAATTGGTTGGACTCAACGGGATATAAGACGGTCTTGTATTCCGGGGCTAGTAGATGGATTTAAGGAAATTCGTCGACCAAGAGTTCTAGAGGTAGAATTAGTCAAAGTGACTTACCGAATTTACACAATTATGGGATGTTTCGCCCAAGCGATGCTCATTTTTGTTTAATATTTGGGTTTTGGAATCATTTATATAATTTAGTGGGAGATCATTATATAAATGTTAAAACTTGTTAAAGATGTTTCACAAGTAAAATTAAAACATTGAATGTTAATTTTTCCTATTTTTCGTTCATTCTCATAAATGTATGACATGGCGCACTTCATCCTCCTTTATCTATTTATTGTTATACTTGTTTCATTCTTTCATAGAAAGCGGTTTCTTTGGAGGAATTAATGATTGGTAACATGATTTACCAATTCACCTACATAAGCTTACAACGATTTTTGCGGTTATTATACAACTTAATTAACGTCCATACATGTTAAAAAGGGGTTTCATGTTGCAAACTCATATTACGAGTTTAAAGGGAAGTCACATTTTATCAAGAGAGTCTTGATTTCGGAAATGACACCTCCGCCATGATGATGACATATTAGCCTTAATTACTCAAGTGTAATTCAAAAGTTTGCGAAAAGAGTTTTCAAAAACACTTATAATACTCCAATATGATACCGTCAAATGGCTCACATCGAGAAAGGCCAAATCGATTGTTTATGCGCTAAAGAGTTTAGGCATATGATAACAATTGAACGGTTAGGTAGTCCAATTTCGCAACAAGTTGAGATTTTGCCACATGTTACACTCACTTTATAGTAATTCACTCTTACTAAGTGTATAAAATATCACGAATGACATGAAGAGAGGTCTTCATGAGATTCATTTTTGCTTGATTGAAGCAAAGAGGAATGTGAAAGTGAGTGGGAGTTAAGAAGTATCAACCCTAGATGTATGCGATAGAACAAAGTTGAAAGAGACATCTACTCAATGGATAGGATAGTTCCACTATCTTGGTATGAGATACCAAGTACGGTTCATTTCTTTGTAAAGAAGTTTACATGAATTGATAAAACGTAAGTGTAGATACCCAGTATCTACACCTTCCAAAAACCACCCGATGATGATCGGACTATAACGTGTTTTTGATATGCGTGTGTGGATTGGCTATACATGAGATGGTTTAATGCACTACTCGAACATGAAAAATGATTTCAAAAGTTTTCTAACTTCATTTGCATTAAAATAACCCTATTTAGAGTTAAAACCGTCTTCGGACCAAAAAACCGACTCAGAAACCCGCAACTCGAGTCAACCTGAGTCAACCCAAGTCAACCCAAATCTCGAATGTCAAAAATAATGCCATGAATGTCTTCATCATGTCATTTCCATTAAAATGACCCTATTTAGAGTCTAAACCGACACCGAGCCAAAAACCGCCTCGAAATTCAAATCCCGATTCACACGGGTCAAACCCGAGTCAAAGACACAAAATACCTACCCCAAATATCACCCAAGAGGAAGCTTACATGGCTAAGCAAACCTCAACGACCACAAATCACAACCAACAAAACATTGGTTAGAACAAATGCAAAATCCAAATTTGCGAAAGCGACAACACACCCCATTGAGTCACGGGCTGGCTCGCGCCTCTTTAGGCTGTCTGCTTAGCCTCTAAGCAAACACAACCGACCTACCATCCCACATTTCTCTATAAATACCCACCATCACACAACACAATCTTGACGCGAGCGTCCGCCCCTTCACCTCTCCCTTAAACTTCTATACTCGACTTCCTAAGTCACAAAATCGACACGTGTTTACGACCTACCGATCGTAAACACAAGCCTTACACATATTGTTTGGTACCGTCGCCGTGCATTAGACAGACCCATTCAACCAACTCAACTAATCAATCAACATGTTTTAATTAACATATTTTTAACTCATTTTCAAAACAAAATCCTTTTTTAAGGCACTCTTTTAAACTTCTTTGATCGTGAGTAGTCGCAACGAGCAAACTGTCTCTAAAGTCATCTACATCGCAAACATCAATACACGTAAGTTTGAGGGTGTAAATATATCACTTTAATTCATGTCTTTACTGTTTTTATGAGTCTATAAGCATGAACAATGCATAACACGATTCAAATATAGGTTAGACGAGCCAAAACCGAGTTTTGGCCTCAGACAGAAGCTCCTTGCTATGCAAGGGAGCTCGCGCCTCTTATGGGTCTCGGGTCAGACTCATCCGTGTGTGAGTTCGTCTTTCCTTCAACACTTTCTTTTATTCTTACTTCTTTCCTTTTACGGTTTTTACCATTTCAAATGTTTTAATTCATTTTTATGATAAACATATTTTGGCCATTACAAAAATCATCCTTGGTTCTTTATACCATGACGGTTTATTCCGTGACCCGATGATATTGTTGGTTAATTACATTTTAATGGGTATTTTAACACCCCTTTTCTTTTATTTAGCATTTTTCTCATTTGTTTACATTTGTAAACATATTAGTCATAATTCATAATCATCCTTGGTTCTTTATACCATGTCGGTTTAATCCGAGTACGATGACAAACTTGACTAATTACAAAGAATTGAACTTAACATAATTAGTTCAAATCAAGCATTTTCCTTTTACCATTTTATTATGCTTTTCAAAACATGCAAATCCGACAACGAATATTACTAACATAATAGTAATTATTCCGAGTCATGCAAACAACATTTTCAAATCATTCATCACAAATACGGTTTTAAATAACCTTTTCAAAAACCACGAGACGCCTCTTGGCTCGCCTCATGGCTCGCGCCCCAAGCGGCCCTCTGTTTCCATCTTTCAAAACCTGGGCAGAGCCCCTTCTATCGCCAATAGGCTCGCGCCCCAATGGGGCTGCCTGGTGCTGTTCTGCCCCGTTTTTAGCACTTGTCCAGGACGATCCCGATTACGGTTAATCCGAATGCATGACGGATCAGATTGACAAGCTTACCTTTTTACACTTTGTCATTTGACATCCTTTTTCAATAAATGGATCGTGTTAAGCATCGTAATCCTAACTTGGTAAATGGATGTTTAATTTCCGTTTTCACATGCAAATCAATCTAAATCCAACTTTGACATCTTATACTTGATATTTGGATTAACAAACCGACTTAGAAAGCTCACATGTTAGGTTAAACTCTTGGATGCGCATTCATGCATTTTAACCGTTCTATCAACTTTTGCACTTAAACAACCACGATCGATCAGTAGAGGCCGCTAACGCGGGCGGTATTGGGTGTCCGATTAAAGGGCTTCCCAATACGTACCCTCACCCCTTACCCAGAACCTTTGGAT
The DNA here is from genome assembly GCF_048544455.1 of Silene latifolia. Taxonomy (NCBI): domain Eukaryota; kingdom Viridiplantae; phylum Streptophyta; class Magnoliopsida; order Caryophyllales; family Caryophyllaceae; genus Silene; species Silene latifolia. The sequence goes on from NC_133538.1 coordinate 176,668,143, forward strand.
AGTGGATGGCCTTATCCAGGGCGTACGAGAGTCATTTTAGGCATAGAATGCTAAAAGGGGGACGGCTCCTTATCTTTAGTATCTATGTCAAACACCGCTTTTTGCCTTGATTTGACCTAGGTATAAAGTGGATTCGAACGGGTTCCAGGCATCCCACAAATGCTTGTTGGCGACTCCGAACATCTCTACATCGTTTCGCGGCCCTTGCCGAGACGATACCGACCGATCTAAAGCGATCCGGTCGAAAGCATTTTACGCCGCCGAGCGTGGCTTTCAAAGAGACCTCTGCATGTCCACAGATTGGCCTGGCGTGCAGGTGGCCCGTGATCGCGGATCGGCTTGCGGCCCAAATCCGCAGTCCGAGATGTGGCCCATGTCCACATTTTGGCGACTCCGCTGGGGAAAAACTAGGACACTTGTGTCTTTGTGATCCTTAGAGGTGAAACTCGAACGAGGTCGTGGTTAAAGTGCATTAATTGATATTACGGTCATAAGTCGGGTTCCTTGTCCGGGCCCAAGACCTAACCTTTATCAACCAATTGGCTCGTCTCGTCGGCGTGAGTTTTCTCATCCCCGCGATTCGAATCCCGATTGAGTCAAGCATACCATTGACGTTACACATTTCTGTTTCGTCAAAGAGCTTTCATCACTTTCGAGCACGAGGCTAGGGCACCCTCCTTACACATTTTGTTTGGATTGGTATCCCTCTCGCAAATCGGGGTTTGATCGCTTGGTGTGTAACCCACCCTTTTAAGCCAAAACCCGTGTCAGCATAATGCATAATATAATGAACTGTGAGTGCTTATGTGCTACTTGATCATAAGTCCTTCCGTGTCATTTTCAAACTTTCAAAAAACAACTTTTTGCGCCGTTATAATGGCCGTTTCAAACCTCGGTCTTTCACCGACCGTTGCACGCCTTTCTAGGCCGTCATAATGACGATTTTAAAACCCGGTTTTTTATAACCATTTCAACACGCCTTTCTAGGCCGTCGTAATGACGATTATCAAATCCAGTTTTTACAACCGTTTGAAAACACCTTTTTATGCCGTTATAATGGCTATTTCAAAACCCGGTTTTTTATAACCATTCAATCACATTCTTATGCCGTCGTAATGACGATTTCAAAACTCGGTTTTTACAAACCATTTCAAAATACTCTTTTACGTCGTCATAATGGCCATTTCAAACCTCGGTCTCTCGCCGACCGTTGCATTCTCAAATCACCCTTTTACGCCGTCGTAATGACGAATTCTACCCTCGAATTTTCAAAATTCAAAATCAATTTTTAAACAGAAACGTTTTTCAAACCGTCGTAATGACGATTTTAACCCGTACAACTTTCCAAATTTCGAATCTCGTTTTCGAAATCAAATTTGGCTTTTCTAAGCCGTCGTAATGACGATTTCAATTCTCACACTTTTCGATTTGTATATCGTCTTTCAAAGGTTAAAACGGTTTTCTAACCCGTCGTAATGACGAATTCAATCCTCACGATTTCCAATTTCAAATCTTGAAAACGAATTTAACCATTTTCAAATTCCATTCAAAATCAAATCATTTGAAAACGAATTTAACCGTTTTCAAATTCCAATTCAAATCAAATCATTTGAAGGCCAATTTAACCGCTTTCAAATTTCAAATCCAATTTCAAACCATTTGAAAACAAATCTAACCGTTTTCAAATTTCAAATTCAAAATCAAATTCTTTGAAAACAAATTTAACCGTTTTCAAATTTCAAATTTCAATTCAAATCTTTGAAAACAAATCTGACCGTTTTCAAATTTCAAATCCACCTTCAAATCATTTGAAAACAAATTTAATCGTTTTCAAATTTCAATTCAAAGTCAAATCTTTGAAAACAGATCTAACCGTTTTCAAAATTCAATTCAAAACCAAATTTTTGAAAACAAATCTAACCGTTTTCAAATTTTCAACCCAATTTTAAATCCTTTGAAAACAAATTTAACCGTTTTCATGGCCAATTCGATGACGATTCCAAATTAATCGATTCTCGATTTTCATATCCGTGATTCGGAATTTCAAAAACTGTCTCTGGAAATAGTACATCGTTTTTCGAGCCGAGTCAAACTCAAAACCGTCTTTTGAAAACAAACCTAAGACAACCCACTTCAACTGATCGACTTTCGGGGATCCCTACTTTTCGGAAGCCGTCCATAAAACGACAAATGAATCTTTTTGAAAATTTCTATTTTCGAAAATTTCAGTCCACCTTTCTGATTCAGCCTTGAGTTGATTAGAGTCCAGTCGATTTCAAGTCAAGTCATCTAGATAACGTCATGTCTCTGCCGAAATCAGTACCTACCTTTTGGTCTAGGTCGTGTCGCCTAATTGTCGAGACATCTCCAATGGCGTTAGCTGAGTCAAAACCTCTTGAGTTTTAAACCCGCATTTCCCCTACATTACGGGTCAAAGGTCAAGTTTGTGTACATGTCTTGTCCAACGGCGTCACGCCATCGACAAACTTCCAAATCCCGTCAGAAGTCGTCTGTCTAGGCATCACTATGCCAAAGTTGACACTCAAGTCTAAGTTCAAAGTCATGCACCAAAAGTTCAAACACAAGAGGTCATTCACGATCTTTAATGAACTCATAACCTGGTCACACCGTCGCGTCTTCATGACAAAACTGCCTTTTGTGAATATGTGTCGTACTTGCCTTTGTTTGTGCAATCTCTTGCCAAGACAAGTTATAACGCCTATCGTTATGTCAAATAGGAATCCCTTGGGTGCCATCAATCGTCAACAAGAAACTCAAGAAGCCGATCAATCTGCATCTGCCATGACTTCTGCTGAAACCAACAACATGGTCCTTCGACTCATAGCTACCGTGGAGAACTTGAGCACTCGTCTCTCCCATGTTGAGGACAAAATGATAACTGGGAATTTTCCTTCTTCTGATATTGAGCAAAGGGTTAAGCTCCTTGAAAGCTTCTCCATCGCCAACGACCAAACCAAAGCCAGACGACCTCATCGGTCCTTCCCTGATTTGGGTATGCCTTATGCCACAGCCTTGGAAAGGCTAATCTCCCAAGGAGGAAAACTCAAACCGATTGGTCCAACTCCGGACCCTCTACCAAACAAGCGAGGTCGAAGATGGGATAAAAACCTCTTTTGCCAATATCACCAAGGTCGCGGACATGACACTGAAATGTGTCTCCCTCTAAAAGGCGTTATCCTTGATATGATTGAAAGGGGCATGTTACCATTACCTCCCTCAACAAACAAAAAGAACAACCCTCCAGAAAACCCTATTGGACACAGTGAGGAATCTTCTCTGGACTGCTCTCACCTCATCTTTCCTGACGATGAGAAAATTCATGCAATCGATGAGGATGGCATACAAAGCAGTATAATGATGCTCTCCGTCTCCATCAACAACATATTCTCAAAGCTGCAAGTGGCTATCGATGATTTGAACACTCGGGTAGCTAATTTGGAGAAGAGGTTTGGTAGTACAGAAATTGAACCTGATCACCATGGAGAAAACCAACCCTCCCTTCACCAACCAACATCTGTTGAAAATGAGGAGTCATCCGATGCTTCCCACATCCATGAACCTACCAACAAAGAACATGAAATTGCCTCACCAAAATACCCTTCAAAATACCAACCAACATTCCCAAAACTTCCCACTGACAACGACCCAATCCTGCTTCCGCCAAGGATTGACAAAAAACAAAAACAAAACTCACAAAAACATCCCAAAAAATACCAATGTGGGAACCATTGGAAAACATCAAAGGGTATTCACAGATCTAGGAATAACATATGGCACCGCTCTGGAGATACTTGCTTCAGAAGGAATGCTGCAACCCATTGGTCCGACTCCGGACAAACCCGAACACAAAAGAGCCCGATTCTGGGATGGTAATGCCTATTGCCAATATTATCAAGACAAGGGCCATGACACCGAAACCTGTTTCAAACTCAAGCATGCCATTCAAGATATGATTGAAGCTGTCAAAATCATAATTGCACCTCTCAGCCAAGACAATCCTCCTGAATGTCTCAAATCAAACAGCAAGGTTGAACGTTCTCAAAGGACATTCACCAAACTCAACACAACCTATGCCGCAGCTCTTCAAATGCTTATGACTGAAGGGAAGCTACAACCAATCGGGCCCACTCCGGACCCGTCTGAATGCAAGAAATCCCGTTTTTGGGACGGCAATGCCTATTGCCAATATCATCGAGGAAATGGTCATGACACTGAGACATGCTTCAAACTGAAACACGTTCAATTGGACATGTAGGTTATATTCGTACTGGTTTCTCATGTGGAACCATAGAAGGAATTCCGAATTGAGCACATCGAAATAGCTTAATAGTAAGGTATCAAGAGGATGATGTTTTTCAAGATATGATCGACAACCATGAGCTGGTAGCTTCATCCCTATGCCAACCAAGTGATGAAGACAACCCTAATGAACATCTCTTTCTGCAAGGAGATAAAAGCCTCATCGACTATTGTCCTCATATCATCCCCAACAACGAGAGTGAAGTGCTCAAGTGGGTCAAGGCTCAAGATCAAACATTCAGGCCGCTGGATGCTGCGAAAGAGACCTTCGAGGAGGAACATGATGATTAGGAGTTCGTATCTACGATTAAGTCCGAGTCCGAGTCCGAGTCTTAGGCTTTATCATATCTATCCTAGTGTCTGTCCTTTTATTCCTAAGTGACAAACTGGGGGCTGTCCCCTTGAGTCACATGTATTCATCGAGTCTGTGCTAACCTCTTATTTATCTAAATAAAAGCACAATTTCCAGCTATCATATATTCTCCCCTTTACCATTTCCCGTTGACAACGAGAATTGATTTGAGAATTGATTTAAAACGAACAATATGTTCCAATTTAATGTGAGTACACTCGAGTGACGTTCTGTAGCGAGTAAGCAGAGGACTCGAAACTCCGTGTCCATTTTCTTTACCTATTCCATGTCTGGCAATAGAAATCATTCATTAGCACCCTATTTAGAACAAGCTTCTATCAACGGGATCCTATGACAAACCTAACAAACCAGAACATCTCCCTGTTCATGATCAATGACGGAAGGCAAGCCCATTCCCCACAAAAACATCCGATCACCAAATTTCAACCTCTCACCAACGGGTACATCCCCATCCGCATCTTTACCTGCCTCGAACGAAGGACGGCAAAGAACCAATGCATCCAAGCCAAAGCGAAAGGCCAAAATCAAAGGCCCAAGCCAATATCAATTCACCCAAAGCCAAAGCGAAAGGCCAAAATCAAAGGCCCAAGCCAATAGCCATTCACCCGAAGCCAAAGCAAAAGGCCAAAATCAAAGGCTCAAGCCAATAGACATTCACCCGAAGCCAAAGCGAAAGGCCAAAATCAAAGGCCCAAGCCAATGGCCATCCACCCAAAGTCAAAGCGAAAGGCCAAAATCAAAGGCCTAAGCCAATATCCATTCACCCAAAGCCAACGTTCAAGGCCAAAACAAGAACCAAAGCCGAAATCAATTCGCTCAAAGCAAAAAAACCAAAGCCAAAGGCTACTCACCAAACATCAAGGCTATGACTCAAGCCAAAATCAAAACAAAACAAGATTGAAACCCTTTTCCCAAAAAGGCCAAAATCTAAAGAAAGCATCCAACACACAAAATCCTGGACAAGTGAGTCCAAAATACCAAGTCCAGGACAAACAAGTCCAAAGCCCAGGACCCGCGAGTCCAAAACACCAAGTCCAGGACCAACAAGTCCAAAGCCCAGGACCCAAGAGTCCAAAACACCTAGTCCAGGACCAACAAGTCCAAAGCCCAGGACCCATGAGTCCAAAACACCCAGTCCAGGACAAACAAGTCCAAAGCCCAGGACCCGCGAGTCCAAAACACCAAGACCAGGACCAACAAGTCCAAAGCCTGGACCAACGAGTCCAACACATCAAATCCCGGACCCACAAGTCCAAAACACCAAACACTAAAACCTCAACCAAAACTCCTTCACCCCTAAGTCCTTCTACAGACTGTTACAGGGAAACCTATCTAGGATCCTGGGGACTCCCCTCAAGATCATAACCCAAACTGCTTCACCCCTAAGTCCTTCTAGAGACTGTTGCAGGAAGACCTATCTAGGCTTCTGAGGATTCCCCCTCAAGCTCGTAATATCACACCTTAACCTTTAAGGTCCAGACATGGAAATCTGATCCCATGTTATTTACCAACCATTTTGTGCTCAGGCCGCATCAAGCCGGAGACCCCATTCCGCACCACATTACAAGCCGTTACCCATCGGCCTAAACACCACAAAATTCTTGCTCCAGATTTTTATCTGTTAAGAAAACTCATTATTGCCAAGCTCCACATTCCCTAATGTTGAAGCCATTTTTCACCACAAACCCCACGGAGTCCTCAAATGCTTTGCTATCAAGAACGGGACATACCTAATCTACCCTTAGAGTCCACTTTTTAGTGTGCTCAAATGATAACGAACATTTTCACAAATTACACCTCTTCGATTCATGATCAAGAGGTATTTATATCCAATCAACCTTCGAGTCACCAAACGGAATTTTCCGTCGTGACGCTCAACTCCAAATTTTTATCTGTCAAACAAACCATTATTACCAAGCTCCACATTCCATAATGTGGAAGCCATTTTCACCCTGACCCAGATACGGAGTCCTCGAATGCTTTGCTACCGAGAACGGGACATACCCAATCTACCCTTAGGGTCCACTTTTTAGTGTGCTCACATGATAGGGAATATTTTCAAAAATTAGACCTCTTCGATTCATGATCGAGGGGAATTATTTCAAATCAATTTTTTGAGTCACCAAACGGCTTTTACCGTCGTGACCCTCACACTTCAATGTCCTAACATCTCGCTTAGGCACACACACAGCTCTGAACTACGATCTAGTTTGATTTCACATCACGTGAATACGTAGGCAGTCCTTCATGGGCGAAACCATACACCTCAAAATCACTTCAAGGTCCTAACAACTCGCTTAGGCACACACTCAGAACTACGATCTGGTTTGATTTCGCACACACGCGAATACGTAGGCAGCCCCCCCAACAAGGACACAACCGCACACCCATTTCAATCTCAACCATCACCATCAATCTTCAAAAGCCGCCCACCCAGCTGCAAATATTAATCTTATACCTCTTTACTGGGGGCTTCTTCCTTAAGACGTCACCCATTCCTTGTTCTCAAGTTCCCACCTTCTCACTCTGGGGGCTTCTCTTTCAAGACGCCACCCATCCTTTATCCTCAAACATCTTTTGAGTCTCAACTACAGTCCAAAATAAAACCGCCCATAGCCTAGGGCTCGGTTCGGACGATGACAAGGTCTTGGTTCCGCTCTCCGAATCATCATACCTCGAGAAGGGATCTCAAACAAGCAAACGAAGGCAAAGGTGTCTGGCGAAGATAATCAATTCTTATTCCCCAGCCGAGCGGATCTTCTACTCCGATGATCTGATACGCGTTGTCACCCCTTCTTGGCTAGGAATTGCACTTACATGTGCAAAGTCTGTCAGAGTCACCCCCGTGTTGTGTCAACACTGACTTTGTGTCACGTTCACGACTGCCCATTTGTCGATCCACAAGATGCGTCAGTGAGTCAGTGACCCAACGGTCACGTGTCTCCAATCTATCAAATCACAGATCTACGAGTAACAAGACTCGCCTCTTCACAACATTCAAAATTTCTATCTCCCCTCGCGTGAGATATTACGTGCTAGCTGTTTAGATGCTAACTGCTCACATGCTTATGTGCTTATGTGCTTATATGCTCACATGCTTATGTGCTTATATGCTTGCATTCAACGTGCTTGTCTATGCGACTGCGGATTTGTGTGGTCACTAACCATACAGATAATCTTGAGAAGACAAACTCACTCCAATTGAGTACTGGGTTCTTCCCAAAAAACGGCGACCCATCAAGTCCAAGGGCTTTAACCCCGTCGATTACATGGCATACGCTACCTCCCAGCGAGCAGCAACTCAAATCCTCGACGAGTCCTGAGATGTTTCTAACTCCCCAGCGAGTGCCGATTTTCAAATGGAAGTCACACATGCTATTTTCCACAGTCGATCATTCGACCATCCATGGCTGGCGAGCCTATACGCACCTTCCTTTGGCTGGCGAGCCTTACAACGCACCATGGCTGGCGAGCCTGACAACGCACCGCGGCGGGCGAGCCCCTTCACATCCGCATCAAGCTGGCGAGCCTTTGTCCGCAAACAAGATACAACTCAAGGACGTATCCCGAAGATGCCTCGGGTACGACTCCTTATCACAGCTGGCGAGCCTTTGTCCACAAACGCGCAAGGACATATCCCGAAGATGCCTAAGGTATGATTCCTTCTTATGGCTGGCGAGCCTTTATACGTAGTCTAATGGTCTTTAAACGACCCGAATCGAAAGTCGACAGACTCTAAAATGTTCCCGACGGCAGGTCCTTGACTCGAATCCCCGAGTCGCCTCGACGTCGCCTTTCCCGACGGCAGGTCCTTGGCTCAAATCCTTTTGAGTTGCCTCGAAGTCGCAATGGTCTTCAGGTTATAATCTTCGATTGACCTGGAGATCATACTTTGACTTTCGCCCTGTCCAAGCCTCAGTCAAAGTGGGGGCTCTGTAGATACCCAGTATCAGCACCTTCCAAAAACCACCCGATGATGATCGGACTATAACATGTTTTTGATATGCGTGCGTGGATTGGCTATAAATGAGACGGTTAAATGCACTACTCGAACATGAAAAATGATTTCAAAAGTTTTCTAACTTCATTTGCATTAAAATAACCCTATTGAGAGTTAAAACCGTCTTCGGACCCAAAACCGACTCAGAAACCCGCAACTCGAGTCAACCTGAGTCAACCCGAGTCAACCCAAATCTCGAATGTCAAAAATAATGCCATGAATGTCTTCATCATGTCATTTCCATTAAAATGACCCTATTTAGAGTCTAAACCGACACCGAGCCAAAAACCGCCTCGAAATTCAAATCCCGACTCACACGGGTCAAACCCGAGTCAAAGACACAAAATACCTACCCCAAATATCACCCAAGAGGAAGCTTACATGGCTAAGAAAACCTCAACGACCACAAATCACAACCAACAAAACATTGGTTAGAACAAATGTTAAATCCAAATTTGCGAAAGCGACAACACACCCCATTGAGTCACGGGTTGGCTCGCGCCTCTTTAGGCTGTCTGCTTAGCCTCTAAGCAAACACAACCGACCTACCATCCCACATTTCTCTATAAATACCCACCATCACACAACATAATCTTGAAGCGAGCGTCCGTCCCTTCACCTCTCCCTTAAACTTCTATACTCGACTTCCTAAGTCACAAAATCGACACGTGTTTACGACCTACCGATCGTAAACACAAGCCTTACACATATTGTTTGGTACCGTCGCTGTGCATTCGACCGACCCATTCGACCAACTCAACTAATCAATCAACATGTTTTAATTAACATATTTTTAACTCATTTTCAAAACAAAATCCTTTTTTAAGGCACTCTTTTAAACTTCTTTGATCGTGAGTAGTCGCAACGAGCAAACTGTCTCTAAAGTCGTCTACATCGCAAACATCAATACACGTAAGTTTGAGGGTGTAAATATCTCACTTTAATTCATGTCTTTACTGTTTTTATGAGTCTATAAGCATGAACAATGCATAACACGATTCAAATATAGGTTAGACGAGCCAAAACCGAGTTTTGGCCTGAGACAGAAGCTCCTTGCTATGCAAGGGAGCTCGCGCCTCTTATGGGTCTCGGGTCAGACTCATCCGTGTTTGAGTTCGTCTTTCCTTCAACACTTTCTTTTATTCTTACTTCTTTCCTTTTACGGTTTTTACCATTTCAAATGTTTTAATTCATTTTTATGATAAACATATTTTGGCCATTACAAAAATCATCCTTGGTTCTTTATACCATGACGGTTTATTCTGTGACCCGATGATATTGTTTGTTAATTACATTTTAATGGGTATTTTAACACCCCTTTTCTTTTATTTAGCATTTTTCTCATTTGTTTACATTTGTAAACATATTAGTCATAATTCATAATCATCCTTGGTTCTTTATACCATGTCGGTTTAATCCGAGTACGATGACAAACTTGACTAATTACAAAGAATTGAACTTAACATAATTAGTTCAAATCCAACATTTTTCTTTTACCATTTTATTATGCTTTTCAAAACATGCAAATCCGACAACGAATATTACTAACATAATATTAATTATTCCGAGTCATGCAAACAACATTTGCAAATCATTCATCACAAATACGGTTTTAAATAACCTTTTCAAAAACCAGGAGATGCCTCTTGGCTCGCGCCCCAAGCGGCCCTCTGTTTCCATCTTTCAAAACCTGGGCAGAGCCCCTTCTATCGCCAATAGGCTCGCGCCCCAATGGGGCTGCCTGGTGCTATTCTGCCCCGATTTTAGTACTTGTCTAGGACTATCCCGATTACGGTTAATCCGAATACATGACGGATCAGATTGACAAGCTTACCTTTTTACACTTTGTCATTTGACATCCTTTTTCAATAAATGGATCCTGTTAAGCATCGTAATCCTAACTTGGTAAATGGATGTTTAATTTCCGTTTTCACATGCATATCAATCTAAGTCCAACTTTGACATCTTATACTTGATATTTGGATTAACAAACCGACTTAGAAAGCTCACATGTTAGGTTAAACTCTTGGATGCGCATTCATGCATTTTAACCGTTCTATCAACTTTTGCACTTAAACAACCACGATCGATCAGTAGAGGCCGCTAACGCGGGCGGGATTGGGTGTCCGATTAAAGGGCTTCCCAATACGTACCCTGACCCCTTACTCAGAACCTTTGGATAATGGATGGCCTTATCCAGGGCGTACGGGAGTCATTTTAGGCATAGAATGCTAAAAGGGGGACGACTCCTTATCTTTAGTATCTATGTCAAACACCGCTTTCTGCCTTGATTTGACCTAGGTTTAAAGTGGATTCGAACGGGTTCCAGGCATCCCACAAATTCTTGTTGGCGACTCCGAACATCTCTACATCGTTTCGCGGCCCTTGCCGAGACGATACCGACCGATCTAAAGCGATCCGGTCGAAAGCATTTTACGCTGCCGAGCGTGGCTTTCAAAGAGACCTCTGCATGTCCATAGATTGGCCTGGCGTGCAGGTGGCCCGTGACCGCGGATCGGCTTGCGGCCCAAATCCGCAGAACGAGACGTGGCCCATGTCCACCGTAAGAGGTCTAGCATAGGACATTTTTTGTATCGAAATGGTGCTTGAGTAGCAATGATTTCAATAAGGACAAATGTACCTAAATTTGGTTTTAAAAGAATGTAATTATCTATGTTTATACATAGAAGGCATCACTCATGTGATTTAAAACAAAATGTTGTACCTACTCCTATGATAACTTGGTGGTTGGTTTAGACCACTTAAGTTAGAGGAATTTTACATTTTTCACGAAAACTAAATGTTATACTATCTTGTAGATTTTAAAGTCTCTAATCTGGTGAACCCAATTGATCAAACCTCAAGTAAATTCGTTTCAAAGGAGTAAACGAAAAGCACATTGAACAACCATTTGATTGTGAGTCTTATGGTATGTGTGCATGTATTATGTGTTTTCTTTTGCAGAAAAGAAACACAATAGTGAGGTGATTGACCATATACATACGGATGCTTAAGGCCGATAGTTGGTTATATATATATATATATATATACTTCGTTACTTTTATCGTAATGTTAAGTAGATATGAAAGCCTCATATCTATTTAATAAGACATAAAAGTGATTTTTGAAACGTGGAATATTTTCAAAATGAAGTAGTAAACCAAAAGCACGTCAAGATCAAGATGTTGATCGGAAGTTTCAAAGTAATGACTTTGAAGATCAAATGGGTAATATCAAGTAATGACCTTGATAATCACTAAGAAGATTGTGAACCAGTTCACATAATACCTTCTCCTTGGGACACCATAGAGTATGGTGTAGTCAAGTATATAAACCGAACTTTATGAGATATAGTTTGAGGTTTTTTCGCAATTTTTGTAAGCTATTTTCTCACTAAAAGTTTAAAACCCGACTATAATAGCCTAAATGACTCCATATGAGATATGGATATGGAGAGTCCCTAACTTGTCTTATTATACATTTGGTCAGAACCAATTTGTGTATTTGTGAGGGTTATCCAAAATTGAACCACTTGGTTTTTACTCCTCCAAAACGAGAACAAAGAGTTTGTGGCTCATAATACTGTCTTTCCAGAAAGATTTTCATTTTCTGGAAGACAGAGTGGGAGAAATTTTGAACTTACGGAAGTCCAAGACCCACAAACTGAGTATAATACAAGAAGACGTTCTTTATTGTGGCTTAGTGGTTATAAGGAGATAATTTTGCGATAATATTGCGTTACTTTTTAAAAGTGACGAATCTTAAACCCTCATCAAAGGCTTTTCTATAGTATGAACTCTATGTGATGGCGTCTCACCATGCAATTCGAATTGATCTCCTTGCACACGATGCGATAAGGAAGGAAACACGAGATGTTTTCGAGACTTGATTTAAGGTGAATACTTTGGTTGGTTACCTTGATCTTGTCGTAAAGGTTACATAAGATGTTTAAAATTTGGGCTTGTTATAGAGAGTTTGTGACAAACCAAATGCCTTTATCAATTTGTATGGTCTTAGCAATATAGCCTCTTATGAGGATGAGTTTAGGCAAAAGGATAACGAAACTTTCTACTTGAATGTATCTTATGAAGGGAGAAGTTTTGTTGATGTTGTCAATGCTAAGATGCCTAGCATGCTTGGAAGATCCCTTTTGTGATCTATATGCGTCAAAGAGTTCGAACTTTGGGTTCAATCATGTAGTCTATAAAAACGGTATTACTCGAGTGTCGAGATAACATGATGATACATGGAGTTTAGTGGGAGCTAAAGTGAGTTTCTTAGTCTAAAATATGTGCTTGACATATTATTGACTAGAAATGTAGCTAAGGTGATATTTCTTAGTCTAAAATATGTGTTTGACATATTAGTGACTAGAAATATTCTCGGGTAAATACTTGAGAGTATCATGGCACATCTTAAATATCCGGATCTAATGAGATTGATCTCTATGGATACTAGCATCTTAGTCAAGAGACTTATGTGATAAGATTCTTGACTCTTTCAAGTTGTTGAACAAATTAATATGATCTTTTTGCTTCCGCTGCAGGATCTATTAAATATGCTAAAAGCTGCTCTCGTCGGGACTTATCATATTGAAAATATGAGAAGTCATTACCAATCATTTCCTAGTGAGTGTCACTAGATAATTATCAAGAGCAACCTTGAGTACTTGAGAAGCACTGAGGATATACTCTTGTAGTTTGGAGGAATTTGTGAATTTTGTGTAAAAGGATTACGCGGAAACATTCCTATGCTTATAAGATGTTATAGGCCTCGTTAATGAATGGTTAGCATGTAAGAGTGCTATGTGCATAAAGAATAATATGTATAAGAAGTTATACATATGTGTATAAGAAGTTATAGATGTCATATGAAGGATGTGTATGTATACATGTTATACGTACAAATCATGAACGAAAGCTAAGTACATTACAACATCCGATGTTGTAAGAGAGATAGTTGATAACCAGAATTTGATGGGACTAGAGTAGTTCTGTTAGCCGAATATCGTATCCCAAGAGACTGTGAAAACAGTGGGAGTGTTTGACTGGCTTTAGAACCAGAGTCTAAAAACTTGTTTAGACGTGTACTTAGAAATGCTCTATGTGATGAAAAGATTGCATAGAACAAAGGAAAATAGCAATGGAAATTAGAGTGATGCAACTGATGCTTATCCTCTAACCAAAGCCGTAGACATGATGGTTATGTCATCTCAATGTGAATTGAGGAGTATACCTTAATTGCTAAAGATCGTTATGTAAATATTGGATAGATTATTGATATTTACATAAGTGATGATCACATTCATTGTTAGAGTTTCTTTAAGAACTAAATTATCCAGTTTGACTGAAAACATTGAATACCTTGTTTATCTGAATAAGTTGTGGAGACAATGTTGAACACTATTCAAGTGAACAAGATGAACATTGTATTTTGTCCCTAGTCACTTAATGAGGTGACGACTCGGAGTGACTAGATTATAAGTCGATTGATGGTCGTTCAACACCATAAGGTCATACGTGATGACTAGTCGATTACATAGGCAGAGTGTATGACACTTTGCCAGACAGTGACCATTTAGAGAGTCCCTAAGTTCTATTATAGACGCCTGGTCGTGGCGGGGATCTCTAAGATGTTCTAATGAGTCGATTGTTTTGACTGAAGACTATTATCTGAGCAAGTGCAGTTTTCGAGTGACTTTGGTTTTTGTCCTAGGTCGTGTCGTTAAAGAAGGCCAAAAGGGCATTTACTAGGTCATGGTGATCTGTATTGCGCAATAGGATAGATAGGGCATACAGGAATTCTCCACCCACGTTGGGTAAACTATATCTCAAGGCCACTCGAGGAGTTAATGACTACAAATGCGTGGCCACGCTCGGAAGTAATCTGTGAGAGATTTTTCCGGTCAGGTAGTCACACTCCCGATCGAGAAAACCACTCGCGATGTGTTCATGTGCAAGTGCGATCTGAAAGACACCTTGCATTGAGTGGGAGATTAAAAACGGACAAGAGAATTGGTAGCGCACACCTTGTGTCGGACAAGTGGGAGATTGTTGGAGTTAGTGTCCTCCACAATAGTGCGTTTACATAATAAATCACATTAAAGGAATGTCATCAGATATTTAATTATTTGATCCTCGTCAGTTGATTAACGTAAATCGATAACGGTTGGCTGACTAGAGTTTGACGTTATTGTCGTGAGACGGCGGTGATCAACTGACCCCTTTCGGTCACACCTAAAGGAATGAACCCCAATTGACAACTAATTAATTGTATGAGATACAATTTATTTAGTCCCTTGATTTATAGACTAAAAGGTTAGTCGATTATTTTTAGAGAGATTTTGAGTTGCGAACTCGAGGAGCGGCAATTATTATTTAATTACGCGATAATTAAATAATAAATTTTATGAGACGGGTTTTAGTTAATTAATTGTTAATTCACTAACATTGTACTGATTGATTAATGTGATTAATATTAGTACGTAAATAATATGTGTAGTGGTACACGTATATTTACGGAGTGATTTTGACGAATTAATTATGGAAGTATTTAAACATGAAACGATGTTTAAAATAAAATTACACGTATTTGTGCGACAAATATAAGAACCAACATGGACCCGTAAATTGGCAAGTGGACCCGTAAATGGGCAAGTGGACCGCCACTTTCCCCTCCTATATACTCCATCTTATGTTCATTTCTACACTACTTCACTTATGTGTTTTGCATGTGAACAAAATCTATCATATCTCTAAAATTATTATTCATCCTTTACTAAGTTGTTAGTAAACTAAAATAAATAATTACTAAGAGTGTTAGTATTATTTACATATTATCAAGGGAATAATTCTAATAAGTTACTAGTAAATACTTGTTAGAATAATTGGGTTGAATTCTTGGGTGCATATTGTTAGGAGATATTCTCTTTGAAGATTTGTTAGGAGGATTACCCTTTTATTATAAGCTCAAGAACAATCAAGGTAGGAGATCTTGATTGTGCCCATATTACCATAAAAATCTATGTAAGGAAATTGTTTTTCCTTTACTTTCATTTTTATGCTTTTATATTTGCATGCATGTTACATAGATCAATAAAATGATAAATTATGAGATAATTTAATTTATATTAGAGAGTCTAATGGATCTATGATCTTTCATTTCCATGTATAGATATCCGTGTTTTGTTTTACTGTTTACTCTTTACTTATTAATCGTACTAGTCAGGCATTGTTTATTGAGTTAGATCACCCTACAAAATATTGCCCTGGCAAGACAATACTTTCGTGTAAAATCTTGCTAAAACAATTAGTGCCTACCGTGGGGCATCTAGCAAAAAAATAACCAAAATCCAATCTCAAACAAAATAAATACCTGTTCAAAAATGACTGGAGACAGTGTAGAACAACAACTGGCTGCCGCCAAGTAACAACTACTGGAAATGGAACACCTGAAGCAAAAAATGGCTCAGGCTAAAGCTGAAGTCCAGAAGTTGAAGGAATCAGAATCCAACCTGAAACAAAAGCTGGAGGATAAAGCCTCAGGCTCAAAATTGAAGGTTCAGCCTGGAACACCATTTTCTTCGATCATCAGGAATATCGATTTCTCCAATTTTGGTACTCCAACCCTACCAAAAACCAAAGCAGGGGATCTTGATTCAGACTCAGAAGAAACCCCAAAGGAAGAAACCAGTCTAGATCAAACCAATGTAGCCATAATGATGGCAATGGTTTAGGAGATCCAGAAACTCCATGAGAAATTCGAGAAGATCCCTGGAATACCCACAAGCATTGGGGAAGCCAACCCTGAAAGCTATGCTGACTCTCCCTTCGTGGATGAGATAGCCAAGGTAGACATACCTAAAAAGTTTGTGGCACCATCAATGAGGACCTATGATGGAACTGCAGATCCTCAAAACCATGTAACCTACTACAAACAGAGGATGTTGGCAGCCTCTATACCCAGTGATCTACGACAAGTGTGTATGTGCAAAGGCTTTGGAACAAACCTGACCGGGCCTGCCCTACAATGGTACATAAACCTGCCAAATGGAAGAATCAAGTCCTTTGCAGACCTGGTGAATTCATTCAATCATCAGTTTGCCAACAACAGAGAGCTCGAGAATTGATCCAGTGACTTATATCGAATCAAGCAAAAGCCTGACGAGACAATCAGAGCATTCCTGACCTGATTCAATAAAGAGAAAGTTTCAATCCCTAGATATGATGTTGGAACATCTGTGGAAGCTTTCAGGCAAGGGTTACCATTGGACAGTGATTTCTATGATGAACTGACCATGAAGCCTTGCCAAACTTTTGAAGACGTACCTGCGAAGGCACTTGGCTACATCAGGCTAGAAGAAGATAAAAGCTTCAAAGCAGAAACCACAAACAGTGTTTCAGGATACGAAAGATCTAGCAGGAAAAGCTCTAACCATAGGGGAAGCAGCTCCAGGCCATCTTCCTATGCCAGACCTGACAGATTAGAAGTCAACTATGCTCATCAAGGTAACTCCTATACTTATCCACCTATTTAGAAATATAACTTCTCCATTGATACTGCAGGACTCATCAAAAGGCTTGACAATATGGGAGACCTTGTCAAGTGGCCCAAAAACACGGAGAACCCCAACTCCAAGAAAGATACAACAAGATGGTGTGAATTTCAAATAGACATAGGACACACCACAGAGGAATGCCTGGGTCTACGCAGACAAGTGGCTTATCTCCTAAAGAAAGGTTACCTGAAGGATCTAATGCCATCAAAGAACAGGGATGACAACAGATCAAGAAAGGATTAGGAAAGGCCAAAACATGATCTTCCTTCAGCACCACCAATCTATGAAGTCAAATTCATCAATGGAGGCTCTGATATTTGTGTCCTAACTAGTTCAGCTGCAAAGAAAATAGCCAGGGAGTCCAAAATGAAATCTCCTTTTAAACCTAAAAATTTACCTCAAATTACTTTTAACAACATTGATATGCAGAGAATCCCATACATCCATCATGATGGCCTGGTTATTACTATACAAATTGGTACTACTCGTGTCCTGAGGATCCTAGTAGATGGTGGCAGTTCAGTCAATCTGATCATGCTTGATGTCCTGAAAGCCATGAAGATTGACGAGGATCAGATCGTAAAGAAGTCAAATGTCCTGGTAGGATTCAGTGGTGAGACCAAGAACACTCTAGGGGAAATCTATCTGTCAACCTACGTTGAAGGAGTCTCATCAAATGAAAGATTTGGAGACCTAGATTGTCTCTCATCCTACAACGCCATCTTGGAAAGACCCTGGATCCATAATGTCAGCGTCATACCCTAAACCTACCACCAGTTTGTCAAAATAACAACAGAATGGGGAATAGCAACCATCAAAGGTGAACAGAAATCTGCCCAGGAGTATTACACAGAATCATTAAAACCTTCCAAGGCAGGTAAGTCACTTACCTAGCAAATACAGTACCCTGTCAGGAGCACTTATGTGGCATATACTCAAATGGAAATAGATCAAGTAATACTAGACCCTGAGTAACCTGACAAGTATGTACTGGTAGGATCTGATGTTCCTGATAACGTCAGACCGGAGCTAGTAAGCTTTCTCAAAAATAAGTCCACATGTTTTGCCTGGTCATATTTTGATATGACTGATATAGATACTAATGTGATTACCCATAAACTCAATATTGACACTTCTTTCAAGCCTGTACAGGAGAAAAGAAGGATGTTTGCCCCTGAACGCAATACTATCATTAATGAAGAGGTGGACAAAATCCTAGACATGGGAATGATCAGGGAAGTAATATACCCCGAATGGCTTGCCAATGTGGTCGTGGTACAAAAGAAAAATGGCAAATGGAGAGTCTGTGTAGACTACACAGATCTCAACAAAGCCTGTCCAAAAGATCCATTACCACTCCCTCACATTGATGCAATGGTGGATGCTACAGCTGGACATGAGTTACTGACATTCATGGATGCCTCAAGTGGATTCAACCAAATCAAAATGCACCCAGCTGATCAAGAAAACACTACATTCATCACGGAAAGAGGCATATATTGCTACAAAGCAATGCCCTTTGGCCTGAAGAATGCAGGGGTAACCTACCAATGCCTGGTGAATATTATGTTCAAAGACCAAATTGGCGACATAATGGAAGTCTACATAGACGACATGATGGTCAAATAAAAAAAGGCTGAAGATCATGTGAAAGACCTGGAAGTAGCCTTCAAAATCCTGGAAGAATTCAATTTGAAACTCAATCCCTCCAAATGCCACTTTGGAGTATGTATGGGTAAAAATACCCTCTCATTTTCATCATGACGTGGCAACTCGCTATTGGGTAAGATAGAGGCACACAGATCAATGACAAGGCAGCAGGCTGCTAGACACAAGGAAGAACAAGGGGGGATCAACCTAGACATTCAAGTAATACAAAGGCCACGATTGAACTAAATAACAAACAGCCAGCAGGAACGTTAAAATTGTCAGCAGGAACATTGCGGTTATCAGTAGGAGCGTTGACAAAGTCAACAACCACTTCCTATTTCATAGGAAGTCGAGCATATGGTTGAGCGAATATAGAGACATGTGCGACAAATTCAAGGAAGGCTATAAAAGAGCAATAAACATGAGATTCCAGGCATTCCTCATTCCATTTTTCACTCCATTCGAAGAAACATCATTCACCACCTGCAACAATTAATAATCAACGCACTTAGAAACATATACACCATTCGTGTCATTTGTACTTAGTCATTTGGAGGTTTCTGTTGTTCCTCCTGATTGTTCCAGCTAGGTTTATCCTCGAATACTATTATTACTAGTGGATCATTGGCGGGATACCATTCCCCCCGCGGTTTTTCCCACATTTTGGGTTTCCCGTGTCACTATTTTGCTTGTGTCATTTGTCTCTCTTTCTTTTTCGTTTGCTTTTCTTTCGTACTAGTTGTTTACTTTCGTTCTTGTTATGTTCTTACTACTGATCTACTTAAGTCTTTAAATACCGTATTTTAATTGAAATAGCCGCATTGACTCACAAATATTTAGTCGGTAAAATCTTACCAAAACAATTTGGCGCCCACCGTGGGGCATTGTGGTTAAATCTTGGTTAAAATACCTCTTTTCGAAATATCCTAACATCTCTATAGTTGGTCATGTCAGGATCCAATCAGAACGTATCTGATCCAATGAGTACATTAGTGCAAACTCGAGTAGTAGGGGCGACGCCAGCAACCTCCGGTGTTCCAACAACGGCAATCCCTACCACCAGAGTGACTGCAGGCCAGGCTCAACCCCAAGCATCAGCAAAGCCTCCTTACTCCCCCAAAATCACAGATCTAGGAGCAGGGAAGGCTGGTAAATCACCAGTTATTAATCATGTACCCAAGCCTAATAGGGATGGGAGTCCGCAACGCCCAGGATCACCAGGACGCCTGACAGGAGCCCGTCTCCCAGGAGCGTCACAAGGGATGACATCCTTGCAGCAGGCGGTGATAGGGCTACAAAGGGACAACCAGTCCTTGCAGGAAAAGATAGATGTAGTGTCACCCATGGGAACGACCCAACAGATGGCAAGGTCGAGACTCGGCCAGGGGAATGCCAGGGAGTACTCAGGGAGGCTACTACCGCAAAATCTAGTAACCAGGCTCGATATCGATATGTTGCCACCAGGGGTAACCACACCACCCGAGGAAGTATATCCAGCAGGAACGATGGCCACCTAGGGTACAATCCAACCACCAGGGGTTCCACCACCACCACCAAGGATGCCGCAAACGTACCCTATGGTACTCAATCCTGTGGGATTAGGAGCACTAACTCCAGATCCCATACCAACAACCAGCAGTACGCCAGTGGTACCAGGAAGCAATGCAGGGGAACAGTCAGCAAGAAACGCATATCCCGGGATGTGTTCCTATATGCCATATACTCCGGACAGCCAGTTCAGGCCTATTGTGAACTCAAAACCATTACCTGGAAGCTACATGGTCCCTCCTTACATGTCAGGAGAAACACCAAATCCATATGGGGTCTACTCAGTACCCCCACAACCAGGGTATGGGGGTAGGAAGCAATATAGAACAATAGTTACAGGATATCAGGTCCCTACTCAGCAAGGTTCCAGGGTTACCACGTCCCATGGAGGTGGCAACCATAGAATGCTATGCGGATTCCCCCTTTGTGGACAGCATTGCCCTTGTCAGCATGCCAAAAGGGTTCACCACACCAACAATGACATTGTATGATGGAACAGAGGATCCGCTGGAGCACATCAACCAGTACAAATAGAAAATGATGGTGGTTGCAACAACAGGGCCTGAAAAGGAGGCAAGTATGTGCAAAGGATTCGGTTCCACCTTGTCAGGATCTGCACTCCAGTGGTTCATTAACCTTCCCAACAAGTCTATTTCCAACTTCGCAGAGTTAGTGAACGTCTTTAATCAACAGTTCGCAAGCAGTCGAAAGCCAGAAAAATTATCCAGTGATCTATACCGAATCGCCCAGAGGTTCGAGGAGTCCACCAGGGATTATCTCGCCAGATTAAATGTGGAAAAAATATCTATCCCTAGGTGCAATCCTACAATAGCAGTCAATGCCTTCAGAAGGGGACTGCATCGCAACTCTGATTTGTACAAGGATCTCACCAAGCACCCATGTGCCACCTTCGAGGAAGTCAAACAAATGGCAGAGGCTACTTATCGCCTAGAGGAGGATGAGGATAGAAGGGACCTGTACGGAACAGAGTCGTCCAACAGAAAAATCACAACAGAGAAGAAGAACGAAAGAGCTAAACCCTACAGCAAGAACACAGTGAACAAAGTCTCAGGAGAAACAGAGAGCACTGAGGCTCCACCTAAGCTCAGTGAGTATGGGTTCACCGCTGGACTTGCTGGGGTATTGAAGGCAATCAGGGAACTAGGGCAGAGGGCCAGGTGGCCCAAGAAGCCTACCCCCAGGGAGAACGATAGAAGAGATACCAGCAAAAGGTGTGAATACCACAACGATATTGGCCACAATACAGAATATTGTGTAGTACTACGAAAGGAAGTGAAGCACATCTACAGTGCTGGATGCTTGGATCACCTGCTCCCTAAGGGAGCGAAATCTGAAAGGTCAATACTGCTGACCAGGCCCAACCATCCCCACCTCCACCTTACTCAAAGTTCGTGAGCATCATCACAGGAGGGTCGGAGATATGTGGTCTCACTTATTCAGCAGCAAAGCAACATGAAACCGAGACTAAAGGAGATAAACTAGAGTTCTCCCTCAGGGTCAGCAGACAGGATCTAACAGTAATCTCATTCGACGAGGCAGACATACCCGATGAGGCAGAACACCACCATGACGTCTTGATCATTACCCTTTCTATAGGGAATTGCCTTATTAAAAAGATATTGGTAGAAACAGGAAGCTCTGTAAATCTAATAATGTTGGAAACCTTGAAGAACATGGGGTTTAGCGAGAAAGACCTGGTGCAGAAGGCAGTACCCTTGGTAGGCTTCAGCGGAGAAACTAAACAATCCCTTGGAGAAATAGTGATACCTACCTTTGCAGGGGGTATGAACAAACAGGTACGGTACTTGGTCATTGATGGTCCGTCAACTTATAACGTGATACTTGGCAGGCCTTGGATCCATGAAATGAAAACGGTACCATCAATGTACCATAAGAGCCTGAAGTTCCCTACACTCTGGGGGGTACAGGAGATACGGGGAGATCAAAATGTCGCTCGGGATTGCTACAAGAATGCTCTGAAACCCACTGCAGCTGGTCCAGCATAGCAATTACAGAAACTGTGCGTCCAGAGGGAGTATATCGCACCTCCCTAGGAGGAACTCAACGAAGTAGTCCTGGACCCACAGTTTCCAGCAAGAACAGTGCTGGTGGGAGCTGATTATGCAGGTAACATCCGTGAGCAGATAATTGAATTTCTACATACTAACATGGATTGTTTCGCATGGTCCCATAGCGACATGATTGGCATAGGTCCGAGTGTAATTACACACCAGTTAAATGTAGACCCCAACTTTCCTCCAGTCCATCAGAAAAGGCGGAAATTTGCTCCTGAAAGGAACGAGGTGATAACCCAGGAGGTAGACAACCTCTTGGCAGCAGGCAAGATCAGGGAAGTTAACTACCCAGAATGGCTCTCGAATGTTGTGGTTGTACCCAAGAATAACAACAAGTGGAGAGTATGCGTTGATTTCACAGATCTTAACAAAGCTTGCCCAAAACACCCGTTACCTCTGCCGCACATTGATTCCATGGTAGACGCTACAGCAGGGCATGAGCTACTTACTTTCCTTGACGCCTGGAGTGGGTACAACCAGATAAAAATGGACCCTAAGGATCAGGAGAAAACAGCCTTCAAATCTGACAGAGGCTTGTACTGCTACAATGTGATGCCCTTTGGCCTCAAAAATGCTTGTTCCACCTATCTGCGCTTGGTGAACAGAATGTTCAAGGAGGAGATAGAGAGAACAATGGAAGTCTATATTGATGATATGGTAGTCAAATACAAGAAGGCAGAACAACACATGTCCCACCTGGAAAATACCTTCTTAATCCTCAGAAAATACCATATGAAGCTGAACCCCCTAAAATGCACTTTTGGAGTCTCCTCGGGGAATTGGTGACGCAAAGAGGGATAGAGGCCAGCACGGAGCAAATCAAAGCAGTCCTAAATCGGTTCATATCAAGGTCCTCAAACAGGTGCCGATTGTTCTATGACATCCTGAGGAAGTGCCAGAAGTTTGAATGGACGCAGGAGCATGAAAAGGCGTTTGGGGACTCAAGCAGTACCTAAGCACCCCTCATCTTCTCTCCAAGCCAGAACAGGGAGAACCACTGTACTTGTATCTGTCAGTAACAGAGGTGGCTGTAAGCACTGTACTGGTACGAGAGCATGAAGGTATGCAGAAACCAGTATACTATAAGCAAGTCTCTGTTACCTGCAGAGACTAGGTACACATCTCTAGAAAAACTCGTTTTAGCACTTGTAACTACTTCTTACAAATTGCATCCCTATTTTGAGTCACATACAATTTCAGTCGTGACCAACTACCCCCTGAGAACTATAATGAGGAAATCCGAACTGTCAGGGAGAATGGTTAAGTGGTCTATCCACCTAAGTGGGTACGACCTAAAATTTGAACCCCGAACAGCCATAAAGTCCCAAGCCCTAGCTGACTTTGTGTCAGACTTTAGTCCCACCCTTCAAGAACAAGCCGACAGTGAAATCTTGACAGTAAGTGAGGCTAAAGGGGAGCAGGTATGGGAATTACATGTTGATGGGGCATCCAACACGAAGGGAGCAGGGGTAGGGCTGGTTCTGAAATCACCTAAGGGGGAACAGATAATACAGGCAGTACGGTGCGAGTTCAAAGCAACAAATAACGAGGCTGAATACGAGGCCCTAATATTAGGACTCCAATTAGCCTTGGAAATGCAAATCAACCACATCACAGTGTATAGTGACTCCCAACTGATTGTCAACCACGTGAATAATGTGTATACGGCCAGGGATCCTAAAATGGTAGCCTACCTGGAAGTGGCAAAGGAGCTCAAACTCCGCTTTGCCTCGTTCCACATCCAGCAGATACCAATGGACCAGAATGTTAAAGCAGATGCTCTCGCCACCCTGGGAGCATCCTTCACTCCAGGAGTAGTGGGTTCTATACCATTTATCTATGTCATGAAACATGCCATACGCCAGAATGAACAGCAGAACGCCAGTAAGGCTGCAACTACCCAGTGGACATATGAAGCGGGGATACTGTGTACTACCACACCCCAGGAAGAAACTGATGATTGGCGCAAGCCTTACATTAGTTGGCTACGCGATGAGGTATTACCACCTGACCAGAAAGAAGCTAGGAGCTTCAAAATGAAATCCTCCCGATTCGTACTCATTGATGGTATCCTATTTAGGAAGTCCTTGGCAGGACCCTATCTGAGGTGCTTGAGCATACAGGAGGCACAGGCAGTAATGTTTGATATCCACAGTGGTGATTGTGGAAATCACATAGGGGGTAGGAGCCTGTCCAACAAGACACTGAGGCAGGGTTACTTCTGGCCTACCATGAGGAAGGACGCCATAGACTACGTCAAGAAATGCGAAGAATGCCAAAGGCACGCTCCTGTTAGCCACCAGCCAGCAGAACATAGGCATCCGATCATCGCGCCTTGGGCTTTTATGAAATGGGGAATGGATATTGTGGGACCATTAACCTGTGCTTCTGGAAACAGAACGTACATGCTGGCAATGACAGACTACTTCTCTAAATGGATAGAAGCAAAAGCTTTCCCTCAGATCCTGGAGAAGCATGTGATATCTTTCATCAAGAGAAATATAGTCAGCAGATACGGCATCCCTTTAGAAATCATATGTGACAACGGGTCATAATTCATATCCAACAGAACGGAAGACTACTGCGCAAGGTGGAACATCAAACTATTTAAGTCAACTCCTAGGAATCCACAGTCCAACGGTCAGGCAGAATCCAGCAACAAGATAGTCATGAACAACCTCAAAAGAAGGCTGAAGGAGATATGAGCCAACTAGGCAGATGAGCTCCCCTTCGTACTGTGGTCTGATAGAACCACCCCCAAAGTGGCAACAGGTCAAACACCATTCAGTCTGGTATATGGGGCCGATGCAGTTATTCCCTCTGAGGTGTAAATACCGACGCATCGATATGACATTGCCACCGAAGAGAGGAACCAGGTAGAAATGGCCAGCAGCCTGAATACCATTGATGAGCTAAGAACCAGCGCCCAAATTAGGATGACAGCCTACAAACAGACAGCAGCCAGGAGTTACAACAAAAACGTAAGACTGAGAACACTGTAGGTAGGATACCTGGTACTCAGGAAGGTATTCCCAAACACCAAGAATCAGAGTGTAGGTAAAATCGCCTATAACTGGGAAGGTCCCTACCCCATAGAAGGCAACGTGGGTAATAGGGCATACAAGTTGGAGACTATGGATGGGGAAGCTGTCCCTAGGTCCT
The DNA here is from genome assembly GCF_048544455.1 of Silene latifolia. Lineage (NCBI taxonomy): Eukaryota > Viridiplantae > Streptophyta > Magnoliopsida > Caryophyllales > Caryophyllaceae > Silene > Silene latifolia. Next base: position 176,693,849 of record NC_133538.1, read on the forward strand.
GGAACATCATTCACCTTAAAAAGTATTATGTCTGAGGTTCCAGGTGCAGGAACCAGAGGTTCCACCTCCAGCAGGTACACCCCAGGACCCTTGAATCCCAGCCTTCAGTACTCCAGAAACCTTATAACATGAACTAACTTGCTAAAAGTGTCTGATTAAGCAGTTATCCCTTGAAGGGGAACAACCCCAGAACCCACTTGCTGGAGCCACATCTCACTCTCTCATGAGGTACGTATGATAACCATTTTATCCCATACCACCTGACTATACTACCTGCGTTGGTCTAACAATAACATCTCTTTTGACAGCAGGAACAACTAAGTCACCAGGCAAGGTCTTTCATTCAGTACGCACGTGCTAAGTCTCCTAAATTCAGCAGGTACTACTAAGGAAATGATAACTTACAACGTATCTTTCAAATCCTTTGAGTCAAAACCCTTTTTTCTTATTTTCCCTTAGTGTCAACTTCACAGGTGTCACACGGAGCAAAATGTGGAAGCAGCGTACTTAGTATTTCAAAAGGCCAAAATAAAACTCTATTCTTTTAAGTTATTGTAAAAATTCTGGGGGAACACACTTTGTGCTCCCTAAACTATTTTGGATTTATGAAATTGCTTCCATTTTTAAGTTTATCGTTGTTTTTGGATTGAATGTGGATATGGTAAGTTGAATATTAAGGAAATGTCCTAGTAGGCTAACTGATGAATAAGAACTAGCAGAATGTTCCTCCTGCATGAAGTACCTAATGTGCGCGTGGTCGAAACAGAGGGATTCGAGCATCCTGATGGACATAAAGCTCCCTGAACCACCATAGACATCTCAACAAGTACGAAGCCGGCACACAAACAGAAAGAACAAAAGAATTGCTACCAAAACAACAGAAGGAACAAAACGAAAATTTATAAACACCCCTCAGCAGGGGGAACTTGAAAAGCAAAGTATTTTTGCCCCTCTTACGAGGCAAAAAAAAAGTACTAAGAGGTGCCAAAAACTACCAGGTACCAAAGAGTTGGATTACAATGGGCCACCACACAGGGTGCCCAACAAAACATCAAGATAAAAAAATTAAAATTTAAATGCCTAAACTAGGCAGCAGCAGCAGAATCTGGGGCGCCATCAGCAGGAACATCCACAAGGATGTTAGGCTCCACAATAGCCTCTCCTCAAGATGGACCTTCCCCTCCCTGGGCGACGAGGGCTTCCTCCCTGACCTCCTCAACTGACGCGACAGCTAGTTGTTCAGTCCTAGCATTGGTCTCTCCATCATCACCACCCAGCAAGTCGTTGATGAGGCTGAAGTCCGGCTTGACTGGATACGCAGCATTGAACAACCGTTCCTCCTCAGCAAGGTCCCAGTTGGAGTGCTCACCCGCCTCAAACTCCTTGAGGCACTTGATCTTTGTTTCCTAGGCGGAAACCAATAAAGAGTCCAAGAGTAGGTGCTTCAACAGCTCCACCTCCTTGTGAGCCTCTTCCATACGCCCTTCTGCCACCCTCCTCTCAGCATCCAGCTGTTTCTGGGCAGCTGCCTTCTCCTTAGCCAGCTTCTTCTGGGCAGCCACCTTCTCCCTCCTAACCAGCGCCAGATCTGCCTCTACCTTTCCCAGGTTGACATTGAGGTTGTTCGCCTCCCCCATCAATTTGGCAACCTCCCTGCGCAGGAACAAGCCGTCCTGCAAAACCTGCTAGAGGAACAGTCAGCAGCATGAACAAAATAAACCAGTAAAACGTAAAGGAAATTTAAAAGGGACCTGCAGGGCGAGCCCATGAGCTTCATCTAGCACAGCAGGGAGGGGAGTATTTCCCAGAGAATGGACAGCAGCTGGGAGCAGGAGTTGTTACATATGAGGCCAGAGAGGCACCCCAATGGAACCATACCCCTTAGGAAGGCAGATTACAGTGGAAGTATTGGGCAGGGGTGGCCTAGGAGCCACCGCAACCAGAGGATCAATCTCAACAGGGACAAGCGTGCTAACCGGCTCCTTTTCAGCAGGGAGCGACAGCCTCTTCCTGGGAGAAGGACCGGAGGAGGCAGAAGCAACTTGCTTCCTCTTTCTATCCAGTAGGGAAAGAGAGGAAATAGGAGTATTCCCTAGTACATGAACACAGTTAGAACATAAACACAAAATGACCATATAGCAAGAATAAAAACCCATGAAAAACAAAGCCTTACCAGACGACATCTGGAATTCGGCAGCTGGGGGTTCTTGCTGACAGGTGGAGGTACCAACTTCCTCTTCCTCTTCTTCCTCTACCTCTTCTTCCTTCTCTTCTTCCTTCTCTTGCTCTACTTCATTAATGTCAAGAGGCACGGAGGCAGATGCACCAACAAGGGAAGAAAGTACACCAGAGTAAGAACGAGTTGCAACAGGGAGAGTAAATAAATGGCTAACCACGCTATGATCTCTTGAGGGAACTGGCTACTTCAAACCTGCAGCAGTACACCAGTAAGAAAATTAAGGTAAAAGAAAAACAACAGACACCCAGAAACTAAAATTGCCTTTAGAGGCCCCCCACTTATCAAATAAGTACTCGGGGGTGGGGGTAAGAGAGTCGATCTTAACAAAGATGAATTTCGTATTCCAGCCTTCATTCCTCACTTTGGGAGGAAGGATCACGCTAGGGTTGCTGCGGTCACAGGACCTCAAGGTGATAAGCCCGACAACAAAGGGTCTGAAAGTATAGAGCAGGGCGAGGTCACCCAAACCAATCCCCAGAGCGTGATCCTCAGCAAGAATGCAGAGCGAAACCAGAACACGCCATGTATGAGGCGCAAGCTGGCAGATCGCCAACTTATAGTGGTGCAAGATCCTTTGTACCAAAGGAGGGAAGGGAGTGTGTGGTGTGTGACTGATTGTGGATTCATTGATATAGCTGCTACAGGATCTCTATTTACTTGGAACAATAAACAAAAACCTGAGGAGAGAATTTATAGCAGGATTGATAGGCTCCTGATCAATAAGGACTGGTGTTATCATATGCCTGATCTGTATGCTCACTTCTTGCCTGAGGGTTTGATGGACCACACTCCTTGCATTGTAAGTAGCTCTAAGAATTCCCAGAGGAGGTGCAAATACTTCAACATGTGGGGAGGTGCAAAGGAGTTTTTGCCTACTGTTAGAAGTAATTGGGACAAGGATCTTGTAGGCACAAGCATGTTCAGGCTGGCTAAGAACTTAAAGAACCTGAAACCTGCATTGAAAAGACTGAATAGAGAGGGGTATAATGATATTGAACTTTCAACTAGCAGACTCCAGAAACAGGTCCAAGACCTGCAGGAACAGCTTGGAAGGAATCCTATTGATCTTCAATTGCTTAATGCAGAATATGAGGCCGCTCAAGAATTAAAAAAGCTAAGCATAGCTAGGGATAGCTACTTGGCACAAAAGGCAAAGCAGTTTTGGATGAAAGAGGGGGATACAAATAGTGCTTATTTTCATGGCATTCTCAAAAATAGAAGGAATGGGAATAGGGTGATCATGATAGAGGACATGAATGGCAAGATGTGTGACAGTCCAGAGCTTGTTCAGACAGCTTTCCTGGAGTACTATATGCAGCTACTTGGGACTAAACAAGCCACTACTAGGATACACAGGAAAATTATTGATCAAGGACAAAGATGCATGGGGGAGCATAGTGCTATCTTACTGAGACCTGTCACTGGGGAGGAAATTAGAGCAACTGTTTTTAGTATCCCTGATAATAAATCACCGGGTCCTGATGGATACACAAGCAAGTTCTTTAAGGATGCTTGGAATGAGTTAGGAGGAGAGGTAATTAATGTTATCCAAGATTTTTTCCAAAATAGGTAGTTGCTGAAACAAATGAATGCAACAAATGTGACATTGATCCCTAAGTGTGATAGGCCTCAAACTGTGCTACAATTTCGGCCTATAGCCTGTTGCAATGTAGTCTACAAGGTAATATCTAAGCTGATATGTGCCAGACTAGCTGAAGTGTTACCTCTTATAATTGATCATAACCAGGGGGCTTTTATACAAAATAGGAGCATACAGGAGAATATCCTTATTTGTCAAGATCTAATTAGATGTTATAAAAAGCCTAATGCATCTCCAAGATGCCTGTTTAAAACAGATCTACAAAAGGCATATGATACTGTGGAGTGGACTTTTGTTGAGAAGCTTCTTGATGAGCTAAGGTTCCCTGTGGAGTTTCAGGAGATGGTGATGCAGTGCATAACTACTGCTTCTTTTTCATTATCCCTCAATGGGGAAATTTTTGGGTATTTCCAAGGCAGGAGAGGTCTCAGACAGGGAGACCCTCTTTCTCCATTAATTTTTACCCTCTGTATGGAATACCTGATAAGAACCATTAAGTATGCTGCTGCTAAATATGAGTTCAAGTATCATCCTATGTGTAAGCAAGTTCAATTGGCTAATTTGATGTTTGTAGATGATGTGCTTTTATTCTGTAATGGGGATGCCAAGTCTATAATGTTGCTACTCCATCCTATTCTACCTTCTCTAAAGCAACTGGGCTAAAAATCAGTGCTGCAAAGTCTAATGCTTATTTTAGAGGGGTTCCAGATCAGCTCAAACAAGACATTCTGAGTGTGTCTGGTTTTGCAGAGGGTAAGTTGCCATTTAAGTATCTAGGTATACCAATTCAGACTACCAGATTGCAGAAACATGATTGTGAATGTTTAGTTGAGAAGATTTGTAGCAGAATACATGGCTATGGAGCAAAGAAATTTTCTTATGCTGGGAGACTTGTCCTTGTGAAAGCTGTCTTGACTACTTTACATTCTTATTGGGCATCATTGTTTGTGTTGCCAAAGGGAATTCTTGCAAAGGTTGAGGCTACTTGCAGGAATTTTCTATGGGATAACTGTGATGACTACCATAGGGTTCCACTGGTGGCATGAGACACTGTGTGTAGGCCTAAAGCAGAGGGTGGTCTAGAGATTAAAAACCAGGAATTGATGAACAAGGCTCTGATAGGCAAGCTGGTTAATTGGATTGCTGAGGATAAGGATACCATATGGGTTAAATGGGTGAAGCATAATCACCTTAAAGGACAGGAATGGATGCATTACAGGCCTAGTACTAACATAAGTTGGGTGTGGAGGAGAATTTGTAGTGTGAAACAGGATCTGGCTGCTGCTTACACAAATGGGGTCTGGGATATACAGGGGACATGCTTCTCTACTACTCGTTGTTATGAATGGCTCCTGGGTTCTCGTCCTAAGATTAGCTGGTGCAGTGTGGTATAGAATGAATGGGTGGTCCCAAAGCACCAATTCTTGGGATGGCTTCTTGTACATAGAGCTCTCAGAACCAAAGATAAACTGATCAGGTATGGGATGGACATTGATGACTGTTGCTACCTATGTGGACAGGCACCAGAAGACTTGGAACATATGTTCTTTTGGTGTGATTACAGTCGCAGGATCATTCAGTGTTTGCAGCAGAAAACTGGCCTATCTTTATCAACTGGCAATGTGATTGACTGGTGTATCCAAGCTCCTGGAAATGAAATACAGAAAGGGGTACAAGCAGTTCTAGTTTTGGGAGCTGTTTATCATGTGTGGCATCATAGGAATAAGTTCAGGGCTGATGGTGTCTTACTAAGGCCTGAGAAGGTTGCAGAATGGATTGTTGATGACATGAGGATGAGAGTGCAAGGAAGGGACAATAAGAAGTTAACTTCCTTAGAACTAGAATGGCTTAAGAAAGTTGAAGTAATGTAATCTGGTTTTAGTTGCTTTGTATTCATGACATCTATTTTTTGATATATATATATATATATATATATATATATATATATATATATATATATATATATATATATATATATATATATATATATATATACATCTCACATTTCACTAAAAAAAAAAAACGAGGGAAGGGAAAAGACAAACCCTGGGTAAAAGGGTATTCGTACAGGCACGCCCAACCGGGATTATGGGCATCCGACGCCTCCCCAGGCTGAGGACCTCCTGCCCAAGGCCAAACCTCTCTCTCACCTCCTCGATGGGGGTGTCAGCAAAGCTGGAATCACACAGATAGTGATATACGGGGATCGGAAGGGAGAGAGAGCAGCAGCAGATGGACCTCCGCGGGGAGTTAAGGGAGGAAGTTAGGTTGGGGGGAATCGAGGGAAATGAAACGTGGGGGAAGTGGGGAGTTATTGAGGGGAAATGATTAATTGGACCTCTAACGGTCAGTCTCAGTGGATAAGAGTGCAATTGGGCTGACGTCACGCTATGACATCACCACTACATGCAACATCCAGGAAGGAAGCAACTCCCAACATCCATCGAGCAAGAACAGAACCTAGCAGTTGCTTGGGGCTAATTGTATTTGTAAAAATACCCTCTCATTTTCATCATGACGTGGCAACTCGCTATTGGGTAAGATAGAGGCACATGGATCAATGACAAGGCAGCAAGCTGCTAGACGCAAGGAAGAACAAGGGGGGATGAACCTGGACATTCAAGTAATACAAAAGCCACGATTGAACTAAATAACAAACTGCCAACAGGAACGTTGAAATGGTCAGCATGAACATTGCGGTTATCAGCAGGAGCTTTGACAAAGTCAGCAACCACTTCCTATTTCATAGGAAGTGGAGCATATGGTTTAGCGAATATAGAGACATGTGAGACAAATTCAAGGAAGGCTATAAAAGAGCAACAAACATGAGATTCCAGGCATTCCTCATTCCATTTTTCACTCCATTCGAAGAAACATTATTCACCACCTGCAACAATTAATAATCAACGCACTTAGAAACATATACACCATTCGTGTCATTTGTACTTAGTTATTTGGAGATTTCTGTTGTTCCTCTTGATTGTTCCAGCTATGTTTATCCTCGAATACTATTATTACTAGTGGATCATTGGCGGGATACCATTCCCCCCGCGGTTTTCCCCACATTTTATGTTTCCCGCGTCACCATTTTGCTTGTGTCATTTGTCTCTCTTTCTTTTTCATTTGCTTTTCTTTCATACTAGTTGTTTACTTTCGTTCTCGTTATGTTCTTACTACTGATCTACTTAAGTCTTTAAATACCGTATTTTAATTAAAATAGCCACATTGACTCACAAATCTTTAGTCGGTAAAATCTTACCAAAACAGAGTATCATCAGGCAAATTTCTAGGATACATGGTGACAAAGAAAGGAATTGAGGCCAGCCCAGAACAAATAAAAGCCATCTTGGAGTTAGAGTCTCCTAAGTCAGTCAAAGATATCTTAAGATTGACAGGAAGAGTTGCAGCACTGAACAAATTCATATCCAGGTCATCTGAAAGATGCAGGTCATTCTATAACCTCCTCAGGAAGAATAAGTCATTCTAATGGATGCCTGAACATGAAATAGCCTTCCAGGAACTGAAAACTTACCTGGCCACTCCACCATTACTGGCCAAAGTAAACAAAGAAGAACTCCTGATAGTCTACCTGTCAGTAATTGAGACAGCAGTAAGTGGAGTCCTGGTCAAAGAGATTGAAGGCCAACAGCATCCCGTCTACTATATAAGTAAAAGCCTCCTGGATGCAGAAACAAGGTATGGATTAGTTGAAAAATATGTACTTTCATTAATTGTATCTTGCACAAAACTCAGACCTTACTTTGAGAGTCACCCAATAATAGTCCGGACCAACCTACCTATCAAATCCGTCCTCATAAAACCTGAACTTTCAGGCAGAATGGCAAAATGGTCAGTCCAACTTAGTACTTATGATATCACCTTTGAACCTAGAATGACAATAAAATCTCAGGTCTTAGCAGACTTTGTGGCTAATTTTAGTCCAAACCTAGAACCAGACCTCATAAAGAGGTCAATCAACTAGACACCCAAAAGACAGGCCAGGAATGGACCCTGCACGTAGATGGAGCCACCAATATGAGAGGAACTGGCCTAGGATTAGTACTAAATTGATCCCCTTTCGATGGGTAATTCTATTCAGCACAATTTTGAAACATTTTTGTGAAGTGTATATGTACTAATCAAATATATTCATATAAATTATATTTTCTTTACCCGTTATAGGTTTCAGATTCATCAGATGGTGATGATGCCCCTTCAAATGTTAATTGAAGATGCACCTTCATATGTTGATTGAAGTCTCTTTGACATTGTGCCTACATGATTGAAGCCCCTACCACATTCAAACTATACTCAATGTCCTTGTCTAGCTAGTTACGTAGCTTTTTACGATTTTTTGGACTTTTACTATCTTCCGGATCCCTTTTGATATTTTTGATTTTGTCGTACCATAATTTACGTACTAGTTTATACTCCCTCCTATTCTAAATAACTGTCCTATTTGCCATTTTCGTCTATTCACATAACTGTCCCATTTGCCATATTTGGACATGGTTTTTTACTTTCCTACCCTTAGCTATTTTCTTTATTTACTACCCCAACCACCCATAACCCATCATATTTAATACTTTTCATTATTTAACTCATATATTCTTACCCTTATACAATAATTTTCATTATTTTAACTATATTCCTTAATTTCCGTGTCATTATCCAAATGAGACACTTATTCGGAATAGGAGGGAGTATTAGATAAATTGTCAATGCTAGCTAGCTATAGTATTTGTGACGGTGACGATATATGTATCAAACGTATGATTATTTATAAAAGTACGAGGGTACGTTATTAATTATATACGGAGTATATTGCATTATGTTTTTTTTTTATGATTTTGTAATGATAGCTAGTAGAACTATATTATTTATAGGTATATTTAATTAATCTCTACGTACGATTTTATCAGAAATCAAAAAGCCGAAATTATACCGTGACAAGAAGAAGTGTCAATATATAAATAGTTGACGCCTAATTCCGTCTCATCGAGTGACACATAAAACCATCAATAGTCGCTGAAGACACTTAAAACGTCAAATTTGTCGACAATTAAAAGCGTCAATAGTCCATGAAGACGTTTAAAAGCGTCAAATTTATTGACCAAAAAAAACGTCAATAGCCACCAAAGACGCTTAAAAGCGTCAATTTTGTTGACAATTAAAAGCGTCAGTAGTCCATGAAGACGTTTAAAAGCGTCACATTTGTTGACAATTAAAAGCATCAATAGTCCATGAAGACGCTAAAAAGCGTCATAACTATTGACTAAAAAAAGCGTCAAAAAATAACGACGGCCCAAAATTGACGCTTTTATAAAGCGTCGATAAAAAAAAATGACGCTTTAAAGTGTCGAAAAACGCCTGAAAAAGTGTCACCAATGCAAGGTATGGTGCACTAACATGGCGCCAATCTAATTTGTTAATAGGACAAATTTGCTCAGTTTTCGCAACATGGCCGATAAATCTAATAAGAATATGTCCTCCCATTTTGAGTGGTTGATAAAACTCATTAAACGTCACAAAGTACTTAGTACCATTATCATGCCAAACATCATGGTGTTGAATAGCGTAACTGACCGTCTTATAGTTTCCTTCCTTATCTGTCAACAATCGAGCACAAATGGAATGGTGATATGTAAAAAACAAATAAGATCACAAAATTCTTAAAAAGAGAACAAAAATAGACAAAAAATAATTCAAGTGGATGCAAACCCATCGGAAAATAAGCAAATTTAGCAAATAAGAAGAGCGTGAAATATATAATGTCTTTTAATATATTGTGTAAAGTAAAGAAATTTACCTACAGTCATAACCTCATCTTTCTCACCAAATGCTACTTCATCAGGCCAATCAGGTATTACGACCCTGTGCCATCTTGGGTTGAAAGGTTTCATATTGTTGACAAAATCTTCATTCACAAGTGTTACAGGTGTGTCTGACGTACTGTTAACTAATTTAGACTTCAACTTGATAGTGTGCGGACGATTAGTAGGAAAGGGCAATGAAGATTTGGACTTCAAAGGATTGGTTTGAAGCGAAATAGTAGACTGTGTACTAGCAGCCTGTGTAGTGGTTACACCACAAACTTGAGTTGATGGAGCTGATGATGTAGCAGATGAGAAGTTCGTAGTGTGCGGACGATTAGTAGGAAAGGGCAATGAATATTTGGACTTCAAATGATTGGTATGAGGCGAAATAAGAGGCTCTGTAGTAGGGGCTTGTGTAACAGCTAAAACTTGTGCCGATGAGCTTGATGTAGCAGAGGTGTGCAGGCGATTAGAAGCAAAGGGCGATGAAGATTTGAACTTCAAATTATTGGTTTGAGGAGGAATAGTAGTGTGTCCCACTGATGGTCTAATTGAAGATTCTTTCCAAATAGGATGTGATTTTGTAGCAGTAGTACCTGCTTGTTCCGTAGCATTAGAAGGGGAACAAGTGGTGGTTTTAGATTGGAAATTTTGTGGTTGTTGTACAGCTACCCTTCTAGATGTAGTGGCTTGAATTGGTGAGATCAGGTGAGTTTTTTGATGAGGTGATAGCTCGGTAACAGGATGTTGGGCATTTGTTTGATCAGGGGCAGAAGTTTTCAAATGTTTGTTAGTACCAAGGTATGATGCTCCATCATTTGGAGGACGAAATGGTCCCCATCTTTCATCACATCCATCAGATGCAATTTCGGAAGACAATGCAGCCGCTTGAGTATTTAATTTTTTCAGTTTTTGCACTTCAATCTCCTTCATCGTCATCTGAGCCCGTGTTCTTTTGCTTCGATAACTCATCATTAATCAAGTGACCTTTCTTATCCTAAAACAATAACAAAAATATCAGTACACATTAACATAAATTAATTACAGTTAATTGAAAATATACGTCTATGAAGCGCGAAAATATAAATGAATGCATATGCAGTATAATATAAACCAAAACCAGCAGCCTCTATAAGAAATGTCATCAGCATTAATAGGATAAACAAAATGCCTAAAATAATGTCATCCTAAAAATACAACTTGCAGCACGAAATTATGTTACTTATAACAAAATCTCGCCAGTTTCAATCAAATCTCTAGGCTTAGTCCTTATTACATGCAGCCAGCCTCTATGCATCTCATCTTCAACATAAAACACTTGCTTTGCCTGTGATGAGAAAACAAAGGGATCATCAGATAAATTTCGGCTTGTGTGCATCAGCTTAGAAAAGTTTACACACACACTCTTATATGGATATGATTTTATCCCCTTTTGTATGTCTACCCAATCACAACGAAACATTACAACTTTGTACTTTCCAAAGTAATCTAACTAGTAAATTCCTTTAAGCTTTCCATAATATATATTTCCATCGGCTTCAACCATTATCCCAGAATTCTGCGTTTTTCTATGCAGCTCGTGATCCACTGTTTGAAATTTGTACCCATTGATCATGTACCCGGTCATTATTTTCCCATTTCTAGTTAAGCCGTCGGCCAAAGCTTTTCTTAATTGTCCTTATTTGGTACTTGTATCTAAGTTTTGAACCTAAGAACGTTAAGAAACAATGATTTAACAATTATTTTCATAAACTGCTGACTGTTTTAAAAAATTTCTGAAATATAAGGAGAAAACCTAAATTCTGAAATATAAGGAGAAAACCTGAATTTGAAGCCAGTCTGAGAATTCATTGATAATCCAGTCATTTTCGTCACTTGGGGTAGAAGTAAGGTTATTCTCGTGGCGCTTTTCAAAAAGGAATTCACTTCAATCAATGAAAAACATTGTACTTAAGAGACATGTTAAAAACTGAGTAATGCCCGACAGAAGAAATCATACTAATATATACTTACTCAAGGACCACTTTCATCTCATCCGAATGAAGCAAAACATAGCGGTGTGCTTGTTTTAAGCATTTGTCATCTAAGCGTACCTTTTCTATCACTCTAATCACTCTACTACCAGATTGGTACAGGTAGCAATCCATGTCTTGAAGAACATCGTCATTTCTCTTAGATCTGTTATAGATGGTCTCCACACCTTCAAGATATCTTGAACAAAATGTAATAGTCTCCTCCAATATGTACCCCTCAGCAATCGATCCCTCTGGTTGGGATTTGTTTCTCACATATGATTTCAAATGAGCTAAATACCTTTAGAAAAATGAATTATTATTGAGTAATATATTGAAAAATAACTAGCTAAACAACAGTCCAGGTTTTTAGATATGTACCTTTCTATCGGATACATCCATCTATACTGGACAGGTCCACCAAGCTTCACCTCCTCTACTAAGTGTATTAACAAATGAACCATGATAGTGAAAAAGGTTGGCAAAAACTCGATTTCCATTTGACAGAGTACAAGGATAATTTTTGATTGTAGAGCATTTAACTCATTGTAATCAAGAGTTGGAGAACACAAAGATTTGAAAAAAGAAGACAAGTCCCCAAGCAAGTCGGTAATTTTTGTTGGAGCTTGTGTCCTCCACAAATTAGTGTGATAACATTTATAAATCTCTTATAGGTTCACAAGGGTATACTTCGTATTTTATCAGTTGATTAACGATTACTTAATAACGGTTGGCTTGCTAGAAAGTTTGACGTTATTATCATACTGATGGCGGTGATCAACTGGTCCCTAAAAGTCACATCTAAAGGATGTGTTTGAGAGATGTGATTGTATGAAAATATAATCACATTGATGCCTGACTAAAAGGTTAGTCCAGGTATTTGACTAAACAGTTAGTCAATGTGTTGTTGAGACGATTATTTAATACGATTAAATAATATTAGTTGAGACGAATTAACTGTCAATTCGTAAATTGAATATAATATGTTATATTTAATTAATGTATATAATGTTAGCTTGAACGAATCAAGATGTTAATTCGTAATTAAACGTAACCAGTTATATTTAATTAGCTAATTATAAATATGCGATATTTATAGTTAAAGTACATATTATACGATATTGTCATAATAAATTATTACGGACCGGCATTAATAAATCGAATGCAAGCTGTTGTGTGTAGACTTATCAATACGGAATAAATTAAATGACAATTTATAAATAATACACTTTATATACATTTTGTAAACTACCAAAATAAGAAGATTTAATCTCATTATTCTAGTAGGTGAAAAACCGAAAATAAGAAGAAAAATCCTCTTATTATTTCGGTTGGGTTGGACGAAAAAGGAGAGAAAATATCTCCCCCTTATTCACTCTTATTTTCGGTTATAATAAGAGTGGGAGATCATTTTTCTTAACCTAATTCTTAACCTATTATTCTCTCATCAAAAATCACACAAAAACCCTAAATTAATTAGTGAATTTAGGGATCGATTCTAGCAAGAACAAAAGGGCATTTCTCATATCATTTTGGGTGCAACAATTAGGCGAATATCAATTTTGATATTGTTCTTAGGCCATATTTGCAAGGACCAAAGGTTGATTCATAATCCCTATTCTATTTTGTTTATGCAATTCATTTATGACTAGTTTTCATAGATTATAATTTCGTTATAATCCTTAATTTTATGGGAAGTATACCGATATTTCCTACAAGTGTTATCAGAGCCAAGGCCACGAAATTATTTTTATATGATTTTCTAGATGATTTAAACAAAAGAATTTCGAGAAAAGAAAAAAAAACATTCGGCTGGTAAATTTTTTTGTGTGCCGTAGGGTTTTTATTTTTTTGCCGATTGGTTTTTGTTTTTTTTATGATTTGTTCCATTTTGATTTATTAATTTTATTGTTTTAATAGGTTAAGATGATAATATAATAATTTTGTAGATGTTTTGATTTAACAAGCATTAAATTAAAATATAAATGGAAATCATCTTGTTTGATAATATTAAATTTGTTTTTGCTATATAGTTTTTGGCATAAATGGTTTTAAATCGTTGTTTATAATCATGTTTCATTAATTTATATGTTAATGATAATGCCAATCTTGTTCTAATAGCAACTATAAACGAATTTGTTCATCTAATTTTTTTTTATTAGGGCAAAATGCCGAAATAAAAAAAAAGAGGTTTTTTTTGTGTTTTTGGCAAAAAGCTGTGAGCAAAAGAAGGAAAAAAGGTTTTTGTTTTTTTTTTGTTTTGCTGAAATGCCGAGAAGAAAAAAAAATTTCTGTTTTTTTTTTGCTGAATTGCTGAAATAAAAAAAATAAGGACTGTTTTCTTTTTTTGCAATTAGCCGAGAGCACAAGAAAAAAAAGGAACAATTTTTTTTTGTCTTTGCTAGATGCCGTGGGCAATTTTTAATAAAATTTTTTTTGGTTATTTTGGCCAATCATTATTATTATTATCTATAATGAATAATAATTATTGTGAAAAGGTTCACAAATTTAAGATACCCATATTATTTTAAAGAGGTTTAAAATATTGGTGAATAATTCATATTATAGGTCAATATGAATTAAGATTGAAATTAATGTGAGTAATTGAGGAAGTGTCACATAATTTGATCATTTAAATAGGTGGTTTGGATAAATTAATCTACATAATTAAGGAATTATGTCTTGTATGTTTAATTTTATAGTTGATGTATTTTTTTTTGTTGAATGAATGGTTGAATGGTTTTATTTACGTATTTTTGCAATCGGTTGTAATTTGTAATACCTAGTGTGGCCTTAGTTAATTATGTTTTCGTAATGATGAAAACATAATTTTAATGTAATTTTGAGATCTCGAATCTCCTTTTATTTTCTTTAAGTATTATGGTTTTGAAATTAGAATGTAAATAGGTTTATTTTGTAATTTTAATTGTAATTTTAAAGAAGACTAAAGATAGAGATTGGATCGCTCACTCCTGCTACATGGACCAAGATGGAACATCAAGATAAGCTTCTCGGGTCCAAGGATGGATTCCAAAACTGTATTTAATGTTCATTTTGGTAGATAGGCCACACTAGGATTTTATTTTTGTTTTACGTTTTACCGTTCTTATTGCTTTTCATTCACATGATAGTTAGTGCATCATTTTCCGCCTAAACCAAGCCACCTACTAAAATGCATGAAAATTGACTCATATAGATTGAATGTTAGTTTTCATAGACATACAGATGTCACACATTTTAAGCCATCACCTTAGTTTATTCATTCTCGAATGCTAGATATTAGTTCACTTAAAATGAATTAAAATATAGTTGATGGGATCTTCCTCTAAAACTGAAATTGAGACTAGTCTTTATAAGGGCAAACAACTATGAATAAGGGCAAACAACTATGAATCCCTTCTTCGTCGGTAGGCATATAGGACCTTACTCTCCATATGACCCCTTCTACGTTGGGTAAGTAGTTTGTGTTGACTTAGTTTACCTCAACATTATAGTCCGAAGAGTTTCTCGTGATTATGATGGACTAAATATAGAATTTACAGAAATTTATCGACCAAGAATTCTAACAGTAGAATTAGCCAAAATGTTGGCTTATCAATTTACAGATAATTGAGTCTTGGGATCATTTATATAATTCTTGAGGGAGGTCAATTGTATAAATGCTTGAGTCTTCGCGTTATAAAAGTATTGCATTAGACTTAAATCATAAAAGATGAGTATGCTTATTATATTTATTCTTCTTTTTCGCAGTGTAGAATACATCTTATTTTGATAATACTGTTACAACAAATGGCTGGAAATAACGAAATCCCTATGCCAAGTGCCACACTTGGACGCGAGTCCTGGCTGAAAGCTTTCATGGACCACATGAATCAGTTCACACGTCTGAAAAATGACGGGTCCAACTTTGCGGACTGGGAGGCATCATTGCGGAATGTTGCCATTGCTGACGGTAAGCTCAAGTACTTAACTAAGCCAATACCGGAAAACCCAGGCCCCAATGCAAGAGTTAACGAGTCACTTGCCTATAGTGACTTCGTCATGGAAGCGGGTGCGATAAAGAACGTACTCATCTTTGCAATGGAAACCAATTTGCAGAGACGCTTCATTGCCCAAGGTGCAAACAAGATTTTCACCACGCTCACTAACGAGTTCTCAAAAGCATTAAGAATCGTTACTTATGAGCATATCTGTCGCTTCTTTGATGCGAAACTCCAGAAGGGCCAACCGGTTAGCCCACACATTCTTAACATGATTGAGAATGTCGAGAAATTGGAGGCACTTGATTGAAAAATCAGTGAGAGCATAGTCATTGACCGTATGCTTCATTCACTTCATGATGGTTTTGCCCTTTTCAGGGCAAATTACTACATGAATGACATGAAGAAAAGTCCTCATGAGCTACACTCACTTCTCGTACAGACCGAGAAGGATATGAAATTGAGTGGGAGCATGAAGCAAGATGTTCTCATGATTTCCAACAAGAATAAGGGTAAGGGCAAAGCTCCCGGCGACCTAACTGTAGGTAAGCCAAAGTTTAAGAAGCCAGGAAACGGTAAGAGTGTGCCTGGTGAGACTAGTGGCTCACAAGGTAAGGCAAAGAGCAAGGGCGGTGACATTGAGTGCCACCATTGTCACAAGACTGGACATTGGAGGAGGAATTGTCCCGTGTACCGTGAGGACATAAAAGTAGGCCGCGTCACTCCTGTTGGTATGTCATCTTATATTCATATGATTGAGACTAACCATGCAAGTTTCGGAACTTGGGTACTTGATACTGGTTGAGGTTCTCATCTGTGTAATCATTTGCAGGGCCTAAGAAACATCAAACTCCTCGCAAAGGGTGATGTGGACCTGCGAGTCGGAAATGGAGCACGAGTTGCTGCAGTCTCCATGGGAACATATGTAATCCAGCTCCCTAGTGGGTTTGAGTTATATTTATATAACTGTTACTATGTACCCAGTTTGTCTAAGAACATTATTTCTGTTTCCGTACTTGATAAAGACGGTTTTGCATTTTCAATAAAGGATAATAGCTGTATTTTCTCTTTTAATGAAATGGTTTATGGCAAAGCAGTTTCCATGAATGGAATTTACATCTTAGATCAAACCACGGATATATTACACGTGAATAATAAGAAATTAAAGGTTGGTGAAAAAGATCAAACTTATCTATGGCATTGTCGAATGGGACACATAAATGAAAAACGTGTAAAGAAACTCGTCGATAGTGGGACTATTCCCGCATTCTATTTTTCTACATTTGGCACGTGTGAATCATGTCTTATCGGCAAAATGACTCGAATTTCCTTCAAAGGTGTTGGAATACGCGCTAGTGACCTATTAGGACTCATACATACTGACGTATGTGGACCTATGTCAATTACCGCTAGAGATGGCTATAGATATTTTATCACTCTCACGGACGATTTGAGTAGATACGGATATGTCTACTTAATGAAGCATAAAAGTGAGTCCTTTGAGAAATTCCAGGAATACTAGAATAAGGTTGAGAACCAACTAGGTAGAAAGGTTAAAGAACTTCGTTCATACCGGGGTGGCGAATATCTTTCAAATGAGTTTGATCAACACCTTAAAGACTGTGGAGTCGTTTTACAGTTAACTCCACCTGGAACACCTCAATTAAATGGTGTGTCCGAACGGAGAAATCGAACA
Source organism: Silene latifolia (assembly GCF_048544455.1). NCBI lineage: Eukaryota > Viridiplantae > Streptophyta > Magnoliopsida > Caryophyllales > Caryophyllaceae > Silene > Silene latifolia. Next base: position 176,711,192 of record NC_133538.1, read on the forward strand.
TTACTTGATATGGTTCGATCCATGATGAGTCACACGGTAGTACATGATTCATTATGGGGTTTTGCTCTTTTGTCAGCTGCTCTTATACTTAACCGAAGTCCGACTAAAGCTGTCGACAAGACTCCATATGAAATGTGGAGGGGAACGGTCCCCAACTTGTCCTTTATTCAGGTTTGGGGCTGCGAGGCTTATGTCAAGTGGAGACACGAGGATAAGTTTGGCCCGCGATTGGTCAAGACATACTTTATTGGTTATCCAAAAGGAATGTTTGGTCATTACTTCTATTCGCCTACCGAACATCGAGTTTTTGTTGCGGCTAGTGCGACGTTCTTAGAGAAAGAATTTCTCGAGAACAAGACAAGTAATAGAACCTTCGAGCTGTCGGAGATTCCAGAACCAACAACCGAGGAACAGATGGAGGAAGTTGTTCCTCCAACTGATGATACGGTTAATATTCCTCAGGAACCTAGGAGGTCGGGTAGAGTCTCCAATCCTCCAGACAGATACATTGGTATGGTCGAGGAGAATGACGTTTTGTTCCTAGAGAGTAATGAACCCGCTACCTATAAAGGTGTCATGACCTGTTCCGACTCAAAGCTATGGCTTGAAGCCATGCAATCCGAGATGGACTCCATGTATGAGAATGACGTATGGGATCTAGTTGATTTACCTAATAAGGTAAAACCTCTACAGTGCAAATGGCTTTACAAAATAAAGCATTCTGTAGACGCGCAACCAGATACCTATAAGGCACGACTAGTGGCAAAAGGTTTCACTCAAGTGCACGGATTGCATTATGATGAAATTTTTGCACCTGTAGTCATGCTACTTTCCATTCGGATAATCTTAGCGATTGCCGCTTTTCATGACTATGAAATTTGGCAAATGGATGTGAAAACCGCCTTCTTAAACGTTTATTTGGAGGAAGAGTTGTACATGGTACAACCCGAAGGTTACATAGATCCTGAAAATCCTAAGAAAGTGTGCAAGCTTAAGCGTTCCATTTATGGACTTAAGCAAGCTTCTCAGAGTTGGAATCATCGTTTCAACCAGGTGATAAAAGAGTATGGTTTCACTCGATCGGTCGAGGAACCATGCTTATATATCAAGTCAAGTGGGAGCAAGATTGTATTCTTGATATTGTATGTCGATGACATACTCTTGATTGGGAATGACTGACACGTCTGTCGCGTATCTGTCAAAAATAACCAACTGGCTCTAACTAATATAGCTAGGGAAGTCGGGTCGAATCCACAGAGAGGTAGGGAATTATCTGCTAAAACTAGGTTCGTCAAGGTAACCAATTTGGGGGTTTATAAAATGTGATTTCTAAACTAAGAGGATGAGGAAAAGAGAAATAAACGGAAGGAGTTTAACAGATAAAGGAGAATAGCTAAGACAAACGGTTCACCATAATCATCTGGTCGAGTAATCTAGGTCCCAGTCAATGCAAAGACGGTCTAAGGGGTAGCGAACGTCACCTTTCGGTCCTTAATTCACCCTAAAGTGTAAACAATTTAACTTTCGCCCTCGCTGCAATACTCTATTGTTCGCTACTAGTCTGCCTCTTCCAACCTTTCGGTCCAGGTCAAGGTCCACTAAGAATAAGGGTCTAATTGCGTCGACTCAATTAGGCAATTACAATTATTTGTAGCATTTTAACAACGAAGACGGTACCAGTATTAACCTAGTGAATTGACTACTCTCCCTTCATATTATGGATCCCCTATAGTCTTAGCATAGGGAAATTAGCTACTCATAATCGTCGGATTAACAATTACAATAACCAAATAATTAAAACTAAGCATGATGGAAAAACTATTAAGAAAACCGATTGAACAATTATAAAACAATGAGAAGAAGGATTTAAGAGCAAGAAATAAGATTAAGAAATAAACTAGATTGATAATACCGAATCCGAGTAGCAAAGTGTAGAGAGTAGAATCCAAGGAATAGTCACCAAAACGTGGCGTCGAAAAATGAACGAAGTGAAGAGAGATAAGTAACGTAATTACTCCTCTCCAGTCTTATACTAAAATTCACTCTCAAAACCTAATCTATGGACTGATTACAAAAGCCCATAAATAATTAGGCGGAAATTAACTAAAACACACGACACCACTCGATCGAGCAAGAATAATCTACTCGATCGAGCAACATCATCACCGAACCACTCGATCGAGCAGATGTGACCCACTCGATCGAGCACCACTAGCATAGACTCCTCGATCGACCCCTCAACCAGCTCGATCGATCAATCTTGAGTGTAATAAGCATTCGATCGAGCAGTTAACCACTCGATCGAGCTACATAGGCACGTTAGACCTTGAGTTGCTTCCCCTACTCGGCTCATGCGTCTTCCAAGTGTTAGATTTCCAAGCTCCAGCTCCTTATTTCCATGAATGCATGCAATTGGGACGGTTAAGGCTCGATTTAGCTTCTCTTCAGTCAATTCCTGCAAATTACAATAAACGGACCAAAGTAGAATATTCGGGGGTATTTGTAGCCGATGCTACATAAAAGCACGAAAATGCGTGTAAAAATGAGGTGAAAACCTTATATAAAAGACACGCATCAAATCTCCCCAAACCAAACCTTTGCTTGTCCCCAAGCAAATATGAATGCAACTAAAGGATGAACAATGGAACGGGACCAACGCATCAGCTACAAAGCACCCACTAGAACCAATTTAATGCGACAACATGACAAAATGGCAGTGAAAAGTGCAAACGAGTTAAATTAATGTTTCAAACTTACTGAACCGTTGACCTTGCAAGACTCAAAAGATATCGGACTCTCACGGGTCGCTCATCACTCAAAATCAGGCACAAGGTGAGTATATATGTGAAAGATAGGAAGAAGTAAGACGCTCACCTAACTCGACCTATAAGAACATGCATGCAGTTAACATGAATAAAGTCTCTACAACCGTACATATGCATTCCAACCATACTAATGACCAAGTCACGTGCCGAGGACTTACATTTGGGTAAGTGAGGTAGTGGGTAAGAAGGGGCTAAAATGAATTTGGATATGTGGGGTTAGTAGCCAGGCTAGCAACATCAGATCCAAATAGTAACTGCATCCCAACTTCGTACTCATGACAACGAGATAAAACGGTGCAAAATTATGCACTAAACTCACAAAACACCAAAAACCATCAACTCCCCATAAGATATGAATAGGACATGGGAGTGAAAATCATTAACCAGTTTCTTTTCCAAAAATAATCTTTCTGTTTCTTTTTCTTCTTTTTTTTCTTTTTTTTTTTTCAACAATTCGACAATTTCCTTCTTTCTTTCTTTCCCTTCAACTCTTCCACCATCTTCTGAAATCAGATGAAATAACCATATCGCAGTATACATTCCAAGAACTACTCATTACTAGCTCAGCTAGGGTAGGAAGTATTATAGAAAGTAGTTGATAGGACAAAAAGGGCAATTTGGCTATGTGAGGCTCATGGGTAGAATGAAATAAAGGGGACTCTCTCTAACACGTGTCACCATCCACAAACCGAATGCATACAGGTATTAAGAAGACTAGACTCATGCTTATGCAAATTGATGTTACATGTCTTAGAGAGAGTACTACTCACATCCTAAATGAAACCGGTCATGAATGTCACCATTTATAAGCTCTAGCCTCGAGAATGTAATGTAGCTTGCCGACATAGTGAATCCGATCTATTCGTTCGGGTAAGGAGGAAACAAAAACTCGTAGATTATGCACATAATCACGCCAACTAGATGTCAAGAATATGCAGGGCTCAAATAAGGATTCAATGTAGCGTCAATGTTCAAACGTTCCGACTCAAATTAAACATGAAATTTTGAAAGTTTTTTTTTTTTTTTTTTTTTTTTTTTTTTTTGGATTTTATGAAACAAACAACGATGCATGCGAAAATAAACAATATGGAGGCAGAAATGCAATGAAACATGCAGACACGAAATGGATGCATACCTCCCAAACCAAACCGTACAATGCCCTCATTGTACCAAAAATAGGGAAGGAAATGCAAACCGAAAGGAAAAGGAGAGGCGGAGTCGGAAAACTTACAAAACGTCTTAAGGAGGGACCTCCCCAAACCGACCATGAACATGGGAGGTCAAAGAAAGTCAATCGCTGGCTTCATAGACGTAAAACAAAGAATTGGAGGTCATAAATACTCGATCGAGCGCCCGGGACGGCTCGATCGAGTGAACCGTGTATTGGAAGAGCTCGATCGAGTGAAGAATCACTCGATCGAGTAAGCACGGGTTTGGATCTGGTCGATCGAGGAACATATCACTCGATCGAGTAACAACAGATCGAGAAAGTGCTCGATCGAACACAAAATCATTAGATCGAGTACTTTACCCTGCAAAGACGCATAAGAGCAAGGAAAGTACAAAAGAGGTTCATAAAAAGCGTCTAAAGTTCAACGTAAAGCTAAAGAAAAACAAATAGTTCAACAAGAGTACAAATAAAACAGTCCGGGCTGCCTCCCGGAGAGCGCTTGTTTAAGAGGTCCCGCACGACCTTTCTGGCATCAGTTAACTGGCGCGTCGAGCTCGTCGAAGCGCAAGACTTCAACGCGGTTGTCCGCTTCACTCGCCTCGTGGCAATGCTTCACATATTGGCCGTTCACCTTGAATCTATGACCCTCGGAATCTTGAAGTTCTACGGATCCAAATTTGGTAACAGTATGTCACAAAGATATGGACCACTCCATCCGGACTTGACTTGCCAGGAAATAGTCTCACGGGGTTAAACAAACAACGGCAGACCTTCTCGCCCGACATGAAACTCCCGAGGTAGGATTCTCTTGTCATGCCATCTCTTCGTCTTTTCCTTGTAAATGCGCGAGGTATCATAGGCATTAAGCCCGAACTCCTCTAATTCATCTAGCTGCAAAAGACGATTCCGACCACACAATTTAGGATCATAATTAAGCTCACGAATTGCCCACCAGGCCTTACATTCCAGCTCAACGAGTAAGTGACACGATTTCCCATAAACTAACCTATAAGGTGATGCACCAATTGGTGTCTTATAGGCAGTTCTATAAGCCCATAATGTGTCATCTAGCTTAAGACTCCAGTCTTTCCGTGATTTAGAAACTACCTTAGACAAGATCTCTTTCAGCTCACGATTAGAGACCTCTACCTGACCACTAGTTTGGGGATGATACCCCAAACCACGCCGGTGTTGGACACCAACTCTAGACAGTATGGAAGTGAGTTTCTTTTCCTTAAAATGCATCCCCCCATCACTAATGACGACCCTAGGGACACCAAAACGGGGGAATATGATCTTTTTAAACATCTTTATCACGGTCTTACCATCGCAATGAGGTGAAGCAATTGCCTCAACCCATTTTGACACATAGTCTACAGCTACTAAGATGTACCTGTTACCTTTACTGGACGGGAACGGTCCTTGGAAATCAATGCCCCAGACATCGAAAACCTCAACCTCTAGGATGCCGTTTTGTGGCATCTCATGTCTCTTCGAAATGTTCCCTGATCGTTGGCAAGCATCACAAGCTGAAACAAAAGACTTGGCGTCAAAGAAACAAAGAAGGCCAGTAAAAACCAGACTGAAGTACCTTAGCCACGGTGCGCGATGGACCGTGGTGACCACCATATGAAGAGGAGTGACAGCCTTCCAGGACTATTTTGGTCTCCCACTGCGGAATACACCGTCTGTAGAGACCGTCTGCACATTCCTTAAACAAGTAAGGATCGTCCCAGAAGTACTGCTTAGCGTTATATAGAAAACGCTTCTTTTGCTGATGAGAAAGATCAGGCGGCAGCTCGCCACTGACAACGAAGTTAGCTATATCTGCATACCAAGGTTCTTGGTTAACAATAGACGATACAACAGCAAATAAAGTATCGTCAGGAAAAGAATCATCAATGGGTAGAGAATCTTCCCCTTCTTGTCGCATCGGCCGCGACAAGTGATCACCACAACGTTCTCAGCTCCTTTCTTATCCTTAATCTGCAAATCAAACTCCTGAAGAAGGAGTATCCATCTCAGTAGCCGTGGTTTAGCCTCCTTCTTAGCAAGGAGATGCCTCAAAGCTGCATGGTCAGTAAAAACAGTGACTTCTGACCCAACTAAGTAAGTACGAAACTTCTCTAAGGCATAAACTACAGCTAACAGCTCCTTCTCAGTAGTAGTGTACTTCACTTGAGCCTCATCCAGAGTTCGGCTCGCATAGTAAATAGCGTTCAAGGCTTTGTCTTTCCTCTGGCCAAGCACCGCTCCTAGTGCATAGTCACTCGCGTCACACATGATCTCAAACGGCAAGTCCCAGTTGGGAGGCTGTATGATCGGCGCGGAGACTAAGGCCTGCTTTAACCTGTTGAAAGCAGAAAGACAAGCATCAGTAAACACAAAAGGGGCATCCTTAAGTAGCAACTGTGTAAGTGGTTTAGCAATTTTTGAGAAATCCTTGATAAACCGGCGATAAAAGCCGGCGTGACCAAGGAAGCTCCTCACCCCCTTAACATTAATAGGAGGTGGTAATTCTTTGAATCACTTCCACCTTTGCCTTGTCAACTTCTATTCCCCTATCGTAAAACTAAGTGCCCTAAGACAACTCCTCGTTGACCATAAAGTGGCACTTCTCCCGATTCAAAGACAAGATTAACCTCAATACAAATACGCCGCAACACTTTCTCAAGGTTAGACAGACAGTCAGAAAAATCACTTCCATAAACACTAAAGTCATCCATAAAAACTTCCAGGATAGACTCAATATACTCTGAAAATATCCCCATCATACACCTTTGGAAGGTGGCGGGGGCATTGCACAAACCAAAAGGCATTCTCACGATCTGGCGAAACGCCCTTAGGACGGTAAATGTAGTCTTAGCCTGATCGCAGGTGGATAGGGATCCGAAAGAACCACGAATACCCATCTAAATAGCAGAAAAATTTATGAGAAGCTAACCTTTCTACCATTTGATCAATAAAAGGAAGGGGAAAGTGATCTTTCTTGGTGGCGGCATTCAGCTGTCTGTAATCTATGCACATCCGCCAACCAGTTACTACTCGAGTAGGTATTAATTCATTCTTCTCATTCTTAACTACAGTTGTCCCTCCTTTCTTCGGGACCACCTGTACTGGACTCACCCATTTAGAATTACCGACATAATAAATAATACCTGCATCCAGCAGCTTCATTACCTCAGCCATCACAACATCCTGCATCTTCTGGTTCAGCCGGCGCTGACCTTGTCTGCAAGGTTTGTGATCCTCCTCCAGCTCTATCCTGTGCATACAAATGTCGGGACTAATCCCCGTGATATCATCCAGTGAATAGCCCATTGCCTTCCTGTTTTTCTTAAGTACAGCTAACAAGGAGGTCAGCTGCTCATCACTAAGCTTGGCACTGACAATGACTGGATATTGCTCTGTATCGTCTAGAAAAGCATATTTAAGATGAGATGGGAGAGGCTTACGTTCTGGTACCTTTACCTCAATGGAGCAAAGAGTGCTGATCATTTGTTCCACCTGCTCTCCGTCATGCTCATCCAAATCATCAACAAGCAAATCCAACGCAGCGTCATCGTCCTCTGGGCTATCTGCACACTCATCAAAAAGCATGAGAGCTTCTAGTGGGTCCTTCATAGAAGAACCCGACCAGAAGTCATAAATGGACTCGTCAATGATATCGACCGAATAGCAAGTGTCCTCTATCATTGGGTGGGCTAAAGTGCATTGGGCGGCATCAATGTGATAGCGTCATCCCCCTCTCGCAAGAGTCAGACGCCCTTGTCTGACATCAATAACGGCCCCAGCTGTACAAAGGAATGGTCTTCCTAAGATAATTTGGGTCCGGGTGTCCTCAGCTATATCCAAAACAATGAAATCTACTGGGATGTAAAGCTTGCCTATTTTCACAGGCACATCCTCTAAGACACCTAAGGGTCTCCTAACAGATCTATCAGCCATCTGTAGGGTAATGTTAGTCACCTTGAAGTGACTCATCTTGATTTTGCGAGACGGAAGGGGCATGACACTAACACTGGCACCTAAATCGCAAAGGGCCTTATCAATAACCGTATTACCTATGACACAAGTAATAGAAAAGCTGCCCGGGTCTTTCATTTTTGGAGGGGCCTTATTTAACAGCAAGTTACTAGACTCTTCCATGAATGAAATCGTCTCAAATTCACTCAAATTTCTCTTACGCGTCACGATATCCTTCATAAACTTAGCGTAAGTGGGTACCGAGTAACAAGTTCGGAGAAAGGGACAGGATTACACGGAGGTTCTTCACGATGTCCACGAACTTACCATCTTTGTTGCTCGATCTTTGCGTCCTTGACGACTTGGGAAGGGTACTGCAGTAGCGATGAGCGGTCCCGCAACCTTTTCTTTACCCTTATCAAAGCGTGACGTCTCCACAGCAGGGGAAGATGACACGGTGGCAGTGTTATATAGTAAATTAGAATTTCCGCCACTTGAAATACTCGATCGAGTACTTTTATCAGTCGATCGACCTTGTTCTTCACTCGATCGAGTGATTTCTTCAGCATAGTTGCTCGATCAAGTAATAGTGTCACTCGATCGACCGTCTTGGAATTCTGCACCTCTCGATCGAGCACCGTTGTCACTCGATCGAGTGACTGGATGATTAGAACCGCTCGATCGAGCGGATGAGTTGCTCGATCGAGTGGTTCTCGCACACGCAGCAAGTATTTCTGCAAAAACTCGTCCGATCATCATCTGGGTCATCATCAGCTGTCAAAACCTCGTCTTCTTCATGAATAAGGTCATTTTGAAAATTCATCGCACTGGCTGGATCGCAATTTGGAAGAAGTTTGGCTTGGTCTTTCGCGAATTTTAACTGCGCGACTTGTTCTTTCAATTCCGATATAACCGTTTCAGATTGCTGTGACATCTTTGACATACTCATCATAATGGATTTCAGCTCGGCAATTTATTCTCTTGCAGAGGGAGAGACCGGTTGTGGTACTGGCGTAGAAGGGGTAGAAACGCTCTTTATCTCTTCATATAGCTGAGAAAAAGGAACCCCTTGCTTGTACTTCTTGTAAGCAAGGGCGCGCTCTATACTTGCTACACATTTATAAAGGTCATGTCCTTCCTCGCCACATCTACCACACGGCTCTGTATGCTCTGTAATCGTAGGCATCTTGCAAATAAACTTCCGAGGCAAAAGTTAACCTGCAGCTGATCAAACTTTGCAAAAAAAAAATGAGATCGGTCTCAAGGAATAAATTCCCTGAGACGAGAGACAAACTTAATTAAAGCAACAAATATGTGCCACCTCCCCGGCAACGGCGCCAAAATTTGACACGTATGTCGCGTACCTGTCAAAAATAACCAACTGGCTCTAACTAATATCGCTAGGGAAGTCGGGTCGAATCCACAGAGAGGTAGGGAATTGTCTGCTAAAACTAGGTTCGTCAAGGTAACCAATTTGGGGGGTTTATAAAATGTGATTTCTAAACTAAGAGGATGAGGAAAAGAGAAATAAACGGAAGGAGTTTAACAGATAAAGGAGAATAGCTAAGACAAACGGTTCACCATAATCATCTCGTCGAGTAATCTAGGTCCCGGTCAATGCGAAGACGGTCTAAGGGGTAGCGAACGTCACCTTTCGGTCCTTAATTCACCCTAAAGTGTAAACAGTTTAACTTTCGCCCTCGCCGCAATACTCTATTGTTCGCTACTAGTCTCTCTTTCCAACCTTTCGGTCCAGGTCAAGGTCCACTAAGAATAAGGGTCTAATTGCGTCGACTCAATTAGGCAATTACAATTATTTGTAGCATTTTAACAACGAAGACGGTACCAGTATTAACCTAGTGAATTGACTACTCTCCCTTCATATTATGGATCCCCTATAGTCTTAGCATAGGGAAATTAGCTACTCATAATCGTCGGATTAATAATTACAATAACCAAATAATTAAAACTAAGCATGATGGAAAAACTATTAAGAAAACCGATTGAACAATTATAAAACAATGAGAAGAAGGATTTAAGAGCAAAGAAATAAGATTAAGAAATAAACTAGATTGATAATACCGAATCCGAGTAGCAAAGTGTAGAGAGTAGAATCCAAGGAATAGTCACCAAAACGTGGCGTCGAAAAATGAACGAAGTGAAGAGAGATAAGTAACGTAATTACTCCTCTCCAGTCTTATACTAAAATTCACTCTCAAAACCTAATCTATGGACTGATTACAAAAGCCCATAAATAATTAGGCGGAAATTAACTAAAACACACGACACCACTCGATCGAGCAAGAATAATCTACTCGATCGAGCAACATCATCACCGAACCACTCGATCGAGCAGATGTGACCCACTCGATCGAGCACCACTAGCATAGACTCCTCGATCGACCCCTCAACCAGCTCGATCGATCAATCTTGAGTGTAATAAGCATTTGATCGAGCAGTTAACCACTCGATCGAGCTACATAGGCACGTTAGACCTTGAGTTGCTTCCCCTACTCGGCTCATGCGTCTTCCAAGTGTTAGATTTCCAAGCTCCAGCTCCTTATTTCCATGAATGCATGCAATTGGGACGGTTAAGGCTCGATTTAGCTTCTCTTCAGTCAATTCCTGCAAATTACAATAAACGGACCAAAGTAGAATATTCGGGGGTATTTGTAGCCAGATGCTACATAAAAAGCACAGAAATGCGTGTAAAAATGAGGTGAAAACCTTATATAAAAGACACGCATCAAATCTCCCCAAACCAAACCTTTGCTTGTCCCCAAGCAAATATGAATGCAACTAAAGGATGAACAATGGAACGGGACCAACGCATCAGCTACAAAGCACCAACTAGAACCAATTTAATGCGACAACATGACAAAATGGCAGTGAAAAGTGCAAACGAGTCCATTGTGTTCCTAGAGTCGATTCTTTTGACTATCGGCTGTCTCTTGAGATTAAGGCAGTTTTTGGGTGACTTTGGTTTCTTTCTCATGGTCTGCCGTAACAGGAGGCTAAGCAGATTTTTTCTGGGTCATTTTTATACTGTGGTTATATCTGCAGGATTCGAGTTGAAGAAAATATCCAACCTTTATCAGGTTTAGTTATTTCCCAGGGCCACTCGAGGAGTTGTAACTGAAATGCATGGCCATGCTCGAATGATGATTCGTTTATCAGTTAAGTTACTCTCTAGTCGGGGAAACAACTCTTGATATTGATCACTTATAAAATACGATCTTTGTGAATACGGATTTTGCAAATTGTTTTACATTGAGTGGGAGAAATTTTAGGATATGAGAATCGGTTATCGCACATACACTTGTGAGGACAAGTGGGAGTTTGTTGGAGCTTGTGTCCTCCACAAATTAGTGTGATAACATTTATAAATCTCTTATAGGTTCACAAGGGTATACTTCGTATTTTATCAGTTGATTAATGATTACTTAATAACGGTTGGCTTGCTAGAAAGTTTGACGTTATTATCATACTGATGGCGGTGATCAACTGGTCTCTAAAAGTCACACCTAAAGGATGTGTTTGAGAGATGTGATTGTATGAAAATATAATCACATTGATGCCTGCCTAAAAGGTTAGTCCAAGTATTTGACTAAACAGTTAGTCAATGTGTTGATGAGACGATTATTTAATACAATTAAATAATATTAGCTGAGACGAATTAACTGTCAATTCGTAAATTGAATATAATATGTTATATTTAATTAATGTATATAATGTTAGCTTGAACGAATCAAGATGATAATTCATAATTAAACGTAACCTGTTATATTTAATTAGCTAATTATAAATATGCGATATTTATAGTTAAAGTACAAATTATACGATATTGTCATAATAAATTATTACGGACCGACATTAATAAATCGACTGCAAGCTGTTGTGTGTAGACTTATTAATACGGAATAAATTAAATGACAATTTATAAATGATACACTTTATATACATTTTGTAAACTACCAAAATAAGAAGATTTAATCTCATTATTCTGGTAGGTGAAAAACCGAAAATAAGAAGAAAAATCCTCTTATTATTTCGGTTGGGTTGGACGAAAAAGGAGAGAAAATATCTCCCCCTTATTCACTCTTATTTTCGGTTATAATAAAAGTGGGATATCATTTTTCTTAACCTAATTCTTAACCTAATATTCTCTCATCAAAAATCACACAAAAACCCTAAATTAATTAGTGAATTTAGGGATCGATTCTAGCAAGAACAAAAGGGCATTTCTCATATCATCTTGGGTGCAACGATTAGGCGAATATCAATTTTGATATTGTTCTTAGGCCATATTTGCAAGGACCAAAGGTTGATTCATAATCTCTATTCTGTTTTGTTTATGCAATTCATTTATGACTAGTTTTCATAGATTATAATTTCGTTATAATCTTTAATTTTAAGGGAAGTATACCGATATTTCCTACAATTTTTGTGGACTTGGATGCTCTTAATTCTATGGCTAGGATATCTTGCATTAAAACATGATTGTCATGGCTCTTAAGATTAATTAGTCTTAGTTGTTTCATATTCACGCATCTAGAAATGTTTGACCCGTACCCATTCAGAACTCTAACTTTTTGCAAGACTTTTAAAATTCTGTCTTTTTCCTCGCTGGACATGAAGTCGGAAGCTGGAGGCATGTATTTTCCCCCATTAGGCAAATCTTTAAGCCAAAGATGCCTCTTTACACCCAACTTCTCAAGATCCTTTCGAGCATTCTCATCATCTCTACTCTTATACATATCCAATAGTGTACCTAATATATTGTCACACACATTCTTCTCAATGTGCATAACATCTAAATTATGTCTTAGAGGATTGTGCTCCCAGTAAGGCAACTTGAAAAACACACTTTTTTTGTTCCATAAATTATCATTATTGTCATCGTCACTGTTAATGAGGACATTAGTTGACTCGCTTACTTTTCTAGCTCTATTTTTCCTCTTTCGACGTTTTTTAGACTTGCCATAAATATAATCAATCCCTTCTTGTTGTCTTAAACATCAGACCCTGTAGCACAAATTGGAGCACTACCATACTCTGTAGTCCCATCAAACAAACATTCCTTGAGAACGATAAGTATGGTCCTCATCTAACCATTGCCTATGTCCAACATAACAAATATTACCCCCAAACCTACCAGAGTTTGTTAAATGAGTGCAACAAGGACAAGCAGAATAGCCTATTGTACTCCATCCCGATAACATGGCATAAGCAGGAAAATCATTAATAGTGCCATGTAAAGATGCTCGTAATTTAAATTCTTTCCCCTCATAAGCATCAAAAGCATTAACACCATTCCATAGCAATTCTAATTCATAAAGTAGGGGCTGCAAAAACACATCGATATCAATACTAGGACTGGATTTTCTAGAAATTATGCATGACAATATAAATGACGATGGTTTCATACACATCCAAGGTGGCAAGTTGTAGGGTATTAGAATAACAGGCCATGTGTTGTACGTAGTATTCATCAAACGATATGGATTAAACCCATCAGTAGCTAGTGCTAACCTAACACTGCGAGGATCAGATGCAAATTCAGGAAAACGAGAATCAAATTGTTCCCAAGCTAAAGCATCTGCCGGGTGTCTTAGTTTTCCATCTGTTACACGATCTTTATGATGCCATCTCATGTCTTCTGCTGTTTTTGGTGAGTTGTATATTCTTTGAATCCTAGGAATGAGGGGAAAATATCTCATCACCTTAGCTCGTTCACCTTTCTTTGCTTTACCTTCACCATTACTTGTTTTCCATCTTGATGTGTGGCAAACATGACACTCCTCCTTTTCGGAAAATTCCCCCCAATACAGCATGCAGTTACTTGGACATGCATGAATTTTTTCATATCCAGGGCCAAAGTTATTAATTAACTTTTTCCCCTCGTAATAAGATGACGGGAATTCTCTGATTTGGGGAAATGCTTCGAGTATAAGTTCAATTAATTTATTAAATGAATCATTAGACCAATGAAACATACACTTAATATGAAACAAGTGTAAAATAAAGGACAATTTTGAGAAAGTTTGACATCCTTCATAAAGTTCTTCATTTGCGGCCTCAAACAATCTTTTATACTTTGCCTCTTCCTCAATGTTATTTCCTTTTGATGGTTTATTAGATTCATAATGAGATTCATCACCATATAACTTATCAGAGCCATAATCATGATCTGAATCATCATTATAACTACATCCCGTAGATAGATCATCAATATCGCTATTTTTCATGTATGATTGTGAGTGAGGAAGTTCATCATTAACCCCTTTAGAAAAGTGTGAAACGTTAACCAAATTAGCTGCATCGAATAGACCACTCATATCATCACAACCTACAAATGATCCTTTACTAGTGCTACCAACATCAACACTAGTTATATGATCAAGAACATCCCCTTTACCATGCCAAATCCAATTTGTATACTTTTGATAAAAGCCTTTGAACAAAATATGCCCCTATACTTCACTAAGCGGCAACCAATAACGTAATTTGCAATTTTTACAAGGACACTTGTTTTTTCTTTCTACAAGACTTTCTTTAGCTATCGCAATAAATTTCAAACAACCATCTATGTAGTTCGAATGGTCATTTGGCAATGTAATCCAACTTGTATCCATGTCCACACAAACAAAAAAAACCAGACACGCCCATATTGATTAAACATGTATAGTATTTTAATACTCGTTGTAGAAAAAAAACATTTGCTAATGTCCCAAGAGTACAAGATGAATAACGACTAATCATGAAACTGTAAATATAATAACGTTTTAAGCATTTTAATACTCATTGTATGTTTAAGTAGATAAAGAAGTGAACATGGTTTAATTAACTAGAGAAAATAGACTTAAAACGAGAATCACCGTAGTTGATCACAAACAATAAAAACTCCAATAGGAAACTAAACAAAAGAAGAGAAGAGAAGAGAAGAGAAGAGGAGAGAATTATTTTATTTGTGGTACCTGATATCCAAAAACAGATGAATCGAAAACTACGAATCGCAACCCTAAATTTTGCGAGCAATCAACAGCACACCTGAGATTCAAAATGTAAAAAAGTTATTACTAATAAAATATTGGAGGGCCAGACTTCAAAGAAAAAAAGTGATTCATAAATTGGATGTTCACACTTATAAAAGAAAAAAAATTACTAAAATTTCTCATGCCAGAAAATGATAAAAAATCTAGCAAGTAGAACTAATAAGCAAAATATTGGGGAAAAGGAAGGAAGAATCAGTAAAAAAAGGAAGAAGAAGATGTAAAATGAGTAAGTAAGAGTTGAGCAAAATAACAAGTTAACGGAGTTTGACGTTAAACTTAGCTTAAGTCACATTTTGGAGCTATTAATTAAGTTTAGGGGTATATCGGATGATTCACAAAAAAGCGGGGTATATGGTAGAAAGTAAAAAAAATCGGAGGGAACATCGTAGAAAACCCAAAAAATATTCTCTGAACCAAACTTTGGCTGAAGCCATTTGAACTATCTTAGGGTGTAAGACAGTCTTAGTGTATAATTTGCGTCATCTTTTTCTATACTAGCAAGGTCAAAAATAAGTGAGAGCAATTGCTATATTGACACTTGCGATTAGAGTTACTGATATGTATGAATTTTGAAAGTGCAGCAAGTCTGATAGTGTGTGACATGATGAGAGATTGAAAAATTTAGCCTGCTCATTATATGATCAAGAAGTCAAACTCAAGTGGAATACCCCAGTGCAGATACTCCCTCTCCATTCAGCACTCTCGGGTCATACAAAATAAACTCCTAATCACTCTAATGGTCTTAGTATCATAAACTTACTCCACAAAAGATAAGTCATACAAAATAAACCTCCTAATCACTCTTCACAATGAACTCCTAACAACCTTTCACACTGAACTACTAAGTCCTAATGTCTTACACTGAACGCTTTCTCAATGAAACACAGCTAAAAGTCCATGAACAAAGCGAAGCTAATATTGAAGGGTATTTCACTTCTCTTATTATCAAAAGCATTAGCTAAATTCTTGTCCTCTAAACACAGCATACACATTTGAAAGAACAATGTCCAACAAAAAATTGGATCACACATATTCAGGCCATTGTGGATTTGTGGTCAATTAAGAGGATACACTTATACATCTATTTACCCAGTGAAACATGAACCTAGGTGTTTTTATCACCACCTTTAAGTCATGTCTACATAAATAATAATAACTAAGGCCTTGTTTGGATAAAGGGGTTTGGAAGAAAAGGGAGGGAAAATTGATCCTTCCATTTCCCTCCTACAAGGCAAAGTGTACAGCAGTACCACGTAATTTCTATCCTCACCAACAAGGGTGTATTTTTTGAGGGGTGGAAGTCAAGGCAGCTGGTAATCTGCAATAATAGTGGGCAGAAGGGTATTACAACTTGGGTTGGGGAACCTGCCATCTGCATCTGAAACGGGAAAGAGCTGGAACATTACTGAAGTAATGTAGCATTATGTTCTTTAGCATCTGAAACGGGAAAGAGATGGCTATCTGACCAGAAGGTAATGTGCTTATTTAAATACACTTTAAATTTAGTTCTAAGTTTTTTACACAGGTAAACCTGAATAGCCTTTGGATTATCCTCAAATACTATCACCACATGGTCTGCAACGGACCAAGTTTCAGGCAATGTTTAGAACACACAAAGGGACATCTAGAAATAGCAAGGGCACATGAAACAGTGTTTATTTTAAAACAATAGTTCCACCCATCGATTATCAAGCAACACCACAAATGCTATCTCAAGTCTCAGTTATCAATCAACACCACAGATGCAAACTAAAATCGTTAAACCCTACCTAAGGCAAGAACTATCTATAATCCCCAAAATTAACACACTAATCAAATAAATCATCGTCACTATCATAACACCACAATTAATCATAAAATCGTCACATTAAACACCTGAAAAAAATGAAAATATGAGCAGAAATGGAATTAAAACCAAGTAGAAATCGCATTATCTGAACAAAAACAAACATTTGGAGATAAAAATTAAAAAGAAGAGAAAATATTGATACATACCAAGTGTCTGGATAGGCCCGAGCAGCAACTATCTAAATCTTATCAAGCACCAAACTATCTGAAATGGAAACCAATATAGTCAGTCAGTGTCCAGAATTCGGGATTGGACATAGCGGTGAAAATAAAGCAAGGACAGTTCATGAATTATGGAGGGAGGCCTATAGGAAACTATGCTGCTAATGGTGCTGGTTCCTTGGAAGATGTTGTAACTTCAATGTTTCATATAGGCTCATCTTTAGTATCTCTGTATTCAACCTCAAAACATACATAACGAATGGTGAATATTATAATTGATGAATGTCCGTGTCACCGGAATGCTCTATTGATAATCAATGTCAGGATCATATGAGCTTATTTGCTCTCCACTTCTCTGTACTCCCAAGTAATCAGCTTGTTTAGCATGTCTTTTCATTGAAGAAATTATTTATTGTGAGATATGTACCGCAAATGATATTGGCCATATCAAATAATATCTTGGTATTTGGGTGAATTTTGATGATAATATTCTTAGAAGCTTAGTCAGGATTTTATGAGAGAATCGTTCTGGTGTCTTGAGTCACTGAACTATTTCAGAGGTGGTAAATTCCTCTCTTGGATATAGAAGTAGTATATTGATTATGTCTACAATGATATGGCCTCATGTTAATGCTTCTTCAGAGCCTAATCCGAATTGACCCTATCCAAAGCCGAAAAGGGTGACCCTAAGCAGACCCTAACAGACACTGACCAGACCCGAAACAACTACTTTGAATCAAAACCTTACTATTCATGACTGATCAATGACCTAGGAAGAACGCCCATAACCCTAACCCGATTATAACTTACTATTCATGACTGATCAATGACCTGAATTATGACCCTAACAAACACTGACCAGACCCTAAGCAATAACATAATAATATTTCTTGATGATCAAAATTAGGAAGAACGCCCATAACCCGATTATAAAGCAATTAAAATTACAATCAATAACATACAACGATTTAAAATGAATGAGAAAACCGTACCTATGATATGCAATAAGCAGATTGTATCGTCTTTGTGAGGTGAAGAATTAGAATTGATTGGCAGCATGAATCGTCTTTGCCGGTGATTGAACGGAAATTTGCTGATGAAACCCAGAAATTTGAAGGTTAGGGTTTGTTCTATTTTGAAGATGAAATGATGAGTAGTGGCAGTGCGCGTGAGTTAGCGAGGGATTATTTTAGTGAATTTAGAAATTGCGCCATTTAATTTAGCATAGATATGGCGGTTTTCCCAAAAAAAAATTTGGAGGGTTATTTACGGGTCCACGCTTTATAAAAGCATCAATAGAAAAGTGTCATTAATGCAAGGTATGTGTAGTAGTGAAGCCCCTAGGCAAAAAACCAGCATGTTATCCATGACCGATTAATTTTCAAAATGGATAGAAGCTGACTCATACAGGAAAATTAAAGAAAAGGATGTCATATCATTCATCAAGAGGAATATCATATGCCGATATGGCATCCCCTCAGAAATAGTTTGTGACAATGGCACAGAATGGCCTTTTGTGCACAGTGGAATATTAATCTGGTGACCTCCACACCAGGCTATCCAAAAGCCAACGGCCAGGCTGAATCCAGCAACAAAGTGGTGATTAACTGCGTGAAAAAGAAACTAAAGCAAAGAAAAGGCAGATAGGCTGAAGAACTACTTCTAGTCCTCTGGGCTAACAGAACTACACCTAAAAAATCAATAGGCCAGACACCTTACTCCCCGGTCTATGGCTGTGAGGCAGTAATCCTAGTAGAAATCCATGTACCAACCACCAGGTGCAGCCTGAATACTGTTGAAGAAAACCAGCCCTTGATGCAAGACAGCCTGACCCTGGCTGAAGAGCTGAGAGATGCAGCCAGAATCAGGATAGCTTCCTACCAACAAACGGTAGCCAGAAGCTACAACAAAAACGTAAACATCAGAGTATTCAGGGAAGGGGACCTAGTCCTACGAAAAGTCTTCCCAAATACAAAAGACTTGAATGCTGGCAAACTTCCCCTGCATGGGAAGGCCCTTACCTGATTGATTCAATAGTAGGACAAGGAACTTACAGACTTCAGACCCTGGATGGAGAAATGATCCCTAGCTCCTGGAATATCTCTCACTTAAAACTCTTTCATGTATAAGCCATTTATTTTTGCCTGAACCAGGTAAGACTATCAATCCTATCTCTTAGATGTCATGCTTATATGTGTAACTATCCTGAATAAAATGATCCATGTTCTTTCTATGTGATTTCCCGCTACCTGCAATTGCCTGAGAAGTTAAAACTTTTACTATATGTCTCAAACTACTATACTGAATCCTGAAAACTTGTTTTACGCTTTTCCTGAAACTATTTAGCATAATATATTTGCATGCTTAAACAAATATTCAGGATTGAGGGCCACTCCACCTAACCTGAACAACAATCTAATGCCTCACAAACTATGACAAATCTCAAACATTTTGTCACATCCAAAAAAATACACAAAAACTAAGCTCAGTATGAAAGACAGGTAAGATGGTGAAATAAATTCGGACTACTTGTCTTAAGCCCTCGTGACAGGCAACTATCCCTCATACTCAAAAAGCCCTCCAGATAGGCTGAGGGCCATAAGTCCTAGAACGGATTGAGGGCCATAAGCCCTCACGACAGGCATTATCTTAACAGGTACAAAAAACTTTTCAATTCACGCACGCAAAGAAAGTAAAAAAGTTACTTCAAATTGCATTTTTAACTAGGGAAGATCAAAAGCAAAGTTTTTCCAGGGTATATCCCCTCCGGATGGGCCAAAAATCAGCTAGAATAATTCTTTAGTTTTGTCCAAGGAACATCCCCCCCCCCCTGGATAGGCCAAAAACTTATCCTAAGAAAAATTATCAACCTCCCTTGGAGGTAGTAGCAGAACTTATACCTTCATCAGTTGCCTCTTCCTCCTCGTCATCCTCATCCTCATCAGCCTCATCACTCCTATCCTTAGTTGGGGGAGAGTCGACCTCATCATCAGCATGCAGTTTTTGAAGATAAGGGTAGGTAGCATTAAGATCAACCATCTCTTGCTCAGGATTCCAATATGGCCTGACCTCAACAGGCTCCTTCATAGTATCAACTCGACCCTTGCCAAAGAAGTACAAGACAACATCCTTAGACCTGCTCTGCACCGTGTCCCTCTCAATAGCCAGCTCCTCATTTGCCTTCAGAAGATCCTGCATAGCCTGCTTTTCAGCTTTCAGCTCATCTTGGACAGTAGCAAGCTTGGCCTGGACGGATTTCACTGCATTCTGGGCAGATTCCAGCTTGGATGTTTCAACAACCAGTTTTGCTTTTCCTGCCTCATTCTCCTTCTTCAGAGCCTCATTCTCCTTCTTTAGAGCCTCATTCTCTTCATTCAGCACCTCCAAGTCAGTCTTCAAGGCTTCAACATCCTTCTTCAAACACTACACCTCCCAGTCGAAGACATTATTCTTGGCATTTGAGGACTTTAGTTCACATGCACCCCTCAGCATATCATTTACATTCTGCAAAGAAATCACGAGTAGGTAAGCAGGAATGAAAAATGAGTAAGCAAAATATAACTAAGGAAAAAGAATCATACCCCTTGCGGCATAGCAACCAAGTTGGCAGCACAGTCCCTGGAATGATACATAGCAGCTACTGCTTGAGCAGACGATTCCTCAGCCTGATACACAGAGTAAGGATCATCAACCAAGAAGGAATGAGCCTGGATCTGTTCTTTGGCGAACTGTACATCACCAAGCCTTGCCTGACCTTTCCGACCTCGCTCACACCTTCACCAACAGGTCCAACTCCCTCAGAAACCCCATCCTACCTTTTTCTTTTGTTAGCCTGTCTAAACTCGTCAGTATTATCCACGACCTTTGGAGGAGACACCAGTTGAGCCTGGTGAGTAGGAACCTGAATTTGAAGCGTACTATCACTCCTTGTAGACTCGCTGCTCCGAGACTTCTCCCCTATAATCTGGGAAATTCCTGCCTTCACTACAGACAGGACAAAGCTAGCAATCCTCGCAGAAGCCCTAGTAGCTACACGACAAAATCCTATATCAGCAATACTAACATATGCTCGGGCATTAATATCAACGCAGAAAAATAAAACTTACTTCCTAATGTTGAGGCCCCTGAAGCCTTAGCACTCTTAGAAGCCTTATAGGTGCTCAATTTAGCCTTCTTAAAACGAGGCAGGGGCTCTTGGCCAAGACAAGCAGGCCAGGTCCTTTCCTCCTCTAACAGGGCCATAAAAGTTGTAATACGATCAGCCGACCCCTCAGCATCAGGATCACAAGCCCAGTCAACCACTATGGCACAATAGAAGTAAGTTTATATTAAAAGTTGATTTACATACTATTATCCTCTAAATTGTATACAGGGAAATCCTTACCACCCTCCACACCCGGATAACTAAGATAGTCCAGATCAGGGGCAATAGAATCTGCCTTGATAAACATGTAGGTTGTGGCCCAACCCTTATCAACGTCTGAGTCAAAGTTGGTTATTGTTTTAGCAGGATTTTCCCTGAATGGGTCCGGCTTGATTAATGAATAATTTGGGTATCTAGTTCTATAAGTTTGGAATATTGTAAATGAATAATAAGGAAAGACTAAGTATAAAGAATAATGTTTATATTATTTAGATAAGCTGAATACAAATTTGTTTAAGTAATTGGATACTCGGAAAATAATGAAAGATAAATAGTGAAGTAGTTCAATACTAATGAATAATGAATACCATTACCAATGCCAGATTACAATATTTATAGTCATATAAATATGAACTTTGTATTGATCTCCAACGTCCTTCTCTTTTGTCGGAGTTGTTACCGGATTAATAGGGTACATTTCCTATTAATTCGGTTGACTCGTTCTCTTCTAATTATTCTTCAACTGTTTCTCCTCTTGCACGTCTAGGTTCATGGGTGATATAGTCTCATAGTTAGACTTGGTCTTCCTTGAGAATAGGACATGAACATTTATCTTTATATAACCGTTTTCTTTGTTCTTGACTTAATCCGCCCGCTTAGGTGGTGTCTTTGCCAGGCTATTCCGTGCTTACCATCAGGCCTTCCTTCTGGGATTAAGTAGCCTATTCATCCTGTAATACTCTTCATCTACCAAATAATGGTTAGATTTGTCCGGTCTCTGTTTGCCTTAATCAGCCTTGTAAGGTCAGGCAAGGTTAGAGTCAGACCAGGCTAAACTGGGCCTAACAATTGCCCCTTGACATTTTGCCCGTGCTGGATCAGGCCAGGGGTGAGATGTCAACTTTACCAGGTTAAACAATAAAAAGAATTATATATGCTCAATGACTCTTAGACTCCTAGTTACCGTTAAACACTATAACGGCTAATTTGTATGATGTCACGCTGACAGTTTTGTGTTTTCTAGGGTTTTTACACCGTTATTTCCCTTCTATAAATACGGTATTTGGGATGAGATTGTTTTTCACCAAATTTCCTCCACTTTCCTTGCTCAATTTTCTCTAAAATTCTCCCCTGTTTCTTAGGAGTCTTACTCTGCCAACTTATAATTTTTCAATAAATAAAATTCATCACAATAATTTAAATAATAAAGGATATGGGAGCCAAAAAGCGTCCTGCACCTCAGAAATCTGCTGCTGAACCTGAACCCAAAGACGTCCAGGAGGAGGAGGTGTTTGAAGTTGATCCTCCTGCTCGTGCCATAGCTTTTAAATATCAGGATTCTATTTTTTCTGCCCTTCAATCTCTAGATCCTTACTTCCCTGAAGAGAACTTATTGAAAACAAACTATGACAGGGTTTTAAGAGAGAAGAAAATAATTCCTGAGTCGACCGAGGTATGGATTCTCGAGTCTTGTCCGATCGAGCTAATCGGTGTCACCTGGTTGGTTCTGTATTTTTGAATGGGCGTTCAAAGCAGGTTGTAAGTTACCTTTTACTCCTTTAATGATTGATACCATTCGTGCTATGGAAGTATCACCTTTTTAGATTATGCCAATGGTTTGGAAACTTGTTCATTCTATTGAAAATTTATGTGCTAAACATAATCTTGTAATTACTATTAATGATATCAAGGCAATATATCATATGAAAAATCCTGTTAATGGTCGTTTTAATTTGAGAATCAAGTCGAAAATGTCTCCATTAATTACTAACCTGGACTCTGGAGATGATAAAAGCTGGGCAAAGACTTTCATGTTTGTCCGGACTGAGAGCCTGGGGTCAGGCTTTGATTACCTGAGATATCCCTCTCTGGAAAGTGGTAGGTTTCCTGTACTATTAATTTGTAATATATATTATACGAAATTAGGACGTTTTGAGTTTTCACCTTTGCATTTGATGATTTTTGCAGCTCCTGATTGGAACTCTGATCCCCTCGATGAGGAAGCTATTTCCAGGATAGAGGCTTTCCTCGCAATTCCTGAGGAAGAGAGGGCCTGGCCTGCTAGTCCAGGGCGGGAATTATTGCCCGGTATATGAAGACTAAGGCCGAGCGCCGTCGGGTGCCCAAAGGCAAGCCTAGTTCCACTGCTCTTTCCTGTATGTTTTCTGCATGTTTCTGTGTTTGATTATTGTCTTGTTATGACTTCTCTTCTCATATTCATGTGCATTCTTTATATATTTAGTGGTCAGGTCTTCTGCTAGGTTGGCCAGCTTTACTGCAAAAGATTTAAAGGCTAGGGTGGCTAGAATTGCTGAACAGTCCAAGAGCTAGGAGGCTAGTGGGAGTGACAAGACGCTTGACATTCTGGTTTCTGATGTCCAGCCTCCTCAGGATCCACCCAGGCTAGTATCACCGGAGGTAGTCCAGGCTCCCAAAAGGAGGAGGGAAGATGTCGTCCCTGAAGAGGAGGAGAAAAAGAAGGAGAAAGAGAAAGTGCCTATTCAGGCTCAACCGATCAGGAGTATCAGGCAGGTGTCTGCTAGGATTGATGATATGGACGATGCCCGGGCACGGATAAATGAATTTTCTGCCAAGATGGGCAGCCAGCTTTTATCTGCTAATACCCTTGAGTCTTCTACTAAGGCGGTCTCTATCTTGACTTCTCTTGTGACAAAGGCTGCTGAACTTGCTTCTCAAGCTAAGGAGGTTAGCTGTAAAGAGATATTAAATTTGTTATGTGTTCTTTGTGTCACTTTTATATTTGGCTGATTGATTTTATTTCTTGTAGGGGTTGGATGTTGGGTTGGCTACTGCTTGTCAACTCAGGGATGCCCAGGCCAGGGTTTCTAGCTTGGAAGAGAAAGTGGATAAATTTAACCGTGAGCTGCATACATCCAGGAGTATTGAGGTAGTGCTTCAATCTCAGCTGGGGACAGCTAGAGAGGCATCCAGGGCTGCTATAGTTTGTGAGGTGGCTGCAAAAAATGATGAGAAGGCTGTCAGGCAAGAGTTAGAGGCTGTAAGGGAGGAGTTGGCTGCTGAGAAGCAGGCTATGCAAGATCAGCTGAGGAAAAATGAAGAGCTTCTCTCTGAGAGGGAACTAGTGGAGGCGCGGCTTGCTGATGCTGCTCAGTACTTCTTTGGGAAAGGCCGGGTTGATGCTATGAGGGATCCGGATTCTGATCGGGCTAATTGGCACCCGGACCGTGATGAGGCAGCTTTGGACGCCCAGTATCCTGATTTGGCCAATATGGGTCAAGAAGATGAGGCGGATTCTCCTCCTTCCAAGGGGAAATCTGGTGATCAGGAAATGGTGGATGGTTGTGAGTCGGTTACTGGTGAGAAACCTACTTAGCTTGGAGTTTTTTCTTTTTGTTTTGGCCCATCCAGGGGGGGTGTTCCTGGAATGAATATTTAGGTATTTTTTGGCTCATCCAGGGGGAATGTCCCTGGAATGGATAATTAGGTTTGTGGCAAGGCCAGCTATTTTGGGTAAATAAATATTTGGTCTTTGTTGGTTCCTTTTTGTGTTTTGATAAGGCACTTTTGTAGTATTGGATGTCTTATCGGATCGGCGATTATTCGACCGGATCGGGGCGATTTTAGGCCGGATCCGCGCTTTATTGTGTTATGGGTGGGGTTGTTGCCTGTCTGGAGGGCTTATGTCCCCTGCCTATCTGGAGGGCTTATGACCCATCTATGTTATACAATCCAGGAATAGATTTTCCAGGTTTGTCTCAGTGTTTTAAGGCCTACTTTTGCAACTGAAAGTTGGGTATCAGTTGGATATTGGTGGGGGTGGCCCCCAATCTTTAAGATTTGTTTTAAGTAAAGTGCAGTATATAAAACAAGTATTGAAGATTCTACTTGGTAAAAAGAAATATGAGAATATTGACAAGTACTTGGGAACATCATGGGAGAAATTATATAAGGCATTTATTCATATAATGGCAAGTATCATACATGTAGTTTCATATCAAGCCAGGCAAGAAATGTCAAGGTGAAAATTATACCTGGACTGGGAGATTTATTTTATATGTGAAATAGTTTTAAGTGTGCAATATTCCAAGCTCTTGGGATCATTTCGCCGTCCAGGGTTTGTCACCTATAAGCTCCCTGGCCGACTATTGAGTCAATCAGGTAGGGACCTTCCCAGGTTGGGGCCAATTTGCCAACATTCTTTTCTTTTGTGTTTTGGAAGACTTTCCTGAGGACCAGATCTCCTACCCTGAATACCCTGGCTTTGACAGTCTTGTTGTAGCTTTTCGTAACTCTTTGCTGATATGCTGCCAATCTAATGCTGGCTGCATCTCGTAGCTCTTCTGTTAAGTCTAGGCTATCCACCATTAGAGGTATATTGCTTGTTATTGTGTTCAGGCTGCATCTGGCTGATGGAATGTCTACCTCAGTCGGGATTACTGCTTCACATCCATAGACCAAGGAGTAGGGGGTTTGGCCTGTGGATGTTTTAGGCGTGGTTCTGTCAGCCCAGAGGACCAGGGGGAGCTCTTCAGCCCATCTGCCTTTCCTTCTTTCTAGCTTCTTCTTTATGCAGCTGATTACTACTTTGTTACTTTGGATTCTCGCCTGACCGTTAGCTTTTGGATATCCTGGTGTGGAGGTTACCAGATTGATGTTCCATTGAGCACAGAAGGCTGCTGATCTTTTTCCCACGAATTGCATGCCATTGTCGCATACTATTTCAGAGGGGATGCCATATCTACATATGATGTTGTGTTTGATGAATGCTATGACATCCTTTTCCTTGACTTGCCTGTATGAATCAGCTTCTATCCACTTGGAGAAGTAATCAGTCATTGCTAGCATGAAAACTTTTTGTCCGGGTGCTTGAGGTAGTTTCCCTACTATATCCATGCCCCACTTCATAAATAGCCAGGGTGCGGATATGGAATGTAGTTCCTCAGATGGCTGATGGATATATGGTCCGTGAATCTGACAAGATTTATATTTAGAGCTAAATTCCAGGCAATCGGCCCTCAAGGTGGGCCAATAATAACTGTTACCGAGTACTTTGCTTGCGGACTTCTTCCACCTTTATGATTTCCACAAGTATCCTTCATGGATTTCTGATAATATCTGCTCGACTTCTTGTGGCTCTAGGCATCCGAGGTATGGCCCGACTGCGATTTCTTAAAAAGCACGTTGTTAATAATAGTATATGAAGCAGCTTTTATTTTTAGTGCTCTGGCATCTTGCTTATTTAGGGGGAGGATTCCCTGTTATAGCCAGTCATAGTAAGGTTTTGTCCAAGAATTGACAACATAAATTGGGAAACTTTCATCTTGTTTATTTATTGCAGGTTCTAATAAATGTACGATGGGTATTTTGTCGAAGTCAAGGAGACTGAAGTTGGATCCTAGGCCGGCTAAGGCGTCGGCCTGGGTATTCAAGTCCCTGGGAATTTGGTCAATATTAAAATTGCGGAATTTTGATTTTAAAATTTGAACAATTTCCAAATAA
Organism: Silene latifolia; assembly: GCF_048544455.1. Classification (NCBI taxonomy): domain Eukaryota; kingdom Viridiplantae; phylum Streptophyta; class Magnoliopsida; order Caryophyllales; family Caryophyllaceae; genus Silene; species Silene latifolia. The sequence goes on from NC_133538.1 coordinate 176,738,063, forward strand.
AGCATCATTTTTGAGTCTTTTGCAGTATATATTCCGTTTACTTGGTTGGAAATAAGAAGGGAATCAGTACGTACCTTTAGGTTTTGCACACCAAGGTCAATACATACCTTTAATCCAGCTATTAGGGCTTCATATTCTGCCTCATTGTTGGTAGCCTCAAATGCACACTTTATAGCCTGTACTATCTTATCCCCCTGTGGTGATTTTAGTACTACCCCCAGGCATGTGCCCCTCATGTTGGCTGCACCATCGACAAATAGGGTCCATTCTAGGTCCGTTTGGTCGCTGGTCAGTTTATTTACTTCTTTTATTAGGTCGGGTTCTAGGGTTGGACTAAAATCAGCCACAAAGTCTGCTAGTGCTTGTGACTTAATTGCTGTCCTTGGTTCAAATGTTGTGTTGTATGTGCTTAGCTGGACTGACCATTTGTGCAACTCATAATTAAAGCTAAAACATATTTTTCAAGTAGGCCGTACCTGATTTCTGCATCCAGTAGACTTTTACTTACGTAATAGACAGGGTGTTGTTGTCCGTCTGCTTCTTTGACCAAGACCGCACCGACAAAGAAGTTTGGATTCGATGGTGTATATCTTGTCGGGGTTCATCTTTGACTGGTTTTGCCAAAAGGAGGAGAGGATAGATATATTTTCAGGTCTTCAAAGGCAGCCTGATGATCAAGGGTCCATTGAAAGTCCTTGTTCTTCCTTAGCAGATTATAGAATGATTTGCACCTCTCTGACGATCTTGAAATGAACCTGTTCAGGGCCGCTATTCTTCCAGTCAGTTTTTGTATGTCTTTGACCGTCTTTGGGGGTTCTAGCTCCAGGATAGCTTTGATCTGTTCAGGGCTGGCTTCTATTCCTCTTTTTGTCACCATATAGCCCAAGAATTTGCCTGCTGAGACTCCAAAATGGCATTTTTGTGGGTTGACCTTCATATTGAATTTCTCCAGTATTTGAAAGGCTATGTCCAAGTCTTTGACGTGGTCTTCTGCCTTTTTTGACTTGACTACCATGTCATCTATGTAGACTTCCATGGTATCTCCTATTTGGTCTTTGAACATCATGTTGACTAGCCTTTGATAGGTTGCACCTGCATTCTTTAATCCAAAGGGCATAGCAAAGATAACAATATATACCTCTCTCGCAATGAAAGTTTGTGCTTTCCGATCTGCAGGTGCATCTTTATTTGATTGAATCCGCTGGAGGCATCCATGAATGTTAACATTTCGTGGCCTGCAGTGGCATCCACCATTACATCGATGTGTGGCAGGGGAAATGGATCTTTTGGGAAGGCTTTGTTTAGGTCGGTGTAGTCTACACAGACTCTCCATTTGCCGTTTTTCTTTTGGACGACTACTACATTTGCAAGCCGCCAGTCGGTACATTACTTCCGTGATCATTCCCATGTCCAAAGAGCTTGTCGACTTCTTGGTTGATGATTTCATGCCTTTCTCGCAAAGAAATTTTCTTCTCTTTTCTTTGTACGGGCTTAAAGGATATGTCAATATTCAACTTATGAGTTATAATATCAACATCTATACCATCATATCAAAATGTGACCAAGCAAAACAAGACATTTTAGTTTTGAGAAAGGCGACTCAGATTGGGTCTGAGCGAGTCTGGTGCATCTGACCCTACAAGTACTTTCCTGTCAGGGAATTCTGGGTCCAACATGACCTCTCCTATTTCCATCTGTGATTATGCAATATACTCTTCCCTGACAGGTGACTTTAATTGCTATGCAAGGGACTTACCTGACTTTGAGGGTTTCAAAGCCTGAGTGTAACATTCCTGAGCCATCCTCTGTTCTCCCCTGATGGTGGTTATCCCCCATTCGGTTGGTATCTTCACACATTGATGGTATGTTGATGAGATTGCTTTGACATTGTGGATCCATGGTCTGCCCAGGATTACATTATATGAGGATAGGCAATCCATTACTCCAAATCTTTCATATGAAGCCACGCCTTCCACATAGGTTGGCCGATTTCTCCCGGTGTTCTTTGTTTCTCCGCTGAATCCAACTAGGACGCTGGATTTCTTGATGATCTATCCTTCATCTATCTTCATAGCTTAGAGGACGTCAAGCATCACCAGATTGATTGAACTGCCTCCGTCTATCAGGATTCTTGATACCTTAGCTGTGCCAATTTGCATGGTGATCACCAAGCTGTCATGGTGTAGATCCGATATTCCCTGCGAGTCCGAGTCATCAAAAGTAATAGCAGGCAATGACTTGGACCTTGAAGGGGTCAAGTCTGGATTCCCTGGATATTCTTTTGGCAGCTGAGCTGGTCTGACCACAGATTTCTGATCCTCCATTTATGAACTTAACTTCATAGATGGGGGGAGGAGGAGGAGGATCTCTGTCGTTCCCTGAATCTCTCTTGTTTTGTCCTTCATCTTTGTTCTTTGGCTGCTGGATTAAGTCCTTTAAAAAGCCTTTCTTTAGGAGATATGCCACCTGTTTCCTGAGTTGGATGCATTCTTCTGTGGTGTTCCCGATGTCCTGATAGAAGTCACACCATCTTGTTGGGTCTTTCCTGGGGTTGTCGGATTTCTTGGGCCATCTGACCGTATCTCCCGTGGCTTTCCAGCGTTTGATTAATCCTGCAGTATTAATAGAGAAGTTATATTCAGGAATAGTTGGAAGGCTAGAGAGTTTACCTTTGTGTTCTTGTGCCATGTTGACTTCAGATCGTTCAGGCCTGGAATAGGGTGCTGATCTAGGGTTGCCTCCTTTCTGGTAGGAGCTTTTCCTGTTAGTGTGTCCATAGCCTTGCTTTCCTTCGGATGAGTTCGTCCTGAAATTGAGATCTTCTTCCAATCTGACATGCTCTAAGGCGATGGATTGAACAGTGGAAAAGGTTGGGCATGCTTTCTTGGTTAAGTCTGCATAGATGTCACTATCAAGCAGGACTCCTTGCTTGAAGGCTTCTACCGCTGTCTCTTTATCACACCTGGGAATGGCCACCTTCTCTTTGAGAAATCTTGCCAGGAATTCTTTGTAAGATTCTTCAGGAAGTTGCTTTACCCTGAACAGGTTACTGGGTCTCTTGGCCATATCTCTACTGCTTGCGAATTGTTAATTGAAAGCATTGATCAATTCTGCAAAATTCTTGATACCTCCATTTGGGAGATTAATGAACCATTGCAATGCTGCTCCGGTCAGGGTTGTACCAAACCCTTTACACATGCGGACACCGAGTTCACTGGTATTGAGGCGCAAGGATTTTCTGTTTGAATATAGCAACGTGATTTTGTGAATCGGAGGTTCCATCATAAGTTCTCATGGATGGGACGGTGAATTTCTTGGGGAGATCAATCTTTGCAATTTCATCTGCAAAGGGCGAGTCAGCAAAGCTGTCAATTTCTACTTCAGCCACGGGGTCTGGCACTCCGGGTATATTTTCTATTTTGTTGTGGAGTTTTTGAATTTCCTGGAGCATAGCCATCATTATTGCTGCTTCAGTTTTGTTTGTTTCATCGTTGGGAGTGGTCCGGGTACCGGATAAGGTATCCTTCTCCGGAGTTCCAAAATTGGAAAAGTCAATGTTTTTGATAATGGATGAGAATGGGGTTCCTGGCTTGAATCTGGTCTTGGAACCTGAAGCCCGATTTTCAATTTCTTTTTCAGTCGACTCGATTCCTTAAGCTCTCGATTTACCTTGGGCTTGGGCTGCCTTCTCTTGGATTGTCTCCAATTCCTTGATCTTGGCCAGGGCAGCCGCTAGTTGTTATTCTGGGGTTAGTTCCACCATTTTTGTGTGTGAATATTAAATGGAAAATGGTAAAAGGAATTTTTTTTGATTAAAGAACTAGATGCCCCACGGTGGGCGCCAATTGTTTTAGCAAGATTTTTCCTGAATGGGTCCGGCTTGATTAAAGAATAATTTGGGTATCTAGTTCTATAAGTTTGGAATATTGTAAATGAATAACAAGGAAAGACTAAGTATAAAGAATAATGTTTATATTATTTAGATAAGCTGAATACAAATTTGTTTAAGTAATTGGATACTCGGAAAATAATGAAAGATAAATAGTGAAGTAGTTCAATACTAATGAATAATGAATACCATTACCAATGCCAGATTACAATATTTATAGTCATACAAATATGAACGTTGTATTGATCTCCAATGTCCTTCTCTTTTGTCGGAGTTGTTACCGGATTAATAGGGCACATTCCCTATTAATTCGGTTGACTCGTTCTCTTCTGATTATTCTTCAACTCTTTCTCCTCTTGCACGTCTAGGTTCATGGGTGATATAGTCTCATAGTTAGACTTGGTCTTCCTTGAGAATAGGACATGAACATTTATCTTTATATAACCGTTTTGCTGCTCTTCCGCTTAATCCGGCCTGCTTAGGTGTGCTGTCTGGCTATTCCGTGCTTACCATCAGGCCTTCCTTCTGGGATTAAGTAGCCTATTCATCCTGTAATACTCTTCATCTACCAAATAATGGTTAGATTTGTCCGGTCTCTGTTTGCCTTAATCAGCCTTGTAAGGTCAGGCTAGGTTAGAGTCAGACCAGGCTAAACTGGGCCTAACAGTTATCAAGTGAGCCATCTTCGCCCTGACGCGAAAATTGAAATGCCCGGTAGTATTACTCTTCAAATGATAGACGTTCTTGAAGACTTCAACAGTGATCACCAAATTGTGTTTGGCACATAAATGTTCAACGGATTGAACAATTTTCCAAACCATAGGCATAAGTTGGAATGGAGCAACCTTGATAGCCCTCATGATATCAATCATGAATGGAGTAAAAGGAAGCCTGCAACCCCCCTTAAACGCCCATTCAAAGATACAAAACCAGCCAGGACTGCACCACTTTCTGGGACCCAGACCTCAGCATCAGTAGGAAGAAGACCTCTACCCTTCAAAAAATGTTCAAAAGAATGTTTAAGTTGATTGGCCTCAGGAAATAAAGCAGACAACGACTTCACAGGGGCACCTTTATGCATAATAGCCAGAATTTCTGCAGGGGCAGAAACTTCAATAACCTCATCCTCAGGGATGACTTCAGGAACATCAACCACCACCGGAGGTTGCTAAGCCTCAGCAGCTTTTGGTGCAGCAGCTCTCCTTCTTCCACCAGCCATTTTTTGATTAAAAATGAAGCTTATTGAAACAGGGTTTTATCTTTCAAAGTAATCAAAGAAAGAAGAAAGAAAGTTTGGAAAATTGGAAGAATGAAAGTAAGGAAACATCAATTGACGGCTCAAGTCAGTTTATAGGCACAAATCAAGCTAACAGATAAGACAAGTGGATGAGTTTAATCATGACTCTCCTAGGGTTTGATGAACCTACCCTATTTAATGAACACTAGCCGTTAGGAAGTTGAAGAGAAATCAAACTCTTTTCCGGAAAGATTCTCACATTTATGCCTGGCTCGATTTTTTATCTCCTCATTCCTGGCCAGATCCAATGGAAATAAGGAGATAAGGGGCAATTGTTGAGCCAAGATTTGTCCTGCCTTATCAGACAAATGTCAGGCAAAGACTATCAGGCTAGCTTGGACAGGGGCAACCCAGGACAGAACATATATCACTTTGACAGGCGCCAAACAGGAGGGAAAGGCAGGTCTGGCAATCCTATCAAGCCAGACTTGAAGGGATACATATCAGACATATATTGGATATCACTTAAATGCGTCAGGCAACTATCAGAATGCAACAAAGTAGTTCCTACTTTCACGGGAGACCTATTAAACAAAACTACAAAAATTAAGAAGCAGTCAACAAAGAAAAATATAAGGACGAGCAGTTGTGAAGTCAAATACCCACTTCCGGGTAAATAGGGCATAAGGCCTATTGTCTAGGAACGTTCATATGAACGTTGGAGGAGCCGTTGAAGATTAGAAGAGGCCACTATAAATAGCAAAGGGAAGGAAGACAAAAGGGGATCATTCATTCACTCACTTACTCTCATTTTATTACTTACGTTCTAGTCAACTATATATACATTCTTACTTATTAATAGCCTGACACACTAATTTCCTGTCAGGATACAGAAAACTATAGTAAAAATCCCTCATGGCTTGGTGCCCTTGGTTTTTTCCCTTATTCTCAAGGTTTTCCACGTATAAATATCTGTGTTCTATTTTACTGTTTACTCTTTACTTATTAATCATACTAGTCAGGCATTGTTTATTGAGTTAGATCACCCTGCAAAATATTCCCCTGGCAAGGCAATACTTCCGTGTAAAATCTTGCTAAAACAGCGTCCCTTGCATAATGTTCAAACATATCAAGCACAAATTCGAAGAGCTTTCAACAAGAAAGTTAAACCCCAAAACATCGAGGAGGGAGATCTAGTGCTTAAATCTTTTCGAGCTCTTCTACCAGTCGACCCAAGGGGAAAATTCAAACCTAATTGGGCTGGTCCATACTTAGTCAAACCATACTCTCAGGGGGTGTGGTTAGAATTACAGATTTAAACGGAAACGAGTTCTCAAACCCGACTAATCTAGACCAACTCAAATGATATTACCCTTAGAATAAGACAAGACACGCGCCACACGGGTCCCACGTGCCGCTCCTGCGACACCAAATACACGGCACTAGCCAAAGATTCGTGTCACATCGCTCTTGCGTTTTGGCATTTTTTTTTTTTTTTATCCTCAATATCATCGATCTCAATTGCATTTTCTAAGAGTAAGTAAAGCACCATGCTTATTCCCTATGTTCATTACAAGCTCTTGCTTCGAAGATTTATTCTTTTACATTTTCCATTTTTGAAATACGTTCTAGGTTTGATTTCATTTTCAATGAATACGTAGACAATCCTTCACAGGACACAACCCAATCAATAACTTTCAAAATGTAAATAGAAGAACATTTGCTTTGGCACTTGGAATTTGAAATAATAAATAAAGGGGGATGATTTTAAGTTCCTAACTAAAAACAATCGATTTATTCATCTATTAATAATATGCCAAAAAATATATAAATGCTGCAACGAAATGCTAGGATAGGATTCTAAAAATTCCGCCATTTATTACAAACAATAGTAATACTAATAAATAATATAAAGACTCAGGCTATTCCTATTCTTCCATCTTACCCTTGTCTTTGTCATTTCGATCATACTTATTGTCTCGTCCTGGAGGGGGATGCTCTTGCGTAATCTCCGACCTAATCATCAATGGTCTTTCTCGAGGTCTAGTCTTCCCATTTCGATCCACAATCACCTTCTCAACAGGAGCACTCTTTGGTTTCTTCTTCGGGCGGACGACTCGGAATCCAGCTTCTTCCTCTTCTTCAGTCAAGTACTTCTGATTCTCTTTCGCAACCTCCCGGATCTTGTAGTCAATCGGCTCATGCTTCCTCAACTTCTCGCGCTCTTCCAAAGTGCTAGCCTTGACCCACTTCAAATAAGAGTTTGACACCCATAGTGAACCAATCGGGACAGGAATAAACCACATGTTCCTTTGAGTCCAACACAAAGCCCACTCACGGTAGGTCTCAGATGTATGTGCCAAAGCCACCTGTGGAACAATGTCAAGCTTCAGGATTTTCTACTTCATACCAACTTGCCTCATTAACCTCTCTGGGAAGATATGGACAATGAACTCCAAGCCTGGGACACGAATGGATCGAATAGGATCTAGGGATGATACTCCTATCAACGCCCTAAGATGCCACCAAGGGATAATCCATCTGATCAGAGGACCTCCTTCATTCTTTAGTTAGTTCTCCCAGTAGTTGCAAACTCGAGTGAAATCAACCATATACAACCTCGTCCTCATCATGATCGATCGTGATCGATATCCAGGTACGTCAACTGGGGGCTCGATCAATCGCAGCCTTTCCATCAACCAAATCTGCAAAAGGTTACAAGCATCAATGTCTCCACCATGAAAGGAAAACAAACAAACAAAAGAGAATAAACGGAAGCATTTTTTACCTGTAAAATGATACGACTTCCAAGATACGGGAGCTCACGATTGGACTTCCGACTATCGAACCCTAAGATACTCTCTCCTAACACCAGACAAGCCGGGCTCTTGCGCAGCTCCATTTGCTCAATGATATCCAAAAACCGAGGGTCACCTCATCTCTCCGCGTCAACATGGCCTTTCAAGGCAAAACAATGAAGAAGACAAAAGCCGAGGGCTCTGCGCCTCGAAGCATAAGAAATATAAGGGTCTTCTCTGTCTATGAAACGGTCATGAAAATCGAAGATCCGGACATCTTTGGAAGTTACAAGACGATCCACTTTATCTTTGGTCAATCCAAGGAGATCCCTGAACTTATTCTTATACCCTTGCAACCTACATGGCAACACCGGAAGACTTTTGGTATCCAATCCTCCAATCGCTGAGAATTCTTCAGGAAAAGGACAAATTTCACCTCCAAGAAAGGCGAAAACATGATACTCTAGGTTCCAATATCCAAGACAAGCATCAACAAAGGGTCTTACTACCTTCACCTATTTAAAGCTCATAATGGATCCAAATATACCCATATCATACTTTTCCACGCTTGAAAGCTCGTAGGTCCTTTCCTTGAGTCGGGATTCGAAAGCATTTATTTTTTTGAAAGATCTTTTTTGAGAGAAATATTATGTTTGAAGATTTACGGAGTAATAGAAGGGAGAATTATGAGAATAGAAGCTAATCCGAGGCCTCTATTTATACTATTCGGCCTTTCAAAAAATCGCTCAGGAAGAGAACACCTGGGGAGAAAATGCAGCAACTGCTGCACCATTTAGAAGAATCGTAGCTCATGCTGTGCCTCTTCCCCAGCTCGATTTTCTACAATTTCCGCGAAGGATCTTTCCTAAATCCGGATTTGGCTTGACTTTCCTATTATTATAGGGATACGTATTTATTTTTACGGAAATTCTTATTTGCTCACTTATTCCAAATTTGTTATGGAATCCTATTTCAACGCGGGTTCTCTTTTCGAGACGATATCGTTGTTTCACTAAATGGGGCACTTCTTTTTTTTTTCTTTTTTTATTTTTATTCGACTTGATCAAGTTGCATTTTGTGCTATTTGAAGCCAAAATTTTGTGCTATATGTGTTATACTTGCTTTTTCTGTATGAATTTCGGTAGCATGACAGCGTAAACTGTCGAAATGCCAAACCTGTTTCCAAGCTAACCTGCAGGTACCAGCGTGCTTCACACCCAGCATCAACAAACGACTCGCAGGCCACGACATATATACAACAAAAAATTTATATGTACAACAAAATTCGGGTTCATGCCCAAAAGCATAAAATGTACAAAATACAAGACTAGCCGCGACGATCAGCTACACGACCCCTCAACTCAGCCACCATCGCCTTGAGGATGGCCACGTCAGCATCTCGAACCTCTAGATCCCTCGACAAGCGAGTTGTATCCTCACGCGACTCCTCGAGATCGCGCTCCAGCTTACGCTCCCTCTGAAAGGAAGGAAATTTATAAATGACAAAGCAAGAAAGGAAAATACTTCGAAAATGTTTCAAATGTTCATACATATCAAGAAGGATATAAGGGAGGTTCATACCTACCGACACGGGCCACCCGAAAGAGCCTCCACGGCCTTCGCTCGCAGCCGGTTGGCCATCCGCCTCCGCGTGCCTTGACGGTGCCACCTGCATTTCAAAATAAGAATAAAGACAGTGTTCTTACACACATATTTCAAAAAAGGGAAAGGGAACAAGCCTAAACTGGAGGCTTACCCTCCTCACGATATGCTGCCACTCGTCGAGTCCAGCCTCTGTCACCGCCTCAATGAAATACGGAATCTCCATCAGCACTATCGTACCAGCTGGCCCAGGGTACTCGAATGTCTCGGGAAAAGATGGGGGCTCGACGCCCGCCACCTCGATCTCCTGCCAAGATACGATTATCATTTCCAAGCTTTATTCGAGTACGTCATTTCCAGTTTCAAATGTTAAAAATGAGTTATACTTAACACAATCGGCCAGTATGCCAGGCGTCCCCGCACAAACTCCGAGTACTCAAGCTCGGGAAGAAAGAGAGCATCACCACTCGCTCTTGCGAGGTCAGCCATCCTCTCAACCTATGAAGGCTCCCTAAACATCGTCTGTGGAGGATCGATTGGAACCACAAAAGCATCACGGAGGCACTGTCAAGCCAACCGCTCACCCAGGTACCACACAGGTCCCATGGGCGTCGCCAGAAGAAGCCTACTCGAACTCCTAGGATGAAGAACGAGCGCCAGTGTAGTCCTCCCAAGGTCGCAGCACCCACTAAAAAGGATGTAAGGGGGTCATTCCTATGATCAATATGGTTTCAAAGAAAAGTAAAAATCAAGAGTAAGAAGAATGTTTACGCTGTCAAGCTGCACGACATTGACACCCCTCCTACAGGTGTCGTAAGAAGACCGCTGGCTCTTCTGCCGACACATAATCCAGTTTCTAACGACAGGATACTCTCTCGCCACATCCGCCGCCCTCTTGGGAGCGAAGCCGGGGAAGTATGAGTATATCCATACCTAAAAAACAAAAATGATACAATAATAAAAAATAAAAAATCAGTAATCTAATTTAAAGATCAATCTCAGTTTCCAAATTCAATTCAAACTCATTTCAAAATTTCAAACTCAATTCAAAAAATTTCAAAATCAAATTTAAGTTCAAAATATTTCAATTTCAATTTCAATTTCAAGTCAAATTCAAAAATTTTAATTTCAATTTCAAGTCAAATTTCAATTTCCATCACAAGTTCTATTTCAAGTTCAAAAATTTCAATTTCAAGTTCAAACTTTCAAATTCGATCTCAAAAAAAAATTTTTTTGAGTTCAAATCAAAATTCATCTCAGAATTCGTGCTTTCAAATGATCTTTCATTTATAAGCAGATTTAGTATCAAATGGCAAAAGGAAAAGAAAGTTTCATACCTCCAAAATCAGATCTGGACCGACAGTAGCAGGAAAAGTCCTCTTCTCCATCAGCTCGGAACGAACCATGGCCCTCATGTACCACCTGCAGTCATCTACACTCTCGCTGGAGTCTTACCATCAAAGTATACCTTGATGTAAGAAATCGGGACTAGGCCAGGTACCCTAGCCGCAGCCTTGGCCAGGTTCCAGCCGATCAAACCTCTAACCTCGGCCGAATCTACTCTCATGGCCATCGCGGGCCAAGCTCTCAGCTCATCTCCATAAGGTAAACTGGAGATCATGCCGTAGTCCTCCAAAGTGACCCCGATCTATCCAAAAGGCATACGGAAAGTCGAGGTCGTGTCCTAGAAGCGATCTAGGAAAGCCCGAATATAATGGGAAAGGGATAAAGACACCCAATAAATGAATGAATAAAATAAATAAATAAGGAGAGAAAATAAAGAAAAGAGCAAAAAGTACATACAAAATGACAAACTTCCCCAAACCAGCCAGAAAACTGAGGAAGTGAGTAGACCAGTAGCTACTCGTCAGCAGTGTCCTCCTCCTCCTCTCCCACCACGAAGTCAGGATCTCGCTCCTGCTCCCTCCTCCTCTCGTTAGCTCTGGCTCTCTCCTTCTCCTCAGCTGTGTCCGCCTCGCTCGCTGGTTGTGGGTACCCCTCTGCCAGGTATCGGTAGGAAGAAGGGTGTGGCCAGCCCTCAGGAACGGGGCGTCCTCATCTCATGTAATACTCGTATAGAGGGAACAAAGTAAGTAAAATGTCCCGCTCCATACGAGCCTGCCTAGTAAGCAACTCAAGAACCAAACTGTCACGACGCCCTTGGTCAATGACCTCGGACGCGTCAAAGGGTGGAGGAGAAATAAAATTAGCCGGGTAGACCGGCTGTGCAACAGAAGGAGTGGGAATAAGGATCGGTGTAGGCGTGGGCATGGAAGACTGCCCAGCCTTGGTCGGTGTGGATCCCTGCCCAGTCTCAGGTCTCTTCCGCTTCTTAGAAGCAGAAGAAGTGGTAGGTGGAGCGAGTGGAAGGTGGTAGAAAGGCAAAGGTGGAGGCAACCTACCCCTCACAGTGGCCAAAGGTACAAGACGGGGTAGGTCGGTATAAGGTAAGGTCACGGACAAGGAACCACAAATCTTCCAAGTCCGCTGGTCAGAAGCTAGCCAAAACATTGCCAACATGGCAGAAACATCTAGGTACCTGTCCCTATCTACATTTGCCAGGTCACGACGGAAGTCAGGGAAGATAGAACGGGCGATGTAGGTGGCTCACAGACTATGGTGCCCGACTTCTTCTTCCCAACAACATTAAAATACTGAGCTGTCAGATAAGTAATATTAAGAACAAAGGGGTCCTCGCTATCCATGTTTAAATAGCCCCCGAGAATCGACAACTCAACATTATTAATGTTGTTAGGCTCTTTACGGCCGAAAATCGTCCCTTCAATGAGACGCAAAAAGTAACGGGCCGGGGGGAGGTAAATATGAGCAAGTATGCGCTCTTCAAAAGGTGTCTGTGCCAAGGTCCGCCAAAGCATACGTAGGACCTTCTTAGAAGGGTCCGACTCACCGTGGAAAGACAGACCTAACCTACTACCAAACTCAGCAAAGTTCCAGGTCGTAGTCCGGTTAAACAACCGGAAGGAGACACACGAGCTGTCTGGGTCAGTGGCGTAGGCAGCAACAGAAAAGGTGAAGGAGCTGAAAAAGTCAAGGATCAGCTACTTATAGGTCAAGGCACTCATAGTGGTCAACCCAACCATCCCCGTCCCGTTCAAAATCTCGGCTACAGGCTCGTAAATTCCCAACTTCTCAAGGGAGTTCCGACAAAAAAATTTAGTAGAAGAAAAGTCACAGCGCTTTAAATCATAAAAATGGGTACGATGAATTGAGTTAATGAAACGTACCTTTGGATAGTCAGGATGCGGGTCCAAGGACTCATCGGCACGGAACGTAGCACGTCCAGCAGCAGGCGTACCTCGTCCTCGACCCCGTCCACGCCCCCCAGTACCCGAAGAAGAAGCCAGTCCAGTAGCTCGGCGGGGTACTAGGGCAGACCTGTAAGCAGCTGTGACAGCCGGTGACAACGCAGCAGGGGTCGTCACCGTAGAGGGTACAATACCAGTAATAGTAACGGTAGTGGCAACGACAGTAGAAACGATGGTGGCAGCAGCAGGGACCACCGTCTCAGTCAGGGATGGGGTAACAGTAGAACTAGTCGAGGGCATTGCGTTAATATCTATCCTAATCAATCAAATAAGTCCTCAAATTAATGAAAAATCAAAGACAATACGATTTCCCCTAATTTATCCCGATTTTTCGAAAAAATTGAACCATACTTCCCCAAATTAGGTCGAAAAAAAGGCAATAAATTAACAATAAACAGAGGGGAATACTTACTTGATTGATAACCCACAAGAATATGTAAAGAAATCGACAAAAAGCGTAAGAAATTGATCGGATTAATCCCGACTTAGAACAAACCCTTATTCTTCAATTAAATTGCAACAAAGACGAAATTGAAAGAGGGAATAAGGAGCAAATGTCGAAAATCTAATAATAAGCACAATGTGGGTGGTGATTTTGGTAAAAAGGGGAGATTAATGGAGGTTTTGGTGTTTTTTAGAGGGTTTTATCGCATAAGAGAGAAAGAGAAGCAAATAGAATGAAAAATAAAAGAAAGGAATAGGCACTTCCTGCGTATTATAAGCATAGTCACTCGATCGAGTGATTTGAAACCACTCAATCGATGACTTTATCATCCATTCAGCTCGATCGAACAAAAAGTCTCTCGATCGAGAACTCCTCTATTTTGACATTTCGATCGAGTGGCTAAAACAACTCGATCGACCTCTTTTCCTGGGCAATCCTATCGATCGAGTACAAAAAGTACTCGATCGAGGTGTTTTCCTATGGCACACGTCCCAATGCGATATATCTTCCCCAAACCTGCATAGAAACTTGAAAAATCACTTCCCGCAAATACCAAATCACAAAAGTATATAGTCTATATTCGGTTTTTGCTAAAACTAACTATGCTACTATCTAATAGTCTAAAAATGCAATTAAAATGTCTAACGAAAATTCAAAATTACAAAATGTTACAATGGGGCATTCCCCGCTCATCTTCCAAAGCACTGTAGTAGCCCAAAAGAGGGCTTCTAACTGGAGGAGGTCCCTTCAGTATCTCGGACCGTCCTCTTTGATCGCTGCGAGCTTGTACTCGAACTGATGGAAGGAGAATAATTTGCGTCCACGTACGCCCTAACTTTCTTCTTCCCCTTGACATTCCTATCTGCATTGGCGGCATTCCCATCACATAGATTGACTTTAACTGTACCTTGACCGATAGCATCTCCAGTACCCACTCTGTTTGTACCTGCAACAAGGAAAACAGCAGAATGGTACTCCTTTTCGCTCCCAGTCTGAGGCGGAGGTGTTACTATAGCAGCGCAATATTCAACATTCTCAGCTGGAGTGTCTGTATCTGGGTCAATAGAGGGTAGGGCATTACAAGGTTGAACTTGCATGGGAGCCCTACGAGACTTAGATTGATGAAATATTAACTCCTCATCTCCTACCTGGAAGGTAAGGGTCTTCCCCCTGACGTCAATTACTGTGCGAGCAGTAAAAAAGAATGGTCGCCCTAAGAAAATAGGGGTATGATTGTCCTCGGGTATGTCTAATACCACAAAGTCTACGGGAATAAAGAATCTCCCGATCTTCACAGGTATGTCCTCTATTACTCCTAGTGGCCGTGATATACTACGGTCGGCCATCTGAACGGTCATATTGGTACAGTTAAACTTGGTCAAACCAAGTCTTTTAGCGAGAGACAAAGGTAAGACACTCACGCTTGCTCCTAGGTCGCATAGCGCGTTGTCAATCAAGTGGGTCCCTATATGACAAGGAATTGAAAAGCTACCCGGGTCTGATTGTTTGGGTGGAGTCTTATTTTGAATGAAGGCGGTCCCTACTTCAGTCAAAGCCACCGTTTCGTGGTCATTTATATGTCTCTTATGCGATAAAATTTCTTTCATAAAATTTATGTAAGAGGGTACATGGGTAAGCAGTTTGGCGAAAGGAACATTGACGTGAAGGCTCTTCAGGATCTTACCAAGCTTCCCGAACTGTTGGTTGGCCTTATTGTTCTGCAATCGCCTTAGAAAGGGAACCGTGATTAGAATTTCTAACCCCTTATTCCTTTCTTCCAATGTCTCAACAGGATCGAACTCATTTATACTTGATCGGTCTCTTTTACCTCTCGATCGAGGTTTTTCAGCAGCTTTTTCATTCGATCGAGCATTATCAGCTACTCGATCAAAATCCTCTTTATCAGTGTTACTCGATTGAGGCGTGATTTCACTCGATCGAGTGGTTTTCTCAGCATTTTTACTCGGTCGAGGCATTTCACCCTCTCGATCGAATCCTTCATTAACAGCTTTACTCGATCAATCCACAATTCCACTCGATCGAGTATTATTCTCAGCAATTCCTCTCGATCGACCACCAGAAATGAGTCGATCGAGTACTTTCTTCGGATGCAGCACTATTTCGTCTATGGACGACTGTTCACCATCAGCAACAATATTCTCCGGGCCTGATATGTCCTCAACAGCTGACATTTTGGGTCCTTCATAAGAAAGAACACTTTGCAAGTTTATCAGATTTATCGTCTCGTGTTGATTCTTTTCAGATTGAGACGGTAAATGACCCGGCTTCCTCGTGGATTGGTTAGTGGCAAGTTGAGCAATTTGGGTCTCGAGTGACTTTATCGACGCTTCCTTCTGTTGGTCACTCATCTGCAACTGTTTATTCAATGATTGGATCATCGACTTTAACTCAGCCAATTCACTTACTCCACTAGAAGAAGCTCCATGATGCGGCGGTGGAAAAGATGGAGGATTTTGAAAGCCTTGTTGAGCTTTGTGAGGAGGAACATAAGCTTGTTGCTGCTGCGGAGGAGGGGTAGGATTAAGCACGTTCTGACTAGTCCATCTTAAGCTAGGATGGACTCCACTCTGATTATTATAATAGGAACCTCCTTTCCTATGTTGCTGTAAGGCAAGGATTTGCTCCTTCTCTGTCAGACAGTCAACAGCAGTGTGACCGTCATTACTCCCATATCTCTCACAAGTAACGGCTTCTTTTCTAGTCAACAAGTGAACCATTTGTCGATCACCAGCACTCTGCAATTCTAGCTTATCAAAACGGGCATTCATGGCTTCCAGCTGAGCCACAACTACACTATCTACAGAAGAAATAGTACGAATACCTCCTCTTGGGTTCCCATACTCAGCACAGTGAGTAGCCATTTCCTCTATGATGCCCAATCCCTTGTCATTGTCATTGTTCTTCTGAAATTGCACAGTGGTCATCATACAACCTATTGTAGAACTGGTTGCATAAAAACCACTAATCAAAACCATGATGAGGAAGAGACCTCACTAGCCTTTTGAAACGGCACCAAGATTCATATAAGTTCTCATTAGGTGTCTGCTTAAAACTTGTAATTTTCCCTCTCAGCTGATTAGTTCGTTGTGGAGGAAAATACCTTTTATAAAAAGTAAGGGCCAGACTCTCCCAGTCAGTAATACCGGCTGCAATGCGATCAAGATCAGTGAGCCATTCACGGGCTCCGTCGGTCAAAGACAAAGGAAACAAGACTTCCTTAATCTTGTTCTGTGTCACTCCCTTTGTAGCGGGAATGGTAGAGCAATAGTCAGTGAAGACTTCCATATGCTTACGCGGATCTTCACCTGCCACACCCCGAAACAGATTTCGTTCGACCAGATTTATGTAAGATGGTCGGATGTCAAAGGTATTGCCATCCTCGGTCGCAAGCTTGAAACCTTTGGGGATCGAGGCAGCTGTGGGCTCTGAGTGACTAGCAATGTTAGGCATTCTCACTGGCTTTATAGCAGAAATAGAGTTGTCTTCTTTGCAAGACTGGTCTTCTTCAAACTGAAAATGTTCTAGAACGGGTTCAAAAGTACTCAAGACTTCCTTTTGAATCTTCCTCTGCAGTCTTAGTCTATGACGAAAAGATCTTTCTGGCTCAGGATCAGCTGGAACTAATTCTAACCTATTAGACCTGGGCATACACAACACTGAAGGAAATAAGTGAGGACTGTCTCAAGGAATAAAAATTCCCTGAGACCAAGAGAATAAACGAAACAACAACAGACAGATAAGGCTATCGCCTCCCCGGCAACGGCGCCAAAATTTGATGCGGTCGTTATGTACCAAAAATAAATACCTAAATATAACTAACAGAAGCTAGTGATAAGTAGGGTCGATCTCCATAAGGAGGCAAGGTATCTATCTGTTAGTCCGTCTATCTAAGTCACAATTGGGGGTTTGTATTTTATTTTCTAAACTACTAAAGATTAAGGGCAAGAGAAATAAAGTAAGAGCGATAAAGCAAGGAAATAAAATATAAGAGATCAGATAAAAGAGGGTATGTCAGGATTTCGGTTCACCATGGCAGTTCATCGACTCAGTCATAAACAGCCTAGGTAATCTACTGTGATAAGGACAAGGGAAAGGTCCTTCTGGTCCGCTATCCACCCTAAATTTCCACGAACTTAACTTCTGTCCTCATTAGGGTAGTCTATTGTTCATAGCAGGTCTGTTTATTCCAATCTTCCGATCCACGAACAAAGTTAACCGGATTAATTTTATTTAGAAGCGTGCACTCAACTAAATATGTTACAGTTATATTGCTATGGTCACAAATTCTCACAAGTAAATTACCTAGTCTATTTACTACATCGTCTCATCACTACCATGGATCCCCTAATCCTAACATAAGGAAATTAGCTACTCATGTTTAATGCAGTCAACAATAATAACGATAAGCACACTAATAATAAACATAATAAAGGAATGATAGTAAAGCATAAACTAAAATAAGCGAACAATTAATGAGAGCAATCAAAGAATTAAGATTAAAGAGAAAGGAGCGATTAAAAAGTTTGAATCCAGAGAGAAAAGAGGCAGAGAAAAGTTTCAGCAGCAATTCGCGTAAAGTAGAGTGTGTAAAACGTAATTAAGACCTAATAAACACTTCCTTATATAGGGGAGCGTTTTAATTAACCAAATAAACCTAACACGGATTAGATAACCCATGTAACATAGCAAACCACTCGATCGAGTCCTTTCAGACAACTTGATCGAGGACTTCTCCAGCAAAACTGTCCGATCGAGCACTTGAGGCTCTCGATCGAACTCTTCCAATTCAGCACATTTCGATCGAGTATAAAAACCACGCGATCGACTTCCAGCATCTGCCAAAACACTCGATCAGACTTTATAATCTCTCGATCGAGTACTTCCCACTGAGATCAGCCTTGACTTCGTCTTGGCAGCTTCCTAAGACCCTCTTCACGCTTCCCGATGTATGACTTCTACTCTAATATCTCCGCCTCCTTAAAATGCATGCAAAGTGGGACGACTAAGGCACGATTCCACTACTTTTAGGTCCATTCCTGCAATTAAGACGTAACAAACCAAAGTAGCCAATTCGGGGCATTTTGCAATATAAAGCGATACAAATGGCATAGAAATGCGTGTAATAAGAGGCTAAAAAGTCTATATAAATTGCACGTATCACTACTGTTTTGGATGCACTCGGCCGACTTGTGAGGAACTCGGCCGAGTAGGTCGTACTCGGCCGAGTACCCGGTCTGACGGGTTAGTTTCCGCGGTTTTGATTAAGATAATTGGAGAAGTATATATAAGTCGTGTTATCGGCTAAATCATTTTATAATCAGTTCTTAATCACTTTTCTTAACTCTAAATGACGTAACACTGCTCTCCAATTATCCTAATAATTTCCAAGCCTAGAGTTCATATATTTGGGGGTTTTCATTCCTCTTTCCGCGTCAATTCGATCAGTAAGTGTTCTACCTTTTGTCATTTATGTATTTTGGTTATAATTTAGAAACCCTAATTGGGTGATGGGGGGTTTTGGGGGATTAGTCATTTTATGTGTAGTATATTGATTGTATGATATCATAATAGGTGAGGACTTCGTAGAGGAGGCTTTCCAGCATGATTTGATGTGCCTTGTTTGGATTGCGATAAGCTAGGATTTCCCTACTCTGTTGATTGTATAATTTGTATAAGATTGATTGTGGTTAATTATGTAACATGTATCATTTGGATTGAGATTGATTGAGATTATATCGTTGTTTGATTGTTGTTATAAGACCATTTTCGAGAGATGGTTCCAACCCCATGTTCACCTCTTGTGTCTCCCGTCACAAGGGGATGTGCACATTAATGATCTGGGTTCGCTTATTGCGATGAGCGGGAATTTGGTGGGCAATGCCGTGGTCCCCCACTAGTGGTGTAGTTTACCTGTTGGGATGGGTAACCTAACACGGCTACACACTTTGTTGTGTAGTTAGTTACTGATGATTGATGGAGTTTGGAGGATTCATTGGTTACTTTTGTATTGGATTATATTATTGTGAATTCTTATATGGGTTATTCAATTGACTGGCCCCATTTATTATTTTCAAAACTGTGGTGATCCATTCGGGGATGGTGAGCAGTTGGTTTAGCAGGTAAAGGATGTGGATGTAGCTCGCAGGTTATGGTTGGGGCCGAGTCAACACCTTTCATTTAGCTAGGTTCCGTTGTCGCTTAAACATTAGTTTCTTTTGGTTTGTTCGGAGTTGTAAAAAGTTTTTGGTTTGACTGTGGGTTGTATTTGATTAAATAGTTTTGTACTTATAATAAATGTTCTTTGATGGTCCATTTGATATACTTACCTCGGGCAGCCGAAATGGTAGCACCTTGATATGCTAAGCTGGTCCTTGGAAAGGCACCTTGGTGTATGGGGGTGTTACAACGTGGTATCAGAGCGATGATTTTGGAACCTAAAACCAATGAACAAAATGAACATAGGGTGTTTAACTAAAATGAACCCGGGTAAGAATTGTTTGAAGCTACCGCAAAGATTTGAGAAACGTCTCAAAACCGCAATGTTGCCCACACAAATTCGAACCGGTCACTACGGGGTGTGTCTTGGGGAACAGTGTATGTTTGTGTATATCCGTATATGAATAAAATGGATGAGCATGTTTTGGTTCGAGATGGTAAGATTTGAATTGGATGCATATGTTGTGGAGTAATAGATGTGATATAAAAAAGCATAATGTGTATGATTGGTTGGTTGCGTTGTGTCGTTCATGGTATATAAACATGTGATTAGGATGTTGCTTTGTGTTTAAGTACTTATACTTCTTGGTTTTGTGATGGGGAAATCTTTTAGCATGATTCAGCTGAGCAGGGGAGGTACTCGACCGAGTAACCTGTCATTTGACCGAGTGAGGGTACTTATGTATTTGGCAGTTGCTACTGGAATATGACCACTCTGCTGAGTAGAGGCAATACTCGAACGAGTGGGGCGTACTCGACCGAGTATGCTTTATGTGCATTTTTTATCAGCTATTGGAGTCAGAGTAGTCGGCTGAGTAGTCAGCATACTCGACCGAGTAGCACATACTCGACCGAGTACCTCTTAGGCGAATGCGATATTTGTTTTGAGCTATAGGCTATGTGCTTACTATGAAAACAGCCACCCATGCCGCGCGCACCCACGCGTTGGTTTCGAGGCGGCGGCAGTTCTCCCACGGAACTCCGGCGCGAGGCCGAGGTACATCATGGGCCGTTACCGATTTGAAAGGCATTGAATCCGGTGAAAGATTTGACAAGCCTGCATTTGTGGAGTCGCCACTAATTTTTATGGAAAATTAGAACCGTTCGAATATACCTCGTGTCATGTCAAGACATAAAGTAGTGACATAAACACTAAGAAATTCGTTACCCTTAGCATTCTATGTCTAGAATGACTCTTGTGATGCCAATGAACATGGATGTTCACAGAGATCTTGAGTAAGGGGGTGAAGGTACGTATTAGGAAGCTCGTATATTTGAACACCTAATCTC
The DNA here is from genome assembly GCF_048544455.1 of Silene latifolia. Lineage (NCBI taxonomy): Eukaryota > Viridiplantae > Streptophyta > Magnoliopsida > Caryophyllales > Caryophyllaceae > Silene > Silene latifolia. The sequence goes on from NC_133538.1 coordinate 176,758,887, forward strand.
GCCCGCCTCGATAGCGGCCTCTACTAATGATCAGGGAAGTTATTTATACTCAATATGTCGTCAGTTGTATGCATGCAATGCAAAATCCACGTTTTAAACCTAGCATGTGGGAATTAACTAAGTCAGTTGACAAGTAATTAAGCAATCAATTGGGGGTCGAAGTGGGAATTAATTGATTACATGTGATTGCCAAGTAAGTAAATCATGCAAGAATGATAAATTACAATAGATGAATTACAAGAAATAAATTATAATCGAATTACAAAGAACAATTGAATCTACGTCACGAGTATGCTTAAAAAAGGATTTGAGATAAAATGAAATAAAAAGAATTTTATAAATATAAAAAATAGGTCGAATTAGCAGCGATAATAAGGATAATATTCGATTAAAACCTTGTTAGAAGACCTATGTCAAAACAAGACGAGTTCAGAGGCAGAAGCCACCTCATAACAGGCGCATCATTTGCTGCGTCTTTTAGAAGAGGCGCATCAGTTCATGCGACTGTTCTTGAGTTGGGTTCTGACTGTGAAAGTCAGACTCGTTAATTGTTATGGTTTGTTGATTGATTAAGGTTGATTACGGAAACATATCTCGAGTAGAAGTGATTTAACAGTATTATATGCGTATGAGATCGTCGTAAAGAAAGAAAAATGAATTCAAACGAATTATCACGCGTTAATATAATGTCGGGAAACGGGTTTATGTACAAACTTCGGATTAGAGATGGGGCTAGAAAAGATAAAAAAAAAAAGAACGAGCCTCTTGAATCCAGGTTTGAATTTAATGACAAAAACCCGCAAATATCGAATTATAAGGGATTTAGATCGGATTAGATTTTAAAAGTATTTTGTAAAGTGAATTTGTAAAAAAGAAAACTTGAAAGGAAATAATAAAGAAGAAAATAGAAGAAAATCGAGCCTTCTAATGAAATAGAGGAAACAAGTAAGAAGAAGAAGAGAAACAACGGCTAAGCAGCCTCTGGAAGAGGCCGAACAAGGGCTGCGACTGTTCTAGAAGGCGCAATTGTTGTTGCGTTTCTTCTCGAAGGCAAAAGTCAAAATTCGATGGTAGAGCTTGAGAAATGGCTCGGTTTTGGGTGTTTTGTCGAGAGGAAGAAGAATAAGAAAGCTTTATGTTTAAATGATATGAAATCACGCTGAGTTCTATTTTACTCGGGCACGAATGAACCTGGGAGAAAACACAACTCTTGTTGCGCCCTTTCCCCAGGCCTATTCCTTGCTGCGTTTATTCCTCAGCAAGTTTTGCCGCAGTTTTCTTTCAAGACGTTATAAGCTCGTTAGGGTGGGCCCAAGCCCTATACTTTCCCGCCTTGAGGTGTTTCCACTAAAGCAACGGGTATTTCTACTCCGTATGTTTTCTACGGGTATACTATTTCCGCCCAGCCTATATTCTCCCCACTGATAGTCAATATATTCTCCAGCAGTATTCGCAGTATTGCTCAAGGTTTCTTCCATGACGATCAAAATGTTCCTAATCATCCATGTGTTCCTCAGCGAGAGTTCGTTGCCGCTATACAGCCTATATTTTTTCTCAATAAAAATATAAAGTTCGCTTGAGACCGACGTAAGCAGATTCCCCAGTGGTGTCTTCAAAAGTCCTGCTGACCCTCATATGGTTTCCCATGGAGTTCGAGAGAAACAACTTTTAAAGAGTTCTGTACCTTCAGATCTTTCAGAAACTTGCCTTAATCCTTCAGAGTCATCCCTTCAAGATAAACTTCATATGTTCTCCCTTTAAGATAACCTTCAAATAATCCTTTATTCCTTCAGGATAATCCTTCATATGTTCTTCCTTCAGATAACCTTCAGATAATCCTTTCAGTAACCTTTAGATAACTCCTTCAGTGATCTTCAGAAGATATCTTCAGTAAACTTTCATTTACGTCCTCATGTTCAGTCCTTTGGAGAGTTATCCTTCACCCTTCCCTTTAAAGATAGACTTCAGAGTTAGCCTTCAGAAGTGTTAAGAAGTTTCTTCAGAAGCTCTGTAACCCCTAATGCCTTCAGACACCAAGTCATCTTCAGACAAAAGATTTTTGCCGAAGCGCCTTCAGTCCCGTTTCACCCAGGGGTGTCTTAGGTATTATTTCTTCTTATGGCTGGCGAGCTTCCTTAGGTAGTCTAATGGACTTTAAACGATCCTCCCCGATAGTCGACAGACTCTAAAATGTTCCCGATGACAGGTCCTTGGCTCAAACCCCTTGAGCCGCCTCGCGTCGCTATAGTCTTCAGGTTGTAATATTCGATTGACCTGTGGGCTATACTTTGACTTTTGCCTTGTCCAAGCCTTAGTCAAAGTGGGGGCTCCTTAGACACCTCGTTTCTGCACCTCCGGCCAACCACCCAGTGATAATTGGGCTGCATGTTTGATTATGCGAAGGAATTTATGACATTTCGTAAGTTCGTCGACACGTGATAGCTCAAACAGTCGATTCAACCTCATGGTCGTCATCTAGGTGTCATTATTGTCATTTTGACAGTAATTAGAGTACATTTGGAGTCCGGGTCAAAAACCGTTTCCATTTTCTAAACCGTCTACAACTGGAGTCGGAATGTTCTAGAATTTTTCGAAGTAATATTCCTAAATTTTATCTTTTATCACGGAAATATCTACCTTGTGGAATAAGGAAGCTCACATCTCTCCTAATCCCTAAAATCAACCGCGTAAATCTTTCTTGCTGAGGAGGAAACTGCCCAAGAGAGAACGAAGCAGGTACTGCGCCTCTTGGAAGGGTCGCAGTTCTTGCTGCGCCTCTTCCTGGGCTGCTTTTTCTCCAGTTTCCGGATTTCCTCCATATTCCTTTCCTAATTTTACTTCTACCATAATTCCTCCGTGTGATTAGTATAAATAAAGGCCTCCGCCTCACATATTTCTCACGCGAGTGTTCGCCTTCTCTTCTCCTTTTGCATTCTAAGACCGCGCTCTTGCTTTTTGACGCCTACATGCTTGATCAATCGACCACGTAAGCTTAGATCATTCTGAGTACCAGTCACGTTTGCATGACCGACCAATTTGACCACTACACTTCAATCAATTTAATCAACTTTTTCTAAATTCCTCTTTAGAGGGCACTTTCATTCTGCATCGAGTCGAGCAATCACTAATACGACAACTTAGTTAATATTGTTTCGTCAAACATGCACTACTACAAATCCAGGCAACTACAACGCCCCTTTAACAACTATTATTCACGAAAATCACAATAGACGTTGTAGAATGTATGGCGCGAATTTTACTAAAATCAATTACAACGGGTATGGTTATAAAAACCGTTGTTATTCGTTTTATCAACGGGTCACACATGCACAACCGTTTTTAATAATTTGGCGCAAAATTGGCGCAAAGTTAGTGAAAAGTAATCACAACGGTTATTTTTGAAACCCGTTGTTAAAACATATTTAACAACGAGTGTTTTTTACAACCGTTGTTAAAACATATTTCACAACGGTTGTTGTTTAATAACCGTTGTCAATACCTTCCATACTATAAACCACACAAACACAAGTCTGCTGCAGCCACAAAACACAAACCCAGCAGTAGCCAAACACAAACACAAAACACACACTTTCTCATCGTCTCTTTCTCTCTTTCTCATCGTCGCTTTATCTTCTCGCCATCACTGTTGATTTCATCGTCTCATTACGTACGTTCTTTAATTATCAGGTTTGTTTCATCGTCATTATTTTATTTTTCTAATTATTTCATTTCCATGTATGTGTTTTTATCGACCATTAGGTTCCGTTCAAAGATCCTGCTAATTATTTCATTTCCATGTATGTGTTTCTAATTATTTCATTTCCATCTTCTTTGGCGTCCTTCAGTACGGATCGAGCATAGTAAGAGTCTTAAGGATGATATATCATTCATTTTGTTGGAGTTTGGAGTTTGTTTTGAAAGATTAAGGAGAGGGTTAATTTATTTGGAGTTTGTTTTAGCCGTTAGGGTTTGGAGAATATATTGAGATAATGGAAATGCATGTTAGTTGAGATAATGCAATGTATTTATACTAAGCAATGTGTGGGTTGAGTTGTTTTTTAATTAATATATATGTTAGGAAGTTGTGCCATAATCAGCATCATCATATCTCTCAATCTTTGCTTCAAATCTTATTGGACGTGATGGCGAATAATCGGATCTTGATGATGACTGATAGATCTATGGAGTTGAAAAAATGGAAGCAAATCAAACAAGCATAACTCAACACTTTCAAAATGATCATTTCATTTAATTTTAAACCAAATACATTACAGAATTATCGAAATCAAAAGATGTATAATAAGCCGGAACAACCCCGGTAAAGCGTAAAAAGCGCTTCTCAACCTGCCACCAATCACGCCACTCTGGTATACCGCTAACTTCCGGGTCATTGGCTTCATATTTTGCAATAACAGATTGAATATATGCAAGGACACGACTTGCATGTGGAGATAAGGTTGGAAGAGTACAACTCAACATATCTCTGGCTGCAGCCAAGTTGCGAGTAACAGGCCGACGAGGGTATGAAGATGATGATGATGATGAGGCTTTGTTGACAAGCCGGACTGCTTCACGCCTCTTAATCCAATAATTCCGTTGATGTTCAAGAGATGCTTTGATTAATGGGTGTTGATCGGCGGGAAGCCCGGCGAGAACCTTCCCATCATCTTCAATCGTTTGTGTAAGCCATTCTTCGTTGTTGATAAAATTAGGGTTCATTGCCATGTTGTTTCAATTAATGAATGTTAGTAAAGGATGCTTTAATATTTATAGCTAGTCACATTTATAAGTTTTTTCAAAACCGTTGGTAATTAATTTAAGGGATTTTCTGCATGCATCGGAATTCAAACGGGCCGTAATTATACATGCATCTAGTAATATTTAATTTATTTTGTTTTTATTTTTTAAGAAAAAACAACAACGGTTATTTACAACCAACCCGTTGTCGTTATATATAACAACGGTTTTGTATATTCAAACCCGTTGTTATAACTTTCCCCCCAAAATTGAGTCACACTTTCCACAACGGGTTTTTATACTTAAAACCGTTGTTAATATTTTTCACAACGGTTTCCTTAAGAAAACCAACCGTTGTTAAAACCTTTTACAACGGACGCTTTACAACGTCCGCTTTTTTATATAACAACGGTTTTTGACCGTTGTTATAGCCTGTATCTGTAGTAGTGATGTAAGTCTGAGGGTGTAAAACCCAATTTATTTATTATATTTTATTTTATATCAATTAATGTATGAGTTTATGTCATGAGTATGTTTAAAACCGTTTTCAATATAATGTTTTAAAACCCTTTTGACGAAACAGTAGAGAAACACCGTCGAGAAGAAACGCAACAACAGTTGTGCCTTCTAGAACAGTCGCAGCCCTTGTTCGGCCTCTTCCAGAGGCTGCTTAGCCGTTGTTTCTCTTCTTCTTCTTACTTGTTTCCTCTATTTCATTCGAAGGCTCGGTTTTCTTCTATTTTCTTCTTTATTATTTCCTTTCAAGTTTTCTTTTTTACAAATTCACTTTAAAAATACTTTTAAAATCTAATCTGACCTAAATCCCTTATAATTCGATATTTGCGGGTTTTTGTCATTAAATTCAAACCCGGATTCAAGAGGCTCGATTTGTTCATATCAAGTCTCTTGAATTCGTCTTTGATACATGTTTTTGATTCTGTTGTTCTTTTTTTATCTTTTCTAGCCCCATCTCTATTCCGAAGTTTGTACATAAACCCATTTTCCGACATTATATTAACGCGTGATAATTCGTTTTTCTTTCTTTACGACGATCTCATACGCATATAATACTGTTAAATCACTTCTACTCGAGATATGTTTCCGTAATCAACCTTAATCAATCAACGAACCATAACGATTAACGAGTCTGACTTTCACAGTCAGAACCCAACTCAAGAACAGTCGCATGAACTGATACGCCTCTTCTAAAAGATGCAGCAAATGTTGCGCCTGTTATGAGGTGGCTTCTGCCTCTGAACTCGTCTTGTTTTAACATAGGTCTTCTAACTAGGTTTTAATCGAATATTATCCTTATTATCGCCGCTAATTCGACCTATTTTTTATATTTATCGTATTCTTTTTATTTCATTTTATCTCAAATCCTTTTTTAAGCATACTCGTGACGTAGATTCAATTGTTCTTTTTAATTCGATTGTAATTTATTTCTGGTAATTCATCTATTGTAATTTATCATTCTTGCATGATTTACTTACTTGGCAATAACATGTAATCAATTAATTCCCACTTCGACCCCCAATTGATTGCTAAATTGCTTGTCAACTGACTTAGTTAATTCTCACATGCTAGGTTTAAAACGTGGATGTTGCATTGCATACATACAACTGACAACATATTGAGTATAAATAACTTCCCTGATCATTAGTAGAGGCCGCTATCGAGGCGGGTGAGATCAGGTGTTCAAATAAACGAGCTTCCTAATACGTACCTTCACCCCCTTACTCAAGATCTCTGTGAACATCCGTGTTCATTGGCATCACGAGAGTCATTCTAGACATAGAATGCTAAGGGTAACGAATTTCTTAGTGTTTATGTCACTACTTTGTGTGTTGACATGACACGAGGTATTCGAACGGTTCTAATTTTCCATAAAAATTAGTGGCGACTCCATAAATGCAGGCTTGTCAAATCTTTCACAGGATTCAATGTCTTTCAATTCGGTAACGGCCGATGATGTACCTCGGCCTCGCGCCGGAGTTCCGTGGGAGAACTGTCGCCGCCTCGAAACCAACACGCGGGTGCGCGCGGCATGGGTGGTTGTGTTCATAGTAAGCACATAGCCTATAGCTCAAAACAAATATCGCATTCGCCTAAGAGGTACTCGGTCGAGTATGAGCTACTCGGTCGAGTATGCTGACTACTCGGCCGACTACTCCGACTCCAGTAGCTGATCAAAAATGCACATAAAGCATACTCGGTCGAGTACGCCCCACTCGTTCGAGTATTGCCTCTACTCAGCAGAGTGGTCATATTCCAGTAGCAACTGCCAAATACATAAGTACCCTCACTCGGTCAAATGACAGGTTACTCGGTCGAGTACCCCCTACTCGGTCGAGTACCTCCCCTGCTCAGCCGAATCATGCTAAAACAATTTCCCCATCACACAACCAACAAGTATAAGTACTTAAACACAAAGTCACATCCTAATCACATGTTTATATACCATGAACGACACAACGCAACCAACCAATCATACACATTATGCTTTTTTATATCACATCTATTACTCCACAACATATGCATCCAATTCTAATCTTACCGTCTCGAACCATAATATGCTCATCCATTTTATTCATATATGCATATACACAAACATACATCGATCCCCATGACACACCCCGTAGTGACCGGTTCGAATTTGTGTGGGCAACATTGCGGTTTTGAGACGTTTCTCAAACCTTTGCGGTAGCTCCAAACAATTCTTACCCGGGTTCATTTTAGTTAGACACCCTATGTTTGTTTTGTTCATTGCTTTTAGGTTCCAAAATCACCGCTCTGATACCACGATGTAACACCCCCATACACCAAGGTGCCTTTCCAAGGACCACCTTAGCATATCAAGGTGCTACCATTTCGGGTGCCCGGGGTAAGTATATCAAATGGACCATCAAAGAACATTTATTATAAGTACAAAACTATTTAATCAAATACAGCCCATGGTCAAACCAAAAACTTTTTACAACTCCGAACAAACCAAAAGAAACTAATGTTTAAGCGATATCGGAACCTAGCTAAATGAAAGGTGTTGACTCGACCCCAACCATAACCTGCGAGCTACATCCACATCCTTTACCTGCTAAACCAACTGCTCACCATCCCCGAATGGATCACCACAGGTTTGAAAACAATAAACGGGGTCAATCAATTGAATAACCCATATAAGAATTCACAATAATATAATCCAATACTAAAGTAACCAATGAATCCTCCAAACTCCATCAATCATCAGTAACTAACTACACAACAAAGTGTGTAGCCGTGCAAGGTTACCCATCGCAACAGGTAAACTACACCACTAGTGGGGGACCGCAGCCTTGCCCACCAAATTCCCGCTTATCGCAATGAGCGAACCCAGATCATTAATGTGCACATCCCCTTGTGACGGGAGCCTCAAGAGGTGAACATGGGGTTGGAACCATCTCTCAAAAATGGTTCTATAACAACAATCAAACAATGATATAATCTCAATCAATCTCAATCCAAATGATACATGTTACATAATTAACCACAATCAATCTTATACAAATTATACAATCAACCGAGTAGGGAAATCCTAGCTTATCGCAATCCAAACAAGGCACATCAAATCATGCTGGAAAGCCTCCTCTACGAAGTCCTCACCTATTATGATATAATACAATCAATATACTACACATAAAATGACTAATCCCCCAAAACCCCCAATCACCCAATTAGGGTTTCTAAATTTTAACCAAAATACATAAATGACAAAAGGTAGAACACTTACTGATCGAATTGACGCGGAAAGAGGAATGAAAACCCCCAAATCTATGAACCCTAGCCTTGGAAATGATTAGGATAATTGGAGAGCAGTGTTACGTCATTTAGAGTTAAGAAAAGTGATTAAGAACTGATTATAAAATGATTAAGCTTTATATTGCAAAATAGCTTTATGAACCCTCACAAGTCGGCCGAGTGCATCCAAAATAGTAGTGATACGTGCAATTTATATAGACTTTTTAGCCTCTTATTAAACGCATTTCTATGCCATTTGTATCGCTTTATATTGCAAAATGCCCCGAATTGGCTACTTTGGTTTGTTACGTCTTAATTGCAGGAATGGACCTAAAAGTAGTGGAATCGTGCCTTAGTCGTTCCACTTTGCATGCATTTTAAGGAGGCGGAGATATTAGAGCAGAAGTCATACATCGGGAAGCGTGAAGGAGGGTCTTAGGAAGCTGCCAAGACGAAGTCAAGGCTGATCTCAGTGGGAAGTACTCGAACGAGAGCTTATAAAGTCCGATCGAGTGTTTTGGCAGATGTTGGAAGTCGATCGAGTGGCTTTTATACTCGATCAAAATGTGCTGAATTGGAAGAGTTCGATCGAGAGCCTCAAGTGCTCGATCGAACAGTTTTGCTGGAGAAGTCCTCGATCGAGTTGTCTGAAAGGACTCAATCGAGTGGTTTGCTATGTTACATGGGTTATCTAATCCGTGTTAGGTTTATTTGGTTAATTATAACGCTCCCCTATATAAGGAAGTGTTTATTAGGTCTTAATTACGTTTTACACACTCTACTTTACTCGAATTGCTGCTGAAACTTTTCTCTGCCTCTTTTCTCTCTGGATTCAAACTTTTTAATCGCTCCTTTCTCTTTAATCTTAATTCTTTGTTTGCTCTCATTAATTGTTCGCTTATTTTAGTTTATGCTTTACTATCATTCTCTTATTATGTCTATTATTAGTATGCTTATCGTTATTATTGTTGACTGCATTAAAAACATGAGTAGCTAATTTCCTTATGTTAGGATTAGAGGATCCATTGTAGTGATGAGACGATGTAGTAAATAGACTAGGTGATTTACTTGTGAGAATCTGTGACCATAGCAATATAACTGTAACATATTTAGTTGAGTGCACGCTTCTAAATAAAATTAATTCGGTTAAATTTGTTCCTGGATCGGAAGATTGGAATAAACAGACCTGCTATGAACAGTAGACTACCCTAATGAGGACAGAAGTTAAGTTAGTGGAAATCTAGGGTGGATAGCGGACCGGAAGGACCTTTCCCTTGCCCTTATCACAGTAGATTACCTAGGCTATTTATGACTGAGTCGATGAACTGCCGTGGTGAACCTAAATCCTGACATACCCTCTTTTATCTAATCTCTTATCTCTTATTTCCTTGCTTTATCGCCCTTACTTTATTTCTCTTGCCCTTAATCTTTAGTAGTTTAGAAAACAAAATACAAACCCCCAATTGTGACTTAGATAGACGGACTAACAGATAGATACCTTGCCTCCCTATGGAGATCGACCCTACTTATCACTAGCATCTGTTAGTTATATTTAGGTATTTGTTTTTGGTACATAACGACCGTATCAAATTTTGGCGCCGTTGCCGGGGAGGCGATAGCCTTATCTGTCTGTTGTTGTTTCGTTTATTCTCTTGGTCTCAGGGAATTTTTATTCCTTGAGACAGTCCTCACTTATTTCCTTCAGTGTTGTGTATGCCCAGGTCTAAAAGGTTAGAATTAGTTCCAGCTGATCCTGAGCCAGAAAGATCTTTTCGTCATAGACTAAGACTGCAGAGGAAGATTCAAAAGGAAGTCTTGAGTACTTTTGAACATGTTCTAGAATATTTTCTGTTTGCAAAAGACCAGTCTTGCAAAGAAGACAACTCTATTTCTGCTATAAAGCCAGTGAGAATGCCTAACATTGCTAGTCACTCAGAGCCCACAGCTGCCTCGATCCCCAAAGGTTTCAAGCTTGCGACCGAGGATGGCAATACCTTTGACATCCGACCATCTTACATTAATCTGGTCAAACGAAATCTGTTTCGGGGTGTGGCGGGTGAAGATCCGCGTAAGCATATGGAAGTCTTCACTGACTATTGCTCTACCATTCCCGCTACAAAGGGAGTGACTCAGGACAAGATTAAGGATGTCTTGTTTCCTTTCTCTTTGACCGACGGAGCCCGTGAATGGCTCACTGATCTTGACCGCATTGCAGCCGGTGTTAATGACTGGGAGAGTCGGGCCCTTGCTTTTTATAAAAGGTATTTTCCTCCACAACTAACTAATCAGCTGACAGGGACAATTACAAGTTTTAAGCAGACACCTGATGAGAACTTATATGAATCTTGGTGCCGTTTCAAAAGGCTGGTGAGGTCTCTTCCTCACCATGGTGCGATTTCAAGGGATTGGGCATCATAGAGGAAATGGCTACTCACTGTGCTGAGTATGGGAACCCAAGAGGAGGTATTCGTACTATTTCTTATGTAGATAGTGCAGTTGTGGCTCAGCTGGAAGCCATGAATGCCCGTTTTGATAAGCTAGAATTACAGAGTACTGGTGATCAACAAACGGTTCACTTGTTGACTAGAAAAGAAGTCGTTACTTGTGAGAGATGTGGGAGTAATGACAGTCACACTGCTGTTGACTGTCTGACAGAGAAGGAGCAAGTCCTTGCCTTACAGCAATATAGGCAAGGAGGTTCCTATTATAATAATCAGAGTGGAGTCCATCCTAGCTTGAGATGGACTAGTCAGAACGTGCTTAACCCTACCCCTCCTCCGCAGCAGCAACAAGCTTATGTTTCTCCTCACAAAGCTCAACCAGGCTTTCAAAAGCCTCCATCTTTTCCACCGCCGCATCAAGGAGCTTCTTCTAGTGGAGTAAGTGAATTGGCTGAGTTAAAGTCAATGATCCAATCATTGAATAAACAGTTGTAGATGGGTGACCAACAGAAGGAAGCGTCGATAAAGTCACTCGAGACCCAAATTGCTCAATTTGCCACTAAGCAATCCACGAGGAAGCCGGGTCATTTACCGTCTCAATCTGAAAAGAATCAACACGAGACGATAAATCTGATAAACTTGCAAATTGTTCTTTCTTATGAAGGACCCAAAATGTCAGCTGTTGAGGACATATCAGGCCCGGAGAATATTGTTGCTGATGGTGAACAGTCGTCCATCGACGAAACAGTGCTGCATCCAAATAAAGTACTCGATCGCCTCATTTCTGGTGGTCGATCGAGAGGATTTGCTGAGAATAATACTCGATCGAGTGGAATTGTAGATTGATAGAGTAAAGCTATTAATGAAGGATTCGATCGAGAGGGTGAAATGCCTCGACCGAATAAAAATGCTGAGAAAACCACTCGATCGAGTGAAATCACACCTCAATCGAGTAACACTGATAAAGAGGATTTTGATCGAGTAGCTGATAATGCTCGATCGAATGAAAAAGCTGTTGAAAGACCTCGATCGAGAGGTAAAAGAGACCGATCGAGTAGAAATGAGTTCGATCCTGTTGAGACATTGGAAGAAAGGAATAAGGGGTTAGAAATTCCGATCACGGTTCCCTTTCTAAGGCGATTGCAGAACAATAAGGCCAACCAACAGTTCGGGAAGCTTGCTAAGATCCTGAAGAGCCTTCACGTCAATGTTCATTTTGCCGAACTGCTTACCCATGTACCCTCTTACATAAAGTTTATGAAAGAAATTTTATCGCATAAGAGACATATAAATGACCACGAAACAGTGGCTTTGACTGAAGTAGGGACTGCCTTCATTCAAAATAAGACACCACCCAAACAATCAGACCCGGGTAGCTTTTCAATTCCTTGTCATATAGGGACCCACTTGATTGACAACGCGCTATGCGACCTAGGAACAAGCGTGAGTGTCTTACCTTTGTATCTCGCTAAAAGACTCGGTTTGACCAAGTTTAACTGTACCAATATGACCGTTCAGATGGCCGACAGTAGTATATCATGGCCACTAGGATTAATAGAGGACATACCTCTGATGATCGGGAGATTCTTTATTCTCGTAGACTTTGTGGTCTTAGACATACCCGAGGACACTCATACCCCTATTTTCTTAGGGCGACCATTCTTGTTTACTGCTCGCACAGTAATTGACGTCAGGGGGAAGACCCTTACCTTCCAGGTAGGAGATGAGGAGTTAACATTTCATCAATCCAAGTCTCGTAGGGCTCCCATGCAAGTTCAACCTTGCAATGCCCTACCCTCTATTGACCCAGATACAGACACTCCAGCTGAGAATGTTGAATATTGCGCTGCTATAGTAATACCTCCGCCTCAGACTGGTAGCGAAAAGGAGGACCATTCTGTTGTTTTCCTTGTTGCAGGTACAGACAGAGTGATTACTAGAGATGCTATCGGTCAAGGTACAGTTAAAGTCAATCTATATGATGGGAATGTCGCCAATGCAGATAGGAATGTCAAGGGGAAGAAGAAAGTTAGGGCGTACGTGGACGCAAATTATTCTCCTTCCATCAGTTCGAGTACAAGCTCGCAGCGATCAAACAGGACGGTCCGGGATACTGAAGGGACCTCCTCCAGTTAGAAGCCCTCTTTTAGGCTACTACAGTGCTTTGGAAGATGAGCGGGGAATGCCCCATTGTAACATTTTGTAATTTTGAATTTCTGTTGGACATTTTAATTGCATTTTTAGACTATTAGACAGTAGCATAGTTAGTTTTAGCGAAAACCGAATATAGACTATATACTTTTGTGATTTGGTATTTGCGGGAAGTGTTTTTGCAAGTTTCTATGCAGGTTTGGGGAAGATATATCGCATTGGGACGTGTGCCATAGGAAATCACCTCGATCGAGTACTTTTTGTACTCGATCGAGAGGATTGCCCAGGAAAAGAGGTCGATCGAGTTGTTTCAGCCACTTGATCAAAATGTCAAAATAGAGGAGTTCTCGATCGAGAGACTTTTTGTTCGATGGAGCTAAATGGATGATAAAGTCCTCGATTGAGTGGTTTCAAATCACTCGATCGAGTGACTATGCTTATAATACGCAGGAAGTGCCTATTCCTTTTTTTTAATTTTCATTCTATTTGCTTCTCTTTCTCTCTTATGCGATAAAACCCTCTAAAAAACACCAAAACCTCCATTAATCTCCCCTTTTTACCAAAATCACCACCCACATTATGCTTATTATTAGATTTTCGACATTTGCCCCTTATTCCCTTTTTCAATTTCGTCTTTGTTGCAATTTAATTGAAGAATTAGGGTTTGTTCTAAGTCGGGATTAATCCGATCAATTTCTTGCGCTTTTTGTCGATTTCTTTGTATATTCTTGTGGGTTATCAATCAAGTAAGTATTCCCCTCTATTTATTGTTAATTTATTGCCTTTTTTTTGCCTAATTTGGGGAATTATGGTTCAATTTTTTCGAAAAATCGTGATAAATTAGGGGAAATCGTATTGTCTTTGATTTTTCATTAATTTGAGGACTTATTTGATTGATTAGGATAGATAGTAACACAATGCCCTCGACTAGTTCTACTGTTACCCCATCCCTGACTGAGACGGTGGTCCCTGCTGCTGCCACCATCGTTTCTACTGTTTCTACTGTCGCTGCCACTACCGTTACTACTGCTGGTACTGTACCCTCTACGGTGACGACCCCTGCTGCGTTGTCACCAGCTGTCACAGCTGCTTACAGGTCTGCCCTAGTACCCCGCCCAGCTACTGGACTGGCTTCTTCTTCGGGTACTGGGGGCGTGGACGGGGTCGAGGACGGGGTACGCCTGCTGCTGGACGTGCTACGTTCCGTGCCGATGAGTCCTTGGACCCGCATCCTGACTATCCAAAGGTACGTTTCATTAAATCAATTCATCGTACCCGTTTTTATGATTTAGAGCACTGTGACTTTTCTTATACTAAATTTTTGTGTCGGAACTCCCTTGAGAAGTTGGGAATTTACGAGCCTGTAGCCGAGATTTTGAACGGGACGGGGATGGTTGGGTTGACCACTATGAGTGCCTTGACCTATAAGTAGCTGACCCTTGAGTTTTTCAGCTCCTTCACCTTTTCTGTTGCTGCCTACGCCACTGACCCAGACAGCTCGTGTGTCTCCTTCTGGTTGTTTAACCGGACTACGACTTGGAACTTAGCTGAGTTTGGTAGTAGGTTAGGTCTGTCTTCCCACGGTGAGTCGGACCCTCCTAGGAAGGTCCTACGTATGCTTTGGCGGACCTTGGCACAGACACCTTTTGAGGAGCGCAGACTTGCTCATATTTACCTCCCCCCGGCCCGTTACTTTTTGCGTCTCATTGGAGAGACGATTTTCGGCCGTAAAGAGCCTAACAACATTAATAATGCTGAGTTGTCGATTCTCGGGGGCTATTTAAACATTGATAGCGAGGGCCCCTTTGTTCTTAACATTGCTTATCTGACAGCTCATTATTTTAATGTTATTAGGAAGAAGAAGTCGGGCACCATAGTCTGTGAGCCACCTACCTCGCTCGTTCTATCTTCCCTGACTTCCCTCGTGACCTGGCAAATGTAGATAGGGACAGGTACCTAGATGTTTCTGCCATGTTGGCAATGTTTTGGCTAGCTTCTGACCAGCGGACTTGGAAGATTTGTGGTTCCTTGTCCGTGACCTTACCTTATACCGACCTACCACGTCTTGTACCTTTGGCCATTGTAAGGGGTAGGTTGCCTCTACCTTTGCCTTTCTACCACCTTCCACTCGCTCCACCTACTACTACTTCTGCTTCTAAGAAGCGGAAGAGACCTGAGACTGGACAGGGATCCACACCGACCAAGGCTGGGCAGTGTTCCACGCCCATGCCTACACCGATCCTTATTCCTACTCCTTCTGATGCACAGCCGGTCTACCCGGCTAATTTTATTCCTCCTCCACCCTTTGATGCGTCCGAGGTCATTGACCAAGGGCGTCGTGACAGTTTGCTTCTCGAGTTGCTTACCAGGCAGGCTCGTATGGAGCAGGACATTGTACTTACTTTATTCCCTCTATACGAGTATCACATGAGACGAGGACGCCCCGTTCCTGAGGGCTGGCCACACCCTTCTTTCTACCGGTACCTGGCGGAGGGGTACCCATAGCCAGCCAGCGAGGCGGACACAGCTGAGGAGAAGGAGAGAGCCAGAGCTAACGAGAGGAGAAGGAGGGAGCAGGAGCGAGATCCTGACTTCATGGTGGGAGAGGAGGAGGAGGACACTGCTGACGAGTATCTACTGGTCTACTCACTTCCCCAGTTTTCTAGCTGGTTTGGGGAAGTTCGTCATTTTGTATGTACTTTTTGCTCTTTTCTTTATTTTCTCTCCTTATTTAGTTATTTTATTCATTCATTCATTGGTTGTCTTTATCCCTTTCCCATTATATATATACTGCTGGTGTATGCTGGAGGACAACGAGGGCGTTGTCCGTTTTGGTTTGGGGAGAGTATTAGATCCTTTGAGTCTGCATTTTTGCATTTGTTTTTTTGCATTCACGTTTACTTTTTTGCTTGCATTTGTATTTTATTTCAAAAAATCATCAAAAATCCAAAAAAATTAGAAAATTTCAAAAATTCAAAAAATATTCACGTTTCATTTTGCATATAGGTTTAGTCGGAACGGTAGATTTCCATGATGAAATTGCAGTTTAACTTGTCATATCACTTGAGCCTTGTATCTAATTGGTAGTTATTAGTTTATTCATGCGCATTTCTACGAGTTAATGTTGAAAATATAGCTGACTGTGTAGACTTGACCTGATAAAATTGATAACCTACTTTACAATTTCTGAGATATTAGAGCCATATAACTGGTGTCATTCATGACCAGTTCATGTAGGGATTTAGATTAGTACTCCTTGCATAACATGTTCATCACTTTTGCACTTTTGTGAAATTCGATTGTTTGTTGCTTGCGTACATTCGGGTTTGTGGTCGGTGTCACATGCAGGGAGGTGCTTACAATTTCCCCCTTTCTTTTATTTTCACCCATTTAGCTCCACATTAACCAAAAATAGCCTTTTGACCCATTAGCTACACCCAAATTAAGCCTGCCAGTCAAGCTTGTTTAGTGTAATTTTTGTGGTATATTTTTATTACTGCAAGTTGGTTTGTTCTCATTTATATGGAGTTGGTAGAAAAGAAATAAATGTGGGCAGGAAAATGAGAAAAGGATGGAAAAGGATGAAAAATACAAAAAAGAAAAAAAAATGAAAAAAAAAGAGAGAAAAAAACGTGAAGTCAGAAGGAAAAGAAAGAAAAAAAAAGAGAATTTGATGAAAAAGAGACCGTATTAAAAAAGGAAAGTTTGTGACGGTCTTGCTCCTCCGTTTTATTTATATCTTTTTGAGGAGATTGTGTATTGGATAGTGAGTTTTGTGCCAAAGAAGGGCATTTGTGCTTGATTTTTAGTCAGCTGAGAATTGGATAGTCTTAAATGGTCCTGTTAGGTGCTAGCTTGACGCTTTACCTCCACATTGCCATAATCTGTTTTGCCTTTTCTTACCTGTAACCTCACTCTCCCATATCATTTATAAACCCTCGGCTGTGACGGACATTGTTGGTTGGAATGTATGTATGATACTTGAATCGTCTATCATTTTTGTTGCATGCATGTTATGTAGGTCGCAGTTTAGGTGAGTGACTGTTCTTTCTATTTCTCTCTTACACATATACTTTCACCCTTTGCTTCATGAGAAAAGAGAGACCCGTGAGAGTCCGGCTTTAATGGTCTTGCAAGGTCGACAGGTCAGCTTATTTATAGACATCATACAACTCGTTTACGTATCGACTGCTGTAGCTACAACTGTTAAATTTTGATTGCATTAAATGGTTTAAGTGGACAAGTTATAGCTAGCTCTGAGTTTTCATATCCGTTCTATTAGTTTGCATTTAGTTTACTCGAGGATGAGTAAAGGTTCGGTTTGGGGAGATTTGATACGTGCAATTTATATAGACTTTTTAGCCTCTTATTGCACGCATTTCTATGCCATTTGTATCGCTTTATATTGCAAAATGCCCCGAATTGGCTACTTTGGTATGCATTTTAAGGAGGCGGAGATATTAGAGCAGAAGTCATACCTCGGGAAGCATGAAAGAGGGTCTTAGGAAGCTGCCAAGACGAAGTCAAGGCTGATCTCAGTGGGAAGTACTCGATCGAGAGCTTCTGGAGTCCGATCGAGTGTTTTAGCAGATGCTGGAAGTCGATCGAGTGGTTTTTATACTCGATCGAAATGTGCTGAATTGGAAGAGTTCGATCGAGAGCCGCAAGTGCTCGATCGAATAGTTTTGCTGGAGAAGTCCTCGATCGAGTTGTCTGAAAGGACTCGATCGAGTGGTTTGCTATGTTGCATGGGTTATCTAATCCGTGTTAGGTTTATTTTGTTAATAAAAACGCTCCCCTATATAAGGAAGTGTTTATTAGGTCTTAATTACGTTTGACACACTCTACTTTACTCGAATTGCTGCTGGACCTTTTCTCTGCCTCTTTTCTTTCCGGATTCAAAGTTTGTAATCGCTCCTTTCTCTTTAATCTTAATTATTTGTTTGCGCTCATTAATTGTTCTCTTATTTTAGTTTATTCTTTACTATCATTCCTTTATTATGTTTATTATTAGTATGCTTATCGTTATTATTGTTGACTGCATTAAAAACATGAGTAGCTAATTTCCTTATGTTAGGATTAGAGGATCCATGGTAGTGATGAGACGATGTAGTAAATAGACTAGGTGATTTACTTCTGAGAATCTGTGACCATAGCAATATAACTGTAACATATTTAGTTGAGTGCACGCTTCTAAATAAAATTAATTCGGTTAACTTTGTTCCTGGATCGGAAGATTGGAATAAACAGACCTGCTATGAATAGTAGACTACCCTAATTAGGACGAAAGTTAATTTAGTGGAAATCTAGGGTGGATAGCGGACCGGAAGGACCTTTCCCTTGCCCTTCTCACAGTAGATTACCTAGGCTATTTATGACTGAGTCGATGAACTGCCGTGGTGAACCGAAATCCTGACATACCCTCTTTTATCTGATCACTTATCTCTTATTTCCTCGCTTTATCGCTCTTACTTTATTTCTCTTGCCCTTAATCTTTAGTAGTTCAGAAAATAAAATACAAACCCCCCAATTGTGACTTAAATAGACGGACTTACAGATAGATACCTTGCCTCCCTGTGGAGATCGACCCTACTTATCACTAGCTTCTGTTAGTTATATTTAGGTATTTATTTTTGGTACATAACGACCGTATCAAGTAGCCTGTTTAAAAGCACTCGACAACTTACTCGACCGAGTATGGACTACTCGACCGAGTAAGTTAGGACCAAAAAACCGTAGTATTACACTATTTATTTTACCGAGTCACTATACGAGAGTTCAAGTGAACCAAAGAAAGGGTTCTCGAAGAATTTAAAGGGGAACGGTGGAGAAATAAATAACTCAGAACGTTCAAAGCCAAGCAGTGGTGGGACTTCATTTATCTCCAAGGACCGAAGTAAGGGCAAGTCCAAGAAGAAGTCTAACTCAGGAAGGGGACAAGTATATTGTTTCCTACGCGGTGGGCCGCATTTCATTTGTGATTGCCCAAACAAGCAGAATATTAACACCATGGCCTAGGCATATGCGGATAAGGATGGGTCGATGATGAAGCCCAGATGGGAGCGCTTCGCAAACTCAACGGCATGTCCAAGGAACCGAATGGGAAGTCTAGAGCACACTAGGACGCTGGTGTACGCAAAGGACCGAGGCCTAAGGAAAGTCGTATGCCTACCAAGGACTATGATTTAATGTTCGTTGAAGCAAAGATAAATGGTACGCTAACTGTTCTACTGCTTGATAGTGTTGATGTAGATACCCAGTATCTGCACCTTCCAAAAACCACCCGATGATGATCGGACTATAACGTGTTTTTGATATGTGTACGTGGATTGGCTATACATGACTCGCGCCCGAAGAGGCTGTCTGTTTCCACCTTTCAAAACCCGGGCAGAGCCATTTCCCTCGCCAATGGGCTCGCGCCCTAATGGGGGTGCCTGACAGTGCTCCTGCTTCCTTTTAAGCATTTGTCTAGGACGATCCCAATTACGGTTAACTCGAATCTACATGGATCAGATTGACAAGTTTACGTTTTTACAGTTTGTCATTTAAACGCACTTCTTTTCCAAATAAATGGATCGTTTTAAGCATCATAACCTGAATTTGGTAAATAGATGTTTAATTTCCATTTTCACATGCAAATCAATCTAAATCCAACTTTGACACCAATTTCTTGGTACATGTATAAACAACCGATGTAGCAAATTCTCACATGTTAGGTTAAGCTTTTGGATGTGTATTCATGCATTCAAACCGTTTTATCAACTCTTGCACTTAAACAACCACGATCGATCAGTAGAGGCCGCTAACGCGGGCGGGATTGAGTGTCTGATTAAAGGGCTTCCCAATAAGTACCCTCACCCCTTACTCAAAACCTTTGGAGAGTGGATGGCCTTATCCAGGGCATACGAGAGTCATTTTAGGCATAGAATGCTAAAAGGGGGACGAGTCCTTATATTTAGTATCTATGTCAAGCACCACTTTTTGCCTTAATTGACCTAGCTATAAAGTGGATTCGAACGGTTTCCAGGCATCCCATAATTGCTTGGTGGCGACTCCAATCATTTTTGCATCATTTCGAGACCTTTACCGAGACGAAAACAACCGATCTAAAACGATCCAGTTGAAAGGATTTTTACGCCACCGAGCGTGGCTTTACCGCTGCATGTCCACGGATTGGCTTGGTGTGCAGGAGGCCTATATCCACAGATTGGCGACTCCGCTGGGGAGGACTAAGACACTTTTGTCTTTGGATCCTTAGAGGTGAAACTCGAACGAGGTCGTGGTTAAAGTGCATTAATTGATATTACGGTCATAATTCGGTTTCCTTGTCCAAGCCCACAACCTAATTGATATTACAGTCATAGGTCGTGGTTTAAGTCGAGTTTTCTCATCCTCGCGTTTCGAATCCTGATTGCGTCAAGCATACCGTTGACGTTACACATTTCTGTTTCGTCAAAGAGCATTCATTTCCTTCGTGCACGAGGCTAGGGCGCCCTCCTTACACATTTTGTTGATTGGTATCCCTCTTGAAACCCGGGGTTTGATTGCTTGGTGTGTAACCCACCCTATTAAGCCAAAACCTGTGTAAGCATTATGCATAATATAATGAAACTGCGAGTGCTTATGTGTTATGTGATCATAAGTCCTTTCGTGTCATTCCAAAAAAAACACATTTCGCGCCGTTATAATGGCCATTTCAAACCTCGGTCTTTCGCCGACCGTTGCATTTCAAAAAGCACGCCTCTTTAGGCCGTCGCAATGACGATTTTCAAACCCGGTTTTCTACGACCATTTCAAAAAGCACGCCTTTTTAGGCCGTCGTAATGACGATTTTTAAACCTGGTTTTTCACAACCGTTCCAAAACAACCTTTCTACGCCGTCGTAATGACGATTTCAAAACCTGGTTTTTACAAACCGTCTCAAACCTTGTGCCACTTTTCGTGCCGTTATAATGGCAATTTTCAAAACCTCAGTCTTTTGTAGACCGTTACAAAAACAAACCTTTTTTCATGTCGTCGTAATGACGATTTTTAAATTCGGTTTTTTTACAACCATTTCAAAAGCACCCTTTTTGGCCGTCGTAATGACGATTTTCAAACCCGATTCTTTACAACCGTTTCAAACCTCGGTCTTTCACAGACCGTTACACACCTTTTTATGCCTTCGTAATGACGATTTCAAACCTTCCAATTATCAAAATTCGAAATCAATTTTCAAACAAAAACGTTTTTCAAACCGTCGTAATGACGATTTCAACCCGTGCAATTTTCCAAATTTCAAACCGCGTTTTGGAAATCAAAATTGGCTTTTCTAAGCTGTCGTGATGACGAATTCAATCCTCACAATTTCCAATTTCAAATCAAAACTCAATCATTTGAAAACAAATTTATCCGTTTTCTCAATTCATAATCAAATCTTTGAAAACAAATTTAACCGTTTTCAGATTTTAAATCCATTTTCAAATCATTTGAAAACTAATTTAACCGTTTTCAAATTTCAATTCAAAATCAAATCCTTGAAAACAAATTTAACCATTTTCAAATTTCAATTCAAAATCAAATCTTTGAAAACAAATTTAACCGTTTTCAGATTTCAAATCAAATTTCAAATCATTTGAAAAAAAAATTAACCATTTTCAAATTTCAATTCAAAATCAAATATTTGAAAACAAATTTAACCGTTTTCAGATTTCAAATCAAATTTCAAATCATTTGAAAACAAATTTAACCGTTTTCAAAATTCAATTCAAAATCAAATCTTTGAAAACAAATTCAACCGTTTTCAGATTTCAAATCAAAACTCAATCATTTGAGAACAAATTTAACCATTTTCAAAATTTTCAACCCAATTTCAATTTAACCTTTTTCATGGCCATTGTGATGACGATTCCAAATTATTTGATTCTCGATTTTCGAATCCGTGATTCTGAATTTCGAATCCCGTCTTTAAAATAACGCACCGTTTTCTAAGCCGTTGCAACCCCCGATTATTTCAAACTCGTTTTCCGAAAATGAACTCAACCTTTTTCGAAAGAAAGCCCTAAGCAAACCCCGCCTTTTTGAAAATTTTTATTTTTGAAAATCCTTCATAAATAATAGCAAGACGAACATATCAGTCCACCTTTCCGATTCAGCCTCGAGTCGAGTTAAGTCGTCTAAACAACGTCGAGTCTCCGCCAAAGTTAGTACCTACCTTCTTGTCTAGGTTGTGTCGCCTTATTGTCGAGACATCTTCAATGGCGTTATCAGAGTTAAAACCTCTCAGGTGTCAAACCTGTCTTTCCGCTACATTACGGGTCAAAGGTCAAGTCTGTGTACATGTCTTATCCAACGACGTCCTTCCATCGAGAAACTTCCAAATCCCGTCAGAAGTCGTCTGTCTAGGCATCATTATGCCAAAGTCGACACTCGAGTCTAAGTTCAAAGTCATGCACAAAAGAGTTCTGTAACACCCCCATTTATTCGGGAGCCTTTAGCTAGACATTCCCAAGTAAATGAGAGCGTTACCATCTCGGTTTCCCGAGGTAGTGGATAACAAAGTCCAACTCACCAAAGTACTTTAAATAAAAACTTTAATGATTACATAAGTTTTACAATTTTAATCAACTAAAACTTAATATAAAAATAAATACAACTCGCAGCGGAAATAAATAAAGTGATATAATTATTCTATGTGATCTAGACTTCATCTACGGTTCCAAGTTTGGCTCTCATCCCAATGCTCCCAAGTCAGCTAATCTTTGGTACCACAAATCGCTCCCCATAAAACGGTTCACCGCAGGTGTTCACGAATACACAGTCAACCTCGAGGTTGAGTAGGAATAAAACTAGACAACAAGAACATACAATTATCAATCCAATTCAATTCACTTTCATTGCACAACCCCCTGACAACGTGCTCCTTTCCTTTACTTAGCACAACTCCCTTAACAACGTGCTCATATTACTTTGGTACCCCTCCCTTAACAACGTACCGCAAATATGTAATAGTACCCCTCCCTCACAACGTACATATTACCATCACCCCAGTGTACAAACTCCCTCAACAACGCATAAATCGATCGTCGCACAACTTTTCACAATAATCACATTCCAACCAACGATAGAAATTCAAATCAGCTCATCAATACTATTAATATTAGCCAACACAAATCAATACAATTCACCCTCCGAACAATTACGATATGATCAATCAATATATGAAACATAATTCTCCCTTCCAACAATTACGATAATATCAACCAACACAATTCACATACGATCAATTCACTTTAACGTAAGTAATCCACCATACCAAACATAGATAATTAAAAGTCGAGTTGAGTAGGATTATCCCTACCTGGAAAGCAAGCACTCCAATTATGCAATCCAATAATTAAAGCGAACAAATCCGATTATAAACTCTTCACAATTTCCGTCACCTATATAATAATAACAATTACAACAATTATAATTACTAACTTTATTTATTTATTTATTTATTCCTTTTATTTAATTATTCAAATTAATTATTTATTATAATTATTAAAGGTTTATGATAACTAAAAACCTGATTCAATTACGAACCCGACTCACTCGAACTAATTAAACAATTAAAACCCGGCACAAAAACAAACACACATCACCCTATACACGGTTTATAAACCGTGACCAACACCCCTCATAAAACCCACCAAACCCGACACCACAAGCCACCACAGCCACCACCCGACCTACTTACCTTCTCCCTACACCATGGACCATCCCAACACCCACTCACCACCCATCAAACCACCACCAGCAACCTATAACCCACGCCCTAAAACCACCCGACACCAACCAAATCCCTCTGACATGCCCAAAAAACCCGTCCCAAAACACCCCCTAACGCCACTTATGCCGCCACCTACAACCACCACCCAACTCACCAGACCACCCTCGACAAAAGCCACCAGAAACCACCCCAACCCAGACCTCCTACAACCACCAAAACCCCCTCGAAAACCGCATGCCCAGAACACGTCCTTCTCCCCTGTTTTCGCCACCACCGCCACCTGCCACCATACCACCACCACCAAAAGGACCGACCACCTTCCCCCGTCACAACCCCTCGATACCCAGGTCAAGACGAGGTCAATTAAGGGTTCAATTACCCATTCCAATCACCCACAACCAAACCCGTATAACCCCCCTGACCAGCCACATTTAGCCGACCTAAAGACCACCCTACCACGGTCAATGACGGACAATAATGGTCAGGTCAGAAACTTGGCAGTCCAATGTCGTTATAGGTCCAATTCCCGAGTCCTATGGTGGTCTATATAAGTCATACTATCGATCTAAAGATGCTTGCATGAAAAGAATATAAACTGATTTAAGATGAACAATTACCTCGAGTTGATTAATTGATTTATGTTAATTCCTTCCTCTTCCATCTCCTAAAGCTCCTTCTTTTAATTTGTGAATTATTTCTCAGATTTAAGGTGGTATTTATAGTGTAAGATTTAGAGAATACGAGGCCAATTAGGAAACCATGTAACTTACCTTATTCTAATTAGTATATGAATTGTCATTATATTTATATCATTATTATTATCACATATTATTAACCTTACCATAACTAGGATTTCCTCATATAATACTTACTAATTTATTATTGCCATAACTTTATTTTTATTATTATAATTATAATTACCTTTATATATTATTATTTCCTTATTATACTATTATAAATTTTCCGATATAAATCCTGATTACACTAATACCAATTTAATAAATTCGGCCCATATAATAATAGCACACGGCCCAAAGCACAAATATTAGCCAAACCCAATTCCCGACTTGAATTATTAATTTATTATTTAATTAACGTCTTACTTGTATTTATTATTAGAAATGTCATTTAATCACTCATTAAATTACATAAATTATTCTTATAAATTATTATTAAAATACGGGGTATTACAGTCTTCCCCCCTTAAAATGAACTTCGTCCCGAAGTTCGCCCACAACTACCACCACATCATTTATAAACATTCCTACAACTAAGCATCATCCAACACCATCATCCATTTACGATAATCATCCATACCAATCGCATCACAAGGTATCACAACAACAATTCAAAACATTCGTAGTATTGCATTCCTTCCCCCTAAAAATTAACTTCGTCCTCGAAGTTCGGAATATCAAACAAATGGAACAACCAAATCATTATTATAATATAAAACATGAAACACACATTGTAATATAAAACAACTTTTATTTCCAACACTAATTAATGGTTAACTGAATACAAAAATATTTGATTTACTTCCGAGTAGCAAAACCACAACTTAAACTAACTTTATTTAAACTCTAGATGAATACATTGCCAAAATAAGTAATAAACTATCACAAAAGCTAAGCATAAATTTTTAGTTACTTTTCTTAATTCAAATGACCCTCCTAAGTCTATTCCCAAGACGAGCCCATTTGTGCTTCCTAGGTTTAGGATCAGGTGTATACTTTTGTTCAACAAAAATCACATCATCTTCCATCTCATAGTCTGAGGCTCTCTGCTGTCGAAGTTGAAGTCTATCATTATCATCATCATAAGGTCGTCCACATAATATCTACCTCTTCCTCCTCCTCCTCATCATCGTCGCTAATCTCAATCACCTCACAAGCTTCACTCTCCTTTTCCCCAAGGAACATACATGACTCTCTCTCCTCATCACTACTCCCATTGGTATGACTAAATTGTTCAGGTCCAAGGTTGATGCTATGGTTATCAGCCCAACATACATATACTAGGTATCTTAATCTGTCTAAAACGACATCATAGGTGAGACGTGGAGGATAGATGGATCCATAATAATGACTATGATTCACATGCATCTTGTAGTTATCATACTCAGTCATGGAATCTGCTCTTACTTTCCCTAAAGGTCCAGAGAAAGGTAAAGTGGTAACCAAAGTGTAGGCTCTAAGATGAGTGTCAGTTAGGTACTTTGAATTCACTAGAGCTCCATAAACATCCATTTGAGATTCCAAGGCTTTGCAATGCTCGTTCAAATCTGAGTTTGGGTACATGAATAGGTCCTCTGGGCGCAAAAAGGGATTCATCCTAAGGAATATAAGGGAATCAAGTTAGGTTACGGAATTCAATGCTAGTGTTTGTGCGATATAGGATGCATATGGTTACTAGATGTATGCTTGGTATGCATGGAAATGCTATAAATATGCCAACTATTGGTTTGGTATGACGGTCACTTAATCTAATGAGGTACTACCCACCCTTCCTTCACAATTGATTTATTATTCGTTCATTTTAATTTCTATCAACAACATCTAACTTAAACATGGAGGCAATATTGGCTTAGGGCAACACGTTCCGCATATCACTAGATATATTATTCTAATCCACATAATTGACAACACCAAAATAGAGAAAGTTAATGAACCATGAGAAAAAGAATCAAGTCAAAAATTCAAAGGGACAATTTATAATGCATTTTACAAGCAACTTGGTCGAAACAGAAATTTTACAGCAACTTGTCAGAAACTTAGGTCAACTTGTAAAAATCACCATAAATTTTCAAAATATTTTCTTAAAACGTGGCTTACCAATTTAGAAACATACATGAGTCTATTAAACATTGGCGTTGGAATTATAACAAATAATTACGTAGTTTTTAAATGGCAAATTTTACAAAAACATGGCGCGAAAACATCACTGTACAGGAATATTTCGACTACTGTCCACTAAAATATTTATTTCTCCTAAACCGTATATTATTTGAACATGAGACCTGTGGAATATGAAAGCTAACTCACAAAGGTATCACACATAAAATTCTCGGGCAAGAAGTTTAATCCAACCGGAAATGGCAGCCAAAACAATCAAGCAATAAAATTTCGAGAAACCAACCAAAATCACAACAATTAATACTTCACATGTTTAATCATATTAACCCCTTCCACATACATGTCAACATATTTTCCCCATATCATCATGCTCATAACAATGCTTAAATAAATCATGTCACGCCCCTCCTCCGTAAAATAAGGTTACACCCCCGAAACCACAATCATCAATGACAACAATACGCAACCAAGACAAACAAAATTCCTAAGAGAAACATACTATATTCATTTTAAATTACTCCACACTCTCAAGTATTCTCTCAAGGTTACCGGTTCAAAACTGGAAGGGCCGGAAGTTTGGTGTGAGGGGCCCTACTCATCCCAAGCCTTAAGGGGCACCTAACAGTTTCTACCCGGGTTCATTTTATTAGACACATCCTATATTCATTATTAGGTTCATTGGATAGGTCTGAGGATCGTTTTGCTCTGATACCACTTTGTAATACCCCCATTTATTCGGGAGCCTTTAGCTAGACATTCCCAAGTAAATGAGAGCGTTACCATCTCGGTTTCCCGAGGTAGTAGATAACAAAGTCCAACTCACCAAAGTACTTTAAATAAAAACTTTAATGATTACATAAGTTTTACAATTTTAATCAACTAATACTTAATATAAAAATAAATACAACTCTAAATGAAATAAATAAAGTGATATAATTATTCTATGTGATCTAGACTTCATCTACGGTTCCAAGTTTGGCTCTCATCCCAATGCTCCCAAGTCAGCTAATCTTTGGTACCTGTCAAATCTGCTCCCCATAAAACGGTTCACCGCAGGTGTTCACGAATACACAGTCAACCGCGAGGTTGAGTAGGAATAAAACTAGACAACAAGAACATATAATTATCAATCCAATTCAATTCACTTTCATTGCACAACCCCCTGACAATGTGCTCCTTTCCTTTACTTAGCACAACTCCCTTAACAACGTGCTCACATTACTTTGGTACCCCTCCCATAACAACGTACCGCAAATATGTAATAGTACCCCTCCCTCACAACGTACATATTACCATCACCCCAGTGTACAAACTCCCTCAACAACGTACAACCGATCACGTCGCCTGACTTTTCACAATAATCACATTCCAACTAACGATAGAAATTCAAATCACCTCATCAATACTATTAATATTAGCCAAGACAAATCAATATAATTCACCCTCCGAACAATTACGATATGATCAATCAATATATGCAACATAATTCTCCCTTCCAACAATTACGATAATATCAACCAACACAATTCACATACGATCAATTCACTTTAACGTAAGTAATCCACCATACCAAACATAGATAATTAAAAGTCGAGTTGAGTAGGATTATCCCTACCTGGCAAGCAAGCACTCCAATTACGCAATCCAATAATTAAAGCAAACAAATCTGATTATAAACTCTTCACAATTTCCGTCACCTATATAATAATAACAATTACAACAATTATAATTACTAACTTTATTTATTTATTTATTTATTTATTTATTCCTTTTATTTAATTATTCAAATTAATTATTTATTATAATTATTAAAGGTTTATGATAACTAAAAACCCGATTCAATTACGAACCCGACTCACCCGAACTAATTAACCAATTAAAACCCGTCACAAAAACAAACACACATCACCCTATTCACGGTTTATAAACCGTGACCAACACCCCTCATAAAACCCACCAAACCCAACACCACAAGCCACCACAGCCACCACCCGACCTACCTACCTTCCCTACACCACAGACCATCCCAACACCCACTCACCACCCATCAAACCACCACCAGCAACCTATAACCCACGCCCTAAAACCACCCGACACCAACCAAACCCCTCTGACACAGCCAAAAAACCCGTCCCAAAACACCCCTACCACCACTTATGCCGCCACCTACAACCACCACCCAACTCACCAGACCACCCTCGACAAAAGCCACCAGAAACCACCCCAACCCGACCTCCTACAACCACCAAAACCCCCTCGAAAACCGCCTGCCCAGACCACGTCCTTCTCCCCTGTTTTCGCCACCACCGCCGCAAACCGCCACCTGCCACCATACCACCACCACCAAAAGGACCGGCCACCTTCCCCCGTCACAACCCCTCCATACCTAGGTCAAGACGAGGTCAATTAAGGGTTCAAGTACCCATTCCAATCACCCACAACCAAACCCGTATAACCCCCCTGACCAGCAACCTTTAGCCGCCCTAAACATCACCCTACCACGGTCAATGACGGTCAACAATGGTCAGGTCAGAAACTTGGCAGTCCAATGTCGCTATCGGTCCAATTCCCGAGTCCTATGGTGGTCTATATAAGCCATACTATCGATCTAAAGATGCTTGCATGAAAAGAATATAAACCGATTTAAGATGAACAATTACCTCGAGTTGATTAATGGATTTATGTTAATTCCTTCCTCTTCCGTCTCCTAAAGCTCCTTCTTTTAATTTGTGAATTATTTCTCAGATTTAAGGTGGTATTTATAGTGTAAGATTTAGAGAATACGAGGCCAATTAGGAAACCATGTAACTTACCTTATTCTAATTAGTATAGGAATTGTCGTTATAATTATATCATTATTATTATCACATATTATTAACCTTACCATAACTAGAATTTCCTCATATAATACTTACTAATTTATTATTGCCATAACTTTATTTTTATTATTATAATTATAATTACCTTTATAAATTATTATTTCCTTATTATATTATTATTAATTTTCCGATATAAATCCCGATTACACTAATAACAATTTAATAAATTCGGCCCATATAATAATAGCACACGGCCCAAAGCACAAATATTAGCCAAACCCAATTCCCGACTTGAATTATTAATTTATTATTTAATTAACGTCTTACTTGTATTTATTATTAGAAATGTCATTTAATCACTCATTAAATTACATAAATTATTCTTATAAATTATTATTAAAATACGGGGTATTACAAGTTCAAACACAAGAGGTCATTCATGATCTTTAATGAACTCATGACCTAGTCGCACTGTCGCGTCTCCACAACAAAACTGCCTTTTGTACATATGGGTCGTACTTGCCTTTGTTTATGTGATTTCTTGCCAAGACAAGTTATAACGCCTATCGTTATGTCAAATAGGAATCCCTTGGGTGCCATCGATCGTTAACAAGAAACTCCAGAAGTCGATCAATCTGCATCCGCCATGACTTCTGCCGAAACCAGCATGGTCCTTCGACTCCTAGCTACCATGGAAAACTTGAGCACTCGTCTCTCCCAAGTTGAGGACAAAATGATAACCGGGTATTTTCCCTCTTCTGATATTGAGCAAAGGGTTAAGTTCCTTGAAAGCCGACTGCTTGCCAACGACAAAACCAACCCTAGTTTGAAGGCTACCAAAACCACTGAAGCCAATCCCTTAGGTGCTCCACCAACTAAAACCAGACGACCTCATAGGTCCTTCCCTGATTTGGGTATGCCTTATGCCACAACCTTGGAAAGGCTAATCTCCAAACGAAAGCTCAAACCGATTAGTCCAACTCCAGACCCTCTACCAAACAAGCGAGGACGTAGATGGGACGGAAAATTATTTTGTCAATATCACCAAGGTCGCGGACATGACACTGGAATGTGTCTCCTCTTAAAAGGCGTTATCCTTGATATGATCGAAAAGGGCGAGTTTCCATTACTTCCCTCAGCAAACAACAAGAATAACCCTCCAGAAAACCCTATTGGACACAGTCAGGAATCTTCCCTAGACTGCTCTCACCTCATCTCTCCCGACGATAAGAAAATTCATGCAATTGATGAAGATGGCATACAAAGCGCTATAATAATGCTCTCCATCTCTATCAACAACATATTCTCAAAGCTGCAAGTGGCTATCGATGACTTGAACACCCTGGTAGCTAATTTGGAGAAGAGGTTGGGTAATACCGAAAATGAACCGAACCGCCAAGAAGAAGACCAACCCTCCATTCACCAACCAACAACTGTTGAAAATAAGGAATCATATAATGGTTTGCACACCCATGAACCCACCAACAAAGAACATGAAATTTCCCCACCAAAATCTCCTTCAAAATACCAAGCAACATCCAAAAAGCTTCCCATTGACAATGACCAAATCTTGTTTCCGCTCAGGGTTGACAAAAACAAAGCTCACAAAAACACCAATGTTGGAATCACGAGAAAACATAAAAGGGTATTCACAGATCTGGGAATAGCATATGACACCGCTCTGAAGATACTTGCTTTAGAAGGGATGATGCAACCCATTGGTCCGACTCCAGACAAACCTGAACACAAAAATGCTCGTTTCTGAAATGAAAATGCATATTGCCAATACCATCAAGGCCAGGGCCATGACACCGAAACCTGTTTCAAACTCAAGCATGCCATTCAAGATATGATTGAAGCTGGCAAAATCATAGTCGCACCTCGCAGTCAAGACAATCCTCCTGGATGTTTCAAGTCAAACAGCAAGGTTGAACGTTCTCAAAGGACATTCACCTACCTCAACACAACCTATGCCGCAGCTCTTCAAAAGCTTGTGACTGAAGGGAAGCTACAACCAATCGGACCCATTCCGGACCCGCCTGAATACAGGAAAACCCGTTTCTAGGACTGCAATGCCTATTGCCAATATCATCAAGGAAAAGGCCATGACAATGAAACATGCTATTCAAAATATGATCGACAACCATAAACTGATAGCTTCATCCCTAGGCCAACCAAGTGATGAAAACAATCCTAATGAACATCTCATTCTGCAAGGAGATAAAAGCCTCATGGACTATTATCCTCATATCGTCCCAAACAACGAGAGTGAAGGGCTTAAGTGTGTCAATGCTCAAGACCAAACATTCAAGCCGTTGGATGATGCAAAGGAGACGTTCGAGGAGGAAAGTGATGATTAGGAGTCCGTATCTACGATTAAGTCTGAGTCCGAGTCCGAGTCTTAGGCTTTCTCATATCTATCCTAGTGTCTATCCTTTTATTCCAAAGTGACAAACTCGGGGCTTCCCCATGAGTCACATGTATTCATCGAGTCTGTGCTAACATCTTATTTGTCTAAATAAAAGCACGATTTCCAACTATCATATATTCTCCCCTTTATCAATTCCCGTTGACAACGAGAATTGATTTAAAAGAAACAACATGTTCCAATTCAATGTGAATACTCTCGAGTAACGTTCCGTACCGAGTAAGCAGAGGACTCGAAACTCCGTGTCCATTCTCTTTACCTATTCCATGTCTGGCAATAGAAACCATTCATTAGCACCCAATCTAGAACGAGCTATTATCAAAGGGATTCTACGACGAACCCAGATAACAAACCAGAACATCTCCTTGTTCATGATCAATGACGGAAGGCAAACCCACTCCCTACAAAAACATCCCATCACCAAGTATCAACCTTTCACCAACGGGTACATCCCCATCTGAACCTTTACCTTCCTCGAACGAAGGACGGCAGAGGACCAATAGAGCCAAGCCAAAACAAAAGCGAAAGGCCAAAATCAAAAACCAAAACCAAAAGGCCAAAAGTCATTCGCCCAATCTCCAAACACAAAGGCAAAGCCAGAGCCAAAGCGAAAGCCAAAACAAAAAACGAAATAGCGAAATTCAAACTCGTTATTTTCCCACAATTTCAAATGATGGAATTAAAAACCATCACTTTTCAAGGATGAAATAACAGAATTCAAAATTTGTAATTTTCACAAATTTCAAACGACAGAAACTAAAACCGTCATTTTTCAAGGAAATGAAATAGCGGAATTCAAAATTCGTTATTTCCCATAATTTTAAACGACGGAATTAAAAACCGTCATTTTTCAAGAAAATGAAAAAGCGAAAATCAAATTCGTTATCTTCACAAAGACTCAATTGACGGAATTAAAAACCGTCACTTTTCAAAACAAAACCCAGGACAAATGAGTCCAACACACAAAATCCCAGACCATTAAGTCCAAAACACCAAGTTCAGGACCAATGTCCAAAGCCCAAGACCAACAAGTACCAAACACAAAACATCAAAACCCGATGTCAGAAAGCTAAAATAGGAGCTCAAGACTCGTCAAAACCAACTTTGCTTCCCCTCCAAAGTCCTTTTAGAGACTGTTACAGGGAGACCTATCTAGGATTCTGAGGATCCCTCCCTCAAGCTCGCTATATTACACCTTAACCTTTAAGGTCCAGACATGGGATTCTGATCCCACATTGTTTACCAACCATTTCGTGCTCGGGCCACATCAAGCTTGAGACCCAGGCCATTCCGCACCACAATACAAGTCGTAACCCATCGGCCCAAGCACCACAAATGCAAGCTCCAAAATTTTATCTGTCAAACAAACCAATTATCACTAGGATCCATATTCCATAATGTTGAAGCCATTTTCACCTTGACCCAAATACAGAGTCTTCAAAAAACATTGCTTCCCTGAACGGGACATGCCTATTTCATTCTTAGTTCCCACTTTTTAGTGTGCTCACGTAACAATAAACATCATCACAAACTATGCCTCTTCGATTCATGATCAAGAGGGAATTCTCTCCAATTAACTTTCGAGTCGCCAAACGGAATTTACCGTCGTGACCATCAGCTCTATATTTTTATCTGTCAATCAAACCTATTATTACCAGGTTCCACATTCCATAATGTCGAAGCCATTTTCACCCTGACCCAGATACAGAGTCCTCGAATGCTTCACTACCGAGAAAGGAACATACTCAATCTACCTTTAGGGTGCACTTCTTAGTGTGCTCAGATGACAAGGAACATTTTCACAAATTACACCTCTTCGATTCATGATCAAGGAGGAATTATCTCAAATCAATTTTCGAGTCACCAAAACGACATTTACTGTCGTGACCCTCACACTTTAAGGTCCTAACAGTTAGCTTAGGCACACACACGCAGAACTACGATCTGGTTTGATTTCGCAAACACACGAACATGTAGGCAGTCCCCAACAAGGACACAACCACATACACCTTTAAATCTCAACCATCAGCATCAATCCTCAAAAGCATCCCACCAATCTGCAAAAATTAATCTTTGTAGCCACCTCGTTTCTGCACCTCCCGCAAACCACCCGGTGATGATTGGGCCGCATGTTTGATTCGCGGAACGATTTGTGACAGTTCGTAAGATTATCGTCAAGTGATTGCTCAA
This sequence comes from Silene latifolia, assembly GCF_048544455.1. Classification (NCBI taxonomy): domain Eukaryota; kingdom Viridiplantae; phylum Streptophyta; class Magnoliopsida; order Caryophyllales; family Caryophyllaceae; genus Silene; species Silene latifolia. Next base: position 176,793,035 of record NC_133538.1, read on the forward strand.
ATATTAATGTCAACCTCTTAGTTGTCATCTACGTCCTGATACGGTCGTTTTGGCAGTAATTAGAGTACATTCGGAGTCCGGGTCAAAAACCGTCTCCATTTTCTGATAACTGTTAAATCCCGAGTCGGAATGTTCTGGAATGTTCCGGATATTTCTATTCCATATTTTACAAATTTTATCTTTTGGCAAATAATATCCCGTAATATTCACAAGATAATCGAATTATTTCCGTCCTACCATAACTCAAACGCGGAAATCTTTCTTCACAGAGGAAACCTCCTGGGAATAGACGCAGCAGTGCTTTGCGCTCTTCCAACGGACGCATGGCTGATCGCGCGCTCTTCCCAGCCCTTCTTTGCATGATTTACGTATCTTTTTATATCTTTCCGAGATTCACTTCCAAAGAGTCTCCGAAACCCTATTCCTTCACGTGATTAGTATAAATAGGAGCTTTCGTTCCTCATATTTCTCACGCGAGTGTCCGCCCTTCTCTTCTCCCTTTGCATTCTAGACTTCGTTCTTACTAATTGGCGCCTACGTGCTTGGACTTCCGACCACGTAAGCTCGGATCTTTCCGGGTACCAGCCTCTCCGTTGCATGACCGGCCAATTTGACCAACTACACTCAATCAACTTAAATTAATCAATCGTTTTCCTCTTACGAGGGCACTCTCTTTGCATTCGCGTCGAGCATTCACTAGTCGATATCTTAGTTCATCTCGTTTCGTTAACATGTAAGTCTGAGGGTGTATAATCCTCTTTTATTTATTGTATTTTTGTACTTTATCGTATCACTCATGTAAGATTTATGTCGAAAACACCGTTAAAATCGATTTCTAAAACCGTCTTTCAAACCTCTTTTACGGATTTTCGAAGATCGACGATCGAGAAAAGACGCAAAAATCGCCGCGCCTCTTGAAGGAGCGCAGCCTTCTGCTGCGCCTCTTCGTGAGGCCGCCGCAGCTTCCTCGCTTCTTTTCTTCTTCTTCGTCCTCTGTAATTCGTTGTTCTTATTTGATTTCGTTTGTTTGTTCTTTAATTCGTTCACATGATAGCATAATTAATTCATGTATATTATTTATCATCATTAACATGTTTAATCCGTCTTCAAATCCGACTTAAATCCCTTATAATCCAATATTCGCGGGTTTTCGTCATTAAATTCAATTCCGGGTTGTAGATATTCAATTTGTTCATATTGGGTTTCTGGAATTCGTCTTTGATATAGTTTTCATCTGTTTATTGTATATTCGTCATATATCGTCATATCTAACCTAGTTAATTGATTTCAATAGAGGACTCATTGATTAACATCGCTCCTTCATGTAATTAATCCGTTTGCATCCGTCTCATTCATGTTTACTGTTTTTATGACTAATTCACATGTTAAATAATCTATTAATCACTTTCATCCGAGTAATTATATCAATCGATCCTTAAAATTAATAATTAACCTTAACGATTCGCAGTTCCGGCTTCACAGCCAGAATTCACCCTTGGAACAGACGCAGCAACTGCTGCGCCTCTTCCAGAGGGCGCAGTCCTGCTGCGCCTGTTCCAGGATGAGTTCTGTCCCTGAACTCCGTTTTTGCCTTGACCTAGTTTGTTAGTCCACGTATTAACTAACTATTATCCGTAGTATCACGCTAATTCCTGTTCGTTAGTTTATTTAATTCTTTCTTTCATTCTTTTATTTCTTTTTCTCAAATTATCCGTTTTAAAGGTATTTTCGACATAAATCGCCTATTCCAATATAATTATTGTAATTTTCATTATTGTAATTTATAATCATTGTATTTCTTTTATTGCTTGAATGTTTTCACATGTAATTGAGCATTAAATCCAATTTCGACATTAATTGTATGCTAAATTACGTGTTCACCGACTTAGTCTAATCTTCACATGCTAGGATTAAAACTTGGATGTTGCATTGCATGCATATAGCCGACGATATATCAAGTACGAATAACTTTCCTAATCATTAGTAGAGGCCGCTATCGAGGCGGGCGGGATTAGGTGTTCGATCAAAAGAGCTTCCTAATACGTACCCTCACCCCTTACTCCAGATCTCCGTGAGCACCCGTGTTCATTGGCATCCACGAGAGTCATTCTAGACATAGAATGCTAAGGGTAACGAGTTCTTAGTGTCTATGTCATTACTTTGTGTCTTGACATGACGCGAATTATTCGAATGGTTTCCAATTTCCCATAAAAATTGGTGGCGACTCCATACAAAATGCAAACGCTTGTCCCCGTTTATCACCAAGCGCCCCCGTGGGCGGCCCGCTGTCCACATTTTGGCGACTCCGCTGGGGATAATACACTTACGTGTAGCAAGGGTGAAACTTGAACAAGGTTAGGGAATAAGTTTGTACAAGACAATTGTCGGTTTTCATAACTCGGTCTTCCTAGACCGTTTATTCGGCCTTCCTAGGCCCAATCCAACCCATTCGACCAATCGTCCCGTCTAAACGGTCCTAATTCTTATTTGGGCCTAAGGATGGATAGCGATTGACGTCATCCATACCATGATGCTTACTCTTGTTTGTATCAAGGGCCTTCACTACTTGAGGAAATGGACTAGGAATCGGCCTTACTCTTGTTTGGCACGAGCCTCTCCACAGACTTCGGGTTTGATGGTTCGGTATGGCAACCCACCCTTTAAACCAAAACCCTTTTAAATGCACTCAGCATCCCGTTATAATGCTTGTATAAATGTGTAAACCTTACGTGATCACCACTTCTAAACAAAACCATGACGAATTTTCAAAAAATCAAAATCCTCATTTTCAAACAAGAATTTCGAAAAAGTAGGCCTTTAATTAGCGCAAGATCCGGTCAAAACTCTGTCCGTTTGTCAAGTCAAAATTCGGGCCACAAGCCCATTTCAAAACCTCACTTCGAGTCCACTCCTACAACTACACTACAGTTGGCTAGGACGCACATTTTCAAAGACCTTGTCTTTCTTCAAAACTCACTCAACACAAGTGGCACACACCCACTTCACGAGTCAAAACTTTTCTTCTTTTAGTAAGTGTGATAGAATGGTCGATCGTGTGTTGATTCGTCGTCGATCTCTTATCCAGTTTCCAAGATGCCCGGATCAAGTGGTGAAACAAACCTCCAGCAAATTCAAGAAAGTAATGATCGAATCCTGGCCGCGATAACCCAAATGCAAATCACTCAAGAACAAACCTATGACCGCCTTGAACTTATCGAAGGCCGTATCTTTGATGTAGAGGGAAGGTTGCCTCCCCTTAAAGGTGAAGTACTACAATTTTCCGATGACGAGTCTAAAGATGAGAATCCTGTCCTAGGGACAACCGCAGCTGAGAAAAGACTCCAATACCTAGAGGAGCAATTGATGTACCTTAAGGGGGATGACATTTATAGGGAAAACAATCGCAAGTATGAAGCCGTCAATTCCAAATTTCCCACTAACTTTAGCATGACGGATATCCCTAAGTTTAAAGGACATGAGAACCCTTTGAACCACATCCGTGCCTTCAAGGACTACATGTCTATCAAAGGCATCAAACCCGAGATGTTCTTAAGGATCTTTCCTTCATCTCTTGACACCATTCCGAAGCAATGGTTCTACACTTTAGATCACAAAAAGGTCGCTACTTGGGAAGACGCCGCGATCGAGTTCTCGAAACAATACGCGGATAATGCCGAGATCCAAGTCAATATGCGTACTCTAGAGGTTCTTACCCAAAATGACAAAGAAGGATTCACCGACTTCCTAAGTAGGTGGAGGAAGACTAGCACTCAACTAGTTGAACGCCCGGATGAGGCTACTCTTGTGGAAAAGTTCGTGGATAATCTCAAACCTATCTATGCCAACCATTTGAGATATCAAAACATCAAGACTTTCAAGGACTTAACCGTACTAGGGACACGAATTGAAGATGACATCCGTAAAGGACTCTTGTCCAAAACGGTAGGTCGAGGATATCAAGGGTCCACAAGTCGTTCATACGGCTCTACTAGCAAGACCGACGAAGTTAACCTTCTCGAGCCATCCAAGAAAACTAGCCCACCAAGGAAGTTCACAAACCTCGGGGATACGTACTCCAACGCTCTAAAAAGGCTAATGAAGCAAGGTAAACTCCAACCCATTGGACCTACTCCCGAACCCGAAAAGAAGTCCAAGTTCGGGATGAAAACTCCTCTTTGTGAATACCATAGGGGCAAAGGGCACGACACAGAAAAATGCTACAAGTTGAAACACGTGCTTCAAGATATGATCGAAGATGGTCGACTTCCAATTCCACCAGGAGGTAAGCCCAACAACACTCAGAATCCTCTTGGAGTTCTAGTGATTACAAGTGACGAATCTACCTTAGATTGCTCACACCTCATTTCTCCCACCGAAAATGAAATTCACGCAATTGAGAAAGAAAGGCTCTACTCTACTATCTCCCCTACCATTTCCGACTTCATCGCATGGGCAAGGAGTGTAGATAGACAAGTGTGGGAATTAGAAAACATGGTAACGGCCTTGAGCCATCCCAATACAATACCTAAAGAACGTGTACCATTGATCTTCTCTCAAAATGCCACTATGCAAGAAGTAATCGCCGTGGTTGATAAACTAGTCGATCAAATCATACAACTAGAAAGTGATATCATGAGAATGAAGGAACTAGCTGCAGTCAATGGGGTTTGGGCCGATGACGATGAAGACGAATACCTCATTGAAAACTCCTTAGTCAAGGAAATAGTCCAAAATGGTGAAGACCAAGATGTGGATCACCTAACTCGTTCGGGTCGCCCATATCAAAGTACTACTCAAAACGGTCCAACCAATGTCATCACACCAAATGACAACGAAGATGACCCCACTGACCATTTGCTCAAGCAATTACAAAAGACCAAGGCTGATCTTTCAGTCTGGCAACTAGTGGCAAGTTCATTTCCGCATCGCCAAGCTTTACTGCAAGCTTTGGCCAAGCTAAATGTAGCACATAACTCCACCCCTGAAGATGTAGTCAACTTGGTCTTCCAAGAATCACCGAGGCTAAGTAATCCTATTACTTTCTCAGATGAGGACTTGCCACCTTTTGGCGCTAGTCACAACCTTGCTCTATACATCACCGTCATTTGTCTAAAGAAAAATGTGCCAATGACTTTGGTAGATGATGGCTCCGCAGTCAACGTCATACCCCTCAAAACGGCGTACAAGCTAGGCATGAAGGAGTCGGATTGGACTCCTACAAATCAAGGTGTACGTGCATATGACGGTACACGACGAAAAGTGGTTGGACTTGCTAGCCTAACCATAGCCACGGGACCAATCGAACGAAAAGTTAACTTCCAAATAGTGGACATCGAAGCTTCATTCAACATACTTCTGGGAAGGCCTTGGATTCACGCTTCCAAAGCGGTAACATCCACCCTTCATCAAAAGATCAAAATCCCACTAAATGGCAAAGTTGTGACAATCACTTCGTCACCCATCAAGGCAATAATCAAAAAGCAATCAAACAATCAAGTCCTTGCGGATCCCATATACGAACTTGAGGGCTTCCAAAGTGTGAACGTCATAGAAAGTGAGTTGGCACCTCTGTATTATAATCCCTACTCCAACTTAGTGGTCAACCACATACTCAAATCCCAGGGATACTTCCCTGGAATGCCTTTGAACCCAATTCGGAAGAACACCTTCGCACCATACAAGAAAGGCAACTCGACAAGGATACCACTTGGACTAGGATACAAACCCACAACTGAAGAAGTTCTCGAAATGCTCGCTCAAGTCCAAAATCGCAAGCACGTGGGAGTCCAAATGAGACCATATCTCCCCACTTTAAATGGGTACTTTGTCCAAGAAGGAAGTTCAGAACCCTTTCATGGATTTCCCGAACCTTGGCATTATCTTGAGAGGAAGTTAGCCGGAATTGAGATCTTTCACGATTGCTACTTCATTCCTCCCGAAACGGTTCCTACCGTCAAAACCCGTCAAGCACCTTGCTTCGACGAACAAGCTGTTAGCCTATTGTTTGGAGAGGACCGATTCATTAGGGCCGCGCAGGATGAGATCATTACTATGATACTTCAGGACGATCGCTTCAACCCCACCGCTTTGATCACAGAAATCGACACAAAGCAGCAGAAAGGATGGAGAAAATCTATCAAATGGACCAACAACCAAGGAAGGCTCTTCAAGCTCACTACTGGAGAAGGAGAGATGTTCAAAGGAGAACCAGAAGACGACGAGTTCGAGTCGGAGTCGGAGTCGGAGTCGGAGTCTAGAGAAGTCATTAGAGAGTCTACTCCTGTTGTCATCCCCACTCCCTTCGTTTCTCCTAGCTTAGCCTCGAGTAGTCACGGTAGTTCGGGAAATGCCCCAATTACTGTTCCTTTGCCGCCACTGACCATGGATCAGTTGGCTCATTTGTTTCAACTTTACTCAAATCTTAATATGAATAAATCAGGTTCTGCTTACTCTCTATGTTCTTTCGAGTACAATTCTGTTTACGGTGATACTGAGGATGACCAAGACCCAGACTTGACCGAAATACCTCCCTACGTAGCCAAAGAAATATTACAGGAAGGGGAAGGGGGACCAGTAATAGAAGATACCGAACCCATCAACGTAGGAACCGAATTAGAACCCAAAGAACTTAGGATAGGGACTACCTTGAGCTCTACCGAAAGAGCCGACTTCATAGACCTCCTAAATGAATTCAAAGACGTTTTCGCTTGGTCCTACAAAGACATGCCAGGGATCGACAGGGATATCGCCGAACATAGGATTCCGATTAAGCCGGGTTTCAAACCTGTGAAACAGAAGCTTCGACGAATGAGAACAGAATGGGCTCTAAAGATTAAGGAAGAAGTTGATAAGCAATTCAAAGCCGGGTTCATCAAAGTTTCTGAGTACTCTGACTGGGTAGCTAACATAGTACCTGTGCCCAAAAAGGACGGGAGAATCCGTGTTTGTGTTGCCTTTAGGGACTTAAACAAAGCAAGTCCAAAAGATGACTTCCCTCTACCTCACATTGACATATTAGTGGACAATACTGCAGACCACGCATTACTATCCTTCATGGATGGATATGCGGGTTATAACCAAATCAAGATGGCCATGGAAGATATGCACAAGACCGCATTCGTCACCCAATGGGGAACATATTGCTATACAGTAATGCCATTCGGATTGATCAACGCCGGAGCTACATACCAACGCACCGCAACTACACTCCTACATGACATGATGCACAAATAAGTTGAGGTATACGTAGATGACATGATCGTCAAATCCAAGGAAAGAGAGGGACACATTGCAAACCTTCGCAAGTTCTTCGCAAGGCTACGAAAGTACAACATGAGACTCAATCCTCAGAAATGCACATTTGGGGTAACATCCGGAAAACTCCTGGGATATGTCGTCAGCCAACGCGGTATAGAAATAGATCCCTCAAAAATCAAAGCTCTGATCGAAATGCCACAACCTCAAACAGAAAAAGAAGTCAGAGGATTCCTGGGAAAGGTACAATATATAAGTCAATTCATATCGAAACTTACCATGATTTGCGAGCCTATCTTCAAGAAACTCAAGAAAACAGACCACACCATGTGGGATGATGATTGTCAAAAGGCGTTTGACCGAATCAAGGAGATATTGGCTAAACCACCAGTGCTCATGCCGCCACAACGAGATCAACCTCTTGGTTTATATCTCACAAGAATCGAAATCGCCATGGGTGCTATCTTTGGCTCAAATCGTAGGAAGTGAAGAAGAGCTATTTACTATCTAAGTAAGAAATTCTTGGAATATGAGTGCAAATACTCGCAACTCGAAAAGACATGCCTCGCTCTTGTGTGGGCAACGAAGAAGCTACGTCACTACATGCTTAGCTACTCCGTCAAGATATATTCCAAAATGGATCCAGTCAAATACCTCTTCGAGAAACCCGTCCTCAACGGACGTCTTGCAAGGTGGACTCGATGCTCTCGAAATTCGACCTCAAATATGTGCCACTAAAAGTCATAAAAGGTCGCGCGATTGCCGAATTCTTCGCAGAAAATCCTATCAACGACGCACAAACCATAGACACTTGGTCATTTCCCGACGAGGATATACTTCAAACAGACGTAGACTCTTGGGATCTATACTTTGATGGAGCATTAAATTTAAGAGGATTCGGAATAGGAGTGTTGCTCATTTCTCCTGAAGGTGAGCATACACCGATTGCTGTCAAACTCGACTTCGAGGTGACAAACAACGCTGCAGAGTATGAAGCTTGTCTCATCGGACTACAAGCGGCAGTAAGCTTAGGCATCAAAAACCTCCGAGTACATGGGGATTCATCACTGATCATCAACCAAGTTACAGGATCCTGGAAAATCCGAAGCGAAAGCCTCGCACCCTATCAAGCTAGGATAGACCAAGTGGCTCAATTCTTTGATCACGTAACCTACTTACACCTACCTCGAGAGGAAAATCAATTTGCAGACGCTCTTGCGAAACTTGCATCTCTAATAAATATGCCAGATCACATGGTGGAAATGCCTTTGTGTATCGAACGACGATCAGAACCGGCTTATGTCCACCAAATCACCGATGAAGAGGAAATCGCACAGGAACCCTGGTTCCAAGCGATCCTGAATTTCAAGCTTAATGGTACCTATCCACCGGATATGGACAAAAGGGGACAACGTGCTATACGCCTATTAGCTTCCCAATACATTCTGATGCAAGGAGAGTTATACAAAAGAACACCTCTTGGTGTAGTCCTACGTTGCCTTGATCATTCACAGGCACGAAAGGTGATGGAAGAAGTCCACGACGGAGAATGCGGTCCTCACATGAGTGGGCCCATGATGGCAAAGAAAATCACACGCTTAGGGTATTATTGGACCACCATGGAATCTGATTGCATCAAATACGTGAGACATTGCCACAATTGCCAAATCTTCGGGAATGTACAACATGTCCCTCCTTCGTTGCTATACACGATGACATCTCCTTGGCCATTTTCCGCATGGGGAATTGACATAATCGGGAAAGTAACCCCGGTAAATTTAACAGGAGGTCACTGTTTCATTCTAGTGGCAATTGACTACTTCACCAAGTGGGTAGAAGCGGCTTCCTACACTGCTCTTACGGCTAAAAATGTGGCAAAATTCATACAAAACAACATCATCTGTCGATATGGTTGCCCACATGAGATCATCAGCGATAATGGGTCACACTTCCAAGCTGAAACCAAGCAATTACTAGCCAAATACAAGATTAAGCATCACCACTCTTCGCCCTATAGACCACAGACTAACGGCGCGGTAGAGGCGGCAAACAAGAACGTTGTCACAATTCTCAAGAAAATGACTGACAACTATAGAGATTGGCCAAGCAAGATACCCTTTGCTTTATGGGGGTATCGTACATCAGTCAGGACGCCCACTGGGGCTACTCCTTTCTATTTGACCTACGGCATGGAAGCCGTACAACCAGTCGAACTAGAAATACCATCCTTGCGTATTCTACTCGAAAGCCAAATCCCTGAAGCCGATTGGAAGAGGGATAGATATGAAGAACTCATCCTCCTGGATGAACGTCGGCTACGCGCCTTACATAATGTCCAAACATATCAAGCCCGTATCAAACGATCTTTCAACAAAAGAGTTAGGCCAAGAAACATCAAAGAAGGAGACTTAGTACTCAAATCGGTTAGAGCTCTTTTACCTGTCGACCCAAGGGGAAAATTCAAACCTAATTGGGCCGGACCATACCTAGTCAAATCCATACTTCCAAGGGGTGCGGTTAGGATCACAGACCTAGATGGGAATGAGTTTTCGAACCCCACAAACCTTGACCAACTGAAACGATACTATGCCTAGAATAGGACAAAAACGCGCCTCGCGTAAACCCATGTGTCGCTCTTGTGGCACTAAATAAACGGCCCCTGGCCAAGCTGAAATAAGCTAAATGTCACTATGCTCTTGCATTCCGACAAAATTGTCATCCTCATATCATCAAATAAACTAAATTCGCACCTTGAGAACAAGCAAAAGCTCATGCTTATTTTCTATGTTCATTACAAGCTCTTGCTTCGAACAATTATTCTTTTACATTTACTCGAACTACGCGCAAGGGTTTGATTTCGCTTTTTTTAAGTGAATACGTAGGCAATCCTTCACCGGATTCAACCCAATATACCTAAAATGTAAATAGAAGGACATTTGCATTGCATTTGAAATTCGACAAGAATAATAAAAGAAAATCACAGCGGTTTCTTAACCATTTAACCTTTTTTATTCCATTCGCTTTCTAATAATAGTACGTTACATAATAAAAATAGAATAGGCTAGGATTCTAAAAATCCCTCCTTTTTATTACAACAATAATAATAATAATAATCAAATAATAAATAAGGACTCGGGCTATTCCTCCATCTTCCCCTTGCCCTTGTCATTCTTGTCATATTTCTTGTCACGACCTCGAGCCCGGCGCTCCCGCACCACTTCGGACCTAATCACCAACGGTCTTTCTCGAGGCCCGACCCTTCCACTCTTGCCAACCACCATCTCTCGCAACAGAGTAGTCTTTGATTTCTTCAAGGATGAATGACCAAATCCAGCTTCTTCTTCTCCTTCTCCTCGATGCTTCTCCTTCTCTTTCTCTCCCTCGCGCACCTTGTAGTCAACAGGCTCGTTTCCTCGCCTCTTTCGCGTTCTTCCGAAGTGGCGCCTTTCTCCACCTCCGATAGGAATCCGACACCCACAAAGCATTGGCGGAGAAGCTCAAGAACCACATGTTCCTTTGGGCCCACTTGATAGCCCACTCTCTTCGGCTCTCGGTGGTAAGCGCTACAAAGAATCTGCGGAACGTATCAAGCCTCGGGATAGTCTGCTTCAAACCAACTTGCCTCATCAATCTTTCCGGAAAGATGCATACCATGAACTCCAATCCCGGAATGCGCACGGACCTAGTAGGATCCAAAGAAGACACTCCAGTGACAGACTTGAGGTGCCACCATGGTACAACCCACCTAATCAACGGGCCATCATCATTCTTCAGCTTATTCTTCCAATAGTCACAGACCCGAGTGAAATCCACCATGTACAACCGCGTCCTCATCGCAATCATACGGGAATGATAGGAAAGTGCATGAACTGGGGGCTCGAGCAGTCGGAGCCGTTCCATAAGCCAAACCTACCAAAAGCAGGTATTAGACACCCAAACGAAAAAAAAAAACAAAAAAAAAAAAAAAAAAAAAAAAAAAAAACAAAAAAAAAAAAAAAAAAAAAAAAAAAAAAAAAAAAAAAAAAAAAAAGAAAAGAAAAAAAGAGAAGGTGTCTTTTACCTGTAAGATAACGGGACTCCCCAGAAATGGAAGATCGCGGTTGGATTTCCTATTATCCAAACCCAAGATAATCTCCCCTAAGCACAAGCAAGCCGGGCTCCTGCGCAGCTCCATTTGCTCGATAAGACCCAAAAGACGGGGATCACCTCGCAAATCTTCATCAACGTGTCCATGAAAGACATACACATGCAGCAAACAAAAGCCAAATGCTCTCCTCCTAGCAACATAAGAGACAGTGGGGTCAGCCCTGTTGATGAATCGGTCTACAAAGTCCAGCATTCTCACGCCTTTCGGGGTAACCAAGCGATCCACCTCGAGTCTAGTCAATCCGAGCAGGTCTCTGAATTTTGTCTTACACCCTTGTGAAGTGGAAGGAATGGCAGGTAGATGCTCGGGGTCCCACCTACCAATAGCAGCAATTTCCTCCGGAAAAGGACAAATATCACCTCCTGGGAACGCAAAAACATGATAATTTGGGTCCCAATAGTCAAGACAAGCATCCAAGAACGGTTTTACAACCTTAATGAGTTTCAAACTCAATAGAGACCCAAGGTTATGAGCACCCATATCGTGCTTTTCAATATTCGAGAATTCATTAGTCCATTCCTTCAAGCGAATCTCCAAAGTATTCATGATGACAATTTTCTCTTGAAAATTTATTTTGGAAGTTTTTATGTGGATTAACGGAGAAGAGACGGAAGAATTATATGATTTAAAGCTTCGTCAACGCTTCTATTTATACTAATCGTTGTTTCCAAAAAATCCGCCAGAAGAGACAAGCTTGGGAACAGGCGCAGCTCCTGCTGCGCCTATTCAAAGCGACGCAGCTCATGCTGCGCCTCTTCCCCAGACTAACTTTCTGCGATTTCCGCGTTTGGATCTTTCCTAATTCTATAACGAATAATTTCCTATTCCTACGGGATTTTATTTTGGTAAATACGAGCAATTTACCATGTTTCCTGTTTCCTAAATTCGCGGGCACGCGTTTCGAGGCGACGTCGACACATTCGCCATTTTCATCGCACTTAATTCTTCTTTTTGTTATTATTTTAATTCATTTATTTATTTCTTTTCTTTTTCCTTTTTAGGAAGTAAATTTCTTTTTAGGAAATAATTTTCTTTTGTTTTCATTTCAACATTTTCATTTCTACACTTACAGATTTCTATTTTTTCTTTTTTTAGGGGGTAACCCTCCCTACCGTCCGGTCATTTCCGACAAAATTTTTGCATTTTTGCATTTTTTGTCCTTTTGAGTCTCATTTTTGCGCTAATTAAGGCCATATGTGTATAAAATGTATGCTTTGGCGTGATTTCTATGTGAATTTCGGCGATGATGACGGCGTAAACCGTTGTCTACCAAACTGTTCAAGAACTAACCTACGGTACAAACAACACAACCCAGCAAAAAAAGGCACTCGTGCCATCATATATACAAATGTACAAGCAATCGGGCTTGCGCCCGAATCAAGTCCAAAGTCCAGTAAAGCGGGGCTTGCGCCCAAACAAGTCCAAAAATGTTCAAAATCGGATGTACAAGCCTACAAAGCTACGCAGAACTACTCTTGGACACCCTCCAACTCAAAGAACCTCGCCGTAAGAGCGGCAATCTCGGCATCCCGAAACTCGAGCTCCTCGACAAGCGAGCCGTCTCCTCCCGAGATCGGGGTCAACTCTCGTTCCACTCACGACCGGCCTGTGGACAACAAGAAATTGGCTCATGTCAATCAACTCAAACAAAACTGAAAACCAAAAAAATCAAAAGAAATCAAATGAGGTTCATACCTGATGACCTCAACCACCGACGAGTGCCTCGATGGCGGTAGCTCGTAGCCGGTTGGCCACCCTCCATAGTGCCACGAACCGAGATGGCGCAACCTGCATTTCAAAAAAATTCTTCTCAGTAAATTGAACAAGTTTAATCAAATGTGTTCTTACACGAAAGGTATATAAGCTGGAGGCTCACCCTCCGAATCAGATGCTGCCAGTCGTCTAGGCCAGCATCCGTCACAGCTACGTCGAAGTCACGCAACTCGGAGATCGTCGTCCTCCCGGGCCGCGTCAGTGTACTCAAGGGTCTCGGGGTACACTGGGGGCTCGATGCCCGCCGCCTCAACCTCCTGCAAAGACAAATAGCTCTCATTAATCGATGATCTTTCATCGTAATTCCCGAAATCAAATCAAGAAAAATAAAGGATACTCACCACTACGGCGACGCCAACCTCCCAGTAAAGGAACGCCGAGTAGTCCTCGCCAGAGAAAGAAGGTCGTCGCCACCGGCACCCGCCAAGTCCGCCTCCCTCTCGGCCTCGGTGGGCTCCCCGAACATCGTCCTCGGAGGGTCAATAGGAACCGTCAACGCGCCCCGAGAGCACCGACGAGCCAAACGCTCGCCCGGATACCACACAGACCCATCGACGTCCTCAACAAAGACTGGCTCGGGCTCCTAGGTCGAAGGACCTCAGCGACAAAAGAAGGCGCTCCAGCGTACTCCGCCCAAGGTCTGGGCACCCACTGCGACAAGATAAGGCAAAGATCATTCCTATGATCAAGCGAAAGCAAAGGACAAGAAATATAAATGAATACGAGTGGGATACTCACGCTGCTCAGCTGAAGGGCGTTCACATCCCGCCGGTAGACATTGTGAGAAGAACGCTTGCTCTTCGTCCGGCACATCACCCAATCCCTCACAACGGGATAGGCCTTCTCCAACGGCTCCGTCCTCTTGGGCGCGAGACTCGGGAAGTAGGAGTACACCCATGCCTATAAAACAGAATAATCAATAACGATCTTTCGTAATTCGATAAAGAAAAGAATTTACTTTGGCCTAAGGAAGGTTCATACCTCCAACAGTAGTCCAGGTCCGACAGCGCCAGGAGAAGTCCCCTTCTCCATCAACTCCGGACGAACCATGGCCCTCATGAAGCGGATGAGGACCGCAAAACCAAGATGACCCGGTCCCGGCGCCCTAGGGAACTCGGTCGAAAGAAAGGGAAGAAGCTTCGTCGACAACCTCTCGCCCTTGTCTCCGAGGTAAATCGAAGATAGAAACCACCAAAGCCACGACGCAGCTCTGCGCTCACCAGTGCGGGAGGAGGAGCGATCTCCCTCCCATCGATCATCACCGGCTCCGGGTCTTCCCCGCAAAGTAGTCTCGGACATAGGTACTGGTACCAAGCCCGATCGCAACACCTTCGGCGACAAGTTCCAGCCGATCAACCTCCTCGCCTCGGCCGAATCCGCCCCCATAGCGATCTCCGCCACACCATCTCCTCGGTCCCACACGGCAGACCAGAAATCATGCCGTAATCCTCCAGAGTAACTCCCACCTCACCAAAAGGTAGGTGAAACGTGGAAGTCGTATCCCAGAATCGATCCAAGAAAGCGCGGACCAGGCTAAGGTTAGCCCGCAACTTCCTCTTCACGATATCCCTCCAGACCTGAACCAGAGGACCAAACGCTCCACGCTCGATCATGGCCCTCTCCTCCGCCGACAGCCGCTCGTAGTGCTCCATCGCTGTCGTGTAACCCGAGAACGACCTGATGTTCCCGGCCTCCTATTATGATTTGAAACAAAGCTATCTTTAGTTTTGAATGAAATTTGCAAGAAGTTTGGACAAAAAGAATGAAAGAGAATAGGTAATGAGTAGTGAATTCCTATTTACCAAGCTCTTCACCGTCCTGTAGGACAGGTGACCCTCTGTAGCCCACACGAGGTGCCTACTCTCCCAGGTCTCGGCTCACGCAGGAGCTCCCCTCAGCTGACGACCTCCTCGCCTGACGTTGGCCCGTCTCGGGGCCTCCTCCTCCTCCTCGACGGACTCCTCCTCGTGAGCCTCGTCTCCAGTAGCCATCACCGCATCGGTGAAGACCTGCTCCAAAGCCTCCTCAACAGCAGCGTCTACCTCCATGGGAGTCCTCCCAGAAGTAGAAGCCTCATCACCTGCAACATTAAAGTAAATTTAGGCCGCGTCACATGACGACAAGCCTTTGTTAAGGAGTTTTCGAGCCCTCGGAGCCCTGAAAACGCCCTTTCCATGCCATCTTTGGCCATATTCCCGCCAACCCGATCACTCATGTGATAAATTGGGTCAAGTTAAGCCCAAGTCAAAGCCTAGTTCCGGGTTCAAGCCGAAAATTCGGCAGCATTTCGTTATAACGGCGATTATGCCCTAGAAAGGTGCCCCGAAAAAGTTGTCACAAACCAAAATTTCGAGATGGCAGGAAGTTTACCCATCATCCAAGGATCCCAAATATCAAATTTCATCGCCAATGGGCAATCCTAAGGCTATTTTTGAAGCAATTTACGGTTCAGCTGTAAAACCGTCTCAAAATTCGCTCAAGGGCTCAAAACTCGATGAAAATTAAAAGCAAATACATGGTTATGTTCCTAACATTGCCTACTATCCATTTCTAACATCAATTTGGTAAAACAAATCCATTTGGAGGAAAAGCCCCAAATTTTCGATCAAAAGGGTCGAAAACCCTAATTCTCGCGGCTCAAAATTCGACAAATGTAAATGATTAATGCAAGATTGGGACACATACCTCGATTAGTCATGTTTAAGGCAAGCTTTTGAATCAAACCTCGACGGAAATGGTGAAGATTTGAGAGAGAAATTGAAGGAAATGTGTTTCGAAATAATGAAGTATAACCCGTCTGATTTCGCGTTTTTACGCGGAAATAGCCAAATTGGGGAAAAGACGCAGCAGGCGCTGCGCCTCTTCCAAGAGACGCCGCTCTTGCTGCGCCTCTTCCTTGTGTTCCCTCCATACGAATTTTCAAAAATTCGTTATGAGTTCGTTATTAGTGGGCCCATCTTTGGTGCGCCTCTTCTTCAACGCTATTATATTCTTTTGGTCCGTTTCGATGGTTTTCTTTCGTTCCGGCCCGCGTTTTATCCAGCGCGACAGTATTTTGCGGTATTGTCCAAGATCATTTTATCCCGCGTAGCAGTATTTTGCAGTATCGCTCAAATCATTTTATCCGGCGCGGTAGTATTTTGCAGTACTGCTCACTCAAGATTCTTTCATGACGATCAAGATGTTCCTAGTCGTCTGTCCCCGGCGCAGTAGTATTTTGCAGTACTACTCATTCGAGATTTCTTCCGCGACGATCCAGATGTTCCTAGTCGTCACAATATTTCACCAGCAAGAATTTGTTTGAGACCGACGCAAGCAGATTCAACCTCAAGTTTCGCCAGAGTTCGCTTGAGACCGACGCAAGCGGATTCCCCAGCAGTTTCTACCGACGTCCTGCTGCTTTCAATATTTCTTGTTTCCCCGCGAAGTTCGATTAAGTCTCAGGTATGATCTCTTCTTATGGCTGGCGAGCTTCCTTACGTAGTCTAATGGACTTTAAACGACCCTCCCCGATAGTCGACAGACTCTAAAATGTTCCCGACGATAGGTCCTTGGCTCGGACCCCTTGAGCGCCTCGCGTCGCCATAGTCGTCGGTTGTAATCTTCGATTGACCTGATGGCTATACTTTGACTTTCGCCTTGTCCAAGCCTCGGTCAAAGTGGGGGCTCAGAGACACCTCGTTTCCGCACCTCCCGCAAACCACCCGGTGATGATTGGGCCGCATGTTTGATTCGCGGAACGATTTGTGACAATTCGTAAGATTATCGTCAAGTGATTGCTCAAATATTAATGTCAACCTCTTAGTTGTCATCTACGTCCCGATACGGTCGTTTTGGCGGTAATTAGAGTACATTCGAGTCCGGGTCAAAAACCGTCTCCATTTTCGATAATCGTTAAATCCCGAGTCGAAATGTTCGGAATGTTCCGGATATTTCTATTCCATATTTTACAAATTTTATCTTTTGGCAAATAATATCCCGTAATATTCACAAGATAATCGAATTATTTCCGTCCTACCATAACTCAAACGCGAAATCTTTCTTCAAAGAAGAGGAAACCTCCGGGAATAGACGCGGCAGTCTGCGCCTCTTCCAAGGGACGCGATGGATCGCTGCGCCTCTTCCCAAGCCCTTCTTTGCATGATTTACGTATCTTTTTTATATCTTTCCGAGATTCACTTCCAAAGAGTCTCCGAAACCCTATTCCTTCACGTGATTAGTATAAATAGGAGCTTTTGTTCCTCATATTTCTCACGCGAGTGTCCGCCCTTCTCTTCTCCCTTTGCATTCTAGACTTCGTTCTTACTAATTGGCGCCTACGTGCTTGGACTTCCGACCACGTAAGCTCGGATCTTTCCGGGTACCAGCCTCTCCGTTGCATGACCGACCAATTTGACCAACTACACTCAATCAACTTAAATTAATCAATCGTTTTCCTCTTACGAGGGCACTCTCTTTGCATTCGCGTCGAGCATTCACTAGTCGATATCTTAGTTCATCTCGTTTCGTTAACATGTAAGTCTGAGGGTGTATAATCCTCTTTTATTTATTGTATTTTTGTACTTTATCGTATCACTCATGTAAGATTTATGTCGAAAACACCGTTAAAATCGATTTCTAAAACCGTCTTTCAAACCTCTTTTACGGATTTTCAGAAGACTGACAGTCGAGAAAAGACGCAGCAACTGCTGCGCCTCTTCGAAGGAGCGCAGTTCCTGCTACGCCTCTTCGTGAGGCTGCTGCAGTTCCTGCTTCTTTTCTTCTTCTTCGTCCTCTGTAATTCGTGTGTTTGTTATTTGTTTCGTTTATTTTCTTTAATTCTTCATCACAATAGTTTAATATTCACATGTATATTATATCACATAATTCATCATTCATTAATATGTTTTAATTATCACAAATCCGACTTAAATCCCTTATAATTCATATTTGCGGGTTTTCGTCATTAAATTCAATTCCGGGTTGTAGAGATTCAATTTGTTCATATTGGGTTTCTGGAATTCGTCTTTGATATAGTTTTCATCTGTTTATTGTATATTCGTCATATATCGTCATATCTAACCTAGTTAATTGATTTCAATAGAGGACTCATTC
This sequence comes from Silene latifolia, assembly GCF_048544455.1. Classification (NCBI taxonomy): domain Eukaryota; kingdom Viridiplantae; phylum Streptophyta; class Magnoliopsida; order Caryophyllales; family Caryophyllaceae; genus Silene; species Silene latifolia. The sequence goes on from NC_133538.1 coordinate 176,811,303, forward strand.
ATTAACATCGCTCCTTCATGTAATTAATCTGTTTGCATCCGTCTCATTCATGTTTACTGTTTTTAATAATCTATTAATCACTTTCATCCGAGTAATTATATCAATCGATCCTTAAAATTAACAATTAACCTTAACGATTCGCAGTTCCGGCTTCACAGCCAGAATTCACCCTTGGAACAGACGCAGCAACTGCTGCGCCTCTTCCAGAGGGCGCAGTCCTGCTGCGCCTGTTCCAGGATGAGTTCTGTCCCTGAACTCCGTTTTTGCCTTGACCTAGTTTGTTAGTCCACGTATTAACTAACTATTATCCGTAGTATCACGCTAATTCATGTTCGTTAGTTTATTTAATTCTTTCTTTCATTCTTTTATTTCTTTTTCTCAAATTATCCGTTTTAAAGGTATTTTCGACATAAATCGCCTATTCCAATGTAATTATTGTAATTTTCATTATTGTAATTTATAATCATTGTATTTCTTTTATTGCTTGAATGTTTTCACATGTAATTGAGCATTAAATCCTATTTCGACATTAATTGTATGCTAAATTACGTGTTCACCGACTTAGTCTAATCTTCACATGCTAGGATTAAAACTTGGATGTTGCATTGCATGCATATAGCCGACGATATATCAAGTACGAATAACTTCCCTAATCATTAGTAGAGGCCGCTATCGAGGCGGGCGGGATTAGGTGTTCGATCAAAAGAGCTTCCTAATACGTACCCTCACCCCTTACTCCAGATCTCCGTGAGCACCCGTGTTCATTGGCATCCACGAGAGTCATTCTAGACATAGAATGCTAAGGGTAACGATTGCTTAGTGTTCATGTCACTACTTTGTGTCTTGACATGACACGAGGTATTCGAACGGTTCCAATTTCCCATAAAAATTGGTGGCGACTCCATACAAAATGCAAACGCTTGTCCCCGTTTCTCACCAAGCACCCCCGTGGGCGGCCCGCTGTCCACAATCTTATACCTCTTTACTGGGGGCTTGTTCCTTAAGACGTCGCCCATTCCTCCTTTTGCCAAAATCCTATCTTCTCACTCTGGGAGCTTCTCTTTCGAGATGCCACCCGTCCTTTATCCTCAAACATCTTTTAAGTCTCAACTATAGTCGAAAATAAAACCACCCATAGTCTAGTTCTCGGTTCGGACGATTACAAGGTCTTGGATCCGCTCTCCGAATCATCATGTCTCAGGGAAGGATCTCAAACGAGCAAATGGTGGCATAGATGTCTAGAGAAGATAATCAATTCATCTTCCCCAGTCGATCGGACCTTCTACCTCAGGGATTTGATACGCGTTGTCACCCTTTCTTGGCTAGGAGTTGCACTTACATGTGCAAAGTCTGTCAGAGTCACCCACGTGTCATGTCGATATCGAGTTTGTATCACGTTCACGACCGTCTGTTTGTCAGTCTGTCAGTATGCGTCTGTGTGAGTTAATGTCGCAACAGTCACGTGTCTCCAATATATCAATCACGGATCTACGAGAAACAAGACTCAATATTAAGCTTCACAACTTTCAAAACTTCTATCTCCCCTTACGCGAGATATTATGTGCTAATTGCTCACATGCTTATGTGCTTATGTGCTTATATGCTTTCATACCTATGTGCCGGTCTATGCGACTGCGGATTTGTGTTGTCACTAACCATGCAGGTAATCTTGAGAAGAAGAACGCACTCCAACTGAGCATTGGGTTCTTCCCAACAAACGCCGACCCGTCAAGTCCAAGGGCTTTAACCGCGTCGATTACATGGCATACGCTACCTCCCAACGAGCGGTAAATCATATCCCCAGCGAGTCCTGAGAAGTTTCTAACTCCCCAGTGAGTGCCGATTTTCAAATGGAAGTCACATAGATCTTCCAAAGATCCTCGCAACATCATTCATGATCCCGACACAGCGCTATCCCTAAATGGTATTCCAGGAGCCTTGCTTAGATTATTTATCCCCATGGAGTTCGTTTCGGACCCCCAGCAAGTTGAAGTTCGTTGCTCCCTAGCCGAACCTATCAACGTCAACCAGGTTGGAAGTCATTACCGGAAAATATCTAGAAATAATTCCGATGTTTCAGGCTATTTCACGCAGTCGATCATTCGACCATCGATGGCTGACGAGCCTCAAAACGCACCTTCAACATGCCTCGCGAGCCTCACAACACACACCTTCAACATGGCTGGCGAGCCTCACAACACACGCCTTCAACATGGTTGGCGAGGCTCACAACGCACACCTTCAACATGGCTGGCGAGCCTCACAACGCACACCATCAACATGGCTGGCGAGACTCACAACGCACACCTTCAACATGGCTGACGAGCCTCAAAACTCACCCTCAACACGGCTGGCAAGCCCTATCATATCCGCAACACGGCTGGTGAGCCTTTATGCGCAAACAAGAAACAACTCAAGGACATACCCGTAGATGCCTCAGGTATGACTCCTTCCTATGGCTGGCAAGCCTTCGTACGTAGTCTAACGGACTTAAAACGACCCACTCGGAAGTCAACAGACTCTAAAATGTTCTCGGCGACAGGTCCTTGACTCGCATCCCCGAGTCGCCTCGACGTCGCCCTTCATGGCGGCAGGTCCTTGGCTCAAACCCTTCTGAGTCGTCTCGACGTCGCAATAGTCTTCTGGTTGTAATCTTCGATTGACCTGGAGGCTATACTTTGACTTTCACCCCGTCCAAGCCTCAGTCAAAGTGGGGGCTCTGTAGATACCCAGTATCTGCACCTTCCAAAAACTACACGATGATGATTGGACTATAACGTGTTTTTGATATGCGTGGGTAGATTGGCTATACATGAGACGGTTTAGTGCATTACTCGGATATGAGAAATGATTTCAAAAATGGTTTTCTAACTTCATTTGCATTAAAACAACACTATTTAGAGTTAAAACTGTCTTCGGACCCAAAACCGACTCAGAAACCCGCAACTCGAGTCAATCTGAGTCAACCCGAGTCTCGAATGTTAAAAATAATGCCATAAATGGTTTTATCTTGCCATTTATACACCAATTAGAGTCAAAACCGACACAAGGCCAAAAACCGACTCAAAATTCAAATCCCGACTCAACACGGATCAAACCCGAGTCAAGCACACAAAATACCTACCTCAAGTAACACCCAAATACATCTTATTAGATGACCATATTGTTACATGACATCCTATTTGATTACCACAAATCAAACCAACCAAACAATAGATAGGGGAAAGGCCACGTCCAAATTGGAAAGGGGAGGGCACCCTATTGAGGCACCAGGTGGCTCGCGCCTCTTTAGGCGTCTCCCTTAGCCTCCAAGCAAAATCAACCGACCTACCACCCCATATTTCTCTATAAATACCCACCTTCACACACCACAATCTTCACGCGAGCGTCCGCCCTCTCACATCTCCTTTAACCTTCTAGACTCGACTTCTTAAGTCAAAAAATCGACACGTGTTTTCGACCTACCGATCGAAAACACAAGCCTTACACATTTTTTTTGGTACCGTCGCCGTGCATTCGATCGATCCATTCAACCAACTCAACATTAATCAACATGTTTTTCAACAACATATTTTCAACTCATTTTCAAAACAAAATCTTTTTTTAAGGCACACTTTTAAACTTCTTTGATCGCGAGTAGTCACAATGAGAAAACCTCCTCTAAAGTCGTCTACCTCGCAAACATCAATACACGTAAGTTTGAGGGTGTAAATATTTCACTCATTTCATGTCTTCACTGTTTTTACAAGTTTATAAGCATGAACAATGCATAACACGATCCAAAAATAGGAGAAATGAGCCAAAACCGGATTTTGGCCTGAGACAGGGGCTACTTGCGTAGCAGGGGAGCTCGCGCCTCTATGCCCTCTCAGGCCTTAATCCAGCCGTGTTTGTGTTCATCTTTCTGCAACATTTTCCTTTTATCTTCTTTTACGGCTTTTACCGTTTTAATTCGTTTTTATGACAAATATTTTAACCATAAATTGTAATCACCCCTGGTTCCTTATACCATAACGGTTTTATCCGTGACTCGGTGATATTATTTGGTTAATTACATTTTAAAGGGTATTATAACACTCTTTTCTTTTATTTACCATTTTCCTCATTTATTTACACTTACAAACATATTAGTCATAATTCATAATCATCCTTGGTTCCATATACCATGTCGGTTTTATCTGAGTACGATGACAAACTTGACTAATGACAAAGAAATGAACTTAACATATTAGTTCGTATCAAACATTTTACATTTTTATTTGTAAACTATACTTTTCAAACTTGCAAATCCGACAACGAATATTACTAAGATAATAGTAATTATTCCGAGTCATGCAAATTATTTAATCACAAAAGCGGTTTTAAACAACCTTTTCAGCAACCAGGAGACGCCCCTTGGGTCGTCGTCTGACTCACGCCCTAAGAGGCTGTCTGTTTCCACCTTTTAAAACCCGGGCAGAGCTCTTTCCCTAGCCAATAAGCTCGCGCCCTAAGGGGGCTACCTGGCAGTGCTCCTGCTTCCTTTTCAGCATTTGTCTAGGATGATCCCGATTACGGTTAACCTGAATCTACATGGATCAGATTGACAAGTTTACGTTTTTACAGTTTCTCATTTATATGCACTTCTTTTCCAAATAAATGGATCGTGTTAAGCATCATAACCCGAATTTGGTAAATAAATGTTTAATTTCCGTATTCACATGCAAATCAATCTAAATCCAACTTTGACACCAATTTCTTGGTACATGCATAAACAACCGATTTAGCAAATTCTCACATGTTAGGTTAAGCTTTTGGATGCGCATTCATACATTTAAACCGTTTTATTAACTCTTGCACTTAAACAACCACGATCGATCAGTAGAGGCCGCTAACGCGGGCGGGATTGAGTGTCAGATTAAAGGGCTTCCCAATACGTACCCTCACCCCTTACTCAGAACCTTTGGATAGTGGATGGCCCTATCCAGGGCATACGAGAGTCATTTTAGGCATAGAATGCTAAAAGGGGGACGAGTCCTTCTCTTTAATATCTATGTCAAGCACCGCTTTTTGCCTTGATTAACCTAGGTATAAAGTGGATTCGAACGGTTTCCAGGCATTCCATAATTGCTTGGTGGCGACTATGATCATCTCTACATCGTTTCGAGATATTTACCGAGACAAAACCGGCCAATCTAAAATGATCCGTTCGAAAGCATTTTTACGCCACCGAGCGTGGCTTTCAGACCGTTGCATGTCCACAGATTGGCTTGGCGTGCAGGTGGCCTATGTCCACAGTTGCATATCATAACTTCGTGACCAAAAGGGAGGCCACGAGATTGCGTATCAAATATGGAAAAGGGTCAGGAGCCATGAAGGCCATGAACTCTTCATCTATAACCATCCATGGAATCGCCCATGGCGTACCAATCCACGTGGGGGATTGGGAGGGAACGGTAGATTTCACCGTTGTGACAATGGATGACCATGCATGTGTCTTCGGATTAGAATTCATCCTGGCCGTAGGGCCAATCACGTTTGTAGGGGACAAAGTCGTAGCGCCAGTCACGTTTGTAGGGGACAAGGTCGTGATCATTGAAGGCCATATATCGGTGCCTCTAGTGTCAGGCAAGACACGGAGATGTAAAGATTGTAGTTTGTCAACACTACGAGCGACCGGGATTTCAGGGAGAACGGGGCGTTCAAAAGAGAGCGCTTCCACGGAAGGTTCATCCTCACATAAAAGGTTGTGGTGGACGATTGAGTGTCCACAAGAGGAGGGGTCATTTGGAAGCCCCAAACGGATGACAAGAATGTACCCAAAGGCGGATGTTTTGTGTGTCAAGACTCAAAGACCTCACCCCATACGTGAGTGTCCCGTGAGAAAAAAATTCGTCAAAATGATCAATCAAAAGTTATAGGAGAAGACCATCGCCGAAGACTTAAAAGTTGGAGGCTCGGGTACAAAAGAGGTTGGAAAAGGCAAAGCCAAAGTCGATGAGATGCAAATCGAAAGAAGCGATGCCCGACCACCAACCGCCCTAGAAACAACACAAGGACAGATCAACGAAGAAGCACCAATACAAGAGAGGCCCATAGAAGTGAGTCATATCTTACCATTCAATTATCTATGGACAACTCAAGGGAAAGTTAATGATGTGGAGGCCAAAATATGAATGGATCCAAGTGCATTGCAAAACGTCCTTACCATCAAAAGAGCCGCACAAGATTATATTCATTACTCCTATGTCAAGACTACCGTAAAGCCGGAAGAAAATTCGGGATATCTGGAATGCTGCATGGCCGACGTCGAAAGCGACGAGGTATTACTTGGTGCTGATCTATTGAAAGCAATGGGATCTTGGAGATGGACCCCGAATCTAGTCATTCTTTTTCTCGAACAACGATCCTTCGACGTCGATGTAGAGGAAGAGATAGTCCAACATGGTGTAACACTCCGAAAAACAAGCATGCAGCTCAAAATAGCTCTCTTTATAAATAATAGATAGCAGTAGAATTATAGGGCGTCACCGCCGTATTTCCCCTCCGGAAAATACAAGGCTTATACAATTAAAATAAATACACTTCTAAAAGTAAAAATAAAACTCTATAATTATAAACTATACATCTTATAAGTCTGATCTTCTACATGGAATTCCTCACACTTAACCTTCCCGGATACTTGTACTTGAAAAAGAGTGAACGTACGGAATCAACCAACCACAGGCTGAGTATGACTTCAGTTCCTTCCACCGGCCTTATGTTATATCCTTTATTCAATAAGAATTCTCCTTGTTACCGTTTCACCCAATAGAATAACTTACCAGAATATAGTATTCCTTGGCATGGACCAACCTGGTATCCCAAAAACATTATATGACTATCATACCAACAGGATATATATATATATATATATATATATATATATATGACACTAATGCCGATATACTATTACTGAAAAGAATAGACATTACGTATTTCTCATGGGACAACGCTCCTTTAATTAACATGGAGCCAACACCCTCTTATAGCTTATATGGAGCCAACGCCCCTGGGGCTAACACCCATTTATTTCATATGGAGCCAACGCCCCTACTGTTTACACAGTTTAATTTCCTCAGTAATGTCATCTCAAACCAATAATCGCATTCTGAATGCTACAATTGGCCAATTATACATTATAACGACAACACTATTATCTCAGCATACATTCATAAGACGGTAACTAATATAACATGTGAGCAGTATAACAATCATAAGATGAAATTAACAATAAAACTAATATAACAAATTATTTCTAATATCTTATTTCAAGGTAAACAATTACTTATATCGAAGAAGGGTCCCGAAATCATACCATACATACACACGGTTGTAGCTCGGTTGTAGCTAAATTAATTCACTTTGCATGTCTTTGGTTATCCTGCGTATGTACAACTACATACCCCAATTTATTTTATGTCTTTCGTTGAGTATGTTCTGTGTAGAGGGATAGCCTTTTTATAGCCAAAATATGGTCGGTGTATCAAGTTAGTTGTGTTCAAGTTGGATATCACTTCATCTTTCTTAGGCATTAAGTAAAGTCATCTTATATAAATCTTGTTATTAGATAATGTGGCAACAATCAACCTTATCTAAATATAAATATCTTGGCTAAAATATTATTATAATACTCTAAGTTATCTAGTAAAATATTTTTTTTTTCCGGGCACTACACACGGATCTCTTACCGACTTGTCACGATAAGAGACCCATCCACTAGAGGTAATTTTGGGCACATCTCGGGTAGATAAAATGAAGAAATTCCAAAATGAAGTAATGCGATTTCTAAAGAAAGGAAACCCAGAGAAGTGCAAGACTTCCAGAAAGGGAGGAAGTCCAAAGAAAAGAAAGACTTCGAAATAGAAAAGAAGAATTTTCCGAGTATAAAGAGATCTGAACTAAAGCAAGGAACAAAGGATGGCAAATGTTTCGGGTGTGGAGGCAATCATTTCTTACAAGTCTGCCTAACTGTCAAAGAATTCCATGAGTGGACGACGATGCAACAACAAGCAAAAGAACGACAAAATATGGGAAAACCAAGCACGAGTCACATGGAAGTACAAGTAGTAATCCGCGGTCCAGGATCAAACGTGAATGTGCGGATCACAAAAGATGAAGATGATCCAAGAATGGAATCAAGAAAAGCACCAACGACCGCAATCACCTCATTTGACAAGAAACTTGAAGAAATATTATTCGATCGTGAAGTAAGAAACAATGGCCGTTCACCGTACCGCGAGTTCCTAATCAAATGGAAGGAACTCCCCGATAACAAAATTTCTTGGGAGAAACAGGCCGACCTTTGGCAATTTGAAAAGTGGATCGAAGAGTACGACCAAGGGTTAACCTCAAACAAACCTTAGCATTGCTGAAGGGCGTGACGGGCAGAAGCCGAATAATATGCTATCTACGGACATGGTCATGCCATACTAGGGGTCGACGAGAACGTCAACCGTTCTAGTGGGGGAGAATGTCACAAGCCGCTTATTTCATGCTCTCGTGACCCTTTAAGGATGTTTATGGTAGCTCACATGAAGCGTACAAACATATATGAAGTCAAGGCTAGCTCCAAGGAGCTCAACGATAGTTTACTCCAGCTCATGATAAGCACACTCAAGTGTACTTAGGTCACTCTTAGTCGGGGCTATAACACCCCCATTTACCATTGTAACACCCCCATTTACCAAGGAGCCTTAACAAGACCTTCCCGAATAAATAAGGGTGCTACCATCTCGATTGCCCGAGCTAGTACATATCAAAAAGACCATAAAGAGACATTTTATTAACTTATTACAACTTACAGCAGAGACAAAAGTATACAACTCGTCTACTCAAACAAAAGTACAACTGGTGGAAAACTAATAGAGTCTACAACCATTAATCTCTATGCCACCGCGATCCCTCCAAAAACAGCCCAGCAGTCAACCAGCGATCATAAACCACCTGAAAGTCTCACTGCTCACCATTTGCCGGCAATATCAAATGGTTCATCGCAGACACAGACAAAGAAAGAAGACAACCAAATAAACACCACACAAAGTCAGTAACAGAATACAGTGCGAGTAAAAACAATAGTGCAATAGACATTACAAGTATACACAACAATACCAACCACCACCAACTCCAATCTCCATAGTAACCAATGGCTCTCATCGTAATGAGTAGCCGGGTTCCCATCGCAACAGGTAACCCACCCCTGTCGATGCCAAACCGTAGCATGGACATCAATTCCCGGTCATCGCAACGAGCGAGCCCAAGCTCGATCATTAATGTGCACATCCCCCTTGCGAAGGGAGTCACAAGGGGCAAAACAAGGGAGTCAAACCATCTCCCGACATAGTTCACAATATCCATCTCATCACCTCTAACATCCACAATCACATCAATCATAATAATCAACTACATTAATCACATAGACACAATTCATCTCACAACCAATCAAACAACTGTACTGAGTAGGGAAACCCTACTTTTCGCGAACTCCATAGCAATAACAACAATCACGTCAATGCTCAGCAAGTATTAACATCGTCACCTACAACATTGATTATGCCATATTATTACACTAATAGAATCAAATTTACCGATTACCGAGTATTCACAAACTTACCTCAAGGACATCTAGACTTCTGCGATGAGAAAGGTCCAACTCAATAAATCCCGCGCCCAAGCTACTCCCTTCCCGGAGTAAGGTTTAACGTGAGAGTCAAAGGAGTTGTGAGAGATAAAGGGATAGAGAGATAGAGGTTTTAGGATTTAGAAAATGATAGAAATGATTTAAGTCGCAACCTCCGCGTAACATTATATCACGTTGTCACTAGACCACTCGGTCGAGTATGGAGCATACTCGACCGAGTACTCTGCACTCAGTCGAGTGACATTTACTAGGTCGAGTATGCGGTCTCCAAAGCAATATAACTTCCCCCACCATCTCCCACTAAGGATCTTACGGTGTCAAAGGTTGGTCAATGGGCCCCTAATAAGGCGGGTATTACAGGGGCAGCTCACTCTTAGTTGAGGTTAGCTGGGCAAGATACCGTGAAGTCCACAAATCCAAGCAACGCAAGGAGGTGCGACTACGCCAAGAGATATGACTAATACTAAAACCAACAAAAAAAATTTGGAGTTTATCTCTCTATCTCTAGAGAGTTCCTCTCAAAATTGAGAGTTTCTTTAACCTCTAGGTTTTCCTCACCGCTATCAATTTCCAGACAAATTCCATCTTCTTCAACCCATTATCTTCTATGATCTACCTAACTTCATCTCCTTACCTCCACTACATAATATGATTTACCAAATTTTACCACTTATGCATGGACTGAGGATGTGTCCAGCTAATTACATCCTTAAATACCACGTGTCCCATCAACGATCATGTCTCTGCCGCGTGTAATTTTCCGGCCAACTTTCTGCTTTTTCAACTATTATAAATTGCAAGCTACTGTATTTTAATAGCCCAAATCCTCACTATCATAAATATAACTCATACATATAACCCAAACCCATGGCATCATCTTCCTCTATTGCCCCATGTCGGGCAGAAAGGTATCTGGATATTCCCCGTATCATGCATCTGATTGAAATTCACTGGAAGCTTAATGGGTCGATTTCAATTCGTCCCATGAAGCTTTATTACTTGTTCTGTTTCTCTTCCATGGAAGATTATCATTATTTCAGGAAATGCCAGACGGTCAACATTGATGGTGGTTTGTTGGTTCTCCGTCCATGCTCTGCCACAACTTTCCCTGACAATATGTTATTTCATATTGTCCCTATTTGGGTGCGGGTCTTGCATCTGCCTTTTAATCTAATGCATTCCTCTTTTGCGGCTTTCCTTCTGTCTCATGTTGGGGACATATGCGAGGAGGAAGTTGTTCCTTCCTTAACTACCTCTCGCTGTTTTGTTAGGGTTAAGGTTTGGGTGGATCTTTCCAAACCTTTAATCTCTGGCTGCTACCTTGCTATCAGTGACCGCGAGCATCAATGGATCGGGTTTTCTTATGAAGGTATTTTCAGATTTTGCAAAACATGTGGTGAGGTGGGCCATCGTATCTCCTTCTGTCCGTCTGGTAAAATACTAGGTGCCCGTCACATTCGTGCACGAATGGATGAACTTAGTGCTCGAGGGTTACTGGTTTTTCATGGACCACCTGCTCGCGTTTCTATACCCCTGAGATTATGGGTTTACCTTCACGAATTAAATATCTGAACTCCAAGATCAATATTGCTGCTCCGGCTGATTCTGCTCATGTTGATTCCGGAGGGGCATCTCCGGTATTCTCATTTTCTTCTTCTCCATCTGAAAACGGCGATGATGAAGAAGCACCTTTTTCTGCTCCTGCACCTGGCTTTGCAGTTCATGAGGACGAGTCCAGAGAGGTCCTGCTCGAGACGTATCCTTTGATTCGCTCTCTGCCAGATCATACAGGCGCCTCTACCTCGGCTGCTCCGGCTTCACCAGCTTTTAGAATGACTGTTCCTGAGGAGGACTTGGACACTACTATGTCGCTGGGCCTGGCTGAACCAGCTACTCCCCCAAGACATGTTGATGTGGGACTCCTTTTTTTTGAGTCTTTGGCTGCTGGGCCTAGTGATGGGACTGCTACTAGTCCGCTCCTATGGACTCGTCTGGTAGGAAGTTAAAGTTTGTTTTTAAAAGGAAGATTAATTACACTCATACAAATTCGGTGGATCTACCTCTATTCGGGGTCAAGTCGAATTCACGACATGGAAACTTCATAACAGTTTGGTTGATATTCCTTTCTTTGGACCTCGTTTCACTTGGATGAATGGACAACATGGCGAAAACTGTATCATGGAAAGGCTTGATCGTGCATACGCATCACAGGATTGGTTTGACATGTTTCCTCATACCTCTCTCTTAAACTTACCTATTCTCATTTCTGATCATTCCCCGATTGTTTTACACTTTTTCCATACTCAAAATACCTTAAAACGACCCTACCGCATTGATAACTGGTGTTTGCATTTGCCTGAAGTTGTTTCGCTTGTTAATTTAGCCTTTCAAACCCTTGTCTTGGGTTCGTTACCTTACGTCCTTTCACGCAAGTTGGCCTCTGTGAGATTTTCTATTCTGCAATGGGTTATTCAACACCGTATTAGTTACGGCATCAATTGGTCATCTATTGAGAAGGATCTTGACGTGTCTGCTACGGATATTTCTGATCTTGCATCAGCTGATAATTACCAACTGCTGCGTGCTAGTCGTCTCCAACTTATTTCTAAACAACATGCATACTGGCTTCAGCGGGTAAAGCTTCGTAATGAGATTTTGGATGGCTTACCAACTCGATTCCTATTTAATCGAGTACGACAACGCTCCGTTAAACAAAGGCTGGTTTCCATTCGCAATACTAATGGCATATGGCTTCAGGATCCAGAGCAAGTTGAGTGTGAGATATTTTCTTATTTTCATACTCTTTTGTGTGCCTCAAAGTTTCCTTCTGCAGCCCCGTCATTTGCATCGATGGACTCGTTCCTATCTACTTTGGAATTGCCCTCACTTTTATCTGCACCTTTCACTGAATTTGATGTCCTTCGAGCACTACGCACTATGGATGGTTCAAAGTCAACCGGTCCAGATGGTATTACGCCCCGTTTATACCAGTTTTTTTGGCCCCAGATTGGTCATCTAGTATCAGCTGATGTGTTACAATTTTTGAATTCGGGGGTTATGGTTAAGGAATGGAATAGCACGCATATTGTTCTTATTCCAAAGATCGATCATCCTGAATTGGTTACTCATTACCGTCCTATTAGTCTATGCAATGTTATTTACCGTATTGCTTCTAAGTGCATTGCCAACAGACTCATACTGGTGATCCCTTCAATTATTTCGGATTCGCAACAAGCATTTGTCCCGGGTCGCCTAATGTCTGATGGTTGCCTTGTTGCGCATGAAGTACTGCATTACATCAACAAAACAAAAAAGGGAACTAATTGTTATGCGGTGCTAAAATTGGATATGAGCAAGGCTTTTGACCCAGTATCTTGGCACTTCCTTATGGCTGTAATGAGACATATGGGTTTCCCTACACACTGGCGCAATCTTATCTGGGAATGCATCTCAACGGTTTCTTATAGGATACTTATAAATGGCACGCCTTCTCAAGCTCTACAACCCACTTCTGGTCTGGGGCAAGGGGATCCCATCTCACCTTACTTGTTTATTATCTGTATGGAAGTTCTATCACGACAGCTTGTCAAGGCAGAATGGATGAAATATTTTACTGGAATCAAGATTTCAAGATATGCGCCTACAATATCGCATTTATTTTACGCGGATGATGCTCTACTATGCTGTAAAGCTACAAATAATTCTTTTGAAGCTATGCGAGATTTACTCAAGGAATTTGAAGTTGTGTCTGGTCAAATGATTAATCTGGACAAGCCGTACATTAAATTCAGTCCGAATACGCCAGCTGATTTCCAAACGCATCTGACATCTATCCTGAAGATGCCCACGGTTTCTTATTTTGGAGATTATCTGGGTGTTCCAATTGATATTCCGCGGAAAATATCGGAACCATTTCTTCCTTTAATTGACAAGATTACTACACGCATTGCTTCATGGACAGCACTTCATCTGAGCCAATCGAGTAAGCTTGTTATTATCTCGACTATTCTACTAGCTTCTCTTAACCATATTTTATCTTGTGTTCCTATTCCATGTGGTGTTTGCCGTAAGATCGATGCTCTGATTGTCGCTTTCTGGTGGCGTAATGATTGGAACAAGAATACAATACACTGGCTTCGACGTGATGTTTTGCATTCTCCCAAGGAATATGGCGGCCTTGGCATTAAGAATACATTCTTGCTAAGTCAATCCTTACTCCTCAAAAACTTCTGGCGTATTACTTCTCGGCCAACTACCTTACTTGCAAAGTTTTGGACTGCAAAATACCAGAGAGATCTACCTATTCTGAATTCCAGGTCTTTGGTCTCAAATGTATCTTATGCATGGACTGGTATCTGTCATGCAGTGAATTTGACGAAAGACGCTATTTGCTGGAAATTAGGTAGTGGTAAGTTGGTTGATATTTGGTCGAGTCGGTGGGTAAATGGAGAATTACCTACACTCAATACACCCTTTCCAGACCCACCACCACCTTTATCATCTTTTATTTTAGAGTCTGGGGACTGGAACCCGACTATGCTCTTCCGTTATTTTTCTTCTAAAACTACCAAGGAAATCATTGCTATGGAACCTCCAGTCCCTGATATTGACGACTTCATTTATTAGAAATTTACTGAGGATGGAGTTTATTCAGCTAAGTCTGGCTACTTTTTACTTTGGTCACAAACTCCGACTGCTTCCTCCGCTCGCTCTAAGGCCCACCAATTTCCTTGGCACATTGTATGGAGAAAGACGATGCCACGTAAGTTGTCAATCCTTCTTTGGCGAATGGCACACAACATATTACCAACCAATGTTAATTTGCTATCACGAGGTTTGAATGTGGCGCAAGATTGTCATCTCTGTCACTCTTCACATGAGTCTATGGACCATCTATTTAGATCATGTTCGATAACTCAGCACTTATGGAAATCTTCTTGGCTTGGTATTAATCCCATGGCGAACCCATTTACTCCCTTTCTCACATGGATTGCGTATTTTATATCTTATCTTGCGAGTCACTCTTATGGATCGAGCAAGGACTCTAGTTTGATTTATTTTTGTTGTGTGCTCCGTGCAATCTGGACCTCTCGGAATATGGTTGTTTTCAAAAATCATCCTGTTGAGCCTGAAGTTATTTATCGTCTCATTGGTGATCTGGTAAGTTCTAATTCTCGGCTTCAACTGATTAGGTCCTCTTTTGAGCCGCCTACTGTGTGTCTTCCTCTTACCAAAATTGCAGGAATTACTACTTTGCAATGAGACGGCGGTGTTTGCATTTTAGTCTCTACCCAGCGAGTTCGGTTTTCACAATGCTTCGTTGGTTTTCTATTGGATTCTGCTTTGGGATATTCATTTTCTAACACTGTACGTGCAGGATCGTCGTTCATTGCTTCTGCACGAATCCTCATTCTGGCTATGCGTTATGCTCAATAGATGGATTATAGTCAGGTTAACTTCCGTGTTACATGTCGAAAATTATCCTCCGTTCTGGCAAGCAAATTGGCAGTACCAATTATTGTGCGGCACTCTGTCTTTCAGATCCGTACTTTCTTTGTACTTCATCCTTTATGGTCTGTAAGCCTAGCAACAGGCTAAACTTTGTTGTATTTTGCTTGTCTTTTTTAAATATAAAGGGTTCATTGTTGTCAAAAAAAAAAAAGAGATATGACTAAGGCCATGTACCAAATCCCTTGTCCACATTCTTCCCATCTAAAAAACTACCATACATCCCCCTTGGATACATACCCCTTTGTCCTCCCACCCCCCCCCCCAACACATCTATTGTGGCGCCATTTCTCAAGAGGAACAAATGGTTCATTCCTCCATCTCTTGCCGCCAAAACTAAGGGGAGCGAAGGTCGCAACCCTTCGTCCCATACAACCATTTGGACGCCCAACATGAAGAGGAACAAGGAGATTCATTTCCCCTTATTCACGCCAAGGCCAAGAGACACGAAGGACGCATCTCTTCAGCTATAACTGCCACATTTAGGCACCTATATATAAATAGGAGGCATTAGGCCTCATTTTCATTCATTCAAAAACTATTCAGAAGTATTCAAACACAAACAAATATTCACACAACCTTCGATATTGTAATCTTTATATCCGCATTGTAAAGCATTCTACAAACTCTTGTAAGTTATCAATAATATTTAATCTTTCTGTTGCACTCTTGTACTTTGCTATTTTCTCTTTATATTCTTGAGTGATATCATTCCGAAGGCCTGGCTCGCACCAAGTTGTGTGTCTTGGCACGAGTGGCACACGTCTATTTCTGCCCGAAGAAATAAGGACGTGACATCATAGGCTCGTTAGCTCGTTTAGCTTGGTTATAAGTTTTTCTTTAGGGTCGTACGTAACAAAATGATTTCCATAGAAAACAACATGCAATATTTAAGAGATTTTCTATTAAATTCTATATCCGACGTTGAGGTAGCATCAGCTTTAAGATTTGTGCAACTGCCGACAGTCTGAGAAGACAGTGAGATGAATAACTTTCCTATTATGAGCCCAAGTTAGAGCTTCTCAGATTACCAGGGCTTCAGCTTGTTCCACAGATTTGCGCAAAGGAGCTACGGCTCAAACTCGATGTTACAAGCATGTTTTCATACTGCTACCACTTTTACTCATAGCAGTCGTATTCTACGTAAACTCACATTCAGTATCTATCTTGTTAGTAGACAAATCGAGGTCAAATACATGATGGGCATTAATCAGAAGTAAAAATCAAGGTCGAAGATGGTTTTATTCAATCGCAATAAAGGTGGACAAAGTCTAAAGCATACACCAGTGTAATAATGTCAACCATAATCACCAAAGTAGTTTGCTTAAAACATTATAGGCAGCAGCCCAACAAATTAGATAAATTAAAGCAGACTGCCAATTAAGGACGACAAATGAGTTCCAAGAATGTGTTTGCCATCAAAGCCAAATTTAAGCACCCATAACTCCCGAGTTCTTCTTGCACTCAGACAACATATCAAGGTAAAACTGGCATATGCTAATGTCACTTCCGTAGTTGTTCAAGCACTGCATCAAAACATGAGATTCAGATAATGGAAAAGTTCAAGTCGTTCGAAGAGCTACTAAAGTAAACACAACCAACTAATTTGCATCAACGGTAGCCCTCAGCCCGTCACTACTCATTACTGGAGGAATTTCGCCAAAAAAAAAGAGTTAATATTGGGGGACTTCTAAGGGTCTCCACTGGTTGCCAACCCCACCCCAGGGAGGTGATGGAGTGCCTCCTTTTATTGTACGATGGTCAATTCGATTCTTTACTAATACATCAGCAGATCAGCTGTTTCCAATAACTTTTTAATAAGTAGCATGACTAAGTAAACACATATACGACCCTCCTGAGTAAAATTTTGAAATAAAAAGATGAAAACACATAGTCACATACATCTTGGAAAGCCTTTGAGTGCATTCCACATGAGTCAGCAACGCTGGCAGCAGCAGCAGGTGCAGCTGCCTGAGCACCAACAGTTTCATGTTGGATTGTGCGAGGACCCATGACAGCATCCACAGCCCTGTGAGCAACAGCGCTTCCAGTTCCGAAAGCCACACCTAGAAAAGCAATGACAAGCACAACACAGCAGATAAGTACGTAAAGCATGTCAGTGAATTAGGTACACATAAATTTCAATTTTAAAGGATTGTCCTCAAAAAGAACTTGGCATACCTTGAGCTATAGTGGCGCCTAGACCCCCGAGCAAGGACCCACCACCAGAAGCCTGAGCTGGTGCCGAGGGAGGGGCACGGTTAACTGTAATATTGTAATATGTGATCAGTGAATAGTAGAATAAAAGAACATAGAAGACGCAGCAAAGAAAGGAGCAGGTCCATAGTTGGGCAAAAAACACAAAATCTAGTTCAATACAAGAAACAAATTTTCCAAAGAGTAGGACTGCTAAAGCACTATCTTGGGAAGCCCAATAAGAAACAAGACTATGACAGACCTATCTTGCAAAAAGCAACAATCGTTTTGGTAGGAAATTTTACTAATAGAGTCCACACATAACTAAAAAAATAGGTCAAAAGGTAACAACATAGGACCACATGGAATCAGAAATCACCTGTCTGGGGAGGTGGGCTACGAGCAGCAGCGCGAGGAGAAGGTCGGGCAGATCTTCCTGGACCATGAGAGGATGCAACAATATGTTATGAACAATTCGCTAAGTTGATGAAAAACACCAAATTAACTGTTGAAGTCACATATCATCTAAATAAATGACAACTGACATTCACAAGCAAATTTTTTTTATCAACAACAATGCATTATTTTAAATATCTTTGCATTGATAAACAGGCTATCATGATTTAAAGTCCTAATTGCTAAACATACACATATTAAAAAAAATATTCCCTCTGTTCCAGTCATATGTTGTCCTATTCCATTTTGGGTGTCCCCATCAATTGTTGTCCTTTCTATTTTAGGATTGCATTTGATGAGCAATTTGATCTTTCAGACTCAATTTGGTCCACTTGTCATCTTATAATTGGCCCTCTCCTCTTTCCTTGGTCTTTGTGCCAAATCCAAAGGACAACAATTGACCGGGACGGAGGGAGTAAGATGCTACCACATCCAATAACAGACCTAGCCTGGAAAAAACAACCCATACAAATAGAAGACTAAAAAGACGTATCTTACAAATAATTCACACAAACAAAAATAAGATGATACCACACTCCAATATAATTATGGCGAACCAGGATTCGAAGACACAAATTACAGTTTGAAACACACGATTCAAATTTCAATAACCAACTTATATTACTTCACATCATTCCAGTTAAGAGTTCTAAGACACAAATTACGTTTTTTCAAACATTTTCCGAGCAATAGTAACACTAAATTATTAATTGCTCATTACTCTTTGGTACCGAATTATGATTGAAAAGCGCAAAATGAATCACTAAAGTAGTAGTTCTTCTTTCTATTGTAAAGTACCACTCTTTGGACATATCCTGGGAGAAATTTTCAACTTGGGTGATGTGAAAACGGCACCTTTGTGTTGATAACACAGGATAAAAGCTACATAAATCCGACCCCTTAGCCTGTAATAGATAAAATAACCATTGCAAAGAATAAAAGTAAACATATGATTGAAATGGAGGGAGTAAAATAAAATTTCAATTTCAAACACAAGATTTAACCAACCAATATTACTTCACATCATTCCAGTTAAAAGTTCTTAAGATACAAACTATGTTTTCTCAAGCATTTTCCAAAAAATACAAACGCTAAATTATTAATGGCTCATTACTCTTTGATACTAAATTATAATGGAAAAACGCAAAAATGGCTCACTATAGTAGTAGTGCTTCTCTCTATTGTAAAGTACCACTCTTTGGACACATTCTGGACGAAATATTCAACTTGGGTTATGTGGAAACGGCCCCTTTGTGTTGATAACAAAGGGGTAAGGCTACATATATCCGACCCCCTTAGCTTGCAATATGCGGGAGCCATTGCCGCATTGGGGCAATGTTACAAAAGCTAAATGAACTCGCAAGAAATATGGCCCTAAATAGAAGCAATATTCAACAATTCAGCCAGTTCAACTACAGGTAGTCTCGCACGCAACAATTTGTTACAAGTACATAGAACAAAGATTGAAGCTTGTGATTAGATCAAACCTCTAACATAAATAGACCTTAACAAATGAATAAAAAGATAAAATAAAATAAGGTAGAGCACATATCCTCCAATACCCTAAAATTCAAAGGGTCAACAATGGTTGCACATAGCGTTCACTACTCCTTAAATCATGACTAACCACAGCCGCGCGGCGAGACCAATGAAACATTTTTCCTTTCTTTTCTAGGGTTACCTTAATAAGGTCCCTCCCATTCAACATGTTCCTTTACTTCTTTTGTGAGAGTATTTTAATGAAACGCGCCTAAACCAACAAAACATTTTTACTTTCTCTTCGAGGGTTACCTTAATGGTCACAACAGGTTATCTTAAAGTTTTTTTTTTCTTTTGTGAGTAGTATTTTAATGAAATGTAAAGAATCTGAAATTTATCGCCCCTGACGATAAATCATGGTTCGGCAAAGGAATGCGTATTTCATCATTTTACCTTTTAATTCGATTCCAATTAACACGACCAAAATAAAATAAATCTAACAAAAAAGTCAATAAAAACAGATCAGAAATTGTAATTAACAAAAAATCAGACTAAATATAAGAAAAAGTAAGAGAACGGAAGAAACCTCCGGATCGACGAGCCATTTAGAAGATAAATTGAAGCGGATGAAAAGACGACGTTTGTTGAGGAAGAGAGAGAAAGAAGTCTGCGATTTGAAACCTTGTTGAGAAGTACAACACTCGTTTGTTGAGGAGACTATATATATCTCAAATGTCGGGACTTTAAATTGGGCCTCATTTCTTTTTTTTTTTGAAGAAATTTTTGGGCCTCATTTCTTGGATCGTATCCTTTTTTGATCATGTGTGAATAGGCCGCATTTAGTCAAACGGTCCAATGCTATTAGGTCAAATGAAGGCGGATTGGCTTAAATATGAGCATGTTTGGTCTAATTTGTTGAAAATGAGTTTTTGTTTTTTAAGCTTAATTTTCTAAAAGAGTTATTTAAAAGTAGAAGTAGCAAATTGCTACTTCTATTTTTATGGACAAAAAAGATGATTTTTTCGCTTTTGAAAAATTTTGCTTTAGCTTTTAAATAATGATGTGTTTGGTCAAAAACTGTTTTTAAGGCAAAAAACACTTTTAAAAGCCAGGACAAACACACATTATATCGTAAAACGGATTGTTGAATGATTGATTTTTCAGTAATATTCTTCGTGATTTTCTGGTCAACTACTGAATTGAATATATTTCGGGTTGAAAACAATCACGTCAACGTCGCCCAAGCTGGAGTCGGGTCGACGCGCTTCTTTCGGATGTTGGATGAGATGATGTCCCACTGCCTCGAGCTTTGTCTGCACACATAACAAACAGGGCCTCGGGGGTGTCCCGAGGGGGCCCTTTTCAATGCCTAAGTTAGTACGGTATCCTCAGATGTAATGCTGGGACCTTTGGCGTGAGGCTCGATCCCGGTCTCTCGCTTAGATGCTTTTGGTAGTCTTACTTCTAGAGAAAGAATGGAGTTGTTATTGTTGTGATTGATTGATTCTGATTGCTTGTTGTCCCTTATAAGGATCTTTGTCTCTATGTAAGTGTCTTCCCTTGGAAGGAATCCAAGGGAATATATTTATGTGGTAAAGGATGTGTACCTTACATGTGATAGTGATTGCATGTTGTCCCTTACAAGAATATTTGTCTTTATGTAAGTGTCTTCCCTTGGAAGAAATCCAAGGGAAGATATTTATGTGGTAGAGGATGTGCCTTACGTGTGACTTCGCTGACATTCGAACCCGTTTGACCTGCCGATTGGCATGCGGGTCGGGTCGACTCGGCGTGCTCCATCAATTTGCCCCAGACAGTTCAGGCACCTGAGTGTGTATTCCCTTTTGATGTCGGGTTAACACGGTCCTAGTGTTCGGGCGAGTTTGTGGGAGCCTCGTTGCTTCGAATGATGTTGCGCCATGTGGCGGCTTAGGACGGTCCACCTACTACTTGCGCTATTCCTTTATAAATGCCTTTTGATAAGTGAGTTCACGGGTTGGTATCTTTTGAGATTTGTTTCCGCGTTTCACTTGAGAGGGTTATTCAGGAGTTTGGGGCGTGGAGTTCTCCGTATGTCATCATCGAGGAGGAGTACTGTGCCCGGGAGTAGGCGGTCGGCCGGATCGGAGGAGTCGGTCACCTCTTCAGTGTGTGCTCTAGTGGCTGAACCGGAGGAAGGTGAAGCGATGTCGGAGCCTGTAAACCCTGAGTGGAAGCAGGTTTTGCATGCTCTTTTCTGTGTTCGGAGTCGGTATGGGGATGCGTGTAACCGAGTAAGGAAGGAATTTTTGGATCTTCTCTTTGGAGATCGCAGGTCGGCTGTAACACCCCGGCCCAAACCGGGTCGGGAGCGGTTACTTATGATAGCTCACCAGGCTGTGTACATGGCCCACAGATCAAGACGGGTCCTTTATAGCGCATTTTGTCCTCACTCATGCGCATCCCGGAAACCTTCCCAGGAGGTCACCCATCCTAAGACTACTCCCAGTCAAACACGCTTAACTTCGGAGTTCTTTCACATGGATGACCATGCACTTTGTTGATATGAGTAGTACTTCCAATCCCTTTAAGCACTAGTCATTTAAGCCTATCACTGGACCTCTTCAATTACTGTGGGGTGTTACATCGGCCGTTGTGTAGGCCGAGGCCATGCAGATTATATTCGTAATTGTCAAGGATGAAGACTTCGACGTAGCGGAGACGAGCGCCTACCTTGTCGGAATCATAGTGTAGGAAATCTTTGCCTTTGTTTGTAATAGACCACTTCCTATATTAGGGAACGAGTAGCTTCTTCCGCAATATTTGTACTTTCATTCCTTTTCTACGAAATAGAAACTGTAATACTCCGTATTTATAAGTCTTTGGGTACTCTATCGAGTAGGCCTTACTCTGTCGAGTAAGGGTGAGTTGCGTTTTAAAATAGTTTCTGACCTGTAGGGTACTCGATCGAGTAGCTGGGGCACTCGATCGAGTAAGGGGGTACTCGATCGAGTACCTTGGGTACTCGATCGAGTACCTTGGGTACTCGATCGAGTGTCCGGTTTTACGGGGAGTTTTCTCGGGTTTTGTTAATTATGCGATTAAGGTATTTAAGTTCCGTCGTCATTATTCTAAACTACCTTTACAAAACCTAAATCCCTATTTAAGAGAGAAAGCAACAAGTTCATCTTCCTAATCGCATTCTTAGCAATTCTCGGAGTTCAGACGGTCAGTTCTTGTCGTTGTGTATACCGTTGAGTTCCTTGCATCAAGGGTAAGTCCTACATACCAATTTTATAGCGTTTGGTTGACTTTGTTTAAACCCTAATTTTGGGATTGGGGGTTTTTATGATTTGTTGTGTTGGTAGTGATTATGTGATTATGTGTATAGGAGAAGGGTTCGTAGAGGAAAGGTTTTGAGACAATTTTTTAGATCGTCGATGTTTGTGTTGCATTCCAGGTAGGATTTCCTACTCAGTATTAGTCCCATAATGGGATGATTGTTGATGTGTTGAAATTGATTGTTTGATATAGTAATTATATTGTGACGGTTGTGATCGTGATTGTACATTGTTGATAAATTCAGACGGTTGTTGATATTGTGATTGTGATTGGTTGCCTATGGTTCTCGAGATGCGTTCTCGGCCGAGTGGAGTCACTTGCGGGAGTGGCTTCACGCCCTAGTTTCGACCTTCGTGGAACCCGCCACGGAAGGGGATGTGCACATTAATGGACAGGGTTATCGCTCACTATGTGGAGCGGGGATTTGGTGGGTGCACTGCGGTCTCCCATCTGGCGGTAGTCCAAAGTGGACGATCGGTGATTGAGATGATTGGAGTTGGTTGGTTGTGTATGTGTGTGACAGATTAAGTCACCGTCTGTTTATCTTATTGTATATATATATATAGTGAATTGTGTGATTAGTACTGACCCCGTTTAAATGTTTTAAAAACTTTGGTGATCCATTCGGGGGTGGTGAGCAGTTGCTTGGCAGGTATATCTTGGATACGCGTGGGATCTAGTTGGGGATGGAGTCATCACATATCTGAGTCTTTAGTCTTCCGCTGTGTTTGTTAGGACAGTTCCTTTCAGTTGGTTTATAGTTGGAGAACAATTGTATTTTGCTTACAGTTGGTTTTGTTATGTAATCGCTAAAACTTATTTAATAAAGTATGTTTCTTCATTGTCTTATGATTATCATGCCTCGGGTAACCGAGATGGTAGCATCCTTATACCTGAGTGGTCCTGGTAAGGCACTTGGAGTATGGGGGTGTTACAAATGGTATCAGAGCGACGATCCTGAAACCTGTAACCAATAAATCCAATGAATATAGGGAGTCAATTAAAATGAACCCGGGGTAAAGGTTGTAGGAGCTAATGCAAAGACTTGGGAGACGTCCTAAAGTCGCGAACTCGCCCTACAATTTTGAACCGGTCACCATGGGATATGTGTCGGGATTGTTATGTGCATATTGTGTGCTGTGTGTATCTATGTAGTAGTATGTTGCATGAATTGATGATGATGACGTGAATTATATGTTGGTTGATTGTAAAGCATGAAAGTATAATGATGGATACATGTAATTTGGCATGTTATAGTTATGTAAGGAAAAGTGTTTTGTCTATATATAAATATAAAGCGATGTGTAAGTATACATGTTGTTGTTGTCGTGTTGAGTAAAAGTACAGAAGGTTGGGAGTGTGAATTGAACAGGTGCTGGGTGAATGTGTTGAACGAATATGGTGGGTAAATATGTGGTATGATGGATGAATTAGTGGGAAAAGATGAATCATCGTGGTGTGATAACATGGTTCCTGATTAAGCATGTTATATAATGGAAGTTATTTTATAATGTTGTTATGCTAGTAACATGTGAATAGGGGACTTGATGTCGTGTATTTGTGATTTTGTTTACGAAAAGTGATAGAATAAAAACATGTGGGTAAGTCATAATTGGCAAGTTATATAAATTATGTGCATGATGAATGTTGTTGTTTGGCTTTTGAAAATAGTAACATATGATTATGAATACTGATTTTATGAGTTTTGGACTGGTTTTGTTTGCTTGGTTGTTGTTTAAGTTGTTTGGAAGTAAAATCAAGTAGTTGTGTTTTTCGATTATAAAGAGGTTGTCTTTAAACTGTTATAACTTGAGATGCATAAATGATTTTGATGTGATTCCAATTGGAGGTGATAACTTGTTCTTTTACGATTCTAACGATAGGTCACACGCCAAAAACGACCAAGAAATGAGTGAGTTATGACTGTTTCTGGCCTGGACAGTCTTGAGAGATTGGGGTACTCGATCGAGTATCCTTGGTACTCGATCGAGTAAGGGGTCACTCGATCGAGTACGTTAGTTACTCGATCGAGTAGCCCTGGTGATTTGTTTTACGTGCTTCTGATCTTCACCTACTCGATCGAGTAAGTCCCTTACTCGATCAAGTGGCCTGTACTCGATCTAGTGACCCTTGTTTTGGGTCATATGCTTATCTTTTGACTTCGTTGCATATTATGTTTAATTCAAAGGCGTTATTTTGCTTCTTTTTGCATTGTTTTACATGTATGTTGGTCTTGACGCGTAAGTTACCCAATTTTGTGGTGTAAAGAGTGGCACCTATGATGAGTATGAGTTCGGTGGGGAGGACATGATTTATATGTGTTGGGATTGGTAAGACTTAATTGAGGCATAGAGCATGTTGTGTGAGACGATATGAGTGACATGATTGTATGTTGAGTAATGAAAATGTAAGTGAATGTGGGCAAGGCATGATGTAAGTTTAAGGAACGTGAGAATGAAAAGATTGAAAGAAAGGATGTGGATAGTAGCAACCTTGAGATGTATAATAAATTATGGAGGAGATGGCCGAAATAGTGTTGAGTAAGAACATATTTAATGAAAGGTCGTTTGGAAATAGTGGTATATAGCGAACTTAATGGGACATGTCGCGACGTGGATTTGCGGGTAGTAGTGATCGAGTTTGGAAATTTGTGTTATCGAGAGACGAAACTACTATGTGATTTCCTTGGGTAATTAACGGTATTAAATGAATTCTGATTTCTAGAGATGTAAAAAAAGGAGATGCAATTGTTTGAACATTAAACGTTGATTCTATGGATAGATTAGTGGCAAGTGTGAGTGATAGCATAATAAGAGAAGATCCATGGTAAGAAAGAGTGAGATGATGTCGGTAGAAAATAATGGAATTTGAGTTTTGGAGTAACGAAGGGGTACATGGATTTCTAAAGAGTTAGCTAGAAGGAATAAGGAGTTGAACTATTAATTGGTATTATTGAGTGTAAAGAGAAAAGAAGGATAAAAGTAAGCTGAGGAAAATGTTCACCGGAGTTATGTTATATAAAGGTAAGGAATCATCGAAATGTGTGATAGTATCACGAGGATGTTAGCTGAAGGTTATATAGGAGTTTCAGGACAACATGATTGATAATGAGTTTCGAGGAATTAAGGGAGTAAGAAGTTGGTGGAGTGTTGGCACGATACGAGATATTTGGTGGAGGGTTGGATGACAATACAAATAAGATAGTATTGGGAATAATGTTGAGGTAATTTTGTGGATGGGTTTGATGTTCGTTATTTGGAATGTTAACCAAAAATAGGAGAAAAACCATGTTATTTTGATATGAGTGTAAGAGGTTTGATATACGAGCAGTGGTGGCATTGTGGTGTTATCACTAGTGGTTAAGAGTGATGGTATATTATAAAGGTAGCAATTCTAAAGAGGCTGATTTGGTAGGGACCTGATGTTGTGTATGATTGTGAGAGGGTATAAGATGTGGTTAGATGAGGCGGATGCTAATAGTTTAATAGTAAAGGTATGGTTATATTTGGCAGGAAGTGATGGTTGTGCGAATGGGGGAATATGTTATGAGGGGCATATGAGTTAAACTCGGGCGACAGGTAACCTTTATCGAGTGGTAACTTACGTGGTCAGGATTGACTAGTTGGTTGTGATTACGGGTCTATTATATGTGTAAATGTTTGTGTGAGGTTCTAACCTCATAAGAAGTGGTATGGTGTGATAATTATAAAGTTGTTTTATGAATGTTCTGTAATATATATGTTGGACACGGTAATTTAATTGAATGATATCCAAAAGGGTAATAATTTGATTATTTGACATGGCTAGTTATAATTTTGTGTGTATTAATAACACATGTGTATTCCGTGAAATGGTAGAGATGATGTTCATGAGATGCTTATCTGTTTATTCATATAATATGTTGCGTTGTGATTGAGTAAAGTGGATTTGAGTAAGTTTTCTTGTCCGAAAGGTTATTTCCGAGTCCGAGTCGTTTATGGAATTGTATATAGTTGTGATGTCTATCGATGTGGTTGTGGTGCCTCGGGTGGTGATCCGGGCACGATATTTAGTGTTGTGATGCGGGTATTTTCGCACTACGGTGTGGTGTTGGTGGCGGTGTTGTGATGCCACCACCGGTTGTGGTGGAGTAGGCGGGATGATTATGATAATCTGAGTTTTCGAAAGTGCATACCATTATACATAGATTGTTGTTTTGTTTCTTTGTTGTTCTTTGTGAGTTTTGGTTGAACATGTAGACAGTTGTCTTGCTTATTGATGTTTTCTTTACCAGGTTAAGTTGGGAATGAGGTAGAGTATGATATGAAATAGAGTTGAATATGTTTTCGTTGTTGTCATGGTATAATGATATTCTGTTGATGGGACACGGTTGTGAGAGGTTGTTCTGATAATTTTGATCTTGTTTTCAGATGAGACATGGTAATGGAAAATGATTCGCGGAACATGTGTTGTAATGATCTGAAAGCGGCAGGTAGTTCATAATCTTTTGTTGAGACAATGAGTGTAGGGTGTTGGGGGAATTAGTGTCATGTTAAGTTGTGTATGAGTTTTGCGGTAATGAAAGAAAGAACTTGAGGATCTAGTGTGCGTGTACGTAACGAGTGCGGATCGTGAGTTATGCTTCTGGGAGATAAGTGCCTTACATAGAGAGGTATGTTGTTTGGCAGTAATAATGAAGAGTGGGTATGGTGATTTGCTACGAGTTTATGGTATAGGTTAGGTGTTATGCCGAATGAGTTGAGGAATGAGAAATGTTTATGTACGGGAGCCTTGGATATAAGAATAGTGAGTGTTTGGTTTATAAACGGTTATCTTTGACATGTGGTGGTAAAGAGGGTAATGAGGTATTGATAAGGTTTGGTATTAGTGAGTTACGAGGACGTAACATTTGTCTTAAGAGGAGTAGGATGCGATAAAACAGATTTTGATGGTTATACATATGGTAATATATTCGGAAGTTGAGTCTTGATGTAGAATAAAGATCGATTCGTGTTGTGGGTGATTTTATTAAAGGTCATGACCGTGCATGTAGTAGCGTGATGTTTAGGAGTGTGAGAATATTTCGCTAGTGTTGACAGTTGGATGATGAGGTTACGAGTGTGAGTAAACTTCGAGGACGAAGTTCCTTTTAAGGGTGGTAGAATGTAACATTCCGTTTGATGTCTATGAGTGTCTTGGTATTGGGTTTGATAGTTGATGATATTATGGAGCTAGCCGCATTAGAGGATGGTAGTTGATTATGTATGGAGTTGGTGTCGTGAGAGATATATATGTGGTAGATACGATATAGTGATCATGTTGTGGAAGTAAACATAGTTAGTAGAATGGGGGTTAAGAGTTCATGTTCTATGTTCGGTCGAGTTCTTGAGTCCTTAGCTAAGTTGTTGTGTCTTGGTCGAGTCGGTATGGTTGTTTTTATGTATGGGTTGAACTTCGGGGACGAAGTTCTTTTAAGGAGGAAGACTGTAATACTCCGTATTTATAAGTCTTTGGGTACTCTATCGAGTAGGCCTTACTCACGAGTAAGGGTGAGTTGCGTTTTAAAATAGTTTCGACTGTTGGGTACTCGATCGAGTAGTCGGGGCACTCGATCGAGTAAGGGTTTTCGATCGAGTACCTTGGGTACTCGATCGAGTGTCCTAGGTTTTTACGGGAGTTTTCTCGGGTTTTGTTAATTATGCGATTAAGGTATTTAAGTTCCGTCGTCATTATTCTAAACTACTTTTACAAAACCTAAAATCCTGTTTAAGAGAGAAAGCAACAAGTTCATCTTCCTAATCGCATTCTTAGCAATTCCGAGTTCGACGGTCGGTTCTTGTCGTTGTGTATACCGTTGAGTTCCTTGCGTCAAGGGTAAGTCCTACATACCAATTTTATAGCGTTTGGTTGACTTTGTTTAAACCCTAATTTTGGGATTGGGGTTTTTATGATTTGTTGTGTTGGTAGTGATTATGTGATTATGTGTATAGGAGAAGGGTTCGTAGAGGAAAGGTTTTGAGACAATTTTGCTAGATCGTCCGATGTTTGTGTTGCATTCCGGTAGGATTTCCTACTGCATTTAGTCCCATAATGGGATGATTGTTGATGTGTTGAAATTGATTGTTTGATATAGTAATTATATTGTGACGGCTGTGATCGTGATTGTACACTATTGATAAATTCAGACGGTTGTTGATATTGTGATTGTTATTGGTTGCCTATGGTTCTCGAGATGCGTTCTCGGCTGAGTGGAGTCACTTGCGGGAGTGGCTTCACGCCCTAGTTTCGCCCTTCGTGGAACCCGCCACGGAAGGGGATGTGCACATTAATGGACAGGGTTATCGCTCACTATGTGGAGCGGGGATTTGGTGGGTTTGGTCTGCGGTCCCCCATCGGCGGGTGGTCCAAAGGACGGTCGGTGATTGAGATGATTGAGTTGGTTGGTTGTGTATGTGTGATGCTTAAGTCATCTGTTTATCTTATTGTATATATATATATATATAGTGAATTGTGTGATTAGTACTGACCCGTTTAAATGTTTTAAAAACTGTGGTGATCCATTCGGGGTGGTGAGCGATTTTAAGCGGTATATCTTGGATACGCGTGGGATCTAGTTGGGAATGGAGTCATCACATATCTGAGTCTTTAGTCTTCCGCTGCGTTTGTTAGGACAGTTCCTTTCAGTTGGTTTATAGTTGGAGAACAGTTGTATTTTGCTTACAGTTGGTTTTGTTATGTAATCGCTAAAACTTATTTAATAAAGTATGTTTCTTCATTGTCTTATGATTATCATGCCTCGGGTAACCGAGATGGTAGCATCCTTATACCTGAGTGGTCCTGGTAAGGCACTTGGAGTATGGGGGTGTTACAGAAACAGTAATTCTTGTTCTTTCGCCGTGTGCCATGTGTTTATAAAAGGATTCGTTCGACTTCGCTGCTGGGGACACACTCTCTTGGGGCTCCCTAAAGTATAAATTGTATCCTGTTGTTTTACCAATGTCGTCTGATGTCGGCGATGACATAGTTGTCACCCGATCAGTTGGTGGTTCATGTCCTTGTCTTTCGGGTAACTCTTCACCGTCCACCGTTGGTATGCTGAGCCGATCTCCGTCTCTTTGCAAGTTGTCTTCTACAACCATTGCGGAGCTTATGGCGGAATTGTATGGCCTCAACTCGACCAGAAGGGTTTTCGAGAGCGAGGTGCATCGGCTGCAGTTCATGTTCCACCTCTGATAAGTCCAATTTATATACATTTTATCCCCATATTTTAGCTCCAATTTATATGTCATTATGCACTAACCTTAGTGATATTGAGCTAATATTTGTATTTCTAGTTGCATTTGCACGTTCTATCATATTTTGTAGGTACTTAAGCTTTAAGGAGCTTAATTCCACATATTTACAAACACTAGGATACAAAGCTAAGTTGAAGAGAAGAATGGACCAACAATAAAGTAAAGCATGGACTTGCATGAGCAAATGTGGTGGATTAAATTGAGAAATGCACAACACAAGTCAAGAAATGAGCCCAAGTATAAAATCAAGTGTTAAAGCCCAAGTAGAAGAAGATGGGAGAATGCCTTGGATGCTCATCTTAAGATGCTCTTTGTATGCTAATTGTGCAATTAAGAAGGAGTTGATGGCCAACATGGGATTCTCTAGGCAATTACTCAAGTAATTAAGAGAAAATATTTGGGGTTGACCCCTTGTATTTGCTCTAAGTTTCACCCCTTATTTCCTATATAAAGGGTGTAAATTTCAACATCTAGTGACACCATTCTATACACACATATTTTTACATAGAAATTCTCTCTAAGTCTTAGTTTAGATTAGTCTTTAGTTTAGTTTAGTTTAGAATTACTTTTAGTTTTATGTTACAAACATTTTACCTTAAGCATGAATTTTGAGACCCGAGAAATAGCTCTAAACTTGAGTAATGGGAGTGTCTACTACATGATAGGGCTAGAACTTTGGGATTTCTTTGATTTCATGGCTAGCCAAAGTCAATTGCGGGAGGTAGCTCGCCAATAAGAATTGAGGCGTGCAATGCTTCTTCAAGATCATTTGGAGCAACAAGCGTCCGAGGCTCGTATCATAAAAATGCTCAAAGACATGCTCACAGAAATGCGAGAAGGAAATGAGCGATTTATCAAAGCTTCTACTCTTCCACCTTCCCAATGTGAGTCTTTTGCAACTAATAATTTAGAACTATTGGAAGATGATGATGATGGTCCTAATTTTTCTTCTAAAACTCCCCATAACATCACTCTGATTGACCATTTAGAGACTCATGACATTGACCTTGTAGTAGATGACACACCCACCGTGGACGATGTTGGGCCCGTTTTCAATGAAAACGACGAGGTTTTACCCGAGACCTTAGAACCCTTTACAAATCCTTCCATTGAGGATATAGTGGACCCATTAGAAGTAGATGGTGGACTATGTGACATAGAGGTTAATAGGGATGAAACCCCCAATTCCCCAAAGTCCTACCATTTAGAGTTTTCATACCACCCAGTTGAGACCGTTTATGATGATATGTTGTGCACTAACAATTTGTTTCATGGTCTTAAGAATGATGCTCCATCTCTTACTGACGAGTGGAGTGGTACGGTGGTTCTCTATGAAATCTCTCATAAGCATTTTGATAAGATATCATATCTCTTACCTTTGTTTTATCATGTTTTTACCTTATCAATTGCTTACATATGCTTGTGTATTGATCATGCGTAGGAATATGATCAACTTCTAAGGGCGTTGACATGCTTTTTAGAGGACAATAGATATTCATTTTGGGAAATCGCTTTTATTTGTTTTTGTTTTTAATTTTCCGCAAATTTAATGTTTTCGTAGAAATAGAAACAAAATTACTAGACTTGACGATGTTTGTTTTGTGATTTATAGTTGAACAACGAAGAAAAGGAGGCTTAAAGGAGAAAATTCACGCTTCCCCATGCATGTAACCCCGTTCGGGGTTGTGACTTTCAACCAAACGGAGGAGCTAAAAGAAATGCGGAAAAAGTCAAAATATGGGTAGATATGGTCAACCCCGATCGGGGACGCAACTTTTTCCGGAATTTTTTTTTTCTTTTTTTTAAAAAAATTGCCTAATCACTTGCAAACATCATTCCTTCATCCAACTTTCAATTTTTGGCCCTTTTCTTGAATTATTGATGAATGGAAGAGTCCACCGTATACGTTCTAGCTTGGGGAGAGGCTAGCTAGTCTAGTAAGTTTTCTTTGCTTTGCATTTTAGTTTATTTCTCGCAACCCATTAAATATGACCTCTTGTCCTTCTTGTTTATGTGCTTTGCGCCATTTTTATGGTTTAGTTGGTTAATTTAATTGTTGGCACATTGAGGACAATGTTGTGTTTAGCTTGGGGGGAGATTGCATTTGCATATTAGTTAGGTTGCATCTAGTTAGTGTAGATATAGTGAGAATTTTTTGAAATTTTTTTGTTGTTTTTGCTCTAATTCTTTGCTTGTCCTACTTATGCCCTCTTGTTTGTCCCATTTTTGGCTTGATAGCTCTTGATTTGCTACTTTTGACGGGATATAGCATGCATGGGGATGTCTTGATATAGTAGGTGAAAGATGGAAATTAAACCAAGTAGGCTTGATCTTGACTTTTGGCAAGCTACAAAATTGGTAAGGTAGAACCTCCTTAAAGGCCATTTCATCTTTCTTTGGTCTCACTTAAGTGAGTGGTAGGTCTCCTTATGGTGTGTGTTACATCAAAACGCACAAATATGGTCTTCTTTTCATCTATTTTAAGCATTACTTTCATTTTGCTATGCATTTTTGAAGCCAAATTCACATTGATAAATTTGCCAATTTTCTAGCCCCTTTCACATGTTTTTATTCCCTAGCTACATATAAATAACCTACCCTTGTTAAGCTAGTAGTTAAGTTCTTTCGGTGATGGGATGCTCAAAATTGGGATGATCTTTAAAATCTGTATCATTGTGAAATTGATTTACCGGATTTGTCATTGTTTTCCAGAGTTATGAAAGAAAGAATTAGAGCAAGAAAAGAAAAGAAGAAGAAAAAAAAGAAAAAAAAAAGAGTCCGAAAAAAAGAAGAAAAATGATGAAAAGAAAAAAATGAAAAAGAATAAAGTGATGTAATTTGGAAGAAAGGAAGAAGAGGTTGTGTTATTAAGAGTTCTCATGTGTTTATCAATATCTTATGGAGAATTTCTCATGATTAGTAATGTAAGAAGTCATTTGTCAATTTGATTTCTATTTGGGTTATTTGGGTTGGATTAAGCATCCTTTTTTGATTGTTGCTAGCTTAACCTTAACTCCACATACCATAATTCTTTTGTTCTCCCTTATTTCCCATGTCACAAAAAGCCTTCTTCTTACCCTTTGGCTTCACATTTTGCTTGCATTTGATTGTTTTGGCTTATGATTTGATTGATTACCATATTAGATTGCGGGCACACTCTCATGAGTCGAGGATTGTTGAGTGATTAATCATAAAATGTCCTTTTACACAAAGTTGAGTTATGAGTGGATCGTGAGAGTCCGAAAGTCAAAAGATCATGCAAGAGCCGAAAAGTTTACTTGAAATTGACCACGCTACGCCGTCGTGTAAATCTATGCTTATCCTTATGCCCATGTTGTTTACGAATTTGAATCATTTTGCTAGTTAGCTATTTCGGGATTTGCAATGTTGGGATGATTTCTTACTTGAGGACAAGCAAGGGTTTAGCTTGGGAGAGTTTGATAAGTCCAATTTATATACATTTTATCCCCATATTTTAGCTCCAATTTATATGTCATTATGCACTAACCTTAGTGATATTGAGCTAATATTTGTATTTCTAGTTGCATTTGCACGTTCTATCATATATTGTAGGTACTTAAGCTTTAAGGAGCTTAATTCCACATATTTACAAGCACTAGGATACAAATCTAAGTTGAAGAGAATAATGGACCAACAATGAAGTAAAGCATGGACTTGTATGAGCAAATGTGGTGGATTAAATTGAGAAATGCACAACACAAGTCAAGAAATGAGCCCAAGTATAAAATCAAGTGTTAAAGCCCAAGTAGAAGAAGATGGGAGAATGCCTTAGATGCTCATCTTAAGATGCTCTTTGGATGCTAATTGTGCAATTAAGAAGGAGTTGATGGCCA
This sequence comes from Silene latifolia, assembly GCF_048544455.1. Taxonomy (NCBI): domain Eukaryota; kingdom Viridiplantae; phylum Streptophyta; class Magnoliopsida; order Caryophyllales; family Caryophyllaceae; genus Silene; species Silene latifolia. Next base: position 176,845,049 of record NC_133538.1, read on the forward strand.
ACATGGGATTCTCTAGGCAATTACTCAAGTAATTAAGAGAAAATATTTGGGGTTGACCCCTTGTATTTGCATTGCTCTAAGTTTCACCCCTTATTTCCTATATAAAGGGTGTAGACTTCAACATCTAGTGACACCATTCTATACACACATATTTTTACATAGAAATTCTCTCTAAGTCTTAGTTTAGATTAGTCTTTAGTTTAGTTTAGTTTAGACTAGAATTGCTTTTAGTTTTATGTTACAAACATTTTACCTTAAGCATTTCAATATAATTTCCATTCAAGTCATATTCAAGTTACATTTCAAGATTATTTCTATTAAGCATTGTTCTTCAATTCCTAGTTTCATTTCCATTTCCATTTCAAGGTAATTCTTTTCCTATTTTTATTATGTTTATCATTTCAATTGTCATTAGTCTAGTTTACATTTACATTATGTTAGAGTAGTTTCTTTTGTCTAGGGAATGAAAGGAGCCATGCATAAAAAGTATTTGTAAACTTATTAAATTAGGATGATATAATATTGTCTAATTGTTTCTATCATATGTTTGCACCTTAACGTTTAATCTTTATTTAAAGGCCTTATTCATCGATTAAGTTTGTTCATTCGTTCTAAAGTCGAGAGGCACGGAATTGAATTAGACTAAGCATGTGTAGTAGGACGACCTAGTCATGGACGAGAGTTTCTCTAGGACCCGGTCTATGGTTGACACTAATGCCGTAAGGTGGGTGTCTCTAAGCCTAAACAATTAACATTTCATCAACCCCTATATTTAATTTAAGCATTTATATAATTTGCATGTGTGACCCGACTTCCCTAGACTCCTTTTATCATATTGTTTATTATTTTCTAATCAACAAACCAATCAATCAAACATAACCGACCTCGATAGAATTCAACCCATAACAACTAATTAACAACTCCCGTCTCTCTATGGTTCGACCCCTACGTACTACATTCATTTGTTTTGCTAAAGTATAAATATTATATTTTCATAGGTGTGCGATAGCCTATCAGCCGCCTGAAGGGTAGTTAGCCCCTAGGGCATCCCACGGTAGTTTCGATCAGGTCTTCTCTGAACCATTATAGCATGGCTGTGAAGCTGGTCCGTAAGTATAGGGTGAAGTTGAAGGGTCGTCTGGCATGTCGGTTCGGCCATGACTCGTCGGGTCGACTCTCCTCTTCTGCATTAGAGGGAGGATCGGGCTCTCCGGAGTCGGCCTCTTCTCAAACATGAGGCCGGCTTAGACTTGTTCTTCTGGCCGTTTTCCTTGTATCTTCGCTTTGCAGTTGTATTGTATGTAGCTTTTCCTTTGGTCAGCTAGTAGGCTCGATATAGTTGTGGCTTCTCTATCGTACCTTGGGCTTTTTGGATCAATTTTGTTTTGAACCTTTGAATATGGCCGTTTTTCCTGCTTTCTCATACATGTGTCACCCTCCAATTCCTCAGGGGATTCGGTTGGGGTGGAATTCATTTATTCCTTCTTTGACTTTCTCCTATAAATAGGGTTACAATCGCTTAGGGTTTTGCATAATCTGTTCCACACTTTCTATTAGCGGAGATGGGTTTCAGAGCACAACTTCTCTTTTCTTTATTCTTTTCTCGATGTAGGCCTTCTCCGTTGATCTCCACTCCTTGGGTGATCGGGGGGTTCTACTTTATCAAGAAAATTCTTCTCATTGAAAACACAAATGGCCATCACGGCCCTCCTAATGCTTTGTTATGGAATTCCTCTCTCCATCACTCGTTCAGTTTTGGATGGGAATTTTGTGCAACATCACACCCGTGTTATAATGTTGTTGTCGGATGATCTACCACCTTGTTGCATGCGCCGCCTTGAGAGTTGTGTACTGGAGGACCAGTCGCACTCTGGCGATTGAGGGAGGTTGCATCAGGTGTTCGACCTTCTGACAGGTTGGACATATCTTAAGTGTGTCTCTTCATTCAGGCATCAGCCCCATGCGTATCCCCTTGATGTCTCTTTCTTGGCGGTAGATGTCGTACGCCGTGTGAGGTCATTCCCCCTTCGTAATTCCTCTATCAATATCTCAGAGATTTTGATATACGAATGGTGAATCGGCCAGCGTAGAAACTCTTTTTCCTCGGCGTAATTCCCCATGGTCTGTGTTGTCTTGCGATCCGACCTTCCTCCTTGCACCGTTGGTAGGCCGGCGAGGCTGCTTGTGAGAGGGCAACACGTTCTCCAAGTTCGGCGAATTCGTCGGGGTGGGCTTTTACTCCGCCGGGGTGACCTCCTCTCCTTGTTCGGGGGTCACTATCTCTTTTGGCTCCGATGGTCACTATTCTTCGTGGTTCTACTTGCAGGGTGTCGACGACAAGCTCCATGGGCCTCGAGCGTCGTCCAGCGTAGTTTGTTACTTTATCGAAGATATGTTACTTGAAGACTTCTGCCGGTCGTCGTAGCTTTAACACTTTTATTTTGCTGTTTTGCCTTTTATAGTCGATGTTTCTAACTTTTGTAACACTCGGATTTGTATTGAATAAAATAAGGATTTTCATCATCTTATCCTGTTTTCCGTTTCTGGACTTTCGGATTCTGTGGGGGCCTTATCCAATTATTTGAACAGGCCTCCTCGTCTTTACTACTCTGGGTAGTTGGGGGGATTGCATTGATTGCTTTTGCCATTTATGGATCGTCTGGTGATTACTCGTCATAAATAGCAAATCTTCACTCTTGGTTTGATCTTGTCATCCCATTTCCAATCACTTATTCCTTCTCCCACCATAGCTTATGCCTCGTTTTTTTCCTTAGGTTTTTTCTAAGGCTTCGGAGGTAGAAGATTAGGGCCATCTTGCCTCGAGAAGAGAGGCGTCGACGTGCTCGGATCCGTTTGCTGGCTATGCTGTACCGGTTCGCCATCTTTAATGTGGATAAGGCGAGGGCCGAGGCAGCTGACCGTGACAAGACTCTTATTCTATGTCCTTTATCTCTTGCCCCCAGTTCTTGCGACGAGGGGGTGGTTCTCCGGTTCCCTACTTGGACTTATCGTCTTCGCAAGATTCTTTTGATAGGAAGTCTCCTGGTTACCGGTCGGATGGTTCCTTCGGCGTGGCTTCTCTAGGATATCCTCTTGAAGACTTATCGGATTGACCTTCCTCTTTTGGTGGGAAGTCTCCTGATTACCGGTCGGATGGTTCCTTCGGCAGGGCTTCTCTGGGATATCCTCTTGAAGACCTCTTAGACGAGCTTTCTTGTAATTTTCTTTTGCCTAATGTAATCTTGACCGCTGATGTAAATTGTAAAGTTGTCCTTTGAATAAAAGTTGGTTCGGCATGCATTTATTGCCTCGAACGCTTTTTATTTCCTGCATTCTTCTTTTACACGTTTCGTAGTTGTCGATTTTGGACTCGGGCTCTGGAACGATTATACTTCCTTTGTATGTAACTTTTTCGCTTCTTCCCTGTGGATTCTTGACGCGTGTTCGGTTGTGTGTGGACATCTCTCTTGCCCCCACACGTCCTGTTTCCGTAGGGCTTAGGGCTTGCCTATAAATTGGCCCCTCCTCATCGTTGTTACTATTTTCGAAAAATATTTCATTGCTTTGAGAAATTTTGAATCTTCACTTCTCTACTCGCTCCTCCGTTATCCATTATTTTTCGCTTTTCTAGGCCAGTTTTCTTGTCCCTTTACTTCGCTTCGTTTTTAATGGTACCTAGAGTTGTCGGTGAGTTGGTTGCATCCGATCTTGACCTTGGGAACTCGCCTGATGTTTCTGGCTCTCCGGGTGACACTCGAGTGGGTCACCCTGCTGCCTATCTAGGTTAACCCGGTCAGTTCTCCGACTTTTGCGGCCGTGATGGGGGGTCACCGTCCAATATTGAAGACTCGGACAGTGAACTTCTTGATATTTAACCAATTAATTCATCCAGGCCCTCTCAAATTGGGGGCCTTGACGTTGTCGTATCCATTCGTCGGGTTCTGAACACAGTCAAATACTCCCTAGACCTTCATTCTTACCCATATTGCGCTTTTACGAGTTGGGTTTGACTTTAGGTCGTGCAAGAGTTCATTTATCGGCGTTTCAACATTTCGTGTAAGTATGATCTGAAGTTCCCGACCCAGACTGATACAGTGAGTGAACCGCCAGAGGGTTACATGGCGGTTTACTTGTATCAATTAGAGTTCGATCTACGATTCCCTCTAGACCCTTTTGTTGAGGAGTTCTTCTTTAGGGCGAATACGACCCTTTGTTAGGTGACCCTTCAGTCCGTCCGAAATTTGATCGCCTTTGCTTGGCGCTGTCTTTTTGCCGAGTTGTCGCCTTTTTCGGAGGTCTTTTAAAGGTGTGTGACCCTCAAGAAAGCTATGCCTCTCTCGGCCAGATGTCTGTATACCTTGGTCAAGGGTCTTGATTACATCACGGTGTATCCAGCGTTGGATGGCGTGAAGGATTGGAAGTCGAGGTTTTTCTACATCAGGTGTCCCCTGAGTTCGAGGATTCCTAAGCACTTCAGGAATAATATTTGGTTGGAGCTGGATTACAAGAAGACTGAGGCTTCTTCTTCCCGAGCCATCCTGTATGAGGAGGAGAGGTTGATGCTCTCTTTGTTCGAGCAGGACCCTAATTCTAAGGTTCCTGAGCCAAAAGAGTGGTTACCCCCTCCAGACGCCGTTCTGAGTGGCAACCTACTTTGTCGTGTGGGATTGATCCTGACCTGTCGCTTAGGTACGGGAGGGCCGGGGACCGATCCTTTTTTGTTCTTTTGCCGCTTTTGTGATTGCCTTTGTCCTTTCCATTTTTTCTGACGTATTGCTTTTTGCATTGCAGAACCTTGTGCTTCGGAGTTTATTGTCTCGGACCCGAGGACGATTGGGCATTCGCCGAACCGTGACGTTATGGATTGATTTCCTCCGATCAAACAAGAGCTTAGGAAAAACAGTTTTGACAAGGTGGTAAGGCATGCTGGTTATGATAACGAAGTGGCTTTGAACAAGATTAGTCAGAGCGGGCGTGAGGTGCGTGCGACTAGTTCCCAAGCTCAGGCTGTATCTCAGACTTTGGATCGTGATCAGGGCGGGCTTCTTCTGAGGTCCGGCCTATGACCTGATCTCGTTGGGTGGCTGAGTCGGTTATTGGTCTTGCACCGGGGCTCTCGTCTTTTCCTAGGGACATCTTAGACCAAACATCTCCTGTGGGTCGGCACTCCTCGCCCCTCGCTCTCCGGGAGGGGGAGTCATTGATGGCCTCTGTCAGGGAGTTTACTACTCATGTAATACTCCGTATTTCTATTATGTGGCACTCGGTCGAGTAGAGGAGGTACTCGACCAAGTGAGTATTACTCGGGCGAGTATGACAGATCGAGTATGAGTTTGGGAGTTGGGTGGTCTCTGACTTGGTGTCACTCGGTCGATTATGTTAGGCACTCGACCAAGTAGCTGCCACTCAGCCGAGTGGTGTGAGACACTCGACTGAGTGGCCGGTCTGGGAATAGTTTTTCCGCGGTTTTACGAAGGTGATTAGGGGGAAGTTATAAATTATTTCATCAGTTTCTTAAAACATCATTAACCTTAAAATCATTTCTTAAACTCTCCCTAATCACTCTAATCATCACCTAAGCGAGGATTTAACATTTTGGCTTTCAGATTTCTCATTTGTTCGTATCAATCGTTGTTGTAAGTCTCGATCTCCATTCTTATTTAATTTATACTAGCCCTAACCCTAGATTTTGGAAAAATTTGGGAAATCGGTAATTTGGGATTCTATGTTGATTAATTAGATTAGTTAGTAATTGTATGTGTAATTATTACTTGTAGGTGACAGTTTCATGGAAGAATACTCTTGCGATTGCTTGTGTGTGCTTGGATTGCGAAAAGGTTAGGTTTCCTTACTCAGTACAGTTTGTGTCGATTGAAATGTTTTAACTGATTGTCATTATGAGTATATTATTGTGATTGTGGTGGTTGAGGTATTGGATTGGATATCGTAAGCCATGTCAGGAGATGGTTTCACCCTCTTGCGACTCCCGTCGCAAGGGGGATGTTCACATTAATGAGATTGGATTCGGTCGTTACGATAGGCGGGGATTTGGATGTTCAGTGTTGCGGTCTAACATCGACAGGGGTGGGTTACCTATTGCGATAGGAACCCGACTATTCGTTGCGATGAGAGTGTAATACCATAGATTTCTGGGCACAGTGAACTCGGTCGAGTAAGCTGTACTCGACCGAGTGGGTAGTTAAGTGTTTTTTGACAGGCTACTGTCCGGGGTGCACTCGGCCGAGTACGTGAGGAACTCGGTCGAGTAGGGCGTACTCGGTCGAGTATGTCAGGTACTCGACCGAGTACCCGGTCTGTCGGATTATTTTTCCGCGATTTTGATTAAAATGATTAGTGGAGTATAAATTTCGCGTAATCAGTTTCTATAACATTTTTACAAAACCTAAACTACGTTCATTAGTCCCCAAATCATCTTCATCAATTCCTAAGCGTAGATCGATCGATTGTGAGTTCTCGCATCTCGTTTTCTGCGTTGATTACTTTGCTAAGTCTCTAGTATTTCACTTGATCAGTTTATGGTTATCGTTAGGGGTTTATACAAACTCTAATTTAGGTTAGATTGGGGGATAGAGATTGATTGATGTTGGTTGTGATTAGTATTATTTGGTTATCATTGTTAGGTGACGATTCCCTATAGGAGAAGTTCTAGCTTGCTTTATAGACAATCTTTTAGAATTCGCGAATAAGGTAGGGTTTCCCTACTCAGTCCTTTTACAATTGTTATTCAGTGATGTGGTGATTGTATGATTTCCTACTGTAATAGTATAGTGGTGGCTTGGTATTATTGGTATTGATTGTGGAGCCTTTGTCGGAAGATGGTCTTCACCCCCATGTTCGCCCCTTGTGGCTCCCGTCACAAGGGGGATGTACAAATTAATGATCCGGGTGCGCTCGTTGCGATGAGTGGGGCTTAATTGGCAAGGGTGCGGTCTTCCACTTGCGGTGTAGGTACCTGTTGCGATGGGTAACCTCACAGATCTGGGCTACGGTTCAGATAATGTACTTGAAGGTTGGAGATATTATTATTACAGGATTGAATTGGATGGTTTATTGTTGTTGTTATAGTCATGTTTTATTGTGCAGTTGGCTGACCTCTTTTCATTGTTGCAAAATATATAGCAGGTTTTGGTTGATTGAGCTTATCGCAGGATGGATGAGAAGATCGCCCAGTCTAGCTAGCTTCCGCTGTTGTGTCAACATTAGACGATCACTTTTATTGGATTTGGATTTTCAGTTTTGGATTTTTGGTATTGTGGTTTGTATCCGGCTAAACTTTTATTCACTTTAATTAAATGTTCTTTTATGGTCTATTTGATAAACTCTACCTCGGGCAACCGAGATGGTAGCACTTCCATTTGCTAAGGTAGGCCTTGGTAAGACACTTTGGTAGATGGAGATGTTACAAAAGTGGCATCAGAGCAACGATTTTGGAACCTAAAACCAATGAACCAAATGGACATAGAGCGTCTAAATAAAATGAACCCGGATAGGAGTTGTTTGGAGCTACCGCAAAGGTTTGGGAGACGTCCTAAAACCGCAAAATTGCCCTTACAACCTCGAGCCGGTCACTACGGGTTGTGTCATGGGGATCGTTATGTGTGTGTGTATGTTATATATGTATGAATAAAGTGAGTGTTTATATTTGTGTTTTGGAGGAATTGTGGCATGAATTGGAAGGAAATGTTTTGAAGTATTCGATGTGACATAAGTATGGCATGTTATATGTTTCGGTTATTCATAATTTGGCATTTACTTTGATTGTAGAAGCATGTGAATAGGAAGTTTAATTGCCAGTATATGATGTTGGGAATGTGATTGGGAATCGTTTTTGCATGAATCGGCCGAGTGTGGCAGGGTACTCGACCGAGTATCCTAGTGTAACACCCCCTTCTTACCCGACCAAGGTAATTGAGAGATGTTACCTTCTCCGTTTCCCGAGGCGGTGAAATCAGAGTCGCGATTGAGAAACAATTAACATAAATGAAATGTTTAGTGGATTACATAGACATAAATGAATAAATGAAACGAATGATACAACTCATGACTACTAAACTAATCTAATCAACTACGCATCGACTCGAATGTAATAACGGCTCGTCCCTTCTCCCGCATGCTACCAAGGCTAACCTGTAAAAAACTGCTCCCCATATGATCGGAAATATCATATGGATCGAAACAGGCCACATCGGAAATAGGTGACATTTACACGGACACAACAAACATCAGTTTCAATACACAACATAAGACGTGACTCGATAAGTGTAGACACAACATAATTATGTGAATGAATCTCGATTATGCAATTACCATACCGGTACCAGGACACGCCCAAACATGCCCACAACCACCGGTACCAGGGACACGCCCACGACACCATACCTCACACAAAGGTACCGGGACACGCCCAGACGTACCGGGTCCGTAAGCCAATCGGATCTCCTGCCAGACATCGTGCCTCAACCACACGAGTCTCTCCGTGACTCAAGCCATTAATGTGCACATCCCCCTTGGAGTGGGAAGCTCCAAGGGGCGACCTGAGCGCAAGACGGTTTCCCAACCATCTTACGTCTCCTCAACAATCAAGTACCACCACCAAAGACTCCCAACACCACACATTCACAACCATATATGATAAACGGAAGAACAACATTAAACATATGACTCTTTCATGAATTCAATCCCACATACATACTAACCGACTCATGTATGAACTAGCAAGGAGAGACACTCAAATATGCAGACACAATATTGAAACCGAGTAGGATAACCTACCTTTTAGCATAATCCATAAGCTAATCGAAATCACCAAGTATCCATCTCATAAAACCGTCTCATCCTACATAAATCATATAATAACTATCACAATTCACTCTATACTATAATACAACATAAAATCCCTTATTATTAGTCACTAATTACTTATTTTACATAACTACATACTAATTAATCTCTCTCAGTAAACCCTAACTCGAGATTAATCATAAGACAAAGAGGAAAAGGTGAAATTTCAAACTTACAAAGGTAGATCAGGAATTAGGAGAGGTGTTCCACCATTAATCCAAGCTTGAAGGCCAAGGGAAGGTTTGGGATTATTTTAGAGAGAGGGGAGAGTGTTTTAGACTAAGAAAGAAGAAGAAGAAGAATGAAGGGGATAGGGTTTGGATAGGATGAAATCCCGAAATATCATTTCTCGGGTACAGCACAGCACCACTCGACTGAGTGGCAATCACTCGGTCGAGTATACTCCTCACACGACCGAGTGCCAACTCACTTGGTCCACTAAGGGTTCTACTCGGTCCACTGGAAGTCTACTAGGTCTAGTTTAGGTCTGACTTGGTCTCGTAGGAGGGGTCATCCTCTACTTTCGAGTATACGTGGGTTCCCTCACGTGTCCCTAGGTCCTTTGTGGGTCCCAAATTATCCGAGTATTATACCTAGCATTCGACCGAGTAGGAGGGGTTGTGATTTTGGTAGTAGCTACTAGAACATGACCACTCGGCCGAGTAGAGGCAGTACTCGACCGAGTGGGGCGTACTCGACCGAGTACATGAGGTACTTGACTGAGTATGCTTTATGTGATATTTTGATCAGCTACTGGAGTCTGAGCACTCGGTCTTGTAGTCAGTATTCTCGACCGAGTGGCTTTTACTCAACCGAGTACCTCTTTGGTGGATGCGATATTTATTTTAAGTCGTAGGCTATGATGTGCTTACGTTTATCTTGGTTATTGAAGCTCAAAATGCCGCCAAAGAGATCTGCTGCATATATCAAGGCTTCTGAGATGAGCCTAAATAAGATTGCTAGGATGATTGAGCAAAAAGAGGCACTCACTGAGGCCCTAAAGAATGTAGGAAGGGAGTAGAAGTAGCTTTTGATACAACCCAGATGAGCACCATTATTTCCCGCTTCAACCCTACCACTTATGAGGTCACAGGCGAGCCCAAATTGCTCGATAACTGGTACCGGGAGATGGAAAGTGTGTTGGAATTTGTTAACTGTCCGGAGGATATGAAAGTGGAACATGCTGCATTCTATCTGAGAGATGAAGCTGGGGTGTGGTGTCACCATGAGAGGGAGGCTGCACAGGAATATTACAAGAACATGGGTAAACCTGCGATTCCTTGGGCAGAGTTCAAGAAGGCAATGAGGAACCACTTCATTCCAGAACATATCAGTAGAAAGTTGAGGGCCGAGTTTGACACTTTTGCTATGACCGATAGTATGACTGTGGCTAAGTACTATCACAAGTTTAAAGAACTATCGTGCTACACGGAGGACATGGAGTTGAGTCAGTTGAGTCTAGTTCTCCGTTTCGAGAGGGGGTATCGCTGAAGATCATAGAGAAGCTACTGACTGGAGGGATTTCGGATCTAAAGGAAGTCTATGAGAGAGCGGGACATGGAGGGAGATTGGTTGACATGGCCAAGGAGACTAAATAAAAGGGAAGTGAGAAAAGAAAAGCTGAGAATGAGGGTGGCAACTAATCAAGCTTCAAGCGTGGTAACCATAACCAGAATAGAGCTTATTCTGGTGGATCTAGCTTTAGTGGGGGATCTCGTGTGTGGGAAAGAGGTGGTCAGAGTTCGAGCGACAACTCTACCTTACAATGCTTCAACTGTGGCGGGATCGGCCACTAGCGATTTGAGTGTAAGAGTGCTGGGGGAGGAGGCTTTCCGCGATCTTATCGTGGGAACTATTTGCAAACTCCGAGTCAGAGTATGGCGGGTAACAGGGCAGCTGGGTCATGGAAAAATCAAGGAGGTCAAAGCAATAATGGCAGCTATAACCGTAACAATGGTGGATCCTATCAACGCCCGAACAATAGTATGAACCAAAATTCGACAGCTAAACCTAATACATCGGCGACTACGATATAAGGGGGAGGTCATAAGAGTTGTGGTAAACTGTTCCTAATGGGTAAACAGGCGGCTACGGATGATGCACAAGTCGTCACTGGTACTTTCCTTGTTAATCATACACCGATTTTTGTTTTGTTCGATTCAGGGGCAACCCATTCGTTTGTGTCTAGAGGTCATGCTTTAACAATGAGTTTGGGGGAGTATGAGTTGGTAAAAGATAATGTGTTTATACCGTCGGGGGAGTTAGTGTCATGTCATACATTGTATAAAGGGGTGTCTATGGTGGTTGGGTAAGTAAACTTACCAGTTAACTTACTAGAGTTTTCCATGGATGAGTTTGAGTTCATAGTCGGGATGGATTGGTTAGGTAAGTATGAGGCTAAGATAGACTGCCGTTAGAAGAAGGTGTCTTTGAAAGGTCCTAAAGGAATTAGCGTGTCATATCGGGGGTTTGTTGTAAAACCCAAGGTAAATATGATTGCTGCTATGACTTTAAAGTCATGTTTGAGTAAGGGGTGTCCTATGATCCTTTACCATGTGAGGGATACTCGCATGGAGGAGCCATCAGCAGTAGAGATACCGTTGGTGAGTGAGTTCGATGATGTATTTCTGGAAGAGACACCAAGGTTACCTCCTAAGAGAGACATTGACTTTAGTGTGGAGCTTAAACCAGGGACTAGACCTATATCTAAGGCTTCGAACCGTATGAGACCAAAAGAGTTGGAAGAATTGAAGAAGCAGCTGAACGAGTTGTTGGATAAGGGATACATTCGACCTAGTGTATCGCCTTGGGGTGCGCCAGTTCTATTGGTGAAAAAGGACGGTAGTATGAAGTTGTGCATCAAATACAGAGAGCTAAACCATGTTACCGTGAAGAACAGGTATCCTTTACAGAGGATTAATGACCTTTTTAATCAGTTGAGTGGAGCTGGGGTGTTTCAAAGATTGATCTAAGATCGGGTTTTCACCAGCTGAGGATTGCGGATGAAGATATTCCTAAGACAGCTTTTCGGTCGCTATATGGCCATTATGAGTATGTGGTGATGCCTTTTGGGTTGACAAATGCACCGGCAGTGTTTATGGATCTTATGAACCGGATCTTCAGTCCATTTCTGGATAGATTTGTGGTGGTTTTCATTGATGAAATCCTAGTCTATTCAAGGACTAAGAAAGAGCATGAGGAGCATTTGAGGTTGGTATTGCAAACTTTGCAAGAGAACCAGCTATATGATAAGTTGTCCAAGTGTGAGTTCTGGTTGGAGAAGGTGGCCTTTCTGGGCCATGTAATTTCAAAGGATGGTGTAGCTGTGGATCCTAATAAGATCGAGGCGGTGTCAAACGGGGAAGCACCGAATAATGTTGCTGAAATTCAAAGTTTCTTGGGTTTGGCTGGATATTACAAGAGGTTCGTGAAGGATTTTTCCAAGGTTGCTAGACCTATGACAACTTTGATGAGCAAAGAGACCAGATTCCATTGGGATGAGAGTTGTGAGACGGCGTTCCAAACATTAAAGGAGCGTTTGAATACAACTTCCGTCTTAGCTTTTCCAGAGGGGAGTGAGAACTTTGATGTCTATACCGATGCTTCGAAAAATGGGTTGGGGTGTGTCTTGATGCAAAATGGAAAAGTCATTGCCTACGCTTTGAGACAGCTGAAGCCTTATGAAGAAAACTATCTACTTATGATTTGGAATTGGGTGCGGTTGTATTTGCTCTGAACATTTGGAGGCATTATCTATACGGGGCGACCTTTAAAGTGTTTTCAGATCATAAGAGTTTGAAGTACATTTACACTTAAATGGAGCTAAATATGCGTCAGAGGAGGTGGATGGAACTGATTAGTGACTATGATATAGAGATCATCTATCATGAGGGGGAGGCTAATGTGGTTGCAGATGCTTTGAGTAGGAAGAGTGTGAATTCGTTATGACCTGCCATGTCATTGATGAAATTGAAAGATGAAATGACTAAGATGGGGATTCATATGATTCACAAGGGAGATGCCATTGGGGATTTGACTATCAAGCCCGAACTTTATGATGACATCAGAAGGAAACAGGTACTTGATCCCAAGATTTAGGAGTGGAAGACATGGGTGGAGAAGGGTACGATTTCGAGATTTTCTATCCATACAGATGGGAATGTACGATTCGATAGGAAGTGGTGTGTACCTAATGATACTGAGTTGAAGAAACTTATTATGACAGAGGCTTATTTCACTCCTTATTCGGTACATCCGGGAGGTGACAAGCTCAATAAGGACTTGAAGAAGACATTTTGGTGGCCCGGTATGAAGAAAGAGATAGTGGAGTTTGTGGCTAGGTGTTTGACTTATCAGAGAGTCAGGGGGGGGGGGGGGTGGGGGCAGTGGAGACCATAAGGTAAGATTCAGTCACTTGAGGTGCCCGAATGGAAATGGGAATCGATTTCTATGGATTTCATAGTGGGGTTAGTGAGAACTCAGCAGGGTAATAACATGATTTTGGTAATTGTCGATCGTCTGACAAAGTCAGTTCATTTTATTCCAATGAAAGATACTTGGAGTAAGATTCTACTGGCTAATGGATACAGGAAGCATTTGGTACGACTACAAGAGGTACCAAAGGATATTGTGTCGGATAGAGATGCGAGATTTATGTCAAGGTTTTGGTAAGAGTTGCAGGATTTGATGGGGACTACCTTAAAGATAAGCACGGAGTTCCATCCTGCGACAGATGGTCAAACTGAAAGGACCATCAAAAGCTTGTGTGATGGAGTTTGTTGGGAGTTGGGAAGATAGACTTGATTTGATCGAGTTATCATATAACAACAGCTATCACACGAGTATTGGGAATGACACCATTCGAGGCATTGTACGGGAGGAAGTGTAGGAGTCCTGTGTGTTGGGATGATAGCGCTGAAGCTATGGTTTTAGGACAAAAAATGGTGCAAGATATGATTGAGCAGGTATAGTTGATTCGACAAAAGATGAAAGCAGCTCAGGATAGGCAGATGAGTTATGCAGATTTGCATCGCAGTGATATCGAGTTCGAGGTAGGTGACAAGGTTCTTTTGAAAGTGTCACCTATGTGCGACGTTATGTTGTTTGGCAAGAGAGGGAAGTTGAGCCAGAATTTTATAGGTCCATATGAGATTTTGGATCGAATAGGTGAAGTAGCCTATCAGCTAGCTTTGCTACCATCTCTTGATTGGGTGCATAATATTTCATGTGTCACAACTTCAAAAGTATATGAGTGATCCATCTCATGTACTTGAGGTGGAGAATATTGAGGTCGATGAAGCGCTTACTTATGCGGAGGTACCAAAGGAGATATTTGATCGTAAGGTGCGCAAGACAAGGAACGGTGAAATCATCTTGCTTAGGGTGTTATGTCCTAACCACAATGTTGAAGAGGCAACATGGGAGCCGGCATAGGAAATAAGGGAGCGTTATCCACGTCTTTTTGATCAGCTATGTTTGTTTAAGGTTTCGTAACCGTTGTCTTCTAAGGGGAGTAGGAGATAATTGCATGTGTTTTGGGTAGTTTTGAGGCCAGTTTGGATGTGTTTCGAGTTGCGTGGTCGTAGTTTGGTTATGGTTGGTGTCTTTTTGATCTTTTCGAGTTGTGTGGTTAGTAGGTTGGGTTGTGCATGGCTGTAACAGGTATGGTGTGAACTTTGGGGATAAAGTTCGCTTTTAAGGAGGGAAGACTGTAATACCACAGATTTCTGGGCACAGTGAACTCGGTCGAGTAGGCTGTACTCGACCAAGTAGGTCGTCAAATGTACTTAGACAGGCTACTGTCTTGGGTGCACTCGGCCGAGTACGTGAGGAACTCGGTCGAGTAGGGCATACTTGGTCAAGTATGTCATGTACTCGACCGAGTACCCGGTCTATAGGGTTATTTTTCCACGGTTTTGATTAAAATGATTAGAGGAGTATAAATTTCGCTTAATCAGTTTCTAAAACATTTTTACAAAAACTTAACTACGTTCATTGCTCCCCTATTCATCTTCATCAATTCCTAAGCCTAGATCGATCGATTGTGAGTTCTCGCATCTCGTTTTCTGTGTTGATTACTTTTATAAGTCTCTAGTATTTCCTTAACCATTTTATGGTTATCGTTATGGGTTTATGTAAACCCTAATTTGGGTTAGATTGGGGGATAGAGATCGATTGATGTTGGTTGTGATTAGTATTGTTTGGTTATCATTGTTAGTTGTCGATTTCGTAGAGGAGCAGTTTTAGCTTGCATAATTATTGTCTTTTGGAATTCGTGAATAAGGTAGGGTTTTCTTATTCAGTCCTTGTACGATTGTTGTTCAGTGATGTGGTGATTGTATGATTTCCAACTGTGATAGTATTGTAGTGACTTGATATTACTGGCATTTATTATGGAGCCATTGTTGGGAGATGGTCTTCACCCTCATGTTCGCCCTTTGTGGCTCCTATCACAAGAGGGATGTTCACATTAATGATCTGGGTGCGCTCGTTGCGATGAGGGGGCTTAGGTGGCAAGGCTGCGGTTTCCCAATGGTTGTGTAGGTACCTATTGCGATGGGTAACCTGGTAGATCTGGGCCGCGGTTTAGATAATGTACTTGGTGATTGGAGATTGTATCGGGATTGAATTGGATTGTTTGTTGTTGCTGTTGTAGTCACATTTTATTGTGCAGTTGACTGACCCCTTTTCATTGTTGCAAAACCTGCGGTGATCCATTGGGGGATGGTGAGCAGATATCTAGTAGGTTTTGGTTGATTGATCTTATCGCAAGATGGATGGGATGATCGCCGAGTCTAGCTAGCTTCCGCTTTTGTGTCAACATTAGACGATCACTTTTATCGGATTTGTATTTTCAGTTTTGGATTTTTGGTATTGTGCTTTGTATCCGACTAAACTTTTATTCACTTTAATTAAATATTCTTTTATGGTGTTTTTTATATACTCTACCTCGGGCAACCGAGATGGTAGCTCTGCCATTTGCTAAGGTAGGCCTTGGTAAGGCACTTTGGTAGATGGGAGTGTTATAGAGAGTCAATGGTTACTTTGGAGTTTGGAGGTGGTGGAGTAGTGTTGTGTGATCTTGTGCATTACATGTTCTTTATGTTGTTTTGTGAATAATTGTATAGTGGTACTGACATGGTGTGGTGTTTCTTTGGTTGTTGTCTTGTTTGTCTGTGTCTGCGGTGACATTTGATATTATCGGCAAATGGTGAGCAGTGAGAGTTTTTTTTTCAGGTTGTCTATGGTTGCTGGTTTAGTTATTGGGTTGGTTGATGAGGACACAATGACATCGAGTTCAGCTAGACTCCATGATATTAGAATTCCACCAGTTGTATTTTACTTAGTAGATATTGAGGTTGTTTATGAGTTGTAACAGTTGTAAACCTTTTGTACTAAATTACTTATATTAATTATTCTTTTATTATCTAATGATATTTACTACCTCGGGTAACCGAGATGGTAATGCTTCCATTTGCTAAGGTAAGCCTTGGTAAGGCATTTTGGTAAATGGAGGTGTTACAGCTCGTGCCGCTGGAAAAGGTTGCTCCGTTATTGATATTAGCTCTAGCCCTGACGATGGAAAGCGGAAGGCTGACTCGGATCTTGAGGAGAACCTCGCTAAGAGGGTGCACTTTGCTGACGAGGAAAGTCTGGCTGGTGAGGATCCTCCGTTTCAGTATGGTGATGATATGGCGGGCCGAAATTATCTGGACTCAATTGCTCGTCTGTAATCTCACGGTTTTCTGGGTCTAGTTACTCTGCCGAATAGGGCTAACTCGGTCGAGTAGATTATCGTGTGTTTTCTGGTCAGGCTACTGTCCAGGAACACTAAGCCGAGTAGTGTAATACTAGGCCGAGTAAAGGGTACTCGGCAGAGTACTCTTGGTACTCGACCGTGTAACCGCTCTGACGGGATTAATTTCCGCGGTTTGATTAAGGATGATTAAAGGTTATATAAATCGTGTTTTACAGTTTCTATTCATTTTTACCAAAACCTAATTACGTTCTTCACTCCCCTAATCATCCTTAATCACTCTCAAGGCAATTGATAGTTCGTGAGTCTTTCGTTCATCTCTTTCGCGTCAGTTCGTCGGTAAGTCACTAGTTTCGTATCTTTTGTTTATAATTGTCCTTTAGGGTTTTGCCCTAATGTTTGGATTTGGGGAAAAGGGTTGATTGTCATGTTTGTGATTAGATTGTTGTGATTATTGTTAGGTGAAGGATTCATAGAGGAACATTTCTAGCTTCCGCTGTATATCGTGATTTGGATTAGTGATAAGGTAGGGTTTCCCTACTCAGTCACCAGTTTAATTTATTTAAGATGGATTGATTTTTGTATCGGCATGATTAGTATCGTTGTTGGAATTGTCTTTCTTGGTTGTTGGATTTGTTGTTGCTTGTCTATGTCTGCGAGGTGCGTCCTCGGCTGAGTGAAGTCATCATTTGGGAATGGCTTCACGCCCTTGATTCGCCCTTTGTGGTTTCCGTCACAAGGGGGATGTGCACGTTAATGGACATGGGTTATTGCTCGTTGCGATGAGCGGGACTTAGGTGGGCAAGGTTATGGCTCCCACTGGCGGTGAGGATTACCTCTTGCGATGGGTAATCTGGCAGGGCTACACACTTAAGTGTGTAGCCGGTTACTGGATATGATTGGAGTTGGAGAATGGTTATGCAGTTGGATTGGATTGCCTTGGTTGTTTCTTTATAATTAGCTTATTTTTATTATTCAGTGAACTGACCCCGTTGCGTTTTATAAAACTGTGGTGATCCATTCGGGGATGGTGAGCAGATTTTGACTGGTGTTGATTTCGTGTTAGCTGCGAGGACGAGGATGGGATGTCATCACTTTGAGTCTAGCTTCCACTGTCACGAGTTTTAGATACTTTGTTTTGATGTATTGGGATTCATATTCTTTTACTTCGGTTTCAGTTTTAAGACGATGTATTCATTTAACATTATACTTTAATAATTGTTCTTGGATGGTCACTTTGATATACTTACCTCAGGCAACCGAGATGGTAGCATCGTTATATGCTAGGGTGGTCCTTGGCAAGGCACCTTGGTATATGAGGGTGTTACATCGTCCATTAATCTTTCTGATTTTATGCTGGAGTCGAGCAAGGTTGTCCCCGGTCATGATCAAGTCGATTATGCCCCTCCAAAGGGGATGCTTCTGCCTGAGATGAGGGGTCCCCTCTCAAGCTCCTTTGTAAAGTACGTAGGTCTTCCCAATCCTCTTCCTTCATGTCCCCGGTTTGTTAAAGACGTCTTTGGGCGCGTGGGGAATCTCGACATTGTTATTCAGAGGGCCTTGATAGCCCGTGAGTATGTTCTTAGTCTTTCCGGCATATATAAGGCTCGTGTTTGGATCTCCTAACCATTCTTTAGGAGAAGGAGTTAGCGTTGAAAGGTAAGGAGGACGCCGAGGCCGAGGCCCAACTTGTTCCCCGAAACTTGGATGCAGCGAACTCTGCACTTAAGTTGGCGGAGGAGAGGGTTGGCTCATTCGAGGACCATCTATTCCGTTCTGATGTATCTCTTAGGGATGCCGGTAGTGGCTTTGAGAAAGTTCGTCTCTGATTTGCAAGGTCAGCTCGCCCACGCCAAACGTAGAGCTGAAGATGCGATAGCTGAACTGGCTCGGGTTAGTTTGGCTAACCAGGGAACCTTATCCGAGTTGGAAATGCGCGGGCTGCCTCCCGTGATATAGAGGCGGAGATGGCCTCTCGCATTGATGAGCTTCAAAATGAGGTAAATGAGACTGTTGCCTTTTGGACCGGGGTATCAACTGCGGCGGTTGTAAGAGGCTATGACGAGTATGAGCAGAAGATATGTGGTCTGATCACCAGGTTGATCCTAATTTTGACTGGAACCGTTACGACCATTTAGCTGCTGCTGACAACAATGGTGCTGCCGCTGATGACGTCGTCGCTCCTGAGCCCGAGGGGGTTGTAGGTTCCCCTATTGCTGATGTCGTGGATCAAGGTTTTGAGGAAGATAGGGCTCTTCATGCCTAAAATGATGTTGATCCGTGGCCGGAAGGCTCCTCCACGAAATTGGGATTCAGGTTGTCGTCCTCTTGTTCGTGCTCTACACCGGGACAACCTTATCCGAGTCTCTTAGACACGGCTGGGTCTTCCTCTCGCGGGGCATGATTGATCCTTTTCCTGCCTACCTTTTGTTTGTTTTTTTGCTTACTTTGATTTTCAGCGTAGCGTAGGCGGAGTTGGGTCTTTTTTTAGGGGACGACCGCCGATATAGGGGTTGACTCCCGATAGCTCTTTTAACTTTATTCAGCCCAGTTGGCTTGTAACACTTTTGAACACTTTTTATGTTAAATGTTGCAGTGTTTTGTCTCTTCATCGAAGCTTTATTGCGTTATTGCCTAAGCCTGGGTCTCCCTCCACAGGTGTCCCTGTTTACTTCGTTTTTGCAGGATCGTCCCTTGTCGGGTGTTCCTACCTACTCTGGATTTTCGGTCAAGGTATCATTTTTGGTGCCCTTGCCTACTTCCATCGTTTCGATTTGAGAGTCCCTCTAGGGGTGTCCCTGCCTACTCCGGCTAATTTCAGCCAGAGTGTCCCTTTACGAGTGTCTTCGCCTACTTCTTCGTTTCGGTCCAGGTGTCCCTTTACGGGTGTCCCTGCCTGCTCCGCTATTTTGGTCAGAGTTTCCCTTTACGGGTGTCTCTGCCTACTTCTTCGTTTCGGTCCAGGTGTCCTTTTCCAGATGTCCATGCCTACTCCGGCGTCTTCGGATCGTTTCGGTCTGGGTGTCCATTTATGGTGTCCCCGCCTAGTCCGACGTCTTCTTGTTATTGTCTCTTTTTTGGTAACAACTATGCCCTCTGTCTATTAGTTGCAAATGTGTGTGGTACTGATAGGCACAATCGAACATTTCTTCTTTTGATTACTTCCAAGGGGTCTGGTTACAACTTTGCACGGAGCCGTCGACATGCTTGATCGTCCTCCGGCTTGCTCGTGACAATAGCAAGGATTTAGGCTATGTTTGCCTCGTCTGGGTTCGCCTTTACATTCTTAGAAGTAGTATTTCTTGATTGTGTCGGCGTTCCAGTGTGCCCCGAATTCAACTCCGTCTATGTTGGCCAAGGTATAGGTGTCGGGCCTTAGGATCTTGGTGATTTGGTACAGGCCTTCCCAGTTGGCGGATAGCTTGCTATGTAGGTTGCCCTATCCGACCGCTGTGCTTTTCCTCAGAACATAATCTCCGGTCGGGAACTGTCGCTGTTACACTCTTCGAATGTACTGTTTTCTCATCCGGTTTTGGTACACTGCGACGTTTAGCCGGGCTCGTGCCCTGGTTTCTTCAACTAGGCCGAGGGCGTTCTTCATAGCTTCCTCGTTGTTCTCGGGATTGAAGTATATGCTGCGTGCAGTGGGTATTTGTATTTTTAGTAGCAACAGGGCTTCTGCTCCGTAGACTAGGTTGAAGAGAGTGTGGCCGGTTGACTTTTTGGCTATGGTTTTGAGTGACCATAATACACTTTCCAGCTCGTCTGCCCACGCTCCTTTCAAATTTTCCAGGCGTTTTATTAGGCCGACCAATATTTAATTGTTGGCCGCCTGTGCCTGGCCATTGCTTTGTGTGTGGCAAATGATGGAGTAAGCGTGCTTGACGTCGTAGGTATCTAGCCGTTCTCTTAATTTGTCGTTATCGAGCTGTCTTCCGTGGTCGAAGACTATTATTTTTGGTATGCCAAATCTGGTGATGATATTCTGCCGGATAACTTTCCTGATTGCTGCTTCGCTTATTCTGACCACAACCTCTGCCTCCACCCATTTTGTAAAGTAGTCGATGACAATGACTAGGAACTTCCTTCCTCCACTCGCGGTGGTGAAGGGCCCTAGTATGTCCATTCCCCATTGGGCGAAGGGTATCGGGCTTAGCACTGATTGCAAATCCCTTGCTGGTGCGTGGATTTGGCAGTTCCTACATTTCCTCGTCAGCTCCTTGGCGTCTGCCTTCATGGTGGGCCAAAAGTATCCTGCTCCTAGTGCCTTATGGGCCAGATTTCTACCTCCTATGTGGTGCCCGCAAATGCGAGAATGAATATCCGACAGTGTTTGCGCGGCTTCTCTCGAGTTCAAGCATCACATGAGTGGGTTTGAGAATCCTCTCTTATAAAGCGTTCCCTCAATGAGTATGAAATGACAGGCAATCGTTCAGATCTTTCTTTCTGTCATCCTGTATGGTATCTTGCCTCCGGTTTTGTAGTTGACTACGTCAATCAGCCAAGTCGGACTTCGGGCTCGACAACTCCAATTGGTGTCGGGCCCGGCTAAATGCTTTTCGTTGTTTGTAAATTGACCCACATTGACCGACGGACATCTTGTAGGCTAGAGCTGGCTAGATTGGACAATGCGTCTTTCTTGTTGTTCTTTGACCTGGGTATCTGCACTATCTCGTAGGATCTCAACTCGGCTAATCTTTTTATGACCTGTCCCATATATCTGACCATTGAGGGCTCCCTAACTTCGTATCCCCCCTTGATTTGGAGGTGATGAGTAGGGAGTCCATGAATAGTTGTAACACTCTGGCTCTGGCGGCGGTGGCGGGTTCGACACCGGCTTTCATTGCTTCGTATTCGGCTTCGTTATGTGATGCCTCAAAGCTGAATTCCATGGCGTGTTCGAACTCTACCTCCTCTGGGCTCAAGATGACTACTCCTGCTCTAGATCTGGCTGTTGTGGATGACCCGTCGGTGTAGACTTCCTAGACCTCTTCGAGATCCTCACTCTCACTAGAGTGGGAACACTCGGCCAGAAAATCCGCTAAGGCTTTAGCTTTTATGGCGATACGTGATTGATATTTGATTCCGTGTCCCGACAGCTCGAATGCCCATTTTAGTAATCGCGCAGACTTCTTAAACATCTCTAGGGCCTTTTCGAGCGGTTGGTCTGTCATTACCGTCACCGAATGCGCATCTAAGTACACACGTAACTTTCTTGCTGCGACCACTACAGTGAATGCGACCTTCTCGATCAATGGGTTGTTCTTCTCGGCTGGGCCCAATGCGTATCTAATGAAGTAGATGGGATGCTGATTCTTGCTTTCTTCTCTCAATATCACGGCGCCGATGGTGACGTCGACAACGGCTACGTACAAGTAGAGCATTTCGTCAGTCACCGGTCGTGCCAGGGTTGGAAGTTCTTTGAGGTGGTTTTTAAGATCATCAAAGGCTTGCCTTTGCTCTTCCTCCCACCGGAACTGTTTATTAATCTTCAGGACGTTGAAGAAGGCTCTTGACTTGTCAGCAGACCGCGATATGAATCGAAACAGTGCTGCCATCCGTCCTGTAAGGCTTTGGATATCTCTGATCGTTCGCGGCTCAGGGAGGTCTATGACAGCCTGTATTTTTTCAGGGTTGGCGTCTATTCCCCTTGCGCTGACCAGGACCCCAAGAAACTTTTGGACCGCAACCAAAAAGTGAATTTCTTAGGGTTCAGCTTCATCTGGTACTTCCGAAGGTAGATGAACTCTTCCTCGATGTCGTTTAGGTGTTTCTTTTCGCTTTTACTTTTAATGATGGCGTCGTCGACGTATACTTCTACGTTTCTTACTTTTTGGTTGGAGAAAATTTGGTCGACGAGTCTCTGATAGGTGGCTCCTGCATTCTTTAGGCCTAAGGGCATCATCTTATACATGAAGATGTTGTGGCCTTTGATGAACGCATACTTGACTTTGTCGGGCTCTTATAAGTGTACCCGGTGATACCCTGAGAAGGCGTCTAGGAAGCTTAACATGGAATGGTCGCTTGAGGAGTCGACCAGCTGGTCGATTCTCGGTAGCGGGTAACAATCTTTGGGGCGTGCTTTGTTAAGGTTGGTAACGTCCACCCACATCTTTCATGCTCCGAAGGCTTTCTTTACCATGACAACGTTAGAGAGCCACTTCGGATAGTCACATTTCTCAATGAATCCTGCGGACAGTAGTTTGTCCACCTCCTCTTTTATGGTAGCATCCTTTTCGGTTGACATGTTCCTTTTCTTCTGCTTGACCAGTTTACATGTGGGGTCTACGTTCAGCTTGTGAACGATGACTTCCTTACTCACTCCCGACATTTTGTCGGCGGAGTATGCGAAGACGTCCTTGTTTCTTTCAAGTACCCCAATCATTTGGTCTCTGAAGGTAGGCGTCATGTCTTCTCCTATGATCACTGAGCGTCCAGGGCTAAGTTCGATTTGGGTAGTCTTTGCCCCCAGTACTAGTCGTTTGTGATCACTGTACTTCCCTTTGCTCGTACTTGCCTCTGCCTCTAGTGTGGGGCGCTTGGAGCTCCTTTGCACCTCTTGACAAGAGTTGCTCCCAGTTGTACTAGGGTTTGGCTCGTCTCTCTTTTAGGCTGAGATCAGACTTCCGTGAAGATTTTTCACTCTTACGGCGTTGGATGACCTCGAAGAGATCTGACTTCCGTGAAGCTTTTTCGCTCTTCCGGCGTTGGACACGTACACCAGTGTCAGTGCCTGGATGGACATTGCCGCGTTGATCTCTCAAGGGTTTCTCTTCCGATCAGGACATTGTATGCTGACTCGTCGTCGATCACTGTAAATGTGGCAAGTGGCGGAGCCATGATTTGAGATTAGGGTGGCTGGAGGTGGCTGGGCGAAAATATTTAAGGGGAGGGGGGGGGGGGGGGGGATGGGTAGTAAAATAAGGTGCACTCGAAGAGCATTCAAAAAAATTAACCTTAAACTTCGAAAATCTCAACCGCCAAGGGGGCGACTGCCTCTGCTAGCCCCACAGATCCACCAATGAATGTGGCCTGTATCCTTCACGATTGCACCCCTCTTCAGAACCGAACGGGTATTGTAATGGTTCTTATCGGGGCTAACGCCTCTCCCAAGAAACCATACAACGACCTTGTGGTTGGCTTGAGGTGCTGAGACCTGAGTCCGAGCTGCTCGAAGGGGGACCGATATAGCAACTCGGTGTAGGCTGCGGTGTCGATTAGATATCTTCTAACCGGGTGGGCGCTGATCTTGAGGCCGAGTATTTTTGGGTCATGGTGAGGACTCACTATGCGTTTGTGGTCGGACGCGTTAATTGTCATGTCGGGTATCTTGCTGACCGACGCGCCCATCGTCATGTTGCCGACGTGGGCAATCAGGTTCCAGAGGTCTTCCTTGAGCTTCTTGTGCTTGGAGCCTCCATCATTTTCTCCTTGAAAGTTCTAGACCCCTAATTAGACTCTTCTAATTAGTTATTAAATACTTCCTCCGTTCTTATATGATGTACCCATTTGTTGAATATATGAGTGTAGTATTTTAATAAAATGGGTACATCATATTAGAATGGAGGAAGTAACATTTTATTTAGTCTTTTAGGACCTAGTTATCATGCATGCAAATTATAAGACATAATATAAAAGATGCAATATGAATTTTTCCTTACATTGGGTTTGGCAATAAGAATAACAACTATTGTTGTCTTATGGAACTCTACAAGCTTGGATGATCAACCTTCACCCTAACCTTCAAAGTAGAAGGTCTCTTTTAGGTTGCACTCAAGATTACACCCCAAATATTCTATTAAATATTAGCTAGATAATTACTAGAATGATCCTAGAATATTATTAGAAATATTACTACTTTAGTAATATAAGGTGTATATTATTATTTGTGATTTTATTTGACAATTTGATGATCAACCTTAGATCAATTTTGATGATGAAAAGAAGAACAAAAATAAGGCTCTTATTTCTCCATCAAAACTAGCCCAAGGGATCTTTAAAGAGGATTTTTTATCTCTCAATAATTAGTCACAAAATGATGACTTATAAGTGTTATTTATAGGCACCAAATGTGAGCAATTCATGAATAGTAGAAGACATAAGCACATGGTTTGGCAAGTTTAGTCAAATATTCTTTGACAAAATTATCTTATAAATTTTCGGTCCATGTGACATATGGGTCTTATTTTGACTTTCGACATTTGTCCTACAAATGCTTATACGTCTTATATTTAATTATCTTATATAATTAAATATTAATTTGACCATTCAACAACTAAATGATTCAAATTAGTGAATAATATACACTTAACCTTTAAGTGATATTTGACCATTATATCAATATATGACGTGTCTTATAAAACCCAATTAGCTAATTTTACAACTCCTTGTAAAATTAATTAGCTAATAACCTCTACCTCACAATATATACCAAAACATCATTAATTTAGTAAATTAACGTTTAATTACTAAATATCGTCTTATTTATTCATAATAGCATAAGACATAAAATATTAACATAAGACATAAAATTCATTAGTCAATTATCACATAATTGAATAATAAATTCCTTAGGCCTGGGTTCCTAACTCATTATCAAATATAAATCACTTGACTAACTTTTAGTCAATATATTCAAGGGATTAATTACACTGTATCAGATACAATTAATTAATTTATCCCTTGGGGCTTCATCCTATGGGTGTGACCGAAAGGGATCAGCTGAACACCGCCGTCACATGACAGTAACGTCTAACCCTAGCCGACTGACCATTACTTATATACGTTGACCACCTGACGAGTATAATATTAAAATATATCCCAGATATATTCCTTTAATGAGATTTTGTAAGTAGACGCACAATTGTGGAAGAGAACTACTCCAACAATTTCCCACTTTCCCGACACAAGTGTGCGTTACCGATTCTCTTGTCCGTTATATCTACTACTCAATGCAAGGTGCCTTTCAGGTCGTACTTGCACTTGATCATATCATGACTGATTTCCTCAATCAGGAGTGTAACTATCTGACCGGAAAATCTACCATATATCACTTCCGAGCGTGACCACGCATTTCCAGTCACTACTCCTCGAGTGGCCCGGAGATGTTTAAACCCTGAAAAGGGTGGATAATTCCTGTTGACCTATTTTCTTTGTTAAATCACATATCACCATGACCCAGAAGATGCCCATCGGCGTCCTTTTACGGCGGGACCTAGGATAAAAAACCAAATCTAATCGGAAACTTTACTGACTCAGACAAATAGTCACCAGTCAAAAGAATCGACTCATAGGAATATTATAGTAGTCCTTGCCACGACCATGCTATAAAAACGAGAAGGACTCTATAGGTGGTCACTGCCCGACAGAGTGTCATACAGTTTGCCTATGTAATCGACTAGTCATCTCCATTACCCCATGGTGGTTGAACTCACCATCGATCGACTTACAATCTAGTCACTCCGAGACGTTACCGTATTAAGTAACTAGAGACAAAATACAATGTCAATCTAGTTCACTTAAAGGCTTCAACATTGTCTCCACAACCTCTTCGGATCAACAAAGTATAAATGTATAAATTTCAGTTGATACTGAATAACTGAGCTTTGGAAATAAAACTCAACCGATAAATACAATTATCATATATATAAAAATTAATACAATATCTAATTATTACATATCATATAATCTACAACAATTCAGGCATAAGTCTCAATCCCATTGAAACTACATGACTATTTTGTTTACCCTGCGACAAAGGCTTGGTTAAAGGATCAGCGACATTCTCGTCTATCTCAACCTTATAAATCGCTACTTCCTCTCTTTCTATGTAATCTCTAATTACATGAAATTTTCTGAATACATTTCTAGACTTATTGCTAGACTTGGGCTCCTTAGCTTGAAAAATAGCCCCACTATTATAACAAGATATCGTGATCGGATCTTCGGCTAAGGATGTACTCCTAGCCCCTCCAAAAACTGCCGAATCCAAACATCTTCCTTTGCAGCTTCAGATGTTGCAATGTACTCAGCTTCCGTTGTAGAATCCGTAATAACTGACTCTTTGAAACTTCTTTAGCAAACCGCTCCTCCATTTAACATAAAAACAAAACCATCTTGGGATTTCAAATAATCCCTATCAGTTTGAAAACTAGTGTCCGTGTAACCCCTTACACGTAGCTCAGAATCACCTCCAAACACCAAGAATGAATCATTAGTCCTTCTTAAGTACTCAAGGATATTCTTTACAGCTATCCAGTGACTTTCACCTGGATTCGATTGGTAACGACTTGTCATACTCAAAGCATACGAGACGTCGGGACGAGTACACATCATAGCGTACATGATTGATCCAAGAGCGGAAGCATAAGGGATCAAACTCAATCGTTCAATATCAACGGGTTCAGTAGGACAATGTGACTTACTCAGAGTAATCCCATGACCCATTGGTAGAAAGCCTCTCTTTGAGTCTTTCATTTTGAACCGGTCAAGAATCTTATCAATATAAGTTTCTTGACTCAATGCCAACATCCTTTTAAATCTATCTCTATAGATCTGGATGCCAAAGATGTGTTGTGCTTCTCCTAAGTCTTTTATTTGAAAATGATTCCTAAGCCACTCCTTCACATAAGTAAGCATTGCTTTGTCATTCCCAATGAGTAATATGTCATCCACATATAAGACTAGGTAAACCACTTTACTCCCACTAAACTTCATGTATAAACACGGTTCCTCGACACTTCGAGTCAATCTGTTTTGTTTAATATCATGATCGAAAAGGTGATTCCAACTCCTTGATGCCAGCTTAAGACCATAAATGGATCTCTTAAGCTTGCATACCTTTTTAGGATTATTAGGATCAATAAAACCTTCAGGTTGTGTCATATACGTTTCCTCTTCCAGAATCCCATTCAGGAAGGCGGTTTTGACAACCATGTACCAAATTTCATAATCATAATAGGCAGCAATCGCTAAAATAATCCTAATAGATCTAAGCATAGCAACTGGTGCAAAGATCTTGTCATAGTGAAGACCATGAACTTCCGTGAAACCTTTTGTCACCAATCTAGCCTTGTAAACATCTTTATGACCATCCAAGCCGACCTTGATTTTAAGGATCCATTTACACTAAAGAGGTCTCACTTTCTCAGGTAAATATACCAGGTCCCATACCTAATCGTCGTACATAGAATTCATTTTGGATCGCATGGCCTCAAGCCAATATTTGGAGTCGGGACTTAATATAGCCGCTTTGTAGGTAGCAGGTTCGTCACTTTCTAAAAGTAAAACATCATAGTCACCTCCTTCCTCGATAATACCAATGTATCTATCAGGCTGGCGACTGATTATACCTGACCTCCTAGATTCCGAAGGAATAACAACTGATTCAGAGCCTAAAGGAACATCTTCCTGCGTTACCTCCTCAGTTTGTAGCTCTTGAACTTCATTAAGTTCAAATTTTCTCTCACTCGGTCTTCTAGAAATAAAATCCTTTTCTAGAAAGACAGCATCGTGAGACACAAATACTTTGTTCCCTTGACGATGGTAGAAATAATAGCCACGAGTTTCCTTTGGATAACCCACAAAGAAACACTTGTCGGATCGGGGAGCTAACTTATCGTCAGACTTGCTTTTGACATAAGCTTCACAACCCGAAACACGAAGAAACGACAAGTTAGGGACTTTCCCTTTCCATATCTCATATGGAGTTTTCATGGCTACTTTAGTTGGGCTTTGATTTAGTGAGATATTGCGGACAAAATAGCGAAAACCCAAAATGAGTCAGGTAGCTTAGTCTGACTCATCATTGATTGAACCATATCTAATAAAGTTCGATTGCTTCTTTCGGCCACACCATTCATTTGTGGTGTGCCCGGAGAGTCAACTGTGAAACTATTCCACAATCTTTCAGGTGATTATCAAAGTCATTACTTAGATATTCCCCACCACAATCCGATCGTAAGGCTTTGATCTTTCTTTGTAATTGTTTCTCTACTTCATTTTGAAACTCTTTGAACTTTTTAAATGCTTCACTCTTATGCCTCATCAAGTAGACAAAATCATATCTACTTAGATCATCGGTAAAACTGATGAAGTAGCCATAACCACCTCTGGATGTGATTGTCATTGGATCACATACATCGATAAGAATAAGACCCAACAACTACTGGCTCGTGCACCTTTTCCAGTAAAAGGGGTACGTGTCATTTTGCCAAGTAAACAAGATTCGCATATGCCATAAGACTCATATGTGGCCTAGTCGACAATGGCAGAGGTAAGATTTATCAGAGTCACTTGTTTTTAGCCTTTTATTATCTATATGATAAAAATCATTAGTCAGGTCAAGAACTTATATCCTCCAATTGCAATGGCTTGACAATAAACCAAATCATCATATGAAAATGTTAGACAATTGTTTTTAATCACAAAGGTGAAACCATATGTGTCAAACATATAAATGGAAATTATATTCTTGCTATGAGTTGGTACATAATAAAAATTATTTAAGTACAACTTTTGGCCTGATACTAAATTGATTACATATGTACCTACAGAAACCGTAGCTACTCTAGCTCCGTTTTCCATACGTAGATAAATGTCACCTTTTGCTAAACGTCGTACGTTAATTAACCTTTGTAAATGATTACAAAGGTGAGAATCACAACCGGTATCAAATATCCATGTCGTGGTACTAGCATAGTTTATGTCTATCATATAAATATTAGAAGAAAAAGAATTTGCTAACGTCATACGTCCAACATTCTTATCTTTCACTATGGCTTTCCTTTTGTACCTCATCTTATCCTTAACATTTAAGGTCAAGACATCTTTCCTAAAACTCCCACTAGTATTGACATTCATAAATTGCCATTCTAAAACGGGCTTTGTCAAGACATTCTTAAATGTACACATCTTCTATTGGTGCTCTTCATAAGAGGACTCAACAAAAGACGGGGACTTAGTAGAAGGTTCGGGGAAAACATGGTCAAAAAGTTGCAATTTATCATTTACATTAGCGGTTTTACGGAGATTTGTGTCCCAATCGAGTAAAATGTTATTGTTTTCATCCAAGGAAACTCCCATGGATAAAGGTAGTTGTGAGTTTAGAAAAGAGGAGCGAATTGATTGTTTAATGTCATTGCGCGATATATAACTACAAACAAAAAGTGGAAAAGATTAACATTTATCGTATATAGATTACTCGTAAAACAATTTTAACGAGTTTAAAATAACATTTATAAAATGATCTCTCACGTAAATTATATAAATGATTCTGAGATCCGTCTCTAAACAAATCCTGGCCCGGTGAAGCCAGATATACGAGATCTAAATAAATTCGGTGAGTCAACTCTGTGACTAAATATACCCCTAGAACTCTCGGTCGACGAATTTCAAATAAACCTGTCTCCTAGCCCCGGAACACAAGACTGGGCCCCGTGAAGCCAGACATCGAACCAACTTTTACCTGTAATAACATTTATTACCCTACTTACCCAACTTAAAAAGGAAACTCCACAGGGAGGCTGAATCTGCCCCCTAATGAAGAAAGGATTCATAGGTGTTACTAATTGGAAGGGCTAATCTAATTATTAAGAAAATGTGAGAGATCTTGTCAATTAGTTATCCATTTCCTATGAGTGAACTAATTCGGCGAATTATAGATAACTTTGATTGACAATAGCGGAAAATAAAAATGCATGATTTCGGCAATTTGGCATGATTGACTAAATAAAACATGTAAAAACATTCATAAAATCCTAGTATGGCCATCTATAACTAGTTAATCTAATTAACTATTTTATTACAAGTTCGGAAACCAACTCTGTGATCCCTTACCTCTTCATCAAAACTCCTTCCAATTTTGCACCATCTTCAAGAAGCCACCGGTTTTCATCGGAACTCCTTCCGACTAGCACCATCTCGGAAAATCATCGTTTTTCGTAATAAAAATTACAAGTATAAAAAAAATGATTTACATAGCAATTCCTATTATACATTTGTAAGAAAATAAAAAAGTAAATCTATGAATTTTACAAACCGACGATACGAGATCGCAATTAATTACAAACAAACCGGTATTCCCTTTCATTACAGGTAATACCGGCTAAAAACTAAGCCATACTAGGTACAAATTACATAAATGTACAAATGAATCAAATTCATTCAAAAAAATTAAATACAATTATTTAATAATGACAAAAAAAATTCATGCCAAATTGCCATTTTAAGTCAATCATTTGATACTTTGCTCAGTTTATGGAATTTATCGATTTTTAACCATTTAAACTATACTTAAATTATATTTATGGTCAAACTAACATTCTAAACTGATTTAGAAATCAAAAATTAGTCATCACTAATTTGTTGAAAATTAATTAGCTTGATTTGGTTTTATTTGCTAATTATATTGGTTTTATCATAACAATTATGAAATAAAAGCAAATAAATCACAAAACCTATGAAAAATTTTAAATAAAATTTTATATTCTGTAAAATTTCCAGGAACTCAAAATAATTTAGAAATTTTGCCTAAAAATTATTTTGTATCAAATACACAATTTAATTGTTGTTTTCACAACTTTTATGATTTAATTCCAAATTAATTATATAAATCATGAAAAATACAAAATGAAAATTTTTAACACTCTGTAATATTTTCCAGAACCTAAATATGTCATAAAAATTAACAAAAAATTCGATTAAATAGTTTTAATAAAAATAAACACGGTTTATCGATTTTATCGTATAAAAATCTATTAACATGCAAAAATTAACAAATTAATTTCTAAATTTTACTTACCCTAATTAAAATATGCATCTGTGACTATATCTAAATTTCATGGCCAGAATCAACATGCAACTATTTTTAGTTAACTTTTAACCAAAAACATGCATATTGACTCGGTTTTTTAATCGAAAAAAATGTAATAATTAGCAATAAAACTCCGTAAATAACCAAAATTGACCATATACATTATAAGGTGAGTACGTATGCATGCATGTCAAAATTTTTGAATAAAACCATTTTATTACAAAATTTCCGATTTTATTAAGTCATCTTATAACCTGTTTTAATGTCTAAAAAGAACATGCATCTAACAACTAAGGTCTGATACCACATGAAAATTCTAGATCCCTAATTAGACTCTTCTAATTAGTTACTAAATAACATTTTATTTAGTCTTTTAGGACCTAGTTATTATGCATGCAAATTATAAGACATAATATAAAAGATGTAAGATGAATTTTTCCTTATATTTGGTTTGACAATAAGAAAAACAATTATTGTTGTCTTATGGAACTCTACAAGCTTGGATGATCCTCCTTCACCCTAACCTTCAAAGTAGAAGGCCTCCTTTAGGTTGCACCTAAGATTATATCCCAAATATTCTAGTAAATATTAGCTAGATAATTACTAGAATGATCCTAGAATATTATCTTATATATATATATATATATATATATATATATATATATATATATATATATATATATATATATATATATATATATATATAATCTGGGTGGAAACGTTGTGGATGCGCCACGTGTCCTATACAGCCTTAATGACAAGCATTAATTATAGCTAGTCATTTAATATGAGCATAATAAATGCTGTATAAATCTCAGAAAAATATTAATTATAGTTTAATAAATTTATTATAAAATTATATAAATAAATTACGGTAATTTAATTTTAAATTTAGTAAAGAATTATTTTGATAAAAATTCTAAAATGTAAATAATTACGTTCATTGCGAAAAATGCTTTGAATTGAGTATAATTTTGATTATATTTATTGAAATATTTTGATATGTAGAGATGATTAAAGTGAGTGTCTTAGAGTATTTTACATTTACGTAAAAAAACATTTTGAGAAAGTTATAAAACTTAGACTATTAAATTTGGTAAGAAAAATATATTCGGGAGAATCATTGTATATATTAAAAATAGAACTTAAAAGAAAACTACTAAGAGACAAGTTTTTATAATGTGAGAATGAAAAAGATTATATTGCAAGTAATTGAATACATATGAGATTTTGATAAGTGTAAATAGTGTGATAAGGAGTATGTATGTATGTACACAGTAACACATTGACCGCGAGTACATTTAAATAATCAAAACAAAAGTAGTGATTATTAAGTAATATAGTATTATAAACGATATGAAAAAGTAGAAAACACGTTATATTTTTCTTTAATATTTTCAATTAAATATGTATGCGTCAACTATAAAATATTGATTATGACTAACTAAATATTACTTTAGTTAAATATTTTATTTGTTATCTTTTAAATACTTTGAAGTTAAACCTCAAAAAATAATATTTGAGAAAGTTCAACCTATTTTATTTACAGGTAATTTATTAGAGCAAGTCCAATGGTATAGCTTAGGGACTTGCTTGCAATTTCATAAAATTGCAAGCTAGTTGCTACACCATTGGAGAAGGTATTGTAAATTAGCTTGGCTTAAGCTAGTAGCTTCATCAAGCTACTTGCTTAGATGGGTCCACTTACCAAACAACCAATAGAAAATTAACTGCAATAATTTTTTATTTATTCTTATTATTTGATTTACAATTTTTTATGTTTAGGAAAAAATAATTTTCTAATAAACCAGTGGAATAGTTTACTAGCTTAGAATGATATTAGCTTAAAGGGATGAGGTGGAATTGTCAAGCTAGTTGATTGTTGCTTACCATTGTACTTGCTCTTAAACATCATTGTAGAAAAAAAATATAATTGATAGTTGTTTAGAAAAACAAAATGTGCAAATTTCTTATAGATATGTTTGACACATAACACTTGCAACACACAATCAAAAGAATTGAATAAGTTGAGTTTGGACGCTATATGTTTGATACATAAATATCACAAGTTATACATAAAAATATATAAATTACTTAAAATTTTATTCACATCATTTGAACAAATATTAACTGATTCGGGACATAATGTATCGTTAAATAATATAATTTTAGAACTCAATGTTGATCGTTGCGTTATTCGAATAAATTTTATTTTAATTAATATGATATTAGATAAGTAACAAATCTATTTATAAAATGTTGATCATACATAATTAATTATCACTTATTAGTTTTAATAATTAAAATTGTATGTATTTTATTTTAAAACATTGAAGTTAAACCTAAAAAAATTAAATTTGAGAAAAATTAATTTATTTTTGTTTATAAGTAAAAATATTAAAGATCATATATGAGTTATATTATTTTTCTTCAATTATAATAATAAAATTTTAAAACAGGCCGCTCGAAGCGCGGAATACTACCTAGTTAGAAATATTACTACATTAGTAATATAAGGTGTATATTATTATTTGTGATTTTATTTGAAGATTTGATGATCAACCTTTGATCAATTTTGATGAAGAAATGAAGAACAAAAATAAGGCTCGTATTTCTCCATCAAAACAACTTTTCCACCTCACCTCAAAAAATTAGTCACAAAATGATGACTTATAAGTGGTATTTATAGGCAGTAAATGTGAACAATTCATGAATAGTAGAATAGATAAGCACATGGTTTGGCAAGTTTAGTCAAAAAGTCTTTGACAAAATTATCTTATAAAAAAACCATCCGTCCATGTGACTAATGGGTCTTATTTTGATTTTCGACATTTGTCCTACAAATACTTATAAGTCCTATATTTAATTATCTTATATAATTAAATATTAATTTGATAATTCAACAATTAAATGATACAAATTAGTGAATAATATACACTTACCCTTTAAGTGATATTTGACCATTATATCAATATATGATGTGTCTTATATAACCCAATTAGCTAATTTTACAACTCCTTGTAAAATTTATTTGCTAATAACCTCTATCTCACAATACATACCAAAACCTCATTAATTTAGTAAATTAACATTTAATTACTAAATATCGTCTTATTTAATCATATTAACATAAGATATAAAATTAATTAGTTAATTATCACATAATTAAATAATAAATTCCTTAAGCCTGAGTTCCTAACTCATTATCAAGTATAAATCACTTGACTAACCTTTAGTCAATATATTCAAGGGACTAATTACACTGTATCAGATACAATTAATTAGTTTATCCATTGTGGTTTCATCCTATAGCTGTGACCAAAATGGGTTAGTTGAACACTGCCGTCACACGACAGTAACGTCTAACCCTAGCCGGCTGACCGTTACTGATATATGTTGACCAACTGACGAGTATAATATTAAAATATATCCCAAATATATTCCTTTAATGAGATTTAGTAAGTAGACGGACTATTATGGAAGACACCTACTCCAACACTCTGGTGACTATGTGGATGATGGGGGGTGTTATCCCCTCGGTCATCTATGCGTTCATGCTCCGGTCGCCGGGCCTTTTATTTCCCTAGGTATTCACGACGCATGAGGTCCTCTATTGCTTCCTTCAGGTGTCGGCAGTCATCTGTATTGTGACCGTTTCCTTTGTGGTAGTCGTAATATTTGTTGTTGTCGTCCTCCTTTTTCATTTTAGGGGGCTTTCTCCACTTTTCGTTGTCCTTTTCTAAAGCGTGTACACTTTTGTTATCCTCATGTTTAGTGGGGTGTGATGTTGGAATCGGAGGAAGGGATCTCTATCTTTGTTTTTCGGTCCCAACCTTGTGGGATTCATCTGTATGCATCCCTTTATTTTAAGGATTATAACGAATTATAAAGTGATGATTACGAGTCATAAAACTAAATTGCATGAACAAAACGTAAAGGATTAAGAAATAACCTTCGGTCCTAGCTTTTATGGCCTATGAACAATATCGCAATGATATTCTCCTATCAGTTGCACCCAAAACGATATGAGAAATGCCCTTTGATTTTCCTAGAATCGATCCACAAATTAACTGATTAATTTTTAGGTTTTGTGTTTTTCTTTTGATGAATGGAGGCTAGGTTAGAAACTTAGAATTAGGGTAGAAAATGATCTCTCCTCTCTCTTAATAAACCGAAAAAGAGAAGGTAAAATGGAGATATTAGGCCAAAAATGTATAAAATGTGTTAAATATAAATTGTCATCTAGTGAGGATCGATCCCATAACCTCTTGGTTTGAGTACCCTTACTATTACCACTATGACACATTCCTCTTGTTGATTAAATATAACCGATTACATTTAATTACGAATTAACATATTAATTCGTCCAAGCTTACATCATATACATTAATTAAATATAACTTATTATATTCAATTTACGAATTGACAGTTAATTCGTCTCAACTAATATTATTTAATCGGCATTAAATAATCGTCTCATCAACACATTGACTAACTGTTTAGTCTTATAAGGCATCAATGTGATTACATTTCCATAACCACATCTCTCAAACACATCCTATAGGTGTGACCTTTAGGGACCAGTTGATCACCGCCATCTGTATGATAATAACGTCAAACTTTCTAGCAAGCCAACCGTTATTAGGTAATTGTTAATCAACAGATAAAATACGAAGTATACCCTTGTGAACCTGTAAGAGATTTACAAATGTTATCACACTAATTTGTGGAGGACACAAGCTCCAACAAACTCCCACTTGTCCTCACAAGTGTATGTGCGATAACCGATTCTCATATCCTAAAATTTCTCCCACTCAATGTAAAACAATTTGCAAATCCGTATTCACAAAGGTCGTATTTTACAAGCGATCATTATCAAGAGTGGTTTCCCCGACTAGAGAGTAAATTAATTGATAAACGAATCATCATTCGAGCATGGCCATGCATTTCAGTTACAACTCCTCGAATGGCCCTGAGAAATAACTATACCTGATAAAGGTTGGATATTTTCCTCAACTCGAATCCTGCCGATGTAAGCACAAAGATGAAATGACCCAAAAAAATCTACTTAGACTCCGATTCACGGCAGACCGTGAGAAAGAAACCAAAGTCACCCAAAAACTACCTTAATCTCAAGAGACAGTCGATAGTCAAAAGAATCGACTCTAGGAACACAATGGATGTCCTATCCACGACCTGACACCGAATGTTTTTAAACATTTAGGACTCCATTACGTTGTCACAAAAATTTGTCCTACGAGGTATCGTTATAATCTCGCATTTGTGATTGATCAGTCAACAGTTTGACTTATGGCTCGTTGAACCCACCATCAATCGACTGCACAATATAATAGCCAGAGTTATCAGCTCTTGTAGGCGATTACGGACCAAAATAAAATATAATGTAATTCAGTGGCGTTCAAAGTTGTCAGTACAGTCCACATGAAAAACAAAATATTATAATAGAACGATAAAGTTATAAATAGTATATGAAAAATTTAATGTATCAAATTCATAATCAACTACTACAACTCAGGAACACGTTTAATTCCCATGGAAATAACGTGCCCTTCATGCTTATCAAAATTCAACGGTTTAGTGAGAGGGTCCGCGATGTCATCATCCGTCACAATCTTGTCAATCACTATCTCTTCTTGCTCCACGTAATCACGGATCAGGTGAGCTTTCCGATGTACATGTCTAGATTTATTGCTAGACTTATGCTCCTTAGCCTGGAAGATGGCACCTCTATTGTCACAATAGATGGTGATCGGGTCATTCGAACTAGGAACTATCGTAAGTCCTTGTAAGAATTGACGCATCCATATCGCTTCCTTAGCTGCTTCCGAAGCGGCATAGTACTCGGATTCAGTGGTAGAATCTGCTACAACACTCTGTTTGGAACTCTTCCAGCTGACCGCAAAGACCATTAAGAGTGAAGACGAACCCGGACTGAGATTTTGAGCCATCTCGATCCGTTTGGAAGCTAGCATCTGCGTAACCGATTGCGCATAGCTTAGAATCGCCTCCATAAGTCAATACCCTATCCTTAGTCCTCTGTAGGTACTTGAGGATATTTTTAACAACTATCCAGTGTGTTTCACCTGGTTTCTTTTGGTACCGACTCGTCATACTCAATGCATATGCCACGTCTGGACGTGTGCATATCATGGCATACATGATTGATCCTACTGCAGATGCATAAGGAACACGACTCATGCGCTCAATCCCTTCAGCGGCGTGGGTGGGTCGAGACTTGCTCAACTGCATCCCATACGTCATTGGAAGGTTCCCCTTCTTGGAGTTGGTCATGCTGAACTTCTCAAGAATCTTATCCAAATAAGACTCCTGACTAAGTGATAACGTCGGTCGTGATATATCTCGGTAGATACGGATTCCTAAAATGCGTTGTGCCTCACCCAGATATTTCATCTGGAAATGGTTCTTCAACCATTCTTTGACCGAAGATAGGAGAGGAATGTCATTCCCAATCAAGAGTATGTCATCGACATACAATATCAAGAATACAATCTTGCTCCCACTCGACTTGATATATAAGCATGGTTCCTCGACCGATCGAGTGAAACCATACTCTTTTATCACCTGGTCGAAACGATGATTCCAACTCCGAGAAGCTTGCTTAAGTCCATAAATGGAACGTTTAAGCTTGCATACTTTATTAGGATGTTCAGGATCTATGAAACCTTCGGGTTGCACCATGTACAACTCTTCCTCCAAATAACCGTTTAAGAAGGCGGTTTTCACATCCATTTGCCAAATTTCATAGTCATGAAATGCGGCGATCGCTAAGATTATCCGAATGGAACGTAACATGACTACAAGTGCAAAACTTTTATCATAATGCAATCCGTGCACTTGAGTGAAACCTTTTGCCACTAGTTGTGCCTTATAGGTATCTAGTTGCGCGTCTACAGAACGCTTTATTTTGTAAAGCCATTTGCACTGTAGAGGTTTTACCTTATTAGGTAAATCAACAAGATCCCATACGTCATTCTCACACATAGAGTCCATCTCGGATTGCATGGCTTCGAGCCATAGCTTTGAGTCGGAACAGGACATTGCACCTTTATAGGTAGCGGGTTCATTACTCTCTAGGAGTAAAACGTCATTCTCCTCGACCATAACAATGTATCTGTCCGGAGGATGAGAGACTCTACCTAATCTCCTAGGTTCCTCAGGAATATTAACCATGTCATCAGTTGGAGGAACAACTTCCTCCATCCGTTCCTCGGTTGTTGGTTCTGGAATCTCCGACAACTCGAAGGTTCTATTACTTGTCTTGTTCTCGAGAAATTCTTTCTCTAAGAACGTCGCACTAGCCGCAACAAAAATTCGATGTTCGGTAGGCGAATAGAAGTAATGACCAAATGTTCCTTTTGGATAACCTATAAAGTATGTTTTGACCGATCGCGGGCCGAGCTTATCCTCGTGTCTCCACTTGACATAAGCCTCGCAGCCCCAAACCCGAATAAAGGACAAGTTAGGGACCGTTCCCTTCCACATTTCATATGGAGTCTTGTCGACAGCTTTAGTCGGACTTCGGTTAAGTACAAGAGCAGCTGACAAAAGAGCAAAACCCCATAATGAATCAGGCACTACCGTGTGACTCATCATGGATTGAACCATGTCAAGTAAGGTTCGATTTATCCGTTCGGACACACCATTTAATTGAGGTGTTCCAGGTGGAGTTAACTGCAAAACGATTCCAAAGTCTTTAAGGTGTTGATTAAACTCATTTGAAAGATATTCGCCATCCCGATATCAACGGAGTGCTTTAACCTTTCTACCCAGTTGGTTTTCAACCCTGTTCTGGTATTCCTTGAATTTCTCAAAGGACTAACTTTTATGCTTCATTAAGTAGACATATCCGTATCTACTCAAATCGTCCGTGAAAGTGATAAAATATCTATAGCCATCTCTAGCGGTAATTGACATAGGTCCACAAACATCAGTATGTATGAGTCCTAATAGGTCACTAGCGCGCATTCCAACACCTTTGAAGGAAATTCGAGTAATTTTGCCAATGAGACATGATTCACACGTGCCATATGTAGAAAATTCGAATGCGGGAATAGTCCCATTATCAACGAGTTTCTTTACGCGTTTCTCATGTATGTGTCCCATTCGACAATGCCATAGATAGGTTTGATCTTTGTCACCAACCTTTAATTTCTTATTATTAACGTGTAATACTTCCGTGGTTTGATCTAAGATGTAAATTCCATTCATGGAAACCGCTTTGCCATAAATCATTTCATTGAAAGAGAAAATACAGCTATTATCCTTTATTAAAAATGAAAATCCGTCTGTATCAAGTACGGAAACTGAAATAATGTTCTTAGACAAACTGGGTACATAGTAACAGTTATTTAAAAATAACTCAAAACCACTAGGGAGTTGGATTACATATGTTCCCTTCGAGATAGCAACAACTCTGGCTCCATTCCCGACTCGCAGGTCCACATCACCCTTTCCGAGAGATGTGATGTTTCTTAGGCCCTGTAAATGATTACACAGATGAGAACCACAACCAGTATCAAGTGCCCAAGTTCCGAAACTTGCATGGTTAATCTCAATCATATGAATATAAGATGACATACCAACAGGAACGACGCGGCCTGCTTTGATGTCCTCACGGTAGACGGGATAGTTCCTCCTCCAATGTCCAGTCTTGTGACAATGGTGGCACTCAATGTCACCGCCCTTGCTCTTTGCCTTGCCCTGTGAGCCACTAGTCTCACCGGGCCCACTCTTACCGTTTCCTGGCTTCTTGAATTTTGGCTTACCTACAGTTAGGTCGCCTGGAGCTTTGCCCTTACCTTTACCCTTGTTGGAAATCGTGAGAACATCCTGCTTCATGCTCCCACTCAATTTCATATCCTTCTCGGTCTGTACGAGAAGGGAGTGTAGCTCATGAGGACTCTTTTTCAAGTCATTCATATAGTAGTTCGCCCTGAAAAGGGCAAAACCATCATGAAGAGAATGAAGCATTCGGTCAATGACAATGCTCTCACTGATTTTGCAATCAAGTGCCTCCAACTTCTCTACATTCTCAATCATGTTAAGAATGTGTGGGCTAACCGGTTGGCCCTTTTGGAGTTTCGCATCAAAGAAGCGACATGTATGCTCATAAGTAACGATCCTCAGTGCTTTTGAGAACTCGTTAGTGAGCGTGGTGAAAATCTTGTTCGCACCTTGGGCAATGAAGCGTCTTTGCAAATTGGTTTCCATTGCAAAGATGAGTACGCTCTTTATTGCACCCGCTTCCATAACGAAATCACTATAAGCAAGTGACTCGTTAACTCCCGCATTAGGGTCTGGGTTTACCGGTATTGGCTAAGTTAAGTACTTGAGCTTACCGTCAAAGAATGGCAATGATTCCGTAGTCTTTGCCTCCCGATCCGCAAAGTTGGACCCATCATTCTTCTGTCGCGTGTACTGATTCATGTTGTCCATAAAAACTTTCATCCAGGACTCGCGTCCAAGTGTGGCACTAGGCATTGGGTTTTCGTTATTTCTAGCCATTTGTTATAACAGTAATGTAAACGTGTTCTACACTGCGAAAAGAAGAATAAATAATAAGCATGTGCATCGATTTTAATTTAAGTCTAATGATCTAATGTCATAACGCGAAGACTCAAGCATTTATACAATTGACCTTCCTCAAGAATTATATAAATGATCCCAAGACTCAATTATCTGTAAATTGATAAACCAACGTTTTGGCTAATTCTACTGTTAGAATTCTTGGTCGATAAATTTCTGTAAATTCTATCTTTAGTCCATCATAATCACGAGAAACTCTTCTAACTATAATGTTGAGATAAACTAAGTCAACAAAAACTACTTACCCAACATAGAAGGGGTCATATTATGCCTACCGACGAAGAAGGGATTCATAGTTGTTTGCCCTTATAAAGACTAATCTCAATTTCCGTTTTAGAGGAAGATCCCATCAACTTTATTTTAATTCATTTAAGTGAACTAATATCTAGCATGCGAGAATGAATAAACTAAGGTGATGGCTTAAAAACATGTGACATCTGTATGTCTATGAAAACTAACATACAACCTATATGTGTCAATTTTCATGCATTTTAGTAGTAGGTGGTTTGGTTTTAGGCGGAAAATGATGCATAAACTATCATGTGAATGAAAAGCAATAGGAATTAAAAACGTAAAAGCAATAATAAAGTCCTAGTGTGGCCTATCCTATCAAAATGAACGTTAAATACAAGTTTGGAATCCATCCTTGGACCCGAGAAGCTTGTCTCGATGTTCCATCTTGATCCATGTAGCGGGAGTGAGCTCCAATCTCCATCTTTAGTCTTCTTCGAAAATTACAATAAATAAATTTACATGACAAACCTATTTATGACATTCTAATTTCAAAACTCAAAAACTAAAGAAAAAAAGGAGATTCGAGATCTCAAATTACATTAAAAATTATGTTCCCATCATTACGAAAACATAATTAACTAAGGTCACACTAAGTATTACAAATTACAACCGTTTGCAAAAATACGTAAATAAATTCATTCAACGATTCATTCAACAAAAGAAAAGCATCAACTAAAAAAAATAAATATGCAAGACATAATTCTTTAATTATGTTGATTAATTTTATCCAAACCACCTATTTAAATTATCAAATTAAGTGACAATTCCTCAATTAATCACATTAATTTCAATCTTAATTCATATTAAACTTGTAATATGAATTTAATCCATCAATATTTTAAACTGTTTTAAAATAATTAGGTATATATTAATTATGAACCGCTTCACAATAATTAATTTGCCAAAACAAAACAAAAATAAAACCCCCCCTTTTTTTTTAATTGTCTCGGCAAAACAAAAAACAGAATTTTTTTTTCTACCCAGTCGTGAACAGTAACAAAAACAAAAAAAAAAAAAATTTTTTTTATCTTTTCTCGGCTGAAAAACCGAAACAAAAAAGAAACCCTATTTTTAATTGTCTCGGCCTAAAAAAAACAGCCCTTATTCTTTTTTTTTTCCCCTTTGCGGCTGAAAAAAAAACTAAACAAAAAAAACAAAATTTTCTTTTGAAAAACAGCCGCACTCATCGATCAGAAAAACGAACAATTGTTTAAAGTTGCTATTAACAAGATTGGCATATACAACTTATAATTTATATACATATTCAAACTAGATTATTCAAATTTAACATGTTAAAAGAATATCTAAATCATGATATGACCGATTATCATAATTGATTTGAACTTTTGTTAAATTAAGTTATATGCCAAAAACAGCAAAAACAATTCATCAATCCGAAAAAAAACGATTTCCATTTACATCTCGATTTATAAAATCGAAACATCTAAAATTATCATAATTATTATCTTAACTGATTAAAACAACAATATGAAAATCAAATGGAAATAAAACAACAACAAAAAGACGCAACAATCAGCTGTAAAAAAATTCTTCACGGCTCAAAAAAATTTCAGCCGATTATATTTTTTTTTTTCGGAAACCCTAATAATTGTTTACAAACAATTTTATGAGAATCATCAAAATTAAAATTTGTGGCCTTGGATCTGATACCACTTGTGGGATTCATCTGTATGCATCCCTTTATTTTAAGGATTATAACGAATTATAAAGTGACGATTACGAGTCATAAAACTAAATTGCATAAACAAAACGTAAAGGATTAAGAAATAACCTTCGGTCCTAGCTTTTATGGCCTATGAACAATATCGCAATGATATTCTCCTATCAGTTGCACCCAAGACGATATGAGAAATGCCCTT
Organism: Silene latifolia; assembly: GCF_048544455.1. Classification (NCBI taxonomy): domain Eukaryota; kingdom Viridiplantae; phylum Streptophyta; class Magnoliopsida; order Caryophyllales; family Caryophyllaceae; genus Silene; species Silene latifolia. The sequence continues at coordinate 176,888,280 of NC_133538.1, forward strand.
TGATTTTGCTAGAATCGATCCACAAATTAACTGATTAATTTTTAGGTTTTGTGTTTTTCTTTTGATGAGATGGAGGCTAGGTTAGAATTTGGGTAGAAAATGATCTCTCGTCTCTCTTAATAAACCGAAAAAGAGAAGGTAAAATGGAGATATTATTTTTCCTAATTCGGCCCACATTACCGAAAATAAAGAGGAGTATAATTTCCTTATTTTCGGTTATTCCAAAAATGTATAAAATGTGTTAAATATAAATTGTCATCTAGTGAGGATCGATCCCATAACCTCTTGGTTTGAGTACCCTTACTATTACCACTATGACACATTCATCTTGTTGATTAAATATAACCGATTACATTTAATTACGAATTAACATATTATTTCGTCCAAGCTTACATCATATACATTAATTAAATATAACTTATTATATTCAATTTACGAATTGACAGTTAATTCGTCTCAACTAATATTATTTATTCGGCATTAAATAGTCGTCTCATCAACACATTGACTAACTGTTTAGTCATATAAGGCATCAATGTGATTACATTTCCATAACCACATCTCTCAAACACATCCTATAGGTGTGACCTTTAGGGACCAGTTGATCACCGCCATCTGTATGATAATAACGTCAAACTTTCTAGCAAGCCAACCGTTATTAGGTAATCGTTAATCAACTGATAAAATACAAAGTATACCCTTGTGAACCTGTAAGAGATTTACAAATGTTATCACACTAATTTGTGGAGGACACAAGCTCCAACAAACCTATCCTTAGCGCTTCTCCCACTCTTCTGACGAGGTGGGGGTCAGCCTTCTTTCAAGCATCGGGGAGGTGACGTTTTGGCCGAGCTTCTTCCTCGCACTAGGGAAGTGTTGATCGGTGCGAACCCGTTCTGGTAGTTCTCCTCTCAGATGTATCCTTCAGCCATCTCCCGATCCTCCACGAGGCTCTTTGGTGGCTTCCGGAGCATCTCGCTCTTTAGGGCTCCATGTAACAATCCATGAGTTAGGGCAAAGACGGCTATTTCATTGGCGAGGCCTTTGATTTGCTGACTTTTCAAGTCAAAACGATGGATATATATAGCCCTTAATTCGCTCTTTGCTCAACTGCTTGAGTGTGAGTAGCTCGACTGTCGTCCTTTCGCGCCTCCGGTTGCCGGCATACTGGTCTTTGAAGTATTGGCGTAGGTTTCCATAGGATCTGATTGATCCATCCGGCAAGCCTCTGAACCAGGACTTCACGAGCCTGACCAGGGTCACCGAGAAGACCTTACACCACACAACGTCATTTGCGTCCCACATTTCCATGTGGCTTTCGTATACTGTTAGGTTGTCGTCTGGATCCGCCGTTCCGTCGAATTGGACTGTTGGCATTTTTATCTTAGGGACTTTCATCCTTATGATCTTTCCATCTAGTGGGTTTGGCGTGGGAGGATGACTCACTTTCGGCGACCACTCCTAGGGTTGCCGTGTAATCATCTTCCTCTTGCTTTTTGTTGGGCCTACTATTTCACACTACTTTCAGAATTGGGTCTACCCTGGCCTGACAGTCAAGACATGAATGTCAAGTTAGCCCAGGATTAGCAACAGGCAGGAGAGGACGACGATCATATATAAAGTCAATATTTGACAGAGTCAAGGAGATTTATATATGGTTATTGTTATATGAATTTGGCAATTAAGAGAGAAATTATGGATAAGATTTAGTCATAAAGTTACAACATTAATCCAGGTAATAAAGTGCAATTAAGGAGCAATGAAGAGCGTTATTAATAGGGAATATTAGCTCTAAATATTGAAGATTATGCAGCCGTTGGTATAGACTATATAAGGAGCATCAAAGATCATTTGAAGACACATTCATACACATTGCAAGCTATAAAATTATAATACTTAAGAGTAAAAGATACTACATTGTGATCATTATACTAATATCTCTCTAAAATCATAGTGAAATCCTCTCCTGGTTTGGTGCCTGTGGTTTTTTCCCATTCAAGGGTTTTCCACGTATAAATCTTGTAGTCTTGTTATTTACTTTACTTGCTTTATTTTCCGTTCATTCTATCCTGCCCTGCGCACAACATAGTTAAAAGTAGAGCTAGTTAACCCCGTAGGTACTCTACCCTGATCAGATTTAGCCTTGTGTAGAATCCACCTAAAACAACTGGCGCCCACCCTGGGACATGTAGCTTTTTAAAATATTTTTAACTTTTTCACAAAAAACTCAAGAAACTCACAAAAAAGGGTAGAACCTACTTTGGAAGCGCAATTGAATACTGCTAAGCAGCACCTAGCAGAAATAGAGAGCCTGAATAAAAATGGCTCAGACTGAAGTTGAAATCTTACAGCAAAGAGAATCTGAATCAGCCTTGAAACAAAAGTTGGAGAAAACTCAGGGATCAGGCTCTAAAATCCAGCTAGGAACCCCATTCTCATCAATTATCAAACACTTTGATTTCTCAAACTTTGGGATCCTAAGTGCAGCCAAAAAAGTAATCAATGTGGATGAGGATGATATCCTGAAGGATGACAAAGATAAATATGATGAAATAGGAGCGGCAATCATGATGGCAGTAGTCCAGAAAATCATGAAACTTCATGAAAAAATCGAAAAAAAATACCTAGAATACCTGCCAACATGGAAGAGGCTGCCCCGGACAGCTATGCTGACTCGCCTTTTATAGATGAGATAGCTAGAGTGGATCTTCCCAAGAAATTTGTGGTTCCATCTATGAAAACATATAATGGGACCGCGGATCCACAGAATTATGTCGCCTTCTATAAACAAAAAATGTTGGTTGCATCAATTCCAGCAGTTTGCAAGCACCAGTGAATTGGAGAATCATTCTAGTGATCTATACAGGATTACCCAAAAATCAGATAAGACCCTCAGGAGTTTCCTCAGTAGGTTCAACAAGGAGAAAGTATCAATTCCAAGATGTGATGTCGGGATAGTTGTGGAAGCATTCAGGCACGGATTGCTACCTAACAGTGATCCCTACATCGATCTCACCCAGTATCCCTGTCACACTTTCGAGGATGTTCAGGCCAAAGCTCTCGCTTATATCAGGCTGGAGGAAGACAAAAGCTACAAAGCTGGAGCATCAAGCAACACAAAGAAGAACGAAAAGATGAGTAGGAAAAATACCAGCTACAACAGGGGAAATAATTACAGGACGACACCATATTTCAGGCCTGACCATTTAGAAGTCAACCTGGAACAAGAACAACAAGGTAATGCTAAAGCCTATCCTCCTATTTCTGAACATAACTTTCCTATTGATATTGCATGCTTGATCCAGCAACTAGACAACATGGGACCAGTAGTCAGATGGCCCAGAAAGGTTGACAACCCTAATCCAAGGAGAGACCAGACCAAATGGTATGATTTCCAAGCGGACATAGGGCATATAACAGACGACTGCTTTACTCTCGGGAAGAAATTATCATATTTGCTGAAGGCAGGTTACCTTAAAGATCTGATTAAAACCAGAGGCAGGAATGAAAATTCCAGCAAAAGAAGCCAAGAGCAAAAGCATGAACGCACTCTCCCTCCACAACCTCCAATCTATGAAGTCAAATTCATAAATGGCAGATCCTAAAGTTGTGGCATGAGCAGCTCAGTAGTGAAAAAGATAGCCAGGACACCGCAAACAAAGTCATCCTGAAAACCTGGGAATATACCACCTATCACCTTTGGTGATTATGATCTAGTGGGCATTCCTAACCTGCATCATGACGGCCTGGTGATTTCCATGGAAATTGGAACTACAACTGTAAGAAGAATCCTGGTAAACGGAGGTAGCTAGGTGTAGACACCTCAAAGTTGGCTACTAGCCTTAATAGCACCTGATGATAAGGCTAAAATTTAATGATTAAATGAAAATTAACAATGTTATAATTGTTGGCTCTTTACGCTTGATTTTCGGTGAAATGGCATGAAACCATCTTTAAGCTCACTATATTCCATTCATTCCGTCAACCCATTTTATTAACTATAAGCCAATCCCAATCGAGTTAAATAAGTTTACACATATGGGCCGAACGCATAAAAGTTAAGAAATATCAGGAAGCACCGTGTTACTTGGATAACGATATGCAAAGTGGCTGGCCTGTTAATTAAAGAAATATGTCAGTGAAATAGGAAAACAAGTACCACTCGGTCAATCCAGCTATTAAGTAGTCAACGACAGCGTAAAGATAGAAATTGAGCCTATAGTACACGAGTTACGCTGTACTACGAATCCTAAGGGCATCAACAATAGAGGTTTGTCAACAAAGGTTTGTGTATTTTTCAGAGGTTTGTTGACAAACCTCTCTATTGTTGGGAATGGGGTTGAGGTTCATAGATGATAATGGTTACAATTTTTTATACAGTTTGTGTTTTTGGTTGTGAGTGATAGTGGACCCATGTATACTTTTTTGAGGTTTGTTTATATTTAAGATGTTTGTCTATTGTTGTATTGAGATTTGTTGTTAGAGAGGTTTGTGTGTTAAGTGATGTGCATTAGACAAACCTCATTTGGAGTTTGTCTATTGCTAATGCCCTAATGATGGAAAGTTAATGGAACTGTCAAAATTCTTATCTTTGATAAATTCTAGTGGTCCACAAACTCCAACCCAGAGTTACTATAAATAATCCAAGACCGTGACCATTAAAAGGACAGAAAATAGCGAGATTAGGACAAAGACAATAATTTTCCCCGCACACACAAATCACGAAACCAGATTCATAAATTCTATACTCTTATACTCCGTCTCAAATATACTATCCCAGCTTCAAATCAAACCATACAAAAAAATTATCCCAGTTCCATATAAGCGCATAAAAGCCCTTAATTTATGACAAAGTTGAAATTCATTAATAGTCAACATCCAGATAGGCCCGAGGGTACCGAAATCAAATAAGTTTTCTTCGCTCTTTCTTTCTTAATTCTTTTATTTATTTTATTTATTATTTATCCTAATTTGTATAATTGTATATAAACTAAGCTCGTAACTTGTCCTTGTAAGTACTTGTATAAAATTTATGGTTTCTAACTTTCTTTTGTTTGTCTTATTATCGTCAAATATATAATATTACAAATAAATAGTAGAGGTCGTCAGTTTTATGGGCGGTTCGGGTGCCTAACATCTTCCCTGGCCGTACCTTTACCCCCGAATCCGCAATCTTTGGTTTATACCGGAGTGATGGATAATTCCCCATACCAGGGATACAAAGGGGCATTTTCTGTTAAACTTATTTTTGTATGTTTTTTTATAAAACCTAGTTGTGACTCCCTATTAATTTTTTTTTTGAGAAAACCCCACCCACGGGTTTACATCCTTTCATTCAAATCGGTAGCTGCAAGATCAACAATACGACTCGGAATAGTCGAATCATCGAAAAACAGACTACCACCAACCTTACAATAGTGAGCTAGTTCATGAGCAATTAAATTAAAGTTTCTACTACTAAAAGACCAAGAAACGGAATTAAAATTACGACAAAACAAATTAATCTCTTCGATGACAACGTGGAAATCACTCCGTCCAGTGTGGCCGTGTTGAAGCGCCTCAATGAGCTCTTTACAGTCACCTTCTACGCAAATATCTCGAACCTTCATCCTCTTAGCAAGCTGCAATCCAACCAAAACCGCCTCTGCTTCCGCCACCCGAGCTGTGAACTCCTCCCTCCGTCTCTCTGCCCATCCCCATCTGACTGTCCCATTCTCATCCCTACATACCACTCCAATACCCATCCCGTCTCCCTCTTTAACCCCCGCATCGACGTTAATTTTAACCAATCCACGACTGGGTTTTTGCCACCCCCGTACCTCCCCTGGCCTCGTTCCTCTCTCCCCCTGTTCCCTTCTCGTCCTCTGTTCACCAGCAGCCACCTCAACCTCCTCCATCTCCTTCAACAACTCTCTTACCCTGTCCACCACCCGCCTTAATTGAACATCGCGCCCCTCAAACACCACTCCATTCCGCACCTCCCATACTGCCCATACTCCCATAACGAACCTCACTGTCTCCTCCTCACTTAACTCCCTAAGAACAGCTTCCACCCACTCCCTCACCCCCTCAAAACCCCGCAATCGACTATATCTCCAGTCCCAACCCCACCCACAACCCAGCCACCCAACCACAACCCCTTGCGAGATGAAGACAAGTCTCCACCTCACATAAGCAAACCGGACAAGTCGTGTCAAAAGACTTTATACGGGATGCTATATTCCGCTTGGTAGCTATTGCATTGCAACAGAATTGCCATAAAAATATTTTGACTCGAGGTAACACTCTCATTCTCCATATTTTGTTCCACAGCCACCGTTCTCTTCCTCTATCCGACTGTTCTTCACCCACCTCTAAATTCCCAGCCAACGCCCTATACGCAGACTTCACCGAGTAATTGCCATTCTTCTCCAAATCCCAAAGCCAAATATCTTCCTCGTGCTGCCTCCCCACCCGCATATTGAGAATACGTTGTTGAGCAATTTGTAAGAAAATAGAACGTACCTTATGCGTATCCCACCTACATCCATCAGCCGTAAGCAAGTCCGCCACCATCATACTCGGGTCATAATCTCCTCTGTTTGTAATCACTTTGCGAGAGAAGGAGCCTGCAATCCACGGGTCGTTCCAAACACGAGTACTGAGCCCATTTCCCACCCTGCGTCTTATGCCCACCATTAGCGTCTCTCTAGCTTCGAAAATCCCTCTCCATGTATAGCTTGGGTTCGACCCAAGTTCCGCTGCCATAAAGGATCGGTTGGGAAAGTACTTGCCCCCCAAAACTCGCACCATAAGGAAATTACGCTCCATAAGCATACGCCACGCTTGCTTACCTAGGAGAGCCATGTTGAATTCATGGAAGTTTCGAAAACCCAAACCTCCCTGACATTTCGGTTTACACAAATGTAGCCACGAAATCCATGGGATCTTCCTTTTTCCATTTTCCGAACCCCACCAAAAACGAGAAACCAGGGACCGTAGTTCGTCGCAAAAATTATTTGGTAGCTTGAAGACACTCATCGCGTAGGTGGGGATCGATGGGGCCACGGCCTTTATCAATATTTCCCTCCTTGCCTTCGATAGAAGCATACCTCTCCATCCTTGCAATTTCCTACATAGTTTATCCCTAATAACCCGGGCAATGACCTGCTTCGAGTGACCTACAATAGTCGGCAACCCGAGGTATCTATCCTGCTCTTCGACAGCTCGCACACCCAGCCATTCCACGACTTGGGCCCTTCTCTCCGGCCTGGTACCACGACTAAAAGAAACTGTTGTCTTATTGTAATTCACCAACTGCCCCGACGCTTTCTCACAACTGGTTAGAATTTCTTGAATTTTCCGAACCTCCGTTTCTTTGGCACGGGCGAACAAAATGCAATCGTCAGCGAAAAGGAGATGTGAAACCATTGGAGAACTCGCAGCCACTCTGACCCCTCTGATAGCCCCATCTTCCATAGCTTTTCTCACCAAACCCGAAAGCACCTCCGCACACAAGATGAAAAGATATGGGGATAATGGGTCTCCCTGACGAAGGCCCCTGCTTGGCTTAAATTCCTCAGTAAGTTTGTCATTTACACGAATGGTGAAAAGGACCGAGGTAGGAGTAAGTAAAAAGCTCATGCTTATACGTGAGGATGAGAGAGAAACGTAGAGAGAGAAACCTCCCTTTGCTTTTCTGTTAGTTTAGCTTAATCTTCAAGCAATGGCTAGATCTAAGAAAAACAACAAAATCCCTCAAAATTCAACAAATTCACATAAAAAAAACACGAAAAATTCACAAAAAACAGTAGATATTAGTCTGAATTCTTCATCTAAGAAAGGAAAATCACATCACAGACAGTTGCAATTTTCATCGCAGGAACTTGAAGATGACTTAGAGATGATACTTGAGGAGGAAGAAATCTATCAAGATGAACCGATTCCGCAAATTCCAAAGAACAACGAACGACCGACCGATGATACAAATTACTAAGGAGGATGTTGTCGGGGAGATACAGTTCTGGTCATCCTCTGTTTTCTGTTATGTGCTTGGTGCGAACCCTCCGAGTTCAGTACTCACTGGGTTTATCAATCGCGTATGGAAAGCTCAGGGTATTGATAAAATTTCTTTTATGCCTAATGGTATTTTCTTAGTCAGATTTAAGACTAAAGAGCAACAACAATTTGTTCTGAATAATGGCCATTTACTTTTCGATAATAAGCCTGTTATTGTTAAGGAATGGACACAGGATACTGAGTTAATCAAGCATGATGTTAAACGAATTCCAATCTGGATGAAATTATATGGCTTGGATGACAAGTATTGGGGTCTAGAGTGCCTGAAGAAATTAAGTGGAGTGGTAGGCAGTTTCATTAAGTGTGATGATGCTACCTTTCACAGGAATTTCTTAGGGTTTGCTAGAATAATGATTGAGGTGGATGTTGGTCAAGAGTTCCCTGATATTATTACATTTCTTAATGAACATGGAGTGTCTAAGCAGCTTAAGGTAGTGTATGACTGGCTTCCTTTAAAGTGTACTGCTTGTAAGGGCTTAGGACATCTGACTGAAAACTGTAGGAAGGGGATGATCAAACCTGTGAGTCGGAAAATCTGGAAACCTAAGGTAGTACCTGTGCGAGAAGTGCAGCAGTTGCTCCTAAACCAGTACAGAAAGCACCTTTACGGGTTCCCCGTGGGCTCCTATACCTAGGACTCCCAATGCCACTGCAGTGGTTATGACTCCAGTTGTAGTGCCTACAATCCCACTGGTGGAGAGCTCCCTCCCTAGAAGATTCTTAACCAGGCTGATGAAGAATGATAGGGGTGAAAAGAGGATGTTTACACCAGGTGTCATAACACCAGGAGGAGTGTCTTTTATGGAATCATTGTCTCAATCATTGCAGAAAACAAGATTGGGGATAATTGAGAATAGAGTGTTTGAAAAAGGTGGTCCTAGCAAGCCTACTGTGGACAATGGATAGGTGTTGTGTATGGAATGTTCGAGGAATGAATAACCCTACAAAGCAACAAGAAATAAAAAGAAGCTTACTATTAAATAAAGTGGGGTTATGTGGTTTGTTAGAAACTAAAATAAGAAGTAGTAATGGTAATAAAGTAAAGAATAATCTAGGTGATCATTGGGCTATCTGCACTAATAGTACTTTACATAGAGGTGGACGCATTTGGCTTTTATGGGAACCTACTGCCTATGATATTAATATCTTGGATGTTCAGATTCAGAGTATTCACTTTCAGGTGATTGACAAAATTAGAAGGAAAAACTTCTGGATGACTGTTGTGTATGGTTTGAACAAAGCTGCTGAAAGGATTCCTTTATGGGATAGCTTAAGGAATTATCATAGCATGATTCAGGGTCCATGGATTGTTGTTGGGGACTTTAATTCTGTGATGGAAGTTAATGAAAGAATAGGTGGGGCTCCTATTTCTCATGCTGAGATTAGGCCTATCTTTGCAGACTATTCAGACTCACACTATCGATCTTAGTGCGAAGGGGGCTTTTTTCACCTGGAATAACAAACATGAGCATCAGTCCAAAGTTTATAGCAGATTGGATAGGGTTTTCATCAATGATGACTGGATGGATAGCTTCTCTGATAGTTATGTTCACTTTCTTCCTGAGGGAATGTTTGACCATTGCCAAGGCCTCATTTACTTTGAAGTAGAAAGAAAAAAGAAAGGGAGTTCGTTTAAGTATTATAATATGTGGTCATTGGCCCCTAACTACCATGAGATTATTAAGACTGGTTGGCAACAAGCAGTGAAGGGCACTCCTATGTTTAGAGTAGTTCAGAAGTTGAGAGGGCTAAAAGCTGGATTAAAAATGTTGAATAGAGACCATTTTGCTGACATTGAAAACCTTACCCATGTAGCTGAATTGTCTCTGAACCACTTTCAAAAACTGTTGGTTGATGACCCACTAAATGAGGATTTATGTCACTCTGAAAGAGAATGTGCCAGGAATTTAGAGGAATTATTGCAGGCCAGAGATCAGTTTCTGAGACAAAAAGCTAAGGGAGACTGGATGCAGTATGGAGATGATAATACGGCCTTTTTCCATGCTAGCATTAAACATAGAAGGGCTAAAAATAGAGTGTATCAGGTGAAGGATGTCAATAATCACTTATGCTCTACCCCCCTCAAAACCATCCGAAAGCCTTTGAGGAGTATTATGAGACTATCTTTGGGCTCCTCTAAATGTGTGAAACCTCTCAACAAGAGGATTGCTAAGTTTGGGAATTGTTTGACTCCTGAACATTGTGCTTTATTGATTGCTCCTGTCCTTTGGGAAGAAGTCGAGTGCTATGTTTAGCATTCCAGAACAAAAGCCCCAGGCCCGATGGGTATAGTAGTCAGTTTTTCAAGGATAACTGGAGTGTTGTGGGAGCTGATGTAATTTCTACTGTTCAGAGTGCTTTTCAGTCTGGGGAAGTTTTGAAACAGTGTAATGCCACCATCATTACTCTTATCCCAAAGGTTCCCATACCTGAGAATGTCATGCAATTTAGGCCCATTGCCTGTTGCAACACTATGTACAAATGCCTCTCTAAAGTGATATGCAACAGATTGGGGAAGGTATTACCTCATATTATCAACCCCTCTCAAAGTGCTTTTGTGAAGGGAAGGGATATTGTAGGGAATATTTTGATTTGCCAGGATTTGGTTCGATTGTATAAGAGAAAGAGTTGCTCTCCTAGAATATTGATGAAACTGGACCTACAAAAGGCCTATGATTCAGTGGAATGGGCTTTTGTAGAGGATATGTTGAGAGCCACTGGTTTCCCTGATCAGTTTACCAAGCTCCTGGTTCATTGCTTCACCACTCCCTCCTTTTCTTTGTCTATTAATGGTGAAAGCTTTGGGTATTTTAGAGGCAAAAGAGGACTTAGACAGGGGGATCCCTTATCACCCCTGCTTTTCACTCTTTGCCTAGAATATCTCAGTAGCATTTTGTCAGTGATTCAAAAACACAGCAGCTTCAAATTTCATCCTCTCTGCAATAGAATTAAATTGTCCCACTTATGTTTTGCTGATGATCTAATCCTCTTTTGCAAAAGAGATAGAGCTTCTGTAGGGTTGATGCTCCATGCCTTTAAGATGTTCTCAAAATCTTCTGGTCTGTCCATGAAGTGCAGTAAATCGAATTTTTATTACAATGGTATTGATGCTCAGTTGGTAAATGATATTGAGAAAGCCACTGGTATGAAAAGAGGAACTGTCCCATTCAAATACCTGGGGGTGACAGTCTCTCAAAAACGACTGTCTGTACTAGATTGCAATGTACCGGTGGATAAGATTGTTGAAAGGATCAGGAGCTTGGGGTCAAGGAAGCTTTCTTATGCTGGACGACTGATATTGATAAAGGCTGTACTCAGTTCCTTGCACAGTTATTGGGCTAGGATTTTTATCCTCCCCAAAACTGTCATTGGCAAACTAGAGGCTATTTGCAGATCTTTCTTGTGGTATGGTAATGATAGCAAGGAGAGCCCAATGCTTTGGTTTCTTGGGAAACAGGTTTGCGAGCAAGAAAAAACAGGGGGCCTAGGGATCAGAGATTTTCATGCTTGGAATCTTGCGGCCATAGGTAAATATGCTTGGTGGGTGGCTCAAAAGACTGACCACCTATGGGTCAAATGGGTACATGCCATCTACATCAAGAACTCCAACTGGGAAGAGTATGAACCAGGAGTTAACGATGAGCTGGGCTTGGCGTAAAATATGCCAGGTCAAGCATTTACTCAAGGATTACATTTTCGAGCGGATATAGATTATTATAACAAGAAGATAGGTATCGATTCTTTGAAACCAGATATGGACAAGGTGACGTGGTATCCATGGGTGCTAAATCAGTGGATCATTCCTAAACAGGCTTTTCTTTGTTGGTTGATTGCTCATCGAGATTAACAACTCGGGATAGGTCGCTTAGAATGCACATTATTCGAGTAACTGTGTTTTCTCGTGTGGATTACATGAAGAGTCTCATGAGCATCTCTTCTTCTCATGTGCTTTTAGTCAAAGATGCAGAGATTTAATTGCTAACTGGTGTCTGATTGAGTTGCCAAGTTCAGAGGTGATTCAGTGGTGGGTTCAGATGCGAGATCATAGTGCTTGCAGGAAGAAGATTATAACAATGATTTTATATTAGCCAGCATTATGTATAATATCTGGAATGTACGAAATGTCAGCAGGGTGGATGGTTTTGTCAGCAGACCTGAATGTATTCTGCAACGGGTCAAGAATGAGGTGAAAATGCGCGTAGGACAGTTACAGTTTAACAGTAGAAATGCTAGTGCTTTAGCTTGGATTGCCTATATTAGCCAACACTAAAAATGATGAGTATGCATGAAAGAGTAATATGTAATTGTATGGGATACTTTTGATTTTAATGAGAAGCTTACCTTTACCCAAAAAAAAAGAAAAGGACCGAGGTAACACATTTCATGACATTAGCAACCCATCCGACATCAAACCCCATTCGTAGTAAAACTCGCTTCAGGAAGTTCCATTCAATTCGATCATACGCCTTGGCCATGTCTAATTTGAGTGCCATATGTCCATCTCCCGTTCTCGTATTCTTCATGTGATGGAAAATCTCGAATGCTACAAGAATATTATCGGTAATCAAGCGACCCGGGGTAAACGCCGATTGGTTCTCCGAAACGATATCCCCTAGAAACACTTTAAGCCTATTCGCTAGCACTTTCGACACTAGTTTATACACGACATTACATAGGCTAATGGGGCGAAAGTCGACAATTTTATCCGGCGCCTTCTTTTTAGGTATGAGCACAATTTGCGTATTATTTAGCCCCGGTGGAAATTGCCCACTCCGAAGGATATTCAGCGTCGTTCTCAGAATTAAGGGACCAACGATGTGCCAGTAAGTTTGATAAAAAAGGCCGTTCATCCCATCCGGACCAGGAGCCTTGAGGGGATGCATTTGGTTGAGCGCATTAAACACTTCCTCCTCCCTATACTCGGCTTTTAATCCCTCATTCATGTTCTCAGAAACTTTATCAGCCACCACATCCGTAATAGAATCACTCAATTGCGGCCTACTCGTTTCGAACAGCTGCATAAAATACCGTCTTGCCACCATCCCTACCGCCTCCGTACCCACGTGCTCATGCCCATTATCGTCAACATGTTTTGCAATATGATTTTTCTCTTTCCTTTGACCCGCTTTCTTGTGAAAATATTTGGTATTACGATCTCCCTCCTTTAACCAAAGTGCTCTCGACCTTTGCTTCCAATAAATTTCCTCCTGTTTAAGAAGTTTCGCCACTTCTTTAACGAGATTTTTCCGCTCATTTACCAGTCTTTGCGATCTCCTACCCTTATTAAGCTGCTTTAATCTCCGTCGCTTCACCTTGATATCTCGCAAGATTTTTCCAATCCTAATACCCTTCCATTCTTGCAACTCCTTAGCACATATCGAAATAGTATTGAAAAGGTTGTCATCATGCAAATCCCACGCTCTTCTTATTGCCTCCTCACACCCGTCTTCACCCACCCACATTTGCTCAAACCTGAAAATTCTCCCACAATTCGGCCCCTGTTCTTCTTCCCTAGCATTCAATAAGAGCTTAATCGGAGCATGGTCCGACCATTCCCTATCCATATGAATTAATTTCGCTCTAGGAAACATTTCAAACCATCGCTCATTACCCATTGCCCGGTCTATACGTGACTGTCTATTATCATCCTCCGCTTGTCCATTATCATATGTAAATTCGTACCCGTCAAAATCCACGTCCCTAAGTCCACAATCGTCAACCGCATCTCTGAAATTATTCATTTGCCATTGTAATCTGTGCCCTCCCTATTATTATTTATTTTTAAAAGGGGATTTTTTCAGGAATCTCACCGTGGCGACTTCGCTGGGGACTTAATAACAGGGTAAGACTTAAAATTTATTTGTTATATTATATTTTTGCCAATTTTTTTTTTAATTGTGGGGCTGATTTCGTTAGCAGGATGTCACACTGGTTAAGGAGGAAACTAAATCATACGCGTTCTCTTTTATGGTTTACTACCTAATTATAAGTATGAAATTACACTGCATCTGACACGCATTGATGATATAAATTGCATGGATACAAAGGTGTCATATATCGAGCTAAAGCATTTCTTATGATTAACAATTGTGCATCATTGTTACTGCTTTTTTGGTATGTGTTTATCTTTATTCACTATAATATCTATGTTCAGGACATATAAAAAAAGGCGTAGGTTCTCTATAAGTCAATATTATGCCATCTTAAGTTATCCTAATTCACCTTGTGTAAAGTACGTTGTATACTTAGAAGGTCCATTCGACCGACTAGGCCTTACACGGATTTTCCACCTCATGACGTCGTGTTTTGGCAACTCACCTGATCCATATGATTGGGTGAGCACAAAAGCGAGAGATGCCTTTGGTATTTTAATGTTGTGAGTACCCAATTTTCAACCCGAATGCCTAACCATAGAGCCCGTAGAACCTTTAATTAGAGTAATTTTTATATTTAATAACGTTGATTGCTTGCAATTGTGTTCGACTTTTATGGGTCTTATGGGTCTTGTAAGTTGTAATTGTAAGATATGTGATACGTGCATTTTATATAGTCCTTTTAGGCCTTTTCATGCACGTATTTCTATGCTATTAACGTAGTTTTATGCTACGAAATGCCCCGAATATGCTACTTTGGCGTGTTTTGTTCTATTTGCAGGAATGGACCAGAAAGTAGTGAAATCAAGCCGTTTATTGTCCGTTTAGCATGCATTTGGAGGAAGAGTGAATTTGGAGCGGAAATGTTGCTGTTATGGGATGCGTGAAGCCATTTCGGGAGCTAAATAATCAAGTCAAAGCTGAAACTAACGAGATTATGGGCTGCTGAAGTTAGATATCACTCGATCGAGTACTTTACTAGTCGATCGAGTGGTTTTGGATGGAATAATAGGTCGATCGAGTACTTATTCAAGTCGATCAAACAATGTCTATTTAGTGTTTATTCGATCGAGTAGATTTTTCAGTCGATCGAATGGTTTGAGTTCAGGATTACTCGATCGAGTAGTTTTAAACCACTAGATCGAGTGGAATCGCTTATGGGCTTGGGCTTTTTAGTGTTATTTCGTCATTAGGTCAAATAAATCCTATTTTCTTATAAATAGGAAGGTTGGACGTCATTTGTACTCTCTCTCCCCTCTCTTCCCCGACATCTATGATCATCTAATACACTGTTTCCGTTTCTATTCTCCTGTTACTTTGTTCATCTTCAATTTCCGGATTTATTTCTGTAACTCTTTCTCTCCCTTTTCTCTTTAATTTAATTAATGTTTATTGTTCTTCTTCCTTTTATTCTTGTTCTTTATTTATTCATGTCTAGCTAATTCTCTCTGCTAGGATTAGGGGATTCGATGAACCGATGTTAATTGTAAATTAGGTTTATAGATTTGTCATTGTTGTTTTAGTCTATGTTGTTAATCACTGCTATAATTGTATCCTGCTAGTTGAATCGATGCAATTAGCCTTTTAATTCTGGTAAGCCTTGACCTGGATCGGAAGGTTGGAAAGGGTGAGACCTGCGGCGAACAATAAAATACTTTAGTGAGGGTGGAAGCTAAGCTAGTAGTATTTTAGGGCGAATTGAAACCGGAAGGAGATATTCGTTGCCCCTTAGACCGACACATGCGACTAATCCGTGACCTTAACTGCAATTAGTTGACGTTCATTGATGACCCGAAATCTTAGTTCTCTTCCCTTATTGTTAATTTCTCTTGTCTTTATCTCTCTTGCCTTAGTCTCTTTAGTTTAGTTAAAACAATCAAAACCCCCACACTGTGACATTAGACAGACCGAATAGACAAGTGAATAGTGACCGCCTCCCTGTGGAGATCGACCCTACTTACCGCTGACTTCTGTTAGTAGTATCTAGGTATTTATTTTTGGTACTGAAACGACGGTATCAAATTTTGGCGCCGTTGCCGGGGAGGCAACTTCTTTATTTATTTGTTTAATTCTGTCTGTTTTTAGCCTCAAGGGATTTTTCCCTTGAGGTCGTTCTAATCTTTTGATTTAGTGCTGTTTTGATAGGCCCTACAGGTCCTACCTAGACAGTTCTAGGTAAAAGATTGTCAAAAGGAAGGCTTGAGTACCTTTGACCCGTCACCTATGTTCCATTATATGGCGCAGCAGGTTATTTACTGCGGGAGATGTGGTGCTGCTGGGCACAATGCAGCTGTTTGTCCAGCTGAGAATGACGAGGTTTATGCATTCCAGCATCATAGACGAGCTAGTCAACCTTCTGCAGTTGTGCCGTCACATCTGCCCTATCAACAACGCTACCAACAGCCTCCATTTATCTGGCCACCGCGACAAGAAACTCCTCCTCCTGACAAGCAGAAAGAAGAGATTGCTGAGTTGAAGTCTTTATTGAAGGCACTTGCACTCAAAAGGCAAGAATATGATAAACAAGTTTGTGCGCAAATTGATGAGCTCGAGTCTGAAATAGCTCAGTTAGCTGCTGAGTCGAAAATTAGGCAACTAGAGGAAGCCTGCGTTACCTACGCAGCAGAGAGCGATTCTTCCCATGAAAAACCCGTGTTGCCTAATGCTGATATTGATTTCCATGACTCGGATTACGAAGTTCTATCATATAGTGACGCTTCAGACAAAAACTCATGCACTGATCAACACTTTTTACTCGATCGAATGGACTTTAGTGGTCGATCGAGTGAAATTCTTGAAGAAACGGTCGATCGAGTAGTTTGCATCACTCGATCGAACAGCTGTTTAGAGGGAGTACTCGATCGAGTTGTTCCAAGTGCTCGATCGAGTGATTATCAAGAGGAAAGTTGCCGATCGAGTAATAATTCTGCTCGATCGAGTAGTTTGGCCAGCGAGATCAATGATTTGTTACTTGGGTTCGTTTTAGACAACAATTTTGATGACGACAACGGTTATGGTGAGTCTCCCCTTTTCAAAGCCGAGCTAGATGCGCTTGAGGCTGCGATTTACAAGACGGTTTCCACAGAGGAGGCAGCTGAGTCAGTGATTGCTCCTAACACGGATGAGGTATTATATTCTTTTGTCAATGATTCCGACATTGAGAGCAACCAACCCGAGGTAGTAGACGATAATTCTATTATTGTTTGTTTGAATAGTACACTGCCTCATTTGACTCATGCTTTGTATTTTAATACTATACCCCCTCTTACCTGGATGAGTAATTTAATAGTTTTTCACCGTACTTATCGTCATAAACTTATTACTCTGAAATGGAGCCCTAAATCATTATTAATTGCTCCCGAGCTCCTTTATTTTATTGACAAATTTAGGAGCTCTCATAGGAAATTTATTAGGCTTACACAGTTGTACATTATAATTTCCTATATCTTTATTCCATTATGGTGCTACTTATGCTCTTGTGTAGCACATGTGCAGATATATAATCTCATGCTAAAAGCTTTGAGCTATTTTGATTGTGACTATTGGAGCAGCTGGATGAAAAAGAAGGTCGAGCTGGGACCTGTCTGAAACTAGCGCTACCCGGGAGGCAACCTGGATATTTACTTTAGTTGTTTTTCGAACATTGCATTAAATTTCTTTTTAGTTGTAATAATTGGTCTTCGTACCATAGACTATATCAGTTATGCTTGTTTTGTTTGTTTGCGGGCTGTTTTTATTGCGTCTTTGCAGGAATATACTGAGGAAGGCTCGATTGAGTACTTTTTGTACTCGATCGAAACCTTTTGCTGATGATTTCACTCGATCGAAAACACATTCTACTCGATCGAGTACCTGCAAAGAGAGAAACAACTCGATCGACCACTATTCCTCTCGATCGAGCTATTTTGGATGCCCATTCTACTCGATCGACCATTATCCCTTTTGATCGAGTGGTTTTGACTTGGATTTGCTTCCTGTGACGATATTTCGGAGTTATTAGTGACCTCCCACGTTGTTGGCTGGTTTGGGGAGGTCCCTACTTCGCGCAATCTTGTGAGTTTTCCGCATTTCCACTCTTTCTTCTTTTAGTTTGCATTTCCTTTCCATGTTTTGGTACAATGAGGGCATTGTACGGTTTGGTTTGGGGAGGTTATGCATCCATATCTCTGTCTGCATATTGTTTTTATTGCATTTCTGTAATCACGTTTAATTTTTCCGCTTGCGTTGTTATTTTCATAAAATTTAAAAAATTCATTAAATACAAAAATATATAAAAAAAATAGAAACATTTCAAAATTTTCAAAATTTTCACGTTTAATTTTGCATATAGGTTGAGTCGGAACGGTAGATTTCAATGATGATATTGCTCTATAATTTGTCTTTTGCTTAAGCCTTGCATTGAACTATTATTCTTTTTAGCTTTGTCTTTTTGCATATCTACGAGTTTATGTTAAAATTTAGCTGAACGAATAGACTTAACTTGGAATTTTGGCAACCTACTTATAATTTCTAAGGAATTAGAGCCGTATAAACTGGTGTCATTTGTGACCAGTTTCATGTAGGATTGTGAGTAGTTACTCCTTGCATAGCATGTTCATCAATTTGCACGTATATGAAATTCAATTGCTTTTTGCCTACAAACATTCGGGTTAGTGGTTGGTGTCACATGCAGGGAGGTGCTTACATTCCCCTTTCTTTCATCTTTACCCATTTAACTCCACATTAGCCAAATTTGCCTGTTGACCCTTAGCTACATTCGAAATTTAGCCTGCCTTGTCAAGCTAGTTTAGTGTATGTTTTTGCGGTATATATTTTATTGTGCCAAGTTTGGCTTGTTTTATATTGATTTGGAGTTGGTAATTTATGAAGAAAAGGAGGATGATGAAAAGAAACGAAAAAAGATTTCGAAAAAAAAGGAAAAAAGAAAAGAAAAAAAAGAATTGAAAAAATGATGATGCAAGAAACCGAAAAAAAAGAGAAAAAAAATAGAAAAAAAAAAGAAAAAAGATTGTAGATGGTTTTGCTCCTATGCTTTATTTACATTTATTGAGGAGTATTTTTTGTTCGGTTTGGTGAGTTTTGTACCAAATGAAGGGCACTCGTGCTTAATTCTATAATTAAGTAAGAATGGATGTTGTTATATGGTTTTGTTTAGGTACTAGCTTGATCACCTATACCTCCACATTCCCATAAATGTTTTGCCTTTTCTTACCCATTGCTTAATTTTACCATATTTTTGTAAGCCCTTGGCTGTGACAGACCTTGTTTGGTTGGAATGTATGTACGGTAGCTAGAATTGTCTTTCATATTGGCTGCATGCATGTTTATATGGGTCGTAGTCTAGGTGAGCGACTATATTTCTTTCTCTCTTACATATATATGTTCACCCTTTGCTTCATGAGAGAAGAGTGACCCGTGAGAGTCCAATTTTAAAGGTCTTGCAAGGTCGACGGTTCAGCTATTCTCTAAACATTTTACAACTCGTTTGCATTTGACTGTTTGCTATAAGTGTTAGTTTGCTTGTATTAAATTGGTTTAAGTGGGCATTTGTAGCTAGCTCTGAATTATCTTTTCCGTCCCATTAGTTTGCATTTAGTTTACTCGAGGACGAATAAAGGTTTGGTTTGGGGAGATTTGATACGTGCATTTTATATAGTCCTTTTAGGCCTTTTCATGCACGTATTTCTATGCTATTAACGTAGTTTTATGCTACGAAACGCCCCGAATATGCTACTTTGGTGTGTTTTGCTCTATTTGCAGGAATGGACCAGAAAGTAGTGAAATCAAGCCGTTTATCATCCGTTTAGCATGCATTTGGAGGAAGAGTGAATTAGGAGCGGAAATGTTGCTGTTATGGGATGCGTGAAGCCATTTCGGGAGCTAAATAATCAAGTCAAAGCTGAAACTAACGAGATTATGGGCTGCTGAAGTTAGATATCACTCGATCGAGTACTTTACTAGTCGATCGAGTGGTTTTGGATGGAATAATAGGTCGATCGAGTACTTATTCAAGTCGATCGAACAATGTCTATTTAGTGTTTATTCGATCGAGTAGATTTTTCAGTCGATCGAATGGTTTGAGTTCAGGTTTACTCGATCGAGTAGTTTTAAACCACTCAATCGAGTGGAATCGCTTATGGGCTTGGGCTTTTTAGTTTTATTTCGTCATTAGGTCAAATAAATCCTATTTTCTTATAAATAGGAAGGTAGGACGTCATTTGTACTCTCTCTCCCCTCTCTTCCCCGACATCTCTGATCATCTAATACACTGTTTCCGTTACTATTCTCTTGTTACTTTGTTCATCTTCAATTTCCGGATTTATTTCTGTAACTCTTTCTCTCCCTTTTCTCTTTAATTTAATTAATGTTTATTGTTCTTCTTCCTTTTATTCTTGTTCTTTATTTATTCATGTCTAGCTAATTCTCTCTGCTAGGATTAGGGGATTCGATGAACCGATGTTAATTGTAAATTAGGTTTATAGATTTGTCGTTGTTGTTTTAGTCTATGTTGTTAATCACTGCTATAATTGTATCCTGCTAGTTGAATCGATGCAATTAGCCTTTTAATTCTGGTAAGCCTTGACCTGGACCGGAAGGTTGGAAAGGATGAGACCTGCGGTGAACAATAGAATACTTTAGTGAGAGCGGAAGCTAAGCTAGTAGTATTTTAGGGCGAATTAAGACCGGAAGGAGATATTCGTTGCCCCTTAGACCGACACATGCGACTAATCCGTGATCTTTACTGCAATTAATTGACGTTCATTGATGACCCGAAATCCTAGTTCCCTTCCCTTATTGTTAATTTCTCTTATCTTTATCGCTCTTGCCTTAGTCTCTTTAGTTTAGTTAAAACAATCAAAAACCCCACACTGTGACATTAGACATACCGAATAGACAAGTGAATAGTGACCGCCTCCTTGTGGAGATCGACCCTACTTACCGCTGACTTCTGTTAGTAGTATCTAGGTATTTATTTTTGGTACTGAAACGATGGTATCAATATGCATGTTGTCAAGGTCCGGTACTTTTCTCGGATCGTGGCGCGCACCCTTGCCCGGCTCAAGGCAAGATGCAAGCGACAAGGATCTTCGTAATAGTGAAGGATCGCTCACTAGCACGATACTCGGGTCTCAGCAACACTCGACAGGATTGCAACGAGAGCGTCAAGCACTAGTGTTTGTCAAGCACTAGGCGTCCGTAATCGGTCTAGGGTGTGTGAGTCGGGATCCTAGTGTCGATCCCACAATCACGGCTTGTTATAAAAGTGAAGGCAAAGAGTCGTTCACAACAAAGCAACAACAAGCAACACGAAGGCACAAGGTAGGAAGCAGATTTTAATTCACTAGTACTCCCTAAAGAGGGAAATTTGATATTTACATCCTGGTAGCAGGAAACATTGAAAGTGTAGAATAGCGATATTCCTATTTATGGAAAGAAAAGCTATACTAACTATGCTAAACTAGTAAAGTATTTACTAAAAATATACAAGGGAAATGAAATTACATAAGGATGAATAAATCTAAGGGTTCGAAGTGTGTGGATCATCACACTCTCCACCTCCTAATTTTGTTGTCGCCCTCGGCAACGCCATAATCTTGAATGGTGCTTCAGTGAGACATCTTGAGCCCTGGTTGTCCATGTGGTGTTGGGATTTTGCTTTCTATGTACTCCGGCTTGTGGGCGAGCTTCTGACCACAAAATAATCGGCGTCATCGTCCCTTCAAGGATATGCTGAAGCTCCTTGACATAGAAGTTGCCGAACATCATGTTCTCCAAGTCCACTCCTCGCTCCTTGTCTTCCAGGAAATTCCACTTTGCCGTTGTCCGAGTAAACATCTCTCGGGGTCTCTCCAAACACTTGCTCCCATTGACCTTCCCCTTGTCTATCTTCCCCTTGTCTATCTTCACTGCGGTACCTGTATTCACGGACATGTGAGATCTCCAGGACGCCGAATCAACATTTCGGCGCGGCCCCTGATGGTATGAGGCCTTATCTCTTGGGTCGACTGACCCGCTAACTAGGACGTCGATTCAGCATATCGACGCGGCCCCCTGATGGTATGAGGCCTACTTCTTTGGGCATCTCGGTCCTCATTGCCTACTCCTCGGTGAGGTGGTAGACTCTCCTTTCGTCCCCCAGGCCACTTAGCAACATAGTTAGCCTGGGTCTTGTTCGCCCTTGGCTCCACCGAACCTTTAGGCATTCTCCAAGGTCGCATCCCTTGTTTCGGCGTCAGTATCACCCTCATAGCCGAAATTCGATGCTGCCCCTTGTCTTCGTCGCCGTCTACCGTCTTCACTATGATAGACCCCATTAGTAGCATCGATCCGTCATTAAGTTTCAATACTACCAATGCTTTCTGAAAGAACTACATCTCGAGTACTAACTTAAACTCATCCAGCGGAACGGTAGTGAAGTCGAGCTCCCCTGCCCACTCACCCACTTGGACCGTGACCTTCTTAGCCACTCCTTGGACGCATCTCAATTTCCCATTAACCGACTTCAGGCAGCTGTTAGCATCTGACATAACTAGCCCCAACCGATCAGCTTCCTCTTTTGTAATAAAGTTGTGGGAGGCGCCCTAGTCGATCAAGGCTCGTGCTTACTTCCCATTCACCATCAAGTCCACGTACATGACCCATTGGATTTCGTGGCGCAGGAATATTTGTACTTCCCCATCGCGCTAATCTTTTGAAGTGAGCCTATCCGTGGTTGGTCTTCATCATCACTCGAGTCTTCGTCATACTCTTGGTGATAGTCGGCCAATGCCCCATCGAGACGTTCTTGAGCCCCTTTTGGCATCTTTTTGAACATGGCATTGAACTCCGCTTTGTTCGGACAATCGGCCATCTTGTGAGGACCCTTGCACACAAAACACGCGAACGGTTTCTTCGTTGTGGAAGCAGTTGAGTTTCCTGCCTTCGAAGACGAGCTTGAGGGCGAGTTTGTAGTGCTCACCGATTAGGCTTGACTTCCTTGCGAGCGGAACCGACTGTTCCCAACTGAAATGGCGCTATTTTGTGGCCTTTGTCCATTGTACCCACTTTGTGACGCACCAGTATTCCCTGTTGGTGCCACAACTCTTGGTGCCTCTCGCTCCCCGTGAAAGTCGAGCAGGCGCTCCGCTGCCGATATGGCCGAAGACAGAGTTTTGGGATTCTGCCTCATGAAGTCCTGTTGTGCCCACCTCTTCAACCCATCAATGAATTCGAATGTCCTGTCCGTCTCGGACATTTCGGTAATCTCGAGCATGCACGCTGAGAATTCCCTCATATATTCTCGGATTGATTTGGTGTGCTTGACTTCCTTCAACTTCTTCCAAGCAACAAACTCCGTGTTCTCGGGGTAGAAGTGATTCTTCAAGATCCTCTTGAAGTCGGCCCACGATGTCACCATAATCGTGCCCGCATCGATTTCCTTGTACTTCGCCCTCCACCACATCTTGGCATCGTCGACTAAATATATGCTTTCCGTGACAACTTCCGCGTCTTCGTCGAGCCCACTTACTCGGAAGTATTGCTCCATATCGAAGATAAAGTTATCGACCTCTTTCGAATCCCTCGCCCCATCGTAGGTACGAGATGGAGGTGCCTTCACCTTATGGCCCCCCACAGATTTCCCGTCATTGGCTACCACTTTCACGAGCGTGGCGCAAGTGTTCTCTAACATCTCGACCTTTCGGTGGACATGATTGATCTCTTCCTCCCGATCATCCGGGATCGCAGCACTGATCGCTTGGATGCGGGTGTTCATCCCGTCCACCTTCGTCTCGAGTTCACAAACCGTCTTTTACAACTCCTCGAGGCTCGCGCCATCCGCATAACGACGCCTTCGAGTATAGGAAGATTGACGTCGATTGATTCCTCTAAGGCATCCACTCGATCCTCAATTGTTTCACCCATTTTCTCGATCTCGATAAACAAATGCGGCATGCAGAAACCCGTCTGAAGACCGGGCTCTGATACCAAATGTCACGGTCCGGTACTTTTGCCGGATGGTGGCGCGCACCCTTGCTCGGCTCAAGGCAAGATGCAAGCGACAAGGATCTTCGTACTAGTGAAGGATCGCTCACTAGCACGATACTCGGGTCTCGGCAACACTCGACAGGATTGCAACGAGAGCGTCAAGCACTAGTGTTTGTCAAGCACTAGGCGTTCGTAATCGGTCTCGGGTGTGTGAGTCGGGATCCTAGTGTCGATCCCACAAACACGGCTTGTTAGAAAAGTAAAGGCAAAGAGTCGTTCACAACAAAGCAACAACAAGCAACACGAAGGCAGAAGGTAGGAAGCAGATTTTCATTCACTAATACTCCTTAAAGAGGGAAATTTGATATTTACATCCTGGTAGCAGGAAACTTTGAAAGTGTAGAATAGCGATATACCTATTTATGGAAAGAAAAGCTATACTAACTATGCTAAACTAGGAAAGTATTTACTAAAAATATACAAGGGAAATGAAATTACATACGGATGAATAAATCTAAGGGTTCGAAGTGTGCGGATCATCACACTTAGTAACCATTAAATGAGTACCTATATCCATCGATTATTTAGCCATCATTTGTAATGACATTGATCATCAATTCATCATACATGGTATTTTCATAAAATAATTTTTTTTTTCTTTTTAAAAATGGGGTCATATTTTTTCTATTTATTTTTTAAAAAAAAAAACTTCATTTTGACAATTTTCAATTTTTTTTAACTGATTTGTGGTCCATGTAGAAATCTGTATATATCGTCTTACACATGAGTCTTTCTATCAATTTCTAAACAATCAAGATTTCTCCTTATAAAGTCTCATGTGAACCAGTTTGAAAGAAAAAAAACAGAGAGTAACCACAAGCATGTCAATAAAGTAATAAAAATCACTTTTACAGTCTTATAATCTCATAACTTTGTTGTCGGCATTACTAAATAACATATAATTTACATTTAGTGTCTAATTAAATTAGGACCATCCAAGTCCCTTTTTGAGTTAAATAAAGAAAAAAAAGAGCATATGTCATTTATTAGTTACTTGTTCTACTTTTTACTCTTAACTAGTAGAATAGACTAGAAATACTTTAGAGCGTATCTATTTAGTGTAGATCAATCGACCTCTTAGAATCAGCTTGAACGAGGGTATGCATTTGACCACCTTTTCCATCTCCTGTGGTGTGATAATTCCTTGATCGCCGTGTCTCTAGCTAGGTGACCTCTAGGTTTCGAGATCCATCTTTCTACCTGATTCGTTCATTTTCCATATTTCAAATTATTACAAGATTCGCCAATTTCCCAAATGAGCACAAATTGCTTTATACCAGATTCGTTAATTTCCCATATACCATATGACTACCAGATGAGCACAATCTCATATGATCGACCATTTTAGCAAATATTGTCCATCCATTTCCATTGATGCTAGAAAACTAGTTCAAAAATATTCAAACCAGATTCTTAGTACACTTGTGTCCAAACATAACAAATAAGACACGGGAGAGGGCACTCCATGCTGTTAAAATAGATGAGGTGACCACTAGTCCCTTAGAATGAACTTAAGATATGAGTCCAAGTACCAATACAAGCTCAAAATGTTTACACCAAAGACTCACAAGTCAACAAAAATTCCAGTCAAAGTTGCAATCAACTCCAATGTCAAAAGTCTCAAAAAGTAAATAACAAAAACATTATGATCTCAAATAGATACAAATCCAGTCTCAAAAATTCAAAACACAAAAATTTCTAGTCCAAGTTGCAACAAATTGCAGAGTAGTCATTTTTCATTTCTCAGAAATTGCAGAGTAGTCATTTTTCCTTTTTCTAGACAAGTCAATCCACAATACATTGTCTCCATTCCTCTTGGGACGATCCTTTCATTCATATAGGTGATTGAGAGAGGCACACAGGTCTCCAGTGTCTTCTAACACCATAGAACCTTCTACTCCATTCCATTTATCACCCTCATTTAGCATCTAAGAATTCAAGGGATGCACACTCAATTTATACGGTCACAAAAGTATTTTGCTTCTAAATTATTAGTTTTGCTTAATTAGCAGAGCTTGTTATTTTAAAGAGGTCAAAACTCATCAAATATAACTCAAACTCACATGTCAAATAAAAATGATACACATTCTCCACACCGGAGAAATTTTTAGAAGTTATTTCTAGAGTAACAGTGTCCAGTCTTTCTACTTGGGTCACATTTTGGTCAGACCTCATCTTTTTCAACATATTTTCAAAAAATAAAAATAAAAACTTTTTTGAATACTCATTTAAAATTTTTTCGAAACTAACATTTGCATTCATCATACATGTATCATATCTAGGACATGTATTTGCATTTTAGGTGTCATATATTTGTCACTAACTATTCCCATACCCTAGTTTGATACTTTGTCATTCATCTTCCACATTCATCCAAAGTGGAGGCTTCTCATAAAGTCTCATTTTCTCGTAAGATAAAATTTTACAGATTTCGAAATAAATAAATGTGAAAAAAAATTCAATCTTAGCTATCTGCGAAATAAAATTTTGCAATTCTCAAGCCAATTTCGTGAAATAAAATTTTGCGATTTACAAATCTAGCTTGTTTCGAAATAAAATTTTGAAATTAAACTTGGTCGGCAGGCCCTGACATGCATTTGAGTTCTTAAAATAAAATTTTCTGAACTTGTCTTTTTGCGAAATAAAATTTTGCAATTTTCAAATCAATTGATCGGCAGGCTCTAACATGCATTTAAGTTCTTAAAATAAAATTTTCTGAACTTGCCTTTTTGCGAAATAAAATTTTGCAATTTTCAAATCAATTGATCGGCAGGCCTTGACATGCATCTGAGTTCTTAAAATAAAATTTTCTGAACTTGCCTTTTTGCGAAATAAAATTTTGCAATTTTCAAATCAATTGGTCGGCAGACCCTAACATGCATCTGAGTTCTTAAAATAAAATTTTCTGAACTTGCCTTTTTGTGAAATAAAATTTTGCAAATCATAGTTTGTGAAATCAGATTTTACATTCTAATCTCTTTTTTTTTTGAAAAATCATTTGGTCGGCGGGCCCTAACACGTATTCGAGCTTGTCAAGTCAGATTTTGCAGGTTCACTCTACCAGATTCCAGACAAGCAAAACAAAGTTTTGGTTTACCTTATTCCAGACCGACGAAACAAAGTTTTGCCATGCTAATTTCCAGATTGGTGAATCAAAGTTTTATCAGCTTCATTCCAGATTAGTAAAACAAAGTTTTGCTAAGTTAGCTCCAGTTTCCAGCTACTCCAGACAGGTAATATAAGAAGCTCAGGTACGTTTCTTAACCTTTATCTGTCCCGATCGGAATACTTTCACCTTCGTCTTACTCAGACTCGGTCAAAGTGGGGGCTTCTATAGACACCTCAAAGTTGTCTACTAGCCTTAAGAGCACCCGATGATAAGGCTAAAAGTTAACGGTTAAATGAAAAATAACAATGTTATAACTATTGGCTCTTTACACTTGATTTTCGGTGAAATGGCATGAAACCATCTTTAAACTCACTATATTGCATTCATTCCGTCAACCCATTTTATTAACGATAAGCCGATCCAAATCGAGTCAAATGAGATTACATATATGGGCCGAATGCATAAAAGTCAAGAAAGATCAGGAAGCACCGTGTTACTTGGATAACGATATGCAAAGGGTCGTGCTAAAGATCGTCGACACTTTTACTAATTATCGTCGACAATTAACATATCTTTCCAATATTGCCCCCCATTAACCCCCCCCCCCTTCTCTCTCTCTCTCTCTCTCTCTCTCTCTCTCTCTCTCTCTCTCTCTCTATATCCCCCCCCCCTCTCTCACTCTCTCTCTCTCTCTCCCTCTAATCTTTCTAAAACAAAAAAGTTGGTTTTTTGGAAAAAAATCGTAATTTAATTTACGAACTTTTCGATTAAAACGGTTTTAAACATATCGACTAATGACGGTAACAACGATCAAGATTGTAACGATGTTCAAGAGATATGTTTACGTTTCAAGTTTATGATTTGACGAACGGATTAGCAATTATCGATCCACACACTCAAAAAGGGCCTGGATGAAGAATTTTTTTGTCCAGACATAGGTCTAGACGAAAAAAATTCCGTCCAAACCCAGGTCCAGACGGAAAATTTATTCGTCCAGACCTAGGTCCAGAAATTTTTTTTTCCCGGACGAAAATATTTTTCGTCTGGACCTAGATCTGGGCGAAAATATTTTCCGTCTGGACGAAAAATTTCTTTGTTCGGACCTTGGTCTGGACGAAAATGTTTTTCGTCCGGAATTTTTTTTTTTTTTTTTTGAAAAAATAAAATCATTTCCTTACTTAGATTAATTTTTTGTGTGGTAATCGATAATCGATAATCCGTTTTAACAATAACGATTCTATTTTAAACTACCTAAATCTACTACCTAATTACAATTTTTAAAAAAATTAAACTAGTTTAGATTACTTGTCGTCGATTTCTTGAATTTGCTGACGGAATTGAAGCGGTGGTGACGGAAATGTCGTACTTGAAAAAAAAATGTTAATATATGGGAGCTTTAGAGTGAGGGGTAGATTAGGAAAGTCATTACAAATTGTCGACGATAATTAGTAATGTGTCGACCATCTTTAGCAGGCAGGTAAGCAAAATGGCTGGCCCGTTAATTAAAGAAATATGTCTGTGAAATTGGAAGACAAGTACCACTCGGTCAATCCAGCTATCAACTAGTCAATAACAGGGTAAGGATAGAAATTGAGCCCATAGTACATGAGTTACGTTGGACTATGAATCCTAATGATGGAAAGTTAGTGGAACTGTCAAAATTCTTATCTTTGATAGATTCTACTGGTCCACAAACTCCAACCTAGAGTTACTATAAATAATCCAAGACCGCGACCATTAAAAGAACAGAAAATAGCGAGATTAGGACTAAGACAATAATATTCCCCCGCACACACAAATTACGAAACCAGATTCAGAAATTCTACTCTTATACTCCGTCTCAAATATACTATCCCAGTTTCAAATCAAACCATACAATAAAATTATCCCAGTTCCATATAAGCGCATAAGAGCCGTTAATTTACGACAAAGTCGAAATTCATTAATAGTCAACATCCAGATAGGCCTGAGGGTACCGAAATCAAATAAGTTTTCTTCGCTTTTTCTTTCTTAATTCTTTTAGTCATTTTATTTATTATTTATCCTAATTTGTATAATTGTATATAAATTAACCTCGTAACTTGTCCTTGTATAAAATTTATTGTTTCTAACTTTCTTTTCTTTGGCTTATTATCGTCAAGTATATAATATTACAAATAAATAGTAGAGGCCGTCAGTTTGATGGACGGTCCGGGTGCCTAACACCTTCCCCGACCGTACCTTTACCTCCGAATCCGCAATCTTTGGTTTAGACCGGAGTGACGGATCTGTCCCCATACCAGGGATCAAAAGGGGCATTTTTCGTTAAACTTATTTTTGTGTGTTTTTTTATTAAGCCTACTGGCGACTCCCTACTATTCTTTATTTTCAAAAGGAGCTTTTTTCGGGGATCTCACACTAGGTAAACCTGATCATGCTGGATGTACTCAAAGCCATAAAAATCAATGAAGATCAAATCACCAAAAAAATCCAGCGTCTTAGTAGGATTCAACGGAGAAACAAGGAGTACATTTGGAGAAATTTATCTTCCCACCTATGTTGAAGGGCTTGCATCCTATGAAAGGTTTGGAGTCCTAGAGTGCCTATCCTCCTACAATGCTATCCTGGGCAGACCATGGATACATAACGTCAAGGCTGTACCATCAACTTACCATCAGTGTATCAAGATACCAACTTATTGGGGAGTAACAACTATCAAAGGTGAGCATAAGACAACTCAGGAATGCTATACCGAGGCCTTGAAGCCTTCTAAGGCAGGTAAGTCCCTTGCATAGCAATTATCGTACCCTGTTAGGAGCACATATGTAGAACCATCTCGAATGGAGATGGACCAGTAAATCCTTAACGCTGAGTACCCTTGTAGGTATGTTATTTTAGTAGGATCTGACGCCCTAGACTCTGTCAGGTCTGACTTAATAAATTTTCTTAAAAGTAAATCTTCTTGTTTTTCATGATCTCATTTTGATATGACTGAAATAAATGCAAATATTATTACTCATAAACTCAATATTGACAAATCGTTCAAGCCTGTGCAGCAAAAACGACGAAAGTTTGCCTCAGAAAGAAATGCTATCATCAACGAAGAAGTAGACAAACTTCTAAACATGGGTATTATCAGGTAAGTAATGTGCCCTGAATGGTTAGCAAATGTGGTGGTGGTACAAAAGAAGAATGGCAGGTGTAGAGTCTATGTAGACTATACTGACCTGAACAAAGCCTGGCCTAAAGATCCATTTCCTCTTTCGCACATAGACGCCATGGTAGACACAATAAAAGGACATGAAATGCTAACATTCATGGATCCTCCAGCGGATTTAACCAGATAAAGTTGCACCCTGTTGACCAGGAGAGGACTGCATTCATTACTGACCGAGGCGTGTATTGCTATACTGCCATGCCATTCGGTCTAAACAATACAGGGGCAACATACCAATGTCTGGTCAACATGATGTTTAAAGAACAGACTGGGAACATCATGAAAGTCTACATTGATGATATGAAGGTGAAATCGAAAAATGCATAAGATCACGTAAAACATTTGGAAATAGCATTCCAAATTCTAGAGAAATACAAAATGAAGCTTAATCCTGCAAAGTGCTACTTTGGCATTTCCGTAGGGAAGTTGTTAGGTTGCATGGTGACAAAAAGAGGCATAGAGGCCAGCCCTGAACAGTCACCCAAGTTTGTCAAGGACATTCAGAAATTGATAGGCAGGATTGATGCCCTGAATAGGTTCATATCCAGATCTTTTAAGAGGTGTAAAACATTTTACAACCTGCTAAAAAAAACGTGGTTTCAGTGGACACCAAAACACGAAGCAGCATTCAAAGATCTAAAGTTATATCTCTCGTCTCCACCTTTATTGGCCAAGCCAGAAAAAGGAGAACCCCTGTCAATATACCTCTCCGTAACTGACACTGCAGTAAGTGCAGTATTGGTCAAAGAGCTGGAAGGACAGCAACATCTCGTCTACTATGTAAGTAAAAGCCTATTAGATACTGAAATGAGGTATGATCTACTTGAGAATTACGTTCTAGCCTTAATTATGTCATGTTCTAAGTTGCGCCCTTATTTTGAGTGTCTCCCCATAATAGTCAGGACTAATCTACTCATAAAATCTGTCCTACGAAAGCCTGAATTATCAGGTAGGATGACCAAATTATCAGTCCAGCTTAACACCTGTGATATTACCTTTGAACCCAGGACAACAATCAAATCAAAGGCCTTAGCAGACTTTGTGGCTGATTTCAGCCCTAACCTAGAATCAGACCTGACCAAAGAAGTTAACCGGTTAGACAATGAGACGTCAGACCAGGAATAAATCCTGTTCACAGACGGGGAATCCAATGTACGAGGCACAGGGTTAGGATTAGTGCTAAAATCGGCAGAAGGGGACATAACAGCCTAGGCTCTAAATTGTGAGTTCAAAGCAACTAATAATGAAGTTGAGTATGAAGCCCTCATAGCAGGACTCAAGGTAAGTGTAGACCTCGGTATTTAGAATTTGAAGGTAAGAACTGATTCACTCCTAATGACCAATCAAATAAAACGAATTTATACAGCAAAAGATGCAAAAATGATTTTATATTTGGAATACGTTAAAAATATTTGCACTAAGTTTCGTTCATTTGAAATTAAGTAAATACCAAGAGACCTGAATACCTAGACTGATGCTCTGGACAGCCTTGTTCAAACTTCACTTTTGCATTTTTTTGATAAGGTACCTATTATGCATCTACTTGAACCTGCAATCAGCAAGCATGAACAGGTGAACCTTGTCAATACTGACAATTATTCATGGACTAAACCTTATTACAATTGGTTCCTACGAGGACGACCTCAGGGCAAGCATGAGGCTAGAGCATTTAGAATTAGAGCTTCTACTTATTCTATCATCAATGACACTTTGTTCAAAAGATATCAGGCTGGACCATACTTGAGATGTCTTGAACCACACGAAGCCAAACAAGTACTCCAAGATATATATGATGGATATTGTGGCAACCATAAAGGTGGAAGAAGCCTGACAAGTAAGATACTCAGGGCTGGCTATTACTGGACAACCCTGAGGGCTAACGGCCTAGAATAATGTGCGAAATGTGAAGCCCGCCAGATACATGCTCTAATAATCCACCAACCATCAGAGTTACTGCAGTGTATAACCCTAGGACAATCACTATTTGAGAAAATGAGACTGAAATTGACTGACAGGGTGAGAATGCAACAGACTCCGAAATTTGGTAAAAATAGTAAATTGCCTCCTAAATTCATGAAAATTTGTGAAAGGAATCTTTAATTTGTAAACTTACTATGAGCCAAATTTCAGGATTTTAGAAACAACCTAAGTATTTTTAATAAATTCAGCAATTAGCCTGACAAAAGAATATCCTGACAGTAATTTTTTATGAATTTGACTGAGTAAAAGATATAACTATGACCTGAAATCCCCACAAAATACTCACAAGAGACTAAAGATTATAGCTTGACAAATATAAACAAAGAATTCTACAGATTGACACAGAAATCCTCACCTTAAACTTGAGACAACACAGCTAAACTAATCCACAACAAGGCACATGATTAATCCAGTTATGCTCACAGACTTTGTTCAATTAACTACAACAATGCACAAGTTAATTAACAGGCTTGGACTCAACTACAGCAAAGCACAGGTTGAATTTTGGTTGAGAGAATTCTCAAGGTTTAGTTTTCATTCATCAAAAGTCTGCCTCAATGCAGTGTGGATATAGGTCCTTATATAGGCCTCTTACCCTAATATTCTGAGTTCAAATCTTATATCCAAGGGCTGAGGATAAATCTTAGGAAACGTACAAACTAACAGAAATATTTTACAAAGGACTTTAAAAAGGAAATGGATACAAACAAACTGAATTAAAATTGGTGCAGGCTGAAATGGGTGGTGCAGGCAGCTTATGCAGGGTTGCCGCTGTTGTTAACATTAGTCCTTCCCAAGGTCAAACGGTGAAGACAACAAGATTTTAAACCCTTTGTTCTCGAGTTCTGATGCAGCACAAAATAGGAGATCAACTTCAAAAGGCTTCAACAAACAGCTCCATCCTTGTTCAGCTAAAAGAGGAAATCCTGCTTTATGTCACTATCAGTCCTTTGCAACAACATGTTACTCAGTTTGAGGTTGATTTTCTTAGCCTGTTCATGGATGATCCTTGCCAATTTTCTGAGCTTAGTTAAGGGTCCTCCCAGTTGTCCATAGAGGCAGCTGAATGCTGGACCTAATGAACCTTTTAGGAGCCTGGACTTGGACTGGTGGGGTGGTGTTTTGTTGAGCCTGAACTGTTTCCTGGCTTGAGTTATGAACCCCTGTTTCAACTCCTGCTGTAGCCTCCCCAGGTTGAAAGGAGTTTGACCTCAAGTCTGACTCCTCCTCATCATCAGTTTCACCATAGTATAGACTTAGATCACCAACATGAAAGGTTCTAGGAACACCATACTCTCTAGGAAGATCAACCTTGTATGCATTTGGACCAATCTTTTCAATGATTTCAAAAGGACCCTTAGCTCTTGGCATTAATTTGTTTTCTCTCTTATCTGGGAACCTCTCCTTCCTGAGATGAATCCACACCAAATCCCCTGGCATAAACTCCTTCTTTTTCTTTGAAACTCTGGCTTGCTTATGATAAGGCTCATTTGACTTCCCTATTTGCCTTTTAACTGCAGCATATAGCTTCAGCATCTGCTCTGCCTGCTTATTGGCATCATAGTTCATCTCTTCCTTAGGCACACTTGATAAATCTAAGGGCATTAAAGGATTGACCCCATAGACCACCTAAAATGGACTGTGACCTGTTGTAGATGCATGTGCTCTACTGAAGGCAAATTCAGCCTGAGACAACTTTAAATCTCAATCCCTCAGTGAGATGTTAACAATGCATCTCAATATCCTTCCCAAAGTTTTGTTTGTGACCTCAGTTTGGCCATCAGTTTGTGGATGGTGAGATGTACGGAACAGTAGCCTAGTTTTTTAACAGTCTCCACAAGGTCTTCCAGAAATAGCTCATGAACTTTACATCCGTGTCAGATACAATGGGTTTTGGAACACCATATAGCCTGACTATCTCTTTCAGGTAGATCTCAATAATGCTTGCAGTATCCCCAATCTTCTTGCAAGCTATGAATTGAGCCATCTTGCTAAACCTGTCAACAACGACCATCACAGAGTCATTACCCCTTTGAGTCCTAGGCAATGCTACTATGAAATCCATACTAACATCCTCCAAAGGTTTGCTAGGCACTGATAATGGAGTATAAGGGCCAGCTTGGTAAGAAGTCTTGGCATGTTGACACACAAAACATTTTCTCAGAGCAATTTGGACATCTCCCATCATCTTAGGCCAATAAAATTGGTCCTGCAATATTTCCAATGTCTTCTAAACCCCAAAGTGCCCTCCTAGTCCACTAGAATATACCTCTTTGATCAGCAAATATCTGTAGGACCCTCTTTGAACACACAGCTTATTCCCATGGAATAAGAACCTCTTTTGTAGTGAGAACTTGGTTCCCTGAGCCCTAGTTCCCTCATTTTGGATTTGCCAGTCTTCATAGAAATCAGAGTCATCTTTGTACAACTCCTTTATGAATTCAAACCCAAGGAATCTTTGTTTCATGACTGTCAGCAAGGAATGCCTCCTTGACAGGGCATCAACAACAATGTTTTGCTTCCCTTCTTTGTATTTGCTTGAGAATGTGAAGGACTGCAAGAACTCAACCCATTTAGCATGCCTCTGATTTAGCTTGTGCTGGCCACTGATATATTTTCAATGCTTCAAGATCAGAGTGCAGCATAAATGGTTTGCGTTTAAGATAATGGCTCCAATGGATGAGAGCCATGACAAGAGCATAAACTCCTTATCATAAGTAGAATAGCCCAGCTTGGCTCCACTCAACTTCTCAATGAAATAAGCCACATGCTTCCTTTCTTGAATCAGCACAGTTCCTATGCCAACACCACGAGCATCACATTCTACCCCAAACAGGCAGTTAAAATCAGGCATCTTAAAGATTTAGGCCTCACACAGTAATTTCTTTAGGAGCCTGAATGCTTGCTGAGTATTCTCAGTCCACTTGAACTCCCCTTTCTTCATACATTCAGTGATTGGAGCTGCAACAGCACTGGAATTCTTAATAAACCTCCTGTTGAATAAAGAAAGGCTATGGAAACCCCTCACTTTTATAATGCTCTTAGGAATGGTCCAAGACTTGACTGCCTTAATTTTGTCTTGGTCCACAGAAATCCCTCTCCCAGAGACAATATACCCTAAGAATTTAAGTTCAGTTGACAAGAATGTACACTTCTCCAGCTTGCCAAATAACTTGCTATCCCTCAGAATCTTGAACACAGTTTCAAGGTGATTTAGATGTTCTCCTGTGGTCTTGCTATAAATTAGGATGTCATCAAAATATACCACAACAAATTTTCCCAAACAAGGCCTTAATACCTCTGTCATATGTCTTGTAAAGGTGCTTGGGGCATTTGACAACCCAAATGGCATGACTAGCCATTCATAAATCCCTTGTTTAGTTTTGAAGGCAGTCTTCCACTCATCATCTTCTCTTATCCTTACCTGATGGTACCTTTGCCTGAGATCAATTTTAGAAAAGATCCTGGCACTATTCAGCTAATCCAACATGTCATCCACTCTAGGTATGGGGAACCTATATTTAACTATGATGTTGTTGATGGCCCTACTATCAATGCACATCCTCCAGGTTCCATCTTTCTTTGGAACCAGCGATGCTGGCACAGCACAAGGACCCAAGGATTCCCTCTCAAATCCTTTATCCACCAGTTATTCAATTTGCCTCTATAATTCTTTTGTAGCTTCAGGATCACATGTGTATGCAGGTCTGTTAGGGAGTGCAGATCCTGGCATAATGTCAATCTGGTGCTCAATGCTTCTCAGTGGTGGAAATTCCCTTGGTAATTCATCAGGAAACACATCTTGATATTTTTCAATCAAAGGCTTAACCTCTGCAAGAACCTGAGGTTCCTTCTTCTCTTCAATCTATTTTGGCAACAAGACAAGAATAGGTTGCTCTTGCTGCAGTTCTTTGATCATCTGTGCCTCAGATAAAAATAAGACCTCATTAAGCCCTTCAGTCACACTGGGACTCTCATAGATTTTCTAGTTAGGAGGCAGAGGAGTCAGAGTAATTTTATTGCTACCTGATGCGTGCATTTTATATAGGTATTTCGTACTTCATTTGCACGCATTTCTATGCATTTTGTGTAGTGTTTAGCTACAAATGTCCCCCCGAATTGTCTACTTTGGTTTCCCTTGTCTTATTTGCAGGAATGAACCAAAGAGAAGCTAAATCAAGCTTAATTCATGTCCCTATGCATGCATTTAGGATATGAGTTGAGTCGGAGCTTTAAGACTACTAGTTTGAGATGCGCAAAGGAGTAAGATAGCTAGGCGAGCAAAGGAAGAACTTCAAAATACTAGTGCCTATTTTGAAGAGCCATATCTCGAGTTTTACAACATATTTTCAGGTGATTCTAATTGTAGATAAAATCTTGTCCTCTTAGCTTTCCAACGCCACCGGAAACGCTCTGTTTGCCCAAGTAACGAAGAAATGGCAGCCGTTTGACGTTCAGAGCGCGAAGCAGGAATTGTGCGCTGGAAAGTACTCGATCGAGTACAATCTTGTTCGATCGAGTCCTTTTTCTACTCGATCGAATAGATTATTTTAGATAGTGTTCGATCGAGTAGGTTTTCTACTCGATCGAGGGGTTTTGCTATATATTACTCGATAGAGAGGTTTTAAACCACTCGATCGAGTACTTTTCTATCTGCCGCAAGGTTTTAATATCGTTTAGGTTAATAATTGTCTTTTCTATAAATAGGAAAGACGTCATTAGGTCTAAAATCTCTTCTTTTCTCCTTTTTGCTCCCTTTTCTCTGTATCACGTTACTTTGCTCTCTCTTTTTCGGATCTCTTAATCTGTAATTCTTCCTTTTACTCTTTCTCTTTCTTTACTCTCTCCTTAATTTATGATGTTGATTATTCCCTTATCTTTTGCTCTTGTTCTACTTATTATTATGCATAGCTAAATCTCCTGCTAGGATTTAGGGGATTCGATGATTTATTGTTAGTTGCTAATTAGGTTACAGATCTTTCGTTGTTATCATGTCTTTGTTGTTAATCACTGCAATTAACTGTAAATAGCTACTTGAATCGATGCATTTAGCTAAGTAACCTTGGTAAGCCTTGACCTAGACCGGAAGGTTAGAAGGGGTGAGACCTGCAGTGAACATTAGGATGCTTTAGTGAGGGCGGAAGCTAAGCTAATAGTATTTTAGGGTGAATTGAGACCGGAAGGAGATATTCACTGCCCCCTACACTGATACACGCGACCGATCTATGACCTTAGCTGCAATTAACCGATATTCATGATGACCCGACAATCCTAGTTCTCTTTCCCCTATCGTTAATACCTCTTATTCCTTTTTATCACTTTAATCTCCCTTAGTTTAGTTCAAACAATTAAACACCCCCAACTGTGACCGTAGACAGACTAGAATTTACAAGTAGATAGTGACCGCTTCCCTGTGGAGATCGACCCTACTTACCGTTGACTTCTGTTAGTTGTACTTAGGTATTTATTTTTGGTACTAAACGACGGTATCAAATTTTGGCGCCGTTGCCGGGGAGGCAGCTATTTTATTTACTTGTTTATTTTTGTCTGTCTTTTGCCTCAAGGGATTTATTCCTTGAGGCAGTTCTTATCTTTTTCTCTAGTGTTATTTTGATAGGTCCTACAGGCCCTACCTAGAAAATTCTATGTAAAAGATCGTCAAAGGGAAGGCTTGAGTACCTTTGATCTTCCACCTATGTTCCATTCTATGGCGCAGCAGGTGGTTTACTGTGAGAGATGTGGTACTGCTGGGCACGATGCTGCTATTTGCTTGGCGGGCACGATGAGGTCTTTGCGGTTGAGCAGCGTAGACAAGCTAGTCATCCCACTGCAATTGTGCCGCCACATCCACCTTATTAACGAGGCTATCAAAAGCCTCTATTTGTTTGGCCACCGCAACAACAAGCTACTCCTCCTCCTGATAAACAGAAAGAAGAGATTGCTGAACTGAAATCTTTGGTGAAGGCGCTTGTACTCCAATTGCAGGAACATGATAGATTTAATTACGCTCAAATTAATGAGCTTGAGTCTAAAATAGCTCAGTTAGTTGCTGAGACGAACTTTAGGCACACAGAGAGTGGTCTTTCCTATGAAGGACCCGAGTTGCCTATCGATACTGATGATTTATATGACTCGGAGTACGAAGGTCTATCTGAAAACGAAGCTTCATACGAGGATTTTTGCACTGTACAGCAACAAGTGCTCGATCGAACTGATTATAGTGTTCGATCGAGTGATACGCCGAGGAAGTGTTCGATAGAATAGAAAATACCACTCGATCGAACAACTATTATAAGGAGGATCTCGATCAAGCAGTTACATGTGTTCGATCGATAATATTCAGGAGGATATTTCTCGATGAGTTCTGTCTTTGCTCGATCGAGCACTTTGGCCAGGGAAAGCAATGAAATGTCATCTTGGTTCGTTTTGGATGACAATATGGACGAAGACAATGGTTATGGTGAATCCCCCATTTGTAAAGCCAACTAGATGCCTTGGAGGCTGCGATTTACGGGATAGAACCCAAGAAGGAGGGGAATGAGAAGACAGCTGAGTCAGTGATTGTTCCTAGCACGGAAGAGGTAATATACTCTTTTGTCAAAGATTTCGACATTGAGAGCAACCAACCTGAGGTAGTTAACGATAATTTCATTATTGTTGGTATTAATAGTACACTATCTCATATGACTCCTGTTTTTTGTTTTGATGCTCTACCCCCTCTCGGTTGGACCAATAATTTAACAACTTTTCACCATACTTGTCATCAAAAATTCGTTAAACTAAAATGGTGCCTTAGATTATTCTTAATTGCTCCTGAGCTCCTTTATTTTCCACCGACGGTCAATTCGAGCTTTTATATTCGGCACGTATTTGGAGGACAGAATTATTTTGTGGACAAATTTGGGAGCTGTCATAGGAAATCTGTTAGGCTTAAACGGTGGTACATTTCAATTTCCTATATTATTATCCTGTTATGGTGCTACTTACAGTTTTGTATAGCACATGCGCAGTTATTTGATCGGTTGCTGCGTGCTTTGAGCTTTTTTGTCTCGGTTAAACTATAATGGCTGGATGAAAAAAAAGATGGTCGAGCTGGGACCTGTCTGAAAC
Organism: Silene latifolia; assembly: GCF_048544455.1. NCBI lineage: Eukaryota > Viridiplantae > Streptophyta > Magnoliopsida > Caryophyllales > Caryophyllaceae > Silene > Silene latifolia. The sequence goes on from NC_133538.1 coordinate 176,927,632, forward strand.
TAGCACTACCCGGAGCTTAAATTTTTAGCTGTTTTACATTTCAGTTGTGTGTGTAATAATTGGTTTTTAAACCATAGACTCTACAGAACAATATTTAGACTTGGTCTTTAGTCATATTTGTGGTTGCTTTTGCGTCGTTGCAAGTGTCATATTGTCGCCTAGGAGAGCGCACAATAGAGAGCTCTTGATCTACCATTCTACTAGATCGAGTGTTTACCTCTATTGGTCAAATAATAATCTTCCTCAATCGAGCGACCACAAATAATGACCATTCGATCGAGACCTTCTGTTTCCTCGATCGAACACTGTTGCAGCCCATTCTACTCGAGTCCTTTTCCCTCTCGGCCGTGTAGATTCGTTTTGATTCGTTTCCTGTGACGCCACTTTGAAGCTGTTGCGACCTCCCATGTTGCTGGTTGGATTGGGGAGGTCCCTACTTCTCGTGTTCTTGTGAGTTTTCCACATCTCCACTTTCTCCTTTTTAGTTTGCATTTTCTTTCCCTATTTTTGAGTACAATAAGGGCATTGTACGGTTTGGTTTGGGGAGATTATGCATCCATATCAGTGTCTGCATGTTGTTTTTATTGCATTTCTGTTGTCACGTTTAATTGTTGTATGCATGGTTGTTTATTTTTATAAAATTCAAAAATCCCATAAAAAATTAAAAATTCCATAAAAATTCATATAATTCACGTTTATTTTAGCATATAGGCTGAGTCAGAACGGTATATTTCAATGATGATATTGCACTATAATTTGTCCTTTTTCTTAAGCCTTGCATAAACTAATATCTTTTTAGCATTGTCCTTTTGCATAATCTACGAGTTAATGTTGAAATTTAGCTGAACGAATAGACTTGACCTGAAATTTTGGCAAACTACTTAAAATTTCTAAGACTTAGAGCCTTATAAACTGGTGTCATTTATGACCATTTTCATGTAGGATTGTGAGTAGTATACTCCTTGCATAACATGTTTCATCACTTTTGCACTTTTATAGAATTCGATTGCTTGTCACTTTTGTACATTCGGGTTTGTGGTCGGTGTCACATGCAGGGAGGTGCTTACAATTTCCTTTTCTTTCATTTTCACCCATTTAGCTCCACTTTAGCCAAATATAGCCTTTTTGACCCATTAACTACACCCAAATTTAGCCTGCCAGTCAAGCTAGTTTAGTGTAATTCTTGTGATATATTGTTCATTGATGCGAGTTTGGCTCATTCCTTATTCCTTATTTGTACGGATGATACATGCATTTTATATAGTCTTTTTATGCCTCTTTATGCGCGTATTTCTATGCTATCCTCGTAGTTTTATGCTACGAAATGCCCCGAATATTCTACTTTGGTTTGTTTTGCTTTATTTGCAGGAATGGACCCGAAAGTGGTGGGATCAAGCCTTTTATCGTCCACTTTGCTTGCATTTAGAGGAAGACTGAATTTGGAGTGGAAATGTTGCTGTTTCGGGATGCGTGTGAAGTTATTTCGGAAGTTAAATAGACAAGTCGAGGCTGAAATCAACGAAACAAGTTGCTGGTTGAATCCAAATCATTCGATCAAGTGCTTTAATGGTCGATCGCGTGGTTTCGGTTAGAGGAAGACTTCGATCGAGTAAAACCTATGTTCGATCGAATTGCTTTATTTTGGGTTTTCTCGATCGAGTTATTTTTCTACTCGATCGAGAGGTTTTGCTGAGAGTCTGTTCGATCAAGCAGTTTAAAATGGCTCGATCGAGTAATTCTCTATTGGGCTCGGGCCTTTTTAGCTTTATTTCGTTTCTAGGTCAAATAAATTGTATTTCTTATAAATAGGAAGACGACAGGCTTCATCTGACATCTTGGACGCTATTCCTTGACGAACCTTTTACACAAAATACATCTTTATCACTAAAAATTGTTCTCTGTTTCTCTTTATTTTCGGACCTTACTTTGTAATTTTCCTTTCCCTTTTACTCTCTCTATTTAATGTTTATTATTCTCTTATCCCTTGTTCTTGCTCCTTTCTTATTTACTATGTCTAGCTAATTCCCCTGCTAGGATTTAAGGGGGTCGACGAATCATTGTTAATTGCTAATTAGGTTTATAGATCGTTCGTTGTTGTTAGGTCTATGTTGTTAATCACTGCCTTAAAATGTATCTATCTATTTGAATCGATTCACTTAGCTTATTTAATTTTGGTAAACCTTAACCTAGACCGGAAGGTTAGAAGGGGTGAGACCTGCAGTGAACAATATGATGCTTTAGTGAGGGCAGAAGCTAAGCTAATAGTATTTTAGGGCGAATTGAGACTGGAAGGAGATATTTGTTGCCCCTTAGACCGATACATCGACTGATCTGTGACCTTAACTGCAATTAACTGACATTCATTGATGAACCGACAATCCTAGTTTTCCTTTCTCTCTTATTAATTCCTCTTAACCTTTTCTCTTACCTTAATCTCATTAGTTTAGTTAAATTAATTAAAACCCTCATCTTGTGATCATAGATAGACCGAGTTGACAAGTAGATAGTGACCGCCTCCCTGTGGAGATCGAGCCTACTTACCGTTGACTTCTGTTAGTAGTAGCTAGGTATTTATTTTTGGTACCTGATGACGGTATCAAATTTTGGCGCCGTTGCCGGGGAGGCGACTATTTTATCTGCTTGTTTTATTTTTGTCTGTCTTTAGCCTCGAGGAACTTATTCCTTGAGGCTGGTCTCATCTTTTTATCTAGTGTTGTTTTGATAGGCCCTACAGGTACTACCTAGACATTTTAGGTAAAAGATCGTTAAAGGTATGGCTTGAGTACCTTTGACCTCCACCTATGTTCCATCCTATGGCGCAGCAGGTGGTTTACTGTAAGAGATGTGGTGATGTGTCACTGTTTGTTTGACAGGGAATAATGAAGTTTGCGCGTTTAAGCAGCGTAGACAAGCCAGTCAACCTTTTGCAATTGTGCCGCCACATCCGCTTTATCAACGGGGCTATCAAAAGCCTCCATTCATTTGGCCACCGCAACAACAAGCTCCTCCTCCCGATAGATATAAAGAAGAGATTGCGGAGCTGGAATCTTTGATCAAGACACTTGCATTAAAAATGCAAGAGTATGATAGATACACGTACGCTCAAATCGATGAGCTTGAGTCTCAAATAGCTCAGTTCGCCGCTGCGGCGACCTTTAGGCATACAGAGAGTGGTCTTCCCCATGAAGGACCCAAGCTGCCTATCGATGATGGTGATTTATATGACTCAGAATGTGATTATCTATCCGAAAATGAAGCAAGTTACGAAGATTTCTGCGCTGCACTAGAGAAATCACTCGATCGAGCTAGTAATAGTGTTCAATCGTGTAGATTATCAGAAGAAGTGTTCGATCGAGCAGAATATCCCACTCCATCGAACAACTGTTATGAGGAAGTCCTCGATCGAGCAGTTCAGGATGTTAGATCGAGTGAAATTCAAGAGGAAAGCTCTCGATCGAGTATTATCTCTACTCGATCGACCATTTTGGCCATGGAGAGCATTGATTTGTTACTTGGGTCCATTTTTGGATAACGATTTTGACGAAGACAATGGCTACGGTGAATCTCCCCTTTTTAAAGTCGAGCTGGACGCGCTAGAGGCTGCGATTTACGGGATAGAACACACAAAGGAGGGTAATGAGAAGATAGCTGAGTCAGTGATTGCTCCTAGGACGGAAGAGGTAATATATTCTTTTGTCAATGATTCCGACATTGAGAGCGACCAAACCGAGGTAGTTAACGACAATTTTATTATTTTTGATATTAATAGTACGCTATCTCATATGATTCCTGCTTTTTCTTTCGATGCTCTACCTCCTCCCGGTTGGACAAACAATTTAACGATTTTTCACCATTCTTGTCATCCGAAATTCGTTAGGCTGAAACGGTACCTTAGTTTATTTTTAAGTGCTTCTGAGCTTCTTTATTTTGTGGATAAATTTGGGAGCTGTCATAGGATTGAACATGCTATTTTCCTATGTTGCTGTTATATTTTGGTGCTACTTACAGTTTTGTGTTGCACATGCGCAGCTATTTGATCGGTTGCTGCGTGCTTTGAGCTGTTTTGACCAGGCTAAGTTAGAGAGGCTCGAAGGAAAGAAGGTCGAGCTGGGACCTATCTGAAACTAGCGCTACCGGGAGGCAACCCGGAGTTTTTAATTTTTAGTTGCTTTTCAACATTTTAGTTGTGTGTAATAAATGGTTTTTAAACCATAGACTGGTTTGGTTAAGCTTGTTTCGTTAGTTTCACGGGCTGTTTTATTGCGTCTTTGCAGGAATCAATTATGGATGGCTCGATCGAGTACTTTATATACTCGATCGAACCCTTTTGCTGCTGATTTCACTCGATCGAACACAACTTCTTCTCGATCGAGTGCCTGCCAAAGAGGATCTTTCGAACGAGCGCCCTTCTTCCTCGATCGAACTGTTTTAGATGCCCAAGTTACTCGATCGATTATTCTGTCACCTCAATCGAGCGCTTTTAACTTGATTCGCTTCCTACGACGCTATTCTAAGCTACACGTGACCCCCCATGTTGCTGGCTGGTTTGGGGAGGTCCTTCCTTCTTCGCGTCCTCTTGTAAGTTTTCCGCATCTTCACTCACTCCTTTTCAGTTTGCATTTCCTTTTCCTATTTTTGGGTACAATGAGGATATTGTACGGTTTGGTTTGGGGAGGTTATGAATCCATATCTGTGTCTGCATTTATGTTTTTATTGCATTTCTATTATCACGTTTAATTTATGTATGCATTGTTGTTTATTTTTATAAAAATTCAAAAAAATAAAAAATTTCATGTTTACTTTTGTATATAGGTTGAGTCGGAACGGTGGATTTCTATGATGAAATTGCACTATAATTTGTCCTTTGCTTAAGCCTTGCACAAACTAATATCTTTTAGCATTGTCTTATTGCATAATCTACGAGTTAATGTTTAAATACAGCTGAACAAATAGACTTGACCTGAAATTTTGGCAAACTACTTATAAATTCTAAGATTTAGAGCCTTGTAAACAGGGGTCATTTATGACCAGTTTCATGTAAGATTGTGAGTAGTATACTCCTTGCATAACATGAAACATTAATTTGCACGTATATGAAATTCAATTGCTTTTTGCCTACATACATTCAGGTTAGTGGTTGGTGTCACATGCAGGGAGGTGCTTACATTCTCCTTTCTTTCATCTTTACCCATTTAAGTCCACATTAACCAAATTTTCCTGTTGACCCTTAACTACATCCAAATTTAGCCTGCCTTGTCAAGCTAGTTTAGATTGTTTTGTGGTATATATTTCATTATGCCAAGTTTGGCTTGTAGCTGATGATTTGGAGTTGGTAATTTATGGAGGAAGGAGGATGATACTTATGAAAAAAAGAAGTTGAAAAATTTGAAAAAAGAAATGAATAAAAAAACAGAAAAAGAAAAGAAAAAGCCGTGAAGGGCCCTTGTGCTTAATTCTATAATTGAGTGAGAATCAGATGTTGTTATATGGTTCTGTTTAGGTACTAGCTTGGCCGCCTATACCTCCACATTCCCATAAATATTTTGCCTTTTCTTACCCATTACCTCACTTTACCATACTTTTGTAACCCTCGGCTGTGACATGACCTTGTTTGGTTGGAATGTATGTACGGTAGCTAGATTTGTCTATCATATTAGTTGCATGCATGTTTATGTGGGTCGTAGTTTAGGTGAGCTACTATATTTCTTTCTCTCTTACATTCATATGCTTACTCTTTGCTTCATGAGATAAGAGTGACCCGTGAGAGACCAATTTTAAAGGTCTTGTAAGGTCGACAGTTCAGCTTTATTATAAACATCCTACAATTCGTTTGCATTTGTCTATTTTGCTATTAGTATTAGTTCGCTTGCATTAAATCGGTTTAAGTGGGCATTTGTAACTAGCTTTGAGCTTTCTTTTCCGTTCCATTAGTTTGCATTTAGTTTACTTGAGGACAAGTAAAAGTTTGGTTTGGGGAGATTTGATACATGCATTTTATATAGTGTTTTTAGGCCTCTTTATGCACGTATTTCTATGCTATCCTTGTAGTTTTATGCTACAAAATGCCCCGAATATTCTACTTTGGTTTGTTTTGCTTTATTTGCAGGAATGAACCCGAAAGTGGTGGAATCGAGCCTTTTATCGTCCACTTTGCTTGGATTTAGAGGAAGAGTGAATTTGGAGCGGAAATGTTGCTGTTTCGGGATGCATGAAGTCATTTCGGAAGTTAAATAGACAGGTCGAGGCTGAAATCAATGAAACAAGTAGCTGGTTGAATCCAAGTCATTCGATCGAGTGCTTTAATGGTCGATCGCGTGGTTTTGGTTAGAGTAAGACTTCAATCGAGTAAAGCATATGTTCGATCGAATTGCTTTATTTTGGGTTTTCTCGATCGAGTTGTTTTTCTACTCGATCGAGAGGTTTTGTTGAGAGTCTGTTCGATCGAGCAGTTTAAAATGGCTCGATCGAGTAATTCTCTATTGGGCTCGGGCTTTTTTAGCTTTATTTCGTTTCTAGGTCAAATAAATTGTATTTCCTATAAATAGGAAGACGACAGACTTCATCTGACATCTTGGACGCTGTTCCTTGACGAACCTTTTACACAAAATACATCTTTATCACTAAAAATTGTTCTCTGTTTCTCTTTATTTCCGGACCTTACTCTGTAATTTTCCTTTCCCTTTTACTCTCTTTATTTAATGTTTATTATTCACTTATCCCTTGTTCTTGCTCCTTTCTTATTTACTATGTCTAGCTAATTCTCCTGCTAGGATTTAGGGGAGTCTATGAATCATTGTTAATTGCTAATTAGGTTTATAGATCGTTCGTTGTTGTTAGGTCTATGTTGTTAATCACTGCCTTCAACTATATCTAGCTATTTGAATCGATACACTTAGCTTATTTAACTTTGGTAAACCTTAACCTAGACCGGAAGGTTGGAAGGGGTGAGACCTGCAGTGAACAATAGGATGCTTTAGTGAGGGTAGAAGCTAAGCTAATAGTATTTTAGGGCGAATTGATACCGGAAGGAGATATTCGTTGCCCCTTAGACCGATACATCGACTGATCTGTGACCTTAATTGCAATTAACTGACATTCATTGATGAACCGACAATCCTAGTTTTCCTTTCTCTCTTATTAATTCCTCTTAACCTTTTCTCTTACCTTAATCTCATTAGTTTAGTTAAATTAATTAAAACCCTCATCTTGTGACCATAGACAGACCGAGTTGACAAGTAGATAGTGACCGCCTCCTGTGGAGATGGACCCTACTTACCGCTGACTTCTGTTAGTAGTAGCTAGGTATTTATTTTTGGTACCTGACGACGGTATCAACGGAGTTGGTAGAAAAAAGAAAGAACGTGGAAAGAAAATGAGAAAAGAAACGTGGAAAAAGAAAAAAAAGAAAGAAAAAAAAGAAAAAAAAATGAAAAAAAAAGAAGAAAGACGTGAAAACAGAAGAAGGAAGAAGAGAAAAAAAAAGAAAGAAAAAGTTGAGTTGGTTTGAGAAAAAGAGAGCGTTTGTGCTTAGTTTGATTTTGTGACGGTCTACTCCTCCATTTTTTTTATATCTTTTTGAGGAGATTGTGTATTGGGTAGTGAGTTTTGTGCCAAAGAAGGGCCCTTGTACTTAATTTTCTAGTCAGCTGAGAAGTGGATGGTTTTATATGGTCCTGTTTAGGTGCTAGCTTGACGATTTACCTCCACATTTCCATAATCTGTTTTGCCTTTTCTTACCTGTAACCTCACTCTCCCATATCATTTGTAAGCCCTCGGCTGTGACGGACATTGTTGGTTGGAATGTATGTATAGTGCTTGAATCGTGTATCATTTTTGTTGCATGCATGTTATGCAAGTCGCAGTTTAGGTGAGTGACTATTTTTCTCTTCTTCTCTTACACATATACTTTCACCCTTTGCTTCATGAGAGAAGAGTGACCCGTGAGAGTCCATTATCAAAGGACTTGCAAGGTCGACGGTTCAGCTTTATTATAAACATCCTACAACTCGTTTGCATTTGACAGTTTTTGCTATAAGTGTTAGTTTGCTGCACTAAATTGGTTTAAGTGGACAATTTGTAGCTAGCTCTGAGTTCTCTTTTCTGTTCCATTAGTTTTGCATATATTTTTCTTGGGGACAAGCAAAGGTTTGGTTTGGGGATATTTGATGCGTGCATTTTATATAGGTATTTCGTACTTCATTTGCACGCATTTCTATGCATTTTGTGTAGTGTTCAGCTAAAAATGTCCCCCGAATTGTCTACTTTGGTTTCCCTTGTCTTATTTGCAGGAATGAACCAAAGAGAAGCTAAATCAAGCTTAATACATGTCCCTATGCCTGCATTTAGGAGATGAGTGGAGTCGGAGCTTTAAGACTACTATTTTGAGATGCGCAAAGGAGTAAGATAGTTAGGGGAGCAAAGGAAGAACTTCAAAATACTAGTACCTAATTTTAAGAGCCATATCTCGAGTTATACAACTGATTTTCAGGAGATTCCAATTGGAGATGAAAGGGAGTCCTCTTAGCTTTCCAACGCCACCGAAAACGTTCTGTTTGCCCAAGTAACGAACAAATGTAAGCCGTTTGAAGTTCAGTGCGCGAAGCAGGAATTGTGCGCTGGAAAGTACTCGATCGAGTTCAATCTTGTTCGATTGAGTCCTTTTTGTACTCGATCGAATAGCTTATTTTAGATAGTGTTCGATCGAGTAGGTTATCTACTCGATCAAGGGGTTTTGCTATATATTACTCGATAGAGAGGTTTTAAACCACTCGATCGAGTACTTTTCTATCTGCCGCAAGGTTTTAATATCGTTTAGGTTAATAATTGTCTTTCCTATAAATAGGAAAGACGTCATTAGGTCTAAAATCTCTTCTTTTCTCCTTTTTGCTCCCTTTTCTCTGTATCACGTTACTTTGCTCTCTCTTTTCCGGATCTCTTAATCTGTAATTCTTCCTTTTACTCTTTCTCTTTCTTTACTCTCTCCTTAATTTATGATGTTGATAATTCCCTTATCTTTTGCTCTTGTTCTACTTATTATTATGCATAGCTAAATTTCCTGCTAGGATTTAGGGGATTCGATGATTTATTGTTAGTTGCTAATTAGGTTACAGATCTTTCGTTTTTATCATGTCTTTGTTGTTAATCACGACAATTAACTGTAAATAGCTACTTGAATCGATGCATTTAGCTAAGTAACCTTGGTAAGCCTTGACCTAGACCGGAAGGTTGGAAGGGGTGAGACCTGCAGTGAACATTAGGATGCTTTAGTGAGGGCGGAAGCTAAGCTAATAGTATTTTAGGGTGAATTGAGACCGGAAGGAGATATTCATTGCCCCCTAGACTGATACACGCGACCGATCTGTGACCTTAGCTACAATTAACCGATATTCATTGATGACCCAACAATCCTAGTTCTCTTTCCCATATCGTTAATACCTCTTATTCCTTTTTCTCACTCTAATCTCCCTTAGTTTAGTTCAAACAATTAAATACCCTCAACTGTGACCGTTGATAGACTAGAATTTACAAGTAGATAGTGACCGCCTCCCTGTGGAGATCGACCCTACTTACCGCTAACTTCTGTTACTTGTACTTAGGTATTTATTTTTGGTACTAGACGACGGTATTGTTGGAGCTTGTGTCCTCCACAGTTAGTGTGATAACGTATATAAATCTCTTATAGGTTCACAAGGGTATACTTAGTATTTTATCAGTTGATTAACGTTTACTTAATAACGGTTGGCTTGCTAGAAGTTTGACGTTATTATCATACTGATGGCGGTGATCAACTGGTCCCTAAAAGTCACGCCTAAAGGATGTGTTTGAGAATTGTGATTGAATGAAAATATAATCACATTGATGCCTTATATGACTAAAAGGTTAGTCCATGTATTTGACTAAACAGTTAGTCAATGTGATGATGAGACGATTATTTAATTCAATTAAATAATGTCAGTTGAGACGAATTAATTGTTAATTCGTAAAATTGAATATAAACTGTTATATTTAATTAATGTATATAATGTTAGCTTAAACGAATTAAGATGTTAATTCGTAATTAAACGTAAACGGTTATATTTAATAAGCAAATTATAAATATGCGATATTTATAGTTAATGTATATATTATACGAAATTGTCATAATAAATTATTACAGTCCGGTATTAATAAATTTACTACAAGCTGTTGTGTGTGGTCTTATTAAATACGTGACGAATAAATGATAATTGATAATTATTTACACATTTTATACATTATGATAACTACCAAAAATAAGGAGATTTTTCTCTCCTTATTTTGGTGTTACACGGCACAAAGAAAGAAAAAGAGAAAAAAAATCTTCCTCCCCTATTTCTTTCCTTTTTCGGTTATATTAGGTGAGTAGGAGGATCATTTTTGACTCATTCATTTTCTTAACAACTCTCATCAAAACCCTAAATATTATTTAGAAAATTAGGGTTCCTCTTCAAGAAAAAAGGGGATCTCTTTCTAGCAAAGAACAAGGGCATTTCTCAAAGCATTTTGGGTGCAACAATTAGGAGAATATCGATTTTGGTATTGTTCTTAGGCCAAATTGCTAGGACCAAAGGTTAATTCTAAATCTCTATTCTTTTGTTTATGTAATTCGTTTATGACTAGTAATTTCATATATCATAATTCGTTATAATCCGAATTTTTCTTGATGAAGTATACCGATATTTCTCATAGGTATCACTACCTTGCTTGAAAGAATAAGTATTGCTTCTACCCTGGTGGACTGAATTCTTGTCAAACTCCCATGGCATGCCTAATAGCAGGTGAAAGGCATCCATAGGTACCACATCACACAGGATCTCATACTTGTACACATTTCCAATTGAGAATGGCACCAGAAATTGCTTGCCAACTTTAACCTAAGCTCCCTTGTTTAACCATCTGAGCTTGTAAGGGTGTGGGTGCTCTTGTGTGCTGAGATTCAGTTTCTCAACTAGGGTAACAGAAACATTAGTGGAGCTCCCCCCCATTAATGATTAAGTTTCAAACCCTCTCTTGAATGGTACATCTACTTCTAAAAATGAGGGACCTTTGGTCCTCTTCCGAAGGTGCTTGCTGAGAATGCATAACGCTCCATAAAACCAAACTATGGCATGTATTAGGGTAAGCCATGACCACATACTGGCTTGTCCCTTCTTCAACAACTGTCTCTTCTACTATAGGATCCTCATGTTTATACTCAACCATTCCTTCACTTTCCCATTCTTCCACTTCCATTGTTGTCATAACCCTCTTAGAAGGGCAATCCTTGCTGAAATAACCATAACCCTGACATTGGAAGCACTTGATCCTATTTTCAGTGGGGTTTGGGTTAGGTTTTTGGTTCAAGACCCCTTTTCCTTTATCAGAGGTAGGTTGGGTTACTGGTTTGGGTGTCTCACCAATCTTGACACCAGTGTAAGGCTTGTACACAGGCCTAGCATCAAGTTTAAATATTGTGGTTTTAGTCTTCCCCATTTTCTCAACTCTCAATGACAGGTTAACCACATCATCATAAGACCATAAAGGTTGCATTCTAACCTTAGTGGCAATGTTTTTATCAAGACCCTCAAGGAACCTAACAATCCTTTGCTCAGGTTTTTCATTGATATCACACTGTAAGGTTAGTTGCTCAAACTCCCTCAAATAGGTCTCAACATGCATCTCATCTTGCCTAAGTTTTGACCCTTTAATGAATAAATCCTGGGTATAATCCTTAGTGACCAATTTACTCATCATTTTTTTCTTAAGTTTAGACCAAGATCTAAGAGGTTCTTTCCCTTCTCTGAGCCTTTGGTGTTTTAAATTATCAAACCACAGAGAAGCATAACCCTTCAATTTTAAGACAGTAACTTTAAAGACTTTGACATCACTATATCCCTTATACTCAAAGATTTTCCCAATATCCCTAATACATTCTAGCAAATCATCATGAGTAAGGCTACCAGAAAACTCAGGAATTTCTACCTTTAGATGCTTGTCTGTGTGCTCAGGGATCTCCTCCTGAGTTCTGTTGCTTTCTTCAGAATCTGACCAATCTTCATGCTCATGTAGTGGTTGTCCTCTCCCTGCTCCCACAAAGAAGCCTTTGGGTCTGCCTTTGCCTTACCAGCTGGTGGCCTTCTCTTAGGATTAGAATTTGGGATCCTTTCCATGACAGCATTTATAGCATTAACCATCACATTGACAGTTCCTGTTAATTGCTCTATTCTTGTTTCAATACAAGCAAGTCTCTCTTCACTCATGGTTATTTATTTTGTATTTTTAATGTAGTTAGGGATGATAATCTCACAATACTCTTGTTTTGGGTGAATTCTGCACAAAGCTGAATCATGTCAGGGTAGAGTGATTGTAGGGTTAACTAGCTCGTCTACCTTGTATATTACTATAGGGCAGGCTTAATAATATGTAAAGGAAAGGAAATAAATAAAACAAATAAGACAATAGATTTTGTACATGGAAAACCCTTAAATGGGAAAAACCACGGGCACTAAGCCAGGAGAGGTTTCGCTATAATTTGAGGAGAATAATTATATAATTTGCACAACAACGTATTTTGCTCTAACTATTGTGATAATGTAGCTTGTAATCTTGTGGGATGTGTGTTGAAATGATCTTGGCTCCTCCTTATATAGTAACCTCTATTAGCTGAATAATCTTCACCATTAAAGTGTATTATTTCCCCTTAATGACGCAATTAATTGCACCTTCAATGCTCTATAATTACCCGGATAAACGCTTGGCTATTATGATGGAATCTTTTCCTTAATTGATCCATAGTTAGTGTAATAATCTCAATTTATTCTCCATAATTGTGCTTGACCTCGTCAAATAATATCTGCTTGCTTGACCGTTTCCTCTTCTGCCTGGTGCCAACCTTGAGTTGTCCTGACGTTTTTGTCCTAATCGTCAGGCCAGGATAGAATATTATCATGAACATAGCGTGGAAATATCAGGCCCAACAATTGGCCCTTATCTTCTCATTGTCGCTGGGTCAGGCCATAAATGAGAAGATAACGATCAACTTAATTAGGCAACTTCTTCAAGACGGTTGAAATTGTAATCATCATAGAAGAAATGGCTAGTTGGTTTAAATTCGCCAAGTGTCCTATTTACTGAAACTGCTTGAATTACCGCGTGCAAGTTGCAGTAAACCCTAGATATTCACCGCATTATAAATAGTCTTTAACCTTTACTTCGTTCTTCACCAAAATTTGATCAACTTTCTCTTCAAATCTCCTAATTCTTCTCTAATGTTCTTCTTCAACCTTTGTCCAAACTCCAAAAAATTCCTAGAAATCAATCACCATGGTGAAAAGAAAATCAACCAGGGGTGCTGTTGCTCCAGGCACACCTTTCGTCCAAAATCCTGAACACACTTCTGAAAATAAATCTGAATCTTCTAAAAACCCTTCCTCTGTCCCAGCTATGGAGATGTTGTCCATCTTCCATAAATAATTTGAATTTAAACCATCAAACGCTCTTAATGAATAGTCTTCTCTTCCCAATCATCTCAAGCCTGAGTTTGAGAGAATTCTTAAGGAGAAGGGGATTATCCCTGCTGATGCCGAGGTTTGAATTCCTTAGGATTCTCCTATCAAGGCTGACTGGGCTTGTCCTTGTTAGTTCTGTATTCATGATTGGGCTTTCAGGGCTTGTTGTAAGTTGCCTTTTCTCCCTTGATGGTTGAAGTGGTCAAGGAAATTGGTATTCCTCTTATCAGATTATGCCTACGGTTTGGAAGGTGGTTCAATCTATTGAGTTTTTATGTGACAAGCATAAACTGGCTTTTACTCTTGATGAACTAAAGAGTTGTTATTCCCTGTGGACACACAGTCTTGGCAGGGTCAGTTTCAAGGTTAGGCCTAAGACTAATCCTCTTCTCAGCAATCTGGATAGTGGTGCTGATAAAAGTTGGGCTGCGGGGTACATGTTCATCAAGACCAACTCGGTTGGGCTTGATTTGGCGTATCTCAACTTTGATGCATGTACTGTTGGTAAGTATCCTGTAACTTTTTTTTTTCTGTCATGCCCATGTTTTGTTAGTTTAAAGTAAAGCGGGAAATATTTAACAGGGTATACCTTTTTGTAGTGGATGATTGGGTGAGCACTGCTGAGTATCCTTCTGAAAGGGTAACTGCTTTCCTAGCTATTCCTCCTGAGTAGAGGTCATGGCCATTCTGCTCTGGGGTGGAACGCTTTTCTCGTTACCTGAAGGGAGAAGGTCTTTCCAAGGTTCCCAGACCCGTTAAGGCTCTTGGTGCCTCGACTTCTGGTAGTAAGACTTTTTTCTTTATGCTTCATTTTTTTTATATTCGTCAATTTTGTTATGGCTTTTCTTTATTGCTAATGCAGTTCCTCATTTTATAGCTACTAGGTCGTCTACTAGGCATACCAGGTTTGGTATGGCAGACTTGAATGCCATGGTTGCCCGGGTTAAGGAAGAAGACTCTCAGGGTAGTGGTGGTCCTGGAACTGAGGCTGATAAACCGATTGACCTGAATGATGTTCCGGCTGCTCCAGTTATCCCTGATATTCCTGCTGAGACTAGTCCTATTGCTCATAAGAGGAAGCGGGAAGAGGCTGGTATTCCTCCTCCTATCAGGGTGGTGAAGGCTAGGGCAGGTAATTCGGAGGCTGCTAAGGAAAAGATTCAGGAATTTGCTGACTCCAACTCTCCTTTAATGGTGTCAATAGACCCTATTCAATCTTCTATCAAGGCGGTTGCTATGGTGGATCATGCTATCAATCTTATGATTGACGCTTGGTTCCCTGGGGGAGGCATCCTGAGTTTTTCTTTTGGGTTACTCTGTTGGTTATTTTCGTAATTCTTTTTCTAACATTTCTCTTATTTTTATGGTTAGGCGGCAATAGCTTGTCTTGTCAATTCTTATCACACTTCTTCATTGGTGGCCAGGACTAATATGCTCAACTCTAATGTTGATAAGCTGAAGTCTGAGCTTTTCTTTGTTCAGGCTGATTTGAAGAGAGCGCAGGCTGAGCGTGATGCTGCCAAGGTTGAGGCTGGGTCCAGCAAGCAGTTGTTGCAGGATGCTTTGGAAATTAATGAAGAGCTCAACCTTGAAAAGGAAGACTTGGAGGGCAAGCTTGATGATGTTGTCTTCTATTTCTTTGTCAAGGGGAAGGTTGATGCCATGTCTGAACCAGTGGAGGCCAGGGCAAAATTGAATCCTGAAGCTGAAATGGCTCTTGCTGCTAAGAGATATCCTAACCTGCATAACCTTGGTGAAGAGGAAGAGGTGGAGTCTCCAGAAGAGCAGGAAGATCAGGATGCCGAGGAGGCCAAGGGAGATGTTTCTGATGCTGCTTCCCAAGAGAAGCAGTAATTTTTAAATAATAATTTAATATTATGATGGATTTTGGCCTATCCAGGGGGCATGTTCCTGGACAAATAATTTGGCGTTCTGGTTCCCCTTGTCAGGGAGGATATCCATGACAAGTTAAACTTTTTGCTGCCTTTGCCCCGGGGGGTGAGGGCTTACCAATGATAGCAAGTTTGCCTTTCTAGCTTGCTCTTATATTTTCTGGATTCTTTATTTTCTGACGTTGCTGTTTCTTAACTTGTTAACTTGATAATTCTTCTTCAACCTATTAACCTGTTAAGAATATTTTTCAACCTGTTAACCTGTCATATAATTCTTCAACCTGTTAATCTGTCATATGTTTTAATTCGATGTTTAATCTTCAAATCATGTACAGTTTTTCTTCCTGTCATGATTGAAGTGGGTGGGATCCGGTCTGAATGGAGGGCTTATGTCCCCTGCCTAGCTGACGGGCTTGGTATTCGGCCTGTCTGGAGGACATTTGGATGTGTCATCTGGAACTTTCACCTTCTTACGTATCACAGTGCTACGTCCAGCCGTTGTAGAGGTGTGCAGCAAATAGCTGGGTCAGACAATTATTTCATGCCTGATTGGTCCCGTATTTGTCGTATCTGGTGTGGGTTACCAACATTCGTTTAGGCATGACAGGGTGCAACAAAAATAAAGAGTATTGAAAAATAAAAAACAAATTAAAGTAGTGGGATATAATAGAGTAGCCCTCAATCCTGAAGACTTATTCATGTAATAATAGATCATGCATAATTTTTCAGGATTCAAATATTATATCAGGACATATATGAGCAGGGTAACACACATAAGTTTTGCATACATGATACACATAGAATTTGCATTTTGGACACATAAGGCAGACAATTTTGACAGACAGAACATGTAGGATTTCAATATATAAAATTAGTATAAGTAGAATTGAATTTTTACCTTGTCAGGACAGGGTATGGTTGCGTTATTTTGAGTATTTGTATATGAAATAATTTCAAATGAGTTATATTCCAAGACCTTGGGATCATTTCTCCCTCTAAGGTTTGTAGCATGTATGCTCCATGCCCGATGATTGAGTCTATTAAATATGGGCCTTCCCAGACAGGGGCTAGCTTGCCTGCTATTTTTTCTTTTTTATTTGGTAATACTTTCCGCAGAACTAAGTCTCCTTCTTTAAAAACTCTGATTTTGACATTTTTGTTGTAGCTTCTAGCCACTGTTTGTTGATATGATGTTATCCCAATTTTGGCAGCATCTCTCAATTATTCTGTTAGGGCGAGGCTGTCCTGCATCAGGTTGTTGTTTGCTCTATGTTGTTCAGGCTATATCTTGAATTTCGCACATGTAATTTTGCAAGAATGACTGCTTCACAGCCATACACCAAGGAATAAGGTGTTTGGTCTGTTGACGTCTTTGGAGTTGTCCTGTCTCCCCATAGCACTAATGGAAGCTCTCAAGCCCATCTGCCTCGTCTACTCTTCAGCTTCTTTTTTAGGCAGCTGATGACTACCTTGTTGCTTGATTCAGCCTGACCATTTGCTTTTGGGTAGCCAGGAGTTGAAGTCACTAGGTTGATATTCCATTCATCACAGAAAGCCTTGGTTCTTTTTCCGACGAATTGAGTGCCATTGTCACAGACTATCTATGAAGGGACTCCATACCTGCATATGATATTTACCCTGATGAAGGATATTACTTCCTTCTCATTAACCTGCCTGAAAGAATCTGGTTCAATCCATTTGGAGAACTAATCAGTCAGGGCTAACATGAATACTTTCTGGCCTGGGGCTACTGGAAGTTTTCCTAATATATCCATGCCCCACTTCATGAATGGCCAGGGTGTAGAAATTGAATGTAGTAGCTCTGATGGTTGATGGATAATTGGAGCATGTATTTGGCAGGCTTCACATTTTGCACAATAGTCTAGACAATCAGCCCTCAGGTTGGCCAGTAATAGCAGGTCCTGAGTACCTTGCTTGCCAGACTTCTTCCACCTTTGTGGTTGCCACAATATCCATCATGAATTTCTTGAAGTACTTGATTAGCTTCATGTGGTTCAAGACACCTTAAGTAAGGTCCAGCCTGAGATCTTTTAAACAAAGTGTTATTGATGATAGAATAAGTAGAAGCCCTAATTTTAAATTCTCTGAGTTCGTGCCTGCCCTGAGATAGTATACCTTGTAGGAAACAATCATAATAAGGTTTAATCTAGGAGTCATTGTCAGTGTTGACATGGTTGACTTGCTCAGGTTTGCTGATGGTAGGTTCAAGTAAATGTATGATAGGTACTTTATCAAAAATAGCAGGGGTGAAATTTAAACCAAGGCTGGCCAAAGCATCAGCCTGGGTATTCAGGTCTCTTGGTATTTGCTCAATATCAAATTAAATGAATTTATCGCAAAGTTTTTTAGCATATTCCAAATATAAAATCATTTTTTCATCCTTTGCTGTATAAATTCCCTTTATTTGATTTACAATTAAAAGTGAATCGGTTTTTACCTTTAGGTTTTGAACACCGAGGCCTAGACATACTTTTAGTCCTGCTATGAGGGCTTCATATTCAGCTTCGTTATTGGTAGCTTTGAACTCACAACTCACAGCCTGGGCTATGGTGTCCCCTTGTGGCGATTTTAGCACTAGTTCTAACCCTGTTCCCCTTACATTGGATGCCCCATCTGTGAACAGGGTCCACTACTGGTCTGAGGTTTTGTTTTCTAACTGATTGACTTCCTTGGTCAAGTCTGATTCTAGGTTAGGGCTGAAATCAGCCACAAAGTCCACTAAGGTTTGTGAAATGATTGTTGTCCCGGGTTCAAAGGTAATATCATAGGTACTAAGTTGGACTGACCATTTGGTCATCCTACCTGAAAGTTCAGGCTTCTTCAGGACATATTTTATAGGTAGATTGTTCCTGACTATTATGGGGTGACTTTCAAAATAAGATCGCAACTTAGCACATGATATGATCAAAGCTAAAACATACTTTTCAAGTAAACCATACCTCATTTCAGCATCTAGTAGACTTTTACTTACATAATAGACAGGATGTTGCTGGCCTTATAGTTCCTTTACCAAGACTGCACTTACTACGTTGTCAGTAACGAAAAGATATACTGACAGGGGCTCTCCCTTTTTTGGGTTGGCCAGTAAAGGTGTAGAGGAAAGATATAGTTTTAGATCTTGGAAGGCCTCCTCATGTTCAGGGGTCCACTTGAATTGTTTGTTTTTTCTGAGTAGATTGTAAAATATTTTACACCTTTCAGAAGACCTGGATATGAACCTGTTCAGGGCAGCTACCCTTTCTGTCAATTTTTGAATGTCCTTGACAGGTTTGGGTGACTGTAATTCCAGTATAGCTTTGATCTGTTCAGGACTGGCTTCTTTGCCTCTTTTGGTCACCATGTAGCCTAAGAACGTTCCTGCAGAAACTCCAAAGTGGCATTTGGCAGGGTTGAGCTTCATGTTGTACTTCTCCAGAATTTGAAATGCTATTTCCAAGTACTTCACATGGCCTTGTGCATCCTTGGATTTTACCACCATGTCATCTATATAGACTTCCATGATGTCCCCAATCTGCTCCTTAAATATCATGTTGACCAGGCGCTGGTACGTTGCCCCTGTATTCTTTAGACCGAATGGCATGGCAGTGTAACAATATATGCCCCGGTCAGTAATGAATGCATTACTTTCCTGGTCAACAGGGTACATCTTTATCTGGTTAAATCCACTAGAAGCGTCCATGAACGTGAGCATCTCATGTCTTGTCGTCGCATCTACCATGGCATTAATATGTGGAAGAGGGAATGGATCCTTAGGGCAGACTTTGTTCAGGTCAGTGTAATCTACACAGACTCTCCATTTGCCATTCTTTTTCTACACGACCACTACGTTTGCCAGCCATTCAGGGTACATTACTTCCCTGATCATGCCCATATCTAGGAGTTTGTCTACTTCTTCATTGATAATGGTGTTTCTTTCTGGTGCAAACTTTCGTCTTTTCTGTTGTACAAGCTTGAAAGACGTGTCAATATTGAGTTTATGAGTGATAATATCAGCACTAATTCCAGTCATATCAAACTGAGACCAAGCAAAACAGGAAGATTTATTTTTAAGAAAGCTTACTAATTCAGGCCTGACTGAATCAGGAGCGTTAGAGCCAACTAGAACATACCTGTCAGGATACTCAGGGTTGAGGATTACCTGACCTATTTCCATCCTAGGTGGTGCTACATATGTACTCCTGACAGGGTACGGTAATTGTTATGCGAGGGACATACCAGCCTTGGACAGCTTTAGGGCCTCTGTGTAACATTCCTGGGCTGATTTATGCTCACGTTTGATGGTTTCCACTCCCCAATCTGTTTGTATCTTGATACATGGATGATAACTAGAGGGGCCAGTCTTGACATTGTGAATCCAGGGCCTACTCAGAATGACATTGTAGGAGAATAGACAGTCTAGAACTCCAAATCTTTCATAAGATGCAACGCCTTCAGCATAGGTAGGGAGATATATCTCTCCCAATGTATTCTTTGTCTCACCGCTAAACCCTACCAAGACACTGGATTTCTTGGTGATCTGATCCTGGCTGATCTTCATGGCTTTTAGTACGTATAGCATGACCAGGTTCACTGATCTGCCTCCATCTACTAAGATTCTCCTTACGTTAGTAGTTCCAACTTGCATGGTGATCACCAAGCCATCATGATGTAGGTCAGGGATGCCCAGCAAATCACAGTCATTGAACGTGATAGGTGGTATATTGCCAGGTTTACAGGGTGATTTAGTTTGACGAGTCATGGCTATCTTTTTTGCTGCTGAACTAGCCTGGCCACATGTGAACCCCCGCAATAACGATAAGAAAAATACAATAATAAAATGCGGAATATTAGAAAATTTTTAAAACTTTTAAAGTTTAAAGCGCGGGTTCATGAAAACCTAAAACATAAATAAAGAATGCGAAAATAAAGTTAAGTTTATACAAACATAAAAGTTAAATGGGGAAATATATCCCACGAATAACAAGTCTAAAAGGTGAGTCTAAGCCTAACGATAGACAAAATCCACGGTCAAGGTACTCGCTAGCTCACACATGTCTTCACCCCATAAAAGTACCAATTAATACCTGTCATTCATGTAAACATGAACACCACAGTCAGTGGGGAGTAACTCAAGGGTCTCCCAGCCACAAATTGTTGAAATGAACATAACAAAGAACTCAATTAATCAAGTATTTAAAACAAGATGTAAATAACTTGAATCATAATAGACATGGGATCAATCATGTTAACACAATGAGAGAAACAAGATAGTATAGCAAATGAGCACGTCATGGCATATTTAAATGAGTAAAGTAAAGGAACGAACATAGATACGGTTAGTTAATCACAAGCACGAATTCCAATGAAAGATGACACATGCAACTGTCAAAATTATACAAGATTAATACTTCAATCATGTGAGACAGATAAACGAGTGATCAATCATCGCAATACATGTAGTTGAAAACCATAGCCATTTCTTTGAAAACCTCTCAGCAAACATTGCACTGGACGTGGCTACTAATGTCACATTCATACTTATGGCTTGCATCTCACCATAAGAACGTATGGGAACATCAATCCCGACGATCATATCACAACTAAAGGGCTTACAACTCACCTCTAGTATCCGATAGGACCAAGACTCTCGCAACCAAACCATGCAAGATGTAACTCTTAACAAATGTCAATAACTCTAACCAAGCAAGACCTTTACTACTCATTATATATAATTCCCCTGGTAGGACGACAATGCTAATCACAAAGTCTCAGTCTTAGTCTAAATCTGGCTAGACTCTCGGGACAGCACAATTTCCGATTCGACATGCAGCAGGACAGTCTGCATCCAAGACTCGAATAATAGATCGTAAATCGAGAACCCACAATCGGTATGACAGTCCGAAAGAGGCGGAAGATATTAGCTAAATCCACAATCGGCAGGACAGTCCGAAAGAGGCGTAAAGATAAGTCAAGCAAAAAGGTATAGCATAAAGGCATTATCATAAGAATACGACTCACTACAAATAATTATTTATAATAATTCTTTCATACTTGTAACATAATAATAAAAAATTCATTTCATAATTAAACATGCCGGTTAAATAAAATATAACAAGCGATAATGAATAATATACGTTATGTGAAAGTTTACGGAATAAAATATGACCAACTCAAGTGACTCATTTATGAGCCCAAATACACAAACTATATGCGGCCCATTAAATGGAACATGTTAAGCCCAACCTATGGATCATGTGAAATCCAACAAATGGAATACAACAAGTCCAATGAATGGACTATAATTAGCCCAACCATTAATATATAATGAATCCATCAAGTCAAACAAAGCAAGCCCAACAAACAAAACCAAATGAGCCCAACAAAATAAGTATGTAAAAGGACGATATTTAACTAGTTGCGTTATATAAGACACGAGACTGAATTTAAATAATTCAAATAAACCAACTAACGCCACAACAATCCATAAATACGACTCAAAGCCCCTTTCGACAACACCCAACACGGCTCAAGGGTGTCACTTGTAAACTGTTGATCTTTTCCTTTTAGTGAAACAATGCCATGTAAAATCCTATCGCCCTCCTCTAATCCGGTATCCCTCCTACTAATCACGCCCCCATTAGTTTGATTACCTTCCTTAATCATCCCACCAACATGAGCAGCATCAACCTCACCTCACCCCCTTCATCTCTCGACAAACCCCGTGTTGGACACTAAACAGAACTTCATTGTTAGGCAACAACAACTTAATAGCATTTCCATAGGGCAACATACTAGATTGAAACATTAAATAGGTAACAGCAACCATAACCGCTACAAAAATATACCGTCTTCTTGTTTCAATTTGACATGTATAAAGAAAGCTCAAAACAGTCCCGAAAGACCACAAAGTCGTTCCACATTTCGGTCCTAAAAATCACCCTTACACGGCTGAAAACAAAGCACAAAACAGTCTAATCGAATCAAAATTAACACGGAAATGAAGGCATGGTTGAGACGCAAACAAAGCACAATCAACACATGATTAACAACTACTAAACCACAGCCAATAACACTGGAAAATACCATATAAAACAGGGTACTTCTACCCGTTTTTGGAGATGAGAACCCACCCGATTGAGACATACCCATACTCGAAACTTCATAGAAGAAAACAGCCATGAAAACTTGCTTCAAACAATCATGCAAAAGTGAAGGGTAATATCCGTATAAAACCCTTTAATTATAGGATTATAACGCAAATTTTATATGCAATTTATTGTCATAAACGAAAAACAACAATGAAACGATAATGATTATGAATTAACCTTCGGTCCTAGTGCAAATTGGCAATGAGAGATCAAAGTAGATCTCCTCCTAAATGATACACCCAAGATCGTCTGAGAAATGCCCTTGTGCTAGAATGAATCCTCTAATTGCCTTGCAATATTGAGAGGATTATTTTTGTGAGTTTTCTTTAGATGAGAGATCTAGGTTTAGAGAGGAAAATGTTCTCCCAAAACCCTAAAATTTTTGTCAAAATGAATTAGGTTTCAAAAGAGAGAAAATCCTCTCTTTTGTCCTCACTTGGCCGGCCATGGGCTCTCTTGGGAAGTGGGCTTCCACTTCCTTTTAGTTTTAGCTCATGGTCTGGTTCGCAAATCGCTAAAATGTATATGACGCGGTTTTGTTATAAATCGTCATCGGTTATCGGTTATTAAAGCATCAACTAATAATACGGATTAGTTGAAATATTAATAAATGTCCGACAAAGACGATATTGTATAATTATATTCAATATACATTAATCAAATATAAATCGCTTATATTTAATTTACGAATTAATTGCTTAATTCGCCTTAGCCATTATTATTTAATCCGTATTAAATAAAATATCTCAACATCATATTTTGACTAATTATTAGTCAAATAACTCAGACTAACTAGTTAGTCAAATTTGGCATCTACATGACTGTATTTTCATACCGTCACATCTCTCAAACGTATCCTATAGGTGTGACTTTTAGGGACCAGTTGATCACCGCCATCTGTATGACAATAACGTCAAACTTATCTAGCAAGCCAACCGTTATTGATAAACGTGGACCAACTGATTATGATACAAAAGTATACCCTTTGATCCTTTTAGAGATTTATAAGTCCTTGCACTAACTGTAAAGGACACCAGCCCCAACAAGCTCCTACTTGTCCGTACAAGTGTATGTGCAATGACGTTATCCGCACTAACTGGAGGACACAGCTCCAACAAACTCCCACTTGTCCGTACAAGTGTATGTGCGATAACCGATTCTCATATTCATTTAAAATTTCTCCCACTCAATGTAAAACAATTTGCGATCCGGATCCGCAAAGGTCGTATTTTACAATCGATCTGTATCTAGAGTGGTTTCCCGACTAGAGAGTAACTTAACTGATAAAACGAATTCGTATTCGAGCATGGCCATGCATTTCGATTCTGACTCCTCGAGTGGCCCTGAGAAATATCGAGTACCTGATAAAGGCTGAATATTTCCTTCAACTCGAACTCCTTCCGATCTAAGCACAGCATGAAATGACCCAGAAACAATCTACTTGGCCCCCTGTTACGGATGACCGTGAGAAAGAAACCAAAGTCACCCAAAATCTGCCTTAGTCTCAAGAGACAATCGATAGTCAAAAGAATCGACTCTTAGGATCACCATGGAGGTCCTATCCACGACCGGACTCGAATGTTGTAAAACATTTAGGACTCCACGTTGATGTCACAATTGTGTCCTACGTGATAACCGTATAACACGCTTCGTGATTGGTCGGTCCAACTTTGTTGACTTATGGCTCGTTGAACCCACCATCAACCAACGTCACAAAATAATTACCTTGAGTTATCAGCTCACGTGGGCAATTAAGGACCAAGATTATAATGTTTGTTCAGTTCACTTTGTGGTGTTCAAAATTTGTCGTACAAATCCACATGAAAAACAAAATATATAAAATATCAAAACGATGATGTCGTATAGAGTACAAAAGAGGATGAATCTAATCCATAAAAGAGTACTACAACTTAGGAACACGTTTAATTCCCATGGAATTAACATGCCCTTCATGCTTATCTTGTCGTAATGGTTTAGTGAGAGGATCTGCTATGTTATCATCTCAGAGCAATCTTTTCTATCACTACTTCCTTTTGCTCCACGTAATCTCGGATTAGATGAGCTTTCCGTTGTACATGTCTAGACTTGTTACTAGACTTTGGCTCCTTAGCTTGGAAGATGGCACCTCTATTGTCGCAATAGATGGTGATCGGGTCATTCGAACTAGGCACTACGGATAGTCCTTGTAAGAATTGACGCATCCATATCGCTTCCTTTGCGCCTTCGACGCGGCATAGTACTCGGACTCGGTCGTAGAATCTGCTGTAACACTTTGTTTGGAACTCTTCCAGGTGATCGCAGCGCCATTAAGAGTAAAAACGAATCCAGATCGAGATTTAGAGCCATCCCGATCCGTTTGGAAGCTAGCATCTGCAGAACCGGTTCGCATAGCTTTTGATCGCCTCCATAAGTCAATGCCCAATCTTTAGTCCTCCGTAGGTACTTAAGAATGTTCTTGACAGCCATCCAATGTGATTCACCTGGATGCTGTTGGAATCGACTTGTCATACTCAATGCATATGCCACGTCCGGACGTGTGCATATCATGGCATACATGATTGATCCTATAGCCGAGGCATAAGGAATCCGTGTCATGCGCTCTTTCTCTTCCGGTGTCTCTGGTGCCTGAGACTTGCTCAAATGCACCCCTGGAGCCATAGGAAGAAACCCCTTCTTGGAGTTAGTCATGCTGAATCTCTCTAGGACTTTGTCTATGTAAGACTCCTGACTGAGAGATAACATCCGTCGTGATCTATCTCGATAGATACGGATGCCTAGAATTCTTTGTGCCTCTCCCGGATCTTTCATCCGGAAATGGTTTTTCAACTATACTTTCACCGGTTAAGAGAGGTATGTCATTCCCAATCGTGGAGTATGTCATCGACATACAATATCGTGAAGACAATCTTGCTCCCACTCGACTTGATATAAAGACATGGTTCCTCGACCGATCGAGTAAATCCATTTTCTTTAATCACTTGGTCGAAGCGATGATTCCAACTCCGAGATGCTTGCTTAAGTCCATAAATGGAACGCTTAAGCTTGCACACTTTCTTAGGATGTTCTGGATCGACGAAACCTTCGGGTTGTACCATGTACAACTCTTCCTCCAAAAACCGTTTAAGAAGGCGGTTTTTCACATCCATTTGCCAAATTTCATAGTCATGAAAAGCGGCAATCGCTAAGATAATCCGAATGGAACGCAACATGACTACGGGTGCAAAACTTTCATCGTAGTGCAAACCTGGCACTTGGGTGAAACCTTTAGCAACTAGTCGTGCTTTATAGATATCTTGTTGACCTTCCACAGAATGCTTTATCTTGTAAAGCCATTTGCATTGAAGGGGACGAACCTTAGCAGGTAAGTCAACAAGATCCCATACGTTGTTCTCATACATAGAGTCCATCTCGGATTGCATGGCCTCAAGCCATAGCTTTGAGTCGGAACTAGTCATGGCACCTTTATAGGTTGCGGGTTCACTACTCGTTAAGAGTAGAACGTCGTCTATGTCATGTTCCTCGACCATACCAATGTATCTGTCTGGAGGAATAGAGACTCTTCCCGACCTCCTAGGTTCCTCCGGAATATTCACCGCAGCCGGGATTGAAGGAATTGGTTCCTCCAATGGTTGCTCGGTATTTGGTTGGAATCTCCGATGTGTCGAAGGTTCTATCACTCTTTGCATTCTCGAGAAATTCCTTCTCTAAGAATGTCGCACCGCCGCAACAAAAAAAACACGTTGTTCGGTTGGCGAATAGAAGTAATGACCAAGTGTTCCTTTAGGATAACCTATAAAGTATGTCTTGACCGATCGCGGGCCGAGCTTATCCTCGTGTCTCCACTTGACATAAGCCTCGCAGCCCCAAACCCGTATAAAGGACAAGTTAGGGACCGTTCCTTCCATAGTTCATATGGAGTCTTGTCAACACTTTAGACGGACTTGGTTAAGTATTAGAGCGGTGACAAAAGAGCATAACCCCACAATGAGGCAACACGGTGTGACTCATCATGGATCGAACCATATCAAGTAGTGTTCGATTTCTCCGTTCGGACACTCCATTCAATTGAGGTGTTCCAGGTGGAGTTAACTGTAGGGCAATCCCACAGTCCTTTAGGTGTTGATCAAACTCGTGAGAAAGATACTCGCCACCACGATCTGAACGTAGTGTTTTAATCTTTCTACCTAATAGGTTCTGTACCCTATTCTGGTATTCTTTGAATTTCTCAAAGGATTCACTTTTGTGCTTCATTAAGTAGACATAGCCATATCTACTTAAATCGTCTGTGAAAGTGATGAAATACCTATAGCCTTCTCGTGCGGTGATTGACATAGGACCACATACATCCGTGTGTATGAGTCCTAATAGGTCAGAAGCGCGCATTCCAACACCTTTGAAGGAAATTCGAGTCATCTTACCGATGAGACATGATTCACACGTGCCAAATGATTGAAAATCAAAGGCCGAGATAGCTCCATTTTTGATGAGCTGTTTTACGCGTTTCTCATTAATGTGTCCCATACAGCGGTGCCATAGATACGTTTGATCTTTGTCACCAACCTTTAACTTTTTATTCATTACGTGTAATATTTCGGTGGTCCGATCTAAAACATAAATTCCGTTCATGGAGACCGCCTTGCCATAAATCATATCGTGTAATGAGAAAATGCAAGTATTATTCTCTATTACAAATGAAAATCCAAGTTTGTCAAGTGCGTAAACCGAAATAATGTTTTTGGAAAGACTGGGTACATAATAGCAATTATATAAAAATAACTCAAATCCGCTAGGAAGCTGGATCACATATGTTCCCCTTGAGACGGCGGCCACTCGTGCTCCATTCCCGACACGCAGGTCCACCTCACCCTTTACGAGGGGTTCGATGTTTCGGAGCCCCTGCACATGATTACACAGATGAGAACCACAACCAGTATCAAGTACCCAAGTTCCGTAACTTGCATGGTTAATCTCAATCATATGAATAAAAGAAGAAGAGGATGAAGACATACCAACAGGTTTAACGCGACCTGCCTTTAAGTCCTCATGATAAACAGGACATGTACGCCTCCAATGCCCGGTCTTGTGGCAATGATGGCATTCCATGTTTTCATTCTTGCTCTTTGTCGCGCCTGATGAGGTGCTCGACTCACCAGGCCCACTCTTACCTGAACCCGACTTCTTAAACTTCGGTTTGCCTACTGCTAGGCCTGGCTGAACTTTGCCCTTACCCTTGCCCTTGTTTGACACAACGAGAACATCCTGTTTCATGCTCCCACTGAACTTCATGTCCTTCTCGGTCTGTACGAGAAGGGAGTGCAGTTCATGGGGGCTTTTCTTCAAATCATTCATATAGTAATTCGCTCTAAAGAGCGCAAAACCATCGTGGAGTGAATGAAGCATGCGGTCAATCACGATGTTCTCGCTGATTTTACAATCAAGCGTCTCCAGTCTCTCGACATTCTCAATCATGCTGAGAATGTGTGGGCTAACCGGTTGGCCCTTCTGGAGTCTCGCATCAAAGAAGCGAATGGTATGCTCATAGGTCACGATTCTCGGTGCTTTCGAGAATTCCTTGGTGAGCGTGGTGAAAATCTTGTTTGCACCCTGGGCTATGAAGCGTTTCTGCAAATTGGATTCTATTGCAAAAATGAGTACGTTTTTAATCGCACCCGCTTCCATGACGAAGTCGCTATACGTGGAGACCTCGTTAACTCGAGCCGTGGGACCTGGGGCTGGTGGGAGGGGCTCAGTCAAATACTTGAGCTTCCCGTCAGCAGTGGCAGCATTCCGTAATGCCGCCTCCCATTCCGCGAAGTTTGATCCATCATTCTTCAGTCTAGTAGACTGATTCATCTGATTCATAAAGATCCGAAGCCAGGACTCACGGTCCAATGTGGCACTTGGCATTGGGTCATCGAGGATGCCAGCCATTAGGTTATTAGCAGTTTAAAAACGTGATCTACGCTGAAAAAGAAAGAAAAACAAAAACGAAATAAGCAACTCATCGAGGTGATTTAAGTCTATTTAAAATTCATTTTAGACTCATTGCACTTGCATAATTGATCTCCCTCAAGAATGACACAAGTGATCCCAAGACTCAATTTCCTTAAATTGATAAGCCAACTGTTTAGCTAATTTTTCCGTAAGAACTCTTGGTCGATAGATTTCCGTAAATCCTATCTATAGTCCACCATGATCACAGGATCGTACGAGTGACCATAGCGTTGAGATAAAATAGGTCAATCGGTTCCAACTTACCCGACGTAGAAGGGGTCATATTATGCCTACCGACGAAGAAGGGACTCATTGGAGTTTGACCTATAAAGACCGTTCTCAATTTTGGTTTATACGAGGAAGATCCCATCAACTAAGTTTAAATTCATTTTAAGTGAACGAATAACTAGCAACTGCGTGAATGAATTAATTTAGATGATGGCTTAAATCGTGTGACATATGAATGTCATAGAAAACTAACGCGTGACCTCTACATGAGTCAGTTTTCATGCAATTATTAGGTGGTTTGGTTTTTAGGCGGAATATGATGCAATCTATCGATACGATAAAATAAATAAATGAATGCAATACGTAAATAAAAATTCCTAGTGTGGCCTATCCTAGTAAAAAGAACATAATACAACTTTGGAATCCACCGTTGGACCCGAAAAGCTTGTCTTGATGTTCCATCTTTGTCCATGCAATGGAGTGAGCATCCGATCTCCTTCTTTAGTCTTCTCAAAATTACAATTAAAATTTACAAAATATAAACCTATTTACATTCTAAATAAAAACTGTAATTAAAAGAAATAAAAAAGGGAGATACGAGATCTCAAAATACAACCAAGACCGTGTTCCATCATTACGGTAACACGTTCTACTAAGGCCACACTAAGTTACAACCGATTGCAAAAATAAATAAATACGTAATAAAAGCATTCAAAACATTCAAAATAACGATAAATAAAATGCATCAACTAAATTAAATTTATTCGTGACATAATTCCGTAATTATGTTAAATTTATCCAAACCACCAAAGACAATTCCGTTACTTTAAATCGTTTTAAAGTAATTTAATTTTACGTGGGTGAACTGATTCACTATCAAGCGAGTGCATAAATCCGTATTATGCAATAATGGCCGGAAAAAAAAAACAAAGCACAATTTTTTTTTTTTTTCTTCACTGCTGGGCGTGAACAGTACCCACGAAATTTTATTTTTTTTTTCTTTTGCTGAAATGCCGAGAGCATCAAAAGGCTAAAAAAAATAAACGGCTCAAAATCGTGAGCAACAAAAGGTCAAAACAAAACGATTTGTTAAAACCCAATTGCAATTTAATCTAATCCGTATAGAATTGAAATTACAATTGAAACATCTTTAACATATTGCAATAATTATCGATTAAAATTACAATATGCAAAGAATAAAAAGATAACAAAAGATCGACAATGCAACCGTGTAAACTGGACACGGTTCCCAAAGAAAATCAGGCCGTGGCACATAAAAAAAAATGCCGAGACCTAAAGGCCACACGGTCTATCAAAATTTTATACAAAAATTATCGATTTGATAAAAACCAATTGTGATATCACCTAATCCGTATAGAAATGAATTTGCAATTGATAGATCTTTAACATATTACAATGAATATCGATTACAAAATAATATGCAAAGATCAAAATCGAAAACAAAAGGAAAACAAGGCACGGGAAATCATGGCAGCCGTGCCAAAAAAAAAATAAAACCGTGCAAAAAAAAAATTTAGCCGTGTGGTTTCTAGCAAAAAAAAAATTATCGATCCATTTCGTTTGATGAAAATCACATAGAAAAATTTACGTGGCCTCGCTCTGATACCACTTGAAGGGTAATATCCGTATAAAACCCTTTAATTATAGGATTATAACGCAAATTTTATATGCAATTTATTGTCATAAACGAAAAACAACAATGAAACGATAATGATTATGAATTAACCTTCGGTCCTAGTGCAAATTGGCAATGAGAGATCAAAGTAGATCTCCTCCTAAATGATGCACCCAAGATCGTCTGAGAAATGCCCTTGTGCTAGAATGAATCCTCTAATTGCCTTGCAATATTGAGAGGATTGTTTTTGTGAGTTTTCTTTAGATGAGAGATCTAGGTTTAGAGAGGAAAATGTTCTCCCAAAACCCTAAAATTTTTGTCAAAATGAATTAGGTTTCAAAAGAGAGAAAATCCTCTCTTTTGTCCTCACTTGGCCGGCCATGGGCTCTCTTGGGAAGTGGGCTTCCACTTCCTTTTAGTTTTAGCTCATGGTCTGGTTCGCAAATCGCTAAAATGTATATGACGCGGTTTTGTTATAAATCGTCATCGGTTATCGGTTATTAAAGCATCAACTAATAATACGGATTAGTTGAAATATTAATACATGTCCGACAAAGACGATATTGTATAATTATATTCAATATACATTAATCAAATATAAATCGCTTATATTTAATTTACGAATTAATTGCTTAATTCGCCTTAGCCATTATTATTTAATCCGTATTAAATAAAATATCTCAACATCACATTTTGACTAATTATTAGTCAAATAACTCAGACTAACTAGTTAGTCAAATTTGGCATCTACATGACTGTATTTTCATACCGTCACATCTCTCAAACGTATCCTATAGGTGTGACTTTTAGGGACCAGTTGATCACCGCCATCTGTATGACAATAACGTCAAACTTATCTAGCAAGCCAACCGTTATTGATAAACGTGGACCAACTGATTATGATACAAAAGTATACCCTTTGATCCTTTTAGAGATTTATAAGTCCTTGCACTAACTGTAAAGGACACCAGCCCCAAAACAGTCCAATCGAATCAAAATTAAGACGGAAATGAAGGCATGGTTGAGACGCAAACAAAGCACAATCAACACATGATTAACAACTACTAAACCACAGCCAATAACACTGGAAAATACCATATAAAACAGGGTACTTCTACCCGTTTTTGGAGATGAGAACCCACCCGATTGAGACATACCCATACTCGAAACTTCATAGAAGAAAACAGCCATGAAAACTTGCTTCAAACAATCATGCAAAAGACTAATAAATCCCAACATTCAACCACACATATGAGGGAAGTATAAATGACCAAACTTTAAGACAAATAAAAGTATAAACCGAGTTAAAGGGACGAAATTTTGACACTTTGTCGAGTAACCTATCACCGTTACCTCGGAAATGCTTTAATCTTCAAGCAAACTGTCCACAAAGCACGGGTCTTCCTCCGGGTCTTCGAAACCTTCATCAAGGAGCAAGAAAACGGAAGATTTAAGGCAAAAATTGAAACTTTTATAAGACGGCGAATTTCGAAACCACCACAAAAACGAGACTTTCTTATCTAGAAAGTGGAAGGGCGGAAAGAGGAAGCCAATGGCGCAAAAATCAAAGGAAAAGGTTGAGAAACGGAGGAGAAATCGGAGCTTGAATGTGCGAGAAAATGGAGTTTATACTCACTGGTTGTTTTGTTATTGTTTGCTGCTGATACACCGAAAAAGAAAGGGGATAAGGGGCTTGGATTGGTCCGTCCCATTTTTGTGTGAGTGTGAGAGAGATTATTATATTAGTTAGGTGTAGAAAGTAGGTGAGTGTGTGTATGCATTGTCGGTATGGGATAAGTCGGGATTAGACTAGGTTCACATGTGAAAATGTGACGGTCTTTTGCTAGACGGAATTATGTCTATAACTTAAGATGGAAACTATTATTATTATTTTCACTATTATTACTATCCGACTAAAATACATATTTTTATATAAATTAAGCTTTAAAATATTACTTTTATAAAAATCATGTTTAAAATAAATTAATTAAATTAAATAATTTAAAAATATAAAATAAAGTAACTGAACGGTTAAATAAATTATAAATGTCAAAAATGTGAATTTCGCGGGAGTTACAATCACCCCACCTTTTAAAAAGTTTCGTCCTCGAAAATTGAAAGTAGAAAATAAAAGGTTATAAAGATAAAGCTATTGACTCAAGATAGGTTGGTC
Organism: Silene latifolia; assembly: GCF_048544455.1. NCBI lineage: Eukaryota > Viridiplantae > Streptophyta > Magnoliopsida > Caryophyllales > Caryophyllaceae > Silene > Silene latifolia. Next base: position 176,960,208 of record NC_133538.1, read on the forward strand.
AGGATGCAGATCATTTCTGAAAACAAATGTTTCTTATGTGGGTTGCAGGAGGAGAATCTAAACCATCTTTTCCTTGACTGCCTATTCAGCAGGAAATGTAGTGGCCTGGTTTCTTAATGGTGTTGCCTAATATTCCCCTTGCAGCACCTCATCAGTTGGTGGATTGAGTTAAGGCAAGCATCTGCTTGTAAAAAGAAAGTTACTGCTATGATTCTTGCTAGTCTGATATACCATATATGGCATAGCAGGAATTGCAGCAGAATTGATGGTTATGTCTTAAGACCTCAGGTTGTTGCAGCTCGGGTGAAGAATGATGTTCAAAGTCGTTTAGCACAATGTAATATTCGTAGTAAAAATGCTTCTGTCTTAGAATGGGTGGATTATATTCGTTGTAATTGAGTCTGATTCATGAAAGACTCGAAAAATGGCTTATATGGGACTATTGATTTGATTTAATGAGAACTTACATTTTCCCAAAAAAAAAGATAAAGCTGGATTTTTGACATCGGTAACCAAAATAGTAAAAGGTTACTTGTTGCAAGAATTAAAATTAAAATTCCTTCCAAATTTTCAAATAGAATTTTCCAACAGTACCAGATTCTCATCAAAGGAACGAAAATGTTCTCGTTGCGCATTCAAGAACATCACACTCCAAATCAAAGACAAGGTCAAATATCAAATCATTTGTAGAAGTCCGAAATCAAAATACTTTCAAAAATATTTATGAATAGTTTTCAAAGGTATAAGTCTCTTTCATGGAACGAAATTGCTCTTGTCGTGCACACAAGAGCGCTAACTTTCCAAGTCAAAGACAAGTTTAAAACAAAAACCATTCGTCGATAAGCGTAGAGCATGTTATTAGATGCCTTTAATAATGAGTCCTAACATCCCATCAACGTTCAAACCAAATGAAAATGGTAATCCACTCAAATTTTCTTTTGCAAAAGCCAAAATAAAAATAAAAGTTTCATTTTTGAACTCATAAAGGAGTCAAGTTCTTGAAAATATAACATCAAACTTTAACAAAGAAATCATAAATAGATCAAAGTTAGTTAGAAATTGGGCAAAATTAAAAGTAACTCGGGTTTAGCAATCAAAAATCATGATAAAGGAGTCTATACTCAAAGAACAAAAAAGGAACTAAATCAAATTTTTATTTTTAAACCTTTAAAATAGGTAAAGTTTTATAAAGTAACATAAATTTTTAACAACAAATTAGGAATGGTAGCTTCAAATGTTTAGAAATTTTATGAATTGAAAAGTAATAACTTCGATATCATAAATACAAAGTACGCTAAGAGAATCCAAACTTAACCAACAAAAGAGCTATGATGAACTTCCTAGGGGTAAGAGTTGGAGTAAGGTTAACAAGGATGTCAAAGATAGAGTTTTATAAGCCTCTAAACTAGAATTCAAAGGGGAAGCACACCAAAAGAATAGGAGATGCATGAACGATATAGCTTATGGTCAAGGAGAAAGGGAAATGAGACAACAAGAAAACGCCAGATACTCATATCTCAAACACAACATCATCCTAAACGGTTCCGAAAACTTCTTAATAAAATCAATCTCATAACCACATTACCTCCAAGGATTCCTCAAGATAACTTACGCCACTCTACCTCTAAGCTACTCCATGAAACAAAGTACTTCACTACACTCATGATTAAACAACTACCAATCATTAAACATCCACAACGACCTCCACCAACCAAGATCAAAGCTACTAACAAAGTTATACTCATACCCAACAAACGTCTGATGTATCACTTTTATATATACTTTTATAACTCCTTTCAAACCATTTTATGTACCGTTTTTGTGCCTTTATACCGTTTATATGTCCTTTTGTAGTGAATTGTCGATACTACCACTATTTTATGTTTTAATGCAGACATGACGCATTACGAGGATAATCAAGCTAAGATGAGTGTAGTGGAGATGGCATAGTGGAATACATGGAGCATGGCACAAGGAACGAGGTAGCTTGAAGGCTAGAAGTGAAGAAACGAAGAAATCAGCCTGTGAAGCTGGTTCCTCGATCGAGTCCCCTGAGGCTCGATCGAGTAATCGTCCTCAATCGAGTCCACCCAGGCTCGATCGAGGAACCTCTCTGGCAGTCTTATTTCCGGATTTTCCTAAAACACTTATTTGTATTATAAATTCAAAGCTCATACGTTACTATGAGGTTACGCTTTATTTTTGCTTAGAACGGCTAAAAACTCTCTAGCTTTAATCTTTCCTTGTTGCTAGGCTATTAATCTTTCTTCAACAATTATTCATTCAAGTTTATGTTCTTTAGTAATTGTTCTTATTTCACATTCTCAATTATATCTTCAATTATCATTGTTGTTATTGTTACATTAGTTATGAGTAGCTAAATCCCTCATCTAGGATGAAGGGGATCTAGGTTAATTATGAAGGGAAAAATTGATTAATTTCTAGAGAAATCATATAAGTTATCATTTGATTATTGTTCTTCTTCTAATTAATTAACTTAGGCCTGAGTTGTTAATTAGTGTAGCGAATTAATGCTTTCACCAACAGGGTTAGAATTAATATAGATTGCGATAATCAAATAGATTGTGTCTAATTATAGCGATAGCATGTTAGAATCGATCTAAAGGACATAAATAGAATTAACCAATCTTATGACCTTAGATAACTTGATTGATCTAGCAATCGATTAAGAGACCCCGTATAATTGACCTAGTGAACCGGAAATCCTAGACTTTTAATATTACTGTTATAAACCCATTTAATTACTCGTTATTAGTTGATAGATAACAAACAAATCAAAACCCCCAAGAAAACGGTTACCTTCAGACGATATAAATATTTACAGACTGACTATTACCGCCTCCCTGTGGATTCGATACCTGTCTTACCACTAGCTATTCTTGTTAGTATTGAGATAGTTTTATTTTGACTTTGGTGATACGACTTTATCCATATCAAATTTGGCGCCGTTGCCGGAGAGGCAACAATTGTTTAGTTTGGTTTTGTTTATTTTGTCTTTTTGTCTCAGGGAACCTAGTTCCTTGAGACCGTTCTCACACTTTTCTTCTTAGTTCCATGTATGCCCAGGTCGAATAGGTCCAAGATTATTCCTTTTGATCCTGAACCAAAAAAGATTTTTCGTTGCAGATGGAAATTTCAGCAAGAAGTGGGTCAAGTAGAAGACTTGAGTATACTTGACGTCGAGACGACAAGCTCAAACAAGTCGGCCGATCAGTCCTACAAAGAGGACGAAATTCCCGAAACTGAAATTCTAGTTGAAACTCCTACTCCTGAGACTACCATCATGCCTACTCTAGCCAATCACTCCAAGCCAACCTTAGCTTCTATCCCACAAGGATTCAAGCTGCCCACTACTGACAATGGAACCTTTGAAATTCGCCAATCTTACATCAATTTGGTGGAGTAAAAATTATTTGGAGGGGCAGCTGCTGAGGATCCTGCGACACATATGGAGAAATTTGTCACTTATTGTTGTTCTATTCCTTTAACAGCTGGAGTGACACAAGATCAGATAAAGCAGGTGCTTTTTTCTTTCTCTCTGAAGGATGGAGCTGCAGAGTCGTTGAGAGATTTGTATATGGAGGGTGAAGGAATTACCGACTGGAATACTTTGGCTCTTGCTTTCTACAAGAGGTACTTCCCACCTCAGAAGACTAACGCACTTCGAAGTCAAATTACTAGTTTCAAGCAAGGAGCTACTGAAGATTTGAATGAAGCTTGGATTCGCTTTAAACATTTAGTTCGATCAGTTCCCCATCATGGTTTCCCAAAGTGGTTTCTTTGCAACCAGTTTTATAACGGGTTGTATGATGATCATCGTGCCCTTTTGGATTCTTCAGCTAATGGGAGGTTTCAGGACAACACCAATGATGCTACCGCGTGGAAGTTAATTGATCAGATTCCCACCCATGCTGCCAAGTATGGAAATCCTAGGGGAAGCACGCGAGGAACCGGTGTTGATAGTGCTCTTGCGGCACAGTTAGAGGCTATTTCTGCCCGAATTGCTCAGATAAAGACTACCTAATCATTGGGTAATAAGGAGAGATTTCATACTATGAGTCAACAAGTAGAGGAGTCTTGTGCTAGATGTGGTTTAGACGGTCACAATGCAGCTGAGTGTTTGAGCACATTGGAGCAGGTTAATGCCTTTCAGTCTTACGGACAAGGTGCACATGGTACACCCTTCTCCAATTTTTACAATGAAAGAACGAAGGAGCATCCATTCCTTCAATGGTCTAGTCAGAATATGCAAAACCCGCAGCAGCTACAACCATAGAAGAATACTTATGCCCCTCAAAACAATCGTGGTAATCAATCACAAGGGGGATATCAAAGGCAAAATCAAGGAGGTCAGCAGTTTAACAATAAATATCAACAACCTCCTCAACAAACTCCTCAACAAGCTCCAAGCAATGAGATGGTAAAGTTGCGTAATCTATTGCAACAAACTTTGTCAATGCAGCAGAAGCAGACGGCTCAAATTTCTGAGCTTATTGCCCACAATAAGATGCTAGATAACCAGGTGGCTCAGATGGCACTTCAAAATCCATCAAAACAGGCCGGGGGTCTTCCTCCTCAAGGTAAACAAGCTCACGAGCAAGGTAATGTTATTCAACTGAGGAGCGGTACCACATATGCAAATCCCGACCTGCAAAGCCATGATAATGACGTGCCCACTGATGATAATGAGATACCCTATATGCATCCTAAAGGATTGGGCAATTTAGAGCCTAGTGATGATGAGAAAGAACCTGACGAAGTTGAAACACGAGCTGAAGACAAAAGTAAAAAGAAAGAAAAAGACGAACCCGCTGAGGTTCCTCGATCGAGTCAGCCCAGGCTCGATCGAGGAACCAGTGTGCTCGATCGAGTGACACCAAGGCTCGATCGAGGCGCCTCTTTGGCAGATGACGGTGTTTCAAAACTTCATTCTAAGGTCAAGCAAGCCGAGCCCATTACTATTGTACTACCTTTTCCTCATCGGCAACAAAAATCTAAGCTTGACAAGCAGTTTGGTAAGTTTATGGAGCTCGTGAAGAATTTACAGGTAAGTGTTCCTTTCACTGAATTAATTACTCAAGTGTCGGCTTATGCAAAGTTTATGAAGGAGATTTTGACAAGGAAGAGATCCTTTGATGCGGTGGAAACTATTGCTTACACTCAGAAATGCAGTGCCATGTTGCCAATCAATTCACCACCTAAATTAAAGGACCCAAGAAGTTTTTCTATCCCTTGTCATATTGGTCATCTTGCTATTAATAAAGCTCTTTGTGATTTAGGAGCTAGCGTTAGCGTCATGCCTTATTCTATTTGCAAGAAATTAAATATGGGTCAGTTGACGGTTACTAATATGACTTTGCAGATGGCTGATAGATCTGTTAAACACCCACTAGGGGTGTTGGAGGATGTTCCCGTTCAGATTGGCAAATTTTTCATCCTCGTAGATTTCGTTATCTTCGACATGGCTGAGGACAACCAAATCCCTATCATTTTGGGTAGACCGTTCCTTCACAAGGCGGGGGCGGTTATAGATGTTAGGCAAGGGAGATTGACACTAGTTGTGGGGGTTGATACCATTGTTTTTAACTTATAAAAAGCATTAAAACATCCTATGATAGAAGAAACTTGTCATAGTATAGATGTTGTTTATTTTACTATTGATGAGGGTCTTCCTTTGTGTTTGGACAGGGATCCTCTGGAGATTGCCGTGGTTTCGGATTCAGCTGATCAGACGGGTTCATGGAGTCCAGAAGTTCATGAGATTGAGAGGTTTCTAACTGGAGAGGAATACCCCCATCAAAGGGTATATAGTTTGGGTATCCCACCTAAGGTAACTGAGGTAAAGAAACCTGAACTAAATCCCCTTCCCTCTCATCTTAAGTATGAGTTTCTTGATGACTGTGAAATGAACCCCGTGATTGTCAATGCTAGCCTAACTGAAGGTCAACTATCTGCTTTGTTGACTGTTTTGAGAACCCATAAAAATGTTGGAGCTTGTGTCCTCCACAGTTAGTGTGATAACATATATAAATCTCTTATAGGTTCACAAGGGTATACTTAGTATTTTATCAGTTGATTAACGTTTACTTAATAACGGTTGGCATGCTAGAATTTTGACGTTATTATCATACAGATGGCGGTGATCAACTGGTCCCTAAAAGTCACACCTAAAGGATGTGTGTGAGAGATGTGATTGTATGAAAATATAATCACATTGATGCCTGACTAAAAGGTTAGTCTATGTATTTGACTAAACAGTTAGTCAATGTGATGATGAGACGATTATTTAATACAATTAAATAATACCAGCTAAGACGAATTAATTGTTAAATTCGTAATTGAATATAAACTGTTATATTTAATTAATGTATATTATGTTAGCTCAAACGAATTAAGATGTTAATTCGTAATTAAACGTAACCATTTATATTTAATTAGTGGATTATAAATATGTTATATTTATAGTTAATGTATATATTATGCTAGATTGTCATAATAAAATGTTGACAGACCGGTATTAATAAATCGACTACAAACTGTTGTGTATAGACTTATTAATACATGTCGACATAAATTGACAATTAAGATAATTAATACACATTTATACATTTTGAAAACTAACCTAAAATAAGAAGATATTTTTCTCCTTATTCTTGTGGTTGGTGAAAACCGAAATAAGAGTAAAAAGAGGATGAAAAAATCTTCCTCTAATCACTCCCATTTTGGACGGTTAAAGGAGAGCATAAGAGATCATTTTTCTCTTAATTTCTTTTTGACCTAATTCTCTCATCATTCACACAAAAAACCCTAAAAATTAATTAACAATTTTGGGGATCTATTCTAGCAAGAAAAAGGGCATTTCTCATAGCATTTTGGGTGCAACAATTAGGAGAATATCGATTTCGATATTGTTCTTAGGCCATATTGCTAGGACCAACGGTTGATTCATAATCTCTATACTTTTGTTTATGTAATTTCATTTATGACTGGTTTTCATATATCATAATTCGTTATAATCCGATTTTTTCTTGTTGAAGTATACCGATATTTTCTAAAAGTGGTATCAGAGCTAAGGCCACGAAATTATTTTATATGATTTTCATAAATGATTTAAACAAAAATTTGAAGAATCGAAAAAAAATATATTCGGCCGAGAGAAATTGTTTTTTGCCGTGAGAATTTATTTTTTTTGCCGAAAGTTTTTGCTTTTGATGTTTTGTTTCCATTTAGATTCATTCATATTATTTTTTTAATAGGTTAATATTATAATATGATAATTTTTTAGATGTTTTGATTTAATAAGAATTAAATTAAGATGTAAATGGAAATCGTTTTCATTGTTGATCATTTGTTTTTGCTATATAATTTTGGCATACAAGTTAATTTATAATGTTCAAATCAATTGTGATGAATCAAATATCCGGATAATCGATTTAATCATAATTTAGATATTCATTTTAATAGGTTAAAATGAATCATCTAGTTTGGATCAAAGTTTAAATTAAATGTTGTTGATTATGCCAATCTTTATATATAAGCAACATTAAACAAATTTGTTGATAAAAAGTTTTTTTTGAGAAAAAAAAATAAAGCGGCCGAAATGCCGTTAGCCTTTTTTTTAAAAAAAAAGGTTGTTTTTTTTTTTACAATGCCGAGAGAAAAGAAAAAGAAATCTGTTTTTTTTATTTTTTATTTTTTTGGCAAATATGCCGAGAGCAGCCGTGTATAACAAAAAAAAATTCTGTTTTTTTTTGTTTTGTTTTGGCCAATTATAATTATACATTACATTTATAATGTATGATTATTTGTTGTGAAAAGGTTCACAAATTTGAGATACTCATATTATTTTAAAGAGGTTTAAAATAATGTTAGATTAATTCATATTATAGGTTAATGTGAATTAAGATTGAAATTAATGTGAGTAATTGAGGAATTGTCACATAATTTGATCATTTAAATAGGTGGTTTGGATAAATTACTCTACATAATTAAGGAATTATGTCTTGAATGATTAATTTATAGTTGATGCATTTTTATTTAGTTGAATGTTTAGTTGAATGGTTTAATTTACGTATTTTTGCAATCGGTTGTAATTTGTAATACCTTTTGTGGCCTTAGTTAATTATGTTTTCGTAATGATGGAAACATAATTTTAATGTAATTTTGAGATCTCGTATCTCCTTTTGGTTTTCTTTAGGTATTATGGTTTTGAAATTAGAATGTAAATAGGTTTATTTTGTAATTTATTAATTGTAATTTTGAGAAGACTAAAGATGGAGATTGGATTGCTCACTGCCGCTACATGGACCAAGATGGAACATCAAGACAAGCTTCTCGGGTCCAAGGATGGATTCCAAAGTTGTATTTATGTTCTTTTTGGTAGATAGGCCACACTAGGACTTTATTTTGTTTTACGTTTTTCCATTCTTATTGCTTTTCATTGCATAATAGTTAGTGCATCATATTCCGCCTAAACCAAACCACCTACTAATTACATGCATGAAAATTGACTCATATAGATTGTATGTTAGTTTTCATGGACATAAAGATGTCACAAAATTATTAAGCCATCACCTTAGTTTATTCATTCTCGCATGCTAGATAATAGTTCACTTAAAATGAATTAAAATAAAGGTGATGGGATCTTCCTCTAAAACTGAAATTGAGACTAGTCTTTATAGGCCAAACAGCTATGAATCCCTTCTTCGTCAGTAGGCATATAGGACCTTACTCTCCATATGACTCCTTCTACGTTGGGTAAGTAGTTTGTGTTGACTTAGTTTACCTCAACATTATAATCCGAAGAGTTTCTCGTGATTATGATGGACTATAGATAGAATTTACAGAAATTTATCGACCAAGAATTCTAATAGTAGAATTAGCCAAGAGGTTGGCTTATCAATTTACAGATAATTGAGTCTTGGGATAATTTATATAATTCTTGAGGGAGGTCAATTGTATAAATGTTTGAGTCATCGCGTTATAACAGTATTGCATTAGACTTAAATCATAACGATGAGTATGCTTATTATATTTTTCTTCTTTTCGCAGTGTAGAATTCGTTTTATATTGATAATACTGTTACAACAAATGGCTGGAAATAACGAAATCCCTATGCCAATGCCACACTTGGACGCGAGTCCTGGCTAAAAGCTTTCATGGACCACATGAATCAGTTCACACGACTGAAGAATAACGGGTCCAACTTTGCGGACTGGGAGGCATCATTGCGGAATGCTGCCATTGCTGACGGTAAGCTCAAGTACTTAACTGAGCCAATACCGCCAAACCCAGGCCCAAATGCAAGAGCTAACGAGTCAATTGCTTATAGTGACTTCGTTATGGAAGCGGGTGCGATAAAGAACGTACTCATTTTTGCAATGGAAACTGTTTTGTATGGATTTTGCGCAGGGCGAAATCAGGTCAGGGTGATATTGTGCAGGGTTAACTAGCTCTAATTAGATTACTGATCAGGTCGTCAGGATACGATATTGAGCTATAAGTAAAATAACAAAAATAACAAGACAAACAATTTTATACGTGGAAAACCCTTGAATGGGAAAAAACCATGGGCACCAAGCCAAGAGAGGATTTCACTATATGATTTGAGAGAATATTATTATGATAACAACAATGCTTGTATTTCTCTAAGTAATATGTGTTCTTCTTCTTGTGTACGAATGATGTCCCCCTTAAGATCTTTAAAGTGTTCTTTATATAGCTTTCCCATCTTGAACGGCTGCATGATCAAGCATTGAAGGCTGAATATTCTCCATAATTGTTGGTAATAATTACTGAATATTTCCTTCTTAATTACCGTATTTACTGCATAATCTTCATACTTAATGCTGCGTATATATTTCCATTAATATACGCGGATATGGTCAAATATTGTCCTGATATTTGGACCGTTGTCCGCTCCATGGCCTGGCGCCTATCTTCATGTGCCCTGAGAGCCTGGCACCCTGAGAGCCTGACAGTCAGGTTTAGATGAAATGCTTGATCGTGGTGGTCTCATGGATTTCCAGGCCTAACAATTGCCCCTTATCTCCTTATTGGTAGTGCCAGGACGAAAAAATGAGGAGATAACTTTAGTTTTGATAAGATCACCCAACGGTTAAATTTTCCCTGATCAGTTTCCTATAACGGCTCTTTATCATAGCTTCTTCTTGACGCGTGGATATTTACTGCAACTTCCTTGATGATTTTACGGCTGGAACCCTAATCTTCTTTGCTATAAATACTTGGGTGCTTCATTAATTTGAACTCATCAACACAACTTCTTCGTCTTCTTTCTCTTAACTTTCTTTCTCTTCAGTTTTCTTAATTCCTAATTTCCCAAATCTTTTAATCAATCTTCCATAATTCTTCAAACAATGGCTGCAAAGAAAAAAATCTACCAGGGCAGCGGTTCCTGCAACTCCTCCTCCTCAGAATCCTGAGGAAGTTTCTTCTGAAACTTTGCCTACTTCTTCTGCTGCTCCATCTCCGCAGTAGATAAGTCAAGTGATCCCCCATTGGAGATGATTTCAATATCTCATGGCGCTTTTCAATTCAAGCATACCAAGGCTTTAAATGAGGATCAGTCTCCTGCAAACCGTTTGAAGCCTGAGTTCGAGAAAATTTTGAAGGATAAGGGGATTATCCCTGCTGATGCTGAAGTCTGGATCCCTGAGAATTCTCCTATCAGGGCTGACTGGGCTTGTCCTGGTTGGTTTTGCATCCATGACTGGGCCTTTATGGCAGGTTGTAAGCTTCCTTTCTCGCCTCTTATGGTTGAGGTTATTAAGGAGATCGGTGTTCCATCTTATCAATTGATGCCAATGGTATGGAAGGTTGTGTGTTCTATTGAGAACCTCTGTAAAAAACACAATATTTCTTTTTCTCTTGACGATTTGAAGACTCTGTTATCTTAAAAACAAACATCCCGGCCGTATAAGTTTTAAGGTCGGCCGTCAACTACTCCTCTTCGAGTAATTTAGACAAAGGCCATGATAAGGGTCAGCACGACTATATGTTTGTCGGGACCAATTATGTGGGTCCCGACCGGCGTATTTGAATCATGAGGCCTGTGTGGCTGGTGAGTCTTTTGGTTTCTTTCTTTGACTCGCATGTTTTTCCCGTTAGTGAAAAAAATGAAATGAAAATAATAAGTCATACCTCTTTATGTGCGCAGATTGATGATCAATTACAAACCGAGTATCCTACTCCCAATGTTTCTGCTTTCCTTGCTATTCCTCCTTTGGAGAGGTCCTGGCCTCTTTGTTGTGGGGTTGGTCACCTTCCTCGTTGTTTGAAGGCTGACGGTGCTCCCAGGGCGGCTAAAGTGTCAGGGGCTGCTGGTGCCAGTACCTCAGGCTGTAAGTCTATTTTAATTTTTCCTTTCTTTTTACCTAGGCTTCCGATAATGTTTGGTTTGTATTGCGATCTGAAGATTTCGTGTTGCGCTACCAGGTCATCTGTTCGCCTTGCCGGGTTTGGCATGGTCGACCTTTCACCAGGCTAGCGAAAATCAAGGAGGAAGGTCCCCAGGGAAGCGGGGATATCGAGCACATTTATAGACTTGACGAGCAGATCGATGCCGCCAAGGTCGATCTGCGCCTTGCCCTATTTGAAACAAGTTCAAGAAGACCCGAGAAAAGGAGGATTGAGGATGTTGACGTTTACTTGGCCAGGGAGATGAGAGCCAGGTTGGATAATATGGAGGTCTGCTAGGGTGAAAATCGGGGACTATGCAGCTTCTAAATCGGATGTCATGCTCACCCTTGACCCTGTTGAGACTGTTACTCAGGCAGTTGCTTCAGTGGATCATTCGGTTAGCCTCTTGGCTGGTGCCCTGGCTGCTGTGAGGGAGGTATGTTGGCATTACTTCCATGTGTTTTGGTAGTCCTCTATTGTTGTTACAAATTATTCATACTTTTCTTGTTTTTGACCGGTGCTGTCTTTGCAATTTGTCTCCATAATGCCTATCGGGCTACTTCTTTGGTAGCTGTGGATTGATCCGATGAGATCGGATTATGATAGGTTGAAGTCCGAGCCGGAATTTGCAAGGGCCGGCTTGGCGCTAAAACTGCCGATTTGACAAAGATGCGGGCTAAGAGGGATGCTGCTAAGACTGAGGCAGCTTCAAGCACGCGGTTGCGGCGGAGGCCCCGGATAGGAATGAAGAGCTTACCCAGGAGAGGGATGACTTGGAGTTCAAGTTGGATGATGCCTCCCTCTATTTCTACATCAAGGGAAGGGCGGCCGCCATGTCGGAGCTGTCGAGGCCGGGGAAAATGGGACCCCGCAGGTGAGATGGCTTTTGCTTTGCGGCAAATATCCCGACCGCATAATTGGAAAATGAACAGAGGTCGACTCTCCGGGGATCGAACGTTGAGGCCGAGCCGCTAAGAGTGGGGAGCAAAGTTGTTGATGTCGCCGCTTCGAGGAGAAGCGAAGAATATTTTTAATTCTCAGTTGGTATTTTGCCCCATCCAAGAGGGGGGGGGGGGGGAGGGGGGTGTCCCTGGACATGCATTTTTATTTTCCTGTTTTGGGTCAGGGAGGCTCTCCCTGGCTTTTATGAATATTTTGGCGCCTTTGCCCCAGGGGGTAAAGGTTTATTAATATAGGCATGATGGCCTTCTTATGGCTGATTTCACTTTTGTCTTTGCTTGTTTTGTGAGTTTTATCCTGTTGGACCTGTCAAATATTTTGTTTGCATGATTTGCACATTATTCTGGTTAAATAACCTGCACATTTTGTTTCAATTTTTGTCATGAGTATTTCAACCAAGTATAGTTTTTTTGCTATAATGGTTGAAAGGGTGGGAAATCCGGCCTGTCAGGATGGCTTATGTCCCCTGCCTGGCTGGAGGGCTTGGTATTCGGCTTGTCGAGAGGGCATTTTAGACTGATGGTCGGGATAAAACACCCTTGCACCGTCTTGCTGCGTCCAGTCGGTTGTAACCGTGTCAGTAAACCTAGTCAGGTCAGGCAATTATTTCATGCCTGATTGGTCCTGACTTTTTACTGAATCTGGTGGTGGTTACCAACTCGTCAGGCACAGTTAAGTGCAAAATTTTTGTTTCAGGAATATATAGTAGAGTTGCCCTCAATCCTGAATATTTATGCGTGTAATCTTTTATTATGTATAATTGTTCAAGATTCAAAAAGTAAATAGGCGGGTTAGTTGAACAGGTAAAAAATACAGGCAAGTCATATAAAGCATGTAGTTCATCACATAGCACATCAGGTTTAGTAGTGATTGAATTTGTACCTGACTGTAGCCTGATCTGATCTTTACATATGGAATAGTTTTAAATGAGTTACATTCCAGGATCTTGGTATCATTTCCCCTTCTAGTGTTTGGAGCCTGTATGCTCCTTGTCCAACAATTGAGTCAATTAAGTAGGGGCCTTCCCATGTGGGAGCTAGCTTGCCTGCTGATTTCTCCTTTTTATTTGGAAATACTTTGCGTAGGACAAGGTCTCCTTCTTTGAAGACCCTGACCCTGACGTTTTTATTGTAGAACCTGGCAACTGCTTGTTGATATGATGCCATCCTGATTTTGGCAGCGTCTCTTAGTTATTCTGTTAGGACTAAGTTATCTTGCATCAGGTCTTCGTTTGTTTCAACGTTGTTTAGGCTGCATCTGGATGTTGGTACCCGTACTTCCGCAGGAATGACAGCTTCACAGCCATACACGAGGGAGTAAGGTGTCTGGCCTGTTGCGGTCTTTGGAGTTGTCCTGTCTGCCCATAGTACTAATGGGAGTTCTTCAGCCCATCTGCCTCGTCTTCTTTTCAGCTTCTTTTTTAGGCAGCTTATGACTACCTTGTTGCTTGACTCTGCCTGGCCATTACCTTTTGGGTATCAAGGGGTCGATGTTACCAGGTTGATATTCCATTCTTGGCAGAATGCTTGGGTCCTTTTCCCCACGAACTGAGTTCCATTGTCACATACTATTTCTGATGGGACTCCATATCTGCAAATAATGTTTGTCCTGATGAAGGCTATTACTTCTTTTTCGGTGACTTGTCTGTAAGAGTCAGCCTCAATCCATTTGGAGAAGTAATCAGTCATGGCTAACATGAAGACTTTTTGTCCTGGGGCTACAGGCAATTTTCCCACGATGTCCATGCCCCACATTATAAATGGCCAGGGCGCGGAAATTGAATAAAGGAGTTCAGATGGCTGATGTATGATTGGTGCATGAACTTGGCAAGCTTCGCATTTTGAAGAGTATTCCAGGCAATCAGCCCTCAGCGTAGGCCAATAGTAGCCTGTCCTGAGAATTTTGCTTGCCAGGCTCTATCCTCCTTTATGATTACCACAGTGTCCATCATGTATCTCTTGAAGTACTAGTTTGGCTTCGTCAGGCTCCAAGCATCTCAGGTAGGGTCCAGCCTGCGATCTCTTGAACAAGATGTTATTGATGATAGCATAAGTTGAAGCTCTAATTTTAAAGGCCCTTGCCTCATGCCTACCCTGAGGTAGTATTCCTCGGAGAAACCAATCATAATAAGGTTTAATCTAAGAGTTATCGTCCTGATTGACAGGGTTGACCTGTTCAGGTTTGCTGATGGTCGGCTCTAATAAGTGCACAATTGGTATTTTATCAAAAATAGTGGGGGTAAAGTTTGAACCTAGGCTGGCCAGAGCATCAGCCTGGGTATTCAGGTCTCTAGATATTTGATCTATATCAAATGAAGGAAATTTAGCGGTAAGGTTTTTTGCATATTCTAAATACGAAATCATTTTTGCATCCTTAGCCGTATAAATTCCCTTTATTTGATTGGCAATTAAGAGTGAATCAGTTTTTACCTTTAGGTTTTGAACACCAAGGTCTAGACATACCTTTAAGCCTGCTATCAGGGCTTCATATTCTGCTTCATTGTTGGTAGCTTTGAACTCACAGCTTACAGCCTGAGCTATTACATCTCCCTAGGGTGATCTAAGTACTAATCCTAACCCTGTCCCCCTGGAATTGGATGCCCCATCTATGAACAAGGTCCATTCTTGGTCTAGGGTTTTATTTTCTAGTTGGTTGACCTCTTTTATTAGGTCTGGTTCCGTGTTAGGGTCAAGTCGACCACAAAATCTGCTAGGGCCTGCGATTTGATCGCTTGCCACCCGGGTTCAATGGAGATGTCATATGTGCTAATCTGTACTGACCATTTGGCCATCCTGCCTGAAAGTTCAGGTTTACGCAGAACAGATTTTATGGGTAAATTGGTCCTAACTATAATTGGGTGACTTTCAAAATAAGGTCTCAGCTTGGTACATGACATTATTAAAGCTAAAACATATTTTTCAAGTAGTCCATACCTCAACTCAGCATCTAGCAGGCTTTTACTTACATAGTAGACTGGATGTTACTGCCCGTCCTGTTCTTTCACCAGGACTGCACTGATTGCTGTGTCGGTGACAGATAGGTATACTAACAAAAGTTCTCCCTTTTCTGGTTTAGCCAGTAAGGGTGGAGATGATAAATAGGATTTTAGATCCTGGAAAGCTGCCTCATGCTCGTTCGTCCACTGGAATTGTTTATTTTTCCTGAGGAGGTTATGGAATGTTTTGCATCTTTCAGAAGATCTTGATATAAAGCGGTTCAGGGCAGCTACCCGGCCTGTCAATTTTTGGATATCTTTGACAGACTTGGGTGACTGTAGTTCCAGGATGGCCTTTATCTGTTCAGGGCTTGCTTCTATGCCTCTCTTTGTGACCATATATCCAAGAAATTTGCCTGCAGAGACCCCAAAGTGGCACTTTGCAGGGTTCAGCTTCATGTTATATTTTTCTAATATCTCAAATGCTATTTCTAGGTGCTTCACATGATCTTCTGCATTCTTGGATTTCACCACCATGTCATCTATGTATACTTCCATGATGTCACCTATCTGGTCTTTAAACTGAAGGAAATGTAGATTCATATACATGTTAACATACTCTTATATGTCTAAATAATTTGTCATAAAATTAATTACGGATTTTATGCATGCAAACAAAATAACAAAGAGAAGAAATCATGTTCTTACAATGGGTATTTCGGATTTAAAGGGCACAAAAGAAATCTCCTTTTCTTTTGTTCTTGAGCTTTCCTTATGGAAGAATAAAGATCTAAGTGTAAGATCTCTCCCTATGAATTATACCCAAGGCTTTCTCTTAATCTAATTAATATTATTTGAGCTAGTATAATATTAATCTAGGTAGAAAATTGAACCAAAAATTTATAAAACACTTATATTATTTCGGTTTTATGAGAGAAGATGAGGAGGATTTTTCTTCTCACTAGAACTTGATTTTGGATGATGATGTTAGAATGAAAATAATACACTACACTTAGTATATTATTAGGTAAAAATTATAGAAAAACAATGATAGTTTTTCTTCCCCAAAACCTTGTAAGAGGAGAGCTATTGGGGAGCCAATGCATGGAAAAATTGTTCTTCACAAGGAACAATAGGCTTGCATGCCTAGACTTGCTTTTTCATCATTATGTTTTATCAACTAAATAAAAAAATTAACTAGCTTAATGCTCCCCAATTTTTCGGCACTTTACATAATATGGATCCCATATTATTTTTGTCAATTGTCAATGTGTCACATGTCATATGTGACATAAATATGTTATGTATTTTTAACATATTAAAAACAACGTATTAATAAAAAATACGTCACATACAAAAATCGACTTAGTAATTTCATAATTACTTGTGCCAAAATATTTTACCATTTATAAATTTCAACTGATTGAATTTATAATAATTCATTCATTTTAATTGTTACATTAAACAATTTATTTCATCCGAGTAATTATACAATTTAATTACTCAGACCGTATCTCATTTAATCACATTTCAATTTGATACGTAAATTTTACTTCCAAAATCGTCCGTCAATTTTCAAGTAATTTAATTAACTCGCAACGTTATACGATCAATTAAATAATCAATTAAGAGTGTTGCCCTTTAGGTATGACCTAGGGGGTCAACTGATCACCACCGTCACACGACAGTAATGTCAAACTCTAGTCAGCCAATCATTACCGATATATGTTGACCAGTTGACAGTAACAAAATTACTTCCCAATTGTATTCTTTAAAATGAGATTTAATAATGATATTTAAATCATGTGATCGCATTATTGTTGAGGACACATTTCCCAACAATCTCCCACTTGTCCTCGACAAGTGTGCGTCACCAATTCTCTTGTCCTATTACTATCTCCCACTCAATGCAAGGTGTCTTTCAGGTCGTACTTGCAAGTGATCATATCGAGAGCGGTTTCCTCGATCTGGAGAATAACTGATTGACCGGATTTATCCACTCTGGATACCTTCCGAGCGTGGCCACGCATTTCCAGTTCATTGCTCCTCGAGTGGCCCTGAGATATTGTTATAACCCTGACAAGGGGTGGACAATTCATATTGCACTTATTCCCTTCGACTAGCCACGAGCATCATAACCCAAAATATGCCCATTTGACCCCATTTACGAAGGTCGTAGTAACACAAATCAAAGTTAATCTGAAACTGTGCCATCTTAGGCGAATAGTCTCTAGTCAAAAGAATCGACTCATTAGAACACTATAGTAGCTCTCGCCACGACCAGGCTATATAAATTTCCCAGAACTCTATAAGCGGTCATTAGGCCCGACAAAATATTCCTAACGGTGATCGCCTATGTGATCGACTAGTCATCTCACATGACTGTATGGCACTTGAACTTGCCATCAATCGCCTCACACTCTAGTCACTTCGAGACGTCACCTCATATAAGTAACTATGGGCAAAACAATGTTAATCCATGTTCACTTTAACGGGGTTCAATTGTCTCTACAACCCGTTTGGATGTAACAAAGTATAAATTAAGGATAAAAGACAAATGGGATTATGAACATGAACAAAAACAACACTTTTATTTCATTTCAAAATCTAACAAAAATTTGGTACACGTTTAAGTCCCATGGACGCAACATGCCCATCATGCTTAGCCTGCGATAAAGGCTTGGTGAGCGGATCGGCTATGTTGTCATCCGTCCCAACCTTACAAATCGCAATTTCCTTTCTTTCAATGAAATCTCTTATTACATGATACTTTCTAAGTACATGTCGAGATCTATTACTAGACTTTGGCTCCTTAGCTTGGAAGATCGTCCCACTATTATCACAATAGAGAGTGATGGGATCATCGGCGGTAGGTACTACTTTTAGACCTTCCGTGAATTGCTTGATCCACATAGCTTCCTTGGCGCTTCGATCTTTGCTATGTACTCGACCTCCGTTGTCGAATCCGCGGTTATAGCTTCCTTGAAGCTTCTCCAGCTTACGGCACCACCATTGAGCATGAAAACAAAACCGGCTTGTGATTTCATGTCATCTCTATCTGTTTGAAAACTTGAGTCCGTGTATCCTGTAACACGCAACTCGGTGTCTCCTCCAAACACAAGGATAGAGTCCTTAGTTCTTCTCAAGTACTTAAGGATGTTCTTGACAAAGAATCCAGTGACTCTCACCTGGATTTCCTTGATATCTACTCGTCATGCTCAAGGCATACGAGACATCGAGACGTGTGCATATCATGGCATACATGATTGATCCAACAATGGAAGCGTAAGGGATCAACTTCATGCGTTCAACATCATGGGGTTCGGAGGGACATTGAGTCCTGCTCAATATCGTTCCGGTTACCATAGGTACCAAACCCCTTTTGGATTTGTCCATGCTTTGAATCGTCAAGAATCTTATCAACATAAGACTCTTGACTTAGTGCCAATATCCTCTTGGGTCTATCTCTATAGATCCGGATACCTAATATGCGTTGTGCCTCTCCTAAATCCTTCATTTGGAAGTGGTTACCTAACCACTTCTTAACAGAAGACAACATTGGAATATCATTTCCAATGAGTAGTATGTCATCGACATACAAGATTAGGAACACAACATTGCTCCCACTGAATTTCATGTATAAACATGGTTCCTCAACATTTCGAGTGAAACCATTTTCTTTTATAACATGATTGAATCGATGATTCCAACTTCTAGATGCTTGCTTAAGACCATAAATGGATCTCTTAAGCTTGCACACTTTGTTAGGATTTTTAGAATCAACAAAACCTTCGGGTTGTATCATGTACACTTCCTCTTCTAAATGCCCATTTAGAAAAGCGGTTTTGACATCCATTTGCCATATCTCATAATCATGAAATGCGGCGATCGCTAACAAAATCCGTATGGATCTTAGCATGGCTATGGGGGAAGGTCTCATCATAATGGAGACCTTGGACTTGGGTAAATCCTTTTGCCACTAGCCTAGCTTTGTAGACATCGTCATGTCCTTCTATGCCATTTTTGACCTTGAATATCCATTTGCATTGGAGGGGTATTGCCCCTTTAGGCAAATCTACCAAGTCCCAAACTTGGTTTTCAAGCATAGAATCCATTTCGGACTTCATGGCTTCAAGCCATAAGGTGGAATTAGGACTAGAGATTGCGGCCTTGTAGGTGGTGGGCTCGTCACTTTCCATAAGCAACACATCGAGCGTTCCATCTTCTTCGATAAGTCCCACATATCGATCGGGATGGCGAATAACTCGGCCCGTCCTTCTTAGTGGAGGAGGTGCAACCGCGTTAGACGACGAAGGAACATCTTCTTGCGTCTCTATCTCGGTTTGTGGCTCTTGAACTTCGTCAAGTTCAAAATTTCTCCCACTCTGTCTCTTAGAAATAAATTGACTTTCTAAGAAGACAGCCTCACTAGACACAAACACTTTGTTTTCTTGAGGTTTGTAGAAGTAGTAACCTCGAGAGGTCAAAGGATAACCTACAAAGATGCATTTTTCGGATCTTGGGGCAAGCTTATTGTCGGGTTTAGCCTTGACGTAAGCATCACATCCCCAAATTTTCATATAGGATAGATTAGGAACCCTTCCTTTCCATGTCTCAAATGGAGTCTTTTCGGTGGCCTTAGTGGGACTATTATTTAAAGATAGAATTGCAGTTTGGATTGCAAATCCCAAAACGAGTTCGGTAACTCGGTTTGACTCATCATGGATCGAACCATATCAAGTAGGGTTCGATTCCTCCTTCGCAACACCATTCAGTTGTGGTGTTCCGGGTGGAGAAAGTTGTGATATAATGCCACAACCTTTCAAGTGTGAATCAAATTCAAGACTAAGGTATTCACCACCACGATCGGATCGTAGTGCCTTAATCCTTTTGTTCAATTGGTTCTCTACTTCGTTTTGGAATTCCTTGAATTTCTCAAATGCTTCACTCTTGTGTTTCATTAAATAGATATACCCATATCTACTTAAGTCATCGGTGAAGGTTATAAAGTAGTCATAATTACCACGAGCGGTGATACTCATTGGTCCGCATACATCGGTGTGTATGAGTCCTAATAGTTCACTAGCCCGTGTCCCTTTACCACTAAAAGGATTACGAGTCATTTTGCCAAGTAGGCAATATTCGCATGTACCAAATGATTGATAATCAAAAGGTGTAATCACATTAGTTGAAATTAATCTTTTGATGCGATTCTCGTTTATGTGACCTAATCGACAATGCCAAATGAACGCTTCACTTGGGTCACTTGTTTTGAGCTTCTTTGATTGAATGTTATAAATATCATTAGTCGGCTTTGAGGTCTCTAAAATGTAAATGCCATTTATGGAAGAAGCTTGGCCAATAACCAAATCATTCCTAGAAATAGAGCAACGATTGTTCTTAATGACAAAACAAAAACCGTCCATGTCTAGCATGGCGATTGAAATAATGTTTTTAGAGAGCGTAGGAACATAAAAACAATTATGCAAATACAACTCAAAACCGTTTGGCAAAGCTAAAACATAAGTTCCCTTGGATTCGGCCGCTACCCGAGCTCCATTTCCAAGTCGAAGATCCACATCTCCCTTGCTAAGCCTCTCCACATCTCTTAAACCCCGTAAATGATTACAAAGGTGAGAACCACAACCGGTATCTAGTACCCATGTCGTAGTGGAAGTATAATTTATATCAATAACATAAATTTCTTTAGGAATTGTACCTTTTGGAGTAATGAGTCCTTCCCTTATATTTCGCAAATACATAGGGCAATTCCTAAGCCAATGTCCCATGCCATAGCAATAATGGCACTCATCATTAACTTGCTTGAAGTTTTTGATTTTCTTTCCTTTCTTCTTGAACCTCTTGCCCTTTGAAGCAAGAACTTGATTGCTAGAGCTCCCACTAGCTTTGGCATCCTTATCTTCCAGAGATAAAGACCCTATAGATCGTATGAGGTAGTCTTCCTGAGACGGACTCACACGAGGTCTAGTAGTAGTGGGTGGTTTAGAAGTGGTGATGAAATTAAGGTTTCCATCCGAACCTATCCCGAAATGAAGTTCTCTAGTTGTATCGAAATTATTGTTGGAGCATACGTCGTCAAGAACATGGTGATATGACTCAATGGTTATCGGTGCGGTAGCATTTGATGGATTCATTGTAATGCACTACAAATATGGAGGAAAGGAAATATTAACATTTGTCTTTTTAAATCATACTTGCAAATTTAACAAGATATGAACATTTATATAGTGACCTCTACCCAACTATAATAAATGATTCCAAGACCCAAATTCATATCAACTTAGGCACGGGGTAGCCGATGAAACCCTCATCAATATAACTCGGTGGATTAACCTTTTAACCGATTCTACTTTTAGAACTCTTGGTCGATAAAATTACTCTAATATTTATCTATAGCCCAAAACACATCAACAAGGGCACGGGGTAGCCGATGAAACCCTTATCAATTACTTTTGTTGAGTTCAATCCAAATTTCGAATAAATGTGTCCATTATCCAAACCCATATTAATTTAGGCACGGGGTAGCCGATGAAACCCTCATCAATATGAATTCGGTGGATTAGACATTTATCACCCACTTCCCCTACGTAACAAGGTTTGTACCCCGGGGTAGCCGAGTGCACTCCCTCGCGAAATAGGTTTTCATGGTTTCTACTATTTGGTAAGGCTATGTCTCAGTTAGTTGTTTTAGCGAGAGGTCGTGTCAATTTATTATCTATCACGTTTTAAGTGAACTAAAGCGGTGAACTACGATAATTCTAATTGACACGGTCGATAAACTCGATAAAAGACAATGCATGTTTAGTTATGGCGATTTAGCGATGCATGTGACATAAAATAAAATGCAAGCATAAAGATAAATAAATCCTAGTATGGCCTTTCCTAAAATAGAAAAACTATTAATCTATTACATATTCGGAAACCAACTCCATTGGTCCCTTGAACTTCGGTTGTGGCACGCATCTCGAGGTAACACCGTCTTTATGTATCGCCATTCTTGAAGAAATCCGTCTTTAGGAACTCCGGAATGAATAAAATTACATAATAAATTACACAATTTCCTATTATACATTTGTAAATAAAATAAAATAAATCTATTAAATTACAAAACGGTGATACGAGATCACAATAAAAATTACAACCGAATCGATATTCCCATACATTTTGGGAAATACCAATTAAAAAACTAAGGCCATACTAAGTTAAATTACATAATTCAAAATTACATAAATCAAAATTATGACAATCATAAAGAAAAATGCAGCATTATAATATGTATGAACATGCTCAATTTTTATGCTAAATCGCCTTTTAATTAGCCAATATCGTATATTACTCGGTTCTTTTGGATTTGCGTGATTTCAACATTTTATAATCACAAAAATACATAAACTCATATTTATGCATAAGTTAATTACCCTAACCTCTTAGGACTCAAAATATAGTCTTCACTAATAATTTGACCATAATTAACTTTTATTTACAAAATTGTTCATAAATGGACCAAAAATTACAAAATAAGCTATTAAACTTCAAATAAATCCAACAATTCCAAATAAATTCAAAATTTGAAATTTAAATTCATGAACATTCTGGAAAAATTCCATGACACTCATAATGTTCAAAATCTTAGGTTAAAAATTTCGAAAATTTTCCGGAAAAACAATGTTGCGGTTTATCGATATTTAATAAAATAATCATAAAAACATGGAAAAATTATTTTCATTAACTTTTCAATTTTAGATCTTAAAAATATAATAAAATGCAACATTAGACGTTTTTCCTAAGTCATAGATTATGTTTTATTAATTTTACACTAATAATGTCACTATTTATGCTAATTTTTCTTCAAAAATTCATAAATCATGCTAAAAGATTTCTTTATAGTTAATTATTTTACACACATCTTGTAAAATTGCATGTGACAACATATTAATTTTCTATGACCAGATTCGAAATTTAACTCATATTAACCTATTTTTCTCTTAAATCCGAATTTAATAATGAAAAATTCATTTTTCGAGCATAACAAGTCCAAAAATTATGAAAATTTACAGGTTATCTCAAAATAATATATGTAACAACATATCCAAAAACCAAGTGAAAATTCGAAGTATAGCTATTTTTAGACCAAAAATGACATTTTTACTCATAAAATCACATTTAAATGCCATTATTGTAAATTATGAACAATAAAAATCCGAAAAATTAACCAAAATATCCTAAAACACTTTAGGACCAGAAATATTAACATGCATGTAATAATTTCATGATATATCATAATAACACAAATTTTACAAGTTTTATTTGTTATTCATATAACTCGGAAAAACTTTTAACCAATTTGCATGCAAACAACCGTGGCTCTTGATACCGATTGAAGGAAATGTAGATTCATATACATGTTAACATACTCTTATATGTCTAAATAATTTGTCATAAAATTAATTACGGATTTTATGCATGCAAACAAAATAACAAAGAGAAGAAATCATGTTCTTACAATGGGTATTTCGGATTTAAAGGGCACAAAAGAAATCTCCTTTTCTTTTGTTCTTGAGCTTTCCTTATGGAAGAATAAAGATCTAAGTGTAAGATCTCTCCCTATGAATTATACCCAAGGCTTTCTCTTAATCTAATTAATATTATTTGAGCTAGTATAATATTAATCTAGGTAGAAAATTGAACCAAAAATTTATAAAACACTTATATTATTTCGGTTTTATGAGAGAAGATGAGGAGGATTTTTCTTCTCACTAGAACTTGATTTTGGATGATGATGTTAGAATGAAAATAATACACTACACTTAGTATATTATTAGGTAAAAATTATAGAAAAACAATGATAGTTTTTCTTCCCCAAAACCGTGTAAGAGGATAGCTATTGGGGAGCCAATGCATGGAAAAATTGTTCTTCACAAGGAATAATAGGCTTGCATGCCTAGACTTGCTTTTTCATCATTATGTTTTATCAACTAAATAAAACAATTAACTAGCTTAATGCTCCCCAATTTTTCGGCACTTTACATAATATGGATCCCATATTATTTTTGTCAATTGTCAATGTGTCACATGTCATATGTGACATAAATATGTTATGTATTTTTAACATATTAAAAACAACGTATTAATAAAAAATACGTCACATACAAAAATCGACTTAGTAATTTCATAATTACTTGTGCCAAAATATTTTACCATTTATAAATTTCAACTGATTGAATTTATAATAATTCATTCATTTTAATTGTTACATTAAACAATTTATTTCATCCGAGTAATTATACAATTTAATTACTCAGACCGTATCTCATTTAATCACATTTCAATTTGATACGTAAATTTTACTTCCAAAATCGTCCGTCAATTTTCAAGTAATTTAATTAACTCGCAACGTTATACGATCAATTAAATAATCAATTAAGAGTGTTGCCCTTTAGGTATGACCTAGGGGTCAACTGATCACCACCGTCACACGACGCGAATGTCAAACTCTAGTCACCAATCATTACCGATATATGTTGACCAGTTGACAGTAACAAAATTACTTCCCAATTGTATTCTTTAAAATGAGATTTAATAATGATATTTAAATCATGTGATCGCATTATTGTTGAGGACACATTTCCCAACATAAACATCATGTTGACCAGGCGCTGGTACGTTGCCCCTGCATTCTTCAGGCCGAAACGCATGGCAGTGTAACAGTATATGCCTCGGTCTGTAATGAATGCAGTACTCTCCTGGTCGGCAGGGTGCATCTTTATTTGATTGAATCCACTGGAAGCATCCATGAATGTCAGCATTTCGTGGCCTGCTGTTGCGTCTACCATGGTATCAATATGAGGCAGTGGGAATGGATCTTTAGGGCAAGCTTTGTTCAGGTCAGTGTAGTCTACACAGACTCTCCACTTTCTATTTTTTTTTTGCACAACAACTACATTAGCCAGGCACTCAGGGTACATTACTTCCCTGATCATCCCCATATCTAAGAGGTTTTCTACTTCTTCATTTATTATGGTGTTTCTTTCAGCTGCAAATTTGCGCCTTTTCTGCTGCACAGGCTTAAAAGATAGGTCAACATTGAGCTTATGACTAATAATATCAGCGCTAATTCCAGTCATATCAAAATGTGACCAAGCAAACCAAGATGATTTATTTTTAAGGAATTTTACCAGTTCAGGCCTGATACTATCTGGTGCGTCGGATCCTATTAAAACATACCTGTCAGGGTACTCAGGATCTAGAATTACCTGATCTGTTTCCATTCTGGGAGGTGCTACATACGTGCTCCTGACAGGGTACTGTAATTGCTATGCCAGGGACTTACCTGCCTTGGAGGGCTTCAAGGCTGCTGTGTAGCACTCCTGGGCTGTCTTGTGATCCCCTTTGATTGTGTCTATGCCCCAGTCTGTTGGTATCTTGATGCACTGGTGATAGGTTGATGGTACGGCCCTAACATTGTGAATCCAGGGTCTTCCCAGGATGGCGTTGTAGGATGACAAGCAGTCAAGGACCCCAAACTTTTCATAGGATGAGACTCCTTCCACATAGGTTGGGAGGTGGATCTCTCCTATAGTGCTCCTGGTTTCACCACTGAACCCTACTAGGACGCTGGATTTTTTGGTGATTTGATCCTCGTTTATCTTCATGGCTTTCAGTACGTCAAGCATGATCAGGTTTACCGAGCGCCTCCATCTACCAGGATCCTTCTTACCGTGGCCGTTCCAATCTGCATAGAAATGACCAGGCCATCATGATGAACATCGAACGCCCACCAGTCACAATCGTTGAAAGTGATTGTTGGGACGGATCCGGCTTGCGGTGGTGATATCCTTGGTGTCCTGGCTATCTTTTTTGCTTTGAGCTTGTCGGGCCACAAATCTCTGAACCGCCAGATATAAATTTTACTTCATAGAGTGGTGGTGGTGAAGGGAGGCTGCGATCCTGCTTGTGCTCCTGATTTTCTTTATCTTGGTTTGCATTCCTGCCTTTTGACTTGATCAGGTCTTTTAAGTATTCTGATTTCAGCAGGTAGGCCACTTCCTTCCTTAGGGTGAAACAATCATCCGTGGTGTGTTCAATATCCATGTGAAATTCGCACCATTTTGAATTGTCTCTTCTGGGATTTGGATTTTCTACCTTCCTGGGCCATCTAACAGCTGTTCCCATGTTGTCAAGCCTCTGGATCAATCCTGCAGTATCAACACAAAAGTTATGTTCAGAGATAGGTGGATAAACCTTAGCCTTACCTTGATATTCATGAGTCAGGTTGACTTCTGACTGATCTGGCCTGGAATATAGAGTAGGTCTGTAATTGTTCCCTCTGTTGCTTTTCCTATTGCTTCTTTCATGATCCCTTGGTCCACTGGGTGATCCAAGTTTGTAGCTTTTATCTTCTTTCAGCCTGATGAAGGCAAGGGTCTTGGCCTGAACATCTTCGAAGGTGTGGCAGGGATACTTAGTGAGCTCACTGTATAAGTCACTATTTGGTAGTAACCCCTGAATGAATGCCTCCACTGTTGTTCCAACGTCACACCTGGGTATAGATACTTTCTCTTTATTGAATCTTGCAAGGAATGTCCTGAGGGTTTCATCAGGCTTCTGTGTAACTCGGTAAAGGTCACTGGATCGTTTCTCCAACTCCCTGCTACTTGCAAACTGCTGGTTGAAATCGTGATCAGGTTGGCAAAGGAATGGATGCTGCCAGTAGGCAGGTTGATGTACCATTGCAGGGCAGGGCCAGTCAGGGTCGTTCCAAACCCCTTGCACATGCAAACTTGTCTGAACTCGCTAGGAATAGATGCAGCCAACATCTTCTGCTTGTAAAGAGCCTCGTGATTTTGTGGATCCGTGGTTCCATCATAGACCCTCATGGATGGAATTGTGAACTTCTTTGGTAGGTCTACTTTGGCTATTTCGTCTATGAAGGGTGAATCGATAGTTTGTCCAGGGCGACTTCTTCCATGCTGGCAGGTACTCCTGGTATCTTGTCGAATTTTTCATTAAGTTTCTTGATCTCCTGAACTACTGCCATCATGATGGCCGCTGCAGATTCATCAAGTTTCTCTTGATCATCGTTTTTTGGCTCATCATCACCATCTACGTTAATGGCTTTGGGGATATTTGGGCTCCCAAAACTGGAAAAATCAATGTTTTTGATGATTGATGAGAATGGGGTTCCTGGTTGGAATCTAGAGCCTGCCCCTTGGGTTTTTTCCAATTTTTGCTTCAGGTCACTCGATTCTTTCGATTCTGCGAGATTTCTGCCTTGATTTGGGCCACTTTTTCTTTCAGGCTTTCCAACTCAGCGATTTTTTGGAGAGCTGCATTCAGCTGTTCTTCAACGGTGGGTTGGGCCATTTTTGTAGGTTTTTAAATTTTTTGTAGGATAAGAAAAAAGGATTAAAGAGCTAGATGCCCCACGGTGGGCGCCAATTGTTTTGTGTGGATTTTGCGCAGGGCGAAATCAGGTCAGGGTGATATTGTGCAGGGTTAACTAGCTCTAATTAGATTACTGATTAGGTCGTCAGGATACGATATTGGGCTATAAGTAAAATAACAAAAATAACAAGACAAACAATTTTATACGTGGAAAACCCTTGAATGGGAAAAAACCACGGGCACCAAGCCAAGAGAGGATATCACTATATGATTTGAGAGAATATTATTATGATAACAACAATGCTTGTATTTCTCTAAGTAATATGTGTTCTTCTTCTTGTGTACGAATGATATCCCCCTTAAGATCTTTAAAGTGTTCTTTATATAGCTTTCCCATCTTGAACGGCTGCATGATCAAGCATTGAAGGCTGAATATTCTCCATAATTGCTGGTAATAATTGCTGAATATTTCCTTCTTAATTACCGTATTTACTGCATAATCTTCATACTTAATGCTGCGTATTTATTTCCATTAATATACGCGGATATGGTCAAATATTGTCCTAATATTTGGACCGTTGTCCTCTCCATGGCCTGGCGCCTATCTTCAAGTGCCCTGAGAGCCTGACAGTCAGGTTAAGATGAAATGCTGATCAGGGTGGTCTGCGGATTTCCAGGCCTAACAGAAACCAATTTGCAAAGACGCTTCATTGCCTAAGGTGCAAACAAGATTTTCACCACGCTCACTAATGAGTTCTCAAAAGCACCGAGAATCGTTACTTATGAGCATACCAGTCGCTTCTTTGATGCGAAACTCCAGAAGGGCCAACCGGTTAGCCCACACATTCTTAACATGATTGAGAATATCGAGAAATTGGAGGCACTTGATTGCAAAATCAGTGAGAGCATAGTCATTGACCGTATGCTTCATTCACTTCATGATGGTTTTGCCCTCTTCAGGGCAAATTACTACATGAATGACATGAAGAAAAGTCCTCATGAGCTACACTCACTTCTCGTACAGACCGAGAAGAATATGAAATTGAGTGGGAGCATGAAGCAAGATGTTCTCATGATTTCCAACAAGAATAAGGGTAAGGGCAAGGCTCACGGCGACCTAACTGTAGGAAAGCCGAAGTTTAAAAAATCAGGAAACGGTAAGAGTGGGCCTGGTGAGACTAGTGGCTCACTAGGCAAGGCAAAGAGCAAGGACGGTAACGTTGAGTGCCACCATTGTCACAAGACTGGGCATTGGAGGAGGAACTGTCCCGTGTACCGTGAGGACATACAAGCAGGCCGCGTCACTCCTGTTGGTATGTCATCTTATATTCATATGATTTGAGATTAACCATGCAAGTTTCGAAACTTGGGTACTTGATACTGGTTGTGGTTCTCATTTTTGTAATCATTTGCAGGGCCTAAAAAACATCACACCTCTCGCAAGGGGTTATGTGGACCTGCGAGTCGGGAATGGAGCTAAAGTTGCTGCAGTCTCAAAGGGAACATACGTAATCCAACTCCCAAGTGGTTTTGAGTTATATTTATATAACTGTTACTATGTACCAAGTTTATCTAAGAAAATTATTTCTGTTTCCGTACTTGATAAAGACGGTTTTTCATTTTCAATAAAGGATAATAGCTGCATTTTCTCTTTTAATGAAATGGTTTATGGCAAAGCAGTTTCCATGAATGGAATTTATATCTTAGATCAAACCACAGATATATTACATGTGAATAATAAGAAAATAAAGGTTGGTGACATAGATCAAACTTATCTACGGCATTGTCGAATGGGACACATAAATGAAAAACGTGTAAAGAAACTCATCGAGAATAGGACTATTCCCGCATTCGATTTTTCTACATTTGGCACGTGTGAATCATGTCTTATCGGCAAAATGACTCGAATTTCCTTCAAAGGTGTTGGAATGCGCACTACTGACCTATTAGGACTCATACATACTGATGTATGTGGACCTATGTCAATTACCGCAAGAGACGGCTATAGATATTTTATCACTTTCACGGACGATTTGAGTAGATACGGATATGTCTACTTAATGAAGCATAAAAGTGAGTCTTTTGAAAAATTCAAAGAATACCAGAATAAGGTTGAGAACCAAATGGGAAGAAAGGTTAAGGCACTCCGTTCAGATCGGGGTGGCGAATATCTTTCAAATGAGTTTGATCAACACCTTAAAGACTGTGGAATAGTTTTGCAGTTAACTCCACCTGGAACACCTCAATTAAATGGTGTGTCCGAACGGAAAAATCGAACACTACTTGATATGGTTCGATCCATGATGAGTCGCATGGTAGTACCTGATTAATTATGGGGTTTTGCTCTTTTTTCAGCAGCTCTTATACTTAACCGAAGTCCGTCTAAAGTTGTCGACAAGACTCCATATGAAATGTGGAAGGGAACGGTCCCTAACTTGTCCTTTATTCGGGTTTGGGGCTGTGAGGCTTATGTCAAGTGGAGACACGAGGATAAGCTCGGTCCGCAATCGGTCAAGACATACTTTATTGGTTATCCAAAAGGAATGTTTGGTCATTACTTCTATTAGCCTACCGAACATCGAGTTTTTGTTGCGGCTAGTGCAAAGTTCTTAGAGAAAGAATTTCTCAAGAACAAGTCAAGTAATAGAACCTTCGAGCTGTCGGAGATTCAAGAACCAACAACCGAGGAACAGATGGAGGAAGTTGTTCCTTCAACTGATGATACGGTTAACATTGCTCAGGAACCTAGGAGGTCGGAAGAGTCTCTAATCCTCCAGACAGATACATTGGGATGGTCGAGGAGAATGACGTTTTGCTCCTAGAGAGTAATGAACCCGCTACCTATAAAGGTGCCATGACCTGTTCCGACTCTAAGTTATAGTTTGAAGCCATGCAATCCGAGATGGACTCCATGTATGAGAATGACGTATGGGATCTTGTTAATTTACCTAATAAGGTAAAACCTCTACAGTGCAAATGGCTTTACAAAATAAAGCATTCTGTAGACGAGCAACCAGATACCTATAAGGCACGACTAGTGGAAAAAGGTTTCACTCAAGTGCACGGATTGCATTATGATGAAATTTTTGCACCCGTAGTTATGCTACGTTTCATTCGGATAATCTTAGCGATTGCCGCTTTTCATGACTAAGAAATTTGGCAAATGGATGTGAATACCGCCTTCTTAAATGGTTATTTGGAGGAGGAGTTGTACATGGTGCTACCCGAAGGTTTCATAGATCCTGAAAATCCTAAGAAAGTGTGCATGCTAAAGCGTTCCATTTATGGACTTAAGCAAGCTTCTCAGAATTGGAATCATCGTTTCGACCAAGTGATAAAAGAGTATGGTTTCACTCGATCGGTCGAGGAACCATGCTTATATGTCAAGTCGAGTGGGAGTAAGATTGCTTTCTTGATATTGTATGTCGATGACATACTCTTGATTGGGAATGACATTCCTCTCTTATCTTCGGTAAAAGGATGGTTAAAGAACCATTTCCAGATGAAAGATCTGGGTGAGGCAGAACGCATATTGGGAATCCGTATCTATCGAGATAGATCACGACTGATGTTATCATTGAGTCAGGAGTCTTATTTAGATAAGATTCTTGAGAGGTTCAGCATGACCAACTCCAAGAAGGGGAACCTTCCAATGACGTCTGGGATGCATTTGAGCAAGTCTCAGTCAACCACGACACCTGAAGGGGTTGAACGCATGAGTCGTGTTCCTTATGCATCAACAATAGGATCAATCAGGTATGCCATGATATGCAAACGTCCAGACGTGGCATATGCATTGAGCATGACGACTCGATACCAAGGCAATCCAGGTGAAACACACTGGATAGCTGTTAAAAACATCCTCAAGTACCTACGGAGGACTAAGGATTGGGTATTGACTTATGGAGGAGATACTAAGCTATGTGATATTGGTTACGTAGATGCTAACTTCCAAACAGATCGAGATGATTCGAAATCTCAGTCTGGATTTGTCTTTACTCTTAATGGTGCTGCGGTCAGCTGGAAGAGTTCCAAACAGAATGTTGTAGCAGATTCTACTACTGAATCTGAGTACTATACCGCTTCAGAAGAAGCAAAGGAAGCTATATGGATGCATCAATTCTTGCAAGGACTAACCATAGTTCCTAGTTTGAATGACCCAATCACCATCTATTGTGACAATAGAGGTGCCATCTTCTAGGCTAAGGAGCCTAAGTCTAGCACCAAGTCTAGACATGTACATCGGAAGGCTCACCTGATCCGTGATTATGTGGAGCAAGAGGATATAGTGATTGACAAGATAGCTTCGAATGACAACATCGCGGACCCTCTCACTAAACCATTGTCATATGATAAGCATGAAGGGCACGTTATTTCCATGGGAATTAAACGTGTTCCTGAGTTGTACTAGATGATTATGGATTCGATACATTATCTTTTTCATATGCTATTTATAACTTCATCGTTTTATTACATATTTTGTTTTTCATGTGGATTGTATGACAACATTGAACGCCACAAAGTGAACTGAATTACATCATATTTGTTTTGGTCCGTAATCGCCTACATGAGCTAATAACTCTGTCTATTATATTGTGCAGTCGATTGACGGTGAGTTCAACGAGCCATAAGTCAAACGGTTGGCTGATCGATCAAAGATACGAGTTATAACGATACCTCGTAGGATAATTTTTGTGACAACGTAATGGAGTCCTAAATGTTTAAAAACATTCGGCGCCAGGTCGTGGATTGGACGTCCATTATGTTCCTAGAGTCGATTTTTTTGACTATCGACTGTCTCTTGAGATTAAGGCAGTTTTTGGGTGACTTTGGTTTCTTTCTCATGGTCGACCGTAAAAGGAGGCTAAGCATATTTTTTTCTGGGTCATTTCATACTGTGCTTATATCTGCAGGATTCGAGTTGAAGAAAATATCCAACCTTTATCAGGTTTAGTTATTTCTCAGGGCCACTCGAGGAGTTGTAACTGAAATGCATGGCCATGCTCGAATGATGATTCGTTTATCAGTTAAGTTACTCTCTAGTCGGGACAACCACTCTTGATATTGATCATTTGTAAAATACGACCTTTGTGAATACGGATTTTGCAAATTGTTTTACATTGAGTGGGAGAAATTTTAGGATATGAGAATCGGTTATCGCACATACACTTGTGAGGACAAGTGGGAGTTTGTTGGAGCTTGCGTCCTCCACAGTTAGTGTGATAACATATATAAATATCTTATAGGTTCACAAGGGTATACTTAGTATTTTATCAGTTGATTAACGTTTACTTAATAACGGTTAGCTTGCTAGAAGTTTGACGTTATTATCATATAGATGGTGGTGATCAACTGGTCCCTAAAAGTCACACCTAAAGGATGTGTGTGAGAGATGTGATTGTATGAAAATATAATCACATTGATGCCTGACTAAAAGGTTAGTATATGTATTTGACTAAACAGTTAGTCAATGTGATGATGAGACGATTATTTAATACAATTAAGGGTTATTTCATAACAATAATCCATCCTATTGGTGGTCTGCAATAATCACTCCATCCTATCAATAATCTCAATTAAATCCAACTTAAGCACCATATCTTCTAATAACGAGCCAGTTGATATTTTTTTAAGTTTATTTTTGAATATTTGATAGTTTTTCGACAACCTAGCTGGTATATGTAATGTTTATGTGTAATATTTTCAAGTGATGAATCCAGTATATGGTTTATTTAATACACAAAGACATAAAAAAATATCAGGTGGTTCATTATTAGAAGGTGTGGTGCTTAGGTTGGAGTTAATTGAGATTATTGATAGGATGGAGTGATTATTGCATACCACAAATAGGATGGATTATTTTTATGAAATAACCCTACAATTAAATAATACCAGCTCAGATGAATTAATTGTTAAATTCGTAAATTGAATATAAACTGTTATATTTAATTAATGTATATAATGTTAGCTCAAACGAATTAAGATGTTAATTCATAATTAAACGTAACCAGTTATATTTAATTAGCGGATTATAAATATGTTATATTTATAGTTAATGTATATATTATGCTAGATTGTCATAATAAAATGTTGACATACCGGTATTAATAAATTGACTACAAACTGTTGTGTATAGACTTATTAATACATGTCGACATAAATTGACAATTAAGATAATTAATACACATTTATACATTTTGAAAACCAACCTAAAATATGAAGATATTTTTCTCCTTATTCTTGTGGTTAGTGAAAACCGAAATAAGAGTAAAAAGAGGAAGAAAAATCGTCCTCTAATCACTCCCATTTTGGACGGTTAAAGGAGAGCAAAAGAGATCATTTTTCTTTTAATTTGTTTTTGACCTAATTCTCTCATCATTCACACAAAAAACCCTAAAAATTAATTAACAATTTTGGGGATCTATTCTAGCAAGAAAAAGGGCATTTCTCATAGCATTTTGGGTGCAACAATTAGGAGAATATCGATTTCGATATTGTTCTTAGGCCATATTGCTAGGACCAAAGGTTGATTCATAATCTCTATACTTTTGTTTATGTAATTTCATTTATGACTCGTTTTCATATATCATAATTCGTTATAATCTGAATTTTTCTTGTTGAAGTATACCGATATTTCCCACAAAAAAGGCCATTGGGTATAGCATTGATGATTTGAAAGGTATTAGTCCTGATTTTTGTATGCACCGTATTCACTTGGAAGAAGGCCACAAGCCTAGTGCATAGGATCAGAGACGACTAAATCCTCCAATGCAGGAGGTGGTAAGAAAAGAGGTACAAAAATTACTTGATGATGGCATTATTTTCTCTATATTTGATTCTAAATGGGTCAGCCCTGTCCAAGTTGCACCTAATAAGGGAGGTACTACGGTAGTAAAGAATGATAAGAATGAGTTGATTGCTACTAGACTTGTTACAGGGTGGAGGATGTGCATTGATTATAGGAAGTTGAACACTGCTACTAAGAAAGTCCATTTCCCACTTTCTTATATTAACCAAATGTTAGAGAGATTAGCATGTCATAGTTATTACTGTTACCTAGATGGCTACTCCAGGTTCTTTCAGATACCCATCCATCCTGACGATCAGGAAAAAGCCACTTTCACATGTCCTTATGGTGTATTTGCTTATAGGAGGATGCCCTTTGGTTTATGTAACACTCCTGCTACCTTTCAGCATTGTATGATGGCCATATTTTCTTATTACATAGAGTCTATCATGGAGGTCTTTATGGATGATTTCAGTGTGTATGGTACTGACTTTGATGTTTGCTTGAGAAACTTGACTACAGTTTTGCAGCGCTGTGAGGAAAGCAACCTTGTGCTCAATTGGGAGAAGTGCCACTTCATGGTTACTGAAGGGGTGGTACTCGGTCACTTGGTGTCAGGTAAGGGTATTCAAGTGGACAAAGCTAAGGTTGAGGTAATTGAGCAACTCCCGTACCCGGTTAATGTTAAAAGTGTGCGTAGTTTTCTTGGTCATGCAGGGTTCTATCGCCGCTTTATTAAGGATTTCTCTAAAATTGCTCAACCTCTAACTCGGCTACTTCATAAAGATACACCTTTTGTGTTTACTGACGAGTGTGTTAAGTTTTTTGACAGGATTAAACAAGCTCTTATCTCAGCTCCCATAATCCGATCTCCGGATTGGAGCCTTCCTTTTGAGATTATGTGTGACGCCAGTGACTATGCAGTTGGAGCTGTTTTGGGGCAGCGAAAAGATAAGGTGTTACATGCCATCTACTATACAAGTAAGACCCTTGATGATGCGCAAATCAACTATGCTACTACGGAGAAGGAGCTTCTTGCAGTTGTCTATTCTTTAGACAAATTTAGAGCTTATCTTGTTGGTTAAGTTATTGTTCACACTGACCATGCAGCTTTTAAATATCTTTTAACCAAACAAGAGGCTAAGCCACGACTTATTAGATGGATTTTGTTGTTGCAAGAATTTGATTTAGAAATTCGTGATAAGTCTGGTGCTGAGAATGTTGTTGCAGATCATTTGCCTAGGCTGAGATTTTAAGGAAGAGAGATTTTGCCCATTGATGGCTCTTTTCCAGATGACCATCTTCTAGCTGTAGCTGCAAATACTCCATGGTTTGCAGATTATGCCAATTATTTGGTCGGAGGTATGCTTCCTCTTGACTTATCTTATCAGCAGAAGAAGAGATTTATGCATGATGTGAAGCGGTATTTCTGGGACGATCCATACCTGTTCCGGGAGTGCGCATACGGTATCTATAGACAATGTATTCCAGAGGGTGAGGTACGTGCCATCCTTTCTCACTGTCACTCTTCTTCTTATGGTGGTCATCATGGTCCTTCTAGGATATTTGCTAAGGTAATGCAATCGGGTTTTTATTAGCCTACTATCTTAAAAGATGCTACTACTTTTGTCCGTTCTTATGAGGCATGCCAAAGAACTGGCAATATCTCGCAAAGGTATGAGATGCCTCAAACTGGAATCTCAGAGGTGGAGATTTTTGATGTTTGGGGCGTTGATTACCAAGGGCCATTCCCTACTTCTCATGGAAATCAATATATATTAGTAGCTGTGGATTATGTTTCTAAATGGGTGGAGGCAATTGCCACTCCCACTTGTGATGCTAAATCTGTTGTTAGGATGTTTCAGAAAATTATCTTTCCACGGTTTGGAGTGCCTCGCGCGGTGATTAGTGATGGAGGAAAGGATTTTAATGAGCGTCATCTTAATTCTTTATTGAAGAAATATGGTGTTACACACCGCAGAGGATTGGCCTATCATCCTCAAACCAGGGGACAAGTGGAGGTTACCAATAGAGAATTGAAATAGATCTTAGAGAAAGTAGTGAGCAAGAACAGAAAGGATTGGAGTCGGAAGTTAGATGACACCTTGTGGGCTTACCGTACTGCATACAAGACGCCGATTGTAGCATCACCTTATCGTCTAGTCTATGGCAAATCTTGCCATCTACCTCTGGAGCTTGAGTACAAGGCTATGTGGGCCATAAAGGAGCTAAATATGGATCCCTCACTGGAGGGTGAGAAACGACTGATGCACTTGAATGAGCTCGATGAATTTCGACTACATGCCTATGATAGTGCTCAAGTGTACAAGGAGTGAACGAAGAAGTGGCATGACAAGCATATTTTGCAAAGGGAATTTCATGTAGGTGAAAAAGTTTTACTATTTAACTCTCGTTTGCGTTTGTTTCTAGGTAAGCTAAGGAGTAGATGGTCTGGACCGTTCACTATTGCTGATGTGAACAAATTTGGGTCAGTTACACTGCAAACTGACAAAGGAGAGACCTTCAAAGTGAATGGGCAACGATTAAAAATCTACTATGAAGGATCTCATGTTGGGGTAATAGAGGCCATTGACCTCTTTGCCATTGATTCTTCTTACTGATGAGGAATTACGGTCGTGCGGGACCGCAAAAACCAGCGCTACCGAGAGGCAGCTCGGACATTGTAATATATTATTTTGTAAATTAGGATTTTAATTTAATTATTGCATTAACATTTAAGTTTTTCCTTGAATTTTGAGAGATGAGAGGAGAGGGTTTATGGTGTTTTCAAGTGTTTTTGTGCAGACTTTGACGGGATTTGCAACTAGGAATCACAAACAACGAAAAAGGAGACCACCCAGGCTCGATCGAGGCACCATCATCCTCGATCGAGTACACCCAGGGCTCGATCGAGGCACCAACTCAGGAACTAAAATCTTTTTAAAACGAACGTTGGGATGTGGGGATTTTGGTTCCTCGATCGAGTCCACCCAGGCTCGATCGAGGCACCAGTTTGGAACGGGTTCCGTGTTTTGGACCGGCCGGTTATCTTCTTTATTGCTTTTATTATTTCAAATTCTTTCTTATTCCGTCACAATTCTTGGCCTTATTTTCGACTGCCTCTTCCTCTTTCTCTCTCAATTCATCATCGTTCATCATCAAATCTCCCATATATCTTGTATTTCATTGCTTGCTAAGTGATTACATCAATCTATTGTGCTTATTTTCGAATTCTATTGCTTGTTTTTGCCAAGGTAAGTCCCGTTTTTGCTCTTAATTTGGTCCGAAAATCTAGACTTTTGTGCTTAAATCTTATGTTTCTTGCTTTGAATCCTCTATTGCTCATATACAATTGCTATTTCCTTGCTTATTAGCCCTTTATTTGTTGAATTAAATGCCTAATTTGCTAATTTGGAAATTAGGGTTCTTCAAAATTCGGGTTGAATTTATGCATTAAATTGGTTAGAAATTGTGTTTTTATGCTTGGATTCTTCACTACTTGACATATAATTGCAATCCCCTCCCTTTGTAGATGGTTTCTCTGTATTTTTTTACCTGAAAATCGAATTTCTTCGACCAATATATGCTGAAAATGGACTGTTTTGTTGTAACAGTCGGGTTTGTGATTGTATACTTATCTCTTTTATAGGTAATGTCGACTAGTAGGTAAGGTAATAAAAGGCCACGGGAGAGGAGCGCTTCCGTTCGTCAGCCATAGGTGATAGAGTCTTCCGAGGAGGAGGAGGATTTATCACCATTTGGCGAGTTTCCTTTTATTGAATTTCGTGACAAAGCGCAGCAGGACAACTTCGAGTTCTTGATGTCTAAGACTATAAATGCCACTCGGTGTGTTGATCGGAAAATCTTGCAAACTTTTAAGATTGATGAAATTATGTTTGGTATGTTTGTCGAGATTGGGTTGCAGGGTCTTTTTCTGTTGCACGAGTTATCATATCGTGCCTTGACCCTTGAATTTTTGAGTTCTTATGTTTACTTTCCATCAGACCATCTTATCTGCTTTAGATTGCTTAATAAGGAGTGGTTCTTGACTTTTGACCGTCTTTCTGAAATTTTGGGAATTGATAAGCATATCGAGGGTGATTTGTATAATGTTTCTGGGATGTCTGCAGTCCGGTTCTTTCCATTATTTACGGGGTATGCGGACGCAGATGTGAGTAGTATGTCTTTGCTAGATGTTCAACATGTTTGTCTTAGGCTTTCCTTGCGGTACTTGAGCTATTTGCTTTATGGGAGACATGATAGGAGCAAGGCCTCTTCTTTGGAGGTCTTGATATTAGCTAGCTACTTGAACCCATTTTAGGAGGCTACCTTTCAGTTTTCTCCCCCTGCTCTTGTTTAACAGGCCTTTGACCGAATGACCGAGAAGCATTCTGATTTAGATTGTGGTGCCCTTATTACTAGGATTGCTAGGGTTTTGTGTGGTTTTGAGGGGAATGACCCCTATGAGCCGATGGATGACCATAAGCCATTGGTAGATGATGACCACGTGCGCTATGACATTTTCTACATTGACATTAGGGGTGGGAAGGATCATTATTGGAAAGTGCGTGGTCATTCCTATATGCTTCTGCCTAATGATAAATTACCGACTATTGAGCCTCTTGAGGAGAGTACAACTCAAGAGCGACCCGCTCCTGTCACTTATTCGATACTTGAGGAGCTTCTGGTTACTTTTCCTGGTGCTAGCACTACTACTACTACTACTACTGGTGGGCGTCGACGACGTCGTCAGCCTACCACTCACTTACCTGGTTCCTACCAGCCCCGTCCCCCCTCTTCCTCCTACAGCCTTTCCTTCTCATGGTTATCATTTTGACTCAGTCCTTGCGAGAGAGATGAGGGTCCATGAGGGTATTAACACTGCATTGACTGAGCGGTGTTTGTGGGAGTAGATGGAGGCGGTTACTCTTGCTGTGGGAGGGAAGTACACGGGCACTTCTCCGAGCTACTACACCACACCTGGTGATCATAGCCGTGTTTTCCACCTTTACGGTGTGACTCCTGCTGAGTTTGGGCAGTTTAGTATAGATTATGGTGCTTTGGATCGGCCTTTCAACACTTCTGTGCGTCCCCACCAGCCTTCTAGTGTCTTCCCAGAGGATGTGGGTGTTCCTTTATCGCAGCGTGAGCAGTTTGGTCAGTTTGCAGCTTCTACTTCTGCTGCAACAGCTTTTCTAGGAGGTGGCCATTCTAGAGGCCGTGGTCGACGAGCCGGCCGTGCTAGAGGCCATGGGGTCGAGTTCAGGACCCTGAGCTATTGTCCATGTATGCAGAGATTGATGGCTTTGATGAAGCCGATCTTGATGATGATGGTGGTGCACAGTAGTGACAGCTGGTCACTACCTCCCTTACTTTTCCAGCTGGTTTGGGGGAGATTTTGCTACACAGCTGGTATTATCTTTCTTTGTTTTTATTTATTTTATTGCATTTCTTATTTTCCCCCTCTTTCCTTTGTTAGTAGTGTCCCATAGGTTGCTGAATTTTCTGTGTGATTGCTATGCTGTAGGCGTCACAATGGGGACACTGTGACATTTAGGTTTGGGGGAGGGTATTTATTTCTGTTGTGTGTTTATTTATCGTTGTGTGTGTTATAAAAACTAAAATCCATAAAAATTAAAAAATTTATAAAATACAAAAATATGTTTTTATTTATTTTGAGTCGAGTCTTGGTGAATTGTTTAGCAATGATGATAATTTGCTTTGTCTTTGCACTTGAATCCCGTTGAGTTGTCCATGTACATTGTTTTGACCTGTTAGCTATGATAAACAAAGCTCTTTACTCAAGTCTTGACCGTCACAATATGCCTTATGCCGAGTAAATTTGACTTTATTTTGTTGGTAAACCACTTAAATTTATGAGGTCTTTAGAGCTTCCTAGGCCGGGAACATTAATAAACCGGTCTCATTGTTATTTAGGCTGAAGAGTGTGGTCTCCTTGTGGAATATGTAATATCAAACTGCATAAGTGTGACATTAGTTTCTTAGCTTTTGCGCGTTCATATGATTGAGTATATCAGGAAAGGCGGTTCTTATTGTTCAAATATGTCATACATTACCCAGTTTTGTTAGCCCGTTTGAACTATGTAGCCCTTTTATATCCTATTTCTTAGCTACATTCCAAAATTTGCCCACCTTTTCGGGACAGTCGCAGTTGCTTGAGTCTCTTGTTGTTATAGCTACTTTGGTTGGGTTGGGACTTTTATGTCATGTGGGTAGTAGCTATATTTTCGTAGCAATTGTGTGACCTCTTATGTTGAAAAAAAAAAGAATACTATGAAGCAATGAAAAAAAAAAGAAAAAAAAAAGGAAAAAAAAAGAGAAAAAAAAAATCGAAAATTCCAAAAGAAAAAAAAAAAAAAATTGCTTCATCAAGTTTTGTTAGGAGGTCGTGAGTGGTAATTACTAGAGTCTAATGCACCTTTGGAGAGTCTTTTTATTCTCTCATATGTTGTCAAAGTTGAGATGATTTTTCTAGTTGGATGGTTGTATTGTTTACTATTAGATTTGGCTATTGGTTTAGCGCTGCGACTACCGTCTGAGCCTCACATACCCATACGTACTTTTGCACAAGCCACTTTTATACCCATGCCTCTTTACCACCATTCTGTCCTTGATACATGTACTTGGTCTGTATTATGAATGCGCACTAGTTGGAGAATCTTCTATCACATTAGTTTGCATGCATGTTTCATACGTTGAGTGAGTGTCTTTATTCTTTCTATCTTACATATATCTCACCCCTTATGAGTGCATGAGTGAAACGGCGAGAATCCAACAGAATTGTCTTGCAAGGTTGAAAAGCATTTGGCTGAGTCTCGGCATCATGTCATATCTTGAGTAGAGCTGCGTTGATCTGTTATCCATGCCTTTGAATTTGTTTTACTGGCACAATTTTTGGTCATTACTTTGTTATAGATATGGATAGCTGGGATTTGTATGTGCCTAGACATTTGCTCTGAGTTATTCGTTCACCATTTGTATGTTTGTCTTTTGTTTGGTTTGATTGCTTTGCTTGATGACAAGCAAAGGTTTGGTTTGGGGGAGTTTGATGTATCACTTTTATATATACTTTTATAACTCCTTTCACACCATTTATGTACCGTTTTCGTGCCTTTATACCGTTTATATACCCTTTTGTAGTGAATTGTCGATAATGCCGCTATTTTATGTTTTAATGCAGAAATGACGCATTACGAGGATAATCGAGCTAAGATGAGTGTAGCGGAGATGGCATAGTGGAATACATGGAGCATGGCACAAGGAACGAGGTAACTTCAAGGCTAGAAGTGAAGAAACGAAGAAATCAGCCTGTGAAGCTGGTTCCTCGATCGAGTCCCCTGAGGCTCGATCGAGTAATCGTCCTCGATCGAGTACACCCAGGCTCGATCGAGGAACCTCTCTGGCAGTATTATTTCCGGATTTTCCTTAAACAGTTATTTGTATTATAAATTCAAAACTCATACGTTACTATTAGGTTATGCTTTATTTTTGCTTAGAACGGCTGAAAACTCTCTAGCTTTAATCTTTCCTTGTTGCTACGGTATTAATCTTTCTTCAACAATTATTCATTCAAGTTTATGTTCTTCAGTAATTGTTCTTATTTCATATTCTCAATTATGTCTTCAATTATCATTGTTGTTATTGTTACATTAGTTATGAGTAGCTAAATCCCTCATCTAGGATGAAGGGGATCTAGGTTAATTAAGAAGGGGAAAATTGATTAATTGCTAGAGAAATCATATAAGTTATCGTTTGATTATTGTTGTTCTTCTAGTTAATTAACTTAGGCCTGAGTTGTTAATTAGTGTAGCGGATTAATGCTTTCACCGATAGGGTTAGAATTAATATAGGATGCGATAATGAAATAGATTGTGTCTAACTATAGTGATAGCATGTTAGAATCGATCTAAACGACATAAATAGAATTAACCAATCTTATGACCTTAGATAACTTGATATATCCATCAATCGACTAAGAGACCCGTATAATTGACCTAGTGAGCCGGAAATCCTAGACTTTTAATATTATTGTTATAAACCCTTTTAGTTACTCGTTATTAGTTGATTAGATAACAAACAAATTAAAACCCCCAAGAAAACGGTTACCTTCAGACGATATAAATATTTACAGACTGACTATTACCGCCTCCCTGTGGATTCGATACCTATCTTACCACTAGCTATTCTTGTTAGTATTGAGGTAGTTTTATTTTGATTTTGGTGATACGACTTTAGCCATATCAACGTCAAAAAGTAACACCAATCTAAGTATGGTTATCAACATCCTAAAGGTATCTCTTTCTAAACTCACATCATAAACATCACCACATGTTTACTCCTAAAGTAACAACGCTCAACCTACTAAGCTTTCAAATCCCAAACATAAACAACAAACCCAAGTTCTATAACTTTAGTAACATAGGCAACTCACACTTAACACATAGAATCCACCAATCAATTATACTCACTTTATAAAGGAACTAGGTATAAAAATCACCAAGGTATGTCTCACCACACTACCTAAGCCTTTGTAACAGCACAACCTCTCAAAACCAGGATTATGGGTCGACCACAAACAAACTCCACAAAGCCAAATTATCAGACCAAGATTAACATCCCACAAAAGAAAGAGAACTATCTAAAAGGCGTCAAGGGAGGATTAGCAAGGAACAAAGGACAAGTTGGGAGGGTACAATAGTAGCTTCCAAGGTAAAAGAAAAGAGAGTTTAGAAGAAGTAATAAGCATCAAGAAGTGAAACAACAAGGAAAGGTACACAAGAATGAGGGATATCATCGAGGAAGTAGAAGTATTCTTCAAATGTTGAACAAATCTTCAATTCTCGGCAATACGCACCAAGTCTTGATCGCCTCACAGTTATTGATCCAAGGGTACAAAAATTATTAATTGACAATCAACAAACATGTTAAAACCTACCACGAAGCTTACACAAAGAGACTACCAACTTAGGTCCTTAGCTCTACCCCCATATCATTCATTATTCAAGGTCAAGTTCCAATTTAAATTTGGGGTACACGTGTGTGCGTCGGGAGCAACAAAGGCTCTGATACCAACTGTGAACCCCCGTAATAACGGTAAGAAAAATACAATAATAAAATGAGAAATTTTAGGAAATTTTTGAAAATTTTAAAGTTTTAAGCGCAAGTTCATTAAAACCTAAAACATAAATAAAGAATGCGGAAATAAAGTTTAAGTTTATACAAATATAAAAGTCAAATGGGGAAAATATATCCCACGAATAACAAGTCTAAAAGGTGAGTATAAGCCTAACGATAGACAAAATCCACGGTCAAGGTACTCCCTAGCTCACACATGTCTTCACTACATAAAGCACCAACTAATACCTGTAATTCATGTAAACATGAACGCCACAGTCAGTGGGGAGTAACTCAAGGTTCTCCCAACCATAAATTGTCGAAATGAACATAAAAAAGAACTCAATTAATCAAGTATTTAAAACAAGATGTAAATAACTTGAATCATAATAGAAATGGGATCAATCATGTTAACACAATGAGGGAAACAAGATAGTATAGCAAATGAGCACATCATGGCATATTTAAATGAGTAAAGTAAAGGAACGAACATAGATACGGTTAGTTAATCACAAGCACGAGTTCCAATAAAAGATGACACGTGCAACTGTCCAAATTATACAAGATTAATACTTAAATCATGTGAGACAGATAAACAAGTGATCAATCATCGCAATACATGCAGTTGAAAACCATAGCCATTTCTTTGAAAACCTCTCAGCAAACATGGCACTGGACGTGGCTACTAATGTCACATTCATACTTATGGCTTGTATCTCACCATAAGAACGTATGGGAACATCAATCCCGACGATCATATCGTAACTAGAGGGCTTACAACTCACCTCTAGTATCCGATAGGACCAAGACTCTCACAACCAATCCATACAAGACGTAACTCTTAACAAATCTCAATAACTATAACCAAGCAAGACCTTTACTACTCATTATATATAATTCCCCTGGTAGGACGACAATGCTAATCACAAAGACTCAATCCTAGTCTAAATCTGGCTAGACTCTCGAGATAGCACAGTTTCCGATTCGACATGCGGCAGGACAGTCCGCATCCAAGACTCGAATAATAGATCGGAAATCGATAACCCACAATCGGCAGACAGTTCGAAAGAGGCAGAAGATATGAGCTAGACCCACAATTAGCAGGACAGTCCGAAAGAGGCGTAAAGATAAGTCAAGTAAAAATGTATAGCA
The DNA here is from genome assembly GCF_048544455.1 of Silene latifolia. Classification (NCBI taxonomy): domain Eukaryota; kingdom Viridiplantae; phylum Streptophyta; class Magnoliopsida; order Caryophyllales; family Caryophyllaceae; genus Silene; species Silene latifolia. Next base: position 177,005,021 of record NC_133538.1, read on the forward strand.
TAAAGGCATTATCATAAGAATACGATTCACTACAAGTAATTATTTATAATAATTCTTTCATACTTGTAACATAATAATAAATAATTCATTTCATAATTTAACATGCAAGTTAAATAAAATATAACAAGCGATAATGAATAATTTACGTTATGTGAAAGTTTACGGAATAAAATGTGACCAACTCAAGTGACTCATTTATGAGCCCAAATACACAAAGTATATGCGGCCCATTAAATGGAACATGTTAAGCCCAACCTATGGATCATGTGAAATCCAACAAATGGAATACAACAACTCCAATGAATGGACTATAATTGGCCCAACCATTAAAATATAATGAATCCATCAAGTCCAACAAAGCAAGCCCAACAAACAAAACCAAATGAGCCCAACAAAATAAATATGTAGAAGGACGATATTTAACAAGTTACATTATAAAAAACACGAGACGGAATTTAAATAATTCAAATAAAGCAACTAGCGCCACAACAATCCATAAATACGACTCAAAGCTCCTTTGGACAGCACCCAACACGGCTCAAGGGTGTCATTTGCAAACTGTTGATCTTTTCTTTCTAGTGAAACAATGCCATGTAAAATCCTATCGCCCTCCTCTAATCCGGTATCCCTCCTACTAATCTCGCCCCCATTAGTTTGATTACCTTCCTTAATCATCCCACCAACATGAGCAGCATCAACCTCACTTCACCCCCTTCATCCCTCGACAAAACCCCGTGTTGGACACCAAACAGAACTTCATTGTCAGGCAATAACAACTTAATAGCATTTCCATAGGGCAACATATTAGATTGAAACATTAAATAGGTAATAGCAACCATACCCGCTACAAAAATATACCGTTTTCTTGTTTCAATTTGACATGTATAAAGCAAGCTCAAAACAGTCCCGAAAGACCACAAAGTCGTTCCACATTTCGGTCCAAAAAATTACCCTTACACGGCTGAAAACAGAGCACAAAACCGTCCAATCGACTCAAAATTAAGACGGAAATTAAAGCAAGGTTGAGACGGAAACAAAGCACAATCAACACATGATTAACAACCGCTAAACCACAGCCAATAATACTCAAAAATACCATATAAAACAGGGCACTTCTACCCATTTTTGGAGATGGGAACCCACCCAACTGAGACATACCCATACTCAAAACTTCATAGAAGAAAACAGCCATGAAAACTTGCTTAAAACAATCATGTAAAAGACTAATAAATCCCCACATTCAACCACACATATGAGGGAAGTATAAAGTACCAAACTTTAAGACAAATATGAGTATAAACCGAGTTAAAGGGATGAAATTTTGACACTTTGTCGAGTAACCTATCACTGTTACCTCAGAGACGCTTTAATCTTCAATCGAAACTTTTATAAGACGGCGAATTTCGAAACCACCACAAAAACGAGACTTTCTTACCTAGAAATTTGAAGGGCGGAAAGAGGAAGCTAATTGCACAAAAATCAAAGGAAAAGGTTGAGAAACGAAGGAGAAATTGGAGCTTGAAGGTGCGAGAAAATGGAGTTTATACTCACTGGTTGTTTTGTTGTTGTTTGATGCTGATGCACCGAAAAAGAAAGGGGATAAGGGGCTTGGATTGGTCCATCCCATTTTTGTGTGAGTGTCAGAGATATTATTATATTAGTTAGGTGTAGAAAGTAGGTGAGTGTGTGTATGCGTTGTCGGTATGGGATAGGTCGGGATTAGACTAGGCTCACATGTGAAAATGTGACGGTCTTTTGCTAGACGGAGTTATGTCTATAACTTAAGATGGAAACTATTTTTATTATTTTCACTATTATTACTATCCGACTAAAATACGTATTTTTATATAAATTAAACTTTAAAATATTACTTTTATAAAAATCATGTTTAAAATTGTTAGGATGTGTTTTGTGGTTGATTGTGTTTGCTTAGTCGTGTAAGCTTGTGTTTGTGTGTTATTAAGAGTGGGTGCTTTGTGTTTGACTCAGGTTTGATTTTGTGTTGAGTCGGGATTTGAGTTTTGAGTCGGTTTTTTGTCCGGTGTCGGTTTTGACTCTAATTAGTGTCATTGTGACTCCGTCGTCTTACATAAAACACTCCTGGTATTTTAGAAATGTTTTAACAAGTTTTTCATTTTCGAAACAGTTTTCCGAGCTTTTCGACACGTAGTTATACAAACCGTCGATCAAACGTAGCCATTTCCGAAACATGTTGTAGTCCGATAATGATCGGGTGTTTTTAAGGATTACACAGATACAAGGTATCTACTGAAACCCCACTTTGACTGAGCCTTAGACAAGGCGAAAATCAAATTATAGCCCTCAGTTCAATCGAAGATTACAACCTGTAGATCGAAGCCAGGTTGAGGCGACTTAAAAGGATTTGAGCGAAGGACCTCTCGTCGGGAAGGGCGACGTCCATGTGACTCGGGGATTCGAGTAAAGAATGTGCCGTCGGGAACAGTTTAGAGTCTATCGACGCCGGTGCATGTCGTTTAAAGTCCGTTAGACTACGTATAAAGGCTTGCCAACCATAGGAAGAAATCATACCTAAAGCATCTTCGGAATATGTCCTTGACTTGTTATTACTCATGCCTAGAGGCTCGCCATCCATTGATGGTCAGGTGATAGACTGCGGGAAATAGCCTGAATCCTCGGGCCTATTTCAAGAGCTTATTTGTTGTCGATGCATAGAGACTCGCCAGCCATTGATGGTCGAGTGATCGACCACGGGAAATAGCCTGAATCATCTGGCCTATATCAAGAGTTTGCTTGTCCAAACGACCTATTGGGGAGCGATGTTGGTGCCGCTAGGGGAAGAAGGTGCTAGGTTTCGCTTTGCTTGACACCCGGTCACTCATGCTTATGCAGGAGAATTTGCAAGTTTGTTAAAGGATGACTCCGTGGGGAGGTTTTTAGGGGTACCCCTGGGGGATTTTTGGTGTTTATAGGAGATGTTTGTAGTGCATAGAAGAGATAGGCCTTTTGTAACTCGGGCCTGGCACCTGCGGACGACGGCTTTTATTACTGCCCTTTGTAATTTTGAATCTTGAGGAGAATTATCGTTTTTATTGCTGCCATTCGGAATTTTTACGAGAATAGCGAATTTGAAATTCACTACCTGCGGTTTTGAAAGGTAGAAAATTACGGTTTTTATTTCCGTTATTTGGTTTTTTTGAGAATAACGAGTTTGAATCTCGCTATTTCTAATCGTGAAGGAAATAACGGTTTTTATTTCCGTCATCTGGATTGTGTAAGAATAGCGGGTTTGAATTCCGCTACTTGCAATTGTGAAGAAAATAACGGTTTTTAATTCCATTATTTGTGATTTTTGTGAAAATAACGAATTTGAATTTCGCTATTTTGTATTTGTGAATAAAATAACGGTTTTTAATTCCGTCATTTGAAAATTTCGTGAAAATAGCGAGTTTGTATTTCGCCATTTTGTAATACTTGTGTTGTGTGTATTTGGACGTGTGTTTTGGGCCAATGCCCAAAATCTGCCAGAAAAGGCAGGAACACCCCAAAGAGGCGCGAGCCCTTTTTGAGATACAAGGGGCTCCTTCTATGTTCTTAAAAAGACGCGAGAACAGTTTGCTTCTCATTTCCATCGTCTTCTTCGACAGATCACCCCAAAAGTTCTCAAAATCGCCATTTTTGATCTCATTTGCTGCTTGGATTTGTGCCACAATTACCATGTCATCTTAATGTATGTCAATCCTCTTGATTCCTTTTGTTTTTGTTTGCATTTTTATTGATTAAATTAGGACGAACCCTAATTCATCTCAAATTAAATTGGGCGTTTTTTATTTGTTCGTTTTTATTTGCAATTGATGCTTGAATTAGGTTAGAAACATGTTTACGAGTATAACATGGTTCTAACTAAATACACAAATTGAAATACAATGCAAATTATACTACATGAATGCAATCCTACATGTGACAATATATTACATGAAATTAAATTCTAATGCAATCCTATATGAATGCAATTATATGAAACTATTTCTAATATATTACAAGTAAACTAATGCAAACTATTCTAATTATGCGTGAGAGATTTGGATTTAAGGAGTCATACTTGTGCTTTAGATTAATTAGGAAGCAAGGCAGCAAGCCATCCACTCGGTTGCCTAGGCATCGGTCTCAAAACCCGATTCCTTTTCATTGTCATGTCTGAACTCATCCTCAAAGATAAGGTCATCCGTGTTCATTGGCATGGGTTGTTCATCCGCCATGAATCCTCCTCCCGTCATATACTCACCTCCCGAACCGGAGGCTCCACCGGGATCACCACTGCCAAAAATGGAGGGCATGCCTCCAAACCATGTAGCATCGTGCCCCTCTCCTTGAGAAGCGGCCGGAGTCGGGAAGACGGGGTTGCTAAAGTAGTCATTCCGGAGATTTAGGTCCCCGTAAACGAAGGTCCCATATAGTCTAGCATAACCCCCGTCCGGGGAAAGGTATTAGGCGGGGTGAAGGCCGGATTGGTGTTTGTATCCCCGTCTCATGAAGTTGTCGTAGACGGGGAATTGACCAACCCCTTGGTCAAAGAAGATCCGGTCCAACTTCTTTTGCATTTCAAGCCGCTCACTCACGGCCGTTTGAAGGTTCAAGTTTGAATTTTGCATAAACTCAATGAGGAAGTCGGGACAAATAAATTGCTGAGGTTTAGGCGGTTGTTGACTTGTTGACCACTCCCCTTGGTGGTAATACCAAGGTGGAGGTTGTTGGAAGGGATTTTGCTGGAATGATGATGGAGGCAAGTTGTAATCCATGGTCGTTTTGGTGGGCCGTGAGCGGTCATGCCCATAGACAATGGGTTGGGTTTGATCTTGTGGAGGATCAACATTATCCACCTCCGCTTCAAATTCTAGCAAATAGTGCTCTAGACGCGTTATTATCTTCATCTTGTGTGAATTTGGGAGCATTATCGAATTCTCATCATTGCCCATGAATCGGACTTTCCAATACTCAAGTCGGTCAACCAGGTTCCTCTTAATCCATTTAAGGGTATGTTGAATGTAGTCTTTCGTGAGGTATGTGTCCCCTTCTGAAGAGTCTATCAATCCTAACTACTCTAGAGAGGGGGGGGGGGGGTGAATTTAGTATAAAAACTTTAGCCCACTTTTTCGATTGTCCGTATGAGCGTGAATTAATAATTAATTATTTAAAGTTTATCGATTAAAGTTTAACTAATTAGTCAATAAATGTAAAACGTAAACAAAAGAACGAAGAAAAGCGAGTGACACACTTGGTTTCGAAGTCGTTCATTTTCACAACTCGAAACCTACATCCACTATTCTCGATTAATAATCTTAGTACCTTTCTACGGATTACAAAATTATCAATCCACTCTTACAACTAACTCTAGTTGTAACTCAAATGAGTACCGTTAAATACTCGATTTTATCTATCTTACGTTACTAAGAAAGCATTTTGATTGTTCTTTGGTGTTCACACAATTGAACGAATAAGAACGAATCTAATCACTATTATCCAACAACGTAATTCTTATAAATAAATATCAATATGAAGCACGACTTTTCTTTAAAGATTTTCGAATACAAAACAAATTGATTAATTGATTAAAATGAAAATACCTACTCGATTTGTTTGCAAAGGAATTTTATATTCCAAAAAGTTGATTTGAAATGTTGAAGAAAATATATGTATATATAGTAGAGAGGTCAACTAGGGTTTAGTCGAAATCCTAGAAGATGTCGTGACTCTTGTGTAAATTATTGCACAAGAAATAAATCAAGGTTCTTATATTCAAAGTTATAGCATCTAAGGACCTTAAGAGATTAAAGGTCTTGACAAGGAGCAAGCTTAGGCAAATACGTAATCAAGGTTATTCTATTCCTCCTCTTGATATCATCGAAAAGACGAGAAAAGACATAAAACAACTAGAATAATATAGACCGGGGAAGGAAATGTGGATGTGTAGCACCCCCATACTCCAAGTGCCTTACCAGGACCACTCAGATATGAAGATATTACCATCTCGGTTGCCCGAGGCAATGATGATCATAAGACACAGAGTTTAAATAACAAAATAGTTTAAAGTGATTACTTGATCAAAACCAAAACCAAAACTGAAATACAAGATTCTCAGACGGTCTACTGCTAACACTATCAAAACTATAAAACATCGTCTGACACAGCGGAAGACTTCTAACTGCCACGTGATGACTCATCCCACCTATCCCATATGCGTCATATCATACCTGCTCAATAACTGCTCACCACCCCCGAATGGATCACCACAATTTTTAAAACATTAAACGGGGTCAGTACTAATCAAACAATTTATATAATCCAACAACACAACAAACAAGCAGCTCACACGGTCACACACACAATCACACCCACTCCAATCAATCTCTGTTACCGACTGTCCACTGGACCAACCCTGCCAGTGGGGGACCGCAGCCGTTCCCACCTAAGCCCCGCTCATCATACCGAGCGATAACCCTGTCCCATTAATATGCACATCCCCTTCCGTGGCGGGTTCCACGAAGGGCGAAACTAGGGCGTGAAGCCACTCCCGCAAGTGACTCCACTCAGCCGAGAACGCATCTCGAGAACCAGAGACAAACAATCACAACCATTAGACAGCAATCAAAACCAACAACCGTCACAATACGAATACGATAATATTCAACAACCACAACACACCAACAACACATTTTGGGACTAATACTGAGTAGGGAAACCCTACCTGAATGCAATGAATACAATCGACGGTCTCACAAAATGATATCAAAATTCCTCTTCTACGAATCCTCCTCCTAACATATAATCACATAATTACTAACAATCACAAAACTAACACAAATCCCCAATTCCCAAAATTAGGGTTTAACCAACTTTAAGGAAATATTATAAAAACGGTACGTAGATCTTACTCTCGACGCAAGGATCACAAAGGTATACAGAACGGTGAAATCCGACCTTCCAAACTCCGGGATTTGCCAACAATACGATTGAAGCGAAGAACGCAGTTTGATTTCTCTTTTTGACAGTAATTAGGTTTTAAAAGTGTTTAAAGAACAATGACGGAAATAATATATACCTAATCGCATTATTAACAAAACCCGAGAAATCGCCCCCCGTAAACCGGCTACTCGATCGAGTAGCTTAGGTGCTCGATCGAGTGCCCCCTTACTCGATCGAGTATCTACGTTACCTGATCGAGTACCCGACAGGTCAGAAACTATTTTAAACTGCAACTCACCCTTACTCGACAGAGTAAGGCCTACTCGATAGAGTACCCAGAGGCTCATAAAACCGTAGTATTACATTCTTCCCTCCTTAAAAAGAACTTCGTCCCCGAAGTTCAACCCATACCTAAAAACAAACATACTAACTCGATCAAGACACAACAACCAACTAAGAACTCAAAACAAAACCCCCAACCGACCAAACATGAACTCGTAACCCCAACTCCACCAACTATTCGTACTTCCACAACATGGCTCACGATATCGTACCAACTCCATTATATCTCTCTCGACCCTAACTCCATACACTACCCACACAAACGCTGCTATCTCCGTAAAATATCATCCACTAGATAATCCAATATCAAGATACTCATAACTTCAAACGGAATGTTACATTCTACCACCCTTAAAAGGAACTTCGTCCTCGAAGTTTACTTACACTCATAAACATCATCTTGTCACTATCAAAACTCTCGAACTCCTAAACATCATCATCCAAACCCTTACCACTATTGAAGTATTCTCACACTCCTAAGCATCACACTACTACAAGCACGGCCATGGCCTTTTAACAGTATCATCCACAAAACAAATCCCTCCTTTACGCTGCGCTAACACTCTACTTCCAATTATATTACAACATGCACAACCATGAAACTACTCCTCTTAAGACAAATGTTACGTCCTCGTAACTCACTAATACTAAATCCTTAGTTATATCATCTCATTATCCTCATCACCACCACATGTCAAAGATAACCGCCTATAACCTCATTTCCATAACCATTCCTATTTCCAAGGCTCTCTTACTTAAACAGTTCTCATACTTCAAATCACTCTGCACTCCTTCTAACCAATACCACAAAACCCTTAGCATAACCAATACTCCAGCTCTTCCACATTACCACAACACGACATACCTCTCTATATAAACTATATAAACTCCTATCATCAAAAGCATAGCTCACGATTCACACTAGTGACGTACGCTCATTCCAAATCCTGAAGTTCTTTTTTTTCATCACTGCAAAACTCATACATGACTTAACATAACACTAAATCCAAACACCCTACCCTCACTGTCCCAACAAAAGATTATGAACCACCTGCAGCTTTCAGATCATTACCACACATGTTCTACGAATCACTTGCCATGACTATGTGCACCGATGTCTCATCTACAACAAGATCAAATGTCTCAGAACAACTTCTAACAATCGTGTCCCATAGAACAGAATATCCCTATGCCATGACAACCACGGAAACAAAGACACTCTCTTTCATATCATACTCTACCATCATTCTCGGTCGAAACGGTAAGAAACATCAACAAACAAAACAACCGTCTACCGTTCAACCAAAACATACAAGGAACAAGAGAAACAAAACAACAATTTATGTGTCCAAACCGAAACTCACAGGGGAACAACAATAAACAAAATAACAATCTATGTATAATCGGTATACACTTTCGAAACGCGAATCATAATCATCCCGCCTACTCCACCACAACCGTGACGACATCGCAACACCGTCACCAATGTACCACACCGCAGGTGCGAAAATATCCGCATCACAACACTAAGTACCGTGCCCGAATCACCACCCGAGGCACAACAACCACATCGATAGATATCGCAACTACATACAATTCCCATAAACACTGACTCAGAATAACTTCTCAGACAAGAAAAACTTACTCAAATCCACTTACTAAATCACAACGCAACATATTATATGAATTAAACAGATAATAACCTCATGAATATCATCCCCTTACCATATCACAGATTAACATGTATCATGAATACATACAAGTATAACCAGTCACGCCAGATCACTCAAATTTTACTTTTTGGATATCATTCAATTAGATTAGCATACTCAACATGCATTACAGAACATTCAAATAACAACTTTATACTAATCACACCATACCACTTCTTGTGAGGTCAAAAGCTCACACAAACATTTATATATATCACAGACCCGTAATCACATCCAACCAGTCAATCCTGATCACGTAAGTTACCACTCGATAAAGGGTACCTGTCGCCCGAGCTTAACTCATAAGCCCCTCATAACATATTCCCCCATTCACATAACCATCACCTCATGCCAAGTATAACCATACCATTACTATTCAACGATTATCACCCGCCTCATCAAACCACATCTTATACTTCCTTACAACCATAAATTCAATCCGGCCTCTACAAAATCAACTTCATTAGAATTGCTATCTTTCTTATCTATCATCACCCTTAACCACTAGTGGCAACACCTCAACACTACCGTCGTTCGGACATTAAGCCTCTTACACTCATCTCTAAACTTCACGGTTTCTTTCCTATCTTCGGTTAATCTCCCAAATAACGAACATCAACCTATCAACAAAATTTACCTCAACATTATTCCCAATACTATCCCGAACTGTATCGTCATCTAACTCTCCGCCAAAATCTCATAGAGTGCAGATACTAAATCAACCTCTTACTCCCTTAATTCCTCGAAGCTCATGATTAATCATGTTGTCCTGAAACTTCTGTATAACCATTAACTCACTTACTCTTGGTAGTATCATACATCCCGATGATTCCTTACTTTTATATCACATAACTCCAGTGAACATTTTTCTCAGCTTACTTTTATCCTTCTTTTCTCTTACTCAACAGTTCCATTTAATATCTCAACTCCTTATTACTTCTACCTAACCCCTTTAGTGCTCCAATTACCTTCTCATCGCTCCAAAACTCAAATCTCATTATTTTATATCGATATCACCTCACCCTTTCTTACCATGGATCTTCTCTTATTATGCTATTACTCACACTTGCCACTAATCTATCCATAAAATTAACGTTCATTGTATACCACTCTTCTCAACCCCTTTAAAACGAACTTTCACTACATATATCCTTAACCCACACGACTCCTAACCATATCCCTACATAACTCTTTACACATCTCAAGCTGCCATTATCCACATCCTTACTTTGAATCTTTTTATTCTCACGTTCCTTAGACTCACATCATCCCTTGCCCATATTCACTTGCTTTTACGTTACTCAACACACAGTCATATCACTCATCTCATCTCAGAAAACATGCTATATATCTCAATTAAACTATAACGATCTTCCTTTTCTTTTTTCCACTATCTATCACAACCACATATAACTCATGTCCTCCCACCGAACTCATACTCACCACAGGTGCCACTCCTTACATCATAAGATTGGGTAACTTACGCATCAGGATTAACATACATATAAAACAATGCATAAAGAAGCAAGATAACACCTTTGAATTAAACATGATATGCAACGAAGTCAAAAGATAAGCATATGACCCAAAATAGGGGTCACTAGATCGAGTACAAGCCACTCGATTGAGTAAGGGACTTACTCGATCGAGTAGGTGAAGGTCAGAAGCACGTAAAACAAATCACCAGGGCTACTCGATCGAGTAACTAACGTACTCGATCGAGTGCCGCCTACTCGATCGAGTACCAAGGCTACTCGATCGAGTACCCTACGCAATTCTCAGCATTGTCCAGTTTTCGTAAAACAGTCATAACTCACTCATTTCTTGGTCGTTTTGGGAGTGTGACCTATTGTTAGAATCGTAAAAGAACAAGCTATCACCTCCAATTATAACCACATTAAAATCATTTATGCATCTCAAGTTATAACAGTTTAAAGACACCCTCTCTATAATCGAAAAACACAATTACTTGATTTTTACTTCCAAACGACTTAAACAACAACAAGGTAGACAAAAACAACTCAGTACTCATAAAACCAGTATTGTTAATCACATGTTACTATCTTCAAAAGTCAAGCAACAACATCCATCATGCACATATACTATTTAACTTATTAATCATGTACTAACCGCATGCTTTAAATTTAATAACTTTTCGTAACCCAAAACATACTCATACATTACAAATCCTATTTCCATGTTACTAACGCAACAATATTATAAATCCACTTCATCATCTAAACATAATCATATTCACAAAATCCATATTCTCATGCAATTGACACTCATCTTTTCCAAGCTTTTCATCTATTTCAACCACATTCTTCATCTACAAGTGCATATGATACAACAGTAGACAATTATATGAACTTATTATCTAACTTTACGCAAACAGAATTATGTAAAATCATATCAAATCCCCTAATCACAAGTTACTAGTATGTACACATTATAAATCATTCATCCTGCAACATCATTATTCATCACATATTATCACATATGAACTACTTCCTTTTTCCACCACATCATTCGTCATTCTCACATACTTTTCCAACCATTCCAATCAAATGGTAAACCAACTATCATCCAACATGCTTTCAACCAACAACATACAAAATCACACTTATTCATGCCACACATCACTATATTGGTACACAATTCACAAAATAAACACATAGCGATCCCGTGTCATATCCCATGGTGACCGGTTCAAAATTATAGGGCGAATTCGCAACTTTAGGACGTCTCCCAAGCCTTTGCATTAGCTCCTACAACCTTTACCCCGGGTTCATTTTAATTGAATCCCTATATTCATTAGATTCATTGGTTACAGGTTTCAGGATCGTCGCTCTGATACCATTTGTAACACCCCCATACTCCAAGTGCCTTACCAGGACAACTCAGGTATGAAGATATTACCATCTCGGTTGCCCGAGGCAATGATGATCATAAGACAATAACGAAACAGAGTTTAAATAACAAAATAGTTTAAAGTGATTACATGATCAAAACCAAAACCAAAATTGAAATACAAGATTCTCAGACGGTCTACTGCTAACACTATCACAACTATAAAACATCGTCTGACACAGCGGAAGACTTGTAACTGCCACGTGATGACTCACCTCAGCTATCCCATACGCGTCATATCATACCTGCTCACCACCCCCGAATGGATCACCACAGTTTTTAAAACATTAAACGGGGTCAGTACTAATCACACAATTTATATAATCCAACAACACAACAAACAAGCAGCTCACACGGTCACACACACACAATCACACCCACTCCAATCAATCTCCGTCACCGACTGTCGATTGGACCAGCCCTGCCAGTGGGGGACCGCAGCCGTTCCCACCGAAGCCCCGCTCATCATACCGAGCGATAACCCTGTCCCATTAATGTGCACATCCCCTTCCGTGGCGGGTTCCACGAAGGGCGAAACTAGGGCGTGAAGCCACTCCCGCAAGTGACTCCACTCAGCCGAGAACGCATCTCGAGAACCAGAGAAAAACAATCACAACCATTAGACAGCAATCAAAACCAACAACCGTCACAATACGAATACGATAATATTCAACAACCACAACACACCAACAACACATTATGGGACTAATGCGAGTAGGAAACCCTACCTGAATAAAGAACACAATCAGACGGTCTCACAGCTGATATCAAAATTCCTCTTCTACGAATCCTCCTCCAAACATATAATCACATAATTACTAACAATCACAAAACTAACACAAATCCCCATTTCCCAAAATTAGGGTTTAACCAACTTTAAGGAAATACTATAAAAACGGTACGTAGATCTTACCCTCGACGCAAGGATCGCAAAGGTATACAGAAAGGTGAAATCCGACCTTCCAAACTCCGGGATTTGCCAACAATGCGATTGAAGCGAAGAACGTAGTTTAATTTCTCTTTTTGACAGTAATTAGGTTTTAAAAGTGTTTAAAGAACAATGACGGAAATAATATACACTTAATCGCATTATTAACAAAACCCGAGAAATCGTCCCCCGTAAACCGGCTACTCGATCGAGTAGCTTAGGTGCTCGATCGAGTGCCCCCTTACTCGATCGAGTATCTACGTTACTCGATCGAGTACCCAACAGGTCAGAAACTATTTTAAACTGCAACTCACCCTTACTCGACAGAGTAAGGCCTACTCGATAGAGTACCCAGAGGCTCATAAAACCGTAGTATTACTGGATGCAACATATATTATAAAACGAGAAATAGTTCAACGACTAACATGAAAAATATAGAAATATGTCTAAAACAAACCAATGCCAATGGGCCGAATATAAGTTTAAGCCAAAATGGGCCGAATTGACATTTAAGAAATAAAAGTTCAAGAGAGAAAATATGATAGGCATTAGACAAGCTAGGATGGGCTTAAGGGATGTTGTGGTTGACCCTATTCGGGTTGACATAACTGGGACGAGTCCTAAACTCCCAACGTATCAAGCCGATCAAAACATGACCGCACATAATTAGCTTAAGCCGTCAAGCAATTGTCGAAGTTAAGGACTTTTAAATATAAGGCTTTACTAGCTCCGAGTGTCAAAGCAACGTCCTCCCGCATAGCACGTCCATCCTTCCACAAAGCACCACCTTGACTAACCATGTTTTCCATACAAATCCCATGGCGTACCATCTCGTGACTAATGGTGCACATATTCTTCTCCAACATTTTAACCCGTCCTTCCAAACCACGCATCCATGCCAACACATCGTCATCCTAACCCTATGACTCGAGGAAACCCCCAAACCCGTGACCACAATAGCCAACACCGTGGCTTGAGCTTCCAACTTTTCAACAATATTCGTCATAAAGGAGTCCAACTTCTTTTCCATAGCCACCTTTACATCCGACCCCTTCTCCTTAACAACCGAACTCCCTTTAGATAGAAACACCAAATCCAGCCAAATAGCGGCCACTTTCATCAACTTAAGAAACGCATCACACATATATTTCGTCTTTTACCTTTACACCATAACTGCCCGGACTGATAACTTGCTTATGCTCCAACAAACAAGAAATCCACATTCCATATGGCAAATCCAAAGTTGTATAAAATTTTTCTTCGGTGACGGAAATACTTGTTTGTATTATGCGATGAAAAATAGGTAAAGGAAGACTAACCTTTTCCCCTTCAAGCCACTTATACACCAACACCGTCTCATAACTTAGACCTTGCCCCGACCTCCTATTCGTGGAACAATAATATTCCAAAGAAAATTGAAGAAAAACTTCAACTTTGGCGAAAAACGGACCCGCCAACATATTGGTATTACCCGTAGCATCAACATCAAAACATTGCTTAATCACAACTTCTCCTCCTCGTTCATTTCTCCCCATTCCACACTCGAGTTGATTTCTACCCCATCACTAGGGACGGAAAACAGAGTGAAAAATCCATCAATAGACATATTGACTTCGGACCCATTCACAATCGCATACAAGACCCCTTTATTGATAGAAACCGAAGCATAAAATTGAATTACCTCGTTAGGGTAAACCGGTCCAAAGAATTGATAAATCTTGGTCCATTCTTGAAATTTCAAGAAGTCATAAAAGAACTTCAAAGCTTTGATTTTTTCGTACCAAGTCATGGGATAAGACTGTCCACCATGGATACCCTATTTGAAAACACGGTTCACAAGTACCCTTTATTCCTTTGTAAGACGGACTTTATCAAGCCCGATGATCGTGGCATTTGTCATGTATTCCCAAAACAGAGTTCTCCTATGACCATCCCGACTAACCATCACTTGGACCTTCTCAACCATATCCTCTTAAACAACAACCTTGTTTTTCCCTTTATCAATCTTTCTTCGCTTCCCATCGACACTAGCTTCAAACCGGTTATGATCGGAATTGGTAGGATTTGGATTAGGTTGTGATAGACGGGTTTGTAGTTGAGTTGGGTTGGTTGCATGTGGGTTTTGATGAACCGGTCTTGGTTGAAGATAGTGTTGTTGGTGTGTCGAGCCGAGTTGATGGCTTAGGAGCAGACATGATGATGATGATGATGATGATGATGATGATGATGATGATGATGATGATGATGATGATGATGATGATGATGATGATGATGATGATGATGATGGTTATTTGTGTGAGGTTGAGTGTTTGCGAGTTTTGAGAGAAAAGTTTGACAGTGGTATGATGGTGATGGAACGAGAGGGAGGTGGAGTATATATGGGATTTGAGGAAATTGAATTATGGTAGGAGTGTATAGGGTATAGGCGGCGTGTATTTTAGATTTGGTAAGATTCATCATTTTTTTTTTATTTTTTTTATAAAAAGAAATCTAGGGTAAATCTTATAAAATGATATGGTAAAAAATATGAATAAAAGTTTGGTAAGTAACATGGGTAAAGTTTGGTTACAAAAGATAACATGGAGATTTTATGACAAAACTTCGGCCAAACAAAGAATAGGAAATTATTGGTTCGTAATATAACATAAAATATACTTGACTAGCAGACGGAATATTCTCGTAATATAATACAATATATGACATAGATATACTTGCAGTGGAAAATACAGACACAATCGTACAATCTCATCTAATCTAGTCAGTTATAAAAAGAATGAAAAATTATGACACATTTAGGTGCCACCGATTAAACAAATTTCCAACCACAAAATCTCAAAACGTTTTCTAGCCAACGCCTTTGTCAAAATATCTGCCCATTGTTTTTCTATCCGACACAATTCAAGTTTTATGTTCCCCTTGTCAACACGGTCTCATAAGAAGTGGTGTCTAATATCTATATGCTTAGTACAAGAGTGCTCTATAGGGTTTTTAGAAATAATTATAGCACTCGTATTATCACATAAAATAGGAATACACCCAACATTTACACCCTAATCAGATTATTGTTGTTTAAGACATAATAACTGACAACATACAAGTGCAGCAACAATATATTCGGCTTCAGCAGTAGATAAGGCAACTTAATTTTGCTTCTTTTACCCCCACGTTATAATGCATGGTCCAACCAACGTAGCTATGTCGGAAGTGATTTTTCTATCAAGCGAATAACTTGTATAATATGCATCTGAATACCCTATGAGATCAAAATTACACTCAAGAGGATACCACAGATATAATTTGGATGTATCAATTAAATACCTCAAGATTCTCTTAACTGCTTTCATATGCGATTCTTTAGGGCACGATTGAAATCAAGCACATACGCATACACTAAATATAATATCTGGACGACTTGCAGTTAAATAAAGAATTGAACCAATCGTTAAGTCGTTTCATCGACAGACTTACCATTATTGTCTAATGTCAATTTCTTATCTGTGACCATAGGAGTGGGCATGGAGTGAGAATTTACAAATCCAAATTTCCTGATTAGTTCCTTGATGTATTTTTGCTGGTGGATCATAATGCCTTCACTAGTTTGTTGAATTTGCAGTCCGAGGGAGAAATTGAGTTCTCCTATCATGCTCATTTCAAATTCTAAGCTCATCAAATCTGAAAGAATACTTACACAACCTATTATTAGTTAATCGAAAAATAATGTCATCAACATAAATTTGTACAACTAATAAATCGGAACCCTCGGATTTCAGGAACAGGGTTTTGTCAACAGATCCTCTTTTAAAATCTCTATCGAGTAAAAAATTGGACAATCTGTCATACCAAGCCCTGGGAGCTTGTTTCAAACCATATAAAGCTTTATCTAATTTATAAAAGTAGTTTTGAAACTTGCTATCCAGAAATTCATGGGGTTTCTCTATAAAGACTTCTTCATTCAAATAACCGTTAAGAAATGCAGTCTTAACATCGATTTGAAATAATTCCATTCCTTTTTGAGCTACAAAAGCTATTAATAGTCTAATAGCTTCAAGTCTGGCCATAAGAGTGAAGGTCACGTCATCTATTCCTTCTTGTTGATTGTATCCCTGCACAACCAATATTGCCTTATTACGTACTATAACTCCCATATTATCCAACTTGTTTCTAAACACCCATCTTGTACTAATGACAGGTCGGTCATTAGGTCTAGGAACTAAGTGCCAAACTTTATTCTGTTTCAACTGTTGAAGCTCTTCTTGCATAGCGACTATCCCATCTGGTTCAGCAAGTGCTTCCTTGATATTGGTTGGTTCAATGGTGGAGAGGAAGGAGTAGAATGAGCAAAAGTTGTTCAACTTTCTACGAGTTTGAACACCCTTCTTTAAACTTCCAAGAATACTCTCCATGGGATGACAATCTTTATATCTCTATTTCTTAGAAGTTAAAGGCACATCATTGTCATTTGAACTAGGCTCAGCTTCATCGAATGATTGGGATCTAAGAATTGTTCCCCCTGAATCTAATCCTGGGGTTGTAGCAGAATCAGGTATAACTCTGGATTATGTACCTTGATTTGGATTTGAAGTTACAGCTTCATCAGTTATAACTTCAGTTTCCAAATTCTTGTTTTTAGAGAAGGTTATAGTATCATCAACTATAGTCTCAGCTCTCTTTTCCTTGTCATTTGAAGGACTTCCAAGTTCATCATTTGTTCGTTCAATTTCTTTATCTTCCTTATCCAACTCTGGAGGATCATCTCTAGATAGACGTAAATCTGGTTCATTCATATCTTCTTCCTCATACTGTTCAGCTTTATCAAACATATTACTTTCATCAAAAATAACATGAACAATTTCCTCGATGCATAAAGTTCTTTTATTAAAAACTTTATATGCTCTACTATGATTAGAGTATCCAGCAAAAACAGCTTTGTCAATTCTTGGATCAAATTTGTTTAATCTATTTTTGCCATTGTTATGGACGAAATATCTACTCCCGAAGCAACGTAGATGAGATATGTTAGGTATTAGTCCTTTATGAAGCTCATAAACAGTCTTCTTAATGATAGGTCTAGTCAAAGCTTGATTATGAACATAGCATGCAGTACTAATAGCTTCAGCCCAAAAATTACGAGGTAGAACACTACACAATAGCATAGTGCGTGCCATATCCTCTAGTGTTCTATTCATACGTTCAACAACACCGTTTTGTTATGGGGTTCGTGGTGCAGAAAAATTGTGTCCTACACATTTTTTCGTACAAAATTCTATAAAGGCATGATTATCAAATTCGGTGCCATGATCGATCAGTACGTATAAAAACTAATTTTGATTTATACTTATTTTGGGCAAGCTTCATTAGAACAACACTCATCAAAAGTATCATCTTTTGAATTTAGAAATATAGGCCAAACATATCTTGAGTAGTCATCAACTAGAACAAAAACATACATGGATCCGCCTCTACTTCTTACCATCATTGAGCCACACAGATCCATATGTACTAGTTCCAGTGGTTCTTTGGTGCTTACCACTCTCTTCGGTTTGAATGACGATCTCACGTGTTTGCAACGAGCACACGACTCACATAGCATTTCTTGGTCAAATTTGATTAACGGCAACCCTTCAACCAAATCCCATCTTTTGAGTTTATTCAGTATAGTATAGCTAATGTGAGCAAACCTTTTATGCCATAGGCATGGATCGTCTAAGGTAGCTTTCATACACGTAAAAGAGTTAGTAGGTAAATCATTTAAATCAATCATATACACATTTGTCTTTCTTTGGCCTTTAATAATAACGTTACTAGTTCCCTCAATTATTATACAACAAGTATCAGAATGAAAGACGACTTTATTTCCTTTGTCACATAATTGAGATATACTTAGTAAGTAATGCTTAAGACCACTTACCAAATAAACATCACTAATAGAATGAGAGGAAGAGATACCAACTTTACCTACTCTAATAATCTTACCATTTTTATTGTCACCAAAGGTAACCTTACCTCCCTTAAAGGGTTCAAGTGAAAGAAACAAATTCTTATTTCCAGTCATGTGCCTTGAACATCCGCTATCAAGGTACCATTGATTATTTTCTTTCACCATAACCTGCAAAAATATTAGATGAATTTTTAGGTACCCAAGCTAGGTTGGGTCCTTTGACGTTAGTCACTCTAAAAACTAGATCTTTCCTAACCCAAACTTACCGGATAATTTTCTCTTTGTTGAACGAGAAGGGTAGTCTAGGAGGTGTCCTAGAATACACCCTGGGTTTTTCATGATGTTGACATTCTGGTTATTTTGGAGGAGCCTTAGTCTTATACGATTCTTTAGGCTTTTGTGGTTGTTTATGTTCATTGCCTCGTTCCTTGTTACCAAAGCTCATATCATAGAACCAATGAAAGTTGTTGTTTCTTTCATCATTCGAGCTTGATTCAGGTGTAGGGAAGTCATTCTGTCCATGACAGTGTCAGACGCTCTAACGAATTTGATACTCTCATTAAAATCTTTTATATGTTTGACACAATTATCTAAAAGGTGTCCAGTATGACCACAGTAATTGCAAATTAAATACTCAGGTAAGTTACCATATTTTCTTTTTCTGAAGTCTGGTTCAGAAGGAGTTGATTTGCATTTAGAGTGGTCTCTACGACCATAACACTCATGTTCTAAACCCATTTTTATGTTGTTGTCTGATTGCTCAGTTAAGAAGTTTAGAACTTTTGTGGTTCCTTCCCACTTATCATGAACCTTTCCAGCATGTAAGAGCAAATACTTTAAAGAGTGAATTTCCTTAAGACATTTGGAATGATCCAGTTCCACATCTTTAAAGGGATTATTGTCTTTATAATTGTCACAAAAATCCTGGAATCTTTTATCAAGAACCCGTACCATCTCAGAATGTAATTTCTTAGTATCGGATAGTAAGGTTTTAGATTCTTTCAATTGCTGGTTCAGAGAGTTAATTTCCTTCTTTTGATCTGAAACTACAGGCTCTCTAGCCGTAGCCTTAGACATCAGAAGCTCTTTAACTTTCCTCAATTCTAAGGTTATAGCTTCATTAGCTACAACCTTGGCTTGAAGATGCTTTATGTTGAGTTTTTAGTTTTGAGGTTATAGCTTCATTAGCTATAACTTTAGACTCAAGAGCTATCTTCTCAGCATTTGTCGATTCTGAAGTTGTAGCTATATTAGTTCCAACTTTAGATTTCAGCTTCTTAGCCCTGGCTTTAAGAAGTTGATTTTCTTCAGCAATATCTAGAATCTGTTCTTTCAAATCTTTGAGTTCCAGATCTTGTTCGTGACACTTATCAAGAGTTTGCTTGAAGTATTCTATTAAAGAACTCTTAGATAACTTCTTAACTTGCTTCTTAAGTTCAAGGTAGCTTACCTCTTTTTCTTCAACGTCTGAATCAGATTCTCGTATAAGACAGTAATCTGAATTTGTGTCCATGCTATCATCATCGTTGTCAGAAATTAGGTCAAGACTGACGTTACTTAAGCATAGGTTAGTAACTTCTTCATCTTCAGACCCCTCGTCATATTCTATGTCGAGATCTCCCCAACATGACGCCAACATGACTTGTTTGACCTCATTTTTTATCTTTTCTCGTTTAGTCTTGTCCTTAATTTTCTCCCATGTGGGACAGTCCATGATCATGTGATTAGTCTCTCTACACTTGAAGCATCCTCAATTTGAAAACGAAGTTTTTGACTCAGTTGCTTTCTTGTTGAAAGACTTATTCTTATTGTAAGACGATTTTGTTTGTTTATTTCTAATATCTTCTAGCAAACAAAACTGTTTCATCCGCAATATCAGAACCAACGTTCTCACTTGCGGAGGCCTGTAGAGCCATACTTTTATTTTTACTTGGTTCGGTCGCATCGTCATCTAAGATGAGTTCGTGGGCCATAAGTGCTCCTATAATTAAGCTCTTTATAAGAAAGAGTAGTAAGGTCTCTAGCTTCCTCCATTGTAGTGACCTTAAGATGCCACTTTTTGGTAAGACTCCTAAGGACTCTTCTGACAATGTCCTCGGATTCAAACTTTCTACCAACATTTTTCAGTTCATTGAGAATGCTAGAAAATCGTGCAGACATGCTATAAAGTGATTCATATGGCTCCATTGTAAAGAGCTCATATTTTTGAATTAGCATGTCAATGCGGTATTTCATAACGATTGCCGTTCCCTCATAAGCTAATTCAAGACCAACCCATATTTCCTTGGCCGAGGTACAAGAAGAAAAATTATCGAATTCATTAGATGTCATGCCATTTTGCAACAAGCTTATCGCTTTCGAATTTTTCTCAGCCTTCTTGTAATCAACCTCTACATAGTCTTCTTCCTTTTTCTCATAGGTAGTCCCTTCAGTAGATCCGACCAAAATTTTATTCCGTCCATTTTGTATGATCTTCCAGCACTCCCAATCATTTGCATTCACATAATGTGTCATCATGTTTTTCCAAAGTCCATAATTCTTCCTATCAAAGATGGGGCACTTTAGACACTTTCAATCCATTTCACACGTGTAAGGCAGTAGAACTAAATGTAAATAAAAAGGTATAGACGGATCAGCCTCTTTGCGGTTAGGTGATACGTGCATTTTGTATAGTCTTTTTAGCCTATTTTAGCACGTATTTCTATGTACTTTCGTACTGTTTATATTGCATTTTGCCCCCGAATTGGCTACTTTGGTTCGTTTTGTCCGTTTTGTAGAAGTGAACGCGAAAGTAGTGGAATCGTACCATTTTCGTCCTTTTTGCATGCATTTTGAGGAGACGGGATTTTCCTGACTGAGATCTTGCATTGGGATGCGTGAAGGAACGGTCTACGAGGCAGTCGGTCACGAGTTTGAGCTGTTTTGGAAGAAGAATACTCGATCGAGCTGTTTTATCACTCGATCGAGTGGTTTTTATAGCTGAGAATGGTCGATCGAGTAATACTTTACTCGATCAAGAAGTGCTGGAAATTGAGGTTACTCGATCGAGTAGATTATCCGGTGTAACACCCCCATTTATATAGGAGCCTTTAGCAAGACATTCCCCTATAAATAGGACTGTTACCATCTCAGTTTACCGAGGTAGTGAATAACAAAGTAACAACACACAGTACTTTAAGTAGTTTAAATGAAATAATCTTTACAACTGTTTATTAAAATCCAAACCAAAACAAAGTAAGTCTAACAGCGGAATAAGTCAAAGACAACACTAAATGTGATCTAGGACTCTAAGTCTCCGGTCCAAGCCTCACGTCCATCCAAGCCCATCCAGTCTTGTCACTAGCCTGTAAAATCTGCTCCCCAATATTTGGTTCATCACAGGTGTACACGAACACACAAGGTCAACCGCGAGGTTGAGTAGAGTAAAACAGTGCAGCAACAGTAATGATATGAATGCATCTCCGTCAATCCTCCTCCATCACAATCTCATCTCATAACCCGGAACTCCCAGCCATACCGATCCCCGACAGACTATCAATCGACCGTCGTCGATATACCACCTCGTGGCTGAGGACACCAGGGCAAGTCCTGCAGAACCAGCCTGGGCCTGACCCACTCCAAAACAACATCAGTATCACAACCACACCTGCCTCCAACACCACATGATATGTATGCAATGCAATTGACAAACAACAATACAACAACATCTCACAAACATCACAATCATAACAATGTCAGTCCGAGTCACAGTAGAGTAGATACTCTACCTGAAATATAAGCTGCAATAACAATCAAGCGTAAGCTCAGAAATGTTCCACCCGGAAATCACCACCTAATATTAATAGCATACGATTACTAAACCGACAAGAAACTTAACCCATTTTATCAATTAATCAAGCACCTAATTAAGACTCATCATAACTCAATAGAAACCTTAATTTATAGGGCAAATTCGACTTTTCTTATTTTCCAGAACCGGACAGACTTGCTATAAAATACATAACTAATTCTAGGAAAATTAAATCGATGCGAGGCCAATTGGGTTGGAACCATAACACTCTAATCTACAGTTCTTATCTCCTATACTTTTACCAAATTCCAAACATATCGATGGTTTCCAGACTGATTTCCAAAGGCTGACATAATTCGTCGCATAAAAAGTAAAGACTCATAAAACGAGTTTGACAAATGATTTTGAAGTAAAACCAATGCCTAACTCATCTAAACTCTTTAAATTTAAATATATGAAAAAGACCCAGCACCAATTCAATATCTAAAGTATGTTTTAGAAGTAATCTTTTAGCCTCTACTGATTCGCGGACTTTTTAGATAGACGTTCACAAATAATTTATTCAGGAAAAACTACACGGTAAAATGCTACCAAATTTCACAGGCATAAACTAGGCTTGGAATAAACATGAGTCTCTTCTTTAACTTTTTGAATCCGACGATTTTAAGACAGGTACAACTTTCAAATAACACAGACCAACAAATCTGTAAATTGTTGTAACTATTTTATTCATTTATCTTATACAATTTATAATCAAAACCCCCAAACCAATTTCTAGGGTTACAAAAATTGTTCCAATACTACTATAATTATGCTAATAATTGAATAAAGAGGTAATAGAATAATCTACTTACGAAATAGGATGAGAATAGGCTGAGAAATCGCCTCGCAATGCCTCACGAGTTCTTCACACACGGCTCCTTCTTCTCTCTTTTCTCTCTTTTCTCATCGTTAAAGTGAATATGGTGATAGGGAGATTAGGGTTTGGTTAGATGAGTTATACGTATAGAATAGGTGCTATTAAGACGATACGGGCCTAGCCTAGTTAGATTAATTAAAACCCGAGTCACATAGTTACCCGAGTCACAAATACACTACACGACCCAACTGGTAACTCGGCCTAATATAATTCTTATTATATAGTCACAGTTTAATAATTGTAACCCTCTTAATTATTCCATAGCATAATCGAATAAATATAATTTCATCGACTTAACCGAATTATTTATCATAACATTAACTTGCTCTTATAATTAATATAACCACATAATGCCCATTACTAAATCTTTGATTAATATAATCATATATAATAATGAAGCATAATTATTAAACATTAATATAATATCATATTAAAATACCGGGTATTACAGTCTACCCTCCTTAAAAGAAACTTCGTCCCGAAGTTTACCCTCTCCTACCAACCAACGCAATCGAATTTATGAAACGCATATACAAAAGTATGTAAAGCACCCACCAAATTGAATATTAAACGCAGTATTACATTCCACCCTCCTTAAAATAAACTTCGTCCCCGAAGTTTAACCATAACAGAGAACACAGTAATAAAAACATTCATTACTCATAGGGAATAATTATGACACTCCAACAATTCACATAGCCAAACTGAGAAATCACACGCAAAGGTATCAAGATTTTACAATCCTACCTTCCTTAAACATGGTTACGTTCCCGCAACCTCCATCATTATAATAAAAGTTCCCAAACTATCGCTGACAAACTGAATGAAAATAAAAGGTTCGCAACTCACGCTCAAGTTAATTAATCTCTACTAAAGACAACCAATATACAAGTTCTCTTAAGGAACTATAGCTGTTGATGCTATATCACGTCTCTATGGGTCGGAGTAAAAGCTTTTATCACGTTGAATAACTTAAGAATTTCAGTACTAACTTACATTCTTCATATCGACCAATACATTCAATAACAATCACAGGACTTGCTTGTCAATCTAAATTACACGTTACTACTCAGTTTACAAGAATGAGGATGCCTAGGTGTTCACATATGGTTCATGTCAAATAACATCGTGTCATCAAGGTTACTAAGCAAGACCACTAGTGTGACATATTACGCTAATCCAATCCAGCGTATTCCATTGGCAGCATATTGTCAAAGAGCATTAGTAACATTTATTCATGTGACTAATCAAATTATGAATGGGACAATATTCTACAAGGTCACCGGTAAAATCATCAGTAATTATCCATACACCATTCCTTGAAATCTTATACTTTAGAAACATAGGGAATCAACCAAGATGAGAAGAAGAATTAGGGTCAAAGCTCGATTACTCGATTTATGAAGATTTCTAATTCAATAGGTCCTGGCTGATTTCCATTAACATATCTTTACAGATTTAGGTCAATACACAAATTTACCAATAGAATGAAGAGGACCAGTTAAAGCGACATACTATCCTAGAAGTATTTTTAATCCTCCTAACAATGGATTTGGATTTAATCACGAATGACGGACGCACATCGATTGGCAAACCTTTTACAAAATTATTGGTCGAGTCAAACCAGCAAATAATCAGTGACATTGGAAAGTTAACACACAAGGCTATCATACATAAAATTTGTTCATGATATTAAATATATTTAAACGGCACTCAACACGATTGATATACGATTAAATGTATTTAAACCACACCAATTCCACAAAATATTCGTTACATATCATGTTATCACATAACTTATGCAATTCATTAGATTACATTTCCCAGTGCTGAACATGCATAGCTAACCACAACACTACCAAATTACTACATGAACAACCAATCATGAACAATTTTAACTCACTATTTGTGACTCCGTTCTAACTTCATTCCTCCAGACTAGCAAATATCATGACTTAATTTAACTTTATTTTCAAGACTTTCATTTTCATGCTGGACGGTGGATAACTTTCTTACATAAATCTTATAACAGAGTCGTCCATAGAATCCATTTACAGCTTAATGCGAAGGTCAAAACTAGATAAACTCAATTCAATTCCTTCAAACAATACAATCTTAGGTGTCAACTCATACTTCATAATTTACAGGTTCATCTTATTCATTTTAGCCCTATCTTTACTAATGAACGTCTATTACATCAACATCAGGATTTTAGTTGCACTTCTTTACTCAGTTAAATTCACAGCTAATACGACTACAACACTCAATTGAAGACACATTTTTTTTTTATGGTAGCACATTCCCTGGTAACACCTCATCAAAACATACGATTCGGACTTTAATGTAAAACAAGTAACTACGAATTAACTGTGTCCAATCTCGATTTTACCCCTTAATTAATTACAGATCTAATTATCACTCCAAATTACATGGTTACACAAAAAGTATAAGTTCCAACTCAATCACATATTCCTATTTCCAAAACAATTTATCAAGATATAAGAACTAGACAAGAGCCAAAGCATACAATCAATACAAGAAGGTCATTAGTTTAGATTAGCGACACACTACAAAATTTTCGGTTAAAACCCCTTACAGAACAATCCTCTATATGTCAAACGTAATTAACTTAATAATGTAGAAGTCAAAGAACAACAGTATCCCAATTGAGTATTAATAGCTATATTACACATACTTGCTTAATACAACTTAGTTCTTTTGTTGCTTCACGATATCTTATAGTGATCACAATTATTCATTCAAAACATGGTGTATTATTGGTATACAATTTAATCAATTTGACTCGTGACTCACGGTTTGCTCTATTTTACACTTCATTTCCACTGTCCATGTCAACATTTAATCAAATAAATTCAAGATTAACATCCTTCATTACTTCATACCAATTTATGATTAACCAAGTTGCCTTAACATTCAACATTACCGGTGAAAATTTCGAGGTCACCAAACTAGTGAAACATCATTAATACACACAAGATGAAATTATTTCTCGGAATTAATTATGCATATCTATCTTTAATAATTACACCAATTAGAGTGGTTACAACCTTTTAGACCAAACCCCAACACCTTGAGCCAACAACATCTACACATTTTTTTCATCATCTCCAATTTCAAGCTTTATTCTTTAACTTTTGTTATTCATTATTAGGTGATATCTAGTCTTCACTATCAGGAATTATTTTGTAAAAAAAATATGCCACGTCTTGTGCATACAACTTAAAAGATAGATTAACAACGAAACATCACACATTCACTCATATCCTACCCCATATGCCAAATTCATGTCACAATATAGACCATATACAAACTTAAATCGTCAATTACTATCTACGGACGGTCGCTTAAATACTTATTTTACCAGATCATATTATCACAACTTTCTCACACCTACTATTTACGAGCACAACTTACGAATACTTATCAACCTACCTTGTCATCCACCTACTTATGTTAACCTATTATTATATCACTTAATAAGTCACTATTACTAGTAATAATACTCATGATATCAAAGAACTAATCTATTAGTGTCAACATTATATCATCATCCATCCTTACACATACTTTTCTATCTTGCTATTCCGACCCTATCATAGGTAAGTTATTAATCATATAAATACACATATATATACATTTATAGGACAATTAACGATTCTCGAACATCCAATATATATCACAATCTCCTTATTCACTTCACTTTTAATAAAATCCCGACAAAATCATCAAAACCAAAATTGTCACAGTATCATATTCACCTATTTCCAACATTTACACCAAATATCCACACTTAGCCACAATAGAAATTCCTTTATGTCATAGACACCAACATATCATTGGTTTCGTTAACACGTCATTAAAACTCACACATTCACAACTTAGTCACCACTTCCACATTTGACTCGCATCTACTCTAAGCACATATAATATGAGTCTAAGCATTACATTACATATACGTGGTTTCGGGATTCACATAACCGCATATCACTAAACATGATGCTACCACATATTATCACACAACCATTATTAACTCACAAATTGTGGCATTCTCAAATCACAATCAAATTCAAGGTCCGCACAATTTCCATGGCATCCAATCATATGATCATTCCAATCTCATTTCACTAGTCCAACTCAGTACTACATTTGTTACTTACCTCAATCTTCTCCTGCACAATGGTTAGTACATTACATATCAGATCTATTCATTCCTTTCTTTGGCTACCCCACTCTCCAAGTTTTCTCATAGGGTTCCCGGTTCGACACTGAAAGGGCCACTGGTTTGGTGTGAGGGGGCCCCTAACTCATCCCAATTCTTCATGGGGCTCCCAACAGTTCTATCCGGGGTTCATTTTATTTAGACTCTTCCTACATTCATTGGGTTCATTGGTTTAGGCCTGAGGATCGTTCGCTCTGATACCACTTTGTAACACCCCCATTTATATAGGAGCCTTTAGCAAGACATTCCCCTATAAATAGGACTGTTACCATCTCGGTTTACCGAGGTAGTGAATAACAAAGTAACAACACACAGTACTTTAAGTAGTTTAAATGAAATAATCTTTACAACTGTTTATTAAAATCCAAACCAAAACAAAGTAAGTCTAACAGCGGAATAAGTCAAAGACAACACTAAATGTGATCTACGACTCTAAGTCTCCGGTCCAAGCCTCACGTCCATCCAAGCCCATCCAGTCTCGTCACTAGCCTGTAAAATCTGCTCCCCAATATTTGGTTCATCACAGGTGTACACGAACACACAAGGTCAACCGCGAGGTTGAGTAGAGTAAAACAGTGCAGCAACAGTAATGATATGAATGCATCTCCGTCAATCCTCCTCCATCACAATCTCATCTCATAACCCGGAACTCCCAGCCATACCGATCCCCGGCAGACTATCAATCGACCGTTGTCGATATACCAGCTCGCAGCTGAGGACACCAGGGCAAGTCCTGCAGAACCAGCCTGGGCTTGACCCACTCCAAAACAACATCAGTATCACAACCACACCTGCCTCCAACACCACATGATATGTATGCAATGCAATTGACAAACAACAATACAACAACATCTCACAAACATCACAATCATAACAATGTCAGTCCGAGTCACAGTAGAGTAGATACTCTACCTGAAATATAAGCTGCAATAACAATCAAGCGTAAGCTCAGAAATGTTCCACCCGGAAATCACCACCTTATATTAATAGCATACGATTACTAAACCGACAAGAAACTTAACCCATTTTATCAATTAATCATGCACCTAATCAAGACTCATCATAACTCAATAGAAACCTTAACTTATAGGGCAAATTCGACTTTTCTTATTTTCCAGAACCGGGCAGACTTGCTATAAAATACATAACTAATTCTAGGAAAATTAAATCGATGCGAGGCCAATTGGGTTGGAACCATAACACTCTAATCTACAGTTCTTATCTCCTATACTTTTCCCAAATTCCAAACATATCGATGGTTTCCAGACTGATTTCCAAAGGCTGACATAATTCGTCGCATAAAAAGTAAAGACTCATAAAACGAGTTTGACAAATGATTTTTAAGTAAAACCAACGCCTAACTCATCTAAACTCTTTAAATTTAAATATATGAAAAAGACCCAGCACCAATTCAATACCTAAAGTATGTTTTAGAAGTAATATTTTAGCCTCTACTGATTCGCGGACTTTTTAGATAGACGTTCACAAATAATTTATTCAGGAAAACTACACGGTGAAATGCTACCAAATTTCACAGGCATAAACTAGGCTTGGATTAAACATGAGTCTCTTCTTTAACTTTTTGCATCCGACGAATTTAAGACAGGTAAAACATTCAAATAACACAGACCAACAAATCTGTAAATTGCTGTAACTATTTTATTCATTTATCTTATACAATTTATAATCAAAACCCCCAAACCAATTTCTAGGGTTACAAAAATTGTTCCAATACTACTATAATTATGCTAATAATTGAATAAAGAGGTAATAGGATAGTCTACTTACGAAATAGGATGAGAATAGGCTGAGAAATCGCCTGACAATGCCTCACGAGTTCTTCACACACGGCTCCCTCTTCTCTCTTTTCTCTCTTTTCTCATGGTTAAAGTGAATATGGTGATAGGGAGATTAGGGTTTGGTTAGATGAGTTATACGTATAGAATAGGTGCTATTAAGACGATACGGGCCTAGCCTAGTTAGATTAATTAAAACCCGAGTCACATAGTTACCCGAGTCACAAATACACTACATGACCCAACTAGTAACTCGGCCTAATATAATTCTTATTACATAGTCACAGTTTAATAATTGTAACCCTCTTAATTATCCCATAGCATAATCGAATAAATATAATTTCATCGACTTAACCGAATTATTTATCATAATATTAACTTGCTCTTATAATTAATATAACCACATAATGCCCATTACTAAATCTTTGATTAATATAATCATATATAATAATGAAGCATAATTATTAAACATTAATATAATATCATATTAAAATACCGGGTATTACATCCGGAGAAATGCTCGATCGAGTGGTTTCAGACTACTCGATCGAGTGGTTTTGGCTGGCGTGGGCTTTAATCAGCCCCTGAACTTGTTTTAGTTAATGGACTTAGTAGTTTTTCTATTTAAATGCACGTTAACTAGGTCATCTATCATCTAATCTATTTTATCTAAGTTTTTATCTATTATTCATCTTTCACTCTCAAGACTGCGTTACTTTTTCTCTTCCACTGTAACTTTTGCTTTCGGATTTTCTCGCTCGGATTTGTTTGTTCTTTACGCCGGATTCTTGCGATTGTAATCTCTTTCTCCCTTTTAATATTAATCTTTCTTTCATTCATCTTGATCACTTGTTTTGCTTCCTTTTAATTTCTGCCCTAATTACTTTTTATGGAATTTAATTATTGTTTTATCATGTTGAATGTTAGTTTATTCTTTGTTATTAGTATTGACAGTATTAATAGCATGAGTAGCCAATCTTTTTCATGTTGGGATTAGGGGATCTACGGTAGAAATGTGACGATGTAGTAAATAGGTTTGATGAATTATTTATGAGACTCTGTCACCATAGCAATATAATTGTATTTATCGACTTAGTTGAGTGCACACTTCTGAGTCACCTTTTTAATCTGGTTAAATTTAATCCTGGATAGGAAGATTGGACTAAATAGACCTGCTATGAACAGTAGACTACCCTGACGAGGACGGAAGTTAAGTTAGTGGGAGTCTAGGGTAGAAAGTGGACCGAAAGGACCTTTCTATATCCGTCTCGCAGTAATTTATCAAAGTTGTTTACAGTTGAGTCACTGGACTACCGTAGTGAACCGAAATCCTGACATGCCCTTTCTCTATTGATAGTTTATTCCTATTTTCTACCTTAATTGCTCTTTCCTTATTTCTCTTGCGTTAAGGATTTTAGTTTAGGAAATCAAATTACAAACCCCCCTCCCATTTGTGACCAAATAGACGGACTCTTACAGATATCTTGCCTCCCTGAGGAGATCGACCTGACTTCCCTAGCTATATAGTTAGTTTAGTTAGTTATTTTTGATAGGTACACGACAACCCTGTCATTAGGCAATAAAGACCATGAGGCTCTGATACCAATTGAAGAGTCTATCTGTTATACCCGTAATTTGATGGAACTTATATTTACGTTTCGAGTGTTTTTAATAATTAATTATGACGTTTATAATTAATAATTGTGGATAAGACGGAATGATATAATAAAATAATAAATAATAAATAATAGAATAATGAGTCGGGAAAGGAGATGGGCCGAGTAAATTGGAAGTGTAAATGGGCAAAGCTTGTGTAGTAGTTGTATAGCCCATGTAGAATAATAATAGTAATAATAATAATAATAATAATAATAATAATAATAATAATAATAATAATAATAATAATAATAATAATAATAATAATAATAATAATAATAATAATAATAATAATAATAATAATAATAATAATAATAATAATAATAATAATAATAATAATAATAATAATAATAATAATAGTAATCTTATTTCATAATAATAATAGTATAAGGTAATTACGTAGTTTCCTAATTGCTCTCTTAGGAGTCGTTTGGTTCGCTATAGGAAGATAGAATTTCCGGGAAGATTAAATTCATATGAACTTAAAAATCACATGAATTGTGTAAATGTTGTTTGGTTGAATGTGGGAACTTCAATTCATGTGGGAACTCCTACTTACCTAGGGGGGGCTAGGTAAGTGATTTCCTCCATTATGTAGGAATTTGAGTTCCGTAGGAAGTTCTACTTCCCATGAATTGGGCAACCAAACAAGACTCCATTTAACCATTTCCCATGATTTTCATATGCAAACTGAAAATTTGAGAGAAGAGGAGGAGACGTAGAAGGAATAAAGACGGAATTTACATCGCTAATTAACTCGAGGTAAGACCGTCTCATGTATACTATATGCTACGCTAGAACTTGTACACTAGACCACTGTAGAACAAGCCGTGACCATAGTTGTGACCGTGGACAACCAGGGACACCTGATGTGATTTGACCACCGTTGACCGTCGGGGGAGGGTGGTTTCAGGCGAGTTTCGAGGGGTGGTTGTGTTGCGGGTTTTATGTCGTTTTGAAACCGTTCTTAAGCGTGACTGACCTGGGTTATTTAGGGGAGATACCTAGGATGTAGTTGAGCACGTTGGGTTCTATGGGTCATTTTATAATGGTGGGTTGCGGTTGTGGTGGCCGGAAATTCGAAGGTGAGAGTTTAGGTCGTATTTAGGAGTAAAACTCAGATTTAGACCCCTTGCCGTGACTCGTTTGACTCGGACCCGGGTTGTTTGGGACCTTGGAGGAGAGGCGAGTTTATTGGTGGTGGTTGTAGGGTCCGAGGTGGGACCACAATGGTGGCCAAGGGTTGTCACGGTGGTGGCAGGGTGGTGTATGTGTTGAGTTGAGTCATTGTGCGTCGGGTTTTCGGGGGTTGTCTAGGGCGTGTAAGTGCGGGTTGCAGTGGGTGTTTTAGCGGGTGTTAGGTGGTTGTCGGGTTTAGCCGCGGTGCATGCTAGGTCATAGCAGGTCTGGGTGGTACTGGTGGTGCCTAGGGGTGTCATGGGACGCGGGTTTTGGTGAGGCATTGATCACGGTTTTAAACCGTGAATGTATGGGTGTGGGGGTAGTTTCACGTGTTACATGGGGTTGTGGGTTGTTGGTGTTTTACGAGGTATATGGGTTGGTTATGGGTTTGGGTTTTATATATTTGAGTCGGGTTTTTAAGTTGGGTTTGACTCGGGTTTTCGTATACCGTAATAATAATTAATAATAAGTTATGAATAAAATATGATAATAAATAATGTAATTTGTGGATTAATAAATAATGAATAAAAGTATAAAGAATTAATATTGGAATAATGATATTTTATTAGGTGACGGAGTTGTTGAGATAATTTAATTGGGGTTTCTACGTGTTGGATTGTTTTGTTTTGCTTGGAGCGTTGTATACGGAATATTTGCTTATCAGCTAGGATAACTATTCAACTGGCTGTTATTGTTGTATCTCACATCAGTATTGTGGCTGGAAGTATACTTGTTATACCGTTGTGGTTGATTATTGTGGATTATATCCGGCTGATTATTATTATTTATCGTTGCATTTATATAAGCATGACATTTACATTAATTATCAGATTTATTCTGGCAGACATTACTTATAGTAATGTATAGTGGTTATCAAATTTATTCTGGCAGACGATTCTAATCGTGAATTCTCGAGGCAGGCCCCAGGCTGGTTCTCGCACCGTCGCCTGTGGATATTTATCAACTGTGTGTTGAGGCAGACATTACTTTATAGTAATGTAGTGTGTTTTCTCATCTTCGAGTTGAGGCTGCCCCGGCCAGGGATTGGCGGGATGAATAGTGTTGCGATGATGAACTCGGCTGAATGGTTCTATTATGTCATATCATGCATATTCATATTGTTATTGTCATCTAATGTTGTTAGTTATTCCTAGTCAACCTCGTGGTTGACAGTGTATTCGTGAAGACCTGTGATAACCCATAATGGGAAGCAGATTTTACAGGTACTAAAAATTAGCTGACTTGGGAGCATTGGGATGTGAGCTCGACTAGACCATAGTTGATGTATATATCACTTAGTTGACTTATAAAAATTTATTATGTAATTTCCACTGCATAGTAAATTGTAATGTTAAGGTTTAAATTTAATCGGTTGGCAATGTAATATAACAATTATTTAAGTTAAAGTTATTAAAGTACTTTGGTTTATTTTAATTTGTATCATTTACCTCAGGTAACCGAGATGGTAACAATCCTATTTATTGGGAATGACTTGCTAAAGGCTCCTAAATAAATGGGGGTGTTACAAAGTGGTATCAGAGCAAAACGATCCTCAGGCCTAACCTATGAATTGAATAAGGAATATAGGACGTGTCTAATAAAATGAACCTGGGTAGAAACTGTTAGGAGCCCACTTAAGCTTGGGATGAGTTAGGGGCCCCCTTACACCAATCTTCCGGCCCTTCCAGTTTCGAACCGGTTACCTTGAGAGATGTTACAGTGCGGGGAAATTTAAATGAATGTTGTTATTTTGTCTTAGGAGTTTTTGTTTGCCTTGGTTGAATATTATTTTCATTAATGATTGCGGTTACGGGGACGTAACCTTGCTTTTACCGAGAAGGGATATGATATAATTTTTTTTTTAAGCATTGTTATAACATGTGGATATGAAAAAAGTATGTGGGCATGTATGTGGGAGGTGTAATTATGATTAACATGTGAAGTATTACGGAAATTTGCGTGGAATTGTGAAAAATGTGATTTGGTTGATTTCTCGTAATTTTAGCCTTGATGGTTTTGGCTGCCATTTAATGCATGTTTAAAATCCTTATACGAAATTTTTATGTGTGATAACCTTGTTAACTTTCATATGCTGCTAGTTTCATGCTTAAATAATGTACGGTTTAGGAGAATTTAATATTTTAGTGGACAGTGGTCAGAATATTCCTGTACAATGATGTTTTCGTTCCATGTTTTTGTAAAAATTGGCATTTAAAAGCTACTTATGGATTAGGTATGATTCTAAGTCCACTGTTTAAAGGATTAGTATATGTTTATAAATTGATGAGCTACGTTGTAAGAAAATATTTTGACATTTTATAGTGATTTTTACAAGTTGACCTAGGTTTCTGACAAGTTGCTGTAAAATTTATGTTTCAGCCAAATAATTTGTAAAATGCATTATAAATTGACCTTATGAGTTTTTGACTTGATTATTTCTCTCATGTTTTACTAACTCTATGTAATTTTTAAAAAGTATAAGTTCTCAAGAAGTAATTATGTTATTATTTATTAATGAATTTTGGAATTTGTAACATGTTTTCATTATCCTTAAAAATGTAAGCTGTTCTAAAATTTCTAAAGAATTGTTTCTTGTTTCTTTCACCTTGACATTTTGATGTTGTAAATTCTGTGAAGTAGAATAACATGTCTAGTGATATGCGGAATATGTTGCCCTAAGACTATATATATAATTACCTTAATTGCATCCATGTTTAAGTTAGATATCATTAGTAAGAAATAAACGCGCAAGTAATAAATCTAAATTAATTCAAAGGTTGTAGTTATTTAATTTCTGTTTAGTAACTTTTATTATATCATCAATCAATATTATGTTGAATATAATAGTTGTCTTATGTGTATTACGTGTTCTTGAGAGGTTACCATAAATGGTTTGTTTATTCCTGTTGTTGATATATCGAACTTCGAGGACGAAGTTTATTTTTAGGGGGAAGGAATGTGATACTACAAATGTTTTGAATTATTGGAGAGACATCTTTTGATAAGTACGATATGGTTCGATAATAATTAAGTAAATTGATATTCTTGCAACGATCATAAGTTGGAATGAGGTTCAGTTGTGTGGATGTTTATAAATGTTGTTGTGATAGTTGTGGGCGAACTTCGGGACGAAGTTCATTTTAAGGAGGGAAGAATGTAATACCCGTAATTTGATGGAACTTATATTTACGTTTCAAACGTTTTTAATAATTAATTATGACGCTTATAATTAATAATTGTGGATAAGACGGAATGATATAATAAAATAATAAATAATAGAATTATGAGTCGGGAAAGGAGATGGGCCGAGTAAATTGGAAGTGTAAATGGGCAAAGCTTGTGTAGTAGTTGTATAGCCCATGTATAATAATAATAATAATAATAATAATAATAATAATAATAATAATAATAATAATAATAATAATAATAATAATAATAATAATAATAATAATAATAATAATAATAATAATAATAATAATAATAATAATAATAATATAATAATAATAATAATAATAATAATAATAATAATAATAATAATAATAATAATAATAATAATAATAATAATAATAATAATAATAATAATAATAATAATAATAATAATAATAATAATAATAATAATAATAATAATAATAATAATAATAATAATAATAATAATAATAATAATAATAATAATAATAATAATAATAATAATAATAATAATAATAATAATCGTATTTCATCATCATCATAATAATAATAATAATAATAATAATAATAATAATAATAATAATAATAATCGTATTTCATAATAATAATAGTAATAAGGTAATTACATAGTTTCCTACTTGCTCCCTTATAGATCTAAACCTACCCTATAAATAGAGATAAATACCTTACCCTAGTTTATCATATGCAAACTAAAATTTTAGAGAAGAAGAGGAGACGTAGAAGGAATAAAGACGGAATTTACATCGGTAATTAACTCGAGGTAAGACCGTCTCATGTATACTCTTTGCTAAGCTATAACTTGTACACTAGACCACCGTAGGACAAGCCGTGACCATAGTTGTGACCATGGACAACCAGGGACCCCTGATGACCTGATTTGACCACCGTTGACCGCCGGGAGAGGGTGGTTTCAGGCGAGTTTCGAGGAGTGGTTGTGTTGCGGGCTTTGTGTCGTTTTGAACCCGTTCTTAAGCGTGACTGGCCTGGGTTGTTTAGGGGAGATACCTAGGGTGTAGTCCACCACCTTGGGGTGTATGGGTCATTTTATAATGGTGGGTAACAGTTGTGGTGGCCGGAAAATTCGAAGGTGAGAGTTTTGGTCGTTTGACTCGGACCCAGGTTGTTTGGGACCTTAGAGGAGAGGCTAGTTGATTGGTAGTGGTTGTAGGGTCCGAGGTGGGTCCACGGTGGTTACCAAGGGTTGTCACGGTGGTGGTAGGGGGTGTATGTGTTGAGTTGAGTCATTGTGCGTTAGGTTTTTAGAGGTTGTCTAGGGCGTGTAAGTGCGGGTTGCAGAGGGTGTTGTAGTGGGTGTTAGGTGCTTGTCGGGTTTGGCCGTGGTGCAGGCTAGGGCGTAGCAGGTCTGGGTGCTACTGGTGGTGGCTAGGGGTGTCATGGGACGCGGGTTTTGGTGAGGCGTTGATCACGGTTTTAAACCGTGAAAGTATGGGTGTGGGGGTAGTTTCACGTGTTACATGGGGTTGTGGGTGGTTGGTGTTTTACAAGGTATATGGGTTGGTTATGGGTTTGGGTTTTATATATTTGAGTCGGGTTTTAAAGTTGGGTTTGACTCGGGTTTTCGTATACCGTAATAATAAATAATAATAATAAGTTATGAATAAAATATGATAATAAATAATGTAATTTGTGGATTAATAAATAATGAATAAAAGTATAAATGAATTAATATTGGAATAATGATATTTTATTAGGTGACGGAGTTGTCGAGACAATTTAATTGGGGTTTCTACGTGTTGGATTGCTTTGCTTTGCTTGGAGCGTTGTATACGGAATATTTGCTTATCAGGTAGGATAACTACTTAACTGGCTGTTATTGTTGTATCTCACATGAGTATTGTGGCTGGAAGTATACTTGTTATATTTTTTTTTTTTTTGAAGGGAAGACCACAAGGTCTCACTATATTAAACTCAAATCGAACAAAACAGCATCGTTCGCCTTTTCAGGCAAAACATCAGACCAACATACTCTACCGACTACTCTAGGCTGACAATGAGCTAAAATATGCGCTACACTATTGTTCAAACGACTAGTAAACGACCAACAAACAGAAGTAAAGAAAGAACACAAAGCTAAAACATCATCAACGATAAGGGAGAAATCACTTCGACCCTTCGTTCTCTTCCTCAAAGCCTCCACGACCATTAGACAATCGCTTTCGACGACGATATATTGAATGCCCCTTCGTCTTGCCTCCTGGAGACCCTCATAGACCGCCAAAGCTTCAGCTACATGTGGGTCTAAGACTTGATCTCGCACCTCCGACATACCCCACTGTACCCGACCTCGTTCATCACGGCACACCACCCCTAAGCCCGTACCATCACCTTCCTTTACCCCGGCATCAACATTGATTTTGACAAAGCCCTCCGGCGGTACTTTCCATGCTTTTCCACCCTTCTCATTCTCATCTCTTACCCTTCCACAGCCCTTACGTCCCAGCAAAGCCCCTCCCCCTTCCGTCTCCTCCATCACGTCCTTTGCCCTTCGGATAACCACTAAAGGATTCACTTCTTGGTCATCGAAAACAACTTTGTTACGGTGTTCCAATATCGCCCAACACCCGATCATGAACATAGCATGCTCCCTACCACCTAGCTCTCCCCAAACCGCCTCCACCCAATCCCGACTTCCTCCTCCATCCACTCCTTCAACCCCCACCCCTAGACCAATCCAAGCACGCTTCGCCACAGCACAGTCACGAAACAAGTGTAAGCTCGATTCATTAAAAGAATTGCATAAAGAACAAAAAGAAGACTCACCTCGAACTCGAGAAGCAATATTTGCCCTTGTCGCTAAGGCCTCGTTGCAAAGTTGCCAAAAGAAGAGCTTTACTCGGGGCCATACCGGGATGTTCCAAAGCCGCTTCCATAACCATTTTTCTCGCTCCCATTCCGACACTCCACCCACTTCCATATCATGAGCATTCCCAGCAAGATGTCTATAAGCCGATCTAACCGTGAAACATCCGTCCTTCTCACCCGTCCAAAACCAAACATCCTCCGGCCTATTCGTACTAAGACGCACGTTTTTAACCCGCTCACATTCGAAAGGCAGCAGCAACGACTCCAGTAACTCCACATTCCAGCCCCCGCCATCCTCCCTAATCAGCTCCGAGACCAACATGTGCTCCTGTCCCACGACCTGCGGTGATAGGATCCTACCTGTCTGAGTCTTAGGCAGCCACGAATCAAGCCAAACTCGCGTTGTCAACCCATTTCCAATCCTCCTTCTCCATCCGTTACCAAGAGCGTTCCTAGCCTCCACAATACCTCTCCACGTGTAGCTAGGATTTGAGCCGAGACACGCAGACATCACATCTCCCCCCGGGTAATACTTCGCACTCATAACCCTCGCCCATAAGCTGTCTGGCTCCGTTACAAGCCTCCACACTTGCTTGCCTATCAACGCCAAATTGAACATGTGAAAATCACGAAACCCCATTCCTCCAATACTCTTAGGCCGACACAAATGCTTCCAAGACACCAAACTAATACCTCTCTTTCCCTCCTCATGACCCCACCAAAACCGGGAAATAAGAGATCTAAGCTCGACACAGAATTGCGCATGAATTTTAAAAATGCTCATCACATAGGTAGGAAGTGAATTGGCCACAGCCTTTATAAGGACCTCCCTACCAGCCCTAGACAACATTTTCCCACGCCACCCATTCAGTCTTTTGCTCAACTTATCTCTCAGAATATCAGTAAGGGCCTTTTTAGACCGGCCCACCACCGTGGGAAGGCCTAAATACCGTGATTGCTCAGCTACTTCCGCAACACCCAATCTCGTCGCCAGATTACTCCGCTTCTGTATCGGCACCCCCTTGCTAAAAGATACAGTCGTCTTATCCAAGCTCACCAGCTGTCCCGAAGCATCCTCATATCGGTGTAAAATATCTTTAATTTTATCAGCTTCACCAATATTAGCCCTCGCAAAAAATATACTATCGTCTGCAAACAGCAAATGAGACACAGCTGGCGCAAAATTTGTAATCCGAATCCCATGCAAACACCCCGTCTCAACAGCCCTCCGCATTTGACTGGATAACACTTCCGCGCAAAGAATAAATAAATATGGTGACAGAGGGTCACCCTGTCGCAATCCACGAGACGGTCTAAATTCGGATGAAGGATGCCCATTAATTAAAACCGAGAAAGAGACCGTGGTCACGCATTCCATCACCCGTGATATCCAAGCCCTATCAAATCCCATCGCATTAAGAACCCTCTCCAAGAAAACCCATTCCACTCTGTCATACGCTTTCGCCATATCGAGCTTCAGAGCCATGTATCCCTCCTTGCTTTGCGAATTCTTCATATGGTGAAAAATTTCGAACGCAATCATAACATTGTCTGAAATGGCCCTGCCGGAGTGAAGGCACTCTGATTCTCCGACACTATCTCCCCAAGGAATTCTTTCAGCCTATTAGCCAGCACTTTTGAGACCAGTTTGTAGGCGACATTACATAAGCTGATCGGTCTAAAGTCGCGTATTTTATCGGGAGCTTTCTTCTTCGGAATCAGCACTATGTTTGTTTTATTGAGAGCCATAGGTGATGATTCGCCCCTCAGGATAGCCAGGACCGTACTGATCACCTCCGTGCCTATATGTCCCCAATAAGTCTGGTAAAAAAGACCATTCATCCCGTCAGGACCTGGAGCTTTCAGCGGGTGCATTTGAGAAAGCGCTTCTAAAATTTCCTCCTCCTGATATTCACGTCGCAAGCCTCTATTCATCTCATCAGTAACTCTACTCTCCACCCCAGCAAGTAAATCAGGCGGCACCATTGCATTAGAAGTCAGGAACAAATTTTGGAAATACCCATTAGCCACTCGCGCCACCTCATCATCCCCAGTTCGAATAACACCCTCGTCGTCAACGAGCTTTGCAATAAAATTCTTTTGTTTACGCTCACCTGCTCGAATATGAAAGAATTTGGTATTTTTATCCCCGTCCTTCAACCACAGCGCTCTCGACCTTTGCCTCCAGTATTGTTCCTCTTGCTTTCTCAAATTGGCTAACTCGGCTATCAGTTTACGTCGTTTCTGGACATTAGCCTCCGTTCTCTCCACTGCATTAAGGGAATTCAAAAGCCGCTGCTTGTTTCCAATACCACGCCCTATCTGTGAAATGCTCGTCCCCTTCCAACGACGAAGCTCAGCAGCACATTCTCCCAAAACCCGTACCAACGAACCCCTACCTCGTGCTATCCCTCTCTCCACTGCCTCCTCGCACTCCTCATTCCCGACCCACATTTGTTCGAATCTAAAACATCGCTTCCGGGGTTCACCTTTCTCCCTACTATTTAAAACTAGCTTTATCGGAGCGTGGTCCGACCATTCACGATCTAAATAGAAGAGTCGTGCAAAGGGGAACATGTCCTGCCATAAAGCCGTACAAAGAGCCCTATCAAGCATACACTGCCGGTTGTCTTCCCCCGATTGTCCATTATCATAAGAGAAATTGTACCCCTCCCATGTCACATCTTTAAGACCACAATCATCAATAGCAGCTCTGAAGTTATTCATTTGCCGTTGTGGTCGGCTTCCACCTTTCATCTCAGTCGAAAAGAGAATCTCATTGTAGTCACCTATACACACCCAAGGCAGTCGGGATTGAGTCCCCAACAGCCTTAATAATTCCCATGACAAATGACGATCGGATACAACTGGCCATCCGTAAAAACCCGTTACTCTCCAATCCCCTCCCTCCCCTTGGACAATAAAATCCATATGATGAACCGATGCAGAAACGAAAGAACAAGTCAGCTCCTTCTTCCACATCATCGCAAGACCTCCAGACCTCCCTACACTTGTTATATCGTTGTGGTTGATTATTGTGGATTATATCCGGCTGATTATTATTATTTATCGTTGCATTCATATAAGCATGACATTTACATTAATTATCAGATTTATTCTGGTAGACATTACTTATAGTAATGTATAGTGGTTATCAGATTTATTCTGGCAGACGATTATAATCGTGAATTCTCGAGGCAGGCCCCAGGCTGGTTCTGCAGACCGTCTGATGGATATTTATCAACTGTGTGTTGAGGCAGACATTACTTTATAGTAATATAGTGTATTTTCTCACCTTCGGGTTGAGGCTGCGCCGGCCAGGGATTGGCGGGATGAATAGTGTTGCGATGATGAACTCGGCTGAATGGTTCTATTAAGTCATATCATGCATATTCATATTGTTATTGTCATCTACTGTTGTTAGTTATTCCTACTCAACCTCGTGGTTGACAGTGTATTCGTGAACACCTGTGATGAACCATAATGGGGAGCAGATTTGACAGGTACTAAAGATTAGCTGACTTGGAAGCATTGGGATGTGAGCTCGACTTGGACCATAGTTGCTGTCTAGATCACTTAGTTTACATATACAACTTTAATTATGTAATTTTCGATGCATAGTAAATTGTAATGTTAAGGTTTAAATTTAATCGGTTGGCAATGTAATAAAACCATTATTTCAGTTAAAGTTATTAAAGTACTTTGGTTTGTTTTAATTTGTATCATTTACCTCGGGCAACCGAGATGGTAACGATCCTATTTATTGGGAATGACTTGCTAAAGGCTTCTAAATAAATGGGGGTGTTACACTATCAATCCTAAATACTCAAGAGGGGGTCGTCAATTGAGTATAAAAACTTTAGTCCACTTTTTCGATTATCTGTATGAGCGTGAATTAATAATTAATTATTTAAAGTTTATGGATTAAACGTTAACTAATTAGTCCATCAATGTAAAACGTAAACAAAAGAATGAAAAAAAGCGAGTGACACACGTGGTTTTGAAGTGGTTCAGTTTCACAAGTCGAAACCTACGTCCACTATTCTTGATTCATAATCTTAGTACCTTTCTGCGGATTACAAAATTATCAATCCACTAGTACAACTAAATCTAGTTGTAACTCAAATGAGTACCGTTAAATACTCGATTTTCTCTATCTTACGTTAATACGAAAGCGTTTTTATTGTTCTTTGGTGTTCACACAATTGAACGAATATGAACTAATCTAATCACTATTATCCAAAAACGTAATTCTTAGAAATAAATATCATAATGAAGCACGACTTTTCTTTAAAGATTTTTTGAATGCAAAACAAATTGATTACTTGATTAAAATGAAAATACTTACTCGGTTTGTTTGCAAAGGAATTTTATATTTCAAAGAGTTGATTT
The DNA here is from genome assembly GCF_048544455.1 of Silene latifolia. NCBI lineage: Eukaryota > Viridiplantae > Streptophyta > Magnoliopsida > Caryophyllales > Caryophyllaceae > Silene > Silene latifolia. Next base: position 177,047,798 of record NC_133538.1, read on the forward strand.
GAAATGTTGAAGTATATATGTATATATAGTAGAGAGGACAACTAGGGTTTAGTCGAAACCTTAGAAGATGTTGCGACTCTTGTGTAAATTATTGCACATGAAATAAATCCAATCCTCTTATTATTTAATCCAATAATATCTTAGAAGATAGAAGATAATAAATTTGATAATACAAAGAGATAAAATATCTCTAACAAATATTATCTTATGATTTATTCTAATCTTTATCTTACATAAGGGTTTACTATCTAAAAAGGAAATCGGCTCATAGGCCCGATTACTCCTCACGACAACCCTAGTGGGATATTAGGTTAGATTGCCAAATTAGGGTTTAGATATGAACAACATTGAAAACCCTAAATAGCATGACAACTCATAAGTTGTTTTTCTAATCAATGATAATCAAAAATTCATTCAATCTAAATAACTCGAATTCCATTCTACTATAAATACAACACACTTGCTTTCACGAAAAAGTTATTAAAGTTTTATATTTCGAAAACCGATTTTAAAACCCTAAAATCGTGCATATTGCAGCCCTAAGTTATAGGTAAAATGACTATAACATTAAGCTTGGTAAGTAAAGTTATAGGTGAAATAGCTATAACTTTACCTTCCCAACATTACTTCCAAAAATACCGTAATTGGATGATGTCCTATACTGGCTAATCTTCCTGGAGATCTTCAGTATATGGATCATCTCTTCATCTTGATCATAAGCTCTTCATCTTGAGCTTCTTTAAGACTCGATCATGCCTTTTACTTGAGTTAGCATCATAGATGTAGTTGAAACAGCCACAACAATGCTTTATGAATCTTCAATGTTATAGCTCAAGCAGCTATAACATTACTTCAATGATGCCTCACAAGTATCCAATGTTATAGTCAAAACTACTATAACATTGCTTGCTTATATTGTAACCCTTATTCAATCTAGCCAAGACTAAACAAATGATTACGAGCAATAGAGATAAACATATTATAATGCACACTTGTCATTATCAAATCATAACATATAATTATATGGTCCATCAAATTCCCCCATTTTTGATGATGACAAGTCTCTATGATTTGTGACTAAGTGCAAGTTCCACCTCAGCATAATACTACAACAGTCATAGTCAATTGAACATTCAAGAAATAAAAGTTCAAGAGTGCAAAATAAGATAGGCATTAGATGGGCTAGGGTGGGTTTAAAGGATGTTGTGGTTGACCCTATTCGGGTTGACATAACCGGCATGAGTCCTAAACTCCAACGTATCAAGCCGATTAAAACACGACCGCACATGATTAGGTTGAGCCGTCAAGGAAGTGTCAAAGTTAAGGACTTTTAAAGATAAGGCTTTAGTAGCTTCAAGTGTCAAAGCAACGTCTTTTCGCATAGCACATCCATCCTTCCACAACGCACCACCTTGGCTAACTAAGTTGTCCATACGAATCCCATGGCGTACCATCTCGTTACTAATGGTGCACATATTCTTCTCCAACATTTTAAACCGTCCTTCCAAACCACGCATCCATGCCAACACATCGTCATGGCCAACCTTATGACTCGAGGAAACCCCCAAACCCGTGACCACACTAGCCAACACCAAGGCCTGAGCTTCCAACTTTTCAACAATATTCGTTATAAACGAGTCCAACTTCTTTTCCATAACCACCTTTACATCTGACCCCTTCCTCACAACAACCGAACTCCCCTTAGATAGAAACACCAAATCTGGCCCAATAGTGGCCACTTTCATCAACTTAAGAAACGCATCATACATTTCGTCTTTCACCTTCACACCATAACTACCCAGACTCCTAACTTGCTTATGCTCCAACAAACGAGAAATTCACATTCCATATGGCAAATCTAAAGTTGTATAAAAATTTTCTTCGGTGACGGAAATACTTGTTTGTATTATGCGATGAAAAACAAGTAAAAGAAGACTAACCTTTTCCTCTTCAAGCCACTTATACACCCACACCATCTCATAAGTCGAGACCTTGTCCCGACCTCCTATTCGCGGAACAATAGTATTCCAAAGAAAATTGAAGAAAAACTTCAACTTTGGCGAAAACGGACCCGCCAACATATTGCTATTACCCATATCATCAACATCAAAACATCGCTTAATCACAAGCTTCTCCTCCTCGGTCACATCTCCCCATTCCGCACTCGGATTGATTTCCACCCCATCATCAGGGACGGAAAACAGAGTGAAAAAATCATCATTAGAGATAGTTACTTCGGTCCCATTCACAACCGCATGCAAGACCCCATTTTTGATAGAAACTGAAACATAAAATTGAATGACCTTGATAGGGTAAACTAGTCCAGAGAATTGACAAATCTTAGGCCATTCTTGAAATTTCATGAAGTCGTAAAAGAACTTCAAAGCTTCAATTTTTTCGTGCCAAGCCGCAGGATAAGACCGTCCACCATGAATTCCTTTATTTGGAAACATGGTCCACAAGTACCCTTTCTTCCTTTATAATACAGACTTTATCAAGCCCGATGATCGTGGCATTCGGCATATATTCCCAAAACAGAGTTCTCTTATGACCATCCCGACTAACCATCACTTGGACCTCCTCAACCGTATCCTCTTCAACAACAACCTTGTTTTTCTCTTTATCAAGCTTTCTTCGCTTCCCATCGACATTAGCTTCAACCCGGTTATGACCGGGATTGGTAGGTTTTGGGTTAGGTGGTGATGAAGACGGGTTTGTAGTTGAGTTGGGTTGGTTGCATGTGGGTTTGGATGAACCGGTCGTGGTTGAAGACCGTGTTGATGGTATATTGAGTCGAGTTGATGGCTTAGGTGACATGATGATGATGATGATGATGATGATGATGATGATGATGATGATGATGGTTGTTTATGTGAGGTTGAGTGTTTGTGAGTATTAAGAGACAAGTTTGAAAGTGGTATGATGGGGATGGGACGAGAGGGAGGTGGATTATTTATGGGATTTGAGGAAATTGAATTATGGTTGGAGTGTATAGGGTATAGGCGGCGTGTATTTTAGATTGGTTAAGATTCCTCTTTTTTTTATATATATATAAAGAAATCTAGGGTAAATCTTATAAAGTGATATGGTAATAGATATGGATAAAAGTTTGGTAAGTCATATGGGTAAAGTTTGGTTTCAAAAGATAACATGGAGATTTTATGACAAAAATTTCGGCCAAACAAAGAATAAGAAATTATTGTCACGGAATATTGGTTCGTAATATAACATAAAATATATGACATAGATATACTTGCAGCGGAAAATACGGACACAATCGTACAATCTCGTCTAATCTAGCCAGTCATAAAAAGAATAAAAAATTATGACACAGTTAGGTGCCACCGATTAAACCAATTTCCAACCGCCAAATCTCAAAACGTTCTCTAGCCAGCGCCTTTGTCAAAGTATCTGCCCATTGTTGAAAATGTTTGTAAAACGGTTTGTAAAAGGGGATTTGAACCTGTTTTCGTTTGAAAAGGTCGTTTAGACCGCTTTTATTTTAATATGAAGAACAGGATTTCAATAATCATCATTGTATTGACGATATTCGATGTCGGGTTCGGTTTTGCAAGCTTGACATGAATAGTTTTGAAAAATGTTGATTATAAACTAATTGTCTTAAGTTCATTGTTTGTAATTAGTCAATGTTCATCATCGTACTCGGATTTAAACCGGCATGGTATGTGGAACCAAGAATGATTATGCGTGTATGACTAATATGGTTGTTTTTGAAAGCGTAAACAAATGAATAAATGGTTTTAAAATGCCTTTTAAAATGTAATTAACCAAATGTTATCACCGAAACACGGATTAAACCGTCATGGTAAGAGGAACCAAGGGTGAACATGATTTATGGTTAAAAAAGATTTATCATAAAAATGAATTTAAATGATAAAAACCGGTTGTTAAATGAAATGAAATGGAAAGAATGAACTCAAACACGTTTGAGTTCTGACCTGGATAGCCAATTGAGGCGCGAGGCACCTAGTTGTGACTAGGGGCTTCTGTTTCCGGTCAATACTCGATTTTGGCTCATTCGATCCGTATTTTGGACCATGTTATGCATGTTTTACCATGGTAAGGTCATAAAAAAAGATAAAAATACATGAAAGAAGAGGATTAATAACACCCTCATAATTACATGCTAGGTTGAAGACGAGAAATCGACGGAAGTGTAAAAACTTGTTAAGTCGGAAAACTCGGTTGAAAACCATTTTAGCAATGTAAAGAGTGTTTTTTTAGTTTAGTGATTTTGTAGTTAGTCGAGATGGTCGGTTAAGTGATTTAATGCATGATGAAGGTACCAAACAATGTGTATGGCTTGTATTTCCGATCGGTAGGTCGAAAATATGTGTTGATTTGTGACTTGAGAAGTCGAGTCTAGAATTTTAAGGGTGAAATGAGGGGGCGGACACTGAAGTACCTTCAAATGGTGGCATTTGAGGGGTATTATAGAGGATTGAGTGGTTGTGTGCGTTTTGAGCGACGTGGCCGCATGAGCTACTCGAAGAGGCGCGAGCATTTTGCGGGTCTTCGAGTTGTCTTATCACTATCACGCATTTAAAATCATGATTTGTTCTATCCTAGGTTTTGGATGGCATGATTGTTGTACTTGACCATTAGAGTATACCATTTATACTTAACATAGAAGCTTTGTGATGTTTGGTTTTTGTGTTTGACTTGGTTTGACTCGTTGTTGGAGTCAGGATTTAAATTTTGAGTCATTTTTTGGTCCGGTGTCGGTTTTGACTCTAGTTAGTATCATTGCGACCCCGTCGTCATGCATAAAACACTCCAGGTACTTTTGAAAATGTTTTGTTTTCGAAATAGTTTCGATTTTTCCAACGTATAGTTATACAAACTGTCGATTAAACGTAGCGATTCCTAAGCATGTTGTAGTGCAATAATCACCGGGTGTTTGTTTGGGAATCAATAGATACCGGTTATCTACAGAGCCCCCACTTTGACTGAGGCTCGGACAGGGCGAAAGTCAAAGTATAGCCCTCGGGTCAATCGAAGATTACAGCCTGGAGACAGAAGCGACGTCGAGGCGGCTCGAAGGAATTCGGGCCAAGGACCTGCCGTCGGGAAGGGCGACGCGAAGGCGACTCGGGGATACGAGTCAAGGACCTGTCATCGAGAATAGTTTAGTTTTTTTCGACTGTCCGTGTGGGTCATTTAATGTCCGTTAGACTACGTACGAAAGCTTGCCAGCCATAGGAAGGAGTTATACCTGAGGCATCTTCGGGATATGTCCTTGAATTTTTTCTTGTTTGCGCACAAAGGCTCGCCAGCCGTGTTGCGGTTATGATGGGGCTTACCAACCGCGTTTCGGGTACGTTTTTAGGCTCATCAGCCATATTGAAGGTGCGTTTTGAGCCTCGCCATCCATGTCGAAGGTGCATTTTGAGGCTCACCAGCCATGTCGAAGGTGCCTTTTGAGGCTCACCAGCCGTGTCGAAGGTGCGTTTTAAGGCTCGTCAGCCATGTTGAAGGTGCGTTTTGAGGCTCGCCAACCATGTCGGAGGTGCGTTTTTAGGCTCGCCAGCCATGTTGAAGGTGCATTTTGAGGCTCGCCAGCCATGCTGAAGGTCGAATGATCGACTGTGGGAAATAGCCGCCTTGGACGGTCTTATTTCAAGAGGTTTTTGAGTTAGTCGGCTCCGTGGGGAGATCTCCGATATCCTGCTGGGGAATTTCGGTGCTTATATTGGATGTTTATGGGGCCGGAAAGAGATATGCTTGAGCTTGGCTCCTGCGGGCGGCGGTCTCTGTTATCGGAGTTCGTGGCTTCGAATTTCGAAGAGAGGTAACGGTTTTTACTGCCTTTGTTCGGAGTTTGTAGAAATAGCGAATGTGAACTCCGCTATTTGCTGTTTGTTTGGGATGGTAACGGTTTTTAATTCCGTTATCTTGTGATTTGAAATTTGTGAAAATAGCTAGTTTGAATTTCGCTATTTCATTTATTTTGTGTTTTTTTTTTTTAAAAGTGAGAAGTGAAAATTAACGATTTTTAATTCTGTCGTTTGAAACTGGGGAAAAATAGCGAGTTTGAATTTCGCCATTTTGTTTTGACATTCGGAAATGACGGTTTCTAATTTCGTCACTTGAAATTTGTGAAATAGCGAATTTTGAATTTCACCATTCTGTTTTTTGATGTTTGGAAATGACGGTTTTTAATTCCGTCGTTTGAAAATAGTGAATTTTGAATTTCGTTATTTTGTTTTTTGATGTTTGGAAATGACGGTTTTTAATTCCGTCGTTTGAAATTTGTGGCAATAGCGAATTTTGAATTTCACTATTTTGTTTTTGATAATTGGAAATGACGGTTTTTAATTCCGTCGTTTGAAATTTGTGAAACTAGCGAATTTGAAGTTTGCTATTTTGTATCTGTTTGAAAAATGTGACGGTTTTTAACTTCCTCATTGAGATTTGGGAGAATAGCGGATTTTGAATTTCTCTATTTTGTTTTTGATGATGACGGTTTTAAATTTCGTCTGTTGAAATTTGTGAAATTGATCTTTGGATGAGCGTTTTGGGCTAAAGCCCAAAACTCGCCAGAAAAGACAAGGACAAGCCAAAGAGGCGCGAGCCCTTTGGCGATATAAGGGGCTTCCCCTTTTTTTCTGTAAAAAGACGCGAGAATGAGTTGCTCCTCATTCTCTTCGTCTTTAACCTTCAAACACTCGAAAAACACCCAAAATCGCCATTCTTGATCTTGTTTTCTTGCTTGTGTTCATGCCAAATTCATCATGTCGTCTCAAGGTTTGAAATTCTATTGATTCCACTTGAATTTATTTGCCTTTTTGTTGATTGAATTAGGGTGAAACCCTAACCCCCTCGAAAGTGAATTGGGCGTTTTGGTTTGTCCCATTTTCGAGTGAAATTAATGATTGCATTAGGTTAGAAATTTGTTTAGGAGTATAGGGGTGCTTTTAGTTTGCATGTTGGTCCCCATTCCCGCTTTCTAGGAGCAAAAACCGCGAGTAGACGAGAGATCGTCGTATTTCGCAATGTTGTGCTTGAGTTGTGTGCCCCACTAGGTTGCATTTTAGTCGGGGAAGACCGTCTTTGTCATGTTGGACCTTCGTTGGGCGTTGTGAGCAAAATTTGAATTGTTGCCTTTGTGAGACGGTCTTATGCTGATGAAATAAGCGTCTGTTTGGACTCAAACTGAGCCGTCTTGTCATGAGATGGACCTTAACGGTAGTTTAGATCACTTTGAGACGTGATTAAATCACGTTGTTTTATTGTGGTCGTAATTTGAATTTTTGACCTGTTTCTGCTCGAATTGGCATAAAGTTGACTTTTTCGGGCTGTGAAAAATGCCCAATTTGAAAAATGCCCAGTTGACCTGTTACTGATTATTTTTTGCGGACCTGTAGACACCTCAAAATGTCTACCTAGCCTTACGGGTACCCCATGATGAGGCTAAAACTAAATGACTTATATAAAAATGACAATGTTATAATTAAAGGCTCTTTACACTTATTTCCCGATAAACCACATAAAATGGCCGAAAACCACCCTTTGTTCCTATTCAAACCATTTCATATTAAGTAACTCTTTGAATCTCGAGTTGTTTTATGGAAATTATTCAAAAGGCATATTATTGGCCTAAAACCAATACGAGAGAAGGCAAAAAGTTCATTTAGGAGTTCCGTTTGTTTAATTCGCCAAGTTGACAGTCATTACTTATACTTGGGCTATAAATGGCAAGATTGATTGGAAAATGGAAATATACTTGTGCACATGTGAAAATCAAAGTCAAACTCCATCTTGGAGAGACCCAATTTCAACCGAATACAGCATGAGACTTTTTCTAGGACTCTACAAAACTTGAATCCCCAATGCTATAACTACTACATACATACACACGGAGGAACATACGGCGACACAAATATACCAAGAAGTCCAAGGTCAAACCCATAATTCAATACTTTTATATTTCGTCTCAAATATACTATCCCAGTTTCAAATCAAACCACACAATAAAATCGTCCCACTTTTGATACAAGCGCATAAGAGCCGTTAATTTATGACAAAGTCGATAATCTTTCATAGTCAGCATCCAAATAGGTCTGAGGGTACCAATTCAAATAAGTTTTCTCTACTTTACTCTTTTATCTATTTTCTTTATTCCTTTATTTATGGTATATTTGTATATAATCTAATTAGCTAACTTGTACTTATATATAATTATATCGTCTTGTGTATAAAATTGTATAATTAACCTTTTTTATTGTTAGTTTCGTCAAATATATAATATTACAAATAAATAGTAGAGCCCGTCAGTTTGATGAGCGGTCCGGGTGCCTAACACCTTCCCTGACCGTACCTTTACCCTCGAATCCGCAATCTTTGGTTTAGGACGGAGTGACGGATCAGTCCCCATACCAGGGATCAAAAGGGGCCTTTTCCGTTTAACTTATTTTTGTATGTTTTTTTATAAAACCTACTAGCGACTCCATATTATTTACTTATTTCAAAAAGGATATTTTTTTAGGGATTTCGCAGTGGCGATTTCGCTGGGGACTTATTAAAAGGGTAAGACTTGAAATCTATTTATAATATTATATTTTTGACGAAATTGACTTATAGTGTGTTAATGGATTAATTCGTTAACATATTGCAAGCGTAGCATGATTAAACAATACTTATCTTATATTGTTAAAGTAGTTAGGTTGATGCGAAATAACAGGCAGGGGATTAAAAATTTTCTCTCTTTGTGAGAGTTTCTCTCTTTGAGAGTTTTCTTTTGGTTTCCTTCTTTTCCCGGTTTTTTTACGCCTTTCTAAAAATAGATTAAAACCTTGCCAGGCTTTATCCTTTAACACCAAACTTTATCCGCCTACCTCTCCACTGTAAAGCCCCCTTGTTTTCCTACCCCTTTTTTTCACCTTGCTTATCCGTCCTTCCCTCTCGCATATGTGTCGCTTATGTGTCGTTTTTTTCATCCTTCTCTGTCCATGTGTCAGTCTACATGGATTACCCAGCCCTAATTTAAATAGGTTTACCTTGTTTTGTTAACCTCCTCCACCCTGTTTTTACCTTTCATTCCCTGTTCATCCGCCACTCTGTTTTCTAACACTCTTCCCCTGTTTTTGGTTATGGCTTCTTCTTCTACCTCCACCCCGCCTCCCTGCCGTGCAGGGGCTTGTCTGCAACTTCCACCACACTTGTGTGTGGATTTCACTGACGTTGATGACTCACTTACGCTTTTAGGGCAGCTGCAAGATCAACGTTATCTTGATATTGTTCGGATTTTGCAGATAGTCACGGCTAAGTGGAAGTTGAATGGTACGGTTTCTGTTCGTCGCTTTGAACCTTATTACTTTTTCTCGTTCTCTTCAAAGCTTGACTACAATTACTTCCGTCACCGTCAAACCGTTAACCGGATGGTAGCTGCTAGTACTTCGTCCCATATCGCTTACTTCGACGGCTGATAATCTTTTATTCCATATTGTTCCAATATGGATAAGGGTGAAGCATCTTCCCTTCCATCTGATGAATACTTCGGTGGCTGCCTTCTTGTTGTCTCATGTTGGGGATGTTTGCGAAGAAGAAACTTACCCTTCTTTGCTTCCACCACGTAATTTTGTCCGGGTAAAGGTTTGGATTGACCTGTCCAAACCGTTGATTCCAGGTTGTTTTTTGGCGTTGAATGAGCGTGAACATCAGTGGGTGTCCTTCTCTTATGAAGGCGTCTTCAGGTTCTGTAAATCTTGTGGCCATGTTGGTCATCGTATTTCGTTTTGTCCGCTGAGTAAGGCTGCTGGTGCACGTGCTATTCGGGCACGCATGGACGCTCTCACTGCAAGTGGTTTGGTGGTCCTTCACGGTCCACCTGGTACCTCGTTCTATTCTACTGAAATTATGGGACTACCTCCTCGATATAAGTATTTGAACTCGTATATTGATCTCACTGTTGATGGTGATACTGTTATTGTGGACTCGGGGGGTGAGTCCCCTGTTTTCTCATTTTCGAGTTCTGACTCGGATGATCCAGATGAGGCTGGTCCGTCTTCATCAGCTCCCCAGGAATTCCAAGTGTTTGATGATAATTCCCGCGAAGTTCTTTTAGAGACTTTCCCTGTGCTGCGTGGGAGCTCTGCTTTCGACCCACCTTCTTCCTCTAGGCGGCCTCCACCTTCAGCTGCTGTTCATCCACCATCCCCGTCTTTCCGGATGCACGTCCCAGAGGACGTGATGGAGGACACTCCTATGTTGGGTCTTCGAGAACCGAGGCTTCCTTCGCAGATGATTGACATTGGATGTCTTTTTCGTGATTCGCTCGCTTCTTCTGCTGCTACTGTTATGGAATCTGTGGAGCCTGTTTCTAGGGCGATAAAGATGGTGTATGCACGTAAGGTAATTTCTGCCTCTAGCTCTTGTAGTCGACGTCTTTTTAAGCATAAGAACAGGGTTAAGTTTTTTGATTTGGAATATAATTCGAACTTGGTAACAATTGATCCTGAATGGTTACTAAGTCCGTCTTTGGTTCCTCCTTTTTCTTATGCTTCCCCTGTGTTTTCTAATGATGTTGATGTTCTTGTGAGGCCCAACGCTAAGCGTTGTTTCAGTTCTCTTGGTTCTGACAGTTTGGACCATTTGCCTCCCAAGCGCGCTCGTCCAGATGAGCTTTTTCTTTCTCACTTTGTTTCTCATCCCTTACCGTTTTCTCTCTTGTACTGTTACAGCGTTGCAGGTTTGACAGCGACAGGTCTGGTGGCGGACCTTAATTCGCCACCAGGTTTCCGATGACTACTTTTGCCTGGAATTGTAGGGGATTAGGAGAGATGGATGATCCTACAATTCCGTTTTTGTTTTGGTGTATCCAGCAATATCATCCGTCAATTTTGTTTTTACAAGAAACTATGACTTCTTTAGCATCGGCTGCCTCTAAGACAGCCCATCTTGGACTCCCTAATTTTTGTGGCATTGATTCAGATGGACATAGTGGGGGTCTTCTTTTACGGTGGGATGACTCTGTTGTACTTAGTTCTGTTACTATTCACTCTCGTTTTATTTTGTGTAATTTATGTTTGAATGTAAATAATGGTTGTACGAAACATGATATGTATGTTATGTTTATCTATGGTGAACCATGTATCGACCTTCGTCTATCTCTATGGAATAATATTTCATCTTTAATTTCGGGTCTGTCCCCCTTTCTAATTATTGGCGATTTTAATCAGGTGGAAATGCATTCGGATAAGTTAGGTGGGTCACATATCATTCGCGGTCAACAGGATTTCACCAACTGGAGATTTGATAATTCTTTGCTTGATGTTCCTTTCTTTGGTCCCCTTTTTACTTGGATGAATAATAGATCCGATGATCAGCTTATTATGGAACGCCTTGATCGCGCTTATGCCAATTCTGAATGGCTACATCTTTTCCCTGCGGCATCTATCATGCATCTTCCAATTCTTGTCTCGGATCACGCTCCAATTATCCTTAAGTTTTTCCATCCTTCAAGGACCTGTAAACGCCCGTACCGTCTTGATAACTGGTGTTTAGGTTCACCTGAGATTGCCCATATCGTTGCTTGTGCGTGGGCGCTACCTGTTACTGGTTCTCCGATGTACATTTTATCTCGCCGCCTTGCGTCTGTTCGCTTTTCTATTATGCAGTGGGTGATTCATCACCGCCTATCCCATGGTATTAACTGGTCGGAGATTCAACGTAAAACACACTGCTCTGGTACGGAGATCATGGATACTCATTCAGCAATGAATTTTCAACAAGTTCGTTCTGCACAACTTCAATTTTTGAAGTTACAGCATGATTACTGGTTGCAACGGGCTAAGTTGAAGAATTAGGTTCTTGATGGTCTCCCGTCACGGTTCTTATATTCCCGTGTCAAACAACGAGCTTCTCATCAGCGTATTCTTGCGTTGCTTTCTAGCTCTGGAGAATGGCTTTATACGCCAGCTCAGATTTCGTTGGAAGTTACTTCTTTCTTTCAATGTCTTCTGGGGGCTACCCCCCCTCAAGATCCTGGCTCTCCCCGAGGTTTTATTGCCCCTTTGCTTGACTCACTGGATCTTCCAGTGCTCAGCTCAAGTGATTGTTTACTGTTATCTGCTCCTTTCACGGAACACGAGATTATATGTGCTCTCAATGGTATGGATGGGTCCAAATCACCTGGCCCTGATGGCATAACCCCTAAGTTTTTCCAGATGTTTTGGCCCCAGATTGGTCAGTTGGTTGTTTTGGCTCTTCTGCGTTTCCTTAATTCTGGCGTTATGCGGAAAGAGTGGAACAACACTCATATTATTCTTATACCTAAAGTTGAGAAACCTGAACAGATCTCTCAGTACCGTCCTATCAGTCTCTGTAATGTTATTTACCGGCTTGCTTCCAAGTGTCTTGCCAATCGCCTCAAGCTTGTTATTTCATCTATTGTTTCAGACTCTCAGCAGGCGTTTGTTCCTTCTCGACTTATGTCAGACAGCTGTGTAATTACTCACGAGATTATGCATTATCTAAACAAGACAAAGAGAGGCTCTGTTTCTTATGCTGCTTTGAAGCTCGATATGCATAAGGCTTTCGATCGTGTTTCATGGACTTTTCTTATTGCGATTTTGAAGAGATTCGGCTTTCCGGTTTTCTGGCAAGATATTATTTGGGAATGTATTTCAACTGTTACATATAATATCATTATTAATGGAGAGCCATCTAGTACCTTTAAACCTTCTTGTGGACTGCGTCAAGGTGATCCTCTTTCACCTTATTTGTTTATCATGTGTATGGAGATTCTCTCTTGCCAGCTGCGTACAGCGGAGAAGTCTAATGCGATAAATGGCCTTAAGATTTCTCGGTACGCTCCCCCCATCTCGCATCTGTTCTATGCTGATGATGCTTTTATTTGCTGTAAGGCAACTCCATCTGCTTTTGAGAATCTAAGGGATTTGCTTCGGTGCTTTGAGCTTGCCTCTGGTCAGATGATCAATTTGGATAAGTCTTTTATTAAATTTAGTCCAAATGCACCTCCTGATTTTAGGACTCACATGGCGTCCATTCTGAAGATGCGAACATCTGTTTGTTTTGGGAATTATTTGGGAGTCCCTGTTGATATTCCTTCTAAGAAATCTTTGTTGTTTCAACCTTTGGTGGATAGACTTACAAGCCGCATCCTAACCTGGTCTTCTCTACACCTCAGCCAGCTATGTAAGCTGCTTATTATCAATACTATTATTCTGGGTTCAATCCGGTTTCTTATGGCTTCTATTCCCTTTCCTGTTGGGATTTGTAAGAAGATCGACTCTTTGATTGCTGCTTTTTGGTGGCGAAAAGATGCTCGTCAAAGATCTATTCACTGGCTTTCTAGAGATTGTCTGCAGCTTCCTCGTGCAAATGGTGGCCTTGGTTTGAGATCTGTCACTTTATTAAGCCAGGCAACTCTTTTGAAAAATTACTGGCGCATGCAGAATCAACCATCTGGTTTGTTATCAAGATTTATGGTTCCAAAGTACAAAAAGGATCTGCCTATTCCTTCGTCAAGATCAAAGGTCTCTCATCCTTCTTTTTTCTGGTCTGGATTATGTCGCGCTGCTAATGCTTTGTCTCCTGGATTCGCATGGAAGCTTGGGAATGGTTCCTCAGTTGATCTGTTTTCCAGCCCTTGGGTGAATGGAACAACTCCCTCTGTGCGTGTATCTGCATCTTCTTCTGCCACGCCGGTTCTATCTCATTTGATTTCGGACTCTGGAACTTGGAATCATGCTGCTGTTTATCGTTGGTTTCAACCTCCTTGTGCCAGATCTATTCTTGCTATGGAACCTCCTCATATTGATATTGATGACTTCCTCTATTGGAAGTACACGGAAGATGGAGTCTATACAGTTCGCTCAGGCTACGACTTCTTGTTATCCCACATGCCTACTTCCTGCTCTCCCTCGTTTTACTCTTCTTTTCCTTGGAAAGTTCTTTGGAATCTCCGTTGTTCTCCTAAGCTCCCTCTCCTGGTTTGGCGTATTGTACATAATATCCTTCCTTCATTAGATAATCTATCTGTCAGAGGCCTTCAGGTTAGTACCTCCTGTGTGTTTTGTCACTCTTCTCCAAAGTCGTTAAATCATCTTTTTCGTTCGTGTTCTGTTTCTAGACATGTTTGGCTTTCTTCGCCTCTTGGTATTAATTCGGTTGCTAACCCATGGGTATGTTTGCAAAAATGGCTTGCAGATTTTGTTGTTTTTTTCCACCGAAACACTGCGCATGCTGATCAGTGCCTTCTCCGTTTTCTTTGTATTATAAAGGCTATTTGGATGGTTCGTAATTCGGTAGTCTTTGACAACTGCAGTCTTGATCCGGTTCAAGTGTTACATTTGTCGGACTATCTTTTTGCATCTCATTCCCAGCTGTCGGTGTTTTGGCCTTCCTTTGCTAGATCTTCTATCAAGATTTCAGTTCCAGTCTTAAACCGTGCTCTGTTTTCTTCTAAAATAACATACTTTATTCCAGTTCACAGGTTACCTCAAAGGGATTGCTACACTGTTTCTTCCTTGGATACAATGGCAGGTAATCCAGTTTTTCAGAATGTGAGGGCTTACACGGTGTTTGCAGCCTCGACAAAAGGCCTCCTTCTCACCATGTATAGAGCTCACTCAGCTTCACAGACTTCTGTTTCTTTCAGAGTTACATCAAAAAAATTATCCTTAGTTCTGGCCTCCACAACGCCAGTACCAGTCGAATTGTGCCACACGTTGAGCACAATTCGTAGTTTCCTTCGTCTGTACGTTCACTGGTCAGTTAGTCTGGCCACTGGCTAGGTTGTATACTCTCTGGTTACATTTATATATATGCAGTTCATTATTGTCAAAAAAAAAAAAAAAAAAAAAAGTTAGGTTGATGCACCCTATTTACTCTGACTTTTGTTTTGTATGATGGAACGCAAGTCTTTTGTTGCAGATGAACTCATATTGGCAATATATTGCTGCTACTATACATGCATTATTACTTGTAGTTTGATTAGTGCTTTTTTATGTTTGATTTAGTTTGCACGTTTTATTTTGTAAAAAAACAAGGTGTAGGCTCCGCGCAAGCCAATATTACGCTATTTAAGCTACCCTAATTTATCCTCGGTAAATTGCGCTGTATACTTAGAACGTGCATTCGACCAACTAGGTCTTACACGCATTTTCCACCTCATAACGTCGTGTTTTGGCAACTCGCTTGGTCCAATCGACTAGGTGAGCACAAAAGCGAAAAATATCCTCGTCTCATCGCGTGCTCGCACCGCGGATGTAATGGTATTTTAATGTCATGAGTACCCAATTTACAACCCATAAACCTAACCATAGATCTCGTAGAACCTTTAATTAGGGTCATTTATATGTAACACCCGCAAATTTCTCATTCTGACATTTAAAATTTATTTAACCGTTCGATTACTTTATTTCATATTTTTAAATTATTTAATTTAATTAACCTCCTTTTGAACATAAATTTTATAAAATTTACATTCTTACAAGCTTATTTATATAAAATAAATATTTCAGTCGGATAATAATAATTGTGACGATAATAATAGTTCTCCGTCTTAAGTTATAGACACATTTCTGTCTAGCAGGATCGTCGCATTTCTCTTATAAAGCTATTTCAATTCGGACCAACTCGACCGACAACACTCACTCTTACACTCTAACTTAATTATTATTATTATTATTATTATTATTATTATTATTATTATTATTATTATTATTATTATTATTATTAGTATTATTAGTAGTAGTAGTAGTAGTAGTAATATTATTTATGTTTGTGTGGTCATGTATGCACCCGTCCCACCCCCTCTTATCGCCTCATTTTCCTTCTTTCTTCTTCCCCTGCGAATAACAACAGCAGCTACACCAATACTCTAACTCCATTGAAACCCGTCACTTCCAACCTCAGATCCCGCCTCCATTCTCAACCAAATTCGATAAATTTTACACCAACGGCTTCCTCTCCTCGTCCTCCTTCTTTGTATGTAAGAAAGAGTCCAGCTTTCATCTTGTTTCATTCGGCCGTCTTTCGAAGGATGCGGATTTTGGGTTGATTTATTCCATTTTGGGTTTGGAGTCATCCCTGGGCAGTTCCTGTGGCATTTAGGAGAGCAAAAAAAGGTAATGGTGATAGGTTACTCGACATTATGTCAAGATTTCGTGTTTATATGTGGTAGTTTGTTACTAGTAGTATTAAAGTGTGAATCTTTGCATCTCTTTCTTGGACTGTTTTTGAATGATTGAATGTGACGGAATACTACGAGATTTTCAACTTCAATTGCAGAAATTACATGACCTATAGTTAGTTGGCAGTGCATATGTTTAAATTAGAGATTTGTGTTCTTCTGTCTCAAAAGCTCCGTATATCCAGATGATGCTTTAATAACTATTAATCGTAAATGGTTTTCTGCGTCTTCAACCTTCTAACTGGGTTAATCTAAACCAACGTTTTGTTGTATGTTAGACTTTAGTATATTAGCTGTCTGAGTTCTTAAAATGGACCGTGTTGGCACGACTTTATTCGGTTTCATATACTGTTTTGGCTCGGATTTCTAAGAAGGAAATTGGACTGTTGTGGGGATGGTATAATGCAGATCTCGGGACTGTTTTGGGCATGAAAATGGTGTCTTTCGGGACTGTTTTTGGGCGTAAGAATGGATGTTTTGACACGGTTTAAGTAGCCTTATGGGGTTGTTTTGGGTAGTCGGAATGAGGGATTTTATGGACCATTTTTTGACAGTCGAAAGTGATGGACATATGGGCTGTTGTCGCACAGTTTTTGGTGTCCCTGTGGTTAGTGTTGAATGCTGTGACGTGTGAGTTAATGAATTTCCGTCTCAAGTATGCTCATAAATCCGTATTGGTATAATATTAGTGTAATAAGTATATTTGTGAGATGGGATAATAGTGGAATGATTTTTGTTGACAAAGATGACGGGGAAAGCTTATTGGAATTGACACCTATTTGAAGTAGTAAGCAGTAAGGAGTTATTGTTAGGAATTGAATTGTTTACAATTCATGGGAATTGTTATACGTAGCAGGTGTGTTAACAAGCATAAGAGAGTTTAATTTATTAATTATGGGAAAGTCTGATTGTTAAGTGTTGGCGATAGCTATGTGTCCACTTTGGATTCATATTTAAGAACACTATTGACCTTGAGATACATTATGAGAATTGAAATTTGGAAGCTGAATATCTTTTTGATAACTTTCGTATTGTGTTATTGTTGTCGTTCCTTTGTCCCTTGACTCGTGGGTGAGTAGCTTAGAGTTCTACTTTAAGTGTTGAGCACGGTTCATTATTGGACTTTTTGACAATATCGATATTGAAATTGAGATGAAAACTGTTTACTGGTATTGGGTTATGGGTGCTTTTGGCGCCAAGTTTGAGTTATTTGAATTATTTAAATCCCGTCTCATGCTTTATATAACTTAATTTGTTAAATATTGTTTATTTGTATATTTTCCTCACATGATTTATAATTGTGGAATGCATTATTTAATTATCGTACTCCTTAGGATGGCCACGGACAAGCTGCAATACCAAACGCTGGTCATTAATGGCGGCACCAACATCCTTCAACAATCCGGACAACTCTCGAAGACGTTGACAGTATGCATCGAAGGAGGGTAGATTTGCGAGTTTGAGATTGTTAAACTCAAGCTCAAAGCTGGCGGCATGGGCTCCTTTGTTATTGAGGAAAATATTCCGAACACGATTCCAAGCCGATTGAGCAGTAGAATCGTGTTCGAGAATACGGGGCAGCAGTTCGTCTGACATGGTGCCGTAGATCCATTGTAAGACGTGGGCGTCGATCTCGTACCACCCATCGTATAAGGTATCATCTTCGGGAAGGGGAGGGGTGCCGTCGATGAGATGTAGAACCTTATAACCACGAGCATGAAGCGTAAAAAGGTTTACCCATGAGGCAGAGGAAACCTTGGTCCCGTCAAGAACACGCACCTTATTTTGAATATTTGTGACGGTGTAGACGGGATGGAGAGATGATTTAGGAGTAGGTTGGTCAAGTTTGTCATCGCCAGACATCGTAGCATGAGGCTAGCTACAGTGAGAATGGATAGGCCGGAGGAAAGTTTTGCCGGGGGCAAAAGACAGGAGAAGAAGAGAAATATTGTGACCTAAACTACTGATATCATATTATAATGATAATCCTTAATTTATTTGGGAGTGCATTAGTATTACGTATATATAGTTACATAGTACAACTATATGAGCTAGATACAAGGCAAGGATAATTCTAACTAAGTCAACAAGATATTCTAGAGAATATACTATCAAAACCATATATACAAACAATTAAATAATATCTACTAATAGAGATCTCATTATTAATCTAAAAAAATTTCATGCGTACATAATTGCGATCATGTTTAGCTAGTTAGAACCTAAAAATCTTCTACTCAGTTTTTTTTTTTTTTGTTTCTTTTGCTTTTATGCAAGTTACATCATCTCGTGTAAATAAAGTGGGTCTTTCTTTATGACAATTAATAAACCATTATTAGTTTGTCTTTCATGAATATTGTAAATTTTCTACACAACTAGCGTACAAAATGGGTCTTGCAAATTTATGTTCATTTTTTTTTTGAAAGGAAACACCCGAAGGTATTACTCGACTAATAAACGATCAAACGAAGCAGCAGTGTTCGCAGAAGGTGGTAGACCATCCTCCCAAACTACTCTACCAAGAGTACGCGGACTACAGTGAGCTAAAGCGTGAGCTACACAGTTATTAATACGACTAGCATGCAACCAAAAAATAGACTGAAAATTAGAACTAAAATTCACTATATCATCTATAATCAACTAGAAAATGCTCCTCCCATATCTTCGAGCTTGAATAGGTTCAATCACTTGTAGACAATCGCTCTTCACTTCCAGCTTTTGGACCCCTCGTCGAGCAGCTTCCTCCAAACCATCAAGGACCGCAATCGCCTCAGCTATATGTGCTTCCCAAACCTGTTGACGTGCAATGGACACGCCCCACAGAACCTCTCCTCGGCTATCACGGCACACAATTCAAGTGTCAACACCCTCGCCTTCTTTAATACCCGCGTCCACGTTAATCTTAACAAAGCCTTCCCTCGCCGCCTGCCACCCGTTAGTCTCTTCCCCTGCCCCCCGTGAGGTTGACCCCCTGCACCTTATCCCCTTCTCCATACCTCCACCCTCGTCTAATCCCTCACTTACAACATCCCTCACCCTTCGCACCACCTCGGCCGGTTCCACCCTAATATTGTCAAAAATGACGTTGTTTCGATGCTCCCAAATAGCCCAACACCCCACCATAAACCACTCACAATCCTCATGCTCATCTCCTTCCAGCGAAACTCGACCCATTCCCGCACATCCTGACCCCTCCCCTCTGACACATCCTCCAAGCCCAGTTCATCCCAAACCCAAGAAGCCACCCCACAGTCCCTGGAAAGATGAATGCTAGATTCAAAGGCCGAATTACAAAAAGAACATAAAGAGTACTCACCTCCTACCCGGGCTGCGATGTTTGCTCGTGTTGCCAAAGCTTCACTACACATTTTCCAGAAGAAGAGCTTCACGTGGGGCCAAACCAAAACTTTCCAGAGCCGATTCCAGAGCCAACGATCCCTCGTGCAGTCCGATGAACCAGCCATATCCGCTTCATCCTCCACGAGCATTTTTTACGCAGTGCGCACCGTATATGACCCGTCTTTTTCAAGTCCCCAATACCACAGGTCCCTCGGCCTATTTAAGCTAAGGCGAATATTTCGAACCCGATCCCTCTCAAAAGGAAGCAGCAAGAGCTCTAACTTCTCTTCATCCTAACCCCTCCCATTCGGCTTCATCAACTCCGCGACCATCAGCTCCTCATTCCCATGTGCACATGGCGAAATAGTCCAGCCCGAGTGGGAGCTTGGCAGCCAAGCATGTCCCCAAATTTTCGTATCATTGCCATCCCCAATTCTCCTACGCATACCACGCTCCAAAACACGGGCTTCGAAGATATTACGCCAAGTATAGCTCGGGTTGTACCCCAGTGAGGCCGTCATAAAATCATTGTCAGGGAAGTATTTTCTTTCATAATCCGTGTCCACAAACTATCTGGAGTAGTTACCAATCGCCAAACTTTCTTGCCTAACAAAGCGAGGTTGAACAAGCGAAAGTCACGAAACCTCAAACCTCCTCTTCCCTTCGGTCGAGCCAACTTCTTCCACGCCACCCAATGTATACCTCGCTTATTCTCCTCATGCCCCCACCAAAATTTTGAAACAGTCGATCTCAGCTCATCACAAAAGTTTGCGGGAATTTTAAACACACTCATCACATAGGTAGGGAGAGAATTGGCCACATCCTTTATAAGAATCTCCTTACCAGCCCTAGACAAAATTTTCCCGCGCCACCCTTGTAGTTTTTTACAAAGTTTATCACGAATAATATCCGTAATAACCTTTTTCGATCGGCCAATCACCGGGGGAAGCCCCAAATAGCGGGCATGTTCCTCCACTTCGACCACCCCTGGACAATCTGCCACTCTGCTTCTTTGTTCCCCATTGACCCCCTTGCTAAACGAGACGGTAGTTTTATCCAAATTTACAAGCTGTCCTGAAGCCTCCCCATAACGACGTAATATATCATTAATAACATTCGCCTCATCCAGGTTAGCTTTCACGAAAAAAACGCTATCATCGGCAAAGAGGAGATGAGAAACAATAGGTGCCGAGGGAGCCACCCTAATGCCATGAATCGCATCATTCTCGATCGCCCGTCTGAGCATATTGGATAAAACTTCCGCACACAAAAGAAACAGATACGGGGATAGAGGATCACCTTGACGTAATCCTCGGCTCGGTTGAAATTCCTCTGATGGTGAATCGTTATTAGAACCGAAAATGTAGCAGTAGAAACGCAGTCCATAACTCGTTGCACCCACTGAGTGTCGAATCCCATCCGAATTAAAACCCGCCTTAAGAACCCCCATTCCACCCTATTATATGGCTTAGCCATGTCGAGCTTGATTGCCATATGTCCCTCCGTCTGTCTATTATTCTTCATGTGATGAAAAATCTCTTACGCAATCAAAACATTGTCGGAAATAAGTCGACCCGGTGTAAACACGCTTTGATTTTCCGAAATAATTTCCCCGAGAAAAACTTTCAGACGGTTCGCAAGCACCTTAGAGACTAAATTATATGCCACATTACAAACACTAATAGGCCTAAAATCACGAATTTTATCTGGCGCCTTCTTCTTTGGAATTAAGACTATATGAGTCTTATTGAGTCGAGCTGGAGACATATGACCACGGAGGATTTCGAGCACTGTACTCACGACATTAGACCCAACAACCTGCCAATAAGATGAAAGATTATAGATCCTAATTAGACTCTCTAATTAAAAACAAATTATCTCATAATATGTTCATTTAGTGATCTATGTAACATGCATGCAAATATAAAAGCATAAAATTAAAGATTAAGGAAAAACAATTTCCTTACATTGATATTTATGGTAATATGGGCACAATCAAGATCTCCTATCTTAATCGTTCTTGAGTTAAAAAGAAATGGATGATCCTCCTTGAAAAACCTTCAATAAGAAAGTCTCCTTCAAGTTGCACCCAAGAACAAAACACCCAAAAATTTTACAAGTATTAACTACTCCCTCCGACCCAGACGAAAGGTAACATGGTGAAAAATGGGTTATTTAAGAAAAGAGGTAAAAAGGAGGGGCAAAGATGGAAAGATTGGTGAGTGGGCCACATAGGTAGTGGGTATAATTAAATGGGTTTAGGTGAGTTAAATAAGGAGTTAGTGGGTGGGCCACATGATGACATTTGTGTAAATATGAGGAGGGTATAAGGATTATATTGTCCAAAAACATGCCATTTATAGTATGTTACCTTTGGTATGGTTCGTCCATTTTAGGTAACTGTTACCTTTGGTCTGGGTCGGAGGGAGTAGATACTAGTAAAATTTACCCTTGATAATATTTGTAATATTACTAACACTCATAGTAATAATATTTTTGATTACTAACTTCTTAGTAAATGATGTATAATAATTTTTAGGGAGATAGACCAAGTTTTGTTCACATGCAAAAGTGAAGTAATGAAGTGTAGAAAAAATGAACAAAAGATGGAGTGTAAGTAGAGGAAGTGGCGGGTGGAGTGTGTGTAGTAGAGTGTAGGATTAATTTTCCTTATTTTATTGTCCAACACATTATGACACACATAATGATCACATGACAATTATGGAAGAAAAATAAGCAAAGTGTAATGATCATGATCTTCCACTACACTCCATTTACACGGTCCAATGTACCATTTACGGGTCCATTTTGGTTCTCATATATGTCGAACAAATACGTGTAAATTTTATTTAAACATCGTACATGTTTAAATTCTTCCAATTAATTTCGTCCAAATCACTCCATAAATATACGTGTACCGCTACACATATTATTATATGTACTAATATTAATCACATTAATCAATTAGTACAATTTTAGTGAATTAACAATTAATTAACTAAAACTCGTCTCATAAAATTTATTATTTAATTATCGCGTAATTAAATAATAACTGCTGCTCCTCGAGTTCGCAACTCGAAATCTCCCTAAAAATAATTGACTAACCTTTTAGTCTATAAATCAAGGGACTAAATAAATTGTATCTCATACAATTAATTAGTTGTCAATTGGGGTTCGTTTCCTTAGGTGTGACCGAAAGGGGTCAGTTGATCACCGCTGTCTCACGACAATAACATCAAACTCTAGTCAGCCAACCGTTACCGATTTACGTTAATCAACTGACGAGGATCAAATAATTAAATATCTGATGATATTCTTTTAATGAGATTTATTATGTAAACGCACTATTGTAGAGGACACTAACTCCAACAATCTCCCACTTGTCCGACACAAGGTGTGCGCTACCAATTCTCTTGTCCGTTTTAATCTCCGACTCAATGCAAGGTGTCTTTCAGGTCGCACTTGCACATGAACATATCGCGAGTGGTTTTCTCGATCGGGAGTGTGACTACCTGATCGGAAAAATCTCTCACAAATTACTTCCGAGCGTAGCCACGCATTTGTAGTCATTAACTGCTTGAGTGGCCTTGAGATATAGTTACCCAACGTGGGTGGACAATTCCTGTCTGCCCTATCTATCCTATTGCACAATACAGATTACCATGACCTAGTAAATGCCCTTTGGCCTCCTTTCACGACACGACCTAGGACAAAGACCAAAGTCACTCGGAAACTACACTTGCTCAGATAATAGTCTCCAGTCAAAAGAATCGACTCATTGGAATATCTTAGAGATCCCTGCCATGACCAGGCGTTTATAATAGAACTAAGGGATTCTCTAAATGGTCACTGTCCGGCAAAGTGTCACACACTCTGCCTATGTAATCGACTAGTCATCAGGTATGACCTCATGGTGTTGAACAACCATCAATCGACTCACAATCTAGTCACTCTGAGACGTCACCTCATTAAGTGACTAGGGACAAAATACAATGTTCATCTTATTCACTTGAATAGTGTTCAACATTGTCTCCACAACTTATTCGGATAAACAAGGTATTTAAAAATTTAGTCACACTAAATAAAAGATTCATAAAAGAAGGAATGCGAAAACAATGAATGTGATTATCATATATATAATAAGAGATACACTATCCAATTTTTAGATATCCATAATCTAAAGAAAATTTGGTACTCGTCTCAATCCCATTGCGACGACATGACCATCATGCTCAGCCTTTCATAAAGGCTTGGTTAAAGGATCCCAACCTTACAAATGTCAATTTCCTTCCTTTCCACATAATCTCTAATTACATGGTATTTCCTTTCAATGTTTCTAGATTTGTTAATAGACTTCGGCTCTTTGGCTTGAAAAATAGCTCCATTATTATCACAATATAGAGTGATCGAATCTTTGGCGGAATGGACTACTCCTAGTCCCTCCATGAATTGCCTAATATAAACAGCTTCCTTCGCAGCCTCAGACGCTGCAAGGTACTCAACCTCTGTTGTAGAATCCGCAGTAACACTTTGCTTGAAGCTCTTCCAGCAAACAGCTCCTCCATTTAGCATAAACACATAGCCGGATTGGGATTTCATATCATCCCAATCGGTTTGGAAACTTGCGTCCGTGTAACCTCTTACACGCAACTCAGTTTCTCCTCCAAACACTTAGAACGAATCCTTAGTCCTTCTCAAGTACTTAAGGATGTTCGTTACGGCTATCCAGTGACTCTCACCAGGCTTGGCTTATGACAAGGCATACGCAACGTCGGGACGAGTGCAAATCATAGGATACATGATAGACCCCACAGCGGAAGCATAAGGGATGGTCTTCATGTGTTCAATTTCCTTAGGGTTGGAGGGAGACTATGACTTTCTCAAAGTAGTCCCTTGGCCCATATGTAGAAATCCTCTCTTAGAGTCTTTCATATTGAACCGGTCAAGAACTTTGTCAATATAAGCTTCTTGACTCAATGCTAGTACCCTTTTGGACCTATTCCTATAGATACGGATACCCAAGATTCGTTATGCCTCTCCCAAGTCCTTCATCTGGAAGTGTTTCCCTAGCCACTCCTTAACGGAAGTGAGCGATGAAACATCATTCCCGATGAGCAATATGTCATCCACATATGCAACCTTACTCCCACTAAAATTCATGTATAAACACGGTTCTTTCACACTTATAGTAAAACCGTATTATTTAATAACATGATTAAAGCGATGATTCCAATTCCTAGATGCTTTCTTAAGACCATAAATGGACTTCTTAAGCTTACACACCTTCTTAGGGTTAGATGTATCCACAAAACCTTCAGGTTATATCATGTACACCTCTTCTTCTAGAAACCCATTCAAGAAGGCGGTTTTGACATCCATTTGCCAAATCTCATAATCATGAAATGCGGCAACCGCTAAGATTATCCTAATGGACCGAAGCATAGCGACTGGAGCGAAGGTTTGTCATAGTGTAAACCATGAACTTGGGTGAACCCTTTTGCTACCAATCTAGCTTTGTAAACATCTACATGTTTATCCACGCCGAGCTTAATTTTATATATTCATTTACACTGAAGGGGTCGCACTCCCTCAGGTAAATCCACCAAGTCCCATACTTGGTTCTCGTACATGGAATCCATTTCGGATCGCATGGCTTCTAGCCAAAGCGAGGAGTCGGGACTAGACATGGCCGATTTGTAGGTAGTGGGTTCATCACTTTCCAAAAGTAACAAAACACCACCCTCTTCGATGTTACCAAGGTAACGGCCAGGTGGATTAGAAATCCTACTTGACTTTCTAGGAACAATTACCGTTTCAGAGGAAGAGGGAATGTTATCCCCCACTATCTCCTCTACCTCATTCTCGGTTTGAGAAAAGTCGAACTTCGTCAAGTTCAAATTTTCTCCCACTCTGTCTCCTAGAAATAAACTCCTTTTCTAGGAAGACAGCATCACAAGCCACAAACACTTTGTTCTTGTGTTTATTGTAGAAGTAATAGCCACGTGTTTCCCTTGGTTATCCTACAAAAAGACATTTGTCAGACCTGGGTGCAAGCTTATTGTCAGACTTGATCTTGACGTACGCTTCGCAACACCAAATACGCATGAATGACAAATGAGGGACTTTTCCTGTCCATATCTCATATGGAGTCTTATCGGCCGCTTTAGTCGGACTTCGATTTGTGAAAATATTGCAGACAAGAGGGCAAAACCCCAAAATGAACTAGGAAGCTCAGTTAGACTCATCATAGACCGAACCATATCTAGGAAAGTTCGGTTTCTCCTTTCGGACACACCATTTAATTGTGGTGTGCCAGGAGGAGTCATTGTGATACTATACCACAATCTTTTAGGTGTGAATAAAATTCATAATTTAGATATTCACCACCACGATAATATTGTAGGGTCTTAATCTTTCTATCCAATTGGTTCTCTACTTCATTTTGAAACTCTTTGAACTTGTCAAAAGCTTCACTTTTGTTCTTCATTAAGTAGCCATACCCGTATCTACTTAAGTCATCAGTGAAAGTAATGAAGTAGTGAAAACCTCCTCTAGCGGTGATAGTTAATGGTCCACACACATCCGTATGTATGAGAGCCAAAACCTCACTAGCTCGTGTCCCTTTTCCCGCAAAAGGTGCACGAGTCATCTTACCTAAAAGGAAAGACTCGCATGTACCATAAGATTCGAAACCAAATGGTTTGAGCACTTTTGATGAAGCAAGCCTCTTAATGCGTCTTTCGTTTATGTGGCCTAAACGACAATGCCAAAGGTAGGATTCGTTTGGATCACCCGTTTTGAGCTTTTTAGTTTCTACATGATAAACGTCATTAACATCATTTAAAACATAAATGCCTCCAATTGAAATGGCCTTGCCATAAACCACATCATTTAATGAAAAAGTACAACTATTGTCCTTAATCATAAAACAAAAGCCTTCCATGTCTAACGCGGAAATGGAGATGATGTTCTTGGTTAAAGTTGGTACAAAATAACACTTATTTAAATACAACTCTAGACCACTAGCTAAAGTGAGCACATAGGTCCCCACGGAAACGGCCGCTACTCTAACTCCATTGCCCATGCGGAGATCCACATCACCTTTTGCTAGTGCTTGCACGTCCCTTAAACCCTGCAAATGATTACAAAGGTGAGAGCCACATCCGGTATCAAGTACCCAAGTGGAAGTGAAAGCATAATTAACGTCTATCACATAGAGAGAGGAAATCATACCAATAGGCGTCACACGCCCTTCCTTGAGATCCTCCAAATATTTGGGACAACTTCTCCTATAATGCCCCTTCCCATTACAAGGGAAATATTCGGCCTCGGAGAGTTTGACACTTTTTGCCTTGGGATTGCCATTCTCAACGGCCTTCCCCTTTCCTTTCTTAACTCCAAGGGACATGTTCTTTAACTTCATGGTTAAAACATCACCTTTGTCACTCCCACTAGCTTCCATATCCCTCTCCGCTTGGGTGAGGAGTGCATGAATTTCATGATAACTCTTATCCATGCCATTCATGTTGTAGTTCACCCTAAAATGGGCAAATTTGGTGGGAAGTGAGTGGAGGATACGATCCACCACAAGAGTCTTAGGAATCTTACACCCTATACGCTCTAGGATGTTGACATATTCGACCATTTTGAGTATATAGGGACAAACCTTTTGGCCCCTCTCAAGCTTAGCTTCAAAGAAGCATGCCGCCGCATCGTATTGATGGACTTTAGGTGTGTGAAAACATAGTAATCATACGAGTGAATATCTCGTACGCATTTAAAGAAATGCATGAAAGCTTGAGCTTTGGAGACATCGATCTTATCAACACATTCTTGATATCATTCGACATCCTCACATGGTCATCATAGGCGGTCCGCACCGCCGATGAAGCCCTTGGACCGGGCTCGATGGGAGGAGCATCGGTTAAGTAAGTGAGCACGTTGTCGGACAACGCGGCGCTTTTGATGTTAGATTCCCATTCAAGAAAGTTACTACCGTCATCTTTTAAGATACATTTGTCCATTACGGACCTTAGCCATGAATCTTTGCCTAGTGATGTATTCGATGGAGTTGAAGAAGTTGCCATTGCGAATTAAAATGCTATAACAAAAAGGAAATATTAACATACATTATTTTAAAAAAAATTACTTGTGAAATCATGTTTAACAAGTTTTAACATTTATATAATAATCTCTCACTAAATTATATAAATGATTCCAAGACCCAAATGTTAAACAAAAATGAGCATCGCTTGGGCGAAACATCCCATAATTGTGTAAATTCGGTAAGTCACGTTGACTAATTCTACCTCTTAAACTCTTGGTCGACGAATTTTCTTAAATCCATCTACTAGCCCCGGAACATAAGACCGTCTTATATCCCGTTGAGTCCAACCAATTTTGACGTGTGATAACCGTTTACCACCCTACTTACCCAAGGTAAAAAGAGAACACCCCGCTTGGGCGAGCGTGGCTCTAATGAACAAGAGATTCATAGGTGTTACTAATTGGTAAGGCTAATCTCAATTTTAGTTATGTGAGAGATCTTGTCAATTTAGTCATAAATTCCCTATAAGTGAACTAAGTCGATGAATGTAAATGACGTGAATTGACAACCGCGAAAATAAAATGCATGTGAATGGCGATTTTGGCATGCGCGAAAATAAAAACAAGCAAACAAGTAAGCATATGAATAAATCCTAGTATGGCCACCCAGTTAATAAAAACTAGACTATTACATATCGGAAAACGACTCCTTGGTCCCTTGCCTCTTCATTCCAAAAGTGGCTCCTCTTGTGGGATTTGGAACACCTTCCAAAAAATAGACTCCGTCTCGATGTAATCTGTCTTTTGGAAATGCCGGTAAGAATAACTATTACAATTGAATTACATAGCTATTCCTATTATAAATTAATTAATAAAATAAATAAAACTATTAATTAATTATAAACCGACGATACGAGATCGTATTTAATTACAAACAAATCGCTATTCTCATTCATTTCGGGTAATAACGATTAAAATAAACTAAGCCATACTAGGTACAACAAGATAAATACTTTAAATAAATGACAATCATTCATTCAACTAAAATAAATATGCTTAAAAAATGCTGTAAAATGATACCAAAATCGCCCTATCTATCAATCGTTGGTATCCATCTCGGTTTTTGTGGATTTAATCGATTTTTAACTTGTAAAAATCAATAATCAACTGTTAAATCTCATTTAAGTCCAAACTAATTGTCCAAACTGTTTTGGGCCTCAAAATTAGTCCTCACTAATTTTATGATCAATAATTAGTTTGATTTGGTGATATTTTGCAAATTTAATCGGTAAAAACATAATTTTTAAGTAATAAATCCAAAATAATTGAAAAATTACCCAAAAAAATTGAAATAAAAATTTTGAGTATTTTGGAACACTTCCAAGAACACCAAAATGTCAGAAAAATTGCCCCAAATATCAAGATAAAATATATGAAGAAAAAGATCGATATTTATCGGTTTTTAACCGCTAAAACCAATAAACATCAAAACAAGGTGAAATCAAATTTTAAATTTCACTTTTAACTTTTAAATAATATTTTTAAATGTACATAAATTTATCATGGGTAGGAACAAATTTTTCGAGTGTATGATTAATATATATAACTTTTATCGACTTTTATCTCATAAAATCAATAAACATGCAAACTTCAAACAAAACGTCAACATTTGTCATACAATCAGTAGAAAACAAGCATGAAACACCATATAAATTCCATGGCCCGAATCATATTTTAACTATTTTTAGTCAATTTATAACTAAAATACGGCATTTTGACTCGGTTTTCTACCAAAAATCATTAAAAATAGAAAAATAACTTCATAAATCACCAAACTTTACGACAACTCTTTTGAGATCAGTAGGTATGCATGTCCTAAAAATTTCGTGCTAAAACCTCTTCTAACACATTTTTTGAGTTTTTATAAATTATCTCATAATTTATTAATATGCTTAAAATCAACATGCAAATTACAAGCCTAAGCTCTGATACCACTTCAAAGATTATATATCCTAATTAGACTCTCTAATTAAAAATAAACTATCCCATAATATGTTCATTTAGTGATCTATGTAACATGCATGCAAATATAAAAGTATAAAATTAAAGATTAAGGAAAAACAATTTCCTTACATTGATATTTATGGTAATATGGGCACAATCAAGATCTCCTATCTTGATTGTTCTTGAGCTAAAAAGAAATGGATGATCCTCCTTGAAAAACCTTCAATAAGAAAGTCTCCTTCAAGTTGCACCTAAGAACAAAACACCCAAAAATTTTACAAGTATTAACTAGATACTAGTAAAATTTACCCTTGATAATATTTGTAATATTACTAACACTCTTAGTAATAATATTTTTGATTACTAACTTCTTAGTAAATGATGTATAATAATTTTTAGAGAGATAGACCAAGTTTTGTTCACCTGCAAAAGTGAAGTAATGAAGTGTAGAAAAAATGGACAAAAGATGGAGTGTAAGTAGAGGAAGTGGCGGGTGGAGTGTGTAGTAGTGGAGTGTAGGATTCATTTTCCTTATTTTATTGTCCAACACATTATGACACATATAATGATCACATGACAATTATGGAAGAAAAATAAGCAAAGTGTAACGATCATGATCATCCACTACACTCCATTTACACGGTCCAATGTACCATTTACGAGTCCATTTTGGTTCTCATATTTGTCGCACAAATACGTGTAGATTTTATTTAAATATCGTATCATGTTTAAATGCTTCCAATTAATTTCGTCCAAATCACTCCGTAAATATACGTGTACCGCTACACATATTATTATACGTACTAATATTAATCACATTAATCAATTAGTACAATTTTAGTGAATTAAAAATTAATTAACTAAAACCCGTCTCATAAAATTTATTATTTAATTATCGCGTAATTAAATAATAACTGCTGCTCCTCGAGTTTGCAACTCGAAATCTCTCTAAAAATAATTGACTAACCTTTTAGTCTATAAATCGAGGGACTAAATAAATTGTATCTCATACAATTAATTAGTTTTTAATTGGGGTTCGTTCCTTTAGGTGTGACCGAAAGGGGTCAGTTGATCACCGCCGTCTCACGATAATAACGTCAAACTCTAGTTAGCCAACTGTTATCGATTTACGTTAATCAACTGACGAGGATCAAATAATTAAATATCTGATGATATTCCTTTAATGAGATTTATTATGTAAACGCACTATTGTGGAGGACACTAACTCCAACATAAGATTGGTAAAATAGCCCATTCATACCATCGGGTCCAAGGGCCTTTAAATGATGCATTTGATTTAAAGCTTCGACAATCTCCGCTTCATTATATTCCGCTTGCAGAATCTGGTTCATCCGAGCCGTCACACGCCCCTCAATCCCCTCCAAAACAGACTCAAAATTCGCTGGTTTTGCCAAGGTAAACAGCCCTTTGAA
Organism: Silene latifolia; assembly: GCF_048544455.1. NCBI lineage: Eukaryota > Viridiplantae > Streptophyta > Magnoliopsida > Caryophyllales > Caryophyllaceae > Silene > Silene latifolia. Next base: position 177,078,800 of record NC_133538.1, read on the forward strand.
ATAATCAATAGCCACCAACGAAACCTCCTCTTCCCCCATACGCACCTACCCAGCATCATCAATAAGATTCCCGATAAAATTCTTGCGTTTACGCTCCCCTGCTCGTGAGTGGAAAAACTGTCCCCATCCTTAAGCCATAAAGCACGTGACCTTTGTCGCCAATATTTGCTCCTCTTGTCTATATAAACTCGCTATTTCCGCTATGAGCTTCCTCCGTTTTTGCACACTGCGTTCCGTCCTGTCACCCTCATTGAGACGAGCAAGCTGTTTCCGTTTCAACTCTAGAGATCGACTTATCTTACCAATACTAGTCTTCTTCCATGCATACAGTTCCTTCCCACACGCCCTTAACGAATCCACCAAATCCCCTTGCCCCTTTTCGACCCTTCTAATAATAGCATCCTCGCCAACCCATATCTGTTCAAAGCAGAACCTACTCCTTGTCTTACTACCTATCTCACGTCGATCAAAAGCCAATCTCAAAGGGGCATGGTCAGACCACTCGTGATCAAGATGGAAAAGTCTAGCATAAGGAAAGAGATCTAACCATGTTTCGTTGCAAAGGGCTCGATCAAGTCTGCATTGACGATTAGCATCTCCCGCCTGACCATTATCAAACGTGAATTTTTACCCTTCCCAAGGAGCATCCCTCAACCCACAGTCATCAATAGCCGACTGGAAATTATTCATTTTCCATTGCGCACGACTTCCGCCCTTCATCTCGGTGGAGTATAAAATCTCGTTGAAATCTCCAATACAAACCCATGGAAGAGACGACTGGTTATGAAGTAAACGTAGCAGTTCCCAAGAAAGGTGACGGTCCGAGACTGCCGGCCACCCATAGAAGCCCGTGATTCTCCACTCTTTCTCCCCCTCTCGGATATGGCAATCAACATGGTGAATAGAAGCTGATACCAAATTACAATCGACCTCATTTTTCCATAAGAAAGCAAGACCCCCCGACCTACCGACACTATCCAATTCTATCCCAATATACTCACCCAACCGTTCCCTCACCCTCCTCATATCACGACTGATGCGTGTCAATTATATGATGTTTTACACCCTATTTTACACGCAATTCAAAGCTCATTTATGTAGTTTAAGGCTACTATTTGCCCCATTTCGTCTACTTTCGTATTTTTATGTAATATTGCAGATTTATGCAGAAATGAGTAGATTTTGAGCCAAATCCGTCCCCGAGTACCTTGCACTGCATTTGACGTAAAGTATTTACTCAAGGAGCGTGTTTGGTGCGCATTTCGAGGTCTAAAAGACAAATCCACGAGAATTTAGAAGTCAAGTATCAGCTAAAGCAGTCGATCGACCGCTACCTATGGTCGATCGACCATACCACGACTTCCAGGAGCCACTGTTCAGAGCTTACCAGTCGATCGACCAGCCTCAGTGGTCGATCGACCAAGCCGCTAATCTGCGTGAATTAAAAGATCGAGAATAAGCAGGCCCATAGTAGTTAGGTTTTGGCAATAAGAACTACGTTGTATTCTATATAACGTATGCTAGGTTTTGAGAACATTCATTCAGTTTTCATCAGTGTTAGATCACGAAATTTGTTAGGGTTCTTTAGTTTACAAATATTTCTTTCAATAAAAGTTACATCGGCATTCGGTTTTCTGATCTTTTTTTCCTGCAATTCTTCTACTGGTATTCCTTTATTCACTATTTCAGTTTTATTACTTATTTCTTTTGTAGCTAGAATTGATAGATTAGTTTCCCGAAGCCATAATTATTGTTTTATGCTAATCTTTTGTTCCGTTAATTTAATCATGAATTCAGTAGTTTATTTCGTTAATATTGTTGTTATTTTTATCAATATCATGAGTAGCTAAATTATTCGTGCTAGGATGTAGGGGAACTGTAGGTTAGGCGGCATTAGAATAGGGAACCCTGAATCGCGCCACGGTCGATCGACCGCCTACCCTGGTCGATCGACTGGCCTCGTGAGATATGCTTCGTTTTAATTAATTTAATTTCTATGTTTGACGAATCGAGTGCACGCGACTAGTTGAATGTCTAGGATTTGACCGACCCAATAATGATCGAAAGATAGGGAAGGGAGATAGCCTACCTAATTTAGACGACTAGATTAACGAGATCGAAAGATAAGTTAGTTTAGACGTTTTAGTCACTTTTCAGAACGAAAGTTAGTATTAGTGATATTAGGGACCTGTAGCGAGATCGAAAGATGCTACCTGTGAGAGTGGACCGATAGGACCTCCTATTTTCCCGTCTCACGTGTTTGTTTTAGACCTACCTAGTTTGCTGCCGCCGAAACTATAGTGAACCAACCATCCTTGCACCCTTTTTAATATCTGTTTCATCCGTCTATTTAGTTTATTGTCTTTTGTTGCCATTAGTTAAAGACCAATTCAATCAAACCCCCACATCATTGTTACCTTGGACTGAATTTAGACAACTAATAATTACATCTGCCTCTCTGTGGTTCGACCCTGTTACCACTAGCTTCTGTTAGTTTTAATAGGTTTATAAATATTATTTTTGGTACTCACAACGACGGGTATCAAATTTTGGCGCCGTTGCCGAGGAGGCAATTGTTCTAATTTTTAGTTGTTTTATTTTAGTCTGCTTCTTAGTTTAAGGGACATTTGTTCCTTAAACTATTCTAATATTCTTTTTGTAGTTTCCTCTTATGCGGAGGTCACAGGGTGGTGAATTAGTACCGTTCAATCCTGAGATTGAGAAGACTTTGCGCGAGTTGAGACGATCATCTAGGATTTTGCCGACGGGGGAAGAGCTGAGTACTCTGTCTAGTTACTACGAGAACGAGCTGTTCGAGGAGGACCCACCTTCATCGCCTATTTCTACTTCATTAGCTGAGACCGTTACTTCTCCAGATTTTCTAGAGATGGCCGAAGAAGTAACTATAGCAAGTCACTCTGAGCCGACAGCTGCAAATCTATACAAGGGGTTCGAATTACCGGGAGCTGATAGGAAATTCGAACCGAAGCCTTCTTATATCAACTTGGTTGAGAGAAACCAATTCGGGGGAGCTGCAAATGAAGATGCAGCCAAGCATATGGAGATATTTATCGATTATTGCTGCTCTATACCCCCGCCGACCGGTGTGACCCAGGACCAGGTGAAGGAGACGATGTTTATATTCTCACTCCGCGATGCTGCAAGGGAGTGGTATAGAGATCTGGATCGAGCTGCTAATGAGATCACCGATTGGAATTCTTTGGCCTTGGCATTCTACAAGAAATATTTCTCTGCCTCGAAGACAAATGCTATTGGAGCTCAGATCACGAGCTTTAAACAGGGTCTTGATGAGAACTTTCACGAGGCATGGGTCCGTTTCAAGAAGCTGGTACGAACCATTCCGCATCACGGGTTTGAAAAATGGAGCTTATGCAATAATTTCTACAATGGGCTCTATGACGATTAGAGGGCTATCCTGGATGCGGCAGCCAGTGGCCGATTCCAGGAGAATATGGGAGAAACTAAGGGGTGGAAGATCATTGATGACTTGGCCACCCACAAAGCTGAGTATGGAAATTCCAGGGGAAATCAAAGGAGAGCTGCTGAATCTCCTTCTGTAGCTGCATTAGAGGCTCTCACAGCAAGATTTGATAAGTACGAGTTGGGAGGAGCTTCAAAAGGAGGGATCTACCATGTGAATGCTGTTTCAGACGGTCCTTTCGTCTGCAAAAGATGTGGAGCTGAGGGACATGTTTCAGACAACTGTCCTAATCCCTTTGAGTCATGCGCTGCCTTTCAACATTATAGGCAGACAAACACCTACTATGAGCCAAATGTCCATCCAAACTTGAGGTGGAGTAGCCAAAATGTCTTAAATCCAACTCAACCTCCACAGCAGCAGCAGCAGCAGAATTATGTGCCCCCTCATAAGCAATAACAATTCCAAAAGCCTCCTTATGTTCCTCAAAGAAGAACAAAGAATCCCAAAATTCTGAGTTTGCCGAACTGAAGAACTTGTTGCTGAAAGAATCCCAAGCTAGAGAGGCCGGGATGAAGATGTTGGAGAGCCAAATTGCCCAATTGGCTAGCAAGAATACAACTCGAGCTCCGAGACATTTACCGACTCAAACTGATCAAAAGGAGACCTTAAATGCAATTACCTTGAGGAGTGGGTCTACCCTTGATGGGCCCATTATGGTTGAGGATGTCACTGAAAAGGATGAGGCGGAACCAAGAAAGGAGAAGGCTGTGACGAACAAAAACAAGAAAAAGACGATCAGCAGGTATGTCAGTCGATCGACTGACATACCCAGTCGATCGACTGGTCCGTGACAACCAGAAGCTACTGTTCCTGTAGAAGTCAGTCGATCGACTGACCAACCTGGTCGATCGACTGACAGTGCTGCTGATAGTGATTCTTTTCGTCCTCCGATGCCCGATAACTTGAGGGACCACTTGTTTCGAGGTACTACTGCCCCGAAAATATTGAGGCCAGACCCGACTGCTGATGGGTCCGTTCCGGTTCTGAAGTACGACCCTTTGTCGATTAATGGCTCACATTTGAGACGGTCTGAAGAAGGTTCAAGCTACAACAAGGAGAAGGTAGTGGATTTTCAGCCTAAATCCACCGATGCCGGCATGAGAGATTTAGAGGAGAGGGCTAAGTTGCTACTTTCAGCCCCCTATCCGGAGAGATTGGTGCCGACGAAGGAACAAGTATCGTTTAATAAATTTGAAAATGTTATTCGTAGCTTAAACGTACAAGTTCCTTTTCTTGATTTAGTCAATCAAATGCCTACTTATATGAAATTCATGAAGCAACTCTTATAAAAAAAGAAGTCACTTGAAACTGTGCACACTGTCGCACTCACTAAGGAATCATGCTCTTATTTGACCCATACTGCACCCCTTAAGCTAGAAAACCCGGGTAGTTTTTCAATCCCATGTAATATTGGCACCTTTCCTATTGAAAAAGCCTTATGTGACCTAGGAGCCGGTATTAGTGTAATGCCCTTGAGTCTAGCTAGGAAATTAAAGTTGAATAGGTTTGCAGTCACGAACATGACAGTACAGATGGCTGATCGCTCTGCGGTCCAGCCAATAGGAGTCTTAGAGGACATTCCCGTGCAAATAGGGAAGTTCTTCTTCCTTGTTGACTTCGTAGTACTTGATATGCCCGAAGATGCCCACATTCCTATTATTCTAGGTAGACCATTCCTGCACACTGTTGGTGCAGTTATTGATGTTGGTTCGGGTACTTTGACCTTTAAGGTAGGGAAGCACTCCATTGTCTTTGCCCAGACGGCTAGGAAGAAAGACCCCATGTGGCTCGTCACTTGCAATACGGTTTCTGAAAAGAAATCTTATTTTATACTTCCTGATATGCCTATCCCTGTCCCTACTCCTGTTGTGACACCTCCGCCTTGAGGCATCGGGAGCAAAGTGGAGGAAGATTCTTCTGTTTTGATATTGCAGGAGCTGGTTTGGGGAAGGAAGAGCCACATGTCGCTCCAGCTGTGAAGGAGCCAATAGTTCAAAGAGGCGGTCTAGGATGCCTTAGCTATGGCACGGATGAGGAGCCCGAAGATGAGACAGTCAAAGCAACGGAGTCTGATCTGGATTCCGAGGAGTCCGAAGAGGTCATTGAGTGGGAAGATGTCCGACATGCTGATCCGTTGAGTTCTGCGGACGCTAGAGCTGAGAGGAGTGCAGCTGAGAAGATGAGCACTATTGAGGCTACCTCTTGTAGCCAGAAGCCGACCAAGTGGGCCATTCCGTGGCCATTCTTGATCAACTATTAGTTGATTAAGACTTTTTCAAAAACAATACACTTTATTGCTTTCGTTGAACTTTTTATTGTTTTGTGTGCGCGAGACTTCGCATTTTAAGTTTGCTTAGGATTTTTAGTACTTTATACCGTTACTTTGGGTTTTGCGCAATTTTTAGCGCGGTATTATGTGTGTATGCAGGATTATAGACCATACTAGCTCAAGTTCTCGAGCTAATTCGAAGAAATCAGAAAGTTACAGCAGTATTTCCAGTCGATCGACCGCCTACCCTGGTCGATCGACTGAGGTGCGACTTCCAGGAGCTTCTGTTCCTGTTCACTCTGGTTGATCGACTGGGTGATGTAGTCGATCGACCATCCTGCACTACTGTACCTGTTCATGACCTCTCCCCTGCTGTGTTTGGTCGATCTGCGGAATTGAGGGAGTTTTCTACTCCACTTTATTTTCCGCCATATTTCTGATTTCTTCTATTTTCTTATTTTTGCACATAATCATCGCTTCAAAATTGTTTTCTTGGTTTTATGCGTGGTATTTGTTGTCTTTTCAGGTACCTATCGGTAGCACTGCTAGCTACTGAAACCTCCTAGCTCACGCTGGTTTGGGGAGGTTTCCTTTTGCTGCGCTTAAAGTCTTGTGAGTTCCTGTCCTTACTTCATTTCTTATTTACTTAATTTTCTCGCAAATTCCCGTTTTCCTTTTCTTCATTGCATGATTTTACACAATGGGGACATTGTGCAATTTGGTTTGGGGAAGGGTTTTGCGTCGCATCTCATATGTTTTTGCATTCACGTTTACATTTTGTCTTGCATTGTTGTTTAATTTCTCCATATTTACAGAAAATTCAAAAAAAAAATTGAAAAATTTCAACAAAATTCAAAAAAATTGCACGTTTATTTTAGCATATAGGTTGAGTCGGAACGGTAGTATTTCAATGATGACATTGCATTTGCATCTGTTTTATCGCCTAAGCCTTGCTAATTGACATGTTATTAGTAGAATCAATCGCATAGTCTACGAGTTTTCGTTAATTTATTTGCTGGATTTGAGACTTGACTTAGAAATTTGGCAAACTACATCATTTTCTGAGATTTAGAGCCCATAAGTGGTGTCATTTATGACCATTTTATCTAGGATATGAGTAGTTACTCCTTATGAGACATGTTATATCAATATGCATAAATATGAACTTAATCTGCTTAATACCTGTGTGCATTCGGTTTGTGGTTTGTTGACACATGTGGTAGAGGTCCCCTTTTTCTCGTCTTACCCATAAGCTCCACACTTCCAAAAATAGCCTTTTTGTCCCGTTTACTACATCCTACATTTAGCCTGCCCTTGTCAAGCTAGTAGTTTAGTTTTTGGGATTGTTACTACGTTTTTGGTGGCATATGCTCATTTTGAGATGAAGTTGGGAAGTTGGAAAAAGGATAGAAAGAAAGGAACAAAGAAAAAAAAAAGAAAAGAAGAAAAATGATTCGAAAAAGAAAAATAAGAGTGCTGTACTGTTTAATGCAGTCGATCGACTGCTCTACTTGGTCGATCGACCTATGCCCGAGAAGAAAAGAAATCAATTCGCATGATTCAAGTCTTTATTCAAATGGCGATTTTTGCTCCCATGTTTCATTTGTATCTTATGGGGAGTTAGTTGATTGATTACTACGGAGATTGTGAGTTTTGTGCTTGCTATAGCACCGTGTCAATTAAAGTTTGAGCAAGAATTGGATATTGTCATATGGTTTTGTTACGGTACTAGCTTGATCACCTGTACCCCCACATTCCCATAAATGTTTTGCCCTTCTTGCCCATTGCCTCACATATCCATATTTACCTCGGCATGTGTCATGGTCATTTGTTCGGTTGGAATGCATATGTACGGTTGTAGAGATTACTTTTATATTATATTGCAGGCATGTTCTTATAGGTCGTAGTTAGGTGAGTGTCACTAACAAAATGAATTCTTTCTATCTTTCACATATATTCACCTGTATTTATTGAGTGATTTGAGCGACCCGTGAGAGTCCAATTTGATAAGTCTCTATAGTTGACGATTCAGCAGTTTTTGACGACTACATAACTCGTTTGCATGATTCACATTTCTAATTAATTGTTGGTTGTTGCATTAAATTGGTTTAGGCTTTACTTGTGCATTTCGCTCTGAGATTGAACTCGTTCCATTAGGTTTTTAGGATCGAGTCTAGTTCTTGCTTGGGGACAAGCAAGGGTTTGGTTTGGGGAAGTTTGATGCGTGTCAATTATATGATGTTTTACACGCTATTTTACACGCATTTCAGAGCTCATTTATGTAGTTTAAGGCTACTATTTGCCCCCATTTCGTCTACTTTCGTATTTTTATGTAATATTGCAGATTTATGCAGAAATGAGTAGATTTTGAGCCAAATCCGTCCCCGAGTACCTTGCACTGCATTTGACGTAAAGTATTTACTCAAGGAACGAGCTTGATGCGCATTTCGAGGTCCGAAAGACAAATCCACGAGAATTTAGAAGTCAAGTATCATTAAAGCGCCGATCGACCGCTACCTATGGTTGATCGACCATACCACAACTTCCAGAGCCACTTTGTTCGAGCTTACCGATCGATCGACCAGCCTCAGTGGTCGATCGACCAAGCCGCTAATCTGCGTGAATTAAAAGATCGAGAATAAGCAGGCCCATAGTAGTTAGGTTTTGGCAATAAGAACTACGTTGTATTCTATATAACGTATGCTAGGTTTTGAGAACATTCATTCAGTTTTCATCAGTGTTAGATCACGAAATTTGTTAGGGTTCTTTAGTTTACAAATATTTCTTTCAATAAAAGTTACATCGGCATTCGGTTTTCTGATCTTTTTTCCTGCAATTCTTCTACTGGTATTCCTTTATTCACTATTTCAATTTTATTGCTTATTTCGTTTGTAGCTAGAATTGATAGATTAGTTTCCCGAAGCCATAATTATTGTTTTATGCTAATCTTTTGTTCCGTTAATTTAAGCATGAATTCAGTAGTTTATTTCGTTAATATTGTTGTTGTTTTTATCAATATCATGAGTAGCTAAATTATTCGTGCTAGGATGTAGGGGAACTGTAGGTTAGGCGGCATTAGAATAGGGAACCCTGAATCGCGCCACGGTCGATCGACCGCCTACCCTGGTCGATCGACTGGCCTAGTGAGATATGCTTCGTTTTAATTAATTTAATTTCTATGTTTGACAAATCGAGTGCACGCGACTAGTTGAATGTCTAGGATTTGACCGACCCAATAAAGATCGAAAGGTAGGTGTTTTGTGTGGATTTTGCGCAAGGCGAAATCAGGTCAGGGTGATATTGTGCAGGGTTAACTAGCTCTAATTAGATTTCTGGTCAGGTTGACAGGGTACGATTTAAGCAATAAATAAAATAATAGAAATAACAAGACAAACAATTTTGTACGTGGAAAACCCTTAAATGGGAAAAAACCACGGGCACCAAGCCAGGAGAGGATTTCACTATATGATTTTGAGAGAATATTCCAATGATAACAATAATGCTTATATTTTTATGTAATATGTGTTCTTCTTCTCGTTGTACGAATGATCTCCTCCCAATCGCTCCAAAGTGTTCCTTATATAGTCTTTTATCTTGAACGGCTGCTTTGATCTGGTCATTAAAGGCTGAATATTCTCCATAATTGTAGGCAATAATTACCAAATATATCACCCTTAATCACCGCAATTACTGCATAATCTTTACACTTAATGCTGCGTATTTATTTCCTTTAATGTACGCGGATTTGGTCAAATATCGTCCTGATATTTAGACCATTGTCCTCTCCATGGCCTGGCGCCTAACTTCATGTGCCCTGAGAGCCTGGCACCCTGAGAGCCTGGCAGTCAGGTTCAGGTGAAATGCTGATCAGGGTGGTCTGTGGATTTCCAGGCCTAACAATTGCCCCTTATCTCCTTATTGGTAGTGTCAGGACGAAAAAATGAGGAGATAACTTCAATTTTGATAAGATCACCCAACGGTTAATTTTCCCTGATCAATTTCCTGTAACGGCTCTTTTACTGCAACTGCTGACGCGTGGATATTTACTGCAACTTGCCTTAATGTTTTTGCGGCTGAAACCCTAATCTTTTTTGCTATAAACACATGGGTGCTTCATTAATTTGAACTCATCAACATAATTTCTTCGTCTTCTTTTTCTTAACTTTCTTTCTCTTCAGTTATCTTAATTCTTAACTTCCCAAATCTTTTAATCAATCTTCCATAATTCTTCAAACAATGGCTGCAAAGAAAAAATCTACCAGGGCAGCGGTTCCTGCAACTCCTCCTCCTCCTCAAATCCTGAGGAAGTCTCCTCTGAAACTTTGCCCGCCTCTTCGATGCTCCTTCTCCCACAAAGAAATAAAAAGAGTGATCCTCCATTGGAGATGATCTCAATATCTCATGGTGCTTTTCAATTTAAGCCCACGAAGGCTTTAAATGAAGTTCGATCTCCCCGCAAACCGTTTGAAGCCCGAGTTCGAAAAAATTTTGAAGGATAAGGGAATCATCCTCGCCGACGCCGAAGTCCGGATCCCCGAGGATTCTCCCATCGAGTGGCCGACTGGGCTTGTCTGGTTGGTTCTCGCATTCATGACCGGGCTTTCGGGGCGGTTTGTAAGCTTCCTTTTTCTCCTCTTATTGTTGAGGTTATTAAGGAGATTGGTGTCCCTTCTTATCAATTAATGCCGATGGTGTGGAAAGTTGTATGTTCTATTGAGAACCTCTGTAAAAAACACAATGTCTCTTTTTCTCTTGATGATTTGAAGACCTGTTATGCTGTTAAAACAAACAGTGCTGGCCGTATAAGTTTCAAGGTCATGCCGTCAACTACTCCCCTTTTGAGTAAATTAGACAGTGGCCATGATAAGGGCTAGGCTGCTGGCTATATGTTTGTCAGGACCAATTATGTGGGTCCTGACCTGGCGTATTTGAATCATGAGGCCTGTGTGGCTGGTGAGTCTTTTGATTTTCTTTCTTTAACCTGCATGTTTTTCTTGTTAGTGAAAAAATGAAATGAAAATAATAAGTCATACCTCTTATGTGTGCAGTTGATGACTGGGTTACTGAAACTGAGTATCCTACTCCCAATGTCTGTGCTTTCCTTGCTATTCCTCCTTTGGAGAGGTCATGACCTCTTTGTTGTGGGTTTGGTCACCTTCCTCGCTGTTTGAAGGCTGACGGTGCTCCCAGCCGTTAAAGCATCGTGGGGCTGCTTGGTACCAAAGACTTGAGCGATAAGTCTTTTTTGATCTTTCATTTCTTTCTACTTGGACTCCCCGATAATACTTGGTTTATATTCTTGATATAGCATTTCGTGTTGCGCTACCGGTCGTCTATTCGTCTTGCCAGGTTTGGTATGGTGACCTCTCACCAGTGGCTAAGATTAAGGAGGAAGGTCCTCGGAGAAGTGGGGATACTCGAACCCGTCATCGACTTAACCGAGCGACTGATGCGCCAAGGTCGTTCTCGCTGCTTGTCCTGCTTGAAACAAGTTCAGCGACCTAGAAGAGGAAAATTGAGGATGTTGATATTTCGCCCGGTCGGGGAGGTGAGAGCCAGGTTGGATAACCCGGAGGTCGCTAGGGTGAAAATCAGGGACTATGCAGCTTCTAAATCAGATGTCATGCTCACCCTTGACCCTGTTGAGACCGCTACTCGGCGGTTGCTTGATGGATCATTCATCAGCCTCTTGGCTGGTGCCCTAGCTGCTGTAAGGGGGGTATGTTGGAATCATTTCCATGTGTTTTGTTTTTGGTAGTCTTCTATTGTTGGTACAGGTTACTCATACTTTTCTTGTCTTTGGTCAGGGTGCTGCGACCTGTCTCCACAATGCCTATCAGGCTACTTCTTTGGTAGCCAGGATTGATCTGATGAGATCAGATTATGATAGGTTGAAGTCTGAGCTGGAATTTGCAAGGGCTGACTTGGCTGCCAAGACTGCTGATTTGACAAGAGTGCAGGCTGAGAGGGATGCTGCTAAGACTGAGGCGGCTTCAAGCGCGCAGCTGTTGTAGGAGGCCCTGGATAGGAATGGAGAGCTTACCCAGGAGAGGGATGACTTGGAGTTCAAGTTGGATTATGCCTCCCTCTATTTCTATATCAAGGAAGGGCACCGCCATGTCGAGCTGTCGAGGCCAAGGAAAAATGGGACCCTGCAGCTGAGATGGCTTTTGCTGCTTCTAAGTATCCTGACCTGCATAATTTGGAAAATGAACAGGAGGTCGATTCTCCAGGGGAGCAGAACGTTGAGGCTGAGCCGGCTAAGAGTGGGGAGCAGGTTGCTGATGCTGCTGCTTCTGAGGAGAAGCAGTAATATTTTATAATTTTCAGTTGGTATTTTGGCCCATCCAGGGGGGATGTCCCTGGACAAACATTATTTTTGTTTTCCTGTTTTGGGTCAGGGGGCTTTCCCTGGCCTTTATGAATATTTCGGTACCTTTGCCCCAGGGGTTAAGGGTTTATTAATATAGACATGATGGCCTTTTTTTGGCTGATTTTACTTTTGTCTTTGCTTGATTTGTGAGTTTCATCCTGTTTGACCTGTCAAATATTTTGTTTGCATGATTTGCACATTATTCTGGTTAAATAACCTGCATATTTTTGTTTCAATGTTTGTCATAAGTATTTCAACCAAGTATAGTTTTTTTTGCTATAATGGTTGAAAGGGTGGGAAATCCGGCCTGTCAGGAGGGCTTATGTCCCCTGCCTGGCTGGAGGGCTTGGTATTCGGCCTGTCGAGAGGGCATTTTAGACTTATGGTCGGGATAAAACACCCTTGCACCGTCTTGTGCTGCGTCCGACCGGTTGTTATCCGTGGCAGAAACCTAGTCGGGTCGGACAATTATTTCATGCCGATTGGTCCCGACTTTTTACCGTATCCGGTGATGGTTACCAACTCGTTAGGCACAATTAAGTGCAAAATTTTTGTTTCAGGAATATATAGTAGAGTAGCCCTCAATCCCGAATATTTATGCGTATAATCTTTTATTATGTATAATTGTTCAGATTCAAAAAAATAGATGGGTTAGTTGAGCGGTATAAAATACGGGTAAGTCATATGAAGCATGTAGTTCATCACATAGCACATCGGTTGAGTAGTGATCGAATTTGTACCGATCGTAGCCCGATCCGATCTTTACATATGGAATAGTTTTAAATGAGTTACATTCCAGGATCTTGGGATCATTTCCCCTTCTAGTGTTTGGAGCCTGTATGCTCCTTGTCCAACAATTGAATCAATTAAGTAAGGGCCTTCCCATGTGGGAGCTAGCTTGCCTGCTGATTTTTCCTTTTTATTTGGGAATACTTTGCGTAGGACAAGGTCTCCTTCTTTGAAGACCCCGATCCTAACGTTTTTATTGTAAGTCCTGGCAACGCTTGTTGATATGATGCCATCCCGATTTTGGCGGCGTCTCTTAGTTCTTCCGTCGGGACTAAGTTATCTTGCATCGGTCTTTGTTTGTTTCAACGTTATTCAGCCGGATCTGGATGTTGGTACTCGTATTTCGCAGGATGATGACTTCGCGCCATACACCAGGGAGTAAGGTGTTTGGCCTGTCGCATTTTGGAGTTGTCTGTCGCCCATAGTACTAATGGAAGTTCTTGACCCATCCGCCTCGTCTTCTTTTCAGCTTCTTTTTTAGGCGGCTTATGACTACCTTGTTGCTTGACTCTGTCTGGCCATTAGCTTTTGGGTATCCAGGGGTTGATGTTACCAGGTTGATGTTCCATTCTTGGCAGAATGCTTGGGTCCTTTTACCCACGAATTGAGTTCCATTGTCACATACTATTTATGATGGGACTCCGTATCTGCAAATAATATTTGTCCTGATGAAGGATATTACTTCTTTTTCGGTTACTTGCCTGTAAGAGTCAGCCTCGATCCACTTAGAAAAGTAATCGGTCATGGCTAACATGAAGACTTTTTGTCCTGGAGCTACAGGCAGTTTTCCCACAATGTCCATGCCCCACTTTATAAATGGCCAGGGTGCGGAAATTGAATGAAGGAGTTCAGATGGCTGATGTATGATTGGTGCATAGATTTGGCAAGATTCGCATTTTGAAGAGTATTCCAGGCAGTCAGCCCTTAGCGTAGGCCAGTAGTAGCCTGTCCTGAGAATTTTGCTTGCCAGGCTTTTTCCTCCTTTATGATTGCCACAGTATCCATCATGTATTTCTTGAAGTACTAGTTTGGCTTCGTCAGGCTCCAAGCATCTCAGGTAGGGTCCAGCCTGTGATCCTTGAACAAGGTGTTATTGATGATAGCATAAGATGAAGCTCTAATTCTAAAGGCCCTTGCCTCATGTCTTCCCTAAGGTAGTATTCCTCGGAGAAACCAATCATAATAAGGTTTAGTCCAAGAGTTACTATCCTGATTGACAGGGTTGACCTGTTCAGGTTTGCTGATGGTCGGTTCTAATAAGTGCACAATTGGTATTTTATCAAAAATAGCGGGGGTAAAGTTTGAGCCTAGGCTGGCCAGAGCATCAGCCTGGGTATTCAGGTCTCTAGGTATTTGATCGATATCAAATGAAGGAAATTTAGCGGTAAGATCTTTTGCATATTCTAAATACGAAATCATTTTTGCATCCTTAGCCGTATAAATTCCCTTTATTTGATTGGCAATTAAGAGTGAATCAGTTTTTACCATTAGGTTTTGAACACCGAGGTCTAGACATACCTTTAAGCCTGCTATCAGGGCTTCATATTCTGCTTCGTTGTTGGTAGCTTTAAACTCACAGCTTACAGCCTGAGCTATTACATCTCCCTGGGGTGATTTCAGTACTAATCCTAACCCTGTCCCCTGGCATTGGATGCTTCATCTATGAACAAGGTCCATTCTTGGTCTAGGGATTTATTTTCTAGTTGGTTGACCTCTTTTATTAGGTTTGGTTCCAGGTTAGGGCTGAAGTCAGCCACAAAGTCTGCTAGGGCCTGCGATTTGATCGCTACCCGGGTTCAAAGGAGATGTCATATGTGCTAATCTGTCGACCATTTGGCCATCTTGCACGAAAGTTCAGCTTACGTAGGGAGACTTTATGGGTAAGTTGGTCCTGACTATAATTGGGTGACTTTCAAAATAAGGTCTCAGCTTAGTACACGACATTATCAATGCTAAAACATATTTTTCAAGTAGTCCATACCTCAACTCAAAGATCTAGCGTGCTCTTACTTACATAGTAGATCGGATGTTGCCGCCAATCCTGTTCTTTCACTAGGATCGCATCGATTGTTGTGTTTCGGTGACGATGATAGGTATACTTGGCAAAGGTTCTCCCTTTTCTTGTTTAGCCGATGAGGGTGGAGATGATAAATAGGATTTTAGATCCTGGAAAGTCGCCTCATGTTCGTCCGTCCACGGAATTGTTTATTTTTCCCGAGTAAGTTATAGAATGTCTTGCATCTTTCGAAGATCTTGATATAAAGCGATTCGTGGCAGCTACCCGGCTCACAATTTTTGGATATCCTTGACAGACTTGGGTGACCGTAGTTCCAGGATGGCCTTTATCTGCTTCGGGCTTGCTTCTATGCCTCTTTTTGTGACCATATATCCAAGAAATTTCCCTGCAGAGACTCCAAAGTGGCATTTTGCAGGGTTCAGCTTCATGTTATATTTTTGTAATATCTCAAATGCTACTTCCAGGTGCTTCACGTGATCTTCTGCATTCTTGGATTTTACCACCATGTCATCTATGTATACTTCCATGATGTCACATATCTGGTCTTTAAACATAATGTTGACCAGGCGCCGGTACGTTGCTCCCCGCATTCTTCGAGCCGAAAGGCATGGCGAAATAACAAAGATATGCCTCGGCTTTGTAATGAATGCAAAGATTTCTCTCTGGTCAGCAGGGTGCATCTTTATTTGATTGAATCCGCTGGAAGCATCCATGAATGTTAGCATCTCGTGGCCTGCTGTTGCGTTTACCATAGCATCAATATGAGGCAGGGGGAACGGATCTTTAGGACAGGCTTTGTTTAGGTCAGTGTAGTCTACGCAGACTCTCCACTTTCCATTCTTTTTCTGCACAACAACTACATTAGCCAGCCACTCAGGGTACATTACTTCCCTGATCATCCCCATATCCAGGAGTTTTTCTACTTCTTCATTTATTATGGTATTTCTTTCAGCTGCAAATTTGCGCCTTTTCTGTTGCACAGGCTTAAAAGATGGGTCAACATTGAGCTTATGAGTAATAATATCAGCGCTAATTCCAGTCATATCAAAATGTGACCAAGCAAACCAAGATGATTTATTTTTAAGGAAATTTACCAGTTCAGGCCTTACATTATCTGGTGCGTCAGATCCTATTAAAACATACCTGTCAGGGTACTCAGGGTCTAGAATTACCTGATCTGTTTCCATTCTGGGAGTGCTACATACGTGCTCCCGACGGATACTATAATTGCTATGCCGAGGACTTACCGCCTTGAAGGCTTCAAGGTCAGCTGTGCAGCACTCTGGGCTGTCTTGTGATCCCCTTTGATTGTTGCTATGCCCAGTCTGTTGGTATCTTGATGCACTGGTGATAGGTTGATGGTACGGCTTTGACGTTGTGAATCCGTGGTCTCCGCCAGATGGCATTGTAGGATGACAAGCAGTCAAGAACCCCAAACTTTTCATAGGATGAGACTCCTTCCACATAGGTTGGGAGGTGGATCTCTCCTAAAGTGCTCCTGGTTTCTCCACTGAACCCTACTAGGATGCTGGATTTTTTGGTGATTTGATCCTCGTCTATTTTCATGGCTTTCAGTACGTCAAGCATGATCGGGTTTACTTGAGCCGCCTCCATCTACCAGGATTCTTCTTCTTGTGGGTCGTTCCAATCGCATAGAAATGACCAGGCCATCGTGATGAACATCAGGGATGCCTACTAGGTCGCAATCGTTGAAAGTGATTGTTGGAACGGATCCACTTGCGGGGTGACACGAGTCCTCGGTGTCCTGGCTATCTTTTTTTTCGAGCTTGTCGGCCACAAATTTCTCGAACCGCCCGATATGAATTTTACTTCATAGAGTGGTGGTGGTGGAGGGAGGCTGCGATCCCGCTTGTGCTCCCGATTATCTTTATCCTAGTTTGCATTCCTGCCTTTTGACTTGATCGGTCTTTTAAGTATCCCGATTTCAATGGTAGGCTACTTCCTTCCTCAGAGTGAAACAATCATCCGTGGTGTGTCCAATATCCATGTGAAATTCGCACCATTTTGAATTGTCTCTTCCGGGATTTGGATTTTCTACCTTCCCAGGCCATCTAACAGTTGTTCCCATGTTGTCAAGCCTCGGATCAATCCTGCAAAGATCAACACAAAAGTTATGTTCGGAGATAGGTGGATAAACCTTAACCTTACCTTGGTATTCATGAGTCAGGTTGACTTCTGATTGATCTGGCCTGGAATATGGAGTAGGTCTGTAATTGTTCCCTCTGTTGCTTTTCCTATTGCTTTTTTCATGATCCCTTGGTCCACTGGGTGATCCAAGCTTGTAGCTTTTATCTTCTTCCAGCCTGATGAAGGCAAGGGTCTTGGCCTGAACATCTTCGAAGGTGTGGCAGGGATACTTAGTGAGTTCACTGTACAAGTCACTATGTGGTAGTAACCCCCGTCCTCAATGCCTCCACCGCTTTGTTCCAACGTCACACCCGGTATAGATACTTTTTCTTTGTTGAACCTTGCAAGGAACGTCCCGAGTGTTTCATCGTGCTTCGTGTAATTTGGTAAAGGTCACGGATCGTTTCTCCAACTCCTGCTACTTGCGAACTGTTGGTTGAAACTGTTAATCAGGTTGGCAAAGGAATGGATGCTGCCAGTAGGCAGGTTGATGTACCATTGCAGGGCAGGGCCAGTCAAGGTCGTCCCAAATCCCTTACACATGCAAACTTGTCTGAATTCGCTGGGAATGGATGCAGCCAACATTTTCTGCTTGTAAAGAGCCACGTGATTTTGTAGATCCGTGGTTCCATCATAGACCCTCATGGATGGAATTGTGAATTTCTTTGGTAGATCTACTTTGTCTATTTCGTCTATGAAGGGTGAATCAGCATAGCTGTCAGGGGCAGCTTCTTCCATACTGGCAGGTACTCCTGGTATCTTGTCAAATTTTTCATTGAGTTTCTTGATCTCCTGAACTTCTGCCATCATGATAGCTTCTGTAGATTCATCAGGTTTGTCATCATTTTTTGGCTCTTCATCACCATCTGCGTTAGTGATTTTAGGAGTATTTGGGCTCCCAAAACTGGAAAAATCAATGTTTTTGATAATTGATGAAAATGGGGTTCCTGGTTGGAATCTAGAGCATGCCCCTTGGGTTTTTTCCAATTTTTGTTTCAGGGCTGACTCAGATTCTTTCAATTGCAGGATCTCTGCTTCAGTTTGGGCCACTTTTTCTTTCAGGCTTTCCAACTCAGCGATTTTTTGGAGAGCTGCATTCAATTGATCTTCAACGGTGGGTTGGGCCATTTTTGTAAGTTTTTAAGTTTTTGTAAGATGAGAAAAAAGGGTTTAAAGAGCTAGATGCCCCACGGTTATAGACCAATTCAATCAAACCCCCACACATCATTGTTACCTTGGACTGAATTTAGACAACTAATAATTACATCTGCCTCTCTGTGGTTCGACCCTGTTACCACTAGCTTCTGTTAGTTTTAATAGGTTTATAAATATTATTTTTGGTACTCACAACGACGGGTATCAACGACCACAAAGCTTCGTCTCGCAAAGGAAGATCATGGCCGGGGCCTCCCTCCGTACTAAAGTACGAAGGGCATTCACCGTGTCGGGGTTGCCCAAGCCCCGACAGTTAAGACTTAAAAGTTTCATTGGGCCTAGCGGGGTTGAGCCACCTCAACCTCCGCCTCAGGTATTAAGACGCCCCCGTCTGATACAGTCTTCATTCGTTTACCGCCTTCACAGTTCATCGTCTCCTCCCTCCCTCGCTTCCCACTACTCATGCTCTTCATCCTATCATCCCCTGTCATTTGAGCTCCTCCCCTATCTAGTCTTCTCCATTCGCCTTTTTTTTGCCATTTCCCTTACCCATCTTGCTGCTACTATATGTACCGTGTTGTGTTCCCCCAATTTCTCCCCCCTCTTCAGCTCGCTGCACACCTGCACAGCTCAGATTCCCCACCTGTCCCTCCATAGTCATGTGTATCAACCCTTGTCAGCCCTCTCCCTGCTCCTGTACTCCTCCCCCCCTTTCACACCCATCCTCAAAGTCAGATAAAACCACCCCTAAGCCACTCCCTGTTTTCAGCTTTGTCCCGTCACCACTGCCATTGCTGTTAAGCTCTCCCCCCAAACCCTTTCCCCCACTACGTCGAATCTTAAGGTCAAGTGCAATGGACTGTAATTTTTCTATCATTGCCTAGATGTCAGCCTTATCTTCCTTTCTTTTTTCCACGTCAAAGGTCGAGTTGAGGTCCCTCATAGCTTTCCCAGACCCCTCCTTTGCCGTTTTGACAATCTTCCAGGGGGATACTCGTAGCCATTCTCCAAAAGGGAGGTCCTCCTCGTCATAAGGACCGTGTTCACAGTCCTTTTCCCCATGCCCCATAACCCCACACCCATAGCAAAAAATCGGTAGCCTCTCATACTTCACATCGAACTGCACCACCTTTCCGTCTCTCATTTTAATAAGCACCACAAATTTAAGAGGTTGTCGAACATCATGGATAATACGCACCCTAATCGCCCTATCAAGTTCACAGTTGGGTCCCATGTCCGCCTCAATAAAAGTTCCCAAAGTCGCTCCAATTCTTTTAACATTCGTCTCGTTTGATCGACCCGAAATGGGCAAATCATAAATTCTCGGCCATATAGGAAACCGATAAAGGGGAACATCAGTGACTTTACCTGAGCAATTTGGATCGTTGAAGCACCATACAAATTTTTCGAAGTGCCATGGCTGCCCTTCTAACACCTTCGCTTTGTCTCTTTCGGCCTCGAATTTGAAGACAAAAGTTTTCTCCTTCGCATCAACCACATTCCCAACAATTGCCTTCGATGGATTCCACAACCGGATCATTGTCTCAATAGCGGCCTGCTCTTTATCGTTTCGATTGAAGCCCTGCGTATTATTCGACATCTGAACCTGCATAGAGAAACAAAGAAAACACAAGAAAACGAGAGAAAAGCCCTATCTCACAATCGAAATCGTGAGATTAAGCCCCGAAAACGAGAGGAGAAACCCTAAGAGCCTTAGACGGACCTAGGAACCCTAGACGTTTTTTTTTTTTTTGACATTTGGTACTTTGTTGACAATCTTAATTCCTGGCTATGTATGCTCCATGTAGGCAAATTCAATTTAGAATATTATCATGCATGCATTAGTCTATCATTTGTACATAACCTAATCATTACCTAAAGGTAGGACACTGTTGGCATTCATACATATCATTTTCTTTTTTATCTTCTATCAAAAAAAAAAATTTCCTTTGCCTAAATAATTGGGGTTTTATTTTGATTTTCTATTATTTTTACTTTTTTTTTTCTTACAAAAAAAAGGTCTAAAAAACCTCATTTGTGATCCATTATAAAAGTCTATATGTGTCGTCTTATACATCGAGTCTTTTCATCAATTTCGGAACAGTTTTCCCAACTTTTCTTCGCAAGGCTCTGTCACACTAGTTTCATTATACTAGTCCATTGTTTCCAAACCATGAAAAATTGAATAAAAAAAGATCCAACAAAATTCAATCAGTCTCCCCAACAAAAGTGATTGTGCATGGATTACACATAGTACACCAAAATTTACGCCTCACTTAAGAGTTAGCGTTGTGACGCAGAATAGCCATTGGGTTTCAGTTGATAATTTGATAGGAATCATTAGGACCATCTAAGTCCCTTTTTGAGTTAAATAAAAAAAAGAGCACATGTCCTTTTTATTAGTCGCTTGTTCTACTTTTTACCCTTAACTAGTAAAATAGACTCGAAATACTTTAGGGCGTAACTCTTTAGTGTAGATAAACCGACCTATTAGAATCAGCCTGAACAAGGGTGTGCATTTTACCACCTTTTTCATCTCTTGTGGTTTGATAATTTCTTGATCGCCGTGTCTCTAGCTAGGTGTCCTCTAGGTTTGGAGACTCCATCTTTCTACCCGATTTGTCAAATTCTCCATATTTCATATGACTACTAATCTAAATAAGCACAACTCTCAATCTACCCAATTTGTCAAATTCTCCATATTTTATATGACTACTAAGCTAAATGAGCACAACTCTTTATCTACCAGATTTGTAGTTTCCCATATCTCAAATGACTACCAGATGAGCACAAACTCATATGATCGACCATTTTACCAAATATTATCATTCACTCCCACTGGTGCGAGAAAACTAGCCCAAATATATGCATACCAGATTCTTAGTACACCAGTGTCCAAACATATCAAATAAAATACGGGAACATTCCATGCTCTTAACACAAGATAGGTGACCACTAGTCCCTTAGGATGAACTTAAGATATAAGTCTAAGTACCAATGCAAGCTCAAATAGATCCAAATCCGATTTCAGGACTCTCAAATAGTCAAAGAGAAAAATTATGATCTCAAATAGATAGAACTCCAGCGTCAAATTCACAAGTCAACAAAAATTTCAGTCAAAGTTGCAATCAATTCTAATGTCAAGACTCAAAAATTCTCAAGACCAAGTAAAATATGATCTCATATAGAAACAAATCCAGTCTCAAAAATCCAGTCAACAAAAATTCCAGTCAAAATTTGCAATTCAAGTTCTAGAGTAGTAATTTTTCATTCCTCAGACGAGTCAATTCACAGTTACATTGTCTCCATTCCTCTTGGGATGATCCTTTCATTCATTTAGGTGAGTGAAAGAGGCACCCAATCTTTTTCAAAATCCTTTCAAAAAAGAATCTAAATTAAAAAGTTTTCAAAAAAAAAAAACTCCATTTTCCCATTCATACATGCATCATATCTAGGACATGTATTTGCATTTTAGGTGTCATATATTTGTCACTAACCACCTTCAGTCAACTACTTTGTCATTCATCTTCCAGTTTCATCCAAAGTGGGGGCTTTCTCATAAAGTCTCATTTTCTCGTAAAATAAAATTTTGCCAGTTTCAAAATCAATCAAAAAATTCCAGTCTAATCTCTTTGCAAAATAAAATTCTGTAATTTTCCAGCCCATTTCGTGAAATAAAATTTTGCAATTTTGCAATTTTCCAACCCATTTCGTGAAATAAAATTTTGCGATTTTCAAATCAACTTGGTCGGCAGGCCCTGACATGCATTTGAGTTCTTAAAATAAAATTTCCTGAACTTGCCTTTTTGCGAAATAAAATTTTGCAATTGTCAAATCAATTGGTCGGCAGGCCATGACATGCATTTGAGTTTTTTAAATAAAATTTTCTGAACTTGCCCTTTTTGCGAAATAAAATTTTGCAATTTTCAAACTTATCGGTCGACGGGCTCTAACACGCATCTAAGTTTGTAAAATAAAATTTTACGATCTTATCCATCCTTTTTCAAAATAAAATTTTGAATTCCTTGGTCGGGCGGCCCTAACATGCATCTGAGAAATAAAATTTTTTGAACTTGCCTTTTTGCGAAATAAAATTTTACATTCTAGTTTGTGAAATTAGATTTTACATTCTAATCCTTCTTCAAAATAAAATTTTGAAATTCTTTGGTCGGCGGGCCCTAATATGTATTCGAGCTTATGAAATCAGATTTTGCAGGTTCACTATTAAGCGAAACAAAGTTTCGCTATACCAGTTCTCAGACACCAGGTTCCAGACTAGCTAAACAAAGTTTGGCTATTCCAGATCCAGACCAGCTTTTGTTTTGCTTTACCAGATTCCAGACCAGCAAAACAAAGTTTTGCCATGCCAATTTCAAGATTGGTGAAATAAAGTTTTACCACCTTTATTCCAGATTAGTGAAACAAAGTTTTGCTAAGTCAGTCCCAGTTTCCAGCTACTCCAGACAGGTAATGTAAGAGGCTCGGGTAGGTTTCTTATCTTTTATCTGTCCCGACCGGACTACTTTGACCTTCGTCTTACTCAGACTCGGTCAAAGTGGGGATTTCTGTAGACACCTCAAAATGTCTACTTAACCTTACGGGTACCCGATGAGGCTAAAACTAAATAACTTATATGAAAATTGACAATGTTATAATTAAAGACTCTTTACGCTTATTTCCCAATAAACCACATAAAATGGCCCAAAACCACCCTTTATTCCTATTCAAACCATTTCATATTAAGTAACTCTTTGAATCTTGAGTTGTTTTATGGAAATTATGCGAAAGGCGTATTATTGGCCTAAAACCAATTCGAGAGAAGGCAAAAAGTTCATTTACGAGGTCCGTTTGTTTAATTCGCCAAGTTGACAGTCATTAGTTATACTTGGGCTATACGGAGTAAATGGCAAGATTTATTGGAAATATACATGTGCACATGTGAAAATGCCCAGAAAAGATAAGAGTTACTTTGATATTTACTTCTAAGGTGATTGTGCACGTGGAGTACGTATGTCAAACATAAAGAAAGAATAAAAATCAAAGTCAAACTCCATCTTGGAGAGACCCAATTTCAACGGAATACAGCATGAGACTTTTTCTAGGACTCTACAAAACTTGAATCCCCAATGCTATAAATACCACATGCATACACACGGAGGAACATACGGCGACACAAATATACCGAGAAATCCAAGGTCAAACCCATAATTCAATACTTTTGTATTTCGTCTCAAATATACTATCCCAGTTTCAAATCAAACCACACAATAAAATCGTCCCAGTTTCCATACAAGCGCATAAGAACCGTTAATTTTTGACAAAGTCGATAATCATTCATAGTCAACATCCAAATAGGCCTCAGGTTACCAATTCAAATAAGTTTTCTCTACTTTACTCTTTTGTCTATTTTCTTTATTCCTTTATTTATGGTATATTTTGTATAAAATCTAACTAGTTAACTTGTACTTGTATATAATTATATCGTCTTGTGTATAAAATTGTATAATTAACCTTTTTTTATTGTTAGTTTCGTCAAATATATAATATTACAAATAAATAGTAGAGGCCGTCAGTTTGATGGGCGGTCTGGGTGCCTAACACCTTCCATGACCGTACCTTTAGCCCCGAATTCGCAATATTTGGTTTAGGCCGGAGTGACGGATCAGTCCCCATACCAGGGATCAAAAGGGGCCTTTTCCGTTTAACTTATTTTTGCATATTTTTTTTATAAAACCCACTTGCGACTCCATATTATTTACTTATTTCAAAAAGGAGATTTTTTCAGGTATTTCACAGGACCTTGTGTGGGTTTTGAGGTGTTGGGTGGTTTTTGTAATTTTTGTCGCTGTTTTGACTCGTCTTTTGCTTGAAAAGAAGGACGAGTCGTTTTTGTGAGTTTTTTGTGAAGTGTTTTGCTGGATGGGTTTGGGCGGGTTTGCCCTGGTTTTTGTTTTGCATTTGCAGGTGGTTTTGTTTTTCGGATTTTGTCCATTTTGCGTCGTCGTACTGCCGAAATTTTGGCTGAAGTTGTTTTTGTTTTGTTTTAATTGCAGGTGAGTGTTCTGGGGCTTTTGACCCACTGGGTCCATGGCCGAGGCCTTGGAGCTTTTGTTTGGGACCGGACCGGTTAGTACTCCGGGGGAGTGTGCCTGAGGTAGTAGTGGAGGACACTTCCGAGGAGGAGGATGATCCAGGGGGAGGAGAGACGGTTGTTGTCTTGTCCTTGTCGAGCTATGTTTCTCCCTACTGGCCTTTGTCCAGCCTTTGATCGCATGTCGATCATTGGCTGTTGTCTGCAAAAATTTGGACGTCTGATGGTTGGGGGTTAACACCAGTGCATCGTTCTACGTTGCCGTTTTCAATCGTCGCTAAATTCTAATGATTGGGGGTTAACGTCGGGGTGGCACCCTACGTCGCGGCTTCCTCTCATTTATGAATTCTGATGATATGGGGTTAACGTCGGGGCGATGCACTGTGTCACAATTCCTGATTGTCACGTCGTCCGAAGTCTGCCAAGCATTTTTTCCTTTTTTGTTATGGAGTAGGAAAGAGGTTTTACCGTCATGGTAACCACCTCTGCTTCCGCTGTTGCTCCTTTCTTTTCCATGTTGCTCCCTTTCTTTTTTGATCAGAAAGGTAAGGAGTGCTTAGTTCGGTAGGTGGCAGATAGCCCCCAATTCATTATTTTAGGCCAGTGTCTGTATGATAAATACTTATACCGGATCCTGTTTGTATGGTCAGTCGTTTGTATCAAACGTGTGTTGATGTATTTTGCGTGAGGCGGTTTGTATACATGTGTTTTTGGTTTGTAGTTTGTTTGTGTTTGGCTTTTTTGTGTTGTGTTTCGGAGAAGCACAGTCAGCGGCTGATTACCCATTTGTTTCGGCATTTGTTCCTGCATCGTTAGTGTAGAAAACAGGCAACATGTAGCATATACGCATACACGCAAAAGCATTTGATGAAAACAAAAATAACCACGATGACTCAAAGTTAAAATTGAAATCGAAACTTTGAAAATTCCGCGACAAGTCGTTACGTTTGGATTTTTCAAATAAAAGTTGCTTTGAAATTTCGAGAAATTAATTCGTGTTTGAATTAAGTTGCATCGAATTTTGCCGAAAATTGATTTGCGACTCGAAAAGCTAAAACTCAAACCGTCACGGATGAATTTCAAAAGAGATTTTGCGTGTGTGTTAAATTTGATTTTTTGCGAGACCAAAACTCGGATTTGCAAGAGTTTGAATTTTTGAGAAAAATTGACGTCGTTTTATCAATCCTGATTTTTGTGGAAAATGAGAAAAAATTTCGGAATTTTCGACTAAATGGAAACGATCCGTCGCGGATCGGGGCGACTAGCCCTTCCCCTTTGAAAAAAAAAAGAAAAAAACACGTATGTTTAAAGCTGCGTCATGGAAACCGTGTCGGATTGTTAAAACGCGAAAACAAGGAAATGTGAGTGTGAGAAAACACAAAAATTTCCAGATAAGCCTGAAGAGGCGCGAGCCTTAAGGCGAGAAAACCAATGTGTCAAAAAGAAACACAAGTTGACAGGGACAAGTCAAGGTGCGGATTCTTAGAATTAATCCAAAGAGGCGCGAGCCCTCGGGCGATGCAAGGGAGCTTCCCCTTTTTTCGGGAAAAAACTCCTGATTGTTTTGTATAAATAGGCACGTTTTTGCTCCATTGCTTCATCATCCGAAACACGAAGAACATCTATACAAAACCTTTCTTCTTCTTCCACAAAAAAAAAATCATGGATGGTTTCGAAAATAGGTTGCGACATTGGTGTCGGGATTTATCGCCTCCTGAGAAGTATCAACTCGTTGTAATGGGAGTTGGTCAATTGTTGGTACTTCGTCAAGTTAAGGTACATTCCTCGTTCCTTGAAGCATGCTCTCGGTTTTGGGATTCGAAACATCATGTTTTCGTTTTCCCGAAAGGTGAAATTTGCCCTCTTGCCGAAGAAGTGGGCGCCATTGGAGGGTGGCCGAGTTGTACTCCGGTACTTCCTCCGACTCAATTGTGTCACAAGGAGAAGTTTCGTTCTATGTTAGGCTTGTCGACAAGCCAAGTGAACTTCCTCCTTACTCCCTATGGTGTTGACATGTTGGCTCTTATCAACATCTTCTCAAACCGGCTAGATGTAAATGTCTTGGAGGTGGCTCGAAGAAGGGCTCTTACCTTTTGCCTAGTGCATACTTACCTCCTTATTGATGCCTTGAAGAAGGAGAGATCAAGATGGTAGGGTAGTATGACCCTTGTGCATGTTGTTGAGGAAATGGAGCACGGGCGGGATCCATCGTGGTTGGTGCTTGGCGAGATCATCCAAGCTTTGGACAAGAAGGGCTCTTGTGAAGAAGCTCTTTCGTTCGGATCTCCAAGGATCCTCCAAGTGTGGCTCATGGAGAGGCTAAGGTATGTAGAACCTCCGGTTGATTCTTCTTCTTACTCCTTCCGTCACCTTACAATGAAGAAGAAGTTGTATTCGGGCAGCTTTGCGTCCACAGAGGCCTATTGGACCTCGAAATTGGTGGAGGAGAGTGGTCCTCATATCCGTTGGGTGGTGTCGTGGTGGCACTTGAGGTCCTTCATGAGGTTGCCCGCTCCGGCCGCTTGTTCTTGTTCCTTGATGGTGGTGGGGCTGAAGGTTGCTTCCTTCATTTATCCCGAAAGGCTTATGAGGCAAATGGGCCGCCAATAAAAGATGCCCGCTCAAGATACTCCCGTACAAGAAAGCATTTTACAAAACTCCGAGCTTGTGGAGATTCTTGAGAAGTGGTGGGCCACTCGGCCGACTTGGGAGGCACCAAACCCCGTTGCCACGACATGGGTGACTCCCGCTTATGTCAAGTGGTCTAGAGCTCAAACCTTGGAAGAAAGGTCCAATTTCCGAAAGGACAACGTTGTCGACTTGAAGTATAGGGAAGTTGGTAAGGCCAACCGTGCCTTGTTTGACGACTTCACTGATGACGTTAGCCCAGATGTAGTGAGGCCACCGAAGAGAAGGAGCTCGGGTCCTAAAGAGGTGGTGGGCCGTGTGTGAGCTCGACTTTGACCGAGTATAGGGTCTTGCAAGAGACCGGATTCCGTTACCGTTGTAGATCCGTTGAGGTTCCGTTCCGAAGAGGAAGTCCATGCTAGTGTTGGAGTATGTGTCCTCAACAATAGTGAGATCACATATTAAATCTCATAACAACAATACAAAAGGGATGTTTCAATATATTGTTAACTGATCAACATTATTCGGTAACGATTGGCTGAATAGAGTTTGACGTTACTATCGTTTGACGGTGGTGATCAGTTGATCCCTTAAGGTCACACATATAGGACAATTCCCTTAACAGATAAGTTAATTAATTGTATGTCGATACAGATTAATTAAATACTTAAATTGAACAAATTTTTATCAATGAGTGAGAGTTATATATCTTATTGTAATTTGATTAAATAAGATTCAATTTAGTGAGTAATATGTTATATTACTAAAATTGATTAATGTTTATGAAACATTTGAGATAAGAGTAATTAGTTAATCATAATTGCAAAATGTTGTAGATTATATTAACTAGACTTAATGTGACCCATTTTATTTACATGTAATTGTGAATTACTTGTTAAATGTAATTTTATTTGATATATAATGATATCTAATTAGTTAAATATGCATTTATAGAACTAGTGACATGTTATGTGTCACATGTCACACATTACATATGACAAAAGACATTTTTGTAAAATGGAAGACCATTTTCTTATGGGGGCCGAAATATTGGGTGGTTAAGGGAAATAATGGGTGTTCTTATTTATGCACTAGACACCATCATTACCATACAAGCCTAGATACCTAGCTATTGTTTTGATAAGACAAAAAGCATGAGCATGCCTGTTTTTGGTGAAGAGGAAACCGACCCCCCTCCCATAAAGATGGGAATTAGTTCTCATTTTTATCATTCTTATTCTTATGTTTTTGTGAAAAACACCTCTCTCTAGATCTCATACATAAAACTTGCTTTTATGTTAAAAATTTGTTCTAAAACTCTAATATTTACATCAAAATTACTATGGTAGTAATAAAATGAATATTAGATTTAATATTTAAGGTAACTAGTAATGTTATCTAGTTAATGATATTATTAGTATTATGGGATAGTCTTGGATGCAACTAAGAGGAGAATTTCTAATATGGAACTATGGTTTTTTGGAGGATCATCCTAATGTTATTGAGCGCAAGAACATGGTTAGGAAGGTGTCCGACCTTGTGCCCAAAAATTCGGTCCATTATTTTGTAAGGGTAAAACCGTTTTTCTCCTTATTTCATTTATTTATATATTGCATGTAACTAGATCTATTATTCTAAATTAGTGAGTAATTTAGAAACTAATTAGAGGAGTCTAATTAGGGGTTAATGAACCTAACAATTGGTATCAGAGCTTTGTTGTTGCATGCAAATCGTTTTTTGAGTTTTTTACGAGTTATTAGATGACTAAAATAAAAACCGGAAAATTTGTGTTTATATAGTATATGCACGAAATTTTTCCATGCATGTATACATTCTGGTCCTAAAATGTTTTAAGTCATTTTAGATGATTTATGGAATTTTATTGCTCACTTTTATAATTTATTTGAAAATAATAACATTTTAGTGAGTAAAATGGTTATTTAATAACTAAAAATAGTTATATGATATTTCTGGCCACAAAATTTTAATATGATCTCACATGCATATTTTACTTATTGTATGTAAGATTTGAAGTTAAAGTGATTAATTTTTCACGATTTATGATTTTAATGGTTAAAATGCAATAAATCGAGATTATATAAGATAAAAACTAGCTAAAACGAAATTTATGGCATAAAACTTTTCCCCAAAGTTGCACACATATTTAGAACATCAGATGTGAAATAGAAAAATTAATTTTGTGCGTTTATTGATTTTTATGTGATAAAATCGATAAAAGGCAACTTTATTAGTCATAAAATTAAATTCAAAATTTTTTTGTTGAATTTATGTTTTTCCTGGATCTAGAAATTATTATAGCATGTTCAAAATTTTGATTCTGTATTTTTCACAATTTTTGTGATTAATTTGGAATTAAGTTGTAAAAATTATGTTTAATGCTATTTATTCATGAAATAAATTAAAAATGCTTTGTGAGCAATTGTTATTGAATTTTTGGGATCTTGGTCATATTCTAGAATATACAAAATTTTAATTTCGAATTTTTCCAATTTTTATGATTTATTGGGAATTTTTTCGTAATTGTTAAGATTAATAAGATTATAATGAGCAATAATGTAAAGCCAAGTTAGATTATTGTCAAATCTTACTGTGGACTAATATTTGAGCCCTAAGACAGTTAGGATAATTAAATTGGGCTTAAATTTGTTTAAAGTATTATTTTGGTGATTTTAATGAGTTAAAAGTCACGCATTTCCATAAAACCAAAGCGATATACGATATAATCTAGTAAGGCGATTTGGCACATTCATTTTTGCATGTTGAATACATATATAATGCAGTATATTTTATAGATGTATGTCATTTAAATTTATGTAATTTTGAATCATGTAATTTGTCTAAGTATGGCCTTAGTTTTTAATTGTTATTACCCGTAATGTAAGGGAATATCGATTCAGTTGTAATTTTAATGTGGTTTCGCATCACCGTTTTCTAATTGAATAGATTTAAATTTTTATTACAAATGTATAACAGGATATGCTATGTATTTTATTATTATTTTTGTAATTCCGGAGTTTCCTAAAGACGGAGCCATTCGGAAAGGAGTTCCAATCAAGACGGTGTTATCCTTGGGAGGCGTGTCACATGAAGTTCAAGGGACCAAAGGAGTTGGTTTCCGAATATGTAATAGATTATTAGATTTTCTATTTAAGGAAAGGCCATACTAGGAAATTGCTTTTCTTTACATGTTCTATTTTATATGTTTGCATGCATGCCAAATCGCCATAACATCACATGCATATATTTTTATATCGAGTTCTCGACCTTGTCAATTATAATTATCGATAGATCACTAATTTAGTTCACTTAAAAGAGATAGATAATAAATTGACAAGACCTTCACATTTCTAAAAATTGAGACTTAGCCTTACCAAATAGTAGGAACTCATGAATCCTAATTTCATTAGGGGTACAATACGATATTGAAATATTATACCGGGGTGCTTTCTTTTAACGTTGGGTAAGTGGGGTAATAAGATGTTATTACATTTCGAAATTTGGTTGATATCAACGGAAGTATTAGAGGGACTGCTATCCCAATAGGTTCGGGCTAAAGATGAACTTAATGTAATTTCATCGACCGAGAGTTCTAAGTGTAGAATCGGTTAAACGAGTTAACCCAGCAAATTGTATTAGTAAAGATTGTAGAGGGACCGTTGTCCCACAATCGAGCTAGTATGAATTTGGGTCTTGGAATCGTTTATATAATTGGGTGGAGGTCATTATATAAATGCTATAACTTGCTAAAATTTTTCTTATATTACGATGAATGTTAGTTTTCCCACTATTTCGTTGTTTAAATTTATTCTATATCCTTGCTCCTAGACATATACGATGCCATTTCAATTTTAACTTGTGTCTCCATTAAACCACTATAGCTAAAGACAAATAGAATCTCTTTTCTAAAAGCCTCAATTGAACCGTCTAAATAGGGCTTGGACTAGCTCCATAGGAATCGTTCTATTCCATAGAACTCCATAGGAGTTGTCCTATGTCATATAAAATTAGCATCTTAAATTCCTAACATACCTATGTATGATTTCTTTTGAAGAAGTAAGAATGGAAGTAATGATTAGTCAAAATATGTTTTGATAATATCTTCTATGCATCCACGGTTCAAAAGTCTTATTGCTCAACCTAAACACTTGTCATCAAGCACTTAAGTTGTTAAGAACATGACAATATTAAATTGGTAAATTAATTTGTTAGAAATTTTGATTAACCAAATACCACAATAGAGTTAACCCCTGTGAAGGATTAACTAGGAATTTAAATGCAGACAAGTCTCCATCAAGTATAAATTCTTGAAGTCAGTAGGACCAATAAGAAGTAAGTACCTATCTTAATTGTTAAGATAGAACTAGGCTCAAAAGAGAAAGTGTTAGACACTAAAATAGAGACAAACTCCAAATAAGTAAAGATCAAGGAAGTTGGTCGTGTGACTCCAACATATTCCTTCCTGAATATCTATGACATTGACATTGCATTAATTTGTGGAATTCATCATAATATTTGGTATTATCGTGTGACGACTAGCAAGAATGTTGTAGTGTACTAATTTTAGTTTTGTATTTAGAAATGTACCTCAATAATTGTTATGATGTACAATAAGTCTAAATAAGAATATAATTCAAGTTTTTGTATAAAACGCAAAGGGTTTCACTATTATGCAATAATAACAAGCGTTGTGCCCTTACATACCACGATTAAGTTTATAGTCAGACCATACAAATCAAGGTAATTATATTCAACTTAGAAATAAATGTCATATATACAAGACTCAAGTTGATGACCCCAATCATTTCTCAACTCTCGATTGAAAATCGCATTTAGGAACTAGTTTTGACTAGTCTCCCAAACCATTTGATTGGGAATCTTTTGGTGTGTACAAATCTTGTATTCAAGGCAAGATAATTCATGACTTTTTCTTGAAAAGTATTATGAATAAAGCAAGATATTCGCCCTATTTACACCTTCAAGTGCATGGTCGAATACAATTTCAATCAGAAAAGGTTATTACTTCTTCATTTCTTTTACCAACGAACTAAGTAGATACTTGGTGTCCACTTAATGAGGTAAGAAGAGAAATTCTTTGAATAAGTTTAATGAATGTTTAAAAAGTATCAAAACCTAGAGATTATAAAACCAAAGTATTAGTACTTTTTTAAAATAGGGAACAATAAAGTGAAGACTTTTATCTACACAAAAAAGAATGTGATATGTTATCACAAGTTCACTTTCATTACGATATGATTGAATCTTTACAATATAGTTGGAGGTAGTTTCTGTTATAAAATTTGTCTGGCATTTAAATTTTCCACTAAAACAAAACATGGTTAAAACAATCATCTACTTTTCATATGAGATATGGTTAGGCATGGTACCTAAATTATAGCTTGTTTCGATAGTAAACATGTGCTCTCTCTTCCTACATGATCACGAGAACAAAGGGTTTGTGGCTCGTGATGTTGTCTATTAAAGAAAAGAGGATTATTTCTTAAAGACAAAGTGGGAGAAAATGTTCAAGAGCCACAAACTGATCATAAGACATAGGAAAATGTTCTTTCTTGGTCAAAATCAGTAAATATTTCTTCGAAACCTAAGTGTACAAGAGTCATGTTATTTTTTGAAAGCAACAAACTTGTAACTTATTAAGATGCTTTATCTAGTTTCAACTCCACAAAAGTCCGAACTGAACATAAACATTAAGATGTTTCCATGACTTGGTTGATTGGTGGTAAGAGGTTTACACCAATTACAACGCTTTGTTAAATTCGGATTTTTTATATTATTTGATTGTTGGATTTCAAAGTCATCTTGCATGAGTTTTGTAAATCGCAACTATCCTAAGGTAAGATACGAACTTAAGAAAAAATCTTAAGTAGAAGTCAAGGAGTTGAATGGTATGTTTCAGTCATGTAATAAACTTTTCTCGATTTATCGAGTAGTTTTGTTTATACATGAACTTTAGTGGGAGTAGGGTGGTATTATTAGTCTTATATGTGAATGAGATATTGATCACTATGAGTGATGAAAGACTTAGGAGAAGAATAATACATCTCTAAGATATCCAGTTCGATGGATATTAGCATAAAGTTAATATTCTTATGTTAATAAGAATCTTGACAAGTTCAAAAGTATTGAACATGGAGAAATTGAATCCATTTGCTTCCGATGCTGTATTAGTTTATTATGCTAAGATGTATCTCTGTTCTTATACTTCGTATACTTGGAGTATGACGAGAAATTAAAATCGAATCTTTGTGAAAGTTAATATATAGCCATATAGTCTATCCATTAGTACTCAAGAAGCACTAATGATATGTCTTCTATGTCTCATATGTAGATAACATATTATTCATTGAGAATGATTGACCAATGCTCTCCTCCGTGAAGGAGGGATTGGGAGACTAGGAAGAGATGCAAAGCATCTTTAATAACCGAATCTATAAGTGATATATACGAGAGGATAAGTGTTTAGAAATAATTATTGGATTTATGTGCAATGAGTTACACAAAAACCATATTCTAAACACATAAGGATGGTTGGAGTACCATCTTGGCTATATTTTTGAGGAGTAAATCTGAGTAATATACAACGGAAATTATATTGTCAACTGATCATCATTTATCAGTAACGATTGGCTCACTAGAGTTTGACGTTACTGTCGTTTGACGGTGGTGATCGATTGATCCCTTGAATACGCTTGCAACTATGAGATATGCAAAAAGGATGAATCCCACACACTGTGAGGATAGTGGAAGCTATCCTTAGGCAAGATAGTCTATGTCTAGATTGGATCTAGACACGTGCTCAAAAGGTTTTATAATACAAGATTATAGATAACGAAGGGAAATAGTATATAATGAGGTTAAGTAAGGCGTAAGATGTTGCTGAGACTTGTTAACCAAGGCCTTCTCATAGGCTTAATATGATAAGTCATGTCATTTCAATTGAATTTAAATGTACGATTATATACAAAATTAAATATAGATTATAGATTATGTAGTAATTGATATTGTATTAATTTTATATATATGATAATACATTCATCGTTTGAGTTTTATTTTGAACTCTTTTATTACTTTGTTATATCCAAATAGGTTGTAAAGACAACGTTGAACCCTATTAAAGTGAAGCTGGATTGACATAGTATTGGCCCCTAGTCACTTATATGAGGTGACGTCTCCAAGTGACTTGAGTGTGAGTCGATTGATGGCAAGTTCGAGTGCCATAGGGTCATAAGAGATGACTATTCGATCATACAGGCAGACTATATGGGACACTCTGTCGGGCAGTGACCGCTTATAGAGTTCTTGTAATTCATATAACCTGGTCGTGGCGAGAGCTACTATAGTATTCTTTTGAGTCGATTATTTGACTAGAGACTATTCGCCCAAGGTGGCACAGTTTCTGATTGACTTTGATTTTTGCTCCATGACTTCCGAATATGGAGTTCAAATGGGCATATTTTGGGTCATGATGAGTTGTGGTATTCAAAGGGAACAGTGCGATAGGAATTGTCCACCCCCTTGTCAGGGTTATATAAATCTCACGGCCACTCGAGGAGTAGTTAACTGAAAATGCGTGGCCACGCTCGGAAGGTATCTACAGCAGATAATTCCGGTCAAACAGTTACTCTCCAGATCGAGGAGACCACTCTAGATATAATCACATGCAAGTACGACCTGCGAGACACCTTGCATTGAGTGGGAGATAGTAATAGGACAAGAGAATTGGTGACGCACACTTGTCTCGGACAAGTGGGAGATTGTTGGAGTATGTGTCCTCAACAATAGTGCGATCACATATTAAATCTCATAACAAGAATACAAAAGGGATGATTCATATATTGTCAACTGATCAACATTAATCGATAACGATTGGCTGACTAGAGTTTGACATTATTGTTGTTTGACGGTGGTGATAAGTTGATCCCTTAAGGTCACACCTATAGGACAATTCCCTTAAATGATAAGTTAATTAATTGTATGTCGATACAGATTAATTAAATCCTTAAATTGAACAAATTTTTATGAATGAGTGAGAGTTATATATCTTATTGTAATTTGATTAAATAAGATTCAATTTAGTGAGTAATATGTTATATTACTAAAATTGATTTATGTTTATGAAACATTTGAGATAAGAGTAATTAGTTAATCATAATTGCAAAATGTTGTAGATTATATTAACTAGACTTAATGTGACCCATTTTATATGCATGTAATTGTGAATTACTTGTTAATTTATTAAATGTAATTTATTTGATATATAATGATATTTAATTAGTTAAATATGCATTTATATAACAAGTGACATGTTATGTGTCACATGTCACACATTACATATGACAAAAGACATTTTTGTAAAATGGAAGACCATTTTCTTATGGGGGCCGAAATATTGAGTGGTTAAGGGAAATAATGGGTGTTCTTATTTATGTACTAGACACCATCATTACCTTACAAGCCTAGATACCTAGCTGTTGTTTTGATAAGAGAAAAAGCAAGAGCATGCCTCTTTTTGGTGAAGAGGAAAGCGCCCCCCCCCCCCCCATAAAGATGAGAATTAGTTCTCATTTTTATCATTCTTATTCTTATGTTTTTGTGAAAAATACCTCTCTAACTCTCATACATAAAACTTGCTTTTATGCTAAAAATTTGTTCTAGAACTCAAATATTTACATCAAAATTACTATGGTAGTAATAAAATGAATGTTAGATTTAATATTTAAGGTAACTAGTAATATTATCTAGTTAAAGATATTATTAGTGTTATGGGATAGTCTTGGGTGCAACTAAAAGGAGAGTTTCTGTAGATACCTCATTTCTGCACCTCCCGCAAACCACCCGGTGATGATTGGGCCGCATGTTTGATTCGCGGAACGATTTGTGACAGTTCGTAAGATTGTCGTCAAGTGATTGCTCAAATATTAAATGTCAACCTCTTAGTTGTCATCTACGTCCCGATACGGTCGTTTTGGCAGTAATTAGAGTACATTCGGAGGCCGGGTCAAAAATCGTCTCCATTTTCTGATAACTGTTAAATCCCGAGTCGGAATGTTCTGGAATGTTTCGGATATTTCTATTCCATATTTCATAAATTCTATCTTTTGGCAAATAATATCCCGTAATATTCATAAGATAATCGAATTATTTCCGTCCTACCATAACTCAAACGCGGAAATCTTTCTTCAAATAGAGGAAACCTCCTGGGAATAGACGCAGCAGTCTTTGCGCCTCTTCCAAGAGACGCATGGGCTGCGCCTCTTCCCAGGCCCTTCTTTGCATGTCTTACGTATCTTTTTTTTCATATCTTTCCGAGATTCACTTCCAAAGAGTCTCCGAAACCCTATTCCTCCGCGTGATTAGTATAAATAGGAGCCTTCGTTCCTCATATTTCTCACGCGAGTGTCCGCCCTTCTCTTCTCCCTTTGCATTCTAGACTTTGTTCTTACTAATTGGCGCCTACGTGCTTGGACTTCCGACCACGTAAGCTCGGATCCTTCCGGGTACCAGCCTCTCCGTTGCATGACCGACCAATTTGACCAACTACACTCAATCAACTTAAATTAATCAATCGTTTTCCTCTTACGAGGGCACTCTCTTTGCATTCGCGTCGAGCATTCACTAGTCGATATCTTAGTTCATCTCGTTTCGTCAACATGTAAGTCTGAGGGTGTATAATCCTCTTTTATTTATTGTATTTTATTTATCGTATCATCGTTGTAAGATTTATGTCGAAAACACCATTAAAACCGATTTCCAAAACCGTGCTTTAAGACTCGTTTTTGCGGATTTCCAGAGATGTGACGTCGAGAAAAGACGCAAAGAATCGCTGCGCCTCTTGAAGGAGCGCAGTTCTGCCGCGCCTCTTCGTGAGGCTGCCGCAGCTTCCTCGCTTTTTTCTTCTTCTTCGTCCTCCTCGTAATTCGTGTGTTTGTTATTTGTTTCGTTTATTTTCTTTAATTCTTCATCACAATAGTTTAATATTCACATGTATATGATATCACATAATTCATCATTCATTAATATGTTTTAATTATCACAAATCCGACTTAAATCCCTTATAATTCATATTTGCGGGTTTTCGTCATTAAATTCAAACCCGGTTTTAGAGATTCAATTTGTTCATATTGAGTTTCGGAATTCGTCATTGATATAATTTTTATCTCGCTTATTCGCATATTCGTTGTATATCCGTCATATTTAGCCTAATTGACTTATTTCAACAGAGAACTCATTAATGTTTCCATCATTATTTCATGTAAATAATCCGTTTGCATCCGTCTCATCCATGTTTATCGCTTTCATGACCATCATTGACATGTAATAAAAGTATTAATCACTTTCATCCGAGTAAATAATTTAATCGATCCATAAAATTACCAATTAACATTAACGATTTGCGCTTCCGGCATTCACGCCTGAACTCACCCCCTTGGAACAGACGCAAAGAATCGTGCGCCTCTTCCGGGGCGCGTCTCTCGCTGCGCTGTTCCAGGATGATTTCTGTCCCAACTCCGTTTCGCCTTGACCTAGTTTAATTAGTCCACGTATTAACTAGCTTTTATCCGTAATATCACGCTAATTCCTGTTCGTAATTTATTTCTTTTTATTCTTTTATTCTTTTTCTCAATCTATCCGTTTTAAAGGTATTTTCGACATAAATCGCCTATCCGTTGTAATTAATGTAATTTTCATTATTGTAATTTATGATTATTGTATTTCTTTTATTACTTGTATGTTTCCACATGTAAATCAACATTAAATTCCAACTTCGACCCAATTGTATGCTAATTACGTGTCAACCGACTTAGTTAATTCTCACATGCTAGGATTAAAACTTGGATGTTGCATTGCATGCATATAACCGACGATATATCAAGTACGAATAACTTCCCTAAT
Source organism: Silene latifolia (assembly GCF_048544455.1). Taxonomy (NCBI): domain Eukaryota; kingdom Viridiplantae; phylum Streptophyta; class Magnoliopsida; order Caryophyllales; family Caryophyllaceae; genus Silene; species Silene latifolia. The sequence continues at coordinate 177,116,704 of NC_133538.1, forward strand.
CATTAGTAGAGGCCGCTATCGAGGCGGGCGGGATTAGGTGTTCGATCAAAAGAGCTTCCTAATACGTACCCTCACCCCTTACTCCAGATCTCCGTGAGCACCCGTGTTCATTGGCATCCACGAGAGTCATTCTAGACATAGAATGCTAAGGGTAACGATTGCTTAGTGTTCATGTCACTACTTTGTGTCTTGACATGACACGAGGTATTCGAACGGTTCCAATTTCCCATAAAAATTGGTGGCGACTCCTTATAAAATGCAAACGCTTGTTTTTCGACCTTCACCAAGCGCCCCCGTGGGCGGCCCGCTGTCCACGCTTTGGCGACTCATTGGGGATAATACACTTACGTGTAGCAAGGGTGAAACTTGAACAAGGTTAGGGAATAAGTTTGTACAAGACAATTGTCGGTTTTCATAACTCGGTCTTCCTAGATCGTTTATTCGGCCTTCCTAGGCCCAACCCAACCCATTCGACCAATCGTCCCGTCTAAACGGTCCTAATTCTTATTTGGGCCTAAGGATGGATAGCGATTGACGTCATCCATACCATGATGCTTACTCTTGTTTGTATCAAGGGCCTTCACTACTTGAGGAAATGGACTAGGAATCGGCCTTACTCTTGTTTGGCACGAGCCTCTCCACAGACTTCGGGTTTGATGGTTCGGTATGGCAAACTACCCTTTAAACCAAAACCCTTCTAAATGCACTCAGCATCCCGTTATAATGCCTGTATAAATGTGTAAACCCTACGTGATCACCACTTCTAAACAAAACCATGACGAATTTTCAAAAAAAATCAAAATCCTTATTTTCAAACAAGAATTTCGAAATAGGGCCTTCAATTAGCGCAAAATCCGGTCAAAACTCCGTCCGATTGTCGTGTCAAAATTCGGGCCACAAGCCCATTTCAAACCTCACTTCGAGTCCACTCCTACAACTACACTACAGTTGACTAGGACACACATTTTCAAAGACCTTGTCTTTCTTCAAAATCCACTCAACACAAGTGGCACACACCCACTTCACGAGTCAAAACTTTTCCTCTTTTAGCAAGTGTGATAGAATGGTCGATCGTGTTTTGATTTGTCGCCGATCTCTTATCCAGTTTCCAAGATGCCCGGATCAAGCGATGAAACAAACCTCCAAAGAAATTCAAGAGAGTAATGATCGAATCCTAGCCGCGCTAGCCCAAATGCAAATCACTCAAGAACAAACCTATGACCGCCTTGAACTTATCGAAGGCCGTATCTTTGATGTAGAGGTAAGGTTGCCTCCCCTTAAAGGTGAAGTACTACGTTTTTCCGATGACGAGTCTAAAGATGAGAATCCTATCATAGGAACAACTGCAATGAGAAGAGACTCCAATACCTAGAGGAGCAATTGATGTACCTTAAGGGGGATGACATTTATAGGGAAAACAATCGCAAATATGAAGCCGTCAATTCCAAATTGCCAACTAACTTTAGCATGACGGATATCCCTAAGTTTAAAGGACATGAGAACCCTTTGAACCACATCCGCGCCTTCAAGGATTACATGTCTATCAAAGGCATCAAACCCGAGATGTTCTTAAGGATCTTTCCTTCATCTCTTGACACCATTCTGAAGCAATGGTTCTACGCTTTAGATCACAAAAAGGTCGCTACTTGGGAAGACGCCGCAATCGAGTTCTCGAAACAATACGCGGATAATGCCGAGATCCAAGTCAACATGCGTACTCTAGAGGTTCTTACCCAAAATGACAAAGAAGGATTCACCGACTTCCTAAGTAGGTGGAGGAAGACTAGTACTCAACTAGTTGAACACCCGGATGAGGCTACTCTTGTGGAAAAGTTCGTGGATAATCTCAAGCCCATATATGCCAACCATTTGAGATATCAAAACATCAAGACTTTCAAGGACTTAACTGTACTAGGGACGCGAATTGAAGATGACATCCGTAAAGGACTCTTGTCCAAAATGGTAGGTAGAGGATATCAAGGGTCCACAAGTCGTTCATACGGCTCTACTAGCAAGACCGACGAAGTCAACCTTCTCGAGCCATCCAAGAAAACTACTCCACCAAGGAAATTCACAAACCTTGGGGATACGTACTCCAACGCTCTAAAAAGGCTAATGAAACAAGGTAAACTCCAACCCATTGGACCTACTCCCGAACCCGAAAGGAGGTCCAAATTCTGGGATGAAAATTCCAACTGTGAATACCATAGGGGCAAAGGGCACGACACAGAAAAATGCTACAAGTTGAAACACGTGCTTCAAGACATGATTGAAGATGGTCGACTTCCAATTCCACCAGGAGGTAAGCCCAACAACACTCAGAATCCTCTTGGAGTTCTAGTGATTACAAGTGATGAATCTACCTTGGATTGCTCACACCTCATTTCTCCCACCGAAAATGAAATTCATGCAATTGAGAAAGAAAGGCTCTACTCCACTATCTCCCCTACCATTTCCGACTTCATCACATGGGCAAGGAATGTAGATAGACAAGTGTGGGAACTAGAAAACATGGTAACGACCTTGCGCAATCCCAACGCAATACCTAAAGAACGCGTACCATTGATCTTCTCTCAAATGCCACTATGCAAGAAGTAGTCACCGAGGTTGATAAACTAGTCGATCAAATCATACGACTAGAAAGTGACATCATGAGAATGAAGGAACTAGTCATATCAATGGGGTTTGGGCCGATGATGATGAAGACGAATACCTCATTGAAAACTCCTTAGTCAAGGAAATAGTCCAAAATGGTGAAGACCAAGATGTGGATCACCTAACTCGTTCGGGTCGCCCATATCAAAGCACTACTCAAAACGGTCCAACCAACGTCATCACACCAAATGACAACGAAGATGACCCCACTGATCATTTGCTCAAGCAATTACGAAGACCAAGGCCGATCTTTCACCGCAACTAGTGGCAAGCTCATTTCCGCATCGCCAAGCTTTACTGCAAGCTTTGGCCAAATTGAATGTAGCACATAACTCCACTCCTGAAGATGTAGTCAACTTGGTCTTCCAAGAATCACCGAAGCTAAGTAATCCTATTACTTTCTCAGATGAAGACTTGCCACCTTTTGGCGCTAGTCATAACCTTGCTCTATACATCACTGTCATTTGTCTAAAGAAGAATGTGCCAATGACTTTGGTAGATGATGGCTCCGCGGTCAACGTCATACCCCTCAAAACGGCATAAAAGCTAGGCATGAAAGAGTCGGATTGGACTCCCACCAATCAAGGTGTACGTGCATATGACGGTACACGACGAAAAGTGGTTGGACTTGCTAGCCTAACCATAGCCACGGGACCAATCGAGCGAAAAGTTAACTTCCAAATAGTGGACATCGAAGCTTCATTCAACATACTTCTGGGAAGGCCTTGGATTCATGCTTCCAAAGCGGTAACATCCACCCTTCATCAAAAGATCAAGATCCCACTAAATGGCAAAGTTGTGACGATCACTTCGTCACCCATCAAGGCAATAATCGAGAAACAATCAAACAATCGAGTCCTTGCGGATCCCATATACGAACTTGGGGGCTTCCAAAGTGTGAATGTCATAGAAAGTGAGTTGGCACCCTTATACTATAATCCCTACTCCAACTTGGTGGTCAACCACATACTCAAATCTCAGGGATACTTCCCTGGAATGCCTTTGAACCCAACTCGGAAAAATACCTTTGCACCATACAAGGAAGGCAACTCGACAAGGATACCACTTGGACTAGGGTACAAACCCACAAAAGAGGAAGTTCTCGAAATGCTCGCTCAAGTCCAAAATCGCAAGCACGTGGGAGTCCAAATGAGACCATATCTCCCCACTCTAAATGGGTACTTCGTTCAAGAAGGAAGTTCATAACTCTTTCACGGATTTCCCGAACCTTGGCATTATCTTGAGAGGAAGTTAGCCGGAATCGAGATCTTTCACGATTGCTACTTCATTCCTCCCGAAACGGTTCCTACCGTCAAAACCCGTCAAGCACCTTGCTTCGACGAACAAGCTGTGAGCCTATTGTTTGGAGAAGATCGATTCATTAGGGCCGCGCAGGATGAGATCATTACTATGATACTTCAGGACGATCGCTTCAACCCCACCGCGTTGATCACAGAAATCGACACAAAGGAGCAGAAAGGATGAAGGAAATCTATCAAATGGACCAACAACCAAGGAAGACTCTTCAAGCTCACTACTGGAGAAGGAGAGATGTTCAAAGGAGAACCAGAAGACGACGAGTTCGAGTCAGAGTCGGAGTCTAGAGAAGTCATTAGAGAGTCTACTCCTGTTGTCATCCCCACTCCCTTCGTTTCTCCTAGCTTAGCCTCGAGTAGTCACGGTAGTTCGGGAAATGCCCCAACTATCTGTTCCTTTGCCACCACCGACCATGGATCGGTTGGCTTCTTTGTTTCAACTTTACTCAAATCTTAATATGAATAAATCGGTTCGCTTACTCTCTGTTCTTTCGAGTGCAATTCTGTTTATGATGATACTGAGGATGACCAAGACCCAGACTTGACCGAAATACCTCCCTACGTAGCCAAAGAAATATTACAAGAAGGGGAAGGGGGACCAGTAATAGAAGATACCGAACCCATCAATGTAGGAACCGAACTAGAACCCAAAGAACTTAGGATAGAGACTACCTTGAGCTCCACCGAAAGGGCCGATTTCATAGACCTCCTAAATGAATTCAAAGACGTTTTCGCTTGGTCCTACAAGGACATGCCAGGGATCGACAGGGATATCGCCGAACATAGGATTCCGATTAAGCCAGGTTTCAAACCTGTGAAACAGAAGCTTCGACGAATGAGAACAGAATGGGCTCTAAAGATTAAGGAAGAAGTTGATAAACAATTCAAAGCCGGGTTCATCAAAGTTTCCGAGTATTCTGACTGGGTAGCTAACATAGTACCCGTACCCAAAAAGGATGGGAGAATCCGTGTTTGTGTTGACTTTAGGGACTTAAACAAAGCGAGTCCAAAAGATGACTTTCCTCTACCTCACATCGACATATTGGTGGACAATACTGCAGACCACGCATTACTATCCTTCATGGATGGATATGCGGGTTATAACCAAATCAAGATGGCCATGGAAGATATGCACAAGACCGCATTCGTCACCCAATGGGGAACATATTGCTATACAGTAATGCCATTCGGATTGATCAACGCCGGAGCTACATACCAACGCACCGCAACTACACTCCTACATGACATGATGCACAAAGAAGTTAAGGTATATGTATATGACATGATCGTCAAGTCCAAGGAAAGAGAGGGACATATTGCAAACCTTCGCAAATTCTTCGCAAGGCTACGAAAGTACAACATGAGACTCAACCCCCCAGAAATGCACATTTGGGGTAACATCTGGGAAACTCCTGGGATACGTCGTCAAAAGAGGTATAGAAATAGATCCTTCCAAAATCAAAGCTCTGATCGAAATGCCACAACCTCAAACAGAAAAAGAAGTCAGAGGATTCCTGGGAAAAGTACAGTACATAAGTCGATTCATATCAAAACTTACAATGATTTGTGAGCCTATCTTCAAGAAACTCAAGAAAACAGACCACACTATGTGGGATGATGATTGTCAAAAGGCGTTTGTCCGAATCAAGGAGATATTGGCTAAACCACCAGTGCTCATGCCGCCACAACAAGATCAACCTCTTGGTTTATATCTCACAGTAACGGAAACCGCCATGGGTGCCATGTTGGCTCAAACTGTAGGAAGCGAAGAAAGAGCTATTTACTATCTAAGTAAGAAGTTCCTGGAATATGAGTGCAAATACTCGCAACTCGAAAAGACATGCCTCGCTCTTGTGTGGGCAACGAAGAAGCTACGTCACTACATGCTTAGCTACTCCGTCAAAATATATTCCAAAATGGATCCAGTCAAATACCTCTTCGAGAAACCCGTCCTCAACGGACGTCTTGCAAGGTGGACTCTGATGCTCTCAGAATTCGACCTCAAATATGTGCCACTAAAAGTCATAAAAGGTCGCGCCGTCGCCGAATTCTTCGTAGAAAATCCCATCAACGACGCACAAACCATAGATACTTGGTCATTTCCCGACGAGGATATACTTCAAACAGATGTAGACTCCTGGGATCTATACTTTGATGGAGCATCAAATTTAAGAGGATTCGGAATAGGAGTGTTGCTCATTTCTCCCGAAGGTGAGCATACACCGATTTCTCAAACTCGACTTCGAGGTGACAAACAACGCTGCAGTATGAAGCTTGTCTCATTGGGCTACAAGCGGCGTAAGCTTAGGCATCAAAAACCTCCGAGTACATGGGGACTCATCACTAATCATCAACCAAGTTACAGGATCTTGGAAAATCCGAAGTGAATGCCTCGCACCCTATCAGGCTAGGATAGATCAAGTGGCTCAATTCTTTGATCACGTAACCTACTTACACCTACCTCGGGAGGAAAATCAATTTGCAGACGCTCTTGCGAAACTTGCATCCTTGATAAATATGCCGATCACATGATAGACATGCCCTTGTGTATCGAACGACGTCGAACCGCTTATGTCCACCAAATCACCAATGAAGAGGAAATCGCACAGAACCCCGGTTCCAAGCAATCCCGAATTTCAAGCTTAATGGTACCTATCCACCAGATATGGACAAAAGGGGACAACGTGCTATACGCCTATTAGCTTCCCAATACATCCTGATGCAAGGAGAGTTATACAAAAGAACACCTCTTGGTGTAGTCCTACGTTGCCTTGATCATTCACAAGCACGAAAGGTGATGGAAGAAGTCCACGACGGAGAATGCGGTCCCCACATGAGTGGGCCTATGATGGCAAAGAAAATCACACGTTTAGGGTATTATTGGACCACAATGGAATCCGATTGCATCAAATACGTGAGACATTGCCACAATTGCCAAATCTTCGGGAATGTACAACATGTCCCTCCTTCGTTGCTATACACGATGACATCTCCTTGGTCATTTTCCGCATGGGGAATTGACATAATCGGAAAGATAACCCCAAATTTAAATAGGAGGTCACTGTTTCATTCTAGTGGCGATTGACTATTTCACCAAATGGGTAGAAGCAGCTTCCTACACTGGTCTTACGGCTAAAAATGTGGCAAAATTCATACAAAACAACATCATCTGTCGATATGGTTGCCCACATGAGATCATTAGTGATAATGGGTCACACTTCCAAGCTGAAACCGAGCAATTGCTAGCCAAATATAAGATTAAGCATCACCACTCTTCGCCCTATAGACCACAGACTAACGGCGCGGTAGAGGCGGCAAACAAGAATGTTGTCACAATTCTCAAGAAAATGACTGACAACTACAGAGATTGGCCAAGCAAGATACCTTTTGCCCTATGGGGGTACCGTACATCAGTTAGGACGCCCACTGGGGCTACTCCTTTCTATTTGACCTACGGCATGGAGGCCGTACAACCAGTCGAACTAGAAATACCATCCTTGCGTATTCTACTCGAAAGCCAAATCCCTGAAGCCGATTGGAAGAAAGATAGATATGAAGAACTCATCCTCCTGGATGAACGTAGGCTACGCGCCTTACATAATGTCCAAACATATCAAGCACGTATCAAACGAGCTTTCAACAAAAGGGTTAGGCCAAGAAACATCAAAGAAGGAGACTTAGTACTCAAATCGGTTAGAGCTCTTTTACCTGTCGACCCAAGGGGAAAATTCAAACCTAATTGGGCCGGACCATATCTAGTCAAATCCATACTCCCAGGGGGTGCGGTTAGAATCACAGACCTAGATGGGAATGAGTTTTCAAACCCCACAAACCTTGACCAACTGAAACGATACTATGCCTAGAATAGGACCACACACGCGCCTCGCGTAAACCCATGTGTCGCTCCTGTGGCACTAAATAAACGGCCCCCGCCCAAATGAAATAAGCTAAGTGTCACTATGCTCTTGCATTTTGACAAATTTGTCATCCTCATATCATCAAATAAACTAAATTCGCACCTTGAGAACAAGCAAAAGCTCATGCTTAGTTTCTATGTTCATTACAAGCTCTTGCTTCGAACAATTATTCTTTTACATTTACTCGAACTACGTGCAAGGGTTTGATTTCGCTTTTTTAAGTGAATACGTAGGCAATCCTTCACAGGATTCAACCCATTATACCTAAAATGTAAATAGAAGGACATTTGCGTTGCATTTGAAATTCGACAAGAATAATAAAAGAAAATCACAACGGTTTCATAACCATTCAACCTTTTTTATTCCATTCAATTTCTAAATAATAATAGTACGTTACATAATAAAAATAGAATAGGCTAGGATTCTAAAAATCCCTCCTTTTTTATGACAACAATAATAATAATAATCAAATAATAAATAAGGACTCGGGCTATTCCTCCATCTTCCCCTTGCCCTTGTCACTCTTGTCATATTTCTTGTCATGACCTCGAGTCGGGCGCTCTTGCACCACTTCAGACCTAATCACCAACGGTCTTTCCCGAGGCCTGACTCTTCCGTTCTTGCCAACCACCATTTCCGCAACAGGAGTAGTCTTTGATTTCTTCGAAGGGTGAATGACCAAACCGGCTTCTTCTTCTCCCTCTGTCAGATGCTTCTCCTTCTCTTTCTCTCCCTCGCGCACCTTGTAGTCAACAGGTTCGGTTTCCTTAGTCTCTCGCGCTCTTCCGAAGTCGCAGCCTTTCTCCACCTCAGATAGGAATCCGACACCCACAAAGCATTGGCGGAGAAACTCAAGAACCACATGTTTCTTTGGGCCCATTTGATAGCCCACTCTCTTCGGCTCTCTGTAGTAAGCGCCATAGCAGTCTGCGGGACGGTGTCAAGCCTCGGATCGTCCTCGCTTCAGCCCAACTTGCCTCATCAATCTTTCCGGAAAGATGCATACCATGAACTCCAGTCCCGGAATGCGCACGGACCTAGTGGGATCCAAAGAAGACACTCCAGTGACGGACTTGAGGTGCCACCACGGTACAACCCACCTAATCAACGGGCCATCATCATTCTTCAGCTTGTTCTTCCAATAGTCACAGACCCGGGTGAAGTCCACCATGTACAACCGCGTCCTCATCGCAATCATACGGGAATGATAGGAAAGTGCATGAACCGGGGCTCGAGCGGTGTGAGCTGTTCCATAAGCCAAACCTACCAAAAGCAGGTATTAGACACCAAAAACAAAAAAAAAAAAAAAAAAAAAAAAAAAAAAAAAGGAAAAAAAGGAATGATGTCTCTTACCTGCAAAATGACGGGACTCCCCAAGAACGGCAGATCGCGGTTGGATTTCCTATTATCCAAACCCAAGATGATCTCCCTAAGCATAAACAAGCTGGGCTCTGCGCGACTCCATTTGCTCAATAAGACCCAAAAGACGGGGATCACCTCTCAAATCTTCATCAACGTGTCCTTGGAAGACATACACGTGCAAAAACAAAAGCCAAATGCCCTCCTCCCCGGCAACATGGGAAAACAGAGGGTCGGCCCCGTTAATGAATCGGTCTACAAAATCCAACATTCTCACGCCTTTCGGGGTAACTAGGCGATCCACCTCAAGTCCGGTCACCCAAGCAAGTCTCTGAATTTGCTCTTATACCCTTGTGAAGTGGAAGGAATGGCAGGTAAATGTTCAGGATCCCATCCACCAATAGCAGCTATTTCTTCAGGAAATGGGCAAATGTCACCTCCTGGGAACACGAAAACATGATAATTCGGGTCCCAATAGTCAAGGCAAGCATCCAAGAACGGTTTTACAATCTTAATGAGTTTCAAACTCAACAAAGACCCAAGGTTATAAGCACCCATGTCGTGCTTCTCCACATTCGAAAACTCGTTGGTCCATTCCTTCAGACGGATCTCCAAAGTATTCATGATGACAATTTTCTCTTGAAGATTTATTTCGAGAGTTTTATGTGAATAGACGAGGAAGAGACGGAAGAATTGTGTGAATTAACGCCTCGTCGACGCTTCTATTTATACTAATTGCTGTTTCCAAAAATCCGCCAGAACGGACCAACTTGGGAACAGGCGCAGCGCCGCGCGCCTCTTCAAAGGGACGCACTCATGCTGCGCCTCTTCCCCTCCTCACTTCGTGATTTCCGCGTTTGGATCTTTCCTAATTCTATAACGAATAATTTCCTATTCCTACGGGATTTTATTTTGGTAAATACGAGTTTACCATGTTTCAAGTTTCCTATTTTCGCGGGCACGCATTTCGAGGCAACATCGACACCTTCGCCATTTCATGACACTCAAACTTTTTATTCTTAGGAAATGAATTTCATTTTTTTATTTTTTAGGAAGTAAATTTCATTTTCTTTTTGGGAAACAATTTCCTTTTGTTTTCATTTCAACATTTCATTTCTACACTTACAGATTTCTCTTTTTTCTTTTTTTTTAGGGGGTAACCCTCCCTACCGTCCGGTCATTTCCGACAAAAATTTTTGCATTTTTGCATTTTTTCGTGCTCTTTCGAGTCTCATTTTGCGCTGGTCAAAGGCCATATGTATAAAATGTATGTTTTGCGTGATTTCTATGTAAATTTCGGGCAAAGATGACGACGTAAACCGTTATCTACCAAATCTGTTCAAGAACTAACCTGCAGATACAAGCAACACAACCCAGCAAAAAGGCACTCGGGCCATCGTATATACAAATGTACAAGCAATCGGGGCTTGCGCCCCGAACAAAGTCCAAAGTCCAAGCAAACTGGGGGCTTGCGCCCCAAACAAAGTCCAAAAATGTTCAAAATCAGATGTCCAAATGTACAAAACTACTGCTGGGCACCCTCCAACTCAGCAACCCTCGCCGTAAGAGCAGCAATCTCGGCATCCCGAAACTCGAGCTCCCTCAACAAGCGAGCTGTCTCCTCCCGAGACTGGGTCAACTCTCGCTCCGACTCACGGCCAGCCTATAAACAGAAGTAAATTGGCTCATGTCAATCAATTCAAACAAAACTGAAAATCAAAAATCAAAAGAAATCAAATGAGGTTCATACCTGACGACCTCGACCACCGACGAGTGCCTCGATGGCGGTAGCTCGTAGCCGGTTGGCCACCCTCCATAGTGCCACAAACCGAGATGGCGCGACCTGCATTTCAAAAGAAATTCTCGATGAAATTGAACAAGTTCAATCAAATGTGTTCTTACACGAAAGGTATATAAGCTGGAGGCTCACCCTCCGAATCAGATGCTGCCAGTCGTCTAGGCCAGCATCCGTCACAGCTACGTCAAAGTCACGCAACTCGGAGATCGTCGTCCTCCCAGTCGCGTCAGTGTACTCGAGGGTCTCGGGGTACTCTGGGGGCTCGATGCCCGCCGCCTCGACCTCCTGCAAGGACAAATAATTCTCATTAATCGACGATCTTTCGTCGTAATTCTCAAAATCAAGTCAAGGAAAAGTAAAAGATACTCACCACTACTGGCCAGTACGCCAACCTCCCGTAAAGGAACGCCGAGTAGTCCTCGCCGAGGAGAAGAAGGTCGTCGCCACCGGCACCAGCCCACGTCCGCCTCCCTCTCGGCCTCGCAGGCTCCCCGAACATCGTCCTCGGGGATCAACGGGAACCGTCAACGCGTCCCGAGAGCACCGACGAGCCAAACGCTCGCCCGTATACCACACAGACCCATCGACGTCCACAACAAAGAAACTCGGGCTCCTAGGTCGAAGGACCTCGGCGACAAAAGGAGGCGCTCCAACAGCGTACTCGCCCAAGGTCCTGGGCACCCACTGCGACAAGATAAGGCAAAGATCATTCCTATGATCAAGTGAAGGCAAAGGATAAGAAATATAAATGAATACGAGTGGGATACTCACGCCGCTCACCGAAAGGCGTTCACGTCCCGCCGGTAGACATTGTGCGAAGAGCGCTTGCTCTTCGTCCAAGACATCACCCAATCCTCACCACGGGATAGGCCTTCTCCAGCGGCTCCGTCCTCTTGGGCGCGAGACTCGGGAAGTAAGAGTACACCCACGCCCGTAGAACGTAATAATCAATGACGATCTTTCGTGATTTAATAAAGAAAGGAATTTACCTTGGTCTAAAGGAAGGTTCATACCTCCAACAAGTAGTCCAGTCCGACAGCGCCAGGAGAAGTCCCCTTCTCCATCAACTCCAGACGAACCATGGCCATCATGAAGCGGATGAGGACCGCAAAACCAAAGCGGTGACCCGGTCCCAACGTCCTAGGAACTCGGTCGAAAGAAAGGGAAGAAGCTTCGTCGATAGCCTCTCGCCCTTGTCTCCGAGGTAAATCAAAGACAGGAACCACCAAAGCCACAGACGAGCCCTCTGCTCAGCTGTACAAGGAGGAGGAGCAGTCTCCCTCCCATCGATCGTCACCAGCGCCGGGGTCTTCCCCGCAAAGTAGTCTCGGACGTAGGTACTGGGTACCAAACCCGGCACTGCAACGCCCGGGTGTTTGACCATTGCTACGGGGTCGTAGATTTGCCCAGGAAAGCCATTGTAGAGCTCAGACTCTCCTTTGGGGATGAAGTATCCATTGAGAGTTAAGTGGTAGGGTCGTAGGATGACTCCGTGCTTTTTGCGCTTCCGTATTAGGAGATTCATTTCCTGGATGTCTTCATCGGTCGGCTCATAGCCCAGACCGAAGGGGATGTTAGGGACCTTGGCCTGTTTTATGGGAGGCGAGGTGCTCTTCAGTGGGTTGAGAGGTAGGCCCGGGAAATAACCCTAGCGCATCAAGATACAGTTGACTGTGAGGTTCGAGAACGGGTCCCAATCAAAGGGCGTTGATTCATCGGTTAGGGCATTCATAGCTTGAAATCCCCACATTTCACTATCGTCCTCTTCAATGACCTGAGAGGCTATTCCCTTCTTCATGATAGCCTTGATCGGGGAGGCGGGAATTGTGATTGTTTTCCCATTGAAAGGGACCCTGATTTCTTGATGAAGGGTTGAGGTGACGGCCTTGGCAGCGTGAATCCAGGGGCGTCCCAAAAGTATGTTGAAAGAGGCGTCGATATCGACCACCTGAAAACTGGCTTGTCTTTCTAGGGGTCCCGTTTCAATGGTTAAGGTGATGAGCTCTGCGACCTTGCGGCGAGTGCCGTCATAGGCGTGTACCCCTTGATTAGTCAGGACCAAGTCAGCTTCCTTGATACCTAGTTTATGAGCCGTCTTAAGGGGAATGACGTTAACTGCAAATCCGTCATCCACTAGAACCATAGGTACATTGTTCTTCATGCACTATACAGTGATGTATAGGGCCAGGTTATGGTTGGCTTCGAATGGAGGGATATCTTCGTCGGAGAATATGACCGGGTTATTCAGGTCAGGGACATCCCTGGTCATGTGTGCTACCACTTCTTCAGGAGAGGAGATAGAGGGAACTGTCAACTTTCCCAAGGCTTGTAGCAAATCCTGCCGATGTTTGAAGGATGTAGCAATCAGTTCTCAAATTGATATTTCGGCCTTCGCCCTTTGCAGTAGTTTAAGGATTGATTTTTTGGGAACCCTGGGTTGAATATGCACATCCGGGACGACTTGGTCATTCGTTGTCGAACTGGTTGTTGAATTGTTCGGATTTTGGTAGGGGCGTTCGGATCGGGTAAGTTGACCGACCTCTTTTGCTTGTTTGCCTTTTCCCGAAACGATATAGATATCCTCTGCCTCGTCTCTCCAGATACCGTTGATTTTGGGGTCGCGAGCGTACCTTGGAGGGGTATTCCTTGGCGGGTAGTTTTTGTAGGGAAAGTTCTTGTAGGGGTAGTTTTTGTGGGGTTGATTATTGTGGTTATGATTGTTATGGGGTTGATTGTTGTGGGGTGCATGCCAGAATGGTCGCGGGAGCAATTCTCTCTGGAACTGGGAGTTTTGGGTTCTTGGAGGACCCTCCCTTGGGCGTGGTGTTGGTGTTGGCGGGTTGAAAATCAGCAGGTGGTAGGCGTCCTCAAGTCGGGCGATGCTTTCTAAGAGACTGGCTATGGCTTCTTCAACCTGCTGGAACATGGTGAGCATGGTTGCGGCGTTGAATACGAACATCTCGTCTGGGGTGTCCTTTGCCAAGGCATTCACCTCGTCCTCAATAGGTAGGATGAGGTGTGAGCAATCCAGATTTGGCTCGTCATCGGAGATGGCATGGATTCCCAAGGTGTTTGTCTTGTTATTTGGCTTTGTTGGCGGAGGTAAAGGTAATTCCCCTTTCTCAATCATATCTTGAATGGCATGCTTCAGCTTAAAGCAGGCTTCCATGTCATGACCTTTGCCCTGGCGGTATTGGAAGTAGGCGTTGGGATTCTAGAAACGGGTTTTCTTAGCCTCGGACAGGTCCATAGTGGGCCCAATCGACTGTAATTTCCCTTGGTCCATGAGTCTTTTTAGGGCGCTGGCATAGGTTGTTACCAAGTTTGTGAATGCCATTTGAGGACGTTCAGTTTTCTTTGTGGTTGGTTCGAGTTGGTTGACCTCATCAATTTTGTTTGTCCGACCGTAGGGACGAGATCCGGTTGATGTAGACCCCTGATTGCCTCTACCGGTGGTTTTGGCTAGAACGCCCTTGCATAGGTCGTCTGCAATGCGGGTTCCGAGGATTTGCAGGTCCTGGAAGGTTTTGATGTTTTGATACCTCAATAGATTGGCATAAACTGGATGGAGGTTGTTGACAAACTTCTCCACCACAGTTGATTCACTCAGCTTACTGACCAATTGGGTGATTACCCTCCTCCAACGGGTTAAGAATTCTGTGAATCCTTATCATTCTGAGTCAGGACCTCAAGAGTGCGGGTGTTGGCTTAGATTTTGACAATGTCGGCGTACTGTATGGAAAATTTGACGGCGACTTCGTCCCAAGTGGTAATGCTCTTGGGGTCGAGGAAACAGTTCCATTAGCGGAGAATCGGCTCCAGGGATGATGGAAAGATCCGGGTGAAAAGTTCCTGTTTGACCCCCTTGATGGACATGTAATCATTGATGGCCCGAATGTGACTGAGCGGGTCCTCCACTCCCTTAAACTTGAGTACATCAGTCAAGATAAAGTTGTCGGGCAATTAATCTCCAACGCGTTCGAATCTGCGATTGTTCTCATGGTGGATGTTGTTACCACGGGCTAGGAGCTGTTCTTCCAAGAGCTTGAGCCTTTTCTCAGTTTCGGTCAAAGGCGGAGTGTTGTGTTCTCTCGTTTCCTTGTTTTACAAGGTGTAGATACGGGTCTCGACATGGTCTAGGGTGACCTTAAGAGTTGTGAGCAGGCTGGCTAGCTGAGCAGTCGTGAGATCTCTGTTGTCATCGTTGTTGTTGGACAAAGCTGAAGACGGGGCCATGGTTTTGAGGCAGAAAATGGCTCACGTTACATCCCAATCCGACATGGTTTAATGACTAAATGCAGACAACACAAAAGACGGGATGACACTTTGGACCCAACGAGACGAGGGCAACCGTGTATGGTGCCTTGGTGCTAACTCGATTTAGGGTGTGACGGTGTTGACCGGACTTTGACCCGCGTTCAACGTAAGGGCGTTACGCCGTTGAACGAGTCTCGAGGTGAGACGACTCTTAAGTAAAGACCCTTAAGTATGTTTGCTTTGACTCGATAGACACGAGGCATAATTGGAATGGTGGACTGAAATTTTCGAAAATAGAAATTTTCAAAAGATTCTATTGTCGTTTTATGGATGGCTTCTGAAGAGTAGGGATCTTCAAAAGGTCAACCAGTTGAAAAGTTGTCTTAAGTTTGTTTTCAAAAGATGGTTTGAGTTCGAGTTGTGGCGGCTCTGAAAACAATGTGCTGTTTCCGAAGACGGCTTTTGAAATCCAAAATCGTGTGTTTTGAAAATCGAGTTTCGAAAGATTTGAAAAGCTTTTGATCTCGGGGACGGTGTATGGTCCTTGGGATTCGAAAAGGCCTCGAAAAAGGGTGTGTGTCATTTTCGGGTTTTGAAAGAGCCACTGTGTCAGCACGAGATGGGTTAAAATTCGTGTCTTGACGCGGCAATTATAACGGCGTAAAAGGGTGCTTTTGAAATGGTTGTAGAAAACCGGATTTGAGAATCGTCATTACGGCGGCCTAAAAAGGCGTGCTTTTTGAAACGTTGTAGAAAACCGGGTTTGAAAATCGTCCTTACGATGGCCTAAAAAGGCGTGTTTTTTGAAATGGTTGTAGAAAACCTGGTTTGAAAATCAGCATTACGATGGCCTTAAAAGGCGTTCTTTTCGAAATGGTTGTAGAAAACCAGGTTTGTAAAACGTCACTACGATGGCCTAGAAAGGCGTGCATCGGTCGGCGAAAGACCAACGTTTGAAATGGCCATTATAACGGCACAAAAGCGTGTTTTTGAAAGTTTGAAATGACACATAAGGACTTATGATCACATAGCACATAAGCACTCGCAGTTCATTATCTTATGCATAATGCTGATACGGATTTTGGCTTAAAAGGGTGGGTTACACACCAAGCGATTAAACCCCGATTTTCAAGAGGGATACCAATCCAAACAAAATGTGTAAGGAGGGTGCCTTATCCTCGTGCACGAAGGAAATGAAAACTCTTTGACGAAATAGAAATGTGTAACGTCAATGGTATGCTTGACGTAAGCGGGATTTGAAATGCGGGGATGAGAAAACTCACGCCGACGGGACGAGCCAATTGGTCGATAAAGGTTAGGTTGTGGGCCCGGACAAGGAGCCCGACTTATGACCGCAATATCAATTAATGTATTTCAAGACCTCTTTCGAGTCTCACCATCTAGGGATCACAAAGACACAAGTGTCCTAGTGTTCCCCAGCGGATTCGCGAATCTGTGGACATGGGCCACCTCCACGCCAAGCCAATCTGTGGACGTACAGCAGTCTGAAATCCACGCTCGATGGCATAAAAATGCTTTTAACCAGATCGCTTTTGATCAGTCGGTTTCATCTCGGCAAGGGTCTCGAAATGATGTTAGAGATGTTCAGAGTCACCACCAAGCAATTGTGGGATGCTTGGAAAGCGTTCGAATCCACTTTATACCTAGGTCAAACAAGGCTAAAAGTGGTGTTTGACATAGGTACTAAAGATAAGGAGTCGTCCCTCTTTAGCATCCTATATCTAGAATGTCTCTCGTTTGCCCTGAATAAGGTCGTTCACTATCCAAAGTTTCTCAGTAAAAGGTGAAGGTACGTATTGGGAAGCCCTTTAATCGGACACCCAATCCCGCCCGCGGTAGCATCCTCTACTAATCTATCTTGGTTGGTTGAATGCAAAAGTTGATAAAACGGGTAAATGCATGAATGCACATCCACAAGTTTAAACCTAACATGTGAGCTTTCTATGTCGGTTGTTTATCCAAATATCAAGTAATTGATGTCAAGTTGAATTTAAAGTTGATTTGCATGCAAGACGGAAATTAAACATCCATTTACTAAGTTAGGTTTATGGTGCATAACGTGATCCATTTGTCTTAGAAAGGAGTTTTGCAAATACAAAGTAAAAGGGCAGACTTACCATGTGATCCGTCTTGTATTAGGGTCAACCGAAGTCGGGATCGTCCTAGACAAGTGCTGGAAAGGAAGCATGACCTGCATCAGGCAGCCTATTGAGGCGCGAGCCTTAGGGTGATGCAAAGGGACCTGTCCTGGTTTGAAAACTGGAAATCAGTAAGCCTGTTTAGGCGCGAGGCAACAGACGATCCAAATAGACGTCTCCTCGCTGTTGAAAATGTTTGTGAAACGGTTTGTAAAAGGGTATTTTATCTCGTTTCCGTTTGAAAAGGTCTTTTAGACCGATTTTGTGTTAATATGAAGAGCGGGACTTGAATACTCATCATTGTATTGACGATATTCGATGTCGGGTTCGGTTTTGAAAGCTTGACATGAATAGTTTTGAAAACTGTTGATTATGAACTAATTGTGTTAAGTTCATTGTTTGTAATTAGTCAATGTTCATCATCTCACTCGGATTTAAACTGACATGGTATGTGGAACCAAGAATGATTATGCATGTATGACTAATATGGTTGTTTTTGAAAGTATAAACAAATGAATAAAAGGTTTCAAAATGCCTTTTAAAATATAATTAACCAAATGTTATCACCGAAACACGGATTAAACCGTTATGGTATGAGGAACCAAGGGTGAACATGATTTATGGTTAAAAATATTTATCATAAAAATGATTTGAAATGATAAAAACTGGTTGTAAAATGAAATGGAACGAATGAACTCAAACACGATTGAGTTCTGACCTAGATAGCCCATTGGGGCGCGAGGTATCTAGTTGTGACTAGGGACTTCTGTTTCCGGCCAAAACTCGGTTTTGGCTCATTCGATCCGCATTTTGGACCATGTTATGCATGTTTTAGCATGTTAAGGTCATAAAAACAGATAAAAAGACATGAAAGAAGAGGATTAATTACACCCTCATACTTACATGCAAGGTTGAAGACGAGAAATCGAAGGAAGTGTAAAACCTTGTTAGGTCTAAAAACTCGGTTGAAAACCGTTTTTGCAATGTAAAGAGTATTTGTTTAGTTTCATGATTGTGTAGTTGGTCGAGATGGTCGGTCAAGTGATTTAATGCACGATGACGATACCAAACAATGTGTATGGCTTATATTTCCGATCGGTAGGTCGAAAATATGTGTCGGTTTGTGACTTGAGAAGTCGAGTCTAGAAATTTAAGGGAGAAATGAGGGGACGGACACTCGTGTACCTTGAAATGGTGGAATTTGAAGGGTATTTATAGAGGATTAAGTGGTTGTGTGCGTTTTAAGCGATGTGGCCGCATGGGCTACTCGAAGAGGCGCGAGCCATTTCGCGGGTCTTCGAGCTGTCTTGTCACTATCACGCATTTGAAATCATGAGTTGTTTTATCCTAGGTTTTGGATGGCATGATTTTTGTACTTGACCATTCAAGTATACCGTGTATACTTAACATGGAAGCTTTGTGATGTTTGTTTTTTGTATTTGACTCGGTTTGACTCGTTGTTGGAGTCGGGATTTGAATTTTGAGTTGGTTTTTGGTCCGGTGTCGGTTTTGACTAGTTAGTGTCATTGTGACCCCGTCGTCGTGCATAAAACACTCCAGGTACTTTTGAAAACGTTTTTTTTTCGAAATCGTTTTGAGTTTTCCGACGTATAGTTATACAAACTGTCGATTAAACGTAGCGATTCCTAAGCATGTTGTAGTCCGATAATCATCGGGTGTTTGTTGGGGAATCAACAGATACCGGGTATCTACAAGATCATATCATAGAACCAACGAAAGTTGTTTCTTTCATCATTCGAGCTTGATTCGGGTGTAGGAAAGTCATTTTCTTCTATGAGAGTGTCAGGCGCTCTAACGAATTTGATACTCTCATTAAAATCTTTTATACGTTTGACACAATTATCTAGAAGGTGTCTAGTATGACCACAGTAATTGCAAATCAAATAATCAGGTAAGTTAACATATTTTCTTTTTCCGAAGTATCGTTCAGAAGGAGTTGATTTTCATTTAGAGTGGTCTCTATGACCATAGCACTCATATCCTAAACCCATTTTCATGTTGTTCTCTGATTGCTCAGTGAAAAAGTTAACAACTTTTGTGCTTCCTTCCCACTTATCATGAACCTTTCTAGCATGTAAGAGCAAATACTTTAAAGATTTGATTTCTTTAAGACATTTGGAATGATCCACTTCCACATCTTTAGAGGGATCACTCTCTTTATAATTGTCACGAAAATCCTGAAATCTCTTAGTATCGGATAGTAAAGTTTTAGATTCTTTCAATTGCTGGTTCAGAAAGTCAATTTCGTTCTTTTGATCTAAAACTACAGCCTCTCTAGCTGTAGCCTTAGACATCAGAAGCACTTCGACTTTCCTCAATTCTAAGTTTATAGCTTCATTAGCTACAACCTTTGCTTGAAAAAGCTTAATGTTGAGTTTTAGTTCTAAGGTTATAGCTTCATCAGCTATAACTTTAGACTCAAGAGCTATCTTCTCAGCATTTGTCGATTCTGAAGTTGTAACTAGATTAGCTGCAACTTTAGATTTTAGCTTCTTACCCTTGGCTTTAAAAAGTTGATTCTCTTCACCAATATCTAGAATCTGTTCTTTCAAATCTTTCAGTTCCAGATCTTGTTCGTGACACTTAACAAGAGTTGAATCATATTCTCCTAGAAGACAGTAATCTGAACTTGAGTACATGCTATCATCATCGCTGTGGAAAATTAGGTCGAGACTGACGTTACTTAAGCATAGGTTAGCAACTTCTTCATCTTCAGACCCCTCATCATCTTCTGTGTCGAGGTCTCCCCAACATGACGCCATCATGACTTGTTTGAACTCATTTTTGGTCTTTTCTCATTTAGTCTTGTCCTTAATTTTCTCCCATGTGGGACAGTACTTGATCATGTGATCAGTCTCTCCACACTTGAAGCATCCTCTATGTAACACCCTCTCTTTTCGTATATGGCTTTAAAGTTTTTTTAAATTACTTAATTTAATTAATTATATTTTAAGTCTAATTTTTATAAAATTATATTTTTAAGGCTTAATTTATCTAAAATTACATATTTTTAGTCGGATAGTAATAATAGTGATAATAATAATAATAATAATAATTTCCGTCTGAAGTTATAGTAGACTTGAGACATATTTCCGTCTAGCAAAAGACCGTCACTTCTCACTTTTGAATCTAAGTTAAACTCGGACCAACCACAAGTCGACAACACATACCTACTTTTTTCACCACACTTAAATAATCATTTCTCTCACCCATTTCAACCGACCAACCCCTTCTTCTCCTTTCTATTTCGCACGACATCATCAACAAACACAAACAATGGAAACACCATTGACACTCCCCCTTCAAACCTAGATTTCTCCTTTATTTCTCGACCGTTCTCATTAATTCTTGCGCCATTCTCTTCCCCTTCCTGTCCTTGAACTTTCTAGGTAAGAAAGTTCCACTCTTCTAAAAGTTTCGAAATCTGCCATCTTACAAAAGTCTCAGTTTTTAGCTTAGACTTTCCGTTTTCTTGCTTCTAGGTGAAGAGTTAAAGACCCGGAGGGAGACTCGTGCTTTGTGGACCATTTACTTAAAGTTTAGAGAGCTTTTGAGGTAACGGTGATAGGTTACTAGACAAAAATGTCGAAATTTCGTCTTATGTGTCATTTTACATGCTCTTGTGTGATAAAGTTTGGTTCTTTGTGCTTTCCTCATATGAATGGTTGAATGTGTCGGAATAATACTCGACTTGTATGCTTACTTGAAGTGTTTTAGTGCCTTGTGTTTACATGGTGAATTTCCGTCTCAATGTGCTCTTAAATTGGACAGTTTTGGGATGGCTTTGTGTAAGTTTTTGGGACTGTTTTCAAACGGAAAGTGGACTGTTTTGAGGCGTAAGAATTGTTGTTTTAACACGGTTTTAAGTAGCCTTATGTGGCTGTTTTGGGTAGTCAGAATGAGGGATTGTATGGATTGTTTTCGACAGTCGAAAATGGTGGTTGTGTGGGCTGTTGTTGCATAGTTTTGGGTGTCTTTGTGGTTCTTGTTGAGTGTTGTGGTGTGTAAGTTAATGAACTTTCGTCTCATGTATTAAGTGCGTGCTTTTACCTTGTTAATTTTGTGTTAATGTTTTAATTTGGCTAGGTTGTTGTAGTGTATGTTATACCCTTCTTTTGGCATGGTGTTGGCCTCGGCTTGGGAATGTGTTGGGCGGTGTGGTCTGGTTGTGCAGAGGCCACAGCCTGTTTTCATTACGGGTTGCAGTTGGGTTGAGTACGGCTGAGTTGGGTGGGTGATGGTGGTTGTTTGGGACTGGACAGTGGGCTACTTGTGGCCTGGGCAGTGGCCTGGCTGGGCCACGGGCTGGTTGGTTGTAGCCCTAGTCGCGGGTTGAGGTATGGCCATGTTAAGTCGTGGCCTAGCCTCGTGTGGGATGTTTTGGTTGTGTCGATTTAAATCTGTATTTGATTTATATAAATCCTGTCTCGTGCTATATTTATAACGTCATTCGTTAAATATCGTTCATTTATATATTTTTCTCGCACGATTTATAATTTTGGAATTCATTATTTAATTATCTCATTTATATGTATGAAATGACGTGTTTTCATTATAGTATGAGTCCAATTTAATTATTTATGCTTTGTAAGTAATAAATGTTCTATCTTACATTTCAGTCAGTTATAATTCAATTCTTGTTTTGGTCATTATAAATGGTTCATTTCCATTTATTTACATTTGATTCAAGTGACAAGTATTTAAGAAATGAATTACTAATTCATGTTTATGAGTATAAATTGGCTTGGAATGTCTTACTTGGGTTATTATTTGCCCATTACTTGTATTCCCCCCTTTCCAAATTGAATCATGTCATTTTGAATATTTATTTGGTTGAGTCGTATTCTTATGAAAATGCCATAATGTTATGCCTTACTGCATGACTTGTATTTACGCCTTACTTGTGCCGCTCTGCTAAGTATGAGTTTAACTCATATCTTCCGCCTCTTTCGGGCTGTTTTGCCGAATGTCGGTACTCGACTTCCGATCTGTCGTTCGAGTCTTGGATGCGGACTGTCCAGCCGCATGTCGAATCGGGAACTGTCTTGTCCCGAGAGTCTGGCCAGATTTAGACTAGGACTAAGTTATTGTGATCTTAATTGTCGTCCTACCAGGGGAATTATATCTAATGAGTAGTAAAGATCCTTCTTGGTTATAGTTATTGACATATTGTTAGGTTCTTTAACCTCTAATTAAACTCTTCTAATTAGATTCTAAATTACTTGTTGATTAAGACTCACAAGATCTAGTGCATGCAATATGTAAATAAATTGAAATAAGGAGAGAATGAATATATCCTTACATATTTGGATGGATTTTAGGGCATAAGGTAGGACTCCTTCCTATCCTTGTTCTTGAGCTTAAAATATTAGGATGATTTCCAAACTTCAAGTAGAGAAGTTCTCCTATTGATTGCACCCAAGACAACATCCTTAATACTAATAATATTATTAACTAGATAATATTAATAGTAACCTTAAATTTATTCTAATAATATTATTATTACTACACTAGTAATGTTTTGTGATATTAGAATTTTTTAGAACAAATTTAAGGATAAAACTATTTTATTGTAAGAGAGAAAGAGAGATTTTGAGCATAAGTGTTAAGTAGAATAATAAGAGAACTTATTCTCTTTTATGGGAGAGGGGGGAGCCGGTTTTCATGGCATGGGGAAGGGAATAGATTTTCCTTTTTGTCTTACCAAAAACTATAGGCTAGGTTTAGTGGAGATAGGTGTAATGATTATGTTTAACTTATTAAAATAATCAACTACACAACCTAAACCTACCCATGTAAAAACCGGTCCCCCACACTTAAAATGGATTTCCATTTTATTTTTGTAGTTTGTCAAATGTAATATTGTAGGTCATGTGACATGTAACATGTCATTAGATATTTTCATGCATATTTAACAAATTAATTATCATTTTAAATCAAATAAAGGGTTTTTTGTCAAAAACTACCTTATATTTAGGTGTATTTGTAAAAATACTACCTTATATTATTATTTTTGTTTTCAACTACCTTTGTTTTCTTTATTTTTGGTCAATAACTACCTATGCTAAGAATCTAGACATATTTGGTCTATTTTCCGGCTTTAACATATCTCACATGACTCTTTTATGTTTTAATCTTACTAAGGCCCGATTTTGGGAAGTCATAAAGTACTTACGCTAAACTTTAGTAGATGTTTGTAGTTATTATTGAAATGTGAAATTTATTAATTTTGCTTATCTGAAGTTAAATTTTGGTTTGGACGCAGTTGATCATTGTTGTTTGATGTTAAGAAAGTCATGTGAGATAGGTTAATGTCACTAAATCGACCAAATCTCGCCATATTTTCAGTGTAGGTAGTTTTTGACCAAAAAATGAGAAAACAAAGGTAGTCTAAAACAAGAAAAATAATATAAGGTAGTTTTTTTACAAATACCCCTAAATATAAGGTAGTTTTTGACAAAAAACCCTCAAATAAATTACATTTAACAAATTAACAAGTAATTCACAATTACATGTATATAAAATGGGTCACATTAAGTCTAGTTAATATAATCTACAATATTTTGTAATTATGATTAACTAACTGTTCTTATCTCAATTGTTTCGTAAACATTAATCAATTTTAGTAATATAACATTTTAATTACTAAATTGAATCTTATTTAATCCTATTACAATAAGATATATATAATTCTCACTCACTGATAAAATTTGTTCAATTTAAGGATTTAATTAATCTGTATCGATATACAATTAATTAACTTTTCAATTAAGGGAATTGTCGTATAGGTGTGACCTTAAAGGCTCAACTGATCACCACCGTCAAACGACAGTAACGTCAAACTCTACTCACCCAATCGTTACCGATAAATATTGATAAGTTGACTGTATACTTAAATCATCCCTTATGTATTCTTATTATGATATTTAAATATGTGATCGCACTACTGTTGAGGACACATACTCCAACAATCTCCCACTTGTCCGAGACAAGTGTGCGTCACCAATTCTCTTATCCTATTACATCTCCCACTCAATGCAAGGTGTCTTGCAGGTCGTACTTGCATGTCATCATATCTAGAGTGGTTTCCTCGATCTGGAGAGTAACTGCTTTGACCGGAATTATCTACCGTAGATACCTTCCGAGCGTGGCCACGCATTTCCAGTTCACTACTCCTCGAGTTGCCCTGAGATTTAGTTAACCCTGACAAGGGGGTGGACTATTCCTATTGCACTATTCCCTTCGAATAGCCATAGCTCATCATGACCCAAAAGATGCCCATTTAAATCCATATATGGTAGTCGCAGAGCAAAAATCAAAGTTAATCAGAAACTTTGCCACCTTGGGCGAATAGTCTCTAGTCAAAGAATCAACTCAAAAATAATACTATAGTAGCTCTCGCCACGACCAGGCTATATGTAAAAATTACAAGAACTCTATAAGCGGTCACTGTCCGACAGAGTGTCTCATACAGTCTTCCAATGTGATCAACTAGTCATCTCTCATGACCCTATGGCAACTGAACTTGCCATCAATCGACTCACACTCTAGTTACTTGGAGACGTCACCTCATATAAGTAACTAGAGGCCAATACTATGTTAATCCAGTTCACTTTAATAGGGTTTAAACTTGTCTCAACAACCTATTTGGATATAATAAAGTAATATAATAGTTTTTAGAATAAAAACCCAAATGATAAATGCGATTATCACATATTAACAATCAATACAATATTATTGCTTCATATCTCATAATCTTAAGAATATAAAATCCATGTTACTTCATGGCGGTTTGGTCAAACCTGCAATAAAAGCTTGGTTAGAGGATATACAATATGATCCACTCATCCTAACTTCATAAATTTCAATTTCCTTCTTTCGATGTATTCTCAAATATCATGAAATTTCTAAGCACTCATTTAGATTTGATGCTAGGCTTGAGCTCTTTAACTTGAAAGATGCTCCCAGTATTATCACATAACTTGTGATAAGATCCATGGTGAAAGGATTTACTTTTAGTTCCTTTACAATCCATCTTATCCTTACCACAAAGTACTCAGACTCTATTTGTAGAATTAACAATGAGTGACTTTTGACAACAAGATCGGCCTAATAAACTCGAGCTTTTGTAACCCTTCACACAAAACTCCATGTTTCTATCAATCATAAATACGAATCCTTATTCCTTCTCAAGAACTCAAGGATGTATCCAATGGCTATCCATTGTCCTCCACATGGATTGACTTGTCTTGCATAAAGCATACAATTTATTAGTGCTTGCGCATATCTTAGCACATTAGGTCGATCCAATGGCGGAAACATTAGGAATCGATTTCATGTGTTCAACAATATCAGATTCAGTGGGTAACCATGATTGGTTCAAAGTAATCCCACAACCCAATAGAAATATGGAAAAATCCCTCTTGAATTTATCCATGCTGAAATGACGAAGAATCTTATTAATATAAGACTTTTGACTTAATGCCAATATCCCTTTAGGTCTATCTCTTATAGATCCGGATATCAAATATGCGATGTGCCTCACCAAAATCTCTCATGTGGAAATGATTTCCCAACCACCCCTTTACGGAGGTAATATTCGGTACATCATTCCCAATGATTATTATGTGAAGACAACTTGGCTTCCACTAAACTCCATATGTAAACATGGTTCTTCGACAACTCGAGTGAAACCAATCTCTATTATCACATGACTTGAAAATACGTTCCCACTAAACTTCATGGATAATTATGGTTCTTTGATAATTCAAATGGAACCATTCTCTAATATCACATGACTTGGAAAATGATTTTTACAATCTCTTAAAGCTTTGCTTAAAAACACATATGGATCCCTTAAGCTTACTTAGCATGTTAGGACTCTCAGACTTAAATCTAAGATCAGTGTCCAATATACATCCTCTTCTAAATACCTATTTAGAAAAGCGGTTTAATATTACTTGACATGTTTCATCAAAATGAAATGCGGCAATGACTAACATGATTTGATTCGGTTAACATCACCATGTTCATCTACGCCATTCTATGCTTGAAGGCTTTACTTGAAAGAGACCAATATCTTAAAGCATTTATTCTTAGCTTTGCGTATAGAATCTATCACGGATTGTAAAAACAAGACTTCTTTGCAATAATTTCTATTTGGATCACTAGCAACAATTCACTCGATAGATCATAGTTCTATTACTGTCTAAAAGCAACTCTAACATGTGGATGACTCTTAGAACATTTTCTCGTGTCATTATTCTACAAAATAAGTTTGTAGCGATTTTCTCCCACTCTATCTTTTTAGAAATACACTTACTTTCCAAGAAGATAGCTTTGTGAGCTACAAAAAATTTTGTTATTTTGAATGCGAAAGAGCATTAGGCATATGTTATCCTTGAGTGATCTATTAAGATATGTTACAATTTATAGAGACTAATCCCTTCCATATCTTGTATGGAGTCTCGTTTATGATTCATATTGCGCGTTTTTGCTTTAAACAACTCATAATAATACAAATCATGCTAGCATTGGATTTCAAATCCCCAAATATGAGTTCAATAACTCATTTTAACTCTCAATCGATCAATCTTATATTACATAAGAAATGACATGGTGCCATAGATCTTTTAATTAGGAATTAAATTCATAACCTAGGTTTTTATCATATTGAACAAATCATCATCTTTCAATGTGATCGATTGATTCGAGTTGATTTATGTTATAGATATTAATAGAGAAAAAGGAAACATGTCTTAGAACTTAAAATGCCATAAACCGAAATGAATTGGGTTAAAAGCCAAGTCATTCAAAACAAAATACAATACTTGTTCGGAAAGCAAATAAAAAAATTTCCACGTCTAACATGGAAACAAAATGAAGTTCTTAGACAATGTCTAAACATAAGACTATTATGAAGACATATTCAAAATAAAATACCAAGCCAAGTCCATAGGTCTTCTACTATGCGGCGGCTACTCTAGCTCCCTAGTTTGAGATCCTCTTCAAGCTTGCTTAGCCTTTCCATTCTTCTCATGCCCTAAATTCAATAAGAAAGGTGAGAACCACAACTAGTATCATAATACAAAGTTGACGGGAAAACATATAATATCAATAACATAAACTTTGGAAGAATTATTACCTACTAGAGTCACACGTCCAGCTTTGATGTCTCCCAAGTATTTGGGGCAATTGCGCTTCCAATGGCCTACGCCTATACAATAATGGCACTTATCATCGGATGTTGCTCCATTTTTGGGTTTGGAAGAGCAACTCTCAATATCTTTCCCCTTACCCTTGTAGGGAGTGGGCTTCTTACCCTTGTTAGCACTTTTCTTAAACTTTCCCTTACTCTTTGCATTGATGTTGAGCATATCCTTGCTAGTGCTTGCATTAAGCCCCTTGTCTCTTTCGGCTTGCACAAGCATTTTGTGCAACTCACGGAGATCGGTTTTCAAGTTTTGCATGTTATAGTTTACCCTAAACTGAACATAGCCCTTGATTCGGCTTAAGGAAAGGAGCACTCAGTCAATCACGAGTTGCTTGGGGATCTCTACCCCTTGCAACTTAAGTGTCTTAACATACTCAATCATTTTGAGCACATGAGGACTCACTTTTTGTCCTTCTTTGATATTGAGGTCAAAGAATTGGGAAGCCGCTTCATATTGAATAATCCTAGAAGCTTGTGAAAACATGGTCACAAGTCTAGTGTAGATTTCATAGGCGGTGCTCATCTTTATAGCACTCCTTTGAAGATCGGGTTCCATGTAGAAAATCAAGACATTCTTGACTGCGGTGGATTCTTTTTAGTAGGTCTCATAGGCCTCCCTAACCGTGTTTGTTGACCTAGCATTAGGAGTAGCGGGAGGAGCCGTGGTAAGGTATTGAAGCTTGTCATCACCTTCCGCGGCTAAGCGAAGTTGCGCATCCCAATCGGTGAAATTTAAACCATTCTTTTCGAGTTTGCAACGGTCCATAAAGGATCGAAGCCATGAAACGGTAGTGAGAGGTGGTGCGGACGAGCTATAGGTTGCCATTGTGATAAATCAAGTTGACTACAAAATATGAGATGAACAAAAAATTAACATTTATCGTAAATAAGACTTGTAAACTTTTTAGTCAAGTTTAGCATTTATATAATGACCTCCACCCAATTATATAAACGATTCCAAGACCCAAATTTATATTAACTCGGTTGTGAGCCTACGGGGCCTCTAAATCCTTACTAATATAATTTGGTGGGTTAACTCATTTAACCGATTCTACACTTAGAACTCTCGGTCGATGAAATTACACTAAGTTCATCTTTAGTCCGGACCTATTGAGACAACGGTCCCTCTAATACTTCCGTTGAGATCAACCAAATTTCGAAATGTAATAACATTTTATTACCCCACTTACACAACGTAAAAAGAAATCACCCCGGTATAATAAAACCGTATTGTACCCCTAATGAAATTGGGATTCATGAGTTCCTACTATTTGGTAAGGCTAAGTCTCAATTTTAAAATGTGAGAGGTCTTGTCAATTTATTATCTATCTCTTTTAAGTGAACTAAATTGGTGATCTATCGATAATTATAATTGACAAGGTTGAAGATTCGAAATAAAAATGCAAGAGATGTTATGGCGATTTGGCATGCATGTAACACCCCGGTCAAAACCGGGTCGGGAGCGGTTACTTATGATAGCTCACCAGGCTGTGTACATGGCCCACAGATCAACACGGGTCCTTTATAGCACATTTTGTCCTCACTCATGCGCATCCCGGGAACCTTCCCAGGAGGTCACCCATCCTAAGACTACTCCCAGCCAAGCACGCTTAACTCTAAAGTTCTTTTGCATGGATGACCATAAAAGAAAGTTCACTTTGTTTTTATGAGTAGTACTTTCAATCCCTTTAAGCACTAGTCATTTAAGTCTATCACTGGACCTCTTCAATTAACGTGGGGTGTTACCATCACCCCCACTTGAAGAACGCAACGTTCTCGTTACGCCTGAGAGCATAACCGCTAATCCAGAATCCTCCCCCGCTAGGTGGGTGATCACAATGGAGCGTATAACAACTGCCTCCAGGAGCGTATAATAACTGCCTCCCATCACCACACGGTTGCAAGGTTGCTCTGATACCACTTATAACACCCCAGCCCAAACCGGGTAGGGAGCGGTTACTTATGATAGCTCACCAGGCTGTGCACATGGCCCACAGATCAACACGGGTCCTTTATAACACATTTTTTCCTCACTCATGCGCATCCCGGGAACCTTCTCAGGAGGTCACCCATCCTAAGACTACTCCCAGCCAAACACGCTTAACTGTGGAGTTCTTTCGCATGGATGACCATAAAAGAAAGTGCAGTTTGTTTTTATGAGTAGTACTTTCAATCCCTTTAAGCACTAGTCATTTAAGCCTATCACTGGACCTCTTCAATTAACGTGAGATGTTACAATGCATGCAAACATATAAAGGAAGTCATGTAAAGAAAAAACGATTTCCTAGTATGGCCTTTCCTAAAATAGAAAATCTAATAATCTATTACAAAACTGGAAACCAACTCCTTTGGTCCCTTGAACTTCATGTGGCACGTCTCCCAAGGAAACACCGTCTTGATCGGAACTCCTTTCTGAATGGCTCCGTCTTTAGGAAACTCCGGAATTCCAAAATAATAATAAAATACATAGTTATTCCTATTATACATTTATAATGAAATTTTAAAAATAAATCTATTAAATTACAAAATGATGATGCAAAATCACATCAAAATTACAACCAAATCGATATTCCTTTACATTACGGGTAATACCGATTAAAAACTAAGGCCATACTAAGACAAATTACATCATTCAAAATTACATAAATTTAAATGACATTCATCCCTAAAAAAATGCAACAAAATATATGTATTCAAACATGCAAAATGAATGTGCCAAATTGCCTTACTAGATTATATCGTATATAGCTTGGTTTTTATGGAATTATATGATATTTAACTTATTAAAAATCACTAATTAATACTTAAATCAAATTTAAGGCCAAGTTAATTATCCTAACTGTCTTAGGACTCAAAAATTAGTCTAAACTAATAATTTGACAATAATTTAACTTTTTGTATATTATTGCTCATATTTAACCTTAATTATCATTACTTTTATGAAATAATTCCAAATTTCATTACAATAATCTACAAATTTGAAATTTAAATTTTGAACATTCTGGAATATTACTAGGACTTTCATAATGTCAAAAATATGGGTTAAAAATTCCGAATTAATTTAGAAAAAAATATTGTTGCAATCTATCGATTTTATCAAATAAAATACCTAAATTATACTAAAATAAATCTAATAAATTTTCCAACATCACATATGATATGTAGGATATAAATGCAACCTAAATTAATTTTTTCATACCATGAATTTCGATTTAGCTATTTTTAACTTATATAATCTCGATTTGTTCCATTTTAACCATTAAAATCATAAATCGTGCACAATTAATCCATTAACTTCAAATTTTACATACAATAAGTAAAATATGCATGTGAGATCATATTAAAATTTCATGATCATATTCAAAGGTTAACTATTTTTAGTTAATAAACCACCATTTTACTCACTAAAATATTATTATACTAAAAATAATAAAAATGAGCAATAATCTTTCATAAACCATCTAAAATGACCTAAAACATTTTAAGACCAGAATGTATACATGCATGAAAAATTTCGTGTATATACCATATTGATACAAATTTTCCGGTTTTTATTTTAGTCATCTAATAACTCGTAAAAAACCCATAAAACGATTTGCATGCAACAACAAAGATCTGATACCACTTGTTAGGTCCTTTAACCTCTAATTAGACTCTTCTAATTAGATTCTAAATTACTTGTTGATTAAGACACACAAGATCTAGTGCATGCAATATGTAAATAAATTGAAATAAGGAGAGAATGAATATATCCTTACATATTTGGACGGATTTTAGGGCACAAGGTAGGACTCCTTCCTATCCTTGTTCTTGAGCTTAAAATATTAGGATGATTTCCAAACTTCAAGTAGAGAAGTTCTCCTTTTGATTGCACCCAAGACAACACCCTTAATACTAACAATATTATTAACTAGATAATATTAGTAGTAACCTTAAATTTATTCTAATAATATTATTTTTATTACTACACTAGTAATGTTTTGTGATATTAGAATTTTTTAGAACAAATTTAAGCATAAAACTATTTTATTGTAAGATAGAAAGAGAGATTTTGAGCATAACTATTAAGTAGAATAATAAGAGAACTTATTCTCTTTTTATGGGAGGGGGGGGGGGGGAGCCGGTTTTCATGGCATGGGGAAGGGAATGCTTTTTTTTGTCTTACCAAAAACTATAGGCTAGGTTTAGTGGAGATAGGTGCAATGATTATGTTTAACTTATTAAAATAATCAACTACACAACCCTAAACCTACCCATGTGAAAACCGGCCCCCACACTTAAAATGAACTTCCATTTTATTTTCGTAATTTGTCAAATGTAATATTGTAGGTCATGTGATATGTAACATGTCATTAGACATTTTAATGCATATTTAACAAACTAAATATCTATTTAAATCAAATAAATTACATTTAACCAATTAACAAGTAAATCTATAATTACATGTATATAAAATGGGTCACATTAAGTCTAGTTAATATAATCTACAATATTTTGTAATTATGATTAAATAATTGTTCTTATCTCAATGGTTTCATAAACATTAATCAATTTTAGTAATATAACATTTTAATTACTAAATTGAATCTTATTTAATCATATTACAATAAGATATATATAATTCTCACTCACTGATAAAATTTGTTCAATTTAAGGATTTAATTAATCTGTATCGATATACAATTAATTAACTTTTCAATTAAGGAAATTGTCGTATAGGTGTGACCTTAAGGGATCAACTGATCACCACCGTCAAACGACAGTAACGTCAAACTCTAGTCAGCCAATCGTTACCGATAAATGTTGATCAATTGATTGTATAATTAAATCATCCCTTATGTATTCTTATTATGAGATTTAAATATGTGATCACACTACTGTTGAGGACACATATTCCAACACATATGTCATTCAAGGCAAGAGTTACGTCTTATATTGTTTGGATGTAAGAGTCTTGGTCTTATCGGATACTAGAGGTGAGATGCAAGCCTTCTAGTTGCGATATGATCGCCGGGATTGATGCTCCCATGCGTTCTTATGGTGAGATGCAAGCCATAAGTACGAATGTGACATTAGTAGCCACGTTCCGTGCAATGTTTGTTAAAAAGGTTTTCAAAGAGATGGCTATGGTTTCCATTCACGTATTTTGTATTGATTGATCCCTAACTTACCTACTTCATATGATTTGAATCCTAATCTCACATCTATGTCATATTTCCTTGAAATGCGTGCTTTTGTCTAAATGACCGTATTCTTGTCTT
Source organism: Silene latifolia (assembly GCF_048544455.1). NCBI lineage: Eukaryota > Viridiplantae > Streptophyta > Magnoliopsida > Caryophyllales > Caryophyllaceae > Silene > Silene latifolia. The sequence goes on from NC_133538.1 coordinate 177,149,660, forward strand.
TCATATTATTTAATTATCTCACATGAATAGCTGAGTCTTTATTATGCTAATATTGATCTATCTTGTTCCCTCTCATTTAAATGTCATGTTTAAATATAGAATTTGATGTTCATATCATTTGTAATTATCTTACATGATTTACCTATTTGAGTTCCTTGTTATGTTTCTTTCGACAATTTGTGGATAGGAGAACCTTGAGTTACTCCTCACTGACTGTGGCTTTCATGTTTACATGAATGACAAGTTTGTGAAGATGCATTTGTGGGGTTTAGACGTGTGAGCTAACGAGTACCTTGGTTTAGTAGTCTATCTAGTAGGATTGCTTAGACTCACCCTTTATCGTCTTGTCATTCGAGGGATATATTTTCCCCTATTTTTGACTATCATGTTTGTATGAACTTAACTTTATTTCCGCATACATTATCTATGTTATAGGTTTTACTGAACCCGCGCTTTAAGCTTTAAAAAGTTTCAAAATTTTCCTAAAATTCCTCATTTTTCTTATTGTATTTTCTTAGCGATATTGCGGGGGGTTTACACTCTATTTGCACACGAATTTTTTGACTCGGGTCATTTCCTGTTAAAAGGCTTATTGTTATTGTAAGACGATTTTGTTTGCTTATTTCTAAATATTTTCGTTTTGAACCTTCTAGCGAACAAAACCGTTTCATCCTCGACGTCAGAACCAACATTCTCACATGCGGAGGCCTGTAGAGCCATACTCTTATTTTTACTTTGTTCGGCCACATCATCATCTAAGATGAGTTTGTGGGCCATAAGAGCTCCTCTAAGCTCTTGATAAGAAAGAGTAGTAAGGTCTCTAGCTTCCTCCATTGCAGTGACCTTAGGACGCCACTTTTTGGTAAGACTCCTAAGGTCTTTTCTGACAATGTCCTCGGATTCGAACTTTCTACCAAGATTTTTCAATTCATTGACAATGCTAGAAAATCGTGCAGACATGCTATCAAGCGATTCATTTGGCTCCATTATAAAGAGCTCATATTTTTGAATTAGCAAGTCAATGCGATATTTCTTAACGATTGTCATTCCCTCATAAGATAATTCAAGACCATCCCATATTTCCTGGCCGAGGTTCAAGAAGAAAAATGATCGAATTCATTAGATGTCATGCAATTTTGCAATAAGCTTATCGCTTTCGAGTTTTTCTCAGCCTTCTTGTAATCAGCCTCTACATAGTCTTCTTCGTTTTTCTCATAGGTAGTGCCTTCATTAGATCCGACCAAAATTTTATTCGGTTCATTTTGTATGATCTTCTAGCACTCCCAATAATGTCCTTTCACATAATGTGTCATCATGTTTTTCCAAAGTCCATAATTCTACCCATCAAAGACGGAACACTTTAGATACTTGGAATCCATTTCACACGTGTAAGGCTGCAGAATTAAAAGTAAATAAAAAGGGTTAGACGGATCAGCCTCTTTGCGGTTAGGCAATCAAGAGCACGAGGCTCTGATACCAATTAAAGAGTCTATCAATCCTAAATACTCAAGAGGGGGGGGGGGGGGGTGAATTGAGTATAAAAACTTTAGCCCACTCTTTTGATTGTCCGTATGAGCGTGAATTAATAGTTAATTATTTAAAGTTTATCGATTAAACTTAACTATTTAGTCAATCAATGTAAAACATAAACAAAAGAACGAAGAAAAGCGAGTGACACACGTGGTTTTGAAGTGGTTCAGTTTCACAAGTCGAAACCTACGTCCACTATTCTCGATTAATAATCTTAGTACCTTTCTACGGATTACAAAATTATCAATCAACTCGTACAACTAACTCTAGTTGTATTACCGTTAAATACTCAATTTTATCTATTTTACATTAATAAGAAAGCGTTTTGATTGTTCTTTGGTGTTCACACAATTGAACGAATAAGAACGAATCTAATCACTATTATCCAACAACGTAATTCTTAGAAATAAATCAATATGAAGCACGACTTTTATATATAGATTTTCGAATGCAAAATAAATTGATTACTTGATTAAAATGAAAATACTTAATCGATTTGTTTGCAAAGAAATTTTGTATTTCAAAAAGTTGATTTGAAATGTCGAAGTATATATGTATATATAGTAGAGAGGACAACTAGGGTTTAGTCGAAACCCTAGAAGATGTCGTGACTCTTGTGTAAATTATTGCATAAGAAATAAATCCAATCCTCTTATTATTTAATCCAATAATATCTTGGAAGATAGAAGAGAATAAATTAGATAATATAAAGAGATAAAATATTTCTAACAAATATTATCTTAAGATTTATTCTAATCATTATCTTACACAAGGGTTTACTATGTAAAAAGAAAATCGGCTCATAGGCCCGATTAGTCCTCATGAAAACCCTAGTGGGATATTAGGTTAGATTGACAAAATTAGGGTTTAGATATAATCAACATTGAAAACCCTATATTGGCTATATAGCATGACAACTCATAAGTTGTTTTACTAATCAATAGGATAATCAAAAATTCATTTAATCTAAATAACCTGAATCCCATTCTACTATAAATACAACACACTTGCTTTAAGAAAAAAGATATTAAAATTTTATATTTCGAAAACCGATTTTCAAACCCTAAAATCGTGACTTCATATTGCAGCCCAAAGTTATAGGTCAAATGACTATAACATTAAGCTTGGAAAGTAAAGTTATAGGTGAAATAGCTATAAATTTAGCTTCCCAACATTACTTCCAATAATACCGTAATTGGATGATGTCCTATACTAGCTAATCTTTCTGGAGATCTTCAGTATATGGATCATCCCTTCATCTTGATCATAAGCTCTACATCTCGAGCTTCTTTAAGACTTGATCATGCCTTTTGCTTGAGTGATCATCATAGTTGTAGTTGAAACAGCCACAACAATGCTTTATGAATCTTCAATGTTATAGCTCAAGCAGCTATAACATTACTTCAATGATGCCTCACAAATCTCCAATGTTATAGTCAAAACTACTATAACATTGCTTGCTTATATTGTAACCCTTATTCAAAATAGTCAAGCCTAAACAAACGATTACGAGCAACAGAGATATACATATTATAAAGTACACTTGTCATTATCAGAACATAACATATAATTATATAGTCCAACACCTTCAATATAGTTGACCGTGTTCAAGTTCAAAGCCCCTATGACACCCTTCGCAATTCGGGTGATGATCCCACCCGTACAAACGGGTACCAATTGGCCCGGAGAATTGCTCAATTTATGAAGGTGAAGTGCCATGTGATGCGCGATACATATTTGGAAGGGTTTGGGGTTTCGGTAGAGGTAGGAGCCCAATATTTCTAGCTCCTCCGTTTGGAAATTATGTGGTTCATCCCGCGCAAAGAAGGTCCATCCTATAAACCTATGCCAAATCCTTATCGCCGCATTATGAATGGAATTTGCGGGCCTCTTCACCCCTCTAACATCATCTAGGCCGAAAATGGCTTTTCAAACCATCCCATGGTCAAAATTTTCGGGCGCATTATGGGATGCTGACGCATCAAGCCCAAACATTTTGGCAAAATCGGACAAGGTAAGACTATAATATTTGTTCATGAGTCGGAAGTGGAGGAAAGCTACCTTTCCCGATTGCTTGTGTTTATCAATTTTGAGGGAGCTCAAGAACTCCCAAGTGAGACGGGGGTAGGTCCTCTCATGAATGTCGTACATGGAGGCAAGGACATTTGAATTAGAGGCATTTCATTAGCAATATTCTTACTTTCTCATTTCTATCCCAAAAGCTTAGTAAGAAAATCCTCTCTATGTTGATCTTCATTCAAAAATCCAAAATCTAGAAAAGACATCATATAAAAATCCAACAAAAAATCAGAAACACATATCATCTTCATAACCGAATGAAGCAAAATTTGTGCAGAAAGACTAGATTAAAGGTAAATATTAGGTTTTTCTTTTTATTATCCTTGAATGTTTAGATAATTAATCTAATACGGTTGAAATTTGAAGGTAAACATTGGGTTTGCGTTGGCTATAACAACGGTTAAAAACCGTTGTTATATAAAAAAGCGGACGTTGTTAAAGCGTCCATTGTAAAAGGTTTTAACAACGGTTGGTTTTCTTAAGGCAACCGTTGTTAAAAATATTAACAACGGTTTTAAGTATAAAAACCCGTTGTGGAAAGTGTGACTCAATTTTGGGGGGAAAGTTATAATAACGGTTGTAATATACAAAACCGTTGTTATAACTAAAGACAATGGTTTTTTAATAAATAACCGTTGTTGTTTGTTCTTAAAAAATAAAATAAAAATTAAATTAAATATTACTAGATGCATGCATAATTACGGCCCGTTATAATTCCGATGCATGCATTATTACTGCCATCACTGTGCATATGAACGGACAATATGGAATGAGAAGGGTTAGTAATAAGATTTGAAGCAGCATTGAGAGATATGATGATGATTATGGCACAACTTCCTAACATATATATTAATTAAAAAACAACTCAACCCACACATTGCTTAGTATAAATACATTAAATTATCTCAACTAACATTTCCATTATCTCAATATATACATCTCCAAACCCTAACTGCTAAAACAAACTCCAAATAAATTAACCCTACTTAATCTTTCAAAACAAACTCCAAACTCCAACAAAATGAATGATATCATCCTTAAGACTCTTACTATGATTGAGAAAAACAACAGTTTCATCCGCCGGTTGCTCCATATTGAGGAAAGTTTCAGGAGCTACCTTGCGGATGCTCGATCCGTACTGAAGGACGCCAAAGAAGATGGCTTGACGGAGCAAAGCGACGATTGCGGCTATATGACGATATAGCAACTGCTGAACGGAACCTCCAAATAGCCAAGGTGGAGAGGACGGATATGATAGAGGAGAATAAGATCCTCTATGAAAATATAAGAATTGCATTTTTATTAATGTAATTTTTTTTAATTTATGTATTTATAAATAAATATATATATATATATATTAATTATGTTTATCTTGCTTCTTCATCTTGCTTCTTCTTTGTTTTACTAACTAATTATGCAAACAATACTTAAACAAATAACATAATGGTCGATAAAAACACATACATGCAAAAGAAATAATTAGAAAAAGAAAATAATGATGATGAAACTAACAGTGACGGCGAGATTTACCTGATAATTACAGATCGTAAGAGACGATGAAATCAACAGTGACGGCGAGAAGATAAAGCGACGATGAGAAAGAGAGAAAGAGAGAAAGAGACGATGAGAAAGTGTGTGTTTTGTGTTTGTGTTTATCTGCTGTGTTTGTGTATTAAGGTTTGTGTTTTGTGGGCTTTCAGCAGAGACTTGTGTTTGTGTGGTTTATAGTATGGAAGGTATTGACAACGGTTATTAAACAACAACCGTTGTCAAATATGTTTTAACAACGGTTGTAAATCAACAACCGTTGTCAAATATGTTTTAACAACGGTTGTAAAAAACACCCGTTGTCAAATATGTTTTAACAACGGGTTACAAAAGTAACCGTTGTGATTACTTTTCACTAACTTTGCGGCAATTTTGCGGCGGATTATTAACAACGGTTGTGCATGTGTGACCCGTTGTTAAAACTAATAACAACGGTTTTTATAACCATGCCCGTTGTAATTAACTTTAGTAAAATTCGCGCCATACATTCTACAACGTCTATTGTGATTTTCGTGAATAATCGTTGTTAAAGGGGCGTTGTAGTTGCCTGTATTTGTAGTAGTGATAAAAATACTACTTTTGTTAAACGTATGAAAAAAAATTCGTATAAAAGAAGAACCCTAATTTGTTACATTCCCTTTTGTGGTTGTCTTTGTTCCATTAGATCTGATTTTTTATTTGCTTTGTGAACTATTCTTTTTTTTTTGTCGAGTTAATATTGAATGCATTTTCTTTTTGTATACATTAGATCAATTAGTTTAGTTCATATGGTGACAATGTCTTTTATTGTCTACAGATTTGCCAACCAAGGGCTCTCAAAGATGAAGTATTGTTGGAGAATAGTTTCATGTTAGGAGAGTCATTATATTAATTGGATTATTTTCAAGAGATGCATATTAGTACTATATATGAATATCTAGTCATATATCCTGAGAATGTTTATAGTTTCTTTATCCTAAAAATGCATATTAGTATTATATATGAACAAACTTGTTAATATCATCATCTTACTATGTATGAAAAACACTCACAGGCAGTTATTAACTTTTTGCTACACCTAATATCATCAAGTTACCAAATGGGTTGAAGTTTGTAACCATAAATCGTGTGACATTTTATGTTAATAATATAATGTAGGGTGCCTTAATTTACCCACATGAGTATAATAACTTGGCCACATCAACAAAAATGCGTGTAGTAACGCTGAACATGGAACAAATTTACTATGTACATAAGTAAAGTCAGTAATAATAATGTTTATATTTTTTACCAATATGTTACCATCTTTGAATTGGTAACATAGTGGAAAATTTTATAAACATGTTGTAAAACACATTACACTACCATTTGCAAACTATTTCTAAGTCGACTGGTGAAAATGGTTACATTAGCTTTGCAATATCAATAAGCTATTTTAAAATGATTACATTTTTATAACTTAAGTAGCAACATAATATACCAAATGGTTACATTTTTTTTTTTAAAAAATGGTTACATCTTTTCAAAAACATGGCAAGATATTAAGTGTCTGTATAATTGATTGAACTACACAATGTCAAATGGTAACATAGTCCCCTATAATGGTAACATATTTACGTGATAAAGGTAATATATTCTTTGTTACTCATTTAGCCCATTTTGGTACCATTTTTAGAGAATGGTGATTATACATGTTACCATAATATACACCTTAATATTAAATAACTTATGTCAAATAATATTTCAAAGAATCTGGTTATAATCAACAACCATTTTAACTAGAAAAAGGTTACATAAACACTTAACCCCGTGACATTTTAAAGAGATACATTGTCACAGTCATCAAACATTCATTACCTTAGTATTATTAACTAGATTTTATCACAAAACCACCATCCACAACAAGCCACTGATACTGGTATTTATCAAAGAACTATTGTAAAACAAAAATGATCCAAAATATCTTCATTAAATGTCTACAACGCCATATATAACAAACGAAAACTACATTGTTCAATACAAACAACTACTAACGACTTCTTAAGCGCTTCTTGGCCTTCATCAGCTCCCTTTCCAGCCATGTACATCGCATGCGACACAATTTCTTACCAAAACTCGAGTGTAACATTGGGTGAACTTCTCTTTTAAATCTGTTGTCTCTTCTTCAATGTCCCTCAATTGCAAATAAGCACCCATAATCAACATGTCAACATATTTGTTTAAGATGTAACCATTTCAGAATAATATGTCACCACTTTAGTTACATATTTTACACAACAACATATTGGATAATATGCGAATATGTAGACACTTCTGATTAATATGTCACCACTTCAATTTAATATTTTAATTTAAAATTATCCTTTAATTCAATAGTTTTTAATCACCTTTAGTAACATCTTATATGACTTAAGAACTTCACTATTATCGTCATTAGGTTCATAATTTAACTCAATGTTAAACAAATGGTAACAAAGAACACAAGTTTATAAACATAATAAAATGTACTCATTGTAACTTAATATGTAACCATTTACATATATTATATGGCACATTTAGTAATTTCACATTCCGAAAAAAAATGTGTACAAACAACTCTAAAATGATAAACCTTCAACTTAAGTTGTGCCCTATCGCCACTTAAATAGACTATGTAACCGAATAATGTTTGTAAAAAGGTCACAAACAACTAATATGTGGTGAAATTTTATACTACTACTCAATTTCAATAAACTCATCAACATGTCGACACTTTAATTAAATATGTTACCATCCTCAATAATATGTTAACTGATAATAATTGAATAAATTAAATTATATGCATATGTATTAACAATGCATAAAAGTTTATAAGCAAAAAAAATGTAACCAGTTTTGGTCATAAACATGGCACAACCCCTCTAACTACGATGCTCCAACACGATATGAGAATATAAAAACCACTATTAATATAGTAGAAACAAAGATCATCAATTTAACAATAAAACAATAAGAACCTCCTACCTTCTAGATCCTCATCAACGGAACCTTAAAATAAACCTAATACATTCATACTAAAATAAACTTCATACATTCATACTAAGATGAAATATTATTAAAACCCTAAAACCACACCAAAACAATTATAATAAATAGAAACCAAAAATTTAAAATATCTTTGTTGGGTTCAACACTTGCATGTGTCATTTTAACATTCTTCTTAGGTAATGTTCTCCTTGTTTTCCTTACCATGTTTATAATTAGATTGATTGTTCTGAGTTTTTGTTAATTTTGTTAATTTGTAATGCGGAAGATGAAGATGTAGATTTGAGTGGAAATGGCGATTTGAGTATATGATTTGTTGATTTGTGTATATAGAGAAGATGAAGATTGTAGTAGACGAAATAGTGTAGTTGATGAAGATTGTAGCAGATGGAAAAAATTAGAGGGTTGATTTTTAGGTTTTTTAGAGAGAGAGGTGAAGATGGAATAAGTGTGAAAAATAAATTGAAAATAAGATGTGAAGTTGGAGAGGTCTGTATTGGGAGGGAAAAGGTTTTAAATTTTTTAATTAAAAAGGCCAATTCTAAATCTGTAACGCCCCGTAATTTCGGACCGTTAATATATTTTGGAAATAATTTATTAATCAAATAAAAGTTGATATTTAAGTATTTAAAGTAAAAATAATTCAAAGAAATATAATTTTATTATATTTTGAAGAAAAGTATTTATTTAGATAGTTTCGAGATGTTTAAAAATAGTTTAAACCGTGTAAAACTTTTTATTTCGAAATAAGGGCGTATCGGGGGGAAAATGACAATTCTTTTGAACGTTGGGTAAACGAATTTGGAAATGGGTCGTATGAATACTCAATTTTATTGTAATCTCGTGTTTAAGAACTTTGGTCTTGACGGAATTTGCGTTTGACTTACGGTTTTAATTATTATCGAAACGAGTCAAAACCGACTCGAAAAATCCCGACTCAAACCCGCTCTCCTCCTTTCCTTTCTTCATTTCACGCGCACCAAACCCCCTTCCCCTTCATTTTTCTGATTTCTTTGATCTTCATCACCTAAAATTCCCAAAACACCATTTTTCATCTTTTCAAGCTAAAAATCGACATAATTTCTTCATTTCTTATCGGATTCTCGCATAATTTACCTTTCCGGAATCCCCTCGACGAGATCTACAACTTGGTATAATTTAATTTCAGTTTTCTTGAAGTTGTTTTAAGATGAAATTTCGGTAAATTCGGTTTTTAGGCTTAATTATTGTGTTTTTATTGTTTATTTAGGTGAAGAATTGGAAGACGAGTTTGGGGACTCGTATATTATTGAAGAAAGCGGATAGTTGCTAGTTAGGGTTTGGGTTTAAGGTGCTAATTGCTCAATTTTCTAGCTTAAGGTAACATATTTCGAGTTACTCGACGAAAGATCGTCACATGTTTTTGATTTTTGTATGTTTGGTGAATTTTTGTTTGAGTAGTAGTTTTCACATGTTAAAATTTGTTGCATGTATGCTTAAATTGTGCCTTTTGTTAGTTTAAATTAACAAAGTTGAATTGGGAACGATTAATTAATGTTCAGACGGTCTTTTACTAAATAAAAATGGAAAAAAATGGTGGTGTAAGGGGACGGGCAGCAGGCCGGCAGGCCCGTGGCAGGCCCACGGCTAGCCCACGGCTAGCCCACGGTTGGCCCGGGTCGGTCCGTTGCTTGTTTCGCGGTTTTCCATGCAAAATTTGTCATTTAAGGTTTATTAATGACATAGTTAGTATGAGTACACTTTAGGAATTGAATCATACTAGTAACAAAAATTATGTTAATGGTAAAATTGTGCTTATATTAATAGTTATCACATGTTAGGATAATTTGCAAAATGAAATTGTAACTAATAGGCTCAAAATGAATTTTATAGCGATAATTGTAATGTTTTGTTGATTGTCTGAAAAACTGAGCCTTAGTCCCTTTGACTGATGCGATGTCAGTTAATTGAGTGATTGGTCAGCCGCAATTTGACCCGTACCTGTCGCAGGGCTGGGGTTGCGGGTAAAAATTCGGTTGAATGAATTAGATAATCGGCCTTTTTCTTGTTTTAGGCCATTTATTATATCTCTATTTCACATGTGTAGTTAGTTGAATTTAAATAGCTTCTTATTTAGTTAGTTGAATTTAAATAGCTTTTTATTTTGTAGTAATGGCCCTAGATTCCCCTAAAGCCTTTAATATTGTTAAAATTGCTAGAATTGGAAGTTAGTATTGAATTCTTATTGAGGACACTGTTGGATTTGTATCTTTGAATAGACATTTATATAGCCTTTCACATGATAGGGTGTTAGCATTTAGGTGGTAAGTTGGACTTTTTGTCTTACTTGACTTGTGTGGTGAGTCTTGTGTGGTGTGGGCTAAAGTATTCAAGCTGGGACTAGCTGGGACTAGGTCCTAGGTGAGTATTTCGGCCTTCATCATAGATAGGTCTTTATAATCTTTGACGAGTATATGTTCACTGCTTGATAGCCTTTGTGTTCCTGACTAGTGGATGTTTATCCAAGTTGGGGCATGACCTCGATTACTTATTTTGATAGTAAGTGGTCGACTTAATTACTAGCCAACCCTTTGGTGGACTCCTTAGGGTACTCACTTCACTTTGTTTTAAAAAAGTTGTGGGTCTTGGGTGCGGTGGTGTGTATCCGCATGTCTAGGTCTGCGCAGATTTTAGGCTAGGGTTGTGTTGTCTCTTGGCCATGTTTTATTAATATTAACCGCTGAGCCAAGATACCGGTTCGATTACCTTCCCTACCTCGTGGTATAGACTCGAGTTACAAAGTGACTATTGACCGTGCTAAGAACTTATGCCTGTCTTTGATATATTGCCCTTTCTTGTATGGTGATTTTATGAACCGTGTAATAGGTGAGATGTAAGCCGATTCTTTGATAATGTTTGGATTACTATTTGTTATATGATTCACATGATAGTTTAGTTTGGTCAGTTTAGGGGTCATTTGTTAGAATACATGATAAGTAAATGGTTTATCAAATTGTTTACATGTTACATTACATGTTACATTAATTTAGACGATTCGTGGCTGGGAGGACTCGAAGTTACTCCTCACTAAATTGTGGCTTTCGTGTTTGTATAAAATGCGATTGACAGGTTGTTGATGCTTTGTTGGGGGTCACAGACGAGCTAGTGAGCAAGGAACCTTGGACCTAGTTTTTTGGCTATTCTTATAGTAACCCTTTTATCTTTTGGTTTGTATATTATTTGAAGGGACATATGTCTCCCTTTTTCTATTTTGGGTTTGTATCATTCTACTTTCTTATTTAGCTATGGCATGTAAAGTAGTTCATCAGCTTTTGCAGGGTCTTGGCACCCGCTTCTGGGAATGTTGGACTTCTTGAGTTGGATTGGTTGTGAATGGTTTAGTTAGAAAATTTTTTGAAATTGCAAGTTTTATCTAGTTGAACCATTTACAAACATATCCTACCAGTTTTTCCGTAGAATTTACGCCTTTAAGTAATTAGATAACGCTAATTTTAAGGGTGTCACAGTTGGTATCAGAGCTTATTGCTCCCGACGCACGTTTGTGCACCCCACTTAAAATCACTTGACCTTTAAATAATAAACTTGAGAGATGGGTAGGATGGGTAGATTTAGGATTTTATGTGGTAGTCTGTTTGTGATTGCTAATTGTTAGGTACTAATTGATTTTCTCTTTTGTAAGATGGCTCTCCAATAGATGTAGATAATGCAATCTTACCTTAATTTTCCAATCTCATTGTTTATTCGTCTTTCAAACTCCTCTTCTCTCGCCTTGGTAACTACCTTTCAATTCTTTCTCCCGATTCATCTTGGGTTCGTTTTCTTCTTATAATAAAGTCCATGTGGACACCTTCCTTGTATTCCACAGGATAGTCCCCTTGTTCAAGAGAACCCGGTTTTGAGAGAATGTAACTTTGGAGGGTGTGAAAGAGTTGAGAAATTGATTGGTTAAGGTTTGAGTGGTATAGGAGAATATAACTTGGGATCCTTTGGTTAGACTTGTTAGTTGTGTATGATATGAGAGCCTAGTGAGTTTAGGAACACCTTTGGATTTATGTCTATTGAGAGCTTGTTTGTTATAGATGATTGAGTATGAGGTACTACCTTAGCACATAAGATGGAATGAACCTGAGCTACTTCATTTGAGAGTCTCGATGTTTCTTATGGAGAATTAAAGGAATGATAGTTAGCCCTAATCCTTGTAGGCCTTGAAAGGAATACAATAGGACATTGACGTTGCTTAATGGTTTGGTATCGTACTTTGGAATTAGTTAGTTTGTTAAACCTTTTGAGTTGACCAAATCTAGTATAGAGTAGCCTTGTTGACCTTTCGAAATTTGAGAACACATGGTTGACCTTATTAATCATATCTGGATTTGGGAATTTTGGTGGAATATTGTTCGATGTAGTTCATGAGTTCAAGGATGTGATTCCAATTTATGGTATCGGAGACTAGAAGTATTAAGTGGTGAGATGATAGAGTAGACAAGCTATGGTACTTGGGGATGACATAGTAAGTGAAGTTCAATGACGAGAATTGTAAAGGAGATATTTTGGGACATGGGTGGTAATAAATGAATTTGTGTGGTGAATTGATTTTGGCTCTTAGAACCAATTGAGTTGAGGAATATCTACCATTGTGGAATCCTTGTTAGTCTTATAATTTGGTAGACTTTTGGGGCTTTGTTGAGCACCTTAGTGATGTAACCTTATCATATCGATCATAAGCTTTGATGAGTGTTTGGTAAGCAGTAACCCTTCCATTATGCTGCTTCTGTTCTCCTTTCCTTCTCTTTAACGATCTTTGAACCCTGTTTTTATGCTAAATTTTACGTAACTTCTTCTTTCCCGAGATATCTTCTTAACTCGAATACCTCTTATTTTTGTCAACCGTTATCTTTACGGTCTGACTCCTTAGTTTCCTAACTTGTCAGATGCATGCACCCTTCAGAAATGTTTTACTGTTTCTCTATTCCGTTATCACTCCTTACCTCCTTAGTATAGTTGGTACCTTGTTGACCATGTTTACAGAGTTTGTGAGATGTGATTTGAGGATATAGGTTTGACTAAGTAGCCGAGTTTGGGTTGGGCTTTCATAATCACTTTGGAGATGAGGGTTTGATAATGTATATGTTACCGTGTGAGATATGTTAAAGGTGGGATTATTAGTTGGTCTTAGTGAGCGATATTGATTACTATTGAGGTAATGGTATGGTTGACACCAATTGTTAGGCTAAGGAACATAATTTCAATTAATGGTTTTAGGAACTCTAAGGTGATATAGTGTTGTTACAATTATGACCTTGTTCCTTGAGAATTTGATAGTAAGTAAGTTTAGGATATCAAATTTGAAAGAATACTCCTTGGGGATGTAGATGACCAGAATGGATTGGTGATGTGATTTGGTATTAATTGGCTCTTGAGAGTTTTTGAGTTGAGAGAGACTTAGTATTGAGAAGAATTTGTTAAACCTATAGTTTGATAGACCTTGAGGTCGCATTGAGTACTTGAGATGATGGGACAGTGTTGTAGTTGAGTGTAGTTCCGCTTTTGGCAATCCTTAATAAATAAAAGGATAAAGGAACGTGAGATCCTATTGATTTTTCGGATTTTGGGATTGGTATGTTACTACCTTGTTTTGAAATGAAAACCTTGTAGAATGTTTGAGGAACCATAGTTGACACTAGTTGGATACGAATATAACTTTGTTGGAAGCCTTAACCTTAGGCTTATGAAAGTTGTTTTGGAATGTTATTGTAAATTTGGACCTTATATTGAACCCTTTGAGGAATCTTTCTATTGGAATTGGAATATTGTAGAGGATAGGATTGTCTCAAGGATTAGCTTATGCATAGACTTGTCGATAAGTGGTACAGATGGCTCTTTGGATTAGTGTGGCCTCTGATTGTTGCCCTGTTGATGTTCGGAGGACCTAGTAAGATGACTCTGTGGTTGGAAAATTGAGTGAACCTTTCTCGTTTTGTGTAATGATTCCTTTTTCTTACTTCTTTTCCGCGGTACTAAGCCGTATTTAATCATAATTAGTAAAGATATTATTCTTATTATAGAACTTTAAACTAAAATTTTGAAAATGCTTTTATGATTTTCAATGATTTTAACATTAGTGAATGTTAAATCTCGTTGTTGGAGACGTCCCAATAATGGGTTTTCTCATTTATTAGTGTAGAAATATCTTTGTATCTTGATATGAATGTGGATGTTCTTGTCTGATCAACAAGAGTATCACTGTTTCATTGGAAAGATACCTATATTTTCTTATAACTATAATTTCTCCTTTTGAGTTTCGAGGACGAAACTTTTTAAAAGGAGGGGTGATTGTAACGCCCCGTAATTTCGGACCGTTAATATATTTTGGAAATAATTTATTAATCAAATAAAAGTTGATATTTAAGTATTTAAAGTAAAAATAATTCAAAGAAATATAATTTTATTATATTTTGAAGAAAAGTATTTATTTAGATAGTTTCGAGATGTTTAAAAATAGTTTAAACCGTGTAAAACTTTTTATTTCGAAATAAGGGCGTATCGGGGGGAAAATGACAATTCTTTTGAACGTTGGGTAAACGAATTTGGAAATGGGTCGTATGAATACTCAATTTTATTGTAATCTCGTGTTTAAGAACTTTGGTCTTGACGGAATTTGCGTTTGACTTACGGTTTTAATTATTATCGAAACGAGTCAAAACCGACTCGAAAAATCCCGACTCAAACCCGCTCTCCTCCTTTCCTTTCTTCCTTTCACGCGCACCAAACCCCCTTCCCCTTCATTTTTCTGATTTCTTTGATCTTCATCACCTAAAATTCCCAAAACACCATTTTTCATCTTTTCAAGCTAAAAATCGACATAATTTCTTCATTTCTTATCGGATTCTCGCATAATTTACCTTTCCGGAATCCCCTCGACGAGATCTACAACTTGGTATAATTTAATTTCAGTTTTCTTGAAGTTGTTTTAAGATGAAATTTCGGTAAATTCGGTTTTTTAGGCTTAATTATTGTGTTTTTATTGTTTATTTAGGTGAAGAATTGGAAGACGAGTTTGGGGACTCGTATATTATTGAAGAAAGCGGATAGTTGCTAGTTAGGGTTTGGGTTTAAGGTGCTAATTGCTCATTTTTCTAGCTTAAGGTAACATATTTCGAGTTACTCGACGAAAGATCGTCACATGTTTTTGATTTTTGTATGTTTGGTGAATTTTTGTTTGAGTAGTAGTTTTCACATGTTAAAATTTGTTGCATGTATGCTTAAATTGTGCCTTTTGTTAGTTTAAATTAACAAAGTTGAATTGGGAACGATTAATTAATGTTCAGACGGTCTTTTACTAAATAAAAATGGAAAAAATGGTGGTGTAGGGGGACGGGCAAAGAGGCCGGGAGTGCCCGTGCAGGCCCACACTAGCCCAAGGTTGGCCCGGGTCGGTCCGTTGCTTGTTTCGCGGTTTTCCATGCAAAATTTGTCATTTAAGGTTTATTAATGACATAGTTAGTATGAGTACACTTTAGGAATTGAATCATACTAGTAACAAAAATTATGTTAATGGTAAAATTGTGCTTATATTAATAGTTATCAAATGTTAGGATAGTTTGCAAAATGAAATTGTAACTAATAGGCTCAAAATGAATTTTATAGCGATAATTGTAATGTTTTGTTGATTGTGCCGAAAACTGAGCCTTAGTCCCTTTGATCGATGCGATGTCGATTAATTGAGTGATTGGTCGACCGCAATTTGACCCGCACTGCCGCAGGTGGGGTTGCGGGTAAAAATTCGGTTGAATGAATTAGATAATCGGCCTTTTTCTTGTTTTAGGCCATTTATTATATCTCTATTTCACATGTGTAGTTAGTTGAATTTAAATAGCTTCTTATTTAGTTAGTTGAATTTAAATAGCTTCTTATTTTGTAGTAATGGCCCTAGATTCCCCTAAAGCCTTTAATATTGTTAAAATTGCTAGAATTGGAAGTTAGTATTGAATTCTTATTGAGGACACTTTGTTGGATTTGTATCTTTGAATAGACATTTATATAGCCTTTCACATGATAGGGTGTTAGCAATTAGGTGGTAAGTTGGACTTTTTGTCTTACTTGACTTGTGTGGTGAGTCTTGTGTGGTGTGGGCTAAAGTATTCAAGCGGGACTAGCTGGGACTAGGTCCTAGGTGAGTATTTCGGCCTTCATCATAGATAGGTCTTTATAGTCTTTGACGAGTATATGTTCACTGCTTGATAGCCTTTGTGTTCCTGACTAGTGGATGTTTATCCAAGTTGGGGCATGACCTCAGTTACTTATTTTGATAGTAAGTGGTCAGCTTAAGTACTAGCCAACCCTTTGGTGGACTCCTTAGGGTACTCACTTCACTTTGTTTTAAAAAAAAGTTGTGGGTCTTGGGTGCGGTGGTGTGTATCCGCATGTCTAGGTCTCAAGCAGATTTTAGGCTAGGGTTGTGTTGTCTCTTGGCCATGTTTTATTAATATTAACCGCTGAGCCAAGATACCGGTTCGATTACCTTCCCTACCTCGTGGTATAGACTCGAGTTACAAAGTGACTATTGACCGTGCTAAGAACTTATGCCTGTCTTTGATATATTGCCCTTTCTTGTATGGTGATTTTATGAATCGTAATAGGTGAGATGTAAGCGGTTACTGATTGATAAAGTTTGGATTACTATTTGTTATATGATTCACATGATAGTTTAGTTTGGTCAGTTTAGGGGTCATTTGTTAGAATACATGATAAGTAAATGGTTTATCAAATTGTTTACATGTTACATTACATGTTACATTAATTTAGACGATTCGTGGTATCGGGAGGACTCGAAGTTACTCCCCACCGAATTGTGGCTTTCGTGTTTGTATAAAATGCGATTGACAGGTTGTTGATGCTTTGTTGGGGGTCACAGACGAGCTAGTGAGCAAGGAACCTTGGACCTAGTTTTTTGGCTATTCTTATAGTAACCCTTTTATCTTTTGGTTTGTATATTATTTGAAGGGACATATGTCTCCCTTTTTCTATTTTGGGTTTGTATCATTCTACTTTCTTATTTAGCTATGGCATGTAAAGTAGTTCATCAGCTTTTGCAGGGTCTTGGCACCCGCTTCTGGGAATGTTGGACTTCTTGAGTTGGATTGGTTGTGAATGGTTTAGTTAGAAAATTTTTTGAAATTGCAGGTTTTATCTAGTTGAACCATTTACAAACATAACCTACCAGTTTTTCCGTAGAATTTACGCCTTTAAGTAATTAGATAACGCTAATTTTAAGGGTGTCACAAAATCAGTCTAGTGTTGCCTACAAAAGCCCTACACACCAATTGCATATGGCCCATCACCATACCTTTTCCACACAATATGGTACTATCCAACCCGTCGCAAACTCTTGACGAATAGTATATGTGACAAGCAAGACTAATTGATGTTTATATTATGTTTTTGGACCCGAAGTTCTAAAAGATCCGTTTTACAAAGATGAGATGATATATGTCTATAGTATAACTTTGGCCCGAATTTCAAAGTTTTTAAGGTGTATAATAATTTAACACCATCTCATCAATACAATATATTCAGATTGTATAAAGATAAGTGGCAAGAAGTTTACAGGTACGATTTTTCCGAACCGCATTTCAGTTTTAAATTAATATGGTCTTTATTAAAGGGAAGATTATTTCTGAATTGAATCTTGTTCACCTCAAGTTGAACAGTGTAATGAAATCTGAATTTTGATCCATTCTTGAAAGTGAATGTGACATCTCATAAAGACTCTGCCGGTAATACAGATCGAGAACATGGCATTATGATAAGCCTAATGTTGCGGCCTCAATTGAGCCTAATAATAAGACATGAGAATAAGCCAAGTGATGTGGCCTTGATTGAGCCTAATAATGAGGCCTTTTATGAGCCACGAAATTTGGTTCTCCTGCATTGGGTGTTATGAGGACGTCCTTGGGAGGACGCAAATATTTCTCTTCCTGAGATAAGTAGGGCAGACAAAGGTCTTTTATGTAAAAACAAAGTAAACCAAGTGAAAACAAAAGGGGAATAAGTGAATAACCTTTTACGTAAGGATTTTTTGTCGAACACCACCTTATAAAAAAGGTGTTTGAAAAACACCACCTTTAACAAATTTTCTGGTATTTTGGTACCTTTACAAAAAAAAAAAAATTGTAGAACCTAACCAATTGGCCGAAAACTGGCTATTATATTGAAAACTCCGGCGGTGAATAATTTCATGCGTACGAAGTATTGTTTCCCACCATTTTTTTGCCCTATATTCTAACCATTTATTCCCCCCCTCTTTTCCCCTCTTTACCCTCTCATGTCTTCTCTTTCTTGTCTCCTCTCGATCTCCTCTTCTCTCTCTTTTCACCTTTCTTTCCAATCCTCTCACTTTCCACTTACAACAACGTCCTTTGGCGATTAAGAGTCCCAATCCAAGCCACTTATCAAATGTCGATGTGGTATTCGAACAGCTTTGAAAACAAAATGACGGAAGCAAATACGGGAAGAAAGTTTTTGGCATGTAAGTTCTATAATCCGGAGACGTCAATGCGTGGTTGCAATTATTTCATGTGGGTTGATGAGCCTATGAATGAGATGACTTGGTTGAACTCAGAAATTGATATGCAAAAACTAAGGTTGGAACGATTGCAAGAGATGACGATTCAAATTATGAAGAACGAGAACGAATGAATGAGCTAGGTTTAGAAATAGCTTATCTTAAGGAAAATCAGAAGAGATTTGATGAAGCAGGAGATAAATGAGGAACGATGGAGATGAAAGATTGAAGAGCGAAATAAGGCGATGAAGGAGATGAAAGAATGAAGACAAAAAATGGCACATGAGAACGTTTATAAGATGAAGTCAACGCCGATTTCTTTTAATTTGGTCAAACTCCGGCCATTTATTTGTGTTTTACAATTTTATTTTTTTAAAGGTACCAAAATGTCAGAAAATTTATTAAAGGTGGTGTTTCACAAAAGGTCTTATATTAAAGGTGGTGTTAAACAAAAAACCCTTTACGGGATGTAATTACATAATGTTCATATTGTCCCAACTTACACAAAGATGCTAGATGTACACGAGGTGTACAAGGGATTTGTACACTGACTAGTAATAATGCGACACATGGCAAGAGCAATAAAGATTCCATGTTTTGTTTGGAGGGAAACTAGGAGGGAAAATTTTACTGTGTTGGAGGGAAAATTTGGCTTATGAGGGAAAATAAAATAAATTTATACTTTCAGAATATTATTATTTTTATACCAAAAATATTATATCATATATATACAATTAAATCGAACTTTATATTATTTGATACATTTACATATTTATTCATATAACACCCCACATGAGTTCTGGCCCTTCTTCTCCCTCCCTAACTCCATATCAGCAACCACCCATGTCCACTGGCCACCACCACAACCATCATCCAATGCACCCGCACCACTCATCAACCAGCGCTTGCAACGGAAACCCCGTCGGTGACGATTTCGACCACCACCCAACCACCCTGTAGTCGACGGCCACCACCTGTTTTGTTTTAGATCTACTAATGGTGGTGTAATGTTTCGTTTCAGATCTACTAATAGTCCATCGTCATTTTTAAAGTTTATACAATGTAGCCGATTATAATTAAAATCTACCACCTCGAGAAAACGTGGAAGAGTAAATTTTCATTCAATGTATATTTTGAATGTATTGGCTGAGCAATAGCATGTGTATCAAAGCATTTTTTTATTTTTTTGGCATTAGTGTTTACATGTTTGGAAGAGGACTTTTAGCCATGAATGGTGGGCAGGTGGTCGTGGTGGATGTTCAGTTGGCGATGGGTGACTCATAGAGCGGTGGTGGACTTAAGAGTGTTACCCAACTCGCCCCTCCCTAAACCGCAACTTCAATTTTCGAGTCTAATATGAAGCATTGAAGCTTTCGTCATTTGTATATCTTTTTTTTCTTTTGTCGAAAAAAGCGGTATTCTTATTGTTAATTTAAGTTTTATTGAGTTTAAGTTTGTTTAATTAAGTAAAGTTAATTTAAGTTAAATTAAATCAAATTCGTGTATTGTATAACATGATTACCCAAAACACGTAATTAAGTCAACTAAATCAGTCTATTTGTATAACGTATAGTTGTTCTTAATCAATCTAACGATAATTTGCCTCAAATATATACCTTCTAAACTGAAATTATCTAAAAGTGTTGATAAGATGACGATGTTATCATGTACTTAAGTCAATTACCGAAAATTATTTTTATAATATCGATTTATCATCAGTTATAACTATTTTTTTGAACGTCCCAGATTTATCATTTGTGAGGCAAAATGAAAACAGGAAAAGAAGCCACTTATTAAGGAGCTGCAGATAAAAGATGGGTAAAAAATGATGAAAAATGATGATTAATTGAAAATAGAGATGGGAGACGATGGAGGTAAGTCACCGTGAGCATGAGAATAAAAATTTAGGATGAAAAATCAGTAAGAATACAAGAAAAATAAGGAGTTATACTAAGAGGAAAAAGAAAAGTAGAGAGAGAATATGAATGTTTGGCTACAGATGAATAAGGGCAAATTCTGCAAAAGTAGTCTTATGTAGGGTTGAGCCAAAAATCCGATTATTCAAACCGATCCGATATTGTATCCGAATTCGATCCGAAAATTTGGTTATCCTATCAAAAAGTTAAGTTTGAATCGGATATATGATCCGAATCTTTGGTTTCGGTTCATATATGGATATTACAATTAAAACAATTGGATATCCGATCCGATTCGAAACTATAGTTTTCTAGTATAATTTCGAGAAAATAAAATTTTATCTGATACAAAACTTATTTAAAGTTTAAAATATTAGAGAAATTTGTAAGGGGTACTGAAATTCTATGTCGAGAACATGGGAGTAAAAATACAAAAGAAAATCATCATTTAAGACGATGGATACGATCGTGTTACAAACTTAATTTTAAAGTAAATTCCTAAATATGTATATCCAATTAGAATCCGCATCCGATCCGATTATTTTGGATATCCAAAGCATTTGGTTTGGGTATTGATATCTGACTTTAGGAATTTCTAATATGGATATCTAATCCAAACTAGCACTTTGGATCGGTTATCCAATCCGTGCTCTACCCTAGTCTTATGTTGTAATACCTCAGATATTTGAGCTGTTGGGTACTCTATCGAGTAGGATTTACTCTGTCGAGTAAGTCAGTTTTGCATTTTGGAGTACGTTCTGCCCGATAGATACTCGATCGACTAAGGGAAACTCGATCGAGTAGCGGGTACTCGATCGCGTAGCGGGTACTCGATCGAGTAGCGGGTACTCGATCGAGTACGTTAGTTACTCGATCGAGTATGTCGGGTTTTATGATTTTTCCGCCGAATTTTGATAGTAACTCGTGAAGAGTATATACAGTGATTTCGACAGTTTACTTTTACTTTTTACTCTTTTCCCTAAACTTTTACAAAAAGAAAAACGACGTTCTCCTCTTCACTCATTGCTATCAAATCAAGGGCTAGGGTTGTTGGATTTCGGAGTTCATCATACCTTTGTGATCATCATATTATGGGTAAGGTTTTTGTATTGTTTTTATGTCAAATAGTTAATATTGTTTAAAACCCTAATTGGGTGATTTGGGTTGTTGGGTTTGATTATGTGATAGATTGTAATTATGTGATTAATTGATTATAGGAGGTGATTTCGTAGAGGAAGGTTTTTTATCCTCTGTATTTGGTTGATTGTTGGTGATTTTGCCTCAGGTAGGGTTTTCCTACTCAGTTGACTGTGTAAATATTATAAGATGGTTTGTTTGATTGTCTAGCATGTTCGTTGTATCTTTAATTGGTATTGGCATTGTTTACATTGGTATATTATGGTTGGTTGTTGTTTGCCTGTGGTTTGCGACGTGCGCCCTCGTCTGAGTGGAGTCACTTGCGGGAGTGGCTCACGCCCTTGATTCGCCCCTTGTGGTTCCCGTCACAAGGTGGATGAGCACATTAATGGACATGGGTTATTCGCTCTATAGTGTTGAGTGGGGCTTAGGTGGTACGGCTGCGGTCCCCAATGGCAGTGAGAAATACCTGTTGCGATGGGTATTCTGGCAGGGCTACACATTTTAGTGTGTAGTCAGATGATTGGTGTGGAGATGGATTTGGAGGAATGTGATTGTGTAATTGACAGTTGTATTGGCTTATTTTGTTTATGCAGTAACTGACCCCGTTTAAATGTTTTGAAAACCATGGTGATTCATTCGGGTATGGTGAGCAGTTGTTTAGCAGGTATATCTTGGATACGCGCGGGATCTAGTTGGGGATGGAGTCACCACGTGTCAAAGTCGTAGTGTTCCGCTGTTTTGTCATAATACTTTTTGCTTTGGTTGGATTGCTGTTTTGAGACACTGTATTTTATATTTCAGTTGGTTTTGATGTACGCACATTTAAACTTAGTTACTGAAAGTGCTTTTCATTATGGTCTACTTTGATTACTATACCTCGGGTAACCGAGATGGTTGCATCTTCATGTGCTAGGGTGGTCTTGGTAAGGCACCTTGGTGTATGGGGGTGTTATAAAGTGGTATCAGAGCGACGATTTTGGAACCTGTAACTAATGAACCCAATGAATGTAGAGAGTCAAATTTTTTTGAACCCGGGTAGGAGTTGTTAGGAGCTAATGCAAAGGCTTTGGAGACGTCCTAAAGTCGCGAAGTTGGCCTACAACTTTGAACCGGTCTCTATGGGGTGTCATGAGATCAATACTTGTTTACTATTCTTCATATGCATATGTTGGATGAGGTGTGTAGTTAAAGTGGATAAATTCGTTAGAAAAGATGGAATTAATTGCATGAGAATATGAATTTCATGATTAAGAATATGTTTATGTGACGAAGTGGATTTATAATGTTGTGGTATTAGAAACATGTGATTAGGGAATGCATATTGTATATACATGTTATTATTTTTCGTAAAGTTATAAAAGCATGAGGGTAGTATGTATCGTGAGCATGACTCGATCGAGTGGGCGCAACTCGATCGAGTAGAGTAGACTCGATCGAGTAGGTGTGGCTCAATCGAGTGGGTATGTGTATGCGTTGAGCAGTAGCTACTAGAGTCATGCTACTCGATCGGGTAAGGGAAGTACTTGATCGAGTGTCTGGTACTCGACCGAGTACGTTTGTGACTTGATCGAATATGTTTTATGTCAGTTCTGGACAACTTATGGAGTTGGGGTACTCGATCGAGTGTGTATCTTACTCGATCGAGTGACTCCTACTCGATCGAGTATGTGTGGTTACTCGATCGAGTACTTCTTTGTGCGGGTCATATTTGTTTTGAGCCATACGCTTTGTGCTTACATTTATCTCCCTTCTATAGCTCAAAGATATGCCGCCAAAGATATCAGCATTAAGACGTGCTAACTGCGACCCTCAAGAAGATGGGGAAAGATAACGAGGATGGGGTAGACTTTGCCAAGACGAGCATTACGATATCTCGCTTTAACCCCACTACCTATGTGGGTTCATGTGCGCCGATTTTGCTCGACAACTGGCACCGTTAGATGGAGAATATCCTAGGAGTGGTTCATTGTTCGGAGGAGTTTAAGGTGGAGCAAGCTGCGTTCTACCTAAGAGAATCAGCCAGAGAGTGGTAGGATAAGCTGAAGGACATTGCCTTAGACATCTATAGGAAGCAAGGTAAGACTGCAATTCCATGGTCCGAGTTCAAGAGAGCTATAAGGTAGGAGTTCGTTTCGGAGCATGTTCAA
Source organism: Silene latifolia (assembly GCF_048544455.1). NCBI lineage: Eukaryota > Viridiplantae > Streptophyta > Magnoliopsida > Caryophyllales > Caryophyllaceae > Silene > Silene latifolia. The sequence continues at coordinate 177,173,587 of NC_133538.1, forward strand.
AGCAAGCTACGTGATGAGTTCGATTCTTTTAAGATGACCGGGGACATGACAGTGATAGAGTACTATCACAAGTTCAACGAGAAAGCAAGGTATGCTGAGGATATGGGCTAATTCAGGAGAACTTAGCACTTCGCTTTGAGAAAGGGTTGACTTATCAGATTATAGAAAAGCTACCGGCGGGGACTCTTACTGATGTGAAGGAGGCTTATGAGAGGGCGAGATAGGCTAAGATATTGGTCCAATATGGTTACAAGCGGGCTAACCACAATCAGGCAAGGGCTTATTCTTCTGAGTTGGGTTTTAGTGGAGGATATTCTTATGGGCGTGGTCGTGGTAGTAGTAGCAACTGGGGTATAGCGTGTTTCAACTATGGCGGTGTTGGTCACAAGAGGCATGAGTGTACTAGTGCAGTGGGGAGGGGCTTTCAGAGACAGTCTCAGGGGAGCTTTTCTCACGGACCGACGCAGAGTTATGCTAGTAACTGGCCAGCTGGGTCGTGGAATAACCAAGGAGGGCAGAGTAACAACAACGGTAGTTCCAACCGCAATGGAGGTAATTCTTATCAGAGACCGGCGGCTAATACCAATCAGGTGTCAGCTACCAAGCTTTCTACATCATCTAGTACACTGCAAAGGGGAGGTCAAAAGAGCAGTGGCAAATTTTTCATGATGGATAAGCAAGCTGCTGAGGGTGATGCTCACGTGATCACTGGTACTTTTCTTGTTAACAACGTTTCTACCTTTGTTTTGTTTGATTTGGGGGAGTCTCATTCATTTGTATCGTCAAGTCATGCTAAGTCTATGGGTTTGAGAGAGTTTGAGTGTGTAAAAGATGAAGTTTTTATACCGTCTGGGGAGTCAGAGTCTTGTGGGAAACTATATAGAGGGGAGTCCATGGTCATTGGGCAAGTTGGTCTTCCAGTTGACTTGTTGAAGTTTCCTATGGATGGTTTTAAGATGATAGTAGGGATGGACTGGTTCACTACGCCAAATAAGACCTTCAATAACGGTCAGATAATGCAATTACCGTTATTAAATAGAAATACAGAACCGTTATTGCAACGACTGTTGTTAAATATATACCACGGTTGTACAAACATGCGACCATTATATAACATCAATAACAGATCTATAATACCGTTATCACAACTCAAGAACCATTATAAAACTGTTGTTAAATATGTTTATGGCAAAGGGTATACTTTTAAGAATCCTTTATTAAATCTTAATAACGGTTTCAAACCCGTTGTCCTAGTTTACTATTGATAACGGTTTAGTGGTTCCAAAACCGTTGTTAAATATTATATTCATTTTGTTACCAATCCGTTGTTATATTTATCTGTTGGCAACGATATGTAACCGTTATCTATTTTTATTGATGAAACTTTGACAACGGTTGTGCTTAAATAAACTGTTGTAAAACTTTTGAACTCGACACCGGATATCGTTCGTTATCTTATATTTTTGGCGGTTTGAATGGGAGAGAAAATATGTCAACGATTATTTATCTAAATAAAACCGTTGTCAAATATTTGTTTGCAAAGGGTTGTTTTTAACCGTTATCGTTTTTAATTTTTTTTTTAAATGATTTTAGCTTGTTCTAGCAATTCTTTGAAATACTATTTTTTCAGAATAAAGTAGTTTGTAGCATTTCTTTGAAATACTTTTTTAGCTACTTTGCTAAAAAATAGCATTCCAAAGAAATGTGTCTTTAAAACTTCAATCCTACATCAAAATATTACACCCCGTGATCAATTAAACCCAGTTTAAAAACAGTATAAACAGGATGATCAAAAGCCAAAACACAACTTCCTCACAAAAACAAAAGAAGCCAATACACAATGGCTTTATATATCACACAAGTACATAAAGCATGAGCAAACTATTGAGACTCCGCTAATGAAACAACATAACTGGCTTATATATTTCTCAACTGGGTGATGTTGTAACACCCCCATACTCCAAGTGCCTTACCAGGACCACTCAGGTATGAAGATATTACCATCTCAGTTACCCGAGGCAATGATAATCAAATAAACAATGAAGAAACAACGTTTAAATATAAATAGTTATTGAAGAGTTACAATTCTCAAAACCAAATCAAAAGTATAATACATGTTCTCAAACTGACTGTTTACTGTTCTAACTGAAATGTAAATAAACTACTAAGCTACAGCGGAAGACTCCTATCATCATGTCGTTACCTTGTTGACTCTTTGGCAAACCCACAATGAAATCCATGGAAATGGATTCCCACTTCCACTCAGGTACCTCTAAAGACTGAATCTTACCTTGTGGTCATCGCTGTTCCCCTTTAACTCTTTGGCATGTCAAACAACGGGACACAAACTCAGCTGTCTCTTTCTTCATCCCAGGCCACCAAAACATTTTCTTCAAATCCTTGTATAGCTTGTCACCACCTGGATGTACTGAATATGGGGTACAATGTGCCTCTGTCATGATAGTCTTTTTCAACTCCTCATTATTAGGGACACACCACCTACCATCGAACCTCAAACTACCATCTGTATGAATAGAAAATCGGGACACTGTCCCTTTCTCTACTCCAGCTCTCCACTCAACTATCTAAGGATCCAACGCCTGTTTACCTCGAATGTCATCATAAAACTCAAGCTGCATTGTCATATCACCCATGGCATCTCCTTTCTGCATCCTACGTATCCCAAACCTCGCTACCTCATCTCTCAGCCTCATCAAAGATAGAGCTGTACACAGAGAATGTACACTTTTCCTACTCAAAGCATCAACAACTAAATTGGCCTTCCCTTCATGGTAGATGATTTCCATGTCATAATCGCCAATCAGTTCCATCCACCTCCTCTGTCTCATGTTCAACTCCTTTTGAGTGAAAATGTACTTGAGACTCTTGTGATCAGAAAATACCTTAAAGATTGCTCCATAAAGGTAATGTCTCCAAATCTTGAGAGCAAACACCACCGCACCCAACTCCAGATCATGAGTAGGGTAGTTCTCCTCATAAGGCTTCAATTGCCTAGAAGCATAGGCAATCACTTTACCATTCTGCATCAACATACATCCCAACCCATTCTTTGAGGCATCTGTATAAACCTCAAAGTTCTCTATCCCTTCAGGCAATGCTAAGACAGGAGCTGTGGTCAAACGCTCCTTTAATGTTTGGAACGCCGTCTCACAACTCTCATCCCAACGAAACCTGTTCTCTTTCCTCATTAACGTGGTCATAGGTCTAGCTATCTTGGAGAAATATTTCACGAACCGTCTGTAGTACCCAGCTAAACCCAGAAAACTCCTGATCTTAGCAACATTCTTTGGTGCTTCCCACATTGTCACTGCTTCTATCTTTGCCGGATCCACAGCTACCCCATCTTTAGAGATCACATGCCCCAGAAAAGCAACTTTCTCTAACCAGAACTCACACTTGGATAGCTTAGCATACAACTCATGCTCCCTCAAAGTTTGCAACACGATCCTCAGATGCTCCTCATGCTCCTCCTTAGTCTTAGAGTAGACTAAGATATCGTCGATAAACACCACTACAAACTTATCCAAAAACTGTCTAAAGATCCTATTCATCAAATCCATAAACACTGCCGGTGCATTAGACAACCCAAATGGCATCACCACATACTCATAATGACCATACCTCGACGTGAAAGCTGTCTTTGGTATGTCCACCTCTCTAATCTTCACCTGATGGTACCCCACCCTCAAATCAATCTTAGAAAAGACTGACGCACCACTCAACTGATCAAATAGGTCATCTATCCTTGGCAAAGGATACTTGTTCTTCACCGTCACTCGGTTCAGCTCTCTGTAGTCTATGCACAACCTCAGACTCCCATCTTTCTTCTTCACAAAAAGAATTGGTGCTCCCCACGGCGATACACTAGGTCTAATGTATCCCTTCTCTATCAGATCATCCAACTGCTTTCTAAGCTCCTCCATCTCCTTAGGACCCATGCGGTACGGTGCCTTAGAGATTGGCCCCGTCCCTGGTTTCAACTCTACTGTGAAATCTATCTCTCTTCCCGGCGGCAACCCCGGAATCTCCTCTGGAAACACATCCTCAAACTCTCCCACCACTGGTATCCGATCAACTGTCGGACCCTCTATCCGGTCATCTCTCACATGGCACAATATCAAAGGACATCCCTTCCTCAGATATGACTTCAAAGTAACAAATTGCAATCAACTTAACTTTGGGTTTGACTAGAAACCCACGATAAGACACACTAACGCCCTTAGGGCCTCTTAAAGACACTTTCTTTTGATGACAGTCTATCTTAGCTTTATACTTTCCCAGCCAATCCATCCCAACTATCATCTCAAAACCGTCAAACGGAAACTCTAGCAAGTCTACAGGGAAATCAACTTGCCCAACTATCATAGGTACATCCCTATTTAACTTCCCACAAGATACAGACTCACCCGAAGGTATAAAAACTTTCTCACTGACAGACTCATACACCCTTAAACCCAACCGTTTAACATGACTCGAAGATACAAACGACTGAGAAGCCCCCGAATCAAACAAAACAAAGGTATGAATACCATTAACAAGAAAAGAACCGGTGATAACGTGAGCATCCTCCTCAGCTGCTTTCTTCTCCATCATGAATAACTTTCCACTTTGTCTTCTCCACCTCCCTGGACAAGATCTTGGTGATGTGGTCGGCTTAGCACCCGACCCTTGATTGTTGTTGTTGTTCGTTGGTGGTTTCCGATAAGAATTACCGCCGTTGCGGTTGCCTCCACTCTGGTAACTCGACTTCCCGGTTTGGCCATGACCCGGCCCGGTCTATTGCTTGCATAGCTCTGCGCGCAGTCTCTGGAAAGTTCCGGCGCACTTGTGCACTCATGTCTCTTGTGGCCTACACCACCACAGCTATAGCAGGTCACTCCCCAACTACCACTAACACTTCCACGGCCACGCCTAAAAGAAGCCCCAGCACTGAACCCTGACCCAGAATAAAACCCCTTAGACTGATTGTGGTTGCCTTTCTTGTGATTAGATTGGCCACCACCCTCGCTCTCAGACTTCCTTTTCTCATCACCTGACCTCTCCTGAGCCATCTCCACCAACCTCTCAGCTCTCCTAGCCCTCTCATAAGCTTCCTTAACATCAGTAAGGACTCCCACGGGTAACTTATCCATAATCTTAGGGGTCAACCCTCTCTCAAACCTCAATGCCAAATTCTCCTCGCTCAAACCCATATCCTCAAAGATACCTAGACTTATCATTGAACCGCTGTAGTACTCGGCCACGACATCTCGGCGGTCATCTTAAAACTGTCAAACTCCTCTCTCAACTTACTCCCCACATGCTCCGGTACGAACTCCTTTCTCACAGCCCTACGAAACTTCTCCCAAGGTATAGCAGGTAAACCTTGGTTTGTATATATCTCCTTAGCACTCACTTTCACTGTATCCCTCCACTTGCCAGCTGCCTCCCTCAGATAGAACACAGCCTGTTCCACCCTCATCTCATCAGGACAGTGAACCAAATCTAATATGTTCTCCATCTCTCTAAGCCAACTATCAAGAAGGTTAGGCTCCCCAACTCCCTTATACTCTTTCGGGTTAAACCTCGCTATATAGAGGCTGATTTTAGAATGATCAACCTCCTTCTCCTTATCCTTATCCTTATCTTTCCCCACAGTCTTTAAAGCCTCTGTAAGAGCATCCTGATGCTCCAACATCTTAACGATGTCGTCTATGTTCATAAGCTCGGCTCTCGCATACAAAGCGATCTTCTTGGCGGCATCTTGAAACTATATCAGAAAAGGGGTGGATATAAACATACGCACTAAACCTCAAAACAAGAAAACACGCTGCCCAGACCCCTACTCGATCGAGTTCCCAAACACACTCGATCGAGTAACAGGCTACTCGATCGAGTGCCCAACATACTCGATCGAGTGCCCCAACGTCAGACCTCAAACAGACCTTCTGATCTCTAACATACTCGACCGAGTAGCTAGGCTACTCGATCGAGTGACCCCCTACTCGATCGAGTGCCCGAGGTACTCGATCGAGTGCCCAAAAATACGATTCTGGAATCAAAATCATCAAAAACCCACCCGATCGAGTCAGTCCCATTCGATCGAGTCATGCTAACTCAGAAACGCTACCCGCATGCTATATCATATGCTAACATGCTAAAACTTTATAATATCAACGTTATAACATAACTAAATATACAATGCTACGCATCCTTTCATACGATTCACGAAATCATTATATCATGTTATTAAACGCCACATTGTAAACATCCAACATGTTTTCATTCCAACAACAAGTCTACATATATCATTAACCTTTCTTTCGCATTCTCAACTTTCTACTTCAAACATCCAATAATTACACACACTTCATCACATTCTTACACAAGCGAACCAAACAACACATACGACCTTGACATACACCCCCCCATATGACCGGTTCAAAATTGTAGGGAAAGTTCTCGACTTTAGGACGTCTCCCAAGCCTTTGCATTAGCTCCTACAACTTTTACCCCGGGTTCATTTTAATTGACTCCCTATATTCATTAGGTTCATTGGTTACAGGTTTCAGGATCGTCGCTCTGATACCATTTGTAACACCCCCATACTCCAAGTGCCTTACCAGGACCACTCAGGTATGAAGATATTACCACCTCGGTTACCCGAGGCAATGATAATCAAATAAACAATGAAGAAACAACGTTTAAATATAAATACTTAGTGAAGAGTTACAATTCTCAAAACCAAATCAAAAGTATAATACATGTTCTCAAACTGACTGTTTACTATTCTAACTGAAATGTAAATAAACTACTAAGCTACAGCGGAAGACTCCTATCATCATGTCGTGGCAATCCCAGCTATCCCAGTACTCATCTCAATACCTGCTCAATATCTGCTCACCATCCCCGAATGGATCACCGCAGGTTTACAAAACAACAACCGGGTCGATCTAATCACACAACTCAATATATCAACAATAAGATAAACGAACGACTTAATCGTCACACACACACAATCACGCCAAATCCAATCATCTCAATCACCGATCGTCCACTTTGGACCACCGCGATGGGGGGACCGCGTGAGTACCCACCAAATCCCCGCTCCACATAGTGAGCGATAACCCTGTCCATTAATGTGCACATCCCTTCTGTGGCGGGTTCCACAGAAGGAGAAACTAGGGCGTGAAGCCACTCCCTCAAGTGACCCCACTCAGCCGAGGACACGCCTCGAGAACCAGAGACCACAATCACAAACACAATCACAACCGTCACAAAACAATTACTATATCAAACCATCAATCTCAACACATCAACAATCATCCCATTATGGGACTAATATTGAGTAGGAAATCCTACCTGGAAAGCACACTATCAGACGGTCTCTACTGCTGTATCAAAAAGCTTCCTCTATGAAACCTCCTCCTATCATACAATATACAAATGCTACCAAATCACATACTACTCAAAACCCCCAAATCCCTATATTAGGGTTTAACCAAATCAAAGGAAAGACAACAAAAAGGGTACATAGATCTTACCCTCGACGCAAGGATCTCAACGGTGTAATCAACGATGAGAACCGACCTTCCAAACTCCGGGAATTGCTAACAATGCGATTAGGATTAAGAACTTACTTACTTTCTCTCTTAAACAGAAAATTAGGTTTTGCAAAAGTGTTTAGAATAATGACGACGAAGGTTATATATCTTAATCGCATAATTAACAAAACCCGAGAAAACTCCCCGTAAAACCGGCTACTCGATCGAGTACCCAAGGTACTCGATCGAGTACCCCCTTACTCGATCGAGTATCCCAGCTACTCGATCGAATACCCAACAGGTCAGAAACTTTTCTAAAACGCAACTTGCCCTTACTCGACAGAGTAAGGCCTACTCGATAGAGTACCCAAAGACTCATAAATACGGAGTATTACAGATGTCCTCTGGCGAATATTCTGGGGCTTTGCTCAGTATTAGTGGAAACTACAATTCAAAATATACATAATCAAAATAGATATAATACATGGAAGTATACATAATTGAACTCAATTTACGTCTGAAATAGTTTTTAAATCACACTAACCCGTATCGGAATGGTAGAAAGTTTTCTGTTAATAACCTCCCACATTGACTGACAAACGTAAAAGGAGCATTGTTTGTTGTCTGGTGCTTTAGGAGACTATTATATAAATCACACACAAATCATCTGAATTAGATAATCAACCTCTCGCATAAACATAAATTAAATGATACTAGTAATTATTAAGAATACACTTACTAATGGCATGATAAAATTGGGAACAGTGTTGCTTCATATTTTCCAAGTGGCTCAGATGGCGGTTCATAACTCTTCAAAACAGCCCGGAAATCTTCCTCCTCAAGGTAAGAAAGCTCATGAGCAAGCTAATGTCATTCAATTGAGGAGCGGTAACACATATCAAAATCCGGAATTGCCGAGTAATGAAGAAGAATTGCCCACTAATGAAGATGAGGTACCTTATATGCATCCTTAGGGATTGGGTAATTTGGAGCTAAGTGACGATGAAAAAGAAGTTGACGAAACTGAAACACGTGACGAGAATAAAAGCGAGAAAAATGGAAAAACGGATCTGCCAAGGTTCCTAGATCGAGTAACATCAGGAACTTCAGTACTCGATCGAGTAACATTAGGGCTCGATCGAGGAACCTCTCTGGTTGATGACGGTGTTTCAAAAGTTGATTCTAAAGTGAAGGAAGCCGAGCCGATTACTATTGCACTACCTTTTCCGCTTCGTCAACAAATGCCTAAGCTGGACAAGCAGTTTGGAAACTTTATGGAGGTAGTGAAGTACTTACAGGTAAGTGTTCCTTTTACTAAGTTGATCACTCAAATGTCGGCTTATGCAAAGTTCATGAAAGAGATTTTGACAAGGAAGAGGTCCTTTGATGCTGTGGAGACCATTGCTTTTACTCAAAAGTGCAGCGTCGTGTTGCAAGCTAATTCACCACCTAAGCTTAAGGATCCAGGGTGTTTTTCTATCCCTTTTTATATCGGTCATCTTGCTATTAGTAAAGCTCTTTGTGATTTAGGAACTAGCGTTAGTGTCATGCCTTATTCTATTTGTAAGAAATTAAATATGGGTCAAATGACTGTTACTAATATGACTTTGCAGATGGCCGATCGTTCTATTAAGCATCCATTGTGTGTGTTGGAGGATGTTCCCGTTCGAGTTGGGAAATTGTTTATTCCCGCTGATTTTGTTGTCTTAGACATGGCTGAGGACAAACAAATTCATATCATCTTGGGTAGACCATTCTTTTACACAGCGGGCGCGGTTATAGATGTTAGGAGAAGGAGATTGACTTTAGCTGTGGGGGATGATACTATTGTTTTTAACTTAGAAAAAGCTTTAAAACATCCCATGATAGAAGAAACTTGTCATAGTATTGATGATGTTGATTTTACTATTGATTAGTGTCTTGCTATGTGTTTAAGCAGGGATCCTCTGGAGATTGCCCTGGTTACTGATCCAGCTGCTGAGACGGGTTCATGGAGTCAAGAAGTAGATGAGATTGAGAAGTTGCTAACTGGAGAGGAATGCCCACATCAAAAGGTATACAGCTTAGGTATCCCGTCTAAGGTTACCGAGGTAAATAAACCTGAACATAAATCCCTTCCCTCTCATCTTAAGTATGAATTTTTGGATGACTGTGAAATGAACCCTGTAATTGTCAATGTTAGCCTAACTGAAGGCCAACTTTATGCTTTATTGACTGTTTTGAAAAATCATAAAAAGGCCATTGGGTATAGCATTGATGATTTACAAGGTATTAGTCCTGACTTTTGTATGCATCTTATTCACTTGGAAGAAGGCCACAAGCCTAGTGCACAGGTTCAGAGACGACTAAATCCTCCAATGCAGGAGGTGATAAGGAAATAGGTACAGAAATTACTTGATGCTGGCATTATTTTCTCTATATCTGATTCTAAGTAGGTCAGTCCTGTCCAAGTTGTGCCTAAGAAGGGAGGTACTACGGTAGTAAAGAATGATAAGAATGAATTAATTTCTACTAGACTTGTTATAGGTTGGAGAATATGTATTGATTATAGGAAGTTGAACACAGCTACTAAGAAAGACCACTTCCCACTTCCTTATATTGATCAAATGTTAGAGAGATTAGCATGCCATAGTTATTTCTGTTATCTAGATGGCTACTCCGGTTTCTTTCAGATACCCATTCATCCTGACGATCAGGAAAAGACTACTTTCATATGTCCATATGGTGTATTTGCTTATAGGAGGATGCCTTTTGGTTTATGTAATGCCCCAGCTGCCTTTCAGCGTTATATGATGGCCATATTTTCGGATTACATAGAGTCTATTATGGAGGTCTTTATTGATAATTTCAGTGTTTATGGTACTGATTTTGATGTTTGCTGGAGAAAGTTGACTAAGGTTTTGCAACGCTGGGAGGAGAGCAATCTTGTGCTCAAGTGGGAGAAGTGCCACTTCATGGTTACTGAAGGGGTGGTACTTGGTCATTTGGTGTTAGGTAAAGGTATCCAAGTGGATAAAGCTAAGGTTGAGGTAATTGAGAAACTCCCGTACCCAGTTAATGTTAAGAGTGTGCGTAATTTTCTTGGTCATGCAGGGTCCTATCGTCGCTTTATTAAGGATTTTTCAAAAATTGCTCAACCTCTAACACAGCTGCTTCATAAAGATACACCTTTTGTGTTTACTGATGAGTGTGTTAAGTCTTTTGACAGGATTAAACAAGCTCTTATCTCAACTCCTATAATCCGATCTCCGGATTGGAGCTTACCTTTTGAGATTATGTGTGATGCCAGTGACTATGAAGTTGGAGCTGTTTTGGGGCAAAGAAAAGATAAGGTGTTGCATGCTATTTACTATGCAAATCATTTGTCTAGATTGAGATTTGCAGGAAGAGAGATTTTGCCTATTGATGATTCTTTTCCAGATGACCATCTTCTAGCTATTGCTGCGAGCACTCCATGGTTTGCAGATTATGCTAATTACTTGGTTGGAGGTATTCTTCCTCTTGGCTTGTCTTATCATCAGAAGAAGAGATTTATGCATGATGTGAAGCGGTATTTCTGGGATGATCCATACTTGTTCCGGGAGTGCGCAGACGGTATTTACAGACGATGTATTCCAGAGGGTGAGGTACATGCCATTATCTCTCATTGTCACTCTTCTTCTTATGGTGGTCATCATGGTCCTTCTAGGACATTTGCTAAGGTAATGCAATTGGGTTTCTTTTGGCCAACTATCTTGAAAGATGCTAATATTTTTGTCCGTTCTTGTGATACATGTCAAAGAACATGTAATATTTTGCAAAGGCACGAGATGCCTCAAACTGGAATCTCGGAGGTGGAGATTTTTTATGTTTGGGGCATTGACTACCAAGGGCCATTCCCTACTTCTCATGGGAATCAATATAATTTAGTAGCTGTAGATTATGTTTCTAAATGGGTGGAGGCAATTGCCATCCCCACTTGTGATGCTAAATCTGTTGTTAAGTTGTTTCAAAAAATCATCTTTCCACGGTTTAGAGTGCCTCACGCGGTGAGTAGTGATGGAGGAAAGCATTTCAATGAACGTCATCTTAATTATTTATTGAAGAAATATGGCGCTGCACACCGTAGAGGATTGGCATATTATCCTCAAACTAGTGGACAGGTGGAGGTTTCCAACAAAGAATTGAAATAGAACTTGGAGATGGTAGTGAGCAAGAATAGAAAATATTGGAGTCGGAAGCTTGATGACACCTTATGGGCTTACCGTACTGCATATAAGACGCCGATTGGAGCATCACCTTACCGATTAGTCTATGGCAAATCTTGCCATTTACCTGTGGAGCTTGAGTATAAGGCTATGTGGGCCATAAAGGAGCTAAATATGGATCCCTCACTGGCGGGTGAGAAAAGATTGATGCAGTTGAATGAGCTTAATGAGTTTCGTCTGCATGCCTATGACAGTGCTCAAGTATACAAGGAACGAACGAAGAAGTGGCATGAAAAGCATATTTTGCAAAGGGAATTTCATGTTGGTGAAAAGGTATTGCTATTTAACTCTCGTTTTCATTTGTTCCCAGGTAAGCTAAGGAGTAGATGGTCTGGACCGTTCACAATTGTTGAGGTGAACAAATTTGGGTGAGTTACACTGCAAACTGACAAAGGTGAGACCTTCAAAGTGAATGGGCAACGATTGAAAATCTACTATGAAGGTGCCGATATTGGGGTGATAGAGGCCGTTGACCTCTTCGCCATTGATTCCTCTTACTGATGAGGTATTAAAGTCGTGTCGGACCGCTTAAACCAGCGCTATCAAGTGGCAGCTCAGAATTTGCATTGTAATATTATGTAATTTAGGAATTTAAATTTCATTAATCGTATTTTAATTAAGTTATTTCTATGTTTTGAGTGATGTGAGGGAGAGAATTTAACGTATTTCAAAGGATTTTTGCAGCTTAAGACGGATTTCATGACGACACGTTAACTTACGTATGGAAAAAAGGACGGATTCTAGTTCCTCGATCAAGTAAGTGGAGGCTCGATCGAGGAACCATCATGCTCGATCAACTGCTCATTGGGCTCGATCAAGGAACCAAAAGTTTCATTAAAACAATCAAATGTCGAAAGTTGGGCAAATTGAAAAGTGGTGCCTTGATCGAGTGGGGTAAGGCTCGATCGAGTAACCGTGTTGGACCGGGTCCCGTGTTTCCTCAAACCGTTTCCTCAAACCGTTTTTTCGTCCTTTCTTTCTCCTATTTGTTCTATTCTTTTGTTCATTCTGTCATTCACCTTGCCTAATTCTCTCATTCTTACTCATACTCTCATCTATATATCTTCATATCATCATCAAATCTTCATCCTATATTGTGCTAAATTGCTTAATAGTGATTTAAATCATTCCTTTGTGCTTATTTGTGAATTTCATTGCTCTTATTTGTGCAAGTAAGTCCCGTTTTGCTCTTATTTTGGTCCGGAAATCTTGTGTTTTCTTGCTTAAATCTTGTGTTTATTGCCTTGAATCTTCCATTGCTTATATACAATTGCTATTTCCTTGCTTATTAGCCCTCTATTTGATGAATTAAAAGCCTAATTTTGAAATTTGGGAATTAGGGTTCATAAAATCTGGGTTGAATTTTAGTATTAAATTGGTTAGAAATTGTGTTTATTTGCTTGGAATCTTCACTTTTTGTTATATAATTGCAATTCCCTTGCCTTTTAGATGGTTTATGTGTGATTTTCGGCCTCAAAATCGAATTTTTCGACTCATGTGGTCTTAAAAACGTGGACTATTTTGGCAATTAAATTGGTTTGTGATTATATACTTGTCTTTTTACAGATATGTTGACTAGTGGACAAGGTAGCAAGAGGCCACAGGAGAGGCGTTCTCCCGTTCATCAGCCGGTGGTAGTAGAGTCTTCCGAGGAGGAAAAGGAGGAGCTACTACCTATTGACGAGTTTCCTTTTGTTGAGTTTCGGGACAAGGAGCAAAGGGACAAGTTTGTGGAATTAATGAGTACTAAGACAATGCTTCCAACTCGGTGTGTAGACCGTAAGATTTTGCGCACTTTCAAAATTGACGATACCATGTTTGGCATGTTCATTGAGCTTGGGTTGCAGGGTCTCTTTCTTATACACGAACTATCTTATCGTACCTTAACTCTTGAATTTCCCAGTTCGTATGTTTATCTTCCAAAGCAATACTTGATCCGTTTTAGATTGTTAAATGTTGAACGGTCTTTGACTTTTGATCGGCTTTATGAGATACTAGGCATAGATAAACATACTGATGGGGACTTATATAATGCTTTTGGCTTATCTGTTGTTCGATATTTTCCTTTGTTTACTGGTTTTGTGGATGCAAATGTCAGTTCTATGGCATTGCTTGATGTGCAGCATGTCTGCCTTCGACTCTTTTTGCGGTATTTGAGTTATCTGTTGTATGAGAGGCATGACAGGAGTAAGGCCTCGTCTTTAGAGGTATTGATTTTGGCTAGTTACCTGAACCCTTATCAGAAGGAGCCCTTCCAGTTCTCTCCACCAGCCCTTGTTTGCCACGCCTTAGACCGCATGACTGGGAAGTATGCGGATTTAGATTGCGGGGCCATTATTACAAGGATTGCACGAGTTTTGTGTGATTTTGAGGTATATGCTCCTTATGAACCTATGGAGGACCCTGAGCCTTTGGTATATGATGATTATCTACGTTATAGCATCTCCAATATTGACATTATTGGTGGTAAGGACCATTATTGGAAGGTGAGGGATCACTATTGCATGCTTTTGCCTAACTCTAAATTGCCAGAAATCGCACCTCTAGAGCAGAATGAGTTTAGGCAGAGACCTGCACTCGTCACTTATCTGATTCCTGATAAGCTCTTGGTTACTTTACCTGGCTTTAGCACTACAGCTACTACTGGAGGGCGCCGTAGACCTCCCACCCACTTGCCTAGTTCTTAACAGCCTCAGCCTTCTACCCCTTCTTATGCTTCTACTTCCCACTATGGTTACTATTTTGATCCAGCTATTGAGAGGGAAGTGAGGATTCATCAAGGTATTAACACCACTTTGACTGAGAGGCGGTTATGGAAACAGATGGAGGCCACTACTATTTCTGGCAGAGGTCAGTATAGTGGTACTACTCCGAGCTATTACACTACGCCTGGTGATGAGAGTCGTGTTTTCCATCTTTATGGTGTAACTCCTGCGGAGTACGGGTAGTTTAATAGGGAGTATGGTGCTCTGGGTCAACCATTCTACACTCATGTTCGCCCTCACCATCCCACCATTGTGTTTCTAGAGAATGTTGGTGTACCTCTGTCTCAGAGAGGGCCATTTGGCCAGTTTGCAGCATCTTCTTCTGCTGCAGTAGCTATTACTGGAGGCGGTCGTGCTAGAGGCCGTGGTAGACGAGGTGGCCGTTCTAGAGGCCGAGGTGGCCGTGTTCATGATCCTGAGTTGCAGGCTATTTTTGAGGAGATTGATGGGTATGATGACGCTATCCATGGTGGCCTTGATGATGATGATGATGATGATGATGATGATGATGATGATGGAATGCCGTAGTGACAGCTGGTGGAGCGAGGTATTCTTTTTTGCTCACCAAAACAATATTTATATCTTTACAAACTACTCTTAGTAGAGAGATAAGCAAAGGTCGGATCCCAAGGGACGGGTATCGATTTAGGATTTCAATTGCAAGTAGTTATGTCTTAGGGTGTCACAAATTTAGGTTGAGATGAGATGTAGTCTAAACTAATCAACAAGATGAATGTAAATTAACAAAAACAAAGTAAAGAAATTAAAGGCGTTTGTAAATAATTGATTAAAGGCACTAGGGTGTCATGGGTTCATAAGGGAATCATGGAAATAGATCATACAAACATGTTCTCAAATAGATGCATGCAACTTATTGTTGTGATGGAATCGAGTTAGTGTATATCTTACAATTCCTAGGAAGATTTAGGTCCCAGAGCCGAGTCGATCAAGACTTTACAACACCTACAAGTCGACTTAGTCTCTTCCTATTCAACTCTATGCATGGTCTAACAAGGCTTGAGTTGGTTTATATCTTACAAGCCTTATTCAAAAGATAAGAGATGGGTAAAAAAATGCAAGGTTTCATAGTCTAGCATTTCATCAAACATAACATGTGCATAGGTTGAAATCACAACAAGCAAGCAAGTGATTATGAAAGCATATTAGATTAAGCATAGATCAATTTCCATTATTGTTTCCCCTAATTCCCCATTAATCCTAGATAAGAGACTACTCACTCATGATCAAGTTTAACATGCTAATAAGGATGTCAATCACATTAACAAAGCAAAACATGATGAATAAGTGAAGTAATTAACAATAATTAAGGAAAGGTAAAGGGATTATACCAACTTGAGATGATCCAAATATAAAGTAAGGAATAATATAAGGAAACTTGATGATTGATGGAGAGTTGTCAATCCTTCAATAAACTCAAATAATCTTCTAATTACCCAACTAAAACTAAGAACAATTGAGAGATTAAGGGAAGATTAAGTTGTGATTAATATTGAAATGTGTATTATAACTTTGATTAAGACTAAATTATGAGATTTAGAAGGAGATTAGTACTTGATTCTAAGAATGATTATGATAAGATGATAATCTAGGTAGTACATTAGGGTATTTATACTAAAATTAAGTACAAGGATTAGGGTTACTAAAGGCTTAAATGACGATTAAGACCCTAAGAGAAGCTTGATAATTTGCAACTCCCGAGGGACATGCGTGGCCTGAGTAGCAACTCCCCAGGGACATGCGCGTCCTGGCCTGAAGCATGCTTGGTCCTGTAAGGGGATCCGCTCGGGCTGGCATCGGGACAATCGGATCCTAGTCTAGGACGCTCGTCCTGAGCTCGAGACACTCTGATCCTGGGACAGGGTTCTTCTCTTATTCTTGGGTACCTAACAATCCGTGGGGATTGTCTTAGGGACGCACGGATCTTTCATCATTTCCCAATCCGTGGGGACTGTCTTAGGAAAATGCAAGGCTAGCAATCCTCTCCTACCAAGGACACAAAACCTTAAAGAATATACAAAATGGGGAACTAAAGATAATAATTGACCCTAATATATGCTAGAAAGCATGGGAACAAGGTTAATTCGGGGACTAAATGTGCTCAAATATGAGTCACATCAAACATCCCCAAACCGAACCTTTGCTCGTCCCGAGTAAATAGGTGACTAAAAATATGACCTTTATTTAAACTATCCTACTAAAATAGCCTGTATGAGACAATTAGCGGGTCTCACTCCGCCCCTTGAACTCACAACAAGACATTTGATACCGTCGTTTTGTATCAAAATTAAATTTATAATTCCAAACTAAAACTATAGCTAGTGATAGTAAGGGTCGAACACAAGAGAGACAAGGTTGATTTTGTTTGCTAATTTTCAGTCTATGAAGGTAACAATTAATTTGGGGGTTTTGAGATTGGTTGACTAATTGGCTAATTGTTAAAATGAAATTTCTCAACAAGATAAAGAGAAGACTGGGAACTTCGGTTCACCATGGCAAATGTCAGGTCAGTAAGGTAGCAGAGGTCTTATAATACGGTCTCAGGGAATATAAGCTAGCCTTTCGATCGAAGCTCAAATAACCTTACGGTCTATTGATTCCCTAGAATTTCTCAAAGCTTTCGCTAAGGAGAAATTCCAAATCTAACGATAATTCAAATTACTAATCTTTCAATCTAGTAAAGGGATTTATCAAAAGACAACAAGACCAATACGGAAGAATTCATACTACAAAACAATCCTAATTTATGCCATGGCTCACCTAATTCCCAATTAAAGAAATTAGCTACGCATGACTAAAACTAAAACAATTGCTAAATTGATAACAAAGAACAAGATTGACATGATTGAATTTAAATAAAAGACAAAAGACACGAGATGAATTTCTGGAATTAAATTGGTAAAACAAGAATTGAAATAGCAAGAATTAAAATAAGAAAGGAATTGCATAAAAACTTACTAATTGAATTAAAGAACAAAGTATCGAAATCGAGGTTTTCCGTCAGCAAAGCTAGATCTAAAAACTGAGTTCTTCAATAATGAAAAGCATAACCTAATAATTGTTGCGTTCTACTGATAAAAGATGCCAAAGGTTAATTACAAGTTGGGCTTTTAAAAGTCTAACACGAAGAAATAATTCTCAGCTCGAAGACTGGTCGATCGACCGGCCGGCATGGTCGATCGACTGGTAAATGCAGAACAGCAGCTTCTGCTTGATTTCAACGGTCGATCGACTGGTGGTAGTGGTCGATCGACTGGTGATGCTGTGCAGTGGCTCTTTTTGTTTCTTCAAATCAGCTCTTCACCCCTTTGCACGCATCCCAAGGTGGGTGAATCCGAATCTCCTTCTTCTAGGCTTCTTTGAAGATGCCCCCGGAGGACGAATTAGGCTTGATTTAGCTTACTTCCACTCATTCCTACAATAAATCATAGAAAATGCAAAGTAAACCGTTTCGGGAGAAATAGTAGCTTAAAACTAACAGATACGCATGGAAATACGTGCCAAAACCGCAGATAAAGTGTATAGAATATGCACGTATCAAATCTCTCCAAACCAAACCTTGCTTGTCCCCAAGCAAGCACTATGACCCATATAAAAACTCAATGGAAAGGAGTATATCTCAGAGCTAGCTACAAATCAATGCCAAACCGTTTAATGCACATAGTCAACTATTGCAAAGCTTAAATCAAGTGAACATATTTATGCATATCATGGATTTAAATCGGGCGTTCGACCTTGCAAGACTCATACATTCGGACTCTCCCGGGTCACTCTTCCCTCAGCAAAGCAAATGGTAAGAATATATGTAAAAGAGAGGAAAGAAAATACGAGTCTCTCACCTAAATCACGACCGACAAAACATGTATGCTTGACTAGCATGAATAATGATTCTAACTACCGTACATACGCATAACCACCGTCAAAGACTATTACATGCCGAACTATTGCAAGATTTGGATATGTGAGTTTAAGTGGGAAAGGAAGGGCAAAACAATTATGGAAAAACTGAAGGTAAGAGCCAAGCTAGTACCTATCCAATCATCAGAAACCGTATCCCGTTCCTACAACTCAAAATACAAACCATGCCTTTTAATGACTAGGCTACACAAAATCCCAAACAAACGCCTCCAATTCATGAAGTAGGCACATGAAGCGTGTTCTCAATTCAACCAAAACCTTATTATTTTCAAACTCCTCTTTTTTTTTCTTTTCTTCTTTCTGTTTTTTTTCTTTTTCATTCATTTTCATTTTTTTCATCTTTCTCAATCGGTGGTCGATCGACCGATGATGGCGATCGATCGACCACTCTGCACATTCCAGTGCTCTCTGCCAGGTAAACATCTTTTTTTTTTCATTTCTTCTAAATTTCTTTCTTTCCTTTCAAAATGACACAACCCCTTCACTCCTCATCAATACCCACTCAATCATTACAAAACGAACCAAACAGCATGAATCGACAAATTCCTCTACTACTTCCTAGCTTGGCACAATGGTAGGCTAAGTATGGGATGTAGTTGAGGGAAACTGGCAGTTATGGCTTATAGTGGAGTTAATGGGGTAAAATGAGAAAGGGGAGGATGCAATAGTTCTCAAAACATGCAATACCGACCACAAACCAATGCGTATAGGCAATAAGCAAACAAAACTCATACACGTGCCAAACATGAAATGAAGGGAGTACTACTCTCAAAACTAAATTAACCGGTCATGAATGTCACCAGTTATGGGCTCTATATCTCAGAAAGTATAAGTAGTTTGCCAAAAGTAATGAGTCAAGTCTAATTACCCGAAATGAATTCCATGACAAAAATTGAGAAATCACTTTTAATTCTCGCAAGAGCTGTGAAAAGGGCAAGGAATGGCATATTTGACTAATAGTGCAAAATCATCATTAATAACTCCAATCCGACTCAACTATATGCAAAAGTAAACGTGATATTTTTGATTTTTATGAATTTTCAATTTTTTTTTTCTTTGTTTTGTTTTTTTTTTTTTTTGAATGAATGAAAAAAAAATGCAAACAGAAATGCACTAAACATGTGACTGAAATGCAATAAAAAAAACAAATGCAGATGCAAAACAAAAGGCATATGCAAATACCCTCCCCAAACCAAAACGCACAATGCCCTCATTGTGCTCAGCAGCAAATCACCAGCAGAAAAATGGAAGAATAAAAGCATAATAAAATAAAAGTAAGCTAATAAATAAAGGAAGGAACTCACAAAATACGACCTCCCCAAACCAGCCAAAAACGGGGAGGTCACCAGCATCTAATCTCTACCATCATACTCCTCTCCACTAGACTCTCCGGACCCCGAGTCGCTCTCCTCGTCCGCCTCGGCGGCGCGGCGGTGGCTCTCCTGGGAAGTGGAGGCAACAGCAGTAGTAGTAGGAGGGGGTCTCCTGGCAGGCTGAGGGTAGCCGCCCACAGGAGGAACAAAGTAGGAAGGGTGAGTCCAAGCACCCTGTGGGAGCATCCCTCCCCGGGCTAACTCCTCGTAGACTGGGTACAGGGCTAGAGTCGTGTCTAGCCTGTGCTGGTCAAAGCTCCTGCACAAATCACCCAATACACGTGACATTGCCCTCTGGTCCATGACCGGAGGGACAACCAAAGAAGTAGGTGGTCGAAAAGTGGTCGGGTAGCCTGTGGGAGCAGTAGTGGAGGTAGAGGGTGCATGTGAAGAGGAGGCACGAGCTCTCCTCGAAGTGCTAGCAGTAGCAGTGGCCGCCACCAGAGGAAGCCTGTAACTAGGCAAGGGCGGCCGAGCTGCCCCCTGAACAGTGGTAAGGGGCAGGACAGGAGGGTACCTTGTGACTGGGATGGGGTCGCAGATGAAAGAATCGATCTTCCACCGTCTCTGTCTATCGACCCAGTGGACGGCCCTCGCGTATGTAAGGTCCATGAAACGTAGGTCAGGGTCAATAAGGTCCTCCTGTTGAGGGAAAAGTAAAACAAGACGGTTGGCGATACGCGTCACCAACCCACCACAAGCAATAGTGGTAAAAGTGCCCTCACTTACAGTCTGAAAGTGAGCGGCGGTCAGATAGGCTTTGTTATAAATACGGGCTACCCGACTTTCAATGTTCAGATAGCCCGCTAAAATTGACAATTCAATATTATTCACATTATTAGACTCTTTAAGGCCAAAAATGGTATTACCCATTAGCCGTAGAAAATAACGAAGAGGGGGCAAGTGGACGGAAGTGCTCGTCCTTTTAGGCCCGTGAAAGTCACTGATGCAAGACCACATGACTCGATGAACATCAGAGGTATCCGAGGTTCTGCCCTCGAAATAAAGACCCAGAAAACCGGCAAAATCAGCTAATGTCAGAGAGTACTTGACATTGAAAAGCCGAAAGGAAATGCAAGGGTTAGTCTTATTTTCCTCAAAAGCAGCGTAATTAAAAGCATTAGACGAAAAGAATTCGAGGGTCAAAATGTAGTATGTGAACTCAGCCATGTCCACAAGACCCATCATACCTATCCCATTTAGCAGGGACACAACCGACTCATAACAGCCTAATTTCTCCAAAGTATCTTTATGGAGAAACCGGGTAGCTGTGACTTTCATTTTTGCAACAAACAGAGAAAATTTAGCCCGCTGAGTAGAAGAGGAAAAGATAACCTGCGGATAGTCAGGTAGACTATCCGTGGTGTCTGCAATCATCAGTGGCGGTCCTCGTGGCCGCTTGGCAGCTCCTTGGCTCGACTGTCCCTCGTACATGTGTTCCTTCCCTTTCGTCATTGTTGTTACTGCAAAAGAATCTTCATTAGCAACAGATATCCCCTAACAATGTCAATTTACGGAAACCCGAATCAAAATTAGATGTGAAACGCAAATTAGGGTTTCGAGATTTTGGGGAAAACGGTTTTAATCGCCTCCTTGTTGCTAGCTAGTGTCGAAAATCAAGGGGGAAATGGTAGAACAAGCGATTAAAGCATAGAAAAGACAAGAAGTCAATCCCAAAAATCAATTTCCCCAAATCGATTTTTCCATCTCAAATGCACATTACTCGAAAATTTCGCATAAAAACGCAGTAAAATCGAAAATAGAGCATGAAAGTGGGATTAGAGACATACCTTGAAGAAACTTGAAGATTAAAGCAAGAAAAATCAAGTGTAAGACTAGATTTCAGGTGAAAAACGCGAAAAGGGGGATGAAATTAGGGTTTGCTTATGATTTTCTGTTAGTGAAAGTGAATGAATGAATGAGTGAAAACTTCCCTTTTTAGTTGTATTCTGATCCCGCGGAGTGGTCGATCGACCACTTTACTCGGTCGATCGACCGGTCTATCATTTAATAGCTTCTGGAGTCTCGTGTATTGGTCGATCGACTCATTGACCCAGTCGATCGACTAATATCCCTGCACAGTAGCTTCTGGTTTCTTCACTTCAGTCGATCGACTGACTCGCTTAGTCGATCGACTGCTAGAGCTGGCAATTGGACTTTAATTCGTCAAAATTTATTTTTGCCATCATAATTTCCTGTCTTTCTCTCACAAACATCCAGTAACCCACCTACGCACTTTGCATAAAATAAATTCCTGCAAAAATTATCAAAGGCGCACATATTCCCAGACCAAGGAATTGCAAATTAAAAGGAATTAAAGAATACAAAAGAACTCAAAAATGCAGATTAAATGAAATGACAAAATAAAATTCCTAAATTACAATTAATTACAACCTGGTTGCCTCCCGATTAAGCGGTTTTAAGAGGTCCCGCACGACCTTTTTTACCTCACTTTGCATCATCCGATAACGGGTCGAAGTATAATACCTCGACTTTCCCAATATATGCATCTGATCCGTGATAATGCTTCACATATTGGCCATTAACCTTGAACCTTTCTCCAGCTGAGGTCTCCAATTCCACTGATCCGAATTTTGTAACTGTTGTGACCGTATAGGGGCCGGACCACCTGGATTTCAGCTTACAAGAAAATAGACGGATACGAGCATTAAAAAGGAGTACCTTATCGCCAATATGGAATTCGCGCTTGATGATTCTCTTGTCGTGCCAGCGCTTTGTTTTCTCCTTGTAGATCCTTGCATTGTCATAGGCCAGCAGCCTAAATTCCTCCAGCTGATTCATTTGTATCATGCGTTTCTCACGAGAGAGGTTAGGATCCAAATTCAAATCACAAATAGCCCACCAGGACTTACGCTCTAACTCAACAGGTAAATGACATGTCTTACCGTAAATCAATCGGTATGGTGACATCCCGATTGGCGTCTTAAACGCAGTTCTATAAGCCCATAAGACATCATCTAACTTAAGACTCCAATCTTTCTGTGATTTAGAAACAACTTTAGCTAAGACTTCTTTCAATTCTCTGTTAGAAACCTCAACCTGACCACTAGTTTGGGGATGATACCCCAAACCTCTACGATGTTGGACACCGAATTTAGTCAATAAAGCACTAAGTTGTTTCTCTTTAAAATGCATTCCCCCATCGCTAATGACAACCCGAGGAACACCAAAACGAGGGAAAATAATCTTTTTAAACAATTTAATCACGGCCTTTGCATCGCAATGGGGAGTAGCAATAGCTTCCACCCATTTGGATACATAATCTACAGCTACGAGGATATATTTATTACCTTGACTGCTCGGAAAAGGTCCTTGATAATCAATGCCCCAGACATCGAAAATCTCAATCTCAAGAATGCCTACCTGTGGCATCTCATGTCTCTTGTAAATATTCCCCGATCTTTGACAAGCATCGCACTCAGTAACAAAATTGCGACAATCTGCATGCAAAGTTGGCCAATAGAAACCAGATTGGAGTACCTTAGCTACGATCCGGACGGACCGTGATGACCACCATAAGCAGAAGAGTGGCAAGCCTCTAGGATATCCTTCACCTCCCATTGAGGTACGCATCTCCGGATGAGACCGTCTGCGCATTCCTTGAAAACATAAGGATCATCCCAAAAATATTGTCTAGCATCATAAGCAAACCGCTTCTTCTGCACGCCATGAAAGCTCGGGTGGTATCCTACCTCACAAAGAAAAGTTAGCAAAATCGCAAAACCACGGAGGTGGATAAGACCCTGAAGTAGTAATAGCTAACGACTCTCATCGGAAAAGAATCATTAATAGGTAACGAATCCTCCCTTTCTGTTAGCTGCAGACGAGATAGGTGGTCAGCCACCACATTCTCAGCTCCTTTCTTGTCTTTGATCTCCAAATCAAACTCCTGCAAAAGGAGTATCCACCTCAAAAGCCTCAGCTTCGCATCTTTCTTAATAAAGAGAGTCTTCAACGCTGCATGGTCAGTATAAACAATAACCTTAGAACCTAACAAATAAGACCGAAATTTGTCTAAGGCAAGAACTACAGCTAGAAACTCCTTCTCAGTGGTAAAATAATTAATTTGAGCCTCATCCAGAGTTCGGCTCGCATAATATATGGTATTCAAAGCTTTATTCTTCCGCTGTCCCAAAACTGCACCGACCGCATAATCGCTGGCATCACACATGATCTCAAATGGGAGGTCCCAATCGAGCAAATGAATGATTGGCGCGAAAACTAGGGCCTCCTTTAACTTTGTTAAAAGCGGCAAGGCACTCATCAAGAAATTCAAAGACAACATCCTTAAGGAGCAAATGTGTAAGTGGTTTAGCAATTTTTGAAAAATCCTTAATGAAACGCCGGTAAAAACCAGCGTGACCAAGGAAACTCCTCACTCCCTTAACATTCACGGGAGGAGGTAATTGCTCAATCACCTGCATCTTTGCCTTATCAACATGTATACCTTTATCAGAAATCAGATGCCCTAACACAACTCCCTCATTGATCATAAACTGACGCTTTTCCCAGTTTAAAACAAGATTAACATCTATACAACGCTGCATGACTTTATCAAGGTTAGCTAAACAACGATCAAAGTCACTACCATAAACTGAGAAATCATCCATGAATACCTCCATAATGTTCTCTATATAATCAGAAAAAATCCCCATCATGCACCTCTGAAAGGTAGCAGGGGCGTTAAACAATCCGAAAGGCATTCTACGATATGCAAAAACACCATGTGGACAGGTAAAAGTGGTCTTACTCTGATCGTCCGGATGAATAGGGATCTAAAAGAAGCCTGAATATCCGTCTAGAAAACAGAAAAATTTGTTAGAGGCAAGTCTTTCAGTCATTTGGTCAACAAAAGGGAGGGGGAAGTGGTCTTTCTTGGTGGCGGCATTCAACTGTCTATAATCAATGCACATCCGCCACCCTGTCACCACTCGAGTTGGTATTAATTCATTTTTCTCATTTTTAACCACGGTAGTCCCTCCTTTCTTCGGGACTACCTGAATCAAGGCTAACCCACTTGGAGTTGCCAACTGTATAAATAATACCTGCATCGAGTAGTTTCATCACCTCAGCCATAACAACTTCCTGCATCTTCGGGTTCAACTTGCGTTGACCCTGTCTGTAAGGCTTGTGGCCTTCCTCCAGCTCTATCCTGTGCATACAAACATCAGGGCTGATGCCCTTAATGTCATCCAAAGAGTAACCCAAAGCCTTCTTGTTTTTCTTAAGCACACACATCAAAGCAGACAGCTGGTCATCATTAAGCTTAGAGCTAACAATAGCTGGGTACTGCTCCGTATCATCTAGAAAAACATACTTAAGATTAGGAGGAAGGGGCTTACGCTCTAGCACTTTTACCTCTATAGCATAGACAGAATCAGCTTCAATGGTGTAGCAAGTGTTTACCAAGTTCTCGTTGGCTAGGCTCAAGAGCATCTCATCTTCTTCCTCATTGAGCTCGTAGCTCTCCATTGAGGCTACCAAAGCATCCGGCTCCTCAAAGATTCTCCATCAGATATTACTGCACACTCATCTAAACGGGTTAGATCAGCTAAGGGATCCTTGGCTAAGGATTCCCTCCAATTACAAGTAACAGCCCTGTCAACAATATCAATGGAATAACGTGTCCTCATCGCGTGTCCACGCCTTGTCGCAAGATCAACTCAATGGTGTCATCCCCTACCTCTAAGGTGATGGTTCCGCGTTTGACATCTATTACAAAATTTCAAATGTATGTAAAAATGGTCTACCTAAAATAATAGGTATCTGACTGTCCTCTGCAATGTCCAAAACAACGAAATCGACAGGAATAAAAAACTTACCCACTCGAACGGGTACATCCTCTAGAACTCCTATAGGTCTCTGAGTCGATCTATTTGCCATTTGAACGATAATATCGGTCACCTTAAGTCTACCAATGTTTAACCTTTCGCAAAAGAATAGGGCATGACGTGACGACACGCCCCTAAATCACAAAGGGCCTTTCCAATTACGTGGTTACCTATAGTGCAAGGAATTGAAAAACTACCCGGGTCCTTTAATTTAGGTGGCACATTAATTTGCGAAAGAGCATTACACTCTTCCACAAAAGCAACATTACCATCATCACGAAAATTTCTCTTACGATTTAAAATATCTTTCATAAATTTAGCGTAAGAGGGTACCTGGGTAATTAAATCAGTGAAAGGAACCGTTACCTCGAGATTCTGGACCATCTCCAGAAACTTACCAAACTTACGCTCCAGCTTAGTAACCTTTAAACGCTCCGGATACGGGACTGCAACACTGGCCGTAGGATCAGTAACCTTCGGCTTCCGTAGGTTTAAAACCCCCGTCAAATCATCAATGAGTGAAGAATCATGCGAACTAGTTGACGGATTTGCATCCTGCTCTGGGATTCCAGTCGATCGACTGGTGTGAGTGGTCGATCGACCAAATTGGCTGGGCGTGAACAGTTCCTGTTCAGAATTAATTTCGTCAGGTGACTCAGTCGATCGACTGACAATGTTGGTCGATCGACTGCTTGTGCTGGGTGTGAATAGTTTCTGACCAGAAACTATTTTATCTGACGCTTCAGTCGATCGACTGACAATATTGGTCGATCGACCAGAAGTACTGGCAATTGAGCTCGTTTTTGCACCAGAATTTAAACGAGCTTCTTCATCATTTCTCGAGTCTTCCTTTGGATTGTCGGGACTTTCATAAGAGAGGCCACTTCTGAGATTAATGGCATTAATCGTTTCAATCGGCCCTTCACATTTGCTTGAAGAATTAGCAACTTGCTTAGCCTCTTTATTCTCCAATTGCTTCACAAAATTCTTTGAGGACTCAATCCCGGCTGCTTCCATATTCGCCACTTGAACCAAAAGGAGTTGGACCATTTCTCTCAACTTCTCGATCTCATCTGAGTTTTGAACGGGAATTTCAACTCTCTCCTTAGAAGCTTCAGTCGTCTCGAGCTTCTCGAGACGAGTAGTGATAGAAGTAATGAGTGTCACAACGGTACTCATTTCATCACTTTGCTTTCGTGACTTTCCACGTGAACTTTCAAACTCAGCTCTATGGACTGCCATCTCCTCAATAGTGTTCCAACCTTTATTTTGACTGGTGTTGTTTTGGAACCTACCATTAGCAGCTGCATCCAGGATGACTTTGTAATCATCATATAGAGCATTATTGAATACATTGTAAAGGTACCACTGCTGAAAACCATGGTGAGGGACAGCTCGGACCAAACTTTTGAAACGTCCCCATGCTTCGCAAAAACCCTCATCGGCTCCTTGCTGGAAACTTGTGATTTTACTTCTCAAGGCGTCAGTCTTTGAAAGTGGGAAGTACTTCTTGTAAAAGGCTAATGCTAGAGATGTCCAGTCCGTGACTCCAGTTGCTACCCTATCAAGGTAGCGGTACCAATCTCGCGCTGAATCCTTCAAGGAGTATAAGAACATCAACCCCTTTACTTCATCCTGAGTCACCCCAGCTGGTATAGGTATGGAACAGCAGTAGTCTGTGAAAATTTCCATATGCTTCAAGGGGTCCTCATCTGGTAGACCAGCAAACTGATTCCGCTCCACTAAATCGATATAAGAGGAACGAAATTCGAAGTTACCCGTAGTAGGGGTAGGAAACTGGTGCCAATTTGGAAGATGGTGTTCCTTTGGCTGTAGATTATCATATATTGTAGCCATAATTGCCAAAATGAGAGTACTCAAGTCTTCCTCTCAAAAACCTGTCTTCTAACTGTGCAAAAGCAAAACTAGAAGCAAAGGTAAGCAACGGTCTCAAGGAACCAAAGTTCCTTGAGACAAGAGAAATAAACTAAAAATAAAGCAAACAGAATTACACCGTCTCCCCAAGAATTACGGCGCCAAAATTTGATACCGTCGTTTTGTATCAAAATTAAATTTATAATTCCAAACTAAAACTATAGCTAGTGATAGTAAGGGTCGAACCACAGAGAGACAAGGTTTATTTTGTTTGCTAATTTTCAGTCTATGAAGGTAACAATTAATTGGGGGGTTTTGAGATTGGTTGACTAATTGGCTAATTGTTAAAATGAAATTTCTCAACAAGATAAAGAGAAGACTGGGAACTTCGGTTCACCATGGCAAATGTCAGGTCAGTAAGGTAGCAGAGGTCTTATAATACGGTCTCAGGGAATATAAGCTACCCTTTCGATCGAAGCTCAAATAACCTTACGGTCTATTGATTCCCTAGAATTTCTCAAAGCTTTCGCTCAGGAGAAATTCCAAATCTAACGATAATTCAAATTACTAATCTTTCAATCTAGTAAAGGGATTTATCAAAAGACGACAAGACCAATACGGAAGAATTCATACTACAAAACAATCCTAATTTATGCCAGGGCTCACCTAATTCCCAATCAAAGAAATTAGCTACGCATGACTAAAACTAAAACAATTGCTAAATTGATAACAAAGAACAAGATTGACATGATTGAATTTAAATAAAAGACAAAAGATAAGAGATGAATTTCTGGAATTAAATTGGTAAAACAAGAATTGAAATAACAAGAATTAAAAGAAGAAAGGAATTGCATAAAAACTTAGTAATTGAATTAAAGAACAAAGTATCGAAATCGAGGTTTTCCGTCAGCAAAGCTAGATCTAAAAACTAAGTTCTTCAATAATGAAAAGCATAACCTAATAATTGTTGCGTTCTACTGATAAAAGATGCCAAAGGTTAATTATAAGTTGGGCTTTTAAAAGTCTAACACGAAGAAATAATTCTCAGCTTGAAGACTGGTCGATCGACCGGTCAGCATGGTCGATCGACTGGTAAATGCAGAACAGCAGCTTCTGCTTGATTTCAACGGTCGATTGACTGGTGGGAGTGGTCGATCGACTGGTGATGCTGTGCAGTGGCTCTTTTTTGTTCCTTCAAATCAGCTCTTCACTCCTTTGCACGCATCCCAAGGTGGGTGAATCCGAATCTCCTTCTTCTAGGCTTCCTTGAAGTTGTCCCCGGAGGACGAATTAAGCTTGATTTAGCTTACTAACAGATACGCATGGAAATACGTGCCAAAACCGCAGATAAAGTGTATAGAATATGCACGTATCAACATTCATGAGGTAAGATGCCTCCTTGCAAGGCAAGGTGGGGCTTGCTAAAATGGTGATACATCCAAGCATTAAGCACACAAAGCAAGTAATGGATGCATCTACAAAAAGGAATAGCCACTTTCCTCATCTAAGTGGCGGAAATTATCTAAAAGGGAAGCAATCTAAGGGTACACACTCCATTATAGATATGGTTTCTTCAAGTTACTAAGCCTAGGAGGATACCAACAAATCACCTCCAAGTTGTGTCAAGCTAGGGTACCTTTGTCCTCAATTGTTAAATGCTTTTATCAAGCGTAGACTCTCTATGGTGTTACAAAGACTGTAGGATCACGGAATTCCCCTTCTTGCATAGACAAGAAGAAGGGTCGTCCCCTCTCCACCATGCACAAAAGTGGGATCAATGGAAAAAGGGATCAATATGCTTTTGAGTTTATTTTATAATGGGAGTTTTATTTTGATTTTGTTAATTCCCCCAATTTCTTGTGGCATTTGACATTTTTAAGAACGATTTCTTGCCATTTCCTTAATGTTTCGCATTTTGATACTTGGCAATTTTCAATTTTTGCAATTTTTGAACATTTTCAAAGTCACCCTAATTTGTAACGAGGGTGCTTTTATTTGAGCATAGGAGTTCTCATTTTTGTACTCCTCTTTTCTTTGATGTAATTTGTGCAAACTTCTTGATTTTCATTTTGATGCTTGAAGTCAAATTGAGAATTTTTGTGCCCATTCCCTTTTTGTGTAAAAGATATGATAGAAGTGGAAGATGGTTGCATGGTTTCAAGAGTCACCTTAGAATAAATGGTTGCCAAGGAGTTATCACACCACAAGGTACTCTTGACCGGGCCTTAGTCCATAGGTCAAAGGATACTAGCATGACACATCCTAGGGTGTTTTGGAGGTATTCTAATGAGAAAAGTCTCAAGAAGAAAAAAAAAATATCTACAAGGGCCTTATATACACTTATCAAGCTTCCCAAATAGATGTTTTCACAAAAAATTTCCCATAATGCAACTACATGCAATGATGCAACTAACATATATACAACCTAATGCAAATGCTTCTATCAACTACTATGCCATATAAACTAAATGCAACTCCTAACAACACATTGGTTTGTACCGCATCAACTAAAATAAAGCCACATTGTCATTAACATATAAAAGAAGGAAGGAGATTTGGAAAGATCATACCATGCGGTCTTCTATTTCCTTCATGCCTCGAATGTGGCGTAGTCGGTCCAATGTGATAAGAGTGACAAACAAACACAAATATATACAATATGTACAATTCTACACTACAAAGGAATGAACATGTTTTTGGATTTTTGAGAATTTTTTAATTTATTTAATTTTTTGATTATATGCTAAGTTATAATTTCCCATCCCCATACTAGTATGGGCATTGTCCTCAATGGCCAATACGATAGGAAATTATGCAATGTAGTCTATATGAAAATGCATGATTACTAAACTAGATGCAAGCTATATGTGAGATATATACATGTGATAAATATATACAAGTGATGCAAACTAATCTATACTACATGATGCATGCTTCTATTGTTCGGAGAGCTAATTTGAATTAACTCGCATCCCTTGTGAGTGAATTTCCCCAAACCGAAAAAGACATTATTTCTAGTGTTAAAAGAGGGGAAGTTCATGAACAAGGCAAGTATGAAATGCATGAATTCTAATTTGTCATTTTGGATTTTGCAAATGGGAACAAAATATGAAACACATCAATGGGACCGAGGTGGGAGTCCTTTGAATGGTGCTAGGACTCAAAATTATCAAGAGCCAAAAATGACTCTACCAATGATTAAGATAAAGATTAAAAACATGATATAAAGACAAAGCTAAAGGAGGGGTATGAGACTCACAATGGAATAGGTTAAAGCTAAGCAATCAACCTCGCACTTGAGGTATCCTCTATTAAGCCTTGTCAACCTTCAATTATCGCTCATTGTGACATCATCATCACCGGCCTCATCATCGCCATCATCATCATCGAAACTATCATCATCATCATCATCAATTTCATCATTATCAACCTCCATTGGACCGGAGGATTCACCAACTTCCTTATCATCGGAACTCGAACTTTGCTCTTCTTCTTGGCATGAACCAATACCTTCCTCGTCTTCAACAACAACAACCTCCTTTCCGTTAGCCACTCGACTATCCTTTTTGGCATCTTAAGAAGTACTAGGGAAGAACACTTCCTTATCCGTCCAACTAGGCAAAGAACATGAAGAATCATGAAGTCCTTGCTTAGCAAGATGTAGTAATGGCAGATATTGGGCTCGATAAGCATTCACCCGGTCATCATAAGCTTCTCCATGCATTTGTTGCATCAAGTGGGTCAAGTAATCATTGCCTACCACAACATTAGAGTCACTTGGTTTGAACTCTTGGTAGGCAAAAGGATAGGGTGGAGTCACAATGGTAGAGGAGGAGGGCTTTGCAATCGGATCCCTTTATTGCTTGATTATTGGTTCGACTTCTTTGGAGATGGGCATGACGTAGTTTGGTCTATGGGCGGAGATACGGAAAATCTTGGTGGGCAAGACAATGGACTTGGCTTCCTTGATGAGCCATTCAAATTTATGGTCAAGATTGTCATTTTTTACCCATTGAAACTTGTTGATCAAAGTACTCATGTCAAGAAGGTTGCTTCCCTTAACCGGTTTGTAGGTGTTATCCTTGTTGAACTCCGGGTTAAAGTGTTTAGGTAACCTTGTTACCAAGCCCCCGTTTACAACAAAGGCCGCTCCTTCTTTCCCATTATCAATCTCTAACCACCGCTCAATCAATAATTGAAGAATGTTGTATTTTCGGGTGGACTTTCCATTAATATTCAAGAAGGACTCGAGGTAGACAAAGTCAAGTTCGGTGAAGTGTTTGGTGCTTCTTCTAGCAATTAAAGTATTGGCCACAAACTTGTGCCAAGTTCTTATGCCCGGATGGTGAACATATAAATCATGGCTCTCCCGGAAGGAATCGAATTTATGACCGGTTATAGCCTTCCATAGGGGTGCGGCATCATACTTCAAAGGCTTATTTTCAAAGTGATCATATTTTTCAAGACCAAACACTTTACCAAACTCACCCTTAAGCATTCTCCTACTCTTGTTCTCAAGTCGGAACTCAACATAACTTCGAGTCTCTACTTTGTACACCCTCAAGGAGCTTATGAACTCCATGGTAAATGAGGGGTAAGTCAATTTATTCATATCAAAGAGGGTTTTTAACCCCATGGACTCGAAAAATGCTCTAGTTTGCTCAAGTACACCCAATTTTTGCAAAGTATCTTGGCAAATAAACTTGGTAGCTAAAACAGTCTTTTTGGCAAGGGATAGAAATACAATCATATGTTTGTCGGATAAGAAAGTTACCTCCGGAAAGTTTGGCAATTGTTCTACAACCGGAGTACAAGGGGTAGCTTCCTCAATGGGATTGACGGTTTCTTGGACTTCCTCCCTTGGTTGAGCTACTACCAAAGCTTTTGATGCTAGAAGAGCTTGTTGCCTCTTTGACAAATTTGGAGTTTTGGGTGCCTTAGTTCCGCCTTTAGTCCTTGCCATTGTATGCTCCTTATCAATTTGGTATCAACAAACCAAGATGTTCCTTTAATGCTCCTTGCTTCTTCAAACTTGAATCAATTCTTTAATCAATTGGGGATTTTCGAAATTTTACCTAAACCCTAGAAAACTGATTCAATTTGTGAGGAAATTGATGGTTAAATGGTCTTTTGTTGATGAAGGAGTGATTTAATTTTGTTTTGAGCAAGTTTTGTTTTGATTTTGGTGAATGTTGTTGAGAAATTTATGTTTTTGGTAAGGGGATTGAAGGTTGAAGTGAGGGAAAATGTATCTGTTTGTGTTTTGAAAGATGAAAATGAATTGGGAAGAAGGAAGAGTCCCGTGTTTTGTTTATTTATCAGGTCTAGGACGCTCGGATCAGGGTCAGGACGCGCGGATTTCCTTGCAGGAAATTCTGAAAGAGCAAAGCAGGTCTGGGACGCGCGACTTGATCTCAGCTCGAGCAGATTTTTGGTGAGACGCTCGTCTTGCTCTCTAGGACGTGCAGATTTTTCTCCGGTTAATTTTCATAAGTTTGAAGCTTCCCAGGACCCGCGGCTCGATAGCAGGACGGGCGTCCTGATTTTGGTGGACGAGCGTCCTGAGCTTGGCATGTGCAGATTTTCTCATAGGACTTTCTCCCACAATTTGAACCCTTCCAGCTCTCACGTCCCGACAGTAGGACGCGCGGATCATTTCTGGAGACGCTCGGCTTGCTCTCAGCACCCACGAGCTCAGGTCTGCTCGTGGGGATTCCTCTTCCCGTGTCATTCCTTCTTCCTTTCTTTGTTAAATGTTGTGGCTTGCACTATAAAGGCTTGGTTAGCCTAGACATTTACCATCACCACACTTGATCAAACACTACACATTAAAACACGTTAAAATACCACCCTCACTTGCTCTCATATCAAAAATCTTGTAACAAAGCACAAAGATGCAAATTAAAAAATGACAAAGATGCAATAAAGGAAATGAAATGCTAGTTAAGGGGTTAGAATATTTACAAATGGTAGTTTAGGGAGGACTCCACCAAACTCTCCTTCTTGTGAGGGTTATCAAGGGGGAAAAGCCAAGGTGTTGTTGATGTTGCTCAACATCTTATAGAAGTAGTCGAAGGCTTGCTCATTTTCATGATAAAGATCTTGCATAGACCTTTGTGCATTGTTTTCTTCATTGTTGTAGTCCGAGTCAAACTGATGACAAGGATCAACAAAGCCTTGGTCTAAGGTCATAGCATTTCCAGTATAAGGATTGACCAATCCTTCAAATTCATCGTCCCATAGACCACAAACTTCGCTTGCTTGTTCCCAAATGATGTCATGAGTTGACAAGAGAAACTCTCCTTTCTTGTTATCATGGCCAACGAGGCCTTCTTCATTACTTATCATGATGAGTGTCAAGCTCTCATTGCTGCTGTTGAAAATTTCATGCTCTCCGAATAGAGCTACTTGGATGTCATCGACTTTCTTCTTCCATATGGGTGATGTGTTTTTACCCTTCGCGTGATCTTTGCATAGAGATTCTAACTTCTTCCTATCACTTTCTCGGCTATAGTGATCAACCATGAAGCATGGCTCATGTAGTCGGGGAGCTCTCATGGTTTTGTCAAGATTGAAAGTAATTGTCTCATCCCCTACTTCAAGTGTGAGCTCTCTATATTTCACATCGATTACCGCTCCGGCGGTATGCAAGAAAGGTCTTCCTAAGATGATAGGAATGTTGGAATCCTCCTCCATATCTACAATGACAAAGTCTACCGGGATGAAGAATTTTCCAATTGTCATGGGCACATCCTCCAATATCCCTAAAGGTATCTTTGTTGATCGATCCGCCATTTGAAGAGTAGTGTTGGTGCATTTAAGCTCTCCCATTACTAGTCTCTTACATACCGAGTATGGCATGACACTTACACTTTCTCCAAGATCACACAATGCCTTTTTGATTGTAGTGTCGCCAATGGTACATGGAATAGAAAAAACTCTCGGATCTTTGAGCTTTGGAGGGGAACTCCCTTGAAGAATAGCACTACTCACTTTGGTAAAGGCAATAGTCTCCAACTTTCGGATGGATTTATTCTTGTTAAGAATATCATTCATGTACTTTGCATAAGACAGAACATGATTGATCAATTCTGTGAACGGGATTGAGACTTCTAAGTTCTTCACAATTTCCATGAACTTTCCAAGTTGTTCATCAAGCTTAGTCTTAGCTTGGTGACTTGGGAACGGAAGTCTAATCACAATAGGCTCTTTCTCAATTTGCTTAGCCTTCTCGTCATTTCTCTTCCTTGAAAGTTCATTGGTAGTAGGCTCTACTTCCTTAGAGTTCTCCACAACTCCTTTCTTGCTACTAGCATCCACAATATCTTCACCAATTGGCCTTTTCGTCCCCTCATATCTTGTACCGCACCTCAAATGGATGGCACTAACCGTTTCATATCTTGGGGGGTTACCTTGAGGAGGTAATCGCCCCTTTTGTCTTTGGGAGCTAGAAGATGCTAATTGGGTAATTTGAGTCTCTAACATTTTGGTGTGGGCAAGTATGTTTTTGATGGTGATTTCTTTAGCTTGGCTATCTTTTTGCATTTGGATGAAGAATTCTTGTTGGTTCTTTTGCATTTGGAGGGCCGCTTTTTGAACATCAAAGCTTTGGTCATTGGATTGGTTGTAGGAAGGTTGATTTTGATATCCATGTCTTTGGTTGAAAAAGGGTCTTTGAGTTGAATTTCTCATTGGGGGTGGGGTGTATGTTGGTTGAGGATTTTGAACATTTTGGCTCTTGTATGAAATATTTGGATGGAATTTGGTATTCTCATTATAGTAGTTGGAATAAGGGGTGCCATTTTTGTATTCTTCGAAAGCATTCACTTGTACATTTGTTCCCCTACATTCGTTTTGTTCATGTCCCAAGGTTCCACAACTTTCACATACTCCATTTGGGATTGAGGATCATGCCACCATAGCATTAACATGTTGTTTGGGTGATTTGGAAGCCTCATCAAGCTTCGTCATGGCCTTCTCAAACTTCAAGTTGATGGTGTCGATATGAGCACTTAGTTGAGCACCCAATTGTGTGATGGAATCTACCTCATTCTTTCCTCCTCTAATGGCCTTTCGAGGCCTACTATGTTGGGAATTATGAACCGCCATCTCTTCGATTTTGGCCCATGTTTGGTTGTCACCAACTTCGGTAAACCTCCCATTGGATCCCATATTAAGAACATTGTGTGAGTCTTCATATAAGCCATTTTAAAACTATTGAACAAGGAACCACTCACTAAGTCCATGGTGTGGACAAGAGCGACAAGTGTCCTTAAATCTCTCTCATTCTTCATATAATGATTCTTCATCCCTTTGTTTGAACCTGGTGATTTGGGCTCTCAACATGTTAGTCTTCTCCGGAGGATAGAATTTCTTGTAAAAGGCAAGTGCT
This sequence comes from Silene latifolia, assembly GCF_048544455.1. Classification (NCBI taxonomy): domain Eukaryota; kingdom Viridiplantae; phylum Streptophyta; class Magnoliopsida; order Caryophyllales; family Caryophyllaceae; genus Silene; species Silene latifolia. The sequence goes on from NC_133538.1 coordinate 177,209,571, forward strand.
AACTTCTTCCATGAATCAATACCAAGGGTAGCTTTGTCTAGGCTCTTAAACCATTTTTGGTGCGAGGTAGTCGTTACTGCTCACCAAAACAATATTTATATCTTTAAAAACTACTCTTAGTAGAGTGATAAGCAAAGGTCGAATCCCAAGGGACGGGTATCGATTAAGGATTTCAATTGCAAGTAGTTATGTCTTAGGGTGTCACAAATTTGGGTTGAGATGAGATGTGGTCTAAACTAATCAACAAGATGAATGTAAATTAACGAAAACAAAGTAAAGAAATTAAAGAGGTTTGTAAACAATTGATTAAAGGCACTAGGGTGTCATGGGTTCATAAGGGAATCATGGAAATAGATCATATAAACATGTTCTCAAATAGATGCAAGCAACTGATTGTTGTGATGGAATCGAGTTAGTGTATATCTTACAATTCCTAGGAAGATTTAGGTCCCGGAGCCGAGTCGATCAAGACTTTACAACACATAAAAGTTGACTTAGTCTCTTCCTATTCAACTTTATGCATGGTCTAACAAGGCTTGAGTTGGTTTATATCTTACAAGCCTCATTCAAAAGATAAGAGATGGGTAAAAAATGCAAGGTTTCATAGTCTAGCATTTCATCAAACATAACATGTGCATAGGTTGAAATCACAACAAGCAAGCAAGTGATTATGAAAGCATATTAGATTAAGCATAGATCAATTCCCATGATTGTTTCCCCTAATTCCCCATTAACCCTAGCTAAGAGACTACTCACTCCTGATCAAGTTTAACATGCTAATAAGGATGTCAATCTCATTAATAAAGCAAAACATGATGAGTAAGTGAAGTAATTAACAATAATTAAGGAAAGGTAAAGGGATTATACCAACTTGAGAGGATCCAAATATAAAGCAAATAATAATATGAGGAAACTTGATGATTGATGGAGAGTTGTCAATCCTCCAATAAACCCAAAATAATCTTCTAATTACCCAACTAAAACTAAGAACAATTGAGAGATTAAGGAAAGATTAAGATGTGATTAGTATTAAAATATGTATTATAACTTTGATTAAGACTAAATTAAGAGATTTAGAAGGAGATTAGTACTTGATTCTAAGATTGATTATGATAAGATGATAATCTAGGTAGTACAATAGGGTATTTATACTAAAGTTAAGTATAAGGATTAAGGTTACTAAGGGCTTAAATGACGATTAAGACCCTAAGAGAAGCTTGATAATTTGCAACTCCGAAGGGACATGTGCGGCCTGAGTAGCAACTCCCCAGGGACACGCGCGTCCTGGCCTGAAGCATGCTTGGTTCTGTAAGGGGATCCAATTGGGCTGGCATCGGGATGCTCAGATCCTGGTCTGGGACGCTCGTCCTGAGCTCGGGACGCTCGGATCCTGGGACAGGGTTCTTCTCTTATTCTTGGCTATCTAACAATCCGTGGGGACTGTCTTAGGGACGCACAGATCTTTCATCATTGCCTAATTCACTTGATTTATTTGCTTAGGCTTCTAGTGTTGGTCTCCTCTTTGATGCTTGGTCATTAGATGCGATCCATTTAGCTCCATTTTGTTCCATAAATGCAAGGCTAGCAATCCTCTCCTACCAAGGACACAAAACCTCAAAGAATATGCAAAATGGGGAACTAAAGATAAGAAATGACCCTAATATATGCTAGAAAGCATGGGAACGGGGTTAATTCGGGGACTAAATGTGCTCAAATATGAGTCACATCAGCTGGTCACTACATTCCTCACTTCCCAACTGGTTTGGGGGAGCTTTTGCTACACAGCTGGTACTATCCTTCCTTGTATTTATTTTATAAAATACAAAAACATGTTCTTCTTTATTTTAGGCCGAGTCTTGGTGAATTGTTTAGCAATGATGATAATTTGCTTTGTATTTGCATTTGAATCCCACTTAAGTTGTCCATGTACATTGTTTTGACATGTTAGCAATGAAAAACAAAGCTCATAACTCAAGTCTTGACCGTCAAAATATGCCTTATGCCGAGTAAATTTGACATTATTATGTTGGTAAACCACTTAAATTTCTGAGGTCTACAGAGCTTCCTAGGCCAGGAACATTAATAAACTAGTCTCATTTGTCAATTAGACTTAAGAGTGTGGTTCTTCTTGTAGAATATGTAATATCAAACTGCATAAGTGTGACATTAGTTTCTTAATTTTTGCGCATTCATATGATTAAGTACATGAGGAAAGGCGATTCTTACCGTTCAAATAAGCCATACATTACCTTGTTTTGTTAGCCCGTTTGAACTTTGTAGCCATTTCGTATCCTATTTCATAGCTACAATCTAGAATTAGCCTACCTTTTCGGGACAGTCGCAGTTGCTTGAGTCTCATGTTATTTTAGCTACTTTGGTTGGGATTGGGACTTTTATGTCATGTGGGTAGTAGCTTTAATTTTGTTAGCAATTGTGTTGATCTCCTATGTTGAAAAAAAAAAAGAGAATTATGAAGCAAAGAAAAGAAAAAAAAGAAAAAAAATTCTGAAAAAAGAGAAAGAAAAAGAAAGAAAAAATGAATTGCTTCATCGGTTTTATTAGGAGATCATAAGTGGTATATACTAGAGTCTAATGCACTTTTGGAGAGTTTTTTATATTCTCTCATTTGTTGTCAAAGTTGATATGATTTCTCTAGTTGGGATGATAATAATTATTTTTATTAGATTTGGTTATTGGTTTAGCGCTGCGACTACCGTCTTAGCCTCACATATCCATACGTGTTTCGGCAAAAACCACTTTTATACCCTTGCCCATTTGCCACCTTATTGTCCTTGATACATGTACTTAGTCTTTATTGTGAATGCGTACTAGTTGGAAAAATTTCTATCACACTAGATTGCATGCATGTTTTATAAGTTGAGTGAGTGTCTTAATTCTTTCTATCTTACATATATCTCACCCCTTATGAGAGCATGAGTGAAACCGCGAAAATCCAACTAATTTGTCTTGCAAGATTGAAACGTATTTGGCTGAGTCTCGGTATCATGTCACATCTTGAGTTGAGTTGCGTTATTCAATTACCCGTGCCTTTGAATTTGTTTTATGGCACAATTTTTGGTCATTACTTTGTTATAAAAATGGATAGCTGGGATTTGTATGTGCTTTAACATTTGCTCTGAGTTATTCATTCACCATTTGTATGTTTGTCTTATGTATGGTTTGATTGCTTTGCTTAGGGACAAGCAAAGGTTTGGTTTGGGGGAGTTTGAAGTATCACTTTTATATACACTTTTATAACTCCTTTCATGTTGTTTTATATACCGTTTTCGTGCCTATTATATCATTTATATGCCTTTATTAGCGAAATGTCGATACTGCCGCTTTTTTATATTTTAATGCAGAAATGATGCATTACGAGATGAATCAAGTTAAGATGAGCATTGCGGTTATGGCATAGTAGAATACACGAAGCATTGACACGAGAAACGAGGAGACTTGAAGACGAATAGAGAAGTTAAGACGAAATCAAGCATGCTGGACTTGATTCCTCGATCGAGTAGAGAAAGGCTCGATTGAGTAACCTTCCTCGATCGAGTATGTTGAGGCTCGATCGAGGAACCTCTTTGATAGTCTACTTTCAATATTTTCCTAAAACACGACTTGTTTGTAATATATATTCTAAACTCGTAGGATTTATTAGGTTACGCTTTTATTACTTTTCAACGGCAAGAAATACTTTAGGCTTTCATATTTTGTTCCTTAATCTTTCCTCATTAATTACTAAGGTACTAATCGTTCTTCATTAATTTATTATTTAAGTTTTATGCTTTTAATTCAATGTTATTATTTCATGTCTTTAATTATGTTGTCATCTATCTTTATCGTTATTGTTCAATTCACTATGAGTAGCTAAATCATTCATCTAGGATGAGGGGGATCTAGGTTGATTAGAAAGGGGTTAATGAATTGATTGTTAGTAATATCGCTAAAACTATCGTTCGATTATTGTTCTTATTCTAATTGTTTGATTTAGGCCTGAATTGATAATTAGTGTAGCGAATTAATACTTTCACCGACAAGGTTAGAATTAATATAGGCTGCGATAATCAAATAGATTGTGTTTAATATTAGCGATTGCATGTTAGACTTAATCTAAAGGACATAATAGAATTAATCAATCTTGTGACCTTAGATAGTTTGATTGACCTAACAATTGACTAAATAAACCCCATATAATTGACCTAGTGAACCGGAATCCTAGACTCTTTAATATTATTGTTAATCATCTTTTAATTAGTTGCTATTAATTGATAGAAAACAAACAAACCAAAACCCCCATAAATTGTTACCTTAAGACACTTTAAATATTAGCAAACTGATTATTACCGCCTCCCTGTGAATTCGATACATGTCTTACCACTAGCTATTTTGCTAGTTCTGAGATAGATTTACTTTGATTAGGTGATACGACTTTAGCCTTATCAGAAATAAAGCATCATTTGGTATATAACAGCAAGACAATAATTACGCGTGACGTAAGATATCTTGTTTGGATTGCTGATATTTTCACGGCTGCCGGGAATATTTTTTTGGATTTGCTAGTCTCTTCATTAACCCAAATACCTTCATCACAATCATCTCGTGTATATATGTTTGGAATGTTAACATTTTCAACATCATTACCAAATTGCGATATAGCACTGTGATCAAGTCTTTCAAATTCGACGTCTTCATCATCTGGAATTCGGCGATGGCAAGATAGAACAAGTAACCACTTCTTATCCATAGGATCGGTAACATAAAACACTTGTTTTGCTAGTGACGCTAATATAAAAGGATCGTCCTTGTTTCTAATCTTGTCAAAATTTACTAATGTGAATCCTAAATCATCCTTTCTAAGACTACTGTTGTTGTCAACCCACTTGCACCAAAATAGAGGTATCTCAAAATCCATGTAGTCTAAAACCAATATCTCTTGAATAACTCCATAATATTTCATTGTACCCAAAATAGGATTTCTATCCTTTGAACTAGCAAAGTATATTGCCTCGGAAACTACGCAAACTCCACTGTTTCGCATTGTGCTCGCCTCATCTTGAATGCGGGTGTAGAAAGTGTACCCATTGATCGAATACCCGCTGTAAAAAGTTGCACGAGCATCAGGACCGAAAGCGAGATGTCGTAGGCTAGGTGAGCAATCATCAATTGGGTTGTCATCATTGTAAATAGTATCCTTAAACCAGTCACTAAATTGCTTGTAATGCTCATTTGCATACCACCTTTTGTTCTTATGAGGGTGTTTTCCCTTAAGGTAACGCTGGTGTTCCATACTGTAAGGCTGGACATGATCATCGTTAAAAAGTATGACACCCCGCGATAAAGCGGAAGGTAAAACCCATAAACACAAGCGGAAAATGTGAAAATTTTAAAACTTTTATTTAATAATTAGGGTTTAGCATGCGGGAGTCACTAAAATTTCAATCGAAGAGAGATACGCGGAAATAAAACATAGGTTCATACAAACGTGATAGTCAAAAATGGGGAAAATATATCCCGGGAATAACAAGATGAAAAAGGTGAGTCTAAGCGGTTTAATAAGTAATCTACTAGTCCAAGGTACTCGCTAGCTCACACGTCTATACCCCATACACTGCATCTTCACAAACCTGTCATTCATGTAAACATGAAAGCCACAGTCAGTGGGGAGTAACTCAGGGTTCTCCCAACCACATTATGTTAAAATAAACGTAACAAAGAACTCAATTAAGGAAGGCATAGAAAATTGTTGTAAGCAATGTGAATAAATAAATGCTATGGAATAAAACTTGCCAATTGAATAAAAATGATTAAAGTGACTAATATTAGCATAACATAAATTCATCCAATTATGTTAGATATTTGATAAAAGAAGACAAGTAGCCGTCAAATAATTATGGACACGCATCCCAAGTAAAAATGACATATGCAACCATCTGTAATGCAAGACATTTACCACTCTTAGACTATAATTTCCCCGGGTAGGACTACGATAATAATACGGTCCTAGTCTAAACCTGGCCAGACTCTCGGAATGAATAATTCCGATTCGACATACGACAAAATAGCCCGTATCCAAGGCTCGATAACAGAACGGAAATCGAGTACCCCAATCGCCAGAACAACACAAAAGTGGCAAAAAGACTAAGATAAAACTCACTTGCCATAACAGCACAAGTGGCCAAAAACCGTACTTGCCAGAACAGCACAAGTAGGCCAAACCCGTACTTCCCAGAACAACATAAATAGGGCGTAAATGTAAGTCAAGCAAAAGGTATAGCAAAATGACAAATTTACATGGATACGACCCAATTTAATTAAACATGTAGAATAAATCATACGTACTTAAAGCGTGATAAATAAATGAAAAAGAGCAAGTAATAACTCGTACAAGGAATATTCCACGTCATTTCATACTTTTATAACGAGAACCACCATATTATTTCATATAACTAAGCCATTTGAACAAAATGAAAACAAGCGGGGATGAACAATTGTACTGTATTATGTAAAACATGAGATGAAACGTAAATAATCACATGTTAGCCATTCATAAGCATATGCCGTAATATACGAGTGACCCAACAACTAAAAGGCATGTTCAAAGCTTAAGATACGATATGAGAAGGCATAGAACAAAGGAGGAACGACGGTCGCGGGTTGCACGAAAGACGAGCTGGACACACACGGATTAAAGTCGTGCTGCCCAGCCGACCTTCTCCCCCTATCCACTGCCTAAACCTGGCCTCGCCACTGTCCGTAACAGGGCCGGCAGGTCCCTACACCAAAACGCAGCAGCAACACACAAGACAGCAGCAACACGCAGATAAGCAGCAACATGTTGCCTAAACATAACATCCAAAAAATGAAGCATCCCCCTTCTTTGCCCAACCGTCTTAGGACGTTTTCCTAGGCCAAACTAGGACGGATTTCACCCGTACAAGAGACTCAATCCCAACATGTACATGTACTTGAGACAATAGCAATAAAATTGGTTCAATTTAGCATAAAGAAACCCGTCAAACCAGCCCGCAAAAACTGCCCAACAAATCCATTTTCACGAATTTAAGTTCATTTGTGACAGTATTAAGACGAAATTTTATGCATGAAAAGGGTGAAATTTCTCACATACAACCAACCCATTACATACTTGGATATACAAAGGAAACAAAAATCAACTATTTGGTTCAAATCATCCGTGGAATCGACTCAAAAATAATCCACGAAAATCATCCATCATCAACTTACTTATACTTGGTTTTTCTAACAATTCATGAGGCCGTCATAAGACAAGTTTTAAGCATGTTACAAGGCGGAATTTCTGACATCCCCACATACCAAGGTGCCTTACTAGGACCACCCTAGCATGAGAGACCGTCACCATCTCGGTTGCCCGAGGTTAGTATATCAAAGTTACCAATCCAAAACACAATTATTAAAGTATAAACGATTAATGGTTACATGTTCCAAAATCTAAAAACCAAAGTACATGTTACTAATGTTCAACAACTAAAACTGAATGATAAAACTCTTGACATTGGAAGCTAGACTCGAGTGATGACTCCCCATGACGACCCCTGTAGCTAGTGAACATCATCATCTGTCACAATCTGCTCACCATCCCCAAATGGATCACCACAGATTTTATAAAACAACAACGGGGTCAGTTACTATATAATCAAAATAAGACAAGTACAAAAGACAAACTGCTGATCATCATCCACCTCCAACTCCCGATCTCATATAGTAATTGACTACACACTAAAGTGTGTAGTCCTGCCAGATTACCCATCACAACAGATAATCCTCACCGCCAGTGGGGGACCACAACCAATCCCCACCTAAGCCCTGCTCATCAACGAGTGATAACCCTGTTCATTAATGTGCACATCCCTCCTGTGGCGGGTTCCACAGAGGGCGAAACTAGGGCGTGAAGCCACTCCCGCAAGTGACTCCACTCAGCCGAGGACGTACCTCGTGAACATCATCAACAACCATCACAACAACCACACCAACTCCAACTCCAACAATCAGTAGATAATCAATCGTACAACAATTACCACACAATCATATAACAATTAAACAGTAAATCGAGTAGGGAAACCCTACGTTTTCGCAATCCAAGCACACACAAGCAATCAATTATGATCCTTCACATATCCATCACCTACATAACATAATTATGTATAATTACCACCTAATCAATCAATTAATCATGCACATAACCTAGACTCATCATAACTTAATAGGAATATCAACTTAAAGAACAACAACGACTTTTCCAGATTTTCCAGCACTTGACAGACTCGGTATAAAATGCATAACAAATTCCAAAACAATCGAATCGATACAAGGCCAATTGGATTGGAACCCCATGAGTCTTAGCTACAAATATAATCTAACGTATTGTTTCCAAATTCCAAACTTATCAATGGTTTTCAGACTGATTTCCAAAAGCTGACAGAATCCGTCGCATCAAAAGTATTGATTCATAAAACGAGTTTAAAACATCATTTCTCGGTAATTCCAAATCCTATTGTAATCTAGACTCTACAAATATGATTTATGAAAAATTACCAAAACTGAATCGCCATATAAATTAGGGTTTTAAATCATTTTCCACAACCAAATCAGATTCGCGGACTTTTCAGCGACATGTTCATAAATAAATCACCTAGGACAAACCATAAAGAATCCGATCACGAAATCTGATATGCATAAACTAGACTTCAAATAAACAGGACTCCCTTTTCAAACTTTTCGAAGATGAAGACTTTAAAACAGTATAAACAATTGTATGAAACCGATTTCTAAACAGGGAAATCGAATCAGGTTGAAATCGGTGAGAAATCTTCAATCAAATGAAAGGCTCGACAATTCCTCTTCCTCTCCCTCTCTTTAGGTTTAGATATGGTTTTATAGATGTTAAAATGAACTAGAAATGTCTCAAGCCCTATAAACAAAACCCTTGGTCCAAACATAAAAGAAACCGTCAAACTTGTTGAACCGGTTTACTCGGCCGAGTAACACACACTCGACCGAGTACCAATCAAATAATCGACCGAGTACTCCAACTAAAATAAGGAGTATTACAGAATTCATCCAAACAAAAGACTATATTCATTCAGGTACATACACACAAGACATGAGCTATCAAATTGACTCAAACCAACAACCATTTCAGCCTAAAAATCGCGTCTAAAACTGACCGAAGACAGCCCATTTTCACGGTTTTTACTTCCATTTTTGAGACCGTTTTAAATTTTGAGCATGAAAATGATAGTATTCATCCAAATAAATTGCCCAACATAATTTATTACCCACTTCACCATGAATCCAAAGGTACCAACTTTTCTCAAAATAGATAAGTAAAACTCGAATAAAATTGTCTCAAACAACCACCACACGAACTCAGCAAGAAGGAAACTTTATATTATAAAAGAGTAACACCACATGTAAACACATATAAATTTCAACATAATGTCGAGTAATCCCATCACCGTTACCTTGAGTGCTCTTCAAAGAATGCACTTCCGACTCAAAACTACTCCGGATTGTCCAATGGCACACCTAACACAAAGAAAAGCATGAAATCAAGCTTAAAACCTCAAAACCGTGACACCCCTTAAGACGGGTAACCTCGAAAGCTCTACAAAACCGCAACTTTCTTACCTAGAATGGTGGAGGAGGAAAAGGGGAAGAAAATGGCACAAAAATTAGCTAAAACCGTCAAGAAACGAGGGAGAAATCTAAAGTTGAAGATCGGGTATCAAAGGAGTTTCTACATCTGTTGTTGTTACTGTTTGTCGTACGAAATGAAGGCAAGTATCAGGTGAAAAGGCGGGTGGTGTGGTGAGTTTGAGGGAAGAAAAAAATAAATGATTGTTTAATGAGTGTGTGAGAGAGAGTGTGTAATAAAACAATAAGGGTAGATGGTGTGTTGTCGACATGAGATTGGTCCGGATTAAACTAGCTCCACAAGAGAAATGTGACGGTCTTTGCTAGACGGGAATACATCTCAAGTCCACTATAACTTAAACGGAAATTATTATTATTATTATTATTATTATTATTATTATTATTATTATTATTATTATTATTATTATTATTATTATTATTATTATTATTATTATTATTATTATTATTATTATTATAAAAGGATGCGCGCAGCTATCATTAATAGAAAAACAAAGTTTACATGAAATTGGTGGGGAGCCGAGAAACAAGCTGGGCTCCCGGACCCTTAGCAACAGCAAAGCTAAGTCTAGTAAAAATGTAAGCGGCCACCCGAGCCCCCGCATCCTGAGATACCGAGAATTTCTGGATCCGCTTGAGCAAGGCAACAGCATCCGAACCCAGCTCCCCAAGTGATGATAAAGAGAAGGGAAGGAAACCATAACCCGCTGTCGCGCACAAATCCATGTACTTAGCACACTTACGCTGAGCAGCATCAGCAACAACCCGGCCAAGCACAAAATCCGTCATCCCAATCTGAGTCAAAGGAGAAGACCATGTCAAGTCAACGCACACATCACGCCCCCTATCCCAAGAATATAGCAGCAAATCCGCAGGACGAAGAGAACCCCATGCCCGGCAACCAAACCGATATCAACCTCCTTTCCCGCAGAAATACCAGATCTATAGCAGATGTCGAAAAGAGTGTCACGGACGAGGTTATGCCGATCTTTAACGCCCACAGTACCAATACAAGAAACAGTGTGGTCCACAAAAACATCATCCGCAAAAACCCGAGAGCAAGCTGGACAGGGCCTAGAGACCGTGAATAACGGAACACCCAGACGATACCCAAGCACACTATGGTAAGTCCTCCCGTTCATAGTCTGACCCAACCCCGAGATAGGAACTGCACGCAACCAATCAGAGGAGTGGGAACCCTGCTGAGACTCCCACAAAGCAAGCTGGCGAGGTGTCAAAGAGAAAACAGACCCTGTGGCAGCAGCAACCGTCGCGAAATAAATATCTGCCAATTTCTTCATAAGTTTGGGGGCAGAAATTTCACTAGGGTTACCTAAGATACCAGAGCCTGTAGTCGCAGTAAAACCCCGCGCGGAATCATCAAAAGCAGGGCCAGCAGCTACAATACCAGAGGGTCCAAGGAGCTTAGCCTCGCAAATCGCCAGACGCAAACGGACGCAATAAAAGCATAATGTAAAACATCCCCCACCGCATAGACACCAAGACCACCAAGATAAAAAGGGAAAGTAGCAAGGCGCCACTGCCAATCCCCAAAACCCGGGCCAGACGCGGTGACGATACGTTCCAAGCTGGAACGAAGAGCAGCATCAAAAGGAAGATGGACGGACCCAAAAACACTAGGGGAGCAAGTACGAAGGGAGAAATAGAGCTTAGAAATACCAGTACAAGCTCGAAGTAGAAGCAACTCACATTGCGGGTCCTCAATCCTTGCAACCAAGTCCATTAGCTCAATGGTCTTAGTTACTCTCCTCGCCACAATCTCACTGCCAAAACCAGGGCAAGTACTGACATGTCCACCCAAAACTGTAACACCCCGCACGGGCCGAGCAATAGAAGGGGGGAAAACCCCAGGGATCCGACTCTGAGGATCTTCAACAGGCCAAAAGACCTCCGTCTTGGAGACATTAAGGTGTAGTCCAAAACGGGGGCCATCCACCATAATCAAATCCAAGACCTTCCCCACCTCCAAAGTATCCCCCACAATGGTGCCATCATCCAAGTACCATGCCTGCATAGTGAGGTCAAAAGTGTCCCGGATTTTGCATACTAAGGGATGCAAAACCAAAGCGAAAAGCAACGGACCCAAAGGATCACCCTGCTGGACTCCCTGATAAGACCACAAGCAGTGCTCCCCATAAAAAAGATGGACAGGGCTGGAATAACAAAACTCCACCCAACGGGAAAGAACCGGGCAACGTCGGCGGACTTCCTGAAGCATGGTCGTACGATCAACAAGGTTGAAAGCATTCTGGAAATCAACCAGCAACATGGAAAGTCCCACCTCGGACTCCCGAGCCTCAATGAGCCGATTCAAGGCATGCAAGATAGCCTCTCCTCCACCGGGCACACCCACCCCAAACTGTAACCCAGCAAAATAAGACGACAAAGAAGGACCCACCATAAAAGCACCAACCTTAGAGACAAGCCGTCTCCAGACAGTGCCAACAGCAATAGGACGAACCCCATCACCTAGTTTAACAAGCGGCGTGAGAGGGGCGCTGGCAATGTACTATCCCAAAGCAAGAGGGCACCGACCCTCAAGAAAATGATTAACCACCCTAGCAATAGAAGTGATCAACTCATCAGAAATAGCCACAGCAGCGCCACTCAAAATATATATTTTTATATAAACAAACTTTAAAATATAACTTTTGCAAAAATTAGACTTGAAAATAAAATTAATTAAATTAAGAAATTTGAAAATATAAAATAGAGTAAGAGAACGGTTAATTAAATTATAAATGCTAAAATGGAAAATTCGCGAGTGTTACAAAAAGAACGTATGTATGAGCTCTATGTCGCATGTCAGATGACATATCCTTGGAAACACGACCCCTTACACCTTTTCCATTCATCCACTCACTACGACGATTCGTACGAGCTCCAATTAACTCATAAAAGGAGAGGTACGCGTAACAATACGAAAGAGCTTCATCGATAATTGCTCGCTCAGCAATACACCACTCTGGACGATACATATTAGATGTGTAATCCTTGTAAACATTCATCAATCGTTCGAATGGGTACTGATATCTCAAATACACTGGCCCGAGATACAAAACCTCCCGGACTAGGTGGACGTCAAATGAACCATGATAGTAAAAAATGAGGGAGGAAAATACATTTCAAACTGACAAAGACTGGTGACGAGGATGTCCTGCAAAGTTTCCGTTTCATGGGGATAAATGACTTTACTGTTGATTGATTTGAAGAAATAGCAAATTCTAATTATAGCATGTCGAACCTTTGGAGGTAGAATGGAACAAAAGGCCACAGCTAGTAGTTGTTGCATCAATGTATGACAGTCATGTGACTTTAAACCAGTAAGTTTTAGGTCCTGCAATGAAACAAGGCTTCTAATATTAGATGAATAGCCCTCTGGCACCTTAATACCATGCAAGCATTCGCAAAACTCTTTTTTCTCCTTTTTTGAAAGAGCATGAGCTGCAGGCGGCAAAAAAGTCCGATTTCCTTTTGTTTTAGATGCCAGCTCGGGCCTAATGCGCCAGTACGGAAGCTCTGGCAAAAAAACTCATCCCTAGCTGCCTTGATGTCTTTTGTCCTACCCGGAATATTCAACAGAGAATTGATTATATTATCAAAAATGTTCTTTTCAATGTGCATAAAATCTAGGAAATGTCTAACCGGAAGGTCACGCCATTACGGAAGTTTGGTAAAAAGTATGTTTTTTTTATAACCATGAGTAGACAACTTAGGTCCCTTCTTCCCATACGTTATCTCAATATCTTTCACTTTCTCATACACTTCATGACCATTCAAAATCTGAGGACTCCCATGTTGCTCAGGACACCCATTAAACGCCTTGTGAAGCTTACGATAATGATGATCAGGGCATAACCATCGACGATTTCCCCTGTATACATGCTTGCGAGAATGCTTCAAATATTCTGATTCAACATCCCCCACACAATGGGCAAGCCTCATTCCCATGTACAGTATGTCCAGAAAGATCACCGTACGCCGGAAAGTCAGTTATTGTACACAATAACATAGCTCTTAGATTGCAAATTTCCTTCTTATAACCATCAAACAGTGGTATCCCTCTTTCCCACAGAATCTTCAGATCATCTAGAAGTGGTTCCAAATACACATCTATGTCATTTGCAGGTTGTCGAGGGCCAGATATCAACAAAGACAACATCAGATACTTCCGTTTCATGCAAACACATGGGGCAAATTATAGATGGCCAACACAACTGGCCAAATATTATGTTGGGTACTCATGTTTCCACGAGGGTTCATTCTATCTGTGGAGAGTGCTAAACGCAAGTTCCTTGCTTCTTTGGCCAAGTCAGGATATTTATCGTCAAAACTCTTTCCACTGTTGACCATCCGCTGGGTGTCTTAACTTTCCATATTCAAACCCTCAACTATCATTCCAAGTCAACATTCTTGCATCTTCTTCATTCAAATAAATCCTTATGAATCTTGGTATTTTTGGAAAATACCACAATACCTTAGCTGGGATTCCTTCCTTAGTCTTATAACGTCATATAGAGCAGCGCGGACAATATGATAATTTCTCATAATATTTACGGTATAATATGCAGTCATTGGGACAAGCATGTATTTTCTTATATTCCATGCCCAATTCTCTAATCATTTTTTTAGCCTCATATGTCCGACTCGGAAGAACATTACCGTTAGGAAGCATGTCACATAGCAAAGCTAGAAGATCTGTAAAACTCTTATCACTCCACCCATTTGCCCCCTTCGAGTTATATAACTTTACCACCACGGACAATTTGGTATACTTCTTACAACCAATAAATAAAGGCATTTCATATTGACTCAACTTCTTGATTAAATCATCAGCATTTATTTCCCCATCACCAGTAGCTTCAAAGTTATCGAATCCATCATCTTCAGCAAACTTCTCACCTAAAACAACTTCAGGTGTAGGTGAACGATTTTTTACACACACATCATATCCCCCATCGCCTATATCTAAACCAACAGCTTCAGGTGTATGGTTATTTACCTCTACATCAGATTCCATATCCTCATCCTCTAATTCTCCATGAAAAATCCAACGCCTATAATCTCTACTGAAACAATTCTTTTCTAAGTGTATTTTGACATCCGGGATAGTTAAAACCCTAATATTACCACATCTATTATAAGGGCAGGGGATTCATGAGTAGAGATGAAAAATTTTACAAAGAAAATTATAAAATTCAGCAATTCCATCATTATAAATGGGATCACCAATTTCACCATCAATCATCCAAGTACAACCCATATATAAGCCAGTAGCTATGAAAATGAGATTACCTTTTTTATGCTATAAAGATTAATGACGGCGACGACGACAAAGATGACTTGTTCACCATCAGTCATTCTATTATTAATAACTTTGAAATTTCATTTATTTTTAGACCTGCATAATCTAAGACGGTTCTTATAAGAACTGTTGTAATTGTGCATGCATGCATGAGGTGAATAATGGTCAAACAACCAATAAAAATAGGGCATGCATTTTTTGGTAAACTAAAATCACAAACTTTTCAGTTTTCACAGTGGATCTGTTTTTACAATGGTTTTAAGAAACACCGTTGTTAATTGGTGTAATATGACAACGGCTTTAAAATAACCGTTTTTTATATATGTAATATGATAACGGCTTAACAAAGAACCGTTGTCATTTTGTCTAATTATTATAACAGTTCCAATTCTTATTATCTTATTATGCCGTTTCGATTCTTTTTATTATTATAAGTAGAAAGTTAGTCATTATAATATTTTATTTGGTAGATTGCCTTTGAGTGTAAGGAGTACCATACTCCCAGAGGACACGAGAATTTTTCTGGTGATGTTGTCACTGAATTCCAGAGGATGGGGTAACAAAAAACGTAACAAATAACATAAATAATTAAACTTTAATTAAAAGAACCACCTTAATCCAAATACAACTCATCATGTCAGAAAATAATTAAAGACTTAATTAGAATCTGATGAACTATTAGGATAGTCTTCATGCCCAATTTCGGCATAGATCAAGTCGTAAATCGACTCTTCATCATCAGCGGGCAGCGCGGGTGGAATGACCTCTTTCTCCCATGACATAGGCACGGTGGCAAGAATGTAATGCCTCCTTTAATGTCCCAGCAAAAGATGATAAACATGGGTCGCAACCCATAGATAAGGGCCCTTTTGTCTAGCATCCCAATAGAAGTCCTCTTTCCCCGCATCTTCCCCCGCAAATCTAGCGCCTAATTTTCTTGCCTGACGAAAACTATCATGGCAGTTGGCTTCGTCAAACTCGATAAAAGCAAAGCCTACAAAACCTTGCTTGTTTGTAGACACGGGTACAGTTTTTTAATCGCAGTGAAAGCGGAGTCATGAAGCATTTGCGTCAACCACCCAAAATTAGGCTTTAAACCATTTCCATTCACATCATAACGAATCGGTAGATTATGGAGAATGCAAGTAAACGGCTGTGCATAACGAGAACGTGATTGTAGCTCCGATACACCAGCCATATTTTTTTAGAGAGAAATTAAAGAGTAAATGTTTGATAATTTAGATTTTGACCTAAAATATTATGAAGACATATTATAGAATTATTTTGGTCAAATTGAATATTATTAGTCAAATTGAATATTTATTAAAGTTCTGATTTTGCATGCAGTGGTCAAACTGAGAAATCTAATCAAATAGTGACAACGGTTGAATTGAAAAACCGTTCTTTCATAATTGAAAATGATAACGGTTACAAGAAAACTGTATCTATAACATAACAACGGGTACCACAAACCGTTGCTGGTGCTAATTTAGTAACGTTTTTAGAAATGCCATTTTCTTCAACTGGTAACGGTTGTCTAACAACCGTTGATAAGAGAGATTTTATAACGAGCTTTTGGAAATCGTTAAATATTTTTGAGAGCGGCTTGTTAAGTAGCCGTTATCACATTATAATAACAACGGTTTATGTGGGAAACCGTTATTCTCATTATCGCAGTCTAGGTTTCCGCCAATATTTTTAAAACGGTAATCTAAGTGTCATTATTAAATGCATTAAACCGTTGTGATATCCTCCTTATTGATTGCCAGTTTTGGAGTAGTGGTTGGATAAGTATAAGGCTAAAATAGACTGTCACCAAAAGAAGGTTTCTTTGAGAGGTCCTAAGGGGGCTAGTGTGTCTTATCGTGGGTTTGTTATCAAACCCAAAGTCAAAGTGATTGCAGCGGTGACATTGAAGTCTTACTTGAGCAAGGGGTGTCCTTTGATCCTATGCCATGTGAAAGATACTCTCATGGTAGAACCGATAGCATCTGAGATACTAGTGGTTGGAGAGTTTCCAGACGTTTTTCCAGATGAGATATAGGGTTTACCACTGAAGAGAGAGATCGATTTCAGTGTGGAGTTGAAGCCAGGGACGGGACCGATCTTTAAGGTCTCGTATCGTATGGGTCCTAAGGAGTTAGGGGAGCTGAAGAAACAGTTGAATGAGTTGGTGGACAAGGGGTACATTAGACCTAGTGTATCGTCGTGGGGTGTAAGAGTCTTGTTTGTGAAGAAGAAAGATGGGAGTTTGAGGCTGTGTATCGACTACAGGGAGTTGAACCATGTTACATTGAAGAACAGGTATCCTTTACCAAGGACAGATGATCTTTTTTACCAGTTAAGTGGAGCAGGTGTCTTTTCAAAGATTGATCTAAGGTCGGGTTACCATCAGGTAAGGATTCGGGATGAGGACATACGAAAGACAGCTTTTCGATCGCAGTATGGTTACTATAAGTACGTGGTGATGCCGTTTGGGTTGACGAATGCGCCAGCAGTGTTTATGGATCTGATAAACCGGGTTTTCAGCCAGTACTTGGATCAGTTTATGGTGGTGTTTATAGATGACATATTAGTCTTTTCCAAGACTAAGGAGGAGCGTGAGGAGCACTTACGATTGGTGTTGCAAACTCTACGTGACAACCAATTGTATGCTAAGTTGTCTAAGTGTGAGTTTTTTTTAGAGAAAGTGGCCTTTCTAGGCCATGTGATCTCTAAAGAGGGTATAGCTGTTGATCTAACAAGGTTGAGGTGGTGTCTAGCTGGGAGGCACCAAAGAATGTGGCCGAGATCAGGAGTTTCTTGGGTTTGGCAGGGTACTATCGACGGTTCGTGAAAGACTTTTCAAAGATTGCCAGACTTATGAAAACTTTGATGAGGAAAGAGAAAAGGTTTCGTTGGGTTGAAAGTTATGAGACGGCGTTCCAAACATTAAATGAGCGTTTGACCACAACTCTAGTCTTAGCTTTACTTGAAGGGAATGAGAATTTCGGTTGTGTGTTGATGCAGAACGGGAAGGTAATTGCCTATGCTTCTAGGCAATTGAAGTCTTACGAGGAGAACTATCTGACGTATGATCTAGAGTTGGGTGCAGTTGTTTTTGCTCCCAATATTTAGAGACACTATCTATATGGGGCAACCTTTAAGGTGTTTTCTGATCTCAAGAGTTTAAAGTACATCTTTACTCAGAAGGAGTTGAACATGAGACAGAGGAGGTGGATGGAACTCATAGGAGACTATGACATGGAAATTATATACCATGAAGGGAAACCTAATGTGGTGGTCGATTCATTGAGCAGAAAGAGTGTGCATCTCTATGCATAGTTATGTCACCGATGAGGTTAAAGGATGAAGTGACCAAGATGGGGATACATGTGATCTAGAAGGGTGATGCTAGGGGAGATTTGACGGTTCAACCGGATCTTTATGATGATATTCGCAGGAAACATGCTCTTGATCCCAAGTTTAAGAAGTGGAGAGCTAGAGTGAGAAGGGGACAGTGTCTCGGTTCTCTATTCATTCTGATGGGAGTGTTCGGTTTGATGGGGATGGTGTGTACCTGAGGATGAGGAGTTCAAAAAGATAATCATGACAGCGGCTCATTGCACACCATATTCAGTGCATCTAGGTGGTGACAAGCTTTATAGGGATCTTAAGAACAAGTTTTGGTGGCCTGGGATGAAGAGGAAGACAGCTGAGTTTGTGCCTCGATGCTTGACTTGCCAGAGAGTCAAAGGGGAGCAGCGAAGACCACAAGGTAAGATTCAGTCTCTTGAGGTACCTGAGTGGAAATGGGAATCTATCTCCATGGATTTCATTGTGGAATTACCGAGGAGTCAAAAAGGTAACAACATGATATGGGTGATCGTTGATCGTTTGACCAAGTCAGCTCATTTTATTCCCATAAAAGATACGTGGAGTAAGGTGCAGTTGTCAAATGGCTACAAGAAGAATGTAGTGAGGCTATATGGGGTGCCAAAGGACATTGTGTTAGATCAAGATGCGAGGTTTATTTCTCGGTTTTGGCAAGACTTGCAAGAATTGATGGGGACTACCTTGAAGATGAGTACTGCATTTTATCCTGCGACAGATGAGCAGATAGAGAGAACAATCAAGACCTTCGAAGACATGTTAAGGGCTTTTGTGATGGAGTTTGGTGGTAGCTGGGATGATAGGTTGGATTTGATTGAGTTTTCTTACAACAGCAGCTACCATACGAGTATTGGGATGGCTTTGTTTGAGGCATTGTATAGAAGGAGATGCAGGAGTCCGATTTGCTGGGATGATAGCGCAGAGGCAGTAGTTTTAGGACCACAGATGGTACAAGATATGGTTAAACAAGTGAAGTTGATTCGGCAAAAGATGAAAGCGGCACAGGATCGACAAAAGAGTTATGCGGATTAACATTGTCGGGACATCGAGTTCCAAGTTGGGGACAAGGTTCTTTTGAAAGTGTCACTTATGCGGGGGGGTGATACGATTTGATAAGAAAGGGAAGTTAAGCCAAAATTTCATTTGTAACACCCGCGAATTTTCCATTTTGACATTTAAGATTTATTAAACCGTTTGATTGCTTTATTTTATATTTTTGAATTATTCAATTTAATTAATTTTATTTCAAATAAGATTTTTATAAAAGTAATATTTTAAAGCTCAATTTATATAAAAATACGTATTTTAGTCGGACAGTAATAATAGCGACAGTTATAATAATAATTCTCGTCTTAATTTCCGTCAAACATAGACCATCACATTTCCACTTGTGAGACTAATCTTTTCTCGACCTATCCTATATCGGCAACACACTCACCTACTCTCTCACACTCTACTTTTACATATTATTATATATTACTATTATTATTATACATTATTACTATAATTAGTACTATATATTATTGTAGTTGCTTTTGATACCGTGTCCCACCTCCCTCTACAAACTCCCTTCGTCCTCTTCTTCCTTTCTTTCGAAACAGCAGCAACAAAACCAAAACACAGAGCTTCGTACAGCTCCATTTTTATGCGACCTTCAACCCAAGATCCCCCCTCCATTTCTCAACCAAATTTCATAATTTTCACACCATTCTCTTCCTCTTTTCTTC
Source organism: Silene latifolia (assembly GCF_048544455.1). NCBI lineage: Eukaryota > Viridiplantae > Streptophyta > Magnoliopsida > Caryophyllales > Caryophyllaceae > Silene > Silene latifolia. The sequence goes on from NC_133538.1 coordinate 177,229,689, forward strand.
CTCATTCTTTCTAGGTAAGAAAGTTTCAATTTTGTTGAATTTTCGAAAATGCCATCTTAATACAAACTCGGTTTCATGGCTCGAATAACCCATTTTCTTCCTTTTAGTTGAAGACCCGAGAGCAGCTCGTACTTATGGACGCTTTCGCTCGGAAATTCGAGGAGCTAAGGTAATGGTGATAGGTTACTCGACAAATGTCGAAATTACTTGTTAATATGTTGATTTTTGTACTAATTTTCGTGTGTTGGATGTCCTGTTGCGTTAAAGCTTCACTCTTTATGAAATTCCCACTTTAACCTCGTATGAAACCGTAATGTTGTCGCGTAAATTTCAGCTCGTCTTGTCTTATGTGTCGTCTTATGACGACTCGTCTTTGGGGCGGCCTTAGACGTGAAAATAGAGCACATTTATACGGTTTCTGGGGTGGAAGTTAGGGTGGTGTGAATAGTGGTTGCGGGTGTTCTGTTACGGTCTGGGTTGAGTTCATGGTAATTGTTTTAGCTGCGTATTTCTGTCTCAAATGGCGGGTAAAGTGGCATGTTTTCCTATAGTTTAGTCGGCTGTTATTGGGGACGGTTTTGGTAATAGTTATGGTGTAGTTTGCTACAAATTTAGGACTGTTTTGGAACGGGTGTGTGTGAAAGGTTATTGGCGGGTGGTTGTGGCTAATTTTTGGCTGAGTTTAGGTCGTAATGGTAGCCTGTTTCGGGTCAGTTTTGGTCGGATTTGGGACGGGACAGAGAGTAGTAAAGGTTGGTTAGTTCGTAAGGGAAATGAGCGGATAAATGCGTGTGTGTATATACCCGTCTTAAACTTGTCTCGTTTTGGTTGAGGTTGCTCGGTTCTGGTGGTTGTTTGGGTGGTTCTTGGGGCTGCCCAGTTTAGATGTTTATAGGAGCTGTGTTGGAGTTGGACCGGTGACCGACCGTAGGCTGGTATCGTGGTCACGGCCTGGTTGCTCGGGTTAGTCTCGGGGCAGGGAACATGCTCACAAGTCGTGCCTCTGCTTTCTTTTCCTCCTTCCCTTTTGGTTTTTATGATTGAATGTATAGGTTGTTTGTGTTTGATGCCACCGGGCCATAAGGGGTTATGGCTTATCAAATTGGGTTGGGTTGTGCTTTTGGATATTGGCCCAGTTTGTAAGATAGTGTGGTCTCATGAAGGTTTCGTTGCGGTTATTTAAATCATGTCTCTTGCGTTATAAAATGTAATTAGTTGAATATCGTCCATTATTATATATTCCTCACATGTTTTATAAGTGTGTACTTCATTCATTAATTATCTCATTTCTATGTGGAATGCCATGTTTTCATCTTAAAATGAGTCTAATTTAATTATTTATAGTTTATCTTACATTTGAGTCATTTAGAATTAAATTCTTGTTTGCCTATTGTAAATGGTTCATTTCCGTTTATTTGCATTTTTATTCAAGTGACAAGTATTTAAGAAATAAGTTCCTATATTCACGCTTATTAGTATAAATTGGCATGGAATAATTTACTTGGTTCATTAATTGCTCATGTCTCCTATTTTTCTCATTCCAAGTTGATTCATGTCATTTTGTGTATTTATTTGGTTGAGTCGTATTCTTATAGAAATGCCATAATACCATCGTATGTGCTTGACATACATTTTTGCCCTGCTTGTGCTGTTCTGGCAAGTGCGATTTTGGCCTACTTGTGTTGTTCTGGCAAGTACGACTTTTGGCCACTTGTGCTGTTCTGGCAAGTGAGTCTTATGTTAGTCTTTTCGCCACTTGTGTTGTTCTGGAAAGTGCAGTTTTTGGTCGCTTGTGCTGTTCTGGCAAGTGCGGTTTTTTATCACTAGTGCTGTTCTGGCAAGTGCAGTTTTTGGTCATTTGTGCTGTTCTGGCAAGTGCGATTTTTGATCACTTGTGCTGTTCTGGCAAGTGCGGTTTTTGATCACTTATGTTGTTCTGGCAAGTGCGGTTTTTGGTCACTTGTGCTGCTCTGGAAAGTGCGGTTTTGGTCACTTGTGCTGTGCTGGCAAGTGAGTTTTATCAGTGTCGCCCTACCAGGGAAATTATATTTAATGAGTAGTAAAGGTCTTGCTTAGTTATAGATATTGTCAATTATTTGGATGTAAGAGTCTTGGTCCTATCGGATACTAGAGGTGATATGCAAGCCTCCTAGTTGCGATATGATCGCCGGGACTGATGTTCCTAACCCTTCTTATGGTGAGATGCAAGCCATAAGTATGAATGTGACATTAGTAGCCACGTCCCGTGCAATGTTTGCTAAGTGGTTTTCCAAATAATGGCTACGGTTTCTATTCTTGTAATTTGCAATGATTGATCCCTTACTTAACTGCTTCACATGATTTGGATTCTAATCTCATATTGTGGGAAATATCGGTATATTTCATCAAGAAAAATTCGGATTATAACGAATTAAGATATATGAAATTACTAGTCATAAACGAATTGCATAAACACAAGAATAGAAAATTAGAATTAAACTTTGGTCCTAGCAATTTGGCCTAAGAACAATATCGAAATCGATATTCTCCTAATTGTTGCACCCAAAATGCTTTGAGAAATGCCCTTGTTCTTGCTAGAAAGAGATCCCTAAAATTATTAATTATTTTTAGGGTTTTTTATTTTGAGTGATGAGAGAATTATGTCAAAAAGGAAGTGAGAAAATCATCTCCTATTTCCCCTCTTAAACCGTCAAAATGGAGAGTAATTAGGGGAACATATTTTCTTCCTCTTTTTGCTCTTATTTTCGGTTTCAACAACCATCAAAAATAAGGAGAAAAATCTTCTTATTTTTGGTTGTTCTCAAAATGTATAAAATGTGTATTATTTTCTCAATTATCAATTTATGTCGACATGTATTAATAAGTCTATACACAACAGTTTGTAGTCGATTTATTAATACCGGTCTGTCAACATTTTATTATGACAATTTCGCATAATATATATACATTAACTATAAATATAACATATTTATAATTCGTTAATTAAATATAACTGGTTACGTTTAATTACGAATTAACATCTTAATTCGTTTAAGCTAACATTATATACATTAATTAAATATAACAGTTTATATTCAATTTACGAATTAACAGTTAATTCGTCTCATCTAATATTATTTAATTGTATTAAATAATCGTCTCATCATCACATTAACTAACTGTTTAGTCAAATATAAGGACTAAACTTTTAGTCATATAAGGCATCAATGTGATTATATTTTCATACAATCACATCTCTCAAACACATCCTTTAGGTGTGACTTTTAGGGACCAGTTGATCACCGCCATCAGTATGATAATAACGTCAAACTTCTAGCAAGCCAACCGTTATTAGGTAAACGTTAATCAATTGATAAAATACTAAGTATACCTTTGTGAACCTATAAGAGATTTATATATATGTTATCACACTAACTGTGGAGGACACTAGCTCCAACAATCTCCCACTTGTCCTCACAAGTGTATGTGCGATAACCGATTCTCATATCCTAAAATTTCTCTCACTGAATGTAAAACAATTTGCAAAATCCGTATTCACAAAGGTCGTATTTTACAAGTGATCAATATCAAGAGTGGTTTTCCCGACTAGAGAGTAACTTAACTGATAAACGAATCATCATTCGAGCATGGCCATGCATTTCAGTTACAACTCCTCGAGTGGCCCTGAGAAATAACTAAACCTGCTAAAGGTTGGATATTTTCTTCAACTCGAATCCTGCAGATATAAGCACAGTATGAAATGACCCAGTGAAAATATGCTTAGCCTCCTGTTACGGTCAACCATGAGAAAGAAACCAAAGTCACCCAAAAACTGCCTTAATCTCAAGAGACAGTCGATAGTCAAAAGAATCGACTCTAGGAACACAATGGACGTCCAATCCACGACCTGGCACCGAATGTTTTTAAACATTTAGGACTCCATTACGTTGTCACAATTTGTCCTACGAGGTATCGTTATAACTCGCATCTGTGATCGATCAGGCAACTGTTTGACTTATGGCTCGTTGAACCCACCATCAATCAACTTCACAATATAATAGCCAGAGTTATCAGCTCATGTAGGCGATTATGGACCAAAACAAATATAATGTAAAATTCAGTTCACTTTGTGGCGTTCAATGTTATCGTACAATCCACATGAAAAACAAAATATGAAATAATACAATGAAGTTAAAAATAGCATATGAAAAAGATAATGTATCGAATTCATTAGCAACTAGTACAACTCAGGAACACATTTAATTCCCATGGAAATAATGTGCCCTTCATGCTTATCATATTTCAATGGTTTAGTGAGAGGGTCCGCGATGTTGTCATCCGAAGAAATCTTGTCAATCACTATCTCCTCTTGCTCCACGTAATCACGGATCAGGTGAGCCTTCCGATGTACATGTCTAGACTTGTTGCTAGACTTAGGCTCCTTAGCCTGGAAGATGGCACCTCTATTGTCACAATAGATAGTGATTGGGTCATTTGAACTAGGAACTATGGTTAGTCCTTGTAAGAATTGACGCATCCATATAGCTTCCTTTCTTTCGCTAAGCGGCATAATACTCGGATTCAAAGAGTAGAATCCTTTCTGACAAAGACCCTTTTGGAACTCTTCCAGCTAACCGCAGCACCATTAAGAGTGAAGACGAATCCAGACTGAGATTTCGAATCATCTCGATCTGTTTGGAAGCTAGCATCTGCGTAACCGATTGCACATAGCTTAATATCTCCTCCGTAAGTCAATACTCAATCCTTAGTCCTCCGTAGGTACTTAAGGATGTTTTTAACAGCTATCCAGTGTGTTTCACCTGGATTGCCTTGGTACCGACTCGTCATACTCAATGCATATGCCACGTCTGAACGTGGGCATATCATGGCATACATGATTGATCCTATAGCCGATGCATAAGGAACACAACTCATGCGTTCGACCCCTTCAGGTGTCGTGGATGACTAAGACTTCTCAAATGCATCCCAGACGTCATTGGAAGGTTCCCCTTCTTAGAGTTGGTCATGCTGAACCTTTCAAGAATCTTATCTAAATAAGACTCCTGACTCAATGATAACATCCGTCGTGATCTATCTCGATAGATACGGATTCCCAATATGCGTTGTGCCTCACCCAGATCTTTCATCTGGAAATGGTTCTTCAACCATCCTTTTACCGAAGATAAGAGAGGAATGTCATTCCCAATCAAGAGTACGTCATCGACATACAATATCAAGAAAATAATCTTGCTCCCACTCGACTTGATATATAAGCATGGTTCCTCGACCGATCGACTCAAACCATACTCTTTTATCACCTGGTCGAAACGATGCTTCCAACTCCGAGAAGCTTGCTTAAGTCCATAAATGGAACGCTTAAGCTTTCACACTTTCTTAGGATTTTCAGGATCTATGAAACCTTCGGGTTATACCATGTACAACTCCTCCTCCAAATAACCGTTTAAGAAGGTGGTTTTCACATCCATTTGACAAATTTCATAGTCATGAAAAGCGGCAATCGCTAAGATTATCCGAATGGAACGCAGCATAACTACGGGTGAAAAAATTTCATCATAATGCAATCCGTGCACTTGAGTGAAACCTTTTCCACTAGTCGTGCCTTATAGGTATCTGGTTGCCCGTCTACAGAATGCTTTATTTTGTAAAGCCATTTGCACTGCAGAGGTCATACCTTGTTAGGTAAATCAACAAGATCCCATACGTCATTCTCATACATGGAGTCCATCTCGGATTGCATGGCTTCAAGCCATAGCTTTGAGTCGGAACAGGCCATGGCACTATTATAGGTAGCGGGTTCATTACTCTCTAGGAGCAAAACGTTATTTTCCTCGACCATACCAATGTATCTGTCTGGAGGATTAGAGACTCTACCCGACCTCCTAGGTTCCTGAGGAATATTAACCGTATCATTAATTGAAGGAACAACTTCCTCCATATGTACCTCGGTTGTTGGTTCTTGAATCTCCGATAGCTCGAAGGTTCTATTACTTGACTTGTTCTCGAGAAATTCTTTCTCTAAGAACTTTGCACTAGCCGCAACAAAAACTTGATGTTCGGTAGGCGAATAGAAGTAATGACCAAACATTCCTTTTGGATAACCAATAAAGTATGTCTTGACCGATCGCGGGCCGAGCTTATCCTCGTGGCTCCACTTGACATAAGCCTCGCAGCCCCAAACCCAAATGAAGGATAAGTTAGGGACCGTTCCCTTCCACATTTCATATGGAGTCTTGTCGACAGCTTTAGACAGGCTTCGGTTAAGTATAAGAGCAGCTGACAAAAGAGCAAAACCTCAAAATGAATCAGGTACTACCGTGTGACTCATCATGGATCGAACCATATCAAGTAATTTTCTATTTCTCCATTCGGACACACCATTTAATTGAGGTGTTCCAGGTGGAGTTAACTGCAAAACTATTCCACGGTTTTTAAGGTGTTAATCAAACTCATTTGAAAGATATTCGCCACCCCAATCTGAACGGAGTGCTTTTAACTTTTCTTCCCAGTTGGTTCTCAACCTTATTCTGGTATTCCTTGAATTTTTCAAAAGACTCACTTTTATGCTTCATTAAGTAGACATATCCGTATCTACTCAAATCGTCCGTGAAAGTGATAAAATATCTATAGCCATCTCTAGCGGTGATTGACAGAGGTCCACATACATCAGTATGTATGAGTCCTAATAGGTCATTAGCGCGCATTCCAACACCTTTAAAGGAAATTCGAGTCATTTTGCCGATAAGACATGATTCACACGTGCCAAATGAAGAAAAATCAAATGTGGGAATAGTCCCATTCTCGATGAGTTTCTTTACACGTTTTTCATTTATGTGTCCCATTCGACAATGCCATAGATAAGTTTGATCTTTGTCACCAACCTTTAATTTCTTATTATTCACATGTAATATATCTGTGGTTTGATCTAAGATATAAATTCCATTAATGGAAATTGCTTTGCGATAAACCATTTCATTAAAAGAGAAAATACAGCTATTGTCCTTTATTGTAAATGAAAAACCGTCTTTATCAAGTACGGAAACAGAAATAATGTTCTTAGATAAACTGGGTACATAGTAACAGTTATATAAATATAACTCAAACCCACTAGGGAGCTGGATTACATATGTTCCCATTGAGACTGCAGCAACTCGTGCTCCATTCCCGACTCGCAGGTCCACATCACCCTTTGCGAGGGGTTTGATGTTTTTTAGGCCCTGCAAATGATTACACAGATGAGAACCACAACCAGTATCAAGTACCCAAGTTCCGAAACTTTCATGGTTAATCTCAATCATATGAATATAAGATGACATACCAACAGGAGTGACGCGGCCTGCTTTTATGTCCTCACGGTACATGGGACAGTTCCTCCTCCAATGTCCAGTCTTGTGACAATGGTGGCACTCAACGTTACCGTCCTTGCTCTTTGCCTTACCTAGTGAGCCACTAGTCTCACCAGGCCCACTCTTACCGTTTCCTGACTTCTTAAACTTTGGCTTTCCTACAGTTAGATTGCCGTGAGCTTTACCCTTACCCTTATTCTTGTTGGAAATCATGAGAACATCTTGCTTCATGCTCCCACTCAATTTCATATCCTTCTTGGTCTGTACGAGAAGTGAGTGTAGCTCATGAGGACTTTTCTTCATGTCATTCATGTAGTAATTTGCCCTGAAAAGGGAAAAACCATCATAAAGTGAATGAAGCATACGGTCAATGACTATGCTCTCACTGATTTTGCAATCAAGTGCCTCCAGTTTCTCGACATTCTCAATCATGTTAAGAATGTGTGGGCTAACCGGTTGGCCCTTCTGGAGTTTCGCATCAAAGAAGCGACAGGTATGCTCAAAAGTAACGATTCTCGGTGCTTTTGAGAACTCGTTAGTGAGCGTGGTGAAAATCTTGTTTGCACCTAGGGCAATGAAGCGTCTTTGCAAATTGGTTTCCATTGCAAAAATGAGTACGTTCTTTATCGCACCCGCTTCCATGACGAAGTCACTATAAGCAAGTGACTCGTTAGCTCTTGCATTGGGACCTGGGTTTGGCGGTATTGGCTCAGTTAAGTACTTGAGCTTACCGTCAGCAATGGCAGCATTCCGCAATGATGCCTCCCAGTCCGCAAAGTTGGACCCGTTATTCTTCAGTCGTGTGAACTGATTCATGTGGTCCATGAAAGCTTTTAGCCAGGACTCGCGTCCAAGTGTGGCACTTGGCATAGGGATATCATTATTTCCAGCCATTTGTTGTAAGCAGTATTATCAATATAAAACGAATTCTACACTGCGAAAAGAAGAATAAAAAAAATAATAAGCATACTCATCGTTATGATTTAAGTCTAATGCAAAACTGTTATAAGCAAAGACTCAAGCATTTATACAATTGACTTCCCTCAAGAATTATATAAATGATCCCAAGACTCAATTATCTGTAAATTGATAAGCCAACCTCTTGGCTAATTCTACTGTTAGAATTCTTGGTTGATAAATTTCTGTAAATTCTATCTATAGTCCATCATAATCACGAGAAACTCTTCGGATTATAATGTTGAGGTAAACTAAGTCAACATAAACTACTTACCCAACGTAGAAAGGGTCACATGGAGAGTAAGGTCCTATATGCCTACCGACGAAGAAAGGATTCATAGTTGTTTGGCCTATAAAGACTAGTCTCAATTTCAGTTTTAGAGGAAGATCCCATCAACTTTGTTTTAATTCATTTTAAGTGAACTAATATCTAGCATGCGAGAATGAATAAACTAAGATGATGACTTAAAATTGTGTGACATCTTTATGTCCATGATGACTAATATCAAACTATATGAGTCAATTTTCATGCATTTAAGTAGGTGGTTTGGTTTAGGCGGAATATGATGCACTAACTATGAAGCGAAGAAAAGCAATAAGAATGGAAAAACGTAAAACAAAATAAAGTCCTAGTGTGGCCTATCTACCAAAATGAACATAAATACAACTTTGGAATCCTTCCTAGGACCCGAGAAGCTTGTCTTGATGTTCCATCTTGGTCCATGTAGCGGGAGTGAGCAATCCAATCTCCATCTTTAGTCTTCTCAAAATTACAATTAATAATTACAAAATAAACCTATTTACATTCTAATTTCAAAACCATAATACTAAAGAAAACCAAAGGAGATACGAGATCTCAAAATTACATTAAAATTATGTTTCCATCATTACGAAAACATAATTAACTAAGGCCACACTAGGTATTACAAATTACAACCGATTTCAAAAATACGTAAATAAACTATTCAACAAAACATTCAACTAAATAAAAATGCATCAACTATAAATTAATCATTCAAGACATAATTCTGTAATTATGTAGAGTAATTTATCCAAACCACCTATTTAAATGATCAAATTATGTGGTAATTCCTCAATTACTCACAATAATTCCAATCTTAATTCACATTAGCTAGTGATATGAATTAATCCAACATTATTTTAAACCTCTTTAAAATAATTGGGTATCTTTAATTTGTGAACTTTTTCACAACAAACAATCATACATTATAAATAATGTATAAAGATTATTGGCCAAAAATAAACAAAAAAAACGAAACCATTTTTTTCTGCTCTCGGCATTATCAAAAAACAAAAAAAAAATTCTTTTTGCTCTCGGCAAAACTGAAAAAGAGGGAAAAAACGATTTTTTTTTTATCTCGGCATTAAGCCCAAAAAGAACAAAACCAGTTTTTTTTCTTTCTTTTATTGCTCTCGGCAATCATCCAAAAAAACAAAAAAACAATTTTTTTTTTCTTTCGAAAACACCCTTTGATAATGAACAAATTTGTTTAATGTTGCTACTAGAACAAGATTGGCATAATCATCAACATTTAAATTAATGAATCATGATCCTTAAACAACAATTTAACATCATGTGTGCCAAAAACTATATAGCAAAAACAAATAATCATCATTTAATCAAAATAATTTCCATTTCAATTTAATTCTTATTAAATCAAAATATCTACAAATTTATTATATTATCATCTTAACATATTAAAACAACAATATGAATAAATCTAAATTGAAACAAGGGATCAAAAATCAAAAACTCTTTCGGCAAAAAAAAAAAAAAAAAATTCTCTCGGCCGAAATTTTTTTTTTATTTTCAAAATTTTTGTTTAAATTCATTTATGAAAATCATATAAAATAATTTCGTGGCCTATGCTCTGATACCACTTGTGGGAAATATCGGTATATTTCATCAAGAAAAATTCGGATTATAACGAATTATGATATATGAAATTACTAGTCATAAACGAATTGCATAAACAAAAGAATAGAGATTTAGAATTAACCTTTGGTCCTAGTAATTTGGCCTAAGAACAATATCGAAATCGATATTCTCCTAATTGTTGCACCCAAAATGCTTTGAGAAATGCCCTTGTTCTTGCTAGAAAGAGATCCCTAAAATTATTAATTATTTTTAGGGTTTTTTTATTTTGAGTGATGAGAGAATTAGGTCAAAAAGGAAGTGAGAAAATCATCTCCTATTTCCCCTCTTAAACCGTCAAAATGGAGAGTAATTAGGGGAAGATATTTTCTTCCTCTTTTTGCTCTTATTTTCGGTTTCAACAACCACCAAAAATAAGGAGAAAAATCTTCTTATTTTTGGTTGTTCTCAAAATGTATAAAATGTGTATTATTTTCTCAATTGTCAATTTATGTCGACATGTATTAATAAGTCTATACACACCAGTTTGTAGTCGATTTATTAATACCGGTCTGTCAACATTTTATTATGACAATTTCGCATAATATATATACATTAACTATAAATATAACATATTTATAATTCGCTAATTAAATATAACTGGTTACGTTTAATTACGAATTAACATCTTAATTCGTTTAAGCTAACATTATATTCATTAATTAAATATAACAGTTTATATTCAATTTACGAATTAACAGTTAATTCTTCTCATCTAATATTATTTATTTGTATTAAATAATCGTCTCATCATCACATTGACTAACTGTTTAGTCAAATATATGGACAAACCTTTTAGTCATATAAGGCATCAATGTGATTATATTTTCATACAATCACATCTCTCAAACAAATTTTTAGGTGTGACTTTTAGGGACCAGTTGATCACCGCCATCAGTATGATAATAACGTCAAACTTCTAGCAAGCCAACCGTTATTAAGTAAACGTTAATCAACTGATAAAATACTAAGTATACCCTTGTGAACCTATATGAGATTTATATATATGTTATCACACTAATTGTGGAGGACACTAGCTCTAACACATATCTATATTGTAATTCCTTAAAATGCGTGCTTTTGCATAAATGATCGTATTCTTGTCTTTCATATCATTTGATTGTCTCACATGAATACTTGAATCTTTATTATGCTAAGGTTGATCTATCTTGTTCTATCTCATTTAATTGTCATGTTTAATTACAAACTTGATATTCATATCTTTTATAAGCATCTTACATGACTTACCTGTTTTAGTTCTTTGTTATGTTCGTTTCGATATTTTCTGGCTGGGAGAACCTTAAGTTACTCCCCACTGACTGTGGCGTTCATGTTTACATGAATGACAGGTATTAGCTGGTACATTTATAGGGTGAAGACATGTGTGAGCTAGCGAGCACCTTAGACCAGTAGTCGGTTTAGTAGGATTGCTTAGACTCATATTTTATCATTTGTCATTCGAGGGATATATTTTTCCTCACCTTGACTATCACGTTTGTATAAATTAATCTTTATTTCCGCATTCTTTATTTATGTTTTAGATTTTAATGAACCCGTGCTTTAAATTTTAAAAAGTTTCAAAAATTTCCTAATTTCTGCTTGAATTTATAAGTTATATTTTCCGCGTTATTGCGGGGGTTCACATCATGGGCCCTTATGATATTTTGGATCGTGTGGGAGAGGTTTCTTATCGGTTAGCTTTGCCACCATCTTTGTATCGTGTACATAACGTGTTTCATGTGTCTCAACTATGGAAGTATGTGAGTGACCCTTCTCATGTGCTAGAGGTTGAGCACACTGAGTTGGATAAATCTTTGTCTTACCTTGAAGTGCCAAAAGAGATCCTTAATCGCAAGGTTCGCAAGACTAGAACTGGGGAGATGGTGTTGCTAAAGGAGAAGACCGCATAAGGTTTTCGTACGGTTTTTGGTTAGTTTTGATAAAGTTAGTGTTTGTTTTAGGTCATAATGAGTTGTGTTTAAGTTTTGTTTTTCAGCTTTAGCCGTGTCGTTGTGTTATAGTTGAGTTTGTTTTTCAGTATGGGTTTGAACTTCCGGGACGAAGTTCATTTTTAAGGAGGGAAGACTATAATACCTCAGATACTTGAGTTGTTGGGTACTCTATTGAGTAGGACTTACTCTATCGAATATGTCGGGTTTTACGATTTTTCGGCCGGGTTTTGATAGTAACGCATGAAGAGAATATAAAGTGATTTAGACAGTTTAATTTTACTTTTTATTCTTTTGCCTAAACTTTTACAAAAAGAAAAACAACGATGTTCTCCTCTTCACTCACTGCTATCAAATCAAGGGCTATGGTTGTCGGATTTCGGAGTTCATCATACCTTTGTGATCGTTGTATTGTGGGTAAGATCTTTGTACTATTTTTATGTCAAATAGTTAATATTGTTTAAAACCCTAATTGGGTGATTTGGGGTTGTTGGGTTTGATTAAGTGATAGATTGTAATTATGTGATTAATTGATTATACGAGGTGATTTCGTAGAGGAAGTTTTTTGATCCGCTACATTTTGTTGATTGTTGGTGATTTCGTCTCAAGTAGGGTTTCCTTACTCAGTTGACTGTGTAAATATTATAAGATGGTTTGTTTGATTGACTAGCATGTTGGTTGTATCGTTAATTGGTAATGGCATTGTTTGCTTTGGTATTGTGGTTGGTTGTTGTTTGTCTGTAGTTCGCGAGATGCGCCCTCGGCTGTGTGGAGTCACTTGAGGATGTAGCTTCACGCCTTTGATTCGCCCCTTGTGGTTCCCGTCACAAGGGGATGTGCACATTAATGGACATGGGTTATTCCCAATGTTGTCAGGATCGGGATTCTACTTTGAATCGATGAGGAGGATAGGATCGAATCGTTAGAATCGGGTCGTAGAATCGTAAGATTCTACAAACTCACTAAATATAGTTTTTTATTTGTTAAAACATATAATTGAAGATCAAAATGCTTATTTATTAATATTTATCCGTAAAATATTGATAATTAATTATTTTAATATCATTTTATGAACATGTTTCTACAAATTACACGAAATTTGAGTTTTACAATGTCATTATATAAAAATATATATTAGTTTTTTTTACTATGAAATCGGATCGTAGGATCGTAAGATCGTAGGATCGTATTATGATTCTATCTCTAGAAATTTTCAAAAGAATAGGATCGTAAGATTCTACGACCATGATAGGATCGTAAGATCTAGGATCGGTTAAGCATTTTTAGATCGTAAAATCGTAGAATCGTAGAATCGAATCGGGATTCTGACAACAATGGTTATTCCCTCTATGGTGTTGAGCGGGGCTTAGGTGGTACGGCTGCGGTCCCCACTGATGGCGAGGAATGCCTGTTGCGATGGGTATTCTGGCAGGTCTACACAATTTAGTGTGTAGTTAGATGATTGATGTGGAGATGGAGTTGGAGGAATGTGATTGTGTAATTGACTGTTATATTGGCTTCTTTTGCTTATGCATTAACTGACCCCGTTTAAATGTTTTGAAAACTATGGTGATCCATTCGGGGAAGATGAGCAGTTGTTTAGCAGGTATATCTTGGATACGCACGGGATCTAGCTGGAGATGGAGTCACCAGCTATGTCAAAGTCGTAGTCTTCTGCGTTTTTGTCAATACTTTTTGCTTTAGTTGGATTTTGGTTTTGAGACATTGTATTTTACATTTTAGTTGGTTTTGATGTACGCACATTTAAACTTAATTACTTAAAATACGTTTCTTTATGGTCTACTTTGATTACTATACCTCAAGTAACTGAGATAGTAGCATCTTTATATGCTAGGGTGGTCTTGGTAAGGCACCTTGGTGTATGGGGGTGTTACATATGTACTCTCATATGGACCTAGAAATAGAGAGCAGACACCAAAATGTGTACTCAAACTTTTGGATAGGATATCCAATCCGAAATCCTTGTTACGATCGGATACGAATCGGATATCGGTTTAGTTTGGATAATCGGATTCGGCACAAAGACCGAGAAGATGTGAGATAGAGCTTTTTAATAATAATATTGCTTCACAAATCTATCACTTAGACATTGGTAGAATACACTATAAATAGAAATAATAACTATTGATTGATACACCTAAAAATGGAATTATGTCGCGAATGTGCATTTATCGTTGAAACTCATATTAAATTTAACTAATGGATTGTATGACAATGTAATCTCAAAACCTTCTATAAAATAAGTTTAAATAAGTTGAGTTGGTTTTAAGTAAAATTAATTTAAGTTTTATATTAAGTATAACCATGTTAAGTATAATTTAGCGATGTTTTAAGCTAAGATCGATAAGTAAAATATAATTAAGTTAAGTGAAGTGAATTTTAGTTGAGCCCCTTACATCATCAATCCATACCACTAAGTTTCACCGATCAGTAGCCTACCATGTCATCAATCCACACCTCACAACATTTCCAATGTATGAGTGACGACTTTATCTTAAAACACTTATATCAACTTAAAATATAAAATCTATGAGTATTTTTTAATTTTTATGTTGTTAAATTTAACTTTAGATTAAATAAATTTAACTTTAGCACCACTACATACAAACATATCTCGTGTAGTACAATGTCGATTAAACAAGTATCATACATATTTTTGTTGTATCATATCCATAGACATTGCATCACTATATAGGTGATACGTGCGTTTTATATAGTCTTTTTAGGCCTTTTCATGCACGTATTTCCATGCTTTTATCGTAGTTTTATGCTACGAAATACCCCGAATATGCTACTTTGGTTTGTTTTGTCTTATTTGCAGGAATGAACCAGAAAATAGTGAAATCACGCCTTTTACCGTCCGTTTAGCATGCATTTGGAGGAAGAGTAAATTTGGAGCGGGAATGTAGCTATTTTGAGATGCGCAAAGAAGTAAGATAGCTAGGCGAGCAAAGGAAGAACTTCAAATTGTTAGTACCTACTTTGAAGATCCATATCTCGAGTTCTACAACCTATATTCAGGTTATTTCAATTTGATATGAAAGCTTGTCCTCTTAGCTTTCCAACTCCACCAGAATCGCCCTGTTTGCCCAAGTAACGAAGAAACGGCAGCCGTTTAAAGTTCAGTGCGCAAAGCAGGAAATTGTTGCTGGAAAGTACTCGATCGAGTAGTTGCATTTTAGGATTTACTCGATCGAGTAGATTTTCTACTCGATTGAGTGGTTTAAGCTCTAGTTTACTCGATCGAGTGGTTTTAAATCACTCGATCGAGTGGATTCTCTTATGGGCTTGGTCTTTTTTGTTTATTTCCGTCATTAGGTCAAATAAATCCTATTTTCTTATAAATAGTAAGTTAGGACGTCATGTTTAGGGGGCTTCTCCTCTCTTGTTATTCCAATACACTGTTTTTGTTACTTTGTTTCTCTCTTATTCCCGGATTTATTACTGTTACTCTTCTTCTCCCTCTTTCCCTTTTAATTTATTCTTGTTCCTTTATTGCTTTTATTATTTCTCTATTTAGTTATCATGTCTTATGTTATTAGATTAGTCATTGCTAGTGTAGTATCCCGAGCCATGCGTAGCTAATTCCTTTAATATGTTAGGACTAGGGAAACCGTGGTAGCAATATGTTAGGATCAACATGATTAGATTAGTTTTGCGACAAGAATTGTATTAAGCAATATAATTGTGATTAGGTTGAATGAATGCATGCAGGAAACCGATTAATTAGTTACCCCCGACCTGGATCGAAAGATTGGAAGGGAAGGCTTGCATTATTACAATAGGTGATACCTAATTAGGGCGAAAGCTAAGTTAGGGAGACCCTAGGGCGATTAGAGACCGAAAGGGTATAATCGTAGGTTTAAGGACCGAAAGGTGACAACCTCGCTCTACTTATCAATAATTTAATCGACTTAGTTGACCCGATAGTGTAGCTGCCACGGTAGACCGATTCCTAGCATATTTCTCTCTTTTATCTGATTTACCCCTGTATTTCATCATTATTTTCTCTTGTTTTGATTTCTCTTGCCTTAGTCTCTTTAGTTTAGTTAAAACAATTAAAACTCCCACTGTGACCTTAGACAGACCGAATAGACAAGTAGATAGTAAACCGCCTCCCTTTGGAGATCGACCCTACTTATCGCTAGCTTCTATTAGTTATATTTAGGTATTTATTTTTGGTACAGAAACGACCAAATCAAATTTTGGCGCCGTTGCCGGGGAGGCAACTATTTATTTATTTGTTTAATTCTGTCTGTTTTTAGCCTCAGGGGATTTTTTCCTTGAGGCCGTTCTAATCTTTTTCTTTAGTGCTGTTTTGATAGGTCTTACAGGTACTACCTAGACAGTTCTAGGTGAAAGATCGTCAAAGGGAAGGCTTGAGTACCTTTGACCCATCACCTATGTCCAATTATATGGCGGAGCAGGTGATTTACTGTGGGAGATGTAGTGCTGCTGAGCACAATGCAGCCCTTTGTATGGCAGAAAATGACGCGGTCTACGAGTTCAAGCTTTGCGGACGTGTTAGCCATTCCCCTGTATTTATGCCGCCACATCCACCCTATCAATGGCCACCGCAACAACAAGATCCTCCTGATATACAGAAAGAAGAGATTGCGGAGCTGAAATCTTTGTTGGAAACACTTGCATCCAAAAGGCAAGAGAGTGATAGATGTTTGGAAGCTCAATTCATTGAGCTGGAGTCACAAATAGCTCAGCTAGCTGCTGAGTCGGATAGTAGGCAACCAGAAGAGGTGTACTTTACTGAGAGCGGTTTTTCCCATGAAGAAACCGTGTTGCCCAATGTTGAGGATGATTTTTATGACTCGAATTACGAGTTTCTATCATATTTCAATGCCTTACACGAGGATTTCAGCACTGTACAAGAAGAATCACTCGATCGAGTGACTTATATTAGTCGATCGAGTTAATTCCCAGAAAAACCATTCGATCGAGCAGTTAAAAGCACTCGATCGAGTGAAAATCAGGAAGGAAGTGGTCGATCAAGTAACAATTCTACTCGATCGACTGAATTGGCCAGCGAGAGCATTGGTTTGTCATGTGGATTTGTTTTGGATGGCGATTTTGATGATGATAATGGATACGGTGAATCTCCCCTATTCAAAGCCGAGTTGGATGCACTTGAGGCTGCGATTTACAGGATGAAATCCACTGAGGAGGGTGACGAGGAAGCAGCTGAGTCAGTAATTGCTCCTAGCACGGAAGAGGTAATAAATTTCTTTATCTATGATTCCATCGTTGAGAGCGACCAACCCGAGGTAGTAAACGATAATTCTATTATTGTTTCTTTGAACAGTACAATGCATAATATTACTCATGCTTCGTATTTCAATAATATACCCTCTCCCAGTTGGTCGATTAATTTAACGATTTTTCACCGTCCTTATCATTTCAATTTCGTTATTCTGAAACGGGACCCCACTTTATTGTCAATTGCTCCCGAGCTCCTCTATTTTGTGGACAAATTTAGGAGCTCTCATAGGAAATTTGTTAGACTTAAATGTTTATGTACTTTTATTTCCTATTTCTTTATTCCACTTTGGTGCTACTTACATTTTTGTGTAGCACATGCGCAGATGTACGATCTCATACTACGCGCCTTGAGCTGTTTTGATTGTGACTAATTATGGAGCAGCTATTGAAAAAGAAGGTCGAGCTGGGACCTGTCTGAAATTAGCGCTACCCGGAAGGCAATCCGGAGATTTATTGTTTTTCATTTTATTTCAGTTTTAGTTGTAATAAATGGTCTTCGCACCATAAACTATATCAGTATGCTTGCTTTGTTAGTTTTGCGGGCTGTTTTTATTGCGTCTTTTGCAGGAATATACTAAGGATCACTCGATCGAGTACTTTTTGTACTCGATCGAGAGCTTTTTGCTGCTGAAATCACTCGATCGAGTACCTGCAAAAAAAAAAAAAAAAAAAAAAAAAAGGTACTCGATCGACCACTATTCCTCTCGATCGAGCTGTTTTGGACTCCCATTGCTTGGATTAGTTTCTTGTGACGATGTTTCGGAGCTATTAGTGACCTCCCACGTTGCTGGCTGGTTTGGGGAGGGCCCTTATTCGCGCAATCTTGTGAGCTTTCCGTATTTACTCTCTTTCTCTTTTAGTTTGCATTTCCTTTCCATGTTTTGGTACAATGAGGGCATTGTACGGTTTGGTTTGGGGAGGTTATGCATCCATATCTGTGTCTGCATGTTGTTTTTATTGCATTTCTGTTGTCACGTTTAATTTTTGTATGCATTGTTGTTTATTTTCATAAAAATCTAAAATCTCATAAAAATTCAAAAATTAGAAAAAATTCAAAAATTTCACGTTTATTTTTGCATATAGGTTGAGTCGGAACGGTAGATTTCAATGATGATATTGCACTGCAATTTGTCTTTCTGCTTAAGCCTTGCAATAAACTATTATTCTTTTTAGCTTTGTCTTATTGCATATCTACGAGTTAATGTCTAATTTAGCTGAACGAATAGACTTGACCTGAAATTTTGGCAACCTACTTATAATTTCTAAGGATTAGAGCCTTATAAACTGGTGTCATTTGTGACCGGTTTCATGTAGGATTGTGAATAGTTACTCCTTGCATAGCATGTTCTTTAATTTGCACGTATATGAAATTCAATTACTTTTTGCCTGCATACATTCGGGTTAGTGGTTGGTGTCACATGCAGGGAGGTGCTTACAATTTCCCTTTCTTTCATTTTTACCCATTTAACTCCACATTAGCCAAATTTGCCTGTTGACCCTTAGCTACATTCCAAATTCAGCCTGCCTTGTCAAGCTAGTTTAGTGTATGTTTTGCGGTATATATTTCATTGTGCCAAGTTTGGCTTGTATCTGTTGATTCGGAGTTGGTATTTATGAAGAAAAGGAGGTTGATGAAAAAAAAAAAAAAAAAAAGAATTCGGAAAAAAACAGGAAAAGAAAAGAAAAAAAGAAGAAACCGAAAAAAAAACAAAAAAAAAAGATTTCGAAAAAAAAGATGTTTGATGAGACGGTTTCACTCCTATGCTTTATCTATATCATTTAAGGAGTATTTTCAGTTCGGTTTGGTGAGTTTTATGCCAAATGAAGGGCATGTGCTTAATTCATAATTGAATTGGAAATGAATTTTGTTATATGGTTCTGCTTAGGTACTAGCTTGATCACCTATACCTCCACATTCCCATAAATGTTTTGCCTTTTCTTACCCATTGCCTCACTTTACCATATTTTTGTAAGCCCTCGGCTGTGACAGGACCTTGTTTGGTTGGAATGTGTGTACGGTAGCTAGAATTGTCTATCATATTAGTTGCATGCATGTTTATGTGGGTCGTAGCCTAGGTGAGTGACTATCTTTATTTCTCTCTTGCATATATATGTTCACCCTTTGCTTCATGAGAGAAGAGTGACCCGTGAGAGTCCATTATTAAAGGTCTTGCAAAGTCGACGGTTCAGCTTTATTATAAACATCCTATAACTCGTTTGCATTTGACTGTCTTGCTATAAGTGTTTAGTTTGCTTGCATTAAATTGGTTTAAGTGGGCATTTGTAGCTAGCTCTGAGTTATCTTTTCCGTTCCATTAGTTTGCATTTAGTTTAGTCGAGGACGAGTAAAGGTTTGGTTTGGGGAGATTTAATACGTGCATTTTATATAGTCTTTTTAGGCCTTTTCATGCACGTATTTCCATGCTTTTATCGTAGTTTTATGCTACGAAATGCCCCGAATATGCTACTTTGGTTTGTTTTGTCTTATTTGCAGGAATGAACCAGAAAATAGTGAAATCAAGCCTTTTACCGTCCGTTTAGCATGCATTTGGAGGAAGAGTGAATTTGGAGCGGGAATGTAGCTATTTTGAGATGCGCAAAGAAGTAAGATAGCTAGGCGAGCAAAGGAAAAACTTCAAATTGTTAGTGCCTAATTTGAAGAGCCATATCTCGAGTTCTACAACTGATATTCAGGTGATTTCAATTGGGGATGAAAGCTTGTCCTCTTAGCTTTCCAACGCCACCGGAATCGCCCTGTTTGCCCAAGTAACGAAGAAATGGCAGTCGTTTGAATTTCAGTGAGCAAAGCAGGAAATTGTTGCTGGAAAGTACTCGATCGAGTAGTTGCATTTTAGGATTTACTCGATCGAGTAGAAAATCTACTCGATCGAGTGGTTTAAGCTCTAGTTTACTCGTTCGAGTGGTTTTAAATCACTCGATCGAGTAGATTCTCTTATGGGCTTGGTCTTTTTAGTTTATTTCCGTCATTAGGTCAAATAAATCCTATTTTCTTATAAATAGTAAGTTACGACGTCATGTTTAGGGGGCTTCTCCTCTCTTGTTATTCCAATACACTGTTTCTGTTACTTTGTTTCTCTCTTATTCCCGGATTTATTACTGTTACTCTTCTTCTCCCTCTTTCCCTTTTAATTTATTCTTGTTCCTTTATTGCTTTTATTATTTCTCTATTTAGTTATCATGTCTTATGTTATTAGATTAGCCATTGCTTGTGTAGTATCCCGAGCCATTCGTAGCTAATTCCTTTAATATGTTAGGACTAGGGAAACCGTGGTAGCAATATGTTAGGATCAACATGATTAGATTAGTTTTGCGACAAGATTTGTATTAAGCAATATAATTGTGATTAGGTTGAATGAATGCATGCAGGAGACCGATTAATTAGTTACCCCCGACCTGGATCGAAAGATTGGAAGGGAAGGCTTGCTTAATTACAATAGGTGATACCTAATTAGGGCGAAAGCTAAGTTAGGGAGACCCTAGGGCGATTAGAGACCGAAAGGGTATAATCGTAGGTTTAAGGACCGAAAGGTGACGACCTCGCTCTACTTATCAATAATTTAATCGACTCAGTTGACCCAATAGTGTAGCTGCCACGGTAGACCAATTCCTAGCATATTTCTCTCTTTTATCTGATTTTCCCCTGTATTTCATCATTATTTTCTCTTGTTTTGATTTCTCTTGCCTTAGTCTCTTTAGTTTAGTTAAAACAATTAAAACCCCCACTGTGAACTTAGACAGACCGAATAGACAAGTAGATAGTAAACCGCCTCCCTGTGGAGATCGACCCTACTTATCGCTAGCTTATAATAGTTATATTTAGGTATTTATTTTTTGTACAGAAACGACCGTATCAAATTTTGGCGCCGTTGCCGGGGAGGCAACTATTTATTTATTTGTTTAATTCTGTCTGTTTTTAGCCTCAGGGGATTTTTCCCTTGAGGCCGTTCTAATCTTTTTCTTTAGTGCTGTTTTGATAGGCCTTACAGGTACAACCTAGACAGTTCTAGGTGAAAGATCGTCAAAGGGAAGGCTTGAGTACCTTTGACCCATCACCTATGTCCAATTATATGGCGCAGCAGGTGATTTACTGCGGGAGATGTGGTCCTGCTGAGCACAATGCAGCCCTTTGTATGGCAGAAAATGACGCGGTCTACGAGTTCAAGCTTTGCGGACGTGTTAGCCATTCCTCTGTATTTGTGCCGCCACATCCACCCTATCAATGGCCACCGCAACAACAAGATCCTTCTGATATACAGAAAGAAGAGATTGCGGAGCTGAAATCTTTGTTGAAAACACTTGCATCCAAAAGGCAAGAGAGTGATAGACGTATGGAAGCTCAATTCATTGAGCTGGAGTCACAAATAGCTCAGCTAGCTACTGAGTCGGATAGTAGGCAACCAGAAGAGGTGTACTTTACTGAGAGCGGTTTTTCCCATGAAGAAACCGTGTTGCCCAATGTTGAGGATGATTTTTATGACTCGAATTACGAGTTTCTATCATATTTCAATGCCTTACACGAGGATTTCAGCGCTGTACAGGAAGAATCACTCGATCGAGTGACTTATATTAGTCGATCGAGTGAATTCCCAGAAAAACCATTCGATCGAGCAGTTAAAAGCACTCGATCGAGTGAAAATCAGGAAGGAAGTGGTCGATCGAGTAACAATTCTACTCGATCGACTGAATTGGCCAGCGAGAGCATTGGTTTGTCATGTGGATTTGTTTTGGATGACGATTTTGATGATGATAATGGATACGGTGAATCTCCCTATTCAAAGCCGAGTTGGATGCACTTGAGGCTGCGATTTACGGGATGAAATCCACTGAGGAGGGTGACGAGGAAGCAGCTGAGTCAGTAATTGCTCCTAGCACGGAAGAGGTAATAAATTTCTTTATCTATGATTCCATCGTTGAGAGCGACCAACCCGAGGTAGTAAACGATAATTCTATTATTGTTTCTTTGAACAGTACAATGCCTAATATTACTCATGCTTCGTATTTCAATAATATACCCTCTCCCAGTTGGTCGATTAATTTAACGATTTTTCACCGTCCTTATCATTTCAATTTCGTTATTCTGAAACGGGACCCCACTTTATTGTCAATTGCTCCCGAGCTCATCTATTTTGTGGACAAATTTAGGAGCTCTGATAGGAAATTTGTTAGACTTAAATGTTTATGTACTTTTATTTCCTATTTCTTTATTCCACTTTGGTGCTACTTACATTTTTGTGTAGCACATGCGCAGATGTACGATCTCATGCTGCGCACCTTGAGCTGTTTTGATTGTGACTAATTATGGAGCAGCTATTGAAAAAGAAGGTCGAGCTGGGACCTGTCTGAAATTAGCGCTACCCGGAAGGCAATCCGGAGATTTATTGTTTTTCATTTTATTTCAGTTTTAGTTGTAATAAATGGTCTTCGCACCATAAACTATATCAGTATGCTTGCTTTGTTAGTTTTGCGGGCTGTTTTTATTGCGTCTTTTGCAGGAATATACTAAGGATCACTCGATCGAGTACTTTTTGTACTCGATCGAGAGCTTTTTGCTGCTGAAATCACTCGATCGAGTACCTGCAAAAAAAAAAAAAAAAAAAAAAGATACTCGATCGACCACTATTCCTCTCGATCGAGCTGTTTTGGACGCCCATTGCTTGGATTAGTTTCTTGTGACGATGTTTCGGAGCTATTAGTGACCTCCCACGTTGCTGGCTGGTTTGGGGAGGTCCCTTATTCGCGCAATCTTGTGAGCTTTCCGTATTTACTCTCTTTCTCTTTTAGTTTGCATTTCCTTTCCATGTTTTGGTACAATGAGGGCATTGTACGGTTTGGTTTAGGGAGGTTATGCATCCATATCTGTGTCTGCATGTTGTTTTTATTGCATTTCTGTTGTCACGTTTAATTTTTGTATGCATTGTTGTTTATTTCCATAAAAATTTAAAATCTCATAAAAATAAATTAGAAAAAATTCAAAAATTTCACGTTTATTTTTGCATATAGGTTGAGTCGGAACGGTAGATTTCAATGATGATATTGCACTGCAATTTGTCTTTCTGCTTAAGCCTTGCAATAAACTATTATTCTTTTTAGCTTTGTCTTATTGCATATCTACGAGTTAATGTCTAATTTAGCTGAACGAATAGACTTGACCAGAAATTTTGGCAACCTACTTATAATTTCTAAGGATTAGAGCCTTATAAACTGGTGTCATTTGTGACCGGTTTCATGTGGGATTGTGAGTAGTTACTCCTTGCATAGCATGTTCTTTAATTTGCACGTATATGAAATTCAATTACTTTTTGC
The DNA here is from genome assembly GCF_048544455.1 of Silene latifolia. Lineage (NCBI taxonomy): Eukaryota > Viridiplantae > Streptophyta > Magnoliopsida > Caryophyllales > Caryophyllaceae > Silene > Silene latifolia. The sequence continues at coordinate 177,253,493 of NC_133538.1, forward strand.
CTGCATACATTCGGGTTAGTGGTTGGTGTCACATGTAGGGAGGTGCTTACAATTTCCCTTTCTTTCATTTTTACCCATTTAACTCCACATTAGCCAAATTTGCCTGTTGACCCTTAGCTACATTCCAAATTCAACCTGCCTTGTCAAGCTAGTTTAGTGTATGTTTTGCGGTATATATTTCATTGTGCCAAGTTTGGCTTGTATCTGTTGATTCGGAGTTGGTATTTATGAAGAAAAGGAGGTTGATGAAAAAAAACGTGAAAAATGAAAAAAAAAAAAAAAAAAAAAAAAAAAAGAAGGAATTCGAAAAAAAACAGGAAAAGAAAAGAAAAAAAGAAGAAACCGAAAAAAAAAAAAAAGATTTCGAAAAAAAAGATGTTGTTTGATGAGACGGTTTCACTCCTATGCTTTATCTATATCATTTGAGGAGTATTTTCAGTTCGGTTTGGTGAGTTTTATGCCAAATGAAGGGCATGTGCTTAATTCATAATTGAGTTGGAAATGAATTTTGTTATATGGTTCTGTTTAGGTACTAGCTTGATCACCTATACCTCCACATTCCCATAAATGTTTTGCCTTTTCTTACCCATTGCCTCACTTTACCATATTTTTGTAAGCCCTCGGCTGTGACAGGACCTTGTTTGGTTGGAATGTGTGTACGGTAGCTAGAATTGTCTATCATATTAGTTGCATGCATGTTTATGTGGGTCGTAGTCTAGGTGAGTGACTATCTTTATTTCTCTCTTACATATATATGTTCACCCTTTGCTTCATGAGAGAAGAGTGACCCGTGAGAGTCCATTATTAAAGGTCTTGCAAAGTCGACGGTTCAGCTTTATTATAAACATCCTATAACTCGTTTGCATTTGACTGTCTTGCTATAAGTGTTTAGTTTGCTTGCATTAAATTGGTTTAAGTGTGCATTTGTAGCTAGCTCTGAGTTATCTTTTCCGTTCCATTAGTTTGCATTTAGTTTAGTCGAGGACGAGTAAAGGTTTGGTTTGGGGAGATTTAATACGTGCATTTTATATAGTCTTTTTAGGCCTTTTCATGCACGTATTTCCATGCTTTTATCGTAGTTTTATGCTACGAAATGCCCCGAATATACTACTTTGGTTTGTTTTGTCTTATTTGCAGGAATGAACCAGAAAATAGTGAAATCAAGCCTTTTACCGTCCGTTTAGCATGCATTTGGAGGAAGAGTGAATTTGGAGCGGGAATGTAGCTATTTTGAGAAGCGCAAAGAAGTAAGATAGCTAGGCGAGCAAAGGAAGAACTTCAAATTGTTAGTGCCTACTTTGAAGAGCCATATCTCGAGTTTTACAACTGATATTCAAGTGATTTTAATTGGGGATGAAAGCTTGTCCTCTTAGCTTTCCAACGCCACCGGAATCGCCCTGTTTGCCCAAGTAACGAAGAAATGGCTGTCGTTTGAAGTTCAGTGCGCAAAGCAGGAAATTGTTGTTGGAAAGTACTCGATCGAGTACAATTTTACTCGATCGAGTCCTTTCTCTACTCGATCGAGTAGTTGCATTTTAGGATTTACTCGATCGAGTAGATTTTCTACTCGATCGAGTGGTTTAAACTCTCGTTTACTCGTTCGAGTGGTTTTAAATCACTCGATCGAGTGGATTCTCTTATGGGCTTGGTCTTTTTAGTTTATTTCCGTCATTAGGTCAAATAAATCTTATTTTCTTATAAATAGGAAGTTAGGACGTCATGTTTAGGGGGCTTCTCCTCTCTTGTTATTCCAATACACTCTTTTTCATTACTTTGTTTCTCTCTTATTCCGGATTTATTACATCGTAACTCTTCTTCTCCCTCTTTCCCTTTTAATTTATTCTTGTTCCTTTATTGCTTTTATTATTTCTCTATTTAGTTATCATGTCTTATGTTATTAGATTAGCCATTGCTAGTGTAGTATCCCGAGCCATGCGTAGCTAATTCCTTTACTATGTTAGGACTAGGGAAACCGTGGTAGCAATATGTTAGGATCAACATGAATAGATTAGTTTTGCGACAAGAATTGTATTAAGCAATATAATTGTGATTAGGTTGAATGAATGCATGCAGGAGACCGATTAATTAGTTACCCCCGATCTGGATCGAAAGATTGGAAGGGAAGGTTTGCTTAATTACAATAGGTGATACCTAATTAGGGCGAAAGCTAAGTTAGGGAGACCCTAGGGCGATTAGAGACCGAAAGGGTATAATCGTAGGTTTAAGGACCGAAAGGTGACGACCTCGCTCTACTTATCAATAATTTAATCGACTCAGTTGATCCGATAGTGTAGCTGCCACGGTAGACCGATTCCTAGCATATTTCTCTCTTTTATCTGATTTACCCCTGTATTTCATAATTATTTTCTCTTGTTTTGATTTCTCTTGCCTTAGTCTCTTTAGTTTAGTTAAAACAATTAAAACCCCCACTATGACCTTAGACAGACCGAATAGACAAGTAGATAGTAAACCGCCTCCCTGTGGAGATCGACTCTACTTATCGCTAGCTTCTGTTAGTTATATTTAGGTATTTATTTTTGGTACAGAAACGACCGTATCAATAGGTCATCTAGTATCATCTTAATAAAAGTAATATTATTATTATCGGTAATTTAAAAGTCTACCACATCATAAATCCACACCTCCTACTTTCACCCATTAGTAGCCCACCACATCATCAATGTAATACCACGCTTTTTTGAGTTTAGTTTACTCCGCTGAACAGGGGGAACTCGGCCGAGTCGAGTAGGCTGTCGTGTTTTTTCTGATCAGGTTACTGCCCAGAAACACTCGGCCGAGTAGTGTGATACTCAGCCGAGTAGGGCGTACTCGGCCGAGTACCCCAGGTATTCGACCGAGTAACCAGTCTGACGGGTATTTCCGCGGTTTTGATTAAAATGATTAGAGAAGTGTAAATAGCGTGTTGAGCAGTTTCTAATCAGTTTCTAAATCATTATTTTACAAAACCTAACAACACCCTAAACTTCTCTAATAATCTTCATCATTTCCTAAGCCAAGGTTGATCGATTGTGAGATTTTGGATCTCACTTTCCGTGTCGATTGTGTTTGTAAGTCTCTAGTATTCCTAATCAGTTTATTATTGTTATTCTTAAACTTTGTACAAACTCTAATTTGGGTTAATTTAGGGGAATGGTTTATAGTGATGGTATGTGATTATTGTGTGTAGGTGACGATGTCATGGAGAATTGCTATTGACTGCTTGTGTGTGCTTAGATTGCAAAAGGTAGGGTTTCCCTACTCAGTTGCATGTTTAATTGACTTAAGACGATATTGATTGATGTACTTGAATGATTATTATTCTTATTGGAATTGTCTTTCTTGGATGTTTGGATTGGTTGTTTGTTTGTTTGTCTGTGATTCTCGAGGTGCGTCCTCGGCTGAGTGGAGTGATCTTAGGGAATGGCTTCATGCCCTTGATTCGCCCCTTGTGGTTCCCGTCACAAGGGAGATGTGCACATTAATGGACATGGGTTGTTGTTCATTGCGATGAGCGGGGCTTAGGTAGGCAAGGCTGCGGTCCCCCACTGGCAGTGAGGGTCTCCTGTTGCGATGGGAACCTAGCAGGACTATACATTTCGGTCTGTAGTCGGTTACTGGTTACTGACGGAGTTTGGAGGAATGTGTGTTGTGTGGCTTGGATGTTGTTTGGTTATCTTTCTTATCTTGATTATACAGTTAACTGACCCTGTTAATGTTTTCAAAACTGTGTTGATCTCTTCGGGGATGGCGAGCAGTTGATTGAGCAGGTATGGTTGTGGATAGCTTGCGGGTTTGGATAGGGGCCGAGTCAACGCCGATATGTAAGCTAGCTTCCGCTCACAGTTTATACATTAGTACTTTTGATAGTTTTGGTTGTAAATAGTTTTGGTTAACTTCAGTTGTATCTTGTTTAAACAGTTCTATCGTTTGATAAACGTTCTTAGATGGTCTATTTGATATACTTTACCTCAGGAAACCGAGATGGTAGCACCTTTATATGCTAGGTTGGTGTGTGATAAGGCCCCTTGGTATATGCGGGTGTTACCATCAATCCACACCTCCCACTTTTACCCATTAATAGCTTACTAAATCACCAATCCATATAATTTAGCTTACTTAAACTAGTTAAGTTAAATAAAGTTTATTGATAAAATTAGTATTATTTGCTACATGCTCGTTTGTATTATCATTACATTTTGTCGTTATATCATATCGATAAAAATTGTAATCCCTCCTATTCACCTTTTTTTTTCCTTATTTATAATAGTCGGATTTTCTTTCGTCTTATCATGTTGATAATATTTTATTCATTTATATTATCATCGATAGTCATGTAAGTAACGTTAGTATTATTTCACATTATCGTCGACTTAAGTTATGTCGGATTAAGTTAAGTTTACCTTAATTACGTGAACTTTAGATATGCTATGTTTCATTTTAACTTGAATTAAGCTAGTTTTAATCAAATTATTACTCAATTAAGTTCATTGTAATTAATTTGATAATATCAAGTCATCAATCGTTAATCATAATAAAAATATCCAACAATATTTTACAAATAAATACGTGCGTAATAATTAAATAATATTAATCAGTAACAATTTCATTGAACAATATGGACCGCTGCACGGCTGCACCACCATGGTACGCACGATTGCAAACCACCGGTTGACGTCAAGCTCATATTTCAAACAGAGAAATAAAGTCTATTTTGGAGAAAGTGGTGAATCCCAATAGAAATGATTGGAGTAAACGTCTAGGTGATGCATTATGGGCTTATAAGACTGCTTATAAAACTCCAATAGGAATGTCCCCATATCGATTGTTGTATGGGAAATCATGTCACCTTCCAATAGAGTTTAAACTTAAAGCTTTTTGGGCAATTAGGAAGTGTCACATGGATTACGAAAAGTCGGCTGCCTTTAGAAAATTGGAAATTCAGGAGTTAGAGGAAATAAGAAATGATGCATATGAGAACTCTGTGATTTACAAAGACAAAACAAAGAACTATCATGATAAGATGTTATCTAGGAAGTGTTTTTCTGTTGGAGATAAAGTATTACTTTATAACTCAATGAGGTTGAGGCTTTTTCCTGGTAAGTTAAAATCAAGATGAAACGGACCTTTTGAGGTTTAAGGTATATGAGCATGGTGCAGTCGATATTAAGTGTTGTAATTCTGGGAAAGAATTCAAGGTGAATGGTCACAGCACAGACATAAACTATATTATGAGGGATTTGAAGCTAAATGGATTGATATCATAGATTTAGAAGATCCAGTTTATGAGAATTGAGCATTGACATTATGTTGAGCCACGACATAAAATAAGGCGCTTCTTGGGAGGCAACCCAAGTTTAAAATTTTATTGTTTTTATGTTTGTTAATTGTCAATGGATATTCTACATGGTACCCCTTAATTTTTCGACTTTCTACATGGTACCCTACATTTTTTAAAACATACATGGTACCCCTAATTGTTGTCATTATCTCTAAGTGTACCCCTAAACTTTATTTTCCATCAATTAAACTCAGTTTTAGGCGGTAGGTAATGACTTGGACGCGTAACCAAACTTGTCATTTATTGTCACATGACATAAGGACTCTATTGGGCTCAATATCCATCTCGATCCTAATATTTGTTGATATATATGGGCTAAAAAGTTTTTTACGGAAAATTTATTGATTTCTTGCCAAATTATCACGTCAAAATATGGATATTGAGCCTAATAGAGTCCTTATATCATGGAATTAGAGCTGGCAAGTCTGACCCGATCCGAGTGACCCGACCCGACCCGAATCCGAAAATATTGTGACCCGAAACCGACCCGGTCCGACCCGATGACGACCCGTAACCCGTCACGACCCGATTATGAGTGACTCGAACCCGACCCAGACCCGACCCGATACTGACCCGATTAAGTTGATGACTCGATAATTATTAAGCTTAATTTTGATCAAAATGAAGGTGATTTTGTGTTTAGATTGATATGTTTTACTTAGTAATGAATTAATTAAACCAAATAATAGGTTAAAAAATAAATTTAATGGTAAAAAATTATAGTAATGCGATTAAGTTATCGGACCCGATAATGATCCGACCCAAACCCGTCCCGACCCGATACATCATTCGACCCGAAATGACCTGACCCGATAACGACCCGAACCCGACCCGACTTGACCCGAAAGGGTATGCTGACCCGATATGACCCAAACCCGATATGACGTGACCCGACCCAAACCCGACCCGACTGACCCGATTGCCACCTCTACATGGAATGATAAATGCCAAGCTTGGTTACGCGTCCAAGTATTCATTTAACGCCTAAAACTGAGTTTAATTGACGAAAAATAAAGTTTAGGGGTACACTTAGTGATAATGACAACAATTAAGGGTACCATGTATTTTTTAATAAGTGTAGGGTACCATGTAGAAAGCCGAAAAACTGAGGGGTACCATGTAGAATTTCCCATTGTTAATTGTTTGTTAGTTACTTAGTCGATTGGGCTTATTGCTGCTGATTTCTGGGTAATTTGAATCCTTTTAATGTCACTTGTCTTGGTTGAGAGTTTAATTTTGCAGGAATCTGGACGTAAATGACTGGGGTTGCTACTAGACTGATGACGCAATACAAAAGGGCACTGCTGCCTGGCTGGGAGCCTGAGCCAGAAGTCGATTAATCCTATTTTGGTGTTGGAAAAATTACAAGGACGCTTCCCTTCTCAATCTGTGCTACTGCTACTAGCATCCTACATGGCTAACCTTGACAATATGTTAACAAACAGCTGGAGCAACAGGATACACATTAATTGAATCTGCTAAGTGCTTCCTTCCCTCGTGTTTTAAATTATATGTTAATTTTTATTCTTTGATGTCTATTTTTGACATCGAGGACGATGTCGAGTTTAAGTGTGGGGAGAGCTGAGCTAAAAAAGGGAAATTGTGTCTGTTTTAAATGGTGATAATGCTTGGATATTACTTTGGTGCTAAGATATGTTGGAAATGGTGATATTTATGTGTTTTTAGTGTCTTTAGTTTGGATGTGGTACTGGTCTGCCACTGCTATTTTTTTTTCAGGCTGCTGAAATTTTCTTTGGTTGTCGTCAGTTTTAGCAGAAACGCTGTCAAATTTTTGCCTGAACTGTAATGAAAAATGATGATTAACCTTTATCTTATGTGGATTAACTAAAATAGTTGCGTCGACGACAAGCTCTAATCTAACTGTTTTTCGGAAAAAAAAAAAAAAAATTTAAAACTGATTTCTCAGAGTTGCTGAAAAAATGTTTTGAAGCCGATTATACACGAAAATTTTCCTCACTATTTAAACTTGAGTTGATTAATTTTTTAACATGACAAGTTTTAAGTCTCTTTTACATTGAAATTGTAAACAAATTCTAAATAAAAGCACTTGTTTATCTAATTTGATCACTCGATTATTGACTCTAGTTGTGTGGGGGTATAAGCCGGTCGTGTTCCTAACAATACTTTTGTGGCGACTCCTTTAATGGACCTTCAAGGAGATACTTGACCTCAAACGTCTGGTGGCTCGAGTTAGAAAATCCGAGGGGAACCTAGTCCTAATGGGATTGGGAGAATGCCTAATGCCTTGTCCGGATGGGCGGGAGTCATTGGTTGAAAGCTCGCTACAAGGGTCACTAGATGGTGAAAAAAATGGAAAAAAAATGGAAAAATGAAAAAAGAAAAAAAAAAGAGGGAAAAATATGAAAAAAAAAAAAAAAAAAAAAAAAAGAAGAAGAAGAAGAAAAATGAAAGAGTAATTTGAGGTATCGAGTACACTTGAGGTAACCGGGAGAACGATCCAATTACTTAAGTACCGAAAGTAGCCCATTCCCCCAAGACCTTAAATTTTGACTGAAACCCATCGTCTATGAGTCGATCTTTGTGTGTATAAAGATGGGTAGTTCGAGTGTGAAAAATGAAGAGTTTGGTTATAATTTTAATTGAAAGCGTTTGAAATGAGTTATGTTGTCTAATTAGTCAGTTGTATAGTTTGTAGTAAAGGAAAAGTTATCCGTATGTGATGCTTCCTATTCTAACATAAAAATTCTTTCGTTAACTAATATTCATAAAACTTTGTTACTTCAAATGTTTGCTCAAATGTTTTAGTTTGTCGTCGTCGTGCGTACCTTGTTTGGTTAATCCTATATATGTACATGAGGTTAGTTAATCGTTTTTTACATCTAGCTCGTGGTTTGTCATTGTTAAGGGCGACAATAGTCTAAGTTTTGGGGAATTTTATAAGCGCATAATTACACATATTTTATTATTCATTTTTGTTGCGTAAATGCAACTTATCCAACACAAAGAAGGTAATAATTATCTAGTGTTACATGTATTGATGGCAACATGTAACATTAGGTGGAAATGAATATGGATTCATGTGTGTTTCACAATTACGTGAAAACATATGAATTATTATTAATTCATTTGTTATGAAAACGTGAAGTGACATTATGCTATTAAGTTATAACGTCACTTTCACATGCTATATAAATGATGCAATTCATTTGGAAAACGTATCTCACAACATATATCAAACAGGGTAACTTAGCTTGGTAGAAAATAGTAAGTCGGGTTTGAGGGTGAGAGGCAGTACACCGGGTGTTTTTATCAATAATTTAGAAGTTTACTCTAGGGGTGATATTAGTGGCATTGGTTAATATTACTGGAGGGCTAGATGTAGTTGTCTTATATTATTGTTGGTTTTGAATTGGTATTAATTCGGGACGGTTACGTTGTACTGGTACTATATTATTATAGTGGATTCTAGTCGATTTGGCTAGTGGGTTTTACTTCCGGTTTGGAAGGTTTTGCCCTGGGTTTGACCCTAAAATATCGTCTCATCTTATTATTGCTTACATTTATTTACTTTTACTGTTACTTGTCGATTGGTTGCTTCCGTTGGGCGTGGGAGATTAGCACTAATTTCCCAACAGTGGTATCAGAGCCAAGTTCGGTCTGGTGGCTGCTTTAATTGGCAAGGATGTCAAATATGGGGTCTTAATTTGCAGTACCAAAATTTGACGGTAAAAGTAGTTTCACCCTTTGGCAGAGAAGGATGAAGGATCTCCTGGTATATCTTGGCTTGGCTAGAGCTTTGAAAGGAGATGATGGTAAGCCGGAAAAGATGAGTGATGGCAACTGGAAAGAGGTTTGCACCAAGTGTGCAAGTACTATTAGGCTGTGCATCTTGGATTCAGTCATCAATTGTGTTCTTGATGTCGACTCTCCATCGGTGATATGGGAAAAGTTGGAGAAGCTCTACATGGCGAAGAGTTTGACCAACAAGTTGCTTAACATAGATACACAAAATTAGTCATTAGATACATCGAAATTGATCTGGGATACATCAATATTTAACCCAGATACACTAATTTCGTGCCCCATTAAATTATTAAATGCAATTAGCCTCCCTCTCCCTTCGTTCTACTGCATCTCCCAAACCCAACTTTTGCAACTTCAATTCAATTGCCAATTTCATTTTAATTCACCATTAATAACCATTAAAATCAGCCACACATTAAAACCATCGCCATCTAATTTTTCACCTATCTTCAAGCAACAGCCGGCCATCCAATACGCTGTCGATTTCGTCCCGTTCCTCGTCAATGCCTCATGTGCACACTCTAGCTTCACTAGAATATATACACGATCCCATTGGTATCGTCGCCGTAATAAATAAACGTTCCTTTAATTTGCTGGAATCAGTTATGGACCCTCGAAAATATTGAACCATCATTAACATCCACGAGTTCGGCGCAACACCGTCACTGCTCGAACCTGTTTTGTGAACCTCGGAACCCCTGCTTCACCCTAGGACCACCACCGGCACCGCTCAATGGTCACTACCACGCCGACACCACCAACAGATGCACAATTTGCACTACACTGTGACACCCTTAAATTTAGCGTTAAATAAAGGCGTAAATTCTACGGAAAAACTGGTAGGATATGTTTGTAATTGGTTCAACTAGCCAAAAACCTGTAATTTCAAAAAATTTTCTAAACCAATCACAACATTTCCAACATTCCCAAGAGGCGGGTGCCAAAACCTGCAATGCTAACGAACTAATTTACATACATAGCTAACGATAAGAAAATGTAAAGATACAAACCCAAAAATAGAAAAGGGAGACATATGTCCCTTCAAATTATATACAAAGCCAAAATAGAAAAAGGTTTACTATAAGAATAGCCAAACTAGGTCCAAGGTTCCTTATGCTCACTAGCTCGTCTGGGACCCCCAACAAAGCATCAACAACCTGTCAATCGCATTTTATACAAACACGAAAGCCACAATTCAGTGGGGAGTAACTTCGAGTCCTCCCAGCCACGAATCGTCATAATTAATGTAACATGTAGTATAACATGTAAACAATATGATAAACAATGAAATTATCATGTAATCTAACCTATGACCCCTAAACTGACCAAACTAAACTATCATGTGAATCATTTAACAAATAGTAATCCAAACTTTATCAACTGTAACCGGCTTACATCTCACCTATTACAGTTCATAAAGTCACCATACAAGAAAGGGCAATATATCAAAGACAGGCATAAGTTCTTAGTACGGTCAATAGTCACTTTGTAACTCGAGTCTATACCACGAGGTAGGGAAGGTAATCGAACCGGTATCTTGGCTCAGCGGTTAATATTAATAAAACATGGCCAAGACACAACACAACCCTAGCCTAAAATCACAAGCAGACCTAGACATGCGGATACACACCACCGCACCCAAGACCCACAATTTTTCTAAAACAAAGTGAGTACCCTAAGGAGTCCACCAAAGGGTTGGCTAGTACTTAAGCTGACCACTTACTAACAAAATAAGTAACGAGGTCATGCCCCAACTTGGATATAAATCCACTAGTCAGGAACACAAAGGCTATCAAGCAGTGAACATATACTCGTCAAAGACTATAAAGACCTATCTATGATGAAGGCCGAAATACTCACCTAGGACCTAGTCCCACTAGTCCCGACTTGAATACTTTAGCCCACACAACACAAGACAAGTAAGACACCCACTTAACCATAAGAGGACAAGAAGTCCAACTTACCAACCTAAATGCTAACATTCTATCATGTGAAAGGCTATATAAATGTCTATTCAGCAAACAATCCAACAATATCCTCAATAAGTATTCAATACTAATTTCCAATTCTAACAATATTAACCATGTTAAAGGCTTCAAGGAATCTAGGGCCGTTTCTACAATATAAGAAGCTACTTAAATCAACTAATTACACATGTGAAATAAAAATATAATAAATGGCCTAAAACAAGAAAAAGGCCGATTATCTAATTCATTCAACCGAATTTTTACCCGCAACCCCAGCCCTGCGACAGGTACGGGTTAAATTGCGGTGACCAATCACTCAATTAATCGACATCGCATCGATCCAAAGGGACTAAGGCTCGCTTTTAGACAATCAACAAAACATTACAATTATCGCTATATAATTCATTCTGAGCCTAATCTTTACAATTTCATTTTCTAACCTATACTAACATGTGCAACTACCAAAATAAATATAATTTTTACCTTTAACATAATTTTTATTACTAATTTGATTTAATTCAAAAGTTTACCCATACATTACTTATTCTAATTATCTCATTAATGAACCTAAAATGACGAACAATGCATGGAAAACCGCGAAACAAGCAACGGGCCGACCCGGGCCAGCCATGGGGGCCAGCCGTGGGCCTGCCGGGCTGCTGCTTGCCGGCCGCCGCCACCATTACTCCTCTTTTTTTCCATTTTTATTCATTATAAGACCGTCCTAAAACATAATTAATCGTTCCCAATACTAACTTGTTAACTAAAACTAACAAAAATACATGGATTAAACATGCATGCATCAAATTTAAACATGTGAAAATTTCCACTCAATTAAAAATCACCAAAAACATACAAAAATCAAAGATTGTGACGATTATTCGTCGAGTAACTCGAAATATGTTACATTAAGCTAGAAAATGAGCAATTAGCACCTTAAAAACCAAACCCTAACAAGCACTAGCCGCTATCCTCGACAATATACGAGTCCCCAAACTCGTCCTCCAATTCTTCACCTAATTAAACAATAAAAACACCATAATAAGTACATAAATACCGAAATTACCGAAAATTCGTCTTAAAACAACTTCAAGAAAACTGAAATTAAAACATACAAGGTTGTAGATCTCGACGAGAGGATTCCGGAAATGTAAATTTCGTGAAAATCCGAGTAGAAATGAGGGAGATGTGACGATTTTAGCTTGGAATTATGTAAAAATGGTGTTTTCTTTTGGTTTTTGGGAAAGATGATGATGAACATAAGAAAATCAGAAAAAAAAAAAGAAAGGGGAAGGGGGTTTGGTCCGCGGGAAAGGGAGAAAGGAAAGGAGGGAGTCGGGTTTGAGTCGGGATTTTTCGAGTCGGTTTTGACTCGTTTCGATAATAATTAAAACCGTAAGTCAAATGCAAATTCCGACAAGACCAAAGTTTTTAAACACGAGATTACAAGAAAATTGAGTATTCATACGACCCATTTCCAAATTCGTTTACCCAACGTTCAAAAGAATTGTCATTTTCCCCCCGATACGCCCTTATTTCGAAATAAAAGATTTTACACGGTTTAAACTATTTTTAAACATTTCGAAACTATCAAAATAAATACTTTTCTTCAAAATATAATAAAATTATATTTCTTTGAATTATTTTTACTTTAAATACTTAAATATCAAATTTTATTGATTAATAAATTATTTCCGAAATATATTAACGGTCCGAACTTACGGGGCGTTACAATCACCCCTCCTTTTAAAAAGTTTCGCCCTCGAAACTTAGAAGGAGAAATTATAGTTATAAGAAAATATAGGTTTCTTTTCAATGAAACGGTGATACTCTTGTTGATCAGACAAGAACATCCACATTCATATCAAAACATAAAAATATTTCTACACCAATAAATGAGAAAACCCATTATTGGGACGTCACCAACAACGAGATTTAACATTCACTAATGTTAAAACCATTGAAAATCATAAAAGCATTTTCAAACTTTTAGTTTAAAGTTCTATAATAAGAATAATATCTTTACTAATTATGATTAAACACGGCTTAGTAACTCGGAAAAAGAGTAAGAAAAGGAATCATTACACAAAACGAGAAATAGCTTAGATGTCCAATCGGACACTAGGGTTGAAAGAGAGTGAGAAATCATTTTCAAATGTTATAGAAAAAGGTCAATTTGTAAATTTACTCCAAGTAAATGAACCAAAAGTTTACTCAAACTATATAGAATCTATGCAAGATGGAAAACAACTCGGGAACGAGAAGTGCAAGTCGCGATAGGGAACTCACACCCAACAGACAAGAAGGAATTGAACTTTTAAAGGTGGAATTTTTGGATGAAGTCAATAAAGTTGTCAACGAACAAGACGCTTTACTCAAGAGGTCAAATGAGTTCCATAAAGGCGAGCACAACGGAACAAGCCAGAATAGCAAGAATGACAATTGTCGGAGATCGGAATTAGGAAGATAGGTACATCGAGAAAGGTTCACTCAATTATCCAACCACAGAGTCATCCTACTAGGTCCTCCGAACATCAACAGGGCAATAACCAGAGGCCACACTAATCCAAAGAGCCATCTGAACCACTCCTCGACAAGTCTACTCATAAGCTAATCCTTGAGACAATCCTATCCTCTACAATTATAACTTAACAGTTTCCCAATCAAAATGTTTCCACCAAAAGATCCTCCATCAAACAAACTCAAAATCCAAAATCGAAACTAGTAACAATATTATACCCTTACAAGATTCAATATTCTCAAACGCATTCATGCTTGAAACCAACCCACAAGCAACAAGTTGCACTATCCAATCCATAATTAACACTAACTATAAGATAAATGGGTTCATCACACAAATCATCTGATCGGTTTACTCAAGGTTCACTATCCTACTTCCCAACAATATTCCAATTCCAATAGAAAGATTCCTCAAAGGATTAAATATAAGGTCCAAATTTACAATAACAATCCACAGACTTAACTATCAATCCCCAATTCCGTAAAGTAAGGATCAAATGACAAACGACAATCCCCGAACGACAATGCCCAAAACAAATCCAAAATAACCATAGAAATACTCCACCCAGGTAAACTAATCCCATTAGTCTCATCATCAAATTGAAACCAAAGTGGGTCTTATACCACCAAAACACGCGAACCTTAACTCGCAAGGAGACTACAACATTGCCATTATAAGAATTCCACCAAAAATCTAGCTCTCATATCACATGGTCAAATACAGACACAAACTCCTACACTAATTCCCGACAAAAATCAAAAATCAAAATACAAAAATCCTCAAATCACATCTCACTAATTCTGTAAACATGGTCAACAAGGTACCAACTATACTAAGTAGATAAGGAGTGATAACGGGATAGAGAAACGGTAAAATATTTTCAAAGGATGCATGAACCTGACAAGTTAGGAAACTAAGGAGTCAGACCGTAAAGATAACGGTTGACAAAAATAAGAGGTATTCGAGTTAAGAAGATATCTAGGGCAAGAAGAAGATATATAAACTTTGGCATAAGAACAGGGTTCAACAAACGTTAAAGAGAAGGGAAGGAGAACAGAAGCGGCATAATGAAAGGGTTACCGCTTACCAAACACTCATCAAAGCCTATGATCGATATGATAAGGTTACATCACTAAGGTGCTCAACAAAGCCTCAAAAGTCTACCAAACCATAGGACTAACAAGGACTCCACAATGGTAGGTATTCCCCAACTCAATTGGTTCTAAGAGCCAAAATCAATTCACCACACAAATTCATTTGTTACCATCCATGTCCCAAAGTATCTCCTTTACATTTCTCGTCATTGAACTTCACTTACTATGTCATCCCCAAGTACCATAGCTTGTCTACTCCATCATCTCACCACTTAATACTTCTAGTCTCCGATACCATAAATTAGAATCGCACCCTTGAACTCACGAATTACATCGAACAACATTCCACCAAAATTCCCAAATCCATATATGATTAATAAGGTCAACCACGTGTTCTCAAATTTCGAAAGGTCAACAAGGGCTACACTATACTAGATTTGGTCAACTCAAAAGGTTTAACAAACTAACTAATTCCAACGTACAATACCAATCCATTAGGCAACATCAATGTCCTATTGTATTCCTTTCAAGGCCTACAAGGATTAGTGCTAACGATTATTCCTTTAATTCACCACAAGAAATATCGAGACTCTCAAATGAAGTAGCTTAGGTTCATTCCATCTTATGTGCTAAGGTAGTACCCATGCTCAAACATCTATAACAAACAAGCTCTCAATAGACATAAATCCCAAGGTGTTTCTCAACTCACTAGGCTCTCATACCAAGTACAACTAACAAGACTAACCAAAGGATCCCAAGTTATATTCTCCTATACAACTCCAACCTTAAACAATCAATTTCTCAACTCGTTCACGCCCTCCAATGATATATTCTCTCAAAACCGGGTTCTCCTGAACAAGGGAACTATCCTACGGAATAAAAGGAAGGTGTCCACATGGACTTTATTATAAGAAGAAAACGAACCTAAGATGAATCGGGAGAAAGAATTGAAAGGTAGTTACCAAGGCGAGAGAAGAGGAATTTGAAAGACGAATAAACAACGAGATTGGAAGACTAAGGTAAGATTGCATTATCTACATCTATTGGAGAGCCATCATACAAAAGAGAAAATCAATTAGTACCTAACAATTAACAATCACAAACAGACTACCACATAAAATCCTAAATCTACCCATCCTACCCATCTCTCTAGTTTATTATTTAAAGGTCAAGTGATTCTAAGTGGGGTGCACAAACGTGCGTCGGGAGCAATAGGCTCTGATACCAACTGTGACACCCTTAAATTTAGCGTTAAATAAAGGCGTAAATTCTACGGAAAAACTGGTAGGATATGTTTGTAATTGGTTCAACTAGCCAAAAACCTGTAATTTCAAAAAATTTTCTAAACCAATCACAACATTTCCAACATTCCCAAGAGGCGGGTGCCAAAACCTGCAATGCTAACGAACTAATTTACATACATAGCTAACGATAAGAAAATGTAAAGATACAAACCCAAAAATAGAAAAGGGAGACATATGTCCCTTCAAATTATATACAAAGCCAAAATAGAAAAAGGTTTACTATAAGAATAGCCAAACTAGGTCCAAGGTTCCTTATGCTCACTAGCTCGTCTGTGACCCCAACAAAGCATCAACAACCCACAATCGCATTTTATACAAACACGAAAGCCACAATTCAGTGGGGAGTAACTTCGAGTCCTCCCAGCCACGAATCGTCATAATTAATGTAACATGTAGTATAACATGTAAACAATATGATAAACAATGAAATTATCATGTAATCTAACCTATGACCCCTAAACTGACCAAACTAAACTATCATGTGAATCATTTAACAAATAGTAATCCAAACTTTATCAATCAGAATCCGCTTACATCTCACCTATTACAGTTCATAAAGTCACCATACAAGAAAGGGCAATATATCAAAGACAGGCATAAGTTCTTAGTACGGTCAATAGTCACTTTGTAACTCGAGTCTATACCACGAGGTAGGGAAGGTAATCGAACCGGTATCTTGGCTCAGCGGTTAATATTAATAAAACATGGCCAAGACACAACACAACCCTAGCCTAAAATCACAGAGACCTAGACATGCGGATACACACCACCGCACCCAAGACCCACAATTTTTCTAAAACAAAGTGAGTACCCTAAGGAGTCCACCAAAGGGTTGGCTAGTACTTAAGCTGACCACTTACTAACAAAATAAGTAACGAGGTCATGCCCCAACTTGGATATAAATCCACTAGTCGTGAACACAAAGGCTATCAAGCAGTGAACATATACTCGTCAAAGACTATAAAGACCTATCTATGATGAAGGCCGAAATACTCACCTAGGACCTAGTCCCAGCTAGTCCCAGCTTGAATACTTTAGCCCACACAACACAAGACAAGTAAGACACCCACTTAACCATAAGAGGACAAGAAGTCCAACTTACCAACCTAAATGCTAACATTCTATCATGTGAAAGGCTATATAAATGTCTATTCAGCAAACAATCCAACAATATCCTCAATAAGTATTCAATACTAATTTCCAATTCTAACAATATTAACCATGTTAAAGGCTTCAGGGAATCTAGGGCCGTTTCTACAATATAAGAAGCTACTTAAATCAACTAATTACACATGTGAAATAAAAATATAATAAATGGCCTAAAACAAGAAAAAGGCCGATTATCTAATTCATTCAACCGAATTTTTACCCGCAACCCCAGCCCTGCGACAGTGCACGGTTAAATTGCGGCCGACCAATCACTCAATTAATCGACATCGCATCGACCAAAGGGACTAAGGCTCGATTTTTCAGACAATCAACAAAACATTACAATTATCGCTATATAATTCATTCTGAGCCTAATCTTTACAATTTCATTTTCTAACCTATACTAACATGTGCAACTACCAAAATAAATATAATTTTTACCTTTAACATAATTTTTATTACTAATTTGATTTAATTCAAAAGTTTACCCATACATTACTTATTCTAATTATCTCATTAATGAACCTAAAATGACGAACAATGCATGGAAAACCGCGAAACAAGCAACGGGCCGACCCGGGCCAGCCATGGGCCAGCCGTGGGCCTGCCGGGCTGCTGCCGGGCCCGCTGTCGCCACCATTACTCCTCTTTTTTTTCCATTTTTATTCATTATAAGACCGTCTGAAACATAATTAATCGTTCCCAATACTAACTTGTTAACTAAAACTAACAAAAATACATGGATTAAACATGCATGCATCAAATTTAAACATGTGAAAATTTCCACTCAATTAAAAATCACCAAAAACATACAAAAATCAAAGATTGTGACGATTATTCGTCGAGTAACTCGAAATATGTTACCTTAAGCTAGAAAATGAGCAATTAGCACCTTAAAAACCAAACCCTAACAAGCACTAGCCGCTATCCTCGACAATATACGAGTCCCCAAACTCGTCCTCCAATTCTTCACCTAATTAAACAATAAAAACACCATAATAAGTACATAAATACCGAAATTACCGAAAATTCGTCTTAAAACAACTTCAAGAAAACTGAAATTAAAACATACAAGGTTGTAGATCTCGACGAGAGGATTCCGGAAATGTAAATTTCGTGAAAATCCGAGTAGAAATGAGGGAGATGTGACGATTTTAGCTTGGAATTATGTAAAAATGGTGTTTTCTTTTGGTTTTTGGGAAAGATGATGATGAACATAAGAAAATCAGAAAAAAAAAAAAAAAAGAAAGGGGAAGGGGGTTTGGTCCGCGGGAAAGGGAGAAAGGAAAGGAGGGAGTCGGGTTTGAGTCGGGATTTTTCGAGTCGGTTTTGACTCGTTTCGATAATAATTAAAACCGTAAGTCAAATGCAAATTCCGACAAGACCAAAGTTTTTAAACACGAGATTACAAGAAAATTGAGTATTCATACGACCCATTTCCAAATTCGTTTACCCAACGTTCAAAAGAATTGTCATTTTCCCCCCGATACGCCCTTATTTCGAAATAAAAGATTTTACACGGTTTAAACTATTTTTAAACATTTCGAAACTATCAAAATAAATACTTTTCTTCAAAATATAATAAAATTATATTTCTTTGAATTATTTTTACTTTAAATACTTAAATATCAAATTTTATTGATTAATAAATTATTTCCGAAATATATTAACGGTCCGAACTTACGGGGCGTTACAACACGAAATCAATGTATCTGGGTTCTATAATTATGTATCTCAAAGCAATTTTAATGCACCTAACAATTAATTTTGTGTATCTATATTTAGATACATTAATATAGTGTTTAGATACATCAAAATTTAGAGTAGTTACAGTGAATGGAAGAAGCTTGATACGGAAGGCTGTTGAGTATTTGCCGGTGTCGATTGAGATCCGACGATCATCAGTGAAGGGAAAGGGCGAAATAAGGTGAAAAAGTGAAGAGAAAAGATACTGAAACCAACACCAATGAACAAAAATGAAACGACGAAATAGGGTTCAGAAGAAGAGAATGGAATCTGGAGTGTGGACATGAGGCATCGCCGGCGTTTTCTAGATAGTTTGCCGGTAGGGGTACGACGGTGGTGCGTTTGTGTGATGTCATCAGAGCTCCCATAACAGGACATTCGGGATGCGGAATAAGGAGACGTGGGATGCGCAGTCCAGGCGACGACAGTGGTCTTGTCAACGGCGGTATGTGACGGAGTCGGTGTCGACGATGAGTGTGGTGGTCGCCGGATGCTGGTGTTGGTGGTGATTTGGGTTTGGGCATTTGGGGTAGTGTATTGTTATGGGTTGGTATGGGTAGTGTCGTGATGTTGTTAGTGGGCTGGTACTGTCATTGTTAATAATGGCCTAGTTAGTTCGTTCTCACCGTTCTCACTGAGTGCTCGTTCTCACCGGATCCTAAATCTATATATATATATATATATATATATATATATATATATATATATATATATATATATATATATATATATATATAGGTAAGATCTAATGAGTCCTCCTCTCAAATTGAGTCCATAAGTCCCTCTAAGGGCCTTAGGATGGACTCAATGAATGGTTGAGATGCATTTGATTAAGGGCTATTAAAAAGAAAAGGAAAAAAATGTGGATGGTTGGATTGAGATGGGTGGTTGAGATTGAAAATTACCAAAAAAAAAATTACCACTAATCAAATTTCTATACACTAATTAATTTTTCTTTCTCTCTCTAGCCCCTAATTAATCGCTTTGAGTTTAAGATTTCAGAAGTGTAAATGTAATGTTGTATGAGTTTTACAAGTGTAAATGTGATGTTTTACGAGTGTATGAGTTTTACAAGTGTAAATGTGAAGTTTTACGAGTGTAAATGTAACATTTTTAAGAGTGTAAATTTGATTTTTGTGACGGAAATTTTGAATTTATATAATTTTAACATTTTACAAGTGTAAATGTGAAGTTTTACGAGTGTAAATGTAACATTTTTAAGAGTGTAAATTTGATTTTTTGTGACGGAAATTTTGAATTTATATAATTTTAACATTTTACAAGTGTAAATGTGAAGTTTTACGAGTGTAAATGTAACATTTTTAAGAGTGTAAATTTGATTTTTTGTGACGGAAATTTTGAATTTATATAATTTTAACATTTTACAAGTGTAAATGTGAAGTTTTACGAGTGTAAATGTAACATTTTTAAAGAGTGTAAATTTGAGTTTTTGTGACGGAAATTTTGAATTTATATAATTTTAACATTTTACAAGTGTAAATGTGAAGTTTTACGAGTGTAAATGTAACATTTTTAAGAGTGTAAATTTGATTTTTTGTGACGGAAATTTTGAATTTATATAATTTTAACATTTTACAAGTGTAAATGTGAAGTTTTACGAGTGTAAATGTAACATTTTAAGAGTGTAAATTTGATTTTTTGTGACGGAAATTTTGAATTTACATAATTTTAACATTTTACAAGTGTAAATGTGATATTTTACGAGTGTAAATGTAATGTTTTAAGAGTGTAAATGTAGTATTTTAAGAGTAAATTGGTCCTTTGAGTGTAACTTTGGTCCTTTATAAGTGTCACTTTTGTCCTTTACGAGTAAAACTTTAGTCCGACTACCAAAAAACACCACCACCGTCGTCCTCCACCACCAACTCATATCCACAAAAAATATGAGTGCAAATCTATATAATTTTAACGAGTGTAAATGTAAAGATATACGAGTGTAAATGTAAAAAATATGAGTGTAAATGTAAAAATATACGAGTGTAAATGTAAAGAAATAAGGGTGTAAATCTGAAAAATGCGTGTAAATGTAAAGAAATATGAGTGTAAATGTAAAGAAATACGAGTGTAAATGTAAAGAAATACGAGTGTAAATCTGAGAAATGCGTGTAAATGTAAAGTAATATAAGTGTAAATGTAAAGAAATACAAGTGTAAATGTAAAGAAATACGAGTGTAAATCTGAAAAATGAGTGTAAATGTAAAGAAATACGAGTGTAAATCTGAAAAATGAGTGTAAATGTAAAGAAATATGAGTGTAAATGTAAAGAAATATGAGTGTAAATGTAAAGAAATATGAGTATAATAAATATATTTATTAGATCTAAGAATAAAAATCACGATAATACGATTTTTTTCAAAAATCTATTATATATTTATGAGATCTACGAATGTAAATTTGAAAAATGAATATAACTTTAATAAAAGATTAAAGGAACACAAAAACCGTGACACAAAGTCACAAACAAACTCATATACACAAAACAAATCACCAACCTTTATATATATTTAAAAAAAAAAAAAAAACAACGAATACACAATATACAAACCCAAACCACCAACCAACCTTTATATATAATAATAATAATAAAAAAAAAAAGGAAAAACAAATGAGAAAGTGGCAGCTAAATGAGCCAACAACCCCACTACCATCATACGTAATAAATAATAAAAAAAAATGAAAATTTCAAACAAACAATACCCCACGACACAACATCCCACAATATTAAGAAAAATAAAAAAAAATGCAAAACATGAACAAACAGCAACACAGCCGCCGACTATACCATACAACAGATCTGGAAGAAGAGGGCCGGGGTTGTGTGTGGTGGTATTGGACAGATCTGGAAGAAGTGAGGAGAGGAGTGCGGTGGTGGGTGATCGTTTTTTGGTGGTTGATTGTGGTTGTTGGTTGTGTTAGTGTTGGTGGTGGGTGTGGATGGTGTAGGGTAGGGCGTGGTGGTGGGACGATGATGGCGTTGGGTAGTGGAGGCAAGGGTATAGAGGGAGGTCAGAGGTTGTTGTGGGTGATGGTGGTACGTCGTGGTGGCCGTGTATTTTTTGTCGGGTTGTCGAGGTTTGTCCCCTTTTTTTTTTTTCAGATCTAGAGTGCGGTGGTGGAAGTTGTAGTGCGGTTGTGTGGTGGTTGTGTACGGGGGTGGCGAGTAATGAGAAAAGATGAAGGCGAGTGGCGAGTGGCGAGCAGGGGATGCTGTGCGGTGGTTGTGGCTCACCGGCTCGAGTGGAGGTTGTCTCGGTGACGGGAAAGGAGAAAGAAGGAAGGTGGTGGTGATGTGCGGTGGTTGTGGGTCACGACAGGCAGGGGGGAGGAGGCACAAATGGAGGTCGGGGCCGGGGTTGGTGGTGGTGGGTAAGTGAGGATGAGGAGGGAAATTTTTTTTTTTTTTGAATTTTTGGGTTTTTGGAATTGTTTTGGTTTTGGGGGGTTTTTAGAGAGATGAGTGGGAGGATAATTGTGTTGTAGGAGAGAGAAGTGGGTGGAAAAAGAAGGGTTATATAGTGAAATTAGGGGGTTGATTAGTGTGGTAGTGAGAGAAACTGATTAATTAGGATTGATCCCCTAATTTTAGCACTAATCCCTCCCTTTTCCCTTTCAATCTCAACCCTCCATCCTATCTTTTTAAGGGTCCTAAAGAGGACTTATAGACTCAAGGATTTTAGGTGGACTCACTTGATCCTTTCTCTCTCTCTCTCTATATATATATATATATATATATATATATATATATATATATATATATATATATATATATATATATATATATATAGAGAGAGAGAGAGAGAGAGAGGTTCTTATAAGGCCATTATATCATATAAGGCCATAAGTCTTTATAAGAACCCTTGGATGAAGGGATTGAATAGATGGGATAAGGAGAGAGGGCACCTTTTTTAGAGCAAAAAAAAAGGAAATGCTTGTTGTATGAGAGAGGGTCCACATATCACTGTTTTTGTACTTCTTCCAGTACAATCCCGCGGACAAAAGGAATAAACAAACACTAATAATTCATTTTGATTGCTTTCCCTCTTCATTCCCCATTCAAAACCTCTCAACAAGCAAAACCCATAAAAATCACCATACAAACGATCCTAAATCCTGTAAAATGCATTATAAATCATCAAAAAAATAAGAGAAATTTCATTCCAACTGTAAAACTACTTCATGTTGCCGTTCAATTTCATTCGCTTTGTTGAAGAAAAATAAATTGTCATTGTTCATCAGAGAAAGACGCTCAAAATGACAGTCAGTGTTTGTGAAATGGATCATATGCAGATTGAAGTTGCCGACGATGGTAAGTTATTTGCTTTCTTATTTGTGTCTTGGTTATTGTTGTAGCTTGATGTTCAAGAATAAAGTGCTATATGTAATTTTTGATTGATGTTCATTATTGTAGCTTGTTGTTATTTCATTTGTGTTCATTATTCTTAATAGTGTTGTACTTTCATGGTGTTCATCAGATTTGTTCTTTCATTTTGGTATCTTGTTGTTCATGGCAAAAAATGATGGAAATTTAAAAGGTTGATAAAGAACGAATTATAACTTCAGTGGGTTTAAGTAAAACTCTTACCCGTATATGTATAACTTCAATATACAGTTTGTGTACTCATGTAGTTCTTATATTCATCGTCTTATAACTCCACTGGTTTTTTGTATAACTCTTTGACAATTTCCTGCAGCTTCAGGTAACAGAGTAATTCTAACCCTAAATTTTGCATAAAAAATATTACTAAACAACCAATTTTGATATAGTTATTCATGTTATAGCTTAAGTTATACATCCATTAAGTGAAGTTATAGGATGTGGAGGGTTATACATTCTCTACTTAGAGTTGTACATTATATGATTAGAGTTATACAGTCTGTGTATAGAGTTGTACATTATATGTTGTAGAGTTTTCATTATATGCTAAGAGTTATACATTGTATGACTGGAGTTATACATTCTGAAAACTAAAGTAATACAGGCTACAATGTATAACTCTAGGCATATAATGAAAATATATAAGCATATAATGTATAACTCTAGACACAGAGGTATACATTATATGCCTAGAGTTATACAGTCTGTATCTAGAGTTATACAGACTGTGTCTAGAGTTATACATTATACATTAAGAGTTATACATTATATGCCTAGAGTTATACAGTCTGTGCCTAGAGTTATACATTGTATGACTAGAGTTATACAGACTGTGTCTAGAGTTATACATTATATGCTAAGAGTTAGACATTATATGCCTAGAGTTATACAGTCTGTGCCTAGAGTTATACATTGTATGACTAGAGTTATACATTCTGAAAACTAAAGTAATACAGTCTACAATGTATAACTCTAGGCATATAATGTATAACTCTTAGCATATACAGACTGTGTCTAGAGTTATACATTATATGCTAAGACTTATACATTATATACCTAGAGTTATACAGTCTGTGCCTAGAGTTATACATTATATGACTAGAGTTATACAGACTGTGTCTAGAGTTATACATTATATGCTAAGAGTTATACATTATATGCCTAGAGTTATACAGTCTGTGCCTAGAGTTATACATTGTATGACTAGAGTTATACATTATATGCCTAGAGTTATACAGTCTGTGCCTAGAGTTATACATTGTATGACTAGAATTATACATTCTGAAAACTAAAGTAATTTAGTCTACAATGTATAACTCTAGGCATATAATGTATAACTCTTAGCATATAATGAAAATATATAAACAAATGTATAACTCTAGACACAGAGTTATACATTATATGCCTAGAGTTATACAGTTTGTGTCTAGAGTTATACAGTATATGTCTAGAGTTATACAGTCTGCATCTAGAGTTATACAGTATATGCCTAGAGTTATAAAGTCTGTGTCTAGAGTTATACATTCTATGCTTGGAGTTACAGGGTAAATGCTAAGTAGCTTGGAGTTATATATTTCTTAATCATTTCATGGATATTTGATTCTACTCAGATGGTCGTAAGGAAGCGGAAACTGAGTATTGTAAGCATTTGGCAGCGGAGTTTACACCTTTTGTAGGACAACAATTTTTTGAAATCGACGAGACAGTGACATTTTATAAAATTTATGCATTGCCGTCCGTGTTTGATGTTCGGAAGTATTCGACGAAAAAATGGCGCGACGGTGAAATCAAGTCAAAGTTGCTGGTTTGCAACAGAGAGGGATTCACATATGTCCCAAAAGGCGAGGCAGTAATTAAAAAAATGAGACCGGGATTAAGGAAGAAGAAATGCAATGGGGATTAACAACTGCGAAACAGAGGAAATATACAGTCAAGAGGGTAGGGTGTAAAGCACATGTCAGGCTATTTATGAAGATTTGAGTATTAGTAATTGACCGATTCCACATGGGGCATAATCACGAGCTTGTATCTAGTGAGGATCGTCAGTTTCAAAAGATGTCGCGGAACATAGAAGATTTTCACAAGTACTTGATAATGTACAACTCAAGGGTTAGTTTACTATTAATCAAACCTCCACTAATTGAATGACAAACTTCTAAAGTTATACACCGAGATCTTAGAGTTATGTAAACCTCGAGTAATTGATTGTGAAACTTCTAAATATTTTTTAAAATTCTAGTATAATTTATAACAACCTTAGAGTTATATAGAAAGTTGTTAGAGTTATACATATTCGCAGTGAAGGTTATACCTTAAGATGTAAGGGTTATAAATAATAAGAAGTTGCACAATCAATCAATGGAGTTATGCATATATTTCATGAAGTTATATGAAAAGGTGTAAGAGTTATAGTTGAGGAATCCTTGATTATTACTCAAAGATCGATCGTGGATTTGTTGTCCACTGCAGTTGAGGATAGGAGCAACTAGGACGTACAACATGTGTAAGGAACTCGTAAACGGGTTCGAGAACATTGGTGCATCCTTAACTGATTTTAAGAACTTCCACCGAGATGTGAAATGCTTCATCCATAAACGGGACGGTCAATTGTACATAGACCGGTTCAAGAATATGGCACAAAATAGGTAGGGTTTTATTTTGATTATGAAGTTGACAAGGATAATAGTCTTCAAGGGCAATCAATGGGGTTAACCGCTAGAAGGAACTACTCCGTTTTTGGAGATGCAATGTCGTACGACCCAACATACTCAACAAACAAGTACGATATGATTTTCACGCCATTCACTGGCATAGATCACCATAAGCGATCGGTAACATTCTGTGGGGCATTGATTGCCCATGAAGACCATGAATCCTTCCAGTGGGTTTTCAACAGGTTTTTGAATGCTATGGGTGGAAAGGAACCCAAGTACATTATCACGAGATCGGATGCAGGCATTATTAAGGCCGTACCCCTTGCCTTCAAGACTGCACGCCACCGATTTTGCATGTGGCATATAATGAACAAGGTGCCATTGAAGTTCGGGGTGACAAGGGAGGATTATAAGGAGTTCCTTCAGAAATCGAACAACATTATATGGGACGACAACCTAGAAGCAGACGACTTTGACGCTAGGTGGGCAGAAATAATGGAAGCGCATGATCTTGTGAACGAAGAGTGGTTTACAGAAGCGTACGATAAAAGGAGCCAATGGGTGATGGCGCATTGCAGGGACTTGAACATGGGTGGTGTAATGAGGACAACCCAGAGATCAGAGAGCATTAATAGTTTTTTTAAGAAGTTTGAGCAGAATTCAGGTATGTTAGTGGAGTTTTGGATGCATTTTGAAAGCGCTATGGACCATCAACGGCATACCCAGAAGAGACTTGACCATGAAAACCGACACTCAACACCAGCAAGGGGGATGCATTTACCCATAGAGGAATATGCGTCAAATGTTTATACCCGTGAGGTTTTCAAGGAATTCCAACTAGAAGTCATTTGCTCAATCGATACATGTAAGACCTGGGCTATCTTTGTCGATGGAGTTGAAGTGACTGTCGTTAAGGATTCAATCGTGAGAGAAAAGTTTCAACGTAGAGTACAACCCAGGTAACAACATTTTGGCATAATCTTTATCTTTGTGGTAGTTGATCAAGTTGCTTGATATAGTGCCAAAGTTACATTGTCTCGAACATAGAAGTTATACAATTGTTCACCGAATCGCTTATCTATTCAGTATAAATCGACTACATTTTGAATAACTTAAGTTTTCTTAATGTATAACTCTTGTTATTATATGTATAACTCTACTTGCAGAATGTATAACTCTTGTTGCCATATGTATAACTCTACTTTCGAATAACTTTAGAAGTTATTCAATTGTTCACCGAATCTAGCTTATTTGTAGTATAAATCTGATTACATTTTGAATAACTTTAGCTTTCAGAATGTATAACTCTTGTTATTATATGTATATCTCTACTTGCAGAATGTATAACTCTTGTTGCCATATGTATAACTCTACCTTGATAATGTTTAACTCTTATTATTATATGTATAAGACTACTGGATGAAGACGTTATTTAGATGACAGTAACTTCATAATTTAATTTGATTACAAGAACACGCTACACGTGCAGGTGTATGATGATGTTTGAAAGGATGAGAATTCTCAATGGCCGACATATAGTATGGATTTTGTCGGCTAACAGCAAGAAGACAATTCCAGATGATTACGTTTCTACAAGATGGAGAAAAGATGCATTGCAATTGATTATCGAAATGTGATGGTGAACAAACGGATTCAAATAGTAGCGCTGATGGAAAAGAAGTTGAGATGGTGAAGTTGTGGTCAGAAGTTCATGCGACCATTGGTTTACTTCGTGGCATGAGTGTGACTGAAGTTGTGAACTTAAGCTCCTTAATTAGAGAGTTCAAGGAGAAACTTTTACCGTACAAGAAAGATTTAACTAAGCGAGGAATTCGAGCAAATTTTTGGTTGCCCCGCCAAAGGACGAGGTAACAATACTTCCACCAAAACAATCCAAAATCAAAGGCAAAAAAAGAATGGTGTCGGCTAAGGCTAAAGCCATTGCCTTGGCTTGTAAGCCAAAGCGCATGTGTAATAACTGTAAACAAATGGCACACCACGATAAACGGAACTGCCCTAACCCATTTTCTGAGCATCCACCGTCTTCACCAGCATCTGAAGGAGTAGAAGAAGAAGAAGAAGAAGAAGAAGAAGAAGAAGAAGACGAAGAAGAATAGAGAAACTTAACATGCTGTAGTAGTAGGCAGTAGAAAAATACCTCCGTCTCAACAAATTATTTACAATCTTTTTTTCTTTAAAAGGTAAAAATCCGGTGAGACTAAGGGGTATTCAAAGAGCTAGCTTTTTGTCTATTTTGAATGGGGTTTGCACTTAAATGATGTAATTTGGTAACTTCACCTTCCGTTTGTATAACTTCGAATATGAGTGTGAAATTTCAAGCTAATGTTGTATAACTCTTTTACACAATTTGGATGACTTTTGTTCATGGCAAAAAATCCAATACTTAAAAGTTTGATAACGAACGAATTATAACTTCAGTGGGTTTAAGTAAAACTCTTACCCATATATGGATAACTGTACTTCACAGAGTGTATAAGTCTTATAGTTATCCGTATAACACTTCTAATTATGTGTATCTTTTGCCCTTGTTTCTATAATTGTTGATATATTTGACTAAAGTCATGTGTTGTATGACTCTTGTACACAATTTGTATAACTCTTTTTATTTTTTGTATAACTCATAACTGTCTAATAAATTATGCCTTTTTCATAACTGCAGTCATGTGTTGTATAAATCCTGTACACAATTTGTATAACTTTACTTCACAGAGTGTATAACTCTAATTCTTATCAGTATAACTTGGATTTTAATTATGACAGACCAAGATGATATAATAACAATCTATTCCAAAAAAGTTGTCTAAGTTGTTAATGAGTTTTTTGACAACATACTAGAGTTGCAAAAACAGAGACTACAAAATGAATGGAAACACATTCTATTTTTTTTTTCCAGGTTTTTTATCTGCTTTCCGCGCCATTTTTCGTCTGGCTTCTAGTTGCTTCAGGATCTGGTCTTTCTCGCCAATGAAACCGTTGACGTTGGTCAGAACTCCTTGCCCGATGATGTTCATGTCAGCTAGGACAAGCGTCGCTGCCAGCTGAATTACTAAATATCGACGGTTCACCTTCCTCTCAAGATCAGCGTGACCAAAACTATCACCCTCGTAAATTAACATGTGCATCATGGTGAACAAGCCAGACTCGGTGTCGTTAATCGTTTGCTTATACCAAGCAAACTGGATCTGACGAAACTGGAACTCCGGTAGGTCTTTCCCGCTGTCCTTGTCCTCGTCCCTAGACTCCAGATAGTCGCTCATGAGGCTCGCCTGGCACAAACAAGAAACGTTAAAAAGTGAAATTGTAAAGCGGTGACAACACTTTTGAATTGAACGTAATTACAATTTAATTCCACTTACAATTACGTGACACGCTTTGCATATCTCCGACTGGCCCGGACTTGAGTAGTACTTATTGTCAAGAAGATCAATCGTATGTGAATTAAATTTGATACACGCACATGCATAATGGGCTTCAATCTTAATGGGTACGAAGATTAAATCAGCCTTCAAGCTGAAATCTTTTCCACTGTCGATTCTGAAGACGTCCCACACATTGTACAACCTTTCGGTGTTCTGTGTTTGTTGGACAGGGTTCCGTACAAAGTTCAAGATTATTTCCTGCTCAAGTAGAAGTATATGTATGAGAATACCATAGGAGTTATAGGGGTTGTGCAATGGAGTTGCACAGTAACTCTTATAGCATATTGAAGTATGCCTAAGTTCATACTGGCTGTTAATAACTTCTCAAAACAAAATGTGTAACTCCATAAAGGGTATTTATAACTTTAGTCTTATTTTCCATTGTGAAAGTTTTAAATATCATACCCTCAAAGTATAACTCTAAAGAGGGTATATGAAACTCTTATAGCATATTAAAGGATTGATTACAACCATACCATATGACGGATACCGAAGAAAGATGAACGAAAAACGCGCACTCCTCTACCTCCAAACGATTAAGCAACAAGGACCAACACTCAATCACTGAATCATCCATTGGCGTCTTAGGGAGCATGGACAACATTTGCAACCTATTAATTGTTGCGTGCCGGGAATAGTTCACAAGTAGTTCACCGTGGTTCGATACAAAAAGTGTTAATCAGGCTATAACGTCTACTAAATGGGAAGGTAACTGCTATTAAAATGACTGCATAACTTCAGTGATGAAACATATAACTGCAGATTAGGAATGTGTAACTCCATTAACGATATGTATAACTTTAGTTGGTAAAGTTATACATTTCATAGTTGAAGTTATATAAAGCATAAAATAGTACTCAAGTGGTTCTGTTGATTTTAGACAGCTTACCCATTTGGAAATTTGTAGTCATCAAGGAAAACGTAATCAACCACTTGTTTGCGGTACACCGGGATATCCCTAATTAATGCCTTTTTTAACTTCAGCATCTTGGCGACCACTATAAGGTCGGCGTCTGGTTCCCTGCAATATGTGGTGCAACCAAGGCCATCGCCCTTACCCCGAGAGCGGCTATTGACCGCTGAGAAGGCCCGACTAAACGGCGTCCGGCCCAGGGCTACTTCGGAAGGTGGAGTCCGATAGGTTGAACTGACTTTGGAGCAAGGGCGTTTAGCAGAACTGTTCTCTCCGGCAACTCCGGCACCTCTCTTCCTTCCACTTGTGTTGCTTGGCTAACCTCTCGTGCCTCACGCAGCTCCTCCATTTCACGGTCTTTAACCTCCTTAAAAGTTGTTACCCTAGATAACACAACTTCCCTATCCACGTTAATGTCACCGAGGACAAGGGTGGCAAAGAACTTCCGCTCGCATGAGGTCATTGTTGTCCTTTGTCCCTATGGTACACTCGAATGGCTCTCCACGACAAAGAACATATGAACCATGACGTAAAGATCACAGTCATTGTCAGTATACCCTGCTCCCTGCCAGTTGAATTTAATGTTTACAAAAGGAAACCCTTCAACTTTCTTCCCTTTGTCGAGCCCTTGGAGACCATATACTTTCCAATCGCATCAGCCTGGCAGAAGTTAGGCAAGGCAATTAAAAGGGGAAGACCAATTAACAAAACACTGGAGCTGAAAATTAATCTAGTCACCAGTTTTATAAGTCTTACAGTAATACGCGCAATCCCTCCATATGATAATTTCAGAAGATCGTCCTCGTAAGAACGATTATCAAGGTATTCGATCTGCTCAGAGAGGAAATTTATGCAAATGTAAGAGTATTGATCTTGATCGCCAGTGCTTACCGGGACGAAAACCCACAAACATGCACCAAAAGTCTAAGAGTTATAAAACATAATTAGAAGCTTAGAGGTATACATATTGTGCATAATTGGAATTATACATTCTATGGTTAGAGTTATACATTATATGTCTAGAGTTGTACATTCTATTTATAGAGTTATACATTATATGCCTAGAGTCATACAAAGATATGCTCAGGGTTTTGATGAGTGGCTAACTTCACTCCATAACTCTAGGCATAGAATGTATAACTCTAACCATAGAATGTATAACTCACTTCACATAATGTACAACTGTAAGCATATACTGTATAACTCTAGGCATATGCTTACAGTTGCACATTATGTGCAGTGAGTTATATATTCTATGCCTAGAGTTATGAAAAGAAGTTAGTCACTCATCAAAACTCTAAGCATATACTGTATAACTCTAGGCAAATAATGTATAACTCTAGCCATAGAATGTATAACTCTAGCCATAGAATATATAACTCTAGCAATAAAATGTATAATTGTAAGCATATAAAGTATAGTGTATAACTCCAGGAATAACTCCAGGTATAACTCTAGGTATAACTCCAGGCATCTAATGTATAACTTCAAAGTATATATTGTATAACTCTAAGCATATACTGTATAACTATAGGCAAATAATGTATAACTCCAGTATGGAAATGTCTCTATACTGATATCTGAGCTCACCATATCAGAGTCCAGTTGGAATGGACTAGAACATGACTCTTGCCACATGTCCCACGAGGCACAAAAGCCTTCAGAATGATCAACAACCAAGTTTTTTTTCCTGTCTTGCTAAATTGCAATTGCTAGGTCCTATAAAAATGATAGACGGGGGTTGGCAGCTTATATCACAAGTTACGTACATTTTGTCACAAAATAACTTGCGGAGTTCGAGCACACTTACAGCGTGACCTAGGCCAAAGAAACAGCGCAAACTTGCAACAGCAGCGGTGTTCACATGCATAAGCTGATTGAGTAGTATAAACCAGCAGTCGATGACATTGGCCATAATCTGAGACCCGGGCATCAACGTCTGGAGATCAATACGCGTTATGCAATTTGGGGTGTTATATGTGACCAATTGTTCCCTACGAAGGATTAGCAAAATGAGACACGCAACAAGTGTTGTTCATGACCTTTTTCACTGTCGTATTGAAATATAGGTAAAACTTATCTTTTACTTACTCTTTATTATGGTCGTGGAATTGATCAAAGACATAATCCATTACATCCTTCCTCACCCTGAACACCGTCCTGAAACGTTCCTTGTTAAATCGCAAAGAATCGTGAGCATACGTCTTTGGTCGTCGGGTTCGGTGCCCCGCAATCCTCAGAACAACCTAGGTTCTCAGGTACAATGTCCATACACGGAAGGGGGACAGTTGAATGTAGTAAGAAAGGATGGTGGATCATGTCACATCGCGGCACATAAATAGGGGGGGTGGGTGGGTGGTGCAACCGGCTCAACCCTAACACCAGCGATTTCAACTACCACACCTTCTTTGGCCGCACTAATCGTCCGCTCATCAATCCCGGAAAATGCCTCATTCACATCTGCCGTGCTCATAAAAGTCAGAGGGATTTGATTTCCACTCCATTCCGTTGAAGGATCCCCCGGGGTGACCTCCGCACCATCGACAACAACTACGTTTTCACCCCCGTTGTTAGAATGTTGTTCAACATTCTCAATTACATCCTTTAGTACAGTGGCCTGAATGAAAAATAATAAAATTAAACACCATGCTTTTGTATCAAAAAAGTTACAGGTATAACTCTAAAAGTGATACAAAGAGGTCACAGAGTTACAGAAATAATGAATTACAGTTATACATAAAAGGGCAAGAGTTATACACATGTGTGAAGTATTACAAATATGCTATAAGAGTTATACATATTTGAGTTAGAGTTATACACATATGGTTAAGAGTTGTACCAAACGGCGGTTGTAGTTGTACAGATTGAAAGATAAAGTTATACAAAGAGGCACTACAGTTACAAGGCCTCATCATAAGTTTCAACAAAGTTATACTTTATCTACTTAGAGTTATACACGAGCAATTAAAAAAAAAAACGAATGTATAACAAGTATTTAGCGCAAATTAACAAACTTACCTCGCCAACAGGACCACTCCCGTCCGCTGGAAGTCCACATAAAACTTCCTTGATTTCAGCAGTAGAAAACATACACTCCATCAATTCTTGTGTATCCATTGGCAATGATGGGACCGTAGATTTTTCCATCTCCTTATCTGACGGTTGATTGTCTGACAATCTTTCAACTTTTTCTTTCAATCCCTCCCCATGAACTTGCTCATGCACCTCATCACCTACCCCGGGCCGAGTTTCAGCACCCTCTGACCGTCTGTAAGCTTGGTTAATTTCCTGCACGGTGTACTTCGCCTCCAACAACAGCTCTCTGACAGTTTGGACGGGGGTGCACACAACTTGATCCTCTAACCCTGGGCTAGCATCTGACAACGGATTAGAAACTACTGTATCACCTCCCACTTCCTCCATAATCTTTGACCATGAAACTGCAACTGATTTCGTTGGCGCTTCAGCTTTGTCCGATTCTCCACGCGGCTCAACACAAGTGTTACCACCCCTGCCACCCCCCATCATTAGCGAGACTAGACAGAACTTCACTTATTTGACGCGTAGATGCATCGATTCCGTCATTTTTTTGGGGGACTCACTAACTACCTCTCCAAATGTAGGAGCGTTACCAACAAAAACCTTCAGCCTTTCCGCAATCTGTTCTGCTTCAGCGACGTACTTTTGAATCTTTTCACCCTCAAAGAATTCTTGAGAGGCCTGACTAGGATTTAGGCCCGTCGGATCACTAGTTACAGCTTTGATCCTTGCGTTTACATCTGCATACCATGAATAGAACACAATAGCGTTCCTTTGCATCTGTAGATAAAGCTCGTGAGTATGCTTCATTGAAGAAGTACAGTAAGTTAGTTATATTATAATAGATGGGTACATTCAACTGAAACAGAATCAATCTGCTAAATATATAATAGTTTGAACTTACATCGACAGCCCTAGCTTTTAATTCCTGGTCATCCTCGACACCTGGTGGTAGTTCGATCTGAATGAACTTCTTCTCAGAAGTTGAGCAGGAGAGAGGGGGTGAGGGGGCTGATAGCAACAGTAGTTTGGGTTCACGAGGGTCGCTGAGGCTGATACTGTCGAAACTCCTAATATAAGAGGGATCTTGAAGGCACCTCGGATACCTGGTCTTAGACAAAGTTAAAGTACCCAATCCCCCTTGAGCCACCTCAAATTTTACCCTATCTACAAGCGAAGTTTCATCCCAATGCTTAATCAAAGGTAGATCGTGGAGGTACGGCCTACCCTTGTAATCATATCGCTGAAAGTAGCTTATCATGAGGAAGGGGATACAGCCACCCAACATCGTTAAACCCTTTTTACAGTCTGTCCCCGCTTTCACCATAATTTCCAAAATATAAGAGCACCAGTCAAAATGCGGAATGGCTTTAGGGTCTTCTACAGCCCTTAAAAGCTTCAAATCTATCCCGTTGTTTGGGGTAGGTGCGAGGAATGAAGACATAGAGAACAAAACAAATAGCCGGCAAAAATGATCATCCGCCTCCTCGTACTCCATAAGTTCCTTGTGAACTTTCCCTAAACTTATTGAACTATTTGTTTTCTCCACCCTGTAAGCTTGCCGCCATTTGTCCTTCAGCTTCTTATTTTCGGGATCGTTGGACCCCTTCTGTGAACCAGTAGGTACCAACGGGAGACGGTTGGGTCCAAAAGGTATCAAAAAACAGTCATGCACGTCATGCTTACTGATCATAAACTCCTTCTTCCAAGAAGCCCTGAACAGATATGACCCATCAGAGAAGGACTCCAAGAATAGGCGAACGTGTACAAGTGGGAAGCTGCTAATCTTAAGCTCCAAAAGGCCACCAAACCCAATTTTCTTAACAACGGACACCTGATCCTTATTAAGCTTTTCAATGAGAGAGACAAGCCTTTGAGGTCGACACGAAACCATGATTTCATGCACCCTCTTTACCCTTGGCTTGGCCTCAACCATCTGGGGAGAAACAAGGACAACACACAAAATTAGACATACTGTAGTTGCAATTAGAGATATTTGCAACAAAGAAATAGACATACTGTGAATTAAAGTTATACAATAAATAGTCAGAGTTATACAAAATATAAGTAAAGTTATACATTCGATAGTAGAGTTAGTCGAAAATATCAAGAGTTATACATTCTCGACAAAGCAGGTTATTCAAAATGTAATCGAGTTATACAACAAATGACTCAGCTTATAAAAAAGTCAAACTTTGAACCTTGGAATCAAGTCCCTTCTCGCATTTGGTACATCATCCATCTGTAGGTGACAAACAATAGGGATTCAGATTATGTATAACCAAAATTCTATAAAATCAAATTTACAGAAAATCCAAAATTCTTTTCACCATTAAAAAGAAGAGATAATCGGAGAGGTATACAGACAATAACAAAGAGAGTTATACATATAATAACAAAAGTTAGACAATCTGAAACTATAGTTATATAATGTGTAACTCTAGCCATAGAATGTATAACTCTATTAATAAAATGTATAACTCCAAGTATATACTGTATAACTTTAGGCATATACTGTATAACTCTAGGCATATATTGTATAACTCCAGGTATAAAATGTACAACTCTACGAATATATTGTATAACTCCAGTTATATATTATGACAGTAGAAGTTATTCAACATGTAATCAGAGTTATACAACAAATGACTGCAGTTATAACAAAAGTTAAACTTTTAACCTTGGAATCAACTCCTTGTCAGTACTTGGTACATCATCCATCTGTAGGTGACAAACAATAGGGATTCAGATTATGCATATATTTAGTTGAAGTTATACATAATTCTATAAGAGTTATATAAAAAAGAATTTTGAATGGTTTGTCATCTCTTCTTTTCAATTAAAATCCAAAATTCTTTCCTCATTCAAAAGAAGAGATAATCAGGAAAGTTAGCTATACAGAATAACAGTAGAGTTATACATATAATAACAAAAGTTAGACATTCTGAAAACTAAAGTTATATAATGTATAACTCTAGCCATAGAATGTATAACTCTAGCCATAAAATGTATAACTGTAAGCATATACAGTATAATGTATAACTCTAGGAATAACTCCAGGTATAACTCTAGGTATAACTCCAGGCATCTAATGTATAACTCCAAAGTATATATTGTATAATTCTAGGCATATACTATATAACTCTAGGTATATATTGTATAACTCCAGGTATAAAATGTATAACTCTAGGCATATATTGTATAACTCTAGGCATAGAAACTAAATAGAAGTAGAGTTATACATATAACAATTAGAGTTTTACATTATGAAAGAAGAGTTGGTCACAGAATCAGAAGAGTTATACATCTAGTAACCAGAGTTATACATCTAGTAACCAGAGTTATACATATTGAGTACTAAAGTTATTCAAAACGTAGAAAGAGTTATACAATGACTGACTGCTGATAAATAAAAGTCAAAACTTTTAACCTGGATATCAAGTCCCTTGTCAATACTTTCTACAACATCCATCTGTAGATGAGAAACAATTGGGATTAAAATTATGCATATATTTAATTGAAGTTATACATCATTCTATAAGAGTTATACCAACAAGACGAGATTTTTTACCTTTGATTCAGATTTCTTGGAAGTTTTCTTGGCATTTTTCTTGGCAAAAACCATTGTTAATTATCAAATGAACTCGTATTTGATCTGCACAACCATAATTAACAATTGAACAAATCAACATCAGCAAACCCATAATTGAAAATTGAAAAATCAAATGAACTCTTTTTATGATAGTTTAACAAAGACAATAATTAACAAAAAACAAAGTACAAATCACTAAATAAGGAATGGAAAAAATACCTTATAAAAAAATGGAGACAGGCGAGTTTTCAGGCGAGTTGGAATTAATTGGTAGTGATTTGGTAGTGATGAAAATGGCGTCTGTTGAGTTTAAAATAATTGGTAGTGATGAAAATTGAGTTATCAGCAATGTGAAGAAAGAAAAAGGAAGACGAAATGACAGGAAATAAAGGGAAAAAAAAACCGCAAGTTGTTTTGAATTATGTGGAAAATGAGGAGGGAAATGATGACAGACTGATGGACACAACAGTAGCATGCATGGGTTGATCTCTTTTCTCTCTCTCTCTCTCTCTCTCTCTCTCTCTCTCTCTCTCTATATATATATATATATATATATATATATATATATATATATATATTTATATATTTATATATTTATATATTTATATATTTATATATATATATATAATTAATTTGAGATAGTAACTTCAGTCCCTATGGGTTCGACCCTGACTTACCCTATCTATTTGGTAGAGTTAGTGAGTTAATATAAATTTAATTTTGACTTCGAAACAACACGTATCAAATTTAGTTGACGTGTTTGCTTTTGTTGTCAAAATAAAATTGTTGCCTGCTTTAATTTATGGCGTCCTGTAATGAACCATTTAATATTTCTGGTTAAATGAGGAGCAGATTAAAATAACAGGTAATTGTTTAGCTAGGAGCATTGGGACATGTGAGCTTGGATCCGAGGAGTTTAGTATCCCCTAGTTATATTTATATTATGTTTAGTCTCATATATTTCCGGTGCAGTATTGTAATTAGTACTATTAATTCAGTTTCAGTTAAGTTGTAATAAAACCATTCATTATATTTAATAAATTAAAGTACTTTGGTTTGTTATCTTTGTATTCACTGCCTCAGGAGGAAACTGAGATGGTAAAGTTCTAGTTATCTAGGAATGCCTTGTTAAGGCTCTTGGATAAATGAGGGTGTTACAAAGTGGTATCAGAGCTAGGTTCCTCAAGCCTAAACCAATGAACAATAATGAACTTAGGATGTGTCTAAATAAAATGAACCCGGGTAGAAACTGTTAGGAGCCCCTTTAGGCTTGGGATGAGAAGAGCCTCTCACTCCAAACCCTGGCCCTCTCAGTTTTGAACCGGTCATCTCGGGGAAGGTTAAAAGAGAGTGGGGTAGTTAGAAAGGAAGTGTATTTCTGTAAGGGTCAGTAATTAATTTACAGTTAGGAATTTCTAACCTTGTTGGACTGAGGCAAGTAAATTGTGATGGCGGTTTAAATGGATTTTCAAGTTAAGATTTTATTTTAATACTCTGTAAATTTTTTGGTTTCATTTTGTATCATTTTATTTTTAAAAGGATTTGTAATAAGCTTATTTCAATTGTTAGCTTTAAATCATCTTTAAGGAAGGGAGGACAGTTATTTTTGTGCCATGTAAGGGATATGAGAGAAGAGGTGAAAGGGGCGGCTGGCATTGATGTCGCGAGTGACTTTCACGATGTGTTTCCGGATGATATTCCAGGGTTACCACCTAAAAGGGACATAGATTTTGGCATTGACTTGAAACCTGGGATATGACCTATTTCTAAGGCACCTTATAGAATGGACCTAAGGAGTTGGAGGAACTTAAGAAGCAGCTGGAGTTGTTGTTAGATAATGGCTATGTGAGGCCAATTGTGTCACCCTGGGGAGCACCTGTGTTATTTGTCAAGAAGAAGGATGGGAGTATGAGGCTGTGCATATACTACATGGAGTTGAACAATGTGATAATTAATAATAGATACCCTTTACCTCAGATAGATGATCTTTTCGACCAGTTGAGTGGGGCTGGAGTGTTTTGTAAGATTGACTTGAGGTCGGGATACCACCAAGTGAGGATTAAAGAAGGAGGCATTCGTAAGACTGCATTAAGGACTAGATACGGACACTATAAATTTGTTGTTGGCCATTTGGGTTGACTAATGCACCGATATTGTTTATGGACCCGATGAATCGAGTGTTTAGTCCCTCTCTTAATCAGTTCGTAGTTGTCTTTATCCATGATGTCCTAGTGTATTCTAAGGATAAGGAGGAATACGAGAAGCATTTGAGAATTATGTTACAGACACTGAGGGAGAATAATTTATATGCTAAATTGAGTAAGTGTGAGTTCTGGTTGGAAAAAGTTGCTTTTCTGGGTCATGTTTCATCTAAGGAAGGTGTGTCGGTGGATCCAAGTAAGATTAAGGCAGTTGCTAAGTGGGAGACGTCGAAAACGGTAGGGGATATCCATAGTTTTCTGGGGTTGTCTGGCTACTATAGGAGATTTGTCAAAGATTTCTCTAAAATAGCTAACCCTTTGACTGCTTTGATGAGGAAGGAGAATAGGTTTAAGTGGGATGAGAGTTGTGAGAAGGCATTTCTAACCTTAAGTATTGCCTGACTACAACTCCTATCTTACCTTTACCTGAAGGGAGTGAGAATTTTGAGGTGTATACTGATGCTTCTAAGAATGGATTGGGGTGTGTGTTGATGCAAAATGGGAAGGTTATAGCTTATGCTTCGAGATAGTTAAAGCCATATGAAGAGAATTATCCTATTGATGATTTGGAGTTGGGAGCAGTGGTGTTTGCCCTGAAATTGTGGAGGCATTATATTTATGGAGCTACTTTAAGGTGTTTTCTGATCACAAGAGCATTAAATACATTTATACCCAAAAGAAGTTGAATATGACGCAGAGGAGGTGGATAGAGTTGATTGGAGATTGTGATATGCAGATAGTGTACCACGAAGGAAAAGCTAATGTAGTAGCAGACACATTTAGTAGGAAATTTGTCCATGCTTTATGTACTACTATGTCAAGAGTGAAGTTGAATGAAGAGGTGGAATAGATGGGTATTTGCATGATAAGAAAGGAATATTCAATAGGGGATTTGACCGTGGAACCTGAGTTGTATGCTGAGATCAGAGAAAGGTAGGAAGCGGATATCCGAAGGTCGTGAGGTGGCGTGCGGCCGTAGGGGAAGGAGAGGAGTCATGGTTTTCCGTGGCTGATGGTGGAAGTTTGAGATTTGATGGGAGATGGGTGTGTGCCAAATGATTAGGAATTGAAGAGAAAGATTCTAACGGAAGCTCATTCCATTCCATATTCTGTGCATCCTGGAGGAGATAAGCTATATAAAGATTTGACGAAGACATTCTGGTGGCCAAAGATGAAAAAGGAAGTAGCAGAGTTCGTTTGGTTTGTCAAAGGGTGAAGGGAGAGCACAAGAGACCTCAAAGAAAAGTTCACTTTAGATGTACCTGAATGGAAGTCAGAGAGCATTTCCAAGGATTTCATTGTGGGTTGCCTAGAACTCAAAGGGGGAATAATATTATCTTTGTTATAATGGATCGTTTGACTAAGTCAGCTCACTTCATTCCTATGAAAGATACTTGGAGTAAGGCTGAGTTGGCTAAGGCTTACATCAACTCTATCGTGAAGCTTCATGGTGTGCCTAAAGACATTATTTCTGATCGTGATTCAAGGTTTATATCTAAGTTCTGGCAGGAATTGCAAGCTTTGATGGGAACCCAGTTGAAGATGAGTACAACATTTCATCTAGCTACTGATGGTCAGACAGAAAAGACTATCCAGACACTAGAGGACATGTTGAGAGCCTTTGTGATGGAGTTGGGTTGATCTTAGGATGAGAGGCTAGATTTAATAGAGTTCTCATATAATAACAGTTACCATGCTAGCATTGGCATGACACCTTTTGTAACACCCCCTCATACCAAGGTACCTTACCAAGGACTACCCTAGCATGAGAGACTATTACCATCTCGGTTGCCCGAGGTTAGTATATCAAAGTTAACAATCCAAAACACATTTATTAAAGTGTAACTAAGTTTAACGATTGTATGTTCCCAAAATCAAAACCAAAGTACAACTGTGGAAGCTAAACAACTAGAAATGAAAGCTAAGTCTCTCGACGGCGGAAGCTAAACTCGAGTGATGACTCCCCATGACTGCCCCATAGCTAAAGAACAGCATCACCTGTCACAATGTGCTCACCATCCCCGAATGGATCACCACAGATTTTATAAAACAATGGGGTCAGTTACTGAATAATCAAAGCAAGACAAGTACGAAAGATGAACAATGATCATCCGCCAACTCCAACTCCCAATCACAACAATCAGCGGTGGGGACCGCAGCCAC
Source organism: Silene latifolia (assembly GCF_048544455.1). Taxonomy (NCBI): domain Eukaryota; kingdom Viridiplantae; phylum Streptophyta; class Magnoliopsida; order Caryophyllales; family Caryophyllaceae; genus Silene; species Silene latifolia. The sequence continues at coordinate 177,294,796 of NC_133538.1, forward strand.
ACCCACCATGGTCCCGCTCATCAATCAGCAATAATCCCTGTCCCTTAATGTGCACATCCTCTCCCGTGGCCGGTTCCATGGAGGGCGAACTAGGGTGTGAAGCCACTCCCGCAAGTGACTCCACCACAATCATCACAACACCAACACCAACACCAACACCAACACCACACCAACACCAACACCAACACCAACACCAACACCAACACCAACACCAGTAGATGATCACAATATCAATCGTACATCAATTACCACATAAATCTCAATTCAATTAAACAGTAAAACCGAGTAGGAAACCCTACCTTTTCGCAATCCGCTACGCTGCAATCAATCATACAAACGTATAACGAATACCACATCATCACCTACAACAATGATAATTAACAATCAACACACATATGATGACCAAACCCTAAACCCCCAAATTAACCCAAAACAATAATTAGGGCCAAACCCTAAAAGACAACCTACTAGCTGATTACAAGAACTAGAGACTTACCAAAGAAATCGAGACAAGAGACGGAAGTGTAGACTTGCGATTGATCAATTAGCCTTGAGAGTGAGTAGGGTGATTAGAGAGATATGAGCGTCGTTGAGTTTTGGTAAAATGATTTAGAAACCGTAAAAGCGTAATTTATAATAATCCCTAATCACCTTAACCAAACTGCGGAATTAAACCCGTTAGACCGGATACTCGGTCGAGTATAGAGTATACTCGGTCGAGTATTCCACATACTCGGCCGAGTATTCCTGGGTAGTAAACTTTCCAGGATACACAACACCCCATACTCGGCTGAGTAGCCCATACTCAGCCGAGTACCAGCTTAGGAAAACCGTTGTCTTACAGTCTTCCCTCCTTTAAAAGAACTTCGTCCCCGAAATTCCAACCCAACCTATAAAACATGGACACCTAACATTAACTCCATAGTACTATCGGATACCCACAACATAAGTGTTGCCAACTCTGTCTTACTTCCATAACGCTCACTAGCTCAATACTAAGACAATCCACCAGATAAGATCAACCACCAAAACGGAATGTTACATTCTACCACCCTTAAAACGAACTTCGTCCTCGAAGTTTACTTACACACATAAACATCTTCACATAATCCGTTAACACTATCGAATTTCACTCACACTCCTAAACATCATACTACTACGAGCACTGCCATTACCTATAATAAAATTGACCATCACACAAATTTATCCTTATTCTACACCAACACTCAAACTTCCAATTGCAACCTGTATGACCATCAAACTCTCTTGTCGCATCCTACTCCTCTTAAGATAAATGTTACGTCCTCGTAACTCACTAATACTAGGTCCTTTGCTATACCTCCCATAATCCTCATTACTACCGCATGACAGCGATAACCCACTATAACCTCAACACCTACAATCATTCCTATATCCAAGGCCCTCTTTCTCTAACAGTCCTCATACCTCAATTCATTCTGCACTCCATATACCCTATACCATAAAATCCTCATCATAACCACTACCCCAACTCTTCAACATTGCCGCAAAACGACATACTTATATATATATATATATATATATATATATATATATATATATATATATATATATATATATATATATATATATACACTCATCTCCATGATCATAACTCATGATCCACAACTGTTACGCACACTCACATAAGCTTCTCAAGTTCATTTCTTTTATTACCACAAAACTCACCCATAACTTAACATGATACTAAATCCCAATAAAAAGGGTTATAAACCACCTGTAGTTCCCAGTTCAATACCACACATGTTCCACAATTATCTTGCCACAACTATGTCCACCAACGCCTCATCTAAAACAAGATTAGAAGTACTCTAACAACCTCTCACCACTGTGTCCCATTAACAGAATATTACTATGCCATGACAACAATAGAACCATACCCAACTCTCTTTCATATCCTACTCTATTCTCACTCCCAAGCCGACAATGGTAATAAACATCGGTAAACAAAACGACGGTCTATGTGCCTCGACCAACACTGACAGGAAACAACAGTAAACAAATAACAATCTATGACAACACGAAAATACTCGTATCACCACACGAATTACCGTGTCTGGTGCACAACAACCACATCGGTAGTCATTGCAACTTATTCAATCCCATAAACACTGACTCAGTACGACCTCCCGACCTCCTTGACCAGAAGACTTTCTTAAAACCGCTTTACTAGATCACGACGCAACATATTATGTGGAATCACAGATACCCACCTTATGAATATTATCCATACCATGACTCATGAGGTCAGAACCTCACACCAACATTTACACATATCATGGACCCATAATTGAATGTAACTAGCCAATCCTGATTACGTAAGTTACCACCGGATAAGGTTACCTCTCGCCCGTGCTTAACTCGTATGCCCCTCCTAACACATTCTCCCCTTCGCATAACTACCACTTTCTGACAAGTGTAACCATACCGTCAGTACCCAACTACTAGCAAACACCTCCTATATCCACATCTTATACTCCCTCACGACCATACATACCAATCAGTCTTCACAAAATCAACCCCTTTAGAACAACTAACTTCCCTATGTAACATCATCTTCAACCACTAGTGACAACACTACGACACCACCATTCTTCGTGTGACTACTCTCCTACCATCATCTCTAAATATAACAATTCATTTCCTCTCCTGGTTATCACCCCAAATAACGAACATTAAGTCCATCAACAAAATTTACCTCAACATTATTTCCAATTCTATCCTTTATTGCATGGTCACCTAACTCTCCACCAAAATTTCATATCGTGTAAACACTCTACCAACTTCTTACTCCCTTAATACCTCAAAACTCACGGCTAACATGTCGTCTTGAACTCTTATATAACTATTAACTCACACCCCCTCATGATGCTATCGTGCATTTCCATGATTCCTTACTTTCATGTCCCATAACTTTGGTCAACGTTCTGCCAACTTACTTCCATCCAATAATACCAATTAATAATTCATCTCCTTTCTTCTTCTACCTAACTCTTTAGTAATCCAATTACCTTCTTGTTGCTCCACAACCCAAATTCCATTAATTCATATCAATATTTTCTCATTCTTTCTTATCACTGATCCTCTCCCATCATACTACTCATTTACACTTGTCACCATCAAGTCCACACAACTAACAATTACCCTTTAATTAGTTGTATCTCCCTTTCGTGTCCCTAGAAAATCAAAAATTCACCTCATACCGTTAATTGCCCAAAGAATTACACACTATGCTCACCTCTCGATAATCCAAATTTCCAAACTCAGCCACTATCTACAAATCCACATCGCGACATAACTCCATCTAAGTTCGCTATATACCCCTCTTCTCCATCCCTGTACAACAACCTTTCATCACATATATATTCTTAACCAACACAATCCTAACTATCTCTCTCCATAAGTCCTTACACCTCTAAAGTTATCACTATTCACATCCTTCCTTTCAACTTTTATTTCTAACATTCCTCGAATTTACATTACTGCTCTATCTTCACTTGACCATATACAATCATCACTACACCACTTAAGTCAATGTCTAATTCACTCACTATAGCTCACAGAATGTGCTCCTCATCTCAATAAATCGACAACATCGCTTATTCTTTCCACTCTCCATCACAATCCCGTATACTCATATCCTCTCTACCCAACACAGATCCTTCATAAGCCGGCATTCTCCACATCATAATAGCTGGTAACTTACATATCAAGACTGCCACATACATAAAGAATGCTTTAAGACTCAAAACATACGCATGCACATAACCCATGACTCAAAACAAATGTAAGAACATAGCCACCGACTCAAAATGACTGCCCAATGAGGTACTCGGTCGAGTACAGGGCATACTCGGTCGAGTACAGGATACTCGGTCGAGTAACAATACTACTCGGCCAAGTTTTTGACTCTAGAAGCTGACCCAATTGTCACAGAAGGATTACTCGGTCGAGTATTGGGAATACTCGGCCGAGTATCCCTTACTCGGTCGAGTATTACCTTACTCGGTCGAGTACCAACTCAGTTCTTAGCATTGTCCATTTTTCGTAAAACAGTCATATCTCACTCGTTAATTGGTCATTTTGGGGGTGTGACCTATTGTTAGAATCATAAGAAGACAAGTTATCACCTCCAATTTGAATCACAACAATATCATTTCTAGAACTCGACTTATGAAAGTTTTAAGACTACCCTTCCATAATCGGTTTTCATACAAATCAATTTTTCTTAACAAAACAACTTAAATATTTTGGTCTAGATGTGATTAAGGTTTTTATAGTAACAATGTATCATTATTGGTTGACCTAGATTAATCTCAGTTTCAATTCTGATGGATTTTGATCGTTGAGTTCTGATGTAAGGTTGTAGCCTTTGAACTTTTGGTGGTGTGACATATCTTTACTTGAGTTGATCGATTAGTGTTAACCTTGAAAACAAGGAGTGTTATTGCACATTCGCATTGTGGGTTGATTGTGTTTACTTGAGGAATGTAAGATCTTGAAGTTGAGGATTGGGTACCTTTCGTGCTTTGATGTCTTAACCATAGTATATGAAATACTTCGAGGAATATTTTGGTTCGAATTACCTTAAAGGAAATATTTATTTGAGGATCTTAGACCATCGAGATTGTGGCTTAGTTGAGTTGATAACCACCTAGTGTTGCAATATATATGATTGGAATTTTGGTAAGGCTTCTAAAAGACTTTGATGGAATGGTGTTGTTAGGTGGTGGTGTTTTTTTGATGTTCCATAACCTGAAGAGTCTTATGGATTTAGGCTCTTTGTTGCTTTGGTTGAGATCTCAGAAGAGTAGAATCTTTGAGTGTGGTATGTCTTATTTTGACTATACTGGGTTTAGAATGTTTCTCGAGTATAAGCCTGATGTGTTTTGAAAAGTTTCAAGAGCCTTATAAGTTAATATGATTAATTGTGTTTTGATAACATGTGGAATTTTGGTTATTAGCATTGTATTTTGAACTACTAATGGATTTTTACCATGATTTTGAGAGGTTGAGCAATTATGTAATATTTTGGATGGAGGTTGTATCAATCAATGATATTGGAGTATATAGGTTAGGAAGTTAGGCAACTCTGAGCTTCACATTTTAATTGTCTGGTGTTAATAAACTTGGTGTTGATTTCGATGATAATAGGAAAGCTGGAGTTTCATGAAGGAGATGTACCAGAAATATCGAGATGATAAACCTCTTTTACAAACCTTGAGAGAGCTTCGTATGGCTCTTGAATCTTTCCTTCTCTCTTCTTCTCTCGAACATATGAATACTACAAGTGTCGTCAACTTCCTCGACCCTTGCTTAGATTTGAAAACTTTTGGTTTTGATTTGTCATAAAGCCTTTTTCCTCAAATATTTCCATTTTATACAAGGACTTTAACTTATATAAAATTGTGGTTATCTTAGAAATTGTAACATTTTTGAGTTATAATTTCAAAACTTTGAACTTCACTTTTACTTTTAATCTTAGTTAGTATTTAAACTTAGTTTTGTTCTGAAATGTCTTCAGTTTGAAAATATTCGAAATTGTTTCAAATAATGTTAGTTAATACCTCGTAAGACTTTCAAATATATTATCGTATTTACAAATTTGATTTGTCTTTGAAGTGGATCATTTGTATTCTTGACTGCAGCAAGGACCCTTACATTCCAATGTATAAGACTATTATTTTTCCATTAGTATCATTTGACACATCTAGTAATTTATTCAGGTTGGATATTCCTTTTTCATGTGTCTTTGTTACCGACATTCTAACAAGTGTTCCCTCTTTTGAGTTTCCAGTTTTATAATTTTAAGTTTCGGGGATGAAATTTTTTAAAAGGAGGGAAAGTTATAACACCCGCCATTTTTCTGATTTGATTTTGTATCCGTCTGATATTTACGTTTTCTCCTAGCTAATTTATTTAACCATTCCACTTTATTTAAATTATTTAAATAGTTTTTGAGATTTTATTTTATTTAAAATAATATATTTTTATAAAAAAATAGCGCCTTTCGCATTTATTTCTTAAAATAGTGAAAGTATAGCGGTATTAAAACCACATTTATATTTTACTTAAAATCTTGACATTTTAGCTCGAATAGATCGAGCCGGATTTTAAAAGCCCGTATTTTCATTTTGGCCCTTTTTTTATTTTAAATCGATACGAATTTTTGGTTTCCGAAACAGGCCCGTCTTCTGAATCGACCTAAACCCACGTGCAACCTACAACTTACTTTTGTTTTAATCTCACGTAAACCGCATTATAAGCTTTCATGGCTGCCATACTACCTTGGCTCCGTTCTCCTTCGTTTATCCTTTGTTTTGCGTGATTTTCGTGCCTAGCCATGTTGTTTGCACAGTAATGAGGCAGCATCTGATCGTCGCAAAACTTATACTGCGGTTTCGGGTTCGTAACAACATGTTCGTGGGCATCGTTCTCTTCACTCGGGTCGACCCATTTGCAACCGTGACTTCCGAGTGATAGCCCTTGATGTCTAGAATCGTCTTATGGCAGTCGCTTTCAAGATGGGTGCGTTTGATCAATCAAAATCAATTTCTTCGTTCCTCTCGCATTTTCGAGTCTTCTTGAGGTATTTAGCTTCAAACCTTTATATCTCCCTCGTTTCTTAACGGAATTCAGTGATTCTTGCGTCTTTTTCTTAGTCTCTCTGTCCTCGTCGCAGTAGTGCTGGTGTTTCTTTGTACCTTCTTTTGTAATCCGTGCCCTAGCAATGAAAACGACCCAACAACACATCCGTTTCGTGGAAACAGAGTATCACGAGCAGTACATGTTCTTGAGCATTTTCGCACAACATCTGAACACCTTTGACCTCCTCTTTAACTATATTCACAAAATTGGTAGTCCCACGATTCCAATACACTAAAGAACACAAAAATCCGTCATCATTTGACCCTTCAAGTGTCTCAGAAAAGACCGTCTCACATAAGCATCCCAACTACGAAAAATCGCTCGAAGTATGTACCTCCTGTCAATTTGTTCCGTAGGTGATCAAGAGGACCATGAGGACGCTTATGACATCCAGTCGGAGAGCGATTAGAGGTAACTCTTAAGGGCATGACTCGGCATTTTATTAGTTATAGTTGAGTAGTTGCTTGTTTTTGATCATTATCGTTGTTTTAATCAAACTATGATATTTAATTTATATATTTCGAATCTTTGTTCTCATGGCACAAAATTTTCTGATATTTCATTATATATCAAAATATATTTTACTTATGAATTTATCATATTTAGTATTGCTTTTATTAGATTTAATGTTGTTGTTATAATCGCAATATATCGATTTCCAGGGTTTTAAATTGCTATTCATGGTATAATTTCGTAATATTGATTATTTTCAGTCCTATAATGTATGTTTATATTTAAGGAATTTTAATATCCGGTTTATAGGTTTAATTTATAATTAAAAATATTTAATCTTTGTTTGGGCAGAATTGATGTTTGATTTTTAATAGTTAGTTTTTGGAAGTTTTAATTTTCGTGGCTTATTTTACTGGCTCAAATAATAAATTTAAGAATGATACAAATTTTTATATGACCTTTTTTGAGTCGATTTTTAATTCTAATAATTGAAATACAAATCTTTAGAGATGTATTTATAATAAATGGATTTCGTGACTTTTGGTTTCTGGAAAAATTATTTCTGATCTTTTTATGTCATTCCAAAATGTTACAAATTTTCTTGGGGACCCATTTGAAAAGAAGCTATTTTTATTAAATAAATTGGTGTTTTTCGGTTTTATTGTCAATCTGGTTTTTAATTCGGTTAAATACCAAATGTACATATCATTTTACGAAATTTTACAGGCCCGTCAATGCTGGTATTAGTAGTGACCACGTCCAATTTTATGAGTATCGAAGTTAAACTCGATTTTATAAAAATAAAACACTTTTTTGGTTAAACCGAGTAAATAATGGTTTTGAAGTTAATTTATGGAGAAGGGTATTATGGTTATTTTTCATATGATTATTCGAGAATGTGTTAAGAGCCTGTTTTATAAGAAGTATTTGAATAAAATTATTTTATCATTTTAAATAATGGAATAGTATTTAAATTGGATTACCCAATTTGGTAATAAGATAATAACTTTTATTTTCTAACTTTTTAAATGACATTATTTATAACATCATACATTACTATTTTCATAACATTTCTACTTTGAGAAGGTATTTATTCTAAGTAAGATTCTATTTATGGAAAGTCATTATTTTTGGAAGTTGCCTTCTTGGAAGGTTTCCTTTTAAATAATTTGAATAATGAACACTTTTGAAGTGGTTTTGAATAGTTATGGAACAGTTAGGTGTAAGGTTTAGAATAATAAACTTGGGATATGCTTAGTTTTTCCATTAGCTATAGAACTGATGAATGTCATCGGTGGTCGTCTGGGAGTGTTGCACCCCGAGAGTTATGTACATACAATTAGACTAGGGCCTCGCACTGCGGAGTAAGATGCCGCCCTATTATAGTTGTGGAACCGCGGTACTTTAGCATAGTTCGAGTGAAAATCTATACTAAGACACTAAGCTGGTTTTCCATAAGGAGTATTTGATATTGTATCTTATACTTTAATGTTTCTGGACTTAATTTTGATTTTCAATTATTCAAATGCTTATTTATGTTTTTAACCTTTTATAATGGTTTGAGGTTTCATATTTCAAGTAATTGTGGTTTTAGCATTTGCTTGCCTTTAACTTGATGAAATGTGGCTGGGAGAATGCCTGAGTTACTCCCCACTGATTGTGGCTGTTATGTATATAACATGACAGGTATTTGTTTGCTGGTATTCAAGGAGTGAGCTAGCGAGTAGTTGATCCTACTCTTTTTATTTTCGTTTCTTTTGGATTGTAGAACCATGTTTTGGAGGTTTTAATTTTTAGCCCTTTTTAGCAAAAGTGGCAATTGTATCGACTACCTTTTCGTGAATGTTTTCGGTGGATTATATTTATTTTAATCCGAGTTTGGTTACTTAGTTTTATCATTGTGTATTTAATCTCATTCGACAGTGTTTCCGCCACTGTTTTGCACTAGATCTTATAGGGGATTATAATTTCTCCTTATCTTTGATGTCTTAAACATGTGTGATCCCATGTTTAATTATGATTCAAGTCACTCACATCTTATTTAATGGGCTTATCTGCTTATATTCTTTATTATGTTTGTTTTGACAATTTGTGGCAGGGAGAACCTTAAGTTACTCCCCACTGACTGTGGCTTTCATGCATACATGAATGACATGTTGGTGAAGTTGCAGTATATGGGGGTATAGACGTGTGAGCTAGCGAGTACCTTGGACTAGTCGATTACTTATTTAACCGCTTAGACTCACCTCTTTCGTCTTGTCATTCGAGGGATATATTTTCCCCACTTTTTGACTATCATGTTTGTTTGGACCTAATTTCATTTCCGCATACTTTATCTATGTTGTATGTTTTATTGAACCTGCGCTTTAAACTTTAATGAGTTTCAAAATTTCCTAAAATTCCGCATTTTTATTATTGTATTTTTTTAGCAATATTGCGGGGGTTCACAGTTGGTATCAGAATCTATGTTGCTCCCGACGCACACACGTGTACCCCAAACTTAAATTTTGAACTCGACCTTGAATAATGAATGAGAGATGGGTAGAACTAAAGACCTAAGTTGGTAGTCTCTTTGTATATGCTATTTGTTAGGTGCTAACTTGATTGATTTATTTGGTGTTTTGAGAAGATGGTGCGACCAACCAATGTGGATAATACTATCATGCAAGTCCTTACCCAAATTTTCAAAAATCAACAAGATGCCAATGCCAATGTTCAAGCCAATCCCACTCCACAAGTAGGAGATCGTCAAGGAAGTTCTGCTTGGATTGCAAGCCAGATAGCGAGAAACAAAGCTAGAACCTATGGTGCTGAAGTGGATCCTATTGAGCTTTCGGAGTGGTTTCGTGACATGGAGAAGAATTTCTCTCTTTATGATGTCCAAGATCGAGACAAAGTGAAGCTTGCCTCTCATTTCCTTGTAAAGGAGGTGTGGATAAGGCCCTCGGGAACTGCGTCCGCGGGATCCACACTAGGCATAATCGACACGAGGTTCTTTCGAATCGAATTAAGACAAATTAGAGTCGCCACCAAGTTTTATGGGAACTTGGAACCGTTCAAGTCAACTTTACACCTTTCATCGAAAAGCATAAAGCCAATCGACTACAAGTGATTAAAGATAAAGACTTGTACCCTATATCACTCGATTTGAATGACTCTCGTAATCCAATGGTATTTAGACGGATCCACAAACCATAGATCTTGAGTAAGGGGTGAGGGTACGTGTTAGGAAGCCCATAAGGACACCTAACCCCGCCCGTCGATAACGGCCTCTACTAAGTCAAGTATCGGATTTCAAACAAGGTCGTAGCTACTGCGATATATGATATGCAAACATCGTTTTAAAACCCTAACATGTGACAACAATTTCTGTGTCGTTTTAGATGCAACTAAACTAACTTTGTCAAAGTTGTAATTTAGCATGTGGGTTGATTGATCTAACAACACATAAAACGAAACAAACAAGGCTTAAGGGGAATGGGGGAGCCGTTGGGATCTATCCTATTACAACCCAGGCATTTCATGCCGACACAACAAGAAACTAAAGATACAACTCGATCTAAAATACAACGCTATACACAAAACCATACACGACACACTACACGGCCAATTCGGCCTAGGAAAACGTGCACAAGGGGGGTGGCCCACGGACTACCTGACTCACGGCCTTAGGTCACTCCTCGTAATGTGTGCTTTCACTTAATCTTATCGAATTAGACATAGGGCCACACACCAAAGCATGCATTAGCATAAATCGGGCCATGTCGCTTTAAACAACATGCGATTTACTACGCTCTTACATGAATTGGAGCACAACCATCTAACCAAACAAGACTAAGGTTTTTTAGAAATCATTTGACTCGATAACGGAAAACTAATTACAAACAAATTACAAAACACGACTCGATAAACAAAAATAATTACAAGATACGAAATAACGAGATAAAGATAAAAAAGAGCGAGAAAAGGACTACAAAAACACGGCCAAACACGGCCTACATATCCTAGCCTACCCTAATCCTTAGGTTAGATTCATTAGGTTAGATATATTTGCAAAGCAATACGGGATGTACATTAGAAAACGATGATAAAAGAGGTCAGAAAGCTTCGGCTAAAACCGAGTGCTCTGCACGGCCTAAAGGGTCGAATTAGGTCAAGTTCGCTAATTAAATTAACTCGTCGAGTGTTAATAAGAAGGTGCTAATCACGCACTCTTATACTAGCGAGAAATCATGTGAAAAGAGAGATGCATTCAATTAGATTAGAGAATTGTTAACCGATTTTAATGCTTGCGTCGAAGCACCCTAACATGTCTAATTAGGTTATTAAATCGATCTAATGTTGTCTAAATGAGTCATATGTTAACAATCAGAGGTCGAACTAACATGCGAAGGGTCCTAGGGTAGGTCGAATTGAACGAAACAAACGAGGGGTCAAAAGCGAGGAACGAAGTTAGAATTCGTTTTATTAATGCCCTACCTTGAACACGAGGATATGTAAATGAGACGGGGGATACGACCGACTGATGTGGCGGATTTCTTTCCCATCTCAAGTCAACGCGGTTGTTCATGGTGGTACTTTAACTCATACTCGGACTAAACTAGTTTCATAGTTAACGATATCAAACGATAAAAAAAACGATAAACAATGTAAAACGAAACAATAAAAAACAAACATAAAAGGAACGAAATAAAAGGGAGAAGAGGAGGATTTGATGCACCCTCAACCTACATGTATCGTTGACACCGTCTTGGGTCGTAATCGATCGTATATTTTATCTCGAGAGGCCGTCGTCGACGAAGGAACAAAGCAACAACACTTTTTTTCGCAAATCTGGACAGCAACTTTCAAACTGCAATTTCTCACTCGTTTCACGGTGAAAATTAGATTTAAAAGATGTTTTGAAAACTAGAAAGAGAGGAGAACAAATATCTTAAAACAAACCACGCTCGTTTTGAGTTATTGGGCACGAAAAACGAGCACAAACAGAACTGGACAGACAGGAAAAGCCGCGAAAACAGAGTGTATGACACTCTATTTTTCGAGGGGATTTGTGTACTCTCAAGGTCAATTTGGCTCGTGAATCTTTGTCTAAGATGTAGATGGATGTTATATAGTTAATTAGGAATAAGAAACTCGAATTTTAATGGAGATTTGAAGGGGAAACGAATTGTATTTCGAGAGAGACACAAACTGTTTCAGTTTGGATGTCTCGGTTTTTGTCGAGGGTTTTGAGAGGCAATTAGGGTTTGTTTCTGAAGTTTAAAGCTTGTGAGTGATGGTAGTATGTATGGAGAACTTAGAGGAATGAATTTATGGTGGAGAGGAGGTATTTATAGGGAGTTAAAGTAGGGTTTAAGAGAGCAACAAGCAGTCGGGCTCGGTTTGCATAGCTGCTGTCCATCAGCTATTTCGTGGGGTTTTTAGGGTTTTTATGGAGAGTTTGCTTGGTGGTTAAGCTAAGATAATATGGGTAGGATACTAGGGTATGGTTTAGGGTTAATGGGCACGGGTTTAAGTGGTGTTTGGAGCGGATTTTGGACCCGGGTTTGAGCACGCAAAACAGGGGGGCTGCTTGTTGCGTGAGGTTTGTGAAGGAGTTTGGACATGGGTTGCATGGGAAAGGGCTTGGAATTATAGCTTGATATATGGGCTATGTGGGAGGTGAGATATGGGTCGCATTGGAGTCGAATACGGGGCAGTTTTGGTGTCGGATTTGGGGCTGCAAAAACAGAAAGCAAATGAAGGTGGTGTTGGGCTGTTTGGGACGTGATTTGGGAGGGCTAAGCCAGGTTTTTGTGGTGGGTTTTGACTGGGATTTGAACACGGGTTGGAGGAGAGGGGATTGGGCCGAAAGTGCGTCGAAAATCGAGCCCAAATCAAGTAGAAAACGAGCTCAAAAATCGCGTATAAAACCATCGTAAAAAATCGAGTTCTTCAAATACGGTTTACAAACGATATAAATTGATTTTTCAAATCAAATAACTAAAGAATGATTTTTCAAATCAAAAATATATTTTATTTTCAATAAAATAAATTTAAGAAAATAAATTGAAATTAAAACAATAAAATGAATTCACTTTAAAAAAACATTTAATTTAAATATCATTTAAATTAATAAAATACTTCGTCGACAACGCTCATTCTACATCGTAAAACGAGCCCAAATAATGACAATGACAACTAAAGAATACATGTATCCTATCATCATCGGGTGTTTGTCGGGTTCTCTATAAATTCCAATATCGACGGATACGGGTATCTACAGGAGGCCGATAGGTGGTGAACAATAACCGGACCTTCCGTCACTCAAGACCCCACCTTTGATTGGAACCGCTTCAAGTCTCTTGTGGAAACCCGTTTCTATCCGAAGGAACTCAAACAACAAAAATTGAAGGAGTTCATTGATTTCAAGCAAGGAGGACTATCCGTTCAAGCTTTCACCGACAAGTTCAAAGATCTTGCTCATTATGCTTCAAGATTCATGAAAGATGAAGATGAGCGTGTCTACTTCTACCGGAGCAAGTTGAATCCCAAGTTGGAAAGTATGGTGAGGAGAGACTCCTTGACCTTTGTGGCGGTCTATGATGATGCTCTTTGGGCCGAGAATTCCTTGAAGGCTATTGAAGATGATGCTAAGCCTCGTTCCTTCTCTAATTCTTATCACCTTAACATCCATGGCAAGAGACCCTTTGTGCCCTCATCTTTGTCGGACTTTGCTAACAAGAAGAGGTCCCTACCAAGAGATCAAGAGCCAAGAGTGCAAGAGCCAAGTGGACAAGTTTCCCGACCAAGCAACAACAACCTCAATCTTGAGAAACCTCGCAAGTGCTTCGGTTGTAAGCAAGCTTTACACCCAAGAATTGGATGCTATAATAGACCCTTGACTTGTTATCATTGTAAGAAGCCCGGACATCATTACAATGAGTGCCCCGAAAGGAATAATGCTCCTACTCCTAATCATGCTCCAAAAGCTAAGCCAAAAGGAACCATCTATGTCATGAGTCGAGCTGAAGCCGCCGCTCATCCCGACATCATTACGGGTGTGTTTTTTCCATTCTTGATCAACTTTGCCTTATTCTTCACTGCTTGATGCTTACCCTCCTTGACCATAAGCTCTTTCGTTCATGCCTCCTACTCTTTTCGTTGTGCCTCTTCATTGGTTTTGGATCGTGTGGCTTATATAAATTCTATGATTCTTCACCTCCTTGTTGACCTTACTTCGACTCTTACCCCTAAGAGTCTGACTTAGTCCTTTCATTTGTTGAGTGTGGATTACATTATCGTGATTCATATTTGTGATGCCTAAGTTTATTTCCCTTTTTGAGCATTTTCTAACCACTTTGAATTACCCTCTTGGGTTCATTGCTAAAATTTTGTGTTACTCTTGCAAACTTTACTCATTTTAAGGGTTTGAAAACGAAAGTTCGAGTTAGTTCCCTTTTTGTTCGTTGAGGGTAGACTTCTTTATCATGATTTTTGATTTCTATACCCGAGTTGCTTTTAATTTTGCTCGATTTCTAACTAACTTTGATTTATTTATGACTCTTTGTCAAAGTTTACTGTTATATTTTTAAGAACTTGACTCCTTTTTGAGTTTAAAAACGAATCTTTTATTTTTAATTTGGCTTTTGCAAAGAAAATGTAAGTGGATTATAATTTTCATTGGGTTTTAACGTTGATGGAATGTTAGGACTCGTTATTAAAGACGTCTAATAACTTGTTCTAGGCTTATCGGCGAATGATTTTATGTTTGAGCTTGTGTTTGACTTGAAATGTTAGCGCTCTTGTGTGCACGATAAGAACAATTTCGTTCCACGGAAGGAGACTTATACTTTTGAATACTCTCTGTAAATGTTTGTGGAAGAATTTTGATTTTGGATTTCTGTAAATGTTTTGGTAGTCGATTTCGAAGAGTCCGACTTTATCTTTATTACTTTTCTTTTTTCTACTTTCAAGTTTCGAGGACGAAACTTTTAAAAAGGAAGGGTGATTGTAACACCCGCTCTTTTTCGTAAAATGACTTTAAAATATTTAAAATTACTTAATTTAATTAATTATATTTTAAGCCTAATTTTTAATTAATTATATTTTTAAGGCTTAATTTATATAAAAATATATATTTTTAGTCGGATAGTAATAATAGTGATAATAATAATAATAATTTCCGTCTTAAGTTATAGTAGACTTTAGACGTATTTCCGTCTAGTAAAAGACCGTCACATTTCTCTTGTGAGACTAGATTAATCCGGACCAACCACAAGTTGACAACACAAAACTACTTTTTGCACCACACTTAAATAATCTTTTTTTTCCCTCACTCTCACACATTCAACCGTCCTTCCCCTTCTTCTCCTTACTATTTTTGTACCATGCACACAACAACAACAAAACATGGAAACACCATTAACACTTCTCCTTCAAACCTAGATTTCTCCTTCATTTCTCGACCGTTTTCATTAATTTTTATGCCATTCTCTTCCTCTTTATGTCCTTCAACTTTCTAGGTAAGAAAATTTCACCCTTGTGGTGGTTTCGGTATGACCCATCTTATAAGAGTTTCGGTTTTTAGCTTAAACATTCCGTTTCCTTGCTTCTAGGTGAAGAATTTGAAGACCCGGAGGGAGACTCTTACATTGTGGACCATTCACTTGAAGATTAGAGAGCTTTCGAGATAACGGTGATAGGTTACTCGACAAAGTGTCGAAATTTCACCCTTTGTCTCGGTTTTTACTCTTATTTTTCATAAAGTTTGGTTCTTTATGCTTTCCTCATATGTGTGGGTTTATTAGTCATTTTACATGCTTATTTGAAGTGCTTTCATAGCTTGTGTCTTCCATATAGTTTTTAGGTATGGAGGGTGTGTTTTGTCTGGTGAATTTCCATCTCAAAAGGCGGGTGGAAATGGACTGTTTTTAAGTGAAAATTTCGAGTAATGTTGGGAGAAACTTAGTTGTTGTTATTCATTGTTAGTTGTGCTTGTTTTCGTCTCAACCTTGCTTTCAAAGTTGTCTTAATATGGACTTAAAATGGACTGTTTTGATGCCGTCTTTGGAGCCATGAAAGGCGGTTGTTGGTGCTGACTTGTGGAACGATTCTATGTGGTCTTTCGGGACTGTTTTGAGCTTGCGTTATACATGTGAAATTCATCTAGTTATTACTTGTTTTGTGGGAAAAACTCCGTCTTGTTTACGCTTAAAAACTCATCTTAAAGTTGTCTCGATATGGCTGTTTTTGGCACGGTTTTATGTAGCCTTATGGGGCTGTTTTGGGTAGTCGAAATGAGCGTTGTGTGGGACTAATTATGGGCAGCCGTGTGGTGGATTTGTGGGCTGTTTTTGGGAGGTTAATGGGGACCAATTTGGTTTGTGTTGGTTGTTGCTATAAATAGTATTGTCGATGTGAATTCCCATCTCAAGCATACTCATGAACTTGTCTTACTATTTACATGTTGTTGCAATTTGGGTAAGTTATTGTGGTTGTGTGTTCGACCGTCCTTTGGGGGTATTAGCCACGGCTGGGCTGACCGTGGGGGCTGGATGTGGACACGACGGGATGGGCAGGTAGCTGGATGTGGGTTGGCAGCGTGGCCACGGCCTGGCTGGGCATGTGTGGTCACGGTTGGGGTTAGAATGGCTAGTACATCCCTTGCTTTCTTCTTCCTTTGTTTTATGCTCTTGTTATGTATTATAATTCGGCCTTGCATATGCCTTGTATTTATTGGGACACTCTTATAATATGGTGTATGCTTACGAATGATTCACATGTGGTTATTTACGTTTTATCTCATATTTTACATAACGCAAATTATTCATTATCGATTGTTGTATTTTGTTCAAATGGCATGTATATATATATGAAATGAAATGCTTATCAATTTAATACAAGTATGAATAAGTTATCCTAAATAACTACTTGTGAGGAGTCGTATTCTTGTGGAAATGCCATAATGCTATCTTACCTGCTTGATTTACCTTTATGCCTACTTGTGCCGTTCTGCCAAGTACGGGTTTATCTCATTCCTTCCGCCTCTTTCGTGCCGTTCTGCCGAATGTGGTTACTCAACTTCCGTTCTGTCGATCGAGTCTTGGATGCGAACTGTTCTAACGCATGTCGAATCGGGAACCGTTTTGTCCCGAGCGTCTGGCTAGATTTAGACTAGGACCGTGTTACTATGATCTTTAGGGTCGTCCTACCAGGGGAAATTATATTTAATGAGTGTAGTAAAGGTCTTGCATTATTTGGATGGTTGCATTGGTCATATCTCCTTGGAATACATGCTCGTAGTCAAGTGACCGTGTTTACTTTCTTTATTTTCCTTCTCCATTTATTTGTTGTTTCTTATGCCTTACCTACTTATTTACTTCATCCTTTATCCTTATATTTGGTGTCTTAAACATGTATGATCCCATGTTTAATTATGATTCAAGTCACTCACATCTTATTTAATGGGCTTATCTGCTTATATTCTTTATTATGTTTATTTTGACAATTTGTGGCTGAGAGAATCTTGAGTTACTCTCCACTGACTGTGGCTTTCATGTTTACATGAATATTAGGTTGGTGAAGATGCAGTATATGGGGTATAGACGTGTGAGCTAGCGAGTACCTTGGACTAGTAGATTACTTATTTAACCGCTTAGACTCACCTTTTTCGTCTTGTCATTCGAGGGATATATTTTCCCCACTTTTTGACTATCATGTTTGTATGGACCAAATTTCATTTCCGCATACTTTATCTATGTTGTATGTTTTATTGAACCCGCACTTTAAACTTTAAAAAGTGTTAAAAATTTCCTAAAATTCCGCATTTTTATTATTGTATTTTCTTAGCAATATTGCGGGGGTTCACAGGGTACATGAGAAGGAAAGATTGGGCAGGGGGTGTTTTCAACATTTGACTCCTTAGGGCCTGCCTGGATTGCCAGTAATGAGGGTGAATAAGTTGAGGGGGAATAATTATGGTCTTATTTTACAAGTTTGGATATAGGGTAAATATTCAGGAGGAGTAATTATTTCCCTCAAGAGAGGGTAATACATTACCCACCCACCCCCCTGGGTAAACATTACTAGGGTAAAAAAAAGAAAAAAAAAAGAACAACGACGCAACAACGCTCTCCTGCTTTTTCATCAGGTTTGACATATCTTTCCTGTTTCTTCTAATTTCATCTGTTTTCACTTCCGTATTTGATGATTTCTCACATATTTTTGGTCGAATAATTGACTAAATACTTTATAGTTGCTGGATTTTCGTTTTTCATCAATCAAAATTGATTCATTAAAGTTTTGTGGGTAATTATTCAATTAGATAAATGAATATTGTTTGTTTGTTGGTGAATGGTTCTATTGAACTTGAAGATCATAG
Organism: Silene latifolia; assembly: GCF_048544455.1. Taxonomy (NCBI): domain Eukaryota; kingdom Viridiplantae; phylum Streptophyta; class Magnoliopsida; order Caryophyllales; family Caryophyllaceae; genus Silene; species Silene latifolia. The sequence goes on from NC_133538.1 coordinate 177,313,301, forward strand.
TAGTTAGTTGTCATCTTCATGACAATTGGTTTGCACCACTGATGGATGATGCGTGTAATTTTTTTTTTTTTTTTTTTTTTTTTTTTTTTTTGCTTTTTTTCCACTTAATTTCTAGTAACCTGATGAACTATGAAGTTGTTTCCATTATTCTTGTATAATTGTTGTTCACCAATATAATGCTTGAATATTAGTTGATATGTACAACTTGCTTGTATGATTTGCGTAAATTATCAATAATGTCGTGTTGAGTTTGTTTACTCGATCTTGTATGCAGTTATGGCGCGTAGATTATTGTCCCGAAAGGAAAAAACTATTGTTGGGCTTATTTGGTACATTAGGATGAGGGACATGATATTCATATGTTTTTGCTATTATATGATATCTATATTAGAAAACATGAAAGTACCTCTCGAAAAAATGTTCACTCGGCCAAGCGAACATTGATACAAGGAATTGCAAACTTGAATGGGTTCCTTACTTCTGATAGTGCTTGTATAGATCAACTAAGAATGGATAAATTTACTTTTGATGTATTATGTGGACTTATTCGTTCACATGGTCTCTTAAACGAGTCAAAAAATATGTTCCTCGAAGAGAGAGTAGCTATATTTTTAAATATATTAGCACATGATCAGAAGCAAAGGATGCTTGTTAGACGCTTGAAAAGGTCGAAAGAAACTGTAAGTAGAAACTTTCGTCAAATTTTGAGAGCGTTTTACGTCTATATCAATATTTGATAAAGACTCCACAACCTGTTCAAGAGGATTGCAATGATGCGAGGTGGAAATGGTTTAAGGTATAATTTAGTTTAATTAAAGTGAGTTTTGAAATTTTTGATATAATAGATCTTTACTAAAAAAAAGTTTTATAATAGAATTGCTTAGGAGCCTTAGACGGGACTCATATCATGCTAAAAGTTCCGGTTCATGAAAAACCAAAGTATCGTACAAGAAAGGGATTTATAGCTACAAATGTTCTAGCAGCTTGTACCAAAGATATGCAATTTACTTATATTTTACCGGGGTGGGAAGGTTCAGCCGCTGATGGTAGAGTTCTCCAAGATGCGGTTAGTAGAAGACATCCATTTAAAGTTCCTCGGGGTGAGGATTTTTTCCTATTTTTACTTTCTTAGTCTTTAATTGTATGAGAGAGACAAAATTATTAAATCTTTCCTTAATTTATATATTGGTAGGATACTATTATCTTGTCGATGCTGGGTTTACAAATGGTGAAGGCTTTCTTGCTCCATATAGGGGACAAAGATATCATCTCAATGAATGGAAAGATGGTCGTCAGCCAAACAACCATATGGAGTTTTTTAATATGAAGCATTCATCGGCAAGAAATGTAATTGAGAGGTGTTTTGGGTTATTGAAAATGCGTTGGGCAATACTTAGGAACAGTAGTTTTTATTCTGCTAATACACACACTGATATAATAAGCGCGTGTGCTCTTCTTCATAATCTCATTCGTAGAGAAATGAGTTTTGATCCAATGGAACCTCTCTTAGATACGGAATTTGGTAGACAATTTATGGATAATTCTCAAAACTATATCAATATTATTGATACATCTGGATCTTGGACGGAATGGCGAGACAAATTAGGTCGTGAAATGTATGATAGTTGGCGACAACGTAGACCTTTTAGGCATGTTGATCACAATGCTTGATGGTTTTGTGCTTCTGGTTTTGTGCTTATTATTATAGCTTGTAATCTTTTCGAATTATTATGATCCGTTATTTGTGATTGAAATAACAAATTTATATTTTTGTTCATCTATATTCTACTGTTTTAACATTTTTGTAATAATGCCTCTTGAAAATGTGTATACGTAGAACCAAAGACAATGACCGAAACAGAGCAAGTATCTGAAAAATTAGTCCAAGAAGATGGACACTAGAAGAAGATACCTTGTTGGTAAACTTGTTACTATCTTTGCATGTGGACGGTAAATGGAAAGTCAAGGTGGATTCAAATCTGGTTATCTTGTACATTTGGAGAAGTTAATTTTCGACAAAATGCCTGAAGCTGGACTCAAAGCAACCAATATTGATTCAAGGTTAGGTTATCTTAAGAAACGATTTAATGCACTCTTGGAGATTAAGCATAAGGGGAGCGGGTTTGGATGGGATGATGGTTTGAAGATGGTAACGGGTGATCGCAAGCTATTTGATGAATGGTGTAAGGTATTGCTTCACTCTTATATCCATTTTTATGCTAGGTTTGTTTTTAAGAATTGTACTTTCAATTGCAATCAAATGAATTTTTTTTTGTATGGTCTTATTATACAGAGCCATAGGGATGCCAAAGGTTTGTACAGAAAGCCGTTTCCATTGTTTGATGCCATGGAAGAAATTTATTCAAAAGATAGGGCGACGGGTGTTAATAGCAATATGCCTCTTGATAGAGTTGATCAAGAGACTAATAATGAGATAAGTAACGCTGAAACACAAAGTGCTGTTGAGGTGCCAAATGAAGAATCAGAAATCAGTAAGAGAGCTCTAGATGAGACTTCAAATCGACCAACTAAGAAGAAGGCGCGCAAGAACAAAGAAATTCAAAATATGCAGAAGAGTTTTGAAAAACTTATGGGAACCATGTTAGAAAATAGCAATTCGCAAATAGCTCAGCTAACGGCGATGCTTGAAGGTCCTAAAAATTTCAAGACAGGCTTGCGTGAAGAATTAGGGAAGGTTAACGGGATATCAAGGAATAATATTTTGACTTTGTTAATGACGATGACTGAGAGTGATGTTGCTATCTTTCGAGATTTAACGGACGAGGATGAAAAATATGATTTTTTGGGTATGATTTTGGCTAGGGATTAAAGTTGCGTTGGAGGTAACGAATATTTGAATGTTCGACGGTAGAATGAAGCACGGTGACATTTTTTTAGTTTGTTAATGGTTTTGAATAATGTTGGTGGAAAACACTGTTCTCCGTATGACAATTTCTTGAGAACTTATATTATTATATCTTTTGCTAAAATTAGTTTTTGATTCAAGATATTGCATAGAGTTTTATTTAATTCCTCTTATACCAAACCTGGGGAATGATTACTCCAGTAATTATCTCCCTTGTATGCCAAACCTAAAAATTGGGATACATTTTCCCCCTGTATTAAACTCCCTAGTAATGATTACACTAGAATATTTACCCCTGGAAATATTACAAGGATTCCAGGCAAGCCCTTAGACTCAATCTTAGGACCCAACTCAGACTTAGACTCATACTAAGACTCGGACTCAGTAGCGGAATCATCATCTTGCTTGAATATCTCGCCTTTAGGGGCAAAAGAATTTCCCGGCCGTGATACTGAAAATGTCTAAATCATTCACTGCTTTGGCTTCTCAATCTGACATCCTTATTGCTGATCTGAACCACCACTGGTGCCAAGCCTTTATTGCCTTGATTATGGAAGTTGCATCCCACCCACATCTAGGTAGTATTTAACCTACCATCAGGTCATTTGAAGAATCGACTTTGTAGGCGGGTGACTTCTCGTCTGTACCGTGGAGAGTTACGGGTTGAGAAGGATTCTTAATGAAATCCAAATAGCGCGAAGCCCATCTCTTCTTGTTTTCTTCTCTACCTCGCTGCTGTTCCAGACACCAAGTTTGGAAACTCCTTTCTTTCATTAACTTGTTCATCTTATCCCTCTCCGACTCAAGATTCTTGTTGACAACTTTAGAACTGCCTAGATCATAGGTGATGCCGTCCTTAGTGTTTTGGAGTTGCTTGATAAGGGAAGCCTCTAAGGTCGACCCCTCACAAAGAACCTTGACTATTGTAGGCTGTTTAGAGGACATCTTTTATGGAACATCCTTATAAACAGAGGCACGGTTGGCTTTCTCCACTCGATATGGGCGCCCAGATCGATTCAGATGGTTAGGCTCAAGAGGATCTTTTCTTACTTTCAAGATTTCTTCTTATGTATGTGGAATGGTGGTCCCCTTGATAAGATAGACATTGTCTTCATCATCAGCCCAAACAACATTAATTTCATTGATACTTTGAAGTATATATGGGGTGTAATCAATAGCAAAATCCTCAATTAGAATTTCATTCTTTAGGCTTGGCATGAATTTCGAACAATCCACGAGTATTTTCCCGACAAATATCCCTTTCAAGTGACATGGGCGAATGAGATAGGAGTAATCAATATTGTCTTCGCTGGTATCAATATTAGCATGATCACCAAATGGATAGGTGATGTTATTGGGCTTCACAGTTTGGATTGGGAGCGTTCCGTTCTCAATCATGTCATGGATTTCGTGCTTCAATCTAAAGCACCTTTCTGTATCATGACCCTTCCCTTGATGGAAGGCGCAGTAGCCATTTGGTTTGTACCATTTACCTTGTTGGTCAGTAGGTGGGTCCGGAGTTAGATCAATTGGATTTTGCTTCCCTTGGGCCATCAACTTTTGTAGAGCATAAGTGTAGGTGCATCCAATATCAGTGAATACCCTAGGATTTTGGCGCTGTGGCCTCTTTTGTTGTCCTTTTAACATATTGACGCTTTCAACAAAATGATTTGTTGTGGGAGCTCTACCCTTAGAAGAGGAGGCCTTTGAGTTTCCTTTACGGTTTTTGGCCTCAGCAGCTCGGACATCGTCCTCAATTTTCCTCCCAACTCCGAATAAGTTCCTTAAATGAGCTAAAATTTTGATATTTACTAGTATTCGGTAAACAGGTCAGAGATTCTTCACAAACTTGTTAACCATTTCAGTTTCATCTGATTTCTTAGCCAATTTCACGCTTTAAGCGCGCCATCTTGAAAGGAATTTAGAGAACCCCTCCTTATCTTTTTGGGCCATCACCTTCAGTGTCCCCATACTAGTTTTGATTTCCACATTGCCAGCATAATGTTTATAGAACTCCACCTAATGTCTTTGAAAGTGGGTAAGTTCTTGAATTCTTGGTCATAGAACCACGCCTTCAAGTGTTCATCTAGAGATTGAGCAAAGATTCGAGAGAGCATATCAACAAGTACTCCTTTCAAGTCCATGTATTCTTTGTAGGCCTTAACATGTTAGACTTGATCTTCAGTGCCCTTAAATTTTGGGATATGAGTGAGTACAAAATTTGTGGGCAACTTATCTTGAACTCGGGCATAGACGTAGCATTTTCATAGTGTATGTTCTTTCCTTGGGATAGTTTTAGTCGTACCTCAATGAATTGAAACCTTTTCTCAAGATCAGTCAGACGTGGTGTGGATGAAGAGGAATCATTATCGAGCTTTCCTTCAATTGTGTTCATTCGTGTCATCATAAGGTTCACAGCCTTAGTAAGCTTGTTAACAGCGTCTTCCATTGTTTGAAATCGGGTTTTGGGCGGCCTTTCTACAAGAAAACCCCGAATCAATCAATAATTGAACCAAAACTTGCACAATTTAGGACTCGACCCAAAGAAAAGACTCAAACAGATATCAACTTGACTCCTAGACATGAATTCTACTCATTAGTGTGATTTTAGACGTGGGTTTGACTCAGACTCAGGATTCTAACAAGACTGACAACATCATGACTTGATTCTAAACTGGGCTTCATGTAAAACGCCTAAAGTGGCCTAGCTAGGACATTTTTCATGGTTGGACTTAGACCAACATGAATCAAACCCAAAATGCGGACTTTGGGTGACCCAGAAGGATCGTGTCCTAAACTCTTTGGACGTGACAATGAATGCCCTTACGTGGTTAAGACACTACTCAAGACTCGATGCATGTCATGCTCGGTTATGGTTTGGGAATTGAATTGTATTGGATCGATTTGAAAACGGATATTTGAAATGAGATTTGAAACGGGCAGCATAAGGCCTTAAAAAAACATCGTTTTGGATCGAAAATTTGTATCTAGAAGGACAATATTTCGCTTCAAAATGTTCTTTATTCAAAAAAAAGGATGTTCAAAAGTTCGAAATTGAAGATGGGGTTTAAATTTTCAAAAATCATGGGCAAAAACACAGACCAAAATTTCGAAAATGGATTTTGGAATCGACTCTAATTTTCGAAAATGAGATTGTAAATCGACTCAAAACTTTTGAATTGAGACTTTTGAAAACCACAACTCGGAAGTCACATCACAATTAGTCATTCGTATATTATGGATGCTATGCATGAGTCTAAAATCACCTAAGTCTCGGCCACTCTTCTAAAGTGGGTCCATGCCCATGATCCCACTCTGTTAGGGATTGACAAACCCACCATACACATTGTGTAATATGGCAAGTAAGCAGTTGCTAACCTCGGCAGAACCATCTTGGTATTTAAACCAGATACAGTGGGCGTCATTTTCCTACCTTGGACCCAAGAGAGAAAATGGTCCAAATCCTAAAGTCTCATTGGGGGTTTATGCATGATAAACGGGAAAAAAAACATGTAATAGATAATCCTAATAGCCATCCTTTTCCTTTTCGAGTTTCATAGTCCCCAATGGAGTCGCCAAATTATGGACAAGGGAAATTTATCCACTCATTTTTCTTTTCAAAAAATATTTTACACTTTGAAAGAGTCGCCACTAAATTTTTAAATAGAATTTAGAAACGAATTTTTAGAGAAAAGGGTTCGTTATGAGAGTACGTGTTAGGAATTTAATTTTCTTTAAAGACCCAACCCCGCCCGTTGCAATAACGGCCTCTACTAAGGGAGAATGATGGCTATTCGGCTATGAGCACATGTGAAAATACATCCAATTGCTTAAAATCCGAACATACGAATTTCATTCTAAGTCGGTTTAATTCAATTAAAACTTGTCAAGTTATAATTTAGCATGTGGATCATTAGAAATAAAGAACACAAACAGAAGGAGAGTTGAAAAAGGCTTACGCTTAGCATAAGATAGATGAACAAACATTAGTGGTTAGCGCATATAACAAATAGAAAACAACCTACGATATTCGACGTAGTACACGGCCTTAGGCCTCAGAAAACGCACCCAAAAGTGCTTTGAAAACCGCTGTAATACCCAGTATTTTATAGGACATTTTAAAAGTATATTTTTATATTTTAGAGGAAGAAAAAATTTATATTATGATAATATATATATATATATATATATATATATATATATATATATATATATATATATATATATATATATATATAAGAGGTTTGAATGGCCAAGCATGGCTGAGTAAGGAATACAAAAGGTAGGTGGATTGGTCTTACATATTTATTAAGTTAATATGAGTTTTTTTGTCAGAAACTACCTTATATTTAGGGGTATTTGTAAAAATACTACCTTACATTATTTTTTTTTGTTTTGGACTACCTTTGGTTTCTTTATTTTTGGTCAATAACTACTTATGCTAAGAGTCTAGATAGAATTGGCCAGTTTTCTGGATTTAATCTATCTCGCATGAGTCCTTTTTGTTTCAAACTTGCTTATACCCTATTTTGGGAAGTCATGACTCATGATGTACTTACGCTTACCTTTAAGAGATGTTCGTAGTTATTATTGAAATGTGAAAACATAAATTATGCTTATTTGAAGTTAAATTGTGGTTTGAACACACTTGATCATTGTCGTTTGGTGTTAAGAGAGTAATGTGAGATATGTTAATGTTGTTAAATCAACCAAATTTCGCCATATTTTCAGCATAGGTAGTTTTTGACCAAAGAAAGAGAAAACAAAGGTAGACTAAAACAAGAAAAATAATATAAAGTAGTCTATTTACAAATACCCTAAATATAAAGTAGTTTTTGACAAAAAAAAACCATTTAATATTATGAGGAAACTACCTAAAAACTTCCTTAAAGACTAGTATATATACCTACCTCATATACCACCTAAATCTTATTTCAAAAAAACACAACTCATATATTAAGAGAGGAAAATGGGAGATTTGAGACACAACTTGTGAGACAGAGTTATAAGACGGTTTCACCTCGCTCTAATCCTATTTCTGGTAAGTAACTAAACCCGAATATCAATTGTTTACGTATTATAGTTGACCCGCATTGACCCTGACCATGGGCCCACCGTGGATGGCTTAATTGACCACCGTTGACCTAACTATGGCGGTTTGACTGTGGGATTTGTGGTGGTGAGTTGAACCGTTCATATGTGTTGTGGGTGTTGTTGTATCGTGTGCTAGGGCAGACTATAGGACCGTGGTTAAGGGGGTGGTTACAAGGTTGGTTGTTGACATGGTGGCGGTTAAGGGTGGTGTCGTTGGTGGTGATGCTGAGGGTGAGTTTGGGGCAAGGGTGTGTGTGTTGGTGTTAGGGCAAGGTCACGGGTTCGTTAGGGTACAGGTAGGCCATGTGTAGGTAGTGTTATTTAGAGTGGTGTACGGTGTTGATGGGGTTGTTGTTGACCGCCGGGGAAAAGGGGGTTGACAATGTAGCGGTGTGGTGGTGGTAGTTGGCCAAGACACGCGTTTTGAGTGTTGGTTTTAGTTAAGTAATTTTTAATACCGTCTTATATAATTATATTAGTTAGTGATTATATTTATGTTGATTTATTTATTTAGGTGATGATTTTATCGAGGAAGACTTCTAGTTGCTTGAGATTGCTAAGCCTGGAATTTGCTAAAAGGTAGACTAGCTACTCAACACTTACTTGCGGGGTTTTCTTATGTGCTGACATGATTTAATTGGTTGTTAATAGCATTGTTATATCTTATGAGACCGAATTTGTTATTGACCTAATGAAATCGACCTTTAGCCGTGTAGGCATAGGGTGAGGCTTTTATGGCCGTGACTTTATGTTGGTTTTTGTTTATTCTATTCGTGATATTATCTCAATGACATGATCGTATACTAGAATTGATATTTTATCATATTCGATTTGGCATTTTGTATTTGGCATGATAATATCATTCACTTAAAAGGAACTTCGCATTGTGGTAGTTATATACTTGGCTAATTTATTATCATGTTGGCAATTATGCTGTATATATTATTGTATTGGCACTGGTACGAGATGGATTGTGGATTGGATAGGCCAGGCACGGGGATAGGTAGGCAGGGCATGGTGTTCAGAGTTGTCCTTGGACCTGGCGTGGCAAGCCCACATGGTGTGGTTGAGCTCGGGCTGTGAGCCCTGGCAACAGACTATTTGTGTAATTCTAGTCTTGAGACAGTGGCTGTGTGCATTGACATTTATTCCATTTAATTATCCTATTATATTGTTATGTTGTTCCGTTCATTTATTTTAAGATCATAGCTTGACTTGTGTGTGTGTGTTCATGTGTTCGTAAATTACTGTTTCCGTCATGGTAGCAGATAATAAGCAGGTATAGCCGATGGTTATTGCGTGGCTGGGACGTGTGAGCTGGGACACAAGACTAAACTTTCTATTTATCATTGGAAGCTTGACTTTACTCATTAGTTATCACTTAAATTGTTGGATTGTAATTGAAATATAATTAGCTTTATGGTTTGGTTGGCCATGTTTTGGACGTGAGTTGTAAGTCCATATTGGACAGATTATTTCATTGTTTACCTTTCTATTTAAATTACCTTTGATTCGTAGTTTGATCTGTGCTATTTACCTCATGCAACTGAGATGGTGATACAGTCTTTTATCTGAGACGCCTAACCTAAGGCCCTTGGATAAGTGGGGGTGTTACAACCGTGTCAGAAAAGGGATGGCTCACGGCCTAAATCTTGGCCTTGGGTCATTCCTCATGTTTCTTCCACACTACTTAGCTTTGTAGAATTAGACATTAAATCTAGTCTAACTAAACAAAACCAAGGTTTTAGAAAATAAATCATTTGACTCGAGAATAAAACGAATTAAAACTAACCTAATCTAAGTTAGTTGAAATAAATTTATAAAACGAGTTGAGTTGAAAAAGGTGAACAAATTAAATGCGATCTATTAGCTAAATCAAATTCTAATTGTTATGGATTAATGACAACCGCTATTTATGAAAATAGGATCGTAAAAAACTGAAGTTGAAAGACAAAAAAAAAACGAAAAAAAAGGAAGTAAACTGTGTCATCATGGCACATTTAATTTCCCGAGGCAACACTCGGCCAAAAATTGTCCATTTTTGTCGAATTTTGTCATCGAATGTTAACGGAAAGGTGATATGCACGCAACTCCGTAATAGCGAGTAATCATAGTGAGATATAGATGGATTAATTTTAGATTAAGAAAAGTTGTAAATTTCATTTACAAGTTAGTTTAGTTTAGTCCTATATGTCTAATGAACTTGTTTTTGATAATTTGAAATAAATCGTTGATTTTGTCATAAGTTTTAGCAAGTCTTGCCTTGAAAAATGGTGCCACGTTTGTGGTTAAATAAAATTGAAAAAGAGAGCCAAAAGGCCGACTAAAAAACTTGATATACAATGGTTAAGTCAAATTAAACTTGTTTTAATTAATTGCCCTCTTCTAACACGAGGATATGTAAACGAGCGAGGACTATCGATCACTTCATACTAATTAAGTCCTCTACTCAAGTTCACATGGGTGTTGTAATGGTACTTTAACTCATACTCGAACTATTCTAGTTTCTTTTAGTTAAGTTAGACGATATATACAAGCGATAAAAAAGAAATAAAAAAACCGACATAAACAAATGTAAACAAAAGACGAAAAGGAAGGATTATTATGCAAACTTAACCTACATGTATCATTGACAAAGTCTTGTATCGTAATCAATAGTAGGTCTTGCCTCGAAAGGGCCGCCGTGGACGAATACAAACTTATTTGCAAACACGTTTTTTCTTCGAATTACAAGGTTGTTTTTCAAACTTGATTTGTGACTTCGTTTCTCAATGAAAATTTGATTTGAAAGATGTTTTAGAGTCGTGGAAGAGTGTATATGTTTAATATTTAAACAAACAGGAGTCGTTTTGGGTGTAGAGGCACGAAAAACGAGTCAAACAGAGGGCTGGCCATGCTAGAAAAACCACAAAAACAGTGTTCAAGCATTGTTTTTCAAGGGGATTCGAGCAAGGTTAGGGACGGTTTTTTGATTGTGGTTGCTTCTTGGTGTGAGGGTGTTCTTAGGGAGTGCTTAGGGTGTCATTAGGGTCTTAAAATGAAGGATAATGGGGGGTATTTATAGGGAGAAACTAGGGTAGAAACCAGTTGCTTGGAAAGGGGGGTAGGTTTACACGGCTTGAAATGAAGAAGAAAAGGGAGATATTTTCTGAGGTTTGGAAGGTTCTAGAAGGTAGGTTATTTGGGGAAGGAGTCATGAATGAATGTAGATTGGCTCTAGCTTGAGAGGAAGTGGTTTAAGATGGTTTTGGTACAAGAAATGGGACTGTAATACCCGGTATTTTTATAAGACATTTTAAAGAATTTTATATATATTAAGGCATTTTATATTCTACAAGTTATATTATAGTAATAAAATAAGAGCAAAATAAAATAAAAAATAAATAAAAAGAAAGGAGGCCGTGTAAGGCCGAGTAGCACACGAGTAGGTACTACATGGGTAATTGGGTTGGTCTTATATATTTTATTAATTTAATATTATAACTAACCTAACTAGAAACTTCCTTAGGACTAGAATATAAACCTAACTTATTTTGGACGTAGGCCACCTACACGCCAATTTGTGGACGTATAGCGGTTTGAAAGCCACGTTCGGGGACATAGAAATGCTTTCGACCGGATCGCTTAAGATCGGTCGGTTTCTCTCGATGAAGGTCTCGAAACGATGTGGAGATGTTCGGTGTCGCCACCAAGCAATTATGGGATGCCCGAATACTTTATACCTTGGTCAAACGAAGCACAAAGCATGCTTGACATAGGTACTAAAGATAAGGACTCGTCCCCCTTTTAGCATCCTATCGCTAGAATGACTCTCGTACGCCCTGGATAAGGCCATCCACTATCCAAAGGATATGAGTAATAGGTGAGGGTACGTATTGAGAAGCTCTTTAATCGAACACCCAATCCCGCCCACGGCAGCGGCCTCTACTGATCGATCTTGGTTGGTTAAGTGCAAAAGTTGATAAAACAGGTTAAAATGCATGAATGCGCATTCACAAGTTTAAACCTAACATGTGAGATTTGCTATGTCGGTTGTTAATCTAAATATCATGTAATTGATGCCAAGTTGGATTTAAACGTTGATTTGTATGCGAAGACGGAAATTAAAAATTCATTTACCAAGTTAGGTTTACGGTGCTTAAAATGACCATTTGTCTAAAAAAGGTGTGTTTAAAACGTAAAATGTAAAATATAAACTCGTTAATCTAATCCGTCATGTATTCGGGTTGACCGAAATCAAGATCGTCCTATAAAAGTGCTGGAAACGAAATAGGAGCAGTGCCAGACAACCTTTAAGGCACGAGCCTATAGGCGGTGTAAGGGGGCTCCCTCTGGTTTTGCAAAAGTTGAAGAACAGAAGGGCATTGGGGCGCAGGTAAGATGGCAGCCCAAGTGAGCCTTCTAGTCTTGCAAAAGGTTGTTTAAACCGTTTTAACAGGTTGTTATAACAGCTATTGTTGAAAAGGTCATCAAGACCGCTTTTGTGTTAAAGTGTAGAATTTGACTCGGAATATTCATCATTATGTTGGTGATATTCGTTGTCGCGTTTGAATTTACAAGCTTCACATGAATAGTTTTGTAAATAAACATGTAAAATGTGTTTGCTCAACTGTTTCGTCACCGCACTCGAAATAAATCGACATGGCACTTATGTTAGCCAAGGATGACATGAAATATGGCTAAGACAAAAGGAAAAATAAGATAAAATGAAATGAAAAGTGTGATATGAACTAATTATATAAAATTCATTGCTTTGTAATTAGCCGATATTTATCATCGTGCTTGGGATTAAATCGACATGATATGTAGAACCAAGGATGATTATGAATGTGACTAAAATGCTTGCAGATATGAATAAATGAGAAAGTGAAATAAAAAGGAGATAAAAATGTTCAAATCTCCGTAAATTTGTTATTAACCAACAATATCATCGTTACACGGGATAAAACTGTCATGGTATAAATAACCAAGGATGATTTCGGTTATGGTAAAAAATGTTTAACGAAAAAATGATTTGAAATGGTAAAAACCGTTTTATGTAAAGAGAGAAAAATGAAATAAAAAATAAGGAATGATGAACTCAAACACGTTGAGTTCTTTCCTGAGAAGCCACATGAGGCGCGAGCCCCTAAGTGAGGCAGTAAGCCTCTCTCTCAGGCCAAAACTCAGTTTTCGCTCGATCTTTCCAAGTTTTGGATCGTCTTATGCATGATTTATGAAAGTCATGAAAACAGTAAAAAGAACATGAAATAAGAGGATTAATTACACCCTCATATTTACATGCTCGGTTGCTTGACGAGAAATCTGTTAGAGTGAGTGTCCTCCACAATAGTGCGTTTACATATTAAATCGCATACAAGGAATATAAGGGACTTATTTCATATATTTGTAAGTTGATTAACGTTCATCGGTAATGCTCAGCTGACAAGAGTTTGACGTTACTGTCGTATGACGGCGGTAATCAACTGGGCCCTTTAGGTCACACCTATAGGATGACGCCCAAATCGGAAATAATAATTATTTATATGAGATACGATATAATTAATTCCTTGTATTAATTGACTTTTATTAAGTCGTGTGAATGTATTATTTGATGATGAGTTACGAACTCGGGCCAAGAGGATTTATTATTTAAATATGTGATAATTAATTAATAAATATAAATTAGAATTAATTAATTAATTATTAATTAATTAGTTTTATACGATATGTGTGTATGTTGTGAGGCGGAGGTAATTAGCTTTTTAAATTAACAAGAGGTTGTAAAATTATCTAATAAGGGTTCATAAGATACATTTTATATTGATAAAATGGTCCAATAACTACATAATAGTTAAGTAGTTTGATGTGACTCCTATTTACACACATTTAGTCCCCTAAATAGCCTAGTTCCTATACTTTTTAGTGTGTATTAGGGTCGTTTCTTGTCTTTAGCTTTCTATTATGCATATTCTATGAGGTTGGTGTCCTTTGTAGAAGAGGAGCATTAACCTTTCCCAAACGGAGTGAAACGGAGCTAAAATGATAACATCCAATGACCAAGCATCAAAGAGGAGACCAATGCTAAAGGTCGTAGTTCAATAAATCAAGCTTTAGGGTAATGAAGGACAACCCCCACGACCCAAGAATCAATCCCCACAAGTTGTTGATCAAGAATGATGAGAAGGGAGCCATTACAAGAGGAAATTCCTTGGAACCAAACCAAGACTTGCTTGCTTGACTCTGAAAATATGCTAGATGAAACGGCGTCGAAAAATCAAGTGGTCTAGGCTTTTGAATCACTCTAATAGTAGTCAGGATGAGGAAAAGACATCCATTTTACAATCCGAGCTCAAATAGACAAGCTGACCGTCAGGACGCCCGAGCTGAGCAGAGGTCGCCCGACCTGAGACCCAAGACGGCTGGGCCGAGTCTAGGTTGCCCGACTAAGAACTTTAGTAAATTCCTTGTCTAATAAATCGCTCGATCTCACCTCAATTCGCCCGACCTAAGACCACAGACGCCCGACCCCACTCCAGGTCGCCCGGATTCTCATGCAGGGAGATTTTCTCAATCATGGGGTCGTGGGGTTCCTCCTAGGACTTGCAAGGCTCTAATCCTGTTGTAAGGGGCTTAATCGTCATTTAAACCCTTAGTTAACCTAATCCTTGTACTACTATATATATATACCCCTCTTGTATTTAGAGGAGATTAAGCTTTGTTAGATTAGATTAGGAGTAGATTAGAATAGATTAATCTCAATAATTCCACAAATTGCACTTTAATCTTTCCTTAATTATTGTTCAAGTTTTCTTATTGGGTAATTGAAGACTATTTGGTTATTATTGGAGAATTGAAAACCCTTCATCAATCAATCAAGTTTTCTTCTATTATTCTTTGCTTTCTATTTGATCATCCTAAGTTGGTACAATTTCTCTACTCTTTACTTAATCCTTGTTTATTGTTTTACTCATTCATCATGTTTAGACTTGTTAATATGATTTACACCCTTGTTAGAATATTTTCCATGATCATGAGTGAATAGTTTCCTAGCTAGGGTTAATGGGGGATTAGGGGAACTAAACATGGGGGTAGATCCATACTTAATCTAATATGCTTTCATAAGATTGCTTGCTTGTTGTAGTTTCAACTTATGCATATATTATGCTTGATGAATTGCTTGATTGACAACCTTGCATGAATCTCTTATCCATTCAACAAGACTTGTAAGATATAAACTAACTTAAGGCTTGTTAGACTATGCATATAGTTGAATAGGAAGAAACTAAGTCGACTTGAGGTGTTGTACAGTCTTGACCGACTCGGCTTCGGGACCCAAATCTTCCTAGGAATTGTAAGACATAAACTAATTCGATTACACTACAACAATAATTGCTTGCATCTATGTAAACATGTTTGTATGATTTTCACCATGATTCCCCTATAAACCCATGACACCCTAGTATCTTTTATCAATTGTTTACATTCTCATTTACTTACTTTGTTTCACTTGCCTAGTAGTTTAGATAACCATCTCATCCCAAACTAATTTGTGACACCCTAGTGCAACTATAATTAGATTGAACAATTTAAGTACCCCCGTCCTTTGGGTTCGACCCCGACTTGCTTGTTATGCTAGTAGTTGGGTATAAATGTGTTTGAGAGTGTAAAACGACGCGCTCTTCAAAATGCCGCCGTTGCCGGGGACGGTGTTATGTATTTAAATTGTTATTTTGTCTAGTTTTAGTTGTGCTTCTTCTTCTTGAGGAGCCTTGGTTCCTTGGGAATTTTGTTTCTTGTATTTGCTTTAATGGTGATTTAACCTTGAGGAACTTGTTCCCCAAGGTTGTTCTTATCGTTTTCTTGTGAGTTTCCGTGTTTGTAGTTGTCTCTTTATTTTAGCAATGACGATGGCACATGGTTTCCAACAAGAAGAAGTATATGGGTAAGTTGTAAATGAGTATGATATGTATGAACTAAGAGGGTTTGTTGAGCAAGAAAACACACCCATATCCTACAACTTCTACAATGGAAAGCTCAAATTACCCTACAAATTTCCCATACCAAAGCCCCCACATCCAAAATTCACAAGAACCACCCTCCCAAAACCCACTTTAAAATCAATGCCAAATGTCATCCTACAACCAACACCCATACCACCAATCTCCTATGTACCCATAACAAGAGAATGAGCATAAGTTTGACATGCAAAGTGTGATTCTCCAAATGAAAAGTGACCAACAAAACTTTTTCATACGAATGCAAGAGGAAAGCCAAGCTAGGGATAATGTTCTCAATAATAATTTGGCCCATGGTGAAAAGTTGGCAAATCAAATAACCCAAATGGAAGCCACCCAAACGCTTAATGAAGAAGAAGGGGAACATAGTGAGGGTGGAGAAGAATTTGGATGGCATTATGAAGCTACTCTTGTGAATCCCCCCGCCTCCTAAATTCATAAGCATTGAACATCCCATATTCCAACTTGTACCCCACTTTACAAACATTCATGATGGATGTGAATATGAAGATGTAACTTTTGAGGATGGGGAGTTCTTGATTGATTATGGACCAAGAGTGGATGATGAATTGAAGCATGATGAAGTTGGAGATGAGAGAAATGGTGAATATGAATTGGAGGCCAATTATGAGACAAGCACTTTGTTTAAATTGCCTCATGTATCTAGCTCACCCACTAGCCTTGCTTCTCCAATTTGGGATACCTATGATGATGATGATGATGATGATGATGATGATGATGAGGAAGACCTCCCACCACAATTTCCTTCTATAATCCATGTAGAAGAAGTGTGTTCCCTTGACACTTGTGGGAGTAAAGGTAAAACTTGGAAACAGAAGGTTGATGAATTTAAACTTGATATCTTTGGAGAATTGAGAGGACAAGAGGAAAACTATGATGTTGGCACCTTTGATCATAGTTTGGAAGAAATTGAAGCTCTCTTCTTTAGAAATGGTTCAAGTTCTAAGGAGGGTCAAGAACAAAGTGAAGAAAATGAAAGCATGAATGACCTCAATGGTGAGAAGTTGACTCCTTAACATTTTATCCTTTAACTTTTCCCTCATCAAAGAAATGTGAACTATACTTCTACTATTGAAGGATTGATGAATCAATGCTCTATCATCATAAAATTTGAAAGAGATGGTGGAGAGTGGAAGCCTCCGGATGAATATGGGCCATACGTCATACCTTGTGTTAATAAGAATCACGGGCTTGTTGGTTTGAAACATTGTAAGAAGGCAAGTGCCAAGGGCAAAACAAATGGTAGAGTGTTTGGTAAGTTCTATTCCAAGCCAAGATGGCTAAATTATGTTTTGACATCGCCGATCTTCTATTTGTGCTTATTTGAAGCCCATTCAGAAGTTTTTGATAGGTTGCTAAGAGCATTAAGAAACATGGATAATGCTATGAATATGGCAAAAAGGAATGAGTTTGGTGGAGTCCTCCCTCAAACCACCATTTATAAGATAACCTATCCTTTGACTTTGCATTGCATTTACACTTGCATTTAGTTATATACATATACATTTAGCTTGCATTCATTTAGTTACCTCATGATTAAATCTCTGTCTTTGGTACTTTGGATGATGTTTTAAGCGGTTTGGGGAGGTTCAACCATGAAGTAACATACATCATAGTTAATTATATAGTATATCTTGCATTGTAATATAGCTAGCATGCATATAGTCATTGCATATAGTTAAATTTGCATTCATGAGTCACTAATGACCAAACCTCATTTCTCCTACACTAGAAATAGTGCTTAAATCGGTTTGGGGAGGTTTGATCATAGGTGACCTAAGCATTTACTTAGAGTATACATCATCTAGTGTAGTGATACCGTCGTAGAGTACCAAAGATAAATTTATATTTCCAAACTACTACTATAGCTAGTGGCAGTCAGGGTCGAACCACAGAGAGGCGAATGTAATTTATAGTTGTCTAATTTTAGTCTAAGGTAACAATTGTGAGGGGGATTTGATTTGAGTCGATCTATAACTAAATGCAACAAATGAAAAGTAAACTAAGCTAATAGATGAAATCAAATATTAAAAGGGTGCTAAGATGGTCGGTTCACTATAGTTTCGGTGGCAGCATACTAGGTAGGTCTGAAATAATCACGTGAGACGGGAAAACAAGAAGTCCTCTCGGTCCTTTCTTAACAGGTAGCATCTTTCGATCTCGCTACGGGTCCCTAATATCACTAATGCTAACTTTCGTCCTGAAAAGTGACTTAAAAGTCTAAATTAACTCATCTCTCGATCTTATTAATTTAGTCATCTTAATTAGACAGTCTATTTCCCTCCCCTATCTTTCGATCTTTATTGGGTCGGTCAATTCCTAGGCATTTAACCAGTCGCGTGCACTCAATTTGTCAAATATAGAAATTAAATTAATTAAAACGAAGGTAATCTCACGTGGCCGGTCGATCGACCAGATAGGCCGGTCGATCGACCATGGCGCGATTTTAGGTCACTATTCTACGCCGCCTACTTCTACAGATTCTCTACATCCTAGCACAGGGTATTTAGCTACTCATGTTTGCGATAAAAACAACAACAAGATTAACGAATAAAGATAACTGAATTCATGGCTTAATTAATTAAATGAACAATTAACATAAAAAAGATTGACTAAGCAGGAATGTGCTAAACTCACTGATAAAAATAGTGGCAAAGATTAGAGCCTGGGGGACCAAACATCTTTCATATGCAGGCCGTTTGGTTTTGGTGAATGCTGTCTTGACCTCTCTACACTCTTACTGGGCTACTATATTCTTAATTCCTAGTGGTGTCATGAATAGGATTGACTCATTATGCAGAAACTTTCTTTGGGAAGGCAAAGATTCTTACTCTAGAGCACCTAATGTGAGTTGGGATACTTGCTGCAACCCTAAGGAAGAGGGTGGGCTTGGTATCAAAAATCTGAAACTGTGGAATATAGCTCTACTTGGGAAATACACTTGGTGGCTAGCTGTTAAAAAAGATCACTTATGGGTTCGTTGTAACTGGCAAGACTATGCTGCACCCTCTGACTGTAGCTGGTCTTGGAAGAAGATCATCCAGGTTAAAGATAAATTCAAAGCAGCATACTCAGGTGACCTCTGGTTGAATTGCACTAAAACTTACACTGTTGCACAGGGGTACCTGTGGTTAAAGCCACCTGCACCAAAAGTTCCTTGGAGGCATGTATGTTGGAATTCCATGAACGTGCCCAAAACGTCTTTCATTTACTGGGCTTCCAAACATCAGAGGTTGTTGACGAGAGATAGGATCATCAGGATGGGATTTGGATAAGATGCTAATTGTTTTCTGTGTGACAATGCACCTGAGGACCATAACCATCTGTTTTTTCATTGTGCGTTTACTCAAAGATGCATCAGTGCATTACAACTGAGACTGAGAATGGCATTCCCACCACAGCTATTTGAACACTGGCATAAATCTGGACGAGGAAAGAGCAAACTTCAGCGTAATTTTGTGAGTGCCTGCTTTGTGAACCTCACGTAT
The DNA here is from genome assembly GCF_048544455.1 of Silene latifolia. Lineage (NCBI taxonomy): Eukaryota > Viridiplantae > Streptophyta > Magnoliopsida > Caryophyllales > Caryophyllaceae > Silene > Silene latifolia. The sequence goes on from NC_133538.1 coordinate 177,332,767, forward strand.
GAGATATGGCACTGCAGGAATATTGCAAGAATCTATGGAAAGGTCTCACAGCCTGAATTTCTCATATCCCACATTATTGCTAATGTCAAGCACCGTTGGAGCAAACGGAATAGGAGTGTGTTGAAGAGGAGTGACCAAGTTTGGATGGATAGTTTAACTTGTTCATAACTTGTTACTAGTTTTGTTTGTCATTTAGAGTGCTAGCCCATACTATAGTATACGAGATTGATGTAACTATTGGATGATATTTTTTTTTATTAATATACTTACCCTTCACCAAAAAAAAAAACAATTAACATAAAACGATAATCGGCTTTGGGAATTCTAACCTAACAATTCTATACTACGAATGAAAGCAATAAAACTGAATATTAGAACAGAAGAATACCGTATAGAGGAATTGCAGAGGAAAGATCAAAACCGAATGCAAAAAGAAACTTTATTAATGAAAGAACAAACTAAACTAATGACTATCGAATTGTATCTTAAGAACTTGATGATAAAACTGGATGATTATTCTGAAAACTAAGGTTACGTTATATAGAAATATTACGTAACCCTTATTCCTAAACCTACTTACAATGGGCTTCTAACTTCTCGATCTTTTAACTTGCGTCAGAATCACGGTCTGATCGATCGACCACAAGGACCAGTCGATCGACCAACCTACGGTGTACACTAGCTCCTGTTCTTCGTGCTCTGGTCGATCGACTATTAAGTCCAGTTGATCGACTGTAGTAGCTAGTACTTGGCTCCAAAATCTTCGTGAATTCGTCTTTCGGGCCTCGATACGCGCACCAAGTTCGTTTCTTGAATGATCACTTCACGTCAAATGCAATGCCTAGTACTCGGGGACGGATTTAGCTCGATATCTACTCATTTCCGCAATAATCTGCAATATTATAAGAAAATACGAAAGTAGACGAAAATGGGGAAAATGGTAGCTTAAACTACATAAATGAGCTCTGAAATGCGTGTAAAATAGGGTGTAAAACATCATATAAAAGACACGCATCAAACTTCCCCAAACCAAACCCTTGCTTGTCCCCAAACAAGAACTAGACTCGATCCTAAAACCTAATGGAACGAGTTCAATCTCAGAGAGAAATGCTAACCGAATAGCCTAAACCAATTTAATGCAATAACTAACAATCAATTAGCAATATGAATCATGCAAACGAGTTATGAAGTCGTCAAAAACTGCTGAACCATCAACTGTAGAGACTTATCATTATGGACTCTCACGGGTCGCTCATATCACACATAAGCACAGGTGAGTATATGTAAGATAGAAAGAATTCATTTTGTAATGACACTCACCTAACTACGACCTATAAGAACATGCCTGCAATCTAATATGAAAATAATCTCTACAACCGTACCTATGCATTCCAACCAAACAAATGACCATGACACATGCCGAGGTAAATATGGATATGTGAGGTAAGGGTAAGAAGGGGCTAAGAGGAATTTGGTAAAAACAGAGTTAAAAGCCAAGCTAGGAACCAAACTAATAAATCATCCCAACTTCTTGCGCAAAATTTCAATCGAAACGGTGCTAATAGCAAGCACAAATCTCACAATCTCCGATATAATTTTAATTCCCCAAATGATGATAATAAAGCATGGGAATAAAATCACCAACTAATCAAAACTCCATGGAGTTTTTATTTTATTTTCTCTTTTCTCGGGCTTCAGTCGATCGACCAAGATGGCCAGTCGATCGACCGCCCTCTACAGTACAGCACGCGTTTCTTTTTTTTTTCTTTTCTTCTTTTTTTTTTCTTTTTCAATTCTATTTTTTCTTTCCTTCCTTTTTCATCTTCCCAACATCATCTCAAAATGAGCATTAGCTACCAAAACAAAGTAACAATCCCAAGAACATAAACTACTAGTTTGACAAGGGCAGGCTAAGTGTAGGATGTAGTTAACGGGACAAAAAGGCTATTTCTGGCAGTGTGAGGCTTATAGGAAAAATGAATAAGGGGGTGACCTCTTCCACATGTCTCAACTAACCACGAACCGAATGCATACAGGTATTAAGCAGATCAAGTTCATATTTGTGTAACATGTCTCATAAGGAGTAACTACTCACAATCCTAGATAAACTGGTCATGAATGACACCAGTTATAAGCTCTAAACCTCAGAAAATGATGTAGTTTGCCAAAAGTCAAAGTCAAGTCTCAAGTTCAGCAAGAATTTCAACGAAAACACGTAGATTATGCCTATATGATTCTACTAATAACATGTCAATTAAGCACGGCTAGGCAAAAACAGCTGAAAATGCAATGTCATCATTGATATACTACCGTTCTGACTCGACCTATATGCTAAAATAAACGTGAAATTTTTGGAATTTTTGAAATTTTTTCAATTTTTTTTTGAATTTTCTGTATATATGGAGAAATTAAATAACAATGCAAACGGAATAATTAAACGTGAATGCAAAAGCGTATGAATGCTACGCAAAACCCTTCCCCAAACCAAATCACACAATGTCCCCATTGTGCAAAATCATATAATGAAATAAAAGGGAAACGGGAATTTTGCGATAAATTAACTAAACAAAACATGAAGTAAGGACTCGGAAACTCACAAGACTTAATGCGCGCAAAAGGAAACCTCCCAAAACCAGCGTGAGCTAGGAGGTTTCAGTAGCCAGCAGTGCTACCATAAGTACCTGAAAAGACAGAAAATACCGCGCATAAATCCGAGAAAGCAATTTATTAAACGCAAAATTATGTGCACAATAAGGAAACGGAAGAAAACAGAAATAAATCGGAGAATAAAGTGGAGAAAAGACTCCCTCAACTCCGCAAATCGACCAAACACAACAGGGGAATGATCGAAAACAGGTACAGCAGCGGGCAATGTTCGATCGACCACGTCACCCAGTCGATCGACCAGAGTGAACAGGAACAGAAGCTCCTAGAAGTTGCAGCTCAGTCGATCGACCATAGGAGGCGATCGATCGATCGAAAACTCCGCCGTAAGTTCTGATTTTCTTCGAATTAGCTCAATAAATTGAGCCAACATGGTCTATAAACCTGCAAATACACATAATAACACGCCCAAAATTGCGCAAAACCCAAAGTAACAGTCTAAAGTGTTTAAAATCCTAAGCAAACTTATTAAAATGCGAAGTCTCGCGCACACGAAAAACGGTAAATAGTCTTAAAAAGCAATAAAATGAATGTTTTTGAAAAAGTCTTAATCAACTAATAGTTGAACAAGAATGGCCACGGAATGGCCCACTTGCCCGGCTCCTGGCTACAAGAAGTGGCCTCTACAGTGCTCATCTCCTCAGCTGCACTCCTACCAACTTCAACATCCGCAGAACTCAACGGATCAACAGCTTCAACTTCTTCCCAAGCAATGACCTCTTCTGGCTCATCAAAATCCAAGTCGGACTCCATCACTTTGACTGGCTCCTCATCAGGCTCCTCATCTGTGCCATAGCTAAGACATCTTAGGCCGCCTCTTTGAATGATTGGCTCCTTCACAGCTGGAGCAACATGCGGCTCTTCCTTCCCCAAACCAGCTCCTGCAATAGTCAAAACAGAAGAATCTTCCTCCAATTTGCTCAATCTGGGGCGGAGGTGTTACAACAGGAATAGGTATAGGGGCAGGCATATCAGAAAGCACAAAATAAGATTTCTTTTCAGAAATCGTATTACAAGTGACTGGCCACATAGGATATTTCTTCTTAGCTGTCTGGGCAAAGACAATGGAATGTTTCCCTACCTTAAAAGTCAATGTCCATGAGCCAACATCTATAACTGCGCCAGCAGTGTGCAGAAATGGTCTACCCAATATGATAGGAATGTGGGCATCCTCGGGCATATCTAGTACAACGAAGTCAACAGGGAAAAAGAACTTTCCTATTTGCACAGGAATGTCCTCTAAGACTCCTATAGGATGGACCGTAGATCGATCAGCCATCTGTACTATCATGTTAGTAATAGCAAACCTAGTCAATTTCAACTTCCTAACAAGACTCAAAGGCATTACACTAATACTGGCTCCTAGGTCACACAAGGCCTTCTCAATAGAAAAGGTGCCAATACTACATGGGACTGAAAAGCTACCTAGGTCTTCTAGCTTGTGAGGTGCAGTATGGGTCAAATAAGAACATGACTCCTCAGTTAGTGCGACAAATTGCACAGTTTCAAGTGACTTCTTTTTAGACAAAAGTTGCTTAATAAATTTCATGTAAGCAGGCACTTGATTAACTAATTCAAGAAAAGGAACTTGTACATTTAAGCTACGAATAACATTTTCAAATTTGTTAAACGATACCTGTTTCTTCGTCGGCACCAATCTCTCCGGATAGGGGGCTGTAAGAAGCAACTTAGCCCTCTCCTCTAGATCTCTTACACCGGCATCGGTGGATTTAGGCTGAAAATCCACTACCTTCTCCTTGTTAAAGCTTGAACCTTCTTCAGACTGTCTCAAAAATGAACCATTAATCATCATCGGTTCATACTTTGGAACCGGGACTGACCCATCAGCATTTGGGTCTTGCCTCAATAATTTCGGGGTCGTCGTACCCCGAAACAAGTGGTCCCTCAAGTTATTAGGCATTGGAGGACGAAAAGGTTCAACATCAGCAGCGTTGTCAGTCGATCGACCGTGTAGGTCAGTTGATCGACTGACTTCTACAGGACCAGAAGCTGTTTCGTTTCGCGTTTCAGTCGATTGACCAGGTGTACCAGTCAATCGACTGATATACCTGGTAGACGGCTTTTTCTTGCCACTATTCATCACTGCCTTTTTATTGCTCGGTTCCGCCTCATCTTTTTCAGTGACATCCTCAACCATAGCGGGCCCATCGAGTGTAGACCTACTCCTCAAAGTGATAGCATTTAGGGTCTCTTTTTGATCTGGCTGCGACGGTAAATGCTCCGGAGCTCGAGTTGCACTCTTGCTAGCCAATTGAGCAATTGGGCTCTCCAACATTTTCATCCCGGCCTCTCTAGCTTGAGACTCTTTCAGCAATAAATTTTTCAATTCGGTAAAATCGGAGCCTTGGGACTGCTGCTGCTGCTGCTGAGGGACATACAGAGGCTTTTGGTATGGCTACTGCTGCTTATGAGGGGGCACATAGTTCTGCTGCTGTGGAGGTGGAGTCAGATTTTGGACATTCTGGCTAGTCCACCTCAAGTTTGGATCGACATTCGTCTCAAAATAAGTGTTTGTCTGCCTATAATGTTGAAAAGCAGCACAAGACTCATAGGGATTAGGACAAAAATCTGAAACATGTCCCTCAGCTCCACATCTTTTGCAGACGAAAGGACCGTCGACACGGATTCACTTGATAGATCCCTCCTTTTCAAGCTCCTCCCAACTCGTACTTATCAAATCTCGCCGTAAGAGCCTCTAATGCAACGAAGTGGATTCAGCTCTCCTTTGATTTCCCCTGGAATTTCCATACTCAGCTTTATGGGTGGCCAAATCATCAATAATTTTCCACCCCTCAGTTTCTCCAACATTCTCCTGGAATCTGCCATTAGCTGCCGCATCCAGGATAGCCCTCTGATCATCATAAAGCCCATTATAAAATTGATTGCATAGGCTCCATTTCTCGAACCCATGGTGCGGAATAGTTCGCACCAGCTTCTTGAAACGGACCCACGCCTCATGAAAATTCTCATCAGGACCCTGTTTAAAGCTCGTGATCTGAGCTCTAATCGCATTGGTCTTCGAGGCAGAGAAATACTTCTTATAGAATGCTAGGGCCAGTAATTCCAGTCCGATATCCCATTAGCAACTCGATCCAGGTCTCGGTACCATTCCCTTGCAGCATCGCGAAGCGAGAATATGAACATAGTCTCCTTCACTTAGTCCTGGGTCACACCTGTTGGTGGGGGTATGCTGCATCTTCATTTGCAGCTCCCCCGAATTGGTTTCTCTCAACCAAGTTAATATAAGACGGTTTCGGCTCGAATTTTCTATCCGTCCCTGGTAATGCGAATCCCTTATAGAGATTCTCAGTTATCGGCTCAGAGTGACTGGCTATACTCGCTTCTTCAGCCATGTCTGGAGATGTGACGGTCTCAGCTGAGGAAGTAGAAATAGGTGACGAAGGTGGATCCTCCTCAAACAGCTCATTCTCGTAGAAACTAAAATGAGAACCAGGCTCTTCCTCTGACTCTTGTTCTTGAAATAATCTCCTCTTCACGCGCAAAGTCCTCTCAAGCTCGAGATCAAGGGGAAGTAATTCGCCTTGTTGAGACCTGCGCATAAGATGAAACTACAAGAAGAATATAAGAATAGTTTAAGGAACAGATGTCCCTTAAACTGAGAAAAGACTAAAATAAAAACAACTAAAAATGTAAACAATTGCCTCCCCAGCTACGGCGCCAAAATTTGATACCGTCGTAGAGTACCAAAGATAAATTTATATTTCCAAACTAATACTATAGCTAGTGGCAGTCAGGGTCGAACCACAGAGAGGCGAATGTAATTTATAGTTGTCTAATTTTAGTCTAAGGTAACAATTGTGAGGGGGATTTGATTTGAGTCGATCTATAACTAAAAGCAACAAATGAAAAGTAAACTAAGCTAATATATGAAATCAAATATTAAAAGGGTGCTAAGATGGTCGGTTCACTATAGTTTCAAGGCAAAGATACTAGGTAGGTCTGAAATAATCACGTGAGACGGGAAAACAAGAAGTCCTCTCGGTCCTTTCTTAACAGGTAGCATCTTTCGATCTCGCTACGGGTCCCTAATATCACTAATGCTAACTTTCGTCCTGAAAAGTGACTTAAAAGTCTAAATTAACTCATCTCTCGATCTTATTAATTTAGTCGTCTTAATTAGGCAGTCTATTACCCTCCTCTATCTTTCGATCTTTATTGGGTCGGTCAATTCCTAGGCATTCAACTAGTCGCGTGCACTTGATTTGTCAAATATAGAAATTAAATTAATTAAAATGAAGGTAATCTCACGTGGCCGGTCGATCGACCAGATAGGCCGGTCGATCGACCATGGCGTGATTTCAGGTCACTATTCTACGCCGCCTACTTCTACAGATTCCCTACATCCTAGCACAGGGTATTTAGCTACTCATGTTTGCGATAAAAACAACAACAAGATTAACGAATAAAGATACTGAATTCATGGCTAAATTAATTAAATGAACAATTAACATAAAACGATAATCGGCTTTGGGAATTCTAATTCTAGCTGGGTCTGGAGAAGAATATGTAAAGTAAAGGAGGAAATGATACCTGGATATATTGATGGTACCTGGAATGCATAGTCAGAGTATACTCCTGCTATGGGGTATGAATGGCTAAGGAAAAGAAAACCTGCGGTCCCTTGGCATAAATGGGTCTGGAATGAGCACGTGACTCCAAAACACCAATTTATGGAGTCTTTTTGTTGTTGGGTCGTGGCAAGGCCTTCTATTTATTCCTTCAAATCAATTCTTTAGACTGGTGACTATTTGTCTGAGTTGGTGCGGTTTTCCGGTGGCTTAGGTTTTTGCTCTTGGTCGCGCCGTAAAAGGAGGCCAATGTGCATCTACTGGGTCATTGTGATCTCTATCGAATGAAAAAAATAGGCTAACAAGATTGTCCACCCGTGTCATTTTTATCTCAAGGCCACTCGAGGAGAGGTGATTGAAAATGCGTGGCCACGCTCGGATGAGATCCATAGTAGATTATCCGGTCAGAAAGTCATTCTCCTGATCGAGAAAACAACTTTATGATATGATCACGTGCAAGAACGACCTGAAAGACATCTTGCATTGAGTGGGAGATATTATTGGACAAGAGAATTGGTAACGCACACTTATGTCGGACAAGTGGGAGATTGTTGGAGTGAGTGTCCTCCACAATAGTGTGTTTACATATTAAATCTCGTACAAGGAATACAAGGGACTTATTTCATATATTTGTCAGTTGATTAACGTTCATCGGTAACGCTCGGCTGACTAGAGTTTGACGTTACTGTCGTGTGACGGCGGTAATCAACTGATCTCTTTAGGTCACCCCAATAGGATGACGCCCAAATTGGAAATATTAATTATTTATATGAGATACGATATAATCAATTCCTTGTATTAATTGACTTTTAATAAGTCGTGTGAATGTATTATTTGATGACGAGTTACGAACTCGGGCTAAGGGGATTTATTATTTAATTATGTGATAATTAATTAATAAATATAAATTAGAATCTATTAATTAATTGTTAATTAATTAGTTTTGTACAATATGTGTGTATGTTGTAAGGCAAAGGTAATTAGCTATTTAAATTTACAAAAGGTTATAAAATTAGCTAATAATGGTTCATAAGATATATTTTATATTGATAAAATGGTTCAATAACTACATAATAGTTAAGTAGTTATTAGTTGTTAATTTGTATTATTTAAGTGTTAAATAATCAAATAATATTTAATTATATAAGATAATTAAATATAAGACTTATCAGCATTTGTGGGATGTCGAAAACTGAAATGGACCTAATTAAGGCCACTTGGACCTTTTTATGGAGGGTCAATATTGACCTCCAAGTGTCTAATATGTTTGCAAAGAGCATATGTGATGTTTCTTTGAAATGTTTACATTTCTTCCACTATAAATACCCCCCTTATACACACATGCATATGATGAAAATTTTTAGACAAAAAATCCTCTAAAAGGGTAGCTTGGCCGGCCACATATAGAAGAAAAAGAAACCTTATTTTCTTCACCTTTTCTCATCGAAACTTGTTCAATTTGTTGATCATCCAACAAAAATAATTCACATAAATTATAATATACATTATCTAATATTATCAAAGTAATAATATTACATAATAATACAAGGTTAATTACTTTTATTATATATCTAGTTAGTAATATTAGTAGTTCTTTTGGGTTTAGTCTTGGGTGCATCCAAAGGAGATCACCTAGGTTGGTGATTTGGGTTCGAGGATAATCCATATCAACTTTAGCTCAAGAACAACTAGAGAAAGGAGTTCTCTTGTTGTGCCCATTTTATTGCCAAATTACCATAGTGAGGAATTTTTCCTTTCCTTAATTTGTTTTTGCTTGCATGCATGTAGATTTTAGACCATCACATAAAATTAGCTAGTAATTTTATTGTCATAAGATGAGTCTAATATGGTCTAAAATACTAACAAAATCGACAAAGTGAAAAACTTGTGAGTCGGAAAGCTCGATTTGAAAAACCGTTTTGTAAATATGGAGTGTTGTTTTGCTTTAGTGTAGTTGATCGAAGTGGTAAGCCAACTGTTTTTAATGCACTATGACATTACCAAACAATGTGTAAGGCTCGTGTTTATAATCGGTAGGCCAAAAACATGTGTGAGTTTTTTACTTTAGAAGTCGAGGTCTAGAATTTTAAAGGAGAAAGAAGGGGCGGACTCTCGCGTGGTTGTAAATGGTGGTACTTGAGGGGTATTTATAGAGTAATGTGTGGTGTTGTGCATTTTGGGCGACGTGGCCATGCTGGCCACCCATTGAGGCGCGGATACATTGGCAATACAATGGGATGTCCTGTCCTTTTTGAAAATTTGGAATTTGTGTTTTGTTTTATCCTAAATTAATTAAATTAAATAATTTTAAAATATAAAATAAAGTAATTGAACGGTTAAATAAATTATAAATGTCAAAAATGAGAATTTCGCGGGTGTTACACCACAAATACCCGATCCGCCATTTATGAATTTTACTTCATAGAGTGGAGGTGGAGGAGGGAGATTGTGCTCCTGCTTTTGCTCCGGGTTGACTTTACTAGGATCTTCATTCCTGCCTCTGGCTTTGATCAGATCTTTGAGGTATCCTGCCTTTAGCAGGTTGGACACTTCTTTCCTGAGAGTAAAGCAATCCTCCGTTGTATGCCATATATCCATGTGAAATTCACGCCACTTGGTATGGTCCTTCCTTGGATTTGGGTTGTCTGATTTTCTGGGCCACCTGACCACTAGTCCTATGTTATCTAGTCGCTGGATCAAACATGCAATGTTAACACAGATGTTATGTTCAGAGATAAGTTGATGAACTTTAGCCTTACCTTGCTGTTCTTGCGCTAGGTTGACTTCTGACTGATCATGCCTGGTATATGGACCACTCTTGTAGTTATTGCCCCTCCTGGCACTTCTCCTGTTTGGCTTGTCATAGTCTTTTATGTTGCAGGGTCCTCCAACCTTGTAACTCTTGTCTTCCTCTAGCCTGATATAAGCAAGTGTCTTTGCCTGGACATCTTCGAAGGAATGATAAGGGTACTTGGCCAGCTCACCATAGAGATCACTATTAGGTAGTAATCCCTGCCTGAATGCTTCTACAGCCGTTCCAACTTCACATTTGGGAGTTGACACTTTCTCCTTGTTGAATCTAACAAGGAAGACTCTGAGGGTCTCATCTGGTTTCTGGGTAATTCTGTACAGGTCACTGGAACGTATCTCCAACTTCTTGCTACTTGCGAACCGCTGATTGAATGTGTTGATCAAGTCAGCGAAGGATCTGATACTTCCATTAGGTAGGTTGCTATACCACTGTAGTGCAGGACCAATCAGTGTTGTTCCAAATCCTTTGCACATGCAAACCTACCTAAATCACTAGGAATAGATGCAGCCAATATTTTTTGCTTGTAGAAGGCCACATAATTTTGTGGATCCGAGGTCCCATCATAGGTCCTCACGGATGGAATCACAATTTTTTTGGGAAGATCTACTTTAGCTATCTCGTCTATAAAAGGTGAGTCAGCATAGCTTTCAGGAGCAGCTTCCTCCATACTGGCAGGGACTCCGGGTATTTTCTCGAATTTTTCATTCACCTTCTTGATTTCCTGGATTATTGCCATCATGACGGCTGCTCCTGTTTTATCAGCTTTATCATCTTTGGGGGTCTCCTCCTCAACGTTGATCACACTTTTGACACCACTTGGTCTCCCAAAGCTTGAGAAATCAAAGTGTTTAATAATTGATGAGAATGAGGTTCCTAGCTGGATTTTGGAGCCTGATCCCTTTGATTTTTCTAATTTTTGTTTCAAGGCTGACTCAGATTCTTTTAGTTGTAAGATTTCAACCATTGACTCTGCTATTTTTTGTAATGCAGCAGTCAGTTGTTCTTCTATGGTTGGTTGAGACATGTTTTTGCAAATTTCTTTGTTTTTTGGATTTTTTGCGTGAAAGGAAAAAAAATATTAATGAGCTAGATGCCCCACGGTGGGCGCCAATTATTTTGGCTGCATTCTACACAAAGCTGAATCAGGTCAGGGTAGAGTGATTGCAGGGTTAACTAGCTCGTCTACATTGTATATTACTGCAGGGCAGGCTTAATAATACGTAAAGGAAAGAAAATAAAGGAAACAAATAAGACAATAGATTTTGTACGTGGAAAACCCTTAAATGGGAAAAACCCACAGGCACCAAGCCAGGAGAGTTTTTACTATAATTTATGGAGAATAATTATATAATTTGCACAACAACGTATTTTGCTTTAAGTATTGTGATAATATAGATTGTAATCTTATGGGATGTGTGTTGAAATGATCTTGGCTCTTCCTTATATAGTAACCTCTATTAGCTGAATAATCTTCACCATTAAAGCGTATTATTTCCCCTTAATGACGCCATTAATTGCACCTTCAATGCTCTATAATTACCCGGATAAACGCTTGGCTATTATGATGGAATCTTCTCCTTAATTGCTCCATAATTAGTGTAATAATCTCAATTTATTCTCCATAATTGTGCTTGACCTGGGCAAATAATATCTGCTTGCTTGACCGTTGTCCTCCCCTGGCTGGTACCAGCCTTGAGTTGACCTGACGTTTCTGTCCTGATCGACAGGCCAGGATAGAAGTTTATCCTGAACATAGCGTGGAAATATCAGGCCCAATAACTCTCAACCCAATACTAACACAATGGAGAGATTGTGTTATAACCTGGCTCTTGGTACCAATTTGCAGTGTATAGTCCCAGGACAGTCAATATTTGAGAAAATGAGACTGAAATTACTTGACAGGGTGAGAATGCAACAGACTTCAGCAATTTGGTAAATATAGTAAATGACCTCCTAAATTCATGAAAACTTGTGGAAGGACTCCTTAATTTCTAAACTTACTATGAGCCAAATTTCAGGATTTTAGAAACAACCTAAGTATTTTTAATAAATTCAGCAAGTAGCATGACAGATGAATATCCTGACAGTTTGACTTGGGTGAATTGTTTATGAATTTGATTGAGTAAAAAATATAACTATGACCTGAAATCCCCACAGAATACTCACAGGAGACTAAATATTATAGCTTGGCAAATTTAAACAAAGAATTCCACAGATTGACACAGGAATCCTCAGCTTATACTTGAGACAACACAGCTAAACTAATCCACAACAAGGCACAAGATTAATCCAGTTATGCTCACAGACTTTATTCAATTAACTACATCAATGCACAAGTTAATTAACAGGCTTGGACTCAACTACAGCAAAGTATAAGTTGAATTTTGGTTGAGAGAATACTCAAGGTTTAGTTTTCATTCATCAAAAATCTTTCTCAATGCAGTGTGGATAGAGGTCCTAATATAGGCCTCTTACCCTAATATTTTGAGTTCAAATCTTACATCCAAGGGCTGAGGATCAATTTAAGGAAACGTACAAACTAACAGAAATATTTTACAAGGGACTTTAAAAAAGAAATGGATACAAACAAGCTGAATTAAAATTGGTGCAGGCTGAAATGGGTGGTGAAGGCAGCTTATGCAGGGTTGTTGCTGTTGTTTAGCATTGGTCCTTCCCAAGGTCAAAGAGTAAAGACAACAAGATTTTAAACCCTTTGTCCTCGAGTTGTGATGCAGCTCAAAACAGGAGATCAACTTCAAAAGACTTCAACAAACAGCTCCATCCTTGTTCAGCTAAAAGAGGAAATCCTACTTTATGTCACTATCAGTCCTTTGCAACAACATGTGACTCAGTTTGGGTTTGATTTCCTTAGCCTTTTCATGGATGATTCTTGCTAATTTTCTGAGTTTAGTTAAGGCCCTCCGAGGTGGCCATAGAGGCAGCTGAATGGTGGACCTAGTGAACCTTTTAGGAGCCTGGACTTGGATTGCTGGGGTGGTGTTTAGTTGAGCCTGAACTATTACCTGACTTGAGTTATGAACCCCTGGTTCAGCTCCTGCTACAGTTACTACATTCAATTTCTGCACCCTGGCCATTTGTGAAATTGGGCATGGACATAGTAGGGAAGCTACCAGTAGCTCCAGGACAGAAAGTATTCATGTTAGCCATGACTGACAACTTCTTTAAATGTATAGAAGCCGATTCTTTCAAGCAAGTAACTGAAAAAGAAGTCATATCCTTTATCAAGAAGAATATCATTTATATATATGGAGTCCCTTTCGAAAAAGTATTTGATAACGGTACACAATTCATCGGAAAAAGAACCATGGCTTTATACCTTGTAAAATCAACCCTGCGTACCCAAAAGTAAATGGTCAGGCTGAATCAAGTAACAGGGTAGTTATTAGCTGCTTAAAAAAGAAGCTGAAAAGAAGACGAGGCAGATGGGCAGAAGAGCTTCCATTAGTACTATGGCCAGACAGGACAACTCGTAAAACTTCAACTGGCCAGACACTTTATTCCTCCGTGTATGGCTGTGAAGTAGGCTTAGAAGTTTATGTGCTAACCTCGAGATATAGCCTGAACAGAATAGAAGCAAATGACAGCCTAGTCCTGTCAAAAGAATTGAGAGATGCTGCCAAAATCAGGATAGCATCATATCAACAAGTAGTAGCAAGAAGCTATAACAAAATCGTCAAGACTAGAGTTTTCAGGGAAGGGGACCTTGTCCTTAGAAAAGTATTCCCAAATGAAAATGAAAAATCAGTAGGCAAGTTAGCCTCTGTATAGGAAGGCCCATATTTAAGTGACTCAATCTTCGGACAAGGAGCTTACAGGCTCCAAACCTTGGAAGGAGAAATGATTCCAAGATTTTGGAATGTAACTTATTTGAAATTATTTCATGTATAAATTCTCAGAAAAATAAAGTTGTACCCTACCCTGGTCAGGTAAAAACTCAATACTACTTATACATGTTTTACATATTCAACCCTTCATGCTCTCATTGTCAAGCTTGCCTGTCTTATGTTTTCAACATGCAACTTCTATGTGATCAATATGTTTGCCTTATATATGAAGCCTGAATGTTCAACCCTATTCATGACATATGCAATTTTAATTATAATATCTGAATCCTGAAGAATTATACATGACTTGTTATTGCATGAATAAGTATTCAGGATTGAGGGCTACTCTGTTATATTTCAGCTATATTCCTTTAAGTACTTTTTATTTATGTTGCACCATGTCGTGCCTAACTAAGTTGGTTACCAACACCAGATACGGCAAGTACAGGACAAATCAAACATGAAAAATTGTTTGACCTCGCTATTTGGCGCGCAAATTTGCAACGGCTGGACGCTGCATCGTGACGGGTAAGAAGGTGAAAGATCCTTACTGCACGTACAATGTCCTCAAGACATGCCGAATACCAAGCCCTTCTGTCAGGTAGAGGACATAAGCCCACTAGTTAGGCCGGCATCCCACTAGCTTCAATCACTACAGAGTAAAAACTGTACAGGATTGAAAATATAACAGGTCTGAAAAAAGTTATCAGGTTGAAAAATATAACAGGCTTGAAGAATATGCCGGGTCTAATTAAAAACAAGCCTGACAGGCGGAATATCATAAATAAACTTCTGCCCTCTGGGGAAAAAGCAGCAAAATATATATTTATCTTATCAGGAATACCCTTCTTGACCAAGACTGCAAAAACATAAAAATTGTCTTTACATGGACATCCCCCCTAGATAGGCCAAAACCAGATAAGCATTATGAAAAACTACTGCTCTCCCTTAGAAGCAGTATCAGCAACATCATCTCTTGCCTCTTCGATATCTTCAACATTGAGATTAGCACCCTTCTCTCCTAGAGAGTCAACTTCCTGATCTTCACCAAGATTGTGCAGGTCAGGATACCTAGTAGCAGCGATAGCCATCTCAGCTTCACGGTTCCTTGTTGCTTTAGCCTCCACATGCTCAGAAATGGCAGTAGTCTTACCCTTGATAAAGAAATAAAAGACAGCATCATGAAGCTTGCCTTTCAAGTCATCCTTCTCAAGACACAGTTCCTCATTCTTGTCCAGCGTCTCCTGCACCAGCTGCTTGCTAGACACAGATTTAGTGTTGGCAACATCCCACTCAGCCTTTACCCTTTCCAGATTAGTCTTGGAAGCAACCAAGTCAGTCATGACAAATGAGATCTCGAACTGTACCTTATCAAAATCAGCATTTAAAATATCAATCCTGGCCACCAATGAGGTAGCCTGATGAGAATTGAGAAGACAAGCTTGAGAACCCTGATTAGAATAAAAAACTAATATGTCAAGAACCTAACCATAAAGATTGAAGAGAGACAAGTAAAAGGAAACATGAAATACCTCCTCCCTAGAGCTAAGGGCATTTTCTAATAATTTGACAGCATGATCCACAATAGCAAAAGCCTTGGTGGAAGTTTCAATAGGGTAAATTGATAGTATTGAAGAATTAGAGGAAACAAACCTCCTGATTTTTTCCCTGGCTTCATCCAGATTATTTGTCATAGCCTTGACATTCCAGGCAGAAGGAGTAGGAATGTCAGCCTCCTCTTGCTTCCTTTTCTATGCCACTCAACTTGTCTCAGCAGGGGCAACCGGGGCAGTGGGAGCATCAGTTAAGTCAATCAATATGTCAGTCCCATCACTGCTTTGAAAATATTCCTCCTTAACTTTGACAAGCCTGACATTCAGGTCTGCGGTACCAAACCTAGCCCGTCTGGCAGATGACCTAGTAGCTATGGTACGAGGATCTATATCAGTAATAAAACAGCTGCTGCAAACAGAAGAAAATATGAGAAAATTTAGGAAAGAATCTTATTGCCAGAAGTTGAAACTCCAGCAGCCCTGGTAGGTTTTGGGACCTTGAAGGAATATTCAACCTTAAAGCAACGGGGGAAACGCTCCACCCCAGAACAGAAAGGCTAATTGGGTTGTCGCGTACCAAAATCAAAGATAATTACCCAACGGTCTAACCTAAGCTATTTTAGTCGGGGTCGAACACAAGGAGACGGGAGTTGCCATAATGGTTGTCATGGGGCGAATTTTATCTAGGTCGATTACGATTTTGATTGGATGTTTGGTTTGTAACTTAAAAGCAATTAGCAAAATGACAATAACCATATTAAGAGGAATCCAGGGATATGGGTTTCAAATGTAAAATACTCACTCATTATAACAAATAAACTAACTACTAATAAATATGTAAAGAATTGCATAATAACTATATGATAAACAAGAAATAAAATTGACAAAAGGGAATAGGGAAAAAGGAAATACCAATTGAAAAACTTGAATAAAAGAACAAGGAAATATATGAAAAATCTTCTAATACAAACCCGAATTAAATGTAAACTTAGTAATCTAAATATTTATGAGAGAATTATTGTAAAGGAAAGCAAGTTTCTAAACCCTAAAACAAAGTAGAAATGACGGAAATAGGATAGGTTTGCGAAATACAAGCATTGCTTTATATAACCATGTCTTGAATATGGTTCGACATCTTCTTAGAGGTAACCCCGGCCACCCGGGGTGGCTGATCCCGATCGGGGTCGTGGCCCAGTAGTCAAAAATCGCCAAAATCGCCCCTTGTTCGCAATTGTTTGCAGCCCCTAGTGCCAGGGGTCGTAACTAAACACTTTTGAGAATATTTTCTTCTTCTCATTGAGCATGAACATGAACCCAAGGGGTAGGGGTCGAGGCTTGGGGTTGTGGACGGTTTTTGACAATGTATAGCAAAACCGTCGTACCTTATGCATACGAGCTCAGAATGACTTGAAACTTGTTCCTCTTGACTCGGAACTCTCTTAGGACCTTGGCACGCCATACTAAACTCCAATACTCGTCTCACATAGCTTTGCCTTGCTTTGGATTCCTCCAAGTGACGGGATTTGACGTAGAAATGGCCCAATACCTACAATTGACATTAAAACACGAGAAATACTACAAAGGTGACATTAGCTCATAAAACCACTCTAAAGAGTGAATAATCAACATGAAATTGAGCTAATAAAGGGGAGGAAAAGTATATATAAAATGAATGTATCAAAATCCCCCAAGCTAAACCCTTTCTTGTCCCCAAGCAAGCATACAACATGATAAGGACAAGGGTACGAGCAGCAATCATCCAATCCAAATGCAAATCCCGTCAAGTAGCTTTAAAGCACAATGAATCAAATCCCAAAAAACATAGGCATAGGGAAAATGAAATACATGGATGAGATTTACATGACGGCGTAGCATAAAGGACTTGACATGGACATTTCGACTCTTGCGTGATCTTATATGACATCGGACTCCTCACGGGAAAACACTCATACTCATAAAATGAACATGGTAATATATATATATGAATGACACTCTCCTATCTACGACTCAAGAGAATGCGCCCGCAATCTAATATGGTAGACATTCTAAATCCCACATGACAACGCTAAACAAGAATGCACAAGTAGAAGCCAAGAGAAGAGATAAAAGAGGCTAAGGGTTATAGGTAAGAAGATGGACAAACAAGTTTGGATATATGGAGCTAAGGGACAAGCTAACAGCCATCCAAATAATCAAAGAGTGATTAAATAACCCAATACCAAACCCATAGAAATAACCCATTGCATATGGCTCAAATTAAAACTTTACAATGCAAAAATGAACTTCCCAACTCAATTACTTCATAAAACATGGAAGCACAAATCTCATCTCTTTTGCTTCTCTTTTTGCATCATTTTTTCCTTTTCATCTTTCTTTTTCATACTTCATTTTCCCAAATCATTCATTTTTCTTCTTTCATCTCAACTTTTTTCTTTTCAACTTTCACTTTTTTTTTCAAAAACACTATGGGAATTAGTAATCCCGTCAACAAAACAACTCCCATCATCAAATATGATAAAACCCATAACAAGAGCACCCTAAACTCACCAAGATGGTTACTAGCTCAACAAGGTAGGCAATATGGGATATAACGAGAAACAAATATGGGGTAGCATATAGTGAAAAAAGGCTTAAAATGGGTGATGCATGTGAGAAAACATAGCAACAAGGCTTCATGTGCAAACTATCATAGCATGTCTAGAAATAAGGAAAAAATGCCATGCTTGTGCGTTTTGATGTAACGCACACCAAGAGGAGAAACTACACACACCTAAATGAGACCGTTTATAGAAGCACCGGCCATTTGAGGCTCTACCTTACAATATATATAGATTACCAATGTCAAGATCAAGTCTACTTTGTCCAAAATCGATCCCTCACCCACTATGTTAGAACATCCCCATGAATGCAAAACCCGTTAATAAGCGTGAATCATTAGCTTAAAAATATACAATAAGGGAAATGCAAGAAGGAATGACATTATGCAAAGGACATATGGGTGGACAACAACATGAAACTTTTTGTGAAAATTTCAAATTTTTTCAATTTTTAGATGGGTTTTTCATAAATGAAAGTAGTAAACAAGACACACTAAATCCCTCCCCCAACCTAGAACAACACATTGTCCTCAATGTGTACAAAAAAGAAGGACACCCAACAAGGAGAGATGGGATGACACATGCGGAATTAAAGGAAGAGAAAGAAAGCATACAACCGCGTAGAAGCTCCCCCAAGCTAGCTGGAAAATGGGCGTAAAGTCCAATCCAAATAGAAAAGGTACATGCAAAGGACAAGCTACTACAAAACTAAAGCAACTAAATGTCTTATTGTATTAGCTATTACAACCAATACCAAATTGAAATTGTCCAAAAAGCAGTAAATTGTCTCAAAAACATAAATGAACATGGTTTGCCTCCCAAGAAGCGCAATTTAAAGTCTTGCTAGACATCTACTTCTTTATGAAAACCATCCTTTATCTTTGAGCTCACCACCTTCCAAGCTCATCTTCATAGCATCTCTCGCATTCTCCATCCACTTAACTTCAAGCTTTTCCATGAATATCCTCTCCTAGCACTCTTAGCATTAGTGCCTTTAGAATCATTAACTGTAAAACAATCAACACCAACATCTACCTCCAGCTGATCCGTCAGTAAGGATCAAGGTATAGAAGAAGTAATAGCAAAGTCCACAGTGTTAAGTAAATAACAATACTCTTGTAATATTGGGTTCCTAATGGTATTGTTCTTGCTAAAGATGACCTAGTCATGGCCTACTTCCAAAGTCAACTTCCCCTTCTTCACATCAATTATAGTGCCTGCGGTGTGCAAAAATGGCCTACCCAAAATAATTGAGATTTGTGAGTCCTCGGCCATATCAAGAATTAGGAAGTCAACGGGTATGAAAAACTTACCAACTTTGATGGGCACATCTTCTAAAATGCCTAAAGGTTGTTTTAGAGAATGGCCCGCCATTTGCAAAATAATATTGGTGCATTTCAAAGCACCCATGTTAAGTTTTTCACAAATGGAGAAAGGCATGTGACTTAAACTAGCACCTAGGTCACAAATGGCCTTATCAATGGTATATGTGCCAATAGTGCAAGGAATGGAATAGCTACCGAGGTCCTTAAGTTTCAGAGGAGGCTTATTTTGTAAGAGTGCACTACATTCTTCGGTGAAAGTTACGGTCTCAAATTCATTGAAGGATATCTTTTTGGTGAGGATTTCTTTCATGAACTTTGAATAAGAAGCGACTTGGGAAAGCAATTCAACAAATGGAACGGTAACTTGTAAATTCTTAACAATATCTAAGAACTTACCAAACATACTCTTATCCTTCTTCTTGGCTAGGCGGTGTGGGAATGGCACTTGGATATTAATAGGAGTCTCAGGCTTCTTCATCTAGCCAACATCGATCTCATCATCAACACCTTCCACACTAGGCTCTTCACTAGCCTTGTTTCGAGCATTTCCCCAAAGCTTGGACTTTTCCTTAACCACCTCATCATCCATTGTCATATATGGCTCATCATAGCTCTTCCCACTCCTAAAATGAATGGCATTAAGGGTGCCATGACGAGGTTGTTCACCTTGAGGTGGGAGTTGGCCTTGTTGTCTTTGGGCACTTGAAGTGGCATGTTGAGCTAATTGGGTCTCCAACATTTTGATAGCGGCATCTTTAGTTTGATCACTTTTTTGCATTTGGGCTATCATGTTCTCTTGAGTTTTAGCCAATTGCATCATCATGGCTTCCAATTTGCTCACCCCATTATCATTTTGTTGTTGGAAATGGGGTTGGAGAACTTATTGTTGTTGGATAACTAGAGGCCCTTGTGCTTGGAAACTCGGTGGGTTTAATGGTCTTTGGTGAGGCACATTTTGTTGAGCTTGTTGTTGATGAGGAGGAACAAGCACATTAGAATTTTTGTAGAAAGTGGGCCTTTTAGTTTGAAAGACATTGACTTGTTGAAAAGGATTAGCACAAAATTAGGCAGCATGCCCCACGCCTCCACAAAGCTCACAAGAAGGAGTAAATTGGCTTTACATAGCATTCACTTGGCAAGTGGAAGTAGAGCCTTGAGAGCTCTCAAGTTGTTGTTGAAGATATGTCACTTGAGCTTGTAATAACGCCACATTGATATCCTCTACCTTAGCCTTCAGAGGATTTGCACTCCTTCAATTGACATATTAAGAGTCATGAATAGCCATAGATTCAATAATAGCATGTGCAATTTCCGTGTCAATTTGATCAAACCTCCCATTGTTGGCGAAGTCTATGATGCGGCGGTGCTCGAAGCAACAACAATTGTAGAAGGTAATGGCTAAGAAGCAAAGATCAAGCCCATGATGAGGGCACTCTCTTTGCAACTCTTTGTACCTCTCTCATGCTTCAAATAGGCTCTCATCACTCCTTTGTCGGAAACCGGTGATTTGGCTTCTTAAAAGGGCAGTCTTTTCCGGAGAAAAGTACTTTTGGTAGAATGCAAGAGCCAAGCTACTCCAACCGGTGATGCCCATGGAAACTTTGTCAAGGTTATTGATCCATAGCTTAGCCTTGTCCCTCAAAGAAAATGGGAATAACATCTCCTGTATTTGATCTTGCGTGACACCCGGGTGCCTTATCATGGAGCAATAGTCATAAAAGTTTTGGATGTGCAAGTTGGGATCTTAAAGAGGACCTCCACCCAATTGGGGTTTCTCAACTAGGCTAATGAAAGCCGGTTTGATTTCAAAATTTGCCACTTCAATATTGGTGGTAGCCATTCCTCAAGGAAGCATAGCCGCGGTGGGCTTAGAATGGTCGGACAAGCGCACCATTTTCTTTGGAATTGGTGGTGGAGATGATGGTGGGAAAGGAGTAGTGACTTCTTCTTCAAGAGCATGATAAGTGGCACGGATGTGAGGCAAACTGTCGGATTTAAAAGAAATTGCAAGCTCTTTGAAATATTTTAGTCTACGGTGGAAGGTTCTCTCGGGCTCCGGATCAATAGGAATTGGCTCACCCAAATGAAAAAACCTCTGCATAAGACTAAAAACTACAAGAAGATGGTAAGAACGGTCCCAAGGAACAAGTGTTCCGCGAGACAAATAAAAACAAGATAAAACTCAACAACTAAATAGCAAACAAAACCATGCTCCCCGGCAACGGTGCCAAAATTTGATTGGGTTGTTGCGTACCCAAATCAAAGATAATTACCCAACGGTCTAACCTAAGCTAGTATAGTCGGGTTTGAACACAATGAGATGTGAATTGCTATAATGGTTTTCACGGGGTGAATTTTATCTTGGTCGATTACGATTTTGGTTGGATGTTTGGTTTGTAACTTAAAAGCAATTAGCAAAATGACAATAACAATATTAAGAGGAATCAAGGGATACGGGTTTCACATGTAAACTACTCACTCATTATAAAAAATAAACTAACTACTAACAAATATGTAAAGGATTGCATAATAACTATATGATAAACAAGATATGAAATTGACAAAAGGGAATAGGGAAAAAGAAAATACCAATTGCAAAACTTGAATAAAAGAACAAGGAAAAATATAAAAAATCTTCTAATACAAACCCAAATCAAATTTAAACTTAGTAATCTAAATGTTTATTAGAGAATTATTGTAAAGAAAAGCAAGTTTCTAAACCCTAAAACAAAGTAGAAATAACGGAAATAGGATAGGTTTGCGAAATACAAGCATTGCTTTATATAACCACGGCTTGAATATGTATCGACACCTGCTTGGAGGTGACCCCATCTACCCGGGGTGGCTGACTCCAATCGGGGTCGTGGCCCAGTAGTCAGAAATCGCCAAAAATGCCCCTTGTTCGCAATTGTTCGCGCTCCTAGTGCCAGGGTTCATCAACCCCGATAGGGGTCGTAACTAAACACTTTTGAGAATATTTTATTCTCATCATTGAGCAAGAACATGACCCCAAGGGGTAGGACTCGAGGCTTGCGGTTGTGATGAGCGTGTCATTGTACGCCCTCAAATACATTTATACCAAACTACTAGCATAGCAAGCAAGTCGGGGTTGAACCCATAGGACGGGGGTATTTGAATTGTTCAATCTAATCGTAGTTGTGCTAAGGGTTGTCACAATTGATTGAGATTGATTGATTCTAATCTAATGAAAGTAATAAAGTAAAACAAGTAATAAAGCAAATAAAGATATAAACAAATAATAAAGGATACTAGGATATCGTGGTTTCATAGGGGATTTATGGTGGTGATCATACAAACATGTTTCAATATTTTCAAGCAATTAATCTTGTAGAGGAACCGAGTTAGTTTATGTCTTACGGTTCATAGGAAGATTTGGGTCCCGGAGCTGAGTCGTCTAGACTGTAGAACACCTACAAGTCGACCTACTTTCTTCCTATTCACTTTTATGCATGGTCTAACAAGACTCGAGTTGGTTTATATCTTACAAGTCTTGTTGAATAGATAAGAGATGGGTAAAAAATGCAAGGTTTCATAGTCTAACATTTCATCAAACATAACATGTGCATAGGTTGACATTACAACAATCAAGCAATCATAAGATAACAAATTAGATTAAGTATGGATCTACCCCCATGTTATAGTTCTACCATTAATGATAATTAAGTAACTACTCACTTATTATCACGGAAAACATGTTATCGATGGGGTCAATCTTCACAACAAGTATAAACATGATAAAAGAGTGAACAAATAAGAAATAAAGAGTAAAAAGTAAAGGAATTATACCAAACATAAGATGAAAAATTGGAAAGGAAAGAATAATAGAAGAAAACTTGATTGATTGATGAAGAGTTGTCAATTCTCCAATAATAACCCAATAATCTTCAATTACCCAATAATAAATAAGAATGCTTGAACAATAAATAAGGAAAGATTAATGTGGAATTTTGTGGAATGATTGAGATTAATCTATTATAATCTACTCCTAATCTAATCTAAGAGAGCTTGATTAAATCTAATAAAACTTGGTCATTAGTTAGGTAATACAATGGAGTAAATATAGTGGTACATCATTAGGTTAAGTAAGGGTAGATTAGTAAATAACAATGCTTAAGTGTTGAATAGAGCTTTTCAAGTCCCGAGGGACATGCGCGGATTGAGTAGCAACTCCCAAGGAAATACGCACGTTCTGGCCTGAAGCATGCTTGGTCATGTAAGGTGATCCACTCAGGCTGGCATCGGGACGCTCAGATCATAGGCTGAGACGCTCATCTTGAGCTCGGGACGCTCGGATCCTGGGATAGGGTTCCTTCTCCATTCTTGACTGCCAAACAATCCACTCATCCTGGCTTAGGGATGCCCGTCGGATCCTGAGCTCGGGACGTCAGATCATAGGTCAGCTTGTCTATTTGAGCTCGGATTGTAAAACGGACGTCATTTCCTCATCCAGACTCCTATTTGAGTGATTCAAAAGCCTAAACCACTTGATTTTTCGACGCCGTTTCATATATCATAGTTTCAGAGCAAAACAAGCAACTCTTGGTTTGTTTCCAAGCAATTTCCTCTTGTAATGGCTTCCTTCTCGTCATCCTTGCTCAACAACTTGTGGGGATTGATTGTTGGGTCATGGGGGTTGTCCTTCAGTACCCTAAAACTTGATTTATTGAACTAAGGCCTTTAGCCTTGGTCTCTTCTTTGATGCTTGGTTGTTGGATGTTATCAATTTAGCTCCGTTTCACTCTGTTTGGGTAAGGTTAGTATTCCTCTTCTACAAAGGACACCAAACCTCATATGATATACATAATAGAAAGCTAAAGACAAGAAACGACCCTAATACACACTAAAAAGCATAGGAACTAGGCTAGTTAAGGGACTAAATGTGCATAAATATGAGTCACATCAAACATCCCCAAACCGAACCTTTGCTCGTCCCGAGTAAAGAGGTGACTAAAACTATGACCTTTATTCATAATAATCTAATAATATAGCCGATGTGAGACAATTAGCGGGTGTCACTCCGCCCATTCAACTCATAACAGGACATCCATGAGGTAAGATGCCTTCTTGCAAGGCAAGGTGGGGCTTGCCAAAATGGCGATACATCCAAGTATTAAGCACACAAAACAAGTAATGGATGCATCTACAAAATAATAGCACTTTCCTCATCTAAGTGGCAAAAATCATCTACAAGGGAAGCAATTTAAGGGTACACCCTCCATCATAGATATTGGTTCTTCTAGTTACTAAGTCCAAGAGGATACAAACAAGTCACCTCCGAGTTGTGTCAAACTAGGGTACCTTTGTCCACAATCGCTAAATGCTTTTGTCAAGAGTAGAATCCTTATGGTGTTAGAAACACTGTAGGATCGTGGAATTCCCGCTCTTGCCTAGACAAGAAGAAAGGTCATCCCCTCTCTACCATGCACAAAAGTGGGATCAATGGAAAAAGGGATAAATATGCTTTAAGTTTCATAGTGGGAGTTTGCTTTTGGTTTTGTTATTCCCCCCCCCCCCCCCTATTTCTTGTGGCATTTAACATTTTTGAGAACAATTTCTTTTGCCATTTTTTTTATGTTTGGCAATTTGATGCTTGACAATTTTCAACTTTTGCATTTTTTGAACATTTTCAAAGTCACCCCAATTTGTAACGAGGGCGCTTTTATTTGAAGCATAGGAGTTCTTATTTTTGTACTCCTCTTTTATTTGATGCAAATTTGTGCAAACTTCTTGATTTTTTTCATTTTGGTACTTGAACTCAAATTGAGATTTTTGTGCCCATTCCCTTTTTGTTGACAAAAATGATAATAGAAGTGGAAGATGGTTGCATGGTTTCAAGGGTCACCTTGGAATAAACGGTAGCCAAGGAGTCATCACATCACAAGGTACTCTTGACTAGGCCTTAGTCCATGGGTCAAAGGATACTAGCATGACACATCCTAGGGTGTTTTAGAGGTATTCTAATGAGCAAAGTCTCAAGAAGAAAAAGTATCTACAAGGGCCTTATATACACTTGTTAAATTTCCCAAATAGATGTTTTCACAAAATTTTCCTAAAATGTAACTACATGCCATGATGCAAGTAACATATATTACAACCTAATGCATATGCTTCTATCAACTAGTATGCATATAAACTACATGCAACTCCTAAGATCACATTGGTTTGTACCGCATCAATCAAAATAAAGCCTTATAGTCATTAGCATAGAGAGGAAAAAGGAGATTTGGAAAGATCATAACATGCGGTCTTCATATTCCTCATGCCTCCTCGGATGTGGCGTAGTCGATCCAATGTGATAAGAGGACAAACAAACACAAGTATATACACAATATACAATTCTACACTACAAAGGATTGAACATGTTTTTGGATTTTTAAATTTTTTAAATTTTTATGGTTTTTGTTTTTGTGAAATAAAAGAACATGTTTTTGAGTTTTTCGAAATTTTTCAATTTTTATCATTTTTGATTTTAAAAATTAAGTTAGAATTTCCCATCCCCACACTAGTATGGGTATTGTCCTCAATGGACAATACGATAGGAAATTATCCAATGCATGCTAAATTAAAATGCATGATTTCTACACTAATATGAAAACTATATGACATATATACATAAGTGATGCATTCTAATCTATTTTATATGATGCATGCTTTCTATTGTTCGAAGAGCTAATTTGAATTAACTCGCATCTCTTGTATTTGAACGTCCCCAAACCAAGTAAGACACTATTTCTAGTGTAAAAATAGGGGGAGTTCATGCACAAGAAAAGGATGCAATGCATGAATCCTAATTGTCATTTTGGATTTTCAAATTCGGGAACAATAAATGAGACACCTCAATGGAACCGAGGTGGGAGTCCTTTAAGTGTTGTTGGGACTCAAAACTACCAAGAGTCAAGAAATGATCAAGATTAAAATTTTAAAACAAGAGATAAAAGCAAAGCTAAAGAAAGTGTAGGAAACTCACAATGGAATAGGTTGAAGTCAAGTGATCAACCCCGCATATGTGGCATCCTCCAAATAGCCTTGTCAACCCTCAATTGTCGTTCATTGTGACATCCTAACACCGATATCATTGCCGTCATCATCATCATCGGAATTATCATCAATTTCTTCATTATCTTCTTCATCATCCACCTCCATTGACCCGGAGGATTCACCATTTCCATCATCATAATTGGAACTTGAACCTTGCTCTTCTTCTTCTTGGCATGAATCACTACCTTCCCCGTCTTCAAAAACAACAACCTCCTTTCCATTAGCCATCTGACTATCCATTTCGGCATCTTGAGAAGCACTTGGGAAGAATACCTCCCTATCCGCCCAACTAGGCAAAGGACATGAAGGATCAAGAATTCCTTGCCTATCTAGATGTAGTAGGGGGGATATTGGGCACGGTAGGCATTCACCCGGTCTTCATGAGCTTCTTTATGCATTTGTTGCATTAGTTGGGTCAAATAGTCGTTGCCAACATGACATTAGAGCCACTCGGTTTGAATTCTTGGTAGGCAAAGGGGTATGGTGGAGTCACAATGGTGGAGGAGGAGGGATTTACAATTGGTTCCCTATGTTGCTTAATTATCACTTCAGCTTCCTTGGAGACGGGCAATAGGTAGTTTGGTCTACGGACGGAGATACGACAAATCTTGCTAGGCAAGACAAAGGACTTAGCTTCTTTGATGAGCCACTCATATTTGTTGTCAAGATTGTCATTCTTGACCCAAGGGAATTTGTTGATCATAGTGCTCATATCAAGGAGGTTGCTCCCTTTAACCGGTTTGTAGGTGTTATCTTTGTTGAAATTCGGGTTAAAGTGCTTAGCTAGCCTCGTTACCAAGCTGTTGTATACAATGAAGGCCGCTCCATCTTCTCCCGTTATCAATCTCAAGCCACCGATCAAGCAATAGTTGAAGTATATTGTAGTTTTGGTGAACTTTCCATTGATATTCATGAAGGACTCAAGGTAGACAAAATCAAGTTCGGTGAAGTGGTTGGTGCCTTTTCTAGCAATGAAGGTATTGCCCACAAACTTGTGCCATACTCTTATGCCCGGATGGTGAACATATAAAGCATGGCACTCCCGGAAAGAATCAAATTTTTGACAGGTAATAGCTTTCTAAAGGGGTGCGGCATCATACTTCAAAGGCTTTTTCTCAAAATGATCATATTTCAATAGACCAAACACTTTACCAAAATCGGTCTTAGTTATGCTTCTACTCTTGTTCTCAAGACGGAAATCAACATAATTTCGAGTCTCTATCTTATACACCTTCAAGGAGCTTATGAACTCCATGGTCAATGAAGGGAAAGTCAATTCTTCCATTTCAAAGAGGGTTAACAACCTCATGGACTCGAAAAATGCTCTAGTTCGCTCAAGCACACCTAATATTTCCAAAGTGTCTTGACAAATAAACTTGGTGGCCACAATAGTCTTTTTAGCAAGGGATAAAAATGCATTCCTATGAGCATCGGTTAAGAAAGTTACCTCCGGAAAATTTGGCAATTGTTCTATAACCGGAGTAGATGTGGTAGCTTACTCAATAGGAGTTGCGGTTTCTTGGATTTCCACCCTTGGTTGGGTCACTACCAAAGCCTTAGATGCAAGAAGAGCTTGTTGTCTCTTTGATAAATTTGGAGTCTTGGGTCCCTTGGTTTCGCCTTTTGTCCTTGCCATTGTATTCTCCTTCTCAAATTGGTGTCAACAAACCAAGATTTTGCTTGAATGATCCTTGCTTCCTCAAACTTCAACCAATTCCTCAATCAATTTAGGATTTTATAATTTTTGCCCAAACCCTAGAAAATTGATTCAATTTGTGAGGAATTTGATGTTTAGATGGTCTTTTGTTGATAAAGGAGTGATTTAATCTTGTTTTGAGCAAGTTTTGTTTGAATGGTGGTGAATTTTGTTGAGAAATTGGTGTTTTTGAATAGGTTGATTGAGGATTTAAGTGGGAGAAAAGGTGTGTGTTTATATTTTTGAAAGATAGAAATTAATTGTGAAGGAAGGGGTTGTCCCGTGTTTTGGTTAAGTACAGGTCTGGGACGCTCGGATTCTTCACGGGACGCGCGGATCCTCTTACAGGGATTTCCTGAAATTGCAAAACAGTGCCAGGACGCGCGGATCCTCCTCAGCTCGAGCGGATTTCTGCTAGGACGCTCGGACTTTTCCCCGGACGCGCAGATTTCCTTATAGGAAAATTTGATAAATTTGGAACTTCCCAGGACGCGCGGATTCACTATAGCTCGAGCGTCCTGAAGTTGGGGATGAGCGGATTGAAGCTGTCTTGCGCAGATTTCCTTACATGACGTTTTCTTCAATTTAAACTTTCCCAGCTCCCACATCCTAAGGTCAGGATACGCGGATTGATGCTGGGGATGCTCGTATTCTCCTGGGGATGATCGGATCCTCTTCAGCTCCCACGAGCTCAGGTCCGCTCATGGGGATTCCTTTTCCCATGTCATTCTTTCTTCTTCTTTATCTTTGTTAAATTTTGTGGGTGCACTACAAAGGCTTGGTTAGCCTAGGCATTTTCCATCCCCACACTTGGTCAAATACTACACATCAAAACACGTTAAAATACCTCCCTCGCTTGCTCTCATGTCAAAAATCTTGATCAAAGCACAAAAATGCAAATCCAAAAATGACAAAGATGCAATAAAGGAAATAAAATGCGATTTAAGGGGTTACAATATTTACAAATGGTGGTTTAGGGAGGACTCCACCAAACTCTCATTCTTGGATGAGATGCCAAGGGGGCAAAGCCAAGGTATTGTTGATGTTGCTCAACACCTTGTAGAAGTATTCAAAGGCTTGCTCATTTTCATGATAGAGGTCTTGGGTAGACCTTTGCACATTGTTCTCTTCATTTTTGTAGTCATCCAAGTCAAAGTGATGACAAGGATCAACAAAGCCTTGGTCCAAGGTCATAGCATTTCCAATATAAGGATTGACCAATCCTTTAAATTCATCGTCCCATAGACCGCAAACTTCACTAGCTTGTTCCCCAACAATGTCATGAGTTGACAAAAGCAACTCTCCTTTCTTGTTATCTTGGCCAATGAGACCTTCTTCATTACTTGTCACGATGGGTGCGCTATTCAAGCTCTCATCGTTGTTGAAAATTCCTTGCTCTCCGAATAGAGCTACTTGAAGGTCATCCACTTTCTTCTTCCATATGGGTGGTGTTTATTTACCCATGGCTTGATCTTTGCATAGAGATTCTAACTTCTTTCTATCACTTTCTCGGCTATAGTGATCGACCATGAAGCATGGCTCATGTAGTCATGGAGCTCTCATTGTTTTGTCAAGATTGAAAGTGATTGTCTCGTCCCCTACTTCAAGTGTGTGCTCTCCATGTTTCACATCGATTACCGCTCCGGTGGTATGCAAGAAAAGTCTTCCTAAGATGATAGGAATGTTGGAATCCTCCTCCATGTCTACAATGACAAAGTCTACCGGGATGAAGAATTTGCCAATTTTCACCGGTACATCCTCCCATACCTCTAATGTTATCTTTTTTTATCGATCCGCCATTTGAAGAGTGATGTTGGTGCAATTGAGCTCTCCCATTCCTAGCCTCTTACATACCGACTATGGCATGACACTTACACTTGCTCCAAGGTCACATAATGCTTTGTTGATTGTAGTGTCGCCAATGGTACATGGAATAGAAAAACTTCCCGGATCTTTGAGCTTTGAAGGGGAACTCCCTTGAAGAATAGAACTACTCACTCATGTAAAGGCAATAGTCTCCAACTTTCAGATGGATTTATTCTTGGTAAGAATGTCTTTCATGTACTTTGCATAAGCCGGAACATGATTGATCAATTCCGTGAATGGGATTGAGACTTCTAAGTTCTTCACAATTTCCATGAACTTTCTAAGTTGGTCATCAAGCTTTGGCTTAGCTTGGCGACTTGGGAATGGAAGTCTAATCACAATAGGCTCTTTTTCCTTAGCCTTCTCTTCATTCTTCTTCTTTGAGACTTCGTTGGAAGTAGGAACTACCTCCTTAGAGTTCTCCACCACTCTTTGCTTGTCACTAGCGTCCACAATATCTTCATCAATTGGCCTCTTAGGCCCCTAATATCTTGTACTACTCCTCAAATGGATGGAACTAACCGTCTCATGTCTTGTGGGTGGGTTACCTTGAGGAGGTAATTGTCCCTTTTGTCTTTGAGAGCTACAAGATGCTAATTGAGTCATTTGAGTCTCTAACATTTTGGTGTGGGCAAGAATGTTGTTGATAGTGATTTCTTTAGCTTGGCTATCTTTTTGCATTTGGGTGAAGAATTCTTGTTGGTTATTTTGCATTTGGAGGACCGCTTTTTGAACATCAAAGCTTTGGTCATTTGATTGGTTGTAGGAAGGTTGATTTTGATAACCTTGGCTTTGGTTAAAAAAGGGTCTTTGAGCTTGGTTTCTTATTGGAGGTGGGGTGTATGTGGGTTGGGGGTTTTGAACATTTTGGCTCTTGTATGAAATATTTGGATGAAATTTAGTATTCTCATTATAGTAGTTGGAATAAGGGGTGCCATTCTTGTATGCTTGGAAAGCATTCATTTGTTCATTTGTTCCCCTACATTCATTTTGATCATGTCCCAAGGTTCCACAACTTTCACATACTCCACTTGGAATTGAGGATGATGCCACCATAGCATTGACATGTTGTTTGGGTGATTTGGAGGCTTCATCAAGCTTAGCCATGGCCTTCTCAAACTTCAAATTGATGGTGTCGATATGAGCACTTAGTTGAGCACCCAAATTAAGAACATTGAATGAGTTTTCATATAAGCCGTTCCAAAATTTTTGCACAAGGAACCACTCACTAACTCCATGGTGTGGACAAGAACGACAAGTATCCTTAAATCTCTCCCATGCTTCATATAATGATTCCTCATCCCTTTGCTTGAACCCGGTGATTTGGGCTCTCAACATATTAGTCTTCTCTGAAGGATAGAAGTAGAAGGTAAGTGCTAACTTCTTCCATGAATCAATACCAAGGGTAGCCTTGTCTAGGCTCTTCAACCATTGTTTTGCAGTACCGATCAAAGAAAAAGGAAACAATACCCATTGGATTTGGTCTTGAGTAACTCCGATTTGAGAAATTGCATCACAATAGTCACAAAAAGTCTCCATATGTGAATGAGGGTCTTCACTAGGTATCCCTTCAAATTGACTTCTCTTAACTAATTGTATGAATGTGGATTTGGCAATGAAATGACCGGTTAAATGTGGTGGTTTAGGAGTATCGTTTGGTAGGTTCTCCTCAGTTGGTACGGAATGTGATGAAAATTTAGGCATTGTAGGTTGATTTTGTGGTGGGTTTTGAATTGGGTTATCCTATCCTTCTCTTGCAAAAGGGTTGACAAACTCAATGTTATTTGGTTGAATGTCCACAATCTCTCCAATACCTACAACTCTTGAAGTACCTCTAGCAACTCTTCTATTGTTGGTTAAGGTCCTTTCAATCTCGAAATCAATAGGTAATAAATTACCTTGTGATCTCCTAGT
This sequence comes from Silene latifolia, assembly GCF_048544455.1. Taxonomy (NCBI): domain Eukaryota; kingdom Viridiplantae; phylum Streptophyta; class Magnoliopsida; order Caryophyllales; family Caryophyllaceae; genus Silene; species Silene latifolia. Next base: position 177,364,708 of record NC_133538.1, read on the forward strand.
CATGCAAAATATCAAACAACTCGAAAACAATTAGAACAACCTTGAGGAGATTTACTTTCCCAAGGTAAAGAAACACACAACTAAAAACAATTAATGAAAATCAAATCAATTGAACACCGTCCCCGACAACGGCACCATTTTTTATGAGCGTGTCAGTGTACGCCTCAAATACATTTATACCCAACTACTAGCATGGCAAGCAAGTCGAGGTCGACCCCATAGGATGGGGGTATTTGAATTGTTCCATCTAATCGTAGTTGTGCTAAGGTTGTCACAATTGATTGGGATTGATTGATTCTAATCTAATGAAAGCAATAAAGTAAAACAAGCAATAAAGAAAATGAAGATGTAAGAAAATAATAAAGGATACTAGGATGTCATGGTTTCATAGGGGATTCATGGTGGTGATCATAAAAACATGTTTCCCTAGTTGCAAGCAATTAATGTTGTAGAGGAACCGAGTTAGTTTATGTCTTACGGTTCATAGGAATATTTGGGTCCCGGAGCCGAGTCGTCTAGACTGTACAACACCTACAAGTCGACCTACTTTCTTCCTATTCACTTCTATGCATGGTCTAACAAGACTCGAGTTGGTTTATATCTTACAAATCTTGTTGAATAGATAAGAGAGGGGTAAAAAATGCAAGGTTTTATAGTCTAGCATTTCATCAAACATAACATGTGCATAGGTTGACATTACAGCAAGCAAGCAATCATAAGATAACAAATTAGATTAAGTATGGATCTACCCCCATGTTATAGTTCCCCTAATCCCCCATTAATCCTAGTTAAGTAACTACTCGCTTATTATCATGGAAAACATGTTATCAATGGTGTCAATCATCACAACAAGTATAAACATGATAAAAGAGTGAAGAAATAAGCAATAAAGATTAAAGAGTAAAGGAATTATACCAAACTTAAGATGAACAATTGGAAAGGAAAGAATAATAGAAGAAAACTTGATTGATTGATGAAGAGTTGTCAATTCTCCAATAATAACCCAATAATCTTCAATTACCCAATAATAAATAAGAATGCTTGAACAATAATTAAGGAAAGATTAATGTGTAATTTTGTGGAATGATTGAGATTAATCTATTCTAATCTACTTCTAATCTAATCTAACAGAGCTTGATTTAATCTAAGAAAACTTGGTCATTAGCTAGGTAATACAATGGAGTATAGATAGTGGTACATCATTAGGTTAAGCAAAGGTAGATTAGTAAATAACAATGCTTAAGTGTTGAATAGAGCTTTTCAAGTCCCGAGGGACATGCGCGGATTGAGTAGCAACTCCCAAGGAAATCCGCGCGTCCTGGCCTGAAGCATGCTTGGTCCTGTAAGGTGATCCACTCGGGCTGGCATCGGGACGCTCGGATCATAGGCTGAGACGCTCGTCCTAAGCTCGAGACGTTCAGATCCTGGGATAGGGTTCCTTCTCCATTCTTGACTGCGTAACAATCCGCTCGTCCTGGCTTGGGGACGCCCATCTTGAGCTCGGGACGCTCGGATCATAGGTCAGCTTGTCTATTTGAGCTCGGATTATAAAACGGACGTCATTTCTTCATTCGGGCTCCTATTGGAGTGATTCAAAAGCTTAAACCACTTGATTTTTCGACGCCGTTTCATCTATCATAGTTTTAGAGCCAAAAAAGAAACTATTGGTTTGGTTCCAAGCAATTTTCTCTTGTAATGGCTTCCTTCTCGTCATCCTTGCTCAACAACTTGTGGGGATTGATTCTTGTGTCGTAGGGGTTGTCCATCATTTCCCTAAAACTTGATTTATTGAACTAAGGCCTTTAGCCTTGGTCTTCTCTTTGATGTTTGGTCGTTTGATGTTATCAATTTAGCTCAGTTTAACTCCGTTTGGGTAAGGTTAGTACTCCTCTTCTACAAAGGACACCAAACGTTATAGAATATGCATAATAGGAAGCTAGAGACAAGAAACGACCCTAATACACACTAAAAAGCATAGGAACTAGGCTAGTTAAAGGATTATATGTGCGTAAATATGAGTCACATCAGGTTGTGGACGGTTTTCGACAACGAATGGCAAAACCGTCGTAACTTATGCATACGAGCTCGGAATGAGTTGAAACTTGTTCCTCTTGACTCAGAACTCTCTTAGGACCTTGGCACGCCATCCGAAGGTCAAATACTTGTCTCACATAGCTTCGTCTTGTTGAGATTCCTCCAAGTGATGGGATTTGACGTAGAAACGACCCAAATCTTACAATTGACAATAAAACTAGAGAAATACTATAAAGGTGACATTGGCTCATAAAACCACTCTAAAGAGTGAATAATCAACATGAAATTGATCTAATAAAGGTGAGTAAAAGTACATATAAAATGAATGCATAAAAGGCCATGTCCTCTCCAAAGAAGGAATAGCGAGGAAAGCAGTAACCCTCTCAGAAGGATAATCAATTTCATACACCTAATCATCCACTGCAAGAAAGGTATAATTTGATTTAACATTTATTGTTCCTTTAGGAAGGGAAAAAATCTAGCATACTTACCACCAATGCAGTCATCATAGTTAAGATATGTCAAGTTAGGCCCAACTGTAACACCCCCATACTCCAAGTGCCTTACCAGGACCACTCAGGTATAAGGACGTTACCATCAAGGTTACCCGAGGCAATGATAATCAAATAAACAATAATGAAACGATATTTAAATAGTAATACTTTAGCGAAAGGTTACAATCCAAAAACCAAACCAAATACTAATACATGTTCTCAAAACTACTGCCTCAACTAACTCGAAATGTCTATAAAACTAATAGGCTACAATGAAGAGTTCGTCATCCGATCGATCGTGGCAATCCCAGCTATCCCAAAGACTCATGTCATACCCGCTCAATATCTGCTCACCATCCCCGAATGGATCACCGCAGTTTTAAAACATTAACCGGTCATTATTTACACAAGAGGTATAATCAACAATACAATAACCAACACAACTCAAACAATCATACACGATCAAGCACTCCACTCCATCTCCGTCACCGACCGTCCACCGGACCAGCCCTCCACGCTGGGGGGACCGCACCGTTCCCACCTAAGCCCCGCTCATCATACCGAGCGATAACACTGTCCCATTAATGTGCACATCCCCTTCCGTGGCGGGTTCCACGAAGGGCGAAACTAGGGCGTGAAGCCACTCCCGCAAGTGACTCCACTCACCGAGAACGCATCTCGAGAACCACGCACAAACAATCACAATCACAATCACAACATCGTCTCAATCAACCAATTATACTAATTACAGACAACACCACACCACATGTAAGTAATATTGAGTAGGGAAACCCTACCTGGAAAGCACAATTGTCAGACGATCTCACAGCTGAAGTCAAAAAGCTTCCTCTACGAATCCTCCTCCAAATTATACAAGCACATAATTACTACTATGCACATAACACAACAAAATCCCCAATTCCCAATATTAGGGTTTAACTAACTTTGACGAAATACAATAAAAACGGTATAAAGGTCTTACCCTCGACGCAAGGATTACAACGGTGTAAAGACAAGTGAAATCCGACCTTCCAAGCTCCGGGATTTGTTAACAATGCGATTAAGGTGATGAACGTAGTTTGCTTTCTCTTCTCACAGTGATTTAGGTTTTAGAAAAGTGATTAGAATGAATGACGAAAAGATTATATACCTTAATCGCATAATTAACAAAACCCGAGAAAACAACCCCGTCAAAACCTGCTTACTCGATCGAGTAGCCCAGGTACTCGATCGAGTACCCCCCTACTCGATCGAGTATCGTAGTTACTCGATCGAGTACCCAACAGGTCAGAAACTATTTTATTTCGCAAAACTCCCTTACTCGACAGAGTAAGGCCTACTCGATAGAGTACCCCAAGACTCATAAATACGGAGTATTACAGTCTTCCCTCCTTAAAAAGAACTTCGTCCCCGAAGTTCAAACCAACACACAACAAAGACTCACACTACCACACTCCCGACTCAACAATTGAAACAACTAATATAAAAACTTGTTACTAACTCAAACTCAACCCGACTCAACGACAACAACTATACCGACACAACTATACCCTACACATGATCTAGAGTTAGGTGCGGTGGTGTTTGCTCTCAAGATTTGGAGACATTACCTTTATGGGGCGACCTTTAAGGTATTTTCTGATCACAAGAGTCTCAAGTACATCTTCACTCAAAAGGAGTTGAACATGAGACAGAGGAGGTGGATGGAGCTGATTGGCGATTATGACATGGATATTATCTACCATGAAGGGAAAGCCAATGTCGTTGCAGATGCTTTGAGTAGGAAGAGTGTACACTCCCCGTGTGCAAATCTATCTTTGATGAGGTTGAGAGATGAGGTGGGGAAGTTTGGGATACATATGATTCGAGAGAGGAGATGTTGTGGAGATTTGACAAGGCAAAATTTTGATCTTTATGATGATATTCGAGGTAAACAAGCTTTAGACCCTAAGATGGTTGAGTGGAGAGCTGGAGTAGAGAAAGGGACAGTGTCCCGATTTTCTATTCACACAGATGGTAGTTTGAGGTTTGATGGTAGGTGGTGTGTCCCTAATAATGAGGAGCTGAACAGACAATCATGACAGAGGCACATTGTACACCATATTCAGTACATCCAGGTGGAGACAAGCTATACAAGGACTTGAAAAACACGTTTTGGTGGCCTGGGATGAAGAAAGAAACAAATTCGTTCGTGGCTCATTTTTGACATGCCAGAGAGTAAAAGGGGAACAGCGACGACCACAAGGTAAGATTCAGTCTTTGGAGGTACCTGAGTGGAAGTGGGAATCCATTTCTATGGATTTTATCATGGGTTTACCAAAGAGTCAACAGGGTAATAACATGATATGGGTGATAGTGGATCGACTGACCAAGTCAGCTCACTTTGTTCTAATGAAAGATACATGGACTAAAGCACAATTGGCTATGGCTTATCGAAACAATGTGCTTAAGTTACATGGAGTCCCTAAGGACATAGTGTCCGAGAGATGCGAGGTTTATATCACGGTTACGGAAAGAGTTGCGGGAATCTTTGGGTACAACTTTGAAGATGAGTACGACTTTTCATCCTGCGCGACAGTCGGGCCGAGACGAGAGAACAATCAAAACTCTTGAGGATATGTTACGAGCTTGTGTGATGGACTTTGGTGGTAGCTGGGAACAGAGGTTGGATTTGATAGAGTTTTCTTACAACAACAGCTACCACACTAGTATAGGCATGGCACCGTTTGAGGCGTTATATGGGAGGAAATGCAGGAGTCCGATATGTTGGGACGACAAAGTCTTGAGGCAAAGGGTTCTAGGACCAGAGATGGTACATGAGATGGTTGAACAGTTAAGATGATCGAGAACGCATGAGAGCGCTCGGATCGACAAAAGAGTTATGCGATCTACATCGCCGGGATATAGAGTTTCAGGTTGGGGATAAGGTTCTTCTGAAAGTGTCTCCTATGCGTGGTGTTATGAGATTTGGGAAGAAAGGCAAGCTGAGTCAGAAGTTCATCGGTCCTTATGAGATCTTAGAGCGAGTTGGGGAGGTTGCTTACCGTCTGGCTTTACCTGCTGCTTTAGAGAGAGTGCATAATGTGTTTCATGTATCGCAGCTGCGGAAGTATGTGAGTGACCCGTCACATGTGTTAGAAGCAGAGAGCATAGAAATAGATGAGTCTTTATCATATCTTGAGGTACCTAAGCAGATCCTTGACCGGAAGGTTAGGAAGACTAGGAGTGGTGAGACAGTGTTGCTTAAGATCCTTTGGTCTAACCACGAGACAGAGGAAGCTACATGGGAGGCAGAGGAGATCATGAGAGAGCGCTACCCTTTCCTTTTTGATCAGGTATGTTTGGTTACGAGGACGTAACCTTGTTTCTTTTAGGGGGGTAGGAGATGATTGCAAAGAGTTTTAAGAGTTTTTATACCCTTTTTATGTTGTGTCGGTATAGTTGTTGTCGTTGAGTCGGGTTGAGTTTGAGTTAGTAACAAGTTTTTATATTAGTTGTTTCGATTTTTGAGTCGGGAGTGTGGTAGTGTGAGTCTTTGTTTTGTGTTGGTTTAAACTTCGGGGACGAAGTTCTTTTTAAGGAGGGAAGACTGTAATACTCCGTATTTATGAGTCTTGGGGTACTCTATCGAGTAGGCCTTACTCTATCGAGTAAGGGAGTTTTGCGAAATAAAATAGTTTCTGACCTGTTGGGTACTCGATCGAGTAACTACGATACTCGATCGAGTAGGGGGGTACTCGATCGAGTACCTGGGCTACTCGATAGAGTAGCCGGTTTACGGGGGTTGTTTTCTCGGGTTTTGTTAATTATGCGATTAAGGTATATAATCTTTTCGTCATTCATTCTAATCACTTTTCTAAAACCTAAATCATTGTGAGAAGAGAAAGCAAACTACGTTCATCACCTTAATCGCATTGTTAACAAATCCCGGAGCTTGGAAGGTCGGATTTCACTTGTCTTTAAACCGTTGTAATCCTTGCGTCGAGGGTAAGACCTTTATACCGTTTTTATTGTATTTCGTCAAAGTTAGTTAAACCCTAATATTGGGAATTGGGGATTTTGTTGTGTTATGTGCATAGTAGTAATTATGTGCTTGTATAATTTGGAGGAGGATTCGTAGAGGAAGCTTTTTTACTTCAGCTGTGAGATCGTCTGACAATTGTGCTTTCCGGGTAGGGTTTCCCTACTCGCATTACTTACTTACATGTGGTGTGGTGTTGTGTTGTAATTAGTATAATTGGTTGATTCGCATTTATGTTGTGATTGTGATTGTGATTGTTTGTCTGTGGTTCTCGAGATGCGTTCTCGGCTGAGTGGAGTCACTTGCGGGAGTGGCTTCACGCCCTAGTTTCACCCTTCGTGGAACCCGCCACGGAAGGGGATGTGCACATTAATGGGACAGGGTTATCGCTCGGTATGATGAGCGGGGCTTAGGTGGGAACGGCAGTGCGGTCCCCCATCGGCGGTGGTCCAGTGGACAGTCGGTGACGGAGATGGAGTGGAGTGCTTGATCGTGTATGATTGTTTGAGTTGTGTTGGTTACTGTATTGTTGATTATACCTCTTGTGTAAATAGTACTAACCCCGGTTAATGTTTTAAAACCTGCGGTGATCCATTCGGGGATGGTGAGCAGATATTGAGCAGGTATGACATGAGTACTGGGATAGCTGGGATTGCCACGATCAGATGATAGAAGTCTTCCGCTGTAGCCTATTAGTTTTATAGACATTTCAGTTAGTTCCGTAGACAGCCGTTTTGAGAACATGTATTAGTATTTGGTTTGGTTTTTGGAATGTAACCTTTCGCTAAAGTATTACTATTTAAATATCGTTTCATTATTGTTTATTTGATTATCATTGCCTCGGGTAACCGAGATGGTAACGTCCTTATACCTGAGTGGTCCTGGTAAGGCACTTGGAGTATGGGGGTGTTACACCAACCGAGTTGGTCCTGATGAACATATAGCCAGCATCCCAATTTTTATCACCACCTCCGTCCAGTTTGGTGAACAGGGCATTAGTCAAGGGTGTAACCCTGAAACTAATCCTGCTAGGACGATTTGTCCTTAGATAATAACAGCTTTTGAGGTCATCTAGAGTAAAGATAAGACTATGCTTACGACATAGATGCTCAATAGAGTGGACCACTTTCCAAATCTTGGGCATGATCTGGTAAGGAAGAACAATAATTTCCTTGCTCACTTGGATCAACAAAGGAGAGAAAGGTAACTTATAATCAGCCCAGAAGGCCCAGTCCTGGATATAAAACCAGCCAGGGCAGGCTCAGTCAACCCTAATAGAAGAATCTTCAGGGATCCACACTTGAGAATCAGTAGAAATGATTGCCTTCTCCTTCAAAATTTTCTCAAACTCAGGTTTGAGACTGTTAGGAAGAGAGTGTTAATCACCAAGGGCTTTGGTTAGTTTGAACTCAAAATCCTTATGGAGAATAGAAACCATTTTAACAGAGGAATGGTCTTCAACAGTCTCTGCCTGACTTTCAGAAATATCCTCAACAGGTTTGGGAATTGTGGATGAAGTACTAGGAGTTAAAGCCCCCTAGTGGATTTTTTCTTGGCAACCATAATTATTAGTTTCTGGGAAATTTCTGGGAATTTAAGCAAAGATTGAAGAAGAAGATTGAAGACGAGTTTGAAGACTTAAGAAGAATTAGTCGATTTTTGGTAAAGGTTAAAGCAAGAAATAAAGCACTATTAATAGGAGGTGAAAATTAGGGTTTTGCTACAAGTTGCGTGCAGTAATTGAAGCGGTTACCTTAAATGAAGACCTGCCACCTTTAAACTGCAATTAGCCGTTGAAGTCTGATTAGATTCCTAAACCATCTCAAATAAGTTACCTGATTGAAGAGAAAATTATCTCCTTATTACTGGCCTGACCCAGCGATAATGAGGAGATAAAAGGTAATTGTTGAGCCTAATATTTCGCACTACTTTCAGGATTGGGTTCTACCCTGGCCTGACAGTCAGGACAGGAATGTCAGGTTAGCCCAGGAGAGGACGACGGTCAGATATAAATTCAATATTTGACCAAGGATATTTATGTATGATTTGTTGGAGTAGGTGTCTTCCACAATAGCGCGTCAACTTACTAAATCTCATTAAAGGAATATATCTGGGATATATTTTAATATTTTACTCATCAGGTGGTCAACGTATATCATTAACGGGCAGCCGGCTAGGGTAAGACATTACTGTCGTGTGACGACGGTGTTCAGTTGATCCCTTTCGGTCATAGCTATAGGATGAAGCCCCAATGGATAAACTAATTAATTGTATATGATACAATGTAATTAGTCCCTTGAATATATTGACTAAAGGTTAGTCAAGTGATTTATATTTGATAATGAGTTAGGAACTCAGGCATAAGGAATTTATTATTCAATTATTCAATTATGTGATAATTGACTAATGAAAACATTCGGAAAAAAAACCTAGAGCGAGAAAAACCATGCACGCATAGACTCCTTCGTGCCGCCATTGATTTCTGAGCCCATGGCCATAAAATAACAGCAGCAGAGACAACAGGAGATGGCATTGAGAAGGAGGAGCATCCCTGCTTTGAAAAATGGGTAGAGTTTGGAGAATGCAGTTGAGGAAAGCTCTGAGAATCAAAACCCTAGTAGCATGAGAAATGGCCCTAACGTCGAAGATGAAGAGAATACTAGGAACATTCATGAAGTTGTTGTAGGGTAATATCCGTATAAAACCCTTTCTTTATAGGATTATAACGCAAAATTAATATGTGATTTATAGTCATAAAACGAAAAACATGATGAAACGATGAAGATATAGAAATAACCTCCGGTCCTAGTGCAAAAGGCAATGAGAGATCAAGGTAGACCTCCTCCTAATTGTTGCACCCAAGATGTCCGAGTAATGCCCTTGTGCTAGAGAGAATCCCCTAATTGCCTTGCAATATTGAGGGGATTGTTTTGTGAGTTTGTGTTGGATGAGAGATCCGGGATTCAGGAGGCACAATTCCCAAAACCCTAATTATTTTAGCAAAATGAATTAGGTCTTTCCAAAAGAGAAAACTCTCCCTTTTGTTCTCCTAAAACCGGCCAAAGAGTGAGAGTAGGAGAAATGGGCTTTTCCATTTTCTCTTATTTTTAACTCGTGGTCCGGTTCATAACTCGCTAAATGTATACGACGCGTTTCATTATAAATCACATTATCGGTTATCGGAAATTAAGGCATCAACTAATAATACGGGTTAGTTGAATTATTAATACATGTCCGACAAAACAGTATTGTATAATTATATTCAATATACATTTAATTAAATATAAAACGCTTATATTTAATTTTACTGAATTAATCGTTAATTCGCCTTTAGCCCATGATATTTAATCCGTATTAAATATAATATCTCAACATCACATTTTGACTAATTATTAGTCAAATAACTCGAACTAACTGGTTAGTCAAATTTGGCATCTACATGATTGTATTTTCATACCGTCACATCTCTCAAAACGTATCCTATAGGTGTGACTTTTAGGGACCAGTTGATCACCGCCATCCGTATGACAATAACGTCAAACTTATCTAGCAAGCCAACCGTTATTGATAAACGTGGATCAACAGATTATGATACAAAGTATACCCTTTGATCCTTTTAGAGATTTATAAGTCCTTGCACTAATTGTTAAGGACACCAACCCCAACAAGCTCCCACTTGTCCGTACAAGTGTATGTGCAATGACGTTATCCGCACTAACTGGAGGACACAACCCCAACAAACTCCCACTTGTCCGTACAAGTGTATGTGCGATAACCGATTCTCATATTCATTTAAAATTTCTCCCACTCAATGTAAAACAATTTGCAGATCTGGATCCACAAAGGTCGTATTTTACAATCGATCTGGATCTAGAGTGGTTTCCCCGACTAGAGAGTAACTTAACTGATAAAACGAATCCGTATCCGAGCATGGCCATGCATTTCGATTCTGACTCCTCGAGTGGCCCTGAGAAATATCGAGTACCTGATAAAGGCTGAATATTTCCTTCAACTCGAACTCCTTCCGATCTAAGCACAGCATGAAATGACCCAGAAACAATCTACTTGGCCCCCTGTTACGGATGACCGTGAGAAAGAAACCAAAGTCACCCAAAATCGCCTTAGTCTCTAGAGACAACGATAGTCAAAAGAATCGACTCTTAGGATCACCATGGAGGTCCTATCCACGACCGGCACCGAATGTTATAAAACATTTAGGACTCCACGTCGTTGTCACAATTGTGTCCTACGAAATATCCGTATAAATCGCCTCGTGATTGGTCACCAACCTTGTTGACTTATGGCTCGTTGAACCCACCATCAACCAATGTCACAAAATAATTGCCGAGTTATCACTCATGTGGGCAATTAAGGACTGAAAAATATAATGTTCGTTCAGTTCACTTTGTGGTGTTCAAAATTTGTCGTACAAATCCACATGAAAAACAAAATATATATAAAATATCAAAACGATGATGTTGTATAGGGTACAAAAGCGAATGAATCTAATCCATAAAAGAGTACTACAACTTAGGAACACGTTTAATTCCCATGGAATTTACGTGCCCTTCATGCTTATCTTGTCGTAATGCTTTAGTGAGAGGATCTGCTATGTTATCATCTGTAGCAATCTTTTCTATCACTACTGCCTTTTGCTCCACGTAATCCCGGATTAGATGAGCTTTCCGTTGTACATGTCTAGACTTGTTGCTAGACTTTGGCTCCTTAGCTTGGAAGATGGCACCACTATTGTCGCAATAGATGGTGATCGGGTCATTCGAACTAGGCACTACAGATAGCCCATGTAACAATTGACGCATCCATATCGCTTCCTTTGTAGCTTCAGACGCGGCATAGTACTCGGACTCGATCGTAGAATCTGTTGTAACAGTTTGTTTCGAACTCTTCCAAATGATCATAGCAGCGCCATTAAGAGTAAAAACGAATCCAGACTGAGATTTCGAGTCATCACGATCCGTTTGGAAGCTAGCATCTGCGTAACCGGTTGCGCATAGCTTTTGTTCGCCTCCATAAGTCAATGCCCAATCTTTAGTCCTCCGTAGGTACTTAAGAATGTTCTTGACAGCCAACCAATGTGATTCACCTGGATGCTGTTGGAATCGACTTGTCATACTCAATGCATATGCCACGTCGGGACGTGTGCATATCATGGCATACATGATAGATCCTATTGCCGAGGCATAAGGTATCCGTGCCATGCGCTCTTTTGCTTCCTGTCTCCGGTGCCTGAGACTTGCTTAAATGCACCCCTGGAGACATAGGAAGGAACCCCTTCTTGGAGTTAGTCATGCTGAATCTCTCTAGGACTTTGTCTATGTAAGACTCTGATCGAGAGATAGCATCCGTCGTGATCTATCTCGATAGATACGTTCCTAGAATTCTTTGTGCCTCTCCCAGATCTTTCATCCGGAAATGGTTTTTCAACCATACTTTCACCGAAGTTAAGAGAGGTATGTCATTCCCAATCCGGAGTATGTCGTCAACATACAATATTAGGAAGACAATCTTGCTCCCACTCGACTTGATATATAGACATGGTTCCTCGACCGATCGAGTAAATCCATTTTCTTTTATCACTTGGTCGTAGCGATGATTCCAACTCCTTGATGCTTGCTTAAGTCCATAAATGGAACGCTTAAGCTTGCACACTTTCTTAGGATGTTCGGATCGATGAAACCTTCGGGTTGTACCATGTACAACTCTTCCTCCAAAAAACTGTTTAAGAAGGCGGTTTTCACGTCCATTTGCCAAATTTCATAGTCATGAAAAGCGCAATCGCTAAGATAATCCGAATGGAACGCAAAGATGACTACGGGTGCAAAAATCTCATCGTAGTGCAAACCTGGCACTTGGGTGAAACCTTTAGCAACAAGTCGTGCTTTATAGATATCTTGTTGACCTTCCACAGAATGCTTTATCTTGTAAAGCCATTTGCATTGAAGGGGACGAACCTTAGCAGGTAAGTCAACAAGATCCCATACGTTGTTCTCATACATAGAGTCCATCTCGGATTGCATGGCCTCAAGCCATAGCTTTGAGTCAGAACTAGTCATAGCACCTTTATAGGTTGCGGGTTCACTACTCGTTAAGAGTAGAACGTCGTCTATATCATGTTCCTCGACCATACCAATGTATCTGTGCGGAGGAATAGAGACTCTTCCCGACCTCCTAGGTTCCTCAGGAATATTCACCGCAGCTGGGATTGAAGGAATAGGTTCCTCCAATGGTTGCTCGGTGTTTGGTTCTCGGAATCTCCGACAGTCGAAGGTTCTATCACTCTTTGCATTCTCGAGAAATTCCTTCTCTAAGAATGTCGCACTAGCCGCAACAAAAACACGTTGTTCGGTTGGCGAATAGAAGTAATGACCACGTGTTCCTTTAGGATAACCTATAAAGTATGTCTTGACCGATCGCGGGCCGAGCTTATCTTCATGTCTCCACTTGACATAAGCCTCGCACCCCCAAACCCGTATAAAGGACAAGTTAGGGACCGTTCCTTCCATAGTTCATATGGAGTCTTGTCAACAGCTTTAGACGGACTTCGGTTAAGTATTAGAGCAAAATGACATAAGAGCATAACCCCATAACGAGTCGTGCAACACGGTGTGACTCATCATGGATCGAACCATATCAAGTAGTGTTCGATTTCTCCGTTCGGACACACCATTCAACCGAGGTGTTCCAGGTGGAGTTAATCGTAGGGCAATCCCACAAATTTTTAGGTGTTGATCAAACTCGTGAGAAAGATACTCGCCACCACGATCCGAACGCAGTGTTTTAATCTTCCTACCTAATAGGTTCTGCCCTATTCTCGTATTCCTTGAATTTCTCAAAGGATTCACTTTTGTGCTTCATTAAGTAGACATAGCCATATCTACTTAAATCGTCCGTGAAAGTGATGAAATACCTATAGCCTTCTCGTGCGGTGATTGACATAGGACCACATACATCCGTGTGTATGAGTCCTAATAGGTCAGCAGCGCGCATTCCAACACCTTTGAAGGAAATCCGAGTCATCTTACCGATGAGACATGATTCACACGTGCCAAATGATTGAAAATCAAAGGCCGAGATAGCTCCATTTTTAATGAGTCGTTTTTACGCGTTTCTCATTAATGTGTCCCATACGGCACTGCCATAGATACGTTTGATCTTTGTCACCAACCTTTAACTTTTTATTCATTACGTGTAATATTTCTGCCGTCGATCTAAAACATAAATTCCGTTCATGGAGACTGCCTTGCCATAAATCATATCGTGTAAAGAGAAAATGCAAGCAATATTTTCTATTACAAATGAAAAACCAAGTTTGTCAAGTGCGAAACCGAAATAATGTTTTTCGAAAGACTAGGAACATAATAGCAATCATATAATGACAACTCAAATCCGCTAGGAAGATGGATCACATATGTCCCCTTTGAGATGGCAGCCACTCTTGCTCCATTCCCAACACGCAGTCAACCTCACCCTTTACGAGAGGCTCGAGATTTCGGAGGCCCTGCACATGATTACACAGATGAGAACCACAACCAGTATCTAGTACCCAAGTTCCGTAACTTGCATGGTTAATCTCAATCATATGAATAAAAGTAGAAGAAGAAGACATACCAACAGGTTTAACGCGACCCGCTTTTATGTCCTCATGATAAACAGGACATGTCCGCCTCCAATGCCCAGTCTTGTGGCGTTGATGGCATTCCATGTTTTCGGTCTTGCTCTTTGTCGCGCCCGATGAGGTGCTCGACTCACCAGGCCCACTCTTACCCGAACCCGACTTCTTGAACTTCGCCTTACCTACCGCTAGGTTTGCCTGAGCTTTGCCCTTACCCTTTCCCTTGTTTGTCACAACGAGAACATCCTGTTTCATGCTCCCACTGAACTTCATGTCCTTCTCGGTCTGTACGAGGAGGGAGTGCAGTTCATGGGGAGTTTTCTTCAAATCATTCATATAGTAATTCGCTCTAAATTGCGAATAACCATCGTGGAGTGAGTGAAGTATGCGGTCGATCACAATGTTCTCGCTGATCTTACAATCAAAGGTCTCCAGCTTTCGACATTCTCAATCATGTCGAGAATGTGTGGGCTAACAGGTTGGCCCTTCTGGAGTCTCGCATCAAAGAAGCGAGTGGTATGCTCATAGGTCACGATTCTCGGTGCTTTCGAGAATTCCTTGGTGAGCGTGGTGAAAATCTTGTTTGCACCTTGGGCTATGAAGCGTTTCTGCAAATTGGGTTCCATTGCAAAAATGAGTACGTTTTTAATCGCACCCGCTTCCAAGGCGAAATCGTTATACTTGTCGATCTCGTTAACTCCAGCCGTGGGGCCTGGGTGTGACGGCATGGGCTCAAGCAGAACTGAAGCTTCCGTCGCCAGCGGCAAGATTCCGTAATGCCGCCTCCCAGTCCGCGAAGTTTGATCCATCATTCTTCATCGAGTTGACCGATTCATCCGATTCATGAAGATCCGCCGGACTCACGGTCCAATGTGGCACTAGGCATTGGGTCGTTCAAGTGACCAGCCATTTTGTTATTAGCAGTTTATGTGAACGTGATCTACACTGAAAAAGAAAGAAAAACAAAACGAAATAAGCAACTCATCGAGGTGATTTAAGTCTATTTAAAATTCATTTTAACGTGTAGACTCAATGCACTTGCATAATTGATCTCCCTCAAGAATGATACAAGTGATCCCAAGACTCAATTTCTGTAAATTGATAAGCCAACTGTTTAGCTAATTCTTCCGGAAGAACTCTTGGTCGATAGATTTCCGTAAATCCTATCTATAGTCCACCATCGTCACAGATCGCACGAGTGACAATAGGGTTGAGATAAAATAGGTCAATCGGTTCCAACTTACCCGACGTAGAAGGGGTCATATTATGCCTACCGACGAAGAAGGGACTCATTTGAGTTTGACCTATAAAGACTATTCTCAATTTTTGTTTATACGAGGAAGATCCCATCAACTAAATTATAATTCATATTAAGTGAACGAATAACTAGCGTTTGCGTGAATGAATTAATTTGGGTGATGGCTTAAAATCGTGTGACATGCGAATGTCAAAGAAAACTAACTCGTGACCTCTATATGTGTCAGTTTTCATGCAATTATTAGGTGGTTTGGTTTTTAGGCGGAATATGATGCATACTATCGTTACAATAAAATAAATAAATGAATGCAATACGTAAATAAAAATTTCCTAGTGTGGCCTATCCTAGTAAAAAGAACAAAATACAACTTTGGAATCCACCGTTGGACCCGAAAAGCTTGTCTTGGTGTTCCATCTTTGTCCATGTAGCGGGAGTGAGCATCCGGTCTCCATCTTTAGTCTTCTCAAAAATTACAATTTAAAATTTACAAATATAAACCTATTTACATTCTAAACAAAAACTGTAATTAAAAGAAATAAAAATGGAGATACGAGATCTCAAAATACAACCAAGACCGTGTTCCATCATTACGGTAACACGTTCTACTAAGGCCACACTAAGTTACAACCGTTTGCAAAATAAAATAAATACGTAATTATAAGCATTCAAATTAAACAAGAACGATAAATTAAAATGCATCAACTAAAAATTAAATTTATTCGTGACATAATTCCGTAATTATGTTAAATTTATCCAAACCACCAAAGATAATTAAAATTATGTGACAAAACCGCTTCATCAACTTAATTTTAATTCGATATAATCCGTTACTTTAAATTGTTTTAAAGTAATTTAATTGTTCGTGGGTGAACCGTTTCACCATCAAGCGAGAGCATAAAAACCGATTTATGCATTAAAAGGGCCGGAAAAAAAAACAAAAATTTTTTTTTTTTTCTTCCTGTACTGCTGTACGTGAACAGTACCAGTACCCCAAAATTTTTTTTTTTTTTTTTTATTGAATGCTGTAAAAACGAGAGCATCACTAAACAAAAAAAAAAATTACACGGCTCAAAACGTGAGCATTTATAGATCAAAACAACACGGTTTGATAAAACACAATTGCAATTTTAATCTAATCCATATAGAAAACAAACTACAATTGTTAATCTTCAACATATTGCAATAATTATCGGTTAAAATTGCAACATGTGAAGAACGATTGAAAACATGAGATCGAATGACCTAAAAATTGTGTGGCACGCATAACGATGTAAAAAAAACAGAAAACAGGCCAAAGAGTGAGAGTAGGAGAAATGGGCTTTTCCATTTTCTCTTATTTTTAACTCGTGGTCCGGTTCATAACTCGCTAAATGTATACGACGCGGTTTCATTATAAATCACATTATCGGTTATCGGAAATTAAGGCATCAACTAATAATACGGGTTAGTTGAATTATTAATACATGTCCGACAAAACAAAAGATTGTATAATTATATTCAATATACATTTAATTAAATATAAAACGCTTATATTTAATTTTACGAATTAACTGGTTAATTCGCCTTTAGCCCATGATATTTAATCCGTATTAAATATAATATCTCAACATCACATTTTGACTAATTATTAGTCAAATAACTCAGACTAACTGGTTAGTCAAATTTGGCATCTACATGACTGTATTTTCATACCGTCACATCACTCAAAACGTATCCTATAGGTGTGACTTTTAGGGACCAGCTTGATCACCGCTTATCCGTATGACAATAACGTCAAACTTATCTAGCAAGCCAACCGTTATTGATAAACGTGGATCAACTGATTATGATACAAAGTATACCCTTTGATCCTTTTAGAGATTTATAAGTCCTTGCACTAACTGTTAAGGACACCAACCCCAACAAGCTCCCACTTGTCCGTACAAGTGTATGTACAATGACGTTATCCGCACTAACTGGAGGACACAGCCCCAATAGTTGTAGGTATACCGGAATTGGTAGTAGAAACGGATGAGGAGACTGATGGAGAAGATGAGATTGTAAGTGAGAATGAGGAAGAGAGTGCGGATGGAAAACAGGGGGAGGATGTCCAGGATGAGGATTCTGAAATAGAGCCTGCTGAAATGGTACAACTTGAGCAGGATGATGTTAAAGAAGAGATTGAATACTGGAAGCAGGCAGTAATATGTTTTATTTTTGGGGCCAACCCGCCATGGGAGGTCATTAAGGGGTTCATTAGACGCATCTGGACGAAATTCAACATTGACAAAATATCATTCATGCCAAATGGAGTGTTTCTAGTTCATTTCAAAACTATGGAAATGAAGGAAAAGGTACTCAATTCAGGCTATTATCTGCTTCATAATAAGCCAATGATAGTTAAGGCATAGGAGAGAGACATGGAAATGAAAAAGGAGTATATTAAGTATGTGCCTACGTGGATTAGGCTTCACAATTTGCCCCTGAAATTTTGGGGAAAGGGATTACCTAAGATCACAGGCTTAGTTGGCAAATATGTTAAGAGTGATTCAACAACAGAGGAGAGAACTAGATTAGGGTTTGCAAGAGTAGTGGTTGAACTGGTTGTGGATCAGGTGTTGCCGTCTAAAGTTTTATTTAAGGATGAAAGAGGGGTAGTGATCCATGTTGAGGTTGAATATCAGTGGAAGCCAGTCAAGTGCAAGTAATGTGAGGGAATGGGGTATGAAATGGAGCAATGCAGAAGAGGAAAGGTTCAGAAGGAGAAGGTTGTAGTCAAGCAAGTCTGGAGACCAGTTTTGCATCATGACAAGCTTAAGAACAACTCTCAGGGAGACCAAATGACTCAGATCAGGAATGTGCCTTCACCTTTGAGGGTGCTAACTACACACCAGTTAAGAGATTAGTCCTCTTGACAAGAGAAGATAAATCACAGACTGTGGCAAAGGATGGGTATAGCAGGGAATATTTTGGGGCTCACTCCTATAAGAAGGTACTCAAATCTCCTGGAAAAACAGCTAATGTGGAATATGGTAATGTTACTCATCAGCACTTATCTTATGGATAGTATAGGATTATGGAATGTGAGAGGTATGAATAGAGTAGGAAAATAAAAAGCAATTAATTTTTTCTTACAGAATAAAGGGATTGGTTTGTTTGGTTTATTAGAAACCAAAATAAAGTGTAAGGTTTTTCATAAGGTAGCTAATAATTTTAACAACTGGTGTATTTCTACTAATAATGGATATCATAATGGGGGGGAGAATCTGAATACTTTGGCAACCTAAGCAGTTTAGAGTTCATTTTCTAAAGTACAATGCTCAGTTCATTCATATAAAGATTGAATCCTTAGTGAGTAGGGATATCTTTTACTTGACTATGGTGTATGCATACAATGGTATTTCTGATAGAGAGCCTATGTGGGGTCATCTGAGGAGAATTGCAGGAACTATAACAGGGCCTTGGGCCATAGCAGGTGACTTTAAGTGTGTTCTATCAGCAACTGAGAGGGTTGGAGGCAATGTCCCATCTATTAAGATGGAACCTTTCAGGGACTCTGTAGCAGATTGCGGAGTGCTAGATATTGCTGCAACTGGGTCTTTGTTCACCTAGAACAAAAAGTAGAAGCCTGAGGAGAGGATATATCATAGATTGGATAGAGTATTGGTCAACAAAGCCTTAAGTGATCATTTGCCTGATTTGTATGCTCATTTCGTACCTGAGGGGTTGTATAATCATACTCCCTGCATTGTGAGTAGTTGAAAGCAGGTCCAGGGAAAACGTAGCTTCAAATATTTCAATATGTGGGGAAGGTCTAAAGATTTTATCCCAATTGTGAGAAGCAATTGGCAAAATCCTGTTACTGGTACTCCTATGTCCAAGCTGGTGAAAAAATTGAAATCTCTGAAGCCTGCCCTGAGACAGTTGAATAGGGAGAAGTATAATGACATTGAAACTGCAACTAATATTAAGCAAAGACAGGTGGAGGATTACCAACCTCAGCTTGGGAGGGATCCAACTGATATGCAGGTCAGAAATTGTGAGTATGAAGCTGTGCAGCAACTCAAAGTGCTTAGTTTAGCTAGAGATAACTTCCTCTCCCAAAAAGCTAAGCATAGATGGATAAAAGAGGGGGACTCTAATAGTGCCTTCTTTCATGGCCTGCTAAAGACAAGGAAGCATGGGAATAAAGTTATTAGGATGGAGGATGTTAATGGGATAGTCTGTGATACTCCTGAGCAGATTCAATCTGCCTTTTTGGGATACTATAGACAAATTCTTGGGACTAGCCATACCACTAAGAAAGTTCATAGAAGGATTATTAATCAGGGGCCTAGTTGCAGTCCTGAGGATTGTGCTAGCCTACTCAGACCAGTCAGTGGGAAAGAAGTTAGGGATGCTATATTTAGTATATCTGATATCCAATCTCCAGGACCAGATGGGTACACAAGAAAATTCTTTAAGGATGCTTGGGGAGAGATAGGGGGAGATGTGATTGTTGCTGTTCAGAATTTTTTCCAACAGAGGAGACTGTTGGCACAAATAAATGCTACAAATCTTACCTTGATTCCTAAATGTGATAGGCAACAGAATGTTACCCAGTTTCGACCTATTGCATGCTTTAATGTGATATGCAAGGTAATCTCAAAGCTTATGTATGCTACGTTGGCTGAGGTTTTGCCACTCTTAGTGGATCAAAACCAGGGAGCTTTCATTCAGAATAGGAGTATACAGGAGAATATTTTGATTTGCCAAGACTTAATTAGACTATATAAAAGACCTAATGCCTCCTCCAAGTGCCTATTTAAAATTGATCTGCAAAAAGCGTATGATACAGTGGAGTGGTCTTTTGTGGATCAACTCCTGAGAATGCTCAAATTCCCAATTGAATTCCAGAATATGGTAATACAATGCATTACTACTGCTATCTTCTCTCTTTCCATTAATGGAGAAATGTTTGGATATTTCCATGGCAAAAGGGGGCTTAGACAAGGAGACCCTCTGTCTCCACTTATTTTTACACTTTGTATGGAGTATTTGACGAGAACCTTGAAATGTGCTGCAACTAAATATGACTTTCATTACCATCCTATGTGTAAACAGCAAAGGTTGGCCGGTCTTATATTTGCTGATGATGTGATGTTAAGTAAAGAGGATACCAAATCTATGATGTTGCTGCTACAGTCATTCTCACCTTTTTCTAAAGCATATGGGCTGAATATTAGTGCTACTAAATCTAATGCTTACTTTAGAGGGGTACCAGACCACATCAAACAAGACATTCTCAGGGTGTTAGGGTTTACAGAAGGTGTGTTACCTTTTAAGTATCTTGGGATGCCTATACAAACTACAAGACTCAAAAAAGTGGACTGTGCCTGTCTAGTTGAGAAGATATGTAGTAGGATTCACAGCTATGGTGCAAGAAAATTTTCATATGCTGAGAGATTAGTACTAGTGAAATCGGTGCTCAACACCTTGCACTCTTATTGGGCTTCTATGTTTGTAATACCCAAAGGTATAATCAAAGACATCGAAGCTACATGCAGGAACTTTTTATGGGATAATGGTACTGACTATAGAAGGGTACCTTTCGTAGCCTTGTTTGATTAATTAATCTAATTAATTTACATATTCATATATGAATCAATTTATTTAGTCATAAAATAAATTCTAGATCTTATGCATGCAAACATGAACAAAAGTAGAGAAGAAATCGTCTTTCTTACTATGTGATTTCGGTTTTATGGGCACCAACAAGATCTCCTTCTTGTTAGTTCTTGAGCTTTCCAACAATGGATGAACAAGATTCAAGTTTAGAATCTCTCCCAAAAGCATATACCCAAGGAAACCTCTTAATAACTAATATTATTATGATCTATTAATAATATTAATCTAGCTTAAATATTTGACCCAAAATATTGATTTTGTTCTCCTCTATTTCGGTTTAGAGGAGAGGATTTTTGTGTGTTTTTCTTTCTCAAAAATTTCACAAGTTGTAGAGAAAATACATTATTTTTTTACTACACTTGAAAAAATATGAGTTGAAGTGTGTATGAATAAAAATGATAGAGGAAAAACTCTACCATTTCACTTGGCAAAACCGGTTGGAGGAGGGAAGGTAGCCAATGCATGAGGCCAACTTTCTTCCAAGAACAACTAGGTATGCATGGCTACATATAGAGTGTAATAATTGTGTTTTTCCCTTATTAAAATAATCAACACAATTTATGCACTAATACCCTCTAAATTTCGGTACACTTGAGATAAAATGGGTAGTCCATTTTATTTTGTCATTTGTCAATTGTGACATATGTGACATGTTACTTGACATGTGAATTTGTAATGTATTTTTAACATATTAAAAATCAACATACTCATAAAATATGTCATTTACAAAATCGACTAATAATTCGTAATTACTTGTACCAAAACGGTTTATCAAATTATAAATTACAACATCTTGTATTTATAATAAATTGTTCATTCAATTTCAATTCCAAATTGTTTCGTAAACAATAATTTTATCTAAGTAATAAAAAAATTTAATTACTTAGACTGTATCTAATATAATCAAATTACAATAAGACACGTTAATTTTACACACAAAATCATCCGTCAATTTTAAGCAATTTAATTAACTCTTATCGGCATAAGATTAATTAAATAATCAATTAAGAGTATTTCCCTATAGGTATGACCTAAGGGGATCAACTGATCACCACCGTCGCACGACAGTAATGTCAAACTCTAGTCAGCCAATCATTACCGATATGTGTTGACCAGTTGACTGTAAAATATTACATCCCACATGTATTCTTAAAATGAGATTTAAACATGTGATCATCATGGTCAACAGTTGTGATCGCATTATTGTCGGAGGACACATATTCCAACAATCTCCCACTTGTCCTCGACAAGTGTGCGTCACCAATTCTCTTATCCTATTACTATCTCCCACTCAATGCAAGGTGTCTTTCAGGTCGTACTTGCAAGTGATCATATCAAGAGTGGTTTCCTCGATCTGGAGAATAACTGATTGACCGGAATTATCTACCATAGATACCTTCCGAGCGTGGCCACGCATTTCCAGTTCATTACTCCTCGAGTGGCCCTGAGATATTGTTTTAACCCTGACAAGGGGGTGGACAATTTCTATCGCACTTATTCCCTTCGACTAGCCAAAGCCATCATAACCCAAAATATGCCCATTTGACCCCATTTACGAAGTTCGTAGTAACACAAATCAAAGTTAATCTGAAACTGTGCCACCTTAGGTGAACAATATTTAGTCAAAAGAATCGACTCATTAGAATACTATAGTAGCTCTCGCCACGACCAGGCTATATAAATTTGCCAGAACTCTATAAGCGGTCATAAGGCCCGACAAAGTGTTCCTAAAAGTCTGTCTATGTGATCGACTAGTCATCTCATATGACTATGGCATTTGAACTTGCCATCAATCGCATCACACTCTAGTCACTTCGAGATGTCACCTCATACAAGTGACTATGGGCGAATACCATGTTAATCCGGGTTCACTTTAACGGGGTTCAATATTGTCTCTACAACCCGTTTGGATGTAACAAAGTATAAAAAGAGTTTTCAGATTTTAAAAACTCGAACGACAAATGTGATTATCATATGAGTAGTCAATACTTGATTACTACTTCATATCCAATTTAGATCTTGTATGTAGTTGTTCATCTCAATTCAATTGAAATGACATGACTCATCATGTTAAACATATGAGAAGGCTTTGATTAGTAGGTTTTATCAACTTCTTGTACCTTACTCAACCTTACTACATACTCGTTTTCCTTTGTAATGTATACATTTGCATTACAAAACTTTCTGAGTACGTGTCGAGATCCAATCAAGACATAGGCCCTCTAGACTTAGAATAGCTCCCACTGTTTTCACAGTGTGCGGGACTCATCCTTCTTGCACATCCCATGATTGCAAGTGTACTCAATTTCCGTTGTAAATATTTCTCATTGTTCTTTATTGCCTAGAACGATTCTAGAAAATCTATTTCTTAAATAACATAGGCACAATGGTATCTTAACCATCCTAATGTGTTTTAATTATGGTTTTGTCGGAAACCATGCGCAATCTCAATTGTCAATTGTCACTTGTGTAACACCCTTACACAAAATTGCATCAAAAACACTTTGCATTACATCCTTAATGCTTCTGCAAGCACTTAAGGGTAATCTTTATGGCTTACTTGGTAACTATTACTTAAATTCGATTTGAAAGAATTCATCATACTTAAAGTATATGAAGTGTTATACATCATTTCCTATTTAATTGATTCGGCAGCGGAAATAAATGGAATCAATCAAATATGTTCAACTCAATTGAACTAATCATGAATCTTATCAACATAAGACTTCTTATTTGATGCTAATATCATGTGGATTTATCTACATAAATCAGGATATTAAAGATGTATTATATTACTCCAAAAGTCTTAAATCATTCCCAATGATCAATATGTCATCCACATATTAGACTAATTAAAATTTTCGTAACTCCCACTAAACTCTATGTATAAACACAACTTCTCGACCTATCGAGAAAATTTTTATAACATGATCAAAACATTGATTCCAACTCATTGATGTCCTACTTAAGACAATCTCTTAAGTTGCACATTATCTTAGGATTGTAAGAATCTATAAAACTTATGACATGTATTGAATACATTCCTTCTAATTGAAGAAGTAGGTTTTAGATTCACTCGTTATATGTATATCATCATAATGAAATACAATCCCTAAGAAGATCTGAATAGTGCAAAACACTTTGCTTGATATCTCTCTTTGATACCCAACAATTCCATTCGGAATTTATTTTGGATTTTCATGGCTCTAAGCCTTGTATTAAGTTGTGACTTAAACACTCTTATGTAAGTCATATATTCATTACTTTCCAGAAGTAACTTGAATCAAACAATTTCTTTGTAAGTTGTAAGCTCTTTACTTTAAGCTCTTTACTTTCTTAAAAGTAACACTAATTCATCATCTTCAACAAGTGATGGCTTTAACCTCCTAGGTTTTGAAGAAACAATGTCTTACACAAAATGTATAACGTCTTACACAAAACGTCTCATGTAGCCAAGAAAGACCAGTTTCTTGCGACATAACATTCTTTGTGGCTTTTGGTGGCTTTTGAATAA
The DNA here is from genome assembly GCF_048544455.1 of Silene latifolia. NCBI lineage: Eukaryota > Viridiplantae > Streptophyta > Magnoliopsida > Caryophyllales > Caryophyllaceae > Silene > Silene latifolia. The sequence goes on from NC_133538.1 coordinate 177,389,308, forward strand.
TTTCTCCCACTCTGTCTTCTAGAAATAAACTTGTATTCTAGAAAGACAGCTTCACGAGCCACAAACCCGTTGTACTCTTGATTATAATAAGGAAAAATGAGCATTTGTTTCTTTTGAAAACTTACAAATATGGTACCCTACCATTTCATATCTCATATGATTCGTTTTAGATTTAGTGGAAAAATAATTTAGACAAAAATAATAAATTCCCCAAAAGGATCAAGTAACTCAAAGTAACTTGATTGAAGTCCAAACCATATCGAATAGCGTTTGAATTCTTTATCCAACAACACATTATCCCATAATGTATGCTAAGAGAGATTTACTTGTGATACTATATCACATTTCCTTTGGCTTATATCAAAGTCTTCACTTTGATAATCCCATCACGACTAAATCGTGATTTCTCTATTTACCTTATTAAGTGAACACATTAGTGTCAACTTAAATTGTTGGTAAAAGAAAATGATTAACCTATTCTGGATCAATGATTTACAACCTCGATCTCCTTTTCAACCAAAAAGCATGAGACATCTTGCTTTGAATACAAGATATGCATATACCATTAGATTAACAATCTAATGGTTCCAAGAGTACTCGATAACTCTTTGCGTTTATCGTTCCAGAATTTAAGGTTTAATCTTGGGTTACCAATTTGAGTCTTGCATCATCTACATGATATATCATTTTAGTTTGGTTTAGAATATAATCACCTTGATAATGGGTTAGCCATACATCAAATCATGGTGTATAGGGTCACAAAAGTGAAACCTCTTTTGTATCTTAACAAGTTTATATTCTTATTTGGAGTTTATTCACTTAATAGTCATAATTAAGGTCAACTATAAACCCAAAACAAGATTGAGTACACAATGACTTTATCTCTCGACATTATTTGATGCTAGTCGTCATATTATAATCATCTTATGTATCGAATACAATGATGAAAACCTCCACTGGTTTCTAATATTGACGAAGTAGTACTAGCAAAATTTATGTTAATCAAATAAACATTTAAAGAAGAAGGTCCCATTAGATGTCCCACAACTAACTTGCTGATTCTTCAATAATTTGGGGTAGTTTCCTTTCTGCTAGCGTCCAACAATTAAGACAATGGAAACTTTATCGGTCGGGATTGATAGGTTTAGTATCGTTATTCTCAATAACGTTACTGTTAACATTACCTTGTATCAATTCCATTCTAATTTTACTTCTTTAAAACCTTATCCTTTTCTTAACGGTTTAAGAGAATGCTCCCACTTATTTCAATGAGTCTTTGCTATGAGAAGCAAAATTGAAATTCATGAAGACTACTCTTCGATTTATTCATTTAGTCTTAAAACTTTCATTGAAGTGATTGCGGTATTTTGGTCAATTTTGATTTCAAACAAATCTAGTTACCAAAATGATATAGCGTTTCAAAGTACTTAACTCAATTAAGCATATGAGAAACAATTCATTGTAAGTAGATATGTTAGTCAAGAATCAAAAACCCTTTTGATCACGAATAACTTTTATCTATACTCTTTACAAGAGATCCTTAGAAATGGTTCATATGAGGTTTTAGAAGCAAATTCATATTTGTCTTTAGTTACGATGTTTTAATGGAGATTTGAATCAAAAATCGAAATGATATCGTATATGAATTATGGTAAAGAAATAGAACAATATCATAACGGAATAGTGGAAAACTTAACATTTATCGTTTTATTAATACTTGTAAATAACAAGTAAAGCATTTACATAGTGAACTCTACCCAACTATGATAAATAATTCCAAGATCCAAATTCATATTAACTTGGGCACGGTGTGGCCGATAAATCCCTTATCAATATAACTCGGTGGATTAACTCTTTAATTGATTCTACTTTTAGAACATTTGGTCGATAAAATTACATTAACATTTATCTTTAGCCCGGAACACATGCAACTACGGTCACGAATACTTCCGTTGAGCTCAATCCCAATTTCGAATAAATGTGTCCATGATCCAAACCCACATTAACTTGGGCACTGTATATCCGATAAATCCCTCATCAACATGAATTTGGTGGATAGACATTTATCACCCACTTCCCCTACGTAACAAGGTTTGTACCCCGGTGTGGCCGAGTGCATTCCCTCACGAAATAGGATTTCATGGATTCTACTTTTGGTAAGGTTAAGTCTCAATTGTTTATTTTTAGCGATTGGTCATGTCAATTTATTATCTATCACGTTTTAAGTGAACTAAAGCGGTGAACTACGATAATTGTAATTGACACGGTCGATAAACTCGATTTAAAATGCATGTTTAGTTATGGCGATTTAGCGATGCATGCAACATATAAATAAAATGCAAAACATAAATTAAATCCTAGTATGGCCTTCCTAGAATAGTAAATCTAATAAACTATTACAAATTCGGAAACCAACTCCATTGGTCCCTTGAACTTCAATCTTGGCACGCATCTCGAGGTAACACCATCTTCATGGAAACTCCGGGAAATTACAAAGTAATAAATAAATTACATAATTTACTATTATACATTAGTAATTAAAAATAAAAATAAATCTATTAAATTACAAAACGGTGATACGAGATCACAAAAAATTACAACCGAATCGATATTCCCATACATTTCGGGCAATACCAATTAAAACTAAGGCCATACTAAGTAAAATTACATAATTCAAAAATTACATAAAATTAAAATATTACAATCATAACTAAAATGCAGCATTATAATATGTATGAACATGCCCAATTTTATGCTAAATCGCCTTTAAGGACCCAATATCGTATGTTAATCGGTTTTTACGGATTTGCGTGATTTAACCTTTTAAAATCACAATAATTACATAAATTCATATTTATGTACAAGTTAATTACCCTAACCATCTTAGGACTCAAAATTAATCTTCACTAACATTTGACAATAATTAACTTATATTTCTTAATATTGTTCATAAATGGACTCAAAATACAAAATTTTGCCATAAACTTCAAATTAAATCATAAAAATTTCAAGTAATTTCAAAATTTGAAATTTAAACACATAAACATTCTGGAAAAAATACAATGACATTCATAATATTCAAAAAACTTAGGTTAAAAATTTCGAAAATTTATCGAGAAAAACAATGTTGCGGTTTATCGGATTTATCAATTATTACCATAAAAATATGAGAAAAATTATTTTTATTAACTTTTCACTTTTAGATCTGAAATATATGATAAAATTCAACATGTGACGTTTTTCTTTAGTCATGAAGTATGTTTTAGCAATTTTTACTAATTAAAGTCACTATTTATGTGATTTTTCATCAAAAATTCATAAATCATGCATAAAGACTTCATTATAGCCAAATATTTTACACACATCTTGTAAAATTTCATGTGACAACATAATAAATTTCTATAACCATATTCGAAATATAACTCATATTAACCTATTTTCCATTTAAATACGATTTTAACTTGAAAAATCCATATTTCGAGCATAACAACTCATTTTATTATGAAAATATACAGGCCATCAGTATATAATATATGTGAAAACATATCCAAAAATTACTTGAAAAATCGAAGTTTAGCTATTTTTAGTCCAAAAATAACATTTTTATCATAAAATCACATTTTAATGCCATTATTATATAAAATGAACAATAAAAATCCATAAATAAACCAAAATATCCTAAATACATTTTAGGATCAGAAACTTTAACATGCAAATAAATTTCGTGATATTTCATAATAAACACAAATTTATAAGTTTTGTTTGTTAATCGTATAACTCGGAAAAACAATAACCGATTTGCATGCAAACAACCTGGCTCTGATACCACTTGTTTGGTTAATTAATCTAATTAATTTACATATTCATATATGAATCAATTTATTTAGTCATAAAATAAATTCTAGATCTTATGCATGCAAACATGAACAAAAGTAGAGAAGAAATCGTCTTTCATACTATGTGATTTCGGTTTTATGGGCACCAACAAGATCTCTTTCTTGTTAGTTCTTGAGCTTTCCAACAATGGATGAACAAGATTCAAGTTTAGAATCTCTCCCAAAAGCATATACCCAAGGAAACCTCTTAATAACTAATATTATTATGATCTAGTAATAATATTAGTCTACCTTAAATATTTGACCCAAAATATTGATTTTGTTCTCCTCTATTTCGGTTTAGAGGAGAGGATTTTTGTGTGTTTTTCTTTCTCTAAAATTTCACAAGTTGTAGAGAAAATACATTTTTTTTTTTCCTACACTTGAAAAAATATGAGTTGAAGTGTGTATGAATAAAAATGATAGAGGAAACTCTACCATTTCACTTGGCAAAACCGGTTGGAGGAGGGAAGGTAGCCAATGCATTAGGCCAACTTTCTTCCCAAGAACAACTAGGTATGCATGGCTACATATAGAGTGTAATAATTGTGTTTTTCCTTATTAAAATAATCAACACAATTTATGCACTAATACCCTCTAAATTTCGGTACACTTGAGATAAAATGGGTAGTCCATTTTATTTTGTCATTTGTCAATTGTGACATATGTGACATGTTACTTGACATGTGAATTTGTAATGTATTTTTAACATATTAAAAATCAACATACTCATAAAATATGTCATTTACAAAATCGACTAATAATTCGTAATTACTTGTACCAAAACGGTTTATCAAATTATAAATTACAACGTCTTGTATTTATAATAAATTGTTCATTCAATTTCAATTCCAAATTGTTTCGTAAAAAATAATTTTATCTAAGTAATAAAACAATTCAATTACTTAGACTGTATCTAATATAATCGAATTACAATAAGACACGTTAATTTTACACACAAAATCATCCATCAATTTTAAGCAATTTAATTAACTCGTATCGGCATACGATTAATTAAATAATCAATTAAGAGTATTTCCCTATAGGTATGACCTAAGGGGAACAACTGATCACCACCGTCGCACGACGGTAATGTCAAACTCTAGTCAGCCAATCATTACCGATATGTGTGGACCAGTTGACTGTAAAATATAACATCCCACATGTATTCTTAAAATGAGATTTAAACATGTGATCATCATGATCAACAGTTGTGATCGCATTATTGTCAGAGGACACATATTCCAACAAGCCTGGGACAGGATCTGTAGACCAAGGGAAGAGGGAGGTCTAGCGCTCAGGGATTAAGGGGTGTGGAATAAGGCCATGGTTGGTAGATTAGTAGCATGGGTTGCTGAGAAAAAGGACTCCATCTGGGTACATTGGGTGCACCATAACCATCTCAAAGGAAAGGATTGGATGGCATACACACCATCTACTAATTCAAGCTGGGTATGGAGGCGGATTTGCAGAGTTAAACAGGACATGGCTAATGGGTTTGTGGATGGATAGTGGGTCATCCAGCCAGCTGGCTACACACCTGCAGGGTGCTATAAGTGGCTCAGGGATAACAGGCCTACTATTCCATGGCATAAGGTGATCTGGAATGTTTGGGTTGTACCCAAACATCAGTTCCTGGGGTGGTTAGTAGCCCAGGCAGCATTAAACACTATTGATAAGTTGGTTCAGTATGGTATGCAGGTTGATGATAAATGTTTACTGTGTGGGCAGTCAGAGGAGAGCTTGTCTCACTTATTCTTTGAATGTCAGTATAGTAGGAGGGTGCTCATGGCAATACAGCAGCTAAGAGGTTGTCAATTCCCTAAGGCAAACAGTATTGATAGGTGTGCTACCAGGGGAGGCTCTAAGATCCAACAAGGTGTTCAGGCAGCATTGACTCTTGGAGCAATTTACAATGTCTGGTATCAAAGGAACAAGTGCAGAGTGGATAGGGTGGTGATGCGACCAGAACATGTTGCAGATGAGATAGTTCAGGCAGTGAAGATCAGGATCAGAGGTCGAGAGAAGTTGAACCTAAATGTGACTGATATAGCTTGGCTAAATTAGTTAAATCTCATGTAATTAAAGGCGTATTAAAGGCGTGCCTTGATTGTACTCTTTCCCCCTTTTTTGATATATATATATATATATATATATATATATATATATATATATATATATATATATATATATATATATATATATATATATAAATAATTGACTAGTGAATTTAATATCTTATGTTAATATGATTAAATAAGACGATATTTAGTAATTAAATGTTAATTTACTAAATTAATGAGATTTTGGTATATATTGTGAGGTAGATGTTATTAGCTAATTAATTTTACAAGGAGTTGTAAAATTAGCTAATTGGATTTTATAAGACACATCATATATTGATATAATGGTCAAATATCACATAAAGGTTAAGTGCATATTATTCACTAATTTGTATCATTTACTTGTTTAATGATCAAAATAATATTTAATTATATAAGATAATTAAATATAGGACTTATAGGCATTTATAGGATAAATGTCGAAAGTCAAAATAAGACGCATAAGTCACGTGGACCACCAAAACTTTATAAGACAATTTTGTCAAAGACTTTTTGACTAAACTTGCCAAACCATGTGCTTATATCTTCTACTATTCATGAATTGTTCACATTTGGTGTCTATAAATACCACTTGTAAGTCATCATTTTATGACTAGTTTTTGAGAGATCAAAAATCCTCTTTAAAGACCCCTTGGGCTAGTTTTGATGGAGAAATAAGAGCCTTATTTTTGTTCTTCATTTATTCATCAAAATTGATCAAAGATTGATCGTCAAGTCTTCAAATAAAATCACAAATAATAATATACACCTTATATTACTAAAGTAGTGGAGTAATATTTATAATAATATTCTAGGATCATTCTAATAATTATCTAGCTAATATTTACTAGAATATTTGGGGTGTAATCTTGGGTGCAACCTAAAGGAGACCTTCTACTTTGAAGGTTAGGGTGACGGAGGATCATCCAAGCTTGTTGAGTTCTGTTATGAAATATTGGATTATTGATAAAACAGAAGAATTGAATTGAAGAGGAGATAATTATTGTGAAAAGCTTACTTTGCATTACTGACATTCAAAGGCTTATATAGCCAATTACATAACCAACTAAACCATAAAATTAGGAACCACTAACAGCATATTCTATGACCCCTACAAATCAGAAAGCATAAACTTATTTTACTCCAACACACTTAACCAACTCCTAGAGTATAGGACACTTAACAGTAACATAATTTGACTAAATCAAACATTAAATCCAACATTCCCTCCCTTAAACTGAACAATCCAACAGGTCAGTTTATATTCTTCATGCTGCACACTCCAAGTAACTTCCGAAATTTTTCGAAACTCTCCAATTTGACTGAAGCCTTGGTAAAAATGTCAGCGACTTGATCATTGCTTCTACAGAATACAAGGTCAATGACTCCATCCTTAGCTAGATCTCGGAGGAAATGAAACCTGACATCTATATGCTTGCATCTCCCATGAAATACTTGATTTCTTGATAGCTTGATTGTAGAGTTGTTGTCACAAAATATAAGAGTAGGAGAATGTTGCTTAAATTGTAGTTCTCCAAGAATATTCCATGACCCAAACAGCTTGACTTGCACAAGATGTCTTGCGCTCGAACTCGGCTTCCGTTGTCGACAAAGTAACTACCATTTGCTTTTTAGAACACCATGAAATAGCTGCAGATCCAAGCATGAAAGCATACCCAGTAGTACTTTTCCTGTCATCTAAGTCCCCAGCATAATCACTATCACAGAAACCGATCAATTCTGAACTTTCACCCATTTTATAGAATAACCTATAATCTTTAGTTCCTTGCAAGTAACGGAGAATTCTTTTTGCCGCCTGAAGATGCATCTGTTTTGGACATTCCATATACCTACTAATCATACTTACTCCTTGCATTATATCAGGCCGAGTGGCTGTTAAATACATCAAACTTCCCACAATTTGCTTGTACAATGTACTGTTAATTTCTTCTCCGGGAGAGTGTTTTACTAACTTCAGACCCCTCTCCGCAGGAGTATAAACAGAGTTACAGTTAGCCATCTCAAACCTATTAAGAATGTCCTGCAAATATTTCTTTTGACAAAGAAAAATTCCTTTCGCCGATTGAATAACTTCAATACCCAAGAAATAATGCATCATTCCCAAATCAGACATGTCAAATTCATTCATCATCGACATCTTAAACTTCTCAAACATGGCCATATCATTCCCCGTATAAATCAAATCGTCAACATATAAGCATACAATTAACATTTTGCCACCATCTTCAATTTTTATGTAAAGAGTATGCTCATATGGACATCTAGTAAAGCCTTCCTTTATAAAATAAGCATCTATACGACTATACCAAGCTCTAGGTGCTTGTTTTAGTCCATATAAAGCCTTTTTTAATTTAAACACTTTATCTTCACTTCCTAATTTTATATAACCAGGGGGTTGATCGATAAATACCTCTTCTTGTAAATCGCCATGTAAAAAAGCCGACTTCACATCCAGCTGGTATATGGGCCATGAATTGCAAGCTGCCAACGCGACTATCAATCTTATAGTGTCGTGCCTTGCAACTGGAGCGAATACTTCTTTATAATCGACACCATACTCTTGTGTGTACCCTTTGGCTACTAGACGAGCTTTGTATTTGTCTACTTTTCCATCCTCGTTGAGCTTCGTCTTGTATACCCACTTCACACCAATAGTTTTTTGCCCCGTCGGAAGAGAAGTAAGCTCCCAAGTATTGTTCCTTTCAATAGCTGCTATTTCATCATCCATGGCTTTCTGCCACTTTTCTTCTTTTACAGCATCTTCAAAACTTGTGGGATCACAATCGGAAAATAATGCAAAATGAGTTACTGGATCTTCTACTTGGTTAATACCACTTACCTCATAATCTTGCATCCATGCTGGCCTCTTACGAACACGTTGAGACCAAGATTCGGTTGCATCATTACTTGGTGTAGCAACGGTTTCCTGAGCATTACTCTCTAGTGTATGTGAAATTTCTGTCTGATTTTGCTGGACTATAGGCTCTTGCTCCTCTTCACAATCAAAGACTAGTGCATCAGACTCATTTTCAATCCAATTCCAAGTGCTCTCCTCATCAAAAATTACATCTCTACTGATTACAATCTTCTTTGTTAGAGGATTGTACAGCTTATATGCTTTCGACGATCCGCTGACACCAAGAAATATGCATTTCTCACCCTTATCGTCTAGCTTCTTCCTTTTTACATCTGGAATATGTACATATGCAATGCAACCAAATATTCTGAAATGATCAACTTCAGGCCGTCTTCCACTCCAAGCCTCTTCGGGTGTCATATTTTGCACATAAAATGTGGGGCTCCTGTTCAAAATATGAATACTCCAGTTCACCGCTTCCGGCCAGAATGCTTTCAAAACTTTCCCGCTCTTAAGTAAGCTTCTTACCATGTTGAGAATGGTTCTATTCTTCCGCTCTGAAACACCATTCTGCTGTGGTGTGTATGCAGCAGTAAGTTCTCTCCTAATTCCGTGCTTTATGCAAAAAGCTTCGAATTCATCTGAGCAGAATTCACCTCCTCGGTCGGTTCTGAGAGTCTTAATAGTTTTTCCAGTTTCATTCTCAACCATGGCTTTGAAACTTTGGAATGATGAAAAAGCTTCCGACTTTTCTTGTAAAAAATAAACCCAAGATTTTCTTGAAAAATCATCCGTAAAAGTGAGAATGTATCTCTTACCTCCATTGGAAATCGGTGTTATAGGGCCGCATATATCCGAATGTACTAGCCCCAAAACTTCTTTTGCTCTCCACGATTTCCCTTTCGGAAATGGGGTGCGATGTTGTTTGCTCACCACACATTCTTCACAAACATGAGTTGGAGACGTTATGTCAGGAAGACCGGTCACCATATTCTTTTGTTGGAGAGTCCTCAACCCGCCAAAATTTAAATGACCATAGCGGAAATGCCAAAGCCATGAGAGATTTTCCACTTTGGCCAATAAAGACGATTGAATGCTTTCAATCTTCAGTGGAAATAATCTATTTGAACTCATAGGAATTACAGCAATAGGGCCTCTCTTAGGATCATGTATTTCACAAATGCCCTTTTGTATGGTGACAGTATAGCCTTTCTCTTGTAATTGACCGACACTTAATAAATTAGTTTTTAGGTCGGGAACGTAGAGTACACTAGCAATCGTTTCCACATTACCATTCTTCGTTCTTATCTTAATATCACCTTTACCCATCACTTTTATGCTAGAAGAGTCTCCGAAATTCACAGTAGAGTGAAAGGTTTCATCTAAGTAAGCAAAAGAAGACTTACTCCACACATATGATTGCTACATCCAGTGTCGACATACCATATATCGGACTCCGTCTTTGTTCCGTCTTGAACAGTCATCAACAAGGTTTCTACCTCCTCTTTCTCGACATAGTTTGCACTTGAACTTTCTCCTTTTTCTTGGTTAGCAGGCAATTTGGAGTGGCATTCAGAAGCATAATGACCAAATTTATGACATCGATAGCATTCTATCTTTGATTTGTCATGGTTTCGCTCCCTTTCACTGCTGTGATTTTGGTCATTCCTGCCTCCATCTCTATTTCCATGATCTCCCCTTCCTCGACCTCGGCCTCTACCTCTACCCCTTCCACGAAAATTGTTAGAACGGGTATTGGTAGAAGCTTTAAGAGCCTGCTCTTCACTTACTGGACTCCGCTTCATCTTCTGCTCATGCACCAATAAAGAACTTTGTAGTTCATCAATTGATAGTGCATCTATGTCTTTCGACTCTTCAATGGAGCACACAACATAATTGAAGTCATGTGTCATGGAGCGCAAAACCTTCTCCACTATGGCAACATCGGTCATCTTTTCCCCTTGAAATCTCATCTTGTTACAAATCTCCATGGTTCTTGAGAAGTAACTTGTGACAGATTCTCCTTCTTTCATGGTAAGAGTTTCAAAATCCTTCCTCAAGGCTTGAAGCTGTGCACGCTTCACCCTCATGGAGCCTTGATACTTCTTCTTCATCGAGTCCCAAATAGCTTTGGAGGTATCTTTGCAAAGAATAGTCTCCAAGATTGGACGTTCAATTGCTTGAAAGAGATAGTTTTTTGCTTTGAGATCTTTTAGCCTTCGGGCTTCTAGTTCAGATTTCTGAGAATCTGATAATGTCGTGCCTTGTACCGGTTCCTGAATACCGGACTCAACAACTGACCAGTACTCTTTTGAGCGAAGGAAATTTTCCATCAGCATGCTCCAATGATCATAGTGACCATCAAAGCGAGGAATGGCTGCTTGCACAAAATTGTTTTCGGCCGCCATTAATAATTATGGATGAATTTTTCACTCAAAGTTTGCACTCACAGGTTTCACTCACAGGATAACCAATGCTCGGATACCACTGTTATGAAATATTGGATTATTGATAAAACAGAAGAATTGAATTGAAGAGGAGATAATTATTGTGAAAAGCTTACTTTGCATTACTGACATTCAAAGGCTTATATAGCCAATTACATAACCAACTAAACCATAAAATTAGGAACCACTAACAGCATATTCTATGACCCCTACAAATAAGAAAGCATAAACTTATTTTACTCCAACACACTTAACCAACTCCTAGAGTATAGGACACTTAACAGTAACATAATTTGACTAAATCAAACATTAAATCCAACATTTTCCGTAAGACAACAATAGTTATTGTTCTTATTGCCAAACCCAATGTAAGGAAAAAATCATCTTACATCTTTTATATTATCTTATAATTTGCATGCATGATAACTAGGTCCTAAAAGACTAAATAAAATGTTATTTAGTAAATAATTAGAAGAGTCTAATTAGGGGTCTAGAACTTTCATGTGGTATCAAACCTTAGTTGTTACATGCATGTTGTTTTTAGACATTAAAATCGGGTTATAAGATGATTGATAAAAATCGGAAATTTTTTAATAAAATGGTTTTATTCAAAAAATTTGACATGCATGCATATCTACTGATATTAAAATATTTACGGTCAATTTTGGTTATTTACGGTATTTTATTGCTAATTATTATATTTTTTCGATTAAAAAACCGAGTCAATATGTATGTTTTTGGTTAAAAGTTAACTAAAAATAGTTTCATATTGATTCTAGCCATGAAATTTAGATATTGTCACACATTCATGTTTTAATTAGGGTAAGTAAAATTTAGAAATTAATTTGTTAATTTTTGCATGTTAATTGATTTTTATATGATAAAATCGATAAAAGTGTGATTATTTGCTTAAAAATACAAAACAATTTTTTTCTGGGTTTTAGAAAATTTGATATGGCCAAATTCATGTTATATTTGTTAGAAATATAATTTTGAAATTAATTTGATTAATTTTGAGTGTTTATTGGTTTTTATACGATAAAAACCGATAAACCGTGTTTATTTTTCTCAAAACTATTTAATCGAAAATTTTGGAAATTTTTATGCCATATTTAGGTTCTGGAAAATGTTCCAGAATGATAAAAAATTTCATTTTGTATTTTTCATAATAGATATGATTAATTTAGAATTAAATCATAAAAGTTGTGAAAAAGACAATTAAATTGTGTATTTGATAAAAAATAATTTTAAGGCAAAATATTTGAATTATTTTGAGTTATTGGAAATGTTCCAGAATATACAAATTTTTTATTTAAAATTTTTCGTAGGAATTGTGATTTATTTTGTTTTATTTCATAATTGTTATGATAAAACCAATATAATTAGCAAATAAAACCAAGTTAAGCTAGTTAATTTTCAAAAAATTAGTGGGGACTAAATTACGGGTAATACGGGCTAAAAACTAGGTCATACTAGATACAAATTACATAAATGTACAAATGAATCAAATTCCTTCAAAAAAAATTAAATAACAATTATTTAATAATGACAAAAAAAATCATGTCAAACTGCCATTTTAGTCAAAATTTATTACGAAGAACGATGGTTTCCCGAGATGGTGCCAGTCGGAAGGAGTTTCGATGAATACCGGTGGCTTCTTGAAGATGGTGCCAAATCGGTAGGAGTTCCGATGAAAAGGCAAAGGACCACGGCGTTGGTTTTCGAACTTGTAATAGAATAGTTAATTAGATTAACTAGTTATATATGGCCATACTAGGATTTTATGAATGTTTTTACATGTTTTATTTAGTCAATCATGCCAAATTGCCTAAATCATGCATTTTTATTTTCCGCTATTGTCAATCAAAGTTATCTATAATTCGCCGACTTAGTTCACTCATAGGGAATGGATAACTAGTTGACAAGATCTCTCCCATTTTATTAATATTGAGATTAGCGCTTCCAATTAGTAACACCTATGAATCCTTTCTTCATTAGGGGGTAGATTCGGCTCCCCGTGGTGTTCCCTTTTTAAGTTGGGTAAGTAGGGTAATAAATGTTATTACAAGTAAAAGTTGATTGGTGTAACACCTCAAGAGATTGAGATGAAGTTGTCCCACATCGGGAAAATATGAGGCTTGAGATATGTTTATAAAGGATTTCACCCACCACTTAGTAACAAGGCCTTGTACTTTTGGGCCTAAGTGAGGACAAATAATGGTCCAAAGGTACACATCTCATCTTATTGGGGTTGTGTTATGACGGTGCTGGATCAGATTGTTATAGTTGGACTCGACGGGATGACAAGTTTGGTATGTCAGGCTTCATCGGTCCTAGTCTTGTGTTCCGAAGCTAGGAGACGGATTTATTTGAAATCCGTCGACCGAGAGTTCTAGGGGTAGAATCAGTCAAGGAGTTGACTCACCGAATTTATTTCTCGTATGTCGGGCTTCACCGGGCCGAGATTTATTTAGAGACGGATCTCAGAATCATTTATATAATTTAGGTGAGAGATCATTATATAAATGTTATTTTAAACTCATTAAAATTATTTTTCCGAGTAATCAATATACGATAAATGTTAATCTTTTCCTCTTTTCGTTTGTAGTTATATATCGCGCAATGACATCAAACAAGTAATCCGCTCCTCTTTTTCAAAACTTGCAACTACCTTTATCCATGGAAAGAGTTTCCTTGGATGAAAACAATATTTTTATCGATTGGGACACAAATCTCCGTAAAACCGCTAACGTAAATGACAAATTGCAACCTTTTGACTATGTTTTTCCCAACACAAAATCTCATTGAAGACGGCACGTATCCGTCATTTTGGAGTTACGGATACCATTTTCTCTCACAAATGACCCAAATAGAGGAGAGAGGGAAGCACATGGGATTCCCCCACCTTGTCCCCCCTATCCGTTTTGTGAGTGACATTACCCGTCATTTGCTCCGACCCGTCTTCAGCAAGACTAACTGTTTTCCCAAACCTTCCACTAAGTCTCCGTCTTTTGATGAGTCCTCTTATGAAGAGCACTAATAGAAGATGTGTACATTTAAGAATGTCTTGACAAAGCCCATTTTACAGCGGCAATTTATGAATGTCAATGCTAGAAGGAGTTTTAGGAAAGATGTCTTGACCTTAAATGTTAAGGATAAGATGAGATACAAAAGGAAAGTCATAGCGAAACATAAGAATGCTGGACGTATGACGTTTGTAAATTCTTTTTCTTTTAATATTTATATGATAGACATAAACTATGCTAGTACCACGACATGGGTATTTGATACCGATTGTGATTCTCACCTTTGTAATCATTTACAAGATTTAATTAAATGACGTTTAGCAAAACGTGACATTGATCTACGTATGGAAGATGGAGCTAGAGTAGCTGCGGTTTCTGTAGGGACATATGTAATCAATTTAGTATCAGGCTAAAGGTTGTACTCATATAACTGTTATTATGTACCAACTCTTAGCAAGAATATAATTTCCATTTCTGTGTTAGACACATATGGTTTCATCTTTGTGATTAAAAACATTTTGGAATTTCGCTATTTTGTCAGCAGTATTCTCACTAAATCGAAGCCCAACTATAGAAGCCGAGAAAACTCCAAATGAGATATGGAAAGGGAAAGTCCCTAACTTATCGTTTCTTCGTGTTTGGGGTTGTGAAGCTTATGTCAAAAGCAAGTCTGACGATAAGTTAGCTTCTTGATCCAACAAGGGATTGATAACCGGTTTACATAGGAATTGAGAGTAGTACTCCTTGCATAGCATGTTTATCGTTTTGCACATTTATGACATTTGATTTCTTGTCAATTGCATGCATTCGGGTTTGTGGTCGGTGTCACATGCAGGGAGGTTCTTGCAAATTTCCCTTTCTTACATTTTTCACCAATTTAGTTCCACTTAAGCCAAATTTAGCCTTTTTGACCCATTAGCTACATCCAAACTAAGCCTGCCCAGTCAAGCTAGTTTAGTGTGTCTTTTGTGGTATGTTGATCCATTTGCGAGTTTGGCCCGTGTGTATTGTTGGAGCTGGTAGAGGAATGAGAAAGGAAGAAACATGAAAAGGAAAAAAAAAGAAAAACGTGAATTAAAGAAAAAAAATGAAAAAGAAAAAAATTTAAAAAGTTGAAATTCACGTGAGAAAGAAGAAGAAGAAAAAGAAAGAAAACTTAGAAAAAAATTGATTTGTGTTGTTTGATTAATTGAGACCGTTTTAAAAAAAAGGGAATTTTGTGACCGTCTCGCTCCTCTGTTCTTATTCATGTATTTTTGAGGAGATAGTGTCTATGGTTAGTGAGCCGTGTGCCAAATGAAGGGCACTTGTGCTTTATTTTCAGTCAGTTGAGATTCGGATGGTTTCATATGGTCCTGTTTAGCAACTAGCTTGGCGCTTTTACCTCCATATTTCCATAATTTATTTTGCCTTTTCTCACCTGAACCTCACTATTCCTATACTATTTGTAAGCCCTCGGCTGTCACGGACATTGTTGGTTGGAATGTGTGCATAATACTTGAATCGTCTATCATCGTTGTTGCACGCATGTTATGTAGGTTGCAGTTTAGGTGAGTAACTGTTTCTCTTTCTCTCTCATACATATATAATTCACCTTTTGCTTCATGAGAGAAGAGTGACCACATGAGAGTCCGATTTTGTTGGTCTTGCAAGGTCGATAGGTCAGCTTTATTTATGGACATCTTATAATTCGTTTGCGTATTGACTGTTGTAGCTATGACTGTTGATTTCTGTTGCATTAAATTGGTTCAAGTAGACAAGTTATAGCTAGCTCTGAGTTTTCATTTCCGTTCCATTAGTTTGCATTTAGTTTACTCGAGGACGAGTAAAGGTTCGGTTTGGGGAGATTTGATACGTGCATTTTATATAGCCTTTTTAGTCTTATTTTGCACGTATTTCTAAGCCTTTTTCTACCGTTTTGTATTGCAAAATGCCCCGAATTGGCTACTTTGGTTTGTTTTGTCTGAATTGCAGAAATGAACCTGAAAGTGGTGAAACCGTACTCTTTTCGTCCTATTTTGCATGCATTTTGAGGAGACGGGAATGTTAGAGCGAGATTATGCCTTGATTTGCGTGAAAAGAATGTCAACGGAGCAGTCAAAGACAATTTAGAAGCTGACTTGGAGGAAGAACACTCGGTCGATGGATTTATTTGTTCGATCGAGTGGTTTGGGAAGCTGAAGAGTTCGATCGAGTGGTTTGTTGTGCTTGATCGAAATGCTGTTTAGTGGGTTTCCTCGATCGAGAGATATTTTGGTTCGATCGAGAGGATTATCTCCTGAAGACCTTGATCGAGTGGTTTTATATCACTCGATCGAGAGATTTTGGATTTTAAACGGGCTTAATTAACCCGTGTTATGTTATTTCGTGATGGACTTAGTTTTCCTATTTAAGCATTGAATAATTAGGTTATTAAGTACGCTGTTTTACGCTACTTACGCTTGATTCATCTCTAAGAACTCTCTTAATCTTTACCTTAAACTTTCAACTGTAACTTTCTTCCCTTAATCTTTTGCTTAGTGGATTTGATCTTTACGCCGGAATCTCTTGAGATTGTAATCTCTCTTCTCCTTTTAATCTTAATCTTGTTATTTATTGCTTTAATTCCTTGTTTCTCTCTTGATTAATTTCTGCCCTAATCTTGTTTATGCAATATTATTGTTTTCTTATCATGCCTTCAATTAGTTCATTTACTATTATTATTATTGACAACATTAGTAATATGAGTAGCTAAATCCTTTCATGTTAGGATTAGGGAATCCATGGTAGGATTGTGACGATGTAGCGAATAGGCTAGATGATTTATTTGTGAGAATCTGTACCCATGGCAATTTAATTATAATACCGACTTAGTTGAGTGCATACTTCTAAGTAACTTTTAATCTGGTTAAATTTACTCCTAGATCGGAAGATTGGACTAAATAGACCTGCTATGAACAGTAGGCTACCCTGAAGAGGACGGAAGTTAAGTTAGTGGAAATTTAGGATAGAAAGTGGACCGAAAGGACCTTTCCTGTATCCGTCTCACAGTAGATTATCTAGGCTATTTGCAGTTGAGTCGCTGGACTACCATGATGAACCGAAATCCTGACATGTTCTCTCTCATTTGATCATCTCTATTATTATTTCTATCTTTTATTGCTCTTTCCTTACCTTTAAGCCTTTATTAGTTTATAAACCAAAATTCAAACCCCCTATTTGTGACCAAATAGACGGACCTTAACAGATATCTTGCCTCCCTGTGGAGATCGACCCGACTTCCCTAACTATATTAGTTAGTGCCAGTTGGTTATTTTTGGTAGGTACACGACTAGCCTGTCATAAATCATGCACCAAATAAACCTGGAAAATCAAAATCTTAAACCCTAAAAATTCCCCTAAAATCCCCAATTATCTTCGTCATTTTGATCCACCATGGGTCCGCTCATAAGCCCAGACGGAAACCTGATTTCTGAGCTTCTCAAACCACACGCACCACCTGGTTCGACAGCCCGAAAACCCGACAATAGAGCTCGACAATTGCGTCTAATTTGAGTTGCCCACTTCCGGCCCTACTCTACTCCTTGCCTTTGTCACGTCTTCCCAACATCGACATGTCGCATACCCAGGCTTTGTTCCGACAAACCCAATATCAGACGATGTAACCCATCACTTCGCCAAATCTGGCCATCAATAACAAGCGTATCACAACGGTTTAATGCACATAATAACGACACTTAGATTACCGTTTTCCAAATATTAGCGGAAACCTAGACCGTGCTATTAAGAATAACGGGTTCCCTCGAAAACTGTTGTTATTATAATGTGACAACAGTTGTTTAACAAACCGTTATCAAAAACGTTTAGCGGTTTCCAAAAACTCGTTATAGAATCACCCTTATCAACGGTTGTTAGACAACCGTTACCAGTTTAAGAAAACGGTATTTCAAAAAACGTTACTAAATTAACACCAGCAACAGTTTTTGGTACCCGTTGTTATGTTATAGCTACGGGTTTGTTGTAACCGTTATCATTTTCTATTATGAAAGAACGGTTCCTATGTACCCGTTGTTATTTATCATTTATGGGTTAAAAATTGTAAACTTTTTTTAAATGTTTAATATTCAACCAATGCATGTATGATAAATAAGGAACCATTGCATGCATTGTTTTGTTTGACCATTATTACTATCCGTCCATTATTATATTCACACATGCATACATATTTTCCTATAAATATCACTTATAATATGATCAATTAACCTTGTCTACCAATTCAAAGTTCAATTAATCATAGCCTATAATTTAATTAAAAATATTACACTTCGATCACCATGTCGTCGTCGTCTTCTACAGCCGCCGAATCACAATCAAATACCCGCTATGTCCATCCTATTACCTGTATTATACACAACCTTCCAATCAAATATGATGACAATGGTAAGGCTTTTTCGAGAAGTTTTACTTGGATGAGAGATATGCTTCGTCAATGTGGTTATACGAACGTAAAAAAGGTCCACCCAGCTTGGACTAAAGTTCGTGGTTTTCTTGGTTACACAATGATCGAGTTTGAAAGTTTTGGGAAGAAGCTGGACTGTTTTCGTCAAGCGAGAAAACTCCAGGCAAGATACGAGGATCATGATGCTGGGAAGAAAAAAATTATTATACGGATGATGTGTTACAAGCGCATGTAGATACCCAGTATCTGCACCTTCCAAAAACCACCCGATGATGATCGGACTACAACGTGTTTTTGATATGCGTGTGTGGATTGACTATACATGAGACGGTTTAATGCATTACTCGAATATGAAAAATGATTTCAAAAATGGTTTTCTAACTTCATTTGCATTAAAACAACACTATTTAGACTTAAAACCGTCTTCGGACCCAAAACCGACTCAGAATGCCCGCAACCCAAGTCAATCTAAGTCAACCTGAATCAACCCGAGTCTCGAATGACAAAAATAATGCCATAAATGGTTTTATCTTGCCATTTTCATTAAAATGACACTAATTAGAGTCAAAACCGACACCGGGCCAAAAACTGACTCAAAATTCAAATCCCGACTCAACACGGATCAAATCCGAGTCAAGCACAAAATGCCTACCCCAAATAACACCCAATTATCATCTTATTAGATGCTTATATTGTTACACGACATCTTATTTGAATACCATAAATCAAACCAACCAAACAATGGATAAAGTAAAGGCCACGTCCAAATTAAAAAGGACAGTACACCCCTTTGTATCACTAGGTGGCTCGCGCCTCTTTAGGCGTCCTCCTTAGCCTCCAAGCAAACTCAACCGACTTACCACCCTATATTTCTCTATAAATACCCACCTTCACACACCATAATATTCACGCAAGCGTCCGCCCCCTCACATCTCCCTTAAACTTCTTGACTCGACTTCTTAAGTCAAAAAATCGACACGTGTTTTCGACCTATCGATCGAAAACACAAGCCTTACACATTTGGTACCATCGCCGTGCATTCGAGCGACCCATTCAACCAACTCAACATTAATCAACATGTTTTTCAACAATAAATTTTCAACTCATTTTCAAAACAAAATCCATTTTAAGGCACTCTTTTAAACTTCTTTGATCATGAGTAGTCACAACGAGAAAACCGTCTCTAAAGTCGTCTACCTCGCAAAAATCAATACACGTAAGTTTGAGGGTGTAAACAACTCATTTATTTCATGTCTTTACTGTTTTATGATTTAATAAGCATGAACAATCCATAACACGATCCAAAAATAGGAGAAATGAGCCAAAACCGGATTTTGGCCTGAGACAGAGGCTACTTGCGTAGCAGGGGAGCTCGCGCCTCTATGCCCTCTCAGGCCTTAATCTAGCCGTGTTTTTGTTCATCTTTCCGCAACATTTTCCTTTTATTTTGTTTTACGGCTTTTACCGTTTTAATTCATTTATATGACAAACTTTTTAACCATAAATCGTAATCACCCTTGGTTACTTATACCATGACGGTTTTATCCGTGACTCGGTGATATTATTTGGTTAATTACATTTTAAAGGGTATTATAACACTCCTTTCTTTTATTTACCATTTTTCTCATTTATTTACACTTGCAAACATATTAATCATAATTCATAATCATCCTTTGTTCCTTATACCATGTCGGTTTAATCCGAGTACGATGACAAACTTAACTAATTACAAAGAAATTAACTTAACATATTAGTTCATATCAAACATTTTACATTTTTATTTGTAAACTATACTTTTCAAACTTCCAAATCCGACAACGAATATAACTAAGATAATAGTAATTATTCCAAGTCATGCAAATCATTTAATCACAAAAGCGGTTTTAAACAACCTTTTTAAACCAGGAGACGCCTCTTGGGTCGTCGTCTGACTCGCGCCCCAAGAGGCAGTCTGTTTTCATATTCTAAAAACCTGGGCAGAGCCCTTTCCCTCGCCAATAGGCTCGCGCCCTAATGGGGATGGCTGGTATTGCTCTTGTTTCCTTTTCAGCATTTGTCTAGGACGATCCTGATTACGGCTAACCCAAATCTACATGGATCAGATTGACAAGTTTACGTTTTTACAGTTTGTCATTTAAACGCACTTCTTTTCCAAATAAATGGATTGTGTTAAGCATCATAACCAGAATTTGGTAAATGGATGTTAAACTTTCGTTTTCACATGCAAACCCATCTAAATCCAACTTTGACACCAATTTCTTGGTACATGCATAAACAACCGATTTAGCAAATTCTCACATGTTAGGTTAAGGTTTTGGATGCGCATTCATGCATTTAAACTGTTTTATCAACTCTAGCACTTAAACAACCACGATCGATCAGTAGAGGCCGCTAACGCAGGCGGGATTGGGTGACCGATTAAAGGGCTTCCCAATACATACCGTCACCCCTTACTTAGAACCTTTGGATACTGGATAGCCTTATCCAGGGTGTACGATAGTCATTTTCGCAATAGGATGCTCAAGGGGGATGAGTCCTTATCTTTAGTACCTATGTCAAGCACCGCTTTTTGCCTTGATTGACCGAGGTATAAAGTGGATTCGAACAGTTTCCAAGCATCCCATAATTGCTTGTTGGCGACTCCGAATATCTCTACATCGTTTCGAGACCTTTGCCGAGACGAAACCGACCGATCTAAAACGATCCGGTCGAAAGCATTTTTATGCCACCGAGCATGGCTTTTAAACCGTTGCATGTCCACAGATTGGCTTGGCGTGCAGGTGGCCCATTTCCACAGTTTGGCGACTCCGCTGGGGAAAACTAGGACACTTGTATCTTTGTTATCCTTAGAGGTGAAACTCGAACGAGGTCGTGGTTAAAATGTATTAATTAATATTATGGTTATAAGTCGAGTTCCTTGTCCGGGCCCACAACCTAACCTTTATCGACCAATTGGCTCATCCCGTGGGCGTGAGTTTTCTCATCCCCGTGTTTTGAATCCCGATTGCGTCAAGCATACCATTGACGTTACACATTTCTGTTTCGTCAAAGAGCTTTCACTTCCTTCGTACACGAGGCTAGGGAACCCTCCTTACACATTTTGTTTGGATTGGTATCCCTCTTGAAAATCGGGGATTTATTGCTTGGTGTGTAACCACCCTTATTAAGCCAAAAAGCGTGTCAGCATTATGCATAATATTATGAACTGTGAGTGCTTATGTGCTATGTGATCATAAGTCCTTCCATGTCATTTCCAAACTTTCAAAACACCTTTTTGCGCCGTTATAATGGTCATTTCAAACCTCGGGCTTTCGCTGACCTTTGCATTTCAAAAAGCACGCCTTTTAGGCCGTCGTAATGGCCATTTCAAAACCCGGGTTTTATAACCATTTCAAATGCACCTTTTCATGTTGTTATAATGGCCATTTCAAAACCTGGTTTTTGTAACCATTTCAAAAGCACCTTTTTATGCCGTTATAATGGCCATTTCAAAACCCGGTTTTTATAACTATTTCAAATGCACCTTTTCATGTCGTTGTAATGACAATTTCAAACCTTGGTTTTCATAAAACATTTCAAAATACCCTTTTACGCCGTCGTAATGGCAGTTTTAAACCTTAGTCTCTCACCGACCGTTGCAATCTCAAAGCGCCCTTTTACGTCGTCGTAATGACGAATTCTACCCTCGAATTATCAAAATTCGAAATCAATTTTCAAACAAAAACGTTTTTCAAACCGTCGTAATGACGATTTCAACCCGTACAACTTTCCAAATTTCAAATCTCGTTTTCGAAATCAAATTTGGCTTTTCAAGCTGTCGTAATGACGATTTCAATTCTCACAAATTTTTTATTTGCATACCGTCTTTAAAAGGTTAAAACATTTTTCAAACTCGTCGTAATGACGAATTCAATCCTCACAATTTCCAATTTGAAATCATTCAAAACATTTTAAACTGTTTCCAAATTACCAATCAAAACTCAATCTTTTGAAAACAAATTTAACCGTTTTCAAATTTCAATTCAAAATCAAATCTTTGAAAACAAATTTAACCGTTTTCGGATTTCAATTCAAAATCAAATCTTGAAAACAAATTTAACCGTTTTCAGATTTCAATTCAAAATCAAATCATTTGAAAATAAATTTAACTGTTTTCAAATTTCAATTCAAAATCAAATCTTTGAAAACAAATTTAATCGTTTTTAGATTTCAAATCAAATTTCAAATCATTTGAAAACAAATTTAACCGTTTTCAAATTTCAATTCAAAATCAAATCTTTGAAAACAAATTTAACCGTTTTCAGATTTCATATCATTTGAAAACAAATTTAACCGTTTTCAAATTTTCAACCCATTTTCAAAATCTTTGAAAAAAACTTAACCATTTTCAAATACAAATCTTTTGAAAACAAATTTAACCGTTTTCAAATTTTCAACTCATTTTCAAAATCTTTGAAAAAAAACTTAACCGTTTTCAAATTCAAATCTTTTGAAAACAAATTTTACCGTTTTCAAATTTTCAACCCATATTCAAATCGATTGAAAACAAATTTAACCGTTTTCAAATTCTCCAATTTCAAATCGTTTGAAAACAAATTTAACCGTTTTCAAATTTTCAACCCATTTTCAAAACATTTGTTGTTGCCATGGGGCGATTGGTGGATTAGAGATTCCCCCTGCCTCAAACATCGGTGTGTCATGGATGGGTGGGTCACACTCTATGTTCCCTATCTCCTTCTCCTTTATACCCCTCTTTGCTCCGGCATGTCGGTCGGGCAATAAAAGTGAATGGTATGGGTACCATGAGGAATCGGGCCATCCTTTGGTAGAATCATGTAAGGAGCTTTCCCCACTCCCAACCAATTGCATCGAAAATTGATGGCATCTACGACTTTGATCATGTGTGTTTCCTCAAGTCCTTGGGCATTGTAAAAATGATTTCCCCAAACGGGGAGTTGGTCATCCGAAGTCGAGCCCACAAACTTTTCCACAAAAAGGGTGATTAAACCCCCACTATTGATGTTACCTCCCCTCCTCTTCCTATGCTTCAAACAAGAATCAACAAAAAGTCTTGCCCAATCCGGCACACCATCCCCTTCCGGGAGCATGGTCCAAATGCACTCCCTCACCGCATCACTAACTTTTGTTGGCTCTCCCATGGAGAAGAACCAACAAGCCAAACTTCTTGTCAAAATACGGATCACGGGATTGGTGATGGCGGAAAGTTTGTCATTATGATCTTGTGCTTGTCTCCCCGTGAGATGACACCACACCTCATTTAGCTTACCCTTGGGTGGGTTAACCGGGGAAGGCATTTTTGTGATTCGTAAAATCTCTCTCACCTCATCAAAAGAAATAGAGTGCCACACTTTATGAAGACGGAAATTCACTCTCTCATTAGCTCCCTCCCCCGTTTTTGAAATGGTGGACAAGAATTCATATGTGAAGGATCGGTAAGTGTCATCATGAAGGTCCAAATATTGCTCTAACCCCACCCGACTCATGAGTTGAAAGGTGAGTTCCTCTATTCCTAGATTTTGAAGGGTGTCACGGTGGAGGAATTTTGTGATGGGGACGGGGTTTTATTTTTCAAGTTTTGAAAAAAATTTCCTTTGTTCGGCATTGAGTCCCTCATTCCCATTAAACACTTTGGGGTTACTTCCCTCCCCTTGTTGAGTTTTCTTCTTTCCAAAAACCATGGTACCTAGCAAGCAAGAGTACAAATATACCAACAAAAACACTAAAAACAGTTTTGCTCTCTTTGAGGCAATTCAACAAACACCTTCTATGCACTAACTCAAGAAGGTAGGATTTGATGATGTTTGTTGAAATCCTTTCCCCTCACTCAGAAAATAAGTTTATCCCAGCAATTAAAGACTACAATCAAGCAATAATATCCAAAAGTTCAATGTATAAACACCAAATTTCGGATTAAAGCTAAATAAGTGAAGAAAAAGATTGAAAAATTTGTTATACCTCCCCGAATCCACTTAAATTGCTAGGTGATTGAAGTATAATGCAAAAACCCTTCCAAGAATGCTCCAATGGGCCCAGAAATCTCTTGAAAAGAACTTGAATCCAAAGCTTGGAAAGTTAGGGTTTGGGACGAAATTTGGGAAAATCAGATTTTTGAAGGGTGAAGTGAGTGTTTGAAAGTGTTATGTTGGGTTGAGAGATGAAATTGATGATGGAAAAGGAGTTTGTTGAAGGTTTTAATGTAGTGTGATGGGGTTTGGGATGGTTTGGGGGAAGTTGAATGCTGAAGGTGTCAAATAAAGTAAAAGGGGAAGTGAATTTTCCTTTGTAAACAGGCCTTTTTCAACCCCGTAGCTGCTAACTGTGCAGGCTGCGCAATTTCAGTGCGCAGGCTGCGCTTTCTGCTGGATGTCGTGTAAAATGCAATTTTTCAACTTCTTCCTTGCTGGGATTTTTAGCCTTCTTTTTGTGCTTTCCCTTCATTTGTCTCGTGTAGATGGTGTCCCGAGTCATTTCAACTTTCATTTCGACTTTTGCACGCTTCCCAAGGAATTTCATCCGACTCCCTTCAAACACCTCAACAAACTATCAAAGGATTCCAATATTGATGCTTCTAAAACATGTTAAAAGTAAATAAATTAACAAGAAAGCGGTAAATTCTATGCTACAAAGAGAGAATATTTACAAAGGTTGTCGTATGTTTAACGTCGATGGCTCGACTTAGTGCTTCTCATGATCATGCTTGGTCGATGGGGTCTTCCAAATTGACTTGTTCAACGATTTGTGCTTCCATGCCTTCATGATACTCTTTAAGTCGTTGTCCATTCACCTTAATTGTCTTTCCCGTGCTTTGGTTCTCAACTTCGACCGCTCCATGAGAGTGGACTTTTATCACAATGAACGGCCCAACCCACCTTAATCTTAGCTTTCCGGAGAACAACTTTAACCGGTTTTGAAAAACAAGAACCTTGGTGCCTTCCTTGAAAACCCGCCGACTTATCATTTGATCATGCCATATTCTAGCTTTCTCTTTGTATATGGCGGCATTATCATAAGAGTCAAGATGGATTTCTTCAATTTCTTGGAGTTGAAGCTTCCGATGGAGGCCCGCATCATCTATGCTTTGGTTGAAGGATTTGATGGCCCAATAGGCTCTATGCTCCACTTCCAAAGGAAGATGACATGCCTTTCCATAAATGAGTCGGTACAGGGACATACCAATTGGTGTCTTGTAAGCGGTGCGGTATGCCCAAAGAGCGTCATTTAACCTTTGACTCCAATCTTTCCTATCGGGGTTCACTGTTTTTTGTAAGATATTCTTGATCTCCCGATTTGATACTTCCGCTTGCCCATTGGTTTGTGGGTGTTAGGCGGTGGAGACTTTGTGCACGACCCCGTACTTCTTTAACAACCCTTCCAAAATACGATTACAAAAATGAGTCCCCCGATCGCTTATTAATGCCCTAGGATAGCCAAACCTTGAGAAGATATTGTTGTGAACAAAGCTTGAGACCGTCCTTGCGTCATCATTCCTAGTTGGTATAGCCTCGACCCATTTTGAAACATAGTCTACCGCTAATAGGATATAGAGATACCCATCCGACTTGGGGAATGGACCCATGAAGTCTATCCCCCACACATCGAAAACCTCCAAATAAAGCATCGGTTGTTGGGGCATTTCGTTTCGTCGTGAGATGTTGTCAACCCGTTGGCATCGATCACAAGTACTGACGAAAATGTGAGCATCCTTGAACAACTTGGGCCAATAGAACCCGCACTCAAGGATCTTACGCGCCGTTCTATGAGGCCCAAAGTGACCCCCACAAGCGTACTCGTGGTAATGTTTGAGGATAGATGGGATTTCTACATCCGGTACACAACGTCGAATGACTTGATCTTGACACATTTTCCATAGATATGGGTCATCCCATATGTAGAATCTAGAATCGGCCTTTATCTTATTTCTTTGACTTGATGAGAGTGAGGTGGGAAACTTCTTTGTTACCATGTAGTTTACAAGGTTAGCATAACAAGGCTCAACGGCCTTCATGGAATATAGAGATTCATGTGGTAAGCTACCGTCCACTACTCCCATGGTCTTGACTAGATCCTCATTGATGTGAAGCCTACTCAAATGGTCGGCTACCACATTAGCACTCCCTTGCTTGTCCTTGATCTCGATGTCAAACTCGCTCAACAAAAGAACCCATCTCATTAGCCTTGCTTTGGTGTCTTTCTTGTCTACAAGTTGTCTTATAGAGTTGTGGTCTGTATAAATGATGGCCGGAACTTTTCAATGGCATACACCACCGCCAAGAATTCCTTTTCCGTGGTGGTGTAGTTCCGTTGAGCATCATTCAAAAGTGAAGAAGCATATTATATCACATGAGCAACCTTCCCTTCCCTTTGGCCTAAAACCGCGCCAAGGGCATAATCACTAGCATCGGTCATGATTTCAAACGGGAGGTCCCATTTTGGAGCTTGAATTATCGGGGCCGTCACAAGATTTTCCTTCAAAGAATCGAATGCCAACCTACAAGCATCATCAATAACAAACTCCACATCCTTGTGCAAAAGCTTGCACAAGGGGTAAGCAATCTTGGAAAAATCCCTAATAAATCGACGGTAGAAGCCCGCGTGTCCTAGGAACGACCTTATCTCCCGAGTATTAGTGGGATATGGCAAGGTTTTTATTCCTTCAACCTTAGCCACATCCACCTCAATCACTCTCTTTGAGACTATGTGACCTAACACGATGTCGCTTTTAACCATAAAGTGACATTTTTCGGAATTCAACACAAGGTGTCTCCGTGCATCGTGATAGGACCATAGTTAGGTGGTCCAAGCAAGCTTCAAAATTGTCTCCATGGACGGTGAAGTCGTCCATGAAGACCTCTAAGACTCTTTCTACTAGATCCGAGAAAAGACTCACCATGCAACGTTGAAATATACCCGGAGCATTACACAAACCGAAGGGCATCCTTCGGTATGCATATGTTTCGAAAGGGCATGTGAATGTTGTCTTGGATTGATCCTCCGGATGTATGCGAATTTGAAAGTATCCGGAATATCCGTCCAAGAAACAATAGAATTCTTTCCCCCCTAGCCTCTCTAGCACTTGGTCTAGAAAGGGTAAAGGGAAATGGTCTTCGAATGTCACGGCATTTAGGCGGCGATAATCGATGCAAACTCGCCACCCGGTTTGAATCCGGGTGGGGATTAAAGCTCCTTCTTTGCCCTCGATTACCGTCACACCACCCTTTTTAGGTACACATTGAGTGGGACTTACCCATTGAGAATCGCTAATGGGGTAGATGATTCCCATTTGAAGCAATTTGATGATCTCTTCCTTCACGACCTCCATCATTGGTGGGTTCAATCTTCTTTGTGGTTGCCTCACCGGTTTTGCCTCTCCCTCCAACCGGATCTTGTGCATGCAAATGCTTGGGCTTATCCCCTTGAGATCCGTAATGCTCCACCCAAAAGCTTATTTGTATTTGTGCAATACACCCACCAATTTCTTTTCTTGGTCACTCTCAAGTTGGTTGGACATTATGAGGGGTAGAGTGTTGTTTTCCCCAAGAAAAATGTACTTCAAATGGTCGGGAAGTGGTTTTAAATTGGGGATGGGTGGTTTTATAATGGATGGGAGTGGTCTTTCAAGGGAGGCCTCTAGAGGAAGGAATTTAGCTTGATAATCATAAGAGGAAGAAGAAAAACAAGCTTTGGTGGAGCTGGGGACTGCGCAGGCTGCACTGGTGAGCTGCGCCATGCTGCGCAGACTGCGCTGTGGTGCGCAGGCTGCGCTCTGGCTCAGGATTTCCTTCTCAATTTCCCTCATTTCTTCCTCCCCCTTAGATTCTTCTAAGGGTTCTTCCTTCTCCAATTCCTCTATACTTTCCTGCACATCATGAGACAACAAAAACCGCAACCCTTCTTTCTCGACATTGTTAGTGAGGGTCACTTCAAGTGGGTCCCTATGATTTAATTGGTAAACTCGATTTGCCAAAGGTTCAATTTTATCAAGAAAGTAGCAAAAGCTCAAATCATCGGTCTTTTTCATAGTTTCATACACATTATACTTCAAAACTTTCCCTTCAAATTCCATGGTCAAATTTTCATCATACATGTCAAGTTTGGTTTTGGAGGTTCTCATGAAAGGCCTCCCTAGCAAAAGGGGTGTAGCCTTGGAATCCGGTTCCATGTCTAAAACGTAAAAATCGGCCGGAAACATGAATTTATCAACCTCTACCAACACATCTTCTACAGGACCTTTGGGGTGAATTGTAGAGCGATCCGCCAATTAGATCACAACATTGGTCTTAGACAAGGGAGGTAATTATAGGGTCTCATAAATTGAGTAAGGCATGACATTAATAGAGTACCCCAAGTCTAGCATAGCTCTAGCAAAAGCTTTGCCTCCAATTGAGCACGGTATAGTTAGCATGCCCGAATCATCGCACTTTTTGGGAAGATTTTGTTTGAAAATTGCCGAGACATGCCTACTAACCGTGACTCTTTCAACTCCTTTCCTTGGCTTCCGTTTAGGGGTGCAAAGTTCCTTGAGAAACTTTGCATACCTAGGAACGGTTTTGATGATAGTAAAAAGAGGGATGTTGACCTCACATTTCCTAAAAGTTTCATAAAGATCGGAGTCTTTATCGAACTTCTTGGGATTTGTGACGGCACTTGGGAATGGTACCTCTGGTTCATATTCTTTTTCAATCTCTTCAAGTTGATCCTTTGTGTTGGTGCTTCCTTCCTTTTCTTTGTCAATGCTCAAAGGGCTCTTTTCTTCTTCCTCATTAGCTTTTGAAGATGTCCCTTTCTCTTGTTCAACCACAAGCTCTTCTTCAATTTGCTCTTCAATTTCAATAACCCTTTCGTGTAACTTGCCCCTTCTCTTCTTCTTGGGAGGGGATTCTAAGGTTCTCCCCTTCCTCAATATCATAGCACTAGCATTTTCTCTAGGAGGGAATGTAGTGGAGGGAATAGAAGTTGAATTCCTTTGATTTTGCTTGGCAAGTTCTTGGGCAATTTAGCTAAGTTGAACTTCAAGGTTGGCAACCTTGGCATCACTAACACTTTTGTCGGCATCAATCTTGTCAAACCTCTTGTTTGTTTTGATTTGCTCTTGCAAAATGTTTTTAGGCAAGTCTTGAACACTTGGTTCCTTTTGAGAATTGGTGTTGTTACCTTGATTGCCAAATTGGGATGATTGACCTTGGTTTTGGTTTCTACCTTGGTTGTTGAAATTCCCATTCCTATTTCTTTGAGAATTTGAGCCTTGACCTTGTCGGGAATTTTGGTCCCTCAAGTGGTTGAATTGGCCATTCACAAAGCTCTTTGAGGTGTCACCACCTCAACCAAGTCGATGGTTGTCTCTACTCCCAACATTGTAAGTGTTGCCACTAGGATCATAGTTGTAATATCCTCCCCCGGAAGGATTCCTAACATTGTAATTCCCATAACCCATTGCACTTACATTTTCCACCCCAATTCCTTCTTCAATCATAATGGGGCAAGCTTCCTCCAAGTGAGGACCTTGGCAATAGTTGCATTCCACTTGATTCATTTGACCTCCATCTTTATTTGGATTGTTCACCATCATATTCTTCACTAGGTGAGTTAAGTCATTCACACTTTGCTCAAGATTTTGAGTAGATGAGGAAGAGGTTCCCATTGAAGATGTATTTCTTGTTCCCCTTTGGCTTCTACCATAATTCCTTGTAGTTGAGGCAAGTCTCTCAATGATTTCCTTGGCATCCACTATGGAAAAATTCTCCAAACCTCCTCCGGTAGCGGAGTTGACCATCCTTTGATCATCTTGACCTAAACCTTCATAAAAGTTCACAAGAAGATCATCATCACTCAACCCATGGTATGGGCATTGAGCCACCAACTTCTTAAATCTCTCCCAATACTCATACATGGTTTCACCATTGGGGTCTTGTTCTATGGTGGTAATGGCCTTATTTGCACGGTTGTGGCGTGAATCGGGGTAAAAACTTTCAAGGAAGGCCGCTTTCATTTCCTTCCAAGTTCTTATGGACCCCGGAGTAAGGTAGAAAAGCCAATCTTTAGCCGCGTCCAACAAGGAAAATGGGAAGGCCTGTAGTTTGAATTGGTCCTCCGTCACTCCATTCGGAATAGCTCCTTCACACATCATGTGAAATTCCGATAGGTGACGGTTTGGATCATTTCCCGCATGGCCGTGAAACTTGGGCAAGTTATGAATAAAGAAGCCTTTGAGTTCGAAATTTGCATTGGCTCCTAAAGGGGGGTAGGTGATGCACAAAGGTTGCTCATCATAATTCCTTGCTCTTATCTCCCGGATGGTTCTCGTGTCATTCGCCATAGGGGGATACTCTACTTCAATCGGATTTACTTCAATAGTATCTTTCGAAGGTGCTTCTTCTACTCGATGTTCCCTTTGTGCTCTTTGGTACAAAGGATTGGTAAATAACCACGAATATGCTCCAAAAGAGTCCTCTTCAACGGGGGTTGATTCACCGCTTTGTAGAGGACTAAACATAAACCTTTTCACTACACACACAAGTTAGAACTTCCACTTACTTTCAAAAACAAAGAGAAGAAAAATAACTAACATGCAATTAACAATCAAGCATTTAGCTATGTTGCCCGTCCCCGGCAACGGCGCCAAAATTTGACTTGGTAAAACTAGGTGTCGTAAAATACTAGAATTAACCTATCAAATTAACAATTTATACCCTAGACTTTGACTCTACTAACTTTAAACTAAAACAATAGTAAAGTGGAAGTAAAGGGGTCGAACCCAAGAGAAGGGTTAACAACTAAAAACTTGAATTGTAAACTATTGGCTACTAAGTAGGTCTCTACTACTAATTAAGATCCTAATGACAATTTAAACTTAACAAAAGGCACTAATCATAAACAATGGGTATTAACAAAGGTCAACTAGTAGGAAACATAGATGAAAAAGGATTGGTTTTGGGAAACAAACATGGAAATATGAGTAAAGATTGGAGATCTTCCTATTGAGACAATTCCACAAACAACTAGTATGCCAGATTCAATATAAAAGGAAAAACTTGATGTAATTCTCTCTTAGTGACCCAACAATGATAAAGTTTGACTCTCTTTACTCACTTACAAATATCTACCCAATACTATCACCTCAAGATGTTGATACATGTAAATTAAACCATCTACATATACCCTTCAAACTTAAGCAACAAATCATTAAACCATGAAAAGAGACTAAGCATGAGCATTAAGAATTTAACCAAAAGATGAAGTTAGGATCAATTCCTCATAAGATTAAACCATACAAATGAGAAAAAGACATAGACTTTCCTATTTGTTGTATGAATCCTTTAAACCAAATCAACAAACAACAAACTTGCTTCAACAATCACAACTAAATTAAACCATTTCTTTAGGATTTTCACTAGTCAAGTAAATAACATGCAAGGATGATCAAACCGAACATTCAATTACTCAACATAAGAAATTAAGCACAAGAAAAGAGCATTAGATAAATTAAGAGAGGTTTAAGAGTCTTACAATACCAAAGTTGGATACTTTGATCAAATTACATCAAGCAAAGGAAAGATTAGCCTTCCATCTTCTTAGAAAAACCCAAGAAATGAGGAAAGATTAACATCCAAAGCTAAAAGATTACAACTTTTACCCAAATTAAAGTGTTCTTGCTACTAAAAGTCTCTAAAGATTATTAAATAATTAGATGATAACTAGGTCTTCAAAATGAGGAGTATATATAGGGGTGCACTCCTTTCTAGGTTAAATCCTCCAAAAATCATCCCAAAACATGGTTTACTTAACTAAGCCCGTGTTTAAAATAGACTGGCGCAGGACACTCTGAAAGTGGCGCAGGATGCGCAGGCTGCGCCCCAGCTCGGGACTCCCCTATGAATTTCCAAGTTTTGCTTGCTTCTTTACTTTCCAAACTTCACTCGTCATTGCTTGCTTGAGACGGACTTCTTATCTTGGTTGAAAGTACATGAAATCTTCACCTTGACTCTTTGATATGGTTGCTTCCTTTGCCTCAAAAGGTGATCAATCCAAGACTAAGTCCTTTGTGACCCAAACTACAAAGAAATAGAGTAAGCCGGTATGCCCGAGATTAACGCATAACTTGGCCCCAACACTTGAATAAACAACCTAAAATTATCATACTAGACACGCCATATTTGATACTATCATGGTTTATGGTTGAGGGTTGGATACACAAACTACGAAACTCGGATACACATATTATTACTACCGGACACACAAACGATTTGTGTATGTGGTAGTAATATCGTGTGTATCCGGTGGTAATACTATGTGTATCCTAGGTAACAATATGGGGTATCTTGGTAGTTTGTACGATTTACACTGCAAGTGCAATTAATTTCGAAAAAACAATCATATAGTTGTGGACGATTTACATTGCTAATGCCATGGACAAGTAGGCTCTTTTACCTTACTAGATACACTCGGTTAACTATCAACATGTATAGGATGATGCATGTGGTAACTCTGCATGTATCAGGTATTTGACCGTTTTTGTTATAAGGTTTTAAACTTGAATTATATAATGACACGATTTAGTATGAATTTTTAGTTGAATCCTAATTTGATTGTATATGACTCATATGAAGCTCTTCAGTATATTGCATATATGTATCCTAATCTGATAAAAGTTGTTCTAGGTTTTGCCAAAATGGTGAATGAGATGGTACTTGTAATTTGACTTCTGATGTGTGTAATATCGGAACCAGGATTTGTTGTTAGGGTGCAGAAATTTTTAGAGGAATAATTTACCGGTGGAATAAAAATTAAAATAAAAATCGATAATTTCGACTAAAAGTCTCAAATTTTCCATTGTTCGGAGGTGAACGCCCTCGCTACCCCAGCTCCATCTCTGAATGTATGAGATTTTGATATTACAAAATTTGGGTTGTTTGTTTATGTTTCATATATTTGATAATAACTATTCTGAAGAATGCTTGCTTGTGTACTAATCTCGTGGCATTGGTTACTACTGAAAAACTTCATTTGATGAATGTAACAAGTTTTTGTTGCAGCTAAATTGGCAGCAAATAGTATCACCAAAGTAATAAACGGTAAATCAGTGGCAAAACAGATTAGGGAGGAGATAGCCTTGGAGATTACAAAAATGAAAGATGCCATTGGTGTCGTTCTTGGTTTAGCTGTGATCCTTGTTGGCGATAGGAAGGACTGTGAAACTTATGTTTGGAACAAAAAGAATGGTTGTGGAGATTAATTCTTTTGAAGTACATGTGCTCGAAACCTCAACGAAGGAAGAAGTGATTGACTCTATCTCCAGGTTTTCATTTTCATTATTACTACCGGATACATGTGTATCCGGTAATAAAACCATGTGTATCTGGGATATTAATTTGTGCATCTGGGATAATTAACTAAATGAACTCTAAATAAAATATGCATGGCGAAGTGAAAACAAGATTGGGTTCAAGGTCACCAAATTGCTACAACAAAAGCAATGAATATCACCCATGCACGGAGATTGGAGTTACTAATGGTAGCGGTAGTCCGAGGTGGAAGCCAGAGTGGTTTTGCGGTGTGTCGGACAGCGTGGTCATAGCCGTGGAGATGTTTGTCGCGGTGTATGGTGGTGAGTTGGTGACAGGTGATGTTCCCGTCGCGGTCTGAAGTGACTGGTTATATTACCGATGATGTCTCTGATGTTGGTTCAAGTGGCTGTCGGGCTGATTGTAAAATGGGGCTTGGTTGTGGGGTTAGTTCAGGGGTAATGGTGATCAGGGGCGGAGTCAGGATTGAAAATTTGGGGTAGCGAAAGTAGCGTGAACCCGTGAACACAATAACAACATAGAATTTTTTTATAAACAATTCGTTTTTTAATTGTCAATAAGAACTACACTTTCAATTTTAAAAAAAAAGAAAAAAAAGTTTTTGCGATAATTGACGTGGTTGTTGTTGACGGAATGATGGTGGCTCAAAAAGCCTAGGTAGTTAAGATCTTTCATCAAGCATTTGTTTTGCGAGAATAATTCGTATGACCATCAAACATAACTAATAAAAAAAATGATACAATATGTAATAGACTAATACGTAAAAATTTATATAATCTAATGATTTGAGAATTTTTTTTTAGGGGAATGGAGTTGGGGATTAGAGAATAGGATATTAACAGACATATTATTTAGGTTGAAAGATAATGTGGGTACCATATACAAGCAATATACAACTCAACAAGTGAAAAAAATTGCTTATTGTAGGAGTCGAACCCGCATTTCTTGATGGATTTACTTGTACTTTACCACTAGACCATGTACATCCTAATGCTACCTTAGAAACGTATTATTTATTTATCCTTTGACAAATATCAACGATATATGGAGTAGTAAAATTTCATCTTCTTAGTCAAATTTACGGGGTTTGGGGTAGCGGCTGCTATCCCATGCTACTAGGTAGCTACGCCTCTGATGGTGATGGTGGGTGGTGGTAGTTGATCTTTTGATTGCTGGATACACAAGTAAGGAGCCCAGGGACATATACGAGCAGTGAGTAGTCAAGTACCCCGGATACAAAACTCGTGTATCTGCTACGGTGAAGTTCTGTATCTAGCACTCGATTTTGTGTATCTACTCTCAATTTTGTGGATGTAGTATCGATAGACGACTATACCAGTAATTTGTCGTAGTACGATTTTTAGTTCTATGCAATATGTTTAATCACGGATATAATAATAGAGAGCTATAATGTATTGTGTGGTACATATACTTGCGTCATTGTTTTATTTTTTTAAAATAAGAGATATCAAAGTGAAATTAATCACTTTCATTTTATTGTTTTATTTTTTTTAAAATAAGAGCTATAATGTATTGTATAGAGTATGTTATGCTCTTATTTTTAAAATGGGAGAAGAACAACATAAGGTTAACGTTTTACAGCATCCTAAACATAATTGTTGGTCGTCACCCTTGTTTTATCTCATTAATTATCTAGATACAACCCTTTAGCTAGCTAGATATACTCCTTTAAATTGTTAGATATATAGTTTTACTAGATTTTGTGCCCGTACGTTGTACGGGTTATAATATTGATTCGTCTTTAATTGTATCTTCGCAATTGAGAAGTTATGTTTACTTTCTTAACATTAGTTTTCTCGTGAGAATGTCAGTATATACAAATACATTGAAATATTTTTTTTAGAATATGAGTATATACAAATAAATTAACATTTTTTTTTATGATTTGTGTATATAAAAGTTATAATCGCCATGCACGAGTAACTAAATAGTGTTTTGTTTGTAAATGAGCTTGTACAAATGTAGTTTTTTTTTGCATCTGGAAAATGTAAGTTTTTCTTCATAGAATAAATAATTAATGAGTTAAAGGAAGGCATTGACTAATACAATATTAATACTTATATATTATACGGGGTATGTTATATGTTATATTTGAAGAATAATTAGAAATTATTATTTTAAATATTTTAAATTACAAAAATAATTGAAAATTCAAATTTATATATTTTATTAAATTAATATAATTTTTATAAATTCTTTAGTATAAGTATGGTAAGTAATATTAATTATAATATTATTATTATTGAATATGATTGCTTTTGACAAATAAAATATACCATACCAATCTATATTTTGACATGTATTCTGATTCTACCTCAACCCGTGACCCGTATAAGCCCACCTATATTTAGTCTGACCCGTATTCGAGTTTAACATGTATGAACCGCCTCACCAGCCGACCCATCCAACTCGTTTGAGTGGTCTACAATTGTTTTAAAAATTCTTATCATTTTAGCTTTTTACTTTTAAAGTTTTTATATATAATACTAATATAACTCTATCATCTTGATCGGATAAAATTTCCATAAGTTTTGGTGATAGTTCTACAAATAACTTTATCACCTCCATCGGATAGAATTTGCATAATTTTAATTTATAATTTAAAATTTTATTAGGTAGTTAAAAAAGTAAAGTAAGGCAATTTACAAAGTATTAATTTCTGGTGCTCTATTGGAAGAAAACAATGAGTTCGTAATTAATTTATTTAAAATTTATGGTTGAAAAACATTAGTAATAAGCTCAATAAGTTCACGCTTTTTGTCTCAAAAAAGAAGAAAATTAACGCTTGATGGGACTTCCTCGGCACCGGTCTCTTGTCTGGGCATAGATACGGATTATTTCTTACTTTACCGGCCTGATAGATCGAATGCTTATGATCCTACTGGAAACGAAGTCGCCTTTAGCTTAGCATTGGCATTTGCTACCACCCTGAACATCAAAACCACACTACCGAGTATTTTTTTGTGTAAGACATGAGATTTAATCGTTGATTAACCTAGATATTTTGAAATATAATCTCAGTTAACATTTCTTTACAATTAAATCTGGTCTATTTAGCAAGAACTTCCCAGATCCACTCTTTACAATTCAAACCCTACATCGCCCACCACCATGGAATAGTTGTTTGATGAATCCGATGGTGTTGAAGAATTCCCATTATTCCACCAATCATCTTCAGAAATGTTCGGTGAGACCATTCTATCGATCCCATTGTCATTAAGCATCTCCGAGTATAATGATGAAGACGATGAAGAGTTTGACTCTTTTGTTGAACCATCATTGTTGTTGCTACCAGTTCTACACTAATTCTACACTATTTCATTCGAATTAAAATCTGGGCTGTAATTAAATTAGTAAACAATAATTCACCAATCAGAAAAAAAAAAACCAATTCAATTTACTCAATATGGTACTCATCACTCAATTAACAACACAAATCAATTGATCTAATCATGATAATCAAATCTATCTGATCATGGCATTCATTAGTTAAAACCCAACAAATTATTACCTTGATCAATGAATTAAACTTACATTCCAATTTTGCAGAATAAGGCAAAGAATTAATGGGAATAAAATTATGGAAAACGAATAAAAAAAAAAGAATAGTTGAAGAAGAATACCAGATCAAATAAACGACGCAATACACACGGACACAGTAGATAAGAGGGAGCTAGTAAAAGTTGTATTCTTTTATAGTTATAGTTGTCGATGTGTTATATGACTCTTTGGAGATTTAACTTAGTAGGATTCAAAAATAAAACTCAATCGTTTTTGGAAATTTACTATATCTCTTATAGAATTCAAAAATAAAAGGTTTATTTGTAAAATACCACCTAATATGTTCAAAATTTTACAAATAACCACCTAATATGTTGTTTTTTACAAATAACCACCATAGTTTCAACTTAACTAACAAAATCAACACCTAAGTTTAATTACGTTGACGATTTTACTTAAACCCGACCATTTTACGACTCTACGACTTAAACTTACATAAAATTTCCTAAACTACCCTTCATTATTATCCACACCCAACTCAAACACACTTCACTTCACTCAAAATTTAATTAAACATAAAACCCCCAAATTCAAGTGAGATGGAACCCTAATTTTGATTCAATCCAATTAATTGAAGGGTAAATATTGGCAATGAAGAACTAGATGAACTAGAAGTGACTGAAGGAGTATGCGTGTAATTGTGTTTTGCATGCAGTTAGGTCTAAATTTTAGGTGAAGTAGGATAATTAGTCATTGTTATAAATCTCTTCGTTGAGTATAGATTTTCAACAATTTCATTTTGTACAACACTACAACTTACTTTTAACAAAAGCTTGATTTGGTTCCTATAAGCTTGCGTTGGTTTATGCCTGTTAGTCTATTATTTGTTCTCAACTGTATGTATTTGTGGATTATGAATGAAATTGGAAGCATCGTTGATCATTAGAGGGGTTATTGGCAGCTACTTCCAAATTAGTTACTGTATTTCGTCTTTCCAAACTGGGCAAACCAAGATTTGGAGAGAGATACTTGAGCATGTTCAAGAAGAAAAATGTTAGATCCAATAAAAAAAAACATAAAACCCTAATTTATCCACAAGATTTGCAATGAAAAACTAGAAGGGGCTAAAGGAGTATGCGTGAATGCAGCAGGGAAGAAGTAGTGATTGAAGAAGTATGAGTGGCTTTAATTGATTTGAGGATAAATTAGGGTTCTTTTTCACTTGAATTTGGGGATTTTATGTTTTAATTGAATTTTGAGTTGAGGGAGTGAAGTGAAGGAAGTATGTGTGAGTTGGGTGTGATTAATAATGAAGGGTAGTTTAGGAAGTTTTACTTAAGTTTAATTCGTAAAGTCGTGAAATGGTCGGGTTTAAGTAAAATCGCCAACGTAACTAAATTTAGGTGTTGATTTTGTTAGTTAAGTTGAAACTATAGTGGTTATTTGTAAAAAATAACATATTAGGTGGTTATTTGTAAAATTTTGAACA
The DNA here is from genome assembly GCF_048544455.1 of Silene latifolia. Classification (NCBI taxonomy): domain Eukaryota; kingdom Viridiplantae; phylum Streptophyta; class Magnoliopsida; order Caryophyllales; family Caryophyllaceae; genus Silene; species Silene latifolia. The sequence goes on from NC_133538.1 coordinate 177,428,405, forward strand.
TATTAGGTGGTATTTTACAAATAACCCAAAATAAAACTCAATCTTTTTTATAATTTACTATATCTCTTATTTTCTTAGCTCAAAATAATTATCTTCAGCTGAATTTATTATTAAAAATAAAAATCGTGTTTTTAAAAAGTTGGAGTCTCTAGAATTACCTGAAAAAAGCCTCATTCAAAAATAAAACTCAATCTTTTTTATAATTTACTATATCTCTTATTTTCTTAGCTCAAAATAATTATCTTCAGCTGAATTTATTATTAAAAATAAAAATCGTGTTTTTAAAAAGTTGGAGTCTCTAGAATTGCCTGAAAAAAGCCTCTTTTATATATATACTAGATTTAATGCTCATGCGATGCACGGGCCGTTTGGTAGAGCTTTTTCATAATGTATGTTTAATACTTTAATTGTACTAAAATGATGTCTATTAGCTAAACTCTGACAATGACTTATTTACGATAACCAAAAACTATATACGGAGTAGCTATATTCGAAGTTAGTTAAGATAAATAAAACTGATCCATTAAGAATTGTTTGATCAATCACCGATGCGATGCATTTTATATTTTTATTTAATGAATAAAATGTCTTGTACTAAAGCAATCTTAAAAAATAAAGTTAGAAAAATTCTTATATCCTCCGGGAGGACGGTACTCCTTACACTCAAGCTATTAAAATACTAGTTGGAAAGCCCGTGCGATGCACGGGGCTTCCATTAGGATTATTTGTAAAAATATATTCTTCATTTGATAAAAAAGTCCTACTAAGTTGTCATTGATGAAAAAAAAATCGTGATTGGTATAGATGATAACCGATGAATTATTAGGTGCTTTTAGCATAAAAGTTTCGGCAGGTAAATTTCAACATGATTTAGTAACTGTCCCTAACTCTTGTTTATTGTTATGGCGCAACATTAGAGCTGGCAAACAAAGAAACGACACAAAAACACGACAAGAATCCGACATGAAATTAACGGGTTTGGGTTGACATTTAGCGACTCATTTATGTAAGTGGGTCGACACGAACACGACACGGTGTCGGACACGGGACGGCTGATTAGGAGAAGTGTCCGTGCTACCTAGATGGAGATTATAAAATTAAAAATGAAACTTAAGATCAACTACTAATAATAGGGTTAAAAATAAGTAAATATTGGCAAAAAAAAAAAACATCAACAAGTAATTAATTAGATACGAGGAAGGCCGGGAGATCATGAAAAATCTCATATTTAGGTTTTATTTCAAAGAAATTAGTTACCTGTTTTTTTTATTCATTCAATTTATAATATGAAATATAGAGAACTTATTATATCGTTTTATATCATTTTACCAAAAAAAACAGCTAAATTTCAGTTAGTTTGCCAAACATTTTTTTGGCTTAACCAATTAAATTATTACCTCTTAATTTTCAGTTACCTTTTAATCTACATTTTTAGGTTTCAGTTAGTATGACAAATGAAATTTAAGATATAGTAGAGTTAATTATATTTTACTACCTTTTGAAATCCACATTTTAAAAATTACCCCCTTTTGATTTTTTTTGCCAAAATTACTCACTTATGTTGCATTTTTCCTAAAATTGTTTCAAAACTTCAATTTAAGTGACTTATTTTGTCTGTTTTTTAACTCTCCCTCCATTTGTCTACATAGTTATACCTTTCAAAGTATAAATTGACTAAGGTATAAACGGAATAAGTTCAAAAATAGAGGAAATAGGTCACTTAAATTGGAGTTTTGAAGTAATTTTAAGAAAAAATGAAACTTGGAAGTAATTTTAGCAAAAAATTTCAAAAGGGAGTAATTTTAAAAATGTAAATTTCAAAAGGGAGTAAAATCTAATTAACTCGATATAGTATATGAATAATGTTTATATTATAATTAGTATACCATATAATTAGTTACATTGTGTATTTTGAGTATCACCTACTTATATTAGAATAAACTGATTAAAATAAATTTAATCTACTTATATTAGGATGCTGGCTTTATTAAAATATTAGAAAATCTACTTTTATTAGGATAATTTTATTAAATTTGTTTCGAAATTTACTCTTGTTAGAAATTCTAAAAAAGTTGGACTCTCTAATATCGCTTGAAAAGTTTCGAAATCTACTCTGGTTAGGAATTCTAAAAAAGTTGGACTCTTTAATATCGCTTGAAAAGTTTATGCTTTATATATATGTATTGATATTGATTCCATTTTGTGAATTGCTTTTGAGTATAAGGAGTACCGTTCTCTCGAAGGACACAATTATTTTTCACTAAAGTTATTTGTTAAATGATAAAGGAATAGTACCAAGGTACGTGTTATATAATAGGATAGTAACAACTTAAGCTTTTAAATGCAATGTGTAGTCTTATTACTAACCTATTCCGTTTAATTTTCTTGGCTTGAAGCCTTGAATAGGATTACGATTTACGTATACAAATAACTCAATTAGTAGAATTGAATTGACATCACAAAAGCCTTAGATCCATCTTATTAGTTCTTTTTGTAGGAAACATATACTAAACAAAAGTCAGGCTTACACGAAAACTTGGTTCCTTTGTATGTTCAAAATATGAAATACAATCCTATTAGCGTTTGATTTGTACAAACTACATACTTCAACATCCACTCTTACGATTTTTTTTACCCACACAAAATATGGCTGGGAAGTATCAACTTAGACGGAACAAAAATTTCCTTCAAAACAAAACTAAAATTATCACCTACACACTAAAGTTTGTGTTAAATATACATTACTTAATTCTAAATTGACTGAAGTTATCACTAACACACTAAAGTTTGTGTTAAATAAATTCCAAAGTTCTTACTAAAGTTTACTAATTAGGATTCTTGTACTCCAACAAAAAGAAAAGTACTTTTCGTCAATTAAATCATTGGTAAAGGTGAGAGATGTAATAGAATAGGTGTGAATGGATTAAGTAGGATACATGGATATGAAAGCCACATTTCATGTATAATTTTATTGGTCAAGTATTTGAAAATCGTTAACTTGTTATTATTAACATCTTAAATCCTATTAATATAATAATGGAATTAATTAGTAAAAGCAACTTAGCCAGCATTTGTACATAATATGAAACTGATTAACTTGGGCTGAAGAAAAATTGTGATCGTAAACAAAAAAAATACTCATAATAAACTAACCGAAAAGAAGCAGAATTAACAATAATTGATCAAATAAATTGGAAGTACAAGCAAACAAACACAAATGTTGGAAAACGGCTATGAAATTCAGGACTTATATACAAAAGGTTATAGAGTTGGATCGAGTAATTAGGAAGGATGCAACTTGTTAATGAGTGATTGTCATGCAAATATGCAATCAGCAATTTCAATGGGATGGCCGCAAGGGAGTCCTGGATTTCTTATACAAATAGACATCTATATTTTTCAACATCCTCTAATAGACTTGGTTTATTTCTCAATTTGCTATGGAGTCATCAAACGATTGTAGTAGTTAATGCTAACTCGCGTTCTATAGTAGTTACTGCTAACTCGCGTTCTTTTTTTTTTTATTCACATTGTAGAAATATGAGATTGTAATCGACTAACATTTATATATTATACTCCCTTCATTTCATTTTTATTGTCTCTTTTCTCCAAAATTTATCCCATATTTATTTGTCCCCTTTCGTAATTTAATATGATAAATTAGTAAGCTACCAATATTACCCCTAAATTTCTAACTACCATTCACCCTATCAAAATTGTATTGTCTCTATTTCTCAAAAAAAAAAAAATTGTATTGCCGTCTCTATTGTTCTTAATTAGAGAAGTAGAGTAGTAGTTTTATCTATTAAATCCTTCCCAAATAAGAAAAGTAGGGCAATAAAAATGAGATAGACGGAGTACAACTTTAAAAATACGTGTTGTCCGAATAAGCAATCCATGCACAAAAGCGGCATTGCTTATAATAAATCCCGTTTTTCACACTAATAAGATTGCTAATACCTTAGGCGTCAAGCTTTCACCTGAAAAACTAAACCGCAACAAATGTTTCTTAAGGATGTGTCTAGAGATTATCAACTTTGGGGCACAAGAATTTGTTGTTACATAGAACTATTTCCTTTGTTATTGACGGTTGATACTTTGATTGCTAAGCAAAGAATAATTGTCGATCTCGAAGGCCTGTAATAAGAAAAAAGAAAAAAACTTTGTCAATAGAAATTCTAAATATCTTACAAAGGTTGCAATAAACAAAAGCACAATATAAGGGAGATATGATAACAATGAGATAAAGCATGAGAAAAGAACAATATAGTATGTAATTGTGCAGAGGAAAAAAAAAAGCAACATAGAGAACAATATAGTACGTGGAAACGATGAAAGGGTAATTGAATGGCAAACCAAGTGCATTGAAATATTGTATATATAGCATTTGAGCAAATTATTTGAACTCCCTTTGTATTTATAGGCTAACAAATATCTTATTAGGTTTGTCTCTCATTGCTAATCAAATACTCTACCTGATTGCTAGTCAAATACTCTATCTAATTGGGCAAAAAAGATAGATCTTTATCTAAATTAATACTCCCTCTATTTTTTTATATATGACTTTCTCACATTTCGAGACACTCCCTTCTCTCTTCAATATCTCTTAAAATATAAGACTAAATATATAAGACTAAATATTATGATATGTATACTCATATGAAAGAGTTTTTCGTAAGGAGTTTAATGGTACAATTTTTATATTTTTTGAACAAATAAATTTTTGTAAATATTAAAATCAAAGGCTTACCTCGTAAATGCAAAACGTCATATATAAAAAAGTGGAGGTAGTATATGTTTACTATATTAAATAGCTTTAGTATTTCGTAAAAGTTGGAGACTCTGTAATCGCTCGAAAAAAGCTATAAACCTAATTTACTTTCACAGTTTTCAACTCTAATTATCTCCTAACAAAAAAAAAAAAAATCTACAAAAAACAAAACCCTACTTTACTAATATTAATCTTCATACAGTAAAACATTATTCAGAAATCAGAATATCACATATTATTCAAAATACTTTACTCTCCCACCTCTAAAATTAATTGCACCACCCGAAATACCTGTTATGTCCTCATATAATTCCACAACCCGACTCACACTCGACTCGAGTTGAAATCCGTGTAACAATGGAATACCAAGAGTTTGAGCGGTTGATCTACCAAACATCTACAATCAAGGAAGAATAAAATTTAATCAAAATTTGTCTTATTCGAAACATGAATCAAAACAAAAGTACGGAGTATACTACTTTATTCTCCTTTCATTTCAATCATTCGTTTACCTTTAATTAAAATAACCTTGATAAAAAATAAATATAAACGATAAATAAATAAATGAGGCAAAAGAGTATCTAATATGTGTGTAAACTGTATAGACGGTATAGTAGATGTAAATTGTTCGTAACCCTATTAGTACCTTATTATTGAATGGAAACATATGAGTAGTATCGGATGATAAGATACGGCTACGATCAATTGATAATTTGATATCTTTTACTCCTGAACATCAAGAAAAAAAAACAGAAAGCCATTATACTTTGTGATATTAGCATATTAGTTAGTTAAGCATAAGTAACGGAAAAAGGGTAATCAACACTAATTTGTAACGCAAACAAAAACAATTTAAATATCACTATCATTAATAACAAATAACACATGAATATGAGATACAAAGTAGGATCATTTACTACTATTAAAAAGAAACTATTAACGTAAAAGAAAAAAAAAAGTATGTGTATTTTTTGATTATTGATTATGAACGGAAAAAGAAATACCAATACAACTTGTTTTCTCAATGAGTATATATAGATGGCATAGAAGTTCTTTCCCGGTAGAATTTTTATAGTCATCAAATACAAAAAGTATGAGTTCATTCCATATTATTATAGGTAGTCCAATTTTTATCTTAATATGTATATTTTTATCTTAAATATATGGCTTAGTTGTCTTCTATCAAAATTCCTATATGGAATATCAAACGTGTATAGACAATCAAATATTATCACTTCTATTCTATTTAAAAAAAATTGCTCGAAAGTCATTCGCTAAAGTTGGACTCTCTATAATCGCTCGAAAAAAGCTTCCTTTATTAATATAAATAGATAGATATTGATTTAGCTAGATACACACTTTTAAATTGTTAAATAAATATCTTTAGTTAGCTAGATACACTCATTTATGTTGTTAGATACAATCTTTTAGCTTGCTAGATACATTCCTTAAATTACAAGATACATATTTTTATTTAGCTAGATACACCCCTTTAAGTTACAGTCTTACAGATAAATACCTTTTGTTTGTTAGATACACTTTTATTTGTAAGATACACTCTTTTAAGTTACTAGATACATACCTTTATCTAACTAGATACATTCCTTTAAGATACTAGATAAATATCCGTAGCTTGCTAGATACATACCCTCTTGAGAAAAATGCAACATAAACTCCTAATACTAACGACATTTTACATGTCACTAGAACGATGATTCGGCTTGTTCCAGTTTGTATGGGGCACTGTGTTATGTATGTCGGTCCATCTGCCCACCCACTTCGAAGCTGTCTGATACCATGCATGTTCATGTAATTATATAAACGGAAAATTCACATGGTACCCCTAAACTTTACCATTTTGCACATGGTACCCAATATTTTAAGTTTGTGTACATAATACTCCCAATGTTTGATTTTTATGCACAACATGCCCTTTTTGTTGCTATAAAAAAATTCAAATGAGCATAACTCCTAGACCGGAATTCAGATTCGGCAAAATCTTTTTTTCTAAAATGATATTTCGCCATAATATACGATTTGAGAAAAAATAATTGTCGACTGACATTTTATACGGTTTTTTCTTATAGAAAATCTCAAATCAACCATATCTTCGATTTTAAATTTTCGAATGACCATTTTCGTTTTATCAATCTGTAGATCTCGAAGAGGTCATTAATTTGAAAAAAAAATTAGTCAATTCCGATTTCTGGTTTATGATTTATGCCCAATTGAAAAATTTATGAACGATAAAAAGGGCACGTTGTGCTTGAAAATCAAATCTCAAGGATATCACGTGCACAAACTTAAAAAGTTAGTCTTGAAAAAATGAAAGTTCGAGTGCACTTTAATTTTCCGTTATATAAATCAGTATTTAACCTGTTTCTCGATTCTACTTTGGCTAATTTATGAATGATATAAATTTCGAACTCAATATAGATATTACTCCATAGAAAATATATGAAGTTTTTTAGCTGTAGACTTGAAGGTTGCAGTCAATACCAATGGATACCGATATGGTTTTGAACATGATTGACAACTTTGATTAACAGTCGGTTACCCTCTCGTGCTACAATACGAGGTCCTGGAAACTGGCCGTTAACTGTAACGATGCTCTTTGTCTGGCATAACCTTGTCACATTTTGTAGCTTGATCTATTAACATGCAAATAAGGACATGGTTAGGAAATATAAATTTAATATTGTAAAGTTGATCAACTATTCTTAGCTTGCATGAGAAGATTTAGAAGCCAAGTGGTCTTCCTCAACTTCAGAATATACGATAAATAAATGTAAGGGCTACTTGTTTTTTCTGTATCATGCATGAATAGATGAATTTCCAAGAGAGACTGAATAAAAAAACACATACATTTCTTATTTCAACTTTAACTGTAGAATTCCCGCAGCTCCCTCAACTGAGAAGACACGCCCTATTTGGCGAAATTATAGGGTCAATCTTTGTAAGATGTGAAACATCTAAGATAGTGTACTCCGTGAAATTTGAGATGTCCGGAGAATAATACATAACTTCTTCCTGTGCGTCCATAAACCAGCTAGTCTAGGCAGTTTAATGCACAGATTGTTAGATTTGCAGTTGATGCAATCTCAACAGCCTTGGTACCACTGCAAAATCTTCAACTTCCTCTACTATACTCTCCAAGATTCTGCACTAGAATCAACAATTTGTATTTACTCTAGTATAATTTATCTAGAATAGGAATTCACAACCATTTAAAAAACATAACCAAGTATTTTTCTCAAAGATCAGAAGTTAAACATGAATAAGTTCAGGCATCTCGATTAGAAATTCACAACCATTTATCACGTATCACAAGGAAAATGATTTTCGGTATCTTACTAAAATGGTTTACATACTAGCTGAAATCTATGGCGACAATAAAACATTCAACGAGTGCATGTTCAACAATTGAGTTACATCTAAATATCGACCATTCTTTTCAATTTTCCGAGCTAGTAACATCAGAAATTAGATAATTAGATAATTAACAAATAAAACAAGAATGAACCAGCAGCAGCATACCCCCCATCTCCAAGCTCACATCCCTGCACTCCTCTAGTCGGCACCTCCCGTACACTCCTTCGACCATTGTCGAGCAGCCCAGCGTCAGAGGCAGTGTCTCAGACCACCGCAACAGCACCAACATTCGACTGCAAAATCATAAATCTCTATCCACCACCACTTGAATACTCCGGTGACCAAAGATGATATCCAACTCGGAAACATAACTGCCTCAAAAGATCTAGATGCTTATTTGACACTGATTTATTCCGGAGGATCCTCTTTTGAGCACTCCGAATCTTTGACATCAGTGTAGTTCAAATATCAATAATCATTCCATTGTGATGGTGGCAACAAAAAAGTCACACCATTCATCAGCATCATTAAGAATTATTTTAGAAAGCACCTATATAGGAAGCTCTAGGATAGTATATATGGATTATTTACCCTATTTATAAGAGTTCCTGTAAACAAAGTACCATAGACATTAATATTACGTTCTTCGTAATCCTTTCATCGGTGTACATCTTCTCTTGATTCACACAACTATAAATAAATCATTGAAGTCGTATTAAAAAGGGTCAGATACAACAAATACACATGGTATTACTACCAGATACACATGCTATTATTACTAGATACACAAATCGATTGTGTATGTAGTAGTAATACCATATGTTTCTGGACTGCTATTTTGTGTATCCATGATCTAAAGATCAACTACGACCACCCACCTGACCAACACCACCACACCTACCGCTAGCACCACCATCCCTGAATTAACCCCACAACTTACCAGCCCCGTTCCCGCCAGGGGCGTCTAAGGCCCAGGGCAGCCCAGGGCGCCCGCACCGGGCCTCCAAAATTTAGGCCCAAGTTCATAATCCTTCATTGTAAAAAAAAAAAAAAAAAAAAAAAATCTAAAGCTACAACTTACAAGACGATGTTCATTGTTCAGTAATCACTCCTTAATTTTCTCCTTTCCAATATGGCCTTTGAGATTTTCCACACCCAAACTCCCAAAATAATTAAATGTTCATCCAATCTCAGGTTTATATCTTTGATTTTTCATACAAATTTACAATCACTTCAACCCGCCTAAGAAAAGATCTAACTGATACTTTTTTCAAGAAAGCAACCCAATTCATCAATTTCAAATCGGAAAATTTAGAAGGATATATAAACTGAATACAAGGTAGAAATTGCTCTCTTTCTTCCTTCGTCAAAAGAGTCGCGTATGGTTACCATATCCTAGCAGCAAGGTGTTGATTTCTTTTGAGATTTTAATTAATTTAATGTTGTAATTACCTTTTGGTATCTATCCTGATAAATTTTTGTAAGTTTTTGTGTATTTTTATGAATGATTTGTGTAATTATACAATACCCTTTTGTTTTAGAAGAAGATTTAGGCGTAAACTTGAATAAAAATTTTACCTTTAATGATGTTGTGTGGTTGGAATTTTGTTTTTCCGTCGATTGAATGTACTGTGGTGTTGTATACTTGTATAGTTGTATGTAAAGATGTTTTCTCTACAAAATGTTAGTAAAATTTGGTTTAGTTTATGATGTAATTTTATTTGTTAAGCAAACGAAAAATTGACAATATGTTCATATCTAGAAAGTTTGAGTGTAAATTTTAGGGCCTCATTTTTCTTTTCGCACCGGGTTCGATTGTTAAGACGCCCCTGTTCCGCCATTGCTTGACAAATGTTCATTTTTTCGGCATCATGAGAAACATAACAAACCTATACTAATTCACCGAGTTAAAGTTAACTCATCATCACAATGTTACTAAGATACACTTACCAATAGTAAAATAAGCAGTCTCACCTGGTAACATCAATCTTCTCGTCAACTCGGATGCAGTGGCCTCGAAACCATTAACCCCATCTCGGTAGCTTACCACAGGCTCCCCCTCAAGTATCACTATGTAGACCTCTGCCTTTATCACATCCAAATGGACAAGAAACAACAATCAAAATCCCAATTTACAGCCCTTCATTTTCACAGATCAAACAACAAATCACCCCTGTAGTGTCAAATGAAAACAAATTAACAATAAATTACGATAAACCCGGTTAAGAATTAAAATTGTTTTTGAGATGAGAAACACTCTATTAAGCAAGTTGTTATAGCAAAATCAGGGTATCATAACATCAATCATACGCTTACCAGTAGTAAAAGTTACTTTGTGAAGCATGCTTGCTATTGGGATTTTTATTGTTGTTTCTTGTCCATTGTCAAAGCAGTATAGAGTGAAATCCGTTCTTGGGGTGGGTGGTAGAAGCGGCGGTGGAAATGGCGGCCGATGGTGGAGGTATCGGCCGGCGGTGGAAGTGGCGCCGATGGTGGAAGTGTGAGAGGCGATAGAGGTAGAGTGTTTGTGGTGGGTTTATGTTGAATTGTTTTATATTGGGTAGAGAAATAAGAAAGCCCGCCTGACAATGACTTCAATTGGTTAGTTCGTACGGTTCGCACCGTACATTAGTTGCACCTGATCCCGCCCCTATAGAGTCAAGATCCGGTGCAAACGACCATTCGGTGCAAAAAGTGAGAACAAACTGATTTAACAGTTTCTATATAACTTCCTGCTATTTTTCTCTATCTCCTTTTAACATTCAATTTTCACACCCCTCTGCAATCCCATCTTATCTTCCCCATCAATTGTCAACGCCATCACCGATCACCATCAACACCGACAGAACACTGACGAATATCCAGACGCCGGCGCAACCATTAAACACCACGAGCTCTAAATTTCAGATTCGTAAAATCCATATCCCGATTATCCGACTCCCTCCATCCTGCCGATATGCCTCGCCGGAAAAAAACCTGACATTTGATTCTATATTCGCAAAAAGCTAGCGACCTCATTGTATCGTCGTCGGAATATAATAGGCTTACCTTCCCCGAAATTAGTCCTCAGCCTTGTGAAAATGTTGGTAACTCCGTCAGGCTCGCCGCCTAATACACAAATTTAATTATCAGGTACGCTAAAACTGGTTTGAGATACCTTATTATAGAAACCAGATATATTGATGCAGGTCTGGGTTCAATGGGGAATTTTAGGGGTTTGCATTGCCGGCGACCGACATACTCTGGTTGTCACCGGCTGTAACACCCCCATACTCCGAGTGCCTTACCAGGACCACTCAGGTATGAAGACATCACCATCTCGGTTGCCCGAGGTATGATAATCAAATAGACAAAACAGAAACAACATTTATTATAAGTAGTTGAATGAATAAGTACAATCCTCGAAACCAAACTGAAAGTACAATACATTATTCCAAACTATCTGTTCTCAACTGAAATGTAAATAAATGCTAAACTACAGCGGAAGACTCTATCGTCATGTCGTGGCCATCCCAGCTATCCCAGTATCATCTCTATACCTGTTCAATATCTGCTCACCATCCCCGAATGGATCACCGCAGGTTTTACAAAGCAACACCGGGGTCAGTACTAATCACACAATCAATATAGATAACAACAATAAGACAAACAAACAGCTGAACTGCCACACACACACACCACCAACTCCCATCATCTCAATACTGACTGTCCACTGGACCAGCCCTGCCAGTGGGGGACCGCAGCCGTTCCCACCTAAGCCCCGCTCATCGTACGAGCGATAACCCTGTCCATTAATGTGCACATCCCCTTTCGTGGCGGGTTCCACGAAGGGCGAAACTAGGGCGTGAGATCACTCCCGCAAGTGACCCCACTCAGCCGAGAACGCATCTCGAGAACCATCAACAAATACAACCACAATCACAATTACAATCACAATCACAATCATCATATCAAACAACTAACTACAGCACATCACCAATATCCCATTATGGGACTAATACTGAGTAGGAAATCCTACCTGGAAAGCACAACACGCAGACGGTATCTACAAAATGTCTCAAAACGCCTCTTCTACGAATTCTCCTCCTAACATATAACACATAAAGGCTACCAATTACTTACTATTCATAAAACCCCCAAATCCTAAATTAGGGTTTGACCAAACCTAGCAAAACATTATATAAATTATATTAAAAGCTTACCCTCGACGCAAGGAATCCAACGACACGAACTACGATACGAACTGACCGTCATTGGTAAAAGTGAATTAAAACAACGACGATTATGTTTAAATACCCTAATCGCATAATTAACAAAACCCGCGAAAAACTCCCCGTAAACCGGACACTCGATCGAGTACCCAAGGTACTCGATCGAGTACCCTTCTACTCGATCGAGTGCCCCACTACTCGATCGAGTGCCCAACAGTCGAAACTATTTTATTCTGCAACATACCCTTACTCGACAGAGTAAGGGCTACTCGATAGAGTACCCCCAAGACTATAAATACGGAGTATTACAGTCTTCCCTCCTTAAAAGGAACTTCGTGCCCGAAGTTCAAACCACTACCAAAACAAAGGTACTCCAAAACATTCCCGACTCAACAACCAAAACAAACTCAATCTAAAGCACGCTACTTACCCAACTCATCCCGACAACCTATCGACACAACATATAAAAAGGTGTATATAGAACTCTTAAAAACTCTCGCGATCATCTCCTACCCCCCTAAAAGAAACAAGGTTACGTCCCCGTAACCACACATACCTGATCAAAAAGGAAGGGGTAACGCTCTTTCATGATATCCTCTGCCTCCCATGTAGCTTCCTCAGACTCGTGGTTAGACCAAAGGATCTTAAGCAGAACTGTCTCACCACCCCTAGTCTTTCTAACCTTTCGGTCTAGGATCTGCTTAGGTACCTCCAGATATGATAAAGACTCATCCAGCTCTAAGCTCTCTGCCTCCAACACATGTGACGGGTCACTCACATACTTCCGCAGCTGCGATACATGAAACACATTATGCACTCTCTCCAACGCAGCCGGTAAAGCCAAACGATAAGCCACTTCCCCAACTCGCTCTAAGATCTCATAAGGCCCTATAAACTTCTGGCTTAGCTTGCCTTTCTTCCCAAATCTCATAACCCCACGCATAGGAGACACTTTCAGAAGAACCTTGTCCCCAACCCGAAACTCTATGTCCCGACGATGTAGATCCGCATAACTCTTTCCGTCGATCCCGAGCCGCTCTCATCCGTTCCACGATCATCTTAATCTGTTCCACCATCTCGTGTACCATCTCCGGTCCTAAAACCATTTGCCTCAAGATCCTTTGTCGTCCCCCAACAGATCGGACTCCTACATCTCCTCCCATACAAAGCCTCAAACGGTGCCATACCAATCGGTGTGATAGCCGTTGTTGTAAGAAAACTCTATCAAGTCCAACCTCTCGCTCCCGGCTACCACCAAAATCCATCACACAAGCGCGCAACATATCCTCAAGAGTCTTGATTGTTCTCTCGGTCTGCCCGTCGCGGGATGAAATCTTTGTACTCATCTTCAAAGCCGTTCCCAACGATTCCTGCAACTCCTTCCAAAACCTTGATATAAACCTCGCATCTCTGTCGGACACTATGTCCTTAGGGACTCCATGTAACTTAAGTACGTTCTTTCGATAGGCCATAGCCCATTGTGCCTTAGTCCATGTATCTTTCATTGGAACAAAGTGAGTGACTTGGTCGACGATCCACTATCACCCAAATCATATTGTTACCTTGTTGACTCTTCGGCAAACCCACAATGAAATCCATGGAAATGGATTCCCACTTCCACTCCGGCACCTCCAAAGACTGAACCTTACCTTGTGGTCTTCTTTGTTCCCCTTTAACTCTCTGGCATGTCAAACAACGGGACACAAACTCAGCTGTCTCTTTCTTCATCCCAGGCCACCAAAACGTTTTCTTCAAATCCTTGTAAAGCTTGTCTCCACCTGGATGAACTGAATATGGTGTGCAATGAGCCTCTGTCATGATCGTCTTTTTCAACTCCTCATCATTAGGAACACACCACCTACCATCAAACCTCAAACTACCATCTCAGTATGAATAAAAACCGGACACTTTGTCCCTTTCTCTACTCCGACTCTCCACTCCACTATCTTAGGATCCAAAGCCTCATTACCTTGAATATCATCATAAAACTTCATGTGTCTTGTCATATCACCCATAGCATCTCCTTTCTCGCATCATATGAATCCCAAAGCTCGCTACCTCATCCTCGGCCTCATCAAAGATAGAGCCGTACACAAGGAATGTACACTCTTTCTACTCAAAGCATCAACAACAACATTGGCCTTCCCCTCATGGTAGATGATTTCCATGTCGTAGTCGCCAATCAGCTCCATCCACCTCCTCTGTCTCATGTTCAACTCCTTCTGCGTGAAGATGTACTTGAGACTCTTGTGATCCGAAAATACCTTAAAGATTGCTCCATAAAGGTAGTGCCTCCAAATCTTGAGAGCAAACACCACTGCACCCAACTCCAGGTCATGAGTAGGGTAGTTCTCCTCATAAGGCTTCAACTGCCTAGAAGCATAGGCAATTACTTTACCATTCTGCATCAACACACATCCCAACCCATTCTTCGAGGCATCTGTATAGACCTCGAAATTCTCGCTCCCTTCAGGCAATGCCAAGACAGGAGTTGTGGTCAAACGCTCCTTTAAGGTTTGGAACGCCGTCTCACAACTCTCATCCCAATGAAACCTGTTCTCTTTCCTCATCAATCTTTGTCATCGGTCTAGCTATCTTGGAGAAATCTTTCACGAACCGTCCGTAGTATCCAGCTAAACCCAAGAAACTCCTCACCTCAAAACATTCTTTGGTGCTTCCCACTTTGTCATCACGCCTCAATCTTCGTCGGATCCACAACTACCCCATCTTTAGAGATTACATGCCCCAGAAAAAGCAACTTTCTCCAACCGAACTCATACTTGGACAGCTTAGCATATAACTCATGATCTCTCAAAGTCTGCAACACGATCCTCAGATGCTCCTCATGCTCCTCCTTAGTCTTAGAGTAGACTAAGATGTCATCGATAAACACTACTACAAACTGATCCAAGAACTGTCTGAAGATCCTATTCATCAAATCCATAAACACTGCCGGTGCATTAGACAACCCAAATGGCATCACCACATACTCATAATGGCCATACCTTGACGTGAAAGCTGTCCTCGGTATGTCCACATCTCTAATCTTCACCTGATGGTACCTCGACCTCAAATCAATCTTAGAAAAGACTGTTGCACCACTCAACTGATCAAACAGGTCATCTATCCTTGGCAAAGGATACTTGTTCTTTATCGTCACACGGTTCGACTCCCCTGTAATCTATGCACAACCTCAAAGTTCCATCCTTCTTCTTCACGAAAAGAACTGGTGCTCCCCAAGGCGATACACTTGGTCTAATGTATCCCTTCTCTATCAAATCATCCAACTGCTTTCTTAGCTCCTCCATCTCTTTAGGACCCATACGGTACGGTGCCTTAGAGATTGGCCCCGTCCCTGGCTTCAACTCAACGGTGAAATCTATCTCCCTCTTCTGTGGCAACCCCTAATCTCCTCCGGAAAAACATCTCGCAAACTCTCCCACCACCGGTATCTCATCAATCGCTGGAATCTCTATCCGGTCATCTCTCACATGGCACAGGATCAAAGGACATCCCTTCCTCAGATACGACTTCAAGGTGACAGCTGCAATCAACTTAACTTTGGGTTTGACTAGAAACCCACGGTAAGACACACTAACACCCTTTGGACCTCTTAAGGACACTTTCTTTTGATGACAGTCTATCTTAGCCTTATACTTTCCTAACCAATCCATCCCAACTATCATCTCAAAACCATTAAAAGGAAACTCTAGCAAGTCTACCGGGAAATCGACTTGCCCAACTATCAAAGATACATCTCTAAACAACCTCCCACACGATACAGACTCACCTGAAGGTATGAAAACTTGCTCCCTAACAGACTCATATACTCTCAAATCCAACTGTTTTACATGACTCGAAGACACAAACGACTGAGAAGCCCCCGAATCAAATAAAACAAACGTAGGAATACCATTAACAAGGAATGTACCGGTGATAACGTGCGCATCCTCCTCCTTCCTTCTTGTCCATCATGAACAACTTGCCACCGGTCTTCCCGCCCACCTCCTGGACAAGACTAGGCGATGCGGTCGGCTTAGCACCCGACCCTTGATTGTTGTTGTTGTTCATCGGTGTCTTCGATAAGAGTTACCGCCGTTGCGTTGCCTCCACTGCAGCTCGACCTCCCGGTTTGGCCATGATCCACCGTGGTGCATTTGCTCGCAAAAGCTCATGCGAGTCTGCGAAAAGATCCCGTGCGCTCGTGCACTCATGTCTCTTGTGGCCTACGCCACCACAACCAAAGCAGTCACTCCCATGTTGCTCACACTCCCACGACCTCGCCCAAAGGAAGTTCCAAAGACTAAACCCAGGACCCGGAAGAAAATCCCTTAGATTGATTGTGGTTGCCTTTCTTGAAATTAGATTGGCCACCACCCTCGCTCTCCGACTTCCTCTTCTCTCCACCCGACCTCTCCCGAGCCATCTCCACTAGTCTCTCGGCTCTCCCAGCCCCTCTCATATGCTTCCTTTACATCGCAAGGACTTCCACGGGTAACTTATCCATAATTTTCGTGGTTAGCCCTCTCTCAAACCTCAAAGCCGATTCTCCTCACTCAAACCCATATCCTCGATATCTGGATTTCTCATTGAACCGCTCGTAGTACTCGACCACGGACATCTCGGCGGTCATCTTAAACTTATCGAACTCCTCCCTCAACTTACTCCTCACATGTTCTGGTACGAACTCCTTCCTCACGACCTACGAAACTCCTCCCAAGGTATAGCAGGTAACCCCTGGTTGGTATATATCTCCTTGGCACTCACTTTCACCGAATCCCACCATTTGCCACCGCCTCCCTCGGATAGAATGCGGCTGATCCACTCTCATCTCATCGGACAAAATGAACTAAATCTGGTATGTTCTCCATCTCCCTCGGCCAACTATCAAGATGGTTAGGCTCCTCAACTCCCTTGTACTCCTTCGGGTTAAACCTCGCAATATAGAGGGTGACTTTAGCATGGTCAACCTCCTTCTCCTTACTCTTATCCTTGTCCTCATTCACTCTCTTCAGGGTCTCAGTAAGAGCGTCCTGGTGCTCTAACATCTTGACGATGTCGTCCGTAGTCATAAGCTCAGCTCTTGCATACAAAGCATTTCTCTTTGGCGGCATCTTGAAGCTATATAAGAAAGGGATAAACATAAACACGCGTACTAAACCTCAAAACACGAAAACGCGCTGCATAGGACCTACTCGATCGAGTATCCAAACCCACTCGATCGAGTAACGGGCTACTCGATCGAGTGCCTCCATGTACTCGATCGAGTACCCAAACTCCAGAACCAAACAGACCTTCTGATCTCTAACCCACTCGATCGAGTATCTAGGCTACTCGATCGAGTGATTTCTACTCGATCGAGTACCCCTAGTTACTCGATCGAGTGCCCCAAAACTCGATTCTGGACTCAAAATCGCCAAAAACCTACCCGATCGAGTCAGCCTCACTCGATCAAGTACCACTAATACGTAAGAGCTACCCGCATATTACGTCACATACTAACATTGCTAACTTTATAAAATCATATGATATTATAATTAAATATGCTACGCATCTACTCTACTATCAACAAGATCAATTCATCATGCCATTAAAGCCACATTGTAAACATCCAACATGTTATTCCATCATCACGTCTACATATATATTACTTTTCTTTCACATTCTCTACTTCTCCTTCAACATCCAACAATCACACACTCCATCACATTATTACGCAAGTTACTAAGCACACACATGACTCAACACACATTCCCCCCCATGTGACCGGTTCAAAGTTGTAGGGCGAACCCCGCGACTTTAGGACGTCTCCCAAGCCTTTGCACTAGCTCCTACAACTTTTACCCCGGGTTCATTTTAATTGACTCCCTATGTTTATTAAGTTCATTGGTTACGGGTTTTGGGATCGTCGCTCGATACCATTTGTAACACCCCCATACTCCGAGTGCCTTACCAGGACCACTCAGGTATGAAGACATCACCATCTCGGTTGCCCGAGGTATGATAATCAGATAGACAAAACAGAAACAACATTTATTATAAGTAGTTGAATGAATAAGTACAATCCTCGAAACCAAATTGAAAGTACAATACATTATTCCAAACTATCTGTTCTCAACTGAAATGTAAATAAATGCTAAACTACAAATGAAGACTCTATCGTCATGTCGTGGCCATCCCACTATCCCAAAGATATCATCTCTATACTGTTCAATATCTCGCTCATCATCCCCGAATGGATCACCGCAGTTTTACAAAACAACACCGGGTCGACTAATCACACAATCAATATAGATAACAACAATAAGACAAACAAACAAATTTTGCCGCCACACACACACACACCACCAACTCCCATCATCTCAATACTTGACCGTCCACTGGACCCACCGATGGGGGACCGCGGCCGTTCCCACCTAAGCCCCGCTCATCGTACGAGCGATAACCCCGTCCATTAATGTGCACATCCCCTTTCGTGGCGGGTTCCACGAAGGGCGAAACTAGGGCGTGAGATCACTCCCGCAAGTGACCCCACTCGGTAGAACGCATCTCGAGAACCATCAACAAACACAACCACAATCACAATTACAATCACAATCACAATCATCATATCAAACAACTAACTACAAAGACATCACCAATATCCCATTATGGGACTAATACTGAGTAGGAAATCCTACCCGGAAAGCACAACACGCAGACGGTATCTACAACTGTCTCAAAACGCCTCTTCTACGAATTCTCCTCCTAACATATAACACATAAAGACTACCAATTACTTACTATTCACAAAACCCCAAATCCTAAATTAGGGTTTGACCAAACCTAGCAAAACATTATATAAATTATATTAAAAGCTTACCCTCGACGCAAGGAATCCAACGACACGAACTACGATACGAACCGACCGTCCGAACTCCGGGAATTGTTAAGGATGCGATTAGGAAGATGATCGATCGCTTTCTCTCTTAAACAAGTTTTAGGTTTTGGTAAAAGTGAATTAAAACAACGACGATTATGTTTAAATACCCTAATCGCATAATTAACAAAACCCGCGAAAAACTCCCCGTAAACCGGACACTCGATCGAGTACCCAAGGTACTCGATCGAGTACCCCCCCTACTCGATCGAGTGCCCCAGCTACTCGATCGAGTGCCCAACAAGTCAGAAACTATTTTATTCTGCAACATACCCTTACTCGACAGAGTAAGGGCTACTCGATAGAGTACCCCCAAGACTATAAATACGGAGTATTACACCGGCGACCGACATACTGACTTCCGGTGGCACCACCTTGACCCCGCCGGCATCACCGGCGAACTGGCTATGTCACCGGCGATACCTTGGACCCTCACGACATAACCATTTCATTGTGTACTCTCACTGCCATTTCCTTTGCCAAACACCGATTAAAATTTGACAAACTCCTATGGTGACTTTCGAACTCCATCACCGGTGGCGAGTCAGGCACACCGCCTCTACCCGAAATCCTCATATTCGTTGATTTCACATCTATTTTAATGTATAATATTTGAAGAAACTAACCACTATTTTAATGTATCTACACTAATATTTGACGTATCTAACTATTATTTTAATGTATCTTACAGTTGATACACAAAATTAGTTAGTAGATACACAAAATTAGCTACTAGATACATCAATTTAGTAACCATATACACTAGTTGTGATTCCCGCAAACTTTGTATTGGATTAAATTATAAAGATAAGGAAAAGCGACAGAAACCAGATAGACGCCAAATTCAAGTTCTTTCAGGCGTCAGTGCGTCACCAGCGCATAAATAACGACCGGGCCAGATGCTTGCACAACTCCGGCGAGCAACCTTTCCTAATTGAACAAATCATAAAATCAGCCAAGCAATCAAATTGAGACACCAATCGCTCGACGCCCCGCCTTAATCAGCGCCATCCATGGTCGTCGTCGTCGTCTTGATGGTCGGCGAAGAAAAAGGCGGTGGCTGCACAAGGTTCGGGGTGGTGGACGGTCACGAAGTGATTGAATGAATTGAGACGATGTTAAACATAAACTAATTTCGACCGTCGAGGAACGGTGTGTGTTCTTCTGCGAGATGGGTTGAGCTCCGGCGAGGTGGTGATATGCTCCGGAAACGGCGGGTTGAGGTTGTGGATGAGGATGTTGGAGTTGAAATTTGTGGGTACTGTTAGTTTGAGGGATGAAGAGGCAAAGATATCGGGCTTTGTTTTTAATTTTGTCATTGGGCTTTTACTTCTAATCTTAGTCTATAATGATCGTTCTCACTTTTTGCACCGAATGGTCTTTCTCACCTGGATCCTAAATCTATATATATATATATATATATATATATATATATATATATATATATATATATATATATATATATATATATATATATATATATATATATATATATATATATATATATATATATATATATATATAGAGAGAGAGAGAGAGAGAGAGAGAGAGAGAGAGAGTCAAGATCCGGTGAGAACGATCATTCGGTGAGAACGGTGAGAACAACCCTACTCCATTGGATGAGAATAAAATAAACTGCTGAGATCACCCCCACAACTCACCCCATAAATCTCATCTCCTTCCTCACAATCAAAACTAACACTTCACCAAAAAAAAAAAAAAAAAAAAATCATAACTAACACTGCCTGCAACCACGACAACAGCCAAAGGCCGCCGGCAACCATCGCGACCAACGTCGGCGACATCACCATCCAGCCCAAAAGTCACTGTCAACGCCACAGACCACCTCGAACGACGATGACGATATCACGAGGCACGCTAGACAACCCCAATCAACCACCCAGTTGTCGTCGTCACCACCGACGACGCCCCCGCCCGTTACCAACTTTGCCGGCGACGATTAGAAATTTAATCGACTTGCATCTTTCTTCCATTTTTTCCCGCATTACGTCGGCAATACATTTTAATTGGGTTAATTATGAAGTTGCAGAATAGCTTGTAATTCAAGTGGGTCAATTATTAAACTTCAATAGGATTATAAATAAAATTATCCTTCTTGAAATGATTTGTTTGGAAAAGAATGAAGAGTGGGAGAGAACTAAGCTGATGGTATGCTTGTTGCTACCGTTCTATATACATTAGATTTCCAAATAAATGATGGTATTGTTCTTGTCAATGGGAGGATGCGTGGAGGGCGCAAGACAAAACGGGTTGGTATTTGGTAATATGATTAGGAGTTATAGAGTGATTAATTATGCAATTAGGGATGTATTTGCTCGCAGAAACACTAAAAATATTATTAGATGCACTAATTATACTATCAAATACATTAATGGTAATTGAGAAAAAAGTGCACCTAATATAGAAAAAAATGTATTTGCATTGTTATAAAATTTATCTACAATTGAATTATCAGTTCGTCTTGCTTGTGACGGTCAAAATCTTGTAACCTCTTACAATCATCTCTTATTTGCCCCTCCCATTTGCCCTTTTGTCTCACCTTAGAAACTTATGACGGATTTTGTCCGTCACTAATGAGAATTTGTGTCGAAATATATATAGATGTATTTTTTTCATTTTTTTATATACTTAAAACTACTAAAAGGGTAAAAATATGTGTTAGATACATCTTTATCATATCCTAGGTACACTTTTTAACCATTTAAATACATTTTTTCCTATCCTAGATTCCTAGGTACACTCTCTTGCAATATTGATTTGATTCAGAACAAAATCAAAAATCAAAAAAGATAAATGAATCAAAAATTAAAAGTAACTAAAAGATAGTACATGAGTTATCAAATATTCAAGTGTGAGTGTATGAATTGGGTAACGCTAAATGTAAAGATACTACTCTTTTATTAGACTGCCTCAGATTTGCGCGCTACTATTAGTCTATTACAAACCACCTTACCATATGACTCCGACAAGTTTTCGACGTGGGTGATGATGACATCCAATTTGATGTCTTGTCTTTTCGCTGGTGGTACGTCGATGCGTGCACGGGGTTGAAGACGATAAGAGAGAAAGGATAAGGGGAGACGAGGTGTCAGTGATATGGACTAATTCTCCGGCGTATTTGACTGTCGTCGCTTATGCAGGTCAGTGGTATTGTTGGGCGGCGTTGCCGGAATTCATCTACCGCAGTACTAGTAAGAGTGGGATGTGAGATAATGATGATGAGAAAAGTTGGGGGAAGGAGTAGTCAGTTAAGCGTGGGTACCTACTGTATAAGGGAGTTTTTAGCGGGGTCAATTAGTTAGACTTGGGGTATATATCCGTTCCCACCATTCTCACCGAGTGATCGTTCTCACCGGATCCTAAATATATATATATATATATATATATATATATATATATATATATATATATATATATATATATATTTTTGGCATAGTGCATGATCTTATAGAAGATCATAGAAACAAATTAATAAATTAATCAAATAATGAAATCACCTCAAGACTTGTACCTCCCTCTTGTTGTAGCTAGTGATATGGTAGACGAAGGGAGACAAAGCAGAGGGAAGTGGGTTGTGGGAACGGTGGAGAGAGTTAGATGGTCAAGGGTGGATAAGTGGTGGTCGAGGATTAGGGAAGGAATGAAGGATGAGTGAAGATAGTTGTTAGTGGTGGCTGATTGTAGAGGTTCTACTGTACGGTAATACAATTGAGCCAATTTTTGGAGTATTTGTCGGTGGTGAAGGTATTGTGTTGATTGAGATCCGGTGGGGAAGTGGTAGTTGGATTGGTGATTAGTGAATGATTATGGTGGAGGAGATATATCATATGTGTTTGGTCTTTTATTTACAAAGTAAAAAAAAAAAATGACTTGATATACCAATAGTAAGTCACCTAGACTACTTTGAGAATATGGTATCTTTAAGTTGGGTTTATTATGGAATAAATCATAATTTGGATTATTTTAAGAAAGAAGATTATAATTTGGATTATTTCCATCAATTAACCCTTTTATTTATATGTGATTTATGATACTCCAACCATCAGAAAAACTTATCTTTGGTTACGGTCAGGTTCAAATCTCATTCACCCCTTTTTTATAATGTTGAATATTTAGCACCAAGTATGGGAAAATATATGTTATTTATACAAGTAAACTTAATCATAAAACTCGAGTCATTAAGCTTATCTTTCCGCAACACTATTTTTATACTCTAGTCATTAAGCTCATCTTTCCGCAACACTATTTTTTTTTTGTGTGTATGTGTAAAGAGAGCCATAAGGGCGAATATAATATTAATGGGTTTAAACTAAAGTTATGAGTTTTATCTTCATAACTTTATCAACTAAACTAACTTACATCTATTTCATGTGGCACATTTTAAAACAAGTCGATGATAAACTTGCAACATGACAAAGTTCCACAACAAATATTTGTTGTTGTCCTTGTATACTTGCATGTATTATTTTTTTTTTTTTTTTTTGATAAAGTAAGGAAATTAGGATGATTATAAATCAACCTATAACATCCGCAAGGATAAGAACGGTAAACAAAGTTCGAAAAATTTCAATTTATCAGGAAGGAATCATAAAGATACAAGGATACAAAGAAGAGACGCTCCTCGGAAAGGGATGTCACTTTAATATCCCATAAAAGAATTAAAAAATAAACTCATTAAATAATAAATAAACTTAGAAATAATCTTACAAATTCTACACAAAAGTCAAGGAGAACAGAAGATCCAACCTGTTGAGAAGAAATCCAAAGGATTTCGAACATCCATATACATTCATCATAAAATACATTTCTGATATGAAGAAATCAAAAATGCTTTTGTCAATTTATAAAAATTTTTGTTGAAAAATTGCTATTAATTCCTTGATGTAAACCTCCCTTAATTAATACATAAGACTGAAAAGGCTATCCTAGGCTAAAATGGAGAGCAATTTAAAGTCTAGTCATTATCACATTGGACCTAGTGCCCAAGTAGTTTGGCCAATTATAGGCCAAGAAATATTGAACGGTGATGTAGGCGGAGGTTTCCGAGGAGTACAAATAACCTCCGGGTTTTTTCAGATTTGGTGAGCATCCGAAATAACTAGTGAACTACAACTTTATTGTACTGCAATTGGTGCATTAGTCTTTGCAGCATTAATGTTCTTTGCTAGTTGATTTCATTATCACAAAGCTGCTCCAAAATTGGCTTGGTTCCAAGATGTGAGAATCTAGGTTGAATCACCATTTAGCAGGACTACTAGGAGGAAGGAGAAAATCAAGAAATACGACTGAAAAATTTTCTGTTAAAGAATTAAAGATAAGACTAAAGATCTACCTAATCACGAAGAAGCTAGAGGATGATCATGAGAAATCATGATTGAAGAAAAGAACGAAGAAGAGCTTAGAAAGGAGATAAGAAAAGAGATTTTCATATCCCTAAATTTTCTGGTTTTTGAGAGAAACTTTCTCTCTCATGTTTCTCTCTTGCTTCTCCCTCAAATCTTCAGCAATCCTTGCATTTAATATGATGATGACGATTCTTGATGATGTTGTTCATTTAATTTTTTTTGCCTTTGTTTTATTTAGAATTTGTCATTATCCAATATGTACTTCTTTTTGTCCCCATTCCTGAACATTTATGGTGTGTTTGAATTGAAAGATTTTGAGAGAAAAAAGAGAGAGAGAGAGAGAGAGAGAGAGAGAGAGAGAGAGGGGGAGGGAGGGAGGGAGGGAGGGAGGGAGAGAGAGAGAGAGAGAGAGAGATTAAGGGATTTAAAATCCCTTATTTGGATAGCAAATAAGGGTGTACAGAAATGGAGGGGCGGATTTGGAGGGATCCATTTTCCGTTCTTCAAGGCAAATCAAAATCTCTCCACAATAGGTAAGATTTGGAAGGAAATTGTATCAAACACTCACACCTCATTTGTCCTCCCCTTCCCTTCCCTCCCTTTGTCTTCCCTCATTCCCCCTCCCCTCCCTTTATCTTCACTTTTCCAATCCAAACACACCCTTAGGAGTATATACACCATCAGAATACAGTTATTTAGCTGCTTTCAAATTATGGACACTTGAAAATTACGAAATGTTGGGGTAACATTACATTAAGTACGTATCAACCGACAGTAAAATGGCCACTTTGCGACCAACGTTAGAAACCGACAGTAAAATGGTTGCAAATAAGCAACTAAAAAGCAATTGGTTGCAAATTAGCAACTAATTTGAAATTGGTCGCAGGAATTAGACGCAAATTAGCAACCGATTTAATATTAGTTGCACACTTGCAACCGAATTTATCCGAGTTGCAATTTAGCATCTAGAAACATACGACTAGCGACCAACTAATATTTCCTTCCACACGACTTTATAAAGAAAGGAATTAGGCTTTTGTTTTTCACTCTCTTAACATTCATCTGCCTCCTCTCAATTTCTTAAAACTGTCTTTCTCCCCAAATTTACTTCACTTTCATTAACCAACCTAAACTCTCCTCTCACGTCTCCTTACTCATTAAAAATCTCTACAACAATTATTTTGATATTCAACCTTCTAGCCCCTGCAACCGTGTCTCTTTTATCTCTCATAAAACCATCTCGACCTTTAGAGAGCTCGCCCCATTTGTTCTTTTTCAATGAAATGGTAAGATCTAATTTCCTTAACCTTTTGTATGTGTTTTCTAATATGCAGATTTATTTTTTTCATTGAAATGGTAAGATGAAATTGTTGTTGGGGAATTAAAATCTCAAATCTTAGTCAATTTGTATGGTTCCAACAACATTTTTTAAATCTTGATTTTTTTTCTTGGGTAAGTAAACTTTGTTGTTGATTTTGCTAGTAATTTCCCAGATCCATTGTTTGTGTTGAATTTTATCATCCTAAATTTGTTATACTCGTATATATGATATATATAGTGTTTCGATTTGGTGTTCCAATTCATGTAGTGGGTAAGATCTAGTATCTTTGTCTTGTTCTTGTTGAAATTTCTTATGTTGTGATTCATAGTTTTTTTTTTTATTGTTGGCTAAATGAATATGAGATCTTAGTCAATTTTTATGATGTGGTTCCATTATTTTTCAGATTTTAATTTTCTGGGTACTTAAATTTTTATGAATCTAATTTTGTACTCACCTTAGTAGATCTTGATTTAACTGATTCAATGTGTTCTTGTTTTTTTGGTTGTTCTTGTTTTATTGTTGACTCTAATGAGTGTTTTTGAATTGCAGGTATGTGTTGAGGACTTGGAGAGGGCACTTTGATTCCAAGATTTTTTTTAATTTCCTTATTTTCTAGATCAAAATTTCTGCCTTTCTAGGCAAGAATATAAGTTGTAATATTTGCATACAATGAATAATAATGATTTATTGTATGAAGTAAACTTAATTATATGTCTTCTAATCTAATCTTTGAGCTAATTATGAAGGATGGTTAATTATGATTTACCTTTCTACCTAATTTGGGTAGAGAGGTCGTATTTTTTTTTTTAAAACTGAAAATACGGTTTGCAACCAATTTTGCAACTGAATGCATAATTAGTTGCTAAATTGCAACCAAATGAAGTGGTTTCTAATGAGCGACTATTTTAAGTTGGTCGCTAATTAGCAACTACTTAAGTTGGTCGCAGATTAGCGACTAATTTAGTGACCGAGTTCCTTAGAAGTTGACATTGTGGGTGCCAAATTTCAAGTAGCTTCATGTGCAAGTTTCTATTTGAGCTTTTCCACCAAGTACCCTTTGTATGATGCTTTGACCTTTTGAAGAAGGTCCACCATATCATCTCCAACAATCATTGGCTCCATGGTAGGTGCCAAGTAGTCTTCATGGGAAATAGGGAAGGGACATTCATCTTCATGATAGGATATCTCAAATATCTCAAGGACAGGCTCCTCAAGAAAGGTGATATCACAAGTCCATTCCTCTCCCCTATTCCAAAGGTCCTTGTAAGATACGTATTCTTCATAAGCCTCTTTTATGGTCTTGTCATCATCGCTATCTTCATATGAATCATAAGTGGGGGCTTCATTCAACTCTTTCGCCAACATCCCAAGGTTCACATCAAAAGACACACCCTCATACTCACAAAGGCTAAGAGTATTTGGCTTACTCAACCTCATGTCTTCTTCATCAAATATCACACTTTCATACTCACAAGAGCTCAAGGAGATTGGCTCTTCCCTCTTCTCATTTTCCATGTCAAAGGTTACTACTTCAAATTCACATTCATGATCAATGTCCAAAGAGCGGTGCAAAGTGATTGCTTGGGATTCTTTTATTTGGGCAATTTGAATCTCCAATTCCTCACCTTGGGTAATAATGCCTTGAAGAACATTGTCCCTCTTTTGGCTCTCCTCTATCATTTGTTTGAAGAAGTTTTGTTGATATCCCATCATTTGGAGAATCATATTTTGAATGAGTTCATCTTCTTGTTGTGGGTGGTTGTGAAAGTGGTTGTATTGCGGCAATTGAAAGTCATTATGAAGTGGGTATTGAGTGGGTGGTTGTTGTAGATATTGGATGTGGTGATTTTGGTGGGAAAATTTGGAGTAGTAGTTAGGTTTTCATTGTATGAATAGTAAGGTAGGTTTGTGTTGACTTGCTCCTCAAACTCCCCATACCCATAATCATACCCAAAATATCCACCACATACTCCATATGTAAAGTCTTGAGTCATCATAGCTAAGACAAGGAAACAACTACAACCAAGGAAACTACACAAAAACGGTAAGAACAATCCTTGAGGAACAAGTTACTCAAGGTGAAAGCAAAATTAAAATAGACAAACAAGTAAGAACTTAATCACATAGCACCGTCCCCGGCAACGGCGCCATTTTGATGGGTAGATTTCGCCGGGTCTCCTAATCAAACACATTTATATTACTCAACAAACAACTAGTTAGTGGTAGGTCGAGGTCGATCCATGGGACGGTGTGCTTTGGGTTCTAAGTCTATCTATCTCAATTTATGCTAGTGTCACAATTGATTTGGGTTTGTAGTTGTGTTCTAGACTAATGCAAGCAATAAAATAAAACAAGCAAAAAAAGGAAGGATGTAAACAAATGATTAAAAGTACTAGGATATCATGGGGTCATAGGGGATTCATGAGAGTTGACCATACAAACATGTTCACAAAGTTGCAAGCAATTAATGTTATAAAGGAACCGAGTTGGTTTATGTCTTACGGTTCTTAGGAAGGGTTGGGTCCCGGAGCCGAATCAATTAGATTGTACAACACCTACAAGTCGACTTACTTTCCCCCTAATCACTTCTATGCATGGTCTAACAAGACTCGAGTTGGTTTATATATTACAAGTTAAGTTGAATAGATAAGAGATGGTTATAAATACAAGGATTCATAGGCTTAGCATTTCATCAAACATAACATGTGCATAAGTTGAGATCACAACAAGCAAGCAAATAAATTATGAAAACATATTAAATTAAGCATGATAAATCCCATGTTGGTTTTCCTTAATTACCCACTAATCCTAGCTAAAGAAACTACTCATTTATTATCATGGTAAACATGTCATTAATGGTGTCAATCATCACAGCAAGTATAAACATGATAAGAGAATGAGGAAATAAACAATAAAGAGTAAAGAGTAGAGAAATTATACCAAACTTAAGATGATCCAAATAATAAAGCAAAGAATAAAAGAAGAGAACTTGATTGATTGATGAAGGATTGTCAATCCTCCAATAATAACCCAATAATCTTCAATTACCCAAAAGTAATAATCTTGAACAATAATTAAGGAGAGATTAATATGTGATTTGTGGAAAGATTAAAGAGTAGTCTAATCTAATCTACTTCTAATCTATTCTAAGAGGATTTTCTAATGTGGAAGCCCCCTTTGATTATCATCAAAATGGGGTATTTATAGTAGTGCCTCATTAGGTTAACTAAGGCTAAACTAGTAATTAACAATTCTAAGTTCTAAGCAGGGAATCGCAAGTATTTCGGAGAGATGGGCATCTTTACTTAGGACGCCACGATCCGCTCGTCCAAGAGGTAGGACGCTTGGATTGTTGCATGGAGGGACGCACGGCTAAGGGGTTGGGACGCTCGAATGCAGGGCTCCTTGAACGAGCGTCTTAGCTTCTTGCAGATTCCTCTTCAGAAACCTTCCCTTCGCACACTTCTTATTTTTGCAATGTTGGTCTTTAGTTCTTGCTCTTCCTTCAATACCCGTTCAACCAAGATCGTCAATGTCCTTCCGAATAGGCTCAAGAGGCAGGAATTTTCCGCCTAATTGTCTCCTTTCCTACAAATCAAACACAAAGCAATAGAAAAGCAAAATAGGAAGCATTTGACGGGTAAAATAGCTATGAGACGCTATAATAATATGCAAAATAGGTTCAAGTAGGGGACTAAATGTGCGCAAATATGAGTCACATTAGCGAGCTCTCTAAAGTCCCTTTTTCTTGTAGTGCCTCTACAATCAGCCACCACTAACAACTATCTTCACTCATCCTTCATTCCTTCCCTAATCCTCGACTACCACTTATCCACCCTTGACCATCTAACTCTCTCCACCATTCCCATTACCCACTTCCCTCTGCTTCGTCTCCCTTCGTCTACCATATCACCAGCTACAACAAGAGGGTGGTGCAAGTCTTGAGGTGATTTCATTATTTGATTAATTTATTGATTTGTTTCTATGCTCTTCCATGAGACCATGGGTTACATCGTATGATATTGGGTTTTGTCGGACCAAAGCCTGGGTATGCGACATGTCGATGCTGGGACGACGTGTCAAAGGCAAGGAGTAGAGTAGGGCTGCTAGTGAGCAACTCAAATTAGACGCAATTGTTGAGCTCTGTTGTCGGGTTTTTGGGCTGTCAAAGTAGGTGGTGCGTGTGGTTTGAGAAGCTCAGAAATCAGGTTTCCGTCTGGGCTTCTGAGCGGACCCATGGTAGCTCAAAATGACGAAAAGAATTGGGGATTTCAGGGGAATTTTTAGAGTTTAGGATTTTGATTTTCCAGGATTATTTGGTGCATGATTTGTCATTTAAGAGGAAGATGTTAGGTATAGGGTAGGTGGTGATGGTCCGATAAGGGGATGGTGGTGGTGGACATCGAAGAAGTGGTCGGAGATGGGTCACTTGTCGGAGTTGCAGCGGTGTAGCTCTGGTAATGTTGAGTATTGGTGGGGTGGTTATAATAATATTAGCAACAACAACAACAACAACAACAACAACAACAACAACAACAACAACAACAACAACAACAACAACAACAACAACAACAACAACAACAATAATAATAAGAGTGTGCTAAAAAACTTACTGTTCGTCCATTAGGTCGATCCACATTTTCTTGTATCCCTTCGTTTCATCAAACTCGTGAACTTGGGTTATAACACCAATAACATCTTCACATGCAAATAAACATTTGTTATCCTTGGTAGATTAATTTTTTGATGACATAAATTAATAAGTAGTGAGTTTATTCACCTATGTAGTATACGTTTTCGACATTCACATGAATTATGTCTTCGATGCTCACGAATCAAAATGCTTGAGATGGTATTTCTTGGCCATGAACTTCTTACACTCTTGTTGTAAATTGCATTGCAATCCTGCATTTGTGAAATGTTGCTCAATCGTTTCCTAGATTTTGTTCCGTCACAAACTTTGAAATTTTGTAGATATTTCCTTCGTGCATAAATTGATTGAAAATCCGCACAAGTGTCCTTGTTACAGTAGCTTAAATTAACTCACCCTAAACAAAGATAAATTTGTTAGCTTTTGTTATGGTAGTAAAATTCTATTTTGTAATAAGAAAATATTGTTGATGATATTGAAATTTACCTCCTTGTCGATCAAAATGAACTTCATTCCGTAAATTATTCTTTTTTTTAGCATCCTTTTCATCGGACTCCCTAATCCATTTTCTAAGAACACGAACCGTGATTTCATAGTTCTTTTTATATGCTACAATTTTCTTCACATTTGTTGGTTCCATAATTGTTGCCATGCTACTTCTGTAGTTTTATTTTGCAAAGTTTACAGTTTTTGTGTTGTTTCTGCCAGATGAAATGTTTTGTTTATGTTTATGTTGGTTGAAGAGAATTGGTTAAAGAGAAAGTGGTGGCGGGTAGTTAATAGAAGCAGTTATGTGAGAGTGGTGTTCCCATAATAACTGCCTAAAACGTGATTGAGGTTTGGAATTAGGGTTCAGTGAGTCCAATCTGAATTGGACTTAAAATAATTTGCAGATTTGGTTTTTTGGACTAAATTAATTTATGATGATTGAGTCCAACCTGAAATGAACTTAGAATATTTTGCAGGTATGGAATTGGGCCTAAATTTATTTAAACTGATTATATTGCTTCCGGGCCATAAAGTTGTACTTGTCGTATTAGTAGAGAATATCTGGTAGCCAATCATCGCTGCAATCTGATAGTGTGTCGTCAGCTTGTAGTTGTTGCCGTATTTTTTGCTCCAAGTAGTGCCTCGATGATGATTGGCTCTCCGTCCAGATCTGAGGGGATATTTATTTTATTATTATGTTATTATATTATTATATATTATATATTATATTGTATATTGTATATTGTATATTGTATATGTATATTGGAAATTAATATAGGAAATTTATATTTCATACTAAAATAATAGTTTATCATAGTTTGATTAGCATGTATTTTCTGAAATGTATTCTTAAAAAAAAAAATTATGGTTAACTACATTAATCATTTGCATTATATTATGTTAGTACTTTACAATTTCAAGACCGACTGTATTTGTATTTATTTCACTATTTATCCTTTTTGAAATCCTTTTTTAAATTGGAAATTAATATCTAAATATATTCGTTATTATTTATTTTTTGAATATATTAAAAAAGTCTAAATGAATATTTAATGTATATATTTAATGTTTATTTAGATTTACATGCAGTTAAGACATCGATATGGACAATATATTATGTAATTGAGATTGAGATCAATATTGTATATTATTTTTATATTATTTTGTAACAATTTAATGTAATGTTGTAATTATATTATTCTCTAACAATTTTATTTTATGTAAATTAAATCTTGTTTACGTACAGACCTTGAATTTGTAATTATAGTCACGCTAATGTAATTTGTATGCAATTGAACAATGAACTTTAAAAAAAAACTGATATAATTTGTATTGTAGATTGTAGATTTGTAATTACATCAAGTAAGAAACGTGTGCCCTCAAATTTAGCAAAGAGAAATTGTCCTTTGAATAGTCAACTTTCAACCACAGGCTGACAATTCAGCTATGTGGTTGTTGGTTTAATAAAGAGGATTGTTAAGTTCATGTGATTACTGAAAGTTTATGCATCGATTAGAGCTTTCCAAAGCATTGTTTATGATCAAGTTCTATTTCTTTAATGTTAAATAACCACATTTTTCGTGAACAACTTGCATCATCTTCTAATTTGTTCAATAATAGAAGTATTTGTTTATTTTTTGCCTTTACAGGACGGTGACACAAAGAAATCAAGGGTGTTTTTTGCACATACTCATCCATCAACCCTACTTCGAGCATAACCCACACAAATATTGCATCTCTAACCGTCCCTCCTTTACGTTCTATTCGATACTCACTGATAGAGTCAAAAGTGTCGAGTCACTAGGGCCTTCTTAGGCCAAGTTTGTTTGAATATAGGGTCTTGTCAGTCGGAATAATGAGTTAATCTTCCCATCCCAATGATTGTCATGACTAATGCATTTTGACTCATGTGTGGAGCTTTGTATGAGAGGAGAACCCGAAATCCGAAGAGCGAGCCTCTAGCCACACTCGTAGAAAAGTAATCACGCGGAGACAGCCTTGAATTGACCAACTTCGGTGTCGAAATTCCTTGATAGGAAACATGAAGGCTAAGTATTGAATAAATCGCAAAAGGAAGTGAAGAATTGGAGCGAGAGGCAATGACGCAGCCTGCGTCTCCCTCAGCTTTGTGAAGTTGATTTACCGTGCTTAATAATTTTGGTAGAAGCAAAATCCGTGTTTAACCTAGATGGGGGTGCAGCCCTATATATAGTTCATAATTTGGAGACCTAAATATCATCTTGTTAGGTAATAATCTCAAAAAGCTTGTGTGTTAAGAAAACTTGATATTTTAGGAAGAAAGGTGTAATCTTTGACATTGGATGTTAATCTTTCTTCATTTTGTGGGTTGTAACAAGATTATGGAAGGCT
The DNA here is from genome assembly GCF_048544455.1 of Silene latifolia. Taxonomy (NCBI): domain Eukaryota; kingdom Viridiplantae; phylum Streptophyta; class Magnoliopsida; order Caryophyllales; family Caryophyllaceae; genus Silene; species Silene latifolia. Next base: position 177,461,875 of record NC_133538.1, read on the forward strand.
AAATACTTCTTTGCTTGGGTAATTCATCCAAAGTTTCCAACTTTGGTATTGTAAGACTCTTTTAATCTCTCGTTAATTATCTATTGATCTTTCCTTGTGTTTATTTCTTATGTTGAGTAGATGAATGTATGAATTGATCACTCTTGCATCTTGTTTACCCAACTATTGCAAATTCTAGAGAAATGGTTTAATCTATCTAGAATTAATTGGAGCAAGCTTGTTGCATGTTGATTTGGTTTAAAGGATTCATGCAATAAGTAGGAAATTTCATGTCTTTTCTCATTTGTATGGTTTAATCTTGTGAGAATTGATCCTAGCCACTTATCTTGGCACAACTCTTAATGCTCATGTTTGATTTGCACTCATGGTTTAATGAATTGTTGGTTAAACTTGAAGGATATAAATGGATTGTTTAATTTGTGTATGTTAACATCTTGATTTGAGAGTATTGGGTGGATAATAAGAAGAGAGTTACAAAAGAGTCAAACTTTATCATTGTTGGTTACTAAGGAAGGATTACATCAAGTCCTCTTTAATATTGAATTTTCTTGCTCACCAAGTGTTTGTTATATTGCTTGTTAGAAAAAGATTGCAAATTTACTTTGTGTTTATGTTACCAATCAACTCAAAACCCCCCCCTTTTGGTCTATGTTCATCTATTGTTTGTCATTGTTAATAACCATTATGTGTTTATAAACATGTCATTAGAGCCTAAATTAGTAGTAGAGTCTTGCTTAGTATTCAATAGTTTACAATTCAAGTATTTAGTTTAAAATACCTTCTCTTGGGATCGACCCTTACTTGCACTATATTGCTTTATCCATTAGAGTAATCTAGAGTATAGTTTGGCTTTATAAATTGTTAATTTGATAGTTTAATTCTAGTATTTAGCGACCTAGTATTTGTCTAATCAAATTTTTGGCACCGTTGCCGGGGAAGGGGCAACATAGCTAAAAGCTTGAGTTGTGATATACATGTTTAGTTGCTTTTATCTTCTTTTTGTTGTTAGAGGAAACTGGAAGTTCTAATTTGTTTTGTGTAGTGTCAAAGTTTATGAGTAGTTCCCCACAAGGTGGTGAATTCACTCCCGTTGAAGAAGACTCATTCGGGGCATACTCTTTGTTGTTTACAAACCCGTGGTATCGAAGACGTCAACGGGAACCTCAAGTTGAATAAGAACCCGTTGAACCACTTTCGGTAGACCCCATTGAAGTAGAATATCCTCCAATGACGAATGATACTAGAACTATTAGGGAGCTCCGGGCTAATGCCAACTTTGAATTAAAAGGCTATTTCATTCACAACCTTTCAAAGTTCCATGGGCATGCGGGAGATGATCTAAATCGCCATGTTTCCGAATTTCATATGATGTGTGAAGGGGCCATTCCCAATGGTGTGACGGAGGATCAATTTAAGTTGAGAGCCTTCCCATTTTCACTACAAGATGCGGCAAAAGATTGGTTGTTTTACCTCCAACCGGGTACAATCCGTACTTGGAAGGACATGAAAGCGGCTTTTCTTGAGAAATACTACCCAGAATCAAGACATAACCATGCAAAGAAAGCCCTCACTTCTCCGGACCAAGATCCAAGTGAGAGCCTATATGAGTATTGAGAGAGATTCAAGAAATTGGTTGCTCAATGTCCCTACCATGGTCTTAGTGGTGATGACCTTTTGGTCAACTTTTGTGATGGTCTTACCCAACAATATCAAATCATGGTGAATGCCGTTACGGGTGGTGGGGTTGACAACTATTCCGTGGCGGAGGCAAATGAAATCATAGAAAGGTTGGCCGCTAGCACAAGGAACTATGGAAGAACCCGGGGGTCCAGGACCATTAACTCCATTGAGACACCTTCCTTTTCCAACAACAAGCTTGAGAAAACCGTGGATGAGCTTACAACAATGGTATCTCAACTAGTGGAAAGCAATCAAGGAGGAGCACAAGGGTCTAACTTGGAGTACAACTATTGTCAAGGACCCCACCCAATGGAGACTTGCCCCATCATGGAAGAGCAAGGAATAAGCAAGGAGAATGTGAGTGCCATAATGCAAGGTCAATATAACTCTAGGAACCCCAATGGGGGAGGGTATTATAAGTATGATCCGAGCACAAATACTTACAACATTGGGTCAAGGGACAATCCAAAACTTAGTTGGGGAGGGGATACTTCCAAGAGCTTTCAAAATGGGCAATTCAACCAATTGAGGAATCAAAATGCACAAGGTTCCAACTCCAACTACCAAAGAAATCAAAACTATCAACAAGGAAAAGGAGGATCTTTCCAATTTGGTAACCAAGGTAACCAAGGCAACCACAAAAATTTTCAAGGGGGAGGTTCCTACACTCAAGGAAATGAAGATTTATCTACAAATGAGATGTTTAAGATGATCATGAAAGGGCAAGCCGAAAATACCAAGAGGTTTGACAAGATGGATGTGGACAAGATTGCAAGTGATGCTAGGGTGAAGAACCTTGAGATCCAACTTGGCGAAATTGCACAAGAAATGGCCAAGAACAATCAAAGAAACTTCAATTCCATTCCATCTACAACATTTCCTCCGAAAGAAAATGCAAGTGCAATGACATTGAGAAAAGGGAGAACCCTAGAATCTCCCCCAAAGAAGAAGAGAAAGGCCAAGTAACATGAGAGGGTCATTCACATTGAAGAACAAATTGAAGAAGAGCTTGTGGTTGAAAAAGAGAAAGAGACACCCTCAAAGGCTAATGAAGAAGTGAGGAGTCCATTTAGCAATGACAAAGAAAAGAATGGAAGCAACAACACTAAGGATCAAATTAAGGAGATCGAAAGAGAATATGTTGTGGAGGTACCTTTTCCTAATGCTCTCACACATTCTAAGAGGGTCGAAAGAGATGAGGATCTCTATGAAACTTTTAGAAAGTGTGAAGTAAACATCCCTTTGCTAAATCTTTTGAAAGGTGTTCCGAGGTATGCAAAGTTTCTCAAGGAACTTTGTACACCTAGGAGAAACCCAAGGAGAGGAACCCAAAGAGTACGAGTAAGTGAACATGTCTCCGCCATATTTAAAAAATCACTTCCCAAAAAGTGTGGCGACCCGGGAATGTTCACAATACCATGCTCTATTGGGAACAAGAGCTTCACTCATGCTATGTTGGACCTTAGTGCATCAATCAATGTTATGCCCTATGCTTTATATGAGACCTTAGGACTTCAACCATTGAATAAAACCGATGTAGTGATCCAACTTGCAGATCGCTCAAGCATATACCCAAAGGGAATGGTGGAGGATGTGTTGGTAGAGGTAGATCACTTAACCTTCCCAGCCGACTTCTATGTTCTTGACATGAAAGCCGACTCGAGGGCCATCCCGATCCTTTTAGGGAGGCCTTTTATGAAGACCTCTAAAACCAAGATTGATGTGTCTAACGGAAACCTCACTATGGAATTTAATGGGAAGAAACTCACCTACAACATATATGATGCCATGAAATAACCTAGCGATTCACATTCATGTTATTTCTTGGATATCATTGAACCAATTATTTTACAAGTGTATAATTTATGTTAAAGGGACCCTCTTGAGGTTGCCCTCACTAACGATTTGGAGCAAGAAGGTTTGCGGGTAGTGTTGTCTAATGATGTGCAGGAATATTCGGAAGACTTGGACAAAGAAGAAGAGCTCGAAGATGGGGAATCATTGTCAAAAGAGCAAAAGGAAGTCCACGAGGCAGCCTGAAACGCAGCCTGCGTTATACAACGCAGCATGCATCGCACAATGCAGCATGCGTCCCTGCACACAGCCTGCGTTCTTCTCTGGTTGCGGCTGAAATGTTGGCATCTCAAGAACATAAATCCCTTTCACCGTTTCTCCCCTTAGAAGCTAACCTTGAAAGACCACTCCCCTCTATCTTAAAACCCCCAAACATGAACCAAAACCCCTTCCAAATCATCTCAAATACATTTTCGTGGGGGAAAACAATACCCTTCCATTAATCATTTCAAACCAACTCAAAGAAGAGCAAGAGGAGAGGTTAGTTACCATGTTGAAAAAGCATAAGGAAGCCTTTGCATTGCTGATATTAAGGGAATAAGTCCAAGCACTTGCATGCACAAGATCCGGTTGAAGAAGGAGGCCAAGCCCGTAAAACAACCGCAAAGGCGACTCAATCCACCTATGATGGAGGTGTTCAAAGAAGAAGTTATCAAGCTCCTTCAAATGGGAATCATCTACCCCATTGGTGATTCCCAATGGGTAAGTCCCACTCAAGTCGTGCCTAAAAAAGGAGGGGTGACGGTGTATATCGATTATCGCCGCCTTAACCAAGTCACTTTGAAGGACCATTTCCCCCTACCCTTTCTAGATCAAATGCTATAAAGGTTACGAGGGAAAGAGTACTATTGTTTTTTGGATGGGTACTCCGGGTATTTTCAAATCCCCATACACCCGGAGGATCAATCCAAAACAATATTTACTTGCGCATTTGGTACTTATGCTTACCGCCGCATGCCCTTTGGATTGTGCAATGCCCCCGTCACATTCCAACGGTGCATGATGAGTATCTTTTCGGATTATGTGGAGCGTATTTTGGAAGTCTTCATGGATGACTTCACCATCCATGGGGATTCATTTAACTCGTGTTTAGACCACCTCGCTATGGTCCTATCACGGTGCATAGACTCTCACCTCATTTTAAATTCTGAAAGGTGTCACTTAATGGTGAGTAGCGGGATTGTGTTAGGACATATAGTGTCGCGACGAGGGATTGAGGTGGATACGGCTAAGGTGGACGTGATAAAAACCTTGTCGTATCCATCTAATACTTGAGACATGAGGTCATTCTTGGGACACGCGGGTTTTTATCGAAGATTTATTAAGGATTTCTCCAAAATCGCTAACCTCTTGTGCAAACTTTTGCACAAGGATGTGGAGTTTATGTTTGATGCTCATTGTAGGGAAGCATTTGACTTATTGAAAGTGAGACTTGTTTCGGCCCCAATCATTCAAGCACCCAAGTGGGATCGACCTTTTGACATCATGACCGATGCAAGCGATTTTGCCATTGGAGACCTATTGGGACAAAAGGATGATAAAGCTTGATATGTCAATCAATATGCCTCACCCCTCCTCAATGATGCCCAAATAAATTACACTACCACCGAGAAGGAATTCTTGGCGGTAGTATATGCTCTAGAGAAATTTCGATCATACTTGCTAGAAGTCAAGGTAATTGTCTATACCGATCACAAGTCCATCACTCAACTTGTGAGAAAGAAGGATACCAAACCAAGACTAATGAGGTGGGTTCTCCTCCTAAGTGAGTTTTACATAGAGATAAGAGAGAGAAAGGGATTGGCAAATGTGGTGGCCGATCACCTAAGCCGACTTCAACTTAATGATCAACAAATGCAACGAATGAGAGTAGTTGATGGGAGTTTGCCTCACGAGTCTGTTTATAGTTTGAGGATGATGGAGCCATGGTATGCCAATTTGGTAAAATACATGGTAACTAAGAAGTTTCCAACCTCTTTCTCATCAAGTCAAAGAAATAAGATCAAGGCCGATGCTAGATTCTACATATGAGATGACTCATACCTATGGAAGATGTGCCAAGATCAAGTCATTCGGCGTTGTGTGCCAGATGTGGAGATACCATCCATCCTTAAGCATTGCCACGAGTATGCTTGTGGGGGTCACTTTTGGCCTCAAAGAACGGCACGGAAAATTCTAGAGTGCGGTTTCTATTGGCCCAAGTTGTTCAAGGATGCTCACATCTTCGTCAACACTTATGATAGATGCCAAAGGTTTGGCAACATATCGTGACGAAATGAAATGCCCCAACAACCAATGCTTTATTTCGAGGTTTTCGACGTGCGGGGAATAGACTTCATGGGACCCTTCCCTAATTCCTATGTATATCTCTACATCCTCTTGGCGGTTGATTATGTGTCCAAGTGGGTGGAGGCCATCCCCATGAAATGTGATTATGCAAAGACGATGAAAGCATTTGTCAAGAGCAACATATTTTTAAGGTTCGGATTTCTTAAGGCCATTGTTAGTGATAAGGGAACACATTTTTGCAACAAGGTGATCTCAACTTTGCTTCAAAAATATGGTGTGCTCCACAAGGTTTCTACGGCATATCACCCCCAAACAAACGGCCAAGCGGAAGTTTCCAACTGAGAGATTAAGCATATCTTGGAAAGAACGGCCAATCCCGACCGAAAATATTGGAGTAAAAGGCTTGATGATGCTCTATGGGCTTATAGAACGGCCTATAAGACCCCAATAGACATGTCTCCGTATAGGCTAATTTATGGGAAGTGATTCCACGTTCCCGTAGAAGTTGAACACAAAGCCTATTGGGCAATCAAAGCTTTCAATCAAAATGTCGATGAGGCGGGATTGCACTGTGGGTTAATATCCGTATACTACCCTTTAATTGCAGGACTATAACGTAAAATTTACATGTGAATATAGTCATAAAACATAAAAACGATAAAAACGATAAGGAACAAGAAATAACCTCGGGTCCTTTAAATTGCGGCGTAAAGAACAAAATCAAAGCATTTCCTCCTAATCGTTACACCCAAGACTTTGTCCGAGATATGCCCTTGTGCTAGAACGTGTTCTCCGATTGCCTTGCAATATAGGGAGAACGATGTGAGTTTTTGAGATGTGAGATCTCGGTTTCTACAGAGAAGAATGCTCTTCGAAACCCTAATTTTATTTCACTAATGATGATTAGGTCAACATCAAGGAGGAGGCTCTCCTTTTTGTTCTCCTAATTCGGCCAAGCCGAGTCCATGGGGAGGAAATGGGCTTTTCCATTTCCTCTTCTATTTGACTCGTAGTCCGAACCTTAATGGCTAAATGTATATGACGCGGTCTGATTATAAACTGTTATCGGTTATCGGAAATTAAGGCATCAGCTAATAATACGGGTTAGCTAAATTATTAATACGTGTCCGACAAAAAAAACAAGATTGTATAATTATATTCAATATACATTTAATTAAATATAAATCGTTTATATTTAATTTTACGAATTAATCAGTTAATTCGCCTTAGCCCATGATATTTAATCCGTATTAAATATAATATCTCAACATCACATATTTGACTAATTACTAGTCAAATAACTCGGACTAACTGGTTAGTCAATTTTGGCATCTACATGACAGTATTTTCATACCGTCACGTCTCTCGAACGTATCCTATAGGTGTGACTTTTAGGGACCAGTTGATCACCGCCATCTGTATGACAATAACGTCAAACTTATCTAGCAAGCCAACCGTTATTGATAAACGTGGATCAACTGATAATAATACCAAAGTATGCCCTTTGATCCTTTTAGAGGTTTATAAGTCCTTGCACTAACTGTTAAGGACACCAACCCCAACAAGCTCCCACTTGTCCGTACAAGTGTATGTGCAATGACGTTATCCGCACTAACCGGAGGACACAAGCTCCAACAAACTCCCACTTGTCCGTACAAGTGTATGTGCGATAACCGATTCTCATATTCATTTAAAAATTTCTCCCACTCAATGTAAAACAATTTGCAGATCCGGATCCACAAAGGTCGTATTTTACAATCGATCTGTATCTAGAGTGGTTTCCCCGACTAGAGAGTAACTTAACTGATAAAACGAATCCGTATCCGAGCATGGCCATGCATTTCGATTCTGACTCCTCGAGTGGCCCTGAGAAATATCGAGTACCCGATAAAGGCTGAATATTTCCTTCAACTCGACTCCTTCCGATCTAAGCAAGCATGAAATGACCCAGAAAAAAATCTACTTGGCCCCTGTTACGGATGACCGTGAGAAAGAAACCAAAGTCACCCAAAATCTGCCGTAGTCTCAAGAGACAATCGATAGTCAAAAGAATCGACTCTTAGGATCACCATGGAAGTCCTATCCACGACCGGGCGTGAATGTTGTAAAACATTTAGGACTCCACGTTGATGTCACAATGGTGTCCTACGAGATATCCGTATAAATCGCCTCTGTGATTGGTCAGACAACCGGTTGACTTATGGCTCGTTGAACCCACCATCAACCAACGTCACAAAATAATTGCCAGAGTTATCAGCTCATGTGGGCAATTAAGGACTAAAAAGATATGATGTTTGTTCGGTTCACTTTGTGGTGTTCAAAATTGTCGTACAATTCCACATGAAAAACAAAATATATATAAAATATCAAAACGATGATGTCGTATAGAGTACAAGAGAGAATGAATCCGATCCATAAAAGAGTACTACAACTCAGGAACACGTTCGATTCCCATGGAATTTACGTGCCCTTCATGCTTATCTTGTCGTAATGCTTAAGTGAGAGGATCTCGCTATGTTATCATCTGTAGCAATCTTTTCTATCACTACTTCCTTTTGCTCCACGTAATTCGGATTAGATGAGCTTTCCGTTGTACATGTCTAGACTCAACATAGTACTCGGACTCGGTCGTAGAATCTGTTTGTAACACTTTGCTTGGAACTCTTCCGGTGATCGTAGCGCCATTAAGAGTAAAAACGAATCCAGACTAAGATTTCGAGTCATTTCGATCCATAAGTCAATGCCCAATCTTTAGTCCTCCGTAGGTACTTAAGATTGTTCTTGATGACCATCCAAAGTGATCCACCTGGATCTTTGTTGGAATCGACTTGTCATACTCAATGCATATGCCACGTCCGGACGTGTGCATATCATGGCATACATGATTGATCCTATTGCCGAAGCATAAGGAATCCGTGTCATGCGCTCTTTCTCTTCCGGTGTCTCTGGTGCCCGAGACGGCTCAAATGCACCCCTGGAGCCATAGGAAGGAAACCCTTCTTGAGTTAGTCATACTGAATCTCTCTAGGACTTTGTCTATGTAAGACTCTGGTGAGAGATAACATCCGTCGTGATCTATCTCGATAGATACGGATGCCTAGAATTCTTTGTGCCTCTCCCAGATCTTTCATCCGGAAATGGTTTTTCAACCATACTTTCACCGAAGTTAAGAGAGGTATGTCATTCCCAATCAGGAGTATGTCGTCAACATACAATATTAGGAAGACAATCTTGCTCCCACTCGACTTGATATATAGACATGGTTCCTCGACCGATCGAGTGAATCCATTGTCTTTTATCACTTGGTCGAAGCGATGATTCCAACTCCTGGATGCTTGCTTAAGTCCATAAATGGAACGCTTAAGCTTGCACACTTTCTTAGGATGTTCAGGATCGATGAAACCTTCGGGTTGTACCATGTACAACTCTTCCTCCAAAAAGCCGTTTAAGAAGGCGGTTTTCACATCCATTTGCCAAATTTCATAGTCATGAAAAGCGGCGATCGCTAAGATAATCCGAATGGAACGCAAAGATAACTACGGGTGCAAAAATCTCATCGTAGTGCAAACCTGGCACTTGGGTGAAACCTTTAGCAACTAGTCGTGCTTTGTAGATATCTTGCGACCTTCCACGAATGCTTTATCTTGTAAAGCCATTTGCATTGAAGGGGACGAACCTTAGCAGGTAAGTCAACAAGATCCCACACGTTGTTCTCATACATGGAGTCCATCTCGGATTGCATGGCCTCAAGCCATAGCTTTGAGTCAGAACTGGTCATAGCACCTTTATAGGTTGCGGGTTCACTACTCGTTAAGAGTAGAACGTCATCTATGTCATGTTCCTCGACCATACCAATGTATCTGTCCGGAGGAATAGAGACTCTTCCCGACCTCCTAGGTTCCTCAGGAATATTTACCGCAGCCGGGATTGAAGGAATAGGTTCCTCCAATGGTTGCTCGGTGTTTGTTCTCGGAATCTCCGACAGGTCGAAGGTTCTATCACTCTTTGCATTCTCGAGAAATTCCTTTTCTAAGAATGTCGCACTCGCCGCAACAAAAACACGTTGTTCGGTTGGCGAATAGAAGTAATGACCACGTGATCCCTTAGGATAACCTATAAAGTATGTCTTGACCGATCGCGGGCCGAGCTTATCCTCGTGTCTCCACTTGACATAAGCCTCGCAGCCCCAAACCCGTATAAAGGACAAGTTAGGGACCGTTCCCTTCCATAGTTCATATGGAGTCTTGTCACAATGACTTTAGACGGACTTCGGTTAAGTATTAGAGCGGCTGACAAAAGAGCATAACCCCATAATGAATCAGGTAAAACCGTGTGACTCATCATGGATCGAACCATATCAAGTAGTGTTCGATTTCTCCGTTCGGACACACCATTCAGGTGAGGTGTTCCAGTGGAGTTAAGCGTAAGGCAATCCCACGATCTTTGAGGTGTTGATCAAACTCATGAGAAAGATACTCGCCACCACGATCCGAACGCAGTGTTTTTATCTTTCTACCCAATAGGTTCTGTACCCTATTTTGGTATTCCTTGAATTTCTCAAAGGATTCACTTTTGTGCTTCATTAAGTAGACATAGCCATATCTACTTAAATCATCCGTGAAAGTGATGAAATACCTATAGCCTTCTCGTGCGGTGATTGACATAGGGCCACATACATCCGTGTGCATGAGTCCTAATAGGTCAGCAGCGCGTATTCCAACACCTTTGAAGGAAATCCGAGTCATCTTACCGATGAGACATGATTCACACGTGCCAAATGATTGAAAATCAAAGGCCGAGATAGCTCCATGTTTGATGAGCTGTTTTACGCGTTTCTCATTAATGTGTCCCATACGACAGTGCCATAGATACGTTTGATCTTTGTCACCAACCTTTAACTTTTTATTCATTACGTGTAACATTTCCGAGGTCTGATCTAAAACATAAATTCCATTCATGGAGACTGCCTTGCCATAAATCATATTGTGTAAAGAGAAAATGCAAGTATTATTCTCAATTACAAATGAAAAACCAAGTTTGTCAAGTGCAGAAACAGAAATAATGTTTTTGAAAGACTGGGTACATAATAGCAATCATATAATGATAACTCAAATCCGCTAGGAAGCTGGATCACATATGTTCCCCTCGAGACGGCAGCCACTCTTGCTCCATTCCCGACACGCAGGTCAACCTCACCCTTTACGAGAGGCTTGAGATTTCGGAGGCCCTGCACATGATTACACAGATGAGAACCACAACCAGTATCAAGTACCCAAGTTCCGTAACTTGCGTGGTTAATCTCAATCATATGAATAAAAGTAGAAGAGAGAGAAGACATACCAACAGGTTTAACACGACCTGCCTTTAAGTCCTCATGATAAACAGGACATGTGCGTCTCCAATGCCCAGTCTTGTGGCAATGATGGCATTCCATGTTTTCACTCTTGCTCTTTGTCATGCCTGATGAGTTACTCGCCTCACCAGGACCACTCTTCCCCGAACCCGACTTCTTGAACTTCGCCTTACCTCTTTGTTAGGTTTGCCGGAGCTTTGCCCTTACCTTTCCCTTTGTTTGACACAACGAGAACATCCTGTTTCGAACTCCCACTGAACTTCATGTCCTTCTCGGTCTGTACGAGGAGGGAGTGCAATTCATGGGGAGTTTTCTTCAAATCATTCATATAGTAATTCGCTCTGAATTGCGAATAACCATCGTGGAGTGAGTGAAGAATACGGTCGATAACAATATTCTCGGCTGATGTTACGATTAAAGGTCTCCGGTTTCTCGACATTCTCAATCATGCTGAGAATGTGTGGGCTAACCGGTTGGCCCTTCTGGAGTCTCGCATCAAAGAAGCGAGTGGTATGCTCATAGGTCACGATTCTCGGTGCTTTCGAGAATTCCTTAGTGAGCGTGGTGAAAATCTTGTTTGCACCATGGGCTATGAAGCGTTTCTGCAAATTGGGTTCCATTGCAAAAATAAGTACGTTTTTTACCGCACCCGCTTCTAAAGCGAAATCGTTATACTTGTCGATCTCGTTTATTCCGGCCGTGGGGCCTGGGTTTAACGGCATGGGCTCAAGCGGATATCCGAGCTTTCCGTCGGCGCGGCGATTCCGTAATGCCGCCTCCCGGTCCGCGAAGTTGGATCCGTCATTCTTGATCGAGTAGACGATTCATCCGACTCATGAAGATCCTAAGCCAGGACTCACGGTCCAATGTGGCACTTGGCATTGGGTTATCACTTGAACCACCATTTGTTGTTTAGCGATTTAATACGTGATCTACACTGAAAAAGAAGAAAAAACAAAACGAAATAAGCAACTCATCGAGGTGATTTAAGTCTATTTTAAAATTCATTTTAAACATGTAGACTCTTGCACTTGCATAATTGATCTCCCTCAAGAATGATACAAGTGATCCCAAGACTCAATTTCAGTAAATTGATAAGCCAACTGTTTAGCTAATTCTTCCGGAAGAACTCTTGGTCGATAGATTTCCGTAAATCCTATCTATAGTCCACCATGATCACAGGATCGTACGAGTGACCATAGTGTTGAGATAAAATAGGTCAATTGGTTCCAACTTACCCGACGTAGAAGGGGTCATAGTATGCCTACCGACGAAGAAGGGACTCATTGGAGTTTGACCTATAAAGACCGTTCTCAATTTTAGTTTATACGAGGAAGATCCCATCAACTAAATTATAATTCATTTTAAGTGAACGAATAACTAGCGTCTGTCGTGAATGAATTTATTTGGATGATGGCTTAAAACGTGTGACATGAGAATGTCAATGAAAACTAACTCGTGACCTCTATATGTGTCAGTTTTCATGCAATAATTAGGTGGTTTGGTTTTTAGGCGGAAAATGATGCAAATTATCGTAACAATGAATAAATAAAGTAATGCAAAACGTAAATAAAAATTTCCTAGTGTGGCCTATCCTAGTAAAAGAACATAATACAACTTTGGAATCCACCGTTGGACCCGAAAAGCTTGTCTTGATGTTCCATCTTGATCCAAGTAGCGGGAGTGAGCATCTGGTCTCCATCTTTGGTCTTCTCAAAAATTACAAATTTATAATTACAAAATATAAACCTATTTACATTCTAATTAAAACTGTAATTACAAGTGAAAAATCCAAAACGGAGATGCGAGATCTCAAAATACAACCAAGACCGTGTTCCATCATTACGGTAACACGTTCTACTAAGGCCACACTAAGTTACAATCAATTGTAAAAATTAAATACGTAATAAAAAGGCATTCACGGCATTCATAAAATTAACGATAAATGAAAATGCATCAACTAAAAACAAATTCATTCGTGACATAATTCCGTAATTATGTTAAATTTATCCAAACCACCTTTTAACGATTAAAATTCATGTGATAAAACCGCTTCTATCATTTAATTTTAATCCATTACAATCCGTCATTTTAAAGACGCTTTAAAACAACTATATGGTACGTGAGTGAATCGATTCACTATTAAGCGAGTGTACTATATCCGTATAAAGTACATATTGAAGCCAAAAGAAAATTTAAATCAAAAGAAACAAATTTTCAAAGTCATTAAAGACGAAATCCTTCGATCCAGGGACATAAGTGCTCGATCGAGGGACAAAGAACTCGATCGACTGAACGCAAGTCGATCGAGAGGTATGCTAACCGAGGTGCTCGATCGACTACACCGGTGGTCGATCGAGTACCTATATCAAGAAAAATCGCTCGATCGAGTACGAGGATAACTCGATCGGCGGAGAGGGTTTTGAAAGGGGTCGATCGAGTACAACAGGGGACTCGATCGAGCAAAAGGTTTTTGAAACAGTCGATCGAGTACAACAGGGGACTCGATCGAGCAAAAACAAGGCGAAACGACACTCGATCGAGTAGAAATACGCTCGATCGAATGCTTATAAGGTCAAACTTCAAAACCTCGTAAAAACAGTTTGTCAAGACAAAATCAATTGCAATTTTGATCAAAAACGCATCAAAACAAATTTAACAATTGACAAAAACTTGACATGTTGCTATAATCTCCGTATAAAATAACAACATGTAAAAACAACATGAAAATTGAAACAAAACAAAGTGTAAAACATGAGACGGCATGGATTTCGAGACAAAACAACAACACGAGCAACCGTGTAAACAGGACACGGTTCCCAATGCAACCAAAAACGCAGCAATTAAAAAAAATTTCTGCCGAGTAAAAAAATTGCTGCCGAATAAAAAATGTGAGCCGTGACACCTTTTTTTAACCATAAATCATCGTTTCAACAATCGTTTGATGAAAAACACATATAAAATTTTACGTGGCCTCGCTCTGATACCACTTGTGGGTTAATATCCGTATACTACCCTTTAATTGCAGGACTATAACGTAAAATTTACATGTGAATATAGTCATAAAACATAAAAACGATAAAAACGATAAGGAACAAGAAATAACCTCGGGTCCTTTAAATTGCGGCGTAAAGAACAAATCAAAGCGATTTCCTCCTAATCGTTACACCCAAGACTTTGTCCGAGATATGCCCTTGTGCTAGAACAGTGTTCTCCGATTGCCTTGCAATATAGGGAGAACTGATGTGAGTTTTTTTGAGATGTGAGATCTCGGTTTCTACAGAGAAGAATGCTCTTCGAAACCCTAATTTTATTTCACTAATGATGATTAGGTCAACATCAAGGAGGAGGCTCTCCTTTTTGTTCTCCTAATTCGGCCAAGCCGAGTCCATGGGGAGGAAATGGGCTTTTCCATTTCCTCTTCTATTTGACTCGTAGTCCGAACCTTAATGGCTAAATGTATATGACGCGGTCGATTATAAATCATTATCGGTTATCGGAAATTAAGGCATCAGCTAATAATACGGGTTAGCTAAATTATTAATACGTGTCCGACAAAAACAGTATTGTATAATTATATTCAATATACATTTAATTAAATATAAATCGTTTATATTTAATTTTACGAATTAACTGGTTAATTCGCCTTAGCCCATGATATTTAATCCGTATTAAATATAATATCTCAACATCACATATTTGACTAATTACTAGTCAAATAACTCGGACTAACTGGTTAGTCAATTTTGGCATCTACATGACAGTATTTTCATACCGTCACGTCTCTCGAACGTATCCTATAGGTGTGACTTTTAGGGACCAGTTGATCACCGCCATCTGTATGACAATAACGTCAAACTTATCTAGCAAGCCAACCGTTATTGATAAACGTGGATCAACTGATAATAATACCAAAGTATGCCCTTTGATCCTTTTAGAGGTTTATAAGTCCTTGCACTAACTGTTAAGGACACCAACCCCAACATGCACCGAAAGCTTCAAATTCAAGAATTGGAAGAACTTAGGTAAAATGCCTATGACAATGCTAGCATTTACAAGGAGAAGGCTCGATCTTGGCATGAGAAAATGGTGACAAGAAGGGTTTTTGAAGAGGGACAAGATATTTTGGGGTTTCAAAGTCATCTGAAGAATTTTCCCGGCAAGCTAAGGTCGAGATGGTATGGACCTTACAAAGTCAAGAAGGTTTTTCCACATGGAGCGGTGGAGGTGGAAAACCCGACCTCGGGGAAAGTGATAAAGGTCAATGGTCAAAGGTTGAAGCATTACTTCAAGGGAGTCGCGTTACAAGGTGAAGAGAATCTTCTTTTAGAAGATCCAATTTACAAAGATTAATTCTCAAGCAATGACTACGTCGAGCCATCGACATTAAAAATACGACACAAGTTTGTAAATATTCCCTTTCTAGTGTATAATTTACTGTTTTCCTAGGTAGAATTTACATTCATGTCATTTCAATTCTTATCATTTCAATCCTTGTTAAAATGAATTGCATTAAAATACATGGAAGTTACTAATGCTCTTGTGGAGATTTGATGGTCTAGTTAGCATGGGAAAACGCGTTGAAAAGGGTCAACTCGGCAATGTGGAGTATGGAGGATAGTCAAAGTGTGGGGGAGACTTACTACAACAAAAGGAAGAAAAAGTTCAAAGCCAAATTTCGTGCAACCAGGCAGACGCAAACGCAGCCTGCGTCGTTTTACGCAGGCCTGCATTGTTTGACGCAACCTGCGTCGTTTTACGCAGGCCTGCATTGTTTGACGCAGCCTGCGTCCCAGGCTGAACAGTGTCTCTCACTTCCCTCAAAACAACACGACACACTCACCTTCCCTCATAATTCCGGATTGTTCTACTCTTGCTTTCATCAAAGCCCTTTTCAAACTCACCCCCAATTCCCCTAAACTCCCTTCAAATCCCACAAATCATCACCTTCAATCCTTCCCCCTTGTCACAAATCAATTAATTTTGTGATTACAACCATCAAATACCTCCCATCAATACTTTTTGACAAATTTTCCCCCCAAAAACCTTAAGAACCCTAACTTTCAAAAATCCATTAATTCAAGCTTGAAGTTGGAATTCAAGGGTCCAAGACAGATTTGGGAGCAACTAAGAGGATCAAGGAGCATTGCTTTGTGGAAATCGAGGAGGTATAACAACCGAACTCAACTTTCAATTTTGTGCTCTTACATAATCCGAAAAATTGCTTTGTTTTGTCAATTTATAGGATTTTTGTTGATTCCTTGTTGTTGAAATTGTTCTTGGTGGACAAACTTTTCTAGGTGAGGTAGAGGAAATCATCAAACACTAATTTTTCAGAAATTTTAAATTGGTGCACACCAAGTGTTTGTTGATTTGCCTCATTGAGTGAAAAACTGTTTGGAGTGGTATTTGCATCATTTTCAATCTTGCAAGGAAGTGTAGGATGGCTCCAAGGATCTCAAAGTTGTTTGGGAAAGGAAAATCTAAGAAAAGACGGGTTGAAGCATTAGATTCGGATGTTGAGGAAGTTTTCATGGGTCATGAGGGCATGACCGCCGCCCAACTAAAAATTTGGAACAAATTTTTCGCCCCTAAACCACAAAATGTTGTCACAACTAAATTCTTATGCCCAACCACTTTGAAAAAGCTTGGCCTCTATGACTCTACTTTCCCTTTACTTGCTAAGGTGGGGTTAGAGGCATATCTCCACAATGACATATGGGACACAACATACCGGTCATACACTTACGAGTTTCTAACCACATTGACCGAGCTTGACATGGATGAGGATGGTGAGTGTTCCTATAAATTTAGAATCCATCAAAAATGGTATGAGTGCACCCTTTCACAAGTGAGGGAGATATTAAAGATAACCAAAAATCCCGAACCCATCATGGCTAGCAAAAGAACCACCTTGGATTTTTGGGATGCACTAACCGACCAAACATCCATCACCAAAGACAAAAAAATATCCGCCCTAACTAACCCACCGCTACGCATACTTGCCCGTTTCCTTATCACACTTTTCACGGCCGTGGGAGAGCCAACCAAGGTGAGTGAGACGGTAAAGCTTTATTTGTGGACTATGTTCCCCGAGGGGGTGGGTATTCCGGATTGGGCTAAGCTCTTCATGGATGCATGCTTGCATCGCAAGTTGAAAACGGTGGGTGGAAATATTCATTGTGGCGGACTTGTGACCTTCTTTGTCCGCCATTTCCATGGTCAAATTCCCGAAAGCCAAGCGGCAAATGAAGCTAGGGGCATTTGTTACTACAACGAATTTGCCCTTCAAGAGTGCCAAATGTTTAGAATTCTTCCTACGGTACCACTTTCGGGTCATTGTCTTGGAAGCAATGGGTTGTCTTATCTCTGGTTACCTCCCATTATACCCCTCCCTAGGGGACCCACGACTCATCACTTCTATTGCCGCCGGGATGCCGACATTGATAAAGAGCAAGGGGAAGCACCACCTAAAAGGAGGGTGGCTCAAATGGTTGCGGAGAGACAAAGAAAAGAGAGGGAAGTTGAAAGAAGAGAAGAAGAGAGGGAGATTGAAAGAATGGAAAGTTTTAGTCATCAACAACCGGGTATGCAATCAACTTTTGTACAAGACACTCCAATGTATGAAGCCGGAGGTTCCTCCAATCCCACCATGGAAGCTTGGCAACAAAAAATGTTCCAATATTTTGAAAACACCCGGGGGACTTTGGAGGCAATTAGTGGGAGAGTTGAGAGCTCCCATTCTTGGCAACAACAACATGGGCCAAGATTGGAGAGTTTGGAACAATTTCAAAATGCTTTTGAAGAGCATAAACGGTGGGAGATGAGGCTGAATTGGCCCAAATGAAGATGCTTAAGGGAATAGCAAAGAGGCAAGAAGAATCTTTCACTTGGCAACAACAACAAGCCAAGCTTTGGGAAGACAATAAAGCCATGTGGAGAGATCAAAATGAGTGGCGAGAGCAAGTGAGTCAACAGTTTGGGGTGCAAAATGAAAGGCACCACCAATACATTGAGGACTCGTACCATGACGCCCAATCTCAAGAAGACTCTTTCGGCCTCATTCGGGGTCTCTTTGGCATGAACCTCCACCAACATGAACCCCAATACCAACCAACCATTAGTGAGTCCCAAGTTGATGAAGCCTACATGAGGGCTAAGAGAGAAAGAGAAAGAAGAGAAATAAGAAGAAGAAACCAAGGGGCATATGAGCAAGGTGAAGGCTCGGGCCCCTCCAACAACTATCTTTGAGAAGGTGATGGCACTCCTCCACATTGAGGACAATGTGTGATGTAAGTGTGGGGGAGTGAGATGCTTGTAACATATGTACATTCATGTTTTTGATGCTTCAAAAAAAAAAAAATCCTGGCTAGGTGAAAACCCACAAGGGGCAAGATTGGGAAGGTGGCTGACACGTCTGTCGCGTACCTGTCAAAAATAAAACCTAACGGTCTCAACTAAAAATGTAGTAGAGGCAGTCGAGTATCGAATCCACAGGGAGGAATGTAACTACAGCTATCTATTTTTAATTCTAAGGTAACAATTGGGTTTGATTAATTTTTGGTTCTAAACTACGGAGTAAAAGGAAGAGAAATAAAGAGGAAAGCAGATAAGCAGGAAAATGAATTAAACTATCAATAAGAGAGAGGCATGTCGGGACTTCGGTTCACTACGGTAGTTTAACAACTTAGCGATAAAATGACTCGACGAACTAATTGTGAGACGGATATTAGAAGGTCCTTTCGGTCCACTTCCCACCCTAAAATACCACTAACTTAACTTTCGTCCTCATTAGGGTAGTCTACTGTTTATAGCAGGCCTATTTAATCCAATCTTTCGATCCAGGGTTAATTGTAGCTAGTTTAATAGGTGACATAGAAGCGTGCACTCAACTAGGTCGGTGATTACAGTTATATTGCTATAGTGACAGAGTCTCTTAAATCGGTTCGTCTAATTCATTTACCACGTCGTCATTATTCTACATGGATCCCCTAATCCCAACATGAAGAGGCTTAGCTACTCATATTCATATCTAATCTAACAAAGACATAATATTCCAAAGAAAGACATAATGAAATAATGATAAAACGCGATGACAGAAATTAGGGCAAGGAAGAACAAATGCATAAACAATAATTAAAGGCAACAAGAAGGTTAACTAATATTAAGAGAAGGAGGTGATTACAATCTGAGCAATCCGGCGTAAAGAACGACGAAATCCGAGTCCAATAATCCCAAGGTGAAAGCAACGTAAAAGTAATGTGATGGGTTTTCTAATATGAATGATAGTAAAAAGAGATAGTCTAAGAGTAAAAGTGCTTTGCCTAATTAACCTAGTAATACTTGGTTAAATAGGAAAAGTCTAAGTGTTATTGCAAAATAACCAACACGGCTAATTAAAGCCCACAGCGTCAAAAAGCCTCTCGATCGAGTAGATTAGACTACTCGATCGACCATCAGCTCAGCAGAACCTCCTCGATCGAACAACTGGTCACTCGATCGAGGTCTTGGTCAGTGCGGACTACTCGATCGAGGAATGAGCCTCTCGATCGAGCCTTAAGGAGCCTTGGAACCCTTCGATCGTCCTCCAAACAGCTCGATAGACCACTTGGATCTTCAATTCGACTTACGTCTTCACCCAAGTACCTCGTAATGCGTGCAACGACACTTCTCAGTGCAACATCTCACTCTGGGATACTCCCGTCTCCTCTAAATGCATGCAAAAAGGACAGAAAAAAGGGCATGGTTCCGCTACTTCCGCGATTATCCCTACAAAAAGGACAAAATACACCAAAGTAGCCAATTCGGGGCAAAATACTATAAAAACAAAATATAAATGCATGGAAATACGTCTTTGAAATAGGCTAAAAAGACTATACATTAGGCACGTATCAAATCTCCCCAAACCAAACCTTTACTCGCCCTCGAGTAAACTCAAAACTAAACTAATGGAACGGAAATGATAACTCAGAGCTAGCTTAACTTGTCTACTTGAATCACTTTAATGCAACAGAAATCAACAGTTAAAGCTAGGCGGACGATGCAAACGAATTATAAGTCGTTCGGAGATAAAGTCGACCTATCGACCTTGCAAGACCAACAAAACCGGACTCTCACGTGGTCACTCTTCTCTCATGAAGCAAAGGGCAAATGTTATATGTAAAAGAGAGAAGAAAGACAGTCACTCACCTAACTGCGACCTACATAGCATGCATGCAACAAAAATGAAAGACAATTCAAGCACTAATGCACACACTCCAACCAATAATGTCCGTCACAAATAGAGGGTTTGCAAATAATATGGGAATAGTGAGGTTCAGGTGAGAAAAGGCAATACAAGTTATGGAAATGTGGAGGTAAAAGCGTCAAGCTAGTTCCTAACAGGACCATAATAAACCATCCGGATCTCAAACTGACTGAAAGACTAACACAGGTGCCCTTCATGGCACAAAACTCACTAGACTGGAAGCACAATCTCCTCAAAAAAGATATGGAATAAGAGTAGAGGAGTCAGACGGTCACAAAGTTCCCTTTTTTAAACATATCGTCTGAAACAACTAACTGAAACAACCAACCCTCTTGTCGATTGTACATCTTCGAACATCTTCTCAACTCTGACAAGAGGGGACAATCATTTTTTCACAATTTTTCTCTTTTTCTTTTGTTCACGTGAATCTCATTTTTTTCATTTTCTTTTCCCTTTTTTTTTTTTTTTTTTTTTTTTTTTTTTCTTACTTCACGTTTTTTTTTTTTTTTTTTTTTTTTTCAATGCTTTTTTTCTTTTCTCCTCCCTTATTCAACACCAACTCAACAGGAAAGACAGGCCAAACTGCAATGGAAACACATACCACAAAAGGACAAACTAACTAGCTTGACTAGGCAGGCTCAGTTTGGAGTGTAGCTAATGGGTCAAAAAGGCAAGTTTTGGCTAAAGTGGAGCTAAATGGGTGAAGATATATAAAGAAGGGGAATTGCAAGACCCTCCCTGCATGTGACACCAACCACAAACCCGAATATGTGCATTTGACGAGAAATTGAATGTCATAAATGTGCAAATGAGACAAACATGCTATGCAAGGAGTACTACTCTCAAAAATTCCTAATGAACTGGTCATGAATGTCACCAGTTATGGCTCTAAAACTCAGAATTTTTAAGTAGTTTGCCAGTTTATCAGGTCAAGTCTAAACAGTCAGCTATTATTTGAACAGAAATTCGTAGACTATGCGTATGACAAAGCTAAAAACCATCAATAAAGTGCAAGGCTCAAGTGAATTGACAAGTTAAGTGCAATTTCATCACGGGAATCTACCGTTCCGACTCAACCTAAATGCAAAAATAAACGTGAAAGTTTTTGAATTTTTTGAAATTTTCTAATTTTTTTGGATTTTTGATTTTTTTTTTTTGATTTTTGATAATAGAAAACAAATGCAAACTGAAAAATGAAACGTGAATGCAAAACAAATGCAGATGCAGACTCAAAAGGATGCAATACCCTCCCCAAACCAAAACGGACAACGCCCTCGTTGTCCTCCAGCATACACCAGCAGAAAAATGGGGGATGGGGGTATACAACCGAAAAAATAAAAATAAAGGAGACGAAAATAAAAGAGTAAGAAAACATACAAAACACGAACTTCCCCAAACCAGCCAGAAAACTGGGGAAGTGAGTAGACCAGTAGCTACTCGTCGTCGGCACCGCCGTCTCTCAGGTACTCCGACTCAACAAAACAGTCTCCCCAAACCAACAACAAACAAGGGGAGACTCAGTCGTCACCTCCAACCAGGTCCTCCGGGTTGGGTGCACGAACGGGGATCACTCGCCTCCTCTCTGCGGCTCTCGCGCCGCCTCGCTCTGCCCGTAGCCGCACCTCTCGTGCTACATTGTCTCCTCCGCTCCTCCTCGAGTCGAAGAAGACGGAGGGTACCCGTCCGCTGGGTATCGGTAGAAGGAAGGATGCGGCCACCCCTCTGGAATCGGTCGCCGGGCTCGGATATGGAACTCGTAAAGCGGGAATACAGCTAAAGCCATATCCCGCCTCATCTCAGTAAGGTACCTGCACATATCCTCGGGCGCCTCTAAAGCAGGAGGGCAGACAAAATTGGCCGGAAAGGCCGAACCAGAAGGAGGGTCAAGTGGGGGTGGAGTGAGTGAAGGTGTAGGCTGAGGCGTGGGTGTCGGTCCGGCTGAGCACGAGTCGAGTCGGGGCCTGGGAGCTAGAAGACGCTCCGGCCTCTAGCTTCCTCTTCTTAGAAGAAGAGGAGGGGGGGTGAAGGTAAGGTGGTAGGTAGGTGGAGGTGGCCTCGCTCCCTCAGCAGCAGTAGGGAGCGGTGAGAGTGGCGGCAGGGTGGAGCACGGCAAGGTAACAGACGTGGAACCACAGATCTTCCACGTCCTCGGGCTCCCCTTCGCCTTTGGGAACCAGGTCAAGACACCCATGGCCTCCAGGTCAAGGTAAGCCACCTCATCAGGTGCAGTGAGTGAAGGGTCAGTAGGGTAAAGGTGGCGGGCGATCCTAGTCACTAGCCCGCCGCAGACAATAGCGGTCTTGACCCGAGTCCCAATCCCGTTCCAATGCTGAGCTACCAGATAGGCAATGTTCAGAACAAACGGGGTACCGTAGTCAATGTTGAGGTATCCCGCGAGAATCGCTAGCTCAGTGTTGGTCACGTTGTTGGACTCAGGGCGCCCAAAAATAGTCTCTCCTAACAGACGCAAGTAATAACGGGGCGCAGGTAAGTGAACGTGAGCTCCCTTCCGTGAGTGGAAGGGAGTGTGAGACAGAGAGCACCCAGTGGGCGAAGAAGGTCTCGAGGTGGGGCGGTGAGGCCGTCACCGACTAGGCCTAAACCCGCCCAAACCGAGCCAAAGTCCAGTGATGAGACTCGTTGCGGAGTCGAAAGTAAATACAGGAACTGGAGTGGTCAGCGGCGTAAGAGTCGGTGTCGAAGGAATAGGAGCTAAAGAACTCGTACGTAAGAGTACGAATGGTAGCCTCCTGCATGGTAATCAAACCCGACATACCCGTCCCGTTCAACAAACTACAGACCTCCTCGTAAATGCCTAAGGTCTCTAGGTCAGTCCGCGCAAGGAAACGGGTAGAGGAGAGGGGGCAACGAAGTAAAGAAACTAACCGTGTCCGGTGAGCCTCCGAAGTGAAACGTACCGTGGGCATCTTCGGTACAGGCGCGATAGCGCCCTCTCCCGTAACAACAGCCTCAGACGGGCTGGAAGTGAGGGCTAGCTGGCTAGCCTGCTGGTGGGTCCTCGGTGGCACCATACCGAGCTGCGGAAAACGGGGTCTGAAGCCGCAAGCCAGCAAAGAGAAAGGCCTGGGAGTGATGGCTGGTGAAGTCTGAACCGAGCTCTCGGTTGAGCTGGGTGCGCCGTACACTGTCCCTGCAGCTGAGACAAGTAAAACAGGTGCCGTAGTGGTGACCAAGGTAGAGCTAGTGGCAGCAGCAGGGGCCACTTGCTCGCTCACAGAAGAGCTGGAGGACGTACTAGTAGAAGAAAGAGAGCTCGCGTCCATCCTGCAAAGTGTCAAAAGGGCATGAATAAGAAAATATGCTGCTAACCGTGGTTAAAATAACCCGCTAACCAACATGTGACAGCAAATATGAGGCCCTATCAGTCGAAACAATCGACTCACAGCATACAAAACCCAACAAATCCTCAAAAATTTTCGAAAAAATAGCATGTAAATGGTGATGATATGATAAAACATTGACTGCAAAGGGGTTAAAACAGCATGAAAAACCTAAAATGGGGCATGTATTATTCCGGGCAGTCAAGGGTAACCATTCACAGCGCGAGATTCCTAATAATTCAAAGCATGTAATGGCGATAGGGGACGGGGAAGCAGTTAACAGCGGTTAAAATCAGTAACACGAAGGCGATAACCGCAATTACAAAGCAAAGCAACCGTCTGACAGTCGAAATTTCCGACTCACAGGAACCCTAATCGCAAAAATCGCGCAAGATTCGAATTTATCATGCAAGAACAGCGAGGAGTTGCTAAAACATCATCAATTAAGCTAATCAAGGGCAAATAAACACAATAAAATCGAAACAAGTCGACTATACATGGATTTTTCGAGCCCTAACTTAAGTCACCTCATAAAAATTCGAAATAATTGAAGATAAAAATGCAAAGAGGTTGAATAAACACTTACTTGATGATGATTGACCTACAAGCAATTAAACTTCAACAAAAACAATCACCCAAGGCGGATTTTCGATTGAAAAACCGCAAACCCTAATCCCCTTTAAAAACCGAGAAAACGAGCATAAAAGAGGGGGAAAATAAGGGGTTATTGAAGAATAATGTGCTAGTAGCGAGAATGTAGGTTGCGGATTTGATAAATTTGGGCGAAAAAATGGGGATTTGGGGAAGAAGGAATCGCAATAGGGGAGAGTGTTAGAGGAAATTAGGGATGAATTAGAAATGAATTAGGAAAAATAAGAGTTTTAAGAAGAAAACTCCCTTCGTTTCTCGTTTCGGACCACTCGATCGAGTGGTTTTAACCTCTCGATCGAGGACTTTTGATATCCCCTTTGCTCGATCGAACAATGTTCCCCTCGATCGACCAATTTCACTTTAGCCTTCCTCGATCGAGTAGACATCAGACTCGATCGAACCAATTTCCATTCGATCGAGTACAAAAGTACTCGATCGAGGACTTCCTCGTGTGAATTCCTTTGAATTTCCATCTGTACTTCCTCGAAATGCGTGCATTTCCCCAAACCTGCGTAAAACAAATCCAAACACATCCCAAAAATACCAAAAATACAACACAAATCTATAGTCTTATTCTACGCTAAAAAGAATGTCTAAGCTAATTGTCCTAATTAAAAACATAATAAGTTAAATAAATTCAAAAGAAATTCAAACCAAAAATCTATTACAATTTGTTACACGGGCATTTCCCGTTTAATTCCCATCACCGTATCGAGCCCCTTCGTGGGCTTCTGATCGAGGACGCACTTCTGCGATCTTGACCGTCCTTTTTGACTTCCATGAACTTGAATTTCTAAGAGGAGGAGGAACATAGTTCGAATCTATGTAGGTTCGAATCGTCTTTGTTCTCGTTGCTCTGTCGACTTCCTTGGCTCTCTTGGCTTCGAGTTTGAATGACAATGGTTCCACCCTCGTCCTTTGATCGCTCCTTTCTTGCCTTCATCTGTACTGCAAAAAGGACAACAGACGAATTTTCCTCCTTGTTGCTCTCGACCGAGGCGGAGGGTTAGCAATAATAGCAATATTCTCCAAACTTTCATCCGGAGTGTCAATAATAGGGTCAACGAAGAAGAGGGCATTGCAAGGCGAGCTTGCATGGGAGCCCTCCGGAATTGGGACCGACGAAAAATCAACTCCTCATCCCCTACCGGAAGGTCAAAGTCTTCCCCGACATCTATCATCTGCGCGGGCAAAGGACAAAAATGGTCTCCCTAAAATGATAGGGGTATGCACATCTTCGGGGATATCTAGGACGACAAAGTCAACGGGAATAAAGAACTTCCCGATCCTAACAGGTACGTCTTCCGCTACACCTAGTGGCCGTGATAAACTACGGTCGGCCATCTGGACAGTCATATTGGTGCAACTCAGCTTGGTCACACCAAGTCTCTTAGCTAGAGACAAAGGTAGAACACTTACGCTAGCGCCTAAATCGCATAGCGCATTATCAATCAAACTCATACCTATGTGACAGGGATCGAAAAACTACCCGGTCCGATTGCTTAAGAGGTAACTTATTTTGAGACAGTAAATGACCCCATCTCGGTCAAAGCTCTCTCATTATCATTAACGGTCCTCTTACGTGCTAAAATATCTTTCATAAATCGTAAATAAGAGGGTACCTTCATAAGCAATTCAGTGAACGGCACGGAAACTTCCAAGCTCTTCAAAAGCTCAACAAATTTGCTGAACTGTTGATTAATCTTGGTATTCTGCAACCGCCTCGGGAAGGGAACCGTGATTGGAATCTCAAGTCCCTTGTTCCTCGCTTCCAAAGTATCTTCCGGTGCAAGTTCGGTGTCCTTTGGGCGCTTCTTACCTCTCGAACGAGGCCTTTCTGGTAACTCATCGCTTAAACGAGCACTAGCAGGCTCTCGAATAAGCTTCCCGTCAGTAATACCACTCGATCGAGCAATATGTCCACTCGATCGAGCACTTTCTTCAGCAACAGTGGTCGATCGAGCAACATCCCCACTCGATCGAACTTCTTCAGCTTCCAGATCACTCGATCGAGCAGAGTGACTACTCGATCGAGGGATTTCCTCACCAATTCCACTCGATCGAACTGTTTCAGCACCAGACTTCAGTCGATCGAGTAACTCTTGTGTCGTGAGCCCTTTCTTCTTACCAGAACACTGTTCATCGTCAGTTTCAGCTATTCCCAGGTCTGATTTCTTCATTTCTGGTCCCTCATAAGAGAGACCGCTTCTCAGCTCTATCAAATGTACCGTCTCATTTGGGTTCTTGTCATTTTGAGTCGGTAAATGACCGGGCTTCCTGGAGGATTGGTTCGCGGCGAGTTGGGCAACTTGAGTCTCAAGTGCCTTTATGGTCGCGTCTCGCTGTTGATCACTTGTGCTTCTTTGTTGATCACTCGCATGAAGCTGCTTTGTAATAGCTTGCATCATAGATTTCAACTCGCCCATTTCACTCACTCCACTTGAAGATGAGCCGTGGCTAGGTGGGTTGAAGGACGGAGGCTTCTGATAGCCTTGTTGCTTCTGATGTGGCGGAATGTAAGGCTGCTGCTGCTGATTTGGAGGGGCGGTGGGATTGAGTATGTTGCTCTGGTTACTCCACCTCAGATTGGGGTGGATATTTGGCTCGTACTGGTTGTTGTTTTGCCTATAATGTTGGAAGGCAGCACATTGCTCATAAGGACTGGGACAGAAATCAGAGACATGTCCGTCTACCCCACATCTCGTACAGACGAAAGGACCGTCTGTCATGGCATTAACCTGGTACATCCCTGGTTTGAGAGCTCCCCCTAGTTCGTACTTGTCGAACCTAGCAGTAAGGGCCTCTAACGCAGCCACTGAAGAGGACTCAGCGGCTCTCCTTTGGTTGCCCCTTGAATTCCCGTATTCAGCCCGGTGAGTGGCTAAATCATCTATGATTTTCCATCCTTTCGTCGGCCCCAAGTTGTCAGAAAACCGACCGTTGGCTGCGGCATCTAATATAGCCCTCTGATCATCATATAAACCATTGTAAAAATGGTTGCATAAACTCCATTTCTCGAAACCGTGGTGTGGTATGGTACGCACTAGTTTCTTAAAACGAAGCCATGCCTCGTGGAAGTTCTCGTCGGGACCCTGCTTGAAACTGGTTATCTGAGCTCTGATGGCTATGGTTCTCGAAGCAGAGAAATATTTCTTATAAAACGCCAATGCTAGCGAATTCCAATCTGTTATGCCGTGAGCAGCTTTGTCCAAATCCCTTCTTCCAAGAGTCAATTCCAAGAGAAGCCTTATCAAGGCTTTTCAACCATTGTTTTGCGGTGCCGATTAGAGAAAAAGAAAATAAGACCCGTCGAATTTGGTCTTGAGTCACATTGGTTTGTGAAATCGCATCACAATAGTCACAAAAAGTTTAAATGTGAGAGTGAGGGTCTTCACTAGGCATCCCCCCAAATTGGATTCTTTTGACTAATTGGATAAATGCGGATTTAGCAATGAAATTTCCGGTTAAGTGTTGTGGTGTGGGAGTACCATTGGGTAGGTTCTCTTCGGTTGGTACGGAATGTGATGAAAATTTAGGCATTGTGGGTTTATTTTGTGATTGATTTGGTGTTGGGTTCTCCTCACCTTCTCTTGCAAAAGGGTTGATGAACTCAATAGGATTTGGTTGAATATCTACAACCTCACCAATACCTCTCAAAGTACCTCTAGTAAGTCTTCTATTGGTTGTCAAAGTCCTTTCAATTTCGTGATCAATGGGTAACAAGTTACCTTGTGATCTTCTAGACATGAAAAATATCAAACAACTTGAAAACAATTAGAACAAATCTTGAGAAGTTTTATTTCCCCATGACAAAGAAACACACAACTAATAACAATCTAAGAAAATCAAATCAAGTTAACACCGTCCCCGGCAACGGCGCCATTTTTGGTCGGACTCACTTGGAGCTTAATTTTCGGTTACTTGTCGTTAGGAGAACCTAGACCAAAACAATATTTATAACTTCACAAACAACTCTTACTATTTGTAAAGAGGTAAGTAAAGGTCGGATCCCAAGGGACGGGTATTGATGTAGGATTTTCGATTGCAAGTAGCGGTGTCTAGGGGTGTCACGATTTGGGTTGAGATAAGAAGATCACTAAACTAAATAGCAATAAAAGTAAACAAGCAAGATGATTAAAATGAGATGTAAACAATTGATTAAAAGCACTAGGGTGTCATGGGGTCATAGGGAATTCATGGGAATTGATCATACAAACATATTCTCAAATTATAAGCAAGCAATTATTGTTGTGATGGATCAAGTTGGTTTATATCTTACAATCCTAGGAAGGTTTGGGTCCCGGAGCCGAATCGATTAGATTGTACAACACCTACAAGTCGACTTAATCCTCCCTACTCAACTATATGCATGGTCTAATGAGATTCGAGTTGGTTTATGTATTACAAGTCTCATTGAAAAGGTAAGTGATGGGTAAAAAATGCAAGGATTCATAGGCTCGCATTTCATCAAACATAACATGTGCATAAGTTGAGATCACAACAAGCAAGCAAATAAATTATGAAAACATATTAAATTAAGCATGAATCATCCCCCATGTTGGTTCCCCTAATTACCCATTAACCCTAGTTAAGGAAACTACTCAGTCATTGTCAAGTTTAGCATGTTAACAAGGTTGTCAATCATATTAACAAAGCAAAACATGATGCATAAATGAAGATGATTAAGAATAATTAAAAAGGGATTAAGAGAATTATACCTAATAATGATTCCAAAATAAAGCAAAGAATAATAGAAGTACTTGATGAATGATTGGAAGGTTGTCAATCTCCCAATAATAACCCAAATAATCTTCAATTACCCAAAATAAAAGATGAACAAAAGAGAAATTAAGGAAATGAGATTTGTATTAATATTTGATTAGAAGTTGATTACAAGATTAAGAAGAGATTAGAATGATATAAACTACACTAAAGATTGATAAGAATACCATGATTAATCTAATTAGACTAATGGGGTATTTATAGTGGGGATTAGGTACACAAATTAGGGTCTACTAAGGGCTTAAATGACGATTAAGTCCTTGAGGAATCGCTCCTCTCCGAAAAAGATGCGGGTCTCCTTTTTGCCGGTCTTCCAAAAATATGCGCATCTTTCATGGAGCAAGAAGAGGACGTATGGGCCTGTAAGACAATCCGAGCGTCCAAGGGTCGGGACGAGCGGATTCTTGGGTGGCTGGACGGGCGGATTTGATGCTTGGACGAGCGGATTGGGCGTGGTTGGACGAGCGTCCCTATGGCAAAGACGCTCGGATCTTTGCAGTCTTGGACGGGCGTCTTTATGGTTGGACGAGCGTCTTTCGTCACAGCCTTCCTTTTCTTCTTTTCTTCCTCTCTTCTTCCAATAATCCTCCGGGATTTAGTCGGGGATGCAAGGATTTCTTCATCATTGCCCATCTACTATAATATGTACAAAGGCCATCTAGTCTTGTCTTCTCTTGGATGCTTGGTCATTAGATTCGATCAATTTAGCTCTATTTTGCCATAAAAATGCAAGGTTTGCACTCCTCTTCTACCAAGGAAACAAAACCTCAAACAATATGCAAAACAAAGGACTAAAGATAATAAATTACCCAAATATGCACTAAAAAACATAGGAACGAGGCTAATTCGGGGACTAAATATGCTCAAATGATGGTCACATCATGTGGAAAGGGGAGAGTGATCATTCAACCTCACACCCGCTTATGGACTTGCCAAACGCCTTCCTTGAGTTTTACTCGGGACGAGCAAAAATCCAAGTGTGGGGGAGTTTGATAGAATCAAAAGTGTCGAGTCACTAGGGCCTTCTTAGGCCAAGTTTGTTTGAATTAAGGGTCTTGTTAGTCGGAATAATGAGTTAATCTTCCCGTCCCAATGATTGTAATGACTAATGCATTTTGACTCATGTGTGGAGCTTTGTATGAGAGGAGAACCCGAAATCCCAAGAGCGAGCCTCTAGCCACACTCGTAGACAAGCAATCACGCGGAGATAGCCTTGAATTGACCAACTTCGGGGTCGACATACCTTGATAGGAAGCATGGAGGCTAAGTATTGAAGAAATCGCAAAAGGAAGTGAAGAATTGGAGCGGAGAGGCAGTCCAGAATGCAGCCTGCATCGTCTTACGCAGGCCTGCGGTGTGTGACGCAGCCTGCGTCTCCCTCAGCTTTGTGAAGTTGATTTACCGTGCTTAATAATTTTGGTAGAAGCAAAATTCGTGTTTAACCTAGATGGAGGTGCAGCCCTATATATAGTTCATAATTTGGAGACCTAAATATCATCTTGTTAGGCAATAATCTCAAAAAGCTTGCATGTTAAGAAAACTTGATGTTTTAGGAATAAAGGTGTAATCTTTGACATTGGATGTTAATCTTTCTTCATTTTGTGGGTTGTAACAAGATTATGGAAGGCTAAATCCTTCTTTGCTTGGTATAATTCATCCAAAGTTTCCAACTTTGGTATTGTAAGACTCTTTTAATCTCTTGTTAATTATCTATTGATCTTTCCTTGTGTTTATTTCTTATGTTGAGTAGATGAATGTATGAATTGATCACTCTTGCATCTTGTTTACCCAACTATTGCAAATTTTAGAGAAATGGTTTAATCTATCTAGGATTAATTAGAGCAAGCTTGTTGTATGTTGATTTGGTTTAAAGGATTCATGCAATAAGTAGAAAATTTCATGTCTTTTCTCATTTGTATGGTTTAATCTTGTGAGAATTGATCCTAGCCTCTTATCTTGGCACAACTCTTAATGCTCATATTTGATTTGCACTCATGGTTTAATGAATTGTTGGTTAAACTTGAAAGATATACATGGATGGTTTAATTTGTGTATGTTAACATCTTGATTTGAGAGTATTGGGTGGATAATAAGAAGAGAGTTACAAAAGAGTCAAACTTTATCATTGTTGGTTACTAAAGAAGGATTACATTAAGTCCTCTTTAATATTGAATTTTCTTGCTCACCAAGTGTTTGTTATATTGCTTGTTAGAAAAAGATTGCAACTTTACTTTGTGTTTATGTTACCAATCAACTCAAAACCCCCCCTTTTGGTCTATGTTCATCTATTGTTTGTCATTGTTAATAACCATTGTATGTTTATAAACTTGTCATTAGAGCCTAAATTAGTAGTAGAGTCTTGCTTAGTATACAATAGTTTACAATTCAAGTATTTAGTTTAAAAGACCTTCTCTTGGGATCGACCCTTACTTGCACTATATTGCTTTATCCATTAGAGTAATCTAGAGTATAGTTTGGCTTTATAAATTGTTAATTTGATAGTTTAATTCTAGTATTTAGCGACCTAGTATTTGGCTAATCACTCCCTCCATCCCGGTTATTTGTTTACTTTTACTTTTGGCACAAATACCAAGGAAATAGAGGTGACTATTTATGGTTGTACTTAGTGGATGCATGACAAGTGGACAATAGTCCCATTTGGGGGTTATATTACTCCGAAAAAAACTTCCTAATATATAAAGTTAAACAAATGAATGAGACATTTAAAATGAAATAGGTAAACAAATGGCCGGGACAAGTGAGTAAAATAATCCATTAAAAATTAGGAAACTCATAACCAACACATATTGGAGATATTTTATCTTTAACATATCGAGAGGTTAGTTGTACACAAGCACGTATTCTATAAAATCTTACATTTAATCTGGTGCGTTATTAGAGAGTTCGTGTTTTTATAATTTGTATTAAAATCTACGTAACATTTAGTCCCGTGCGTTATAAAAGAATTCGTGTTTTTATAAATTGTTTTAAAATCTATGTAACTAAAGTCTATAAAACTTATTTCGGTGGTATGGTTTCTCTATATCAGTCTAATAGTTATTCTAAGCCTCATTGGAGTACTTGCTCTATCTACTACGGAGTACATGGGATTATTAGCACAATTGCACATATAATTTATAAAAGAAAAAAAAAAATTGGTTTATCGCGTGATAATTTGTAACAAGATATGAAATAGAATAAGATTAGTTCATTACCCTTCAAAAAGGAAAAAAGATTAGTTCATTACATACATGTTTGTTACGGAGTACAGCATTGTTAGATAGACTATAGTTATCAGTATATAGATTATACATCCGATGTATTATCACCGGTTGTATAGTTTTCGAGCATTATAATAAAGTTTTTGAGTTTTGTTTTTAAAATTATGAGCTTTACGATACAGTTTCTGAGTTCATTCACTTAAACATTAAGCTCAAAAAATTACAATAAAACTCAAAAACATTACATATAATCTTAGTTAAATGTGAGTTTTGACGGAAAAAATTAAAATCTAATTTATAAACTTTAATAAACTCAGGAAAATATACATATGCTCAAAAACAAATAAAGTTAAGGTAATAAGCTCAGAAAAAATACACATATGCTCAAAAACAAATAAAGTTTGGGATAATACATCTGATGTCTGTTCCTTTTTCTCTATAATTAGGATACTTACTATATATATATATAGTAATAAGATCAAATGAGTCCACCTCTAACCTTTGAGTCCATAAGTTTTATCATGGGCCTTTGGATCTTGGAAATGGATGGCTAAGATGAAAACAAAAAAAAGATGGTTAAATCTCTAATTTAACACTCTCCCTCTAATTTGCTCATTAACTACCTTACTCCTCCTCACTAATTATTTATCATCTCATTATCACATCTCCTCATTCTCTCTATATCTCATTTTTCCATATCCTCTAAAAAAAACCAAGGAAATAAAAAACCCAAAAAACCTAACAAATAAAAAACCCAAAAAATCCAAATAAATCATTCAATCTTCTATTTCTTATTCACCACCCATGACCCAACTACCACCACCCACCCGACACCAGCACCGCCGCCAACCCCACCACCACCGCCGCTTTTTTTTTTCGTTTATTTTTTTAAATTTGATGTTTGACACTTGTTATTTTTGTTGTTGTTTATTTTTTGTCAAATATTATCTTGCTATACAATTTCTTTTCATATTTCGGGTTTCAAATCTTGTTTTTATTTTGTGAGTTTTTTTTATTTTGATCTTAGATCTACTAAATTAGATCAAATATTATTTTTATTGACTCGATTTTTTCTTCATTTGCGTCTTTTTTTTTTTCATTTTTGATGTTTTGGTCTGTTTTTCATATTTGTTATTTTTTATTGATTTTTTTTTTTTCAAATTTTCATATAAAAATGACTTAAAATGATTAAAGTTACATCGTCATGGACTAAAATTACAACCTCAATGAACTAAAATTACACTTTTGTAGACTGAAGTTACACATTTGTGGACTAAAATTACACTTTTCTAGACTAAAATTACACTTATGTGGACTAAAGTTACACATTTTTGGACTAAAATTACACTTTTCTGGACTAAAATTACACTTTTGTGTACTAAAATTACACTTTTTTAGATTACACTTTTATGGACTAAAATTACACTTTTATAGACTAGAATTACACTTCCGTGGACTAAAATTACACTTTTATTGACTAAAATTGTATATTTGTGGACTAAAATTACACTTTTATGGACTAAAATTACACTCATAAAATGATAAAAGATGCACACTATCAATGTACTAAAGTTACATATTTATGAACTAAAATTACACTCATAAAATGATAAAAGATACACACTATCAATTTACTAAAGTTACACTTTAGTTGACAATGATTGAAATTGCACAAACTCAATGACTCAAAATAAATGAATTGTGTAACTTTAGCCCAAATTGTGTATTTTACTCCAAATATAGTCGTAAATAGTGTATTTTTAGTCCAAATTTAGTCGTAAATAATGTATTTTCAGTCCAAAATTGTATTTTTAGTCCAAATTTAGTCGTAAATAGTGTATTTTTATTCCAAATTTTGTATTTTTAGTCCAAATTTAGTCGTAAATAGTGTATTTTTAGTCAAAATTTAGTCGTAAATAGTGTATTTTTAGTCCAAATTTTTTATTTTCAGTCTAAAATTGTGTAATTTTAGTTCAAATTGTGTAATTTTAGTCCAAATTATATAACTTTAGTCCAAATTTGTGTAACTTTAGTACAAATGTGTAAATTACTAATAGCTCTATTAGTTAGTCCAAATTGTGCAACTTTAGTCCATTGAAAATGTAACTTTAGTCCATTGAGAATGTAATTTTAGTCCATTAAGAGTGGAACTTTAGTAATTGAGAGGGTAACCTTAGTAGAGATAAGTGTAATTTTAGCTAACAAAAGTGTAATGGTAACAGACATAAGTGTAATTTTAACAGACAAAAGTGTAATTTTAAGTAACAAAAGTGTAATTTTAGCTAACAAAAGTGTAATTGTAACAGACAAAAGTGTAATTTTAACAGACAAAAGTGTAATTTTAGCTAACAAAAGTGTAATTTTAACAGACAAAAGTGTAATTTTAACAGAAAAAATAGTAATTTTAAGCAACAAAAGTGTAATTTTAACAGAAAAAAAATGTAATTTTAACAGAAAAAAATGTAATTTTAAAAGAAAAAGTGTAATTTTAACAGAAAAAAAGTGTAATTTTAACAGGAAAAAGTGTAATTTTAACAGAAAAAAGTATAATTTTAATAGATACTAAATCACACAATACCAAGACAAAATTTTAAATACGAGAATTGGCAAATTTATATAACAAGACGGATATTAACAAGGCGAGATTTAAAATTCACAAGTAAATAGATATAAGAAATAAAAACCAACTAAATATAAAAAATAAAAACCAACAAATCTGAAAAAATAAAAACCAAATAGATATAAAAAATAAAAAATTGGTAATTCAAAGGAAAAAATACACAAGGATATCAGAAAACCGAAATCAAAATATGAAACCGACATAACAAAAAACCGA
Organism: Silene latifolia; assembly: GCF_048544455.1. Lineage (NCBI taxonomy): Eukaryota > Viridiplantae > Streptophyta > Magnoliopsida > Caryophyllales > Caryophyllaceae > Silene > Silene latifolia. The sequence goes on from NC_133538.1 coordinate 177,497,129, forward strand.
AATTCAAAAATGCACAAAAAAACCGAGTGAGGAAAAACAAACAACAAGACGGTTTTTTTTTGAAAAACAAACAACATTTATGAAAAAAAAAACAGAAAAATTGTTAGATCAAAAGAAGGAGACGGTGGATCTGAGACAAATTTATTGTTAGATCGAAAAAAGAGGAAAAATCAATAGATTTATAAAAAAATAAATCATCTTTGTAAAAAAACCGAAATCAATTCATTTATGAAAAAAAAACAGAAAAATCAAGCCTAAATGTTAGATCTGAGACGAGTGTAATACTCCGTATTTATAAGTCTTGGGGTACTCTATCGAGTAGGCCTTACTCTATCGAGTAAGGGTAAGTTGCGTTTTAGAAAAGTTTCTGACCTGTAGGGTACTCTATCAAGTAGCCTTAGGTACTCGATAGAGTAAGGGGGTACTCTATCAAGTAGCCTTAGGTACTCGATAGAGTAAGGGGGTACTCTATCAAGTAGCCTTAGGCACTCGATCGAGTATGGGGGTACTCGATCGAGTACCTTGGGTACTCGATCGAGTGTCCGGTTTTACGGGGAGTTTTCTCGGGTTTTGTTAATTATGCGATTAAGGTATTTAAGCTTCGTCGTCATTATTCTAAACCACTTTTACAAAACCTAAATTCCTGTTTAAGAGAGAAAGCAAACAAGTCCATCTTCTTAATCGCATTCTTAGCAATTCCGGAGTTCGACGGTCGTTCTTGTCGTTGTTCGTACCGTTGAGTTCCTTGCGTCGAGGGTAAGATCTATGTACCCTTTTTATTGTATTTCCTTTGATTTGGTTAAACCCTAATTTAGGGATTTGGGGGTTTTTGTGTAGATTGTGATTCGGTAGTGTTTGTATGTTTGTATGATAGGAGGAGGTTTTGTAGAAGAGCCTTTTTGATACAAAATTTGTTTGAGACCGTCGATAATTATGCTTTCCGGGTAGGATTCCCTACTCGATTAGTCCCATAATGGGATGATTGTTGATGCGTGAGATTGATTGTTTGATATAGTGATTATATTGTGACGGCTGTGATTGTGATTGTACATTGTTGATAGATTCAAACGGTTGTTGATGTTGTGATTGTGATTGGTTGTCTATGGTTCTCGAGATGCGTTCTCGGTTGAGTGGAGTCACTTGCGGGAGTGACTTCACGCCCTAGTTTCGCCCTTCGTGGAACCCGCCACGGAAGGGGATGTGCACATTAATGGGATAGGGTTATCGCTTGGTATGATGAGCGGGGCTTAGGTGGGAACGGCTGCGGTCCCCCACTGGCAGGGCTGGTCCAAAGTGGACGTCGGTGATTGAGATTGATGGGATTGGAGTAGTTGTGTGTATTTGTGACGGTTAAGTCGTCTGTGTATCTTACTTGTTGATATATATATATAAGTTGTGTGATTAGTACGACCCGTTTAAATGTTTTAAAAACGTGGTGATCCATTCGGGGTGGTGAGCGATTGTTTTGGCAGGTATATCTTGATACGCGTGGGATCTAGCTGGGGATGGAGTCATCACATATCAGAGTCTTTAGTCTTCCGCTGTGTTTATTAGAACAGTTCCTTTCAGTTGGTTTATAGTTTGAGAACAGTTGTATTTTGCTTACAGTTGGTTTTGTAATGTAATCACTTAAACTTATTTAATAAAGTATGTTTCTTCATTGTCATATGATTATCATGCCTCGGGTAACCGAGATGGTAGCATCCTTAAACCTGAGTGGTCCTGGTAAGGCACTTGGAGTATGGGGGTGTTACAAATGGTATCGAGAGACGATCCCGAAACCCGTAACCAATGAATCTAATGAATCTAGGGAGTCAATTAAAATGAACCCGGGGTAAAGGTTGTAGGAGCTAATGCAAAGACTTGGGAGACGTCCTAAAGTCGCGAACTCGCCCTACAATTTTGAACCGGTCACAATGGGATATGTGTCGGGATCGTTATGTGCTTATTGTGTGCTGTGTGTATTTATGTAGTAGTATGTTGTATGAATTGATGGATGAAAGATGATAATGACGTGAATTGTATGTTGGTTGATTGTAAAGCATGAAAGTATAATTATTGATACATGTAATTTGACATGTTATAAGTACGTAAGGAAAAGTGTTTTGTCTATATATATATATAAAGCGATGTGTAAGTATACATGTTGTTGTTGTCGTGTTGAGTAAAAGTACAGAAGGTTAGGAGTATGAATTGAACATGTGCTGGGTGAATATGTTGAACGTATATGGTGGGTAAATATGTGGTATGATGGATGAATTAGTGGAAAAAGATGAATCATCGTGGTACGATAACATGGTTCCGGATTAAGCAGGTTATATCATGGAAGTTATTTTATAGTGTTGTTATGTTAGTAACATGGAATAGGATTTGTAATGTATGAGTATGATTTGTCTTACGAAAGGCTATAGAATAAAAGCATGTGGGTAGTGCATGATGAATGTTGTTGCGTTGTTTTCAAAAATAATAATATGTGATTGGGGCTACTGGTTTCATGAGTATTGGGTTGTTTTCGTTTAACTTGGTTGTTGTTTAAGTTGTTTGGAAGTAAAAATCAAATAATTATGTCGTCTGATTACAGCAAAGTTGTCTTTAAACTGTTATAACTTGAGATGCGTAAATGATTTTAATGTGATTCCAATTGGAGGTGATAGCTTGTTCTTTTACGATTCTAACGATAGGTCACACACCCAAAACGACCAAGAAATGAGTGAGTTATGGCTGTTTTACGAAAACTGGACAGTGCTGAGAATTGGGGTACTCGATCGAGTATCCTTGGTACTCGATCGAGTAAGGGGGCACTCGATCGAGTACCTTAGCTACTCGATCGAGTAGCCCCGGTGATTTGTTTTACGTGCTTCTGATCTTCACCTACTCGATCGAGTAAGTCCCTTACTCGATCGAGTGGCCTGTACTCGATCTAGTGACCCCTATTTTGGGTCATATGTTTATCTTTTGACTTCGTTGCATATTATGTTTAATTCAAAGGCGTTATTTTGCTTCTTTATGCATTGTTTTACATGTATGTTGGTCTTGACACGTAAGTTACCCAATTTTGTGGTGTAAAGAGTGGCACCTATGATGAGTATGAGTTCGGTGGGGAGGACATGATTTATATGTGTTGGGATTAGTAAGACTTAATTGAGGCATAGAGCATGTTGTGTGAGACGAGATGAGTGACATGATTGTATGTTGAGTAATGAAAATGTAAGTGAATGTGGGCAAGGCATGATGTAAGTTTAAGGAACGTGAGAATGAAAAGATTGAAAGAAAGGATGTGGATAGTAGCAACCTGAGATGTATAATAAATTATGGAGGGAGATGGTTAGAAATAGTGTTGAGTAAGAACATATGTAATGAAAGGTCGTTTGGAAATAGTGGTATATAGCGAACTTAATGGGACATGTCGCGACGTGGATTTGCAGGTAGTGACCGAGTTTGGAAATTTGTGTTATCGAGAGACGAAACTACTGTGTGATTTCCTTGGGTAATTAACGGTATTAAATGAATTATGATTTCTAGAGATGTAAAAAGGGAGATGCAATTGTTTGAACATTAAACATTGATTCTATGGATAGATTAGTGGCAAGTGTGAGTGATAGCATAATAAGAGAAGATCCATGGTAAGAAAGAGTGGGATGATGTCGGTAGAAAGTAATGGAATTTGAGTTTTGGAGCAACGAAGGGGTAACTGGATTTCTAAAGAGTTAGCTAGAAGGAATAAGGAGTTGAACTATTAATTGGTATTATTGAGTGTAAAGAGAAAAGAAGGATAAAAGTAAGCTGAGAAAAATATTCACCGGAGTTATGTGATATAAAGGTAAGGAATCATCGAAATGTGTGATATTATCATGAGGATGTTAGTTAATGGTTATATGGGAGCTTCAGGACAACATGTTTAATAATGAGTTTCGAGAAATTAAGGAAAGTAAGAAGTTAGTAGAATATCTACATGATATGAGATTTTGGTGGAGAAATGGATGATGATTCAATTAAGGAAAATATTGGGAAGAATGTTGAGGTAATTTTGTTCATGAATTCGATGTTCGTTGTTTGGGATGTTAACCAAAGATAGAAAAGAAATCATGATGTTTAGAGATGAGTGAAGAGGTTTGATGTCCTGGATGGGTAGTGTTATGGTCTTTGACTAGTGGTTAAGTGTAAGGGTATATTAGAAAAGTGGCAATTCTAAAGAGGCTGATTTTGTAAAGACTGAATTGATAAAAGTATGGTTGTCAGGAAGTATAAGACATAGTCTTAGGAGGTGGTTTCTCATAATGAGTGTTAGCGGTATGGTTATGTATGGCGAAGGTGCTTTGGTGATGCGAATGGAAGAATGTGATGAGGGGCATGCGAGTTAAGCTCGGACAACAGGTAACCTTTGTTGAGTGGTAACTTACGTGGTCAGGATTGACTAGTTGGTTGTGATTACGGGTCTATGATATGTGTAAATGTTTGTGTGAGGTTCTGACCTCACAAGAAGTGGTATGGTGTGATAATTATAAAGCTGTTTTATGAATGTTCTGTAATATATATATGTTGGACACGGTAGTTTAATTGAATGATATCCAAAAAGGTAATAATTTGATTAATTTGACATGGCTAGTTATAATTTTATGTGTATTAATAACACACGTGTATTCCGTGAAATGGTAGAGATGATGTTCATGAGATGCTTATCTTTTTATTCATATAATATGTTGCGTTGTGATTGAGTAAAGTGGATTTGAGTAAGTTTTCTTGTCCGAAAGGTTATTTCCAGTCGAGATATATGGAATTGTATGTAGTTGTGATGTCTATCGATGTGGTTGTGGTGCCTCGGGTGGTGATCCTGCTCGATATTTAGTGTTGTGATGCGGGTATTTTCGCACTACGATGTGGCTGTTGGTGGCGGTGTTGTGATGCCGTCACCGGTTGTGGTGGAGTAGGCGGGATGATTATGATACGAGTTTTCGAAAGTGCATACCATTATACATAGATTGTTGTTTTGTTTCTTTGTTGTTCTTTGTGAGTTTTGGTTGAATATGTAGACAGTTGTCTTGCTTATTGATGTTTTCTTTACCAGGTTAAGTTAAGAATGAGGTAGAGTATGATATGAAATAGAGTTGAATATGTTTTCGTTGTTGTCATGGTATAGTGATATTCTGTTGATGGGACACGGTTGTGAGAGGTTGTTACAGTAATTTTGATCTTGTTCTAGATAAGGCTTTAGTGGACATGGTAATGGCAAGTGATTCGTAGAACATGTGTAGTAATGATCCGATATATGCGGGTGGTTCATAATCCTTTGTTGAGACAAAGGAGTGTAGGGCGTTGAGTAATTAGTGTCGTGTTAAGTTATGTATGAGGCTTGCGGTAATAAAAGAAAGGAACTTGAGGATCTAGTGTGAGTGTACGTAACAAGTGTGGATCGTGAGTTATGCTTTTGGTGGTAAGAGTTTTATGTAGTTTATATAGAGAGGTGTGTCATGTTGCGGTAATAGGGAACAAGTGAAGTTTTGGGTTAAATTAAGGATTTTGTGGTATAGGTTAGGTGGTGTGACGAGAGAAGTGAAGTATGAGAGTTGTTTAAGTAAGTGAGCCTTGGGTAGGTGCATGGCGAGTGTTTAGATTATAGGTGGATATCTTTGACATGCGACGGTGATGAGGATTATGAAAAGATATATCTAGGATTTAGTATTAGTGAGTTACGAGGACGTAACATTTATCTTAAGAGGAGTAGGAGGCGATAAAAGAGAGTTTCATGGTGGTGCATGTTGTAATATAATTGGAAGTAGAGTGTTAGCGTAGTGTAAAGGAGGGATTTATTTTGTGGATAATACTTATAAAAGGCCATGGCCGTGCTTGTAGTAGTGTGATGCTTCAGAGTGTGGGAATATTTTATATAGTGTTGACAGTTGAAGGATGATGTTATGAGTCTGAGTAAACTTCGAGGACGAAGTTCCTTTTAAGGGTGGTAGAATGTAACATTCCGTTTGATGTCTAGGAGTGTCTTGATTTTGGATTTGATAGTGGATGATATTATGGAGCTAGCAGTGTTAGTGGATGGTGGTTGGTTATGTATGAAGTTGGTGTCGTGAGAGATATATATGTGGTGGATGCGATATCGTGAGTCATGTTAAGGAAGTAAACATAGTTGGTGGAGTGGGTGTTAAGAGTTAATGTTTTATGTTTGGTCGAGTTTTTGAGTTCTTAGTTATGTTGTTGTGTCTTGGTCGAGTTAGTATGGTTGTTTTTAGAGTATGGGTTGAACTTCAGGGACGAAGTTCTTTTTAAGGAGGGAAGACTGTAATACTCCGTATTTATAAGTCTTGGGGTACTCTATCGAGTAGGCCTTACTCTATCGAGTAAGGGTAAGTTGCATTTTAGAAAAGTTTCTGACCTGTAGGGTACTCTATCAAGTAGCCTTAGGTACTCGATAGAGTAAGGGGGTACTCTATCAAGTAGCCTTAGGTACTCGATCGAGTATGGGGGTACTCGATCGAGTGCCTTGGGCACTCGATCGAGTATGGGGGTACTCGATCGAGTGCCTTGGGTACTCGATCGAGTGTCCGGTTTTACGGGGAGTTTTCTCGGGTTTTGTTAATTATGCGATTAAGGTATTTAAGCTTCGTCGTCATTATTCTAAACCACTTTTACAAAACCTAAATTCCTGTTTAAGAGAGAAAGCAAACAAGTCCATCTTCTTAATCGCATTCTTAGCAATTCCCGAGTTCGAGACGGTCGGTTCTTGTCGTTGTTCGTACCGTTGAGTTCCTTGCGTCGAGGGTAAGATCTATGTACCCTTTTTATTGTATTTCCTTTGATTTGGTTAAACCCTAATTTAGGGATTTGGGGGTTTTTGTGTAGATTGTGATTCGGTAATGTTTGTATGTTTGTATGATAGGAGGAGGTTTTGTAGAAGAGTCTTTTTGATACAGCTGTAGAGACCGTCTGATAATTATGCTTTCCAGGTAGGATTCCCTACTCAGTATTAGTCCCATAATGGGATGATTGTTGATGCGTGAGATTGATTGTTTGATATAGTGATTATATTGTGACGGCTGTGATTGTGATTGTACATTGTTGATAGATTCAAACGGTTGTTGATGTTGTGATTGTGATTGGTTGTCTATGGTTCTCGAGATGCGTTCTCGGCTGAGTGGAGTCACTTGCGGGAGTGACTTCACGCCCTAGTTTCGCCCTTCGTGGAACCCGCCACGGAAGGGGATGTGCACATTAATGGGACAGGGTTATCGCTCGGTATGATGAGCGGGGCTTAGGTGGGAACGGCCGGTCCCCATCGCGCAATGGGTGTCCAGTGGACGATCGGTGATTGAGATTGATGGGATTGGAGTAGTTGTGTGTATGTGTGACGTTAAGTCATGCCCGTGTATCTTCTTGTTGATATATATATATAAGTTGTGTGATTAGTACTGACCCGTTTAAATGTTTTAAAAACTGTGGTGATCCATTCGGGGTGGTGAGCGATTGTTGCAGGTATATCTTGGATACGCGTGGGATCTAGTCAGGGGATGGAGTCATCACATATCAGAGTCTTTAGTCTTCCGCTGTGTTTATTAGAACAATTCCTTTCAGTTGGTTTATAGTTTGAGAACAGTTGTATTTTACTTACAGTTGGTTTTGTAATGTAATCTTTTAAACTTATTTAATAAAGTATGTTTCTTCATTGTCATATGATTATCATGCCTCGGGTAACCGAGATGGTAGCATCCTAAAACCTGAGTGGTCCTGGTAAGGCACTTGGAGTATGGGGGTGTTACAACGAGAGGAGAAGAAGACGGTGGATGCGGTGGTCAGAGGAGGACGACCATGTCGTGGTGAAGGGAGGCGTAATGAAGGAGGTGCGGGTTGGTTGAAGGTGTCGAGTTGTGGGGTTGATTGAAGGTGTCGGGTTTATGGTGAGGTGCTATCAGATTGAGAAGAAGAGGAAGTGGTGCTAAGGTGGTTGCCGGGTTGTGAGGTGGTGACGAGGATGTTGGTGGTGGTGAGGAGGTTGTTGCAGGTGGTGTCGGGTTTTTTTTTGTGGATGAATGTTGTTGTGGGGGTGGTGGCTGTCGACAGTAAAGACAAAGAGGACGAAGGGAGTGGTTGGTGGTGGTCAGGGGCCGTGAGTGGCAGGCGTCGGTGTAGGGGAAGTAGGTGGCGGTTGTTGTTCGGTATGATGGCTGTTTCAGGGGATGGGAACGGCAGGAGGAAAAGGAAGAGGGAAAAGGACGGTGGTGGTGGTCGATACGGGGTGGTTGTTTCAGGGGATAAGAGGGAGGCAGTGAGGGAGTGTATTTTGAAATTTTTGTTTTGGTTTTTTTTTTTTTTTTTTGTGGTTTGGTGATGAGAGGAAAAGAGGATGAGAGATTTGGTGTTTTCTTTTTTGGAATGAATGAATGAGAGGAGTGAAAGAATGAATGATAAGAATGAGGAGGGATTATGAATGATTAGGGAGGGAGATTAGTTAGATTCATTTCTAGCCCTTCATTGAGATCTAATCTCACCCATTGATTCCCTTCATCCAAATGCCCTTAGAAGGACTAAGGGACTCGATGGATGTAAGGGACTTACATGAACTCCACTCACTCTCTCTCTCTCTCTCTCTCTCTCTCTCTATATATATATATATATATATATATATATATATATATATATATATATATATATATATATATATATATATATATATATATATATATATATATCTATATATATATATATATATATATATATATATATATATATATATATATATATATAATCGATCCTAAGTATGAACTAAATTATGGTGCGAACTCCATCTCAGCCCTTGATCATATTAATCAAAGGTTAAAAACAAACCCCTTAAAACACTACTAGTCCCCCTCTCTCTCCTAAACTAATCCCTTGACCCCTAGCCTCTCTCACCCTTACCCACCCGGCGACCATTACTCGTCATCACCGTCGGCCACCAATGTTGTCGGAACTCTGTCATAACTTCACCAGCGCACTCCATTACTCCATCGTCGCCGCTCGCCAGCCGTTTCTTTTTCTTTTTCTTTTTTATCTTCACTTTATCCTCCTTGTCGGCATGTTGGCGCACCACCAACACCACCTTATTTTCAAGTCGCGATAGTCAACCACACCTATTTCCACCGCCCTCGCCTTCTCCGATCATCAAAGTCACAAATCTGGTCGAGTACAATGAAAAACATTCAAACCAAATTGAGACAACTCCTCACGTCAATGGTGGCTGTGTCAGCCATGTATTTTGGGAGGTTGAATGGCGGTGTGGGTCTCCCGTTAGGTTCGTTAGATGTATGGATTGGCCACTTGGTGATGTGGTTTAGCGACTGAAGTCAGACAGTGAGTTGCCACTGAGTTAAGTCGCATCGATCCCCATGGTGGCGCGTGAAGGTGATTATCGGGGGAGTGTCGGGAAGAGAAGGGAGCACCTGCAAATAGAAATGGCCGAAGATCCAGTGGTTTTCTCGGTCAGTGACCTAAGATTGTGGATCGAAGGCGACGGTGATAGGTGGTCGTTATGGTGATCATTGTGGTGAGAGGTTGCGGCGGAGTCGGGGAAATGTGTCGAAGGCAAGGGGAAACGAGAATGATGATGGTTCAATTTGGGGGTCACTGGTAAAAGTAAGTGCATGAAGTTGGATATTGGCATTGTGTCGCATAATTATCGGCATTCGAGGTGGTGATGAGGTGGCTATGGCGGTGGTTGTGTGCAGCGTGTAGTGATAATTGTGGACCTACAGCGGCACACTGGTAGCTAAAATTGAAATATCTAAGAAATGTATCTACTGTATTTTTTTAATGTATCTACTGTCTTGTTTTATGTTTCATGTGCATGAAACTCATTAATGTTTCATAAAATTATCATGTTAGAGGCTGTTTAGTATCAACTTAGAAATATTGAATACACAAAACAATGTATCTAAAAGGGTTATCGTCCTTCTCCTTTGATCCCATTAAGTTGCTAAATACAAACCTTTAACATGCTAGATACACTTATTTAACTTAAATACATGCCTCTTGCTATTTATATACATTTCTTTAAATTTCTAGATACATATCTTTAACTAGCTAGATACATTCATTTAAGTTGCTAGATACATACCTCTAGCTAGCTAGCTACACTCTATTAAATTGCTAGATACACATATCGTTTTGTGTATCTATTAGTAATAACATGTGTATCCGGGCTGCTATTTTGAACCCGAAAAAACCTGCAACAATAAACCACAAGTGGAGAAAAAGTTCTCTCCCGCAATTCTAATGTGCGCTTCAATGTAAAAGATATTTGGATAGTGCATCCTACCTGAAAAACTCAATGCCTAAATTGCTCATATGAATATGCACATATCATAGCAGAACAGTGCCATTGCATCGGTTGGATCAGTTGAAGCCTGATTCGGTCCATCGCGGAGTAATGCCTTATGGTCAAAGTAGATGGAGGCTCATAGTTCAGAGAGGTCGTGAATGGGGCTCCATAATATACAAAGGAGTTTGAAACTTTGGCATGCTTAAAGGATCCATATATTTCTGACCAGTCTGGAAGTGTAATACCCGCCCTTTTAGGGACCCTTTGACCAGCGTTGACTGACCTTGGGAGCGGGAATAGTTCTTAGAAGTGCATGCCAAAGCTATCTTGGGTTACGAGTTATGAGTGGTACTCGACAGAGTAGAGGCTACTCGATCGAGTAGCGTGGTTACTCGATCGAGTAGAGGGTCACTCGATCGAGTATGTGGGGTACTCGATCGAGTATCGGGTTTTCAGCGAGGGTTTTTAATCGCGTTTTGTTAAATCCCCAAATCATTTCCGCCTCATTCCTTTTATCCTCTAGTCGCCCCTTTCCCTTCCCTTCACCATAAAACCTCCATGGAAGCCTTTTGAAGGTCCTTGTGCCTTAAGAGAGCGTATCTTGAGTCGGGTAGTGGTCTTTTGCCGGGTTTCTCCTTGTAAGTATGTTGTCATCATCATCCGTATCCTTGTCTTTACAATTAGGGTTTGCTTGATAGTAATAGATGATTGTGTTGTGGTTATAGGCTTTGCTTGATTGCTGGATATGTCATATGTTGGCGTGGATTGGTTGCAGTTGCTTAAAGGTAGGGTTTCCCTACTCAGTATTAATTACATAATGTGTGGTGATTGTACTGTAGTTAGTGATTGTTGATTGATTCAGACGGTTGTTGATGTTGTATTGTGATTGCTGATTGTTTGTCTCTGGTTCTCGAGATGCGCTCTCGGCTGAGTGGAGTCACTTGCGGGAGTGGCTTCACGCCCTAGTTTTGCCCTTCGTGGAACCCGCCACGGAAGGGGATGTGCACATTAATGGGACAGGGTTATCGCTCGGTATGATGAGCGGGGATTTGGTGGGTACGGCTGCGGTCCCCCACTGGCAGGGCTGGTCCAGTGGACAGTCGGTGACGGAGATTGATCGGTGTGGGCGTGCTTGTGTGTGACTGATTGTGTTGTATTGGATTCTTAGGTGTTGTTGGCATTGATGTATCTTATCTCAGTACTGACCTTGTGTGGTTGTCTTGTTGTTTTATGTGTCTGCCGTGATCCCTTATGGTGAGCAGTCTGTCTTAATAGGTGTTGATGTCGTTGATAGCTGGTGTCCGGGCTGGGATGAGTCTTCACGAGATTTGATAGCATTACTGGATAGTCATTGAGTTGTATCTTTCATATCGTCAGTTGGTTTAAATCACTTGTAATGTATCATAATAGTTCTTTTATCGACATTTGATTATTACAGTCCTCGGGTAACCGAGATGGTAATGCCCTTATATGCTAAGGAATGGTTATGAGAAACGTGATAAAAGCTTGCTTGATAGAGATATGAAAGTGATCATGTTAGTGTTTGCTTCAGGTCGATAATAACGGTAAGCATATATGAGTTATAATTCCTTTTATAGCTATAAATATGATAGTGAAATAATTGTTGAGTTATAATATGAGACATAGCATATAGTAATGCGTATATGCTTTGTTTATTGGTTGAAATTTTCCGCTGCGTGACAATCGATTCATGTAAGATGATTTACTTATGAGTGGATTTGGAATATGATAGATTAATTTGTTATGTAGAGTATACATTATATTTTTATGACATATGAAAGAATGAATTAATGTTAATTATATGTTTCATGTTGATATGAACCCGATTTTAGTAGTAATGTGGTAAGACAAAGTTAAGTATGGTATGATGACGTGATTATGCTTATGAATGACTCGGTAGCATGTGAACCGAGTTGGGTAATTTGTTGTAGCATAGTATGACATAAGCCTTGATTGTTGAGACGATATGGTATGCTTGAGTGATAATGGTAATACGTGAACGAGTGTGATAATTAGTGCCGAATTCCGAACTTAGTTTGGAATCGACACGCGATATTGTTTTTGCAGGATTCTTCGATCTACTTCGTAGTTTTGACCATGTACTTGACCATACTTGACCGAGTGCGAGTGCTTACTAGACCGAGTAGACCTCACTCGATCTCGTTAGGAAGCTATGGCGTCGGGATGTGGAAATTTTTTGTAGATCACGACGAAATAGCGCCTACTCGATCGAGTAGAGGGCACTCGATCGAGTACCCTAGACACTCGATCGAGTAGGCTACAGTGCAGAAGTTCTTACGGGTTTCATAGAACCCTCACTTTTCTCATTCCTTTTATTCCATCTCCTTTATTTCGAAACCCTAAGCCTAAATTCCTCTCAAAAGCTCTTCTCATCTTGTGTTGGTAGTGATTCTTGGGGTTGTTTTTGCTTGTTAGTTTTGTTCTTTTACTTGCCTATTTAATCAAGGTATGATCTTTCCTCTATTTACATGTTTTTATTGCTTTAAATTTGTTGGAATGAAGGTGTAATCTGAAAATTTCGATTCATATGGATAGATTATTGCTTTTAATTGTTGTAATATGATTCACATGCCTTCTTTTCTTGATTGTTGGTGATTAATTGCTGTAAAATAGATTGGAAATCACGAAATTTGGGGGCCGAAATTTCTAGGGTTATGAAATCAAAAAAATTATTTTGATTGTGTTACATTGATTAGATGATGGAATTGAGTACTATACATTGTTTATATCATGTGGAAGAATGAATTTTGATGATTTTCACCTTAAAAAGTTGCCTTAAAACTCCGTCTTAAAAGTGCCCTAAATTGAAATTCGTCTTCTATATTTGAAATTTGGTGCTGAATATGAATGTTTAGGTAAGGGATAAACTTCAATATGATAGTGGTAATGTTAATTGATGGGGAATATGTCAAATTTGTTACAGCTGTAGAGACCGTCTGACAAGCCTAATTGAATTGTTTTGTGTCTAATAACGAAAGTTGATGATGATATGTTCTAAATTACTTTTCTATGAGCATGCACAAGTACCTCACATGTTATTAAAAGTGTGTATGGAGTAACATTGAATCATGCTAGGATGTTAGAATTGGTTGGGTATGTGTGTTCGCCATGATAAACTTTTCACAACTATTGAACATGAGTGGCTATAAACTGAGTTTGCATATCAAATTGGGATTTCGTTGGTGACGTGTGTACTTAGCTTCGCATTCAAAGTTCAAATGTATGAATTATGTGCTTCACATGCCTATACAAATTTGTTTAAGTTATATGCTGAAACAGATGCCGAGACCGAACGTAGGGACCCGTCAGAGTAAACGGGGAAGGGTGACACAACCTGAGATTGGGGAGGGGAGTGGACCCGTGGTGCCCGCGGTACCGGAATACCCTTCGATTGTGATTGTAGATTTCAAACAAAGGGAGCGTTTTGTAGGTTTGCAAAAACGCAAAATGAGGCCAACGAGGTGTGTGGATACCACACTTCTGACTGATTTGGGAATAGAGACGGATGTCCGTCACATATTCGAGACTTTGGGTTTTACGGGGTTGTATAGGCTGAGGAAAAATTCCTACCCTTTTCTTACTTTGGAGTTTATGAGCTCCTTTAGCTATGACCCAGCTGCCCAGACCGTTGAGTTTCGGTTGATGAACACCAGTTTCTTGCTTACTATGGACCTTTTTGCTTCTCACCTTGGGTTGGCCAAGCCTCCCAAGGACTCTATCACCGATATCCCTGCTGAGTGCGGTGTCTGCCGCCTAATGCCTTGTCTTACGGGGAAACCAGCTCCCACCTCAAGCAACATGCTGATTAATGATGTTCAGCATGTCACATTGAGGATCTTCCTCCGTTCTCTCTCGAACCTGCTTTATGATAGACCGGATATCAGTAAACTGAACAACCATGAGGTGTTGCTTCTGATGTCCTACCTCAACCTGGAGCGGGCCAGGAAAGTGGTCTTTAATGCTCCTGCTATCGTCTGCGCTAGCCTTGCTTTGATGGCTACTGCCTCTTCCCGGTACCTGAGTTGTGGCGCTATCGCCACTCGGTTAGCTGAAAAGCTAACCTCCTTTGAGGCTTCTTCGGAGTATGTGCCTCTGGCTACACCGGTGCCTACGATGGACCATGACTACTATCTCGACCTGAAATGGTTGAGAACTTTGGCCGACGGTAGCCTAGCCTGGAGAGTGTGGGGGATGAGTTGGATGGGGATCCCGGCTCCTGAGCACCTTCCACCGACCGAGCCGTTAGAGCCGGTGGTGACAGCTGTTGACTCCGACGAGGAGGAGGAGGATGATGACATGCCCCGCCAGTTGCAGACCTACCTCATCAATGACACGATTCTCGAGGTAATGCCCGAGCCGAGGAAGGGGGAGAATGCGATGGTAGCGGAGGTGAGGCCTAGGTTGGGGAGAGGACCCCGTAGAGTGAGAGAGAGGACCGCTGAGACCAGACCACGGCCGGTAGCACCACCACAGCAACACCCTTTTCCGTGCTACCCCTACCTTGACACCCCGGAGACGCGATCGAGTTACTTGGCAGATAGAGTGTCATCTACCTTGACACTCAGGAATATGCACGAGATGGCGTACACTCAGAGGATTGGGACCGAGGGACCGCATCCGGTTTGGTGGAGTGGTGTTGGGGACTATAGTGGGGTTTTCTACTCTTACGGGGTGGATCAGTCAGCTTGGGAGACGCCTCAGTCTTTTCCCTACGGTGGTTTGACCCCATGGCACGTAGGTCCGGGAAATGGAGCGGGAGTTGATGCAGGTATTGGGTCATCGGGAGCGAGGACTTCGGGAGGCGATGATGGTGGTGATGAGGTGATGGAGGAGGAGCAGCAGCAGCAGGAGTGATACTCCTATTTCTTTATCCTAGTTATGATCGTGATGTTGGATGTTGGTAGTTGTCGGTTGTTAGAACTTTTATTTGCGGATTTGTATGCTTGACCATAAGGCCGGATTTACTTGTATGACTTTGTTGCAGGATTCTGTGAGTCGGGAGGTCATTCCGACTCAAGTTATGTGACGATTTTATGTATATAAATGTGGTTTATGACAGGTTTTTTAAGGAGTTTGACCTGTAGGTACTCGACAGAGTACCCTATACTCGGTCGAGTAGCTACAGGTATGACAGAACTGATGCATTCTGATCTCAAGGCTACTCGATCGAGTAGCCAAGACACTCGATCGAGTAGCAGGGCACTCGATCGAGTACCACTACATACTCGATCGAGTTGCACTGTTACAGGAACTTCTGAAAAATTAAAATTGTTTAATTGTTATATAATTGCATGTTTGATGTTTAACATGATTATTAGTGAGTAGTAACATGTTCGGACCGTTCAATTCATATGTTGGAAGTCGTGCCTAGTTTTAGAGGCGTATTTGCTTTGAATAGTGGAGTTGTAATTATTCTAATTGCATTCATTTTACATCCGTTTAGTCTGCAAGTTATATTTCACCGAATTCAATATATATATACAAATTCAAATGAAATGCTTACACGTGCTTGACGATTACTAGTTGTCCGAATAGGGTTGTATGTATCGTTGTGATTGACTAGTTGTACGAGTAATATGAGTAATGTCAACAATAAATAATATGGTTTTAATTTATGTCACGATACAAGTAATAGGTACTATGTGTAGGAATTTGGTGGTGAACTTCGGGGACGAAGTTCCTTTTTAGAGGAGAAGAGTAATGTCGCAAAATAAAAAGGCTGATTTTGAGACTATGTTGTTGTTCGTTTATAATGTCTTGTTGATTAGTTGCAAAGTTTTCTTTTACCTTGGCCACATTGATTGTATGAAGTTGTAATTAGTTACTTTAGTTCGTCGAGTAATTCATACGTTGAAGTGAAAATTGATAGCATGTTTAAAAGTTGGTCGTGAAGAGATAGTTGTGGTGCAATGTGTCGTGGTAGAATTGCGTTGTTGAGTAACATAGTGGTATAGTCGTGCGGCATGAAGTTGATATGAGATATGTTTCGTATTGATAGTTGTTACTAGTGAATGGAGTAATCCCGTAATATGACGGCGATCGTTGTTGGTGTTGGTTTGCATTGCAAGGTCGGTGTTTTAGACGATAGTTTGTAAGAGCCGATATACATATACATATATTTGGAACGTTAGATAATGATGATGATGACATGGGGGATGGTGTTTCAGGGGAGTAGGTGATTTGTGTCGGAAGAATAGTGATGTCGTGTTTTCCCGTGTCTTGTGCGTTGAGTTAGGTGAGTTGAACTTCGGGGACGAAGTTCTTTTTAAGGGAGGAAAACTGTAATAACCGCCCTTTTAGGGACCCTTTGACCAGCGTTGACTGACCTTGGGAGCGGGAATAGTTCTTAGAAGTGCGTGCCATTATGAGTTATGAGTGGTACTCGATAGAGTAGAGGCTACTCGATCGAGTAGCGTGGTTACTCGATCGATTAGGGGGTCACTCGATCGAGTATGTGGGGTACTCGATCGAGTATCGGGTTTTCAGCGATGGTTTTTAATCGCGTTTCGTTAAATATGGAAATCATTTCCGCCTCATTCCTTCTATCCTCTAGTCGCCCCTTTCCCTTCCCTTCACCATAAAACCTCCATGGAAGCCTTTTGAAGGTCCTTGTGCCTTAAGAGAGCATAGCTTGAGTCGGGGTAGCGGTCTTTTGCCGGGTTTCTCCTTGTAGGTATGTTGTCATCATCATCCGTATCCTTGTCTTTACAATTAGGGTTTGCTTGATAGTAATAGATGATTGTGTTGTGGTTATAGGCTTTGCTTGATTGCTGGATATGTCGTATGTTGGCGTGGATTGGTTGCAGTTGCTTAAAGGTAGGGTTTCCCTACTCAGTATTAATTACATAATGTGTGGTGATTGTGCTGTAGTTAGTGATTGTTGATTGATTCAGACGGTTGTTGATGTTGTATTGTGATTGCTGATTGTTTGTCTCTGGTTCTCGAGATGCGTTCTCGGCTGAGTGGAGTCACTTGCGGGAGTGGCTTCACGCCCTAGTTTTGTAACACCCCCTCATACCAAGGTACCTTGCCAAGGACTACCCTAGCATGAAAGGCTGTTACCATCTCGGTTTCCCGAGGTTAGTATATCAAAGTTACAAATTCCAAACAACATTTATTAAAGTATAAAAGTTAAAGATTACATTATCTCAGACCAACTCAAAATAAACGTACAATGTCTCAATACAAATGAAATCCAAGACATCTAAACTCATAACAACGGAAGCTAGACTTGACGTGATGACTCCCATGACCGTCCCATAGCTAAACATCTCGCATTACTGTCACACACCGCTCACCATCCCCGAATGGATCACCGCAGTTTTACAAAACAACAACACGGGGTCGGGCTTCTACTCAATCAATATAAGACAACAACAAGACAACCAAATTTGACCATCGATCTCACACAAGAAATCGACTACACACCGAAGTGTGTAGCCCCGCCAGATTACCCATCGCAACAGGTAATCCTCGCCCGATGGGTGACCGCAGCCCATCCCCACCTAGTCCAGCTCATCAACGAGCGACTAACAATCCCTGTCCCTTAATGTGCACATCCCCTCCCGTGGCGGGTTCCACGGAGGGCGAACTAGGGTGTGAAGCCACTCCCGCAAGTGACTCCACCACAATCACAATCACATGACATCACAGCCATCTCAATCCCCTCACACCAACATCGTCACAACAATCTCCATACTCCGATGATCAACAGATAACAATAATCACAACAAACATGTCTTACAAAGAACAGTAAACTGAGTAGGGAAACCCTACCTTTTCGCAATCCGCTTACGCTGCAATCAACCATACAAATGCATAACAAATACCACATCGTCACCTACAACAACAATCACATAGTTCCAATCACTAACTGCAAAACCCATTTCCCCCAATTCATGATCAAAGACAAACCCTAAATATCAATCATTGAATATAAGGATGGGGACTTACCGAAGATGAATCAAAGGAAAGAATACAATTGCTATGATCACCCAAAGGAGAGATTCAGAGATGATTAGAGCGTCGTAGGATGTTTTAGGTTTTGTAAATTGTAAATAGAAACTGTTTATCGTAATATATAACGCCCTAACCATTCCCAAATAAAACTGCAGAAATAATACTCGACGGACCGGGTACTCGGTCGAGTATAGAGCATACTCGGCCGAGTATCCTCTACTCGGTCGAGTATCCTCTACTCGGTCGAGTATTCCTCATACTCGGCCGAGTATTCCTCGGCTTTCCAAACAGAATACACTTTTAACATTACTCGGCCGAGTAGGCACTACTCGGTCGAGTACTTAACTTATAAAAATCCGTAGTGTTACAATCTTCCCCCCTTAAAAAGAACTTCGTCCCGAAGTTCACACTCTACTATAAAACAAAGCACAACACTACGCCACAAGACTATACCAACCACATATAACAACACCAAGGAACTATACAAGTCACCACAAAATCATTATCCCGACTCAAAGCAAAACAACAAACAAAACGAAACACGACCGCGAAGTTCCAACCCAACCTATAAAACATGGACACTTAACACCAACTCCACAAACCACTCTTCCTTCCACAACATAGCTCACGATATCGTCTCAACTATAGCATAGGCTCTCAATACTGACTCCATAACATTACCCAATAACCACAATATAATGTTGCCAACCTTGTATTACTTCCATAACACTCAATAGCACTCAATCCACAAAAGAAGATCAATCATCAAAACGGAATGTTACATTCTACCACTCTTAAAAAGGAACTTCGTCCTCGAAGTTTACTCACACTCATCCACATCATCATCCAGCTGCCAAAACTCTCGAACTCATAAATATCATCATCCACTTTTATCAACACTATCAAAAATTCTCACACTCCTAAACATCGAACTACTACAAGCATAATATTACGACATGCACAACCCTCAAACGCTCTTTGCCGCATCCTACTCCTCTTAAGACACATGTTACGTCCTCGTAACTCACTAATACTAGATCTTTAGCTATACCTCTCATTATTTTCAACACCACCACATGTGAAAGATACCCACTTATAATCTAACACTTACTATATCCAAGGCTCTCTTACTTAAACAGTTCTCATACCTCAACTCATTCTGCACTCCATCTAACCAATGCCACACAATCCTGATCATAACAAACACTCTAACTCTTCCACATTACCGCAACACGACATACCTCTCTATATAAACTATATAAAACTCTTATCGCCAAAAGCATAATTCACGATCCACACTTGTTACATACACTCACACTAGATCCTCAAGTTCCTTTCTTTCATTACCGCAAGACTCATACATAACTTAACACGACCCTAAATACCCAACACCCTACACTCACTGTCTCAACAAAGGATTATGAACCATCTGCATATATCAGATCATTATACCACACATGTTCTACGAAAGCCTCATCTAGAACAAGATCAAAATTACTGTAACAGCCTATCACAACTGTGTCCCATCAACGGAATATCACTATACCATGATAACAACGAAAACATATACAACTCTCTTTCATATCATACTCTACCCTAATTCCCAAACCGAAACTCGTAAGAAACATCAACAAACAAAACAACGGTCTACATGTCTAACCGAAATTCACAAGAAACAACAAGAATAAAACAACAATCTATGCATAACCGGTCTGTACTTTCAAAACTCAAATCGTAACCGCCCGTATACTCCACCACAACCGTGACGGCTTCGAACACCGCCAAAGAATAAAGCACACATGGCAGTCGCGAAAAATGCCCGCATCACAACACAAAGTACCGTGCCTTGGATCACCACCCGAGGCACAATACCCACATCGATAAACATCACACCCACATATAATTCCCATAAACACTGACTCAGTATGACATTTCGAACAAGAAAACTCTTTCAAAACCGTTTTACTAGATTATAACACAACATATTATACGGAATAAACATACAAGAATCTCATGCCTATCATCCATACCTTTTCACGGAATAAACATGTATCATCAATACACATACGATTTTAACTATCCATGCCAGATCAACCGAATTATTACCTTTTGAACCTCATTCCATTAGATTGTCGTACCCAACATCTATCACAACCATTCATATAACAACTTAAAGACTATCACACCCTACATTTCTCGTGAGGTCGAACCTCACACAAACATTTATACACATCATAGACCCATAATCACATCCAACTAGTCAATCCCGATCACGTAAGTTACCACTTGACAATGAATATATCTTATCCGACTTAACTCGTGCCCTTCATAACATATCTTCGTTTACACACAATTATCACCACCCGGCGAACGTAGCCATATTATCTGTACCCAACTACCAACGAATACCTCATATATCCATACCTTAAACTCCCTCATAACCAAACATTAATCACCTTCACAAAATCAACCTCATTAGAACAACTAACTTCCCCAAAATAACATCATCCTCAACCACTAGTGACAATACTATGACACCAACATTTTTCATGTGACTACTCTCTTACTATCACTTCTTAATATAACAATCCCTTTTCCTCCCTTTGGTTCTCATCCCAAACAACAAACATCAAATATATCAACAAAAATTACCTCAACACTATTTCCAATTCCATCCGTAATTGTATCGTCACCCGACTCACCACCAAAATCTCATATCGTGCAAATTCTTTACCCAACTTTTGCTTTCTTTAATTCCTCGAAATTCATGATTATCATGTTGTCCTGGAACTTCTATATAATCGTAAACTCAAATCCTCATGATAGTATCATACATCTCTACGATTCCTTACTTTTATATCACATATCCTCAAAGGAACATGTTCCTAGTTTTACTCCCCTTATTCTTTTCTTTTACCCTCGACAAACTCCCTTAATAATTCAACTCTTCATTATTTCTATCTAACTCTCTAGTGCTCCGGTTACCTTCACATTGCTCCAAACTCAAATCCCATTATTTTATGTCGATATCGTCTCACTCTTTCTTACCATGGGTCTTCTCTCATTATACTATAACTCCCAATTGTCACTAATCTATCCATAAAATCAACGTTTAAAGTTCAAACAATTGCATCTCCCTTTTTACATCACTAGGAAACCAAAATTCATCTCATACCGTTAGTTGCCCAAAGAATTACTCATTAGACTCACATCGTGAAAATTCCAAATTCCCAAACTTGGTCACTATCTACAAATCTACGTCGCGACATAACTCTATCTAAGTTCACTATATACCCCTCTTCTCCATCCCTCTAAAGAAACCTTTCATTACATATATCCTTAAGCAACACAATGCTAACCGTCTCCCTCTATAAGTCCTTACACATCCCGAAATGTCACACTTACTTTTATACTACTCAATACACGACTATATCACTCATCGTATCTCACAAAACATGCTCTTTACCTCGATTAGCTCATCATTCTTCCCTTTTCTTTTTCCACTATCCTTCACAACCACATTAACACATGTCTTCCTTACCCAACACATATCCCTCATAAGCCATCATTCTCCATGTCATACCTTCCGGTAACTTACGTATCAAGACCGTCTCACATATAAAAGAATGCGTTAAGACTCAAAACATACATGTGTATATACCCTACGACTCAAAACAATGAAAAACATAGCCACCGGCTCAAAACAAGAGTAAAAACATAGCCACCGACTCAAAGTGGCCGCCCAACGAGGTACTCGGTCGAGTACATAACATACTAGGTCGAGTACAAGGTACTCGGTCGAGTAACTATATTACTAGGTCGAGTTTTCGACTCCGTAAGCAACTCAATTGCCGCGAAGGATTACTCGGTCGAGTATTGGGAATACTCGGCCGAGTAGACCTTACTCGGTCGAGTATAAGACTACTCGGCCGAGTCCACGACTCCGCACGCTAAACAGTATTATCACGGAGAGATTACTCGGCCGAATATGGAATACTCGGTCGAGTATAAAAGACACTCGGCCGAGTAGGGACTACTCGGTCGAGTATCGCCAGATTCTCAAAGACCGTCCAGTTTTCGTAAAACAGTCATATCTCACTCGTTACTTGGTCAATCTGGGCGTGTGACCTATCGTTAGAATCGTAAGTGGACAAGCTATCACCTCAACTTGGAATCACAGCAATATCATTTCTAGAACTCGACTTATGACAGTTTTAAGACAACCCTTCCAAACATCGGTTTGTATACAACTCAAAATTCCTTAACAAAACAACTTAAACATGCATAAAACAAATAATAACAACCCAATACTTCTAAAAACCAGTACATATGTGAACGTTTACCATACCCACATCAAAATTAAACACAATATTCATATGCATAGACGGAAGACCTTAATCACATGCTACTACCAACAACCAACATTAACATCATCATGATTATATACGCATGTATCACTACCCTTTTGAAAGCCACATAATAAACATTTAACATGCCAACATATTTCATACCAAATCCGTTTCAACAAGTTTCACCACGTCTTACACATGTTTCCACACATCTCACTTCCATTCACATGATTCAACCATTCAAGTTCCACATGCCACACACACGCAACGAAAAGACTCACAACAAATTCCCCCTGGTGACCGGCTTGAGATTGTGAGGGCCATAGTGCGACTTCGGGACGTCTCCCAAGTCTTTGCGGTAGCTCCAAACAACTCTCCCCGGGTTCATTTTATTTTGACTCTCTAAGTTCATTGAGTTCATTAGTTTTAGGTGCCGGAATCGTCGGCTCTGATACCACTTTGTAACACCCCCTCATACCAAGGTACCTTGCCAAGGACTACCCTAGCATGAAAGGCTGTTACCATCTCGGTTTCCCGAGGTTAGTATATCAAAGTTACAAATTCCAAACAACATTTATTAAAGTATAAAAGTTAAAGATTACATTATCTCGCACAACTCAAAATAAACGTACAATGTCTCAATACAAATGAAATCCAAGACATCTAAACTCATAACAACGGAAGCTAGACTTGACGTGATGACTCCCCATGACTGTCCCATAGCTAAACATCTGCATTACCTGTCACAATCTGCTCACCATCCCCGAATGGATCACCGCAGGTTTTACAAAACAACAACACGGGGTCAGTTCTACTCAATCAATATAAGACAACAACAAGACAACCAACCATCGATCTCACACGAATCGACTACACACCGAAGTGTGTAGCCCCGCCAGACATTACCCATCGCAATGTAATCCTCGCCGCTGATGGGTGACCGCACCCATCCCCACCTAGTCCAGCTCATCAACGAGCGACTAACAATCCCTGTCCCTTAATGTGCACATCCCCTCCCGTGGCGGGTTCCACGGAGGGCGAACTAGGGTGTGAAGCCACTCCCGCAAGTGACTCCACCACAATCACAATCACATGACATCACAGCCATCTCAATCCCCTCACACCAACATCGTCACAACAATCTCCATACTCCGATGATCAACAGATAACAATAATCACAACAAACATGTCTTACAAAGAACAGTAAACTGAGTAGGGAAACCCTACCTTTTCGCAATCCGCTTACGCTGCAATCAACCATACAAATGCATAACAAATACCACATCGTCACCTACAACAACAATCACATAGTTCCAATCACTAACTGCAAAACCCCATTTCCCCCAATTCATGATCAAAGACAAACCCTAAATATCAATCATTGAATATAAGGATGGGGACTTACCGAAGATGAATCAAAGGAAAGAATACAATTGCTATGATCACCCAAAGGAGAGATTCAGAGATGATTAGAGCGTCGTAGGATGTTTTAGGTTTTGTAAATTGTAAATAGAAATCGTTTATCGTAATATATAACGCCCTAACCATTCCCAAATAAAATCCGCAAAAATAATACTCGACGGACCGGGTACTCGGTCGAGTATAGAGCATACTCGGCCGAGTATCCTCTACTCGGTCGAGTATCCTCTACTCGGTCGAGTATTCCTCATACTCGGCCGAGTATTCCTCGGCAGAAGCCAAACAGAATACACTTTTAACATTACTCGGCCGAGTAGGCACTACTCGGTCGAGTACTTAACTTATAAAAATCCGTAGTGTTACAAGTTTTGCCCTTCGTGGAACCCGCCACGGAAGGGGATGTGCACATTAATGGGACAGGGTTATCGCTCGGTATGATGAGCGAAGATTTGGTGGGTACGGCTGCGGTCCCCCACTGGTAAGGCTGGTCCAGTGGACAGTCGGTGACGGAGATTGATCGGTGTGGGCGTGCTTGTGTGTGACTGATTGTGTTGTATTGGATTCTTAGGTGTTGTTGGCATTGATGTATCTTATCTCAGTACTGACCTTGTGTGGTTGTCTTGTTGTTTTATGTGTCTGCCGTGATCCCTTATGGTGAGCAGTCTGTCTTAACAGGTGTTGATGTCGTTGATAGCTGGTGTCCGGGCAGGGATGAGTCTTCACGAGGTTTGATAGCATTAGTGGATAGACATTGAGTTGTATCTTTTATATCGTCAGTTGGTTTAAATCACTTGTAATGTATCATAATAGTTCTTTTATCGACATTTGATTATTACTGTCCTCGGGTAACCGAGATGGTAATGCCCTTATATGCTAAGGAAGGCCTAGTTAAGGCTCCTCTGGATATAGGTGTGTTACAAGAAGTGCCACACATACCTGCACGAATAGCCAGATGGATACGCCCCAATGGCCAAAAAAAGACTCACCTTGAGAACCTTCGGAAAAATGCAGAACAGAAACTCAGAAAGTACTTGAGAAACATGAGTTTCCTCTAAGGACATATATAAAGAAAGAGCCATTTAAACATCAACACTCACATTTTTAGTAGATTCAATGGAACAAAGGGTAAGATGATTTGTTATCTTCTGATATGCACATTCATCCTTCTCTCTCTACTGCATACAAATGCCATCAAGAACTAGCACCTTCCCATAGCTTGATGACTGCATAAAATTAATAATAGTTTACTATAAATTTACAAAACAATAAGCAATACAAATAACTGTATAGAAATAGAGACAAAACCCAAAAGCATACATAAATGAACTACCCAACCACATCTATTTCATTTAGCATCCAGAAAGCGATGAATCATTACAAAATGATGAGATCAGGGGAATTATGTAGTACCTTAGCTGCCATTTTCATCCCTCGGTTCACAAGATCAGGGGAATTATGTAGTACCTTAGATACAAGTAGTTAACTTTTAATTTCGAAGAAATACTTTGTTAATCTGGAGATATTTATTAGAATGTCCTCTGCACAAAAGAATGTGCACAAGTAATGTTTTTACTGGTGTGCTCGTTGTGCATATGCAAATATAATGTGAATAAACTCCATGAATTGACACCAAATTTCCACACATAAAAGAAAGATGAACGAAAAAGAAAACCAATCTGACCTGAATATTATATATAACGCAATTTACTGATATTTACCAAGCCCTCAACCTATCTGTCAAATGACTTCTAGCCTGCTCATCAATAAAATTTAGGCAGCATCAGTATCATATAATTTCAAATCACATCAATTAATTGGTCCCCTGAACCAATTTTAAGGTATTCCGGACCCTTAAGTAACTAATCCGAAAAGAATAGCTGAAGCAATTGAGAAAAAGGCTTGCAATGCCTTTCTTCTGAAGGTATCATAATGTTACCCACTCCGTCCTAATTAATAGTTACGTATGTTTAAATTTTCCGTCACAAAAACAGACAATAGATAACTATTCATTAGGATTTAGGACGTAGGTAGTAGTATTTGTTTTCTTTAGAATGCCACCATCTTTTGCTTTGGAACACATTAGTTGACTCAATAAACAGAAATCACAAACTCTTGTTTAAGACTGTCTTAACTCCCAAGTTAAGACGACACTCGAAACCAATTTAAATAATGTTAAAATATAAAAGGCGTTGTGAGAGGTCTTAGCTTAAGACCGTCTTAAGCAAGACTAAATAGAAATTAGCCTGTATTTATTTGCGATTTGAGAAAGGAACTTGAAAAGAGTAATATAAGCATAACATCTGTTTTAGTCTTGAAAATACAAGTAATCCTTGAAGCACTAAATGTTCACTGGTATTTGCACGTGAGGTGGTGCAGGTATACCTTGCTAAAGTAGTAAGGAATACGCTTCTCTAGCATAGATACATTTTCAAGTACTGGATTTCTCCATTCATTAGCTTCACTAGTTTTCTGCTTATTAGCAAACTTATCCCCTCTTCTGTTTCATTTTCTCGACTCTCAAACATTTGGCTTAGCAATTCTTCCGATATCCCTCCACCTGTGTGCATTATCCTGAAACGACATGCTCACAATCAGTCCTATTTTACTCAGAAAACAACCACTTGGTCATAACTTACCGCAGTATGGCCTTACAGCTTCAAAAACCTCCCCATATTTTTATCATAGCTTATTGTAATATGGCCTTACCAAAACTCGATGATGGTAGAATGTAGATACTTCCGGATAGACTATGTTCACTACTCACTAGGCCTTTTAAATCAAATAATTATACAAGTATTATCATTCTTATGTGAATTGTGATTCATTACCTGAATTCCAAATTTGCAAGCTGCACAGAGTCTCCTATATTATCCTTTGCTAAGTGAACAGTAATTCCGATGTGACCTCCAGCAGGTGTAAAATTCACAGAGTTTGAAAGAAAATCAGCTAGGATTTGTTGAAGCCTTAGGCTATCCCCATATAGGGTTTCCTTCAAACTCTGGTTTCTAGAATCATTAGCTATTTGAATCACTGGTATTGCCCTAAAGTAGTAAGGAATACGCTTCTCTAGCGTAGATACATTTTCAAATTTCTGTAGATACACTTCTTTATATTGCTTGATACACTCATTTAGCTTGCTAGATGCATATCTCTCGCAACCTATATACACTCTTATACCTTTCTAAAAACACATCTATGACATTCTAGAATGCTAGATACAATCCTTTAGATTTCTAGATACACTCATTTACCTTGTTAGATACACTTCTTTACCTTGCTAGATACATATCTATAGAATGCTAGATACTCTTCTTTAGAATGCTAGATACACTTCTTTAGAATGCTAGATACACTCATTAGTTTGATTATAGTCTTTGCATCCGAAACTACTACAAACATGTAGATTTAATTGTTTAATTAGGAATTCTCAATTTAAACAGAACAAAATTCATCACTTCTTAGATACTAGAACATACGACATGTTAAAATGCTCTACTATTTACGGTCTATATAAGAAATAGATAAGGGTAATAATTTCATTTATTTTTTTCAAAATATTATAGATAAATAATATACAAGGATAATTGAACGGAAATATAGTACTCCGTCTGCCTATTTAATTTTCATACATTTGTTCAGAATTTGACTCGCATTTATTGAATAAATGTATGACAATGAATTGAGTGGAGGGAGTAACTAAGATTATATTGTATTAACGTAATAATAAATGAAACATTGGAATATTGAAATCAATAGAGTATGCAAGGTATAAACCTGCAACTGTAGTCATACTGACAGTAACAAAAACTACAGACTTCTTCCTGTAAAGTGGCTACTCTAAACTATGCATATCAAAGCCTCCCCTAGGTTGACAACATTATGGAAAATTTAGTCTAAAACATCTCAAGAATGAATTCTGTGGGCAGATAAAGACAAATTGTGATGGAATAGAGGTAATGATCAGCAATGAAGAATCAGGAATTGCAGATCTCAGAACTGTACAAACCAATGTTCTTTTTCCGGAACTACAATCACTGAAGCTAATTCATTTGAATAAGATGATAAATATAATCGATCATCGTTTACCTGTTGATTTTCCTAATTTGCAACATCTAACAGTTCTCTTGTGTCCAAGCTTGAGAATGCAACAACTTGCATCCAGAAGGAACAACTTGCAACCCAAAATGCTATTTGATACGTTCCCGTCAACGCAGTCATGCGGTATCATGAATTAATACTCCAGATACACAAGTGGATTTGTGTATCTTGTAGTACTGGCTTGTGTATCTACGGTCATATATTATGCAACCACCACTGACCAACCGTACCCACAACTAACACCTGACCCACCACGCAACACCGTCCAATAACTTCACCCATGAACCATTAACACCAACCCCTCAACGAGGCCGGTGAAGGAACCGTACCCACAACTAAACCACCGCGTCACCATACTTCAAAATTTCTTCTGAGTGCTAGATCTACAAAAAAGGAAGTAGAATTTCATAAAACTAACTATGCAGGCGATGTAATCGGGAAATTTAGAGTCAAAAAGTGGTCTTCGTCACCATTGTCGGTAAATCCATGCGAGGTCTCCGGTGAAGGAAGCGATTGAAAAAAAGAGTGGCTTATTGGCGTGGTCAGCGTCGCTGGTGTAGGAGAGAGCCGACTCCGGCGGTCGTCTAGGCTATTGCAGCCGGTGATGGTGGTGGTGGTAGATTAGGGCGAGGGATGGTAAGCGTGGTGTCTGAAACTCTGAATATGTGATTGAAAAAGGACGTGAGAAGGAAAGTCAGAAATTGTGTTTTTTAAGTTAGTTCGTACGGTTTGTACTAAACTCAAGTTCGTACGGGATCTCGCCTATATATAGGGGCGGGGTCAGGTGCGAACCAAGTTTCAATACGAACCATACGAACTAAGACTCGTATACACTGTTAGTCTATCTCACGCAAAACTCAACAAACTTCACCCTTTTCCTTTCTTATTCCCAACCCCACCCCCGACCTCCCTCCACTCTCCTCTCTCCTCTATAATCACTTATCCTCACCTGCTGCCGCCAACGCCAGCACACCACCAACACCAGTGTCGGCGCATCTCTTCGTTTCGTGCGCATCTTCGGTCACCACGAACTTCATTTTTCCTTGCCTTTCCACCACCGTAGAACACCATTAATAACTAATTTTGTTGTCACTGTGTAACACCCCCTCATACCAAGGTGCTTTACCAGGACCACCCTACCATGAAAGTGTGTTACCATCTCAGTTGCCCGAGGTTAGTACATACCAAAAGCGTCTGAACTGAGAACATTTATTAAAGTACTGTAAAGTATAAAGTTTACAACATCCCAAATCCAAATACTGGTTTAACAAAATACAACTCCAAAGTTTAACAATAAAAGGAATCCAATCTAAGACTCAGACGGTGATGCTATGACTGGTGATGGCGATACTCCCAAGACAGTCCCCAAGCTCACACTAGCAATACCTGTCAAGCCTGCTCACCATCCCCGAATGGATCACCGCAGATTCCACAAACAACACGGGGTCGGATACTCAAACATTAAGACAAACAAACGGAGAAATCAACCGATCATCGCAAATTCCCAATCCTCCATTCTCACACAAGAATCGACTACACACCAAGTGTGTAGCCCTGCCAGATTACCCATCGCAATAGGTAATCCTCGCCGCTAGTGGGTGACCGCAGCCGATCCCACCTAGTCCAGCTCCTCAACGAGCGACAACAATCCCTGTCCCTTAATGTGCACATCCCCTCCCGTGGTGGGTTCCACGGAGGGCGAACTAGGGTGTGAAGCCACTCCCGCAAGTGACTCCACCACAATCACAATCACATGATATCACAGCTATCTCAACACCCTCACACCAACATCGTCACAACAATCTCCATACTCCGATGATCAACAGATAACAATAATCACAACAAACATGTCTTACAAGAACAGTAAACTGAGTAGGAAACCCTACCTTAGAAATCAACAGTGGGAAATAACTTGAACACTCAGAAAGGCTCCTCTACGAAGTCTTCTCCTATAACATAATCATATCACACAATTACACATTGCACAACCCCCATAATCCCAATTCCGTAAACATACAGTAAACCCAACGGACACAAATAACGTAGAATAAAACTTACCAACAAGGGGATGAGGATTTGTACGCAAGGACTCCAAAGGTTTCACAAACAACAAGGCTATGGG
This sequence comes from Silene latifolia, assembly GCF_048544455.1. NCBI lineage: Eukaryota > Viridiplantae > Streptophyta > Magnoliopsida > Caryophyllales > Caryophyllaceae > Silene > Silene latifolia. The sequence continues at coordinate 177,527,418 of NC_133538.1, forward strand.
ATGATTAGGGAGTGATTAGGGAGAGATTAGGGTTAACGTAGAAATGATGAAGTTGAAATGATGTTTTGAAAACTGACGCGGGATATAAAATAAATCTTAAACACTCCCTAATCAAACCGTCAAAATAATACTCGCCAGACCGAATACTCGGTCGAGTAAAGTTATACTCGGCCGAGTATCCTCTACTCGGTCGAGTATTCACTATACTCGGCCGAGTATTCACCGGCAGAACTAAAACAACTCACAACAACAGCACTACTCGGCCGAGTAGGCTCTACACGGTCGAGTAGTCGCCAAAGAAAATCCGTAGTGTTACAATCTTCCCCCCTTAAAAAGAACTTCGTCCCGAAGTTCACACTCTACTATAAAACAAAGCACAACACTACACCACAAGACTATACTAACCACATATAACAACACCAAGGAACTATACAAGTCACCACAAAAGTCATTACCCCGACTCAAAGCAAAACAACAAACAAAAAAAAACACGACCGCGACCATCTCCTACCCCCCTAAAAAGATAACGGTTACGTCCCCGTAACCAAACATACCTGATCAAAAAGGTTAGGAAAACGTTCTCGCATAGCTTCCTCGGGTTCCCATGTGGCTTCCTTCACATTATGATTAGACCAAAGGACCTTGAGTAAGACCGTCTCACCATTCCGGGTCTTACGAACCTTGCGATCAAGAATCTCCTTAGGAATCTTGGCGTAGGACAAGGATTCATCAAGCTCGATGTTCTCCATTTCAAGGATATGCGATGGATCGCTCACATACTTCCGAAGTTGAGACACATGAAAAACATTGTATACTCTATCCAAAGCTGGTGGTAACGCTAACCTGTAGGCCACCTCGCCAACACGGTCCAAAATCTCATAAGGACCTATAAACTTTTGGCTTAGCTTACCCTTTTCCTAAACCTCATAACACCTCGCATAGGTGACACTTTTAAAAGAACCTTGTCACCTACCATAAACTCAATGTCCTTGCGGTGTAAGTCAGCGTAGCTCTTCTGACGATCTTGAGCTGCTCTCATCTTTTGCTGAATTAACTGGATCTGCTCAACTATATCTTGAACCAGCTGTGGCCCTAAAACCACCGTCTCAAAACTATCATCCCAACAAACTGGACTTCGGCATTTCCGGCCATACAAAGCTTAAAAAGGTGCCATCCCAATGCTTGTATGATAACTGTTATTGTATGAAAACTCGATCAGATCAAGCCTGTCTTCCCAACTGCCCCCAAAGTCCATAACACATGCCCTCAGCATGTCTTCTAAGGTCTTGATGGTCCGTTCCGTCTGACCATCGGTTGCCGGATGAAAGGCTTTACTCATCTTTAAAGTCGTACCCATCAACTCTTGCAGTTCTTGCCAAAACTTGGATATGAACCTCGCATCACGATCAGAAACGATATCTTTAGGTATACCATGTAACCGAACCACATGCCTCATGTAACCCAATGCCAGCTGCATCTTAGACCAAGTATCTTTCATTGGAACGAAATGGACTGACTTGGTTAACCGATCAATAATCACCCAAATCATGTTGTTACCTTGTTGTGACCTAGGTAACCCCACAATGAAGTCCATGGAGATCGACTCCCACTTCCACTCGGGTATTGTCAAAGACTGAATCTTACCTTGTGGTCTCCTTTGTTCACCCTTGACCTTTTGATAGGTCAAACATCTGGCCACAAACTCAGCTACATCTCTCTTTATGTTTGGCCACCAAAAAGTCTTCTTAAGGTCTCTATAAAGCTTGTCACCACCCGGGTGATTTGAATAGGGAGTGCAATGAGCCTCCGTCAAGATCACTCTCCGCAACTCTGCATCCTCAGGAACACACCATCTCCCATCAAAACGAACACTCCCATCTGAATGGATAGAAAACCTGGAAGCCGTTCCACTCTCTACCTTTGACTTCCACTCCTGAATTTTAGGATCAAGCTCTTTCTTACTTTTAATGTTCTCATACAACTCTGGCTCGATCGTCAAATCCCCGATGGTATCCCCCTCTCGAATCATAAAGATCCCCAAACTAGACATCTCATCCCTCAACTTCAGCAAGGACATAGCTGTACATAGAGAATGAACGCTCTTCCTACTCAATGCATCTGCAACAACATTAGCCTTACCCTCGTGATAGATGATCTCCATATCATAATCTCCAATCAGCTCCATCCACCGTCTCTGTCGCATGTTAAGCTCCTTCTGAGTGTAGATATACTTTAGACTCTTATGATCGAGAAACACCTTAAAAGTTGCTCCATAAAGGTAGTGTCTCCAAATCTTAAGAGCGAACACAACCGCACCCGACTCCGGATCATGAGTAGGGTAGTTCTCCTCATATTGCTTCAAATGCCTCGAAGCATAGGCTATGACTTTCCTCCCCGCATCAAAACACAACCAAGACCATTCTTTGAAGCGTCGGTATATACCTCAAAGTTCTCACAACCCTCTGGCAAGGTTAGGATAGGAGCTGTGGTCAAGCGTTCCTTTAAGGTCTGAAACGCCGTCTCACAACTCTCATCCCAAACAAATCTAACTTCCTTCCTCATCAAGGATGTCATAGGCCGCGCTATGGTAGAGAAATCCTTCACAAATCTCCTGTAGTAGCCGGCAAGGCCTAAGAAACTCCGAATCTCAGCAACATTCTTCGGCGATTCCCACTTGGTAACGGCCTCAATCTTACTAGGATCCACGGATACCCCCTTCTTAGATATTACATGGCCCAGAAAAGCCACTTCCTCTAACCAGAACTCACACTTGGATAGCTTGGCATAAAGCTGATTATCTCTCAAAGTCTGCAGAACTATACTCAAGTGCTCCTCATGCTCTTCCTTAGTCTTAGAATAGACTAAGATATCGTCGATGAAAACAACCACAAGCCTATCCAAAAACGGTGTAAAGATTCGATTCATCAAATCCATAAAAGCTGCTGGCGCATTGGTCAACCCAAAAGGCATCACCACATACTCGTAATGACCATATCGAGATCGGAACGCTGTTTTAGGAATATCCTCATCTGCTATCCTCACCGGTGATACCCCGACCTCGCATCAATCTTGGAAAACACACCTGCTCCACTTAACTCGATCAAACAAGTCATCAATCCTCGGCAACGGATACTTGTTCTTTACATGACCCGATTGAGCTCTCTCGTAATCAATGCACGCCTCATACTCCCATCTTTCTTCTTTACGAAAAGAACTGGAGCTCCCCACGGTGACACACTAGGCCTGATGTAACCCTTGCCTAGCAACTCATGTATCTGCTTTTTCAACTCTGCCAACTCTTTAGGTGCCATACGGTAAGGTGCTTTAGATATAGGACCCGTTCCCGGCTTAAGCTCCACGCTGAAATCAACATCCCTCTTGGGAGGCAAACTCGGTATCTCCTCAGGAAAAACATCTTCGAACTCTCTCACCACGGATATCTCGGAAGTCGTCGGGTGACTCTACTCGGTGATCTCTCACATGACAAAGAATCAAGGGACACTTCTTCCTTAAACATGACTTTAAAGTCATCACAGCTATGAACCTACACTTAGGCTTTACCACAAACCCTCTATAGGACACCCTAACACCCTTGGGACCCTTTAAGGACACCCTCTTTTGCCGATAATCTATCCTGGCATCATACTTACCTAACCAATCCATCCCGACAATCACCTCGAACCCATCCATAGGAAACTCTAACAGGTCTACTGGTAAATCTACCCCTCCAACTACCATGGATACTCCCTTATACAACTTGAGACACGACACAGACTCCCCTGAAGGTATGAATACATCATCTTTTACAACCTCAAACTTCCCTAAACCCAAAGACACAGCATGACTCTTAGACACAAAAGAATGTGTAGCCCCGGAATCAAACAAAACAAAGGACGATACATTATGAACAAGAAAGGTACCGGTAACTACATGAGCATCATCCTTTTCTTCCTACTTGTCCATCATGAAGAGCTTTCCACTGTTTTTCTGTCCTCCACCCTGAACTGAAGCATTAGAGGTACTTGGCTTGGCTGCCGAATCCTGAGTGGTGCTGTTGTTCTGGCGCTGATAAGATCCACCACCACCGTGGTTGTAACCGCCCTGGTTGCCCTGTCCACCTCTGTTGCCCCATGAACCTCCCGGTCGGTTACTAGCAAAACTCTGAGTCGGTCCTAGAGAAAAATTCCCTGACCGAGCTCCTGAACCATTGCCGGGCTTGTAGCTCGTGCATTCCCGTCGTTTGTGGCCTATCCCACCACAGTTGAAGCATGTAAGGTTAGAGTTGTCACTCACACTCCGACCTCCATTCTTTCCCCAGCCACGAGATCCTCCCGAAAAACCAGCTCCCCCAGAAAAATCCTTAGCATGGCTAAAGTTCCCTTTCTTGTTGGCCGACTGACTGTTGTTTCCACCATCAACCTTCCTCTTTTCAGCAACAGTCATCTCATCGATCTCTCTTAAGAGATCTACCATTCTCTCAGCTTGACCCGCTCTCAGGTACACTTCCTTGAGGTCAGTAGCAACCCCAGCTGGCATACGACTCACTATCTTAGCAGATAAACCCCTCTCAAAACGGAGAGCCAAACCTCTCTGTCCTAGCTGCATGTCTTCCACATAACGAGATAGCTCCAAAAACCGATGATAGTAGTCAGTGACCGTCATCTCCTCAGACATGGTGAAGGAATCAAAGTCGAATCTCATCTTGTGTCGGATATGCTCCGGCACAAACAGCTCTCTCATAGCACTCTTCAACCCAGACCAAGGAATAGCTCCTTCCGCCTGGTAAAAAGCTCTAGCATCTTCCTTGACATTTTGCCCCCAAACTGCAGCCTCACCTCTTAGGTAGTACACTACCTGCTCAACAATCATGTCCTCGGGGCACTTAACCATTTCCATGAGAGCTTCAATCTCACGGTGCCACTTCTCGAGTAGCTTTGGTTCACCTACCCCGTCATATGTGGGAGGGTTGAAGCGAGCAATGATGATGCTGAGCTGAGTTGCATCCATCGACTTCTCGTTCCCCTTTCCTACATTTTTGAGAGCTTCAAGGAGAGCCTCTTGTTGCTCAATCATGCGAGCAACCTCATCAAGAGTCATCTCTGAAGCTTGGATCTGCGCGGGAGTTCTTTTGGGCGGCATATTGAGCTGACAAGAAAGACGGAAACGTAAACACAAAAGTTTACGACTCAAAACGTAATAATCTTCCGCCAAAAGAACACTCGGCCGAGTATACAACACACTCGGTCGAGTAACGACTACTCGGTCGAGTATCTTAGATACTCGGTCGAGTATTCGACTCCGTGCGAACGTCAAAAACTCAAAAACATCACTCGATCCGAGTAAAACAACACTCGGCCGAGTAGACACTACTCGGTCGAGTACACTTTCTTACTCGGTCGAGTTATCACATACAAAAGAGCTACCGCTACTCACCGCAAATCAATACTCGGTCGAGTTCTTGGTTACTCGGCCGAGTGCTCCCTACTCGGTCCGAGTACCGCCCGCTTCACGAGTCACGTAATAGACGGGTATATGCAAAGATAAAAGTTAGTTCTCTATCATGCTCACTATTCCCGCAACGAACACACAACATCAAGGACTTTAATGCCACGTTATAATCACATCAGCATACAATTCATGCATATGTTAAATCCAACATGACAACTTTCACACACCCGTCACATCCTCCATTTCTCCCATCACCACACTTACAACTTTCAACACACATACATTCAACTATCAACTATTACCAACATGCATCTTCACATACATATACATACAAAACCTAACTCTCATCACACATCCCCATGTTACCGGCTCGAGTTAATGAGGGCCAATTTGCGACTCCGGGACGTCTCCCGAGTCTTTGCGGTAGCTCCAAACAACTCTCCCCGGGTTCATTTTATTTAGACTCTCTAGGTTCATTAAATTCATTTGTTTAGGTGCCGGAATCTTTGGCTCTGATACCACTTTGTAACACCCCCTCATACCAAGGTGCCTTACCAGGACCACCCTACCATGAAAGTGTGTTACCATCTCGGTTTCCCGAGGTTAGTACATACCAAAAGCGTCTGAACTGAGCACATTTATTAAAGTACTGTAAAGCATAAATTTTACAACATCCCAAATCCAAATACTGGTTTAACAAAATACAACTCCAAAGTTTAACAATAAAAGGAATCCAATCTAAGACTCAGACGGTGATGCTATGACTGTGATGGCGATACTCCCAAGACAAATGCCCAAAGCTCACACTAGCAATACCTGTCAAGCCTGCTCACCATCCCCGAATGGATCACCGCAGATTCCACAAACAACACGGGGTCGATACTCAAACATTAAGACAAACAAACGGAGAAATCAACGATCATCGCAAATTCCCAATCCTCCATTCTCACACAAGAATCGACTACACACCGAAGTGTGTAGCCCCGCCAGATTACCCATCGCAACAGGTAATCCTCGCCACCAGTGGGTGACCGCAGCCGATCCCACCTAGTCCAGCTCCTCAACGAGCGACAACAATCCCTGTCCCTTAATGTGCACATCCCCTCCCGTTGCGGGTTCCACGGAGGGCGAACTAGGGTGTGAAGCCACTCCCGCAAGTGACTCCACCACAATCACAATCACATGATATCACAGCCATCTCAACACCCTCACACCAACATCGTCACAACAATCTCCATACTCCGATGATCAACAGATAACAATAATCACAACAAACATGTCTTACAAGAATAGTAAACTGAGTAGGAAACCCTACCTTAGAAATCAACAGTGGGAAATAACTTGAACACTCAGAAAGGCTCCTCTACGAAGTCTTCTCCTATAACATAATCATATCACATAATTACACATTGCACAACGCCCATAATCCCAATTCCGTAAACATACAGTAACCCCAACGAACACAAATAACGTAGAATAAAACTTACCAACAGTAGGATGAGGATTTGTACGCAAGGACTCCAAAGGTTTCACAAACAACAAGGCTATGGGATGATTAGGGAGTGATTAGGGAGAGATTAGGGTTAACGTAGAAATGATGAAGTTGAAATGATGTTTTGAAAACTGACGCGGGATATAAAATAAATCTTAAACACTCCCTAATCAAACCGTCAAAATAATACTCGCTGACAATACTCGGTCGAGTAAAGTTATACTCGGCCGAGTATTCTCTACTCGGTCGAGTATTCACTATACTCGGCCGAGTATTCACCGGCAGAACCAAAACAACTCACAACAACAGCACTACTCGGCCGAGTAGGCTCTACTCGGTCGAGTAGTCGCCAAAGAAAATCCGTAGTGTTACACACTAAACCTACTCTGCCGACGATGTCGACCTCTCAAAAGTGATCCATTTCTGGAGAGAGAAGGGCTACCAAAGACAGTGAGGGGATACGTGTTCATTCTTAGATTTCAGGTTAGTTGATCTAAACAATTAAAAAACAACAATGGTTTAGGAATGTTGGTGGTTGATCTTTAATGGAACAAATTCCATAAAACGTACAGTAAGTAATTGCTACCAATTACTGAATTTCTTGCAAATTTTGTTTTACGGTAGTTCGTTCTATGGCCAGCCTTTTACAAACATTCAAAAGTAGGAAAATAATACTAGGTTGAATACTTGTATCTATTAGAAATGAGCCTTGCTAAGCTCTTTAATTTTAACTCACCCTTATTTTGGTTTTGCTGTCTACTAGCCTATTCATGTGGTGTATAGTTAAGGCGGCTGCGAATGTTTCATTAAATAGATTGAGTTTGCCAAGGAAGTAGGTGTGCCAATGTTAGTGGTTGTGATGGCCAGTTTGGTGGTCGTAGTTGATCTTTAGATCGTGGATACATAAAATACCAGCTCGGATACACATGGTATTACTACTAGATACACAAATCGATTTGTTTATCTAGTAGTAATGCCATGTGTATCCGGCAGTAATACCATGTGTATCTTTTGAGCAATAGCTACTAACATGGACATATATATTCAGGCTGTGAGGTTTATAACTTAGATATGCAGTACTACCATGAATAGAGTTTTTTGGTGTTAAATTACAGTCTAGTAGCAGGACTTCCAACTCCTCAATCATGACTATTCTTCGATTATAACTACTACATGTGAGATGTCGGTTCTTAGGATTTTCACTTTTAAGTTTTGACAATAATTGTTGGAAGTTGAAAATATTTTATTGGGATGTTAGCAGTCTAGAATAGAGATGCCATGGAATTATGGAAATGACCAGTATTTCTCATAACAATGGAACATCGTTCTTAACTGAATTCTAATTCAACTAACTTTTGATGTAACTCGTTTGTCTATAACTCTCTAAAATACATGTAGGCCCAAAACATCAATTTGGAAGATCTATTTTTCATCTTCAAGGATTGCATCCTTCAGCATGTTGATGCTTGTCAAGTTGTGGTGCATAAGACGGAGCTAACTCCTTGAACCTTCGATCATGTGCCACAAGCAGTATGCTACTCTGAACTACTCCATCTCTTTTGATTTTGGTCAACATTATGTTCTCTTGCTTTATAGTTGTTTTAATTTCAGCTAGTTTTAACATGGGTTTGAAACTCGTCACCGTTGAAATTCCTCTAGTGACTCCCTGTAGAGTTTAGACTAAATGTAGATATCTTATTTTAGCTTTCACTTAGTGTAACATTGAACTGTAGACTCTGATCATGTTAACTATGTACTAAGCTCCTTAATTAAAAGTTTCCACGAGGTCTCTGCCTGCATTTTTCTTAAAACCTTGAAACGGGATGCTATTCGAAGACTATAGGGACATTCGTGACTCAAAGAGCTGTAGCATGTCGATAAGCGAGCTTGTAACTCGGTCGGATTGGATCCTTGATTTCAGTTTGTTTTCTGGATTGTATGTATATGCTTAATTGTTGTAATTAGACCCTATGAATCTAGGGTTTGATGAATTTGATCTTAAGCTTTTTTAGAGTTCTTATGCTTAATTCGGTTATGCAATTAAAGATAGACATGTTTTCTGAGCACTTGGTTTCAACTGGGTTTCAAGTTGGGTATTTTGGATTTGCATTGTCTAAATTCTAGCTTCCGAATTCTAAATCTATTACCGTGTAAGCAGGTACTCCATCCGTCCCAACCATTCTAATGATATGAATGATGGTGATCATCTACATAGCAGTTTTCAGGAGTATCAATGTCGTCAATCATCTCGTGATAGTTCGAAATTTACTAGGCTTATATCTAGTTTGAGTAATGACATTGATCCTTCTGTTCAATTAATAGCTTTGACTGAAATTTGTGAGCTTTTATCATTTGTTGTTGGAGTCTATCAATGTGTTTATTATATGACAGTAGATGATACATAATTTGTACTTTGTGGTTGAAAATGTCACGGTTTTGATTGATGACATGTGGTGTGATTCTCTATTTAGATCTGGTGAACTACTTAATGTAGGTTTATTTTCGTAGGATCATCGATTAAGTTGATAAATTATATTCACATGGATTTTTTGTTTCTCCCTTGATTATAATCAATTAACTACAATTTTTAAAATTCTCGTCGCCTTAGTAAGCAAATCGGGATAATTGAGTTAACTAGGATGATTTAATTATATTTGTATTAGGTTTTGGTGTTCTAGAATTGGATTATTTATGTGTATTATGTGCTGCAGATATTGGATTTAAATAGGAGTGTCTTACTTATACTTTTTTTTGGTGCGTAGTGTTTTAATTATACTAATGTGCAGTTTTGGGTGGTCCGTAATTTGATTTATGGTGTATGGTATGTCTCTAGGTTTGAAGTTTTTGAATGTGGAGCGTGCTTTTGCTGAGAAACACTATGCAGACTTGTCTGCAAAGCCCTTTTTCACTGGTTTGGTTGATTACATTATTTCTATTCCTGTTGTTGCTATGGTCTGGGAAGGTAAGGGTGTTGTCGCCACCGGTAGGAAGATCATTGGAGCTAGCAACCCTCTGGCTTCTGAGCCTGGCACCATCCGTGGTGATTTCGCCATTGACATTGGAAGGTACTATTTTTTTATGGTTGTTCCATAGCATTGTTTTCATGGTTAATTTAATCATTTTTTTCTTTTTTTTCTGGAATCCTTGAGTATCATGCCATTAGAAACTTTGGTTAATCCACTTCTTTTGCTCAATTGTCTCGTTTTTAAAATGTCCCTGAGAAGAAGTTATTGTTGTTGTTGACTCTTTGTATGAAAGCAGCTCCTTAGAGTTGTTTCTTTAAACAAAATTGAAAGAAAAGATGAATGATTTTTTAACTGTTGATGATGTGGTAAGGTGCAGGTTGGTAAAGAGCTCCTAGGCGTCTACCATCGCATGGTTTGCGGAAGGCATTTCTAGCCGAGAACATGTTTGGCAATGGACCCTTGTGACAACCTCTTTGATTGTTTTGATGGATGATACATAATGATGACGAACACTCGAGCAGTATGTCTGTGAGTCACAAGCTAGTGGTTCATTTGCTGTTAACCGGGCAGTTGAGTAATATGGAGATTATGGGCAAAGCAGCACGTGACCAATTAGGAACCAAAAAGTGTAGCATGTTGCAGAGTAAAGGCCAACTGAGAATGAAAAATTGCAGACGAGATTTCTACTAGATACGGTATGCATGTGGCCAAGCAACTTGGTGTTCAAAAGACTATCAGTGAAAACGACTCTTTATTTGTAGTTAATACATTTACTTTTTAGAGCTCCGGAAAATGCCCATGGAGCTTGATCATCGATGACATAGTTGATTCATCCCATCTTTTTAATTCTTTTCGTTGTATTCATGTCAAACGGGAAGAGAATACCGGCGCAACAATGTTTTGTTTGTTGGACATTCCGGCGGCTATCTTAAAGCTAGAGGAGATTGATTTACTCTAATAATATCATCCATTTTATTTTGCTCAAAAAGAAAAGTCACTGATTATGTAATCTTCCATGATTATATTTATAATATTTGTTTTGTAATGCTTAATTTGGTTTCTTATATTGTTTTTGAGGTCTTTTCACATTTAGCAAGTTGATAAGTTGTTCAACAAAGTATGTTTTTTCGATGTAATCATCCGTTTTTAAGTCAGGTAGACTAATATTGTGAGCTTTGGATTCAATTATTCATTTTGTTATGTTTCTCTTCTAAATTTAGTTGTTATTGTTCTAACTCCAAGACATCACCACTACTTGAATTTCCTCCTTAGAATGACTATGATCCTAAAAGCTTTTGTTCAAAGGCTATTGTTTTTTATTTTATTTTAAACTAATTATCGTTAATGTGTAGATGTAGTTTAGAAACAGAGTTGCTAGTTTGCTAAACTGCTTGTATCTAGTAGTTTAAAAAAGTGTATTTAGCAAGGTCAAAGAGTATATTTAGCAAGGTAAAGATGTGTATTTTGCTTGCTAGAGATGTGTATCAAACAAAGTAAATGAGTGTATCTAGCTTGTTAGAGATGTGTATTTAGTAAGGTAAAGGTATGTATCTAGTAAATTAAAAGAGTGTATCTAGCTAGCTAAAAGGTTGTATCTAACAACTTAAAGGAATGCATCTAGCTAGCTAAAGATATATATCTAATAACTTAAAGAAGTGTATCAAGTCCCTTCATTAATAATTTAAGTAAATAGTGGATACATTTCTTAGATACTTCAATTTTAGCTACCACTATGCATTACTATAGGTCCGCAATTATCACTTTATGAATTAGCTGGATACACATATTAGTACCCCCATATACACATAGTAGTACCCCGAAATACACAAGCTTATTTGTGTATCTAGAGCAATATACTAATGTATAGATTGATAGTTAAATGTATCCACAGAGCACCGCCTAACCAACCTTCACTAGAACCACGCCTAGTCACCCACCACCACCACCATTGGTCCCGCTGGCCTCATCATTAACAACCCGTCCACCACCATAATTGTTGCCGATCATCAGACTGTGGTGGCGTCATTATCGACCATTCCAACGACCCTAACTCACCAGATCTTTGACGTCATTGATCCCTTTCACCCATCCATTTACATATCCTCATCGACAACCACCCACCGCATCACCGACAACTATTCCCCTCACCACTCCCTCCCTCCGCGGACACCACTCATTCAGCAACCACCATATCAGGCCCTCACTTCCATTTAATAACCATACCACCAAGTTCTCATTATCACCATTCACCACATGGCAACCGTTATCACATGACTACCACGAAACCGCCACGCCGAGCACACTTCTCTCTCCACCACAACCCAAAACTCCGCCGAACATCAAATCACACCATGCCAACGCACACCACGACCACAGTAGATCTCATTTTAGGAAAAAAAAATTATGATTCAAACCTTGTGAAAATGAAGAAATTCAAAACACTAATCACAGTAATGACATTGTTGCAATATTTTGTGTCAAATAGTCAAAGATGATTATAACCGTAGTAAAGTGGTGGTGGTGCGGCCAAAACGCCAAAGATGAGGTTAATTAAGGTGAAGCGGAGAAAGAAAGAGGAGAAAGTAGGGCAGTTGACGGTGGAGTTGTGCGCGATGGCCGGCGAGGTTTTTGACGGAGCTCCGGCGATGGTACGTTGGTGATGAATGGTGGTGGTGGATAAGGTGAGGGAGGTCGGGAGTACACTGATTGGGTTTAGAGGTACGATAAAGGGATAAGGGTATAATATAAACCTTTGATTCAATTTGATCCAATTTGATTTAAGGCTGAGATAGAGTTCGTAAGTTCGCACCGAACTCTTAGTTCGTCTGACAGATCCTAATTCTATATATATATATATATATATATATATATATATATATATATATATATATATATATATATATATATATATATATATGTATATATATATATATATATATATACATATATATATACATATATATATATATATATATATATACATATATATATATATATATATATATACATATATATATATATATATATGTATATATATATATGTATATATATATATATATATGTATATATATATATATATATGTATATATATATATATATATGTATATATATATATATACATGTATATATATATATACATATATATATATATATACATATATATATATATACATATATATATATATATACATATATATATAAATCATTTCTGACGATTTTGTCTCTTTTTTCAGCATGATTACAATGAGGAGATGAGTCAACCATTGCCACCGGGACAGTCTCCCGACGAGATCCGGGCGTGTTACAAGGCTGTCAAGGGATTTGACGAGAAGAACCGGCTATTTGGGACCGGAGAAAAAGGGGCCGAAATATGGTATGATCTTCCTATTAACAAAGCTGGTCGACGGTCTTTCTCTTATGCTCCTAGCATGATTTCATAGGTTTCCACCCAAATGAATGATGAGCGAGCCGCTCGACTCGCTCTTGAAGAGACTGTTCGTTAACATGCCGAACAAATGGCGGCAATGCAAAAGGCTTGGGCTGATATGCAAGCATCTTGACCCCCAAACACGTGCTCACAATTCAATCCACATAGTCGGGACGACTTTGCGGATGATGGACACGGGTTTGGAGGTGGTAGTTTTGTTCAACCTTTAGGTTAGAGTCTTTAACTAGGTTAGCATTGTCATCAAGTAAGGAGTATGATATGTTTAATTAGTAAGACAATGTACGAATTTGTCCAACTTTATATGTAAAACATTTATGTTCCATTTCTTTTGTTGCCTCACTTGATTCCCGCAATTGCGGTCGACGTGAAAATGGATTCCCACTTTGCGGTCGACGATTGTATATGTGTTTTGCAGGTTTTGGTTGTATTTGAAATGATGCAAATAGGCATCGTGGCTGTATTTGAAATGATGAAAATACGCATCATGGCTGGGCAGCAAGCTGCTGTTTCCAGCCACTGCCATTAAATAATCCTGACAGAAATTCCGTCAGTAATGTCAAAAATACTGACGGAATTTCCGTCAGATGCGCAGAATGTGGGTTTCCAGTTTACTGCCACGTGTCAGTGTACTAACAGACATTCCGTCAGTAAAGTCAAGAATACTGACGGAATTTCCGTCAGGGGCCTATTTTTCAAAATTTCTAGATCACCCGCCAAAAATGCCACGTGTCATACCCTGGCGGAAACTCTATCAGAAAAGAAGAGTACTGACGGAATTTCCGTCAGTTACCTGCTGCTAGTGGACGACGGAAATTCAGTCAATGATCCTTTAATATTTCCTTTTACTGACGGAAATTTCGTCAGGACCGTGATTTTAGTGACGAAAATCGCTGACCCTCATTCCTGACGGAATTTCCGTCAGGAAATGGTAAAAATTGACGGAAAAACCGTCAGTACGGCCTAATTTAGGCCGTCAGACTTCGTTTTCGTAGTAGTGTATATATATATATATATATATATATATATATATATATATATATATATATATATATATATATAGAGAGAGAGAGAGAGAGAGAGGCGGGATCTCGTGAGTTTAGTTCTTATGGTGTGTTTGTGCTTTAAAATCTCAACCATTAGATAATTAGGATCGGACGACTGAGATTATACCAAAGAACTAATGTCAATTGATAAGCGCTGACTTTTACTCATTGTATTACTGAGTCTCATTTTTTTATTTCTCTCTAAACTCTTTTATTAGATACTTAAATCAATGGCGGCGACGCCATGTATATTCTGCCAAATTGATCGATCAGATACCTTCACTCACCTCGTCCTTTTAAATCAATGTGGAGGAGGTGAGTGAAGGTATCTGATCGATCAATTTGGCAGAATATACATGGTGTCGCCCCATTGATTTAAGTATCTAATAGAAGAGTTTAGAGAGAAATAAAAAAATGAGACTCAGTAATACAATGAGTAAAAGTCAAAGCTTATCATTTGACATTAGTTGTTTGGTATAATCTCAGTCGTCCGATCCTAATGTGGGATATATCTGTATGCATCCCTTTAATTTAAAGGATTGTAACGAATTTTATAAAGATGATCACTAGTCATAAAATAAAATTGCATAAACAAAATTAAAGAGGATGAAGAAACAACCTTTGGTCCTAGCAAATTCGGCCTAAGAACAATATCGCAATGATATTCGCCTATTAGTTGCACCCAAGATGCTCCGAGAAAAACCCTTTGATTATGCTAGAATCGATCCAAAAATTAACAGATTAATTTTTAGGTTTGGTTTGTGTTTCTTTCGATGAGAGGAGGCAAGAATGAAAAATGAATTAGGTCAGAAAATCCTCTCCCTCACTCACCTATAAACCGTGTATAGGAATGAATTAGGGTAGGCTTTTCTTTTCTATTTTTCTGGGCCCATAACCGAAATAAGGAGTATTCTTTCCTTATTTTTGGTTATTCCAAAAATGTATAAAATGTGTTAAATTGTCATCTAGTGAGGATCGAACTCATGACCTCTTGGTTTGTGTACCCTCACTATTACCACTATGACACATTCAACTTGTTGATATTAAATATAACCGATTACATTTAATTACGAATTAACAGATTAATTCGTCCAAGCTAACATTACATACATTGAATTAAATATAACTTATTATATTTAATTTACGAATTCACAGTTAATTCGTCTCAACTAATATTATTTAATCTTCATTAAATAATTGTCTCATCAACACACTGACTAACTGTTTAGTCATATTAGGCATCAATGTGATCGTATTTCTATAACCACATCTCTCAAACACATCCTATAGGTGTCACTTTTAGGGACCAGTTGATCACTGCCATCTGTATGATAATAACGCCAAACTTTCTAGCAAGCCAACCGTTATTAGGTAAACGTTAATCAACTGATTAAATATACGAAGTATACCCTTGTGAACCTGTAAGAGATTTACAAATGTTATCACACTAATTTGTGGAGGACACAAGCTCCAACAAACTCCCACTTGTCCTCACAAGTATATGTGCGATAACCGATTCTCATATCCTAAAATTTCTGCCACTCAATGTAAAACAATTTGCAAATCCGTATCCACAAAGGTCGTATTTTACAAGCGATCATTATCAAGAGTAGTTTCCCCGACTAGAGAGTAACTTAACTGATAAACGAATCAACATTCGAGCATGGCCATGCATTTCAGTTACAACTCCTCGAGTGGCCCTGAGAAATAACTATACCTGATAAGGGTTGGATATTTTCCTCAACTCGAATCCTCGCAGATGTAAGCACAAGATGAAATGACCCAAAAAAATCTACTTAGCCTCCGATTCACGGACCGTGAGAAAGAAACCAAAGTCGCCCAAAAACGCTTTAATCTCAAGAGACAATCGATAGTCAAAAGAATCGACTCTAGGAACACAATGGATGTCCTATCCACGACCTGGCACCGAATGTTATTAAACATTTAGGACTCCATTACGTTGTCACAAAAAAAGTTGTCCTACGAGGTGTCGTTATAATCTCGCATCTGTGATCGATCAGTCAACCGTTTGACTTATGGCACGTTGAACCCACCATCAATCGACTGCACAATATAATAGCCGGAGTTATCAGCTCACATTGGCGATTACGGACCAAAACAAATATAATGTAATTCAGTTTACTTTGTATGCGTTCAATGTTGTCGCATAATCCACATGAAAAACAAAATATTATATATAAAACGATGAAGTTATAAATAGTATATATGAAAAAGATAATGTATCAAATCCATAATCAAGTACTACAACTCAGGAACGCGTTTAATTCCCATGGAATTAACGTGCCCTACATGCTTATCATAATTCAACGGTTTAGTGAGAGGATCCACGATGTTATCATCCGTCGCAATCTTGTCTATCACTATTTCCTCTTGCTCCACATAATCACGGATCAGGTGAGCTTTCCGATGTACATGTCTAGATTTGTTGATAGACTTTGGCTCCTTAGCCTGGAAGATGGCACCTCTATTATCACAATAGATGGTGATCGGGTCATTCGAACTAGGAACTACCGTAAGTACTTGTAAGAATTGACGCATCCATATCGCTTCCTTTGCTGCCTCCGAAGCGGCATAGTACTCGGATTCAGTAGTATAATCTGCTACAACACTCTGTTTGGAACTCTTCCAGTTGACCGCAGCACCATTAAGAGTGAAGACGAACCCGGACTGAGATTTGAATCATCTCGATCCGTTTGGAAGCTAGCATCTGCGTAACCGATTGCGCATAGCTTAGAATCGCCTCCATAAGTCAATATCTAATCCTTAGTCCTCCGTAGGTACTTGAGGATGTTTTTAACAGCTATCCAGTGTGTTTCACGTGGAGTCTTTTGGTACCAACTCGTCATACTCAATGCATATGCCACGTCTGGACGTATGCATATCATGCTATACATGATCGATCCTATTGCAGATGCATAAGGAACACGACTCATGCGCTCAATCCCTTCAGGCGTTGTGGGTGACTAAGACTTGCTCAACTTCATCCCAGTCATCATTGGAAGGTTCCCCTTCTTGGAGTTGGTCATGCTGAACTTCTCAAGAATCTTATCCAAATAAGACTCCTGACTAAGTGATAACGTCCATCGTGATCTATCTCGGTAGATACGGATTCCCAAAATGCGCTGTGCCTCACCCAGATCTTTCATCTGGAAATGGTTCTTCAACCATCCTTTAACCGAAGATAGGAGAGGAATGTCATTCCCAATCAAGAGTATGTCATCGACATACAATATCAAGAATACAATCTTGCTCCCACTCGACTTGATATATAAGCATGGTTCCTCGACCGATCGAGTGAAACCATACTCTTTTATCACCTGGTCGAAACGATGATTCCAACTCTGAGAAGCTTGCTTAAGTCTATAAATAGAACGCTTAAGCTTGCATACTTTCTTAGGATGTTCAGGATCTATGAAACCTTCGGGTTGCACCATGTACAACTCTTCCTCCAAATAACCGTTTAAGAAGGCGATTTTCACATCCATTTGCCAAATTTCATAATCATGAAATGCGGCAATCGCTAAGATTATCCGAATGGAACGTAGCATGACTACAGGTGCAAAAATCTCATCATAATGCAATCCGTGCACTTGAGTGAAACCTTTTGCCACAAGTCGTGCCTTATAGGTATCTCGTTTAACGCGTCTCACGAACGCTTTATTTTGTAAAGCCATTTACACTGTAGAGGTTTTACCTTATTAGGTAAATCAACTAGATCCCATACGTCATTCTCATACATAGAGTCCATCTCGAATTGCATGGCTTCGAGCCATAGCTTTGAGTCGGAACAGGTCATAGCACCTTTATAGGTAGCGGGTTCATTACTTTATAGGAGTAAAACGTCATTCTCCTCGACCATACCAATGTATATGTCTGGAGGATGAGAGACTCTACCCGACCTCCTAGTTTCCTCAGGAATATGAACCATGTCATCAGTTGGAGGAACAACTTCCTCCATCCTTTCCTCGGTTGTTGGTTCTGGAATCTCCGACAGCTCGAAGGTTCTATTACTCGTCTTGTTCTCGAGAAATTCTTTCTCTAAGAACGTCGCACTAGCCGAAACAAAAACTCGATGTTCGGTGGGCGAATAGAAATAATGACCAAATGTTCCTTTTGGATAACCTATAAAGTATGTCTTGACCGATCGCGGGCCAAGCTTATCCTCGTGTCTCCACTTGACATAAGCCTCGCAGCCCCAAACCCGAATAAAGGACAAGTTAGGGACCGCTCCCTTCCACATTTCATATGGAGTCTTGTCGACAGCTTTAGACGGACTTCGGTTTAGTATAGGAGCAGCTGACAAAAGAGCAAAACCCCAAAATGAATCAGGCACTACCGTGTGACTCATCATGGATCGAACCATATCAAGTAAGGTTCAATTTCTCCGTTCGGACACACCATTTAATTGAGGTGTTCCAGGTGGAGTTAACTGTAGAACGATTCCAAAGTCTTTAAGGTGTTGATCAAACTCATTTGAAACATATTCGCCACCCCGATATGAACGGAGTGCTTTAACCTTTCTACCCAGTTGGTTATGTACCCTGTTCTGGTATTCCTTGAATTTCTCAAAAGACTCACTTTTATGCTTCATTAAGTAGACATATCCGTATCTACTTAAATCGTCCGTGAAAGTGATAAAATATCTATAGCCATCTCTAGCGGTAATTGACATAGGTCCACAAACATCAGTATGTATGAGTCCTAATAGGTCACTAGCGCACATTCCAACACCTTTGAAGGAAATTCGAGTCATCTTGCCAATGAGACATGATTCACACGTGCCATATGTAGAAAAATCGAATGCGGGAATAGTCCCATTATCGATGAGTTTCTTCACGCGTTTCTCATTTATGTGTCCCATTCGACAATGCCATAGATAGGTTTGATCTTTGTCACCAACCTTTATTTTCTTATTATTCACGTGTAATACTTCCGTGGTTTGGTCTAAGATGTAAATTCCATTCATGGAAACTGCTTTGCCATAAATCATTTCATTAAAAGAGAAAATACAGCTATTATCCTTTATTGAAAATGCAAAACCGTCTTTAGCAAGTACGGAAACTGAAATAATGTTCTTAGACAAACTGGGTACATAGTAACAGTTATATAAAAATAACTCAAAACCACTAGGGAGTTGGATTACATATGTTCCCTTCGAGACAGCAGCAACTCGTGCTCCATTCCCGACTCGCAGGTCCACATCACCTTTTTCGAGAGGTATGATGTTCTTTAGACCCTACAAATGATTACACATATGAGAACCACAACCAGTATCTAGTACCCAAGTTCCGAAACTTGAATGGTTAATCTCAATCATGTGAATATAAGATGACATACCAACAGGAACGACGCGGCCTGCTTTGATGTCCTCATGGTACACGGGACAGTTCCTCCTCCAATGTCCAGTCTTGTGACAATGGTGGCACTCAATGTCACCGCCCTTGCTCTTTGCCTTGCCCTGTGAGCGATTAGTCTCACCAGGCGCACTCTTACCGTTTCCTGGCTTTTTAAACTTTGGCTTACCTACAGCTAGGTCGCCATGAGCCTTGCCCTTACCTTTACCCTTGTTGGAAATCGTGAGAACATCCTGCTTCATGCTCCCACTCAATTTCATATCCTTCTCGGTCTGTACGAGAAGGGAGTGTAGCTCATGAGGACTCCTTTTCAAGTCATTCATGTAGTAGTTCGCCCTGAAAAGGGCAAAACCATCGTGAAGAGAATGAAGCATTCGGTCTATGACAATGCTCTCACTGATTTTACAATCAAGTGCCTCCAGCTTCTCGACATTCTCAATCATGTGAAGAATGTGTGGGCTAACCGGTTGGCCCTTCTGGAGTTTCGCATCAAAGAAGCGACAGGTATGCTCATAAGTAACGATTCTCGGTGCCTTTGAGAACTCGTTAGTGAGCGTGGTGAAAATCTTGTTTGCACCTTGAGCAATGAAGCGTCTCTGCAAATTGGTTTCCATTGCAAAGATGAGTACGTTCTTTATTGCACCCGCTTCCATAACGAAGTCACTATAAGCGAGGGACTCGTTGACTCCTGCATTGGGGCCTTGGTTGACCGGTATTGGCTCAGTTAAGTACTTGAGCTTACCGTCAGCAATGGCAGCATTCCGTAGTGCCGCGTCCCAGTCCGCAAAGTTGGACCCATCATTTTTCAGACGTGTGAACTGATTCATCTGGTCCATGAATACTTTCAGCCAGGACGCGCGATAAAGTGTGGCACTAGGCATTGGGATTGCGTTATTTCCTGCCATTTCGTTGTAACAGTCTTATGAAAAATAATCGTGTTCTACACTGCGAGAAGAAGAATAAAAATAATAAGCATGTGCATCGTTTATATTTTTAAGTCTAATGAACTACTGTCATAACGCGAAGACTCAAAACATTTATACAATTGACCTCCCTCAAGAATTATATAAATGATCTCAAGACTCAATTCTCTGTAAATTGATAAGCTAACCTTTTAGCTAATTCTACCGTTAGAATTCTTAGTCGATAAATTTCTGTAAATTCTATCTTTAGTCCATCATAATCACGAGAAACTCTTCGGACTATGATGTTGAGGTAAACTAAGTCAACACAACTACTTACCAAACGTAGAAGGGGTCATATTATGCCTAACGACGAAGAAGGGATTCATAGTTGTTTGCCCTTATAAAGACTAATCTCAATTTTCGTTTTAGAGGAAGATCCCATCAACTTTATTTTAATTCATTTTAAGTGAACTAATATCTAGCATGCGAGAATGAATAAACTAAGGTGATGGCTTAAAGACAGTGACATCTATATGAGTCAATTTTCATGCATTTTATTAGTAGTGTGGGGTAATATCCGTATAAAACCCTTAAATTTTAGGACTATAATGTAAATTTAACATGCGATTTATGGTCATAAACGAAAAACAATAGAGAAACGATAAAGAACAAGAATCAACCTCGGGTCCTTTGAAATTCGGCCTAAGAACAGAAATCAAAGTAGATTTCCTCCTAATCGTTGCACCCAAGACCGTCTGAGACTATGCCCCTTGTGCTAGAAATACTCTCTAATTGACTTGCAATATTGAGAGAGTTGTTGTGAGGTTTTTACGATGTGAGATCTAGAATTTCGAGAAACGCCCGAAACCCTAATTTCTTTGCAAATGAGATGATTAGATCACAAAAGGAGAGAAGCTCCCCTTTTGTTGTTTCGGCCGTGGGTTTCAAATGGGAGAGAGTGGGCTTTCACTTTCTCCTTATTTTTTAACTCATGGTCCGACTCGATTTTCGCTAAATGTATATGACGGGATTTTATTATAAATTGTCATCGGTTATCGGTTATTAAAATATCAACTAGTAACATGATTCAGTCGATATATTAATACATGTCCGACAAAGACAATATTGTATAAGTAATTCAATATACGTCAATTAAATATAATCGTTTATATTCAATTTACGAATTAACCTCTTAATTCGTCTTAGCCATTATTATTTAATCCGTATTAAATAATTATCTCAACATCGCGTTTGACTAATTATTAGTCAATAACTCCGACTAACTGCTTAGTCAACTTAGGCATCAACATGACTGTATTTTCATACCGTCACATCTCTCAAACGTATCCTATAGGTGTGACTTTTAGGGACCAGTTGATCACCGCCATCAGTATGACAATAACGTCAAACTTATCTAGCAAGCCAACCGTTATTGATAAACGTGGACCAACTGATAATAATACAAAAGTATACCCTTTGATCCTTTTAGAGATTTAAATGTTATTGCACTAACTGTAGAGGACACCAGCCCCAACAAGCTCCCACTTGTCCGTACAAGTGTATGTGCAATAACGTTATCCGCACTAACTGGAGGACACGGCTCCAACAAACTCCCACTTGTCCGTACAAGTGTATGTGCGATAACCGATTCTCATATTCATTTAAAATTTCTCCCACTCAATGTAAAAAAATTTGGAGATCCGGATCCGCGAAGGTCGTATTTTACAATCGATCTGTATCAAGAGTGGTTTCCCCGACTAGAGAGTGACTCAACTGATAAAACGAATTCGTATTCGAGCATGGCCATGCATTTCGATTCTGACTCCTCGAGTGGCCCCGAGAAATATCGAGTACCTGATAAAGGCTGAATATTTCCTTCAACTCGACTCCCGCCGATCTAAGCACAAAGATGAAATGACCCGAAAAAATCTACTTGGCCCCTGTTACGGATGACCATGAGAAAGAAACCAAAGTCACCCAAAATCGCTTTAGTCTCAAGAGACAACATAATCAAAAGAATCGACTCTTAGGATCACTATGGAGGTCCTATCCATGACCTGGCACCGAATGTTATAAAACATTTAGGACTCCATGTCGATGTCACAATTGTGTCCTACGAGATATCCGTATAACTCGCCTCTGTGATTGGTCAGTCAACCTTTTGACTTATGGCTCGTTGAACCCACCATCAACCAACGTCACAAAATAATTGCCAGAGTTATCAGCTCACATGGGCAATTAAGGACCAAAAATATAATGTTTGTTCAGTTCACTTTGTGGTGTTCAAAATTGTCGTACAAATCCACATGAAAAACAAAATATATAAATATCAAAACGATGATGTCGTATAGAGTACAAAAGTGAATGAATCTAATCCATAAAAGAGTACTACAACTCAGGAACACGTTTAATTCCCATGGAATTAACATGCCCTTCATGCTTATCTTGTCGTAATGGTTTAGTGAGAGGATCTCGCTATGTTATCATCTCGTAGCAATCTTTTCTATCACTACCTCCTTTTGCTCCACGTAATCTCGGTTTAGATGAGCTTTCCGTTGTACATGTCTAGACTTGTTGCTAGACTTAGGCTCCTTAGCTTGGAAGATGGCACCTCTATTGTCGCAATAGATGGTGATCGGGTCATTCGAACTAGGCACTACAGATAGTCCTTGTAAGAATTGACGCATCCATATCGCTTCCTTTGCGCCTTCGTGACGCGGCATAGTACTCGGACTCGGTCCATAGAATCTGCTGTAACACTTTGTTTGGAACTCTTCCACTGATCAGCAGCGCCATTAAGAGTAAAAACGAATCCAGACCGAGATTTCGAGTCATCTCGATCCGTTTGGAAGCTAGCATCTCACAGAACCGGTTGCGATAGCTTTTGTTCGCCTCCATAAGTCAATGCCCAATCTTTAGTCCTCCGTAGGTACTTAAGAATGTTCTTGACACCATCCAATGTGATTCACCGGATGCTTTGTGGAATCGACTTGTCATACTCAATACATATGCCACGTCCGGACGTGTGCATATCATGGCATACATGATTGATCCTATAGCCGAGGCATAAGGAATCCGTGTCATGCGCTCTTTCTCTTCCGGTGTCTCTGGTGCCTGAGACTTGCTCAAATGCACCCCTGGAGCCATAGGAAGAAACCCCTTTGGAGTTAGTCATCTTTGAATCTCTCTAGAATCTTGTCTATATAAGACTCCTTACTGAGAGATAACATCCGACGTGATCTATCTCGATAGATACGGATGCCCAAAATTCTTTGTGCCTCACCCAGATCTTTCATCTAGAAATGGTTCTTCAACCTTACTTTTACCGAAGTTAAGAGAGGTATGTCATTCCCAATCAGGAGTATGTCATCGACATACAATATTAGAAAGACAATCTTGCTCCCACTTGACTTGATATATAGACATGGTTCCTCGACCGATCGAATAAATCCATTTTCTTTTATCACTTGGTTGAAACGATGATTCCAACTCCTAGAAGCTTGCTTAAGTCCATAAATGGAACGCTTAAGCTTGCATACTTTCTTAGGATGTTCAGGATCGATGAAACCTTCGGGTTGTACCATGTACAACTCTTCCTCCAAAAAACCGTTTAAGAAGGCGGTTTTCACATCCATCTGCCAAATTTCATAGTCATGAAAAGCGGCAATCGCTAAGATAATCCGAATGGAACGCAGCATGACTACGGGTGCAAATATTTCAACGTAGTGCAAACCTGGCACTTGGGTGAAACCTTTAGCAACTAGTCGTGCTTTATAGATATCTTGTTGACCTTCCACAGAATGCTTTATCTTGTAAAGCCATTTGCATTGAAGGGGACGAACCTTAGTAGGTAAGTCAACAAGATCCCATACGTTGTTCTCATACATGGAGTCCATCTCGGATTGCATGGCCTCAAGCCATAGCTTTGAGTCAGAACTAGTCATGGCACCTTTATAGGTTGCGGGTTCACTACTCGTTAAGAGTAGAATGTCATCTATGTCATGTTCCTCGACCATACCAATGTATCTGTCTGGAGGAATAGAGACTCTTCCCGACCTCCTAGGTTCCTCAGGAATATTAACCGCAGCCGGTATTGAAGGAATTGGTTCCTCCAATGGTTGCTCGGTATTTGGTTCTGGAATCTCCGACAGTTCGAAGGTTCTATTATTCTTTGCATTCTCGAGAAATTCCTTCTCTAAGAATGTCGCACTTGCCGCAACAAATACACGTTGTTCGGTTGGCGAATAAAAGTAATGACCAAGCGTTCCTTTAGGATAACCTATAAAGTATGTCTTGACCGATCGCGGGCCGAGCTTATCCTCGTGTCTCCACTTTACATAAGCCTCGCAGCCCCAAACCCGTATAAAGGACAAGTTGGGGACCGTTCCCTTCCATAGTTCATATGGAGTCTTGTCAACAGCTTTAGACGGACTTCGGTTAAGTATTAGAGCAGCTGACTGAAGAGCATAACCCCACAATGAGTCAGGCAACACGGTGTGACTCATCATGGATCAAACCATATCAAGTAGTGTTCGATTTCTCCGTTCCGACACACCATTCAACTGAGGTGTTCCAGGTGGAGTTAACTGCAAGGCAATCCCACAGTCTTTGAGGTGTTGATCAAACTCGTGAGAAAGATACTCGCCACCACAGTCTGAGCGCAGTGTTTTAATCTTTCTACCCAAGAGGGTTCTGCACCCGATTCTCGGTATTCCTTGAATTTCTCAAAGGATTCACTTTTGTGCTTCATTAAGTAGACATAGCCATATCTACTTAAATCATCCGTGAAAGTGATGAAATACCTATAGCCTTCTCGTGCGGTGATTGACATAGGTCCACACACATCCGTATGTATGAGTCCTAATAGGTCAGCAGCGCGCATTCCAACACCTTTGAAGGAAATTCGAGTCATCTTACCAATGAGACATGATTCACACGTGCCAAATGATTGAAAATCAAAGGCCGAGATAGCTCCATTCTTTATGAGCTATTTTACGCGTTTCTCATTAATGTGTCCCATACGGCAGTGCCATAGATACGTTTGATCTTTGTCACCAACCTTTAACTTCTTATTCATTACGTGTAATATTTCGGTGGTCTGATCTAAAACATAAATTCCATTCATGGAGACTGCCTTGCCATAAATCATATCGTGTAATGAGAAAATACAAGTATTATTCTCTATTACAAATGGAAAACCAAGTTTGTCAAGTGCAGAAACTGAAATAATGTTTTTAGAAAGACTGGGTACATAATAGCAGTTATATAAAAATAACTCAAATCCGCTAGGAAGCTGGATCACGTATGTTCCCCTCGAGACGGCAGCCACTCGTGCTCCATTCCCGACACGCAGGTCCACCTCACCCTTTACGAGGGGTTCGATGTTTCGGAGCCCCTGCACATGATTACACAGATGAGAACCACAACCAGTATCTAGTACCCAAGTTCCGTAACTTGCATGGTTAATCTCAATCATATGAATAAAAGTAGAAGAGGAAGAAGATATACCAACAGGTTTAACGCGACCTGCTTTTATGTCCTCATGGTAAACATGACATGTACGCCTCCAATGCCCAGTCTTGTGGCAGTGATGGCATTCCATGTTTTCGGTCTTGCTCTTTGTCGCGCCTGATGAGGTGCTCGACTCACCAGGCCCACTCTTACCTGATCCCGACTTCTTAAACTTCGGTTTGCCTACCGCTAAGTCTCGCTCGAGCTTTGCCCTTACCCTTGCCCTTGTTTGACACAACGAGAACATCCTGTTTCAAGCTCCCACTAAACTTCATATCCTTCTCGGTGCCGTACGAGTAGGGAGTGTAGTTCATGAGGACTTTTCTTCAAATCATTCATATAGTAATTCGCTCTAAAGAGCGCAAAACCATCGTGGAGTGAATGAAGCATGCGGTCAATCACGATGTTCTCGCTGATTTTACAATCAAGCGCCTCCAGTCTCTCGACATTCTCAATCATGCTGAGAATGTGTGGGCTAACCGGTTGGCCCTTCTGGAGTCTCGCATCAAAGAAGCGAGTGGTATGCTCATTAGGTCACGATTCTCGGTGCTTTCGAGAATTCCTTAGTGAGCGTGGTGAAAATCTTGTTTGCACCTTGGGCTATGAAGCGTTTCTGCAAATTGGATTCCATTGCAAAAATGAGTACGTTTTTAATCGCACCCGCTTCCATGACGAAATCGTTATACTTGGCGATCTCGTTAGCTCCGGCCGTGGGGCCTGGTTTGACGGGATGGGCTCTGTCGATATTTGAGCTTCCCGTCGGCGCGGCAACATTCCGTAATGCCGCCTCCCGGTCCGCGAAGTTTGATCCATCATTCTTCGATCGAGTAGACGATTCATCCGATTCATGAAGATCCGGCCGGACTCACGGTCCAATGTGGCACTTGGCATTGAGTCGTCAACACGGCCAGCCATTTTGTTATTAGCAGTTTAAGTGATCGTGATCTACACTGAAAAATAAAGGATAAACAAAACGAAATAAGCAACTCATCGAGGTGATTTAAGTCTATTTAAAATTCATTTTAATCGTGTAGACTCATTGCACTTGCATAATTGATCTCCCTCAAGAATAATACAAGTGATCCCAAGACTCAATTTCCGTAAATTGATAAGCCAACTGTTTAGCTAGTTCTATCGTTAGAACTCTTGGTCGATAGATTTCCGTAAATCCTATCTATAGTCCACCATAATCACAGGATCGTACGAGTGACCATAGTGTTGAGATAAAATAGGTCAATCAGTTCCAACTTACCCGACGTAGAAGGGGTCATATTATGCCTACCGACGAAGAAGGGATTCATTGGAGTTTGACCTATAAAGACTATTCTCAATTTTTGGTTATACGAGGAAGATCCCAGCAACTTAGTTTTAATTCATTTTAAGTGAACGAAAAAACTAGCATTGCGTGAATGAATTAATTTAGGTGATGGCTTATAAAAAAGTGTGATATCTGTATATCAAAGAAAACTAACGTGTGACCTCTATATGAGTCAGTTTTCATACAATTATTAGGTGGTTTGGTTTTAGGCGGAATATGATGCAATCTATCATTACGATAAAATAAATAAAAGAATGCAAAACGTAAATAAAAATTCCTAGTGTGGCATATCCTAGTAAAAAGAACATAATACAACTTTGGAATCCACCGTTGGACCCGAGAAGCTTGTCTTGATGTTCCATCTTTGTCCATGCAGCGGGAGTGAGCATCCGATCTCCATCTTTGGTCTTCTCAAAATTACAATTAAAATTTACAAAAATAAACCTATTTACATTCTAAATTAAAACTGTAATTACAAGGAGAAATCAAAATGGAGATGCGAGATCTCAAAATACAACCAAGACCGTGTTCCATCATTACGGTAACACGCTCTACTAAGGCCACACTAAGTTACAACCGTTTGTAAAAATTAAATACGTAATTAAAACATTCAAGGCATTCAAAATAACGATAAATAAAAATGCATCAACTAAAAAAATTTATTCGTGACATAATTCCGTAATTATGTTAAATTTATCCAAACCACCTTTAATGATTAAAATTATGTGACAGAACCGCTTTAATCAACTTAATTTTAATCCATGATAATCCGTTACTTTAAATCGCTTTAAAATAACTGAATGGTACGTGAGTGAACCATTTCACTATCAAGCGACTGCACAAAATCCGTATTATGCACATTATGGCCGAGAGAAAAAAAAATAAAAACACGAAAAATTCATTTTTTTTCTCTCTTTATGTCACGGCTGGACCAAAGATTTTTTTTTTTTTTTATAAATCAGCTCATTGCCGAGAGCAATACACGAAAAAAAATAAGCTGCCAAAACCGTGAGCAACATCAACCAAACAAAAAAACGATTTGACAAAACCAATTGCAATTTGAACATAATCCGTATGAAAACAAAACTACAATTGATAAAACTTTAACATATTGCAGTGAATATTGATTACAAAAACAATATGCAAAGAACAAATCGAAAACAAAACAAATCATCAACCGTCTGATCAGACGTAAGCCAAAAGGCACGGTTTCCAAAGCACAAAAAAAACAGGCCGTGTAAAACAAAAAAAATCTTCCGAGACAAAAAACAGCCGCACGGTTTTTTTTTATGCAAAAAAAATTATCGATTCAATTCGTTTAAAGAAAATCACAAAGAAAAATTTACGTGGCCTCGCTCTGATACCACTTGTGGGGTAATATCCGTATAAAACCCTTAAATTTTAGGACTATAACGTAAATTTAACATGCGATTTATGGTCATAAACGAAAAACAATAGAGAAACGATAAAGAACAAGAATCAACCTCGGGTCCTTTGAAATTCGGCCTAAGAACAGAAATCAAAGTAGATTTCCTCCTAATCGTTGCACCCAAGACTGTCTGAGACTATGCCCCTTGTGCTAGAAATACTCTCTATTGACTTGCAATATTGAGAGAGTTGTTGTGAGGTTTTTACGATGTGAGATCTAGAATTTCAGAGAAAATTGCCCCGAAACCCTAATTTCTTTGCAAATGAGATGATTAGATCACAAAAGGAGAGAAGCTCCCCTTTTGTTGTTTCGGCCGTGGGTTTCAAATGGGAGAGAGTGGGCTTTCACTTTCTCCTTATTTTTTAACTCATGGTCCGACTCGATTTTCGCTAAATGTATATGACGGGATTTTATTATAAATCGTCATCGGTTATCGGTTATTAAAATATCAACTAGTAACATGATTCAGTCGATATATTAATACATGTCCGACAAAGACAATATTGTATAATTAATTCAATATACATCAATTAAATATAATCGTTTATATTCAATTTACGAATTAACCGCTTAATTCGTCTTAGCCATTATTATTTAATCCGTATTAAATAATTATCTCAACATCGCGTTTGACTAATTATTAGTCAATAACTCCGACTAACTGCTTAGTCAACTTAGGCATCAACATGACTGTATTTTCATACCGTCACATCTCTCAAACATATCCTATAGGTGTGACTTTTAGGGACCAGTTGATCACCGCCATCAGTATGACAATAACG
Organism: Silene latifolia; assembly: GCF_048544455.1. Lineage (NCBI taxonomy): Eukaryota > Viridiplantae > Streptophyta > Magnoliopsida > Caryophyllales > Caryophyllaceae > Silene > Silene latifolia. The sequence continues at coordinate 177,557,135 of NC_133538.1, forward strand.
TCAAACTTATCTAGCAAGCCAACCGTTATTGATAAACGTGGACCAACTGATAATACTACAAAAGTATACCCTTTGATCCTTTTAGAGATTTAAATGTTATTGCACTAACTGTAGAGGACACCAGCCCCAACAAGTAGGTGGTTTGGTTTTAGGCGGAATATGATACATAAATTAACATGTGAATGAAAAGCATTAAGAATGAAAAACGTAAAAACAGTAAAAGTCCTAGTGTGGCCTATCCTATCAAAATGAACAATAAATACAAGTTTGGAATCCTCTTTGGACCCGAGAAGCTTGTCTTGATGTTCCATCTTGATCCATGTAGCGGGAGTGAGCTCTAATCTCCATCTTTAGTCTTCTTTTGAAAATTACAATAAATAAAATTTACATAATAAACCTATTTATTATATTCTAATTTCAAAACCCAAAAACTAAAGAAAAATAAAGGACATTCGAGATCTCATAATTACATTAAAAATTATGTTTCCTTCATTACGAAAACATAATTTGACTAAGGCCACACTAAGTATTACAAATTACAACTGATTGCAAAAATACGTAAATTAAATTCATTCAATCGATTCATTCAACTAAAATAAAATGCATCAACTAAAAATAAATTAAACATACATGACACAATTTCTTAGTTATGTTGATTAATTTATCCAAACCACCTATTTAAATCAAATTAAGTGACAATTCCTCAATTAATCACATTAATTTCAATCTTAATTCACATTAAACTTGTAATATGAATTTAATCCATCAATATTTTAAACTTCTTTAAATAATTAGGTATCTATTAATTATGAACCGCTTCACAATAATTAATTTGCCAAAACAAACAAAAAAAAATTTCTTTTGAAAATTATCTCGGTAAAAAACCGAAACAACCCATTAAAAAGACTTTTCCTCGGTTTTTCAGCAAAAACCGAAAGGGAAAAAAAAACAGATTTTTTTTTTTATAATGCTGTTGGACGTGAACAGTAACCGAGACGTGAACAGTAACAGAAATTTTTTTTTTCGGATGTTTTTCCAAAACGGCATAAACAAAACAACTGCGAAAAAACTTTAATCGGTTTTTCTTAGAAAAACCGAGAGCAAAAAAAAACAGCAAAGTTTTTTTTTAATTTTTTTTTTTAATACTGTTCATCCGTGAACAGTACAGAAACAGCAAAAAAAAATTTCACGGTTTTTAAATTAGGACTCTAATGCCTTTTTAATTTCAACTTAATCTGCATTAAATCAAACATGACGATTCCATTTATGTTTTAACTTAATCTGCATCAAATCAAACATCTACCAATTCTTCATATGATAATTTTAACTGATTAAAACAACATTATGAAAAATAAAAATGGAAATCTCGCATCAAAAAGAACAAACACCGGCTGCAAACATTTTTTTTTCAGTCGGCATTAACAAAAAAAAAACAGTCGTGCCCTAAATTTTTTTCGGAAACCCTAAAAGTTTACATACAATTTTTATGAAAATCATCAAAATTAAAATTCGTGGCCTTTGCTCTGATACCACTTGTGGGATATATCTGTATGCATCCCTTTAATTTAAAGGATTGTAACAAATTTTATAAAGATGATCACTAGTCATAAAATAAAATTGCATAAACAAAATTGAAGAGGATGAAGAAACAACCTTTGGTCATAGCAAATTCGGCCTAAGAACAATATCGCAATGATATTCGCCTATTAGTTGCACCCAAGATGCTCCGAGAAATACCCTTTGATTATGCTAGAATCGATCCAAAAATTAAAAGATTAATTTTTAGGTTTTGTTTGTGTTCATTTCGATGAGAGGAGGCAAGAATGAAAAATGAATTAGGTCAGAAAATCCTCTCCCTCACTCACCTTTAAACCGTGTATAGGAATGAATTAGGGTATGCTTTTCTTTTCTATTTTTCTCGGCCCATAACCGAAATAAGGAGTATTCTTTCCTTATTTTTGGTTATTCCAAAAATGTATAAAATGTGTTAAATTGTCATCTAGTGAGGATCGAACTCATGACCTCTTGGTTTGTGTACCCTCACTATTACCACTATGACACATTCAACTTGTTGATATTAAATATAACCGATTACATTTAATTACGAATTAACAGATTAATTCGTCCAAGCTAACATTACATACATTTAATTAAATATAACTTATTATATTTAATTTACTTAATTCACGATTAATTGCGTCTCAACTAATATTATTTAATCTTCATTAAATAATTTTCTCATCAACACATTGACTAACTGTTTAGTCATATTAGGCATCAATGTGATCATATTTCTATAACCACATCTCTCAAACACATCCTATAGGTGTGACCTTTAGGGACCAGTTGATCACTGCCATCTGTATGATAATAACGTCAAACTTTCTAACAAGCCAACCGTTATTAGGTAAACGTTAATCAACTGATTAAATATACGAAGTATACCCTTGTGAACCTGTAAGAGATTTACAAATGTTATCACACTAATTTGTGGAGGACACAAGCTCCAACACCTAATTATCTAATGGTTGAGATTTTAAAGTACAAACTCACCATAAGAACCAAACTCACGAGATCCCGTCTCTCTCTCTCTCTCTCTCTCTCTCTCTCTATATATCTATATATATATATATATATATATATATATATATATATATATATATATATATATATATATATATATATATATATATATATATATATATATACACTACTACAAAAACGCGGGTCTTTTGCCAAAATTAGGCCGTCGACGCTTTTCCGTCAATTTTTACCATTTCCTGACGGAAATTCCGTCAGGAATCAGGGTCAGCGATTTTAATCACTAAAATCACGGTCCTGACGAAATTTCCGTCAGTAAAAGGAAATATTGAAGGATCACTGACGGAATTTCCTTCGTCCACTAACAGCAGGTAACTGACGGAAATTCCGTCAGTACTCTTCTTTTCTGACAGAATTTCCGTCAGGGTATGACACGTGGCATTTTTGGCGGGTGATCTAGAAATTCTGAAAAATAGGCCCCTGATGGAAATTTCGTCAGTATTCTTGACTTTACTGACGGAATGTCCGTTAGTGCACTGACACGTGGCAGTAAACTGGAAACCCAGATTCTGCGCATCTGACGGAAATTCCGTCAGTATTTTTGATATTACTGACGGAATTTCTGTCAGGATTATTTAAAGGCAGTGGCTGGAAACAGCAGCTTGCTGCCCAGCCGTGATGCGTATTTGCATCGTTTAAAATACAGCCACGATGCCTATTTGCATCATTTCAAATACAACCAAAACCTGCAAAACACATATACAATCAAGTGAGGCAACAAAAGAAAATGGAACGTAAATTTTTTACATATAAAGTCGGACAAATTCGTACATTGTCTTACTAATTAAACATAAATTACCAATGTTTTTTCATACTCCTTACTTGACGACAATACTAACCAAGTTAAAGGCTCTAACCTAAAGGTTGAACAAAACTACCACCTCCAAACCCGTGTCCATCATCCGCAAAGTCGTCCCGACTATGTGGATTGAATTGTGAGCACGTGTTTGGGGGTCGAGATGCTTGCATATCAGCCCAAGCCTTTTGCATTGCCGCCATTTGTTCGGCATGTTAACGAACAGTCTCTTCAAGAGTGAGTCGAGCGGTTCGCTCATCATTCATTTGGGTGGAAAGCTGTGAAATCATGCTAGAAGCATAAAAGAAAGACCGTCGACCAGCTTTGTTAATAGGAAGGCCATACCATATTTCGGCCCCTTTTTCTCCGGTCCCAAATAGCCGGTTCTTCTCGTCAAAGGCCTTGACAGCCTTGTAATACGCCCGGATCTCGTCGGGAGACTGTCCCGGTGGCAATGGTTGACTCATCTCCTCATTGTAATCATGCTGAAAAAAGAGACAAAATCGTCAGAAATGATTTATATATAAATATAAATATATATATATATATATATATATATATATATATATATATATATATATATATATATATATATATATATATATATATATATATATATATATATAGAATTAGGATCTCAGACGAACTAAGAGTTCGGTGCGAACTTACGAACTCTATCTCAGCCTTAGATTAAATTGGATCAAATTGAATCATAGGTTTATATTATACCCTTATCCCTTTATCGTACCTCTAAACCCAATCAGTGTACTCCCGACCTCCCTCACCTTATCCACCACCACCATTCATCACCAACGTACCATCGCCGGAGCTCCGTAAAAAACCTCACCGGCGATCGCGCAGAACTCCACCGTCAACGGCGCTACTTTCTTTTCTTTCTTTCTCCGCTTCACCTTAATTAACCTCATCTTTGGCGTTCTGGCCGCACCACCACCACTTTACTACGGTTATAATCATCTTTGACTATTTGACACAAAATATTGCAACAATGTCATTACTATGATTAGTGTTTTGAATTTCTTCATTTTCACAAATCGGTTTGAATCACAATTTTTTTCCTAAAATGAGATCTACTGTGGTCGTGGTGTGCGTTGGCATGATGTGATTTGATGTTCGGCGAAGTTTTGGGTTGTGGTGGAGAGAGAAGAGTGCTTGGCGTGGCGGTTTCGTAGTAGTCATGTAATGACGGTTGCCATGTGGTGAATGGTGATAATGAGAACTTGGTGGTATGGTTGTGAAATGGAAGTGAGGGCCTGGTATGGTGGTTGCTGAATGAGTGGTGTCCGCGGAGGGAGGGAGTGGTGAGGGGAATAGTTGTCGGTGATGCGGTGGGTGGTTGTCGATGAGGATATGTAAATGGATGGGTGAAAGGGATCAATGACTTCAAAGATCTGGTGAGTTAGGATCGTTGGAATGGCCGATAATGACGCCACCACAGTCTGATGATCGGCAACAATTATGGTGGTGGACGGGTTGTTGATGATGAGGCCAGCGGGACCAATGGTGGTGGTGGTGGCTGACTAGGCGTGGTTCCAGTGAAGGTTGGTTAGGCGGTGCTCTGTGGATACATTTAACTATCAATCTATACATTAGTATATTGCTCTAGATACACAAATGAGCTTGTGTATTTCAGGGTACTACTATGTGTATATGGGGGTACTAATATGTGTATCCAGCTAATTCATAAAGTGATAATTGCGGACCTACAGTAATGCATAGTGGTAGCTAAAATTGAAGTATCTAAGAAATGTATCCACTATTTACTTAAATTATTAATGAAGGGACTAGATACACTTCTTTAAGTTATTAGATATATATCTTTAGCTAGCTAGATGCATTCCTTTAAGTTGTTAGATACAACCTTTTAGCTAGCTAGATACACTCTTTTAATTTACTAGATACATACCTTTACCTTACTAAATACACATCTCTAATAAGCTAGATACACTCATTTACTTTGTTTGATACACATCTCTAGCAAGCAAGATACACATCTTTACCTTGCTAAATATACTCTTTGACCTTGCTAAATACACTTTTTTAAACTACTAGATACAAGAAGTTTAGCAAACTAGCAACTCTATTTCTAAAATACATCTACACATTAACGATAATTAGTTTAAAATAAAACAAAAAACAATAGCCTTTGAACAAAAGCTTTTAGGATCAGTCATTCTAAGGAGGAAATTCAAGTAGTGGTGATGCCTTGGAGTTAGAACAATAACAACTAAATTTAGAAGAGAAACATAACAAAATGAATAATTGAATCCAAAGCTCACAATATTAGTCTACCTGACTTAAAACCGGATGATTACATCGAAAAAACAAACTTTGTTGAACAACTTATGAACTTGCTAAACGTGAAAAGACCTCAAAAACAATATAAGAAACCAAATTAAGCATTACAAATCAAATATTATAAATATAATCATGGAAGATTACATAATCAGTGACTTTTCTTTTTGAGCAAAATAGGATGGATGATATTATTAGAGTAAATCAATCTCCGCTAGCTTTAACATAGCTGCCGGAATGTCTAACAAACAAAACATTGTTGCGCCGGTATTCTCTTCCCGTTTGACATGAATACAACGAAAAGAATTAAAAAGATGGGATGAATCAACTATGTCATCGATGATCAAGCTCCATGGACATTTTCCGGAGCTCTGAAAATTAAATGTATTAACTACAAATAAATTGTTGTTTTCACTGATAGTCTTTTGAACACCAAGTTGCTTGGCCACATGCATACCGTATCTAGTAGAAATCCCGTCTGCAATTTTTCATTCTCAGTTGGCCTTTACTCTGCAACATGCTACACTTTTTGGTTCCTAATTGGTCACGTGTTGCTTTGCCCATAATCTCCATATTACTCAACTGCCCGAGTAAAAGCAAATGAACCACTAGCTTGTGACTCACAGACATACTGCTCGAGTGTTTGTCATCATTATGTATCATCCATCAAAACAATCAAAGAGGTATTCACAAGGGTCCATTGACAAACATGTTCTCGGCTAGAAATGCCTTCCGCAAACCATGCAATGGTAGACGCCTAGGAGCTCTTTACCAACCTGCACCTTACTACATCATCAACAGTTAAAAAATCATTCATCTTTTCTTTCAATTTTGTTTAAAGAAACAACTCTAAGGAGTTGCTTTCATACAAGGAGTCAACAACAACAATAACTTCTTTTCAGGGACATTTTAAAAACGAGACAATTGAGCAAAAGAAGTGGATTAACCAAAGTTTCTAATGGCATGATACTCAAGGATTCCAGAAAAAAAAAAGAAAAAAAAAGATTAAATTAACCATGAAAACAATGCTATGGAACAACCATAAAAAAATAGTACCTTCCAATGTCAATGGTGAAATCACCACGGATGGTGCCAGGCTCAGAAGCCAGAGGGTTGCTAGCTCCAATGATCTTCCTACCGGTGGCGACAACACCCTTACCTTCCCGAACCATAGCAACAACAGGCCGAGAAATAATGTAATCAACCAAACCAGTGAAAAAGGGCTTTGCAGACAAGTCTGCATAGTGTTTCTCAGCAAAAGCACGCTCCACATTCAAAAACTTCAAACCTAGAGATATACCATACACCATAAATCAAATTACGGACCACCGAAAACTGCACATTAGTATATTAAAACACTACGCACCAAAAAAAAGTATAAGTAAGACACTCCTATTTAAATCCAATATCTGCAGCACATAACACACATAAATAATCCAATTCTAGAACACCAAAACCTAATACAAATATAATTAAATCATCCTAGTTAACTCAATTATCCCGATTTGCTTACTAAGGCGACGAGAATTTTAAAAATTGTAGTTAATTGATTATAATCAAGGGAGAAACAAAAAATCCATGTGAATATAATTTATCAACTTAATCGATGATCCTACGAAAATGAACCTACATTAAGTAGTTCACCAGATCTAAATACAGAACCACACCACATGTCATCAATCAAAACCGTGACATTTCCAACCACAAAGTACAATTTATGTATCATCTACTGTCATATAATAAACACATTGATAGACTCCAACAACAAATGATAAAAGCTCACAAATTTCAGTCAAAGCTATTCATTGAACAGAAGGATCAGTGTCATTACTCAAACTAGATATAAGCCTAGTAAATTTCGAACTATCACGAGATGATTGACGACATTGATACTCCTGAAAACTGCTATGTAGATGATCACCATCATTCATATCATTAGAATGGTTGGGACGGATAGAGTACTTGCTTACACGGTAATAGATTTAGAATTCGGAAGCTAGAATTTAGACAATGCAAATCCAACATACCCAACTTGAAACCCAGTTGAAACCAAGTGCTCAGAAAACATGTCTATCTTTAATTGCATAACCGAATTAAGCATAAGAACTCCAAAAAAATTTAAGATCAAATTCATCAAACCCTAGATTCATAGGGTCTAATTACAACAATTAAGTATATACATACAATCCAGAAAACAAACTGAAATCAAGGATCCAATCCGACGGAGTTACAAGCTCGCTTATCGACATGCTACAGCTCTTTGAGTCACGAATGTCCCTATAGTCTTCGAATAGCATCCTGTTTCAAGGTTTTTAGAAAAATGCAGGCAGAGACCTCGTGGAAAATTTTAATTAAGGAGCTTAGTACATAGTTAACATGATCAGAGTCTACAGTTCAATGTTACACTAAGTGAAAGCTAAAATAAGATATCTACATTTAGTCTAGACTCTACAGGGAGTCACTAGAGGAATTTCAACGGTGATGAGTTTCAAACCCATGTTAAAACTAGCTGAAATTAACACAACTATAAAGCAAGAGAACATAATGTTGACCAAAATCAAAAGAGATGGAGCAGTTCAGAGTAGCATACTGCTTGTGGCACATGATCGAAGGTTCAAGGAGTTAGCTCCGTCTTATGCACCACAACTTGACAAGCATCAACATGCTGAAGGACGCAATCCTTGAAGATGAAAAATAGATCTTCCAAATTGATGTTTTGGGCCTACATGTATTTTAGAGAGTTATAGAAAAATGAGTTAAATCAAAAGTTAGTTGAAATAGAATTCATTTAAGAACGACGTTCCATTGTTATGAGAAATACCGGTCATTTCCATAATTCCATGGCATCTCTATTCTAGACTGCTAACATCCCAATAAAATATTTTCAACTTCCAACAATTATTGTCAAAACTTAAAAGTGAAAATCCTAAGAACCGACATCTCACATATAGTAGTTCTAATCGAAGAATAGTCGTGATCGAGGAGTTGGAAGTCCTGCTACTGGACTGTAATTTAACACCAAAAAACTCTATTCATGGTAGTACTGCATATCCAAGTTATAAACCTCACAGCCTGAATATATATCTCCATGTTAGTAGCTATTGCTCAAAAGATATACTTGGTATTACTGCCGGATACACATGGCATTACTACTAGATACACAAATCGATTTGTGTATCTAGTAGTAATACCATGTGTATCCGAGCTGGTATTTTATGTATCCACGATCTAAAGATTAACTACGACCACCAAACTGGCCATCACAACCACTAACACTAGCACACCTACTTCCTTGGCAAACTCAATCTATTTAATGAAACATTCGCAGCCGCCTTAACTATACACCACATGAATAGGCTAGTAGACAGCAAAACCAAAATAAGGGTGGGTTAAAATTAAAGAGGTTAGCAAGGCTCATTTCTAATAGATACAAGTATTCAACCTAGTATTATTTTCCTACTTTTGAATGTTTATAAAAGGCTGGCCATAGAACGAACTACCGTAAAACAAAATTTGCAGGAAACTCAGTAATTGGTAGCAATTACTTACTGTACGTTTTATGGAATTTGTTCCATTAAAGATCAACCACCAACATTCCTAAATCACTGTTGTTTTTTAATTGTTTACATCAACTAACCTGAAATCTAAGAATGAACACGTATCCCCTCACTGTCTTTGGTAGCCCTTCTCTCTCCAGAAATGGATCACTTTTGAGAGGTCGACATCGTCGGCAGAGTATGTTCAGCGACAACAAAATTAGTTGTTAATGGTGTTCTACGGTGGTGGAAAGGCAAGGAAAAATGGAGTTCGTGGTGACCGAAGATGCGCACGAAACGAAGAGATGCGCCAACACTGGTGCCGGTGGTGTGCTGGCGCTGGCGGCAACAGGTGAGGATAGGTGATTATAGAGGAGAGAGGAGAGTGGAGAGAGGTCGGGGGTGGGGTTGGGAATAAGAAAGGAAAAGGGTGAAGTTTGTTGATATTTGCGTGAGATAGACTAACAGTGTATACGAGTCTTAGTTCGTATGGTTCGTATTGAAACTTGGTTCGCACCTGACCCCGCCCATATATATATATATATATATACTATTAGGATCATATGAGTCTACCATCAAAGGGTGAGTCCATAAGTCCTCATCCAAGCCATTGGATGAGGAAAATGAAAGGCTGAGATTAGAAGAAAAAAAAAGGGGTTAATAGACTAATTTAATCACTCCCTCTCTACCCTTACTAATTAATCATTAATCCATCATAATTTACTATATATCATTTTTCTCTTATTTGTTTCTCTCTCATCTCACATAATTTCATTCAATCCCTCCCTCTAAAATCCAATAAAATCAAAAGTCCCAATATATAAAAAATTTCAAATCTCAGTCACTCACCACCCCACCCCACCCGCCATCACCATTACCATGGCCCACCACCCACAACCGCCTCCCCCCACCCGTACCCCAAATCTGCCACCACTCACGACCCCCTCACCGAAACCACCACCCATCCACCACCGCACCGAAATCACCCGGCCCCACCTCAGATCTGCCATCTCCCCACCCACTTCTTCCTCCACCAATCACGACCCACACCTTCACCACCACCCCGAAACTACCCCCACCTTCTTCCACCACTACCAGCGCCCTCACCAGTCACCCCCTCGACAACCATCACTACTCCCTCACCCTCACCCTCACCCTCACCCTCACCCTCACCCTCACCCTCACGCACACTACAACAACCACTCACCTTCGCCCTCTGCTCACCATCGCTGCCATCTACCCCAAACCACCCGACACTACCGCCACCGTCCAGCACCCGCCTGTGCTTCTCACGGTTTAACTTTGTTTAATTTTTTTTTTTTTGTGAACTCCATACCCAGATCTACATTTTTTCTTGAAATCTTGTTTTTTTGATTTTTTTTTTTGATTTTTTTATTCTTGTTTCTCTTCTCCTCCCTTCAAATTTCTGTTTTTTATGTTTTTTTTTGTTGGTTTACTAAAATCCGTTTTTCAGATCTAAATTTAAATCGTTTTTTTTTTCGAGTTCCATTTTTAAGATCTATCTTTTTAAAGGGTAATAGATGGTTTTTATTTATGTGGTCTTTATTTATGTGGCTTTTAAGATCTATTACATTAATTTTTTATTATTTTCAAATGGTAGTATGAAATTAGGTACATTTTTAAAAATTTAGATCTAGGTTTTTGAAAAGAAATTGTGATTTTTGTTTATTAGATTTATTTTTTGAAATGAAATTATGATATAGTTTTTATATATAGTTTTGAAAAGTTAAAACTAGATCTATTGTTTTTTTTGCATATTTTCTCTTTATTTGTTGATTTTTATCTATCTTTATCTTTATTAAAGTTACACTTTTCACTCTTAGAGTTACACTTTTCTCTATTAAAGTTACACTTCTTAAAATTACAGTTTTCTCTATTAAAATTCAATTTTTCTCTATTAAAGTTACACTTATTAAAGTTACACTTTTCTCCATTAAAATTACACTTTTCTTCATTAAAATTACACTTTTTTCTATTAAAGTTACATTTTTTCTGCTAAAGTTACATTTTTCTCTATTATTAAAGTTACACTTTTCTCCATTGAAATTACACTTTTTTCTATTAAAATTACACTTTTTTCTGTTCAAGTTACATTTTTCTCTATTAAAATTACACTTTTATCTATTAAAATTACACTTTTTTCTGTTAAAATTACATTTTTCTCTATTATTAAAGTTACACTTTTCTCCATTAAAATTACACTTTTATCTATTAAAATTACACTTTTTTCCGTTAAAGTTACACTTATCTCTATTAAGGGTACCCTCTCAAGGACTAAAGTTATACTCTCAATGGATTACACTATCAAAGGACTAAAGTTACACTCTCAATGGATTAAAGTTACACATTAAATATGGACTAGAGATATACTCTCAATGGACTAAAATTACAATTTAATGGACTAAAATTACACTTTAGTTGGCTAAAATTACACTTCTGGCCTAAAATTACAATTTAATGGACTAAAGTTACACTTCTGGACTAAAATTACAATTTAATGGACTAAAATTACACTTTAGTTGGCTAAAATTACACTTCTGGCCTAAAATTACAATTTAATGGACTAAAGTTACACTTCTGGACTAAAATTACAATTTAATGGACTAAAATTACACTTTAATAGACTAAAGTTACACTTCTAAAAGACTAAAGTTACACTTCTAAAAGACTAAAGTTACACTTATAAATCACTCTCAAAAATTGACGTAAAATTGCTTCAAAATTTCAAATTTGTCGTAAAGCGCAAAATTTGTCGTAAACTTGCTTCAAATTTTGAAATATCAAAATAATATCCGTCAAAACCGCTTTCTTTTTGATAAAATTACACTTTTTTTTGTTAGAATTACACTTTTAAAACAGTAAAAGTGTCATAAAATTTGTATAAACTTTCTCTCAAAATTTTTTTTGTAAAAACTTGAAAATATAAGAAGGCAAAAGATAGTGTTAATTGGGTAGAATAATCAATTAGTGAATGTATAATTAAAGCTAGAGAGAGAAAGTATAATTAATTAGTGTATAAGAAACTAATTATTGTTAAGTGTGTTTTGTGCTTTTAATCTCAACCATATAGTTTGAGGTTTTTCGCAATTTTGTAAGCTTTATCACTAAATGTTTAAAACCCGACTATAATAGCCTAAATGATTCCTATGTGATATGGATATGGAGGGTCCCTAACTTGTCATTTTTATACATTTGGGACCATAGATGTTTATGTTCAGAACCAATTTATGTATTTGTGAAGGTTATCCAAAATTGAACCACTTGGTTTTTACTCCTCCAAAACGAGAACAAAGAGTTTGTGGCTCGTAATGCTGTCTTTCTAGAAAGATTTTCATTTTCTGAAAGACATAGTGGGAGAAATTTTGAACTTACGGAAGTCCAAGACCCACAAACTAAGTACAATGCAAGAAGACGTTCTTTATTGAGGCTCAGTGGTTATAAGGAGATAATTTTGTGATAATATTGCGTTACTTTTCTAAAGTGACGAATATTCAACCCTCGTCAAAGGCTTTTCTATAGTATGAACTCTATGTGACGGCGTGACACCATGCAATTCGAATTGGTCTTCTTGCACAAGATATGATAAGGAAGGAAGCATGAGATGTTTTCGAGACTTGATTTGGGGCGAATACTTTGCACCAAATTAGGTTACCTTGATCTTGTCATAAAGGTTACATAAGATGTTTCAATTTTGAGTTGGTTACAGAGAGTTTGTGACAACCCAAATGCCTTTATCAATTCGTATGTTCTTAGAAATATAGCCTCTCATAAGGATGAGATTCGGCAAAAGGATAATAAAACCTTCTCCTTGAATGAATCTCATGAAGGGAGAAGTTTTGTTGATCTTGTCAATGCTAAGAAGCCTAGCATGCTTGAAAGATCCCTTTTATGATCTTATATACGTCAAGGAATTGGAACCTTGGGTTCAATCATGTAGTTAATCCGAATGGTATTACTCGAGTTGTCGAGGTACCATGATGATACATGGAGTTTAGTGGGAGCTAAGGTGAGTATCTTAGTCTAAATATGTGTTTGACATATTAGTGACTAGAAATATTCTCGGGTGAATACTTGAGAGTAGCATGGCGCATCTTAAATATCCGGATCTAATGAGATAGATCTCCATGGATATTAGCATTTTAGTCAGGAGACTTATGTGATAAGATTCTTGACTCGTTCAAATTGCAGAACACAAATATGATATCTTTTTGCTTCCGCTGCAGGATCTATTAATTATGCTAAAAGCTGCTTTCATTGGGACTTATCATATTGAGAATATGAGAAGTCATTACCAATCATTTCCTAGTGAGTGTCACTAGATAATTATCAAGAGCATCCTTGAGTACTCGAGAAGCACTGAGGATTTACTCTTGTAGTTTGGATGAATTATGAATTTCGTGTAAAAGGGTTACACGATAACATTCCTATGCTTATAAGATGTTATGGGCCTAGTTATGGAATGATTAGCATGTAAAAGTGTTATGTGCATAAAGAATAATATGTAAAAGGAGTTATATATATATATATATATATATATATATATATATATATATATATATATATATATATATATATATAGGTTAGAAATGTATATCTCATTTTTACAACATATTCTTATATGTTACAATTTAATTTAGTCATAAAATTAATTTGAATCTTATGCATGCAAACATAAATAAAGATAAATAAGAAATCGTTTTCCTTACATTGAGAAATCGGATATATGGGCACAAATGAGTTCTCCTACTCACTTGTTCTTGAATTCTCCAAATATTGGATGAACAAAGGATTCAAGTATAGAATCCCTCCCAAGGAATAATACCCAAGATAACCTCTTAATAAAATTAATATTATTAATACTAGAACAATATTAATCTATATAAAATTGACCCAAAAATATTGATTTTGGTCTCTTAATTTCGTTTAAGAGAAGGGATAAAAGAAGTGATTTTTATCTCTCTAAAAACTCTATATTTTTAGATGATGGAATGAAAAATACACTAGCATTCAAGTAGTGTATATTAGACAAATTATAGAGAAAAACCCTTTGGCATTTCTCTATGAAAAACCGGGTAGGGGTGGTATTAGCCAATGCATGATCAAGTTGCTCTTCATAAAAACAACTAGGTTTGCATGGCTATGTATTAGGTTAATGATTACGTTTTCCACTCAATTAATCAACACAATATTTATCCTAATACACACTAAATTTCGGTACATATAGTGTAAAATGGGAAATCCATTTTACACATTATTTTGTCAATTTGTCACATGTAACATGTTCCATAATATTATGAATATAAAATGTATTTTTAACAATTAAAAATCAACATATTAATAAAATATGTCACTTATAAAGTTAACCTAGTAATTCATAATTACTTGTACCAAAATGAGTTCCCGAGTCATAAATTACAACATTCTGTATTTATAATAATCAATTCATTCTGTTTCAATTGTTTTCGTAAACAATAATTTCATCTAAGTAATAAAACAATTCGATTACTTAGACCGTATCTTATTTAATCAAATTATAACGAGATACGTAAATATTACTTCCAAAATCGTCCTTCAATTTAAGTAATTTAATTAACCCGTATCGTCATACGATCAATTAAATAATCAATTAAGAGAATTACCCTTTAGGTATAACTTAAGGGGATCAACTGATCACCACCGTCGCACGACAGTAATGTCAAACTCTAGTCAGCCAATCATTACCGATATGTGTGGACCAGTTGACAGTAAAATATTACTTCCCACATGTATTCTTAAAATGAGACTTAAACATGTGATCATCATGATCGACAGTTGTGATCGCATCATTGTCGGAGGACACATATTCCAACAATCTCCCACTTGTCCTAGACAAGTGTGCGTCACCAATTCTCTTGTCCTATTACTATCTCCCACTCAATGCAAGGTGTCTTTCAGGTCGTACTTGCAAGTGATCATATCGAGAGTGGTTTCCTCGATCTGGAGAATAACTGATTGATCGGAAATATCTACTCTAGATATCTTCCGAGTGTGGCCACGCATTTCCAGTTTATTACTCCTCGAGTGGCCCTAAGATATTGTTATAACCCTGACTAGGGGTGGACAATTCCTATTGCACTCATTCCCTTCGACTAGCCACAGCCATCATAACCCAAAATATGGCCATTTGACCCCATTTACGAAGGTCGTAGTAACACAAATCAAAGTTAATCTGAAACTGTGCCATTTTAGGCGAACAGTCTTTAGTCAAAAGAATCGACTCATTAGAATACAATAGTAGCTCTCGCCACGACCAGGCTATATAAATTTGCCATAACTCTATAAGCGGTCATAAGGCCCGACAAAGTGTTCCTAACAGTCTGCCTATGTGATCGACTAGTCATCTCACATGACTTCATGGCACTTGAACTTGCCATCAATCGCATCACATTCTAGTCACTTCGAGATGTCACCTCATGTAAGAAACTATGGGCAAATACAATGCTAATCCGTGTTCACTTTAACGGGGTTCAATTAGCTCTACAACCCGTTTGGATGTAACAAAGTATAAGGTAAGTTAATAATAACTCAAACGACAAATGTCGACATCACATTCAGGTAATCAATACCATATTACAACCATGTGATGCATATCGTAAGTGAGTAAACACTAGTCGATTTCAATAGAAGTTTAACATACTATGTGTCCATGTGTTCAAACTTCTTATAATGTATTATCCTTTATATTCATGTTATCTCTCATAGCATGAACCTTACCAAGTACACATATAGGTTCCCAACCTTGGTTTAGGTTCTTTATCTTGAAAGAACTTTCTTGTTGTTTATCACAAAACCAACGAATTTGTGGTGGATGATATAACTTGCACTGATCAAGTGTTCTACCATTTCGCAATGAACTAGGTATACGTTTTTCAGGGTCTTGCAACAATTTGTCAAGATGATTAGCCTAGCACTTCTCATAAGTCCTAGCATATTAGAAAATATCAGTTTTGAGTAACTTCTTACTTCAACTAAGTATTTTTCAAAGCTTCTTATTTCTCCTTTTAGCTTGAATAGCTTAGGATTTTCATAAATCCTTATGTGTGATCGAACTTCAATATGTGCAACCTCTTGTCACATAACAGAGAGTTCTGTCCATCACTGGAATCGCTCATTAGTTCTCCTCGAGAATTTATGACGATTCTTCTATGGCTTGCCAATGAATCATCATGCTCTTATGCATATGATTCATTATTGGACATGTGCATGATTATTCTAATGGCGGAAACATTAGTAATTTTTAATCATGTGATCAACCATTCTTAGGTTCAATGAATGACCATGACTGCTTATGGTAATTCTATTTACATCGATATGAATTACCTACGTTTCTTGTTGATTTGATGTGTATATCTCAATACTTATCCAACATCTCATGATGTGATTGGATTCATCATAGTCCATTTTCATCCAGAATTGAAAACTTAAATACTTCTTTGTGAAAGATAGTATTAGCTCGTTATTCTCAATGAGTAATGAGTTATCAATTTTACAAGATGATTGCTCCCACTAAATTCCATGTCTTCACATGATAATTTCCAACTCCCACTCAATTCCACATGTTTCTCAATTGACCACTCAATCGAAACATTTCAAGAATTGAAATATATATTGCTTTGCCAAGTTATTAAGATAAAACCATATATGTTCCCAGCATATCCTTTCAAAATGCCTATTTAGAAAAGGTTTCAATCTTAAACTTATGGAAAGAGATTTTTAATCTCTAACTCATTCATTTTATAATGATGCGTAGCAATGTCATTATTTAGATGTGAATTACATCTAATACACGTTCTTCTCAAAATACCCTTTCCGGAAGGAGGTTTAACCATTTCATTTTCATAATGAGGTTAAGTAAGGACACTAGCATGGTTAACAATTAATTTAGCTTTTGTAGATATCGGCATATCTTTCTTTGCAACTTTTAGTCATAAATCACATTTATTTTCAAGGATGCAACTTTGTTTCATTTAGGCTCTTAAGTAAATATCAATATTGAAACTATTGGTCAAAAGTCGTTCATATACTAGCCAAATCTCTTGATAAGACTTTACATTAGCCATTCTTCTTCCAAAACTTTCTTTTGGTCTCCTCGTGTAGTAATCTTGAGAACATATTCTTTTGATTACTTCACTTGGTCTCTTTTGTCATGTAGATTTCATCTATTCGAGACCATAGATCTCATCTATTCGTGTACACTATCTATATAGGTATACAAATCATTCTTTCTTGCGTAGATCTAATTTACACAAGTATCCAAATTTACTTTGTGTTCTTTGTATCTTCATTTTTCTCCCACTCTATCTTTAGAATAAATACACTAGAGATTAAAAGATAGCTTATGAGACACAAATAATGATTTTTGAAGTGTAAGGAGGACTAATAGTTTTAGATTTGATAAGTGTACTTGGTGATTGACATTCACTACAAGAAATCCTGTTTCGGGCGACTACGTTTGGCGACTGAAATCAGTCGCTAAAAGGAAAATGGCGACTGAAATTGGTCGCCAGCGCACTGTAGCAACCCTTAGTCGCCAATTGGAAATCGGGCGACTGAAGTCAGTCGCTAAAATTGGCGACTGACAAAGTAGTCGCCAATTTGGCGACTGATAGGCAAAGTAGTCGCCAAATTGGCGACTGAAATCAGTCGCCATTTTTGATTTTCAGTCGCCAATTTGGCGACTACTTTGCCTTCAGTCGCCAAATAGGCGACTACTTTCAGTCGCCTTTGGCACTGGCATATCAGGAGGTTTTGTTTTGGGTACTCTGTTTTGGCGACTGTAAGTAGTCGCCAAAATTACATTTCAGTCGCCAATTCCACTGTAATTTTGGTATGAAAATTCGGTTTTTCATACTACCATATCCTTCTCATTGCTCGTACCTGCATTTCTATTACTACAGCACCAACTTGAGCAAACCAAACTCACAACACAACACAAATGGAACACCAATAACCAAATCTCATATATAAAATGAGAATAAACCAAGTTAACAAGTACCAACAAATCCTCAACAAACCAAATCCGTCACAAGTCTAACTAACAATACCCACTACCAAGTCTAACTAACAGTACCCACTACCATGTTCTTAAGTTTTGGGAAAGGGGCACATAAGTCAAGCAACAGGAAAAGAAGCACCCGCGCCAAATCCACCTCCTCCGGATGGATCAATAGGATCTTGCCAATGGGGACGGGGACCGAGTTGCACGAATCAAGAAGGCTTCCATTTGATCGAACTTTGCTTTCATTTCCCGCATTTGTTGATCCCTTTCGGCGTTTAGGCGCCTTTCTTCGACATTTTGGCGCCTTTCTTCATCAAGTTGTGATTGTAAGACACTTACAATTCCCGGCTCATAAGTTTGTTTGGACTTTGAAGAAGTCCTTGCTTTTGGCGCCTTGAAGAAAACTCCATGAGCTTCTCCGGTTCCATACACCGAGCCCTTTTTGTACCCCTCAACCAAGTCAAACCAAATATCATTATCGGGCCTATCGGGGGTGTTCTCTTTTTCACGCAAAAAAGCATCCTACAAGTGAAACCAAATATCATTAAAGGTTATTTTTTCATGAAAAATTTACCTATAATATATAATGTTATCAAAGGAAATTGACTAATTAAATGAAACATACATATAGTTCCTTATCTTTCGCCTTAGTCCAATGCATAATACCCTTATCATCAACCTTGCTATGCGTGTCTGCAAAGAGCTCGGGAGCCGTCATCTCTACCTTACCTTTTCTCTTCCCCTTCTAAAAACAAACAAAGCATAAATTCATGGTTTTCACGGTTAAATTTTTTTTAATAATAATCTAAGGTGTTGTTATGTATACTTACTCCCAAAACACGATCCAAGAAAGAACGAGATCCCCCGTAGTGAGTAGCCTCAACAATGTCTTCTTTCTTTCCTCCTCTTTTGTTGAGTGAACCTCGCTCCGACTTTATCTTAAATTCCGGGGTATCACGCTTCTTCATTAGACATTCATATGCGTCACCTAAAATTCAAAATAGTGTTAGAAAAAATAAAATGGTTACGTAAATTTATTATAACTAAATACAAGTAATCAAACTAATAAAATAATACACACCTTTCAAATGCTCGGGCTCCTTTTTCCTCCTCACGGTCTTATAGATGATATCTCTATATCTTTTAGTACAAATATGATTGTACCTTTCACGGACAATATACTCCAATCCCGCCGGCCAATCAAAGGATTTCTATAAAAAGTTTTTATTAGTATAAATTACTAATTGAAATTTAGATATAAATTAACAAATTAAATATATACAAAAATATACCCGAAAGATGTTGAACCATTCTTCTTTTTGTTGGGGCGTAGCGTCAGTCCAACAAGTAGGAACATCCCCTGTCATCTTCTGTTTCGTACTTGCCGAACAACCACTAAAAACCGTTCAGCTTAAACTCCGAAATACAATATGTTAAATACAAGTACGAGTTTATATTAAACAAAGAATGAATATTGTAACTTTAATGGAGTATATGAAATTAACATATGAGTAACATATATCTTACCAAAGACCAGCCGGATCAAGTATCATCTTCCCATCATTAGTCCACTGAATCTCGGGTCCCTGATCTGATGAGTCATCATTGGTCGATTCCTCGACCGACGCCTGCTCAATATCCGTCTCCTCTTCCTCTAAAGAAGACGTACTACGACGCTGACTACCCCCGCCTCGCTGTCTACCTCGTCCTGCGTGACCTCCTGCCATCTACAATTGCAAAAAAAAAATATTAAACAATGTTGTTAGTAAATAAAAACATAATTGCAATAAAATATAAAATAAAATTAAACAATTTTGTTAGTAAATTTACCAAAATAACTAACACTAATCCTCATCATCTTCTTCATCAGTTTCATCCTCATCCTCATTTTCATCCTCCTCCTCCTCCTCCTCATCATCATCAACTTCTTCATCATCATCATCATCATCATTATCATTATCTATTTCCTCCTCCCACTCCTCCAACTCTATATCTTCTCCATTCTCTTCCTCCTCTTCCTCCTCTTCCAACTCTTCACCCTCTTCATTCCCATTCTCGTAACTGATTTCTTCAATTGGAGACAAAATGGTGCTACTTGATACTACTTCCTCTTGGAAAAAAGAGGTATCTATTTTTGATCTTGCCTTAATCTTAAAGACTGCCCACCATTGCTTTTGATTTCTATCATTCCTCGTGCATGGATAAGAAGAGAAATACACTTGATGAGCTTGATGTGCGAGTATAAAAGGGTCATACTTAGAATATGTTCTAGTATGATTCACTTCTACGAGTTTGTAACGTTCATGTACTCTTGTTCCGGCTATAGAATTGTCCTTCCATTCAACCTTGAATAAGACAGTCTTATAAGCACGCTCACGCCCATTATAGCACATCTCAAATATTTCCTCTACTATACCATAATAGTCATTGCCATCAAGAGAAGAAATAGTGACACCATAATTGCATCTAGCCTTATTTTTACCATAGTTGAATGTATGAAAATTGAATCCATTAACTAGGTATCGATTCCAAGTTCTAGCCATTCGTGAAGGACCAGAGGCTAAACTCCTTATCAAATCATCTTCGATATTCAACTCAATAACATGCTTCTTAAACCATGATGGAAATTGCTCCTCGTGTTTATTCCAAACATCATCCCTCCTCGCATTAGGATGCTCTTTCATGAAATCAGTCACAAACTGCATTTCATATGGTTCTAAGATTTCACAATTAGATAGAACGTAAAGGTGAGCACGATTATATTCTTTGTCATCCAAATATCTTGTTCCCCCAATTGTTGAGCAACCTTCATCATCATGAGTTTGAAAAAACTCGGGTAAACTTGCATCAATTTCATCCTCTTTGTCAATGTTCAAGTATTTTGCCTTGGTTTCTATATGTTTTTCAAAGTAAAGCGAGCAAAAATTTGCAATCTCTTCTGTTAAATATGCATTGCATATAGAACCTTCTACCCGAGCTTTGTTACCAATTTTCTTCTTCATGTGTTTAAGAAATTTATAATATAATTATAGAGCTTAATTAAAGTTGATAAAGTTAAAAAATTAAAGTGTATAAAAGAATAATAGTTATAATGCCAATAATACTAGTTAACTTTTATTACCTTTCAAATGGATACATCCACCTATATTGGACGGGTCCTCCAACTCTGGCTTCATAAGGCAAGTGAACCGGTAGATGCTCCATGGAATTAAAAAATGTAGGAGGTAAGATCATCTCAAGTTTACACAATATTTCTTGTATTTGTTCTTCGAGACGTATCATGTCCTCAACGCATATTGAGGAGGAACATAAATCTCGAAAAAATTGACTAATCTCAACAATTGCATTCCACACGGTAGTCGGGAGAAGATGTTTCAAAGCAACGGGTAATAATCGTTCCATGAAGACATGACAATCATGGCTTTTCAAGCCTTGCAACTTTAGCTTCTTCATATCAACACATCGTTTAAAATCCGATGCATATCCATCTGGAAACTTCAACTTTCGTACCCACTCACACAATACCTTCCTTTGAGCTTTGTCAAGAGTAAAAATGGATTTTGGCTTTGACCCGTCTTTCCGAATGTGCAATTTGGGACGGTCATAAAATTTCTTCATATCTTTTCTTGCAGCAATAGTATCACATGACTTTCCTTCTACATCCATAATCGTATGAATCAGTAGCTCAAAAAAAATTTTCTCTATGTGCATTACATCCAAGTTGTGCCTAATTAACATTGTTTTCCAATACGGAAGGTCCCAAAAAATGCTTCTTTTAAACCAACCATTTTTTTTTCAACTCTTTAAACTCTTCTTCTGTACCATCAACAGTAGTTGGAAAATCACAAATCAACTCCCATACCTCATCCCCCGGAAGTCGATCCGGAGCATCGCCACGCACCTCTTTACCTTTTAAGAAAGCTTTCTTGTTCCTCCTATGTCCATGTCTTTCCGATAAGAAGTGTCTATGACAATCAAACCAACTTATTTTCTTGTAATTAGGGAGATAAAATGCTTTACTCTCTTCCATGCAACAAGGACATGCCTTTTGCCCAGCAGTAGACCAACCCGATAACATTCCATAAGCGGGAAAATCATTTATTGTCCATAAAAGTGAAGCTCTTAGTTGAAAATTTTGCTTTTTGGACACATCATATGTTTCCACACCAACTTCCCACAAATGTTTCAACTCTTCCACCAATGGTTGTAAATAAACATCTAAATTACTTTTTGGATTTTTTGGACCGGGAATAATAAGTGACAGGAAGATAAATTACTTTTTCAAGCACAACCAAGGTGGTAAGTTGTATGGAATGACCATTACAGGCCAACATGAATAAGGCTTACCAAACTGATCGAATGGAGAAAACCCATCTGTACACAAGCCAAGTCGCACATTGCGGGGTTCATCGGCAAAATCAGGATAGATCATATCAAAACGCTTCCATTCCTCCCCATCACTCGGATGACACATCTTTCCCGGATTACGAGGATTTTCCTTGTGCCATCTCATTTGTTCGGCAATATTTTTTGTTGCATACATTCTTTGAAGTCTTGGAGCGAGTGGAAAGTAAATTAATGGCGGGTTTATTGATATAGGTTTCTTACTCTTTCCACCTCTCTTACAACCCTTGTTGCCTTTTTTTCCCCTCAAAACAATATCTCCCTCCCTTGTCTCATATCTATCTCTTTGACATTTCTTGCACTTTTCAAGGAAAGCATCATCTTTCCAAAAGAGCATACATCCTTCGGGACATGCATCAATCTTTTGATGCGGAAGTTGAAGACCTTTAACGATTTTTTTGGTATTGTAGAAACTTCGGGTCATGACATTATTTTCGAGGAGAGCATCCTCAAGCAAAGAAGCAATGGCATCAACGGCATTAAATGGCATATTAAACTCACATTTCACCGTTACTATCCTAGAGGCGGCTTGTAACAATGACATTTTGCTCCCTTCATATAATGGTTGTTCAGAAGCTTTTAACATGTCAAAAAAGACTTTTGCTTGTGGATTTGGTGGTTCTTCTTCATTCATTGCAAGATGATCGTCATTATTGAAAATATTAGACTCAAAGGCATCAACAACCATATCTCTATATGGGTTCTCATTTTGTTGGATTTGAGGTTGTTCGGGAGAATATGCTTCTCCATGAGAAATCCAATTGTAATAGTTTGGACAAAACCCATTTGTATAAAGATGTTCTTCTACCTCTATGTCATGTAGATATTTCACGTTTTTGCATTTAGTACAAGGACATCTAAGTTTATTTTCTACCAAATCATATTCATCATTTTGTTTAGCAAATTCAATAAATCCACGAACCCCCTTATAAATCTAGCGGTAGGACGTCTCTTCTTATCTACTCTTTCTTCGTACATCCATCCACGTTCCAATCTCTTCATTTTAATCTAAATAATATATAAACCATAATTTTAACAATAAAACATAGAACCACCTTTAACAATAATAATCCATACAAACTAATTAACTATACTAATTAACTAAAATTATATTAATTAACTAATATTATACTAATTTATACTTAACTAAAATTATACTAATTTATACTAATTAACTAAAATTATACTAATTTATACTAATTAACTAAAATTATACTAACTATACTAATACCTTTCAAAAACAATACTCCACATCAAACTAATTAAAATAATTTACTACCTTTAAAAAACAAAACTTTATACTAACCTACTATATTCAACATTACTAACATATAATAACTTCCACCTTACTAACATTATACTAATTCACTAAACAATAAACAAAATCAACAAAACTAATATTAATCCAAATCAACAACACAATCATCACTATCAAAACCCCCAATTTACACAACCCTTAATCTCAATTTCACCAAAACCTAATTAAATTACAATTAAAAACCTAATAATCAACACAAATACTTATATAAACATATCAAATCATCCTAATACTAGTTAAAATAACAAAATAATCTAAAATTAAACAAAGTAATTGAAATTTAAGACAAAGAAATTATACCTTGGATGAACCGAAATAAGGGAGAGGATGAACCTTGTCGTCACAGTAATGGTGGTCGGAGCAGTGGTCGGAGTGGTGGTCGCAGTGGTGGTCGGGTACAAGTCGGATTTCGCCTTTGCGGTTGAGTTATTTTGTGTGTTTTAGATTTTTGGTAAAGTATGAGAGAGGGGAGAAAGGATCTGCGTGTGTTTCATATTCGTTGAGCGGGCGACTGAAATTGGCGACTGAAAAGGGGTAGTCGCCAATTTGGCGACTGATTTCAGTCGCCCTTTCTGAAAATCAGTCGCCAGGTCCAATAATTTGAAGGATTTTGGTAGTCGCCAACTTAGCGACTAATTTCAGTCGCCCGAAATTTTTTTCAGTCGCCAAATTGGCTACTATTTTTTTCAGTCGCCATTTGTAGTCGCCCGAAATAGGATTTCTTGTAGTGATTCTTTTAAGAGAGTTCATCAACTCATCATCACTTCATAATTGATCATACACAAGCCTTAAGCTTGTGGACATATATAATGAATCCCATCATTATAGTTGTCTATTAGATCACTTTAAGTGAATGATCATAGCTTTCTATGAGCAAGCATATAAAGACGAATTTTTAGAACAAAGAAAATACGATAAAACGGGTGACTTGGGTTGCAAACCAAGCCACCATAATCCAAAATACAACAATTGTTTAGAAAGGATCAAACATTTCCATGTCGACCACGGAAATCAAAATAGTTCTAAAAGTCCGAAACATAAATTAAAATAAGACAATAAAAAGCCAAGCTTCATGGAAGCTACTCCTAGCTTCTTGATGATTTCTCAAGCTTGCTTTTCCTTTCCTTTGTCCTTGCTTGGTGGAGGCCCTATTTACAATAAAAAGGGGATACATTATCACAACTTTGTATCACAATACCATAGTTGAATTAGAAACATAAAAGAAAGGATAGTCATTTACCTACTGGAGTGATCTTTCCAGCTTTGATGTCACCAAGATACTTGGAACAATTCCTCTTCCAATGTCCAGCACCATTATAATAATGGCATTTGTCAAGAGGACTCTTCTTGGTATTGGAAGTGCTAGCTTCAAAAGTCTTAGCTTTGGTGAAAGTGGGAGCTTGCTTCTTACCCTTCTTCTCATTCTTCTTGAATTTTCCCTTGCTCTTGGTGCTTATGTTAAGCACATCCTTAGGTGGGTTAACATTTAACCCCATGTCTCTTTCGGCTTGCACAAGTAACTTGTGCAACTCTTCAAGAGACACGTCCTTGTCTTGCATGTTAAAAATCACCCGGAATTGAACATATGCCTTGACTTTGGATAAGGAGTGTAGAATCCTATCTACAATGAGTTCTTTGGGGATTTCAACCTTTTGAATCTTCAAAGTCTCGACTAGCTCCATTAATTTGAGCACATGAGGGCTAACCTTTTGGCCCTCCTTAAAGTCGAGATCAAAGAATGCCGCGGCCGCCTCATATTGGACGATCCTTGGAGATTGTGAAAACATTGTCACAAGTTTGGAATAGATTTCATTAGCGGTGCCCATTTTAAAGGCTCTCCTTTGGAGATCCGCCTCCATCGCAAAAATCAACACATTTTTCATTGCGGCGGACTCCTTGTGGTAAGCCTCATATGCTTCCCTAGTGGCGGCACTCGACTTAGCATTAGATTTGGATGGAGAGGCCTCGGTGAGGTAACGAAGCTTGTCGTCACCTTGGGCGGCTAATTTGAGTTGGGCATCCCAATCGGAGAAATTTGACCCATTCTTTTCAAGTTTACAACGATCCATGAAGGATCGGAGCCATGAAGTATTAGTGAGAGGTGTGGCGTTGGTGTTTGGAGTGGCCATTTGTTATGAGAAATAGATGCGATCTACAAAACGAGAATTGAAGGAATAAAACATATGTCGTTTTCAAAATAATAATACTCGTAAAAATTTAATTTAATTTAAACAAGTTTTATTGCATTTATCTAGTGACCTCTACCCAACTTGATAAATGATTCCAAGACCCAAATTCATATTAACTTGGGCACGGTAGGGCCGATTCATCCCTTATCAATATAACTCGGTGGATTAACGCTTTAATCGACTCTACTTTTAGAACTCTTGGTCGATAAAATTACATTAACATTTATCTTTAGCCCGGAACACATGCGACTACGGTCACGAATACTTCCGTTGAGCTCAATCCAAATTTCGAATAAATGTGTCCATGATCCAAATCCACATCAACTTGGGCACGGTAGGGCCGATTCATCCCTTATCAACATGAATTCGGTGGATAGACATTTATCACCCACTTCCCCTACGTAACAAGGTTTGTACCCCGGTAGGGCCGAGTGCACTCCCTCGCGAAATAGGTTTTCATGGTTTCTACTTTTTGGTAAGGCTAAGTCTCAATTGTTTATTTTTAGCGAGAGGTCATGTCAATTTATTATCTATCACGTTTTAAGTGAACTAAAGCGGTGAACTACGATAATTGTAATTGACATGGTCGATATACTCGATTAAAATGATAATGCATGTTTTAGTTATGGCGATTTAGCGATGCATGCAACATATAAATAAAATGCAAAACATAAATAAAATCCTAGTATGGCCTTCCTAAAATAGTAAATCTAATAAACTATTACAAATTCGGAAACCAACTCCATTGGTCCCTTGAACTTCGGTTTTGGCACGCATCTCGAGGTAACACCGTCTTTAATGGATCGCCTTCTTGAGTGGCACCGTCTTCAAGGAACTCCGGAATAAATAAATTACATAACAAATTACATAATTTCCTATTATAAATTTGTAATTAAAATAAAATAAATCTATTAAATTATAAAACGGTGATACGAGATCACAATAAATTACAACCGAATCGATATTCCCATACATTTCGGGTAATACCAATTAAAAACTAAGGCCATACTAAGTAAAATTACATAAAATAAAATTACATAAAATAAAATTATGACAATCATAAAAAAAAAATGCAGCATTATAATATGTATGAACATGCCAAATTTTATGCTAAATCGCCTTTAAGGAGCCAATATCGTATATTAGACGGTTTTTACGGATTTGCGTGATTCAACCTTTTAAAATCACAATAAATTACATAAAATCACATTTATGTATTAGTTAATTACCCTAACCATCTTAGGACTCAAAATTAGTCTCCACTAACATATTGACAATAATTAACTTATATTTCTTAAGATTGTTCATTAATGGACTCAAAATTACAATAAAATGCCATAAACACCAAATAAATCATAAAAATTTCAAATAAATTTGAAATTTGAAATTTAAACTCATGAACATTCTGGAAAAAATACCATAACACTCATAATGTTCAAAAACTTAGGTTAAAAATTTCGAAATTTATAGGGAAAAACAATGTTGCGGTTTATCGGATTTATCAATTATTATCATAAAAAATATGAGAAAAATTATATTTATTAACTTTTAAATTTTATATCTGAAATAGGTAATAAAATGCAACATGTGACGTTTTTCCTTAGTCATGAAGTATGTTTTAGCAATTATTCACTAATTAAAGTAACTATTTATGCTATTTTTCATCAAAAATTCATAAATCATGCATAAAGACTTCATTATAGCCTTATTATTTTACACACATCTTTTAAAATTGCATGTGACAACATACTAAATTTCTATGACCAGATTCGAAATATTTATCATATTAACCTATTTTATCATTTAAATTCGATTTTATCATGAAAAATCCATATTTCGAGCATAAGAACTCATAAAATTATGAAAATGTACAGGTCATCTAAAACTAATATATGTGAAAACATATCCAGAAACCACTGGAAAAATCGAAGTTTAGCTAATTTTAGTACGAAAATGACATTTTTATCATAAAATCACATTTTTAATGCCATTATTATATAAAATGAACAATAAAAATCCATAAATTAACCAAAATATCCTAAATAAATTTTAGGATCAGAAACTTTAACATGCATAATGGATTTCGTGATATATCATAATAAACACAAATTTACAAGTTTTATATGTTAATCGTATAACTCGGAAAAACTATAACCGATTTGCATGCAAACAACCTAAGGCTCATGATACCGCTTGTTAGAAATCTATATCTCATTACTACAACATTTTATTATATGTTACAATTTAATTTAGTCATAAAATTAATTTGGATCTAATGCATGCAAACATGAATAAAGATAAATAAGAAATCGTTTTCCTTACATTAAGAAATCGGATATATGGGCACAAATGAGTTCTCCTACTCACTTGTTCTTGAGCTCTCCAAATATTGGATGAACAAAGGATTCAAGTATAGAATCCCTCCCAAGGAATAATACCCAAGATAACCTCTTAATAAAATTAATATTATTAATACTAGAACAATATTAATCTATATAAAATTGACCCATAAATATTGATTTTGGTCTCTTAATTTCGGTTAAGAGAAGGGAGAAAAGAAGTGATTTTTATCTCTCTAAAAACTCTATATTTTTAGATGATGGAATGAAAAATACACTAGCATTCAAGTAGTGTATATTAGACAAATTATAGAGAAAAACCCTTTGGCATGTCTCTATGAAAAACCGGGTAGAGGGGGTGGTATTAGCCAATGCATGATCAAGTTGCTCTTCACAAAAACAACTAGGTTTGCATGGCTATGTATTAGGTTAAATGATTATGTTTTCCACTCAATTAATCAACACAATATTTATCCTAATACACCCTAAATTTCGGTACATATAGTGTAAAATGGGAAATCCAAATGGGAAATCCATTTTACACATTATTTTGTCAATTTGTCACATGTAACATGTTCCATGACATTATGAATATAAAATGTATTTTTAACAATTCAAAATCAACATATTAATAAAATATGTCACTTATAAAGTTAACCTAGTAATTCATAATTACTTGTACCGAAATGAGTTCCCGAGTCATAAATTACAACATTCTGTAATTATAATAATCAATTCATTCTGTTTCAATTGTTTCCGTAAACAATAATTTCATTTTAAGTAATAAAATAATTCGATTACTTAGACCGTATCTTATTTAATCAAATTATAACGAGATACGTAAATATTACTTCCAAAATCGTCCGTCAATTTTAAGTAATTTAATTAACCCGTATCGTCATACGATCAATTAAATAATCAATTAAGAGTGTTACCCTTTAGGTATGACCGTTACCCTTTAGGTATGACCTAAGGGGATCAACTGATCACCACCGTCGCACGACAGTAATGTCAAACTCTAGTCAGCCAATCATTACCGATATGTGTGGACCAGTTCACAGTAAAATATTACTTCCCACATGTATTCTTAAAATGAGACTTAAACATGTGATCATCATGATCGACAATTGTGATCGCATCATTGTCGGAGGACACATATTCCAATAATCTCCCACTTGTCCTCTACAAGTGTGCGTCACCAATTCTCTTGTCCTATTACTATCTCTCACTCAATGCAAAGTGTCTTTCAGGTCGTACTTGCAAGTGATCATATGGAGAGTGGTTTCCTCGATCTGGAGAATAACTGATTGACCGGATATATCTACTATAGATATCTTCCGAGCGTGGCCACGCATTTCCAGTTCATTACTCCTCGAGTGGCCCTGAGATATTGTTATAACCCTGACTAGGGGTGGACAATTCCTATTGCACTCATTCCCTTCGACTAGCCACAGCCATCATAACCCAAAATATGCCCATTTGACCCCATTTACGAAGGTCGTGGTAACACAAATCAAAGTTAATCTGAAACTGTGCCATCTTAGGCGAACAGTCTTTAGTCAAAAGAATCGACTCATTAGAATACAATAGTAGCTCTCGCCACGACCAGGCTATATAAATTTGCCAGAACTCTATAAGCGGTCATAAGGCCCGACAAAGTGTTCCTAACAGTCTGCCTATGTGATCGACTAGTCATCTCACATGACTTCATGGCACTTGAACTTGCCATCAATCGCATCACATTCTAGTCACTTCGAGATGTCACCTCATGTAAGTAACTATGGGCGAATACAATGCTAATCCGTGTTCATTTTAACGGGGTTTAATTGTCTCTACAACCCGTTTGGATGTAGCAAAGTATAAGGTAAGTTAATAATAACTCAAACGACAAATGTCGACATCACATTCAGGTAGTCAATACCATATTACAACCTTGTGATGCATATCGTAAGTGTGTAAACACTGGTCGATTTCAATAGAAATTTAACATACCATGTGTCCATATGTTCAAACTTCTTATATTGTATTATCCATTATATTCATGTTATCTCTCATAGCATGAACCTTACCAAGTACACATATAGGTTCCCAACCTTGGTTTAGGTTCTTTATCTTGAAAGAACTTTCTTGTTGTTTATCACAAAACCAACGAATTTGTGGTGGATGATATAACTTGCACTGATCAAGTGTTCTACCATTTCGCAATGCACTAGGTATACGTTTTGCAGGGTCTTACAACAATTTGTCAAGATGATTAGCCTAGCACTTCTCATAAGTCCTAGCATATTATAAAATATCAGTTTTGACTTACTTCAACTAACTATTTTTCAAAGCTTCTTATTTCTCCTTTTAGCTTGAATAGCTTAGGATTTTCATAAATCCTTACGTGTGATCGAACTTCAATATGTGCAACCTCTTGTCACATAACAGAGAGTTTTGTCCATCACTGGAATCGCTCATTAGTTCTCCTCGAGAATTTATGACGATTCTTCTATGGCTTGCTAATGAATCATCATGCTCTTATGCATATGATTCATTATTGGACATGTGCACGATTATTCTAATTGCAGAAACATTAGTAATTTATAATCATGTGATCAACCATTCTTAGGTTCAATGAATGACCATGACTGCTTATGGTAATTCTATTTACATCGATATGAATAACCTACGTTTCTTGTTGATTTGATGTGTATATCTCAATACTTATCCAACATCTCATGATGTGATTGGATTCATCATAGTCCATTTTCATCCAGAATTGAAAACTCAAATACTTCTTTGTGAAAGATAGTATTAGCTCGTTATTCTCAATGAGTAACGAGTTATCAATTTTACAAGATGATTGCTCCCACTAAAATCCATGTCTTCACATGATAATTTCCAACTCCCACTCAATTCTACATGTTTCTCAATTGACTACTCAATCGAAACATTTCAAGAATTGAAATATATATTGCTTTGCCAAGTTATTAAGATAAAACCATATATTTTACCAGCATATCCTTTCAAAATGCCTATTTAGAAAAGGTTTCAATCTTAAACTTATGGAAAGAGATTTTTAATCTCTAACTCATTCATTTTATAATGATGCGTAGCAATGTCATTATTTAAATGTGAATTACATCTAATACACGTTCTTCTCAAAATACCCTTTTCGGAAGGAGGTTTAACCATTTCATTTTCATAATGAGGTTAAGTAAGGACACTAGCGTGGCTAACAATTAATTTAGCTTTTGTAGATATCGGCATATCTTTCTTTGCAACTTTTAGTCATAAATCACATTTATTTTCGAGGATGCAACTTTGTTTCATTTAGGCTCTTAAGTAAATATCAATATTGAAACTATTGGTCAAAAGTCGTTCATATACTAGCCAAATCTCTTGATAAGACTTTACATTAGCCATTCTTCTTCCAAAACTTTCTTTTGGTCACCTCGTGTAGTAATCTTGAGAACATATTCTTTTGATTACTTCACTTGGTCTCTTTTGTCATGTAGATTTCATCTATTCGAGACCATAGATCTCATCTATTCGTGTACACTATCTATATAGGTATACAAATCATTCTTTCTTGCGTAGATCTCATTTACACAAGTATCCAAATTTACTTTGTGTTCTTTGTGTCTTCATTTTTCTCCCACTCTATCTTTAGAATAAATACAGAAGAGATTCAAAGATAGCTAATGAGACACAAATAATGATTTTTGAAGTGTAAGGAGGACTAATAGTTTTAGATTTGATAAGTGTACTTGGTGATTGACATTCTTTTAAGAGAGTTCATCAACTCATCATCACTTCATAATTGATCATACACAAGCCTTAAGCTTGTGGACATATAATGAATCCCATCATTATAGTTGTCTATTAGATCACTTTAAGTGAATGATCATATGTTTCTATGAGCAAGCATATAAAGAAGAATTTTTAGAACAAAGAAAATACGATAAAACGGGTGACTTGGGTTGCAAACCAAGCCACCATAATCCAAAATACAACAATTGTTTAGAAAGGATCAAACATTTCCATATCGAAAACGGAAATCAAAATAGTTCTAAAAATCCGAAACATAAATTAAAATAAGACAATAAAAAGCCAAGCTTCATGGAAGCTACTCCTAGCTTCTTGATGATTTCTCAAGCTTCCTTTTCCTTTCCCTTGTCCTTGCTTGGTGGGGCCCTATTTACAATAAAAAGGGGATACATTATCACAACTTTGTATCACAATACCATAGTTGAATTTGAAACATAAAAGAAAGGATAGTCATTTACCTACTGGAGTGATCTTTCCAGCTTTGATGTCACCAAGATACTTGGAACAATTCCTCTTCCAATGTCCAACACCATTACAATAATTGTATTTGTCAAGAGGACCCTTCTTGGTATTGGAAGTGCTAGCTTCAAAAGTCTTAGCTTTGGTGAAAGTGGGAGCTTGCTTCTTACCCTTCTTCCCATTCTTCTTGAATTTTTCCTTGCTCTTGGTGCATATGTTAAGCACATCCTTATAGGTGGATTAACATTAAACCCCATGTCTCTTTCGACTTGCACAAGTAACTTGTGCAACTCTTCAAGAGACACGTCCTTGTCTTGCATGTTAAAATTCACCCGGAATTGAACATAAGCCTTGACTTTGGATAAGGAGTGTAGAATCCTATCTACAATGAGTTCTTTGGGGATTTCAACCTTTTGAATCTTAAAAGTCTCGACTAGCTCCATTAATTTGAGCACGTGAGGGCTAACCTTTTGGCCCTCCTTAAAGTCGAGATCAAAGAATGCCGTGGCCGCCTCATATTGGACGATCCTCGGAGTTTGTGAAAATATTGTCACAAGTTTGGAATAGATTTCATTAGCGGTGCCCATTTTAAAGGCTCTCCTTTGGAGATCCGCCTTCATCGCAAAAATCAACACATTTTTCATTGCGGCGGACTCCTTGTGGTAAGCCTCATATGCTTCCCTAGTGGCGGCACTCGACTTAGCATTAGGTTCGGGTGGAGAAGCCTCGGTGAGGTAACGAAGCTTGTCGTCACCTTGGGCGGCTAATTTGAGTTGGGCATCCCAATCGGAGAAATTTGACCCATTCTTTTCAAGTTTACAACGATTCATGAAGGATCGGAGCCATGAAGTATTAGTGAGAAGTGTGGCGTTGGTGTTTGGAGTGGCCATTTGTTATGAGAAATAGATGCGATCTACAAAACGAGAATTGAAGGAATAAAACATATGTCGTTTTCAAAATAATAATACTCGTAAAAATTTAATTTAATTTAAACAAGTTTTATTGCATTTATCTAGTGACCTCTACCCAACTTGATAAATGACTCCAAGATCCAAATTCATATTAACTTGGGCACGGTAGGGCCGATTCATCCCTTATTAATATAACTCGGTGGATTAACGCTTTAATCGATTCTACTTTTAGAACTCTTGGTCGATAAAATTACATTAACATTTATCTTTAGCCCGGAACACATGCGACTACGGTCACGAATACTTCCGTTGAGCTCAATCCAAATTTCGAATAAATGTGTCCATGATCCAAATCCACATCAACTTGGGCACGGTAGGGCCGATTCATCCCTTATCAACATGAATTCGGTGGATAGACATTTATCACCCACTTCCCCTACGTAACAAGGTTTGTACCCCGGTAGGGCCGAGTGCACTCCCTCGCGAAATAGGTTTTCATGGTTTCTACTTTTTGGTAAGGCTAAGTCTCAATTGTTTATTTTTAGCGAGAGGTCATGTCAATTTATTATCTATCACGTTTTAAGTGAACTAAAGCGGTGAACTACGATAATTGTAATTGACACGGTCGATATACTCGATTAAAATGATAATGCATGTTTTAGTTATGGCGATTGAGCGATGCATGCAACATATAAATAAAATGCAAAACATAAATAAAATCCTAGTATGGCCTTCCTAAAATAGTAAATCTAATAAACTATTACAAATTCGGAAACCAACTCCATTGGTCCCTTGAACTTCGGTTTTGGCACGCATCTCGAGGTAACACCGTCTTTAATGGATCGCCTTCTTGAGTGGCACCGTCTTCAAGGAACTCCGGAATAAATAAATTACATAACAAATTACATAATTTCCTATTATACATTTGTAATTAAAATAAAATAAATCTATTAAATTACAAAACGGTGATACGAGATCACAATAAATTACAACCGAATCGATATTCCCATACATTTCGGGTAATACCAATTAAAAAACTAAGGCCATACTAAGTAAAATTACATAAAATAAAATTACATAAAGTAAAATTATGAAAATCATAAAAATAAAATGTAGCATTATAATATGTATGAACATGCCCAATTTTATGCTAAATCGCCTTTAAGGAGCCAATATCGTATATTAAACGGTTTTTACGGATTTGCGTGACTCAACCTTTTAAAATCACAATAAATTACCTAAAATCACATTTATGTATTAGTTAATTACCCTAACCATCTTAGGACTCAAAATTAGTCTCCACTAACATATTGACAATAATTAACTTATATTTCTTAAAATTGTTCATTAATGGACTCAAAATTACAATAAAATGCCATAAACTCCAAATAAATCATAAAAATTTCAAATAAATTCAAAATTTGAAATTTAAACTCATGAACATTCTGGAAAAAATACCATGACACTCATAATATTCAAAAACTTAGGTTAAAAATTTCGAAATTTATAGGGAAAAACAATGTTGCGGTTTATCGGATTTATCAATTATTATCATAAAAAATATGAGAAAAATTATATTTATTAAACTTTTCAATTTTAGATCTGAAATAGGTAACAAAATGCAACATGTGACATTTTTCCTTAGTCATGAAGTATTTTTTAGCAATTATTCACTAATTAAAGTCACTATTTATGCTATTTTTCATCAAAAATTCATAAATCATGCATAAAGACTTCATTATAGCCTTATTATTTTACACACATCTTGTAAAATTGCATGTGACAACATACTAAATTTCTATGAGCAGATTCGAAATATTTATCATATTAACCTTTTTTATCATTTAAATTCGATTTTATCATGAAAAATCCATATTTCGAGCATAAAACTCATAAAATTATGAAAATTTACAGGTCATCTAAAACTAATATATGTGAAAACATATCCAAAAACCACTGGAAAAATCGAAGTTTAGCTAATTTTAGTACGAAAATGACATTTTTAATATAAAATCACATTTTTAATGCCATTATTATATAAAGTGAACAATAAAAATCCATAAATTAACCAAAATATCCTAAATAAATTTTAGGATCAGAAACTTTAACATGCATAATGGATTTCGTGATATATCATAATAAACACAAATTTACAAGTTTTATATGTTAATCGTATAACTCGGAAAAACTATAACCGATTTGCATGCAAACAACCTAAGGCTCATGACACCGCTTGTTAGAAATCTATATCTCATTATTACAACATATTCTTATATGTTACAATTTAATTTAGTCATAAATTAATTTGGATCTTATGCATGCAAACATGAATAAAGATAAATAAGAAATCGTTTTCCTTACATTGAGAAATCGAATATATGGGCACAAATGAGTTCTCCTACTCACTTGTTCTTGAGCTCTCCATATATTGGATGAACAAAGGATTCAAGTATAGAATCCCTCCCAAGGAATAATACCCAAGATAACCTCTTAGTAAAATTAATATTATTAATACTAGAACAATATTAATCTATATAAAATTGACCCATAAATATTGATTTTGGTCTCTTAATTTCGGTTAAGAGAAGGGAGAAAATAAGTGATTTTTATCTCTCTAAAAACTCTATATTTTTAGATGATGGAATGAAAAATACACTTGCATTCAAGTAGTGTATATTAGACAAATTATAGAGAAAAACCCTTTGGCATGTCTCTTTGAAAAACCGGGTAGGGGGGTGGTACTAGCCAATGCATGATCAAGTTGCTCTTCACAAAAACAACTAGGTTTGCATGGCTATGTATTAGGTTAAATGATTATGTTTTCCACTCAATTAATCAACACAATATTTATCCTAATACACCCTAAATTTCGGTACATATAGTGTAAAATGGGAAATCCAAATGGGAAATCCATTTTACACATTATTTTGTCAATTTGTCACATGTAACATGTTCCATGACATTATGAATATAAAATGTATTTTTAACAATTAAAAATCAATATATTAATAAAATATGTCACTTATAAAGTTAACCTAGTAATTCATAATTACTTGTACCGAAATGAGTTCCCGAGTCATAAATTACAACATTCTGTATTTACAATAATCAATTCATTCTGCTTCAATTGTTTCCGTAAACAATAATTTCATCTAAGTAATAAAATAATTCGATTACTTAGACCGTATCTTATTTAATCAAATTATAACGAGATACGTAAATATTACTTCCAAAATCGTCCGTCAATTTTAAGTAATTTAATTAACCCGTATCGTCATACGATCAATTAAATAATCAATTAAGAGTGTTACCCTTTAGGTATGACCTAAGGGGATCAACTGATCACCACCGTCGCACGACAGTAATGTCAAACTCTAGTCAGCCAATCATTACCGATATGTGTGGACCAGTTGACAGTAAAATATTACTTCCCACATGTATTCTTAAAATGAGACTTAAACATGTGATCATCATGATCGACAGTTGTGATCGCATCATTGTAGGAGGACACATATTCCAAAGCCGTTATGTCATCTCAATGTGATTGAGTAGTATACCTTAATTGCTCTATCCAAAGCCGTTGGCATAAGGTAGACATGATGGTTATGTCATCTCAATGTGATTGCGTAGTATACCTTAATTGCTGAAGATCGTTATGTAAATATTGGATAGAGTATTAATATTTACATAAATGATGATCGCATTCATTGTTTGAGTCTCTTCAAGAACTCAATTATTCAGTTTTGACTGAAAAAATTTAATACCTTCTTTATCCGAATTGGTTGTGGAGACAATGTTGAACCCCAATTCAAGTGAATAGGATGAACATTGCATTAGCCCCTAGTCACTTAATGAGGTGACGTCTCGGAGTGATTAGATTTTAAGTCGATTGATGGTGGGTTCAGCACCATAATGTCATAGGGATGACTAGTCGTTTACATAGGTAGACTGTGGGACACTTTGTCGGGCAGTGACATATATAGAGTCCCTTAGATCTATTGCAGACGCCTGGTCGTGGCAGGGAGTTCTATGATATTCCTATGAGTCGATTCTTCAAACTGGAGACTATTATCTGAGCCAGTGCAGTTTCCGAGTGACTTTAGTTTTTGTCCTAGGTCGTGCCGTGAAAGGAGGCCAAAGGGCATCTACTGGGTCATGGTGATCTGTATTGTGCAAAAGGATAGATAGGACAGACAAGAATTGTCCACCCACGCTGGGTTTATACATCTCTAGGCTACTCGAGGAGTTGTGACTGGGAAATGCGTGGCCACGCTCGGAAGTAATATATGGTAGATTTTTCCGGTCTTGCAGTCACACTCCCGATCGAGAAAACCACTCACGATATATTCATATGCAAGTGCGACCTGAAAGACACCTTGCATTGAGTGGGAGATTGTTATTAAAACGGACAAGAGAATCGGTAACACACCCTTGTATAATACAAGCAGGATATTGGGATAAGGAGTTATCCACAATTGTGTGTTATAATCATCGCACAACTTGTCTCGGACAAGTGGGAGATTGTTGGAGTAGTTGTCCTCCACAATAGTGCGTGACCATATTAAATCTCATTAAGGAATATGCAAGGGATATTCATTGGCAATACTAGTCAGCTGATCAACGTATATCGGTAACGGTTGGCCAACTAGGGTTTGACGTTACTGTCGTGAGACGGCGGTGTTCAGCTGATCCCTTTCGGTGACACCTAAAGGAACGAACTCCAAAACGAAAGCTAATTAATTGTATGAGATACAATTTAATTAGTTCCTTGATAAATTAACTAAGAGTTAGTTGATTAATTTAATTAAAAGAGATATCGAGTTGTGAACTCGAAGCGCGACAGTAATTATTTAATTATGCGATAATTAAATAATAAATTAATTGAGACGGGAATTAATGATTAAATAGTTAATTGTTAAATTAGTACTAATTGACTAATGTGATTAGTATTAGTACGTAAAATATATGTGTAGCTGTATACGTATATTTGTGGAGTGTTTTAGACGAATTTAATTGGGAAGCATTTAAACATAAAATGAAGTTTAAATAAAAACTACATGTATTTGTGCGACAAATATAAGAACCAAAATAGACCCTTAAATGGGTCATTTGGATCGTGTAAATGGTAGTGTGATTGTGTGTTGTTAGACATAATTATTATTAATGCATGCATTCCATTGGGTGCTCTTCCCATTACACTATTTGTCTAATCTATGCCTAATTCTATTGGGCACAAAACACAACCCACAACTTCCTCAATTTACTTCCTCAATCCGCCCTTCCCTTGGATACACCCCCCATTCATTGTTCATTTATCCACTTACTTTAATTTTTGTATGTGGAAAAGAAATAAACTTATCTCTCTAAAATATTAGAAATTATTACTAAGAGTTAGTAACTAAAATTCTAGTATTCTCATAATATTACTAAGAGTTAGTAGTGAGACATTCAAGGGTAATTTGTGTACATATCTAGTTAATATTACACATATTATTTGGGTGGTTTGTTCTTGGGTGCAACTAGGAAGGAGTTCTTCTATTTTGAAGATTGGATCTTGGATGATCTTGCCATTTTTGTATAGCTAAAGAACAACTAAGATGGTGATCTTAGTTGTGCCCATATTACCATTCTCAACGTAAGGAAAAATTATTTTTCCTCTTCTTTTATATTTTTAATGCTCATATATTACATGCATAATGCATAGATCCAAAGATTTTTAAAATAAAGAAATTTTGATAACCTAATTAGAGACGTCTAATTTGGGGTTATGGTCCTTCATTTCCGTCAGTGTTCCTGTAGTCCTGATGGATATTCTGTCAGTATTGTTTTATTTCTGACGGATATTCCGTCAGATGCTCTCAATAATGCAATCTTCATAAAGTGCCACAGTAAAAGGGCATCTGACGGATATTCTGTCGGTATTGTACAGTTCCTGACGGAATTTCCGTCAGATGTCAATTATTATTGACAGCTGGAGTGCATGGTAGAAGGGGGATCTGACGATATTCCGTCAGTACTCTTCAATTCCTGACGGAAATTCCGTCAGATATCACTTATTGTTGATAGCTGGGTT
The DNA here is from genome assembly GCF_048544455.1 of Silene latifolia. NCBI lineage: Eukaryota > Viridiplantae > Streptophyta > Magnoliopsida > Caryophyllales > Caryophyllaceae > Silene > Silene latifolia. Next base: position 177,596,945 of record NC_133538.1, read on the forward strand.
CCACCTATGTGTGTAACAAACATCTGGCAGATAGTCCGTCAGTATTATGGTTTTTCTTACGGATTTTCCATCACATACTATTTAGCGCCATTGAATTTGTCAACGCGCCAATAGTATCTGACGGAATTTCCGTCAGGAATCGGTACTGACGGAAACGCCGTCAGAAAACCGTCAGTTTTCTGTGTTTTCTGACGGCTTGTTTTTTCCGTCAGTGTGCCCGCCACTATCCCGTGTTTTCGTTGTAGTGATATATATATATATATATATATATATATATATATATATATATATATATATATATATATATATATATATATATATATATATATATATATATATATATATATATATATATATATATATATATATATATATATATATATAAGGGTTCTCATAAGGCCCTTACATCTTATGAGTCCCTAAATCCTTATAAGGACCTTAGGATGGAAGGGATGGAGGGATGAGATTACATCTCATTCAAGGGTCACAAATGAACCTCCCTAATCTCCCTCCCTAATTCTGTACAACTCCACCTAATTTTGTACAACTCTTCCACCATTCTAATCTCCCAACTCACTTCCTCATTCACTCATCCTCTCTCATTTCTCACATTCACTCTTTCTCTCTCATTTTCTCCCACCCTCTCTAAACAAAAAAAAACAAAGTTCATAAAAGAAAACCCCAAACTAAAACAAAACCAAAAAACCCACTCCACCTCCACCTCCATCACCCTCACCAGCCGTCCCCGACACAACCACCCGACCTCCCTTCTTCCCGGCCCACCACCACCCGACCTCCCTCCCTTCTTCCCAGCCCACCATCCGGCCTCCCTTCTTCCAAGCCCACCACCCGACCTCCCTCCTCCATCAACCAACAACAACAACGCCAACAACAACGCCAACAACAACCAGCAACAACAACCAAAAACATCCCGACCACCCCTCCCCCAGCCGCGCACGTCACCTGATGCCGCCCTCCACCAGCCCCACCGGCAACTCGCCTCGCCACCCTCCTCCCTCCCGCCGTCCTTCCTTCCTCCTCCTCCCGCCGTCATTCCTTCTTCCTCCTCCTGCCGTCAGTCCTTCCTTCATCCTCCTCCTCCCGCCGTCCTTCCTCCTCCGCCGTCCTTCCTTCCTCCTCCTCCCGCGGTCCTTCCTTCCTCCCCTTTTCCTCTTCCTTTCTCTTTTTTTTTTTTCAGTCATTGTTGGTTTGATTTTCGATTTTGTTTTTATTTTGTTGGTTTTGTTTTTTTCGGTTTCTCACATCTCTTCCATTTTGTTTTTATTTTTTTGTTTTTTTTGTTTTTTTTTGGTGTTTATTGTCAGTGATCTCGTTTTTGTATGGGTTTTGTTTTATTTTCATTGTACATTTTTTAAATTTTTCAGATTTACTTTATTTGGTTCTTTGGTTTTTGTTATTTTATGTTTTTGTTTTTTTTTTGTGTTTTTGTCAGATTTACTTTATTTTGTTATTGTTATTTGGTTTTTATTTTTTCAGTTTTGTTGGTTTTTTATTTTTGGATTGAAGCTATACAATTTTGGACTAAAGTTATACGATTTTGGACTAAAGTTATACAATTTTGAACTAAAGTTATACGTTTGGACAAAAGTTATAAGTTTGTTGGATTAAAGTTATAGGATTTTGGACTAAAGTTACACGTTTTTGGACTAAAGTTATACATATGAAGGACTAAAGTTATACAAATAAGGCCTAGAGTTATACAAAAATTGACTAAAGTAATACAAATATGGACAAAAGTTATACAAAAATGGACTAGAGTTATACAAATAAGGACTAAAGTTATACAAAAATCGACTAAAGTTATACAAATATGGACTAAAGTTATACAAATATGGACTAAAGTCATACAAAATAACTTATATAAATTCCAATTAATTCATCGAAAATGGACTAAAGTTATACAAAAATGGACTAAAGTTATACAAAAATGGGCTAAAGTTATACAAATAAAGACTAAAGTTATACAAAAATTGACTAAAGTTATACAAATATGGACTAAATATGTATAACTTTAGTCCTTATTTGTATAACTTTAGTCCATATTTGTATAACTTTAGTCGTTTTTTGTATAACTTTACTTCATTTTTGTATAACTTTAGGCTTTATTTGTATAACTTTAGTTCATATTGGTATAACTTTAGTCCATTTTTGAATAACTTTGGTCCAGTTTTGTATAACTTTACTCCATATTTGTATAACTTTAGTCCATTTTTGTATAATTTTAGGCTTTATTTGTATAACTTTAGTTCATATTGGTATAACTTTAGTCCATTTTTGTATAACTTTGGTTCAGTTTTGTATAACTTTACTCCATATTTGTATAACTTTAGTCCATTTTTGTATAACTTTAGTCCTTATTTGTATAACTTTAGTCCATTTTTGTATAATTTTAGTCCTTATTTGTATAACTTTAGTCCATATTTGTATAACTTTAGTCGTTTTTTGTATAACTTTAGTTCATTTTTGTATAACTTTAGGCTTTATTTGTATAACTTTAGTTCATATTGGTATAACTTTAGTCCATTTTTGAATAACTTTGGTCCAGTTTTGTATAACTTTACTCCATATTTTTATAACTTTAGTCCATTTTTGTATAACTTTAGGCTTTATTTGTATAACTTTAGTTCATATTGGTATAACTTTAGTCCATTTTTGTATAACTTTGGTTCAGTTTTGTATAACTTTACTCCATATTTGTATAACTTTAGTCCATTTTTGTATAACTTTAGTCCTTATTTGTATAACTTTAGTCCATTTTTGTATAACTTTAGTCCTTATTTGTATAACTTTAGTCCATATTTGTATAACTTTAGTCGTTTTTTGTATAACTTTAGTTCATTTTTGTATAACTTTAGGCTTTATTTGTATAACTTTAGTTCATATAAGTATAACTTTAGTCCATTTTTGAATAACTTTGGTCCAGTTTTGTATAACTTTACTCCATATTTGTATAACTTTAGTCCATTTTTGTATAACTTTAGGCTTTATTTGTATAACTTTAGTTCATATTGGTATAACTTTAGTCCATTTTTGTATAACTTTAGTCCTTATTTCAGTAGATCTTAGTTGAAAAAAAGTACATCACCAAAAAAAAACGATATTTAAAACCCGAAATTTTTATTTAAAAAACGTATAATAAGAATAGATTTGAAAAGAATAAATAACAACAAAAACTAACAAAAATTAAGAAATAGAATAAACCGACCCCAAACAACTAATTTAACACAAAATCTGAAAAAAAATAAAATAAAATAAAAGTGACGGAAAAAACCGAGACGCAAAATCTGGAAAAAAAAAACGAGTTTATATAATTACCGACGGCGGTGGTGGAGGTGGCGGTGGATGTGGGCGGTGGGTGGTGTCGGGTGGGATAGTGGTGGGTGGTGGTTATTGAGGAAGAGAGAAATGAATGATTTATTTGGTTTTTTGATTTATTTGGATTTTTTGATTTATTTGGATTTTTTGGGTTTTTGATATGTTTGGATTTTTTATTTTTTGGATTTTCTATTTATTTGGATTTGTTGGGTTTTTTTTATTTATTTGGATTTTTTGGGTTTTTTTATTTATTTGGGTTTTTTTATTTATTTGGATTTTTTGGGTTTTTTTATTGAGGTTTTGAGAGAAGAGAAGAGTGAAATGTGTGAGATGAGAGAGAAATGAGTGGGTAGAAAACAAATATATAGTAAATTAGTGGTTAATTAGGGTGGATTAGTAAAGTGTGTTAATTAGCTTCTATAATGACTTTGGGTGGATTCATCTCATCCCTCCATTTCCCTCCATCCAATGGCTCATAATAGAACTTATGGACTCAATATATATTGGCCTTACATGATCTCTTCTATATATATATATATATATATATATATATATATATATATATATATATATATATATATATATATATATATATATATATATATATATATATATATATATTAGGATCAACGAAGTCCACCCCAAAAGTGTGAGTCCATAAGTCTTCTTTAGAGCCATTGAATGAGGAAAAGGGATGGCTAAGATCAAAAGCAAAAACTGAGGATTAATGAGTTAATTTATCCTCTCTCTCTCTCTCTCTCTACCCACACTAATTAATAACTACTCTCTCCATACCATACCAATGGTAACATGGTAAAAAAATGGGGTTTTTAAAAAAAAGGTTAAAAGTAAGGGTAAAGAGGAAAAAAATAGGTGGAGTATGTAATTGTGGGTTTGATTGTGGGTTGGTAGGTGGGGTATGTAATGTCATTTTGTATAAATATCAAATGGCTATAAGGAGAATTTGGTAATGTTGTGGGCCAAATAAGGTATGTTACCATTGGTGTGGTACGGCCGTATTAGGTAACTTTTACCATTGGTCTGGTAAGGAGGGAGTACATCCTAATTAACCACTAATTTAATACACATACTTTTCCATTCACTCATTTCTCTCTCATCTCATACAATTTCATTCATCTCATCCACCTCTCTCTCAAAAAACCCAAATAAATTTTAAAAAAAACACAAAAAATATATCCCAAAAAAATATCCTTTCTTCCTCACTCACCTACCCACAACCACCCACACCTACCACCAAACTTGCGACCACCACCTCCACCTCCGACAGCCACGACTCACGGCCACCACCGTCACCTCACCACCCCACTGCCGCCTCCTTCCACCACGCACCACAGACGCCACCGACACCACCTCCTCACTCATCGCCAACACCACTCACCTCCTCCGTCCGCCTCCCTCCTCCTCTTTTTGTCGCCTACCTCAACAAACTCCACCTCACAACACCACCTCACCCCTCGCCACCACCCACAACAAACAACAGCACTCACGGCCGCCAAACACTCACACCACGGCCCACTTCAGCACCACCATCCCACCACGACACCACCTCCTCTTCTCCCTCCTCCTTCCATCTCTCCTCCTCCACAGCCGCCCTCTTCTTCTTCTTCTTAATCTTTTTTTTTTGGCTTTGTGTTTCTAGATCTGAGTTTTATGTTTTGTTTTTTTTTCTTTCTCTTAATTGTGTTTCTTTTTTTAATAAGCTTATATCTTATTATTATTAATTGTGTGTTTTATTTTTAATGTTCTTCTTCTTGTCTTAATTTTTTTTCTCTTAATTGTGTGTTTTATTTTATTCCACAAGATTCATCTTTTCTACAGTATTTTTTTTGTGTAGATCTAATTTTTTTACGGGGGTGGTGATGTTTTTTTTATAGGGTTGTTTTGTTTTGAATTTTTCAAATATCGTTTTGTTAAAATTCGTCTTATTTTAAAAAAAAAATTAAATCTACCACAATATACTAGTTCTAGTTATAAAAAATTTAGATCTAGTTTTGAAAAGTTAAACTTAGATATATTTTTTTTTTTAAATTTTCTTTCTATTTGTTGATTTTAATCTTCTAGTAAAGTTAAGAATACATTCGTTCAGTTAAAATTACACTTGTTACAGTTAAAGTTACATTGTTTCTTATTAAAATTACACTTATCTCTATTAAGTTACACTTTATTAAAGTTACACTTTTTTCTGTTAAAGTTACACTTTTTTGTATTAAAATTACATTTTTTCTTATTAAAATTACATTTATCTCTATTAAAGTTACACTTTATTAAAGTTACACTTTTCTCTATTAACGTTACACTTTTTTTCGATTAAAGTTACACTTTTCTCTATTAAAGTTACATTTTTCTCTATTAAAGTAACATTTTTTTCCATTATTAATGTTTCAGTTTTCTCTATTAAAGTTACAGTTTTTTCTATTAAAGTTACACTTTTCTCTATTAAAGTTACAGTTGTTTCTATTAAAGTTACACTTTTCTTCATTAAAATTACACTTATTTCTATTAAAGTTACTGTAACTCCCCCACATACCAAGGTGCCTTACCAGGACCACCCTGGCATGAGAGACTATTACCATCTCGGTTTCCCGATGCTAGTATATCAATGTAACCATCCCAAAATATTTATTAAAGTATATATAAGTTAAAGTTACATAGTTCCAAAACCAAATCAAAACAAGTGTTTACTAATCTCAACAACTGAAAGCTAAACAGCTAAACTGGTAACAGCGGAAGCTAGACTCGAAGTGATGACTCCCCATCTCGTTCCCATAGCTAAAGACCATCATCACCTGTCACAATCTGCTCACTATCCCTGAATGGATCACCACAGATTTTACAAAACAACAACGGGGTTAGTTCACTACATAATCAAAATAAGACAAAGTACGATGAAGATAAGCAGCTGTTCCACAATCCATCTCCAACTCCTAGTCACATCTCGTAACTGACTACACACCAAAGTGTGTAGCCCTGCCAGTGGGGCACCGCAGCCGTACCCACCTAAGCCCCGCTCATCAACGAGCGATAAATATTTTCATTAATGTGCACATCCCCTCCTGTGGCGGGTTACACAGTGGGTGAAACTAGGGCGTAAAGCCACTCCCGCAAGTGACTCCACTCAGCCGAGGACGCACCTCGCGAACATCATCATCAACCATCACAACACCAACACCAAACTCCAATCCCAACAACAGCAGATAATCACAATATCAATCGTACAAACAATTACAACACAATCTTAAATCAATTAAACGGTAAACCGAGTAGGGAAACCCTACCTTTTCGCAATCCAAGCACACACAAGCAATCAATAGCAATTCTCCATGACACTGTCACCTACACACAATAATCATATGCCATCACTATAAACCATTCCCCCAAATTAACCACAATTAATAATTAAGGCAAAACCTTAAAAGACAACCTATTAACTTATTACAAAGTACTAGAGACTTACTAAAGAAATCGATGCAAGAGAGAAATGAACAAGGACTCACAAACCATCAACAATCTTGGGAGAGCTTAGAGAGGATTAAAGTTACGTAGAATGTTTTAGGTTTTGTCAACCGTGAAAAGTGAAACAGTAAATCTTAGTTTATAACTCTAATCGTCTCCAATCAAACCGCGGAAATAATCTCCGTCAGACCAGATACTCGGTCGAGTATACAGTATACTCGGCCAAGTATCCCCTACTCGATCGAATATTCCCATACTCGGCCGAATATTCCTGGACAGTAGCCTGACCATAAATACACGACGCACTTACTCGGCCGAGTAACAGACTTAGCAAAACCGTAGTATTATAGTCTTCCCTCCATAAAAATAACTTCGTCCCCGAAGTTCCAACCTAACTATAAAACAGGAACACCTAACACTAACTCCACCAACCATGCTTACTTCCAACACACGGCTCACGATATCGTCTCAACTACAGCATAGCCTCTCGATACTAACTCCATAATACTATCGAATACCCACAATATAAGTATTGACAACTCTGTCTTAATTCCATAACGCTCACTAGCAAACTCAATACCAAGACAATTCACCAAACAAGATCAACACCAAGACGGAATGTTACATTCTACCACCCTTAAAACGAACTTTGTCCTCGAAGTTTACTCATACACATAAACATCATCACCCATTCCATCAACACTATCGAAATTTACTCACTCTCATAAACACCATACTCACTGCCATCACCTGTAATAAAATCAACCACAACACAAATACATCCTTTATTCTACACTAACTCTGAAACTTCCAATTACTACAATATGTACAATCATCAAACTCTCTTTGTCGCCTACTCCTCTTAAGATAAATGTTACGTCCTCGTAACTCACTAATACTAGATCCTTATCTATATCTTCTCATTATCCTCATCACCATCGCATGTCAACGATATCCGCCTATAGCCTTAACACCTACCTACATCTATTCCTATATCCAATATTCTCTTACTCTAGCTGTTCTCATACCTCAATTCATTCGGCACACCACCTAACTTATACCACAAAGTCCTTAGCATAACCATTACCGCAAATGACATACTTCTTCATACATGCACTTATCCCCACAATCATAACTCGCGATCCACAATTGTTACACACACTCACACTAGATCCTCAAGTTCTCCAGTTTATTACCGTAAGACTCATCCATAACTTAACATAACACTAGTTCCCAATAAATATTACGAACCACTTGCCGCTTCCACCTCAGCGCACACACATTCCAGAAAACTCTTGCCACAACTATGTTAACCAATGCCTCATCTACAACAAGATCGACAGTACCCTACAACTTCTCACCACTGTGTCCCATAAACAGAATATCACTATACCATGACAACAACGGAAACATACGCAACTTCCTTCCACTTCATACTCTACCCTCACTCCCAAGCCGAAACTGATAAGAAACATTAATAAACAAAACAACACCATATATGCCCAGACCGACACTGATAGGAAATAGCAGTAAACAAACAACAATCTATATAACTGATATATACTTTCGAAAGTTCGTCTCATCCGTATCCCGCCTACTCCACCATGACTGATAACGGGATTGCAACACCGCCACCAACAGCCGCACCGCAGCGCAAAAATACTCATATCACAACACGAAGTACCGTGCCTGGATCGCCACCCGAGGCACAACAACCACATCGATAATCAACGCAACTTATACAATTCCATAAACACTGACTCAGTACAACTTCCTTGACAAGAAAACTCCCTTAAGACCGCTTTTCTAGATCACAACACAACATATAACACAGAATAAACAGATACTAACCCTATGAATCTTATCCATACTATTACTCATGAGGCCAGAACCTCACACTATCATTTACACACATCATAGACCCATAATAGAATCTAACTAGCCAATCCTGATCACGTAAGTTACCACTTGATAAATAATATCTCTCATCCGAACTTAACTCAGATGTCCTTCATAACATATCCTCCCATCCACTCAATTATCACTACCCGGCGAACGTAACCATATCATCAGTACCTAACTACTAGAAAACACCTCCTATATCTACCTCTTATACTCCCTCACAACCATACATACCAATCAGTCTCCATAAAATCAACCCCTTTAGAACAACTAACTTCCCTATGTAACATCGTCCTCAACCACTAGTGACAACACTACGACACCACCATCCTTTATGTGACTACTCTCTAACTATCACTTCTCAATATAACAATCTATTTTTTCTCTTTGGTTGTCATCCCAAATAACGAACATCAAATCCATCAACAAAATTTACCTCAACATTCTTTCTAATTGTATCCTTTATTGTATCGTCACCTAACTCTCCGCCAAAATCTCCTATCGTGCAAACACTCTACCAGCTTCTTATTCAATTAATACCTCGAAACTCACGGCTAACATGTCGTCCTGAAGTCCTATATAACCATTAACTCACCCCCTCTCATGATGCTATCGTACATTTCCATGATTCCTTACTTTCATGTTCCATAACTTTGGTCAACGTTCTCTCAGCTTACTTCCATCCAATAATACTAATTAATAATTCATCTCCTTCCTTCTTCAACCTAACTCTTTAGTAATTCAGTTACCTTCTTGTTGCTCCACAACTCAAATCCCATTCATTCATATTAATATCTTCTCATTCTTTCTTATCACTGATCATCTCTCATCATACTACTCACTCACACTTGTCACCATCAAGTCCACACAACTAACGGTTACTCTTCAATTAGTTGTATCTCCCTTTCGTATCCCTAGAAACCAAAAATTCACCTCATACCGTTAATTGCCCAAAGAATTACACACTATGCTCACCTCTTGATAATCCGAATTCCCCAAACTCGGCCAATATCTACACATCGCTGCATAACACGATCTCACTATACATCATTCATTTCCGTCCATCTATGATGACCTTCTGTCACATATATCCTTAACCAACACAATCCTAACCCTCTCCCTACATAAATCCTTACACATCCCAATTTGCCACTATTCGCATCCCTCATCTTAATTTTTGCATTCTCACATTTCTTTACACTTACATCACCCTTGCCCATATACACTTACTTTTATATTACCCAACACGCGACTATATCACTCACCACATCTCACAAAACATGCTCCCTACCTCGATAAGCTCATCAATCTTTCCTTTCCTTTTACACTATCCCTCACAACCACATATAACTCATGTTCTCCCTACCCAACACATATCCCTCATAAGCCGGCATTCCCCACATCATAGCATCTGGTAACTTACGTATCAAGACCGTCACATATGTAAAAGAATATTTTAAGACCCAAAACATACGTGCGCACATAACCTACGACTCAAAACGTATGTAAGAACGTAGCCTCCAACCCAAACCAACCGCCCAAAGAGATACTCGGTCGAGTGCGTGACGTACTCGACTGAGTACAGGACACTCGGTCGAGTAATGAGACTACTCGGCCGAGTTCACGACTCCAGAAGCTGAACGGAATTATCACGGAGATATTACTCGGCCTAATATGGGTTACTCGGTTAAGTATGAAAGATACTTGGCCGATTAGGGCCTACTCGGTCGAGTACCGGCACATTCTCGGCAACGTCCAGTTTTCGTAAAACAGTTATATCTCACTCGTTACTTGGTCATTTTGGGCGTGTGACCTATCGATAGAATCGTAAGAGGACAAAATATCACCTCCAATTAGAATTACAGAAATAACATTTATATAACTTGACTTATGATAGTTTTAAGACAACCCTTCCATAATCGGTCTTCATACAAATCAAATTTTCTAAACAAAACAACTTGAACATGAATAAGCCAAACAATAACAACTCAATAATTCTAAAAACCAGTACATAGGTGAACTTTTTTCAAATCCACATGTAAAATAAACGGAAGATTCATATATATATACATATATATATATATATATATATATATATATATATATAAATATATATATATATATATATATATACGCATGACCTTAATCACATGCTACCACCATCAACCAGACATTAACATCATTATGATCATATAGACATACCCCACATCACATTACATATATTCCAATCACTTCAATTCAACCCAAAAATATACTTCATCCAACATATACTTAAAGGCATACAACATATAACGATCTCTTGACACCCTGTCGTGACCGACTCAAAGTTATAAGGGCCTCAATGCGACTTCGGGACGTCTCCCAAGTCTTTGCGGTAGCTCCAAACAACTCTCCCCGGGTTCATTTTATTTATATTCCCTATGTTCATTAGGTTCATTGGTTTTAGGTTCCAGAATCGTTTCTCTGATACCACTTTGTAACACCCCCACATACCAAGGTGCCTTACCAGGACCATCCTAGCATGAGACACTGTTACCATCTCGGTTTCCCGAGACTAGAATGTCAAAAGTAACCATCCCAAAACATTTATTAAAGTATATATAAGTTAAAGTTACATAGTTCCAAAACCAAATCAAAACAAGTGTTTACAAATCTCAACAACTGAAAGCTAAACAGCTAAACTCGTAACAGCGGATGCTAGACTCGAAGTGATGACTTCCCATCTCGTTCCCATACCTAAAGACCATCATCACCTGTCACAATCTACTCACCATCCCCGAACGGATTACCACAAATTTTACAAAACAACAACGGGGTCAGTTCACTGCATAATCAAAATAAGACAAAGTACGATGAAGATAAGCAGCTGTTCCACAATCCATCTCCAACTCTCAATCACATCTCGTAACTGACTACACACCAAAGTGTGTAGCCCTGCCAGTAGGGGACTGCAGCCGTACCCACCAAAGCCCCGCTCATCAACGAGCGATAACCCTGTTCATTAATGTGCACATCCCCTCCATTGGCGGGTTCCACAGAGGGCAAAACTAGGGCGTGAAGCTACTCCCGCAAGTGACTCCACTCAGCCGAGGACACACCTCGCGAACATCATCATCAACCATCACAACACCAACACCAAACTCCAATACCAACAACAAAAGATAATCACAATATCAATCATACAAACAATTACAACACAATCTTAAATCAATTAAAGAGTAAACCGAGTAGGGAAACCCTACCTTTTCGCAATCCAAGCACACACAAGCAATCAATAGCAATTCTCCATGACACTGTCACCTACACACAATAATCACATACCATAATTATAAACCATTACCCCAAATTAACCCAAATCAATAATTAGGGAAAAACCTTAAAAGACAACCTATTAACTGATTACAAAGTACTAGAGACTTACCAAAGAAATCGACGCAAGAGAGAAATGAACAAGGACTCACGAACCATCAACGATCTTGGGAAATATTAGAGAGGATTAGAGTTACGTAGAATGTTTTAGGTTTTGTCAAACGTAAAAAGTGAAACAGTAAATCTTAATTTATACCTCTAATCGTCTCTAATCAAACCGCGGAAATAATCTCCGTCAGACCGGATACTCGGTCGAGTATACAGTATACTCGGCCGAGTATCCAATACTCGGCCGAGTATCCAATACTCGGCCGAGTATCCAATACTCGGCCGAGTATTCCTGGACATTAGCCTGACCAGAAATACACGACGCACTTACTCGGCCGAGTAAGCCATATTCGGCTGAGTAAAGAACTTAGAAAAATCGTAGTATTACAGTTACACTTATCTTTATTATTAAAATTTCAGTTTTCTCTATTGGAGTTAGAGTTTTCTCTATTAAAGTTACATTTTTCTCTATTAAAGTTACACTTATCTCCATTAGAGTTACAGTTATCTCTATTAAGGTTACTCTCTCAATGACTAAAGTTATATTCTCAATGGACTAAAGTTACATTTTTAATATGGACTAAAGTTACACTCTCAATGGACTAAAATTACACTCTCAAAGGACTAAACTTACACTCTTAATGGACTAAAGTTACACTTTTAATTAATATGGATTAAAGATACACTCTCAGTGGACTAAAGTTATAATTTTAATATGGACTAAAGATACACTCTCAATGGACTAAAGTTACACTTCCAAAAGATTAAAGTTATACTTTTTTTTGTTAAAATTACACTCCTAAAAGATTAAAGTTACAATAAGTTGTGTTAAATTACAAAAATTCAAAATATTATTCGTCAAAATCACTCGAAAAAAGTCTAAAATTACACTCGGTAAAATACAAAATAATATACGTCAAAACCGCTTTTTTTTTTGTTAAAGTTACAATTTTTTTGTTAAAATTACAATCGTAAAAGACTAAAGTTACATTTGTAAAATGGTAAAAATATCATAAACTTTGTATCAGTTTTGAAGTATAAGAAGACAAAAGGTAGAGTTAAGTATGTATGATAATGAATTAGGGTATGTATAATTAAGGCTAGAGAGAGAAAGTGGGATTAATTAGTGTATAAGGAACTAATTAGTGTTAAGTGTGTTTCTTGTCTTCAATCTCTACCATCCACCATGCATGATCTAAGGGGTGTGGTGAGGACTTAGGGACTCAAAGTTTTTGGTGGACTCATAAGAACCTCACACTCTCTCTCAATCTCTCCCTCTCTCTCTCACTCTCTCGATCTCTCTCTCACTCTCTCTCTCTCTCTCTCTCTCTCTCTCTATATATATATATATATATATATATATATATATATATATATAGAATTGGGATCTTGTGAGAACCCCTAAGATAATGAGAACCATGAGAACTTCCTAAAAGCCATTAGATTAAATCACTTATCTTGAGATCAAACTAATGTTTCCTTACGTGACGTATTCATTTCGCCCAAACAATTTCTCTCTCTTAATTCTATCTATTCATTCTCTCTTTTTTCCCCAATCACGCTAAAACACCATTTTTTCCCCTCTTTCTTCACCTTCATCTCAATCCGAATCATATATCTCACTAGTTTATCAAAAAATCTTGTTGTTTCATCTGTAATTGATCAATTGTTTCGCTTAATAATGCTTCTTTCATGTAAGTTTTATCAATCTCGTTAATTAATTAATTATTCTCAATGTTTATACCAGTTCGTTGCCATAATACTAACCCTAATACATCATGTGTGATCCTTTTTAGCTAATTTTCGTTGATTTGAAGCAAATGATCGTCTTTGTCTCATTGGCAACACTCTCGTCGATTTGCATAAATCAAGTAAATCGTATTTTTTTGCCTTCATTTGTTGCAGTACTTTGGGATTTCAATAAGCAGGTTATATTTTTTTAGTATGAATTTTTTATAAACAATTTTGTTTTATTGCAGTTAATTTTGCAAATAGTAAAGATTATAGTTAGTTTGAGAACCCCTAACAAAAGTTCAAGGTAAAGCTTGACAATTGTATATCATGGACACCTGCATCAAGTATACTTTCTAGGAAAGCCAAATCACCACTACACGATAAACATGATCTTAGCATCCCTAAATTTATAATTTTTTAATCTAGCGCATTTTATTTAATTACTAATTTGTAGTGAGAGCTCTGCATATAGTGGAAAACAAAGACAATGTGTGAGCATATGAATAGACATAGGTTGCATATATGTGAAAGAAGTGGAAGGGTTATGACTACATCTCAAGTGTCTGAAACAACATCATTGAGCTAACATTGTATTGCTATACTGCTACCATCCAACGAGAGTCGCAGGGAAGTAGTTTGCCAGTCGTTACCGAGCTCAAAGAAGACTACCCCCATCAAAGATTTCAGTTCTCATAACAAACTGAACGTTTATGAACTGTTTGTTCATCAATTCAGGTACTCCGTATTAGCTTCAGTCTATACCAATATTCTCTTTCACAAAAAATTTATTTCGTATATAGTTTCTTACTTGTTATTAATTTTCATGTTTGTTCACCTTAATTTAAATTTGTATCTAAACGATCGATATATAGCGAAACACATTTAATGGCCTCAGTAAAATTGACAATATAATACTCCGTACCTTATTTATTCGTCTAAGCTCTCAGTATTCTTTTTAAATTTGTTTTATGTTGTTGTAATTCTGATAGTTTATTCAGGTTTTTTAGAATGCTTATGTGTGTTTATGATGTTGTAAGTCATTAGCGGAGACTCATATAAGGTGGTAGAGGGAGATGAGTATGGAAGAGGTATTTAGCAACCTTTTATTTTAATGCAGCAACAAGCCATTTTAATGTATCTATTACATATTTAATAATATGTAAGAAACCTTTTTGTGTACCTAGCTATGTTAAATTAGTATTTCCTCCGCCTTATTTGTTTACCTTTGATTATAATACTCGTCACCGAGAATAAAAAAGCTAAACAAATGACTAGGACAGAGGGAGTATCTTTTTATTATTTTAACTTTGTGTTTGCTTTATGTTATTTCTAATAATTGTAGTGCAACTCCATTGTTATTATATGCACCTGTGAATGTTTCTAATGTATCTATATGGGTGTTTAGTGTACTAGTATTAAAAAGTACTTCGTAGTGTTATTAGTGTGTATGTGTGGTTAATAATAATAATGTAGTGGGCTGAATTCTTGGGAAAGTGATATGGTACCTGACATTAACATATTAGGTGGTTAGGTTTTTTTAACTCCATGGAGCAACTGGTGTGATATGGAGTATATCTATTTCTACGTAGCTACTAACCGTTTAAGTGTATCTACTATATATTTAATGCATGTTATAAATATTTCAGTGCACCTATGACAAATTAGTGTATTTTTATCATTTAATTTGTATGCTTGTTTTAATGTATTTCAGGGGTATATCTTAAAAATAAATATGCATTCCAAATGTGATGTATATATGTTGTTATTTTATGCACATATGAATGTTTTTAGTGTACATATATAGGTATTTAATGTACATGTTCTAGTAGATGGTGTATATCAAGCAAAACAAGAAAGATAGGAACTTATGAAGTTTTGAGAGAGAAGACAGTTGTTGCAGCTGATTTTCTAAGTTGTGTTCAATTGCAAGGTCTTATCTACTCATATACAAGCTACACTTTTAATCCGTTAGTGTTTGGATGTATTCTTTTAAAAGAAGAGGGACTTGGGCTAATAAGTAGTGAAGTAAATTGAAACTCTTGGTTGTTACACATCAGCATATTCTCATGCTTTACTGCCTTTCACATGAGAAGCAGATGCTTGATTATTGCTTTGCCACTCCCCCTCAAGGTATTCTTCTATATATGAGCTTTTAATTGTAATATAGGATGTTTTAATGTCTTTTCAAATTGATACGGCACTTGCCTACTTAACCTGTTGGCCAAAGCCCAAACAAACATGTACATGCATGAAATAAGTGTGTTATATGGGCATGAAATAAGATATATGTGCATGAAATAAGGTTATATGTGCATGAAATAAGGTTATATGTGCATTAAAAAGTTCTCCAGTTGCATCTTCTAACTACTGTTGGTTAAGGACATTAATTTTAAGTTAAACCTATACCCATCATAAGGGAAAGGGTTTAGGGTTGCCGCCTAATCCAACCCTAAACCCTTTCCCTTGCTAAATTTTAGAACATTATTCCCCTTGTTTTAATCCCGTTCCCTAAAAAAGGTTCACTCTTCCCTTTAGGGTTGTCTTTTGGTATTGTTGTCGTTCGAATGAGAATAAGGGAAAGGGTTTAGCCTTGGATTAGGCGTGTTCGTGTAGCGGTCTGCCTAATCCAACTTTAAACCCTTTCCTGTCTTAAATTTTAGGACACTATTATCCTAGATTTAATCTCGGCCCCTAGAAAGGGTTCCCTCTTTGAAGAGAATCAATCCACGATTTTGACCCCGTCACACAAAACGAGGTCGAACCAAATTTCCGTCTAAGAACTCATGTCAAAAAAACGTTACTACTCAATTCTAGGGAGAATTTGGAGTATTTTTGTCTAAGGGAACCTTGCATAATAGAGCCACCAATAATGAAACAAAATGCAACAAAACCGAGTGATAGGGACATCTACACGATTTGAGAGGCTTATCAAGGGGTCACTTTCAACCTTTCCTCTTTTGAACAAGCAAGTTCTAAAACACCTTTGGAAGGCTACCAAGAGCATGTGCCAGTTTTTGAGAGCTTCTAAGAGGTCCATTTTAATCATAAAAAAGTTAATAGAACATGCCAAAGGGAGGTTGTATCTTTATGCTTTATGTCTTTTTCTTGTGTATGATTGTATGGCTTGTAGTATAAAAGCTAAGGGTTGGACATGGAAAATTCATATTTTAAATGATAAAAAAAACCCAAGATTGAAACCAAGTTTTCATCTAACCATATTCATTGCTTAGTGCTTGAATAGCCTTCTTTGCTTAGTGCTTGAGGTTTGGACGAGTCCTTTACTTAGTGTTGGGATTAGTCTTTTTTTTTTGGTGAAATGTAAGTAATCTCATTAAGCTCAAACCAATGATACAAGGTACATCATAACTTAGCTTAGAATACAATTGATCCAATCCCTATCACTAGCTCTAACGACCCTACTTAATTGGCTCCTAATCCTGATTTTCATCAAGTTTTTACGCTGAGTAAACAAAACAGTAGGTCGTAACAGGACACCCTCTAAACATGCTGAATTACGCTGCTGCCAGACTGCATAATTAACAACCATGAAGACTGCCAAGCATACATTCTTCTGCACCTGCGACCAATTCCTCCTGCCTGTCCAGATAATAGAATTCCCCTGAGGTTTAGGAATCCTCAGCCAGTCACAAGCCAGCTCCATAATCTCAAGGAAGTAATGACAATGTTGGAACAGATGAGCAACATTCTTAGACTCAGCTTGCCAAATGCAACACAAATCATCAGAGCTGATCCCAATCCTATGTAGCTTCTCTTTTGTGTTAAGACCATTCCTCATAATAAGCCAGTTTACAAAACAATGCTTAGAGATAGCAGCATTATTCCAAACAAGCTTAGACCACCCCACTTTTGTTTCCTTAAGCCTGATCCAATCATACCCAGACTTAACAGAGTACCCTTTCAAGTCAGCAAGCCAAGTACCATGTGAATACCCATTCTGAAACAGATCCCTGGTCTTACATATTGCCTTCCAGTTGCCACTCATGTGGCTTTTTGGAATATGATCAGACCAGGAATCACCTTTAATATAAATCTGGTGCACCCACTTCACCCATAAGCTATCTGGCTTGCTATAAATCCACCACACAAGTTTCCCAATGGTGGCCAAATTCCAGTGAGTACTATTCCTGACACCCAGACCACCCTCGCTCTTTGGAATGCACACATTATTCCAACCAACCAGTGGAATCCTCATATAGTTACTAGTGTCATCCCATAAGTAATTACGGCAGATATTGTCAATTTGCTTCAACACCCCTTTAGGAATCAGGAATATATTAGCCCAATAAGAAAAGAGAGAGGTAAGGACAGATTTAACCAGAATGAGTCTGCCAGCATAGGATACTTTCCTGGCACCAAACATTCTGATTCTATCAATTATTTTCTCCACTATAATCTTACATTCCTTTTTCCCCAATCTACCAGCTGCAATGGGAACACCCAGATATCTAAAAGGAATTTGTCCCTCAACACGACCTGAACTAGGAATAAGTTGCTGCTTGAGGGACCCATGAACCCCATTGAAGTAGATACTAGACTTAGCATTATTCATCTCCAAACCAGAAGCTCTAGAAAAAGAGGCAAAGGATCTTAAAAGAAGCATCACAGATTGAGTGTCCCCTCTAGAGAACATTAGAAGATCATCAGCAAACATCAAATGAGATAGTTTTAACCTCCTACAAAGAGAATGATGTTTAAAAGGCAGGACCTCAGTAGTGAAATTAAGAATCCTAGTGAGGTATTCCATAGCTATGGTGAACAAAAGAGGAGAAAGAGGATCTCCCTGCCTGAGTCCTTTTTTCCCAGGGAAAAAACCAAAAGTGTCTCCATTAAGGACACGAGAATAAGATGCACTAGAGACACACTCCATAATGAGTTTCTTGAAATGAGCAGGGAATAGAAGAGCATCAAGCATCTGGCTAAGGAATTGCCAGTTCACTGAATCATAGGCCTTTTTAAGATTAACTTTAAGTAGGCATCTTGGAGAGACAGCAGCTCTATTATACAACCTGATAATGTCTTGACAAACTAGTATGTTCTCTATGATATTCCTTCCCTTAACAAAACGCCCTTGAGTAGGACTAATAATATGTGGGAGTACCTTGGCTAATCTAGAGCACAGGAGCTTGGAGATTACTTTATAAATGACATTGGAGCACGAGATTGGTCTAAATTGAGCAACAGTTTGAGGCAATTCCACTTTAGGAATAAGATAAACCAAAGTATGGTTCACTTGTTTAAGCAAACTGCCATTGACAAAAAAATCTTTAACCACAGCACAGACATCATCACCAATCACTGGCCATGCATCCTTGTAAAAAGCACTAGTAAAGCCATCAGGCCCAGGAGCTTTATGACCTGGTATCTGAAACACAACGTCTCTTATCTCAGCATTAGTAACAGGAAGACCTAACACCACACATAAATCCTTAGTGCAAACAGGTCCTCTCTGAACAACCTGTACATTCACACCCTGCATTGTTTTACTCGTCCCCAGTAACTCCTGATAAAAGGATAAAAAAGCATTCTGAATACTGTCAAGGTCATTAAGCCAAGTACCCTGCTCATTAGCAATCCTTAGGACCTTATTCCTAGCTTGCCTACTTTTCATATAGCTATGAAAGCTCTTTAAATTACTATCCCCACTACAAACCGAGGCAGCTTTGTATTTCTGCAAAAGAAAACTATCACAGGTCTTCTGCAATTCATAATACTCTTTAGCAGCAATGATTTCCAAACCTATTAGGTCAGCATTAGATGGCTCATCTCTGAGATGAATCTTAATATGCTCCAAATGTTTCCAAGCCCTCATGGTGTTATTCTCAACATCAGTAAATAACTCTCTATTCAGCATCTTTAATGGCTGTTTAAGCAGTTTGAGCTTTCTCACAAACTTAAACATGGAAGTCCCCTGAATACTATTTTCCCAAATCTGTGTGACACATGGGAGAAAAAAATTAGAAGCACTCCACATGTTAAAATATTTAAAGTTCCCTTTCATGTGTCCCATATCAGAGGTCTGCTGAATCAAACAAGGCGTGTGGTCAAAATAACCCTCAGTATGAAAATGAGTATAAAACTCAAACCTCTGCTCAATCCACTCATGGTTGACAAGAGCTTTATCAAGTCTGCTAAAGACCCTGGTAGCAGCTTCTTGCTTATTATTCCAAGTGAAGAAGGAACCAGTAGCAGGCATATCCACCATGTTACATTGGTCAAGACACATTTGAAAATCCTCCATTTCCTCCTCTGTAGTCACTCCTCCCGGTCTTTCACAAGGTTTAAGTACAACATTAAAATCACCCCCTATGAACCAAGGCCCTTGGATTTGAGAATTCAAAGGAATAAGTCTACTCCACAAGGCCTTCCTCTCATACACACCAATAAAAGCATACACCATAGTTAAATTGAAAGAAAAACCAGTAACTAGATCTTTAACAAGAGTATGAATAAATTGAGCATTATACTCAAGGAACTGGATATTGAAAAGATTAGGCTTCCAAATCATCCAGACTCTACCCCCTTTATGATACTGCGTATTAGTAGACACACGTCAACCACTGCAAATATTGTCCCTAATTCCATTTAGAGATGAAGGCTTGACCTTCGTCTCAAGGAGACCAAACAATCCAACTTTGTGATGATGAAGGAACCATTTAATGTACTTCATCTTAGCTGGACTGTTCAATCCCCTAACATTCCAAAAGCCTATCATTTCAACCCCCCCCCCCTCTCAGGGGGCACTGTACTCGTCCCCATTCCCACCTTAGGAGTTGCATTGTTTAAAGCATCCAGGAAAGTATATTGGCCAAATTTTGCAGAGCTACTACCATGATCAATGAGCTCTTGCCTACTCAATCTTATCACTGCTCTAGCTGGGGTAGCTATTTGATTTGTCCTAACATTAGTACCCTGCTTAGTGGTAGGAATCACTGGAGTAAAAACAGTCCTAGGACTAGGGTGAACCAGAGGAGAAGGAGCCTTAGGAGGTGTAGCTGCCTTGGCCACTGGAACCTTAGTCACAAGAGCCTTGTCCGATCCCCTGCATTCTTAGGTAACCACTTTTGAACCACTTTCTTCATAGCAGGACGGTGGGTTTAATTTTATGACAAGCATTGTTAATATGACCAACACCCCCACAGGTCTTACAGAGAATAGGATTACATTCAAACTCAACCTTCACCTTGACAATAAACCCTTCCTCATCTAAGAATTTAACCTCCTGTGGAGCAGGTTTATCAAAAGGGACATCTATCAAAACTCTAGCCATTCCTAACCTTGTTCATTCCTCAGTAGGCCCATCACATCTCACAAAGTCACCAATTAAACCAGCAATTTTAGGGATACACTGTCCCCAAAACTTAAGAGGTAACTGATGCAGTTTAACCCACACTGGAACAACTTTAACATCCGTCTTTGTGAGAGGGTCCTGAGGAGTCCATGGTCGTAATATTAAGGGTTTGTTCTCAAACAGGAAGTGTCCCTATTTCAACACAGCTTCATGTGCCTTCTGTTGCTTAAATTTAACCAGAAACACACCAGAAGGTAAGAAAGATATTCTATCAACTCCATAGTCTCCTCATACTCCCATGATAAAATCCTCAACAACTTCCCAAGACGGATTAGCCCCTAAGATGAAGCAAATAACAGAGTGCTTCCAAAAAGCAAGTTCCTTTTGAACTTCAGACTCAGAAAATTCCAACATACCTTCAGGTTCCTCAACAATGGTGGTCAGCTTCTTCCCCTCACCACGCTGTTGAACAATTCATTCCTCCATCTCATCATCTGTGATAAGATCATCAAGGTCAAGGGGTTCAATATCAACCGGATTTGAAGTAAGCTTAATCACAGACAAATTCGAGTTCCCTGAAACAGTAAAATCCAAAGCAGAGAAACGATTTTTATTACTATTTTTGTGAGTTTTTGTTAAAGAAGATGAAATAAATTTTTGCGCCGTCATTATGGAATTCTAGGGTTGCTGAAAACAATGAAGGAATTCTATTTTGAGAGTTTTTCAGACGTTTCTCTTTCTATCTCTAACATTCTTTAACACTATGTTGGGATTAGTCTTAGTTTTAGTCTATTGTTGTGTGTTCGGACTAAAACATATCTTGCCCAATTTACGCCCATCCAAGGTATTTGTTGAATGCAAAACCGGGCTCATAGTAAATTGTTTTTCTTTAAGGTTCTCTGAATTAAACAGTCCTCTCGACCGTCTAATTCTCCACTGTCCGTCCAAAATTTCAGTCGTTGTTCTAGAATCAGACAGTTCAGCACACTGTTCAGTTTCGAGTCTTTGTCCAAAATTTCGACTCTTAGTGGTTTTACTTCAATTGGTTATCAGAGCTTTGGTTAGTTTAACACAATTCCATTGTTGTGTTAGTCTTGAGTCAACCCTTGTGAGTTCTATAAATATCTTAACCACATCACAAAAATCACAAAACAACCATGAGTGAAACTAGTGAGGAGAGAATACTTGGTCTTAAGACAAAAGTAGACCGATTAACAACAAATGTGGATCTAATCTTGGAGTCCATAACCACCATTATGACCAATGTTCCAACACCACCAAGGAACCGGGGAAGACCACCACCTCACCGTGGTAGAGGGCGTGGCCGAGGGATTGGAGCAAGGGACCAAGAGGCCGACCATGAAGAGGAGGACCTACACTCAGATGAAGAGGGTTCCTTTATAGAAGCCGAGGATGAAGAGCATCCTAAGGACCTAAAGGTAGACATTCGGGACTTCCATGGTAGTTTAAATCCCGATGACTTACTAGATTGGTTTAGGTCAATTGAAAGAGTCTTTGAATTTAAATCATACTTGGATGCTAAGTCTTTCAAGGTTGCCATTTTAAAATTTAAAGGTTATGCATCTCTTTGGTATGAAAACATGAAAAACCAAAGGAAGAGGGATGGTAAAGAACACATAAAGTCTTGGTTAAAGTTGAAAAAGAAGCTTAGTGACAAGTTTATTCCCAAAGAGTATACTCAAGATATGTTTGTTAAACTTACTCAACTAAAACAAGATCAACAACCACTTGAGTCTTACATTAGGGAATTTGAACAACTCACTTTGCAATGTGAAATCAATGAGAAACCGGAACAAAATATTGATAGATTTGTTGAAGGTTTAGATGATAAAATTGCTCAAAGGGTTCGTTTACAACATGTGTGGTCATTTGATGAGGCCGTAAACTTGGCCATGAGGGTAGAAAGGGCAGGGAAGAGTAAGAACCCCACGGCCAAACCTACAGCCAAGACAAGCCACCCACAACCGAGACCAAAACTAATGACAACCCAACCACACTACCAAAAACACCCTACTTTGACAAAGGAAAAGCACCCGAAACCTCACAAAGAAAAAACCATCGGCCTTAAAAAATGTTTCCAATGCCAAGGTTATGGTCACTTTGCCAAAGATTGTCCAACTCAAAGAGCCTTTAGTAGCTTTGAGGTGATTCGTTGGGGAGAGGATGAGATTCTTGTATGTGATGAGGGTGTGACCGAAGAAGAAAGTGAGAAAACTGAAGTGGTAGCACCGGATTCAGGGCTTAGCTTGGTCATTAGGAGGGTATTGCATACACAGCCCCAACCTTTAGAGATGGATCAAAGACAACAACTCTTTAGGGCTAGGTGTACAATTGGGGGAAGGGTGTGCAATCTAATCATTAATGGAGGGAGTTGTACTAATGTAGCATCAAGTACATTGGTTGAAAAACTCTCATTGCCTACCATAAAACATCCTTGTCCATATAAACTAAGGTGGCTCAACAAAGGGGCTGAGGTTAGAGTGGATAAACAATGCTTGGTCTCCTTATCAATTGGAAAGAACTATGTTGATGAGGTCCTTTGTGACGTCTTACCTATGGATGCTTGTTATTTGTTACTTGGGAGGCCATGGGAATTTGATAAGAAATCGGTACATCATGGGAAGGATAACACATATGCCTTCAACTTTGACAAAAAAAAAAGATTGTTCTAGCACCACTTCTACCATCAACCGTGTTTGAGCCTTCTAAGGGGGCAATGTTGGTCCAAGAAACCGAGGATGTCCAAGGGGAGGGTGAAGTGGAAGGTGCTCATGTCCTCCATGCCGAGTGTGTGTCCAAGAAACAAGGTGAACCTTTCACTAATACGGTTCAAGCAATGATCAACCATGGTGTTCCCAAGTCCACGAACAGACTAGGGAAGTGTTCAATTACACAAGGGGTGTTCAAGTGGGATGGTACCGAGGAACGAGTTCAAGAGAAGGTCCTTGACGAAAAGGGAACCGAGGGCACCATTGATAATGTGCAAAGAAAATGTCCCATGTTCTCCACTACTTGCTCATTTGAGGAAGATTGCAAGGCTAATAACAAACTCCACATGGATAATCAAGTTAAGTCAAGTGACTCCTCGAGCAATCAAGGAAATGGGGTCAAGAAACGGAATGAACAAGGAATTCCATTTCGTACTCAACTCAATTGCAAAGGAGGGTCCATAAGCCCTAAACAAGGGACGAAATTCAGAATTGGGGATCAAGTTTAGGTCCGTACATGCAAGCTAGGAGTCCTCACTAAATGGGACAAGTTCATATCAAGAGATGAAGGTCCATTCAAGATCATTGGTCAAGTTGGGAATGACAAGTACAAGGTCGATCTATTGGGGACTCATGCCACCTTCAATGTGGGGAAGTTAAGTCCTTGTGATGAAGAGCTTAATGGTAACAATGGCAAGGATTTGAGGGTAAATCCTTTTCAATAAGAGGGGATTGAAGAGAATCAAGCCACGGTTTTGACCCCGTCACACAAAACGAGGTCGAACCAAATTTCCGTCTAAGAACTCATGTCGAAAAACGTTACTACTCAATTATAGGGAGAATTTAGAGTATTTTTGTCTAAGGAACCTTACATAATAGAGCAACCAATAATAAAACAAAATGCAACAAAACCGAGTGATAGGGATATCTATACGGTTTGAGAGGCTTATCAAGGGGTCACTTTCAACCTTTCCTCTTTTGCACAAGCAAGTTCTAAAACACCTTTGGAAGCTACCAAGAGCATGTGCCGGTTTTTGAGAGCTTCTAAGAGGTCCATTGTAATCATAAATAAGTCAATAGAACATGACAAAGGGAGGTTGTATCTTTATGTTTTATGTCTTTTTCTTGTGTAAGATTATATGGCTTGTAGTATAAAAGCCAAGGGTTGGACATGGAAAATTCAGATTTTGAATGATAAAAAAACCGAAGATTGCAACCAAGTTTTCATCTAACCATATTCATTGCTTAGTGCTTGAATAGCCCTCTTTGTTTAGTGCTTGAGGTTTGGACGAGTCCTTTACTTAGTGTTGGGATTAGTCTTAGTTTTAGTCTATTGTTGTGTGTTCGGACTAAAACATATCTTGCCCAATTTACGCCCATCCAAGGTATTTGTTGAATGCAAACCGGGCTCATAGTAAATTGTTTTTCTTTAAGGTTCTCTGAATTAAATAGTCCTCTCGACCGTTTAATTCTCCACTGTCCGTCCAAAATTTCAGTCCTTGTTCCAGAATCAGACAGTTCAGCACACAGTTCAGTTTCGAGTCTTTGTCCAAAATTTTGAGTCTTAGTGGTTTTACTTCACTCTTCCCCTCTAGGGTGACGCGGACCCGCCTAATCCAACACTAAACCCTTTTTCCGCCCGAAATTTAGGATACCCGTCCTCCATCATTTGTCCCAATACTAATGGTAAGGGTTTGGGGTGAAATAGACTTATCAATGCATGAAGTAGCCTTCTAAATGCATGAAAAAGTAATATATGTGCATTAAACTACCTTGTACATGCATGAAATAAGTGTTATATGTGCATGAAATAAGGTTATATGTGCATGAATTAAGGTTATACGTGTATGAAGTACACCCTTTTTTTGGCATACTTAAGGACACTATTCCCCCAAAATTAACTCGTTCCCATCATAAGGGAAAGGCGTGGGCCGCCTAATCCAACCCTAAACCCTTTTTCGTCCTAAATTTTAGGACACTATTCCCCTAGTTTTAATCCCGTCTCCCAAAAAGGCTTCACTCTTCTCCTTTAGGGTTGTCTTTTGGTATTGCTATCGTTTGAATGAAAATAAGGGAAAGGGTTTAGGGTTGAATTACCGCCTAATCCAACCCTAAACCCTCTTCCGTCCTAAATTTAGGATACCCGTCCCCCATCATTTATCCCAATAATAATGGTTAGATAGGGTTTGGGGTGCTATAGACTTATCAATGCATGAAGTAGTATTTTAGATGCATGAAAAAGCAATATATGTGCATCAAAGAACCGTGTACATGCATGAAATAAGTGTGTTATATGGGCATGAAATAAGATTATATTTGCATGAACTTAGGTTATATGTGCATTAAAAAGTTCTCCAGTTGCATTAAGGACATTAATTTCATGTTTTGATTTTCTCTTTGGAGCAATTGTGTTATTTATAGCCCTCATTTCATCTTTGTTTAGCGTATCTTAAAGGGTATTAGCTCAATGGTAGAGCGATGTGCTAATTTTGCACAAAGATATGGGTTCGAATCCCATATAGCCTATTAAACAACAAATTCCATGATTGCATCTTGTCGAGATGCAAGCGGTACAGTCCAACTAAGATTAGGCATGTCATAATCATACATTCATACTTGGGTAAAGACGAGCATGCCATAATTAGACCTTGTGCGTGGAGCAAGAACACCAATGAGGGAATGTAATAGCTTTGTACTGATCAAAAGTTCAAAGACTAGTTTATGCATATATACTATGACCATACATTCTGGTCTTTGGCGATCTCAGTGTTTTTACATAGATATTTCCTAGCCAATGTGGGAGTTGAACCCACATCTTGTGGATTGCACAATGCTCTGCCATTTGAGCTAATTGGCTTTCGAAATAAGTAAAATGTAAGTATTCGATATGTAGAAATGATAATGACTATATCAAAGATATTATAAACTGGTAAATTCGTTCACCTATGTGTCTAGGAAAGCAAAACGTACCTAATTCTTGTACAAGACCCTCCTTCAAGACAATGTCTGGAATAACTTTATCCGTCAGAGCATCGATCTCATGGAGCCTCTTACAAGCTTCCAAGCAGACAAAGTGCTTTAGCAATTTTTCCTTGACAATTTTACTATCACCTTTGATAGAAACTGATGAAATGGGACAACTATTGGGAAATTGTAAAGTACAAGTCTCCAAAACCCCGTCAAAAACACAGCAGGGGGATGACTTAAAATATCTAAGCAACACAAAAATGTCATTTGTCAACATGAATGATGCAAAAAGAGACGACTATAATTTCAAGTATCAACAATAATATATATTCACACTACAAGCATACCCATCTGAAGCAAGTGAGCCGTGAGCAA
Source organism: Silene latifolia (assembly GCF_048544455.1). Lineage (NCBI taxonomy): Eukaryota > Viridiplantae > Streptophyta > Magnoliopsida > Caryophyllales > Caryophyllaceae > Silene > Silene latifolia. The sequence continues at coordinate 177,624,188 of NC_133538.1, forward strand.
TAGAAGTATATCAAACTAACACTAGAACTCAAAGTCACAGTTGCGCCTGTGCTAGGAACACGATAGAAAATTTCATCGAACTCATCAAACTCAACAGGCTAGCAGGATAGTGAGGCATGGCTCAAAGATTCCTTCCGTCTTACTTCCCCACTAGAAAGATAGTTCTGCACCCGCGAGAGATCAGAAGCATTTCCTCTGTCAAAACCATGGATATCAGTAAATTATAAAGTATCTAACTGGATTCTTCTCTTTGTCAAAGACTGCTAATCTCATGAATTGCTCTTTGTAAACTAATCACTACTCCCGTTATTCACTTGATATTACATATTTGCTACATAGTCCATATCATAATTGGATTCAAATCAATTCGCAGGAACAACCAACAAATATAATCCCATCTGAGCATGGGCTTCATTCTTCTCGCACATGTTTTTCATCTCCTAAAACTTTGGTCCAAAAGCAAATATAGCGAATTTGAGTGAACTATGGAGTACAGACGGCCACATTTTAAAACAACTATACATAATTTCCACATATTAATAGCAAGTTGAACTACATTTTTAGCTTACTACTTGTGCCTTTCTGAAAGAGATATTCAGTCCTCAATTCTCTTTTGCGATATTGAATTAACTGACACTATTTTTTGCATTGGTAAGGGTATTGTCTTCAAATAACCAAAAAAGAAGAAGGAATTTTTGCTTCTGAATTCCCATCAGAACTAAAACATGTTTGAAAATTGTATTCACAGAAAAGAAATAACATTTTACAATTTTACCATCAAAACAAAATCTGAGTTCTGCATCCTAGCACGGCCTCTTAACTGAATAAAACTGCAAACGTTATAACATGGATCAAAACGAACAACCAAATTGCATCTTTGAACATCTAAACCATCTTCAAGAATGGAGGTAGTAACTAAAATATGTACTTGAAATCAGATATAGAGTATCAAGCCACACCGTCACATGTCGTAGCTGATATCTATCTCAACTTTCTATATAAAAAGTAAGGCAGCAAATAGACCTACTTTGCAATTTCGGGGCTGAGAAGAGCACATGTAGGTATCCGACTCATCTGACCAAATACTCCTATTATATGATATACAATGTAGCCGCAACTGTTAAAATTGTATTTTCTGCTACATTTTTGAAGGTTTCAGCAAATAAGTTTTATTATTGGGTCATTTGAGGTATTAATGCTGCAATTACAGGAGAAATTAGCAGATAATGAGATTATGTTCAGCATATCTAGAGTTTCTTTCCCAATTGTACTTGAATTCCCAAACAAAATCAGCTGAAGAACCCCAAAAAAAAAGCCTTATTTAATTTAGCCATTTTTGAGCTCAGGATTCGATATTCCGATCATAAATAAGATGTTTTCGTTAAACACTAAAATGATTCAATCATAACACCAAAATTCAACAACAATAAGTGACGACTACGAATTGTCATTATATAAATTGATGAATATAAAAGCTAATTATCATCAACGAAAAAGAAATACAAAACAAATGATGAATATAAACCATAATTTCGACTAATTTAATTGATGAATCGTAAAATTTAAAAGACATAAAATATAAACCCTAATTTCACAAAAAATAAAATCAATTTCAAGTCTTTACCTAGTTGAATCCACAACGTCCATTGATGAATAAAGCATGACGAGGTTACATTCACAAAGTCTGAACTGTGATCGAAGTGAGACTGTGATAGAAAGAGTGATTTCGCGAGATTGATTATGGAACAGACAAAAGACAAGAGTTCAGCGAGCTTCGAAGAGAAAGAAAAAAACAATGAGATAATGAACAATTAAAATACGGGGGTTGAAGGGTGTGGGGTGTGGAGAGTTAGTTTATTTAATTTCAACCCTTCATTAATTTAATTTGAGATCTAACTGCTGTAAGTGGTTCTCGTGGTTCTCATTATACTAGTAATTCTCACCGGATCTTGACCCTCTATATATATATGTGTGTGTGTGTGTGTGTGTGTGTGTGTGTGTGTGTCTGTGTGTGTGTCTCTCTCTGTGTGTGTGTGTGTGTGTGTGTGTGTGTGTGTGTGTGTGTGTGTGTGTGTGTGTGTGTGTGTGTGTGTGTGTGTGTGTGTCTGTATAGAAGAAGAATCAAATGAGTCCACCTCTTTTTGTTGAGTCCATAAGTCCTATCTAGAGCCCTTGGATGAGGAAGATGGAGGGCTTAGATCACATTTACAATCAGGATGATTAATGAGTGTTTTAACACTCTTTTTTATAATCACACAATTAATCACTAATCACTAATTAAAAACTAATTTACTATATATAATTTATTTTCACACCCACTTATCTCTCATCTCACAAAAATCCTTCATTTTCTCTCTCAAAAAACCAATAAAATCAAAAATAAAATAAATTAAAATCATTCAAAATCCCCAAAAAAAAACCTCCCTTCCTCACCAACTCCGGCCACCATCGCGCCACCGACGACAAGACACCACCGAGCCACAACCCCCACCACCACCCTCACGCACGACCAAAGACCGCACATTGGAGCCACAACCCACCCACACTGTAGACATCTCATTTCTGCACCTCCCACCAAACACCCAGTGGTGATTGGGCCGCATGTTTAGCATATGTCGCAATTTTATGACGTTTTGTAAATCGATTAATAAAAGGTAACTCGTATACTTGTGTCTACCCCTTGATTGTCATCTAGGTGTCATTACGGTCATTTTGGCAGTAATTAGAGTACATTTGGAGTCCGGGTCAAAAACCATCTTCATTTCCTAAAACCATCAAATACCGAGTCAAAAAGCAATGTGCTTGTCTACCTAAGGTTAGGATGTCACAAAATGTTATGGTTATATCTCATTTTGAGTGCCATGTAATTTCTTTGGGCTAAACTTAAAGTTTACATTATAAAATGTGCATTTCATTTAGTTAAAAAGACAACCCAACATTTAGGCCCGTTTTACGAGGTGATAACGACTTTTTTGGGTCTGGACTATTTCACATAAAGTTCTAGAACTTTCTCTTATCTTTCCAACGCCACCGAAATCACCTTAATCCGAATCTTGTAGAGAAAGTTATGCTTAAAATACAACAGGCTGTCAAACGCGTTTTCTCGCGCAGAAGAATACTAACCGAGAAAGGACGCAGTAAGTGCTGCGCCTCTTCCAAGGATCGCAGCACCTGCTGCGCCTTTTCTGAAGGCTTTCTTTTTATCCAAGTTTCCGTGTTTCAATCTAAGTCGGTTGTTTTCGGATCTTTCCTTCCGAATCCTATTCTTACCATAATTCCTCCGTGTGTTTAGTATAAATAGAGGCCTTCGCCTCACATATTTTTCACGCGAGTGTCGCCCTTCTCTTCTCTCTTTGCATTCTAGACCACGCTCTTTACTTTTGACGCCTACGTGCTTCGCCTACGTGCTTGATCAATCGACCACGTAAGCTCAGATCATTCAGAGTACCAGTCACGTTTGCATGACCGACCAATTTGACCACTACACAATTAATAAATCAATCTTTTAATTCCTTTTTTAAGGGCCCTTTCATATTTGCATAGATCGAGTCGAGTTACCACTAAAAACCGATTTAGTTAAATCTCGCGACGCTAACATGTAAGTCTAAGGGTGTAAAAACCTATTTTATTTATTGTCCTTTTTATTTTGAATCATTAATGTAAGATTTATATCATAAGCACATTCAAAACCGTCTTTAAAAACCATCTTTTAAACCGTATTTACAAATCAAGGGAGATATGACGTCGAGAAGAAACGCAGCAGCAGCTGCGCCTCTACGAAGAGCCGCAGTACATGCTGCGCCTCTTCTTGAGGTTGTCGCTGCTCCTGCTCTTCTTCTTCTTCCTCGATCTTCTGCAACTTTATGTTTTTCTTATTTTCTTTCGTTTCTTTTGTTTCGTTCTAGTATATAATCGTGTCTAATTAGTTGTTTTCAAATTATAATTTTTAAATTCGACTTAAATCCTTTATAATCAATATTCGTGGGTTTTCGTCATCTTATTCAAACCTGGATTTTAGAGGCTCGATTCGTTCATATCAAGTCTCTGGAATTCCTCTTTTGTATATAATTTTCGTTGTTTGATTTCAATTTCGTTTTCAAGTTCAAGTTTGTTCTTTTTATATTTCCGACATCGTATCAATATTAATCATGTAAATCGCCGTAAATTCTCACCTTTAATTCATTTTATTACGGTTCCAGATGCATGTAATCTGCTAAACTACTTCTTCTTGAGTCTAATATCAATAATCGACCTTAAATTCACCGATGAACATTAACAGACCGCGGTTCTGACTTCACAGACAGAGTCCAACCGGAGAACAGACGCAGGGAATGTTGTGCCTCTTCCAGAGGACGCAGCAGATGCCGCCCCTGTTCTGGGTTGGCTTCTGTCCCTGAACTCTTTCTCGCTTTGACGTAGCTTCTAATTACGTATTAAATCAACTATTATTCGTATTACCGTCAGATGTATTTTCATACTTTTAATTTTTCTTTTCTTCTTCAAGATTCCGTTTTGAGCGTGCTTTTGACGTAAATCAATTAAACCTTGTAATTATTGTAGTTTTAATTATTGTAATTTATTTATTTATCGCCCTTGTATGATTTATTTACTTGATTTCCACATGTAATTAATCTAACTTCCAACTTCGACCTCAATTGTTTGCTAAAATTATGTGTTCATCGACATAGTTTAATTCACATGCTAGGATTAATCTATTGTTTGTTGCATTGCATGCATATAATCGACGATATATCAACTATGAACGATTTCCCTAATCATTAGTAGAGGCCGCTATCGAGGCGGGCGGGATTAAGTGTTCAATTAAAGAGCTTCCTAATACGTACTCTCACCCCTTACTCCAGATCTCTGTGAACATCCGTGTTCATTGGTATCCACGAGAGTCATTCTAGACATAGAATGCTAAGGATACTGAGTTCTAGTGTTCATGTCACTACTTTGTGTCTTGACATGACACGAGGTATTCGAACAGTTCCAATTTCCCCTAAAAATTGGTGACGACTCCACAAATGCAGGCTTATTCGAGCCCTTTCGCGCGCGCCACGGGTGGCCCATGTCCACAGTTTGGCGACTCCGCTGGGGATGATACACTTACGTGTTATCAAGGGTGAAATTGAACAAGGTTAGGGAATAGTTTATACGAGACGGTTGTCGGTTTTCATGACTCAACCTTCTTAGGTCGTTTTATTCGGCCTTCCTAGGCTCAACCAAACCCATTCGACCAATTGTCCCGTTTGGACGGTCCAAATTCTTATCTGGGCCTAAAGATGGATAGCGATTGACGTCAACCATACCGCGATGCTTACTCATGTTTGTATCAAGAGCTTTCACTACTCGAGGGAATGGACTAGGAATCGACCTTACTCGTAATTGGCACGGACCTCTCTACAGACCGGGGTTTGATTGCTTGGTATGGCAACCCACTTTTTAAGCCAAAACTCTTTAAATGCACTCAGCATACCGTTATAATGCCCATATATATATGTTTGTATCATATACGTCATCACCGTTTGGTAAACGAAACCATGACGAAATTTTATAAAATAAAATCCTTTTCAAACTGTAAACATTTTCAAAATAGCGCAAAATAAGCCGAAACTCTGTCCAAATGTCGAACCCATTTCAAAACCTGTGAAAAAAAAAACCGTTTTAAATCAAGTATTTTCAATCCATGTAAATGTAAATATGTAAATTCAATTGGGCTAAGTTAGAGTCAAAATTCAAACCGACTATATCCTAGTCGAAACTCTGTTAAGTCATAAACCCGTTTTCCTTTACATTTTGGGTCTTTTCAAATTCAAGTCAAGTCCTAAGGCGTCACGCCCTCATTTTGGACCCCCTACCCCAATTCAGTGAGGATCTAAATATTTTTGACACCTCGTGTCACACGTGCCCGAGTCGTACACAAAAGACTTAATGAGGCTCACCTTTCAAATCCATTTTCTTTCAAAGCCGTGTTTTCAAAATCTTCCTAATGACACATTCCGAGGCTCAACACACGAGTCTCAATGGGCCTCACAGTGGAGTCTAACGTTTTAAAATGCAGTCGTCTTCTTAACACCTATAAGCACACCTCGGGTATCTACACTTATATCCGAGTTTAGAATCAACACGTGTCATCAATCTTGTCAATCAAGTCAACCATATAAATGTCACTCCGTCAAAGTCAATACTCGAGTCTAAGGTCAAAGTCAAACACCGTGAGTCCAAACACGAGAAGTCGCTCACGACATTTCGCAAACTCACAAGTCAAGTCTAGATTTGTCGTCTTATCCTCTTGATTACTTGTCCCTTCCTGTGTTCGTAGCTTGTCGCCTTAGTATGCGTGATCCCATGTCGAATCAAGTTGTAACGCGCGTCTTTTTCTTCTCGGTAGAAATTCTACGATTTCCAATGATAATGTTCAAGAACGTTTGTCTTTCGTCGTCGAAGAACTAAGTACTGCAGTCGTTAAGCTTCAGGCCACCATCGAAGACTTGAGCACTCGTGTCATTAATATGGAAAATAAGATAGACATGATGAAACCTTTACCATTTTCTCGTACCCCAAGGCCAGGTCATAGTTTCAACACAACTCACCCATCTAAGAAGGCCAATGAAGACAAGGGAGTCAACCTCTTGGAAACTCCACCCAGAAGGCCGGGACGAGCTCATAGGGAATTCATTGACCTCGGAACCACATATGAGGTAGCTCTACAAAGACTGGTTTCCCAGGGAAAACTTCATCCAATTGGTCCAACCCCAGACCCTGAAAAGATATTGCCTAGGTGGAAGGGCAATTCATATTGTCAGTACCATCGAGGTAGGGGACACGATATAGAGGAATGCTTTTGTCTAAAGCATATCATTCAGGATATGATTGAGGATGGCAAGCTTCTTGTGCCACCTTCCGTCAAGCAATCCAAGAAGATCAACCCTCTTGGGTCTACCAACACTAAACATGATGAAGAATCATTCCTAGACTGTTCTCACCTCCTGCTCCTCATTATAACGAAGATATCAACATGCTTGAGGAAGACGATATCCAAAGCGGAATGCTCATGCTTTCCATTGTCTTCAACAATAAATTTTCCAAGATAGAGGGAGTCATTGATAACCTAAACTCTCAGCTTTCCAACATGCAGAACCAGTTTGCTGAAATGGGTAAGAAACTTGAGGCCCAACCCCTCAAGATGAAGAGTGTCCAGACAAACCCTCAACCCGACAGTCCTACGGAGAAAGCAAAATGTGAGCAATCTATTCCTAGTTCTTCTCATCCAGGAATCAAAATCAACAAAGGAAACCTCATGGGGCCTTCGTCAAAGAAACCTAACAACTCTCCAAGGTCATTCACAAGGGGTTCCGACAGGAAGGATACACCTCCTAGGAAATTTACCAACATTGGTATTACATACACCGATGCCCTTCAGAACTTATGGAGCAACGAATGTTGAAGCCTATCGGTCCTACACCAGACCCAAAGAAGAAGTCTAAGTTCTGGGATATTGATGCCCATTGCCAGTATCACAGGGGCAAAGGGCACGATACAGAGAAATGTTTCAAATTAAAATATGTCATTCAGGATATGATTGAAAGTGGCAAATTGTCCCTCTCAACCTTTAGCCCACAAAGCAGCTTAGGCAATCCTCGTGGATATACCACTCATCAGGAAGCTCTTATTTACTGTTACCCTTCCAGTGTTCCCAATAATGAGGACGAGGTGCTCAAATGGATGAATGCTCAAAATCAGACGCCGAAGCTAGTTGCCAGAATGATAAATGTTTCAGCATGGGCCGATGATTAGGAGTATATATATGAGATCGAATCAAAGTCCGAGTCCGAGTCCTAGGCTTTCTATCCCATTATTTTTCTAGTGTCTTTCTTTGTGTCCATTTCCATTCCTAGTGACAACCTGGGGGCTGTCCCACGAGTCATATGTCTTCTTGAGTCTATACATTCATTATTCATTTCAATAAAAGTACACATTTTAATCCATATATTCTATCCTATCTCTTCCTTTACCCTTTTCCTCTGACAACAAGAATTGGTTTGAGACATTTTAAAATGAACAACGCATGGCAAGTCGATGTGAGTACACTTAAACAATGTTCCACTCCAAGTTGTAGAGGACCTGAAACTCTGTGTTCTTTCCTTACCTATTTCATGTCTGGCAATAGAAACCTCACCATACCCCAGTTTAGGTCGAGCCTATCTCAAGAGATTCTGGGACGAATCCAGACCATCTCCCTTGTTGACGATCCATGACGGAAGGCAAGCCCGTTCCCCACAATAAACAACCCCTGTTTACTAACAGACCAACGTGTTTCACACCAAAGATGCTAGTCTGACTCAAATCCATGGTAGCAAGCAAATCCAAGACGATACGAGCCATGATCAAAGACAAAGGCTCAATCAAGAGAAACTAGTATCAATATCCAAGACAAAAGAGTCAAAAGGAGAGGTTCAATCAAGCAAGTCAATGTCAATATCCAAAGTTAAAGTTATCTTCAAAAAAACCTGAATCAAGAATCTGAGCAAAAAGCCAAGATATATTCTAGACCAAGAATCCGAGCCTGAAATCAAATACGAAATACTGCTGAAGTCTATATAGAATCAAAGACGTCAATGAAGAGGTTTAGCTAGTACCCTCACTTAGCCCATCACACACCCTAAGTCCTTCTCGAGACCGTTATAGGGAGATAGTTAGGAATTTTGAGAATCCTCTCAAGCTTGTCAAGTATACCCATCCTTTAGGACCAAGACATGGAAATTTAAACCCGCGTCATTTTAACCTACCTTTATATGCTCAGGCTCCATCAAGCCAAGAGACTCCATTTCCAAGCCACATTACAAGCCATAATCCCATCGAGCCTCAACTCCACAAAATCAAGCTCCAGAGATTTGCTCATCAAAACCTCTTATTTCCAAGCTCCACATTCCAAATATCCAATTCAGTTTCACCTTGACCCAGACACAGAGTCTTCAATACTTTGCTACTCAGAACGGGACGAACCCATATCCATCCTTAGGGCCCACTTTAGGTGTGCTCATATGACAAGGAAATTTTTTACAAAATTAGTTACACCTATTTGGTCTATGATCAGAGGGAGTTATCTCAAATCAATTCTTTCAGTCACCAAAGGAATATACCCTTGTGATCCATGCACTTTAAGGTCCTGACAATATAAGCTTAGGCACACACCAGAACTACGATCTGGTTGATTTCACCTCTTCACATGGATATGTAGGCAGTCCTTTCTTACACAAGAAGGATACAACCACAACACCCAAATAAATTTAACCAAACCTCAGAACTACGATCTGGTTTGATTTCACTTCACGTGAATACGTAGGCAGTCTTCATGGACACAACCATCCCAATCATCAACTTCCAACCTCAATTACCACGCTAACGATGAACCTTCAACCTCAATTATCGGTATCCATTTTACAACCATCCCTTTCCATTTCAACCTTCCAACCACAATTTCCATTTATACCTCTTTACTGGGGGCTCTTTTTTGTCACCCAGTCTCCTTTTTTACCAAAGTCTAGAGTCATCTTCTCATCCTGGGAGCTTCTCTTCCGAGATGCCACCTACCCTTCCTTTATTCCTCTCTTATTTTAAGTCAAGTTGATGCTCGGTCCGGGCAATGACTAAGGTCTTAGATAAATTCTCCAAGTTATCGTGCCTAAAATGGGGTCTCTTTTACAGCAAACGATGGCGAAAGACATCCAAGTAGACAGCTGATCCATGGCTCATGTCTTGCCTTTATATGTCCCCATTATTCTCGCAGATCTTTTACCTTTAGAACTGATACGCATTGTCACCCATGCTTGGCTAGGGGTTGCGCATACTTAAGCAAAGTCTGTCAAATTCATCCATGTGATGGGTCAAATCTAAGTCAGCGTTGTGTCAGTCTATCGTCTTCCGTCCTAGTGAGTCGATATCGTGTCAAGTCATGCATCTAGAGCCCATTGAATATGTATAACGCATGATAAATTACACCTTTATTTCAAATTTAAAACAATGTTATAAAGAAAGAGCATTCAAAACTTGTATGTTTCCTTCCTCATTTGAGGTCCATGTGCTAATTGCGTTTCCTCATGTGTTGTGTGCTATTTGCCTATTAGATTGCGTTCTTGTGTGGCTACTAACCATGCAGGTAAGTATCGGAAGGATAGATCGCTCCAACTGGGGGGCTTCGCTCAAGTCTTCATTCTCCCCAGCGACAGTCAAGACATTCCCCAGCAGTATCCGCAGTATTGCTCAAGCTTCCATGACAATCAAAGATGTTCCTAATCGTCAATGTGTTCCCCAACAAGAATTCATGATCACTAAATACAGTTCATGAGCTTCTCCCATTTATCGGAATTTCGCTTGCGACGACTCGAGCATATTTTATCCTCAGCGGTGCCAAGGACGCGCCGTTATCGGTCAAACACCTTTTCCTCAAGGATGCTAAGGACGCGTCATTGTCGATCCTTTGTTTTCTCCTCAACGGTGCCAAGGGCGCGCCGTTGTTGACTCAACATATGATTTCTTCCCCACGGAGTTCGAGAGAAACAATTCTCGGAGAGTTACATCCTTTTTCGTATAACCCTTTTCAGGATAAACCTTGAGATCTTTCAGATCCTTTAGATATCTTTCAGATAACCTTTAGATAACCCTTTCAGGATAGTCCTTCAGATAATCCTTCCTTCAGCCTTCCTCTCTTCAGATAATCCTTTATTCCTTCAGGACAAACCCTTCATATGTTCAGACAACTTTCAGATAATCCTTTCAGTAACCTTCAGATAACCCCCTTGATTCTTTTTCGATTTGAGTCCTCATGTTCAGTTCTTCAGAGAGTTGTCCTTCAGTCCTCCATTTAGAGAGAGAGATAGCCTTTAGAGTTAGCCTTCAGAAGTGTTAAGAAGTTTCTTCAGAATCCCTGTAACCCCTAATGCCTTCAGACACTCAAGTTATCTGACAGGCTAATCGCATACCTACCAAAGATAACCAACTGCTCTCTAACTAATATAGCTAGGAAAGTCGGGATCTTATCCACAGGGAGACTAAAATAATCTACTTGCTAAATTATAGTCCGCCTAGTAAAAATATCGGGGGTTGTTTATTTGGTTGCTAAATTAAAAGTAGTGAAGGGAAAGAGAAATAGAGTCTAAGAAATGAGTTGAGTCTTAAAATATAAGGAGAAAGAGCTAGGACATCGGGTCACCATGGTAAACAACGGTCAAGGCAAGGATCAAAAGTCAGTCATAAAACGGTCTGCAAGGTAGTGAAAAGGTCCTCTCTGTCCGCTATTCGGCCTAGAATGCTATTATAGCTCTCGCTCTAATTAGGATATTCTGTTGTTTGTAGCAGGTCCAACTCTTTCCAATCTCTCGATCTAGGTCGGAGTTTCCCATGTCAAATAATCAATTACATACACTTAGCCAATTAAACGCTATTAAATGCTACAATTAACAATACAGATGCGATAATTATACCAGATCTAATAACCTATGTAAGACCGTCATACAACCATGGCTCCCCTAAATCCTAGCAAGGAATATTAACTATTCATAAATTGAATTAAACATAGAAATATAATAATTGAATGCGCAATTAAAATAAGAGAAAGAAAAAGGAGAGAAGAAAACTTAGTCTTGAACTTAAAGAGAAAGAACAAGAGAAAAATCTTCCCCAAAAACGTAACAAAGAATGAACATGTGCTATCTAGAATATAAATCGAGTGTGCTCCTCTGAAACTCACGTTGAGCGTGTAATTTTATAAATCTAAAAACCTACGTATGTGCCTGCCTAGCTGCTTCCTTTAATTTCTTAATAATAATTCACGCTTAACTTCAGGTGGGCTTCTCCTCTAATGACACTCGTATTTGGGCTTTGTATTCACCTGTGCTGGATGGTTCGTGTCCCTTTTAACTTCGTCTTCTTATCTTTTCATATTCGCTTAGATTGTCCGCATATTTTAGTACCAAATACTCCCTTCCTGCAAATAGTTATAAAATCGTAGTAAACCGCAAAATAAGATAATATACTACAAAACGTACTAAAAATGCCAGAAATCTATATAAAATTACGGGGGATAAGTATATAAATTAAGAACTCATCATTATCTTCAGACCAAAAGTTTCGCCGAAACGCCTTCAGTCCCGTTTCACCCAGAGGTATCCCAGGTATGGTTTCTTCTTATACTTCTTATCCCAGGTACGCCTTCAGACCCCTTGAGCCACCTCGCGTCGCCATAGTCTTCAGGTTGTAATCTTCGATTGACCTGAGGGATATACTTTGACTTTCGCCTTATCCAAGCCTCAGTCAAATTGGGGGCTTTGTAGACATCTCGTTTCTGCACCTCCCGTCAAACACCCAGTGATGATTGGGCCGCATGTTTAGCATATGTCGCGATTTTAAGATGTTTTGTAAATCGGATAATAAAAGGTAACTCGTACAGTTGTGTCAACCCCTTGGTTGTCATATAGGTGTCATTACGGTCGTTTTGGCAGTAATTAGAGTACATTTGGAGTTCGGGTCAAAAACCGTCTTCATTTCCTAAAACCATCAAATCCCGAGTCAAAAAGCAATGTGCTTATCTACATAAGGTTAGGATGTCATAAAATGTTATGGGTATATCTTATTTTGAGTCCCATGTCATTTATTTGGGCTAAACTTAAAGTTTACATTATAAAATGTGCATTTCATTTAGTTAAAATGACAACCCGATATTTAGGCCCGTTTTACGAGGTGATAACGACTTTTTTGGGTCTGGCCTATTTAACAAAAAGTTCTAGATCTTTCTCTTAGCTTTCCAACGCCACCGAAATCACCTTAATCCGAGTCTTGTAGAGAAAGTTAGGCTTAAAATACGACAGTCTGTCAAACGCGTTTTCTCGCGCAGAAGAATACTATCCGAGAAAGGACGCAGTAAGTGTTGCGCCTCTTCCAAGGATCGCAGCACCTGTTACGCCTTTTCTCAAGGCTTTCTTTTTGTCCAAGTTTCCGTGTTTCAACCTAAGTCGGTTGTTTCCGGACCTTTCCTTCCGAATCATATTCTTACCATAATTCCTCCGTATATTTAGTATAAATAGAGGCTTTCGCCTCACATATTTTTCACACGAGTGTCCACCCTTCTCTTCTCTCTTTGCATTCTAGACCACGCTCTTCGCTTTTGACGCCTACGTGCTTGATCAATCGATCATGTAAGCTCAGATCATTCTGAGTACCAGTCACGTTTGCATGACCGACCAATTTGACCACTACCCAATTAAAAAATCAATCTTTTAATCCCTTTTTTAAGGGCACTTTCATATTTGCATAGATCAAGTCGAGTTACCACTAAAAACCGATTTAGTTAAATCTCGCGACGCTAACATATAAGTCCGAGGGTGTAAAAACCTATTTTATTTATTGTCCTTTTTATTTTGTATCGTTAATGTAAGATTTATATCATAAGCACGTTCAAAACCATCTTTAAAAACCATCTTTAAAACCGTATTTACAAATCAGGGGATATCTGACGTCGAGAAGAAACGTAGCAGCAGCTGCGCCTCTTCGAAGAGCCGCAGTACATATTTGCTACATAGTCCATATCATAATTGGATTCAAATCAATTCGCAGGAACAACCAACAAATATAATCCCATCTGAGCATGGGCTTCATTCTTCTCGCACATGTTTTTCATCTCCTAAAACTTTGGTCCAAAAGCAAATATAGCGAATTTGAGTGAACTATGGAGTACAGACGGCCACATTTTAAAACAACTATACATAATTTCCACATATTAATAGCAAGTTGAACTACATTTTTAGCTTACTACTTGTGCCTTTCTGAAAGAGATATTCAGTCCTCAATTCTCTTTTGCGATATTGAATTAACTGACACTATTTTTTGCATTGGTAAGGGTATTGTCTTCAAATAACCAAAAAAGAAGAAGGAATTTTTGCTTCTGAATTCCCATCAGAACTAAAACATGTTTGAAAATTGTATTCACAGAAAAGAAATAACATTTTACAATTTTACCATCAAAACAAAATCTGAGTTCTGCATCCTAGCACGGCCTCTTAACCAATAAAACTGCAAACGTTATAACATGGATCAAAACGAACAACCAAATTGCATCTTTGAACATCTAAACCATCTTCAAGAATGGAGGTAGTAACTAAAATATGTACTTGAAATCAGATATAGAGTATCAAGCCACACCGTCACATGTCGTAGCTGATATCTATCTCAACTTTCTATATAAAAAGTAAGGCAGCAAATAGACCTACTTTGCAATTTCGGGGCTGAGAAGAGCACATGTAGGTATCCGACTCATCTGACCAAATACTCCTATTATATGATATACAATGTAGCCTCAACTGTTAAAATTGTATTTTCTGCTACATTTTTGAAGGTTTCAAAGAAATAAGTTTTATTATTGGGTCATTTGAGGTATTAATGCCGCAATTACGGAGAAATTAGCAGATAATGAGATTATGTTCAAGATATCTAGAGTTTCTTTCCCAATTGTACTTGAATTCCCAAACAAAATCAGTTTGAACCCCAAAAAAAAGCCTTATTTAATTTAGCCATTTTTGAGCTCGGATTCGATATTCGATCATAAATAAGATGTTTTCGTTAAACACTAAAATGATTCAATCATAACACCAAAATTCAACAACAATAAGTGACGACTACGAATTGTCATTATATAAATTGATGAATATAAAAGCTAATTATCATCAACGAAAAAGAAATACAAAATAAATGATGAATATAAACCATAATTTCGACTAATTTAATTGATGAATCGTAAAATTTAAAAGACATAAAAAAATATAAACCCTAATTTCACAAAAAATAAAATCAATTTCAAGTCTTTACCTAGTTGAATCCACAACGTCCATTGATGAATAAAGCATGACGAGGTTACATTCACAAAGTCTGAACTATGATCGAAGTGAGACTGTGATAGAAAGAGTGATTTCGCGAGATTGATTATGGAACAGACAAAAGACAAGAGTTCAGCGAGCTTCGAAGAGAAAGAAAAAAACAATGAGATAATGAACAATTAAAATACGGGGGTTGAAGGGTGTGGGGTGTGGAGAGTTAGTTTATTTAATTTCAACCCTTCATTAATTTAATTTGAGATCTAACTGTTGTAAGTGGTTCTCGTGGTTCTCATTATACTAGTAATTCTCACCGGATCTTGACCCTCTATATATATGTGTGTGTGTGTGTGTGTGTGTGTGTGTGTGTGTGTGTGTGTGTGTGTGTGTGTGTGTGTGTGTGTGTGTGTGTGTGTGTGTGTGTGTGTGTGTGTGTGTGTGTGTGTGTGTGTGTGTGTGTGTGTGTGTGTGTATATATGTGTGTGTGTGTGTGTGTGTGTCTGTATAGAAGAAGAATCAAATGAGTCCACCTCTTTTTGTTGAGTCCATAAGTCCTATCTAGAGCCCTTGGATGAGGAAGATGGAGGGCTTAGATCACATTTACAATCAGGATGATTAATGAGTGTTTTAACACTCTTTTTTATAATCACACAATTAATCACTAATCACTAATTAAAAACTAATTTACTATATATAATTTATTTTCACACCCACTTATCTCTCATCTCACAAAAATCCTTCATTTTCTCTCTCAAAAAACCAATAAAATCAAAAATAAAATAAATTAAAATCATTCAAAATCCCCAAAAAAAAACCTCCCTTCCTCACCAACTCCGGCCACCATCGCGCCACCGACGACAGCACACCGGAGCCACAACCCCCACCACCACCCTCACGCACGACCAAAGACCGCACATTGGAGCCACAACCCACCCTGCCACCTGTAGACATCTCATTTCTGCACCTCCCACCAAACACCCAGTGGTGATTGGGCCGCATGTTTAGCATATGTCGCAATTTTATGACGTTTTGTAAATCGATTAATAAAAGGTAACTCGTATACTGGTGTCTACCCCTTGATTGTCATCTAGGTGTCATTACGGTCGTTTTGGCAGTAATTAGAGTACATTTGGAGTCCGGGTCAAAAACCATCTTCATTTCCTAAAACCATCAAATACCGAGTCAAAAAGCAATGTGCTTGTCTACCTAAGGTTAGGATGTCACAAAATGTTATGGTTATATCTCATTTTGAGTGCCATGTAATTTCTTTGGGCTAAACTTAAAGTTTACATTATAAAATGTGCATTTCATTTAGTTAAAAAGACAACCCAACATTTAGGCCCGTTTTACGAGGTGATAACGACTTTTTTGGGTCTGGACTATTTCACATAAAGTTCTAGAACTTTCTCTTATCTTTCCAACGCCACCGAAATCACCTTAATCCGAATCTTGTAGAGAAAGTTATGCTTAAAATACAACAGGCTGTCAAACGCGTTTTCTCGCGCAGAAGAATACTAACCGAGAAAGGACGCAGTAAGTGCTGCGCCTCTTCCAAGGATCGCAGCACCTGCTGCGCCTTTTCTGAAGGCTTTCTTTTTATCCAAGTTTCCGTGTTTCAATCTAAGTCGGTTGTTTTCGGATCTTTCCTTCCGAATCCTATTCTTACCATAATTCCTCCGTGTGTTTAGTATAAATAGAGGCCTTCGCCTCACATATTTTTCACGCGAGTGTCGCCCTTCTCTTCTCTCTTTGCATTCTAGACCACGCTCTTTACTTTTGACGCCTACGTGCTTGATCAATCGACCACGTAAGCTCAGATCATTCAGAGTACCAGTCACGTTTGCATGACCGACCAATTTGACCACTACACAATTAATAAATCAATCTTTTAATTCCTTTTTTAAGGGCCCTTTCATATTTGCATAGATCGAGTCGAGTTACCACTAAAAACCGATTTAGTTAAATCTCGCGACGCTAACATGTAAGTCTAAGGGTGTAAAAACCTATTTTATTTATTTTCCTTTTTATTTTGAATCATTAATGTAAGATTTATATCATAAGCACGTTCAAAACCGTCTTTAAAAACCATCTTTTAAACCGTATTTACAAATCAAGGGAGATATGACGTCGAGAAGAAACGCAGCAGCAGCTGCGCCTCTACGAAGAGCCGCAGTACATGCTGCGCCTCTTCTTGAGGTTGTCGCTGCTCCTGCTCTTCTTCTTCTTCCTCGATCTTCTGCAACTTTATGTTTTTCTTATTTTCTTTCGTTTCTTTTGTTTCGTTCTAGTATATAATCGTGTCTAATTAGTTGTTTTCAAATTATAATTTTTAAATTCGACTTAAATCCTTTATAATCAATATTCGTGGGTTTTCGTCATCTTATTCAAACCTGGATTTTAGAGGCTCGATTCGTTCATATCAAGTCTCTGGAATTCCTCTTTTGTATATAATTTTCGTTGTTTGATTTCAATTTCGTTTTCAAGTTCAAGTTTGTTCTTTTTATATTTCCGACATCGTATCAATATTAATCATGTAAATCGCCGTAAATTCTCACCTTTAATTCATTTTATGACGGTTCCAGATGCATGTAATCTGCTAAACTACTTCTTATTGAGTCTAATATCAATAATCGACCTTAAATTCACCGATGAACATTAACAGACCGCGGTTCTGACTTCACAGACAGAGTCCAACCGGAGAACAGACGCAGGGAATGTTGTGCCTCTTCCAGAGGACGCAGCAGATGCCGCCCCTGTTCTGGGTTGGCTTCTGTCCCTGAACTCTTTCTCGCTTTGACGTAGCTTCTAATTACGTATTAAATCAACTATTATTCGTATTACCGTCAGATGTATTTTCATACTTTTAATTTTTCTTTTCTTCTTCAAGATTCCGTTTTGAGCGTGCTTTTGACGTAAATCAATTACACCTTGTAATTATTGTAGTTTTAATTATTGTAATTTATTTATTTATCGCCCTTGTATGATTTATTTACTTGATTTCCACATGTAATTAATCTAACTTCCAACTTCGACCTCAATTGTTTGCTAAAATTATGTGTTCATCGACATAGTTTAATTCACATGCTAGGATTAATCTATGTTTGTTGCATTGCATGCATATAATCGACGATATATCAACTATGAACGATTTCCCTAATCATTAGTAGAGGCCGCTATCGAGGCGGGCGGGATTAAGTGTTCAATTAAAGAGCTTCCTAATACGTACTCTCACCCCTTACTCCAGATCTCTGTGAACATCCGTGTTCATTGGTATCCACGAGAGTCATTGTAGACATAGAATGCTAAGGATAATGAGTTCTAGTGTTCATGTCACTACTTTGTGTCTTGACATGACACGAGGTATTCGAACAGTTCCAATTTCCCCTAAAAATTGGTGACGACTCCACAAATGCAGGCTTATTCGAGCCCTTTCGCGCGCGCCACGGGTGGCCCATGTCCACAGTTTGGCGACTCACTGGGATGATACACTTACGTGTTATCAAGGGTGAAATTGAACAAGGTTAGGGAATAGTTTATACGAGACGGTTGTCGGTTTTCATGACTCAACCTTCTTAGGTCGTTTTATTCGGCCTTCCTAGGCTCAACCAAACCCATTCGACCAATTGTCCCGTTTGGACGGTCCAAATTCTTATCTGGGCCTAAAGATGGATAGCGATTGACGTCAACCATACCGCGATGCTTACTCATGTTTGTATCAAGAGCTTTCACTACTCGAGGAATGGACTAGAATCGACCTTACTCGTAATTGGCACGGACCTCTCTACTGCATCCGGTTTGATTGCTTGGTATGGCAACCCACTTTTTAAGCCAAAGCTCTTTAAATGCACTCAGCATACCGTTATAATGCTCATATATATATGTTTGTATCATATACGTCATCACCGTTTGGTAAACGAAACCATGACGAAATTTTATAAAATAAAATCCTTTTCAAACTGTAAACATTTTCAAAATAGCGCAAAATAAGCCGAAACTCTGTCCAAATGTCGAACCCATTTCAAAACCTGTGAAAAAAAAACCGTTTTAAATCAAGTATTTTCAATCCATGTAAATGTAAATATGTAAATTCAATTGGGCTAAGTTAGAGTCAAAATTCAAACCGACTATATCCTAGTCGAAACTCTGTTAAGTCATAAACCCGTTTTCCTTTACATTTTGGGTCTTTTCAAATTCAAGTCAAGTCCTAAGGCGTCACGCCCTCATTTTGGACCCCATACCCCAATTCAGTGAGGATCTAAATATTTTTGACACCTCGTGTCACACGTGCCCGAGTCGTACACAAAAGACTTAATGAGGCTCACCTTTCAAATCCATTTTCTTTCAAAGCCGTGTTTTCAAAATCTTCCTAATGACACATTCCGAGGCTCAACACACGAGTCTCAATGGGCCTCACAGTGGAGTCTAACGTTTTAAAATGCAGTCGTCTTCTTAACACCTATAAGCACACCTCGGGTATCTACACTTATATCCGAGTTTAGAATCAACACGTGTCATCAATCTTGTCAATCAAGTCAACCATATAAATGTCACTCCGTCAAAGTCAATACTCGAGTCTAAGGTCAAAGTCAAACACCGTGAGTCCAAACACGAGAAGTCGCTCACGACATTTCGCAAACTCACAAGTCAAGTCTAGATTTGTCGTCTTATCCTCTTGATTACTTGTCCCTTCCTGTGTTCGTAGCTTGTCGCCTTAGTATGCGTGATCCCATGTCGAATCAAGTTGTAACGCGCGTCTTTTTCTTCTCGGTAGAAATTCTACGATTTCCAATGATAATGTTCAAGAACGTTTGTCTTTCGTCGTCGAAGAACTAAATCTGCAATGATCGTTAAGCTTCGAGGCCACCATCGAAGACTTGAGCACTCGTGTCATTAATATGGAAAATAAGATAGACATGATGAAACCTTTACCATTTTCTCGTACCCCAAGGCCAGGTCATAGTTTCAACACAACTCACCCATCTAAGAAGGCCAATGAAGACAAGGAGTCAACCTCTTGGAAACTCCACCCGAAGGCCGGACGAGCTCATAGGGAATTCATTGACCTCGGAACCACATATGAGGTAGCTCTACAAAGACTGGTTTCCCGGGAAAACTTCATCCAATTGGTCCAACCCCAGACCCTGAAAAGATATTGCCTAGGTGGAAGGGCAATTCATATTGTCAGTACCATCGAGGTAAGGGACACGATATAGAGGAATGCTTTTGTCTAAAGCATATCATTCAGGATATGATTGAGGATGGCAAGCTTCTTGTGCCACCTTCCGTCAAGCAATCCAAGAAGATCAACCCTCTTGGGTCTACCAACACTAAACATGATGAAGAATCATTCCTAGACTGTTCTCACCTCCTGCTCCTCATGATAACGAAGATATCAACATGCTTGAGGAAGACGATATCCAAAGCGGAATGCTCATGCTTTCCATTGCCTTCAACAATAAATTTTCCAAGATAGAGGGAGCCATTGATAACCTAAACTCTCGGCTTTCCAACATGCAGAACCAGTTTGCTGAAATGGGTAAGAAACTTGAGGCCCAACCCCTCAAGATGAAGAGTGTCCAGACAAACCCTCAACCCGACAGTCCTACGGAGAAAGCAAAATGTGAGCAATCTATTCCTAGTTCTTCTCATCCAGGAATCAAAATCAACAAAGGCAACCTCATGGGGCCTTCGTCAAAGAAACCTAACAACTCTCCAAGGTCATTCACAAGGGGTTCCGACAGGAAGGATACACCTCCTAGGAAATTTACCAACATTGGTATTACATACACCGATGCCCTTCAGAACTTATGGAGCGACGAATGTTGAAGCCTATCGGTCCTACACCAGACCCAAAGAAGAAGTCTAAGTTCTGGGATATTGATGCCCATTGCCAGTATCACAGGGGCAAAGGGCACGATACAGAGAAATGTTTCAAATTAAAATATGTCATTCAGGATATGATTGAAAGTGGCAAATTGTCCCTCTCAACCTTTAGCCCACAAAGCAGCTTAGGCAATCCTCGTGGATATACCACTCATCAGGAAGCTCTTATTTACTGTTACCCTTCCAGTGTTCCCAATAATGAGGACGAGGTGCTCAAATGGATGAATGCTCAAAATCAGACGCCGAAGCTAGTTGCCAGAAGGATAAATGTTTCAGCATGGGCCGATGATTAGGAGTATATATATGAGATCGAATCAAAGTCCGAGTCCGAGTCCTAGGCTTTCTATCCCATTATTTTTCTAGTGTCTTTCTTTGTGTCCATTTCCATTCCTAGTGACAACCTGGGGGCTGTCCCACGAGTCATATGTCTTCTCGAGTCTATACATTCATTATTCATTTCAATAAAAGTACACATTTTAATCCATATATTCTATCCTATCTCTTCCTTTACCCTTTTCCTCTGACAACAAGAATTGGTTTGAGACATTTTAAAATGAACAACGCATGGCAAGTCGATGTGAGTACACTTAAACAATGTTCCACTCCAAGTTGTAGAGGACCTGAAACTCTGTGTTCTTTCCTTACCTATTTCATGTCTGGCAATAGAAACCTCACCATACCCCAGTTTAGGTCGAGCCTATCTCAAGAGATTCTGGGATGAATCCAGACCATCTCCCTTGTTGACGATCCATGACGGAAGGCAAGCCCGTTCCCCACAATAAACAACCCCTGTTTACTAACAGACAAACGTGTTTCACACCAAAGATGCTAGTCTGACTCAAATCCATGGTAGCAAGCAAATCCAAGACGATACGAGCCATGATCAAAGACAAAGGCTCAATCAAGAGAAACTAGTATCAATATCCAAGACAAAAGAGTCAAAAGGAGAGGTTCAATCAAGCAAGTCAATGTCAATATCCAAAGTTAAAGTTATCTTCAAAAAAACCTGAATCAAGAATCTGAGCAAAAAGCCAAGATATATTCTAGACCAAGAATCCGAGCCTGAAATCAAATACGAAATACTGCTGAAGTCTATATAGAATCAAAGACGTCAATGAAGAGGTTTAGCTAGTACCCTCACTTAGCCCATCACACACCCTAAGTCCTTCTCGAGACCGTTATAGGGAGATAGTTAGGAATTTTGAGAATCCTCTCAAGCTTGTCAAGTATACCCATCCTTTAGGACCAAGACATGGAAATTTAAACCCGCGTCATTTTAACCTACCTTTATATGCTCAGGCTCCATCAAGCCAAGAGACTCCATTTCCAAGCCACATTACAAGCCATAATCCCATCGAGCCTCAACTCCACAAAATCAAGCTCCAGAGATTTGCTCATCAAAACCTCTTATTTCCAAGCTCCACATTCCAAATATCCAATTCAGTTTCACCTTGACCCAGACACAGAGTCTTCAATACTTTGCTACTCAGAACGGGACGAACCCATATCCATCCTTAGGGCCCACTTTAGGTGTGCTCATATGACAAGGAAATTTTTTACAAAATTAGTTACACCTATTTGGTCTATGATCAGAGGGAGTTATCTCAAATCAATTCTTTCAGTCACCAAAGGAATATACCCTTGTGATCCATGCACTTTAAGGTCCTGACAACATAAGCTTAGGCACACACCAGAACTACGATCTGGTTTGATTTCACCTCTTCACATGGATATGTAGGCAGTCCTTTCTTACACAAGAAGGATACAACCACAACACCCAAATAAATTTAACCAAACCTCAGAACTACGATCTGGTTTGATTTCACTTCACGTGAATACGTAGGCAGTCTTCATGGACACAACCATCCCAATCATCAACTTCCAACCTCAATTACCACGCTAACCATGAACCTTCAACCTCAATTATCGGTATCCATTTTACAACCATCCCTTTCCATTTCAACCTTCCAACCACAATTTCCATTTATACCTCTTTACTGGGGGCTCTTTTTTGTCACCCAGTCTCCTTTTTTACCAAAGTCTAGAGTCATCTTCTCATCCTGGGAGCTTCTCTTCCGAGATGCCACCTACCCTTCCTTTATTCCTCTCTTATTTTAAGTCAAGTTTATGCTCGGTCCGGGCAATGACTAAGGTCTTAGATCAATTCTCCAAGTAGACAGCTGATCCATGGCTCATGTCTTGCCTTTATATGTCCCCATTATTCTCGCAGATCTTTTACCTTTAGAACTGATACGCATTGTCACCCATGCTTGGCTAGGGGTTGCGCATACTTAAGCAAAGTCTGTCAAATTCATCCATGTGATGGGTCAAATCTAAGTCAGCGTTGTGTCAGTCTATCGTCTTCCGTCCTAGTGAGTCGATATCGTGTCAAGTCATGCATCTAGAGCCCATTGAATATGTATAACGCATGATAAATTACACCTTTATTTCAAATTTAAAACAATGTTATAAAGAAAGAGCATTCAAAACTTGTATGTTTCCTTCCTCATTTGAGGTCCATGTGCTAATTGCGTTTCCTCATGTGTTGTGTGCTATTTGCCTATTAGATTGCGTTCTTGTGTGGCTACTAACCATGCAGGTAAGTATCGGAAGCATAGATCGCTCCAACTGGGGGGCTTCGCTCAAGTCTTCATTCTCCCCAGCGACAGTCAAGACATTCCCCAGCAGTATCCGCAGTATTGCTCAAGCTTCCATGACAATCAAAGATGTTCCTAATCGTCAATGTGTTCCCCAACAAGAATTCATGATCACTAAATACAGTTCATGAGCTTCTCCCATTTATCGGAATTTCGCTTGCGACGACTCGAGCATATTTTATCCTCAGCGGTGCCAAGGACGCGCCGTTATCGGTCAAACACCTTTTCCTCAAGGATGCTAAGGACGCGTCATTGTCGATCCTTTGTTTTCTCCTCAACGGTGCCAAGGGCGCGCCGTTGTTGACTCAACATATGATTTCTTCCCCACGGAGTTCGAGAGAAACAATTCTCGGAGAGTTCTGTCCTTTCAGATAACCCTTTTCAGGATAAACCTTCAGATCTTTCAGATCCTTTAGATATCTTTCAGATAACCTTTAGATAACCCTTTCAGGATAGTCCTTCAGATAATCCTTCCTTCAGCCTTCCTCTCTTCAGATAATCCTTTATTCCTTCAGGACAAACCCTTCATATGTTCAGACAACTTTCAGATAATCCTTTCAGTAACCTTCAGATAACCCCCTTCAGTTCTTTTCAGTTGAGTCCTCATGTTCAGTTCTTCAGAGAGTTGTCCTTCAGTCCTCCATTTAGAGAGAGAGATAGCCTTTAGAGTTAGCCTTCAGAAGTGTTAAGAAGTTTCTTCAGAATCCCTGTAACCCCTAATGCCTTCAGACACTCAAGTTATCTGACAGGCTAATCGCATACCTACCAAAGATAACCAACTGCTCTCTAACTAATATAGCTAGGAAAGTCGGGATCTTATCCACAGGGAGACTAAAATAATCTACTTGCTAAATTATAGTCCGCCTAGTAAAAATATCGGGGGTTGTTTATTTGGTTGCTAAATTAAAAGTAGTGAAGGGAAAGAGAAATAGAGTCTAAGAAATGAGTTGAGTCTTAAAATATAAGGAGAAAGAGCTAGGACATCGGGTCACCATGGTAAACAACGGTCAAGGCAAGGATCAAAAGTCAGTCATAAAACGGTCTGCAAGGTAGTGAAAAGGTCCTCTCTGTCCGCTATTCGGCCTAGAATGCTATTATAGCTCTCGCTCTAATTAGGATATTCTCATGTTTGTAGCAGGTCCAACTCTTTCCAATCTCTCGATCTAGGTCGGAGTTTCCCATGTCAAATAATCAATTACATACACTTAGCCAATTAAACGCTATTAAATGCTACAATTAACAATACAGATGCGATAATTATACCAGATCTAATAACCTATGTAAGACCGTCATACAACCATGGCTCCCCTAAATCCTAGCAAGGAATATTAACTATTCATAAATTGAATTAAACATAGAAATATAATAATTGAATGCGCAATTAAAATAAGAGAAAGAAAAAGGAGAGAAGAAAACTTAGTCTTGAACTTAAAGAGAAAGAACAAGAGAAAAATCTTCCCCAAAAACGTAACAAAGAATGAACATGTGCTATCTAGAATATAAATCGAGTGTGCTCCTCTGAAACTCACGTTGAGCGTGTAATTTTATAAATCTAAAAACCTACGTATGTGCCTGCCTAGCTGCTTCCTTTAATTTCTTAATAATAATTCACGCTTAACTTCAGGTGGGCTTCTCCTCTAATGACACTCGTATTTGGGCTTTGTATTCACCTGTGCTGGATGGTTCGTGTCCCTTTTAACTTCGTCTTCTTATCTTTTCATATTCGCTTAGATTGTCCGCATATTTTAGTACCAAATACTCCCTTCCTGCAAATAGTTATAAAATCGTAGTAAACCGCAAAATAAGATAATATACTACAAAACGTACTAAAAATGCCAGAAATCTATATAAAATTACGGGGGATAAGTATATAAATTAAGAACTCATCATTATCTTCAGACCAAAAGTTTCGCCAAACGCCTTGATCCGTTTCACCCGTGAGGTATCCTGTATGGTTTCTTCTTATACTTCTTATCCCAGGTACGCCTTCAGACCCCTTGAGCCACCTCGCGTCGCCATAGTCTTCAGGTTGTAATCTTCGATTGACCTGAGGGATATACTTTGACTTTCGCCTTATCCAAGCCTCGGTCAAATTGGGGGCTTTGTAGACATCTCGTTTCTGCACCTCCCGTCAAACACCCAGTGATGGTTGGGCCGCATGTTTAGCATATGTCGCGATTTTAAGATGTTTTGTAAATCGGATAATAAAAGGTAACTCGTACAGTTGTGTCAACCCCTTGGTTGTCATATAGGTGTCATTACGGTCGTTTTGGCAGTAATTAGAGTACATTTGGAGTCCGGGTCAAAAACCGTCTTCATTTCCTAAAACCATCAAATCCCGAGTCAAAAAGCAATGTGCTTATCTACATAAGGTTAGGATGTCATAAAATGTTATGGGTATATCTTATTTTGAGTCCCATGTCATTTATTTGGGCTAAACTTAAAGTTTACATTATAAAATGTGCATTTCATTTAGTTAAAATGACAACCCGATATTTAGGCCCGTTTTACGAGGTGATAACGACTTTTTTGGGTCTGGCCTATTTAATAAAAAGTTCTAGATCTTTCTCTTAGCTTTCCAACGCCACCGAAATCACCTTAATCCGAGTCTTGTAGAGAAAGTTAGGCTTAAAATACGACAGTCTGTCAAACGCGTTTTCTCGCGCAGAAGAATACTATCCGAGAAAGGACGCAGTAAGTATTGCGCCTCTTCCAAGGATCGCAGCACCTGTTACGCCTTTTCTCAAGGCTTTCTTTTTGTCCAAGTTTCCGTGTTTCAACCTCAGTCGGTTGTTTCCGGACCTTTCCTTCCGAATCATATTCTTACCATAATTCCTCCGTATATTTAGTATAAATAGAGGCTTTCGCCTCACATATTTTTCACACGAGTGTCCACCCTTCTCTTCTCTCTTTGCATTCTAGACCACGCTCTTCGCTTTTGACGCCTACGTGCTTGATCAATCGATCATGTAAGCTCAGATCATTCTGAGTACCAGTCACGTTTGCATGACCGACCAATTTGACCACTACCCAATTAAAAAATCAATCTTTTAATCCCTTTTTTAAGGGAACTTTCATATTTGCATAGATCAAGTCGAGTTACCACTAAAAACCGATTTAGTTAAATCTCGCGACGCTAACATATAAGTCCGAGGGTGTAAAAACCTATTTTATTTATTGTCCTTTTTATTTTGTATCGTTAATGTAAGATTTATATCATAAGCACGTTCAAAACCATCTTTAAAAACCATCTTTTAAACCGTATTTACAAATCAGGGGATATCTGACGTCGAGAAGAAACGTAGCAGCAGCTGCGCCTCTTCGAAGAGCCGCAGTACATGCTGCGCCTCTTCCTGACGCTGCCGCTCCTCCTGCTCTTCTTCTTCTTTCTTAATCTTCTGCAACTTTATGTTTTTCTTATTTTCTGTCGTTTCTTTTGTTTCGTTCCAGTATATAATCGTGTCTAATTAGTTATTTTCAAATTATAATGTTTAAATTCGACTTAAATCCCTTATAATCAATATTCGCGGGTTTTCGTCATCTTATTCAAACCCGGATTTTAGAGGCTCGATTCGTTCATATCAAGTCTCTGGAATTCCTCTTTTGTATATAATTTTCTTTGTTTGATTTCAATTTCGTTTTCAAGTTCAAGTTTGTTCTTTTTATATTTCCGACATCGTATCAATATTAATCATGTAAATCGCCGTAAATTCTCACCTTTAATTCGTTTTATGACGGTTCCAGATACATGTACTCTGCTAAATTACTTCTACTTGAGTCTAATATCAATAATCGACCTTAAATTCACCGATGAACATTAACAGACCGCGGTTCTGACTTCATAGACAGAGTCCAACTGGAGAACAGACGCATGGAATGCTGCGCCTCTTCGAGAGGACGCAGCAGATGCCGCGCCTGTTCTGGGTTGGCTTCTGTCCCTGAACTCTTTCTCGCTTTGACGTAGCTTCTAATTACGTATTAAATCAACTATTAATCGTATTACCGCTGCTAATCAGATATATTTTCATACTTTTAATTTTACTTTTCTTTATTTTCTTCTTCAAGATTCCATTTTGAGCGTGCTTTTGACGTAAATCAATTAAATCTTGTAATTATTGTAATTTTATTTATTGTAATTTATTTGTTTATCGCCCTTGTATGATTTATTTACTTGATTTCCACATGTAATTAATCAAACTTCCAACTTCGACCTCAATTGTTTGCTAAAATTATGTGTTCATCGACATAGTTTAATTCACATACTAGGATTAATCTATTGTTTGTTGCATTGCATGCATATAATTGACGACATATCAATTATGAACGATTTCCCTAATCATTAGTAGAGGCCGCTGTAACACCCAGGATCTTTAGGAACGTTGTTGACCGACTTATTGACCAAGCATCACGCGAGGATGGATAGCGAGGATCGATCGGTAATAATAGGAGATGTATAGGTTAGTTACTCGACCTAGCGGAGGCCACTTGGCCGAGTATCACCAATACTCGACCGAGTGGAGTCTACTCGGCCGAGTGTTCTTATACTCGACCGAGTATGACTGCTGTCGACGCATTTTTATAAATGCGAGTTCGCGAGATTCATTTCTATTTTTCTCATTTCCTCGACAGTTTCTCTTTCTCTAACCCTAGACCATCACCCTACTCAATCACTCCATAGCCTCATACCTCTAAGGAGTTAGCCTAACCCCTACCATGGGAACGTCGGGATTCGCGGAGCGAGGTGATCGTGAATGGTGGTTGTCTATGTCGTCACCGATGTGCAAGGTTAGGTAAGTTCTTTGCCTTGTGTCCTTTTGTATGATTATTTGAGTATAGTTGTGTAATAGGATATGGTTACCTTTGTTAGGGTGCTTAATGGAGTTGTGCGTGGCTATAGATGGAAGTCTTTCATGCTTTGTTATGAGGTAGGGTCTCCTACTCGTCTACATCGTTAATTGAATTGAATTCTATGATTGTATTGTGAATCATGGCTATCCGCTGATCATCGGAGTATAGTGGTTGTGGTAGTGTTGACGTTGTCGTGTGACAGCTGTGATGTTGTGATTGAGATTGTGGTGGAGTCACTTGCGGGAGTGGCTTCACACCCTAGTTCGCCCTCCGTGGAACCCGCCACGGGAGGGGATGTGCACATTAAGGGACGGGGATCGTTAGTCGCTCGTGAGGAGCCGGACTAGGTGGGGATGGGCTCGGTCACCCATCGGCGGCGAGGATTACCTGTTGCGATGGGTAATCTGGCAGGACTACACACTCCGTGTGTAGTCGGTGTGTATACGAGGTGATGAGTTGGGATAGTGGATGATCAGCTATTTACTTTATTGTTTTACCTTATATTTGATTAGCCAGTACTGACCCCGTGTTGTTTTGTGGTATCTGCGGTGATCCATTCGGGGATGGTGAGCAGTTGGCTTAGCAGGTATTGTTGATTACTGCTGCTGGGATTGGAGGGATCGAGTCATCACGCTACTGGTCTAGAGATGTAGAATCACAAGTGTTGTAATTGAACTGTGTTCTAGGGAACTTGAATAGAATGGCATTGTAACAGATTCTCTAATGATATAATATTGTTCTTGTATTGTCTAATTTGATCTACCTCCTCGGGAAACCGAGATGGTGACACCGTCATATACTGGAATGGTCCTTGGTAAGGCGTTCTGGTGTACGGGGGGTGTTACAAAGTGGTATCAAAGCCGACGATTTTGGAACCTGAACTAAGGAAAATAATGAACATAGGGTGTCAATTAAAATGAACCTGGTGTATGTACGTTGGGAGCCCCAGCCGATGCTAGATTTTGGGTGAGTAGGCGCCCTCATTTCAAAATCATGGCCCCATCGGACTTAAACCAGACACGGGAAAAGGGTAGCTAGTGTGAGTTGTGGATTGCTAAGTGTTGTGTGCTGTGTGTATCTATAGTGTGCGTACTTATTAATAGAGCGATATAAGTTAGTTAGAGGTGTAGAAAAGTGGAAGTGAATATGGAATTATTGCAATGTGTGATCAGTGACAACTGAATCAATTTGTTTTATTTGGAATGTGTTAGGTGTAAAATTATTGGATTGCAAATGTGAATAAGGTGTGTGTCTGGTGGTTAGCGGAAGTAGAAATGATGTGATATAGAACTAAACTTGGTAATTACCATAATTGGATTGTGACATGTGCCTTATGGGTACAGTAAAATAGTTTCTTGGTATAGTGAGGGATAAAGTGAAAGTAATGATTGTCTAGAGATGAATGTGCAGATATACGTGTTGTTGTGTGTTTACGTGGTAGGAATCAGCTTTAATTGTGACGAGCCGGAATCCCGGAACTCCGAACGATGTTATTTGGTTTTGCAGGCACAGTGAAAAGTTACGACTCCTTCCTTATTTCGAAAATTAGATTGAGTAGATGCGAGTACTCGACCGAGTGGACCAAACTCGGCCGAGTGTCAGGTTACATAACCAAGTGCCCATTTTGTTAGGATAATAATCCATTCTGGTCCTCAAAACTCGACCGAGTAAGAATGGTACTCGACCGAGTATTGCACACTCGGCCGAGTATCGTAAGCACTCGACCGAGTAGTGAACACTCTCGGCCGAGTATTCCCAACACTCGACCGAGTGTTGCTGTAGCAAGCCAATTGCGGGTTATACAAAAACCCTAAATTCGTGCCTTTCTTTCTTATTTCCGCCTCCCATCATCATCTTTTCTTCTCTCTAAAACTCCATACTCCTCTTCTCTCAAGCTTTTGGGTAAAATCTTGGTGCCACACTTGTCCTTAGTTGCCCTAACTCAGTTTAAGGTAAGATGTAAACTCAAATTCCTTTATTGTTTTCAAAGGCATTGTGTATTAGTATACTATATTTCGATTTCTTGCTAAAAACAATCTGAATCTTGTCCTAAACTATTTGATTTTCGAATGTGAACACATATAGAACTTGTGTACATCTTTGGTTGATTGATTTCATGAGGTAAAATTTACTTTCTGAATTCTAGGGTTAACAAAACGAAATTCTTCTTATTGTTGATGAGTATTTCCTGATTTGAAGCAATTTGAAAACTTAAAACTAGGTGAGTTGTAAAATACATGGTGATTTCTGATAGTTTATCTTCCAAAGCTTATTCCAAAATCGATATACAAGTAGAACAGTCCGTCTTTTGTGTTAAGAACTTTCAAGTGTCGATCCTTTGTTAAAAATGTTTTTCTTGCAGTATGGTGAAAACTAGAGGTTTACCCAACAAGAGACCTCGCGCGGAGGTCCAACTCGAGGTTGGGCAAGGTAGCAGTGAACCGGTTGTACCGCCGGTGGCGCTCACCCATCGCAATTTTCGCTAACTTTGATCATCGTAAGGCTTTCGTGGCTCTTATGCGTCGTCCTTTTCGCCCCACCCGTTGTGTCAACCCTAGTATTCTTGAGACTCTGGGGATTAAGGAAGACATAGTTCACATTTTCAAAATTTTGGGCATGGAGGGGTTGTATCACTTGAGAAAGAAATCATACCCTCACTTGACCCTAGAGTTTTTGAGTTCTTTTGTGTATGATAAGAAGGGAAAGACCGTCTCTTTTCGTCTCATGAATAGGGATCATGAGCTTACCCTGGATGAGTTGGCTGACCATTTAGGTTTAGAGGCTGAGGAGGATGACTACCTTAGTGACGTGGCCAAGAACAAAGTGGCGCACCTCGCATACCTACCTTATTTGACGGCGGACCCGCCCTACCGTCGATGCCATGCGATTAATGATATTCAAAGACGTTTCCCTTCGTATGTTTCTAAGGATGTTGACCTGTCTACTTTACTCGAGAGAGGACGTGAGTAAACTCAACTCTCACGAGGTCATGCTTCTTGTGTCCTACCTTAACCTCCACCGCCGAAACCGTTTTACTACGGTGCCCCCGGTATAGTGTGCTCTAGTCCGGAGCGCATGGCACGATCTGAGACCCGATTTATTGCTTGGGGCCATAGTGACCCGCCTAGCTCGGCCGACGGCCGACTTTGAGGCCCCACCTCCTGAGGGGAATGAGTATGTTGAGGTTGTACCTACCATGGACGCCTTGATGTTGGCGTCGAACCGATGGTTGAGGAAGATGGATGATGGGTCGTATGCTTGGAGGGTGAGAGGGACTATGTGGATGGTGCTTCCGACCCGCTCATCTCCCTGTTGTTGATCATTTGGCCGAGTGGGAACCTTGTGGCATCCCTGAGACCGAGCCCCGTCTTACCCGATTGACCCGCGGATCCTTCGGACTTACCCGAGCCCGTCACCGTGCCTCGAGGGGCGCGGCAGCACCTCCCCCACCTAGGGAGCGTCGTGGAGTTAGGCGGCCTAGGGGAGACCCGGTTGTGTCCGAGCCCTCTTACTCATTCCCCGACTCTTACCCTTACCACCCCTACCCGCCTCGCCGTACCCTACGGTGCATGACCCTAGGATGCGGCCTCATGAGCCGGCCGAGCGGATCTCTTCTACTTTGGTGCTCCGCAACCTTCATGAGATGACCCTTAATCAGGGCATCGGGACTGATTTGGCACAGCCTGTTTGGTGGAGAGGACCAGGAGTGGATACGGGAGTGTTCCACAGTTATGGGGTGGACCCGAGTTTCTGGAGACCTCCGGAGGAGACCGAGTTTGGCTACCTCGCGGGACCGTGGGGAGCCAACTCCGGCAGTCAGCTGGGAGGGGACTACTCGGCGAAGAAAGGGTTTTCCAGGTGCAGGGAGTTCAGGTGCAGGTACCTCTGGCGCAGGTGGCGTTGATGACATGGAGGAGGGTCCTCGTTGCTGATCTTGGATGTTAGACTGATTTAGTTGATTTCTTGGATGTTAGACTTATTTGGTGGTGATAGACTTGTTTTGTTGTGTCGGATTTATTATCTCTTCTTTAGATGTTGCTTTCGGTATTTGGTATTTTTCGTTGGATGATCGTCCGCCATAAGGCCGTTAGTTAGCTAATTATCGTAGGCG
Organism: Silene latifolia; assembly: GCF_048544455.1. NCBI lineage: Eukaryota > Viridiplantae > Streptophyta > Magnoliopsida > Caryophyllales > Caryophyllaceae > Silene > Silene latifolia. The sequence goes on from NC_133538.1 coordinate 177,656,554, forward strand.
GATGTGTGGAATGTCGACTCTGGTTGGGATTTGTTATGTTTGTTACTGCTGCGGAAAGTATTGTGCAGGTTAATTGTGAATACTCTATGTAAAATCGTTAAAACGCCCTCTGGATATGAAAACTCGGCCGAGTATACGCCGTACTCGACCGAGTAGAGCTCACTCGGCCGAGTAAACAAATTCACTCGACCGAGTATTGCCCACTCGACCGAGTAGCCCTCATACTCGGCCGAATGTTGAGGTAACAGAAGGCACTGGTGAAGTTTATATGATAACTGTATAGAGGAGTGGTCCATGTCTTATCACGTTATTTTATACCATAATAGTCCACATAGGTGAATGATAGTTATACCATGGAAACGTGATTGAGAATGTTTTGTGTTACGACGTTGCTTGGTTGTCAGGAACTTGAGTGGTTTCAGGGAGGAAGACTCGAACCATTGAAATTATGTGAAAGGTAACACCTTACGCAACCAAAATAGTGGTTGTAATAAGTCTTATATGGAGATATGTTTGGTTACGGTGATAATTACCTCAACGATTTTCGCGTCACACACTCGCCATTTTCTCATTAATTATACGGACCGTGTCATACGTTATTAGGTTGCTGTAATGTTTTGGTCCTTATGAGTCACGAGTATGTAGTGTCATAATCTGGGGTATGCTACAAGGGTCTATGAGTAATGTCACCGTCATGGGGTGCGCGGTAGCTTTAGTTAATAGTGAACTTCGGGGACGAAGTTCCTTTAAGAGGGGAAGAGTAATGTCGCAGAATTAAGTATTTAGTTATGTAAGATGTGTGTTTAGTTATATCTATGATTTTGGAATCACATGTATGTAGTTAGCATTCGAAATTTATGTTCATGTTTCCTTGAAGCGATAGCTTATGTCGATGTTTCCTTGAAGCGATAGCTATGTGGTATTCGAGTAATATAAAGATTATACTATACACGGGGGTCTCAACTCAAGTGTTATGACAAGTATTTTATTTATGAAAAATGTATCTTAATTATGTATAAGTGGTTAATTTTATGAAATATTTAGAATCATATGTATGCTAGGTATGCTCACATTCGGGATTACTGGTTTACAATCATGTTCTCTTTAAGCTGCATCTATGTTGCATTCAATTAATATGAAAAGTTTTATGGCGCAAGGGTATCAAGTAATATGAAGATTCGATTCAATTGATGATAAATGATATACGTGTTCGGAATGTGGTGATGGTGTATTTATGTGCTTCGCAATGGTGTATCGCCTTGCATTCGTGTATTTAAATATAAACGTATGGAACGTGGTAGTACAAGTGTGTATGGTTTTCTTACATTGTGTAAAGTGTTGCAATTGCATATTTGTGTAGGTATAGGGCGAATCTTGTTTTGTGAATAGGTTACTTTGTTTAGAAAGGTAGGCATGATAGATGATTGTCGTCGAGTAAGTTAGTTGATGGTAATGTATGGATATTGTGAGTTTGTGTACCTTTGTGAAGATGGTTAAGGTCACGGTATGTAATATTGCGGGAGTGTCGTGCGGGCTGAACTTCGGGGACGAAGTTCTTTTAAGGGGGGAAGATTGTAACACCCAGGATCTTTAGGAACGTTGTTGACCGACTTATTGACCAAGCGGACCGCGGGATGGATAGCGTAGGATCGATGGTAATAATAGGAGATGTATAGGTTAGTTACTCGACCTAGCGGAGGCCACTCGGCCGAGTATCACCAATACTCGACCGAGTGGAGTCTACTCGGCCGAGTGTTCTTATACTCGACCGAGTATGACTCGTTTGTCGACGCGTTTTTATAAATGCGAGTTCGCGAGATTCATTTCTATTTTTCTCATTTCCTCGACAGTTTCTATTTCTCTAACCCTAGACCATCACCCTACTCAATCACTCCATAGCCTCATACCTCTAAGGAGTTAGCCTAACCCCTACCATGGGAACGTCGGGATTCGCGGAGCGAGGTGATCGTGAATGGTGGTTGTCTATGTCGTCACCGATGTGCAAGGTTAGGTAAGTTGCTGCCTTGTGTCCTTTTGTATGATTATTTGAGTATAGTTGTGTAATAGGATATGGTTACCTTTGTTAGGGTGCTTAATGGAGTTGTGCGTGGCTATAGATGGAAGTCTTTCATGCTTTGTTATGAGGTAGGGTCTCCTACTCGGTCTCTTGTTAATTGAATTGAATTCTATGATTGTATTGTGAATCATGGCTATCCGCTGATCATCGGAGTATAGTGGTTGTGGTAGTGTTGACGTTGTCGTGTGACATTTGTGATGTTGTGATTGAGATTGTGGTGGAGTCACTTGCGGGAGTGGCTTCACACCCTAGTTCGCCCTCCGTGGAACCCGCCACGGGAGGGGATGTGCACATTAAGGGACGGGGATCGTTAGTCGCTCGTGAGGAGCCGGACTAGGTGGGGATGGGCTGCGGTCACCCATCGGCGGCGAGGATTACCTTGCGATGGGTAATGGCAGACTACACACTCCGTGTGTAGTCGGTGTGTATACGAGGTGATGAGTTGGGATAGTGGATGATCGCCTATTTACTTTATTGTTTTACCTTATATTTGATTAGCCAAGATCGACCCCGTGTTGTTTTGTGGTATCTGCGGTGATCCATTCGGGGATGGTGAGCGATTGGCTTAACGGTATTGTTGATTACCGCTGCTGGGATTGGAGGGATCGAGTCATCACGCTCTTCGGTCTAGAGATGTAGAATCACAAGTGTTGTAATTGAACTGTGTTCTAGGGAACTTGAATAGAATGGCATTGTAACAGATTCTCTAATGATATAATATTGTTCTTGTATTGTCTAATTTGATCTACCTCCTCGGGAAACCGAGATGGTGACACCGTCATATACTGGAATGGTCCTTGTTAAGGCGTTCTGGTGTACGGGGGGTGTTACAGCCGCTATCGAGGCGGGCGGGATTAGGTGTTCAATTAAAGAGCTTCCTAATATGTACTCTCACCCCTTACTCCAGATCTCTGTGAACATCCATGTTCATTGGCGTCCACGAGAGTCATTCTAGACATAGAATGCTAAGGGTAAAGAGTTCTTAGTGTTCATGTGACTACTTTGTGTCTTGACATGACACGAGGTATATATTCGAACGGTTCCAATTTCCGATAAAAATTGGTGGCGATTCCACAAATGCCGGCTTATTCGAGCCCTTTAGCGCGCGCCGCTGGTGGCCCATGTCCACACCACCTCACCCTCTTCCCTTTTCCGACCAGAACCGCCTCCTCCTCTTCCCTTTTCTGGCCAGATCTGCCACGCCCGACCCTCGTCACCTCACGTCCTCGCAACAACACCACGACGACAACCAATCCGTCCTTTCTCCACCACTACCCTTATCTCCTTCCTCCCCCCAACAACACGTCGACTCCAAAGAGCAACAACAACACACAACAACTTCCCCTCACTTCCTCCTCCTCTGAAAACATCCTCGGCAACCAGATTTATTTTTTTGGTTGGTGGTAGTTTTTTTTAGTGATCGGGTGGTGGGCGTAGTCGTGGTGCTTGGATGGTGGTAGTGGGGTGGTTGTGGTGGTGGATGTGGGTTGTTTTTGGTTGGTTATAGTTTTGTTTTGGTGCTTGGTTGGTGGTGGTACCGTGGTGGGTGGTCGTGTGTCGCGTTTTTTTTTCTTTTTTTTTTTTTTTGAATAAGTGGTGTTATAATAACATAAAAACATGGTGTTTTGGTTTGTTGTGGGAGTTTGTTTATATTCAAGTCGGTTTTGTTCATATTCAAACCCAGATCTAGAAAATAGGAAGTATATATTTTTCAGATTTCGTATTTTAAATATCGCTTTGTTTTATATTTTAAAATCTCGTCTTGTTAAATTTGTCTTGTTATATTTTTTTTTCAGATTTACACTTATATTTTATTATGTCAAAGTTACACTTTTGTGGTTTCAGATCTGTTTTTTTTGTGTTCTTTTACAGTTACACTCGTATTTCTTTAAATTTACACTTGTATTTCCTCACATTTACACTCGTATTTCTTTAAATTTACACTTGTATTTCCTCACATTTACACTCGTATTTCCTTAAATTTACACTAGTTTTATATTTTTTCAAATCTATTTTTGTTTTTTTTTTTAATCTCGGCTTGTTTAAATTCGTCTTGTTATATATATTTTTTTAAGATTTACACTCGTATTTCATCAGAGTTACACTCGTATTTCCTCAGAGTTACACTTGTATTCTATTGTTTTGGTTTCAGATCTAGTTTTTTTGCCTTATTATTCAGGGTTTTTTTTAAAGGTATACCTTTTTTTATGAGGGTCGGTTGGTGGTGTCGGACGGTGGTGGTGTTTGTCGGTGGTCGGACTAAAGTTAGACTCGTAAAGGACCAAAGTTACACTCATAAAGGACCAAAGTTATACTCAAAGGACCACAGTTACACTTGTAAAACATAAAATTTACACTCGTAGACCTTCAAATTTACACTTAAAATACTACATTTACACTCGTAAAGCATCAAATTTACACTCGTAGCATGTTAAGATCATATAAATTCCAATTTTTATAAAGAAATTGCTTAAAAAATCAAATTTAGACTCTTAAAATATAACATTTACACTCGTAAAACATCAAAGTTACACTCGTAAAATGTTAAAAATTATATAAATTCAAATTTTCCGTCATAAAAAAAATCAAAATTACACTCATAAAACATCAAAGTTACTCTTGTAAAATGTTAAAATTATATAAATTCAAAATTTCCGTCACAACAAAATCAAAATTACACACGAAAAACTTCAAAGTTACACTCGTAAAATATTAGAGTTACACTTGTAAAATTTTAAATTTGTATAAATTCAAAAATTTTATACAAAAACCGCATTAAAAGATCACATTTACACTCCTACAACTTACATTTACACTCATAAAACTCCTACAATATCTGAGTTACAAAAAACCGCCTTAAAAGATCACATTTACACTTCTGCAACTTACAGTTACACTTATAAAACTCCTACAATATCACATTTACACTCATTAATCACTCAAACTCAAAAGTGATTAAATTAGTGATTAGAGAGTGAAAAAGCAGTTAATTATATGATAGAAATTGATTAGTGAGATTATTTTTTTGTTTCCTTTAATCTCAACCATCCATTTCAATCCAACCATCCACATCTTTTTTTCTTTTCTTTTTAGGAGTCCTTAATCCATCCCTTCTCCATCCATCTCAACCATCAATTTTGTCATCCAATAGCCCTTAGAGGGACTTAGGGACTCAATGGATATGAAGGACTCATAAGAACTCTTATATATATACATATATATATATATATATATATATATATATATATATATATATATATATATATATATATATATATATATATAGGATCATATGAGTTGGGTCATGTTGGGTGAGTTACCCCTCTAAATCTGGACCATCACTACTACAAATCCAGGCAACTACAACGGCCTTTTAACAACGCTTATTCACGAAAATCACCAAAAGACATTGTAGAATGGAAAAGTATCTTTGCGCGAAATTTTTACTAAACTTAATTACAACGGTTATGTGTTGTTAACCGTTGTTATTGGTTTTAACAACGGGTCAAACTTGCAAAAACGTTGTTAATATAGAAACTAATAACAACAGTTTAATCTGTAATATATTATAACCGTTATTAATAATTTGGCGCAAAATTAGTGAAAAGTAATTACAACGGTTATATTAGTACCCGTTGTTATTATGTTTTAACAACGGTTGTAGATGCAATAACTGTTGTTATTGAAGTTAGTTCTAAAGAACAACATATCGCTTTATTCTGCTATACGCTACAAAATATAAACACAAGCTAATTAATACTGTTACAAAAATATCATCCTCCATTCCTCCCTGATCGTCTCTCTCTGTCTTCATCTCCGTCATTGTTGTCACCGTCTTCTCTCCCTCATCGTGTCTATCAATCAGGTATATATGTATCTTAGCTTATTAACTATTTCTTATTAAGATTTTCAAGCTATATATAGATATAGGATTGTTCAATTTCCTGGCCTATGAATGTCGATTATTTTTGAATTTGTGAATTTGTTGGGTTATTATCTATTTGTTGATAATTTAGCTTAATTGATTTCCTGAATTTCGTTTATTTGTTTGCCTATTATTGGATTTTCTGAATTAGTTGCCTATATATTACGAATGTAGAAAAATTACTCGAACTTGGATGATTGCTGCAAATATGAGTGACCCCAACTATAAGGATGGTTTAGCTGAATTTTATGAAGTCGTTGCGAACAATTTGAAAGGTTCTTCTAGTATTCCATGTCCTTGTGAAAGATGTGGTAATATTAGGTATATGGCTTTTCCGGACGTTAAAATACACCTAGAAAAGTGAAGGTTTAGTCGATCCTATACACGTTCGATTTTTCATGGGGAACCATTAGAGGACGAGAATAGCGTTGAAGAAGATGGTGTTGAGGTATATGAAAGGCTAACTGATGATCCTGAGTTTGCCGAGTTTTTTAAGTTGGAAGAGTTGGAAGCAGACCAGTTGAATGTTGGGTCTATATATAATGAAGAGAATGATGATGAGTAGAATGCTTTTGAAGATGTAGGTGATGACACTATTAATTGGGATGACCTTAACAACATGTATGAGAAGTTGTGTGAGTCTGAAGCACCTCTGTATCCTGGTTGTAAGTTCACAAAAATGTCGGCTGTGGTGAAGTTGTATAATATCAAGGGGGCAAATGGGGTGAGTGACACGTATTTCACTAGTTTTTTAGCCTTGGTAAAGGAGTTGCTTCCAGATGGTAATGTTCTACCTATTAAGACATATGAGGCTAAAAAACTAATAAAAGGAGTGGGTATGAAATATGAGAAAATACATGCATGTCCAAATGATTGCATATTGTATCGGAAATTATATCAAAACTTAACCAATTGCCCTAAATGTTTGGAGTGGCGTTATAAGGATAAGGAAGGGATCCCGGCTAAGGTGTTGTGGTATTTTCTAGTGATACCACGATTCATAGGGATTTATGCGAATCCCGATGATTCAAAAATGTTAATTTGGCATGAAACTGGAAGAATAAATGATGGAAAGCTAAGACATCGGCAGATGGTATGCAATGGAAATCGTTCGACGCTAAGTATCCCGAGTTCGGCAATGAACTTAGAAACTTACGTCTAGCGTTGTCCACTGATGGAATGAACCCACACGGAAATATGAGTAGCCAACATAGTACTTGGCCAGTAGTGTTGGCTATTTATAACTTACCTCCATATGTGTGCATGAAAAGAAAGTATTTGATGTTGTCGTTGTTAATTTCCGGCCCTAAACAACCTGGAAATGATATAGATGTCTATTTGTAACCTCTTCTAGATGATTTGCAAATATTGTGGGATAGTGGGATAGAAGTATTTGATGCATATAAGAACGAAACTTTCAATTTGAGAGCGATGTTATTGTGTATAATATCTAACTATCCGGCTTATGGCGACCTTTCTGGGCACACAGTTCATGGGAAAGAGGCTTGTCCATTGTGTGGGGAGGATATCGAGTCTGAATACTTGAAGTCTTCTCGTAAGTATGTATATATGGGAATAGGAGGTTCTTGTATCATGACCATTGTTACCTGCAGAAAGCATTCAATGGAAGACAAGAACTTCGTCAACCTCCTAGAATTTTGAGTGGGCATGAAGTTTATCAGAAAGTAAAGCATATTGAGATAGCTTATGGGAAGAAGAGCGACTCTAAATTGTCTACTCGTGGGTATAAGAAAAGATCCATATTTTTTGATAAACTTCTATATTGGCCTGACCTGGAGGTCAGGCATTGCCTCGATTTCATGCACATTGAGAAAAATGTCTGTGATAATATTATCAATACCCTTCTGAATTTCCAGGTAAAACAAAGGATAACGCTGCAGCTAGATAAGATATGAAAATGATGGGTATTAGGCTAGAGTTGGCACCACAGAATAGAGGTAATCGTACATTTTTACCGCCAGCAGCTTATACCCTTTCAGGGAATGAGAAAAAAGAGTTTTGTGCATGCTTGAATGGAATTAAAGTGCCACATGGTTATTCGTCGAACATCAAAAGCCTAGTGTCGATGCAAGACCTAAAACTTACCGGGTTAAAGTCACATGATTGTCACACTTTGATGCGACAATTACTACCTGTGGCTATTCGTTCCATTTTACCTGAAAAGGTAAGATATGCTATAACTAGATTCTGTCTCTTCTTCCGGTCCATATGCGAGAAAGTCATCGATCCCGATGACACGGATTTATTGCAGGACCTCGTTGTTGTAATACTACGGTTTTATGAGCCTCTAGGTACTCTATCGAGTAGGCCTTACTCTGTCGAGTAAGGGTGAGTTGTAGTTTAAAATAGTTTCTGACCTGTTGGGTACTCGATCGAGTAACGTAGATACTCGATCGAGTAAGGGGGCACTCGATCGAGCACCTAAGCTACTCGATCGAGTAGCCAGTTTACGGGGGACGATTTCTCGGGTTTTGTTAATAATGCGATTTAAGTATATATTATTTCCGTCATTGTTCTTTAAACACTTTTAAAACCTAATTACTGTCAAAAAGAGAAATCAAACTACGTTCTTCGCTTCAATCGCATTGTTGGCAAATCCCGGAGTTTGGAAGGTCGGATTTCACCTTTCTGTATACCTTTGTGATCCTTGCGTCGAGGGTATGATCAACGTACCGTTTTTATAGTATTTCCTTAAAGTTGGTTAAACCCTAATTTTGGGAATTGGAGATTTGTGTTAGTTTTGTGATTGTTAGTAATTATGTGATTATATGTTAGGAGGAGGATTCGTAGAAGAGGAATTTTGATATCAGCTGTGAGACCGTCTGATTGTGTTGCTGTTCCAGGTAGGGTTTCCCTACTCAGTATTAGTCCCATAATGTGGTGTCGGTGTGTTGTGGTTGTTGAATATTATCGTATTCGTATTGTGACGGTTGTTGGTTTTGATTGATGTCTAATGGTTGTGATTGTTTGTCTCTGGTTCTCGAGATGCGTTCTCGGCTGAGTGGAGTCACTTGCGGGAGTGGCTTCACGCCTTAGTTTCGCCCTTCGTGGAACCCGCCACGAAAGGGGATGTGCACATTAATGGGACAGGGTTATCGCTCGGTATGATGAGCGGGGCTTAGGTGGGAACGATCGGTCCCCCATCGCGGGCGGTCCAAAGTGGACGTCGGTGACGGAGATTTAATGGAGTGGGTGTGATTGTGTGTGTGACCGTGTGAGCTGCTTGTTTGTTGTGTTGTTGGATTATATAAATTGTGTGATTAATACTGACCCCGTTTAATGTTTTAAAAACTGTGGTGATCCATTCGGGGGTGGTGAGCAGTTATTGAGCAGGTATGATATGACGCGTCTAGGATAGCTGGGATGAGTCATCACGTGGCAGTTAGAAGTCTTCCGCTGTGTCAGACGATGTTTTATAGTTTTGATAGTGTTAGCAGTAGACCGTCTGAGAATCTTGTATTTCAGTTTTGGTTTTGGTTTTGATCATGTACTCACTTTAAACTATTTTGTTATTTAAACTCTGTTTCGTTATTGTCTTATGATCATCATTGCCTCGGGCAACCGAGATGGTAATATCTTCATACCTGTGTGGTCCTGGTAAGGCACTTGGAGTATAGGGGTGTTACAAATGGTATCAGAGCGACGATCCTGAAACCTGTAACCAATGAATCTAATGAATATAGGGAGTCAATTAAAATGAACCCGGGGTAAAGGTTGTAGGAGCTAATGTAAAGGCTTGGGAGACGTCCTAAAGTCGCGAACTCGCCCTATAATTTTGAACCGGTCACCATGGGATATGAGTCGGGATCGCTATGTGTTTATTTTGTGAATTGTGTACCAATATAGTGATGTGTGGCATGAATAAGTGTGATTTTGTATGTTGTTGGTTGAAAGCATGTTGGATGATAGTTGGTTTACCATTTGATTGGAATAGTTTGAAAAGTATGTGAGAATGACGAATGATGTGGTGGAAAAAGGAAGTAGTTCATATGTGATAATATGTGATGAATAATGATGTTGCAGGATGAATGATTTATAATGTGTACATACTAGTAACTTGTGATTAGGGGATTTGATATGATTTTACATGATTCTGTTTGCGTAAAGTTAGATAATAAGTTCATATAATTGTCTACTGTGGTATCATATGCACTTGTAGATGAAGAATGTGGTTGAAATAGATGAAAAGCTTGGAAAAGATGAGTGTCAATTGCATGAGAATATGGATTTTGTGAATATGAGTATGTTTAGACGATGAAGTGGATTTGTAATATTGTTGCGTTAATAACATGGAAATAGGATTTGTAATGTATGAGAATGTTTTGGGTTACGAAAAGTTATAAAATTTAAAGCATGCGGTTAGTACATGATTAATAAGTTAAATAGTATATGTGCATGATGGATGTTGTTGCTTGACTTTTGAAGATAGTAACATGTGATTAGCAATACTGGTTTTATGAGTACTGCGTTGTTTTTGTCTACCTTGTTGTTGTTTAAGTAGTTTGGAAGTAAAAATCAAGTAGTTGTGTTTTTCAATTATAGAGAGGGTGTCTTTAAACTATTATAACTTGAGATGCATAAATGATTTTAATGTGGTTCCAATTGGAGGTGATAGCTTGTTCTTTTACGATTCTAACGATAGGTCACACGCCCAAAACGACCAAGAAATGAGTGAGTTATGACTGTTTTACGAAAACTAGACAATGCTGAGAATTGCTTAGGGTACTCGATCGAGTAGCCTTGGTACTCGATCGAGTAGGCGGCACTCGATCGAGTACGTTAGTTACTCGATCGAGTAGCCCTGGTGATTTGTTTTACGTGCTTCTGACCTTCACCTACTCGATCGAGTAAGTCCCTTACTAGATCGAGTGGCCTGTACTCGATCTAGTGACCCCTGTTTTGGGTCATATGCTTATCTTTTGACTTCCTTGCATATCATGTTTAATTCAAAGGTGTTATCTTGCTTCTTTATGCATTGTTTTATATGTATGTTAATCCTGATGCGTAAGTTACCCAATCTTATGATGTAAGGAGTGGCACCTGTGGTGAGTATGAGTTCGGTGGGAGGACATGAGTTATATGTGGTTGTGATAGATAGTGGAAAAAAGAAAAGGAAGATCGTTATGGCTTAATTGAGACATAGAGCATGTTTTCTGAGATGAGATGAGTGATATGACTGTGTGTTGAGTAACGTAAAAGCAAGTGAATATGGACAAGGGATGATGTGAGTCTAAGGAACGTGAGAATAAAAGGATTCAAAGTAAGGATGTGGATAGTGGCAGCTTGAGATGTGTAAAGAGTTATGTAGGGAGATGGTTAGGAGTCGTGTGGGTTAAGGATATATGTAGTGAACGTTCGTTTTAAAGGGGTTGAGAAGAGTGGTATACAGTGAACGTTAATTTTATGGATAGATTAGTGGCAAGTGTGAGTAATAGCATAATAAGAGAAGATCCATGGTAAGAAAGAGTGAGGTGATATCGATATAAAATAATGAGATTTGAGTTTTGGAGCGATGAGAAGGTAATTGGAGCACTAAAGGGGTTAGGTAGAAGTAATAAGGAGTTGAGATATTAAATGGAACTGTTGACTATAAAGAGAAAAGAAGGATAAAAGTAAGCTGAGAAAAATGTTCACTGGAGTTATGTGATATAAAAGTAAGGAATCATCGGGATGTATGATACTACCAAGAGTAAGTGAGTTAATGGTTATACAGAAGTTTCAGGACAACATGATTAATCATGAGCTTCGAGGAATTAAGGGAGTAAGAGGTTGATTTAGTATCTGCACTCTATGAGATTTTGGCGGAGAGTTAGATGACGATACAGTTCGGGATAGTATTGGGAATAATGTTGAGGTAAATTTTGTTGATAGGTTGATGTTCGTTATTTGGGAGATTAACCGAAGATAGGAAAGAAACCGTGAAGTTTAGAGATGAGTGTAAGAGGCTTAATGTCCGAACGACGGTAGTGTTGAGGTGTTGCCACTAGTGGTTAAGGGTGATGATAGATAAGAAAGATAGCAATTCTAATGAAGTTGATTTTGTAGAGGCCGGATTGAATGTATGGTTGTAAGGAAGTATAAGATGTGGTTAGATGAGGCGGGTGCTAATCGTTGAATAGTAATGGTATGGTTATACTTGGCATGAGGTGATGGTTATGTGAATGGGGGAATATGTTATGAGGGGCTTATGAGTTAAGCTCGGGCGACAGATACCCTTTATCGAGTGGTAACTTACGTGATCAGGATTGACTGGTTGGATGTGATTACGGGTCTGTGATATATATAAATGTTTGTGTGAGGTTTTGACCTCACAAGAAGTGGTATGGTGTGATTATTATAAAGTTGTTATTTGAATGTTCTGTAATGCATGTTGGGTATGCTAATCTAATTGAATGATATCCAAAAAGGTAATAATTTGAGTGATCTGGCGTTACTGGTTATACTTGTATGTATTCATGATACATGTTAATCTGTGATATGGTAAGGGGATGATATTCATGAGGTTATTATCTGTTTAATTCATATAATATGTTGCGTTGTGATTTAGTAAGTGGATTTGAGTAAGTTTTTCTTATCTGAGAAGTTATTCTGAGTCAGTGTTTATGGGAATTGTATGTAGTTGTGATGTCTATCGATGTGGTTGTTGTGCCTCGGGTGGTGATTCGGGCACGGTACTTAGTGTTGTGATGCGGATATCTTCGCACTGCAGTGTGGCTGTTGGTGACGGTGTTGCGATGTCGTCACCGGTTGTGGTGGAGTAGGCGGGATGATTATGATTCGAGTTTTGAAAGTGTATACCAGTTATACATAGATTGTTATTTTGTTTGTTGTTGTTCCCTGTGAGTTTCAGTTTGGACACATAGATTGTTGTTTTGTTTGCTACTGTTCCTTGTAAGTTTTGGTTGAACGGGTAGACGGTTGTTTTGTTTGTTGATGTTTCTTACCAGTTTCAGTCTGAGAATGAGGGTAGAGTATGATATGAAAGAGAGTGTCTTTGTTTCCGTGTTTGTCATGGCATAGGGATATTCTGTTGATGGGACACAGTTGTTAGAAGTTGTTACAAAGACATTTGATCTTGTTGTAGATGAGACATCGGTGCACATAGTCATGGCAAGTGATTCGTAGAACATGTGTGGTAATGATCCGAAAGCTGCAGGTGGTTCATAATCTTTTGTTGGGACAAAGGAGGGTAGGGTGTTTGGATTTAGTGTCATGTTAAGTCATGTATGAGTTTTGCAGTGATGAAAGAAAAGAACTTGAGGATTTGGAATGAGCGTACGTCACTAGTGTGAATCGTGAGCTATGCTTTTGATGATAGGAGTTTATATAGTTTATATAGAGAGGTATGTCGTGTTGTGGTAATGTGGAAGAGTTGGAGTATTGGTTATGCTAAGGGTTTTGTGGTATTGGTTAGATGGAGTGCAGAGTGATTTGAAGTATGAGAACTGTTTAAGTAAGAGAGCCTTAGAAATAGGAATGGTTATGAAAATGAGGTTATAGGCGGTTATCTTTGACATGTGGTGGTGATGAGGATAATGAGATGATATAACTAAGGATTTAGTATTAGTGAGTTACGAGGACGTAACATTTGTCTTAAGAGGAGTAGGATGCGATAAAAGAGAATTTCATGGTTGTGCATGTTGTAATATAATTGGAAGTAGAGTGTTAGCGCAGCGTAAAGGAGGGATTTGTTTTGTGGATGATACTGTTAAAAGGCCATGGCCGTGCTTGTAGTAGTGTGATGCTTAGGAGTGTGAGAATACTTCGATAGTGGTAAGGGTTGGATGATGATGTTTAGGAGTTCGAGAGTTTTGATAGTGACAAGATGATGTTTATGAGTGTAAGTAAACTTCGAGGACGAAGTTCCTTTTAGGGTGGTAGAATGTAACATTCCGTTTGAAGTTATGAGTATCTTGATATTGGATTATCTAGTGGATGATATTTTACGGAGCTACCAGCGTTTGTGTGGGTAGTGTATGGAGTTAGGGTCGAGAGAGATATAATAGAGTTGGTACGATATCGTGAGCCATGTTGTGAAAGTAGGAATAGTTGGTGGAGTTGGGGTTACGAGTTCATGTTTGGTCGGTTGGGGGTTTTGTTTTGAGTTCTTAGTTGGTTGTTGTGTCTTGATCGAGTTAGTATGTTTGTTTTTAGGTATGGGTTGAACTTCGGGGACGAAGTTCTTTTTAAGGAGGGAAGACTGTAATACTACGGTTTTATGAGCCTCTGGGTACTCTATCGAGTAGGCCTTACTCTGTCGAGTAAGGGTGAGTTGCATTTTAAAATAGTTTCTGACCTGTTGGGTACTCGATCGAGTAACGTAGATACTCGATCGAGTGAGGAGGCACTCGATCGAGCACCTAAGCTACTCGATCGAGTAGCCGGTTTACGGGGGACGATTTCTCGGATTTTGTTAATAATGTGATTAAGTATATATTATTTCCGTCATTGTTCTTTAAACACTTTTAAAACCTAATTACTGTCAAAAAGAGAAATCAAACTACGTTCTTCGCTTCAATCGCATTGTTGGCAAATCCCGGAGTTTGGAAGGTCGGATTTCACCTTTCTGTATACCTTTGTAATCCTTGCATCGAGGGTAAGATCTACGTACCGTTTTTATAGTATTTCCTTAAAGTTGGTTAAACTCTAATTTTGGGAATTGGGGATTTGTGTTAGTTTTGTGATTGTTAGTAATTATGTGATTATATGTTAGGAGGAGGATTCGTAGAAGAGGAATTTTGATATCAGCTGTCAGACCGTCTGATTATGTTGCTATTCCAGGTAGGGTTTCCCTACTCAGTATTAGTCCCATAATGTGTTGTTGGTGTGTTGTGGTTGTTGAATATTATCGTATTCGTATTGTGACGGTTGTTGGTTTTGATTGATGTCTAATGGTTGTGATTGTTTGTCTCTGGTTCTCAAGATGCGTTCTCGGCTGAGTGGAGTCACTTGCGGGAGTGGCTTCACACCCTAGTTTCGCCCTTCGTGGAACCCGCCACGGAAGGGGATGTGCACATTAATGGGACAAGGTTATCGCTCGGTATGATGAGCGGGGCTTAGGTAGGAACGGCTGCGGTCCCCCACTGGCAGGGCTGGTCCAGTGGACAGTCGGTGACGAAGATTGATTGGAGTGGGTGTGATTGTGTGTGTGACCGTGTGAGCTGCTTGTTTGTTGTGTTGTTGGATTATATAAATTGTGTGATTAGTACTGACCCCGTTTAATGTTTTAAAAATTGTGGTGATCCATTCGGGGGTTGTGAGCAGGTATTGAGCAGGTATGATATGACGCGTATGGGATAGCTGGGATGAGTCATCACGTGGCAGTTAGAAGTCTTCCGCTGTGTCAGACGATGTTTTATAGTTTTGATAGTGTTAGCGATGAGACCGTCCGAGAATCTTGTATTTCAGTTTTGGTTTTGGTTTTGATCATGTAATCACTTTAAACTATTTTGTTATTTAAACTCTGTTTCGTTATTGTCTTATGATCATCATTGCCTCGGGCAACCGAGATGGTAATATCTTCATACCTGAGTGGTTCTGGTAAGGCACTTGGAGTATGGGGGTGTTACAATTGTAACCTCTCTTTGTCAGTTGGAAATTTATTTTCTACCCTCTTTCTTCACTATCATGATTCATCTGACCATTCACTTGGTTAGGGAGATTTTGTACCTTGGGCCCGTATACTTGAGATACCAGTATCCTTTCGAAAGATTGATGAAAGTCTACAAGGACTATACATCTAATCGGTATTGTCCAGAAGGTTGTATTGCTGAATGCGCTATTTTAGACGAAGCTCTTTCATATTGTTACACTCATCTCTCCCCTAAGGAGTTGATTGGCGTTCCTAAGAATCGTCATAGTGACTAGATGACCGGAAAAGGTATTAGGGGCCGGGTTGAAAAAATTGTGACACGTGAAATGTTGCATTTAGCACATACGTATGTGCTAAACAACGAAGATGAGGTGCAACCTTATATTCAACAACACAAAGATGAGCTCAAATACAATCACCCAAACAAGACCGAGAAGTGGATTGCAAACGAGCATACGAAGACGTTTGGAGAGTGGTTTAGGAATATTGTGTTAAGAGTATACGAATCAAACTGATGATGACATCTCTCCTAGGTTACAACGTCTTGGTTTAGGTCCAAATGCCAGGGTCACCTTTTACAGCATTTTTGCCATTAATGGATATACTTTTTACACCCCGCGAGCAAGATGAGTTGAGCACAATGCAAAATAGTGGTGTGAGTTCTGAATTTGAGGCAATGCACTTTGCTACTTCAAAAGACAAAAAGTCTATTTGGGGAAAATGCCTTTATTATGGTGTTATTCAAGAAATATCGGTATTAGATTACATTGATTTCACAATGCCTTTGTTTCGATGTAACTGGGTTGATAACAACATCCATTATGTCTGAAAGGATAAGATGGGATTTATGTTGTACAATCTGGGTAAGGTTGGCAATAATAAGGATGATCCTTTCATAATGGCATCCCAAGCTAAACAAGTGTTCTATGTCACCGATCCTATGGATAAGAAGTGGTCTATTGTACTGTCTATAAGGAGTAGAAGGAGTAGTCCATCCGATAATGGTGATGATTATCAGGATGTCGTTTTTGAGGGAATGGATCACTCTACCACTGTATCTTATTTCGACGATGTTGACACTAATCATGAGGACACTGAAAGCATCTATATGCCTGATGACCATGGTGAAGGTTGATACGTACATTTTATATAGTCCTTTTAGGCCTTTTTATGCACATATTTCTATGCTATTATCGTAGTTTTATGCTACGAAATGCCCCGAATATGCTACTTTGGTTTTCTTTGCCTTATTTGTCGGAATGGACCAGAAAGTAGTGAAATCAAGCCTTTTACCGTCCGTTTTGCATGCATTTGGAGGAAGAGTGAATTTGGAGCGGAAATGTAGCTGTCTCGGGATACGTGATGCCATTTCGGGAGCTAGAAAGACAAGTCAAAGCTGAACTAACGAACAAGTAGCTGCTGGAGTCATATTTCACTCGATCGAATGCTTATTTGATCGATCGAATGACTTTGGATGGTTGAAGACCACGATCGAACACTTTCCTTGGTCGATCGAATAGTTGCTTTTAGAGGTTTACTCGATCGAGTACTATTACTGGTCGATCGAGTGGTTTGAGCTCAGTTTTGCTCGATCGAGTGGTTTCAAATCACACGATTGAGTGGAATTGGTATTGGGCTCGGGCTTTTTGTTTTATTTCGCTATTAGGTTTAATAAGAATCGTCTCCTCTATAAATAGGATGACGACAAACACATTTAGGGGATCGAGACAGATCTTGGACACCGTTCCTTGACTCCTCTCTCCCCCATCTTGACAATACTTTTCTTTTCCCTTTTCTACTGTTGACTGCTTTCCTCTGTTTTTCCGGATCTATTGTAATACTCTCTTTTTCCCTCTTCTTCTTTATTTAATGTTTATTTCTCTTCCCTTTATTCCTGTTCTTCCCTTAATCATGTCTAGCTAATTTCTCCCCGCTAGGATTAGGGCAGTCAATGAATGAATGTTAGTTGCTAATTAGTTTGCAGATTGTCGTTGTTTTTGTCTATATTGTTAATCGCTGCTTTAATTGTGTCTTGCTGATTGAATTGATGCAATTAGCCTTTTTAATTTTGGTAAGCCTTGACCTAGACCGGAAGGTTGGAAGGGGTGAGACCCGCAGTGAACGATAGAATGCTTTAGTGAGGGCGGAAGCTAAGCTAATAGTATTTTAGGGCGAATTGAGACCAGAAGGAGATATTCATTGCCCCTTAGACTGACACATCGACAAATCTGTGACCTTAACTGCAATTAATTGACATTCATTGATGAACCGACATCCTAGTTTCCTTTCCCTCTGCTTAATTCCTCTTATCTCTATTTCTCTTGCCTTAATCTCGTTAGTTTAGTCAAAACAATCAAAACCCCCACTGTGACCTTCGACAGACCGAATTTGACAAGTAGATAGTGACCGCCTCCCTGTGGAGATCGACCCTACTTACTGCTAGCTTCTGTTAGTGTAACTAGGTATTTTATTTTTGGTACCTGACGACGGTATCAAATTTTGGCGCTGTTGCCGAGGAGGCAACTACTTTATTTACTTGTTTTAATTTTGTCTGTTTTTAGCCTCAAGGAATTTAACCCTTGAGGTCGTTCTCATCTTTTTCTTTAGTGCTGTTTTGATAGGTCCTAGTGTCCTACAGGTCCTACCTAGACAGTTCTAGGTAAAAGATCGCCAAAGGGAAGGCTTAAGTACCTTTGACCTCCACCTATGTTCCATCCTATGGCGCAGCAGGTGGTCTACTGTGGGAGATGTGGTGCTGCTGAGCACAATGCAGCTATTTGCATGGTAGAGAACGACGAGGTCTACGCATTCAAGCACCGTAGACAAGCTAGCCATTCCGCTGTAGTTATGCTGCCACATCTACCTTATCAACGAGGCTATCAAAAGCCTTCGTTCGTTTGGCCACCGCGACAACAAGCTCCTCCTCCTGATAGACAGAAAGAAGAGATTGCGGAGCTGAAATCTTTGATCAAGACACTTGCATTCAAAAAGCAAGAGTATGATAGGCATACGCACGCTCAAATCAATGAGCTTGAGTCTCAAATAGCTCAGCTAGCCGTTGAGACGACCTTTAGGCACGCGGAGAGTGTTTTTTCCCAGGGAGGACCCGAGTTGCCTATCATTGCTGATATTTTATATGACTCAGAGTACGAAGATCTATCTGAAAATGAAGCGAGTTATGAAGATTTCTGCGATGCACTGCAAAGATCACTCGATCGAGCTAGTAATAGTGCTCGATCGAGTGGATTACCAGAGAAAACGTTCGATCGAACAGTTGATTCCACTCGAGCGAACAGTTGTGTTGAGGAAGTCCTCAATCGAGCAGTTCAATGTGTTCGATCGAGTGAAAATCAGGAAGGAAGCTCTCGATCGGGTTCTATTTTTGCTCGATCGACTAGTTTGGCCAAAGAGAGCATTGATATGTCAATTGGGTTCGTTCTGGATGACGATTTTGACGATGATAATGGTTACGGTGAATCTCCCCTTTTCAAAGCCGTGTTGGATGCGCTTGAGGATGCGATTTACGGGACGGTTTCCACAGAGGAGGGTGACGAGAAAGTAGTTGAGTCAGTGATTGCTCCCAGCATGGAAGAGGTAATATCTTCCTTTGTCAATGATTCCGTCATTGAGAGCAACCAACCCGAGGTAGTTAACGATAACTTTATTATTGTTTGTTTGAGTAGTACATTGCCTCATTTGACTTATGCTTCGCATTTTAATGCTATACCCCCTTCCAGTTGGACAAGTAATTTAACGATTTTTCACCGTACTTGTCATCTTAAATTTGTTAATCTGAAACGGCACCCCAAATTATTGATAATTGCTCCCAAGCTCCTTTATTTTGTTGACAAATTTAGGAGCTGTCATAGGAAATTTGTTAGGCTTAAACGTTTATACATGATATTTTCCTATATTACTATTATACTATGGTGCTACTTATGCTCTTGTGTAGCACATGCGCAGTTATATGATCTATTGTTAAGAGCTTTGAATTGCTTTGATTTTGACTGAATGGAGCAGCTGTTTAAGAAAAGAAGGTCGAGCTGGGACCTGACTGAAACTAGCGCTACCCGGGAGGCAACCCGGAGAGATTTTATTTTTAGTTGTTTTTCAAACATTGCATTTTATTTTTGTGTGTGTAATAATTGGTTTTTATGCCATAGACTATATCGGTTACGCTTGTTTTGTTAGTTTCGCGAGCTGTTATGTTGCGTCTTTGCAGGTATATATTAAGGATGACTCGATCGCGTACTTTTTGTACTCGATCGAACACTTTTGCTGCTAATTTCACTCGATCGAGTATCCATTCTTCTCGATCGAGTACCTGCCAGAGATGTCCTCGATCGAGTGCCCTATCTTCTCGATCGAGCAGTTTTAGATGCCCAAGTCACTCGATCGAGTAATCTACTCTCTCGATCGAGTGCTTTTGCTTGGATTAGCTTCCCGTGCTAATTTTGCCGAGGGCATTTATTAGTCGATCGAGTGGTTTTATTGGCTGAGGAGGTCGATCGAGCTGTTTATTCTACTCGATCGACAAAGCTGGAATTCAAGGATGCTCGAACGAGTAACAATTTTGGTCGATCGAGTAGATTACCTACAGAAGTCCTCCCACGTTTTGGGTTGTTTGCGACCTCCCACGTTGCTGGCTGGTTTGGGGAGGTCCCTTATTCGCGTAATCTTGTAAGCTTTCCGCATCTACACTCTTTCTCTTTTAGTTTGCGTTTCCTTTCCATATTTTGGTACAATGAGGGCATTGTACGGTTTGGTTTGGGGAGGTTATGCATCCATATTTGTGTCTGCATACTGTTTTTATTGCATTTCTGTTATCACATTTAATTTGTGTATGCATTGTCTTTTATTCTTATATATAACAATTCAAAAATCCCATAAAAATTAGAAAAATTTCAGATAATTCAAAAATTTCACGTTTCCTTTTAGCATATAGGTTGAGTCAGAACGGTAGATTTCAATGATGATATTGCACTGCATTTGTCTTTTTGCTTAAGCCTTGCATAGATTAATATCTTTTTAGCTTTGTCTTATTGTATATCTACGAGTTTATGTTAAAATTTAGCTGAACGAATAGACTTGACCTGAAATTTTGGCAACCTACTTATAAATTCTGAGGTTTTAGAGCTTTATAAACTGGTGTCATTTGTGACCGGTTTCATGTTGGATTGTGAGTAGTTACTCCTTGCATAGCATGTTCATCAATTTGTACGTATATGAAATTCAATTACTTTTTGCCTGCATACATTCGGGTTAGTGGTTGGTGTCACATGCAGGGAGGTGCTTACATTCCCTTTTCTTTCATTTTTACCCATTTAACTCCACATTAGCCAAATTTGCCTGTTGACCCTTAGCTACATTCCAAATTTAGCCTGCCTTATCAGGCTAGTTTAGTGTAAGTTTTTGCGGTACATGTTTCATTGTGCCAAGTTTGGCTTGTATCCACTGATTTGGAGTTGGTAATTTATGAAGGAAAAAAAAAGAAGGAAAAAACGTGAAAAGTAAAAAAAAGAAGAAAAAAATTCGAACAAAAAAAAAGAAAACGAAACCGTGAAAAAAAAAAGAAAAAGATGTTGTTTGATGAGATCGGTTTTTACTCCTATGCTTTATTTACATTTATTGAGGAGTATTTTCAGTTTGGTTTGGTGAGTTTTTGTGCCAAATGAAGAGCGCATGTGCTTAATTCTCTAATTGAGTAAGAATGGATGTTGTTATATGGTTTTGTTTAGGTACTAGCTTGGCCGCCTATACTTCCACATTCCCATAAATGTTTTGCCTTTTCTTACCCATTGCCTCACTTTTCCATATTTTTGCAAGCCCTCGGCTGTGACGGACCTTGTTTGGTTGGAATGTGTGTACGGTAGCTAGAATTGTCTATCATATTAGTTGCATGCATGTTTATGTGGGTCGTAGTTTAGGTGAGCAACTTTATTTCTTTATCTCTTACATTCATATGCTTACCCTTTGCTTCATGAGAGAAGAGTGACCCGTGAGAGTCCATTATTAAAAGTCTTGCAAGGTCGACGGTTCAGCTTTATTATAGACATCTTATAACTCGTTTGCACTTGACTGTTTTGCTATAAGTGTTAGTTTTCTTGCATTAAATTGGTGTAAGTAGACAATTTGTAGCTAGCTCTGAGTTATCTTTTTCGTTCCATTAGTTTTCATTTAGTTTACTCGAGGACGAGTAAAGGTTTGGTTTGGGAAGATTTGATACGTGCATTTTATATAGTCCTTTTAGGCCTTTTTATGCACGTATTTCTATGCTATTATCGTAGTTTTATGCTACGAAATGCCCCGAATATGCTACTTTGGTTTTTTTGCCTTATTTGCAGGAATGGACCAGAAAGTAGTGAAATCAAGCCTTTTACCGTCCGTTTTGCATGCATTTGGAGGAAGAGTGAATTTGGAGCGGAAATGTAGTTGTCTCGGGATGCGTGAAGCCATTTCGGGAGCTAAAAAGACAAGTCAAAGCTGAACTAACGAACAAGTAGCTGCTGGAGTCATATTTCACTCGATCAAATGCTTATTTGATCGATCGAATGACTTTGGATGGTTGAAAACCTCGATCGAACACTTTCCTTAGCCGATCGAATAGTTGCTTTTAGAGGTTTACTCGATCGAGTACTATTACTGGTCGATCGAGTGGTTTGAGCTCAGTTTTGCTCGATCGAGTGGTTTCAATCACTCTATCGAGTGGAATTGCTATTGGGCTCGGGATTTTTGTTTTATTTCGCTATTAGGTTTAATAAGAATCATCTCCTCTATAAATAGGACGACGACAAACACATTTAGGGGACCGAAACAGATCTTGGACACCGTTCCTTGACTCCTCTCTCCCCCATCTTGACAATACTTTTCTTTTCCCTTTTCTACTGTTGACTGCTTTCCTCTCTTTTTCCGGATCTACTGTAATTCTCTCGTTTTCCCTCTTCTTCTTTATTTAATGTTTATTTCTCTTCCCTTTATTTCTGTTCTTCCCTTTATCATGTCTAGCTAATTTCTCCCTGCTAGGATTAGGGGAGTCAATGAATGAATGTTAGTTGCTAATTAGTTTGCAGATTGTCGTTGTTGTTTTTGTCTATGTTGTTAATCGTTGCTTTAATTGTGTCTTGCTGATTGAATCGATGCAATTAGCCTTTTTAATTTTGGTAAGCCTTGACCTAGACCAGAAGGTTGGAAGGGGTGAGACCCGCAGTGAACGATAGAATGCTTTAGTGAGGGCGGAAGCTAAGCTAATAGTATTTTAGGGCGAATTGAGACCGGAAGGAGATATTCATTGCCCCTTAGACTGACACATCGACTAATCTGTGACCTTAACTGCAATTAATTAACGTTCATTGATGAACCGACATCCTAGTTTCCTTTCCCTTTGATTAATTCCTCTTATCTCTATTTCTCTTGCTTTAATCTCGTTAGTTTAGTCAAAACAATCAAAACCCCCATTGTGACCTTCGACAGACCGAATTTGACAAGTAGATAGTGACCGCCTCCCTGTGGAGATCGACCCTACTTACTGCTAGCTTCTGTTAGTGTAACTAAGTATTTTATTTTTGGTACCTGACGACGGTATCAAAGGTATTTGGGTTAACGAATAAACTATGACATCCAAGAAACGTCCCCGATCCTGAGATGGTCTATAATGTAAGTTATTAAGTTTTATTTTTATTTTTATTTTTTAAATATATATATATATATATATATCTTCCTTTTAATTTTCTTTTTTTTTTTAAATAACTATCTCCACTGAACAGATTTGCATTTAGGAACTGCATATTTAATACAAACGTAAAGCACTGATACTCTCGACGCTACTTATACAATAGTACTGGAAATCTTACAAGACCACAGGGTTACACATTACCTTTATTTAAGTTGCCTTTTCATACAGGCCCACGACACTGCTTATGATAGGCGGATACAGACGCACACAGTTTGACACTCAACAAATAACACACGACATTGCTTGGAAGTTTCAGCCACAGACGCGGACACATTTTGTAGGGGTTTTAGGGGTACATTGCTTGAAAAATAGCCACAACCTGGTTGTAGGCATCGACGCTTTCTGACCTGGTCGATTGCTGCCCATCAAAGATGGTTGCATACGGCACTTGGACATAGTCCACGATATTCTTCAGAAGATCGGCATCCTCGTCTATGGCTACCCAGAGGTATGGTTCGAGTGTTGATCTATTCGGAGCATTCCAGTTGTTCCTGCCATGGCCTCTGAGTTGAAACATCATGTCAAGCTTAAATGCTGATTCTGCATGTGCAGGTGATGTTCCAAACTGAATGAGTAGACTCCCTTTGAATCCTCATGGCCCCTATTGTGGCTTAATTTTGCTGACCGAGTATCCCAGCTCAATAAGCTTATTCCTCAAAGGATTAAAGCTTTTGGCAGCAAATTTTCCATTGTCTATATCTATGTGGCCTTGGGCATTCATCAGGACACAGTGATATGGACGACCAACATTTTGAGTCATTTTCAGACCAGTAATTTGATGGTTTAATTTATTTGTGAGTTGTGGGGAGCTAATGGATACTGAGCTAATGGGATGCCGAGCTTCTGAATTTATAGCAAGTTTGAGATGTGTTGTTGGAGTGTATGTATGTTCTCTTTAGCTTTTGGTAGCTTTAAAAAGCCAATAGAAGCAATGGTCATTGTTAAAGATTCCCAAATTTGCATGGCATGGTAAATCCTATAGATATGCAGTATATGCATGCTGGTGGTGTTGTCTTATTTTCTTGATCTTATTATTAGATGTGGATGTTGTTGATGAAATTGCTGATTAAAGTTGTTATGCAGCTGTATTGTTACGGGTTTGGACTGTAATGCAACTACAGTAATTTTTTTTTTAAAAAGTGTTAAACAATAACAACGGTTATATTGACATTACCCGTTGTTATTACTTTCAAAAACGGTTATATTGACATTACCCGTTGTTATTACTTTCAACAACGGCTGTAGTACTTCTACCCGTTGTCATTGCTTTTTTTAGACATATTTCATTTTGGCGCAAATTGGGTGAAAACATATTACAACGGGTATATTTTAACCGTTGTAATAAATTTATGACAACGGTTGACTTTTATTGACTTGTTGTTGTTAACATATCACAACGGTTTTGTTTTAAGGACCCGTTGTTAATAGTTTCTCTTAATAAAAAACTAATTTACAAACACATACAGGTATACAGCATACCACACAAACACAGCACAAACACACACAACATCAGTTCAACCGCTGGTATCCTGAGTTTATTCTCTCTCCCCCGCTTTCTACATTCTCGTTGCCGGCCGTCGCCCAGTTTCCGACGCCCAGATTCCGTTGCCTTCCCTTATCATCCTGCTCGTTCTCTTTATCATCATCATCATCAGGTATGTTCACTTTTGTGTTTTGTCATTAGGGTTTTAAGATCATCTTTTTTGTTTTTCGTCTTCTTTGTTATCTTTATCATCCCGCATCATCTACTTCATTCCTCTTATTAGGGTTTTAGGATTTTAGAAGCCCAAACCGTTGTTTTAAATTTTCTTTCCTCTTTAGGGTTTTAGATACTCTGCATGTCGTTGTTCATTTCCTATTTCATTCATATTTAGGGTTTTAGGATTATCATGGGTGAAAAACGGAAAAGAAGTCAAAAGAATAATCAGCCTGGGGATAATAAGCCTGGTGAGAGGGGTGCTACGAAGTGCCCTGTAGCCCTTGCAGCTATAGCGGCTAAACAGCCACTTAAAATAACATGGAACGCGAAGGGTTTCCCTACTGGTCCAAATGCGAAGGATTTATCCACTTGGTTTGGATGTTGCACAAGACAGTTGTGCCTATCCATTAATTAGGAATTTGAATCCAAAATTGGCGCAGTTATTCTTGGATCGTATAAAGGAAGCCTTTGATATTGTTGAATGCTATGATAAGTATTTAATACAGAAGGCAGGGAGTGTCTTCAGGCAGTGGAAGTGTGACGTTGGTAAGTATTGGTTGCATGTGGACAAGGAGACGGGAGAGATGCGTAAGAGCCCACCGTCAAACAAGTGTCCCACCATCACTCAGGAACAATGGGATCTTTTCAAAGTGATTCGAACTAGTGAGAAGTTTGAGGTCAAATATCCTCGCCTTTTAATGATTTACCTATCATTTTTTTAATTAATGAGGTCTATATAATCTTTTCATTATCTCATCTACTTGCGCTTTTATATAATTTGAAGGTCGTTAGCAAAAGAAATCGTGCTAACATTTCATGCAAGAAGGGGAAATGGTATGGTTCTCGAAGAGGTTACAGATTGATAGAAGACCAACTCGTAAGTAACATCCATCCCCCTGTTTATTTGATTTTTTTAATCACACTTGGACTTGATACACATTTATATATATAACTGTTACCATGTTAATGTGTAGGTGGCAAAGGGAGTGACCAACTTGAATCGGCATGTAACTTATAAAGAAGAGCACACACCTAAAAGATCCCGGCCGTGTGACAAATATAATCAGGAAGTGTTGGCCAACATAGTAAGCATTATTTTATTAAGACGAGTTCATTACTAACTTTATTATTTTAGTCACAAATAAAATTTGAAGTTTATTTAATATATTATAGGAGAAGGTATTGAAGGAGGTAGAAGAAGGGAAATTCACTCCCAATGGTCGTGATGACGTTCTTGCTAGAGCGATCGGCCAACCCGAACATCCAGGTCGATTGAGGGGCATCCCGTTACAGGTTGGAGTCACGAAATATTATGGGACAACTGCCCCGAAAAAGAAGAAAATGAAGGCTAAGGCTGAGAAGGCTAACATGGTACCATTTATTCTATTATTTTCATTTAAGTTCACATGTTATTGTTTTAAACAAATTACTGAAACATTACATTCTTGGCACGCAGGTTCAGTTATTGGCATCCGTGATACTAAAGATGAATTCTGGAGGCAAGCCTTCCGAAGAAGAATTGAAGATGATGGAGGATGTCATTAAAGGGGGGTAAGGTACAACAGATTGGTCAAGAGGCCGAGAACACTACTACCTTGGCAATACATGAGAAGGAAGTATCGATCAACGAGATTCATAAAGATCAGGTACCTACTACTTCTGAAGTTATAACAACTAAAGCCAATAAGGTAAATATATGACTTTCTTATTTTTCTTTTCTTTTTTTTGGATAAGATCAGGGGGTGTGTTCCCTGCCAGCTCTAATGCTATAACTTCTGACATCGTGCCATTGGTTAATTTTATTAGGTAAATGAGTCTGAAAAGGAGATGCAACTTGAGTTATCCGCCACAACTGGCAATAATCAGGGGATGCAACTTGAGAAGACGACGATGGAAAACAAAGACAGATACATCCCCTTCAAATCGGTTCACGCTTTTAAGGGTATGCATGAAGTCTTTAATTAGTGAAATTTATATGAATTCTATTAAATTTTGGGATATAATATATAATGTATGTGTATTCTTCAGGCCGTAAACAGGAAGGTAGTTATTCTTGCTGCCCCTAAATCCGCGAAACCTGTGCGTGTTGGCCGGGGTCTCGTAGACTTTCCCACCAAATCAGCGGACACTTTATTGGTTCATGGCGAAAAACTTTTGTCAAATCATAGAAAAGTGGAGATAACTCAAGTCTTAGAAGGCGCCATGAAAAATTTCAACTGCCCGTCCCAGAACGTGACGACATTACCATTCTGGCAGATGCGGTTGGAAGTTTCATCCAATGGCCTGAATCTCACATCTTCTTGGCTCGTTCGTCTCCGCCTCAACCGAAAGCAGTTGGGGTTAGAAAAAATACTTTTATATGTTAAATTTTTATATGTTAAATGTTTTTATATGTTAAATTTATATGTTATTTTTTTTGTAGGGAACAAAAAACACGGATAAGTCGGATAAGCCTAAGTCCTCAGACATGCCAACTACCTCGTCGAAACAACAACTTGATGAGGTATTTAATTAACTTCTCCATTTTTTTAAAAACCTCCCTTTATTTATATTTTTTCTGTATTTCTAAAAAGCATGGAAGTTTTGTGTAGGGGACAAAAAGACGGATAAGCCTAAGTCCCCAGACATACCTACTACTGCCTCATCATTGAAAGCGCAGGTTGATGAGGTATTTAGTTAAGTACTCTTTTATTTTTATTACTCCAACTAGGATATGTTACCTTTGGATTTTTTATTATTTTATTTATCTACATGTATAGGCTGGTGGTAGTAGCACAAAAAGAAAAAAGCATTATTTCCCCGCACTAAAAGATGTTAGGAGTATAAACTCCACTAATTTTTCTGGGAGCGAATTCATGCTAAAAGTAAGAACGCTGACGATGAGGAAACTGTATTTGGAGGCTAGCCGTGGCATAGAAAACGAGCAATTGATAATTATTTCGCTCGATGAGGATATTTTAGGGATTGAGCGTGAAGCAATTCTGTCATGGGAGCTGCTAGTCATTTGGGCTGGCCTTGACAAGATTGATGTCCAACACCTATTTGTTTGGATGAAGTAAGTTTCTTAATAAATCATTTCATATTCTAATATTCTGACTAGATACTGTTTTAAATACCGGAATTAATACCGTAATAATGTAGGTTCTTGAAATCGAGAGTGATCCCCGAGAACAAGATTCCATGTGATCAATACGGATTCCTGTGCCCCTATATTTTATCAATGCATATCGCGTTGATTCGTACGAAGATCGGGTAGATTATATTGCTCGAGAATTGGCGACAAACAAAAAACTCATATTTGCCCCTTATAATGAAATCGGATAATAAACAAATTAATATTACGATTTCACCTACAATTGCATTTTCATAACTAATATATGTACTTGTTAATAATGATGATGTTTCTTGATGTAGGAGTCATTGGTGCTAGCAGCCATCATGCCGACCAAGAAGAAAGTTTTTTGGTTGGACTCTTTGCATAGAGAACCAAACGAGACCTTTAAGGGCTTGATTATTAAGTAAGTTTATAATACTGATTTATTTATAATAACATTAAGTTTCAATTTTTATTTATAACAAAAAGCTCATTTTTGCCCCAAAAATATGAGTTTCTGCCCCCTTTTTTTTGTAAAAAAGGGCCTTTGAGAAGAAAAGAGCTACCGAGGATCAACCCACGAAAGATTCTGATGATGGCCTTACTTTTATTACGATAACCGGGGTACGTGCTCAAATACAATATCTTAAGTGCAAAAATCTGTCTTTAATAATAATACGTGTGCAAATACAATACCTAAAGTGCAAGATTCTGATGTGGGCCTTCTCGTCTCTTCATTTTTTATGTAATAATAGGTCCCTCTCCAGCCGGATAGCATACAATGTGGATACTACGTTTGTCGGTTCATGTTGGAGGTTATTATGCGAAGATATATCCTTATTCCAGAAAAGGTTAGTAATTTAATAATGTGTTTATTACTTTTTTTAAATTAGAGCTAATGTTGTCTTGCTTGCTGCTATACCATGATGTTGCTATGTTGAATGATGTATGTTGTTACACTAATGAACAACACTAATGCTGCTGTCAATCAATAATGTCTTGTCTTTGTTCTTTCCGCAGTATGTAATCAACGCGCCACAAGTACCTGAGTACAAAAAGCACCAAATAGACGAGATAAGGGACTTGTTGGGCAAATACGTCTTAGAACATTGCAATGAAGACCAAATGCATGATACTTAGAGCTTAGATCAGCTTAGTAAATTTTTTGTTGAAGTTAGGGAATGATCTTTGTAGATAGAGCTAGGGGGATGCACAGTTTTAGGAATCTTAGTTCATATAAAGTGATCAAATTGTAAGTATATATGATGCTGTTGTTGTGGTTGAATTGAATCTATTGAGTTCTGATGATCCCGGCTGTGATTTATGATGGTGCTGATATATGCTGCTGCTGATATATGCAGGATTTTGAATGGCATGAAACAAATTTAATTTAAAAAAAAAATTACGAAAATGAAATAAAAACGGTTACTAAAACAAAAACCATTATAAATACCTTTCACAAATACCCGCACATAATATTCAACAACAGGTTTTAAAAAAAGAACCGTTGTAAATACCTTTCACAAAAACCCCGCGCATAATATTCAACAACAGGTTTTAAATGAAGAACCGTTGTTACTAACAATTTCAACAACGGTTATTTTACGTATACCTGTTGTTAAAAGTCTTCACAATTTTGGTGGGAAAGATACAACAATGGTTTTTTATATGATAACCGTTGTTATATCCTTCCCACCAAATTTTTTTCAAACTTTCCACAACGACTTACTCGCAACAACAACGGCTTTTAACCGTTGTGAATACTTTCCACAACGGTTTTAGTAAATAACCTAACTGTTGTAAATACCTTTTACAACGGCCGCTTTAACAACGTCCGCCTTTTGTTTTAATAACGGTTTTTACCCGTTGTTTTAGCCTGTATCTGTAGTAGTGCATTGATGAAATATAAGATGAATGGATGAGATTAAATCTTACATCTTTTATATAAAAGACGTAAGATTGGTTGTCTCTTTATTTTCTTCATTTTTTCAGTCTCTCGCTCTCTCTCTCTCTTCACCGTTTCCCTCTCAAGTTCATTCTCTACTGCGATTTCAATTCCAGATTTTCGTGCTTATTTCTTCGATCTTATCCGCCTTTCTTGTTTTTCGTGTTCAGTTCTACTTTATCTTTCCAATTTCGTTTAATCAGGTAATAAATTTCTTCTTTTATACTATTTTTTCGTTGATTTTGTTCAATTATCAAATTCCGTCTTCATCAAATTCATTCAAATTCATTCAAGTTGTAGGCTACAAACTTAGTCTTCATGCTCAATCTTCATCATCTTCGTTCGAATTTGTCATCAATTAAGGAGATTTCGTCATTTGATTTCGTTGTCTATTTCACTTCATCTTCGTATTTCTCTTCAATTTCACTATAGGTAAGTACTAATTTAGTTTTTCTAGATCCGATTTGTGCGTTTTCATAATCGTTCTTATCTATTATCTGTTTCATTTTTGTTGATTTGTTATTTTGTTTGTTGTGTTAATCTGTTAACAACAGTTATTGTATTACTTTTATCGAGTTATTGTATTATTCAAACTCAATTATTGTATGTTGTAGTTACTTTTTATTTGAAGTGTTAATTTGTTAACAATAGTTATTATATTACTTTAATCGAGTTATTGTATTATTCAAACTTAGTTATTGTATTGTTTTAACTTAGTTATTTCAAATTAGAGTTGTTGTAAGATGGCGTCTTGTTATATAATTAGTTGGTTATAGTAATATTACATCTCAATTATTGTATTGTCTTAACTTAGTTATTTCAATTCTGAGTTATTGTTGTGGTTTTATATAATTTGCTTATAGTTGCATAGTTATTTATATCTTACCCCCTTTTTTGCTTTATTTCTTTCAGTGAGCTTTTGTTTTCTATTGGTGCAACCCTCTCCTTCACGGCAAAACATGTTTCTCGCCGGGAAGAAATACTCGTGGAAGAAGGGTGAAAACAACGATAAGACACAATTCTCGATGGAAAATTACTTTTAGACATAGTATAGTATTGGAGATAAATATATGTAATATATGAATGTAGATTGGTGGCAGAACAATGAGGTTGTTTAGAGTAACTTTTGTTGCTAACAATGGTGCGTCGATCTTAATGCAGTTGAGTTTTTTTGGTACATTATTATTTTTCTGAAATAATCAGTTATTGTATTATTTTGTTTCAGTTATTTCAATGCATTAGTGGGATTATTGTATTTCATTTTGCTTAGTTACTCCCTTTTGACAAAGTATGCTTTTATTTATCTAAACTAACAAGTTATTTTATAGTATTTTTATGGTTATTTCAATACTTATGGGTGGTTATTGTATTTCAGTTGCATAGTTATTTCAACTTATGCTCTTCGCTGTTTTTATTTCTTTCACGGAGCTTTCGCTTTTTGAAGGTTTAACCCCCTCATCAATAGGCTAGACATGGTTCTCATTGGGAAGAATGATGAAAATACCAGCAAGACAACTTCTTGTTAATGCTTAACTCCAAGGATAAAGTATGAGACAAAGTACACAATAGTTCAATCATGGTTATTGTAAAGTTCAATCACGGTTATTGTAATAATTATTGTAGTACACCATAGTTGACGCATGGTTATTGTAAAGTTTAATCAGGGTTATTGTAATAATTTAAGTCAATTATTATACGACTCTTATGTAATTACTCTATTTTTATGTTCTAAATAAGTGTTGCTTCTATCAAATTTAGATTCCAATTTATCTTCATCCTCTTTTTTATCATCTAGCTTCTTATTCATCTTCCTCGCATTCTTCTTCTAAAGCACGTTCAATAAATCGGGAAGGGGTTTATCAGCTTGGTTATTACATCAACGAATATCAATCATTTCATTGAAGAAAATCAATTATTCTATTGAAAATAATGGCAGTTATTAAATTAAACAAGATGATAACAAACAAAAGATAGATTGTTGGCTATATTTGAGTTTCATCTCAATATAATAATACGTTTTATTCATTACAATAACTGAGTTTATACATTACAATAATTGAGTTTCTACATTACAATAACTGCAAATAGCAGAGTTTATACATTACAATACCTGAGTTTCTACATTACAATAACTGCAAATAGCCGAGTTTTTCAATACGATAACTGAGTTTGTGCATTCAACTAGACATTTAACATACATTTGGTGTGCTAATCTAGATTACCAACAACTGCAAACATCTTGCATAAAAAACAACTGCAAACAATTGGTGTGCTATTATAGGGATTTTGTTTGCACTTATTACATAGCCTCTTCGGTTTGCTCGCCTTTTCAATTGCCTTATTCTTTTTTGATATCAGTCACTTCATACTGCCTTTGTTGTTCGAAATCTTTTATGGAAGAAAAATAACGTTTGATGATGCCGAACAACTTAACGACATTTCCACTTCTTGTTCCTTCGACAAATTTCCTTCGGTTGGACTTATTCTCTTTTCTCGGAATTGTGCCAGCATCACACTTAGTTCCCTTCAAATGTTTTTCAGGCATCGAGTTAAGTACACTTATTATTGCATAAAATTCAGACCATACTATTGACATTTCCATCTTTCTTAAATCAGAAGGATCATAGTCTTGCAATAGCTATAATACTACAGATTTTATAGGCTGGTACTCGACCGTGTATGGCCTACTCGGTCGAGTAAAGTGTGTTGGGTATTCTGTTTGGCTTCTGCCCAGGAATACTCCGCCGAGTATGGGTAATACTCGACCGAGTAGAGGATACTCGGCCGAGTATACCCTATACTCGACCGAGTATCCGGCCTGACGGGTATTATTTCCGCGGTTTTGGTTAAAATGATTAGAGGTTATATATAATCGTTCGTCAGTTTCTAAAATCATTTCTCCCCAAAAACATAAACTACGTTCATTCTTCTCTAATCATCTTCATCAATTCCAAGTCAGAGGTCGTCGATTGTGGGTTCTAGCATCTAATTCCGTGTCAATCGCCGTAGTAAGTATCTTATGCTTGTTCATCTATTGTCATTCTTATAAGTTAACAAACCCTAATTTGGTTAATTTGGGGATTTAGGGTTTTGGTCATCATATGTTGTTGATTGTTGATTATCGTTGTTGTAGGTGATGATGTGTTACTAGTTGTGCATTTGTAAGATTGATTGCAGCGTAGCGGATTGCGCAAAGGTAGGGTTTTCCTACTCAGTTCTGTCTAATTGATTTAAGATGTTTGTGTATTGTGTATGATTGTTGTCTGATGATCAACGGAGTGTTGGTGTGGTGGTGGTTGTGACGATGTTGTGATGGTTGTGGTGGATTCACTTGCGGGAGTGGCTTCACACCCTCGTTCGCCCTCCGTGGAACCCGTCACGGGAGGGGATGTGCACATTAAGGGACAGGGATTGTTAGTCGCTCATTGATGAGCTGGACTAGGTGGGGATGGGCTGCGGTCACCCACTGGCGGCGAGGATTACCTGTTGCGATGGGTAATCTGGCAGGGCTACACACTTCGGTGTGTAGTCGGTTACTGTGTGAGATCGGGAGACCGGAGATGGAGGATGATCAGCCGGTTACATTGTTTGTTTGTCTTATCTTGATTGAACGGTACTGACCCCGTTGTTGTTGTTTTGTAAACCTGCGGTGATCCATTCGGGGATGGTGAGCAGATTATGACATGTAATGCAGATGTTTAGCTATGGGACAGTCATGGGGAGTCATCACTCAAGTCTAGCTTCCGCCGTCAAGAGACTTAGCTTGCATTCTTTGTAGTTGTTAGACCTTTCACAGTTATACTTTGGTTTAGTGTTGGAAACATGTAATCACAAACTCTTTATACTTTAATAAAGGTTATTTAGAATTGGTAACTTTGATATACTAATCTCGGGAAACCGAGATGGTAACAGCCTTTCATGCTAGGGTAGTCTTTGGTAAGGTACCTTGGTATGAGGGGGTATTACAAAGTGGTATCAGAGCTGAAGATTTACCTGAAACAAATGAACCCAATGAACTTAGGGAGTCTAAATAAAATGAACTCGGAGAGAGTTGTTTGGAGCTACCGCAAAGACTTAGGAGACGTCCTGGAGTCGCACTAAGGCCCTTACGATCTCAAGCCGGTCACATGGGGGGAAATTTTGTATGTTTGAGTCATGTGTGTGTAATACTTGTAACTTGAGCCTTGTATAGTTGTTGGATGAAATGAAAGGATCTGACCATGGTGGTATATGGTAAAGGAATTGCGTAGTTGTGTGTGACAGAACCTGAAGCATGTTATGTGGTTACTGCTTGGCTTTTGAAATGGGGTGTGGAGTGTCATATATAGATGGAAAATATTGTTTAATTGTGTTAACGAAATGTGAAATTGGAGTATATATAATGTGAGGTAGGATGTGTCTATATGATCATGATGATGTTAATGTTTGGTTTGTTGGTAGTAGCATGTGATTAAGGGCATATGTCTATATATATATATATATATGAATGCTGTGTTTAAATTTGCATGTGGGTATGATAAGAGTTCAATTATGTACTTGTTTCTTGAAATATTTTGTTGTTGTCATTGCCTTATGCATGTTCAAATTGTTTTGGTTTAGGAAATTTGATTTGTATGATGATCGATTATGGAAGGGTTGTCTTAAAACTGTCATAAGTTGAGTTCTAAAAATTAAATTGCTGTAACTCAAAGTTGAGGTGATAGCTTGTTTTCTTACGATTCTAACGATAGGTCACACGCCCAAAACGACCAAGTAACGAGTGAGATATGACTGTTTTACGAAAACTGGACGATGCTGAGAATTGTGTTGGTACTCGACCGAGTAAAGTAATACTCGACCGAGTAGGGGCTACTCGGCCGAGTATTCCCAATACTCGACCGAGTAATCCTCTGTGATAATTACGTTCGCTTCTGGAGTCGAAAACTCGGCCGAGTAATATAGTTACTCGACCGAGTATCCTGTACTCAACCTAGTATGCTATGTACTCGACCAAGTACCTCAGTGGGCGGCTATTTTGAGTCGGTGGCTATATTTTCACCTTAAATTGTGAGTCGGTAACTATGCTCTTACATTGTTTTGAGTTCTAGGGTATGTACACATGTACGTTTTGAGTCTTAACGCATTCTTTCGTATATGTGACGGTCTTAATACGTAAGTTACCCAATGTTATGATAGGGAGAATGCCGGCTTGTAAGGAATACGTGTTGGATAGAAAGGACATGAGTTATATGTGGTCGTGAGGGATAGTGGGAACAAAAAAGAGGGAATATTGACGAGTTAATCGAGGTAAAGAGCATGTTTTGTGAGGTATGGTGAGTAAGATAGTCGTGTGTTGAGTAATATAAAAGTAAGTACATATATGGGCAAAAGTGATGTAAGTTTAAAGAAACGTGAGAATTAAAGATTGAGATGAGGGATACGACTAATGGCATATTGGGATGTGTAAGGATTTATGGAGGGAAACGATTAGGATTGTGTTGGTTAGGATTATATGTGATGAAAGGTCGTTATAGAGGGACGAAAACGAATGATGCGTAATGAGATCGAGTTATACCGCGTTGGGTAGATAGTGGTCAAGTTTGGGAATTTGGAATATCTAGAGGTGTTCCTAGTGTGTAATTCTTTCGACAATTAACGGTATGAGGTGAACTTTGGGTTCTAGAGATACGAAAGGGAGATACGATCAATTGAAGAGTAACCGTTGGTGTGTGGACTTGTTGGTGACAAGGGAGTGTGAGAAGCGAGATGAAAGGGGATAAGTGATAAAAAAGAATGAGAAGAAATTGATATGAATTAATGGAATGTGAGTCGTGGAGTAACAAAAAGGTAATCATATTACTAAAGGGTTAGGTAGGAGAAGGAATGAGATGAATTATTAATCGTTATTATTGGACGGAAGTAAGTGAGGGAACGTTGACCAAAGTTATGGGACATGAAAGTAAGGAATCATGGAAATGCACGATAGCACTATGAGAGAAGGTGAGTTAATATTTATATAGGAGTTCAGGACAACATGTTGGCCGTCGGGTTTGAGGTATTAAGGGAGTATGAAGTTGGCAGAGTGTTTTCACGATATGAGATTTGAGTTAGGTGACGATACGATAAAGGATCAAATTTGAAAGAATGTTGAGGTAAAATTTTGTTGATGGTGTTCGTTATTTGGGATGACAACCAAAGAGAGGAAATGGATTGTTATATTAAGAAGTGATAGTGAGAGAGTAGTCACTTGAGGGATGTTGGTGTCATAGTACTGTCACTAGTGGTTGAGGATGATGTTACTTTAAGGAAGTTAGTTGTTCTAATGAGGTTGATCTTGTGGAGGTGATTAGTATGTTTGGGTATGAGGGAGTATAAGATGTGGATATATGAGGTGTTCGCTTGTAGTTGGGTACTGATGATATGTTACGTTCGCCGGTGGTGATAACTGGGTGTAGGAGAGGATATGTTATGAAGGGCACCTGAGTTAAGTCCGAATGAGACATAGTCATTGTCAAGTGGTAACTTACGTGATCAGGATTGGCTACTTAAACTCGATTATTGGTCCATGAGGTGTGTAAAGCTTTG
Organism: Silene latifolia; assembly: GCF_048544455.1. NCBI lineage: Eukaryota > Viridiplantae > Streptophyta > Magnoliopsida > Caryophyllales > Caryophyllaceae > Silene > Silene latifolia. The sequence continues at coordinate 177,693,203 of NC_133538.1, forward strand.
TGTGAGGTCCTGGCCTCACGAGTAATGGTGTGGCGTGATAGTTACGAGTCGTTATATGTGTGTTCCGCGTCATAGGTTATACTTATATGTGTATGTATGATATCTGTAAGTAATAGCGTGAGGTTCTGGCCTCAAGAGTCATGGTATTGATAATATTCATAAGGTTGGTATTTGTGATCCTGTCTATTATGCTGCGTCGTGATCTGGTAGAACAGTTTTAAGAAAGTCTTCTGGTCTAGGAAGTGGTACTCAGTCAGCGTTGCGAGATTGTAAAAGTTGTGATGGTTATTGATATGGTTGTTGTGCTTCGAGTGGTGATCGGGGCACGGTAATTCGTGTTGTGATACGAGTATTTTCGTGTTATCATAGATTGTTGTTTGTTTACTGTTGTTTCTTGTCAGTGTCGGCCGGGGCATATAGACCTTTGTTTTGGTTCCCGATGTGTCTTACCAGTGTCGGTATGGGTATGGTTCTGTTGGTTTTCATAGAATATGACATGGAAAAAAAAAAGTTGGTTATGGTTCTATTGTGGTCATGGTATAGTAGCAATCTGTTCATGGGACACAGTTATGGGAGGTTGTTAGAGTACTTTTGATCTTGTTTTAGATGAGGCATTGGTGGACATAGTTGTGGCAAGAGAATTGTGGAGCATGTGTGATATTGAACTGAAACTACATGTGGTTTAACACCTTTTCTTGGGGCAGCGAGTACGGAGTTTTGGGACTTAGTATGATGTTCAGTCAAGGGTGAGTTTGTGGTAATAAAGAAGATGAACTTGAGAAGCTAATATAAGTATGTGTAACACTTGAGGATTGTGAGATAAGATTGTGGAGATGAGTGTATATGTATATAGAAGTATGTCGTGTTGTGGTAATGTAGAAGAGATGGAGTAGTGGCTATACTGAGGATTTTATAATATATGTTATGGGAGTACCGAATAATTGAGGCACGAGAACTGTTAAAGAAAGAGAGTCATGGTCATAGGAATAGTTGTAGGTGTTGAGGTTATAGTGGGTGATCGTTGACATGCGGTGGTAATGAGGTTTATGGGAGGCATAGCAAAGGACCTAGTATTAGCGAGTTACGAGGGCGTAACACTTATCTTAAGAGGGTAGGAGGAGACAAGAGAGTTGATGGTCATACGGTTGCAATTGGAAGTTTGAGTGTTGGTGTAGAGTAAATGATGGATTCGTGATGTGGTTGATTTTATTACAGGTTATGGCGGTGTTCATAGTAGTATGATGTTAGGAGTGAGTAAACTTCGAGGACGAAGTTCGTTTTAAGGGTGGTAGAATGTAACATTCCGTTTTGATGGTTAATCTTCTTTTGTGGATTGTCTTGGTATTGAGTGCTATTGAGTGTTATGGAAGTGAGACAAGGTTGCCAACATTATATTGTGGTTATTCGATAATATTATGGAGTCAATATCGAGAGGATATGTTATCTAGTAAGCGTGGTTAGTGGAGTTGGTGTTAGGAGTCCATGTTTTATAGGTTGGGTTGGAACTTCGGGACGAAGTTCTTTTAAGGGGGAAGACCGTAATACTACGGATTTTATAGGCTGGTACTCGACCGAGTATGGCCTACTCGGTCGAGTAAAGTGTGTTGGGTATTCTGTTTGGCTTCTGCCCAGGAATACTCGGCGAAGTATGGGTAATACTCGACCGAGTAGAGGATACTCGGCCGAGTATACCCTATACTCGACCGAGTATCCGGCCTGGCGGGTATTATTTCCGCGGTTTTGGTTAAAATGATTAAAGGTTATATATAATCGTTCGTCAGTTTCTAAAATCATTCCTCCCCAAAAACATAAACTACGTTCATTCTTCTCTAATCATCTTCATCAATTCCAAGTCAAAGGTCGTCGATTGTGGGTTCTAGCATCTCATTCCGTGCCAATCGCCGTAGTAAGTGTCTTATCCTTGTTCATCTATTGTCATTCTTATAAATTAACAAACCCTAATTTGGTTAATTTGAGGGTTTAGGGTTTTGGTCATCATATGTTGTTGATTGTTGATTATCGTTGTTGTAGGTGATGATATGTTATTAGTTGTGCATTTGTATGATTGATTGCAGCGTAGCGGATTGCGAAAAGGTAGGGTTTTCCTACTCAATTTTGTCTAATTGATTTAAGATGTTTGTGTATTGTGTATGATTGTTGTTTGCTGATCATCGGAGTGTTGGTGTGGTGGTGGGTGTGACGATGTTGTGATTGTTGTGGTGGAGTCACTTGCGGGAGTGGCTTCACACCCTCGTTCGCCCTCCGTGGAACACATCACGGGAGGGGATGTGCACATTAAGGGACAGGGATTGTTAGTCGCTCGTTGATGAGCTGGACTAGGTGGGGATGGGCTGCGGTCACCCATCGCAAGCGCGAGGATTACCTGTTGCGATGGGTAATCTGGCAGGGCTACACACTTCGGTGTGTAGTCGGTTACTGTGTGAGATCGGGAGACCGGGGATGGAGGATGATCAGCCGGTTACATTGTTTGTTTGTCTTATCTTGATTGAACGGTACTGACCCCGTTGTTGTTGTTTTGTAAAACCTGCGGTGATCCATTCGGGGATGGTGAGCAGATTATGATAGGTAATGCAGATGTTTAGCTATGGGACAGTCATGGGGAGTCATCACTCAAGTCTAGCTACCGCCGTCAAGAGACTTAGCTTGCATTCTTTGTATTTGTTAGACCTTTCACAGTTATACTTTGGTTTAGTGTTTGAAACATGTAATCACTAACTATTTATACTTTAATAAAGGTTGTTTGGAATTGGTAACTTTGATATACTAACCTCGGGAAACCGAGATGGTAACAGCCTTTCATGCTAGGGTAGTCCTTGGTAAGGTACCTTGGTATGAGGGGGTGTTACAATAGCTTTCCATCCAAACTATACAAGGGCTTTTGGTAAGATCTCTTTTGTCCAACTACTTAGGATGTACTACGCTGAGATGCTATGTAACCCCATTCTTAACATAATCCATATAGTGTGTTTACAAAGGATTCTTTTCCTCTTCAAACATCTTGCATGCACATGTTGTTTCTTTTTTTTCAACATTGTGAACAACCTGTATTACAACAGCAGTGATTTCAATATGAAAACATAGTTATTATATAGTTCAAAATGAGTTATTTCATTATGAAAACAAATGAACGACTAAGTAGCAGCTGATCAATCATTTTAGTGTAAAGACACAATTATTATGAAGTTCAAATTGAGTTATTTCATTCCGAATACAATTGAATTTCAAAGTAGTAGCATTTAAAATGGGATTTGTTATTTCTATGAATACATGGTTATTGTATAGATTTAACCCAGTTATTTCAATGCATAAAAGCAGTTATTGTATATTGTTTTACTCAAAATGAATTTCAATTATATTCAAAACATGCAATAACCTGGAATAGTCTCAACTGATTGAAAGCAACTGAAACATCTATTATGTGAGTGATCCGTTTTCTGTAAATCCTCCAACACCACAAGAACAAGCAACCGCTTGCACCACACGAATTCATCATTCTCTTGAATCACAGAAATCTGATTAGAATTGTTATTTTGATTTCAATAGCTATGAAAATCACTGAAGTAATTCGATTATTAGCTAAGAAATCGTAAATAATATACATACCTTTGTTTTGATTTGATGTGTTAGGATTTTCCGAAATTTGACTATTAATTGAAGAAAAAACTAATCGTTTCAATTGAAATAATCGAAATTGTGAATGAATTTGTTGTAATCGTATGGAATTGCAAAAAAAAAACTGGGAAGAATTTAATGAAATCGTCGATGAATTTGGATATTTTGATTGATTTTCCACATTTTTTGTTTGATGCGAAAAGATAAAATAGGTTTAGAGAGATGAAGTAGTTAGATTTAGAGGGAGAAGCAGTTCTTTGTGTTTGTGACGTTGAATTGTGAGGAAATTGATTTTGTTAGATCAATTGTATATATATGCGAGGGTAACTCACGAAAAGGGCAAACTCACCGGATCCTGCCTATCTTATATCTTATAAAAAAAGAGAATTGGGGTCTGACATTACTTTTGACATGCTTCTATCCCTCATTGACGTCATATTTTACAAAAATGCCACCCAATACAACTTCTTCTTCTGTCGTTCTTATCCTTTGTCTTTTTTTATTTACCATAAATGCCACTTTGCTTAAAACACTGCCAGCCACCTCTCTGCCATTTTGCTTAAGACACTGCCTTTCTTAAAACACTCCCATCCACTCCTCTGCCATTTTGTTTACAACACTGCCTTCCAGTTCGTATTTCCAATTCTTTTATAGATTTAAAGTCGACGGAAATTCATAGGACAGTCCTAATTTGAGTACTACTTCGATTGTTTCGTTATATGTATATCCTCATAACTCGGAAAGCTTTCAGCGACAATCCAGCCACTACACAATTGAAGTATACAAGTTCTCTTTTCTGGTATGTTTCGGACCTTTTGGGCATATATTGGTATCGACTTGATTTTTTATGGGTTTCTGAATTTTGCTACCCACATTTTTTATCATAAATTCTGTTTTTGTTTATGAGCATAAGGTGTTCGATGAATTGTCATAATTAAAACTCAGATGATTTTTCCTGCAGGCGTTTGTCCTTTTTCTGAGCATTCATTTTTTACATAATCAACTATTGTCGTTTAATATCTTGGTGTTGATTTGATTTTTTATGGGTTTATGAATTTTGGTACAAACATTTTCTTATCAGAAATTTGTTTTTTGATTATGCGCATAAAGTGTTCGATGAATTGTCCCAATTAAATCTCAAATGATTTTTAGTTCAGGCGTTTGTTCGTTTTCTGAGCTTTTATTTTCTCTGTAAAGCTGCATCGAACTGTTTTAGTTCTTTTAATTATCTGATGTAAATCCATATATTGCCTTCATTGTGCTTTCAAAGATACCCAAATGGTTTTAGTTGTTTGAGTTAGTCTATCTATGGGGTAGTCATTTTACGTCAGTAGATAGCAGCAAGGCTGTAGACCGGGTAATGCTAGATGTTCCTTCTTGTAAAAGAAAGGGAACATCTCTTTCCAGTTTGCTATCTTGATCTCATTATTGTTGCCATTTTTCTATCTCATGCTCGGCACTGAAGTAATATTCTACTACATTATTCGAACTTTTGTCTCTGAAGTGCTACCTTGCGACGCCACAACTTCGTCGTAGGTACCGCTTTACCATCGGATTCTCTTTATTACTCTAACTTTCGAATTCTATTTCCTCTTTTAAATTTTACTGAAAATTGTAACGATATTAACAGGGTGACTCATATTATCTCATGCATATTACGATGAGTTTATTGTCGTCATGATTTGGTTCTATTTGTTTGAGTATTCAGATGATCTAATTGTGGGAAATATCTTATTCTAACAATATGATGTGTTCCAATCCGACAAATTATTAATAGTTTTTGGAATTATGGCGAATCCAATTAGTAAGCAAAATTGTTCTAATGATTACAACCACCAAGCGTTTGAGGAATTGCCCCAACTAAAAGAGCACTCCTTTCCTTTCGTATTGTGTCCTACAAACTACCCATGGTTATGGGTTTTGGAACTTAGGTAGAGATAGTCGGTAAGCAAAATTGTTGTTACGAATGGTCACTAAGTGATTGAGGAATTGCCACAGCAAAAGATCTACTACTTTTCTAACATATCGTGGCCTAAGTATTTCTTTTTCTTTTATTTGAGTATGTCGTTAGCGAGACCATAATATGTATAAGAAGGTGTGAAACTAGCTATTGTATTGTTAAAAGAGAATATAACATGAAACTGGACGATTTTGTGCATAGAATACTCTCAAAAAAGTTTGTCCCTTTTTCTCTGTGTTTTTGCCACCATCTGATGCTTTGGCGATTTATCCGACCATCTATATTCTTATGGTGGAGAATAGCAAAATAGTTCGCTATTGCATATTATTTAAATTTTGAAGCAACACTTGTTTGCTGCAACTCTTAATGGATTTATTAACATAAAGAGGTAAAGGGGTAAAGTTGCGAACACTCGACTTCCTTTACCATGCTATTTACAAGAGCTCTCGACTTCCTTTATCATGCTATTTATAAGAGCTCTCGAGTCTCGAGTGACTGGAGTAAGTAATATTTTGTGTATTGTGACTACAATACACTAAAGACTGAATGCTACACAACCACCGGACATGAAATAGCACCTGATAGTTCAATTTCAGATGACGACTGAACAATTACGAACATGACCGTATCAAAAAAATAATGTTAATAGAACATAAAGAATACAATTATTGTATAATATATCCCGTGTGTATTTTCTGTGTACTTTGAAAGAGCATTTCAAATCATTTATGAGATACCGCGTGCTGCGCACGCGCATTTCATTTCAACTAGTATATATATATATATATATATATATATATATATATATATATATATATATATATATATATATATATATATATAGGGTCGAGGTCGATACGAACTAAAGTTCGGTGCGAACCGTCATTTAACCGACCCCTATATAACAGATTTAAATTCTCATCGTTCTTCGTTCCTCTTTCGGACACCATTAATGCGATAACAAATTCTCATCTTGATTTCTTCGTTTCTCTTTCCGACACCATTGCTGCGCATCAATCAAACTCCATTATTGCACCTCGGAATACAAATTCAAGGTAAGTTTTAATTCAGATTTTGAAACAAATCCAATTTAAAAACTTAGGGTTTGCTTAAAAATTTAACTTGATTAGTTTTTTGGTTTAAGATGGTATTTTGTCGTTTTGATTCTAGATTTTTTGGTTCATTACTTGATTAAAATTATTGTGATCGAAAAATTAGAGTTTCTTTGATGATAGAACCATCTGATTTGGGTAATAATCTAACAAGAACGAATTTTTATTTCAGATGGTAATAATTGAAGAAGAAGATTCGGTAATGGCGAAGTTATAGGTAACTCTTGTTGCATGTTCTTTGTATCCAAAGAAGTTAAAGATGTGTATGTATGTAGATGTATGAATGTGTCTTCAAATCTTGTTGTTTACATATAATTTGAAGAAGGGAATTATCGTGATACATTATTTTATTATTGCTGCTAATTGTGACCCAAAATAAGTTGCTTTCATTGGCTGTGTGTATCTAGGTAGTTGAGGATGTGTTTCTGTCAATATTAAAAAAATGTATGATTGTAAATTTGCAGAGAGTATTACTTTGATTGACTTAGATATTAAGGCCCTGTTTGGATTTTGAGATTCTGTTTGGATAAACTGTCGTAGTTGATTTCAGGATCCTGGGTTTCTGTTTGTAAGCAACGACTATCAATTATGGTCTAAAAAGTGTATACAGCCACCTGAAGGTGTGTTTGTCGAAGCACTTAAAACTGTATCTAGCTACCCTTAGATAGCATAGAGGGAATGGGATGAAAATAGTGCAATAAACAAAAGGTAGCAAAGTGTATATAGCTTCACAAATGAGTGTATATAACTACGTAGACGATTGTATGTAACTTGACAAATTAAAATTACGTGTTCCACTACCTAGGATTTTGGGATTATGTTTGATTCCAGAATTCAGTTTTGATTTTCTGTGCAGACATTGTAGAAGTTACTAATGTGCAAGCGTCTTCAAGTAATTCAAAAGAAAATCAATTGCTTGTCACTAATGATCCAGGTATTAAATTGTAGCTTCTAATTAAGTAATGTATTGTCTAAGAAGCTTGTGTAGGTGGTAACAGATAAAATTAAAATCATTTCCTTTTGTTTTTTTTTTTGTTGTTGTAGCCACCCCAGAAGTTGATTTCGATAATCAAATAGTGGGATTGCCAAGATGCTCTGCAGAATTAAAACCAGCATTGTGGATGAAATTTGCAACTTTGGAAGAAGGCATACATTTTTATGAGGAATATGCCAAGGTTTGTGGGTTCCTTACTAGATTAGACTCAACAAAATTAGTTGACGGGATAGTTACACACAAGTGGTGCGTGTGTAATAAACAAGGCAAAAGTAATCACAAGGGTACAAAAAGGAAGAGGGCCCTTACGCGAATTGGTTGTCAGGCTAAGGTTAGTTTTAGAAGAATTCAAACGGGTGAATACGAGATTTATGATTTTGTTGAGGTTCACTCACATGCTATGAATACGCCAACAACTATGATACATTTGAAACCATGTAGGGATTTAAACTTGGTTCACAAAAAAATGATAATGGATAATGCTCATGTAAACCATGGTCCTGTGCAAACATTTAGGATGTTCAAACAAAGATGTGAAGGGATACAAAAATGTGGGTGCTTCTTTACAAGATTTCAAAAAAATTTCAAGGGATGTAAAGAAATACATCAAAGAATATGATGCCCAGATGTTAATAGAGAACTTCATGCAAAAAAAGGCTATGTCTCCATCTTTCTATTTTGACTTTGATGTGGACGATCAAAGAAGAATAACTAAGCTTTTCTCGGCGGATCCAATATCAATTAAAAATTATGCCCTTTTTGGTGATGTCGTTTCTGTTGATGCCACTTATAACTTCAACCAATATAAAATGGTGTTTGTCCCTTTCACGGGTGTTGATAACCATAAGGGTTGCGTTACTTTTTGCAGCGGGTTTGATACGAAACGAAAATGCAGAATCATTTTCGTGGTTGTTTCAAAATTTTGTAACGGCTATGGGTGATCGCTATCCTATTACTATAATAACTGATCAATGTAGAGGCATCAAAAAAGTCATTAAGGGTGTGTTTGGTGACAAAACACGCCACCTATTGTGTATGTGGCATATAATGAAGAAGTTGCACGACAAGGTTGGTCCATCGATTTCCCAAGACACAACTTTTTTGAAGGAAATTAACTCAGTTGTTTGGGATGTAGAAATCACTCCAGAAGATTTTGAATCGAAATGGAATTCGATAATTTCCTCATATGAGCTTTGTGATAACAAGTGGTTGAAGAAAATGTTTAAGCACCGTGCTCTTTGGATTCATGCTTACATTAGAGACACATATTTGGGTGGGATTTTGCGCACAACATCAAGATCGTAGTCTGAAAATAGCTTCTTTGGAAACTTCACCAACCCACATGTCACACTTGTCGAGTTTTGGATGCGTTTCCAAACAAAGAATGGATGCTCATAGATGGAAATATTCTAAGGTAATGGCTGATGATAAGAATTGTTATCTAAAATTGACAACCCCTCTCCTTTTAGAAAAGCAAGCTTCTGAGTTTTACACAATCATTATATTTTATATTTTCCAAGTAGATGTCCAAGCAGCATGTTATACTTGTGGCCATTTACCATCACCAAATGCAAGTGGTGCGAATGATAATATTTCAATAATTGATCATGAGAAAGACAAGGAATACAAAGTTGATTTAAGTGATAATAAGTTCTCTTGTTCTTGTAAGATGTTTGAAAGAATTGGGATACTCTGTAGGCACATTTTATGGGTGTTGAAAGATAGGGGGTTTGATCATATACCTAAAGAGTATTTAGCACTGAGATGGAGCAAATCTGCAACCTCCCACCCTCTTTGTACTGTTGTTGGAAAAACTGTACTAGCTGATTGTGTGTCAATCGAAAGTCGCCAGAACAATATAAGTGAATTATGGTCGGAGGTATTTAGTGCAGTCTCACTTGTTGAGGATAGTGAGGAACATTCTGATGCGCTATTTCAATTGCTCCGGAGTTTCAATGAAAAGTTGATTATTTCAATTAAGTCGGGAAAGTCAAAAGATAAGAAAGCTGAGATTGAGATGCTTCTTGGGTAAAAAATTCCAACTGAAGTTACTGTTTTACCACCAGAGAAGTGCAAGAATAAGGGATCGGGAAAGAGGATAACATCAAACAAGGAAAAGGCAGTCTTGGAAAATGCAAAGCCTCTGAGAAAATGTCGTGGTTGCGGTGAAATGAGTAACCATGATAGTAGAAATTGCCCGAGTCGACTCCCTTGAAACTGAATTATTCAGTGGGTTTGGTTTTTGTGGCATTTGTAGATGTCACTCAAAAAAGTCTGTTATGTTTTGTAATGTTATGTACTCACTTAAAAAACCGATTTCAATGGGTTTTTGGTTTATGTAGTTTATGAAAAGACTGGTTTTGTATAAACTTCCAACTTTTTTTTTTTTATTTACGTTTTTACGCTGTTGTTTTCTTACTGTTTTTATACAGACTATGGATTGACGGAGTATAGAGGGGGTTAGTGTATACATTGTATTCAAATAGGGAGGTGGGCTGACTAGAGTGTATGTAGCTGCGGAAGGAGTGTAACTAGGAGTCAAACAAAGTGTATGTAGCCAACTGAACAAGTGAAACTAGCAGTTAAAAAAAATAGGATTCCGAAAAATTGAAAAAGCCAAAATTTAAGATGCAACATCATTTCAATGAACTCTTGAACATCAAATTACTCCAACCAAATCATTTTTTTTTATTATGGACTCGTGGAATGTAACTACCAAATCCGGAAAAGTGTATGGTCACAATGCGTCATTGTATACTTGTTTATATAAACTAGGAAAACACATCATCTATTTTATATAAATTTAGTCTTAAATTTTTCATATTCTTAGATGAAAAAATGGACAAAAAGTTCTGAATTCTCCTACAAAGATGGTGTTTGTATCGAACATCCTTTTCTAAAAATACTGAAGGAGTGTATCTAGCAAAGATTTAACAAGTGTAGCTAGCAGTTCAAACAAGTGTATCTAATTGCCCACAGATGTTCAAAGTTATTTCCTTTGAAACGTTACAAACAGCACAAGGAAACTAAAAAATGTGAAATACTAGATAAAAGTCACCCCGACTTAATCAACCTCTTCAAAGTACAACCACTCTTGCAAGAAAAATAAAAATGTGAACTGATGCCGAATCCTTTGAAAATGAGGCTTGATTAAAAAAAAATGATCCAATAATCTTCATCATCAACCATTGTGAAAAATCGCCTGGAGATTAAAAAAAGAATGACATGAGGTTGAATTATTTTAAAGCAACATATGGAAGTGTAAGGTGTATGTAGTGACAGACTATAGTGTATGTAGCCATCTTAACGAGTGTATCTAGCGGTTCAAAAAACATAATGTAGCCAACCTGAAAAAAGTGATACGTCTTTCAGTAGACTAACGGAACTTCATATTTAATTTATAAAGATTACAACTCAAAAAACGTAATCGCAATTGCTGGCTGATAGTAGGCATCTCAGAAAACCGCAAGGTTCACACTCTTCCCTCTTTTTCTCATCACCTCATGATTGAAGTTTTATTCTTTTCCTTCCTATTGTTTCTTCCATTTAGTTGACCATTAAATTAATTACAGCATTCCGGCACAATAATTCAAACGTGATACGTCTTTCAGTAGACTAACGGAATTAAGACTTATAACTTACAAGCAGCATAACGCGGAACGAGAGACTATCATGGGAGATCATCTCCCGAACAATGAAAAATATTGACTACAAAATCCTAATTACCATCGCACCTAATATGACTAAACTACCCCTTGTTCAAGTTTTTGACTTTTTTTTAGTTTAAAAAGTGTATCTAACAATTTAAAAAAGTGTATGTAGCAACCTGAAGGAGTGTATCTAGCAATTAAAAAACTGTACCAACCTGAACGACTCCTAAGATGACAAATCAAACATATAAAAATACAGAAAAAGGATACCCGAGAAGTGTTTTTCTCCCATTTTATCACCGCAACATAATTTGTCGACGATAACCAATCAAGTCCTGCAAAACAAAACAAAAAAGGCAGAAAATTAAGATAAAATGGCAGCCCGAAAGAAGTACATATCCTCCACCAGGGTCCAAGCGCCTTCATTGTTAGTGATTCTCGTTGATGGACTAGGGATATTCAAGTTGTTCCCATAATTCTTCCCCGAGTGTATTAACGCTAATGTGCTTTTCTTAAAGACAGGGTGCATTTCCCACACAACGGTTTAGCATGGGTGCATTTAGGGTATCATTACATCCGTCTACAATGTAATGTAAAGTGGTCGAATCTCTTAAAACATGGGACAGAAATGACAAAATTTAAGATAAAATGGCAGAAAAATTTAAGATAAAACATATATGAATTATCAAGTCCATTAAACTCACTTTGTAATGTTTCTTGTCCGTCCACAAATCAGATTGAACATTGCACCTTCCATAAACTTCATGACATATACTCCGCAGTCAAAACTATTCAAGCAACATATGATATTGAAAATGATATTAAAATAATTAACATTAAGCAAAAAATAACACAAAAATATATAACAAACTAACGTGTTTGCTTGCCGAGGACATCCTTCACTTCAAGAGGAAACAAACCGATGGCCTTGACGCGCTTGTAACCATTGGTGCTCGGTATCTGATTTGCAACATTGACTATCTGTGAACAACAAACAATCAACAAAAATACTTGTATGAATATCTTAGATTGTGACTTCTAGACTGAATTAAAATAAAAAATGGCGACCATACAATATCCTCCACATAAGTATTATATTCCTCCACAGCTTTCTTATCATTTTTCCTATATTTCTTGAGAGAGTCCAAAATGTAGTTCTTCTCCTCCTTGAGATCAGACACACAAGCTAACCAATGGTTACCATCTTTGCCGATTGTGAAAAAAACCTACATAAAAGCAAAATGATTTACATAGGTACGTAACTAGGATATGCATGGTAATTAGTATTTTATGCATATATTATCACAGTTTGGACATTAGTAACTTTACCTTCTCAATAGTTGCTCCATCTTTTGGCGTGTAGTGCATCTTAAGATGAGGACACCAAACAAAGTTTACCTCGTTAACCTTTAATTGTGGCTTAGCATACTGACAAATTAAAAAAATAAGTTAATAAACTATACTAACAAATATATGACATCTGTTTTTTCTTTTGGAACATAGTTGAGATGACATATTATTCCTCACAAAAATGAAGTAAAAAAGGGAAAAGTAAAAAGTAAATTCAAAATGTACTACTTAGATACATACCCTCACAGTTGAAGGCAAGTACAGAATATCTGGTCGATTATATGTACACATCACACCAAACATGTCAATCACCTACAAATGTAAATATTGTTACAAAATTTTGATCACCTATCTGGTCGATTAAATGAAAAATGTTTATATACTAACCGTATCCCTTATCCATTGACGATTTTGCAAACTTTTCATTGCTTTTAAGAGACATTCATCCATTCAAAGGGCCACGATAATCTCATCCAAATACCTACAAACCAATACAATTAGCACAACTTCTAAAACAAAAATCAAACAAATATGTAATAAAAGTTTAGAAATTACTTGTCATCCTTGCGGGCATTGATTACCCGAGCCAATATTTCTGTGTCTAACAACTTACATTGACGGGTATCCTTGGTGGCACCTCTGGGATTCTTTCTTAGATTTTGGAAGTCTTGATTACCAGCAAAAGACAACAACTCATAGCATGCCCTTGTACCAAAAACCTTAACTTGGTTGTTCTACAAAATAAGGAACATTGATTTATACTACTCATATACATACAAGTAAATAAATAGGGAAAAACATTGTAGAGCAGCTTACATCTTGGAGTCCCAACACACAAGTCCTTCTTTATCCTTTGTATTTCTCCAACAACCGCATGAGGTAAATTCCTGAATCACTTCCATTACCAAGATTTGACCTCAGAATAATCTCCTCTGGCTTCATGTCACGGACAGCTACTATAGACGGCATTTTCTTGAGCAAGCATTTAATAACAAAGTCTTTCTGTATAGGACATATAAATTCAAACATTTCTCAAAAATGCAAATAATATTAATATCGTATGATAGCATCAACAAAACAAGTAGGCTGAAATGCGCATACCGTAGGCTCAATACTTGGTGCAAAATTTACCATCTCTGGCCTCATCAAATGCAAGATTTCCAACTTCTTTGTTAGGAAGTTGAAATACATTGCAAATGGCTTCTCAGAAACTATAGGTACAAAGATCTGCAATTGTATAATATTTGTTCTTAAAAAATGTCTATAGCAGAAAACCATACGAGAAGGTTAGCAAATGTAAATACTTACCAAAGATGCCCCTGTAAAATTGTCATCAATTTGAGAACTTACTTCACTAGACAGTGGGAGATACAACCTAAAAGGTGAAGTATGTACTCTAATTGTTTCACATTTATTCAAAACGCAACACCAGGCATGTATCACTTGTTTAGGCACTATATCACCTGATACTAGCATCTTCAAATTTGCTCGAGTAACTGAAATGTCTGTACCAATTTTGAACAGGATCTCACTGTATACATAATGGTTCAATCAAAATGAAATGAGAAAATAAATTAAAAAAAGTAATGACTGTATCTACCTAACTATAAATATGAATTGAAGAATTGTTTGGAATGTATCTAGCAAGAAATTTGAAGTACCGTACAAACCTGTCATCAGAAAATTCTGAAAATACATAGTCCAGTGCTTCTCTCTCATTTTTATTCACCTTGCCGTCAAGTCTGATACTTCTTTGAAGAAAAGGAGATCGAAAAGCTCCTGTCTGGACTCTAACCCTCTTAGCCCTTGTTGGTTCATCTGGGGGCAAAGAAAAAAGTGGTACAACTTCAAGTGGCTCCACATTTACATTTATATTTAAAGCATCATCAACGATCTTTTGCAAAACATCTTCTTGTGATTCTGAGCTAATAACTAGTGGGAATTCAGTTGGGGTCAAGGGATCAGGTGATGGACACACAGGAGGAGTAAACACTGGTGGGGAGTCGTGTATAAGCCTTGGCGATTGACGAAATGAGGTTCCCGCTTGTGCTGTTTTCTCAACATTCAACGGTTCAGACTCCTCCTTTTGTGACTCAGATTCCACAAGGATAGGAGAAGTTAACTTAGACAATTTTTCGGATGGAATGAGTTCTCGCTTTCTTCAGACGCACCATGATGGAATCCACAAGGTTAGCAGATTTTGCTTTCTTTACAACGTTTTCATCTCCAACTTGTAAACCATCACACATATTTTTAACAACATCTTCTTCTGATTTTGAGCTTAGTAGTTTGAATGAAGGTGGTGTAAAAGCTGATGGGGAGTGGTGTGTAAACCTTGGTGATCGACGGATTGAGGTTGAAGCTTCTACTCTTTTCTCAAAATTCAGCGGTTTAAACAAGTCCTTTTGTGACTGAAAGTCCAGAAGGATAGGAGAAGTTGACTTTGGCAAGTCTGGAGCTGGAGTCTTGGAATCGAAAAGGTTAACTGATTTTGATTTCTTCAGAACATTACTCTCCATATGTTCGTCTGCAATGTGTAAACCATCCTCGTGTAACTTTTTCTCAACAACTTGTTGTGGTTCTGAACTTTGAAGTTTACATGAAGGGGACTGGTGTGTAAACCTTGGTGATCGACGGAACAAAGTTGAAGCATTAGCTGTTTTATCAATATTCAACGGTTCACACAACTCCTCTTGTGACTGGCAGAAACCGATAGGAGATTTCCCTTTCTTGTTAACATTACTTTGAACATTAACCGGCCGTTTTCCCAAGGCAGTTTCTAATTTTACAACAGCTGCCCACAACTCATCTTCAGATTCAAATGACTTGCCATTTAGCTTAGACCATGGATTAGATTTCTAACTGTCATGTTCATCTGAATTAGAAACTGCTTCCTTTTCTTTATCTTTTTCAGTGTCATCTGTTGGTTGTGATGAAGGACAGCATGCACTAAGAGCTTCATCCATTAAAGCTAGATGTTGTAAAAGTTTAGAGTCAGGGTGAACAACTTTGGCTGCTTCCAAAGAATTTGTGAACATTGCATAAGAATCTGCAAGAATAGTTGCAGATTCTGCCAGAACCTTGATAGCATTTATCTGCTTAGTATCAGTCTGACCCGCCTTTGAGGAAGCCTTCAGTTCATCACCAGACTCCTGTTTTTGCTGATTAGAATATTCAGGCACTACTGATGGAACAATGAAACTTATTTCCTTAACTACACCCTTGACAATCCGAGGAAGAACAGCTCCTGTTCCAAACCCATCTTGCATCTCATTCTTAAGCCTCTCTGAAATTTTAACTTTTTTCCAATTTGCTAGCGTGGGGAAGACACGAGGAACTGAGAAAAACTTGTAGCACACCCTATCTAAATAACAAAAGACAAAAACCATGATGGGACCTCCAAACCAATCATTCTTCGAACTTCTCCACGAGTCAACACTTTCAATAAACTGTTTTCTGGTAAACCCACTCCAGTTTAACGTTTGAACAGATGAAACATCCTTAAGACATTTCAGGACTCGAAGACTTGCAAGGGTCCCCTTTACACCCATAAGAAAAGTAGAAACAACAAATACAATGAAGTTCCTTTTAAACTGCTCCCCGCCCTCCTTTTGCGTGATAAGCAGACTAAGGATGTCCTTAGTCTCCACTGTGCCCAGTTCTTTATCAAATTGTTTCATCCAACTACTCTTCAACTCAAGAAAATCTTTATCTTTATCATTTAAGGAAGCTATTTGGACTTCATTTCCACTGATTGGAATACCGGTCGTCAAATGAATATCTTCATCTGTTATATGAAACTGACCTTTCATATAAGAGCAAGACGCAGAATTAAAACGGGTAACAAGCCAATGACCAAGAGCACCCGGCGCCATATCTGTCTTGAGAGTGAGAAGGCCACTTAATCCCATGTCTTTAATATCAGATACTTGTTTCTCACTTAAACCACTGTTGATAAATGACATCAGCATTTTAGGAGACATACGAGTCCGTAGAAAACAATGTCCACCACCATCATCATCATTTCTCTTCCTTTTAGTGGTTCTCTTACATAGTTTTGCCTCAGTAATAGCTTGTTCTTTGCTTGTACTCGCACCATGGTTGCTGATCGTTAAATCTGTCATTTTTGTATATGTAAAACAAGAGATTAGTGTTGTAGGAAAGTGTATGGGAATGCCCAAAGTCGTGAACCCGACAACTAATTTCTTTACCTTGTATGTAGCTTCCCTAAGATGTGTAACTAGCAGCTCAAAACAATGTATATACCTTCAAACAGATAAACAAGGTAAAAGCTAAATAGCCAAGTTTATCTTCTATCTCCATATTATATTGCTTTATCTTGTAGTTGTATATCTAGCACATTAAGACAATGTATATAGCTGATCAAATATGTGTGTCTAGCAGTTTAGAAAAGTGTATGTAACTGCCAAAAGTCGTGTATCTCAGAACTAAGGTAAGTCTATCTACCAGAAGAACAGTGTATGTAGCAGACTGAAGATGTGTACCTAGTGACTCCACAAAGTGTATGTATCTTGAAACAGATCAACAGGGTAAAGGATATCTAGCCAACTTTGTCTTGTAGGTCTATATCTATCAGATCAAAAACAGTGTATGTAAATGCCCAAAGTCGTGTGACTAACAGCTCAAAACAGTGTATATATCTTGAAAAAGATAAACAGAGTAAAGGCTATCTAGCCAAGTTTATCTTCTATCTCCAGATTATATTGCGTTATCTTGTAGTTGTGTAGCTAGCGCATTCAAACAGTGTATGTAGCGATTAAATATGTGTGTCTAGCGGTTTAGAAAAGTGTATGTAATCGCCAAAAGTCATGTATCTCGGAACTAAGGTAAGTCTATCTAGTGGCAAAACAAAGTGTATGTAGCAGCCCAAAGATGTGTAACTAGTGACTCCACAAAGTGTATGTATCTTAAAACAAATCAATAGAGAAAAGGTTATCTAGCCAACTTTATCTTATAGGTGTGTATCTGCCAGATCTAAATAGTGTATGCAGCTGATTAAAGATGTGTACCTAGTTATTAACTAAAGCGGAACTCGTTAGTAATGGAGAGGGGAGAAAGTGTATCTAGCTAGGTGAAGGTGTGTGTCTAGCAACATCAAAAAGTGTATCTAGTTAAGAGCGGCAGAATACAAAAAGAAAAGTAGGGGGCCGGGTATCCTAAAAAATGTAACAAAATAAAATTGTAACAACAGAAGGAAGTATAACAGATATAAAAGTCAATGAAAACTCATAAGTAAAGAACATTGCATTTGGAAATACATAACAAGTTCATAGAAAAAGTGAACCATTCCATATTGAAAATAAAGTACAGGGATTACATGAAATTTAATATTATCCAAAATGTTAAACTAAGAAGGTTGACAGTACATCAGATTATAATTAATAAACAAGTAGACAGCTATCTAAAGGGCCACGTTAAAACATTAACATGCAAAACCCTAATTACAAATAGTGGGAACACATGAGCTATATATACAACATCAAAGGTAAATCAAGAAAGGATATGTTTTCACGAGTGACTAGTAAGTCCGCAGCAATGCCAATGGCTCTATCTCGTTCCTTACTAGAAGCAGCTAAAGCATGCAACGACTCATTTACTTTGGCGCGTGCAACATCATCAAGAACATTAAGATGAGTACTCTGAGATGGATTTTTTGCTTGCTGAAAATGCACTAAGAATTTGGCAATCATATCCTCCGTTAAGAAACATTTGCATGTTTGGAAGACTATTCTAGGACCCCTACGAATAATGCGATCACCATTCACATCATTTATGTC
The DNA here is from genome assembly GCF_048544455.1 of Silene latifolia. NCBI lineage: Eukaryota > Viridiplantae > Streptophyta > Magnoliopsida > Caryophyllales > Caryophyllaceae > Silene > Silene latifolia. The sequence goes on from NC_133538.1 coordinate 177,711,700, forward strand.
TACAGTAAGCCAATATGCCATGCTAACACCAGGTGCACTTGGGTGTATCAGAAACAGTTGAGCCCAATTTCGACATACGAGCGCCATATGTGCTTTATCTTCATGAAGATCAATTTTAGAGAAGATTTTATGCATACGATCTTGATTATTAAACACAGAATCATATGCTTAATAGTGACGGCCAGTCACTATAACGTCCTTTAACGGAGAAAAACAAACCCATAGCCGATTGTTTCTCACCGACATAAAGGGCACGAAACGACTGTTGATCCTCATCAAGAAGATTGACAACACAACCATTGCACCAAGTTGGCATACTTGGATATGAAACAACTGAAAATAGAACTATTAGTGACACAAAAAATTATGAAAATGTGTATAAGCGACGAATATCAAAAATGGACTAAAAAGTGTATATAGCCACCTAAATGTGTGTTTCTAGAAGCATTTCAAACTGTATCTAGCTACCCAAACAAAGTTAACAGGGGTGTATCTAGCTTGAGAATTGAGTGTATATACCTATGTGAAGGATTGTATCTAGGTTGAGAAAATAAATTGCGGGGTTTGTATATAGACGACGCTTTTGGTTTTGGTTCATTGAGTCAAAGGTAAATTACATTGTCCATGTTAGCCAATATTTTCTCACAACAGACAAGAATACAAAAAACAAATGAAAAAAGAAAAGTAAGGCAAAAATCAACATTGTAAACAATGTCTAACAATGACAAAGTAAAGTGTATATAGCCAGCTGAAGGTGTGTTTCTAAAAGCATTTCAAACCGTATCTATGTACCCCAAGACAAAAATACAGAGAATGAGATGAAATCTGAGGAAATATACAAGTTAATAGGGTGTATCTAGCATAACGAATGAGTGTATATGACAACATAAAGGATTCTATGTAGCTTGACAAGATAAACTCAGGCTTTCACTACCTAGGTTCCAGACAATCAGATTTTGAAAAATAATCGGAACTAAAATTGTATCAACAAATGCACAGCAATAAAGGATTGAACAGTTGTACCAACTAATAGCTTGTGAAAATGAAAATTTAACATTATTATAGTAATGAAAAAGGGAAAAATAATCACAACCGCTAATTGAACAATGAAAATCGGGAAAAATTAGGGTTGCAAAAAAACATACAAGTAAGGATCGAAGAAAGATATGTCGTCACCGTCGCAGAAGCGGACGTAGAGCCGTCACCGTCGCAGAGAAGACGAAGATCCGTCGCCGTCGTCGTTAGTTATGAGAGAGAGAGTGAGAGTGAGTTTTAGTGGGAGAAAGGAAAGTAACGGGAGTGTCTAAATCGATTGAGTAAGGGGTTGGGATTTTTAGTTCGCACGGTTCGCACAGATCCTATTTCTATATATATATATATATATATATATATATATATATATATATATATATATATATATATATATATATATATATATATATATAGAGAGAGAGAGAGAGAGAGAGAGAGAGAGAGAGAGAGAGAGAGAGATAGGTTCAGATGAGTCCCTAATTTTGGTTGAGTCCCTAAGTCATATTCTTAGCCAATCATTTTTTAGTGTAACTTTACTAGTTTGTGAGTGTAACTTTAGCCATTTAATGATTTATGAGAGTTTTTTACCTTTTAAAGCCAACTTATATATACAAATATGAATTTATAAATTAAAATTTATGTAATTTTAACAAAAGTCTATGTAACTTTAGTGTCTTACGAATATAACTTTAGTCGCTGAAGGTGTAATTTTAGTCGTCGGAGTTATAACTTTAGTAATACGGTGGTTTGTAGTTAAAACTTTGAATTTATATACTTTTATGCTTTTATGAGTGTAATTTTAGTCATGAGAGGTGTAACTTTAGCCGTCGAAAATGGAACTTTAGTGATATCGTGGTATGTATGTAAAACTTTAAATTTACACTTTTACGAGTGTAATTTTAGCTGTTGAAAGCGTAACTTTAGCCGTCAAAAATGTAACTTTAGTCATTTTTTTGTTCTTTCAAGTATAACTTTAGTTCTTCAAATGTGTAACTTTAATCCTTTCAAGCGTAACTTTATTTTTTTGAGGGTGTAACTGTAGTCCATGTCAGTGTAATTTTTACCCCTACAACAATAAAATAATAAACGCCTGCACCACCATTTTTCGACTCAACCACCATCGCCTGAAAACCCAAAAGAAAAAAAAAGCCTCCAGCACTTAATATCTTAAATCTGGAAAAAAATAAAAAGGGCTCCGGCAGACAACCCGAACCACCAGCCACATCTCCCCATCCACCGCCACCAAAACGCAACAAGGAACAACAACACCAACCGCTTCAGATCTGAGGAGAAATTAAAAAAAAAAAAAAAAAAAAAAAAAAAAAAAAAAAAGGAAAGGGAGGCGGCAGACCCACCACAAACCACCAGCCGCATCTCCCACATCCGCGGCCACCAAAACGCAACAACCAACACCACCACCAAACGCTTATGACTTAGATCTGAAAAAAAAAAAAAAAAAAAAAAAAAAAAAAAAAAAAAGGGTGGCGGCTGTTTGGTGGGCGGCGGAGGATAGGTGGAGAAGAGGCGGCGCATGAGGGAGGCGATATCATGATGGGCGGCACTGGATTGGTGGCATCGTGGGTCGGAGTGGTGGTGACGATGTGGTTGCCGGAGTGAGATGGGAGGAAGAGAGAAGATGGAGGAAGAGAGAGAAGGGAGAATGTTTGTTGTGACAGTGAATGGATTACAAATGAGGAAGCTAGGGTTTTTATTATGATTTAATCTCCACCCTTCAATTTGTTCTAATCTTAGCCACACATCTATTAGATCTAAAGGTCCATATGAGGACTTAGGGACTCAACCAAAAAACAAGGACTTACATGATCCTTTCTCTCTCTCTCTCTCTCTCTCTCTCTCTCTCTCTCTCTCTCTATATATATATATATATATATATATACTAATTTTAAACCCGTGCAAAATTGCACGGGTATGTATTTGGGCCAGGATGATTTTTTTTTAATGTATATTTGTTTTTGCATTTCTATTGTACCTATCTAAATGGTCTAAATCAACGATGTACATAATTAATGTTTAAATTTGTTAAAAACATGTGTTGACATGCACTGTTTTATAAGGAAATAACGTTATCTACTCTTGTAAAAAAATGCATACATACAAAACTTTACATTCGAATAAAAGAAATATAATCTAATAATCAACTTTAACAAATGCAAATTATTCTAAAAATTGAAAAATTTCATGATACACAACATTAGTAGTCGTAGTAGAAGTACGCATATCTGAGTCACAAATTAAAATTTTCAAGCCTTCTTTTCGGGTGACCCTGGAAAGTGCGACATAAAGCTGGCCATGACTAAACACTGGCCTTGGAAGATAGATGCTGACCTGAGATAAAGACTGACCTTGACTCTTGTTTATCGTCATTGCAAAACAAACAGCGATGGGGAATTGTCTTCTACTGAAACGTACCGGAAATCTACTGGTGTCCGATGGAGTAAGTGTTAGTCGAGCAATTTGCACTCTATCACCTTTATGACTACCAGTTAAGACAGTACATCTTATCACGCGTGCCCCCAGATCAGTCACAATTAGTCTCGTGCCGTTACACAACCCACGTGATTGATCAATGTTTCGCAGAAGCATCACCATAGCACCGACCTTCAACTTCAATGGTGATTCGGAGTCCCAACATTTAATACTATTGAGGAATTCAATAGAGTGAATGTCACCGTCACCTGTACCTCTGGCATCACTACACACCTCATCGGAGCTTAAATAAATTCTCTCATCCTTTTTAATAAGCGACAAAACATATTCATTTACTGATTCAACAATCTCGTGAGTAGGGGCCAGGATTGCCCTTTGTTGGAGATATTCCGGATTCCACAATTGTGCTAGCAGATCCGGATAAGTGACATCTACTAATGTCTTAATAGGATTTGTCACATCCTGAATTAGTAAGTCGGCTGGTAATTCTAGATCAACTTCTCCATCATTTTCACCGCCTGTTATACCATCTTCAATCTCCAAGAGCCATTCGGAGAATTTTCGTAACTCCTCAACATTGTCAGTTGAACTACCAACTTGCAATCGCATATTTTTGGTCAATCTAAGTACCTATAAGTGGTATACGTTTTAAATTATATAAATACAGTACCACAAAATTAATTTAACTAAGACTCACATAAAACGGTAATATTGATATTTAAAGAAAGAAATATATATACCTTGCAGAAAGACCATAAATACGATGAACACAGGGATGCAGCCACAACATCTGCTCTACTTCCTTTTGAAATAACCGGTAATGTCTGTCTAAAATCACCCCCAAATACCACAACTTTCCCACCAAACGGCACTTCAGCATTCCCACGTCCAAAATTAACACGCATTACATCTTTTAAACTTTTATCAAGGGCCTCAAAGCAATGCCTATGATCGAGTCATTGGTGCTTCATCCCATATTATGAGTTTATTACGTATCAAAAGTTCAGCTAAATCACTGCCGGGCTTAATTCGGGAGCATATGGAATCCTCCGTTACATTAATGGAAATTCCAAACCTGGAATGAGTCACATTACACCACTGTATCAATGTTGTTTGCAATTCTACTTGACGCAACAACCACAACAATATCGCCCTTACTCCTGAAACAGGCACACAAAGCTCTCCAAAGGAAAGTTTTCCCGCCCCACCATATCCATAAACGAAGAACACCCCTCCTTTGTTATTTAAAGCGACTTCCATCACTTCATTATACACCAACCTCTCTCGCCGACATTGAAGATAATCAATCTCATGTTCTTCACTCAAGGATCTGTCTATCGTGCGACAACGCATCCATGACTAAACTATTTCGATGATGTGTCGTTGCGGACATGTCAGGAACGGCATTCCCTCAAATCGACGAAGTGAACTACCATTTATTTGAAGAGAATTTTCAATATCAATAAGTGCATAATTTTGCAACTCTTCATCGGTAAGTCAGAAATCTGTGGTTAAAAAAGTTGCAATATTATCTATGTGATTTTATATCTTTATGACAATCAATTCATAGAATAGATGAAGGTAAGAATGCAAAATATGAAGAATTGTTTTAAAGTTGTTCTAATTAAAATAGCGGTAAATGTTTACTATTAAATGAAGACACACCTTGATTGTTAAGAATAGTGCGTTGCCTATGAAGGATGTCGTCCGATAGCAGTTGCCAAGTTTCGTCCCAGACTCTGCTCGGCATAGACAAAGTGCCACAAAATAATAACGTCGCGAACAAATTTCTCAAGTAGAAGCCAGACCCCCAATCAGCTGCTTCGTTGATAGCTGCAATATACTCTCGATCATCACCAATTAATCCCAATGCATAACATGCTTCTCTAAATGTCGGATGAACAAACTGATTCACAGTCCTAATATCCTCAAAACATTTTGGTCCCTTAACGTGATTCAACATTACTTTCATGAAATACAATTCACCACATTGCGGGGGAACGTGAACCAACCTACCAATTGTAAATCCTTTTTTCCTAAGGCTCCATTGACGAAGTTTCTTTTTCCAAACAAATTTGGTTGGAAATTGACAGTACAATAATTCTTTAGCAACCTGCATGTCTTCTACTGTCGAATTATTACAGCCCATCCAATTAAGAAATTGTGACACCCCGACCGAAGTCTTTTCTACGACCTCATCAACCCAATCATCATCGTGGAAGACTATAGGTTGCTCATCCTAAGATGATATTGTAGCCTTTCAACAAAGGGGAGTTACGTAGTGGATATCAAACCCAAAAATTCTCCAAGCGGCTTCACATGCAGAGAGATATCGACAATCGTAAAACCTCTTAATCTCATCAAATCGACCAGGGTCCTCCTCATTACGTCGTGTATAAGACGACTGCATGGTAACTCGATCAGAGCCCTTGTTAATGTACTTAAATAGGTACTTTATGAATCTAGATTGATTACACCATTCGACATTGATATGAGCCCGATATTTCAACAACAACTGAGAGTTATATAGAATGACAAAATCATTTCCCGGGGGGCACATCATCTTTAATCACCGTAACTCCTTTCTTGCTTCTCTTGTATATAGGGTACCCATCACCGTCAACCGTTGTTCTCTCGGTGCACGGCTTTGGGTAATATTTTGAGCACTTGCCTCCCACCATACACGGACATGAGGGCTTTGCTTTACCACACGGTCCATGAAGCATATACTCGCAAACAACACTATGTAAGACGGGATCTGTAGTCGGATCAGGAATCTCCGCGGAAATGATTTTGTCGACATTTGCGGCTGTAGGAAATTTGTCCTCCCGATGTAGGAACAATACTATATGGGCATGAGGGAGTCCACGTTTTTGAAATTCAATAGTATACACGACTGGAAAAAACACGTTCATAAATGTCATTAGATTTTTCTACAGTAATGCTATGTCAGAAACGATATATTAAAAAAAAAGATTAGCAATTGGTAGTACCTCCTCGCGCTCTTCCAAAAATATGTCGATCCTTTAAGTCCCTAATCAACTCATCAAGCTTCATTTTAAATACGCGACAGACAATATCTGGACGATCCTCGGGTCGCAAGCCTCTTTTAGAAACAAATCGTACTATTTCCGGCCACTTTGGATTACAGGTGAAAGTGATGAATAAATCTGGATAACCAAACCACTTACAAATAGTCATGGTATCGAGGAAATTTGTTTTTTTCCAGTTGTCACCTCCGGGGAAAGAAGAAGGCACGATAAACCGAGTATCCGCCGAAGATGGCTCAACATCTCCTCTTCCAACAACATTTGAGAGGTTCTTATAATTATCAACTCGAAGTCGGTCTTGGTTAAAACGAATGAAATTGAGCCTATGCGATTCGACCAGCATATAACAATCAACTAAAAATTGGTGGAATGCCTTACCAGATAATAAGATCGTTGGAAATTCAACATCTGGTGGTCTCTCTATAAGATGATAAGCAAACCACTCCATACACGTTGTTTCTTCACGTGGTTGGTCACTCGTGCTAACACCAATAGAAGAAGCACTATGTAGGATACCTGGCCTATACCCATCTTCTCCGGATGGAATTAACAAAGGATATTGTAAGGGGGTGTATAAAGGGTGCAACTCAGATATCCGCTGTAAACCACCGCACGACCTTCTCACAATAATATCTCGCTTCTCCATATGTGGACCAATATCCCCCTCAATTAAAGCCGCTACCTCTCGAAATCTGGAAGATTGTAAGTTCTTCCATCACTTGATCTCCTTGAAATAAGTTTGATACTCACTTCACTGTCTGTATTTACAGTCAGTCTATCCCTAACCTTCCTAAATGTCTTTGCAATTGTATTGTGAGAGTCAATCATATTTTCCAACAATCGTATTAACTCGTCATTGAACCTTGATGGATCCCCTGGACTACAATTAAAAATAAAATTATTGCCTACGAAAAAAAATTTATACTCTACAAAAAAAAAATTATTACGGGAAGAAAATATATTTACCTAATGGCATTTTTTCGATTTTGAACTTCCTCTTCCGTGTCATATATGTAAAATTGATAGAACTTTGGCCTTGCATCTCCGCTCGGTACCAAAGTCCCTATCCGATAACAATTTTGACCTCCCATCCTAAACGTGTACAGTCCTTTACCTTGATTGATGGAATGATCGATTTTACCGCCCATAGAAGTGAATGAGAACATCGAGTTATAAGCTCTAATGTTTTCTCTATAATGGTTGCTAAATCGATCTTTGACCGTCAACAACAACGACTTTATAAGTTCAAAGTGTTTCTTTGTAGAAATGCGAGTTCAACTTTTCCATCAGAACAACAAAGTGAGAACTTAGGACGTCTTGTACCACGTCTTTTATCTTTTCTCTCATCAAACCACATCAACGCGTGACATTTCTCGCACTCATATTCTGCATCACCACAGTCCCAATAGCCTTCCCATGCTAAACAATTTTGAAAACAAAATTCATAAATTAAGAAATAAAAATTAGACTACAACAACAAAAGCATGTTGCAATTCAAATTAAAAAATAAAAAGTCATGATTGAACTAACCATCATTATTTAACGGCACGAAGTATTTTCTTTGAGTTCTCGAAGATTCTCCATGTGAATAAGATGCATTAAAAACACAACTATCGGATGATTGTTCAATTCGGTTCTGACGGAATCACTTCATTGAAAGTTTCACCATATTCAACACATAGATCTCTCACTAAGCGCTCAACAACATCGGTCGGACTACATATAAGTTCTACACAACGTTTTTAATAAAAATTAAGAATGTCACAAACATTAATACGTGTTAAATGTACAAAATTAAATATAGATATATACCTGTGACGTTGGAGGTTACTGGTGTACAATTGACCATTTTTTGAGAAACGTCACTATGAACATTACCAGCACGTTTGTTAGAGACTCGCGACTGTCTTTTTTCTCTTGCCATTCTCGCTCGTAACTGATTAGGCGTTAGAATAACAGTGTTGGCATATGATGGAGTAGGATCATTAGAAACGTTACTTGGCGGGATTCTTATCGCAAACTGTTCACTTACGATTGTTCTTCTGCTTCCATGACATGGGGTATGAGAAACTGAAATGTTCACAATTGGTACTGCCGTATTATAAATTTGTAAAAATAACAAATGAAAAAGGATATAAATTAAAATTCAAAAACTTTAATATATGTATTGAAATATTAACAATTACAAATAAAGAAGTACCGTTCGTAATGTCATATAGCGGTACTCGAGGATTTGACATTGATTGTGGCGTATTGTCCGTAATCATCAAGTTTCTTTGTGCTGTCTGAACTCCTATATTGGTAAAGCATAACGGCATAGACAAATTATGTCAAACGTTATATTATTATGTACATTTTAACAACGTAAACTACGTGGACCGTATATAAACACATCCCGAACAAAAATAAAAACACACACAATATCAAACATGGGCTGACAGAAATAGAATTTTGGGCTCAACCTTTCTATGATTCACGTCCAAACCAATTTCAAGCCCAATTTATTGCACATCCTTTATCGTCATTTATCAACATTTCTACAATCCCGTCCACTACATTTGAAGCCCAATTTATAAACCCATTCCTAATTGAATCCTAATTAAACCCACATTATATAAACCCATCCCCCCCCCCCCATCAAACCATTTCCGTCTCCCCTTCTACAATCCCGTCCACTTTGAAGCCCAATGTATAAACCCATCCCTAATTGAACCCACATTATATAAACCCATACCCCCCCCCCCCCATCAAACCCTAACATTTCCGTCTCCCCTTTCTTATTACATGCCTCCACCTCTCTCTCTCACTCCTCTCTCTACTTCACTCTCTGATTACATCTTCAATACTACCATCCACCATGAAACCCAAACTTTCATCATTAAAGATTGCTTACTACCATCCCCTCCGTCGTCCTCCCTAAATCCGATTCCCAACCCTTGAGCCTCCTACATCTTCTTATCGCCTTTATGGATGGTCTTCTTAGGAGTGTTTTTTGAAGATCTACTAATGGTAAATTCACTTTTAGTATATGCTTTGTTATTTCCGCCGATTTGTAAAGTAATTTCAAATTTTAATCGATTTTTTTTTTAAATGGTTGTTTATTTTCTTTCATCTATGAATTTTCTGAGTTATTGCTAATTAAAAAATCGACATATAATTTTTTTTTTAAAGATCAATTTCAGTACTTGCTTTTTTACAATGAGATTTATTAGATCTATAAGTTTATTTGATACACATGATGTTAACAATTTTAAATCATTTTTTCTTAATATTTTTTGCAATTTTTTTCGTAATATAGCAAATATGTTAAATACGGATCTCATTAATGCAAAATAAGATCCGCGTTTTGTTTTTGTTCCTTTTATGGCGCTTAATGAAGATGTTCAATACATGCCGCTATTGATTAAATATTAATGCAAAATAAACATTTTTCCTCGCATGCAGATTCATATTCATGAGGAAGGTGAAGGCTTCCAACTTTGGTTTTATTCAGATTCATATTAAAGATGCTCTATTTCGATATATTATAAAATGATCTGTTGATGGTGAGTTCCTTGATTGCGTTTTTTAACACTTTTTTTTAGATCTATGACTATAATGAGTTAGAAATGCTAGTAACAATATTTTTTTAAAAATGAATTCAATCTGTTTTAAAAGATATGTTAAATTTTTTTAATGGAGTTGTTATGTTAGCCTTCATTATTTATCTATGTTATTGAAAATAATGTTTAAAAATCTGGAAATCTGACTATAGGATCTGTTGTCATTCAAGATTGCTGCGTTTTTGTTGTTGTGACACTTTAAAACCCTAGATTCATCAATTAAAATTACATGTTGGGTAGAACCTTACCTAAAATTGGATTCAAATCAGCACGGGTTTTAACCCGACCCAAATCTAAACGGGTTTTAACCCAACCCAAATCAAAACAGGTTTTAACTCAACCCAAAACAACATGGGTTTTAACCCGACCCAACCCAACACTGGTTTTAACACGACCCAACCCAACACGGGTTTTAACACGACCCAACCCAACACGGGTTTTACCCCGACCCAACCCAACACGGGTTTTAACCCGACCCAACCCAACACGGGTTTTCACGGGTTTTTACCCGACCCAACCCAACACGGGTTTTAACCCGACCCAAGCCAATACAGACTGACCCATTTACATGGACTGACCCATTTACATGGACTGACCCATTTACATGGACTGACCCATTTACATGGACTAACCCAATTACATGGACTGACCCAATTACATGGACTGACCCAATTACATGGACTGACCCAACCTGGACTGACCCAACCTGGACTGACCCAACATGGACTGACCCAACATGGACTGACCCAACCTGAACTGACCCAACCTGGACTGACCCAACCCAACCTAGACTGACCCAACCCAACCTAGACTTACCTAACCCAACCCAACCCAACCTAGACTGACCTAACCCAACCCAACCCAACCCAACCTAGACTGACCTAACCCAACCCAACTGTTGGTCCTACCCCAAATTAACCAATACAACTGTTGTCTTTCACACTCAGGTTTCAATATGTTACATTTGTAAACTCATTTTGATTTCAAAGTCATTTTGATTTAACAGTTGTGAGATGTGTTGTATAATATACAAATCATAGTAATTGTTCTACACTTGTTTGCAGAACATTCATTGCAGATCAATTATCAACATGTGAAAAGTTAAGTACGTTTACTGATTCTCTTTTCTAATATACCTTTCAACTTCATTCTCTTTTCTAATATACCTTTCAATTTCATATTTCCCCTTTTGGGAACATAATTTACTAACACTTCTTATATTGCTCCTTGTAGAAACATTTTGAAGGGAAGGTTTCAAAAATATAAGTTAAGTGTTATTCAGTCCTTGTTTCTTTAAAAAAGTTTCCTTTTAAGTTTTACTTTGATTTCTTATTACCAACACCTTTTTTTGCTTTCAATTTTGTCAATTTTATATGAACTTAATCTAATGAAAATATGTTACTAAAATGCAGGTTCATTGGTAGCATGCATATTCTTCCTGAAAGATAGAATAAGTTAAGTAACCAATAAGATTCGAAGCATGCATATTGTTCGTTAAAGTTGGAAAAAGTTAAGTAAGCAATAACACAATGTAACTGATTTTAATTCATAGAAATAAATTAAGAAACTTACTGTTTTCATTGTTCATTCCTTGCTGTCGTCTCCTTTTTTTTTGGCTTGTACTTGAATTGCCCTTTTCCATGTTTAATCCACCTCTGTTTTGATGCTTCTCAAGATGATGCAAAATATGTGCACAGTTTCTAGTTGGTTTTCTTTTTAATTCATCGAAAAAAACTGGTAAACTAAAATGTGTTTGATTTACTTTTACTTCATTCAACTATTGCCCACTAACTTACAAAACTACTTTGTTTAGTTTACTCAAATATTGCCCACTAACTTATTAACTGCAAGTAGTGCATCATGGATAGTTGACCATAATTGTTTAAACCGTCAGTTAAGCTGAAAAAAATTCGACTTTGATTTTTCAGACGTTTTTTCTTGCACATTCCGTCACTATGCTACAACTACTTCATTTAGTTGACTCAAATATTGCCCACTAACTTATAAACTGCAAGTAGTGCATCATGGATAGTTACCATAACTGTTTAAACCGTCAGTTAAGCTGAAAAAATTTAGACCTTGATTTTTAAGACGTTTTTGCTTACACATTCCGTGACTATGCTTTTAAATTTCTGCCCTTCCATTCATCCGTTTTTTTCCATGATTTTCAATATAAGTCAAATACTCATACAACATTTTTCATTTACTCATTGGTAGGATATTGAATGTACTCTATTATTGTTGGCTGTAAAAAACCGTCTTTCTTTGGTAATTACTCACTTATTAATGACTAATGACATGTATCGTAACCTGGAAATGAAAGAATTAAATTTCATAATGATGACGAAAGTTCATTAATTCTTTTTGGGAATTGAAATACAATAATAAAAAACGTAGTACATAAATAAGGATCGCCGATGTTGCTTCTTTAAAACCGCATCCAATCTTTGTTTTCCTTTAAGCTCCATGTTTGAAGTGTTGTGCCATCCGTTTCTCCTTTAGCTTCTTGATTGGCTGCATATTAAACCTGCTACATATCTATCTTAAATATGACGACCTAAATTGTTCGATTACAACTTAAAATAACCTTGGTCCAAAATAGAACATAAAACAACAGTCCAAAAACAAAAACAGAAATGTCAATTAACAACGTTCAGAAATTGCTTAATTGCTGAAATGTTTTTTAGAACTCTATAGGCTGCTTGCCTAACTTAATTTCCTTCATTTTTGTGGCAGATGATTTGTCGGATGCTTCAGTCGTCTCCACGACACCTTTTTGTGGTGTGATCTCTTTGGAATTCAGCACAGGTTCGGACTCAATCATCTCTCTCATTTGCTCCTAACAAAAAATAATTGTTACTAAAAAGCCATTAGTATCAAAAAAATTAGTTCAAGTGAAAATTCAATTCACCATTATTGAATCTGATTTTGAAGTGTCCCTTGTCGAAGTTGAAATTGCTTGTTCCTAAAGGAGAGGACAATATTTATTAGTAAAACGAAACATACAAAAATAAAGTGTGTATATGTTAGTCATTAATTGATCTTATACCTTTCTTGCATTATTCATAGCATCCCACTTAGCAATTGTTCTTGGGTCATCACATAAACTGATCACCCCAAATGACTTCGATTTTTGCTGAATGTTATATAAATCAGTCACTCTTATTTTTGCCACAAATGTCCTGTCAAGTAGGGGCCTGAAATCTGGGGGAGGGACGACACTGTACATCTGAAACGATATTTAAACATTAATCAGTAACATTATAAGTTTGTTAGATATTATTGCAAATTGTATGTAAATGAGTTTTAGGTTACCTCATCTTCGTCAAGGATGGTTTGTGCTGTTTTCCAAAGCAAATCAACCATTACATCATCCCAAATAATGAACTCAACCGAATCTGGATCTTCATATGTCACAATAAACTTAACTTGAAACCTTGGTATTGGTGATGTCACTCCCACACCCTTCATTGTGCAATTATTGTTAATTTTTTTCCTGTCACAATACCACAACCCATCTTCTTCTTGCTTCCCTTTTGATCTGCATTCTTTGCAAGAGTAGTAGTACCAACTACTACCAGATGTATCTAACTCAATAATCTTGGCCATTGTGACATATGCCCCTCCTTTGGTTAAATTTGGTATCTCTGATAGTGTTTTGATGTTTGCACTTGCGAGAATTGGAGGATAGTACCCAGCAGTTTCTGGAGCCCCAAAGATGGGTTCATCATCATCTGGAAAACTGGTAAGAAAAATGGCTTAATTAATTTAAGCTGAAGTGGGAATGTTAAAAAAAATTTGAACTCAAAATATTTCTGGATTGTATTTGGACTGTTTTTTTCAAATATTTTTTTTGACGGTTATCGACTACTTCATATGGTGGACGATTTCTGGAGTTTTCATGTTGTGCCTTTTCTGGTCAATAACATTTAATGCACCTACTATTCCCCTAAAGACAATAACATCACATAAAATGGATTTAGGTGTCATACCTATTGTTGAACACTTTCACCTCGTTCATATCTGGATTAACCAATATTTTTGTTGCACCCCATATTGTTGTTATGCTAACTTCCCCTGCATAGTAGGAAATAATGAGACAATTTTTTTCCAACATTTTTTTCTTAAATTTTGTAAGTAATCAAAGTGTTTGTAATGCTGAAAAAGGTATTTGAATGACCAGAATTTTATACCTTCATAAACTGATCGTTTTACGAAAAGCATGACCAATGTTGGCTTTGGTTTGTTAATGAACTCTTGCTCGATTTCTGAAATTTGCTGAAGGTAATCCCCAAACAATGAGCAGCACATGTTTTGGTTCCTGAAAAAACGGTTTGTAATGATTATTTTGATATGGTGTTAAGTTTGGCATATTGTTTATAGAATATAGTCGACTTACAGATTATTGCCCAAAACAATAGTCCTCCTTCTCTTGCCATTGCTGTCTCTTATTGGATAAATGTGCTCCAACTTTCCAATTACGTCTGTCACAAAATTTTTCACTTGTTAGTCAAAAATTTTCACTTGGTAGTTAACATTTAGGGTGCATATATGAAAAATTAATTGTAGGCCATTGTTGCTTACCAATATAAAGTCTATTTGGCATTGCTCCAAACACGACCTCATTGAAAGTGTAGAAAGCATGGGTAGAAAGAGGAATATCTACATTTGGAATGGGTACCACCCTAGTGTTGTACTCGAACCAAATCTTGCACGGGTGAATTGTTACCATGTCAAGTCCCACTCGGTTTGATGATACACTGAACCTCCTGATTTTGTATGTGCTCCCTTCATTAAGGTGCTCTAAGAAAAGGCGAGTCGACCTACGGTTGATGATGCCCGAATGTGTCTCCCCGCATTCATTCATATTTGTTAATACCTTGTGACAATAATTTGAAAAACACCACAGGAAAAGGGGAAAAGGGAGACTTACATTCTCATCAATTAGGATGAGTTCTACACCTTTCACTTCCTTGGGATTTGTCTCCGACTTTCTGTACCACAATCTCATAACCCGAACAGTTAATTGCTCCGTCCTTGATGTTTCTTTGGTGATGCTCGAAATTGAAATGCTCTGGATGTATGCCATAATCTCAACTTTTTGATTGAATTTGCTATATTGAGTTTCTGTGACAATCTCAATGTTTGCAATCCTATATATACTAAAATACAACCTCTTGTAAACCCTAAATCCCCCACTACTTCCATTACCCATGAACCCCACTTCTTTGAAACTGCTGTAACTACTGCCATTCCATATTTAACTGCATATGCCCTAATTTCAGAATATGCTGATTATTTTAATTTTATGCAGTTTCGGATTTCATGGTTGGACGGTCCAAGTGTATATATTATGATGATAATAACGTTGCCTAACATTCGTACTTGTAGAAGTAGAAATTACTCGGTAGTTTATCATTGCCATCTTCCGAATTCGGAGTGCGAGGCTGATACTTAAATTGCCAGAATTTTTGCTCCAAGTACATAATCCTCGGTGATGAACGACTTTCTATACAGATCTGAGAGGATTACTTTTTTAAAAAACATATTTTAAAGTGTTTCGACTTTTCGTATCGTGTTTAAATTTTTTTATTAAAATCTAACAAAAACCCCTGCATATGTTTTATTGCACGGGCATACTATTTTAGTTTTAATTAATATTAATTCACAACCCATGCAGTATTGTGAATTAATTCCTAAAAAAACCCCTGCAGTATTGTAAATTATTTGAAAAAAATTTATTACAAAAAATTTAATATAAATTTTAAATCACTTGTAATTTAAATGAACATTTATTTGTTTAATTTTTAGAGTAAAAAAAAAATTAAAAATAGCTTTCACTGCTTAACTCGGTGTGCGTGACTGGTACATCAGATGCCGAGTTTTATATTCCAAGTACATTTCTCGTCATTATTTATATTTTAAAAAAAATTCTCGTACACTGTATTTTTAAAAAATCATGTTTTCAATAAATTTACTGCACAAGGCAAAATCGTTCATAACAAAAATACTTGTTATTCATTTTGTAATTCATCTCGATGTATTTTCGATTCGTATATAAGTGATATTTTTTCCTGAAATTATGTATTTTTGTTCTTTAATTTTGGTTTAGTAATTATGTAATTCAATTACGGTAACTCGCTTTTGTAATTAATTCTGCGTAATTATTATTCAATTTCTTAACACGGAATGTATAAAATTTTATCATAATGTTAATTTCAAGAAGTATTCCGTAAGATGACTTTATAAAATTTGTTGCGAGACGGATTTAAGCGCATGCTTTGAAAGACGGATATCTCAGTAATTAAATACGTTGCACGCACATGGGTCCCACCATAATGTCAATTTTCGAAAAAAAAAAATGTAATAATGACGTGGCGCGCTCTCTGATGAGTATTGTCTCTTGCTTTTATATAGATAAGATATTTGGATTTGGTGATTTTGGTTCTTATGGTGAGTTGTGAGTTGGGGAATCTCAGCCACTAGATTATATTAGAGATGAGTGGCCAAGATCAAATCTTACATGTTATATAAAACCATTATCATTTACTTATTTTCTCTTTTTTCTAATGTTACTTTTTTGTTTACTTTAATTTTTTTCCTCTTTTTTTACCTCGTGTTATTATGATTTTTTTTTTACCACTTTGATTTTTGTCTTCTCTTATGTTTTTCTTTAATTTACTCATTATGTTACCTTTTTTTCTTTTTCTTTTTGTATCGGGTTTTTCTTTACTTGAAATTTTGTTTACTCTTTTTTTTTTTACCTCGTGTTATTATGCTATTATTGTGCTTTTTTTTTACCTGGATTTTTTTTACGACTTTGATTTTTTTCTCTCTTTTTTTTTTACCACATGTTATTGTCTTTGTTATTGTTATTCCATTGTTATTGTGATGTTATTCTTTATTACTTTGATTCTTTTTACGACTTTGATTTTTTTCTCTTTTTTTTTTACCATATGTTATTGTCTTTGTTATTGTTATTCATTTGTTATTGTGATGTTATTCTAACATTCTTTGTGAATTTTTTTACGACTTTGATTTTTTTTTCTTTTATTTTTACCACGTGTTATTGTGCTGTTATTCTACTATTATTCTGCTGTTATTGTGATGTTATTCCGGTGTCACTTTGATATTTTTACTACTTTAATTTTTTTTACTACTTTGATTTTTTTACACTGTTTTTTACCGCATGTTATTGTGCTGTTATTCTGGTGTTATTGGGATGTTATTTCGGTGCCACTTTAATTTTTTTTACGACCTTGATTTTTTCCTTTTTTTTAGCACGTGTTATTGTGCTGTTATTCTACTGTTTTTCTGCTGTTATTGTGATGTTATTCTGGTGTCACTTGGATTTTTTTTACTACTTTTATATTTTTTTTACTCTTTTTTTTATCATATTTTACGATTATAAGACGATGATTAAGCTATTTGTCACCCTGTCAACGCGTTACTACAAATTAGCCTACTTCGTTGTATATGGCTATGTTGTATAATACTCCGTAATTAGAACCTGAAAGTAAGATTGATATTGATTTCTGAACACACAAATGATCCTGAATTCTAATGTTACATAGAATCCCGGATTTTAGTAAGAATATAAAAGAATGATAAATTCTGCATTATTAAACATAAACTTTAGACTTCACAATAACTCTGAACAATGCCCGGAAATTCACGAGGCTTATTCTCGTTTCCTTTGTGTCTCACAGTCTCGCTTTGCCTCATTCATGCCTGTCCCTCTCAGCTTGCTCTCCTGCAGTTAACTCGAACTTCTCCAGCCTCAATTACACCCACATTACCAAGCTTGATCATTGAATTCGAAAATTCACAGAAGAACAAAGTCTGATCTTTAGCGTATGACTCAACTATCGCTCTAGTCCTGTCATCGATATATAACGACTGATCTGATAAAAACACTCCTCAATCAATCCGACCATCGTGCTACAACTCTATCACGCATACATCACGGCGGCCTCCTCTAATCCTCTTCGCTTAGTAAACAAGCAGCATCAGCAATAGAAAGACGATCTACAACAATGGCGAAAACACAAGCACAAAGCAGACGATCGACTGAGTCGGAGATGTAAGCTGGTACGAGCAACCCAAATTCTGTGACACCCTTATCTAGCCTTAATTAATCACGTAAATTCTACAGAAAAACTGGTAGGATATGTTTGTAATTGGTTCAACTAGCCAAAAACCTGTAATTTCAAAAAAAATTTCTAAACCAATCACAACATTTCCAACATTCCCAAGAGGCGGGTGCCAAAACCTGCAATGCTAATGAACTACTTTACATGACATAGCTAAATAAGAAAATAGAATGATACAAACCAAAAATAGAAAAGGGAGACATATGTCCCTTCAAATTATATACAAAACCAAAAGGGTAAAAGGTTTACTAATAGAATAGCCAAAACTAGGTCCAAAGTTCCTTGCTCACTAGCTCGTCTGTGACCCCACAAAGCATCAACGACCTGTCAATCGCATTTTATACAAACACGAAAGCCACAATTCAGTGGGGAGTAACTTCGAGTCCTCCCAGCCACGAATCGTCAAAATTAATGTAACATGTAATGTAACATGTAAACAATATGATAAACCATGTAATTATCATGTAATCTAACCTATGACCCTAAATAACCAAACTAAACTATCATGTGAATCATATAATTCAAATAGTAATCCAAACTTTATCAATCAGAATCAAACTTACATCTCACCTATTACGATTCATAAAATCACCATACAAGAAAGGGCAATATATCAAAGACAGGCATAAGTTCTTAGTACGGTCAATAGTCACTTTGTAACTCGAGTCTATACCACGAGGTAGGGAAGGTAATCGAACCGGTATCTTGGCTCAGCGGTTAATATTAATAAAACATGGCCAAGAGACAACACAACCCTAGCCTAAAATCTGCGCAGACCTAGACATGCGGATACACACCACCGCACCCAAGACCCACAATTTTTCTAAAACAAAGTGAGTACCCTAAGGAGTCCACCAAAGGGTTGGCTAGTACTTAAGGCGACCACTTACTATCAAAATAAATGGCGAGGTCATGCCCCAACTTGGATATAAATCCACTAGTCAGGAACACAAAGGTTATCAAGCAGTGAACATATACTCGTCAAAGACTATAAAGACCTATCTATGATGAAGGCCGAAATACTCACCTAGGACCTAGTCCCAGCTTGAATACTTTAGCCCACACCACACAAGACTCACCACACAAGTCAAGTAAGACACCCACTTAACCATAAGAGGGCAAAGAGTCTTACTTACCAACATAAATTCTAACATTCTATCATGTGAAAGGCTATATAAATGTCTATTCAGCATACAAATCCAACAGTATCCTCAATAATTATTAAATACCAAATTTCAATTCTAACAATATTAACCATATTAAAGGCTTCAGGGAATCTAGGGCCGTTTCTACAATATAAGAAGCTACTTAAATCAACTAATTACACATGTGAGATAAAAATATAATGAATGGCCTAAAACAAGAAAAAGGCCGACTATCTAATTCATTCAAAATTTCATCCAACCGAATTTTTACATGAACCCCACCTGCGGCAGTGCGGTTAAATTGCGGTGACCAATCACTCAATTGACTGACATCGAATCAGTCAAAGGGATTAAGGCTCAGTTTTCGGCACAATCATCAAAACATGGCAATTATTGCTATAAAAATTACCTTGAGCCTAATCATTACAATTTCATCTTATAAACTATCCTAACATGTGATAACTATCAATATAAGCTAAATTTTACCAACCTCATTATCTATACTACTAACATTATTCATTTTAAGCCATTTTATTACCATTTCATTTTATAACCTATACTAACACATGCTAACTACCAATATAAGAATAATTTCTACTACTAGTATGGTTCAATTTAAAAGTGTACCCATATGTGACTTATACAACTCTAACATTAATTAACCCGAAATGACCAATATTGTACGAAAAACCGCGAAACAAGCACGGACCAACCGGGCCAACCCCAAGGCCGCCGTGGGCTGCCGTGAACTGCCATTACAACCGTCACCCCTACACCACCATTTTTCCATTTTTGTTTAGTAAAAGACCGTCTGAACACTAATTAATCGTTCCCAATTCAACTTTGTTAATTTAAACTAACAAAAGGCATAAATTAAGCATGCATGCAACAAATTTTAACATGTGAAAACTACTACTCAAACAAAAATCACCAAACATACAAAAACAACAAAACATGTGACGATCTTTCGTCGAGTAACTCGAAATATGTTACCTTATGCTAGAAAATGAGCAATTAGCACCTCAAAACCCAAACCCTAACAACAACTAGCCGCTATCCTCTACAATATACGAGTCCCCAAACTCGTCCTCCAATTCTTCACCTAAATAAACAATTAAAACACAATAATAAGTACTTAAAACCGGAATTACCGAAAATTCATCTTAAAACAACTTCAAGAAAACTGAAATTAAATTATACCAAGTTGTAGATCTCGACGAGAGGATTCCGGAAAGGTAAATTTTGCGAAAATCCGAGTAGAAATGAGTGAGTTGTGACGATTTTTGGCTTGAAATCTTAAGTTTTATGTTAATGGTGTTCTTTTGAATATGAAAGAAGAGGATAGAAGAGAAAAATCAGAAAAAAAGAAAAGAAAGGGGGAGGGGAGCCGTGTAAGGGAGAAGAAAGGAGGGAGAGCGGGTTTGAGTCGGGATTTTTCGAGTCGGTTTGGACTCGTTTCGATAATAATTAAAACCGTAGGTCAAACGCAAATTCCGTCAAGACCAAAGTTCTTAAACACGAGATTACAAGAAAATTGAATATTTATACTACCCATTTCCAAATTCGTTTACCCAATGTTCAAAAGAATTGTTATTTCCCCCCCAATACGCCCTTATTTCGAAATAAAAAGTTTTACACGGTTTAAATTATTTTTAAACATCTCGAAACTATCAAAATAAATACTTTTCTTCAAAATATAATAAAATTATATTTCTTTGAATTATTTTTACTTTAAATACTTAAATATTAACTTTTATTTGATTAATAAATTATTTCCGAAATATATTAACGGTCCGAAATTACGGGGCGTTACAAATTCGATCTCCGACGCGCAGCTAGTTACCACGAGCAACCTGCTAATGTCCTCTCCTCCGTCTCTCCACCACAACCCACCAACACGTCGAAGGCTTTGGCGACGACGACCTCGACGGACTCGACGACTCGCCTTCGATCTGACTCACCGATACACCTTCCTTAACTTAGTTCGATTCTCCACCCTCCATCTCACCATCTCCGTCGTCCATCTCCACTGTCTCTTTCGCCGCTGCCTTCAGTTACTGGAATGAAGACAGTTTTCTTTTCCCGATTTTTTTTTGGGTTGATTTAGAGATTTGAATGAATGATTATTTGATCCGACGCCTAACTCGAAATCGAATTTTTTATAATTGGAATTCATATCAACGATTATTTAATAAACGAGAATGCAGTTTGTAAGAAATTAAAATGTATTTTGATTTGTGATAATTTATGGGTGTTGTATACAGGAGGTTGAAGAGAGAGTATGAGGGAGGGTGTTTGTTGGATAACGTGTTCTTATTTTATTCAGATTTTTGAGATGGACTCATCTCATCCGTGTATTCGATCTCAGCCATTGGTTTCTTTTGATCTAATGGCTGAGATTTTTCAAACTCACAACTCACCGTAAGAACCAAACTCACGAGAGGCAGGATCTCGTGAGTTTGGTTCTTACGGTGAGTTGTGAGTTTGGAAAATTTGGACCATTAGATAGAGTGAAATCAACGGCTAAGATTAATTGACTTAACAAATGAAAACCCTCGCTCCTCTTCCCATAACAGAAAAAAGCCCAAAATTAAATCTCCACACATCAATCATTCAACGTCATCTCTGTCCTCCAATCTTATTCCTATGGTCGCTCCTTTCTCCATCACCATTGTCGTCCGACCATCTTTTCATCACCTTCAGCGTATACAATGGAATAAGCCCAAGAATATTAGTTAGAATCAAAACAAAAAAAAATCATGGGCCAACCGGCAACCTCCATCTCTCTCTTTCAACCGCGACCAGTCACCGTCAACCACCACGGCACCACCGTCCACCTGACTCCGGCGCTGCGATATCACCACCGCGAAAACACCTGGTCAAGCTGCGGATTTAAGGACGCTATTGAGATACTGTGTGCGGAATCTATTGCATCTAATGATCGTATAACGAGTGATGAACTGTTGAAGCAGATTAGAAAGCATTCCTTCAGTGGCGGTGATGGGTCTCAAAGATTAGCCTATTATTTTGCTAATGCTATGGAAGCTCGTTTGGCGGGTACTGGCGCACAGATTTATACCTCTCTGAGTTCCAAGAGGACGACGGCTGCTGATATGATCAAAGCGTATCAGTTATTCTTTTGTATTTGTCCATTTAAGAGAATATCCATTGAGTGTGCGACTTTCAGTCAGTGGAATGACTGAATCTTGATCCCCACTGTTTTTAATACTGACTTCCAGTCAGGGGAGCTAGGTCGGAGAGGATTTAGAGGTATGAGATGCTGATGCGTGTGGTGGTGTCGATGCCGCGTTGTTGCTGCTGGTTAGTGTAGTAAGCCAGTCGATTAAGGTTGGCCAAGCGATGGTGGCTCGTGGGCAGTGTTCCGATGTTAGCAGCAGGTCCACTAGATTAAAAGGAGACAAATCATTATCAATTGAAAAATGAGTGAGAATAATGAGAGGTGAATGAATGATGTTAAGGTGAGATTGTGTGCATTATTATTATGGAATTTGAAGATCGCGTCTAATAATGAAAGGAAACACCAGCATCCTGATGTGAAGTATAGTAGTCCAATCTGCATTTTCGACAAATTTGTTAAGTAACTCGTAAATTTGGCCGTAGATTTTTCTTTAATCGTATTCTTTGTATTAAGTGTGAGCGACATATAATGTGAAAAAATCGTACACTTTTATGGGTCGTTTTTTTTTTTTTTATGTTTTGGACCTTCAACGTTTAGCCTAAAAAAAACTATTTATCGAAAAAAAGTACATTACCTGGTCTTGTAAGTTAAAGACCTTGGACTGCCACCATAAAAGGCCAGCCAAAAGAGAAACCAAAATAATTTCGGCAGTCTTAAGCATGTCCCAAAAATTGGAATAACACCATAGTAACACCAAAGTAATAACACAATAGCAACAGAATAACAATGAAATAACAAGTGATAAAAAAAATTAGTAAAAAAATCAAAGTAACACCGGAAAAACATCACAATAACACCAGAATAATAGCACAATAACACGTGGTAAAAAAACAAGTAAAAAAAGAGTAAAAAAATCAAAGTAGTTAAAAAAAATCAAAGTGACACCGGAATAAAATCACAATAACAGCAGAATAATAGTAGAATAACATCACAATAACACGGGGTAAAAAAAAAGAAAAAAATCAAAGTCGTAAAAAAAAATTAAAGTGGCACCGGAATAACATCACAATAACACCAGTATAACAACACAATAACATGCGGTAAAAAAAGAGTAAAAAAATCAAAGTAGTAAAAAAAATCAAAGTAGTAAAAAAAAAAATCAAAGTAGTAAAAAAATCAAAGTGACACCGGAATAACATCACAATAACGGTAAAAAAAGAGTAAAAAAATCAAAGTAGTAAAAAAATCAAAGTGACACCGGAATAACATCACAATAACGGCAGAATAACAGTAGAATAACAGCACAATAACACGTGGTAAAAAAAAATCAAAGTCGTAAAAAAAATCAAATTAACGGTAGAATAACATCACAATAATAGCGGAATAACAATAACATGTGGTAAAAAAAAGAGAGAAAAAATCAAAGTCGTAAAAAAATCAAAGTAAAAAAGCACAATAACAGCATAATAACACGAGGTAAAAAAAATAAGAGTAAAAAAGATTCAAGTAAAAAAAAAAATTGGTACAAAAAGAAAAAGAAAAAAAAGGTAACATAAAGAGAAAATTAGAGAAAAACATAAGAGAAAAAAAATCAAAGTTGTAAAAAAAAACATAATAATACGAGGTAAAAAAAGGAGATAAAAAAATTAAAGTAAAAAAAAAAGAGTAGCACTAGAAAAAAAAAGAAAATAAGTAAATAAAAGTGATTTTATATGACAAGTAAGATTAGATCTTAACCATTCATCTCTAATATAATCTAGTGGCTGAGATTTCAAACCACAAACTCACAACTCACCATAAGAAACAAAACTCACAAGAACATAACTCTCTCTCTCTCTCTCTCTCTCTCTCTCTCTCTCTCTCTCTCTATATATATATATATATATATATATATATATATATTGAGTCTAGCTTTTACGGTGAGTCTGTCCTACCATTATGAGCCGTCAGATTATAATCATCAATGGCTCAGATCAATCGCCAACTTATAAGGGTAAAATTGTAACTTAACAATATGATATAAATTTCCACGTTCCTCGACACTTTCTTTTCCCTCTATCATTTTTCCATCTCTCCCTCTCTCTACATCTCCTTCTCTCTCCTGCTGGAAACCTCCCTAGTAGTCTGCACGGTGTATTTCTTCGTGTTAATTGTCCGATAATTATCTCAAATATTCAATTTTTCATCTAGATTACAAATTACGTAAGTGTTCTATCTTTTATTGTCATTATTGAAGAGCAATTTGATTATTTCCTCTGTTGAGGTGTTAATTTAGTTGATGTTTTCAGATCTTGATTTACTCTTGATTTGTTATGCATCAAGTTTCAATTGCAGATTTATTAAAAAAAATCGAATACCTCTATTGTTAGCTGCAGTTTCAATTGCAGATTTTCGACTCCTCTTCGTTTTCTTAATTCAAGCACTGCTCAGATTTTCAATTCGACTTCTTTCCGTTCATTGCTATGGTAAGTTTTCTCATAATTTTCTTCGTGAATTTGTTATTTGCACTTCTAGTTTTCATTTCATCTAGCGTAAATGTTCAATCCCTAACTTTTTCGTGTTTTAGAATTTGTGTTTATCATGTGCGACTAGTTTTAATCACATTCAGTATTCCAAAAGAAATTTAACCTCATTCGAATGTTTGATGCTGTTTTTATTGTAGATTATTTTTAATTGATAGGCTCTATTCTTTTTAGTACTTTTGTGTTAATTCATCGTTCCCGATTTTGTGCGAAATGGTAAGGAAACAAACAACAATTGTGAAAAGTTATTTGATGTCAACTGCATAGCTTATCAATTGCTATTTTATTGAAATTTATAATATAATCTGCATAAATTCGTGATTCTTTTGATTCAATTCGAACAATAGTGTAACCGCGTTACAGTGATTGTAGAGTGGTGTTACTTTAATCTTCTTAATATTGGTATATTTGTGTTACTGTAATGGTATACATGTGTTATAATAACAGTATAGGGGTGTTACTGTAATGGTATAATTGTGTTTTCCTTTATTTGTACCTAATATTAGGTTGTGCAGGTTGTCGTAGTGCAGGTTTCTGCTACTTATTGAACCTGGTGATTGTTTTTGCTCTAGGTTTAGATTGCCATTGTAGGCTGTTTCGGACAACCGTTATTTGATGTTTCTAATTCCAACTAGATAGTGACATTTATTGGCTAATGGATGATGATAAATTATCTATTATCGCGATTAGTCGACTATTAGCTCAAAAGGTAGAGCATTGCATTATTATGCAAGATGTGAGTTCGAGCCCCACATAGATGAATGTGTTAGTGTATTGTTTAAAAACATTGAATGGGCGTAACTTAATTAACTAGTTATAAAATTATAATCCCGTGTTGTTTGATTTTGAAGGTTGTTGCAATTGAATGATCAGCTTGTATAAAAGTTGACTATAGCCAAATCAATACGTACTAATTTTGTGTTAGAAGCTTTGCAAACACCTAGCCTGTTCAGCAATTACAGTGAAGATATCTCGACCAAAATTTGCTTGCCAACATGAAGCTCTCATCGTGTAATATTTCATCCCAAGTCAACAATTGTTTGATGTTTCTTTTTTTGTGAAGTACATAGGCTTATTTGTTTGGTTTTCAATATAAATATTGATAACCTGCTGCGTTTTGCTTATTTGTCTATGCATGAAGCCAGGGAGGCACGGGTCAATGGTGACCTACGTTACCAAGTGCTTTTTTTAAGTATGTTACTCTAACGGTATTATCGTGTTATTCTAATGGTTTAACGATATTACAATAATCGTTAGTAGTGTAAATTACTGGAAAGATAGTGATTGCTCTCAAAGAATAAAGCATTTTGGATTTGTTTGGGATGTTAAGTTCTTTAGTACGTAGTTACTCAAATAACGCTATTTGTGTACTATTTTACTTTCATGTTATTTATGTTTATTTTATTTTTATTTTGATGAGATTTAGGGAGTGTGACACGAGTTAGTCTTTAATGTAACACTAGTTTGTCCTTAGAGTAACACAAGTTGGTCTTTATTGTAACATTAGTTTGTTTTTTAAATAACACGAGTTAGTCTTTATTGTAACATTAGTATGTACTTAGAGTAACACGAGTTAGTCTTTAATGTAACACTAGGTTGTCCTTAGAGCAACACAAGTTAGTCTTTAATTTACCCTTTTCCTAAGCATTCTAATTGTAACACTAATTTGTTCACAAGTAACACAAGTTGGTCTTTATTGTATACCCTTTTCCTATGAATTCTTATAATGCTATTAGCTCAATGGTAGAGCGATGTGAAACTATTCACATAGATGTGGGTTCGAGTCCCATTTAGCATAATTATCCGTCGGTGGTGTTTGTGTGAGAGTAATTTTTTAGTTATTACTCAATGGAGTATTACTAATTACCTTATAAAGTCACAGTTTATAACAAAGAATTTAGGCTATGAGGGATTCGAACCCACATCTTTGTACAAAATTGCACAATGCTCTTCCGTTGAGCTAATAGCCTTCAACGGTCATTTGACCAAAAAATTGCACATCACTCCCAAAACAAATTCATCACAGGAAAAATAAAGCCATACATTAGACTGGATGAGTAATGTGTATGATATGGTTTCGGTATCATCTACCATATTTCAGTTGATTAGCTACAAGTATAGTCACTTCTGTATCCTACTCTTTACCCATGTCTCACTTTCCACCATAAAAACCACTAGAAGTATTTCAAACTAGAGCAACATAAAGGTATCAAAGGCAGAATGAGATATTGAGTACCGTATATAATTTTTTACTCATCTCCCATCAATTTTTCGTAGCAAATCATAATACCTCTATGCTCCATTTGACAATTTTGAAGATAATAAGTTCGTTTGCTTTGCAAGCTCAAAATTAAGTGACCCAGGCTCAAAAGGAGAAGGAGAAACTAGACGGATGTCCAATAATCAAAGAAAGGTTAGAAGATGGATTAACTGATACAAGTAACCATTTCTTTTAACAATGAGATCCCACATATCTCGCATGGGTTACAATAACAAACAATTAGTGTTACAATAATAGCTCATATGTGTTATAATAATAGTCATATGGATTCAAGGGGATTGAGATAAATATGTTACAATAACAGCTTATATGTGTTACAATAACGCTTTGAGCTACAGTCAATTCAGAGGTAAAGGTAAGCAATTAGCATCAACATTCTATATTCTCAGTCTCGTAAATTTACGCCGAAAACGAAACTTCACGCAACTAAAGCTAAGTTCCAGCAAAATGCACATGAAAGAAGACAAAAATCATCAAAAGTGTACAAATTTACATATCAATAAATCAACATTTTGCTACCTTTATCGAATTTCTCCATCGAGATCAATTCTGGTGATGTTTAAGATATCCTCGAAGAGAAGTGGCACCATTGTTTTACCGCGAATCGAAAAACTTCGATTAAATAATAAATTATAATTTTGCAATTAAACATCGAGTTACCAATAGTCAAATCAGGTTTTTTGAAATATTTACACATCATCATAATCAAATCTCATCATAATCAAAATTCGTCTTAAGAGCGATCAAACTAATATCATGAAAAAATGTGATAATCAAAATGTCAATTGAAGAAAAGAACTTCACAGTTTGTGAATAAATTGCTGACGGCCAAACACATGGACAAATTTCACAATAATCAGATAAGCAATTGCAATAAATTCAAGACAAGCACTGAAACAAACATACGTTTCGAAAGAGGAGATACGTACTTTTACCACCGCAGAGGAATTTGTGAACAAATTGTTGACGACTATGGGACGATAAACCTTGCATTTGAACGAAAAATCGCAAGGTTTGTAATCATCAAAATCGAAATCAGAAGAGGATGAAGAATATCGATTGTGAATTTTCTCAAAAATCTTCCCGATAAATTGTTTTTTAGTTAATTGGGGATATTATTGAGGGGGAGAGAGAGAGAGAGAGAGAGAGAGAGAGAGAGAGAGAGAGAGAGAGAGAGAGAGAGAGAGCCCAGAAGAAAGAAAGAAAGGAAAGACGAGGTAGCTGAGGGCCGTTGAGTGTTTTTGTGTTAATTTTAAAGGGGTGACGTGGCTCAATTAGACGCGTCGATTAGTATTAGATCTGACGGTATACAATGGTAAGACGGACTCATTTAAAACCCTAGACTCACCGGATCCCCGCTATATATATATATATATATATATATATATATATATATATATATAAGGCTAACATGTGATTGTAAATTCGTACTCCACTTTAACGTTAATTACCACATTGTTCCACCAACAAGTTGTTTGCAATGCTATTGTAAAGTGAGATTATTTATGGCACTATCAAGGTAATGCCGAAGAAAATAGCATCTTAGATCGTACGTACCAAATTTTGTGCACAAGTATAGTTATGTAAAGAGTAGAGTAGTAGAGGTATTATTATTATTATTATTTTTTTTATTAGGTAAGAAAACTAGATTGATCCTCTAGGGTAGGACCAACCTATCTCATCCTTTCGAATGAGGGAGGTAAGTTGAAGCCACCGGCTATCAAACCACCTCGAAAGAGTGGGACATGAATGTCCAACAGAAGCCATGAAGTCAGAAAACTTGTTGGCTTTACGAAAGCATTGTTTAATTATCACTTCATCGAAAAAATGAAGATCTAATTTCACATCCTTGATAATACTAGAAATTTCCCACGGAATTTGCCAAGTACCTCGAATCGAGTTAATAACACATAAGTTATCACCCTCCACAATTAACTTTGAGATTCCTAAGTATTTAGCCACAAAAAATACCTTCTTTTAAAGCAAGTGCTTCCACAACAAGGATACTATTGGATCCGCACATTTTTGCTCCCAACAAAACGACTTTACCATTGTGATCTCTTATAGAATATCCTAAAGCAGCTTTATTACCTTCTATTCTCGATCCGTCAAAATTTAGCTTTAGGAAACCGTTTATAGGTTTTTCCCACCAAATCTCTTCCTTACTAGAATTGTTTCTAGCTGACTCTTCTACCTCGGGATCGTACGTAAAGTAGAGGTATTATAAGAGGAGTTATGTAAAGTAGTAGATGGAAAGGCAATTGTAATCCTATGTAATTGCGAAAATCGAGAAAATAATTTGTGAATTTTATGAGCATTGTATTTGTAATTACTCCTTCCATTTCGGACTTGACAAGTTTTGTTACTCTATATCATTCAATAAGGTCTATTATTATGACTATTTACTTTAGAAATAGTCTAGCACATATATTTTGTTTTTCACTGGAGTGGTTAGTTAAAATATTTAAAAGATAATATATTTTGAAGACAATACAAGCGCTCGTACATAGTATGGACATTCCACCTAATAGTTACTAAAATCCCACCTTTTTATAATGAGAACCAATAAATGGCTACCATGTGTTAAAGTATTATTGTTTTCTTTTTTATCTAAAACCCCATAAAAAAGTGTAGTGGAAAAGTAGAGTTTGAGGTAAGTTTGAGGGATAATGTATAAAGCCTGAGTGACTGAGTCGAGTCTGATGTGGGTCTAAACAATACAATAATAATAAAAATTAGTGAAAAATTGATATAACAGAGTCTTAAAGACTTTAATAAGTCTGATCAATAATCAATTAATCATACCCTAAACTAGTAGAGCGCAAGTGTGCAACTCACAAAGTCATAACTCCCAAGTAGGGATGGCAATGGATCTCGGATCCTGTTCAGATTCTGGAATCCAGATCCAATGGGTCGGATCTGGATCTCAATATTTTGGATCCAGTGAATGTGGATATGGATATGGATCAGATCCATATGCATAAAAACGGAACCGGATATGGATCCATATGGTCGAGATCCAGATTATATCCTAGATCCATTTTTATTCTATTATAAAATAAAATTTTAAAAAGGAATATTCTCTATCCTAGATCCTACCCTGTGTTTTTTTTTATTTTCTACATAGTAACCTCATTTTCACCAAAAAAGCATTTGACTGGCCATAACTCACAACCATGAGTTCCGAAAGCGACAGATTTTTTTTAAATCAAAAATATCATAAACGCGGTCAATTTGGAAAAAAAAAATGTCGCATTCAGAACACGCTACAAAGAGGTACGGGCAGTCAAAGTTTAAAGTTTGACTGGCTGTAATTCTTGCCACGAGTTTAGAAACTGAAATTTTTTTTTTCCAGATCAAAGATCTCGTAAAGCCGGTCAATTTGAAAAAAAAATCGCCGCTTTCAGATGTTTTGATCGTGAATTATGGCCAGTCAAAGACGTTTTTTGTTAAAAACGAAGTTAACATGTAGAAAAAAAAAATACGAGGTTATTACGTAGAATATCCCTTTAAAAACTTAGATAAAGAAATAGTAAAATTATATTATTTTCTTAAATTGTTTTTCATATACTAAGCTATGGTTTCTTTCTTATTAACATTTTTCAATTGCAAAAAATTATTTGTTATCGCTACTGTATTTTACGAAACTTTATTTCGATATTTTTACAACTTTATTTTTAACATTTGCAGTCTAATATAAAAAAAAGGTATGGTAATTGTAGTATAAGTGTATAAACCAAAAATAATATTTTAATATTTAAAAAATGACTTTCATAAAAAGGATATGGAATAGATCCAGATACAGTCTATATCCTACAGATCTGGATATAAATTTGAGAATTTCAAATCCCGTAAATATAAACAGATCTGAATCTACTATAGAACATAAGAATGTGAATATGGATCCTATAAAATTCTATCCAAATCTTATCCTTGTCATCTCTACTCACAAAGTCACAAGTGACTACTCGCTAGATCTAGAACACACGGAGTCATAGCTCACAAGATACACCGCCCAAACTAAAACTCATATAGCTCGAAGTAGTTAGAAGTTAGAACCTTCAAGTCCTCTGGAAGCACAATAACAATGGCTTCCGCCCACGACAACGACGACCCGTTCTCCACCACCAACCACCGCACCCACCCTTCACCCGACACCATCTTCTACACCATCCACCCCGACCCACCAACCACACCATCCCAACTCCACACACTCAACCTCCAAATCTTAACCACCCTAACCCCCTTCACCACCGCCTATACCTGGCACCACACCACCTTCACCCTCACCCCCACCGCAACACACCTCCACGGTCACCTCCGCTACGGCGACAACCTCGACGACGAATGGTTCGTAGTCTTCCTCCTCTTCCACATCTCCCGTCTCTTCCACAACCTCTCTATCCGGGTTTGGGACTCCGACGGCGAGTTTTTGCTTATTGAAGCCGCGTTTCATCTTCCTAAGTGGGTTAATCCTGAGACGGCCGGGAATCGGGTGTTTATAAGGGGTGGGGAGGTGTGTATTGTTCCGAAGAAGCGGGTTCCGGGTGATATGAGGTTGGAGGATGCGTTGCGGGTTTTGGTTGAGTTTCCGGATGAGTGTAGAGCGAATGATGATGTTCAGAGTGTTATTAAGCGCCGTGTTGATGAGTTTCCGGAGAAGGCGAAAAGGAATGTTCATCGTGCTAGGGTTTTGGTTCTGGTCTCGGTTGCCAAGGTCCGTATTCTTGTTTAAGACCGTTTTAAACTTATGATGTACCAGTAGTCATTATTGATAGCACGAGGAATGTTCATCGTGCTATGGTTTTGGTTCGGCTTTCGGTTGCTGAGGCCTGTGGTTTATTCATATTAGTTGGATTTAGAAATTAGTCTGGCTTGAAACCGTCTTAAAATTATGATATATAGTCACTATAGGCCTATTGCTGGCAGTAGATGAACTTTATAGTCTGGATAGACGGTTAGAGGCCAACTTAGGATTAAGACGGGTTTAAATGTGTTTTTGTGTTAAGTGGAAATTTGCCTTTAAACCTGGAGAACGGGGAAGTAGACTCATAGAGGCCAATTTTAACTTGTTATAATCTTTTTGTTGTATCCCTTCGTCCCGATGAGTTCTTTATGTTTGCTTTTTAACGCAAAGACTTGGGAGAAAATGCTTTGAAAAATACATTTTAGGAAAATTTGGACTTGATGGAATGAGTGAATGACCTAGACGCCAAAATCTGGAAAGCATGAAGAAATGACTCTAAACCTTGAGTGATGACTACTAGCTTTACGTAGGTGAAACTAGTGTTTTGAAGCTAGGTGGCTGATATGTAAAAACTAGGTTGCCGTAATAACTAGAATTAACTATCAAATTAACAATTTATAAAACCAAACTCAACTCTACACTATGCAATTAAGAATAGTAGTATAACATAAGTAAGGGTCGAACCCAAGAGAAGGTCTAACAACTAAAATTTGAACGGTAAACTACTTAAGACACTACGTAAGATTCTACTACTAATTAAGACCCTAATGACAATTTAAACTTAACAAATGTAATTAGTCACAAACAATGGATATTAACAATGTTCAACTAGTAGTAAACATAAATGGAAAAGGCATGTGTTTGGAGATAAACATGGAAATTGGGTAAAAATGGAGATTTTCTTATTGAGATAATTCTACAAACAACTAGTATGCAAGATTCAATAATAAGGAGAAACTTGTTTTAACAAGGCTCAACAACTACTTCCTAAGCACAAAGATCATCTCTTTTCTTCCCACAACAATTGCTCAACAACTTTTGTAAGATGGTGACTACTTACTCCTAAGCTAGAGTAGTTGATCCTACTTATATGGTCACCTAATTGAAAACCACAACAAGGCTTGCACACAAGAGCATTAAGATCAATTCCAAACAAAAGAAGTCAAGATTAATCCTTTAGGAGGCTTAATCCAACTATCCCAAAGATTAACATGCAATTTCCACTCACAAAGATACAGACTTTAAACCAAATTCATAAAGATGCAAGCTTGCTACAAGGATTGCAATATTAAGATGATTAACATGTAAGGTTGATCATTCCTAACACAATAACATCCAACATAAACCATAAAATCAAGGAAAATGCAATAATTATTGAGGAAAGATTAAGAGGTTCTTACAAAGCTTAAGGAAAGTAGTGTCTACCAAATTACACCAAGAAAAAGGTATAGCCTTCCATAACCATAGATGAATCCAAGGTTAATGGAAAGATTGACATAAAAATCCAACCAAAGATTACAATTTTCTCCAGAGTTCATACAAGTTTTTGAGATTATTCAATAATGAGGTGATGATCTAGGTCTTCAAAACATGAACTATATATAGGGCTGCACTCCCCTCTAGGTTAAACATGATTTTGGGCTTCCACCAAATGATTAATGACTTATGATCAATGCTCAAGGTCGAGGAGGACGGCGCAGGCTGCTTCAATAGACGCAGACTGCCTCCTGGACTGATCTCCGCTCCAAAATTGCTTCTTCTTTTCGGATCCTTTCATCATTTGGTCTCTATGCTTTTCGACAAGGGATGTCAACTCCTATGCTAGTTCGTGTGGAACCGTCTTCACTTGATTGCTTGCTTAAGAGTGTGGTTAGAGGCTCTTGCTCGGGATTCCGAACTCTCCTCTCAAAACAATGCTCCACACATGCATTAAAACTCATTAATCACGACAAACAATGGGACGGGAAGACTAGCTCATTATTCCGACAAAAAGACTCTTAAATTAAACCAAACTAGGCCTAAGAAGGCCTTATTGTTTTGACTCTATCAAACTCCCCCACACTTGGACTTTTGCTCGTTCTGAGTAAAACTCAAGGAAGGCACTTGGGCAAGTCCATAGGCGAGTATAGGGGTGAATGATCACTCTTCCCTTTCCACATCCTTCTTATGTCTCCCTCAAACACAATCCACCAATTAAAATGAAAATCTAGACTCAAAGGTTTTTGACACTCGCTCTTCACGCACTCCCCCTCCTTATATCTCCCTCATACAAAAACACAACACACCACCAACTCCGACTCATTCCAACTCCACCCTTCTTATATCACCAACCAGAGATGGCCACTCACCTTATCCCAAGGTGATAGCAAAGTGGCCTACACAACTCCTAACTCATCACATTACTCCACTTATATCGCCCCCCTTATCACTCCAAGCAAAGTATGATCATGCTACTTGGTTGGCCACACACCTACAAGAATCAACAACACAAGTAGCCAAAGCAAAATCCACCAATTTAGAATAATTTTGTGATTTAAAAATAAATTAAATCCTAATCTAGCCTTCTTCCAAGACCCTTCTTATCACTCCCTTCTTATCCCTCCATCTTTTTGGTGTTACATTTTCTCAAATTTTCAATTTTTTTGTTGAAAATCCCTCATTTTGCCTAAGGTGCCCTTTTGGGTTTTCACCTTAGCTTTCCTTTCCTCTCATGGTGGCTCGCAACTCTATTTTTCATTTTGCTCGGAATGCCCTTTTGGGTTTCCATTCCGTCCCCGGCCACCTTCCAAATCTTGCCTTAGGCGCCTACCCTTGTGGGTTTTCACCTAGCCCGGATTTTTGGTATTTTTTTTTTTTTTTCAATGCATCAAAGACTAAGTATATACATATATTACAATCATCTCACACCCCCACACTTAGACCACACATTGTCCTCAATGTGGAGGAGCACCATCACCTTCTCAAGCTTAATTGTTGAAGGGACCCGAGCCTTCTCCTTGCTCATATGTCCCTTGATTCCTTCTTCTCCTCTCCCTTGCTTCTCTTACTCTTCTTGCCCTTTCATAGCCTTCATCAACTTGTTGCTCATTAATGGTGGGTTTGTGGTGGAGTGTCATGCCAAAGAGGCCTCGGATGAGGCCAAAGAAGGAATCTTCTTGTGTTTGGGCATCTTGGTAGGAGTCCTCAATGTATTGGTGGTGTCTTTCATTTTGCACCCCAAATTGATGGCTCACTTGCTCTCTCCATTCATTTTGAGCCTTCCACAAGGCTTGATTAGCTTCCCATTGCTTGGCTTGTTGTTGTTGCCAAGCATAGGTTTCCTCTTGTCGTTTTGCAATTCCTTCAAGCATCCTCATTTGAGCCAATTCGGTTTCATCTCCCAACCGCTTATGATCATCAAAAGCGTTCTTGAATTGTTCTAAGCTCTCCAACCTTGGCCCATATTGTTGTTGCCAAGTGTGAGAGCTCTCAACCCTCCCACTAATAGCTTGTAAAGTCCCCGGGTGTCCTCAAAGTACTTGAACATTTGATGTTGCCAAGGTTCCAAGGTTTGAGTGGTGGAACCTCCGGCTTCATGCATAGGAGTGTCGTGCACAAAAGTGGAGTGCACACCCGAGGGTGTTGGAAATTAGGCTCCTCCATTCTCTCTATTTCCCTCTCTTCCTCTTGTCTCTTTCTCTCTCTCTCTCTCTCTCTCTCTCTCTCCCTCTCCCTTCTTGGTCTTACTTCACTTCTTCTAGACACACTCCTCCTTGGCCCTTCTTGTTGCTCTCTTTCAATATCGGGATCTCGGCGGCAATAGAAATGGTGTGCCATGGGTCCCCTAGGAAGAGGCATTAGAGGAGGCAACTGAAGATCAAGACAACCCATTATTTCCCAACCAGTGACCCGAAAGTGGCAACGTTGGAAGAATTCTAAACATATTGCATTCTTCGAGGGCGAATTCGTTGTAATAACAAATTCCCCTAGCTTCGTTGACCGCTTGACTTTCGGGGATTTGCCGATGGAAATGTCGGACAAAGAAGGTCACAGGCCCACCATTATGAATATTCCCATCCGATTGCTTCATTTTGTGATGCAAGCATGCATCCATGAACAATTTGGCCCAATCCGGAATGCCTACTCCCTCGGGGTATGGTCCATAAATAAAGCTTCACCGCTTCACTAACCTTAGTGGGCTCTCCAACGGCCGTGAAAAGGGTGATAAGAAAACGAGCAATTATGCGGAGGGGTGGGTTTGTTAGGGCGGAAATTTTATCATCTTTGGTGGTAGAGGTTTTATCGGTGAGTGAATTCCAAAATTCCTCGGCGGTTCGTTTTCTAGACATGATTGGCTCGGGATTTTTGGTTATTTTTAGGATCTCCCTCACTTGTGAGAGGGTGCACTCGTACCATTTTTGGTGGATTCTAAACTTATATGAACGCTCGCCATCTTCATCCATATCAAGTTCGGTCAATGTGGTTAAGAACTCGTAGGTGTAGGATCGGTAAGTTGTGTCCCACGTATCCTCATGGAGATAGGCCTCTAGTCCCACCTTAGCAAGTAAAGAGAAGGTAGTGTCATAGAGGCCAAGCTTTTTCATCGTGGCCGGGCATATAAATTTAGTGGTGACAACATTTTGTGGTTTTGGGTCAAAGAATTTGTTCCATATTTTCAACTGAGCGGCGGTCATGCCCTCATGTCCCATAAATACTTCCTCGACATCCGAATCGGATGCCTCAACCGCTCTCTTCTTCGACTTACCCTTCCCACTAAACAATTTGGTGATCTTTGGTGCCATCCTACACTTTCTTTCAAGACAAAAACAAAGCAAATACCACTCAAAACAGTTTTGCACTCTATGAGGCAAACCAACAAACACTTGGTGTGCACTACTTTGCAACTACTTAACAAGTTGTGTTTGATGATTTCCTCTACCTCACCCAGAAATTTTTTGCCACAACAACAATATAACCCCAACAACAAGAGTAAAAACGAAACAAAGAGTCCTAAAACTCTTTATTTCGACTCAAACAAGTATGTAAAAACTAAGAGGGGAGAGTATGGTTATACCTTCCCGGTTCCACACAAAACTTGCTAATAGTTGAATAATCCGTGCAAAACCCGTCTAGAACCTTAAAATCCCGGTTGAAGCTTTGATTTTGACGATTCTTGAGTTAGGGTTTTTGATGGAATTGGGCAAAATCTGCCAAAATGGTTGTATGGGAGGTATTTGGTGGTGGTAATCACATAATTGAGGGATTTGTGCAAAGGAGGGATGATTGAAGGTGATGATTTGTGGAGATTGATGGAGTTTGGGTTGTTTGGAGAGGGGTTGTGATCGACTTTGAAGATGATGAAATCCGAAAATATAAAGGATAAGGTTTTCTTTTGGTGTTTAAGGATTAACGGAGGGTACTATGCAGTCTGGAGCAGGCTGCGTCAATCAACGCAGGCCTGCGTTGTATGACGCAGGCTGCGTTCTAGACTGCCGAGGAGCTCCAAATTTGATTTTTGATACTTGTTTTCTTTGGGTGGAATGAGCATCCCCCACACTTGAGTCGTCTTTAATACTTCACAAATCCCGAGTTGATCCTTTTTAGCGCGTTTTCCCATGCAAAACTCGTCTATCAAACTTCCACAAGAGCATTAGCAACTTCCAAGCATTTGATGCAATTAATTTTTAACAAGGAATGAAATGACCTGAATTTAAATGACATGAATGTAATTTCTATCTATTAAAGCGGTAAATTACGCTAAAGAGAGTGTATTTACAAAGGTTGCCGTATTTTTAACGTCGATGGCTCGACTTAGTGCTTCATTTGATCATGCTTGATAAATTGGGTCTTCCAAAGTGACTTCCTCCACCATTTGTGGTTCCATTCCTTTATGATATGCTTTGAGACGTTGTCCATTCACTATTATCACAATGTACGGTCCGAACCATCTTGACCTTAGCTTTCCGGAGAACAACTTAGCCTATTTTTGGAAGACAAGAACTTTGCCACCTTCCTTGAACTCCCTACGACTTATCATCCGGTCATGTCATATTCTTGCTTTCTCCTTGTATATGGCGGCATTGTCGTAGGAGTCGAGACGGATTTCCTCAATCTCTTGAAGTTGAAGCTTTCTATGGAGGCCCGCATCATCTAGGCTTTGATTGAAAGACTTGATGGTCCAATAGGCCTTATGCTCTACTTCCAAAGGGAGGTGGGGAGGTGGCATGTCATGCCCTAGATGAGCCGGTACGGGGACATACCAATCGGGGTCTTGTATGCGGTGCGATATGCCCAAAGAGCGTCGTTCAACCTTTGACTCCAATCTTTTCTATCGGGGTTCACCGTCTTCTCAAGGATACCCTTGATCTCCCGATTAGACACCTCCGCTTGCCCATTTGTTTGAGGGTGGTAAGCGGTGGAGACTTTATGTATAACCCGAGCAATCCCTCCATAATTCGGTTGCAAAAGTGAGTGCCTCGGTCACTTATCAATGCTCTCGGATAGCCAAATCTTGAAAATATGTGGCTTTGTACAAAACTTAAAACGGCTCTTGCATTGTCATTCCGGGTTGGTATGGCCTGAACCCATTTCGAGACATAGTCCACCGCCAATAGAATGTAAAGATAGCCATCTGATTTGGGGAATGACCCCATAAAATCTATTTCCCACACATCAAAGATCTCCAAGTAGAGCAGATGGGTGGTTGAGGCATTTCATTCCTCCTTGATATGTTTTCAACCCGTTGGCACTTGTCACAAGTCTTTGTCTTTGTGAAGATGTGGGCATCTTTGAAAATATTTGGCCAATAGAACCCGCTTTCAAGAATTTTCCTAACCGTCCTTTGGGGTCCAAAGTAACCTCCGCAAGCATATTCATGGCAATGCTTGAGAATATGTGGTATTTCCACATCCGGCACACATCGGCGGATAACTTGGTGTTAGAGACATTTTCCATAGATAGGGATCATCCCATATGTAAAATCGGGCATCGGCTTTAATCTTGTTCCTTTGACTTGATGACAAAGAAGTAGGAAACTTTTTAGTCACCATGTAATTCACCAAGTTGGCATACCATGGTTCCGTCATCCTCAATGCATAAAAAGATTCATGAGGCAAACTTCCATCAACTACTCCCATTCTTTGCATTTGTTGATCATCAAGATGTAGCCGACTAAGGTGATCGGCCACGACATTTGCCAACCCCTTCTTCTCCCTTATTTCAATGTCGAATTCACTTAATAGGAGAACCCTCCGCATAAGCCTCGTTTTGGTGTCTTTCTTGCTCCCAAGTTGAGTGATGGCTTTGTGGTCGGTGTAGACAATCACTTTGACCCCTAGTAAGTACGACCGAAACTTCTCAAGAGCATATACCACCGCCAAGAATTCCTTCTCGGTTGTAGTGTGATTCCGTTGGGCATTGTTGAGAAGGGAGGAAGCATACTAAATGACATAAGAGGCTTTGTCCTGTTTTTGCCCCAACACGGCTCCAATGACAAAATCGCTCGCATCCGTCATGATCTCAAATGGCCGATCCCACCTAGGTGCTTGGATGATCGGGGCCGATATAAGGCTTTCCTTCAGCAAATCAAATGCTTTCCTACAATCATTATCAAACACGAACTCCACATCCTTGTGCAAGAGTTTGCACAAGGGGTTAGCGATTTTGGAAAAATCCTTTATAAACCTTCGATAAAAACCCGCGTGTCCCAAGAACGACCTCACGTCTCACGTCTCGAGTATTAGATGGATACGACAAGCTTTTAATCACATCCACCTTTGCCGTATCCACCTCAATCCCTCTTTTCGACACTATGTGTCCTAGCACGATGCCACTACTCACCATTAAATGATACTTTTCAGAATTTAGTATGAGGAGAGAGTCTATACACCATGTTAGGATCATAGCGAGGTAGTCTAGACACGACTCAAAGGAGTCTTCATGGATGGTGAAGTCATCCATGAAGCTTCCAATATGCGCTCCACATAATCGGAGAAAATGCTCATCATGCAATGTTAAAGTTCCGGGAGCATTGCACAATCCGAAAGGCATACGACGGTAAGCATATGTACCAAATGAGCAAGTGAAAGTTGTTTTGGATTGATCCTCCGGGTGAATAGGGATTTGAAAATACCCGGAGTACCCGTCCAAAAAACAATAATACTCTTTTCCACCTAACCTCTCTAGCATTAGATCTAGAAAGGGTAGGGGAAAATGGTCCTTCAAAGTGACTTGGTTGAGACGGCGATAATCAATACATACCCTCCATCTCGTTTGTAAACGGGTGGGAATCAATGCCCCTTGGGTATTCTTAATTACCGTCACCCCGCCCTTTTTTGGTACAACTTGAGTAGGACTTACCCATTGGGAATCACTAATGGGGTAGATGATGATTCCCATTTGAAGTCGTCATGGGTGGGTTAAGTCTTCTTTGAGGTTGTCTCACGGGCTTTGCCTCTTTCTCCAATCGAATCTTATGCATGCAAGTATTTGGACTTATCCCCTTGATATCGGCGATGCTCCACCCAAAAGCTTCCCTATGATCTTTCAACATGGTCACCAACCTCTCCTCTTGCTCCTTTTTGAGTGGTTTGAGAATCAATGGAAGAGTGTTGTTTTCTCCCACGAAAATATATTTAAGGTGATTTGGAAGAGGTTTTGGTTCATGTTTTGGTGGTTTTATGATGGAGGGTAGTGGCCTCTCAAGATTGGCTTCTAGGGGGAGGAAGGGTGTAGGGAATTTATGCTCTTGATATGCTAAAGTTTCAGCTGAAACCCGAGGACGCAGGCTGCGTGAGGGGACGTAGGCTGCGTCATATGACGCAGGCTGCGTTGTGTGACACTTTCATTTTTTTCTTTGGGTAATTCCTCCCCATCCTCAAGCTCTTCTTCCTTGTCCAAGTCGGAATACTCCTGCACATCATGAAACAGCACTATACGCAAACCTTCTTGTTCCAAATTGTTAGTGAGGGCAACCTCAAAAGGGTCCCTTTGACACAAATTGTACACTTGTGAGACAATTGGTTCAATGATGTTCAAGAAATAACATGAATGTGAATCGCTAGGTTGTCTCATAGCATCATAGATGTTGTAAGTTTCTTGCCATCAAATTCCATAGTGAGGTTCCCATTAGACACATCAATCTTTGTCTTAGAGGTTTTCATGAAAGGCCTCCCCAAAAGGATCGGAGTGGCCCTCGAGTCGACTTCCATATCAAGAACATAGAAGTCGGCCGGGAAGGTTAAGTGGTCTACCTCTCCCAACACATCCTCCACCATCCCCTTTGGGTAAATATTTGAGCAATCCGCAAGTTTGATCACTACGTCGGTTTTGTTCGAAGGTGGAAGTCCCAAGGTCTCATAAGGTCTCATAGTGTGTAGGACATGACATTGATTGATGCACCTAGATCTAACATAGCATGGGTGAAACTCTTCTCCCCAATTGAGCATGGTATAATGAACATCCCCGGATCGCCACACTTTTTGGGAAGTGATTTTTTAAATATGGCGGAGACATGTTCACTTAACCCATACCCTTTGGGTTCCCTTTCTTGTGTTTCTCCTAGGCGTACAAAGTTCCTTGAGAAACTTTGCATACTTCGGAACACCTTTTAAAAGATTGAGTAGGAGAATATTCACTTCACACTCCCTAAAGGTTTCGTAGAGATCTTTGGTGGTGTTTGCTTTCTCTCCTTTGTCCATGATGACTCCTTTTCTTTATCTACCACGATCTCTTCTTCCTCTTGCACCTCAATGTCAATAATCCTCTCATTTGACTTTGCCTTTCTCTTCTTCTTTGGGGGAGATTCTAAGGTTTTCCCTTCTCTCAAGGTCATGACACTTGCATTCTCTCTTGGAGGAGTGTGGTAGAAGGGATTGAAGTAGAGTTCTTTTGGTTGCTCTTGGCAATTTCTTGTGAAATTTGGCCAAGTTGGATTTCAAGATTCTTCACCCTTGAATCACTTGCAAGTTTATCGGCATCCATTTTGTCAAACCTCTTTATTGTTTCGGCATGCCCTTTAACAAGAATTTTAAACATTTCTTTAGTTAGACAAGTCATCTTCTCCTCCTCCTCCTTGTTGAAAATTTTTGTGGTTGCCTTGAGGACTTTGGTTCCCTTGATTCCCAAATTGGAAGGATCCTTCTTTTCCTTGTTAAAAATTTTGGTTTCTTTGGTAATTTGGGTTTGGACCTTGTGAATTTTGGTGCCTCAAATGGTTGAATTGCCCATTTTGGAAAGAATTCTTTGAGGTATCCCCTCCCCAACTAAGGTTTGGATTGCCCCTTAAGCCGATATTGTAAGTGTTGCCACTTGGATCGTATTTGTAGCTGCGTTACTCCGACACGGCTGTCAGGTGGCGTGTCGGACACGACACGTGACACGTGTCTGACACGGCCTTGCCGGAAACGACATTGACACGGCGGTGACGGAAGTTGAAGATTAAGATTACTGCTGAAGAAGATTGACACTGTTTTAGAAAAGAGTAATACCTTGACGCCATTGAAGAAAAAGTAGTGGAAGCCATCGAAGAAGAAGAGCAGAAGAAGCCATCGAAGAAGAAGAAGAGCACAAGAGGACTAGTTTTTTATGGTTTGTGAGGGAAAGAAGTAAGAGAGGCGTGGGTAGGTTTATGGGGAAAAGGAAATTATTATTTTTATTTTTTGCTTTTACTAGAAGGAACTGTATGGGTAACCCAAAAGCATTTGTTAGGTTCTCCCTAAATAGGTGGGGTCAGTTTGGGGGTTATGGGATTTGTGTTCTTTTATTATCAAATGTCAATTATAACATGGAGCTTTATTTTATTTTTTTTTTTATTATAAACTAGGTAAAATATTAAATTGAAATTGAAAATAGGTTGACCGTGTCCAAATTATATTTTTGTTTATAAAATTAACGTGTCGTGTCGTGTCGGTTGGTCAAGACACACCGTTGACCGTGTCGGCGTGTCGGGGTAATTCAGAAATTTTTGTCCGACACGTGTCGTAGTATCCTCCCCTGGTAGGATTTCTAGAATTATAGTTACTATGCCTATGGCACTCACATTCTCATTGCTTATACCTTGTTCTTCCATGATGGGACAAGACTCCATCGGGTGTGGACCTTGACAATAATTGCACTCCGCATTGGACCCTTGTGCTCCACCTTGATTGTTTCCCATTAATTGAGCTACCATTTTGGTGAGATCATCCACATTCTTCTCAAGTTTTTGGTTGGAAGAAGAGGGTGTTTCAGTTGAGTTAAGAGTCTTCGACCTCCGGCCTCCTCTTCCATAGCTTCTTGTGCTTGCGGCTAGCCTCTCTATAATCTCATTTGCTTCCGCCACGGAGTAGTTGTCAACCCCACCACCCGTAGCGGCATTCACCATTCTTTGGCCTTGTTAAGTAAGACCGTCACAAAAGTTCACCAATAGGTCATCACCACTTAGCCCGTGGTATGGACATTGGGCAACCAACCTTTCCCAATACTCATACAAGCTTTCACTTGGATCTTGTTCCGGAGAAGTGATGGCCTTCTTGGCATGGTTGTGTCTTGAATCGGGGTAGAACTTTTCAAGAAATGCGGATTTCATGGCCTTCCAAGTATGAATTATACCAGGTGGAAGGTAGAATAGTCAATCCTTTGCCGCATCTAGTAAAGAGAATGGAAAAGCTCGCAATTTAAATTGGTCTTTCGTGACATCATTTGGTATAGCACCCTCACACATCATGTGGAATTCGGAGAGATGACGGTTGGGGTCATCCCCCGCATGCCCATGAAACTTGGGTAGATTGTGGATAAAGTAGCCCTTCAACTCAAAGTTTGCATTAGCTCCCTATCGGATGGTTGTTGTATCATTAGCCATTGGTGGATATTCTACTTCCATTGGATCAACCGAAAGCGGTGTGGATGTTCCACTTCAACTTGTTCTTCCCTTTGAGGTCGATGATACCAAGGATTGGTGAATAACCAAGAATATGCTCCAAATCCGTCTTCTTCATCGGGAGTGGACTCACTACCTTGTTGGGACCTAGGCATAAACCTTTACACTAAACAAGATAGATTAGAATTACCACTTACTTTTAACAATAACAAGGAAATAAGAACAACAAAGCATAAATCACAACTCAAGTTCTAGTTACGTTGCCTTCTCCGGCAACGGCGCCAAAATTTGATATGTAAAAACTAGGTTGCCGTAATAACTAAAATTAACTATCAAATTAACAATTTATAAAGCCAAACTCAATTCTACACTATGCAATTAAGAATAGTAGTATAGCATAAGTAAGGGTCGAACCTAAGAGAAGGTCTAACAACTAAAACTTGAATGGTAAACTACTTAAGACACTAAGTAAGACTCTACTACTAATTAAGACCCTAATGACAATTAAACTTAACAAATGGAACTAATCACAAACAATGGATATTAACAGTGTTCAACTAATAGGAAACATAAATGGAAAAGGCATGGGTTTGGAGACAAACATGGAAATTGGGTAAAAATAGAGATTTTCTTATTGAGACAATTCTACAAACAACTAGTATGCAAGATTCAATAATAAGGAGAAACTTGGTGTAACAAGGCTCAACAACTACTTCCCAAGCACAAAGATCCTCTCTTTTCTAACTTTTGTAAGATGGTGACTACTTACTCCTAAGCTAGAGTAGTTGATCCTATTTATATGGTCACCTAATTGAAAACCACAACAAAGCTTGCACACAAGAGCATTAAG
Source organism: Silene latifolia (assembly GCF_048544455.1). Lineage (NCBI taxonomy): Eukaryota > Viridiplantae > Streptophyta > Magnoliopsida > Caryophyllales > Caryophyllaceae > Silene > Silene latifolia. Next base: position 177,756,505 of record NC_133538.1, read on the forward strand.
ATCAATTCCAAACAAAAGAAGTCAAGATTAATCCTTTAGGAGGCTTAATCCAACTATCCCAAAGATTAACATGCAATTTCCACTCACAAAGATACAAACTTTAAACCAAATTCATAAAGATGCAAGCTTGCTACTACGATTGCAATAGTAAGATGATTAACATGCAAGGTTGATCATTCCTAACACAATAACATCCAACATAAACCATAAAATCAAGGAAAATGCAATAATTATTGAGGAAAGATTAAGAGGTTCTTACAAAGCTTAAGGAAAGTAGTGTCTACCAAATTACACCAAGAAAAAGGTCTAGCCTTCCATAACCATAGATGAATCCAAGGTTAATGGAAAGATTGACATAAAAATCCAACCAAAGATTACAATTTTCTCCAAAGTACTAAGTTTTCTTTTCATACAAGTTTTTGAGATTATTCAATAATGAGGTGATGATCTAGGTGTTCAAAACATGAATTATATATAGGGCTGCATTCCCCTCTAGGTTAAACATGATTTTGGGCTTCCACCAAATGATTAAAGACGGATGATCAATGCTCCAAGGCCGAGGAGGACACAGGCTGCAACATCCACCGCAGGCCTGCGTTAACAGACGCATTAACAGACGCAGGCGTCCTGGACTGATCTCCGCTCCAAAATTGCTTCTTCTTTTCACGATCCTTTCATCATTTGGCCTCCATGCTTTTCCACAAGGGATGTCAACTCCTATGCTAGCTCGTGTGGAACCGTCTTCACTTGATTGCTTGCTTAGGAGTGTGGTTATAGGCTCTTGCTCGGGATTCCGAACTCTCCTCTCAAAACAATGCTCCACACATGCATTAAAACTCATTAATCACGACAAACAATGGGACGGGAAGACTAGCTCATTATTCCGACAAAAAGACTTAAATTAAACCAAACTAGGCCTAAGAAGGCCTTATTGACTCGACACTTTTGACTCTATAAGTGGCGAAAACAAAGATGGAACTATTTCAAGAGGTGAAGAGGCGAGTTAGTACTGCAAATAATCTGCAATAGACAAATTTAGGAAAAACAAAATGAAACAGAGTTTATGTTAGTATTCATATTTTTCATTGATTAGGGACGGCAATTCCTGTTAGCCAATAGTATTATTAGCAATCCGGACTAATTTTGGATTAGTATGTTAATATTCCGTAGTGTTATTGGGTAGGAGGTCGTATGTTCAAGGTAAAAATGTTACAATTGTTCGATTTTTGGAATCGATAGGTTGCAAACACTTTAACAGTGGGTTGGGTGGAGAATACCACTTGGGATTATAGGAAATAATCAATGAAATAGAGTTGATTAAGGAAGAGGGTGATGACAATAGATTTCTTGTTAAACAATATTCTTGATTACACTCTAAATGGAGAATGAGGCTTATATAACTGCTAGGAAATGCAAGTAACTAAAATGAGTAAAGAGAGTTACTAAACTACCCTTCCTCTTAAAAACGGTGTGTTTCATTTCCGACCCTTTGAAATCATCCTTGTCCTCAGGATGAGAGCAAACTCGTCAGTCATCAATATATGCGAATGAGATTCAGATGAGCTTAGAAAAGTAGCCTTATGCGAGATTGACATCAGTGTTTCATGGACATCCTTATGAGCCAACTCAAAATAACCACCAGACACGTCAGCTCCACCAGGGTCAAATACCCAAATAACCACTCCACCACTATACTGAAACTTTGGTAGCAAGTCCAACTGTTCTAGAAAAAATGACATGGCTGCTTTAGTTTCATCTGTCTTCAAAAATCTGGAGTTCAGCTTGTCATTTCTAGTGGTATACCCACTTAAAGTACAAAACTACAAACAAAGAACCAATTTTCGACTTTCATTGGCAGCAGCAACAAATACTTGTCCCACCCAGGGTTTAAAAACTCGCCCGATACGTCTCGTATCGCCCGAGTAGTATCGGTCTCGATGGTTGCCGAGTCACGATACACCGAGATTTATCGGCCATTTATAAAAGGGGGCAAAATCGGCCGAGTTGAGCGAGTTGACTCGGGTATCGCCGAACTCGTTCCGATACAACCGATATAATCAACCGAGATTTTCTAATACTCCCACCATATTTCTCTTCATGTGCTCTTGCCCAAATTGATATACATGGGTGAAGAAAGTCTTATCCCTTAACATTTCTTCTTTGCTTCCATTCTCACCAAAGTTCTTTACATTCTCAATCACCAAAAGATAATCCAAAAATATTCTCACATTTTTCAAGTTATTGAGGTTTCTCCAACTCACAAGAAACATGGCATCCCTAGGCCAACAGTTTGCAGGAGTAACATTGTCAAGCATGGAAAATTGTAAGTAGGTTACTATTTTATAATCAAACTGAGCATGCACTGTTTCTTTTCCCTTGTAAGCATCTACGCACATAAAATTTGTATCAAGAAGCTTAAAATCCCAAGTACAAAGAAACTGTACTATTCCATCGCCCATGAAAATACTCTTGTCCTGAAACATGTAAGAAATGAAGTTGCTATAGTGCAGTCTGATCATATGGGCATGCCCTTTGCTGCCAGTGTTGATGATAATCACCAAATGATATGTGATTGTGTCTTTAAACAAAGGATGTGTAATACCATATTGGATAGAAGGGGGCTCTATTGTATTATCTAATTTCTTCCAGAAAATCAATCTCATTAGTTTACTCCAATAGTGTACCTTCTTCCCCTTGAAAACACCCTTGTCCTCAAGGGTGATGGAAAGAATGCAATCTTGTAACTCGCTAACATCAGTTGTAACGAGGAAGACGTTACTATAATACATGGAGTGAAGTGTATTGGTAAACAGACATATCAACTTATGTCCATCATCCAACGCACTTGGGACAACCAATGAACACAAATATCCTCCGGGGTTAAAAACAATTAGCTTTAGGTCGAAGGCAACAAATAATAAAGGTACTTGGAGAGCATACATATTGAAGTTAACTAACAAAATCAGCCTGCTAAGGTGAATGCTAAGGTGAAAAGACTGAAACCATACCAGCCTTTTTGAGATACTAACATCCCTATCATGCCCACGAAATCGCCACTTAACAAATCATAGTTATTATGCTGAAAATAAGGAAACCAACTTGTATGCTTCACCCTCGCCCCACAAGCTAAATTACCAACTATTTTTTCCAAACTCAAAAACCTATTATCCATCTCAGCAAGTTGGAGAAAAGGCTCGTTTTCTGGTACACACAGTTCGTTGAACATGTTGCGGGCGTTTGTCTTTCGTTCATCTTCGGCAGAATGGTACCGTATATGTTGCTCATGATCAAATTCACCAGCTTTATCACTTTCCATTTTTGCAGGTTGAGCCATTTCCCGTATAAAATCTGGCAGAGGCATTTCGTCGAACACCTGGTGTACTTGAATTACAGAAGTTGTAGTGCTCGTAATACCTTCAGTTGGAAGGTTGTGCACCTGATTTTGGCATAAATAATTAGCAGGCGCTAGAGGATTTGGTGTAGGAAATTCGTCGAACACCTGTTGTGCTACACAAAAATTTGTCTCCCTCGCCTTTAATATTCTTGTCCCGAGCCTCAAAATCTTCATCTACTTCAAGTGTTCTAGGCGAAATTTTGTCAAACACCTTCTGCTCACCAGTGACCATTGCTCCCTTTTCCGAAATATATGAGTTCAACACACTCATTTCATCAAACAACTCGTCTGCAATAGGAAGTGGTGCCTCAGGTTGAGCAATTTTTTGTTTCCTGGGCTTCAACACCTCTTTAGGTACCTTAACGAGAGCAACACCTTCACCGTTCTTACCAAAAGTAAACCTACAGTTATAATTAGGTGGACCTGTCACAAATATGGTCGACAGACCATAATTCGTCACACCACAAGCACAAATCCCTGACTCTTCTTGCATTCATGGCACTCGTGGTAGTGAGTATGTAGGAAGTGATGATGCCATCTTGCTTTGCATCTGCAATTCGTTCTTCATCTGAACCGTCAGGCCTCAAACTCTTGTAGAATTCTTCGATGATACTCATTCTCAATCTTTTTGTGATTTTTTTTTTTTTTTTTTTGGGGTTATGATGGCAGTCACTAGTCCGAGGATGGACTAGCTCTGATACCACTGTTACAACTGTTCGATTTTTGGAATCGATAGGTTGCAAACACTATATAACCTGCAGTGGGTTGGGTGGAGAATACTACTTGGGATTATAGGAAATAACCAATGAAATAGAGTTGATTAAGGAAGAAGGTGATGACAATAGATTTCTTGTTAAACAATATTCTTGATTACACTCTAAATGGAGAATGAGGCTTATATAACTGCTAGGAAATGCAAGTAACTAAAATGAGTAAAGAGATGACAATAGATTTCTTGTTAAACAATATTCTTGATTACACTCTAAATGGAGAATGAGGCTTATATAACTGCTAGGAAATGCAAGTAACTAAAATGAGTAAAGAGAGTTACTAAACTACCCTTCCTCTTTAAAAACGGTGTGTATAAAAAAAGGAACCATATTGAACCTAAAACGAGTTATTAAGTTGTTTCCGGAGCTACTGATGATGATCAGCCTGCGATTATAGGTCGAAATTTGGAAATTCTGTGTTGCGGGTTTCGATTGTCATTGCTCTGTTGGACACTTCTCCGTATTCATATTAGGTGGCCATACCACAGACTGCTAATTTGGTCATACGGTTTAATGCTTAGGTTTTTAAGTTGTTTGAGTGGTTTTGTCAAGGTTCAGGTGAAATTCTGCCTAGACTGAAGAACCCTCACCCAATTCAATATAGGGCTGTCTTATTTACCTAAGTGAGTGATAGACTAGTGTCGCTATTCTCACCAGCATTCTATTCAATTCTGTACGAGTTATCTCTGATGTGAATCATAAATCTAATCTTAGACAAAACTTGTGCTGCTAAATTTTGCTTAGTAATATTAGTAAAACATTTTTGCCGTCTATTATTTAGAACTTATGATTGATTCTGGCTTTATTTTAGGCTTTTAGCTAACAATTGAACCAATAGAATTGCGGAGGTTGCTATTTTTTTTTTTTTTTTGATAAACCAAAGTTAGTACAGCAGGAATTTATATAAAAAAATGACTGAATCTTAATTAAATTGATGAATGATTAAAGCTGAAACGTCAGAAATTGCAGTAATAAACAATAAGCTGTTCAATATAAAATTGATAGGCTTATAATAAAGCTAGAATTGGAGTGACTATGAAAGAAAGTCACCTGAAAACTTAGCTAAATAGGGAAACAACTTCAGAGAAGGATTAAGGAGGATTAATTATGGTTTTTCATTAATTATTCTCATCTCATTACAACTCCATACTTATACTAGTGAAATACTTGCTGAATAAGGAAATAAATAGGGATAAGATGGTAATTATGATACTAATGAGCTGTTGATCCCCTATGACTAATTTGTCCTGATGCTAATGGCATGTGCTGGGTTTTGTACTTCTCCATGGCTAGCAACGGAATTGTTAGGTGTACTAATGAGGTGTCCAAATTCCTTAGATTCTTTGTAACCCTGGTTACTTGTGCTTAACCCTGGTTTAGTCTTCAATTGGTGAGCTGTGGGATTCTGCACATCAGAGTTAGTTATTTCCCCAAATAACTTCAAGGCTTTCTCTGTTTTCCCTCCAACTTCAGAATGGCTTGTAACATTACCTCCCCCTTGAGCTGATCCTTGACCCCAAGGATCAAAATCAGGATAAGCCTGCATCATATCATATAGAAATTCCCATGTTGCATCCTCCATAGCGGAATTGTTCCACTTGACCAATACCTTAGTTGCTGTTACCCTGCCCCTCTTCACAGTCTTCCTGGCTAAGATCAGCTTAGGTGCCTTGGGTTCCTCTTCTAGTTCAGGTGGGTTAGGTTCTGTCGAAGGAGGGTCATGGCATTTTTTGAGTAAAGAGACATGAAAGGTAGAGTGTATTTTTGCAGTGGCAGGTAATACTAGCTTGTATGCTACTGGACCCACTCTCTTGAGGATTTTGTATGGCCCATAATATTTCTTTGAGAGCTTCTGGTTGGACCTCCTCTCTACACTGGTCTGTCTATAGGGTTGTAATTTGAGGTATACATAATCCTCTTCTCTGAATTCCCTCTCACTCCTTCCTTTATCAGCTTGTTGCTTCATCCTATTTTGTGCCCTAGCTAGATTGATCCTTATACTTTGTAGGGCTTCTTCCCTTTCAAGTAGTGTCCTCTCTACAGCTTCTACCTTGCTTTCCCCAGGTAAGTAAGGGAGATGAGTTGGTGGTGGCTGCCCATATAGAACCTCATAGGGAGAGCACCTGAGTGAGTGATGATAGGTAGTATTATACCAGAATTCTGCAGCAGCCAACCATTTGCACCATTCTTGAGGAGTCTCATGGCAAAAGCATCTCAAGTATGTCTCAAGACACCTATTTAGGACCTCTGTTTGACCATCTGACTATCTGACTGTGGGTGGTAAGTTGAGCTAAGGTTGAGGGAGACTCCTTGTACTGTAAACAACTCTTGCCAGAAATTACTGATGAAGATTGGATCTCTATCTGACACAATTTGTTCAGGAATTCCATGTAGCTTATAAACATTGTCAAAGTAGGCTTGAGCCACCTCTGATGCACTATAGGGGTGTTTGAGGGGTATGAAGTGAGCAGCTTTGCTTAGCCTATCTACCACAACAAGTATAGAGTCGCTCCCCATTGAGCTTGGTAGGCCCTCAATGAAATCCATGCTTACTTCTGTCCAAATAGAAGTGGGTATTGGGAGAGGTTGTAGCTTCCCAGGAGAGGCAGCTCTATCGTACTTGCATTGTTGGCAGGTCTGGCATTTCTTGACATATTCTTGCACTTGAGTCCTTATTCCCTTCCAGAAAAAATTTTGTTTAATTCTTTGACATGTAGCTTCCACGCCCGAATGGCCACCTTGCATGGTATCATGCATCATGGATATAATTGTTTGTTGTAACTCCTTGGAGCTTCCAACAACCAGTTTCCCCTTCCTTTTTAATTGATCCCCCCTCCAAGTGTAACTCTTATGGGACTCGGGGTTCCTTCTTAAATCTTCTATTATGGAGATCAGCTCCTTGTCTTCTTGCCATTCCTTCTGTAAGGCATTGTACAAATTCGTACTCATCTGATTTACAAACAGTTGCAGGAGCTCTGAACTATGCATTCTTGATAGAGCATCTGCTGCAATGTTCTCCTTTCCCTTCTTGTATTCAATAGTATAGTCATAACCCAAGAGTTTAGCCAACCATTTATGTTGAAGAGGGCTGGTAATCCTTTGTTCCAGTAGATATTTCAGACTTTGGTGGTCAGTTCTGATGATGAATTGTTTCTCAATCAGATACTGATTCCACTTAGTCACAGCATAGATTATGGCCAAGAGCTCTTTCTCATAGATAGACATAGCCTGGTTCTTTAGTGATAAGGCCTTGCTAATGTAGGCAATGGGGTGTCTATCCTGCATTAGAACAGCCCCAATACCCTCCCCAGACGCATCAGCCTCAATGACAAAAGGCTTGGAGAAATCAGGTAAGGCCAACACCGGTGCAGTGGTCATGGCTGTTTTGAGATTCTCAAAAGTAACCTGCGCTTCCTGGCTCCGTAAGAAGGCTCCCTTCTTTAGAAGATTGGTTAAGGCTTGCTGAGGGACCCATATCCCTTGATGAACCTTCTGTAATAGCCAGTTAGTCCGAGAAATCCTCTCAACTGTTTCAAGTTTTTGGGGGCAGGCCAATTAGAGACTGCTGCTATCTTTGTTGGCTCAGTAGCCACACCTTCCTTAGAAACAATATGCCCAAGATACTCTAGTTTGGTTAAACCAAAGCAGCACTTGCTAGGTTTTGCATACAACTTGTTTTCCTCCATTAATTGTAAAACCAGCTGCAAGTGTTGTAAATGCTCACTCCATCCAGTACTATATATTAAGATATCATCAAAGAAAACCAACACGAACTTCCTCAAATAGGGCTCAAACACTCTGTTCATTAGGCTTTGGAAAGTGGATGGTGCGTTTGTGAGGCCAAATGGCATGACCAGGTACTCAAAATGGCCACTATGGGTCCTGAATGCTGTTTTGGCCACATCTTCAGGATTCATTCTTATTTGATGAAATCCAGATCTGAGATCAATCTTTGAATAGTATTCTGATCCATGCAACTCATCTAGTAGTTCTTCAATCAAGGGAATGGGAAATTTGTCCTTGATTGTTTGTTTGTTCAAGGCTCTATAGTCTACACATAGCCTCCATGTGCCATCCTTCTTCTTTACCAGTACCATAGGAGATGCATAAGGGCTATTACTGTGCTTGATCACCCCATTGTCCAGGAGTTCTTGTGTCATAGATTCTATAATATCTTTCTGCACCATAGGGTACCTATAAGGCCTAATATTGACAGGCTCAGCGTCACTTTTTAGTATAATCTTATGGTTATGCCCCTCCCTTAGTGGTGGCAGTTCTTTAGGCTCTTTAAAAAGCCCTGAATACTGGTTCAACAAGCTCTGCAATTGCCCCTCATCTTTTTCTTTTTCTCCAGTTAGGGAAATGGCAAAGAATTCCCCCCCCACCTTCATTCTGTGGTTGTACCAATGCTAACTGTGCCCCTTCTGCAATGGTCTTGCTAACCTTCCTCTGTTCCTTCAGTCTAGAGGGTTGTGCTCCCTTCAACACATGATTCCTTCCCTCGTATTTAAACTGCATGGTAAGTTGATTAAAGTCCCATGTGATAGGCCCCAAGGTGCCCAACCACTGGATACCCAAGACAGCATCACAACTTCCTAGAGGAATGACATAGAAGTCAGCAACAAATTCACTGTTCCTGATCTTCCACCTTAAACCCTTAATAGAAAAGCAACACTGCAGCTTTCCTCCATTAGCCACAGAAATGTTGAAGCTTGGAATGGGTATAAGGTTAAGATTCAAGATCATGGCCACCTTAGAGTCTATAAAGTTGTGTGAGCTTCCACTGTCCACTAGAATGCTCAGTGTCACTCCCAATCTGGCCTGGAATTCTCATGGTTTGACAGTGAGAATGCCCTGCTAGAGCATTAATGGAAATCTGAGCCAGCTGCCCTTGTTGCTCCTGGTCAGTGTCACCACACTCTTCTTGTTCCTCCTCACTGCCTCCTTCCTCCTCCAATACAAACAATCTGTCTCTTATTCTTACACACATGCTGTGGTGTGAACTTCTCATCACAGTAGAAACACAAGCCTTGTGCCTTCTTTGCCTCAAAGTCGGCATTGAAAGGTCTGTATCTGGGTTGGTTCTTTGGTGGGAAAGTGAAAGGCTTTTTGTGAAGGTCAGGGGTGGGTTTTTGTGGCTGACTTTTAAAATTAGCTTTTAATGGTGTAGGGAGAAGAGGAGGCTTGGATGAGTTTGGGTGGGAGAAGGTTGTTTGAAGTGGTTTGGATGAGCTTGGTTGGGAGTGGGCTGTTTTGTGGTTGTGTTTTGGTTGCAAGGCCAGGGAGGTCTCTTGTAGTTTGGCTAGGCCATAAGCATCAGCAATGGCCTTAGGTCTAAGCATTCTGACCATGACAGAAATTTTATCATCGAGCCCAGTAATAAAGCAACTCAAGACATAATCGGGTTGTAATGAAAGTTTACTGATCAAAACATCAAACTCGTCATGATATTTTTAAACAGATTCAGTCTGCCTAAGCTGAAGCAACTCAGACATGGGGTCTTCATGCATATTACCAAACCTATTCTTAATGGCTTTCTCATACTCTTCCCATTTAAGCACAGTGTCACTTTTTCTGTTTTTAATGAAGGCCTGGTGCCAAGCTAAGGCCTTGGCCTCTAAATGCATGGAAGCATAGGTAACCTTCATTACTTCATCAGTTTCAGAGACAGAAAAAAACTGAGTGCATTTAAATAGCCAATCCTCTATATCATTGCCATCAAATATAGGAAACTTAATGGTGGGGGACCTTACCATGCCATTAGGGCTGTTCCCAATTTTCCAGAGTGCAGTGAGAGCGTAGCAATGGTTTGAACCAGGGTCTCCACTTGGGCCTTCAATTGTTGTACCTCTTCTGCTAATTCTGGGGTTGTCATGGTATTCCTTCTTTTTGCAGTTTTTGAAATTTTTTGGTTTTTTGTGTAAGTAAGAAAGGAAGAATTGAATATTTTTGTGTTTTTTCTTGGGTTTCTAAGGTTCTCTCTAATTTTGAGAGTTTGAAAATCCACAGGTCAACGAGGGACTAGTGCTCTGATAGCCAAATGATAAACCAAAGTTAGTACAGCAGGAATTTATATAAAAAAATGACTGAATCTTAATTAAATTGATGAATGATTAAAGCTGAAACGTCGGAAATTGCAGTAATAAACAATAAGCTGTTCAATATAAAATTGATAGGCTTATAATAAAGCTAGAATTGGAGTGACCATGAAAGAAAGTCACCTGAAAACTTAGCTAAATAGGGAAACAACTTCAGAGAAGGATTAAGGAGGATTAATTATGGTTTTTCATTAATTATTCTCATCTCATTACAACTCCATACTTATACTAGTGAAATACTTGCTGAATAAGGAAATAAATAGGGATAAGATGGTAATTATGATACTAATGAGCTGTTGATCCCCTATGACTAATTTGTCCTGATGCTAATGGCATGTGCTGGGTTTTGTACTTCTCCATGGCTAGCAACGGAATTGTTAGGTGTACTAGTGAGGTGTCCAGATTCCTTAGATTCTTTGTAACCCTGGTTACTTGTGCTTAACCCTGGTTTAGTCTTCAATTGGTGAGCTGTGGGATTCTGCACATCAGAGTTAGTTATTTCCCCAACTAACTTCAAGGCTTTCTCTGTTTTCCCTCCAACTTCGGAATGGCTTGTAACATTTTTTTTTTGGATAGTGTTATACTGTTATCAGGGCATAGTACATTTTACTCTTCTCGGCTCAAGTATATTGTACTTGTTATTTCTAAGTTTCTAACAAGTGACAAAATCAACATTGGGTACATTTATTTCACTCGATTTTTTTTTTCCATCAGAGGTAGGCTGCATCTTTTCCATATTTCCAATGGTGACAAAATCAACATTGGGTACATTTATTTCACTCGATTTTTTTTTTCCATCAGAGGTAGGCTGCATCTTTTCCATATTTCCAATGGAGCCAAAGATTTATTACTCTTAGGTTCTGGATTATGATGGAATAAAGCAAAATAGCTCACTAAAGTGGCTGCGCTTCTTTCTCTTGTGAAGTAGTGGTCCTTCGATGCAGTTCTCGACGCAATTTTCATCTTGGGTCATTCGGAAACAACCTCTTTGTGTTGCTAACACAAGGGTAAGGCTGCGTACATCCGATCCCCCCTTACCCCGCAATTTGCGGGAGCCATTGAGGCACTGGGGTAATGTTGTTGTTGTTGTAGAGGTAGGCTGCACTTACCTAGGGTCTGTTTCATTGTTTTTTTAGGTGCTGAGGCAAGAGCCGTGTATGATATCCTTGGCGGTTGAGGGGTTTTACGATCGTGATATCGATAATATGAAGCATGCGGCAAAGATGGAGAAGTTTTTACCTAAGGGAAGAGAAGAGGAGCTAGTTTTAGTCTTAGCGAAGATGTCAAGAGCTATGTATGCTCAATTGATGCAGCAGAAGTTTCAGGCACCTAAGTGTTATCCAATGCCGCCAGTCCCTCCTAAGACCGATCAGAGTACATACCTTGAGGCCGAGTTGGGAATGAAGATTGCATGTGGATTTGAGATGATGTATCAACAGAAAAAGAGAGAAGAGGAGGAAGGGAAGGGAAGTACCTGGGAGGTATTTAGAGATAGTTTGGAGAAGAGTGGGTATTTCCAAGGACTGCTTCCAGGGTCATATGAGTACAAGAGGCTGATGGAGAATGCTAAGGAGTATTACAAGAAGAGTGCCGTGCATCATGAAGCCAGGTACTCATAAATCTGTCTTGAAGATCTTATTGAGCTTTCTTTCGTTTTACAGCATGATCATATTGTGACATTATGTTTACCAATTGAAACAGTGAAATGTTAAGTGCACCAGTAAAGCGCATTGATGAGATTCTTGCTTTACCACTCTCCATGGATGATTTTAAGGTTCAAGAAGTACCTTCATCTGATGATAACTCTTGGCTTTATGGTGGTGAAGAAGAATTGAATTCTGTCCTCACTGAAAGACAACGAGAGATGGAACAATATGAAGAAAAGAAGAAAAAGAAGCAGAAAGTGAAGGAGAAGATCAATGAAAGTGATTCATCCATTCCAAATGAAAATGATGTTGATTTAGGAGATATTGCAAAGTTGATGAAGGCATTCATGGATAAAGTATCAACTTACAAAGGAGCAGAAGTGCCTGAAGACAGGTTGGCCTACTTTTACCAGCTTTCATTGTTTCCTCTCCTTTCTGCATGATTTTAAGTCCTCTACATATTCTCCTGAAACTCATTTATAAAAGACAATACTCATCATATATGAAAATACTCTGTCCTTGATTTTGGCGTTTCACCCTTGTTTCCAGCCAATGTATTTGCTAGTTTGAAAATCCATGTGCCGACATTCGAGAACTCATATGGTTGGTCATACTTCGAAAAAAATAAAAGTAATTCCTCTATTTATGCCAATTCACTACATGATTTGAAATGTCCTCACATATTTAGAAAAATTAAGTGAAATAGCCTAATCAGAGGGAGTACAAGTTATGACTTCTGTTGAGAAAGACCCAGGTGTCACATGTGATTGTCCAACATTGATTGGCGAGGAGAAAGTTATTCACTATATAAACCAAGAACCTGCTTTCCTATTGTTAGTTGGTTCGGGGATGAAACTCTTCCGTTGGGAAGTTGACTTTCTCTCCTTGTGGGTGTGGTCAAAACCTGTTTTCTTTGAAACTCTTTGGTTTATATGAATGTCTGACCTCAGTTGTTGGCTCCTAATAATATATGTGGTAATTGAAAGAGCTGGTGTGCTCCCTGGAACTCTCACCATATGAGGTCTGATCTGGAAAAAGCATGATGCGATTCGTAACTTGTGGTCTGTTGTAGTTTCTCTGTCAGTGAAGCCATTCAGTAGTCAATGTGAATGCTACTGGATCTGTACTAAAGAAAAGTACTAGTAATACTATTGAGTTCCTAAAACTAAACATAATTTATATCAGTATTTTGTTATGCTTGATATTCTTACATGTTTGGTTAACATGTTATGCCGGAGAACGAAATATTTGGTGGGCCTACGGCCGTACGCTTAGAGATGTGGACTTTTATGTTTTTACTACAAGCATTGCTAAGGCTATCCTTTCTTTCTCCCGTGATAGCGACCTGGAAGATGTTGAGTTTGACATGGATCGGTTTATGAAAGAGCTTGGAGCAGCAACAATGAATCCAGCCCAAGATGTGGATAGTGACGATGTTGAGGGTGGATCTTCATCTGACATGGATTTTGGTGTGTCCCATTGAAGTTCAAGATATATTTTTTTTTTTTGCTTAATTTTGCTGTGTATTCAGATTGCCTTGGTTTTGGCTATCTTTACATGACGCCTGATAAAATCTTGCAGATGAGTCCGAGGACGACAGTGATATGGAAGAAGAACCCGAAGAACATGGTGACATGAAGCAGAAAGATTTTACACATGCATATTCGGATGTTCTAAATGACGAGCTGAAGAGTACCACTCTAAAGAAAAGCTTTGTACGGGCTAATGATCACTCTCCATATAAAAATGAGGTTACTCCCCCGACCCAACTTCCTTCCTTTTTTTTTCCCCTGATCACCTTTATTATGTTTTTTTCTTTTGAGAAGTATTTTAATCAAAGGTAAACAAATGAGATGGAGGGATTGCATTAGTGTTGGTTAGGAACCGCCTCTTAAATGGTCCTTTCACAGGCTCCTACATTTTTAGTGTGAACCCGTCTCTTGGAAGACTTGCTGCTCACTAATACTCCGTAGATAAATAGATCAAATCCTACCCTGATCTCTTTTTCCGTTCTCATTTGGCTTGCAAGTTACGATGTTTACCAGAAAGTTACTGATTTGGTGGTTGATTATGATGATATACAGGCACTGTCAGGTGCCGGAGACGAAGAGATGGACGACAACTTTACTCCAGTAGATGTAGATGTAAACTTGGTTAAAAGCTTGCTTGATTCATTTTCTTCTCAGCAAGGTCTACCAGGTCCTGCTTCCAACTTGCTTGGTCTTATGGGCAAACAGCTTCCACTAGATGATGTTGCCAAACCCAAGCACAACGCCAAACCCAAAGACACATAGACACGTCATCAGTTTAGTATAAATCATCACCATTTTTATTATTCGAGGTATGATTGTCGGAAGTTAAAGGTGGTGGGATATAATAGTGCACGCGGATACCGCAGGTGGCATGTCCACAAATACAGATGATCGCAACTCGTTGACATGTACCTAGTTCATATTGCTTTTACTTTGTATAGCGATTTTTTTGTAATCTAAAAAGGATTTAATTAATTATTTCAAGTGAGACAATTTTGCGGATTATGTGTACGTTAAAAGGCTCTGGAATACTCCGTTCAAGTGAATTCCACAATATATTCCGAGTGTTTTTGAAGTTCATGCATAACAAGGAACAATGGTTACTTTGGACTCTAAACTTTGTTCTAATTATACACACAAGCCAAAATCTGCAATTATTTGTTCGAAAATTATTCACAAGACAAAATCTAAGATAACCTCACGAGTTTATAATAATTTTAATTATCTGTGTTAGTCGTTATGCATTAAACAAATTCTCATTATAGACGGACACTATCCGTCTATAATGAGACGGACTGATGTATTAAACACGTTGGCACGTTGCATGCATCATAGGCATTTTTTTTTTCGTGCGAAAGAGGGGCAAAGCCTCGAAATTAACTACTAGCTATTACAAAGGAAATAGTCACCCCAAAAATATCCTCCTTAAGGATTGGACGTAATTATGTAAACGGAGAATCTAAATGTGTAGGTAGAGTACTCGAGACGATTCCTTTGTTTGCTAGCAAATCAACGGTTCTGTTAGCCTCTCTAAAAGTATGCTCCAGCTTGATCGTCATGACTTCTTCGTATCAACTCTTTGCACCGTTTGAAATAAATTTCAGATTATTACTCACTAGTTGATCTTCGTTGATAAGACTAACACAAGGAGAGTTGTCCATGTGCACGATTAGCTTTGTAATGCTGAGGGCTTTCGCTCTTTCTAACCCAACAAGTAAGGCTAGAAGTTCGGCCTTCATAGACGTACAAGAACCACAAGAGAATAATAAGCTGTAATAAAATTAATCGTCTCATCTCAGAATATTCCTTCTCCTCCAGCTGGACCCTGATTTCCTTTGGAGCACCCAGCCGTGAGGTCTGGGTAACCAACGGACAAAAATCTCTGTACTGTGCCGTGGTTGTGGAATGAATATGTTATGTCTATCAAAGGCTTGCTTAGTATTCTCGAACTGTTGATATAAAAATACATGCGGTTCTAGTGGATTCTAGTCTCTTCTAAACACAATATTATTCCGCCATCTCCAAATCCACCAACAAGTGATAACAAAGTAAATAGGCCAATCCTCAACAGAAACCTCGACATCATTACCCGCATTTTTAACTAGCCATTCGGGAAACGGTGTATGAAAGAAGAAATTATTAGACGAGTTACAGGGGCGGAGTCAGGATTGAAAGATTTGGGGTAGCGAAAGTAGCGTGAACCCGTGAACACAATAACAACATAGATTTTTTTTTATAAACAATTCGTTTTTTAATTGTCAATAAGAACTACACTTTCAATTTTAAAAAAAGAAAAAAAAGTTTTTGCGATAATTGACGTGGTTGTTGTTGACGGAATGATGGTGGCTCAAAAAGCCTAGGTAGTTAAGATCTTTCATCAAGCATTTGTTTTGCGAGAACAATTCGTATGACCATCAAAACGTAAAAATTTATATAATCTAATGAGTTGAGAATTTTTTTTTAGGGGAATGGAGTTGGGAATTAGAGCATAGGATATTAGCAGACATATTATTTAGGTTGAAAGATAATGTGGGTACCATATACAAGCAATATACAACTCAACAAGTGAAAAAAATTGCTTATTGTAGGAGTCGAACCCGCATTTCTTGATGGATTTACTTGTAAATTACCACTAGACCATGTACATCTTAATGCTACCTTAGAAACGTATTATTTATTTATCCTTTGACAAATATCAACGAAATATGGAGTAGCAAAATTTCATCTTCTTAGTCAAATTTACGGGGTTTGGGGTAGCGGCTGCTACCCCATGCTACTAGGTAGCTACACCTCTGATTTATTAGACGGGTTGATACCTACACAGTTGAAATGTCTTTTTTCATGTTGATTGCTACATTTACCAAATGATGAGCACACCAAGATTGGGAAAATCTTTGATTGTACGTAAATAAAACAGTGATTATTGTACCATTCATAGTTTTTCTTCCAACGCAAAAACGAAACGAAACTATAATAAGTAGTCATATGGAACGAAATCCATAATAAGTCATATGACCGTCTTTTGCATTTCCATAGGTCACGACTCCACGATTCGCAACAGGTGTTCAAAACCAATCAGCATCAAACCGTTGTTACTGTACAAAGAAAGCAATCATACCTTCTTAACTTAAGATTTCTCACAACCTCCTTTTATTTTCACCTCTATTTTAGTCGCATAAGTTAAAACGGTCTTAAACAAAAATTGGTGTACAGGTTAAGCGTCTTGCTTAGATTTCAATTAGGAAAAAGATGAACAAGTGCAATTATTATTTTTTTTTTTTTTTTTTTTTTTGGTTGACAATCGGGTTAAGGAGTTCTACATTTTAATAGCACTTCAGGACTTGAGCAAGAACCTGCAGACAATCAGAGAAAATGTTAACATGAAGTTTGTTTCTCGAGGGTGCCCACTTCAAGGCCTCCCTAATTGCCAAGGCTTCCGCTTGCTCAGCATTCTCAGCTCTTCCCTTGATACAGAACTCACACAGAACATCATTATCTAACATGATACACCCGCCAAAACCAGCAGCCAGTTCCGTAGACCACGCAGCATCCACATAAATATGAGACCGCGAACAGCTTAGAGAAACCTGAATCAAAGGAATGGAAACCCCATTCCTAAGGTTAGTCAAGTCTTCCTCCAAAGGTGTTTGAACAGCAATGGACCTCGACTTCCTATCTTCAGCAAAAAGAGCCAAGTTAAGAGTATCTTAATATAATAAGATAGCACCAATAGGGGAGCTCTCCGCATTATCAAATACCTTTCTACACCGCCCAGATAGTCCAAATAGTACACAAGAAAGAAAGACAAGCCTCTTGTTTATTTGTAGCCTTAGAAAGAACAGAAAGCCAGTTGCAAGCCCACGACTGGAGGCTCAAATTATCCCCTGATTGAGCTCGAATCCCTAGAAGACTTCCAGCCCAAACTCTATTAGCAAAGGAACAATTCACTTGCTTACTTTGTGATTCAAACGGAACAAGTGCAAATTGATTGATGGAGAAACTGAAATTACTAAACAGGAATCCAAGGGTTGAGTTCTCCGGGAATGATGGTTATATTATACAGAGAGTTCTATTTACAATCAGCTGGTATTTACATACAATGACTGAAATAGAAAGGAAAGATTCAGCAGCCAATTTCAGTTTTCTACTGACAAGGCTAGCGCATTTCCTCGGCAGCGCCAGTAGATCAACAGCAACAATATGTCCCACCAGAAATAAGGTGGATAAACAAGAGTCGAGCCGATTTACCGGAACATCTTCATCGTCTTTAGATGAGAAATCAAGTCATATCGATTTTGAGCTGTGATTATTTTTCAAGTACATAATAGCATTATAGCTTATTATTTTTCAAGTTTAAACACCATGGGAAAACTGCCGTATTATTAGAATTGCTGCAGCGAAGACAGCCATTGATCCATCATGTTTTTCCCTTCTGCATGGTCAATCACAGAGTTTAGTTCCCAGCTAACAATCAATTTCATGTCTTTACTCGGAAAATTGGAAGATATCAAGCTATCAGCTATACATTTACTATCAATTTCAAGTCTTTACTCATGCCCCGAGTTATTTATGCACGCATGAGCTGAGATACCAATGTAAGCATTGCAGATTCATTCATCGGTGCATGGATCAAGTATGAAACGGTCTCGCATGTATATGAAGCCAGGTGATATGATCACTAGACTCTAAAGGTTATTGCAGAGTAGTTCCTGGAAAATCATTTTCCAACACAATAATACCTCCTTATCTTCTATATACTGCAACTCATGTATCTCCGAAAAAAATAGTCAGAATCAAACTTAGGGGCAATTTACCCATTCTGTCTTCACTGAAAGAACACTCAAATTATACAAGGCCAACACGAGCATGTCATATTCAGTGACAAATTTTATGTCACTGGAGATTCATAATTCAAACAACCCACCATTGGCCCTGTTCTTTTGGACTAAAACTGATCTGAACTAAACTTATAGGATCTGAACTAAACTTAACTTAAATTAAGTGACGTATAGGATTTAAATTGAATTTATAGGATCTGAACTGAACTGAACTTATAAGATCTGAACTAAACTAAACTAATAGGATCTGAACTAAACTGAAATTATAGGATCTGAACTGAACTAAACTTATAAGATCTGAAGTGAACTTAAATTATATGACTTTAAAGTCCAAAAGAACATGGCCTTAGATCAAACAATAAATTAAGTTACCACAAGCTTATAGTTTTCACGGCTACTTAGCTACATAAGTACTCCGCACTTTGTAACTAAAAATCTTGCATTATATAGTACGAGTAGAAAATATTTGTCTTAGCTTTGAAACTAGAAATTATATTAAGATGCAAATTTAGTTATTCTGCCTCAAGCCAATTCACTACACAATTCGAAATCCCCTTCACATAATTTTCAGGAAATGTACTAGATTAGGTTGAACAGAGGAAGAATATACGGAGTAATAAAATGGCATTAACACCAAATTTTCTACAAGAGAGATGATGAGAGTTATCAATTGACCCTTAAATTTAGGTCTTTGCAATGGACATGATTAATATCAATACACAATGCTTCCAAAAGGGATCTCATTACAAGCAATGTAAGGAGCTCCGAAATACACAACATTTCCCTTTAATAACAAAGTCGTTATCAATTGACCCTTAAATTTAGAAAGCAGAGCTTTGCCGCTCTTGTGGTCCTTTTCCGCTCAAATCCAACTAAAATAAATGGTCCAGACCAAAAATAATTGACCTTTAAACAATTTCTCCAACTAGCAGACAAATGGCAATTCAACTAACTACAACAACAACAAGCCTTAATCCCAAAATGATTTGGGGTCTGCTGACATGAATCATCATCTAAAACCCTCCGGTGCATCCTATAGCACTCCACAATATACGGAGATTAAATAAAAAGAGTTGAAAAAGCATAAGAACAAACTTAAGCATCTGTGAAGAACAAGTACCAGTGAAGTGTTCATTAGTGAGACTTTGGATAGCATTCAGAAGGTGGTTATTAGGCCCCTCAATAATCCCCCTTCTGTCATTCCTATAACAAGGAACCAACACCGCAAAACTATCATCAGTCTCATCACTCAAGAAATCATGGCCATGGGGCTCTAACCACCCAATAGACCAATCAGAATCCTCGGATTCCGACTCAGATAAACCAACACCATCTTTTGGAACAAGAACAACATCATGTTCCCTATCGATTTTCCTCTCTTCTCTACTATGCCATTTCTTCTTAAACTTCCTAGGAGAAGAAACACCTTTCTTTAAAGGAAACTTCACACTTTCCGTCTCCTTTATACCAACACCATAACCCTGAGAATTTGATGAAGACTCATTTATGTTGGGTACTTTCTCCTTCTCTTTACCACCCCATGAGGGTATACCCCACCATTGAAAACCATGACATGCCATTTTTTTTCACCCAAAAAATGGACAAATCTCTCAAAGTTTCAAACTTTCCACTCAAAATTACGATGAAAAGCTCGAAAATATTCGATATTTTGATATTTCTAATAAAGTTGCAAACTTTCTTTCATTTAGTTCATTGCAACCCTAAAAATTACACTGCAGAGATTATGGCAAGTAAACATCTCATCCAAAATCTTGAAAATTACAATTTTTTAATCAAATTGGGTACAGAAAAGGTACAGAAGAACATTACAGAAACCCCAATAACTAAGAAATTGAAATTAATCACTTCATTGTCAATTTAACAGTGACAATAATTTCAGTAAAATCAACTGAAAATAACTTGAATTCCCAATTACAGAATCAAAAAGTTATATTGGGATAAGAAACCAATTTTAGTTCACAAAAAAATGACCCACCATTTTTTTTTATTTTTTTTTATGCTTGTTTAACTGAAAACTAATTCAAATGAAGAACATTTGGATACATAAACATAAAACAAAACAAAACAATCCCAGATTACAAAATCAGCAAATTAAACCTCAAAAACTAAAGAAACAAAACATACTAACAAGATCAATAATTTGCTTTTTTTCCAACAAAAGAATGAATTTTTTTTTATTTTTTGAAAATCAAAGAGAAACCCAGAAATCTAAACAACATAAAAAGATGAACAACACAAGAAAAATCAAAACTTTGTTAAATTTTTTGAAGAATTAACACTAATACATAAAAAGGGTCCTAAGGGCTAAGAGCCAAGATAAACTAAAACACAAGTACAAAAACTGAAGCACAACTTCATTTATCTATCTCTCTCCTTAAGTAGGTGATAAGTAAAGAAATCACGTATCTGATATAAAACTACTCGAGGGTTATAGGGCTTTGAAATTTATTAGGCGTGACTAAACAAGAATCTTTCACAAGATTTTCTTTCTTGGGAGAGGCAACCCCTGGGTGTCTAAAATTTCACCCAAATTTTAACCACTAGACTTTATCTAGAGGTTTTGGTTTTTATTTTTGAAAATATAAAAATTAAGAGCTAACAACGGTAGTAATTTAATCCTTTTGTTTTCTGTCTGATGTTGCTTGCTGAACTATAATAAGCAGAAGTTTGGGACTTTTGTGAGCCACTTTTTGTTCAAGAGTCATTTGGTTAATCAAGAAACTTCAACTTTCTAATAACTTACAATTTATAGGACTAGATTTAATATTCGTGTGATACACGATATTTAATAGTGTTGTCTTATAAAATTTTCTTTCAAGACGTTTACTTACTTATAAGATGATAAAATTATAAAAAGTGACGAAAAAAAATGACAAAATAAAAATGTTCACTTATTTACAAATCAAGAGGTAACACTTAAACTACTTTAAAAATGTTCACTTAAACTACACTTAAAAATGTTCACTTATTTTGTCATCCAACACTTTTGACTACTGCCTACATCCAACAAAAATACTACTACTATACCCAAGTAACGAAATTACACTTCTTCCATTTAACACCACTTTGCATATATGCTTTATACACAAATATTAAGAAAAAAATATTATAATATTAAAAGTACAACAAATGAATAGTAAGTGTTAGGATTTTGTGTAATTTGTGGGCCTTAATAGTGGAATTATAGTATTATAGTAATTAAAGTACAACCAAATAAGGAAAGGTGCAATGTGGAGTTGAATGGACGGAAAAGGAATACATGCAACGTGAAGTTGAATAGAGGGAGTAGATCATAATTAATTAGAATATCTACCGTAACAGTCCTATAAGTGAAAGAATAGCGATAGGGCGTCACCCGGTGGCACTAAATCTCGGCGCCACCATAATAAAAGAAAAATAAAAATAAGAAAATAAAATAAAAATTTTCGTTTTTGCGCCAAAGGTTTAAGGATAGATATGTAATTTGATTATTCAATATCTAAATTAACAAAACTCTAAATAAATTAAATTTATAGTAACCTAATTTATTTGATAGTAACCTAATTTACTCTAAATTAATTTCATCGTAATTATTTTTCATCATCCGGGTTCGTTTTTTCATTTATAAGCCAACAAAAGAGAAATACAATATGATTCGTCGATATGAATTCTGGACGAAAATGACGCATTCGAGGAGTCTCGGAATTCTATGTTTAGTTTTGATCTAACGAGAGGTGCCCATCGTAGAACACCCGTAATTTCTAATTTACTACGAGCATAATCAAAGTAGGTTGAGACTTGAGTATGTAGCAATCATGCCGGCAAGGAACTCCCGTATGTATACAAACGCTGCACTCTTGGTTGTTGTAATTCCTCCACAAAAGGTGGCAAAACCTAGAAAAATTGTACTGGTTTTCATCTGCTTACAACTAATTATAATTACTTATACAATTTAAGTTCCTAAGCTACCCCTTTCTACTAATTAATTTGAAATTCAAAATTTAGAGGTGGAATATGAAAATACCTATTTAATTTACCATAATATTCTCGGTGGCGCCCAATTTGAGTACTACCCAGTGGCGCCATCTCATTTTCCTAAGTTAAACATACACTCATCATTTATTATTATGACTATATGTTTACAGCAAAGAAAATGGTTGATTCTCTTATACTTGAATGTTTATTAATTATTGTTGTTTGCTTTCTGAAAGATTAGAAT
Source organism: Silene latifolia (assembly GCF_048544455.1). Classification (NCBI taxonomy): domain Eukaryota; kingdom Viridiplantae; phylum Streptophyta; class Magnoliopsida; order Caryophyllales; family Caryophyllaceae; genus Silene; species Silene latifolia. The sequence continues at coordinate 177,779,002 of NC_133538.1, forward strand.
TAAACCTTATAAGTAAAAGCAATCAAAAGTCAACAATAGATAAATTTATAGCAATACTATATCATAAGAGAAAAGTTTATCTAATCTATATTATATATATATATATATATATATATATATATATATATATATATATATATATATATATAGATTTGGGATCCTGGTAGAACCATGAAGATAATGAGAACTGTGAGAACCTCTCACAACCCTTAGATCTTAGACAAATAAAGGGCTGCGATTAAACTTATTTTTCCAACCGCCAACCTCAATTTTCAATCATTATGCGCTTTACTTCTACCCTCCTCTCTTTCATCACACTTATTCAACGATAACTCTATAATCTGTGATTTCGAGCACCATTACTATGATTTTGATTAAATTAGTCCGTACATCCGACCTCAATTTCGCTTCCTTCTTCGTTCTTGTTGATTTCATCATCGCCTTTTCTGATTTCGAGCAGATTACAATTTAGGTAATTCCTTAATTCCCCCAATTTCTTTCTTATTTATCAATTTTTATGATTTTTATGATTCAAATTAGTTGATTAGGGTTGAATTCCTCATTTGTAAATCATTTTTTCTGATTCGAGAGATTAGAATTTAGGTAATTCCTCAATTCCCCCAATTTCTTTCTTATTTCCAGTTTTTATGATTTTTATGATTCAAATTAGTTTATTAGGGTTGTATTCCTCATTTGTACCCTTTTCTTTTGTTTTTGTTTCTTTCAAATTGTCGTTGGATCATTTTTTGGAAAAAAAAGTTTCTTCTTCTTTTATAACCTGGCTATGTAAAAAATCTGGAAAATTATGCAGTTCTTGGAAGTTGTTCCTGAGTTGGGTAACAACTATTCAAAACGTGAATCAACCACAAGATTTAGAAATCCATGGTGGACTTTGTGCACTTGTCAGATTTGTAGAAAATTTGAAATTTGCTCTTCCATCGAGCTAGATTTTTAGGTATGCTTTTCCATTCTGGACTGATTGTTTTCATAAACGGTTTCGATGTAACTTGTCGGAGGTTGCTTTGTGTGTGTTTTCCCATATTCTATATCATGAATCGCTTATTCAAATGATCTCTAGATAGTCGGATAGACTATAATGTGTGCCTTAATGCTACTTGGCGTAGTTTGTTTTAATTTTTTTTTTGGTCAATCGAAGCGCGCACTTAAGTCGCATTACAATATGGGGGAGGGGGGATTCGAACCTGGGACCTATTGTAACACCCCCTCATACCAAGGTGCCTTACCAGGACCACCCTACCATGAAAGTGTGTTACCATCTCGGTTACCCGAGGTTAGTACATATCAAAAGCGTCTGAACTGAGCACATTTATTAAATGCCATAAAGGGTTAAAGTTTACATCAAACCAAAATCCAAAAACTGATTCAACAATACAAATCCAATGTCTGACAACTAATAAAATCAAAACTAAGACTCGGACGGTGATGCTATGACTGGTGATGACAACGCTCCCATGACTGCCCCAAGCTCACCACTATCAATACCTGTCAAGCCTGCTCACCATCCCTGAATGGATCACCGCAGATTCCACAAACAACAACGGGTCAGAATTACTCAAACAATATAAGACAAACAGACGAGATAAACCCATTGATCATCCTCCAACTCCAGTCTCCCGATCTCACACAATAACCGACTACACACCAAAGTGTATAGCCCTGCCAGATTACCCATCGCAACAGGTAATCCTCGCCGCCAGTGGGTGACCGCAGCCGCTCCCACCTAGTCCAGCTCATCAACGAGCGACTAACAGTCCCTGTCCCTTAATGTGCACATCCCCTTCCGTGTCGGGTTCTACGGAGGGCGAACTAAGGTATGAAGCCACTCCCGCAAGTGACTCCACCACAATCACAATCACACAACATCACAGCCGTCACAACATCTCCACACCAACACCGTCACCACAACACTCATACTCCGATGATCAGCAGATAACAATATTTACAAAACAACCATGTGTTAACAATGAACAGTAAACTGAGTAGGAAAACCCTACCTTAGCAATCAACAGTAGAACAAAACTCGGACAATCAGAAAGGCTCCTCTACGAAGTCTTCTCCTATACAATGATCACATAACACAATTACACATTGCACAATCCCACATATTCCCAATTCTATATATGTATACAGTAACCCCAAAGAATACAAACAACATAGAAATAGAACTTACAAACAGTAGAATGAGGAATTATACACAAGAACCACGAAGATCGCACACACCACGATGCTAGGAAATGATTAGGAAGTGCTTAGGGAGTGATTAGGGTAAATGTAGAAATGATGAAGTTTGAAAATGAGGTTTTAGAAACTGACGTGGGATATAAAATAACCCTAAACATTCAATAATCAAATCGTCAAAATACGCTTCGCCAGACCGAATACTAGGTCGAGTAAAGTGTATACTCGGCCGAGTATCCACTACTCGGTCGAGTATTCAATATACTCGGCCGAGTATTCCTCGGCAGAACCGAAACAGACTATAACAACCGCGCTACTCGGCCGAGTAGGCTCTACTCGGTCGAGTAGTCACCAAAGAAAATCCGTAGTATTACAGTCTTTCCCCCTTAAAAGAACGAAGTTCACACTCCACCCTAAAACAAGACACTACACAACTCACAAAGACTACACTAACAAGCATCTATCAACGCCAAAGAACCACACAAAACACCACAAAACTCATCAACCCGACTCACAAATAAGACAAAACACAACCGCGACCATCTCCTACTGTAACACCCCCATACTCCAAGTGCCTTACCAGGACCACTCAGGTATAAGGATACTACCATCTCGGTTACCCGAGGCAATGATAATCATAAGACAATAAAGAAACATATTTAAATAGTAAATATAATTTAAGTGATTACATATCTCAAACCAAAATCACAAAGGAATTACAAAGTACTCAATCCGTCTATCGATAAAACTATCAAGCTACTAGACATCGTCTGACACAATGGAAGACTTCTAATCGCAACGTGATGACTCATCCCGGCTATCCCGTACGCATCATATCATACCTGCTCAATAATCGCTTACCACCCCGAATGGATCACCACGGTTTTAAAACATTTAAACGGGTCGATTACTATTTACACAAGTTATATATCAACAAGACAACAACCAACACAAAATCAAGCAATCATACACAATCGCACTCCACTCCATCTCCGTCACCGATCGTCCACCGAACCAGCCCCCGTGGGGACCGCAATGCCGTTCCCACCTAAGCCTCGCTCATCATACCGAGCGATAACCCTGTCCCATTAATGTGCACATCCCCTCCCGTGGCGGGTTCCACGGAGGGCGAAACTGGGGCGTGAAGCCACTCCCGCAAGTGACTCCACTCAGCCGAGAACGCATCTCGAGAACCACAGACAAACAATCACAATCACAATATCAACAACCGTCTGAATCAATCAACAATATATAAGCACAACCGTCTGAATCAATCAATCACACTAATTACAACACAATCACCACACATTATGTAAGTAATACTGAGTAGGGAAACCCTACCTGGAACAGCAACACAATCAGACGGTCTCAACAGCTGTATCAAAATTCCTCTCCTACGAATCCTCCTCCTAACATATAATCATGCAATTGCTACCAATCAAGAAACATAACAAAAACCCCCAATCCCAAAATTAGGGTTTAACGAAATACTATAAAATTGGTATGTATATCTTACCCTCGACACAAGGATTACAAAGGTATAAAGAACGATGAAATCTGACCTCTCGAGCTCCGGGATTTGTCAGTAACACGGATGAATGCGAAGAACGTAACTTGAATCTCTTTTCAATGTGATTAGGTTTGTAAAAGTGTGTTGTAAAGATGACGGAAAGATTTATATATATTAATCCGTGTTATTAACAAAACCCAACAAAACATCACCCGTAAACCGGCTACTCGATCGAGTAACTGACATACTCGATCGAGTGTCGGCTACTCTATCGAGTACCTAAGGCTACTCGATAGAGTACCCGGCTACTCTATCGAGTACCTAAGGCTTCTTGATAGAGTACCCTACAGGTCAGAAACTATTTTAAAAAATGCAAAACACCCTTACTCGACAGAGTAAGGCCTACTCGATAGAGTACCCAGAGACTCATAAAACCGTAGTATTACAGTCTTCCCTCCTTAAAAAGAACTTCGTCCCCGAAGTTCAACCCATACATAAAAACAAACATACTAAATCGGTCAAGACGCAACAAAGCTACTAAGAACTCAAAACAAAACCCCAACTTACAAAATATGAAACCATGAACTCTTAACACCAACTCTACCAACTATTCCTACCTCCAAACCTCGCTCACGATGTCGTATCAACTACATCATAAACTCTCCCGACACTAACTCCATACATAACCAACTACATAAACATCAAACGGAATGTTACATTCTACCACCCTTAAAAGGAACTTCGTCCTCGAAGTTTACTCACACTCATAACCTCATCATCCAACTCACAACACTATCGGTATTCTCGCATTCCTAACCTCGAACTACTATAAGCACGTCCATGACCTTTTAACACTATCAACCACAACATATACAAAACCATACCTTATGCTACACCAACACTCTACTTCCAAATATACTACCATATGTACAACCATCAAAATCTCTTTTATCGCATCCTACTCCTCTTAAGATAAATGTTACGTCCTCGTAACTCACTAATACTAAATCCTAGATATATCTTTCCATTTTCTCATCACCACCGCATGTCAAAGATAATCACCTATAACCTAAAAACACTCGCCATGCACATATCCAAGGCTTTCTTACTTAAACATTTTTCATACCTCAACTCATACGGCACACCACCTAATCTATACCATAAAACGCGTGGCAAAAACACCATACTAACTCTCCATTCTTACTGCAAAACAACATACCTCTCTATGTAAGGCACCTATCTCCCAAAAGCATAACTCACGATCTACACTCGTTACGTACACTCACACTAGATCCTCAAGTTCTTTTCTTTATTACCGCAAAACTCATACAAAACTTAACATGACTCTAATTCCCCACACCCTACACTCACTGTCCCAAAATCTGATTATGAACCACCTGCAACGTCCAGATCAGTACAACTCATGTTCCACCAATCACTTACCATGATTATGTCTAAAGCCTCATCTTAAAACAAGATCAAAAGTCTTAACATCTTCCTCGACAACTGTGTCCCATCAACAGAATGTCACTATACCATGACAACAACGAAAACATATACAACTCTCTTCCATATCATACTCTACCCTCATACCAAAACTTAACTGGTAAGAAACATCAATAAACAAAACAACTGTCTATCTCGTACAAATCAAACTCACAGGAAGCAACATCAAACAAAACAACAATCTATGTATGACTGGTATGAACTTTCGAAACTCGAATCATAATCATCCCGTCTACTCCACCACAACCGGTGACGGCATCGCAACACCTCCACCAACACCCACACCACAGTGCGAAAATACCCGCATCACAATACTAAACACCGTGCCCGGATCACCACCCGAGGCACCACAACCACATCGATAGACATCACAGCTACATACAATTCCCACAAACACTGACTCAAAATAACTTTTCAAACAAGAAAAACTTATTCAAATCCACTTTACTAAATCACATCGCAACATATTGTATGAATTAAACAGATAACCTCATGAATATCATCCCCTTACCATATCACAGATTAACATGTATCATGAATACATACAAGCATAACCAGTCACGCCAGATCATTCGAATTATTACCTTTTTTAATACCATTCAATTAGATTAGCGTACCCAACATGCATTACAGAACATTCCAATATGACTTTATAATAATCACACTATACCACTTCTTGTGAGATCAAAACCTCACACAAACATTTATACACATCATAGACCCGTAATCACATCCAACTCGGTCCCCCCGATCACGTAAGTTACCACTCAACATAGGTTACTCCGCCGCCGAGCTTAACTCATATGCCCCTCACAACATTTTCCCCTATTCGCACAACCATCACTTCTTGTCAAGTATAACCATACCATTACTATTCAACTATTAGCATCCGCCTCATCTAACCACATCTTATACCTTCTCACAACTATACACAACAATCAGGTCCCTACCAAATCAACCTCTTTTGAATTGCTACCTTTCTAATATACCATCACTCTTAACCATTAGTCACAAACCATAACACCACCACTGTCCGGACATCAAGCCTCTTTCACTCATCTCTAAACATCACGATTTCTTTCCTATCTTCGGTTAACATTCCAAATAACTATCATCAAATTCACCAACAAAATTACATCAACATCATTCCCAATACTATCTTACTCGTATTTTCATCTAACTCTCCACCAATTATCTATTATCGTGCAAATTCTCCACCAACTTCTTACTTCCTTAATTCCTCGAAACTCATGATTAATCATGTTGTCCTGAAATTTCTGTATAATCACTAACTTACTTACTCTTGATAGTATCATACATCTCGACGATTCCTTACTTTTATGTCACATAACTCCGGTCAACATTTTCCTAGTTTTGCTCCCCTCATTCTTTTCTTGTACACTCGACAGAATCAATTAACCATTCAACTCCTTATCACTTCTACCTAACTCTTTAGTGTTCCGGTTACTTTCTCCCTGCTCCAAAACTCACATCTAATTATTTCATATCGATATCATCTCACTCTTTCTTATCACAAATATTCTTTTATTATTTCATCAATCACCCTTGCCACTAATCCATCCATAGAATCAACGTTTACTGTTCAACAATTACATCTCTAGAAATCAAAATTCCTTTCATACCGCTAATTGCCCAAAGAAATCACACAGTAGTTTCATCTCTTAATAAACCAAATCTCCCAAACTCATTCACTGTCTACAAATCCACCTCGCGACATGTCTCCACAAAGTTCACTATATACTACTCTTTTCACCCTTTTAAAACGAACTTTCACTATGTATATTCTTAACCCACACGACTCCTAACCATCCCCCTCCATGATTCTTTACACATCTTCAGATGCCACCATTTGCGTCCCTCATTTCAATCTTTTCATTCTCACGTTCCATAAACTCACATCATCCCTTGCCCACATTCACTTACTTTTACGTTACTCAACACACAACCATATCACTCATCTCATTTCATCTTAGAAAACATGCTCTATGTCTCAATTAAGCCATAACGATCTTCCTTTTTTTTTTCCACTATCTATCACAACCACGTATAACTCATGTCCTCCCATCGAACTCATACTCACCACAGGTGCCACTCACTACACCACAAGATTGGGTAACTTATGCGTCAAGACCAACGTACAAGTAAAACAATGCATAAAGAAGCAAAATAACCACTTTGAATTGAATATAACATGCAACGAATTCAAAAGATAAGCATATGACCCAAAACAGGGGTCACTAGATCGAGTACATGCCACTCGATCGAGTAAGTGACTTACTCGATCGAGTAGGTGAAGATCAAAAGCACGTAAAACAAATCACCAGTGCTACTCGATCGAGTAACTGAGGTACTCTATCGAGTGCCCCCCTACTCGATCGAGTTCCAAGGCTACTCGATCGAGTACCCTACGCAATTCTCAGCATTGTCCAGTTTTCGTAAAACAGTCATAACTCACTCGTTTCTTGGTCGATTTGAGCGTGTGACCTATCGTTAGAATCGTAAAAGGACAAGCTATCACCTCCAATTGGAATCACATCAAAATCATTTATGCATCCTAAGTTATAACAGTTTAAAGACAACTTTGCTGTAATCAGACGACAAAACTATTTGATTTTTACTTCCAAACAACTTAGACAACAACCAAGCAAACAAAACCAATCCAAAACTCATAAAACCAGTATTCCTAGTCATATGTTACTATCTTCAAAAGCCAAGCAACAAATAACTCGATGCACATATATCATTCAACTTACCAATCACATATTACCCACAAGTTTTTATTATATAACTTTACGTAAACAAAATTACAATTATATGACATCAAGTATCATATTAACATGTTACTAGCATAACAAAATTATAACATCTCTTCCATCATACAACATGCTTAAAAAAAAAAAAATATCATATTATCATGCAACACTTATCATCTTTTTCCACCAATTATTCATGCTCTTACTCAAACTTTCGGCTATATAAACTCGTACAACACTACCAACAACATATATGTATACATAACTCTATGTATAACTCAAATCAAACAAATTTTCCTCCCGTATCTCTATAATGCCATATCGTAAAACAACTATCATGCTTTCAATCAATAACTTACGAAATCATATCATTACCATCTTTTCTACACATTCCCATTCTCCACATACATACATCCACTGATTCATGCCACACATCACCATATAGGTACACAATTCACAAGATAAACACATAGCGATCCCGACTCATATCCCATGGTGACCGGTTCAAAATTGTAGGGCAAGTTCGCGACTATAGGACGTCACTTAAGCCTTTGCTGTAATACTCCGTATTTATGGTCTTGGGGGTACTCTATCGAGTAGCCCTTACTCTGTCGAGTAAGGGTATGTTGCAGAATAAAATAGTTTCTGACCTGTTGGGCACTCGATCGAGTAGTCCGGGGCACTCGATCGAGTAGAAAGTACTCGATCGAGTACCTTGGGTACTCGATCGAGTGTCCGGTTTACGGGGAGTTTTTCGCGGGTTTTGTTAATTATGCGATTAGGGTATTTAAACTTAATCGTCGTTGTTTTAATTCACTTTTACCAAAACCTAAAACCCGTTTAAGAGAGAAAGCGTCATCATCTTCCTAATCGCATCCTTAACAATTCCGAGTTCGGACGGTCGGTTAAGTGTCGTAGTTCGTGTCGTTGGATTCCTTGCGTCAAGGGTAAGCTTTTAATATAATTTATATAATGTTTTGCTAGGTTTGGTCAAACCCTAATTTAGGATTTGGGGGTTTTATGAATAGTAAGTAATTGGTAGCCTTTATGTGTTATTTGTTAGGAGGAGAATTTGTAGAAGAGGCGTTTTGAGACAGCTGTAGATACCGTCTGCGTGTTGTGCTTTCCAGGTAGGATTTCCTACTCAGTATTAGTCCCATAATGGGATATTGGTGATGTGCTGTAGTTAGTTATTTGATATGATGATTGTGATTGTGATTGTGGTTGTGATTGGTTCCTATGGCTCTCGAGATGCGTTCTCGGCTGAGTGGGGTCACTTGCGGGAGTGATCTCACGCCCTAGTTTCGCCCTTCGTGGAACCCGCCACGAAAGGGGATGTGCACATTAATGGACAGGGTTATCGCTCGTACGATGAGCGGGGCTTAGGTGGGAACGGCTGCGGTCCCCCACTGGCAGGGCTGGTCCAGTGGACAGTCAGTATTGAGATGATGGGAGTTGGTGGTGTATGTGTGTGTGTGACAGTTCAGCTGTCTGTTTGTCTTATTGTTGTTATCTATATTGATTGTGTGATTAGTACTGACCCCGGTGTTGTTTTGTAAAACTGCGGTGATCCATTCGGGGATGGTGAGCGAGATATTGAATAGGTATAGAGATGATCTTGGGGATAGGCTGGGATGGCCACGACATGACGATAGAGTCTTCCGCTGTAGTTTAGCATTTATTTACATTTCAGTTGAGAACAGATAGTTTGGAATAATGTATTGTACTTTCAGTTTGGTTTCGAGGATTGTACTTATTCATTAAACTACTTATAATAAATGTTGTTTCTGTTTTGTCTATTTGATTATCATGCCTCGGGCAACCGAGATGGTGATGTCTTCATACCTGAGTGGTCCTGGTAAGGCACTCGGAGTATGGGGGTGTTACAAATGGTATCAGAGCGACGATCCTGAAACCTGTAACCAATGAACTTAATGAACATAGGGAGTCAATTAAAATGAACCCGGGGTAAAAGTTGTAGGAGCTAGTGCAAAGGTTTGGGAGACGTCCTAAAGTCGCGGGGTTCGCCCTACAACTTTGAACCGGTCACATGGGGGAAATGTGTGTTGAGTCATGTGTGTGCTTAGTAACTTGCGTGACAATGTGATGGAATGTGTGATTTGATTGTTGGATGTTGAAGGAGAAGTTGAGAATGTGAAAGAAAAGTAATATATATATGTAGACGTGATGATGGAATAACATGTTGGATGTTTACAATGTGGCTTTAATGGCATGATGAATTGATCTTGTTGATAGTAGAGTAAATGCGTAGCATATTTATTATGATATCATATGATTTTATAAAGTTAGCATGTTAGTATGTGACGTAATATGCGGGTAACTCTTACGTATTGGTGGTACTTGATCGAGTGAGGCTGACTCGATCGGGTAGGTTTTTAACGATTTTGAGTCCGGAATCGAGTTTTGGGGCACTCGATCGAGTAACTAGGGGTACTCGATCGAGTAGAAAAATCACTCGATCGAGTAGCCTAGATACTCGATCGAGTGGGTTAGTGATCGAAGGTCTGTTTGGTTCTGGAGTTTGGGTACTCGATCGAGTACATGGGGGCACTCGATCGAGTGGCCCGTTACTCGATCGAGTGGGTTTGGATACTCGATCGAGTAGGTTCTCCGGGCGCGTTTTAGTGTTTTGAGGTTTAGTACGCGTGTTTATGTTTATCCCTTTCTTATATAGCTTCAAGATGCCGCCCAAGAGAAATGCCTTGTACGCGAGAGCCGAGCTTATGACTACGGATGACATCGTTAAGATGTTGGAACACCAGGACGCTCTTCTTGAGACCCCGAAGAGAGTGAATGAGGACAAGGATAAGAGTAAGGAGAAGGAGGTTGACCATGCTAAAGTCAGCCTCTATATTGCGAGGTTTAACCCGAAGGAGTACAAGGGAGTTGAGGAGCCTAACCATCTTGATAGTTGGGTGAGGGAGATGGAGAACATACTAGATTTAGTTCGCTTGTCTGATGAGATGAGAGTGGATCAGCCGCATTCTATCCGAGGGAGGCGGTGGCAAGTGGTGGGATTCAGTGAAAGTGAGTGCCAAGGAGATATATACCAACCAGGGTTACCTGCTATACCTTGGGAGGAGTTTCGTAGGGCTGTGAGGAAGGAGTTCGTACGCAGCATGTGAGGAGTAAGTTGAGAGAGGAGTTCGACAAGTTTAAGATGATCTACGAGATGTCCGTGGCCGAGTACTACGAGACAGTTCAATGAGAAATCCAGATATGCTGAGGATATGGGTTTGAGTGAGGAGAATCTGGCTTTGAGGTTTGAGAAAGGGCTAACCACGAAAATTATGGATAAGTTACCCGTGGGAGTCCTTACGATGTGAAGGAAGCATATGAGAGAGGGCCGGGAGAGCCGAGAGACTAGCGGAGATGGCTCAGGAGAGGTCGGGTGGAGAGAAGAGGAAGTCCGAGAGCGAGGGTGGTGGCCAATCTAATTTCAAGAAAGGCAACCACAATCAATCTAAGGGATTTTCTTCTGGTCCGGGTTTAGTCTTTGAACTTCCTTTGGGCGAGGTCGTGGGAGTGTGAGCAACAGGCGGGAGTGACCTGCTTTGGTTGTGGTGGCGTAGGCCACAAGAGACATGAGTGCACGAGCGCACCGGGATCTTTTCAGAGACCTGCACAGAGCTTTGCGAGCAACAGACCAGCTGGATCATGGCCAAACCGGGGAGGTCAGAGCTACCAGAGTGGAGGCAACCGCAACGGCGGTAATTCTTATCAGAAGACACCGATGAACAACAACAATCAAGGGTCGGGTGCTAAGCCGACCGCATCAGCTAGTCTTGTCCGGGAGGTGGGCGAAGACCGATGGCAAGTTGTTCATGATGGACAAGAAGGCAGCTGAGGAGGATGCGCACGTTATCACCGGTACATTCCTTGTTAATGGTATTCCTACGTTTGTTTTGTTTGATTCGGGGGCTTCTCAGTCGTTCGTGTCTTCGAGTCATGTAAAACAGTTGGGTTTGAGAGTATATGAGTCAGTTAGGGAGCAAGTCTTCATACCTTCAGGTGAGTCTGTATCGTGTGGGAGGTTGTTTAGAGATGTATCTTTGATAGTTGGGCAAGTCGATTTCCCTGTAGACTTGCTAGAGTTTCCTTTTAATGGTTTTGAGATGATAGTTGGGATGGATTGGTTAGGAAAGTATAAGGCTAAGATAGACTGTCATCAAAAGAGAGTGTCCCTTAGAGGTCCTAAGGGTGTAAGTGTGTCTTATCGTGGGTTTCTAGTCAAACCCAAAGTTAAGTTGATTGCAGCTGTCACTTTGAAGTCGTATCTGAGGAAGGGATGTCCTCTGATTTTGTGCCATGTGAGAGATGACCGGATAGAGAGCCCGGCAGTTGATGAGATACCAGTGGTGGGGGAGTTTGCAGATGTCTTTCCAGAGGAGATTCCGGGGTTGCCACCGAAGAGGGAGATAGATTTCACCGTTGAGTTGAAGCCAGGGACGGGGCCAATCTCTAAGGCACCGTACCGTATGGGTCCTAAGGAGATGGAGGAGCTTAGGAAGCAGTTGGATGATTTGATAGAGAAGGGATACATTAGACCAAGTGTATCGCCTTGGGGAGCACCAGTTCTTTTCGTGAAGAAGAAGGATGGAACTTTGAGGTTATGCATAGATTACAGGGAGCTGAACCGTGTGACGATAAAGAACAAGTATCCTTTGCCAAGGATAGATGACCTGTTTGATCAGTTGAGTGGTGCAACGGTCTTTTCTAAGATCGATTTGAGGTCGGGGTACCATCAGGTGAAGATTAGAGATGTGGACATACCGAAGACAGCTTTCACGTCGAGGTATGGCCATTATGAGTATGTGGTGATGCCATTTGGGTTGTCTAATGCGCCGGCAGTGTTTAGGGATTTGATGAATAGGATCTTCAGACAGTTCTTGGATCAGTTTGTAGTGGTGTTTATCGATGACATCTTAGTCTACTCTAAGACTAAGGAGGAGCATGAGGAGCATCTGAGGATCGTGTTGCAGACTTTGAGAGATCATGAGTTGTATGCTAAGTTGTCCAAGTGTGAGTTACGGTTGGAGAAGGTTGCTTTTAAAGGGGCATGTAATCTCTAAAGATGGGGTAGCTGTGGATCCGGCGAAGATTGAAGCGATGACAAAGTGGGAAGCACCGAAGAATGTTCTTTGAGGTTAGGAGTTTCTTGGGTTTAGCTGGATACTACAGACGGTTCGTGAAAGATTTCTCCAAGATAGCTAGACCGATGACGGCGTTGATGAGGAAAGAGAACAGGTTTCGTTGGGATGAGAGTTGTGAGACGGCGTTCCAAACCTTAAAGGAGCGTTTGACCACAGCTCCTGTCTTGGCATTACCTGAAGGGAGCGAGAATTTCGAGGTCTATACAGATGCCTCGAAGAATGGGTTGGGATGTGTGTTGATGCGAATGGTAAAGTAATTGCCTATGCTTCTAGGCGATTGAAGCCTTATGAGGAGAACTACCCTACTCATGACCAGGTTGGGTGCGGTGGTGTTTGCTCTCAAGATTTGGAGGCACTACCATTATGGAGCAATCTTTAAGGTATTTTCTGATCACAAGAGTCTCAAGTACATCTTCACGCAGAAGGAGTTGAACATGAGACAGAGGAGGTGGATGGAGCTGATTGGTGATTACGACATGGAAATCATCTACCATGAAGGGAAGGCCAATGTTGTTGCTGATGCTTTGAGTAGAAAGAGTGTACATTCCTTGTGTACAGCTCTATCTTTGATGAGGCTGAGGGATGAGGTAGCGAGCTTTGGGATTCATATGATGCAGAAAGGAGATGCTATGGGTGATATGACAGTACACATGGAGTTTTATGATGATATTCGAGGTAAACAGGCTTTGGATCCTAAGATAGTGGAGTGGAGAGTGGAGTAGAGAAATGGACGGTGTCCGGTTTTCCATTCATACAGATGGTAGCTTGAGGTTTGATGGTAGGTGGTGTGTTCCTAATGACGAGGAGTTGAAAAAGACAATCATGACAGAAGCGCATTGCACACCATATTCAGTTCATACGGGTGGAGACAAGCTTTACAAAGATTTGAAGAAAACGTTTTGGTGGCACAGGATGAAGAAAGAGACAGCCGAGTTTGTGTCCCGTTGTTTGACATGCCAGAGAGTTAAAGGGGAACAGAGAAGACCACAAGGTAAGGTTCGGTCTTTGGAGGTGCCTGAGTGGAAGTGGGAATCCATTTCCATGGATTTCATTGTGGGTTTACCTAAGAGTCAACAAGGTAACAATATGATTTGGGTGATAGTGGATCGCTTGACCAAGTCGGCTCACTTTGTTCCAATGAAAGATACATGGACTAAGGCACAATTGGCTATGGCCTATCGAAAGAACGTGCTTAAGTTACATGGAGTCCCTAAGGACATAGTGTCCGGCGACGAGAGATGCGAGGTTTATATCGAGGTTTTGGAAGGAGTTGCGGGAATCGTTGGGAACGACTTTGAAGATGAGTACAGACTTTTCACCCCGCGACGGATGGGCGACGAGAGAACAATCAAGACTCTTGAGGATATGTTGCGAGCTTGTGTGAAGGATTTTGGTGGTAGGCGGGAGCGAGAGTTGGACTTAATAGAGTTTTCTTACAACAACAAATGCCTATCACACCGCATATTGGCATGGCACCGTTTGAGGCTTTGTATGGGAGGAGATGTAGGAGTCCGATCTGTTGGGACGATAGTCTTTGAGGCAAAGTGGTTTTAGGACCAGAGATGGTACATGAGATGGTGGAACAGATTAAGATGATCGGAACGGATGAGAGCGGCTCGGGATCGACGAAGAGTTATGCGCAGATCTACATCGTCGGGACATAGAGTTTCAGGTTGGGGACAAGGTTCTTCTGAAAGTGTCTCCTATGCGAGGAGTTATGAGATTTGGGAAGAAAGGCAAGCTAAGCCAGAAGTTTATAGGGCCTTATGAGATCTTAGAGCGAGTTGGGGAAGTGGCTTATCGTTTGGCTTTACCGGCTGCTTTGGAGAGAGTGCATAATGTGTTTCATGTATCGCAGGTGCGGAAGTATGTGAGTGACCCGTCACATGTGTTGGAGGCAGAGAGCTTAGAGCTGGATGAGTCTTTATCATACCTTGAGGTGCCTAAGCAGATCCTAGACCGAAAAGTTAGAAAGACCAGGAGTGGTGAGACAGTTTTGCTTAAGATCCTTTGGTCTAACCATGAGACTGAGGAAGCTACATGGGAGGCGGAGGATATCATGAAAGAGCGTTACCCTTTCCTTTTTGATCGGGTATGTATGGTTACGGGGACGTAACCTTGTTTCTTTTAGGGGGTAGGAGATGATCGCGAGAGTTTTTAAGAGTTTTTACACCCCTTTTATATGTTGTGTCGGTATGTTTGTCGGGATAAGTTGGGTTAGTAGCATGTTTTACGTTGTGTTTATTTTGACCTTCGAGTCGGGAAGCTTATGGGAGTACCTTTGTTTAGTAGTGGTTTGAACTTCGGGGACGAAGTTCCTTTTAAGGAGGGAAGACTGTAATACTCCGTATTTATGGTCTTGGGGGTACTCTATCGAGTAGCCCTTACTCTGTCGAGTAAGGGTATGTTGCGAGAATAAAATAGTTTCGACTGTTGGGCACTCGATCGAGTAGCTGGGGCACTCGATCGAGTAGGGGGTACTCGATCGAGTACCTTGGGTACTCGATCGAGTGTCCGGTTCTGAGGAGTTTTTCGCGGGTTTTGTTAATTATGCGATTAGGGTATTTAAACTTAATCGTCGTTGTTTTAATTCACTTTTACCAAAACCTAAAACCTGTTTAAGAGAAAAGCGATCGATCATCTTCCTAATCGCATCCTTAACAATTCCGGAGTTCGAGACGGTCGGTTCGTGTCGTAGTTCGTGTCGTTGGATTCCTTGCGTCAAGGGTAAGCTTTTAATATAATTTATATAATGTTTTGCTAGGTTTGGTCAAACCCTAATTTAGGATTTGGGGGTTTTATGAATAGTAAGTAATTGGTAGCCTTTATGTGTTATTTGTTAGGAGGAGAATTTGTAGAAGAGGCGTTTTGAGACAGCTGTAGATACCGTCTGTGTGTTGTGCTTTCCAGGTAGGATTTCCTACTCAGTATTAGTCCCATAATGGGATATTGGTGATGTGTTGTAGTTAGTTATTTGATATGATGATTGTGATTGTGATTGTGGTTGTGATTGGTTCCTATGGCTCTCGAGATGCGTTCTCGGCTGAGTGGGGTCACTTGCGGGAGTGATCTCACGCCCTAGTTTCGCCCTTCGTGGAACCCGCCACGAAAGGGGATGTGCACATTAATGGACAGGGTTATCGCTCGTACGATGAGCGGGGCTTAGGTGGGAACGGCTGCGGTCCCCCACTGGCAGGGCTGGTCCAGTGGACAGTCAGTATTGAGATGATGGGAGTTGGTGGTGTATGTGTGTGTGTGACAGTTCAGTTGTCTGTTTGTCTTATTGTTGTTATCTATATTGATTGTGTGATTAGTCTTGACCCGGTGTTGTTTTGTAAAACTGCGGTGATCCATTCGGGGATGGTGAGCAGATATTGAACAGTATAGAGATGATACTAGGATAGCTTTGGGATGGCCACGACATGACGATAGAGTCTTCCGCTGTAGTTTAGCATTTATTTACATTTCGATTGAGAAAGATAGTTTGGAATAATGTATTGTACTTTCAGTTTGGTTTCGAGGATTGTACTTATTCATTAAACTACTTATAATAAATGTTGTTTCTGTTTTGTCTATTTGATTATCATGCCCCGGGCAACCGAGATGGTGATGTCTTCATACCTGAGTGGTCCTGGTAAGGCACTCGGAGTATGGGGGTGTTACATTTGCATTAGCTCCTACAACCTTTACCCCGGGTTCATTTTAATTGACTCCCTATATTGATTAGATTCATTGGTTACAGGTTTCAGGATCGTCGCTCTGATACTATTTGTAACACCCCCACACTCCAAGTGCCTTACCAGGACCACTCAGGTATAAGGATACTACCATCTCGGTTACCCGAGGCAATGATAATCATAAGACAATAAAGAAACATATTTAAATAGTAAATATAATTTAAGTGATTACATATCTCAAACCAAAACTATCAAAGGAATTACAAAGTACTCAATCCGTCTACTGATAAAACTATCAAGCTACTAGACATCGTCTGACACAGCGGAAGACTTCTAACTGCAACGTGATGACTCATCCCGGCTATCCCGTACGCATCATATCATACCTGCTCAATAACTGCTCACCACCCCCGAATGGATCACCACGGTTTTTAAAACATTTAAACGGGGTCAGTACTATTTACACAAGTTATATATCAACAAGATAACAACCAACACTCGACTCAAGCAATCATACACAATCGGGCACTCCACTCCATCTCCGTCACCGATGTCCACTGGACCACCACGCGAGGGGACCGCAGCCGTTCCCACCTAAGCCCCGCTCATCATACCGAGCGATAACCCTGTCCCATTAATGTGCACATCCCCTCCCGTGGCGGGTTCCACGGAGGGCGAAACTAGGGCGTGAAGCCACTCCCGTAAGTGACTCCACTCAGCCGAGAACGCATCTCGAGAACCACAGACAAACAATCACAATCACAATATCAACAACCGTCTGAATCAATCAACAATGTATAAGCACAACCGTCTGAATCAATCAATCACACTAATTACAGCACAATCACCACACATTATGTAAGTAATACTGAGTAGGGAAACCCTACCCGAACAAGAACACAATCGAGACGGTCTCAACAAATTTGTATCAAAATTCCTCTCCTACGAATCCTCCTCCTAACATATAATCATGCAATTGCTACCAATCAAGAAACATAACAAAAACCCCCAATCCCAAAATTAGGGTTTAAAGAAACTTAACGAAATACTATAAAATTGGTATGTAGATCTTACCCTCGACACAAGGATTACAAAGGTATAAAGAACGATGGAATCCGACCTCTCGAGCTCCGGGATTTGTCAGTAACACGGATGAATGCGAAGAACGTAACTTGAATCTCTTTTCAATGTGATTAGGTTTATAAAAGTGTGTTGTAAAGATGACGGAAAGGTTTATATATATTAATCCGTGTTATTAACAAAACCCGACAAAACATCACCCGTAAACCGGCTACTCGATCGAGTAACTGACATACTCGATCGAGCGTCGGCTACTCTATCGAGTACCTAAGGCTACTCGATAGAGTACCCGGCTACTCTATCGAGTACCTAAGGCTACTTGATAGAGTACCCTACAGGTCAGAAACTATTTTAAAAAATGCAAAACACCCTTACTCGACAGAGTAAGGCCTACTCGATAGAGTACCCAGAGACTCATAAAACCGTAGTATTACACCTACCCCCCTAAAAAGACAACGGTTACGTCCCTGTAACCAAACACACCTGATAAAAAAGACTAGGAAAACGTTCTCGCATGGCTTCCTCGGGTTCCCATGTGGCCTCTTCCACATTATGTATAGACCAATGGACCTTGAGTAAGACCGTCTCACCATTTCTTGTCTTACGAACCTTGCGATCAAGAATATCTTTAGGAATCTCGGCGTAGGACAAGGATTCATCAAGCTCGATGTTCTCCATCTCAAGGATATGCGATGGATCACTCACATACTTCTGAAGCTGAGAAACATGGAAAACATTGTGAACTCTATTCAAAGCTGGTGGCAAAGCTAATCTGTAGGCTACCTCGCCTATACGGTCCAAAATCTCATAAGGACCTATGAACTTTTAGCTTAGCTTACCTCTCTTCCCAAATCTCATCACACCTCGCATAGGTGACACTTTCAAAAGAACCTTGTCACCTACTGCGAACTCAATGTCCCTGCGGTGTAAATCGACATAGCTCTTCTGACGATTCTGAGCTGCTCTCATCTTTTGCCGAATTAACTGGACTTACTCGACCATATCTTGTACCAGTTGTGGCCCTAAAACCACCATCTCAGAACTATCATCCCAACAAACTGGACTTCGGCACTTCCGGCCATACAAGCCTCAAAAGGTGCCATCCCGATGCTCGTATGATAACTGTTGTTGTATGAAAACTCGATCAGATCAAGCCTGTCTTCCCAGCTGCCCCCAAACTCCATCACACATGCCCTCAACATGTCCTCTAAGGTCTTGATGGTTCGTTCCGTCGACCATCGATTCTTTGGATGAAAGGTCAGTACTCATCTTCAAGGTTGTACCCATCAACTCCTGCAGTTCTTGCCAAAACTTGGATATGAACCTCGCATCACGATCAGAAACGATATCTTTAGGTATACCATGTAACCGAACCACATGCCTCATGTAACCCAGTGCTAGCTGCATCTTAGACCAAGTATCATTCATAAGAATAAAGTGAGCTGACTTGGTTAATCGATCAACAATCACCCAGATCATGTTGTTACCCTGCTGTGACCTAGGCAACCCCACAATGAAGTCCATAGAGATTGACTCCCACTTCCACTCAGGTACTTCCAAAGATTTTATCTTACCTTGTGGTCTCCTTTGTTCACCCTTAACCCTTTGACATGTCAAACATCTGGCCACAAACTCAGCTACATCTTTCTTCATGTTTGGCCACCAGAAAGTCTTCTTAAGGTCTTTGTAAAGCTTGTCACCACCCGGGTGAACCGAATAAGGAGTGCAATGAGCCTCCGCCAAGATCACTCTCCTCAACTCTGCATCCTCAGGGACACACCATCTCCCATCAAAACGAACACTCCCATCTGTATGGATGGAAAACCTGGCAACCGTCCCACTCTCTACTCTTGACTTCCACTCCTGAATCTTAGGATCAAGCTCCTGATTACTCTTGATGTTCTCATACAAATCTGGCTCGATCGTCAAATCCCCGATGGTATCTCCCTTCCTTATCATAAAGATCCCCATCCTAGACATCTCATCCCTCAGCTTTAGCAAGGACATGGCTGTACATAGCGAATGAACGCTCTTCCTACTCAGAGCATCTGCAACAACATTAGCCTTACCCTCGTGATAGATGATCTCCATGTCATAATCTCCGATAAGCTTCATCCACCGTCTCTGTCGCATGTTAAGCTCCTTCTGAGTGTAGATATATTTTAAGCTCTTATGATCGGAAAACACCTTAAAGGTCGCTCCATATAGGTAGTGCCTCCAAATCTTAAGAGCGAGAACAACTGCACCCAGCTCCAGATCATGAGTAGGATAGTTCTCCTCATATGGCTTCAGCTGCCTCGAAGCATAAGCGATGACTTTCTCTGCCTGCATCAAAACACAACCAAGACCATTCTTTGAAGCATCGGTATATACCTCAAAGTTCTCACATCCCTCTGGCAAAGCTAGGATAGGAGCTGTGGTCAAGCGTTCTTTTAAGGTCTGAAACGCCGTCTCACAACTCTCGTCCCAAACAAATATGGTCTCTTTTCTCATCAACGATGTCATAGGCCGTGCTATGGTGGAGAAATCTTTCACAAATCTCCTGTAGTAGCCAGCAAGGCCTAAGAAACTCCGAATCTCAGAAACATTCTTCGGTGATTCCCACTTGGTTACAGCCTCAATCTTACTAGGATCCACAGATACCCCATTCTTAGATATCACATGGCCCAAAAAAGCCACCTCCTCCAGCCAGAACTCGCACTTAGATAGCTTGGCATAAAGTTGATTCTCTCTCAGAGTCTGCAAGACTATTCTCAAGAGCTCTTCATGCTCTTCCTTAGTCTTAGAATAGACTAAGATGTCGTCGATGAAGACAACCACGAACTTGTCCAAGAACGGTGTAAAGATCCGGTTCATTAAATCCATAAAAGCTGTTGGTACATTGGTCAACCCAAAAGGCATCACTACGTACTCATAGTGACCATATCGAGATCGGAACGCGGTCTTAGGAATATCCTCATCTGCTATCCTCAGCTGGTGATAGCCTGACCTCAGATCAATCTTGGAAAACACACCTGCTCCACTTAGCTGATCAAATAGGTCATCAATCCTAGGCAAAGGATACTTGTTCTTCACTGTGACACGATTCAGCTCTCGGTAATCAATGCACAGTCTCATACTCCCATCTTTCTTCTTTACAAAAAGAACTGGGGCTCCCCACGGTGACACACTAGGCCTGATATAACCCTTGCTTAGCAACTCACGTATCTGCTTTTTCAACTATGCTAACTCTTTAGGTGCCATACGGTAAGGTGCTTTGGATATCGGACCTGTTCCCGGTTTAAGCTCCACGCTGAAATCAACATCCCTCTTAGGAGGCAAACACGGTATCTCCTCAGGAAAGACATCCTCGAACTCTCTCACCACAGATATCTCAGAAGCTGTCGGCGGCTCTACTCACTGATCCCTCATATGACAGAGAATCAAGAGGCACTTCTTCCTCAAACATGACTTTAAAGTCATCACCGCTATGAACTTACACTTAGGTTTTACCACAAATCCTCTATAAGACACCCTAACACCCTTAGGGCCCTTTAAAGACACTCTCTTATACCGACAATCTATCCTGGCATCATACTTACCCAGCCAATCCATCCCGACAATCACTTCAAACCCATCTATAGGAAACTCTAACAGATCTATCGGTAAATCTACTCCTCCAACCACCATGGACACACCCTTATACAACTTGAGACACGACACAGACTCCCCTGAAGGTATGAACACATCATCTTTTACAACCTCAAACTTACCCAAACCCATAGACATGGCATGACTCTTAGACACAAAAGAGTGTGTAGCCTCTGAATCAAACAAAACAAAGGATGGTACATTATGAACAAGAAAGGTACCGGTAACTACATGAGCATCATTCTGTGCTTCCTGTTTGTCCATCATGAAAAGCTTCCCACTGTTTTTATGTCTTCCACCCTGAACTGAAGCAGTGGAGGTACTTGGCTTGGCTGCTGAATCCTGGGTGGTGCTGTTGTTCTGACGTTGATATGACCCACCACCACTGCGGTTATAACTGCCCTGGTAGACCTGTCCACCTCTGTTGCCCCATGATCCTCCCGGTCGGTTACTAGCAAAGCTTTGAGTTGGCCCCTGAGAGAAATTCCCTTGCCGAGCTCCTGAACCATTGCCGGGCCTGTAACTCGTGCATTCCCCTCTCCTGTAGCTCTTTGACGAAACAGAAATGTGTATCGTCAACGGTATGCTTGACTCAATTGGGATTTGAAACGCGGGGATGAGAAAACTCACGCCAACGAGACGAGCCAATTGGTCGAAAAGGGTTAGGTCCGGAGGGAACCCGACCGTGACCCTAATATCAATTAATGCATTCCAACCAAGACCTCGTTCGAGTCTCGACATCTAGGGATCACAAAGACACAAGTGTCCTAGTTCTCCCTAGCGGAGTCGCCAATCTGTGGACATAGCCACCTAGAACAACAGCACCACCCAGGATTCAGCAGCCAAGCCAAGTACCTCCAATGCTTCAGTTCAGGGTGGAGGACATAAAAATAGTGGGAAGCTTTTCATGATGGACAAACAAGAAGCACAGGATGATGCTCATGTAGTTACCGGTACCTTTCTTGTTCATAATGTACCATCCTTTGTTTTGTTTGATTCAGGGGCTACACACTCTTTTGTGTCTAAGAGTCATGCCATGTCTATGGGTTTGGGTAAGTTTGAGGTTGTAACAGATGATGTGTTCATACCTTCAGGGGAGTCTGTGTCGTGTTTCAAGTTGTATAAGGGTGTGTCAATGGTGGTTGGAGGGGTAGATTTACCGATAGATCTGTTAGAGTTTCCTATGGATGGGTTTGAGGTGATTGTCGGGATGGATTGGCTGGGTAAGTATGATGCCAGGATAGATTGTCGGCAAAAGAGAGTGTCCTTAAAGGGTCCTAAGGCTGTTAGGGTGTCTTATAGAGGGTTTGTGGTAAAACCTAACTGTAAGTTCATAGCTGTGATGACTTTAAAGTCATGTTTGAGGAAGAAGTGCCCCTTGATTCTCTGTCATGTGAGAGATCACCGAGTAGAGCCGCCGACAGCTTCTGAGATATCTGTGGTGAGAGAGTTCGAAGATGTCTTTCCTGAGGAGATACCGAGTTTGCCTCCCAAGAGGGATGTTGATTTCAGCGTGGAGCTTAAACCGGGAACAGGTCCGATATCAAAAGCGCCTTACCGTATGGCACCTAAAGAGTTAACGGAGTTGAAAAATCAGATACATGAGTTCTTACGCAAGGGTTATATCAGGCCTAGTGTGTCACCGTGGGGAGCCCCAGTTCTTTTTGTAAAGAAGAAAGATGGGAGTATGAGACTGTGCATTGATTACCGAGAGCTGAATCGTGTCACAGTGAAGAACAAGTATCCTTTGCCTAGGATTGATAACCTGTTTGATCAGCTAAGTGGAGTAGGTGTGTTTTCCAAGATTGATCTGAGGTTGGGCTATCACCAGCTGAGGATAGCAGATGAGGATATTCCTAAGATGGCGTTCCGATCTCGATATGGTCATTATGAGTACGTGGTGATGCCTTATGGGTTGACCAATGCACCAGCAGCTTTCATGGATTTAATAAACCGGATCTTTACACCGTTCTTGGATAGGTTTGTGGTTGTTTTCATCGATGACATCTTAGTCTATTCTAAGACTAAGTGTGACACCCTCACTTATCGCGGAAAAGTAAACACGTAATTCTAGAATAAAACTGCATGGATATGTTTGTAATAGGTTCAATTGGGTAAAAACCTGTAATTTTAAAACCTGAACCTGTTATAAAGATATCCAAATTGGAAGGTGTCAAACATACAAGGTTTAACTAGAAGTGTCATAACATAACCATCGCTAAAGTCGCGAATAGCAAATTATACAACCAAATGTAAAGAGGGAGACATATGTCCCTAAAATGTATGTGACATAAAAAGTGTTTAAGGGTCACAATAAAATAAAGCCAATCTAGGTTCCAAGGTCACTTTGCTCGCTAGCTCGTCCATGTACCCCATATATGCATCACCTACCTGTCATTCGCATTTTATACAAATACGAAAGCCACAGTCAGTGGGGAGTAACTCCGAGTTCTCCCAGCCACGAAATGTCATAATTAATATAACATGTAAACATAAGAATATGAATACGAATCACACAATGCCTTAGCATATAGATGCTAGACAGTCGTGCTTATCATGTGAACAACAATATAACAACACATAGTCCTAGCATGTGAATACTAGACCGACTCATACTACACTATCATGTGAATCACATAACATCCAGGAATCCAAACTCTATCAACCATAGCCGGCTTGCATCTCACCTTCTATGATTCATAGAATCATCAAACAAGAAAGAGCAATATATCTAGAGACAGACATAAGTTCTTGGTACGGTCAATAGTCACTCTGTAACTCGAGTCTATACCACGAGGTAGGGAAGGTAATCGAACCGGTATCTTGGCTCAGAGGTTCTATCAAAACATGGCCAAGACACAACACAACCCTAGCCTAAAATCTGCGCAGACCTAGACATGCGGATACACACCACCGCACCCAAGACCCACAATTTTTCTAAAACAAAGTGAGTACCCTAAGGAGTCCACCAAAGGGTTGGCTAGTACTTAAGCTTACCACTTACTATCAAAATAAGTAACGAGGTCATGCCCCAACTTGGATATAAACCCACCAAGTCAGGAACACAGAGGCTATTAAGCAGTGAACATACACTCGTCAAAGACTATAATGACCTATCTATGATGAAGGCCGAAATACTCACCTAGGACCTAGTCCCAGCTAGTCCCAGCTTGAATACTTTAGCCCACACCACACAAGACAAGTAGGATACCCAATTCAGCTGACAATCCAACAATATCTCCAATATCAATAATAATCCAAATTCCAGCTAACCGTTAATCTCATAATTCATGAGAACAAGCTAAAATGGCAAAGAGGCAACAAGACTGAAGTATAAGGCAGCCAATTCATCCAACAACCAACATGTGAAATGATAATTACAAATATCAAGACATAACATAAAATTACCAATAACAACCAATCTCACCTCAAAGACAAACCCTCGACCCGAGTCCCGCGACGGGTCATCGGTCAAATCGAGGCTGACTGGTTTAAACCTAGCTTGACCAAACTCGTTCGGTCAATCTGGCCCAGCTCAGAGCCTTTGCCTACTTTGGCCCAAATCATAAAATTTATCACAATATAATTCTCATGCTATTTCTAATTTTTATCATGTGAAAAAAAAACCGAAAGTAACACATTATCAATCACCTAAACACTTAACAAACAACAAGCACAACATCAACTACTAATGTGACATTAATTCGTCGAGTAACTCGGAATAGTTACCTTACGCTAGCAAAGAGACAAGTAATAACTTGAGAAAGCTTCTAAAACCCAAAATTACTCTTCATCTTCAACCACATATGAGCCACCTAAAATAATTATGTGAAAGGACGATATTAACGAATTATCTTTATATAAAATATGAGACGGAAATTAATTTAATTATATTTTAAATAAACCAAACTAGCGTCAAAACAATTTATAGACACGGCACAAAAGTTATTATGACAACCTCAAACTCGGCCTAACCACCAACTACACATGGCCTCAAACTCGTGACTTAGCTAGGCCACTGCCTAGGCCACGGCCATCAAACTCGCCTAAAAGCAAGCCATAAGGAGTCCGACACGACCACCACCCGACTACCCATAGCCACCCTTCACCCTACTTCATAACCTGACCCAAAAATCAGTCCAAAACAGAACCCAAAAGTTGCCTAAGTTCGACCCCAACTCCAGTCCTCAAATGCAAAGTGAAAACCCACGATGACAGCTCTCGTCCCTGCCCAAAACAGAGTACCAATCGTCCCCTTAAGACTCCATTCTCGCGCCTAAAAACAGTCCTAGCTGAGCCAACTAAGTCAGCATTTAAAACGGTTTTAGAGCGGAAATCCACAAGTATAAAGCAACTCAAAAACAGTCCCTAAAGACTACAAAAATCGCCCCAACACAGAGTCCAAATTAGTCCAAAACAATCCCTACATGTCAGTATACACCGTCTCAACTATAAAACACACCAATTATCACCCAAAACAATCCATACATGCCAGCATACACCGTCTTAAATATACCACTTACTAACTAGCATCCCAAATGATCCCTAGAGGTCAGTATACACCGTCTCAACTATCTCCACATATCAGTATACACCGTCTCAACTATACAACTGACTAATTAACATCCATAAGGATCCCTATATATAATTATACACCGTCTTAATTATAAAACAGACTAACCAGCATTCGAAATAAACATATTTTACAAGTAATATCGAGTAATCCATAATTGTTACCTTTTTCCGATTGAACTAATCATTTATGACTAACAAATCTTCTACAAGACCGTCTATTTTAGTACATACAACCGTCTTATAATAAATAAAGCTGAAAATATAAATGGGTTTGTAAAAATACATGACGAAAATGAATTTTACTTACAACGGATTGACGGAAACGACGAGAGGAATGCTATGGAACGAAAATCGTCGAAAACGGATGAGAAACGGACGACCGAAAATCGATTTTACGAAAGAAAAAAAATGAAACGTGAAAAAGAAGAACAAAGAAGGAAGTAGAAGAAAGGAAGAAGACGTGAGAAAAAGAAAATGAGGCAGCAGCCTGCCAGCCTGCTATTTATTATACGTACGTTTCTTCGTCGTTAAGAAACTTCGATAGTTATTAAAACCGTTTCGAGTTAAATTTAACCGGTTTAAGTAAAAGTTTCAGTAATAAAACGGAATCAATAATAAATAAATTTAATGAGTGAAAATAAAATAAACTCAGCTAGTTAACGTAAATAATACAATATCAGCTTGAATCGGAATTATTAGCGATTTTTACAAAACTAACGGATATTAATAAAAATTGCTAATTTAGTGAAATAAGCTCAAAATAGCTAATTGAACGGTTTTGTTCCCAAAATCCATCTCGGGTTCACTTAAAACAACTTTCATAAGGACTCGTAAAGAAACGGAAATTATTAAATAAATAAACTCGAACTAATTTCAATAAACTCGAACTAACTTTAAATAAACTTATTAATGATTATTAAAATTAACGTATCGAATTATGATGAAATTAATTAATTAGCTAAACATATATATATATAAATCGTTAAATGATGTAATTAAATTCAAAATAGCAATTAAAAGAATTTTATCCAACTTAATAAAATACGGGGTGTTACAATCACCCCATCTTTTAAAAAGTTTCGTCCTCGAAACTTGAAAGTATAAATGAAAGGTTATAAAAATAAAACTGAAATTGGAATCGGTAACCAAAACATTTAAAAGGTCACTTATCGTAAGAATCAAAATTCTTTCAAAAGTTTCAAATAAAATTTTCCGACAGAACCAGATTCTCATCAAAGGAACGGAAGTGCTCTCGTTGCGCATTCAAGAACATCACATTCCAAATCCAAGATAAGGTCAAAGGCAAATCATTTGTATAAATCAAAAATCAAAATACTTTCGAAAACATTAATGACGAGTTTTCAAAAGTATATGTCTCATTCATGGAACGAAATGGCTCTTGTTGTGCACACAAGAACGCTAACCTTCCAAGTCAAAGACAAATTTAAAACCGAAAATCACTCGTCGACAAGAGTAGAACAAGTTATTAAACGTTTCTAATAACGAGTTCTAACATCCGATCAACGTTAAAATCAAAAGAAAAGGTAATCTACTCAAATTTTCTTTTGCAAAAATTCAAGATAGAAATAAAGGTTTCACTTTTAAATTCGAAAGGGAATCAAATTTCTGAAAATGTAATCTTAAACTGTGACAAAGAAATCATAAATAGATCAAGGTTAATAAAAATTTGATAAAATTTAAAGAAATCTCGGGTTTAGCGATTAAAATCATGATAAAGAAGTCTATACTTAAGGAACAAATATGGAATTAAATCAAATTTTCACTTTCAAATCTTTAAAAATAGGTTAGGTTTGCAGAAGTGACATAAACTTTTAAGAATGAATCGAAACTGGTAGCTTGAAAGTTTAAAAGTTGTACAAAAAGGAAAGTAACTTAGATAGCATAGAAACAAAGTATTTTAAGAGAGCTCAAACTTAAGCAATAAGAGAGCTATAATGAATTTCATAGGGTAGAAATTGAAGTCAAAATTACAAGGATGTCAAAGATAGAGTTTCACAAGATACGAGTGTCAAACTTAAAGGAGGAGCAAGATGAAGCGAGAAAAAGAGGTATGAATGGTAACGCTTATGATCAAGGAGAAAGGAAAATTAGACAATAAGGAAACGCCAGATACTCAAATCTCAAACAACAATGTCACCACTCCACTAAGGAAACAAAGGGTAATAACCAGGTCAGGAAATGATAGGAAATTTAAAAAGGGATATATGAATATGTCAAGATGTGATACTAAAAGAGTCGAATCATAAAGATAACTAGTTAACAACCAGTAAGAGATATTAGAATTAGGGAGGTATTCAAGACAAGGAAATAACGAGTAAACTTTTATACTTAAGAATCAAATCCAACCAAGGTATGAACGAAAGGGAGGAAAACGATTAAAGGTATGAAAGAGGATTTTAAGGCTTAAACCATACGCTTCCTAAAACTTAAGGTTCTCTCTAACAAGGTCACGCCTATTAGGGTATTGTACCTTCATAACACAACGACCAAATCCCAAAACAAGGGTCAAGGTAAAATAAACGCTCGCTTAAGGGGTGATAAATCGGTTAGATACTTCTTCCACCTATCTTATCACATATTAGTATACACCGTCTCAACTATACAACTGACTAATTAACATCCATAAGGATCCCTATATATAATTATACACCGTCTTAATTATAAAACAGACTAACCAGCATTCGAAATAAACATATTTTACAAGTAATATCGAGTAATCCATAATTGTTACCTTTTTCCGATTGAACTAATCATTTATGACTAACAAATCTTCTACAAGACCGTCTATTTTAGTACATACAACCGTCTTATAATAAATAAAGCTGAAAATATAAATGGGTTTGTAAAAATACATGACGAAAATGAATTTTACTTACAACGGATTGACGGAAACGACGAGAGGAATGCTATGGAACGAAAATTGTCGAAAACGGATGAGAAACGGACGACCGAAAATCGATTTTACGAAAGAAAAAAAAATGAAACGTGAAAAAGAAGAACAAAGAAGGAAGTAGAAGAAAGGAAGAAGACGTGAGAAAAAGAAAATGAGGCAGCAGCCTGCCAGCCTGCTATTTATTATACGTACGTTTCTTCGTCGTTAAGAAACTTCGATAGTTATTAAAACCGTTTCGAGTTAAATTTAACCGGTTTAAGTAAAAGTTTCAGTAATAAAACGGAATCAATAATAAATAAATTTAATGAGTGAAAATAAAATAAACTCAACTAGTTAACGTAAATAATACAATATCAGCTTGAATCGGAATTATTAGCGATTTTTACAAAACTAACGGATATTAATAAAAATTGCTAATTTAGTGAAATAAGCTCAAAATAGCTAATTGAACGGTTTTGTTCCCAAAATCCATCTCGGGTTCACTTAAAACAACTTTCATAAGGACTCGTAAAGAAACGGAAATTATTAAATAAATAAACTCGAACTAATTTCAATAAACTCGAACTAACTTTAAATAAACTTATTAATGATTATTAAAATTAACGTATCGAATTATGATGAAATTAATTAATTAGCTAAACATATATATATAAATCGTTAAATGATGTAATTAAATTCAAAATAGCAATTAAAAGAATTTTATCCAACTTAATAAAATACGGGGTGTTACACTAAGGAAGAACATGAGGAGCACTTGAGGATAGTCTTGCAGACTCTGAGAGAGAATCAAATTTATGCCAAGCTATCTAAGTGCGAGTTCTGGCTGGAGGAGGTGACTTTTCTTGGTCATGTGATATCTAAGAAGGGGGTATATGTGGATCCTAGTAAAATTGAGGCTGTAACCAAGTGGGAATCACCGAAGAATGTTGCTGAGATTCAGAGTTTCTTAGGCCTTGTTGGCTACTACAGGAGATTTGTGAAATATTTCTCTACCATAGCACGTCCTATGACATCTTTGATGAGGAAAGAGACCAGATTTGTTTGGGATGAGAGTTGTGAGATGGCGTTTTAGACCTTAAAGGAATGCTTGACCACAGCTCCTATCCTAGCTTCGCCAGAGGGATGTGAGAACTTTGAGGTTTATACCGATGCTTCAAAGAATGGTCTTGGTTGTGTTTTGATGCAGGCAGGGAAAGTCATCGCTTATGCTTCGAGGCAGCTGAAGCCATATGAGGAGAACTACCCTACTCATGATCTGGAGCTTGGTGCAGTTTTTTTCGCTCTTAAGATTTGGAGACACTACCTTTATGGAGCGACCTTTAAGGTGTTTTCTGATCATAAGAGCTTAAAATATATCTACACTCAGAAGTAGCTTAACATGCGACAGAGACGGCCATGTCCTTGCTGAAGCTGAGGGATGAGGTGTCTAGGATGGGAATCTTTATGTTAAGGAAGGGAGATACATCGGGGATTTGACGATCGAGCCAGAGTTGTATAAGAACATCAAGAGTAGACATGAACTTGATCCTAAAATTCAGGAGTGGAAGTCAATAGTAGAGAGTGGGACGGTTTCCAGGTTTTCTTTCCATACAGATGGGAGTGTTCATTTTGATGGGAGATGGTGTGTTCCTGAGGATGCAGAGTTGAGGAGAGTGATCTTGACGGAGGCTCATTTTACTCCTTATTCAGTTCACCCGGGTGGTGACAAGCTTTACAAAGATCTTAAGAAGACTTTCTGGTGGCCAAACATGAAGAAAGTTGGAGCTGAGGTTGTGGCCAGATGTTTGACATGTCAAAGGGTCAAGGGTAAACAAAGGAGAACACAAGGTAAGATACAATCTTTGGAAGTACCTGAGTGCAAGTGGGAGTTAATCTCAATGGACTTCATTGTGGGGTTGCCTAGGTCACAGCAAGGTAATAACATGATCTGGGTGATTGTTGATCGGTTAACCAAGTCAGCTCACTTTGTTCCTATAAAAGATACTTGGTCTAAGATACAGCTGGTACTGGCAGGAGGCATGTGGTTTGGTTACATGGTATACCCAAGGATATCGTTTCTGATCGTGATGCGCGGTTCATATCCAAGTTTTATCAAGAACTGCAGGAGTTGATGGGTACAACCTTGAAGATGAGTACAGCCTTTCATCCGCCAATTGATGGTCAGACAGAACGAACCATCAAGACCTTGCAGGACATGTTGAGGGCATGCGTCATGGAGTTTGGGGGTAGCTGGGAAGACAGACTTGATCTGATCGAGTTTTCATACAACAACAGTTATCAAACAAGCATTAGGATGGCACCTTTTGAGGCTTTGTATGGCCGGAAGTGCCAAAGTCCAGTTTGTTAGGATGATAGTTCTGAGACCGGGGTTTTAAGGCCACAGCTGGTACAAGATATTGTTGAGCAAGTCCAGTTAATTCGGCAAAAGATGAGAGCAGCTCAAGATCGTTAGAAGAGCTATGCCGATTTGGACCGCAAGGACATTGAGTTCGCAGTAGGTGACAAGGTCCTTTTGAAGGTGTCACCTATGCGAGGTGTAATGTGATTTGGGAAGAGGGGTAAGCTAAGCCAAAAGTTTATAGGTCCTTATGAGATTTTGGACCGTATAGGCGAGGTAGCCTACAGATTAGCTTTGCCACCGGCCTTGTATAGAGTCCACAATGTTTTCCATGTTTCTCAGCTTCGGAAGTATGTGAGTGATCCATCACATATTCTTGAGATGGAGAATATCGAGCTTGATGAATCCTTGTCCTACGCCGATATTCCTAAGGAGATTCTTGATCGCAAGGTTCATAAGACAAGGAATGGTGAGACGGTCTTACTCAAGTTCCTTTGGTCTAATCATAATGTGGAGGAAGCCACATGGGAACCCAAGGAAGCTATGCGAGAACGTTTTCCTAACCTTTTTGATCAGGTATGTTTGGTTACGGGGACGTAACCGTTGTCTTTTTAGGGGGGGTAGGAGATGGTCGCGGTTGTGTTTTATCTTATTTTGAGTCGGGTTAGTGAGTTTTGTGGTGTTTTATGTGGTTATTTGGCATTGATAAATGTTTGTTAGTGTAGTCTTTTTGTGTTGTGTAGTGTCTTGTTTAAGGGTGGAGTGTGAACTTCGGGACGAAGTTCTTTTTAAGGAGGGAAGACTGTAATACTACGGATTTTCTTTGGTGATTACTCGACCGAGTAGAGCCTACTCGGCCGAGTAGTGCTGTTGTTGTAGTCTGTTTTGGTTCTGCCGAGTATAGTGAATACTCGACCGAGTAGAGGATACTCGGCCGAGTATACACTTTACTCGACTGAGTATCCGGTCTGGCGAAGCGTATTTTGACGGTTTGATTAGGGAATGTTTAGGGTTATTTTTATATCCCGCGTCAGTTTCTAAAACCTTATCTCAAACATCATCATTTTACGATTATCCTAATCACTCCCTAATCACTTCCTAATAATTCCCTATCATCGTTGTGTGTGCAATCTTCGTGGTTCTTGTGTATAATTCCTCATTATACTGTTGGTAAGTTCTATTTCTATGTTGTTTGTATTCTTTGGGGTTACTGTATACATATATGGAATTGGGAATATGGGGGATTGTGCAATGTGTAATTGTGTTATGTGATTATTGTATAGGAGAAGACTTCGTAGAGGAGCCTTTCTGATTGTCCGAGTTTCGTGCTACTATTGATTGCTAAGGTAGGGTTTTCCCTACTCAGTTTACTGTTCATTGTTTAAGACATGATTGTTTTGTGTTATTTGTTGTCTGCTGATCATCGGAGTATGGTTGTTGTTGTGGCGGTGATGTGGAGATGTGGTGACAGTGTGTTTGTGATTGTGGTGGAGTCACTTACGGGAGTGGCTTCACACCCTAGTTCGCCCTCCGTGGAACCCGCCACGGGAGGGGATGTGCACATTAAGGGACAGGGATTGTTAGTCGCTCGTTGATGAGCTGGACTAGGTGCGATCGGCTGCGGTCACCCACTGGTGGCAAGGATTACCTGTTGCGATGGGTAATCTGGCAGGGCTACACACTTTGGTGTGTAGTCGGTTACTGTGTGAGATCGGGAGACTGGGGTTAGAGGATGATCAGCTGGCTACCTTGTTGTTTGTCTTATATTGATTGAGTAATACTAACCCCGTTGTTGTTTGTGGAATCTGCGGTGATCCATTCGGGGATGGTGAGCAGATTTGACAGGTTTTGCTTGGTGAGCTTGGGGCAGTCATGGGAGAGTTGTCATCACCAGTCGTAGCATCACTGTCCGAGTCTTAGTTTTGGATTTATTAGTTGTCAGACATTTAGTTTATTTTATTGTAACAGTTTGGGATTTTGTCGATGTAAAATTTTATACTTTATGGTACTTTAATAAATGTGCTCAGTTCAGACGCTTTTGATATGTACTAACCTTGGGCAACCGAGATGGTAACAAACTTTCATGGTAGGGTGGTCCTGGTAAAGCACCTTGGTATGAGGGGGTGTTACACCTGTCACCAGCAGGTATATTCCAAAAGAAATCCATACATAGTTTGTTAATGTGATGAATGACCTCCATAGGGAGAAGGGTACTGGAGCACCGGAAATTATCCAAGCCAAAAATCATAGAATTAATAAGCTGTGCTCTACTAGCATAATAAAGAGTTTATGAAGACCAGTGGTGAATGGTTCTCTAAATCTTAGTGATTAATGAGTCAAACATGGATACTTTGAGTGTAGAAGTAGCGTGAGGGATCCCTAGGTATCTAAAAGGGAACTGTCCCAAGGAAAAGCCAGTAGCAGCAAGGATCCCTTGAATAATAGTAGGAGAGACCCCTCTAAAGTAGACATTAGTTTTATCAAGGTTAGCATGTAATCCAGAAAAAGGAGCAAACTGAGAAAGAGCAGTCTTGATAGCAGTGACAGAAGGCATATCTCCCCTTACAAAAATCATCAAGTCATCAACAAAAATTAACTGGGTGAGGTTAAGCCTACTGCACTTAGGATGGTAAGAAGCCTGAGGTTTAGAGCAGATTCTTCTGAGGGATCTGGATAACATCTCCATGCTAAGGACAAAAAGGTAAGGAGAGAGGGGATCTCCTTGCCTAATTCCACTTTTCCCTGGAAAAAATCCTGAGATGGATCCATTGATCTTAAGAGAAAACTAGGTATTAGTGATGCAACCCATAATCCACTTAGAAAATAAGGAAGGGAACCCCAAAACCTGAAGCATTTGAGAGACAAAACCCCATTGGATGGAATCAAAAGCTTTCCTAATGTCTACTTTAACTAGACATCTAGGAGAGATGTTACCTCTGTTATAACCTTTAACAAGAGCATGGGAGAGCATAATATTTTCAAAGATACATCTCCCCTTCACAAAGGCAGCCTGTTCATTACTAACAATGGAAGGGAGAACATGTTGGATTCTATTAGCCAGGATTTTGCTAATAGTTTTGTAGAAGACAGTATAGCAAGAGATAGGCCTGTAGTGTAAGACAGAGTCAACAATCTGCTTCTTAGGAATAAGAAAGATAAGAGTAGCATTGGCTTGCTTAGCCATGTGCCATGTTCAAAAGAAACTTAGTACAGCAGCACAAAAATCTTTTTCAATAATGGACCAAGCAGATTTAAAGAACCCAGAGGAAAAACCATCAATACCCGGACTGCTATTAGAGTCAATACTGAACACAGCCTCCTTAATTTCCAAGAGGGTGATATTCTTAGTAAGATTGTGGTGGTCAGCAGGTAAAAGACAACCATCTCTTCTTAACAAATCAACATCAAGAGCTGAAATAGTCTGTTGAGAACCAAGTAGATAAGAATAATAGTCCTGGAAAGCATTAGTAACTCCATCCTGGCCAGAATGAAGGACCCCATGCTTATCCTTAATTAAACCAATAAACTGGAGATGCCTCCTCTCAGCAATCTTAGCAAAGAAATACTTTGAACTACTATCAGTATTTTGAAGATGAGTAATCTTGGCCCTTTGTTGTAAGATGGAAAGCTCTATAGTTTTGAGTCTAGAGAACTCTTTAATAGCCTGTTGTTTCTCTTGAATAAGATTGGCAGAGAAAGGATCATTAAGCAAATTAGCCGGACTCTTTTTGAGCTTTAATTTGGCAGCTTTAACTCTGTCAGAGATCTTGCTAAAATGGGAAGGATGCAGATGTTTAAGAGAATATTTAACACTGTTACGCTTTTCAAAGAGACAAAAAATGGAACTGCCAGGTTTAGAAGTCTTCCACGCTTGCTTGACAGTTTCCTCATAGTGTTAGGGTGCCCCAATCCAGCTGTTAAGAAAGCTGAATTTTTTGTGTATTTTTTCATCATTGAACACAGTCACCACCACAGGAGAGTGATCAGAGAGATCAGATTCATGGAAATGAGCACTAGAGAAAGGAAAAGAAGCAGACCAACTTTGATTCACAAGGACTCTATCAAGCTTAAACCAAACCCTAGTCAGATGGTCTTTCTTGTTAGTCCATGTAAAATCAGTGCCGGTACTGGACCTATCATCAAGAGAACAAGAAGCCAAACAAGAGTTAAAGGCCATCATATCTTGCAAAACTGGAGGATTAGGATTAATTTCTCATCAGGACTTCTAATAATATTGAAATCCTCAAGGACAATCCAAGGCTTAGAAGTACTAAAAGATCTGAGGCCATTCCAAAGGTGGATCCTCTCATTAGCATCATTACTGCCATATACAGCACTTAACTGGAATTCAGTGTTAGTGACATGATGGTGGATTAGGCAGCTAATCCACTGAGCATCAACCAAGAGGCTACTAATAGAAACAGAAGTAGGATTATAAACCAACCAAATTCTGCCATATTGATGAGTGTTATAGTTGCAAAGAACATTCCAATTACCAAATTGCTTTCTAATAATTTTTTGGGCCTTGTTTTCTTTAACCCTGGTTTCCAAAATAGCTAGGATATAAATCTGATTTTGATACAAGAAGTCTTTAACATCACACTGCTTAATAGGGTAATTAAAACCTCGAACATTCCAGGAAGCAATATTCATTTAAACAGATTTATCAGGTGGACCATGGCCTTCATGGATATCCACTAAAATCTGATCTGAACATTCTTGATGCATTTCAAGCATAGTTGCAGGAGAGGATTGATCTAGAGAAGAAG
Source organism: Silene latifolia (assembly GCF_048544455.1). Taxonomy (NCBI): domain Eukaryota; kingdom Viridiplantae; phylum Streptophyta; class Magnoliopsida; order Caryophyllales; family Caryophyllaceae; genus Silene; species Silene latifolia. The sequence goes on from NC_133538.1 coordinate 177,815,148, forward strand.
ATCTCTGTCCTAGCTCAAAGCATCCTGAGCCTGCATTCCTCCCCAATAAAACAACCCCCTCTGAAGCTACAGATGAAGTACCACCTAGTTCAGAAGCTGCATTCAACACCAGATCACAAGATTCATCTTCTGCATTAGCTTGGAAAGGATTACAAGTGATAAGGGACCCCTCACTAGTTTCAGCAGTACTAAGCTTAGAGCAGTTAGAGTACATTACAGGAGTATCTTGGGAAGACAAACTGTCAGGGGAAAGAGATCTCTAACCTAGCTTAGAGCATCCTGAGTCTACATTCTCCTCCACACAAACAACTACCCTCCCAATGGATCTTGAGATACCACCTTGCTCCATAGTAACTTCAGAAATGGCAGGAGGATCCTTCTTTAACCCCCCCCCTTCACCAGTTACCTCAGCAACCAGGATAGCCTTATCCATGGATACAGAAGGAGGGATAGACTTAACAGCAGAATCCACTACTTTAGAATCTGTCACTTTCTTAGGTAACTGAGCCAGCGTCCTTTTGCATGTAGAAGAAGTGTGACCAAGCTTGCCACACTCTCTACAATAATAGGGCAACCATTAATAAATGACAATTTGAGCGAGCTGACCTATATGAGGGATGTTTATCACCACATAGCTTGGAAGTTCGTTAGAAACATCAGCTTCCACCATTATCCTAGCAAAGGAAAGCTTAGATTTCTCAGTAGTAGCTAGATCAGCAAAGAGTGGTTTCCCTATCTTACAGGCCATCTTACTGAGAACCATATCAGACCAGAGATAGGGATCCAAACCAGAAAAAAGTATCCAGATTGGGACTTTGGCCACCCTGTCCATTTCTAAGGAAAAAGAAGGAGACCATTTCTTAAGAATAAGATAATTTGACCCCACTTTCCATGGTCCTTTCCTCAGAACATTTGCCATCTCCTCCCCAAAAGTGAATCTGAATGAAAACCAACCACTCCTAAGTATTGGACTATGGGAGAGCCAATATTTCCCCAATTATTAGTAACAAAGTCCTGAATGGTCTTAAGAGAAGGTTTTGAGCCTAGAACATTGACAGGGCAGTCGTATACCTATCAAAAATAACCAATTAAACTAACTATATAGCTAGGGAAGTCGGGTCGATCTCCACAGAGAGGCAAGATATCTGTAAAAGGTCCGTCTGTCTGGTCACAAAATGGGGGTGGTATTTGGTTTTCTAAACTCAAAAGGCTTAAGGGAAAGAGAAATAAAGAAGAGCAGTAAAAGGGAAGAAAACAAGAATCCGAATATCAATAAAGAGAGAACATGTCGAGATTTCGGTTCACTACGGCAACCTAATGACTCAACTGCAAATAGTCTCGATAACTCATTGTGTGACGGATGTTGAAAGGTCCTTCCGGTCCACTTTCTATCCTAGATTTCCACTAACTTAACTTTCGTCCTCGTCAGGGTAGTCTACTGTTCATAGCAGGTCTATTTAGTTCAATCTTCCGATCCAGGATTAAATTTAACCAGATTAAAGGGTAACTTAGAAGCGTGCACTCAAATAAGTCGATAAATACAATTAAATTGCCATGGGTACAAGATCTCACAAATAAGTCATCTAGCCTATTCGCTACATCGTCAAAATTCTACCATAGATCCCTAGTCCCAACATGAATTAAATTAGCTACTCATACTATCAATATTGTCAAGATTAATAACAATGAATGAACTAATAGTAAGCACAATGAAATTATAATAAAATTGCATAAACAAAGATTAGGGAAGAAATTAAGGAATAGAGAAACAAGTAATTTAAAGCAACAAATAATGAAATTAAGATTAAAAGAAGAGAAGGATTACAATCGCGAGAATTCCGGCGTAAAGAACAACGAGATCCAAGCAAAATAACCCAAAAGCAAAAGTTACAGTGAAAAATTTTAGGGAAAAGAGAAAATAGCGTTCAAGAGTGTTTTGCAGTGAAAGATAGATAAGATGATCTAACTGACCTAATTAACTCACGCTTAAATAGAAAATAACTAAGTCCATAAACTAAAATAAGTAACACAAACTAATTAAGGCACGTGAAAAACTAATCCACTCGATCGAGCAGTCTGAAACAGCTCGATCGAGTACTTCAGCCAGCAAACCATTCGATCGAGCATAAATATCACTCGATCGAGTAACCTCGAATTCCAGCATTTCGATCCAGCACAGTTGATTACCCGATCGACCTCCTCAGCTTGTGAAACCACTCGATCGACTAAGAAATGTCTTCGATCGAGTGTTCTTCCTCCAAAACAGCTCCAAACTCATTGTCGACTGCTTTGTAGACCATTCCTTCACGCATCCCAATGCAGTATCTCGCTCTGAAAATCCCATCTCCTCAAAATGCATGCAAAACAGGACGAAAATGGTACGATTCTACTACTTTCACTTTCATTCCTGCAAATTAGACATGACGAACCAAAGTAGCCATTTCGGGGTATAATGCAATATAAACAATACAAAAGTACATGGAAATACGTGCAAAAATAGGCTAAAAAGACTATACAAAATGCCCGTATCAAATCTCCCCAAACCGAACCTTTACTCGTCCTCGAGCAAACTAAATGCAAACTAATGGAACGGAACTGATAACTCAGAGCTAGTTATAACTTGTCTACTTGAACCAATTTAATGCAACAAAAATCAACAGTTATAGCTACAGCAGTTAATACGCAAACGAGTTATGAGTTGTTCAGAAATAAAGCCGATCTATCGACCTTGCAAGACAAACAAAATCCGACTCTCACGTGGCCACTCTTCTCTCATGAAGCAAAGGGTGAATTATTATGTAAAAGAGAGAAAGAGAAACAGTCACTCACCTAAACTGCGACCTACATAGCATGCGTGCAACAAAAAATGAAAGACAATTCAAGTACTAATGCACACACTCCAACCAATAATGTCCGTCACAGCCGAGGTCTCACAAATAGTATAGTAAAGTGAGGTTCAGGTGAGAAAAGGCAAAACAAATTATGGAAATGTGGAGGTAAAAGCGTCAAGCTAGTTCCTATACAGGACCATATAAGACTGTCCGAATCTCAACTGACTGAAAAATAAACACGAGTGCCCTTCATTTAGCACACAACTCACCATCCAATTACACTATCTCCTCAAAAATATATGAATAATAACGGAGGAGTGAGACGGTCACAAACTTCCCTTTTTTAATATTGTCTTAATGAATAAAATAAAACAAATTAATAACTTTTTCAATCTTTTTTTTTCTTCTTTTTCTTCCCTGACTTACGTGAATCACCTTCTTTTTCATTTTTTCATTTTTTTTGTTTCTTTTTTTCACTCTCATAGTCCTTTCCTTCATCCTCCACCAACTCCAACAATATACACACAAGCCAAACTTGCAGACGGAAAAACATACCACAAAAGGCATACTAAACTAGATTGACTAGACAGGCTCAGTTTTGGATGTAGCTAATGGGTCAAAAAGGCTAAATTTGGCTTAAGTGGAGCTAAATGGGTGAAAAATGCAAGAAAAGGGAAATTTGCAAGCACCTACCTGCATGTGACACCGACCACAAACCCGAATGTATGCATTTGACAAGAAATCGAATGTCACCTAAAAGTGCAAAAATGATGAACATGCTATGCAAGGAGTACTACTCTCAATTCCTATGTAAACCGGTCATGAATGTCACCAGTTATAAGGCTCTAAAACTCAGAAATTGTAAGTAGGTTGCCAATTTATCAGGTCAAGTCTAAATAGTCAGCTATATTTGAACAAAAACTCGTAGATTATATGTAAGACTCAGCTAATAACTGTCAATGAAAGTGCAAGGCTCAAGTAAAATGATAGGTTAAACTGCAATATCATCACGGAAATCAACCGTTCCGACTCAACCTATATGCAAAAATGAACGTGAATATTTAATTAATTTCTGAAATTTTCTAATTTTTTTTGGATTTTATGGAATAAATAAATACAATGCAAGCTGAAAATAGAAACGTGAATGCAAAACAAATACAAATGCAGACTCAAATGATGCATTACCCTCCCCAAACCAAAACGGACAACGTCCTCATTGTCCTCCAGCATACACCAGCAAATATATACAGGAGAACGGGAATATACAACCAAAAAATGAATGAAAACAATAAAATGAAAAGGAGACAAAAGAAAATAAAAGAGCGAGACAAAACACGAACTTCCCTAAACCAGCCAGAAAACTGGGGAAGTGAGTAGACTAGCAGCTACTCGTCAGCCTCCTCTGTCACGTTTTCCACCGTCACAGTGTAGTCCGGGTCCTTCTCCTGCTCTCTCCTCCTGGTCTGCTCCTTCTGAGCTCTCGCTGCGGCCGCCACTGGGTCCTCGTCCTCTTCCTCACTAGCAGACTCCGGGTACCCCTCAGCTGGGTACCGGTAGAAGGAAGGGTGTGGCCAACCCTCTGGGATCGGACGGTGTCGCCTCATGTGATACTCGTACAGAGGGAACAAAGTGAGAGTTATGTCCCTTTCCATACGAGCCTGTCTCTCTACAATCTCAAGGAACAAACTGTCATGGCGCCCTTGGTCCATGACTGCAGACGCCTCAAAGGGTGGAGGAGAAACAAAATTAGCCGGAAGAACTGGCTTTGCCTGGTCGGGCGCAGGAGTAGGCGTAGGAGTAGGGATCGGAGTAGGAGTGGCCGTTGAAGTCTGGCCACCCGTAGGAGGTGTGGATCCCTCTCCGGTCTCAAGTCAACGCCGCTTCCTAGAAGCGGGAACGGTAGTAGGTGGTCGGAGCGATAGGTGGTACATGGGTAACGGTGGTGGTAAAATGCCCCGTGCGACAGTGGGCAAGGGGACGAGACGAGGAAGGGTGGTGCAAGGAAGGTCGACGGACAAGGAACCACTAATCTTCCAAGTCCGGTAGTCAAAAGTCAGCCAAGTCATAGACAACATAGTTGCCCGGTCCAGGAACCTATCTCCCGGTATGTACAGTAAGTCACGAGGTAAAGCAGGGTGGAGAGAACGAGCAAGGAAGGTGGCTATGCCACCACAGACAATGGCGCCCGTTGTCTTCTCCCCCTGAGACTGGAAGTACTGGGCGGTCAAGTAAGCAATGTTGAGGGCAAAGGGGCCCTCGCTGTCAATGTTCAAGTATCCGCCCAGAATAGAAAGCTCAGTGTTAGTAATGTTGTTTGGCTCCTTTCGGCCAGAAATAGTACTTCCCATCAGACGCAAGAAGTAACGGGCAGGGGGAAGGTGGACCTGAACTAGACATCGCTCCTCGAAGGAGGTCTGTGCCAAAGTCCGGCAAAGCTGACGGAGGACCTTCCTAGGAGCGACAGTGGCGCCCCTAAAGGAAAGGCCAAGTCGAGCACCAAACTCCTCCAAAGTCAAAGAAAAAGTCTGGTTGTACAACTGGAAGAACACAGAAGCACAGGTGGGGTCAGCGTCGTATGCTCCGGAGGAGAAGGTAAAGGAGCTGAAAACTCAAGGGTCAGCTCCCTGAAGGTGTAGGCACTCATAGTCACAAGTCCAGCCATCCCCGTACCCCTCAGAATCTCACACACCGGCTCGTAGATACCAAGCCTCTCAAGTGACGAAAGGCACAAGAAACGAGTCGGGAGAAAGTCACTGTCAACCAAAGCATAAAATCTAGTGCGATGAATATCGTTTACAAAAATTACCTAGGGGTAGTCGGGGTGCGAATCGAGGGAGTCGTCCCCTTGGATGGTAACACGGCCAGCAAAATGGACAGCCGCAGGTGTAGCTCGTGCACGACCCCGACCTCTAGAACCTGAAGTAGAAGCCCGTCCTTCGACAGGACGAGGAACTAGAGCCGCCCGGTAGGCAGCTGTGACTGTGGGTGACCACGCAGCAGGGGTGGTCACCATACCTGAAGTACTGGCTGTAGGTGCAACAGAAGAAGCAGCAAAGACTGACACAGAAGAAGAAGGGCTAGCAACAGTGCTAGCAGCAGTGGCTGTGATGAAGATAGAGGCTGAAACAGAGCTAGCAGCAGTGCAGCGGAAGCAAAAACGGTACCAGCAGTAGTAACGAGAAAAACAGAAGTAGAAGCTGTGGTACTAGAAGGTGTGGAGACGGTAGTAGCAGCAGGGACTACCGTCTCAGTCAAGGACGGACTGACAGTGGAACTGGAAGAAGGCATAGAGCTATTGTCCATCCTAATCAAGCAAGTTAAGGGAAGCGATAATTAAATGACAAATAAACAGCAACAATTCCCCAAACAGTCGAAATTGTCGACTGAACAAGCACTAATTCCCAGTTTCTACCTCAAAAATTCGAATTAAGCACATAATCAGTGATGGGGTAAAGGGGAATAATCATCAATTGAAGCAATAACAGCAAAAAGTCCCAATTACAGTCGAAATTTTTCGACTATCATGAACCCTAATCACAAATTATCTCGAAAAATTTGAAACAAACATGTAAACAGCGATGAAGTAAGGGAAATAATTATCAAGTAAAGCAATGTAGACAAGAAATCGCAAAAAAACAGTCGAAAATTTCGACCAAATTCGTCTACCCGAAACCCTAATTCTAAAATTACTTCATAAAAGGCAAAATTAATGCAATGAAACAGCAATGAAGTGAAGGAATTAATTACTTGATGAAAGAGACCTACAAAGAAGCAATTAATCGACACAAAATAAAGAAAATTAGGCGATTTATTGAGCAAAAACCGCAAACCCTAATTCCTCCAATTGACCGCAAAAACGAATGAAAATCAAAGGGGAAATATGGGGGCAATATCGGATTAAAAGCAAGGAACAATTTATAGGTGTTGGATTTGGAAATGGGCAAAGGATTATGGAGGATTTGGGGGTTCTAATATGATGAGGACGAAAAATGAAGAAGAAATGAAATAAGGAATGAAAATAGGGAGTTTAAGGGACACTTCCTGCGCGTAATAATCCCTTTCACTCGATCGAGTGATTTGAAACCACTCGATCGAGGAGTTTCAGCTTCAATGTACTCGATCGAGTAAAAATATACTCGATCGAGAGCTCCCTTATTTAACCAATTCGATCGAGTAACTGCAAAGATTTCAATCGACTCCTTTTTCTGCAATATCCTCTCGATCGAGTACAAAAAGTACTCGATCGAGTTCTTTTCCTCGTGTAAGTCCTCAAGATGCATTAAAACTTCCCCAAACCTGCATAAAAACGGTCGCAAAAATATCCCAATATACCAAATACAAAAAGTAACAGTCTATAGTCTTTCTAACTACGCTAAAATTATCTAAATTCTAATTGTCCTAATAAACGCAAGAAACAAATTCAACGAAAATTAAAATTAGTTTTTACAAATTGTTACACGGGGCATTCCCCGTCACTTCTCAAAACAATTCAGTAGCCCCATAGAGGGCTTCTGACTGGAGGACGTCCCTTCAGCATTATCGACCGTCCTCTTCATTCTCCAGGAGCTTGAACTTGAATTTTTGGGAGGAGAATAGTTGACGTCCACATACGCACGAACTTTTCTCGTCCTTATTCCTTTCTCACCAGCTTTAAAGTTATCACTCCCAACTTGATTGATCTCAATTGCATGACAACCTTTGACAACTCCTGCATCTTTATCTGTACCTGCAGCAAGGAAAACAGACGAATTTTCCTCCTTTTTGCTCTCAAGCTGAGGCGGAGGGGTCACGATAGCAGCAGAAAATTCCAAATTTTCATCTGGAATGTCAATATGAGGGTCAGTGGAGGAAAGGGCATTGCAAAGTTGAGCTTGCATGGGAGCCCTTCGAGGCTTAGAGTGTGTCTTGCCCGCGACGTCAATCACTACACGAGCAGTGAATAAAAATGGTCTCCCTAAAATAATACGGGTGCGAGTATCCTCGGGGATGTAAAGCACAACGAAATCAACGGGAATAAAGAATCTCCCGATCTTAATAGGTATATCCTCAATGACACCTAACGGCCGTGATATACTACGGTCGGCCATCTGAACAGTCATGTTCGTGCAATTAAACTTAGTCAAACCAAGTCTCTTGGCAAGAGACAAAGGTAAGACGCTCACGCTAGCACCAAGATCGCATAACGCGTTATCAATCAAGTGGGTACCTATATGACATGGAATCGAGAAACTACCCGGGTCTGACTATTTAGGAGGTAACGTATTTTGAACTAGGGCAGTCCCTACTTCGGTCAAAGCTACCATCTCATGATCATTAATGTGCCTCTTACGTGATAAAATTTATTTCATAAATTTAAGGTAAGAGGGTACCTGTGTCAGCAATTCGGCGAATGGAACAGTGACCTGTAAGCTTTTCAGGAGCTCGGCAAATTTAGCGAACTGCTGATTGGCCTTCGTGTTCTGTAATCGCCTTGGGAAGGGCACGGTAATTGGTATCTCAAGCCCTTTGTTTCTTTCTTCCAACGTATCGGCTGGATCAAGCTCTTTGTCACTCGATCGAGACTTTTGCCCTCTCGATCGAGATCTTTCAGGAGAGAATTCACTCGATCGAGCACTAGCAGGCTCTCGATCGAGGTCTTCATTATCAGCAATAGTCGATCGAGCAAAAATGCCACTCGATCGAACTCTTTCTTCAGAAATATCACTTGATCGAGTTGTTTGGACTTCTCGATCGAGCTGTTCATTTTCCTGTTTACTCGATCAAGCGACATTTTCACTCGATCGAGTCCTTTCTTCATTTGTTTTCCTCGATCGACCTCCAGAAACTAGTCGATTGAGTATTTTGTTCGTTGTCAGCTCGTTTTCATCAATAGTAACCCGTTCATCAGCAGTAATACTCTTCCTTGGGTCTGAATTCAACAGCTCGGGTCCCTCATATGAATGACCGCTTCTCATATTTATTAAATTCACCGTCTCCTGTGGATTCTTATCGGCTTGTGACGGCAAATGACCCTGCTTCCTCGTGGACTGGTTCGCGGCTAACTGGGCAACTTGGGTTTCAAGTGACTTAATAGATGCGTCTTTTTGTTGGTCACTTAGCTACCACTGCTTTGTCAAAGACTGCAACATTTTCTTCAACTCAGATAGCTCACTTACCCCACCTGAAGATGATGCACCTTGATTGGGATGAGGAAATGAAGGAGGCTTCTGAAAGCCTTGTTGAGCCTTATGAGAACGGACATATGGCTGCTGCTGCTGCGGTGGAGGAGTAAGATTGAGCACATTTTGACTTGTCCACCTCAAATTAGGATAGACTGCCTCTTGGTTATAATAGTAGAAACCCCCTCCTTGCCTGTATTGTTGGAAGGCAAGGACCTGTTCCTTCTCTGTAAGACATTCAATAGCAGTATGACCGTCATTGCTCCCACACCTCTCACATATGACGGTGTCCTGTCTAGTAAGCAAATGAACCGTCTGAGACTCCCCATCAGATTGCAGCTCCAATCTATCAAAATGGACATTTATGGCTTCCAGCTGAGCCACTACTTCCTTATCAACTGAGTGAACTGTTCTAATACCGTCCCGTGGGTTCCCATATTCAGCACAATGGATCGCCATCTCCTCAATGATGCCCCATCCCTTATCATCGTCAATATTCTTCTGAAATCTACCATTGGATGAGGCGTCCATAATAGCTCTATGGTCGTCATATAACCCATTATAGAATTTGTTACATAGAAACCATTGATCAAACCCATGATGAGGAAGAGACCTCACCAGTTTCTTGAACCGGCACCAGGCTTCATAAAACGTCTCATTGGGTGCCTGCTTGAAACTTGTTATCTTTCCCCTCAGCTGATTAGTGCGCTGCGGAGGGAAGTACCTTTTATAAAAAGCAAGAGCAAGGTTTTCCCAATTCGTGATCCCGACGGACGTGCAGTCCAAGTCGGTCAGCCACTCCCTGGCTGAGTCAGTCAAAGAAAAAGGAAACAACACCTTCTTAATCTTATCTTGAGTTACCCCCTTTGTGGCAGAATAGTAGAACAGTTGTCCGTAAAGACCTCCATATGCTTCCCCAGGTCTTTAACTGCCACACCTCTAAAGAGGGTTCGCTCCACCAGATTGATATAAGACGGACGGATGTCAAAAGCATTGCCATCCTCAGTCTGGAGATTGAAACCCTTGGGAATAGATGATGCTTTAGGCTCCGAATGACTTGCAATATTCGGCATCTTTACTGGTTGGTTTACAGGACTGAGATTATCTTCACCTAAAGACTGGCCTTCTGTAAATAGGAAATGCTGAAGCTCGGGTTCAAAAGTACTCAAGTCTTCCTTTCGTGATTCTCTTTGCAAACAGAGTCTATGCCTAAAGAGTCAGTCGGGCTCAGAATCAGCTGAAACTAACTCCGACCTGTTTGACCTGGGCATATACAACACTGAAAGAGATAAATGAGAACTGTCTCAAGGAATAAAAATTCCCTGAGACGGTAAAATAAACAAAACAAAAACAGATAGGGCTATTGCCTCCCCGGCAATGGCGCCAAAATTTGACAGGGCAGTCGTATACCTATCAAAAGTAACCAACTAAACTAACTATATAGCTAGGGAAGTGGTGTCGATCTCCACAGGGAGGCAAGATATCTGTAAAAGGTCCGTCTATCTGGTCACAAAATGGGGGTTATAATTGGTTTTCTAAACTAAAAAGGCTTAAGGGAAAGAGAAATAAATAAGAGCAGTAAAAGGGCAGAAAACAAGAATAAGAATATCAATAAAGAGAGAACATGTCGGGATTTCGGTTCACTACGGCAGCCTAATGACTCAACTGCAAATAGTCTCGATAACTCATTGTGAGACGGATGTTGTAAGGTCCTTCCGGTCCACTTTCTACCCTTGATTTCCACTAACTTAACTTCCGTCCTCGTCAGGGTAGTCTACTGTTCATAGCAGGTCTATTTAGTCCAATCTTCCGATCCAGGAGTAAATTTAACCAGATTAATGGGTAACTTAGAAGCGTGCACTCAACTAAGTCAATAAATACAATTAAATTGCCATGGGTACAAGATCTCACAAATAAGTCATCTAGCCTATTCGCTACATCGTCACAATTCTACCATAGATCCCCTAGTCCCAAAATGAATTAAATTAGCTACTCATACTATCAATATTGTCAAGATTAATAACAATGAATGAACTAATACTAAGCATAATGAAATTATAATAAAATTGCATAAACAAAGATTAGGGCAGAAATTAAGGAATAGTGAAACAAGTAATTTAAAATAACTAATAATGAAAGTAAGATTAAAAGAACAGAAGGATTACAACCGCGAGAATTCGGGCGTAAAGAACAACGAGATCCAAGCAAAATAACCCGAAAGCAAAAGTTACAGTGAAAAAGTTTAGGAGAAAGCAGCGTTCAAGAGTGTTTTGCAGTGAAAGATAAATAAGATGATCTAAATGACCTAATTAACTCACGCTTAAATAGAAAATAACTAAGTCCATAAACTAAAATAAGTAACACAGACTAATTAAGGCACGTGAAACACTAATCCACTCGATCGAGCAGTTTGAAACAGCTCGATCGAGTACTTCAGCCAGCAAACCATTCGATCGAGCATAAATATCACTCGATCGAGTAACCTCAAATTCCAGCATTTCGATCGAGCACAGTAGATTACTCGATCGACATCCTCAGCTTGTGAAACCACTCGATCGACTAAGAAAAGTCTTCGATCGAGTGTTCTTCCTCCAAAAAAGTTCCAAACTCATTGCCGACTGCTTCGTAGACCATTCCGTCACGCATCCCAATGCAGTATCTCACTCTGAAAATCCCGTCTCCTCAAAATGCATGCAAAACAGGACGAAAATGTTACGATTCAACTATTTTCACGTTCATTCCTTCAAAATAGACAAGACAAAGCAAAGTAGCCATTTCGGGGTATAATGCAATATAAACAGTACAAAAGTACATGGAAATACGTGCAAAAATAGGCTAAAAAGACTATACAAAATGCACGTATCAAACATGACCCATTAAAATGTTTTCCCAACGCTTGAGTTCAGTAGCAAAATCAGATTCCTCAAGATCAACTTTAGTAGAGTTAGCACTATTTTCAAAATAAAAGAGGTTCATACCTAATTTCGGAAGCTTTTGTAAAACATCACTCCACTTTTCCCCAATTTTGGGTTCAGACGAAAAGCTAGGTAAAGGATTCACATTAGGTATACCAGTATCAGAAAGATTAGTAGTATCCTTAACAGTATTATCAACAGGAACACTAACATCAGAACAATCAACTAACGACATATCATTATGAACAGGATTCACAGTATTATCCACAGAAGGAGCCAAGACAGAAATAGAATTAATCAGACAATTAATAGTTTGAATTGGAGAATTAGCAGAGATGGAGTGTAAATTCGTCACAATTGGAGAACCAGAAGGCCTAATTAAAGAAGAAGGTTTAGAGATACCAGCTGCTTTAATGGCGGAATCAATCAAAACATTCACCGTATTCGAAGAGTTCGGACCCAAAGAAATCGTCCCCAATTCTTCACCATTTTCATCAGTTTGAGAATCCATCGAGTGTACAACCATAGATGAAGCTGCCATGGCCTTAGAGTGAGAAATTCGACCTCTAGTTCGTGCCATGGAAGAAGCTTGACGAGAACAGAGTTACTAAAAGAAGAAAGCCATGAAAAATTTTCTTAGAAAAGTTTGTTAGAAAAAGAAACGGTCTTTTTTTTTTTAGAGAAAAAAATAATTTAGAGAGAGGAAAAATGATTTGAACCTTACAAATTAGCTTAGAATTAGTTATTCTCAATTGTTACATTTGGTATTGGTTTGTAATTTGAAGATTGGTGAAGATTCTTCTTCTATTTAATCCAAGATTCCAACTTTGTCTCTTAATTGGTATAATTATTCTTTTAGTTTGTTTATCTTTCAATTGTTTACATATTCAAGGTTGCTTAATCATTTTATCTTACAACATGCTTTCTTTTACTTGTTATATGTCAAAGCTTCCATCTTTTATGTTGTTTGTTGTCAAGATGTGTGAGTAGTGCCTTACTAGGATGGAGGGGGATCTTATATAGAGTTAGAGGAGTGGATTATAACATAGGGAAATTACAAATCCTTGAGTTTATGCTTGTTTATTCTATCATGCACATAAGGTGTTTGTGAGAATGCTTGAATGAGAATTTAGGTATTTGAACTATCTTTTCTACTTGTTGGGTGAGAACTTGACTAGTATATAGGAATTACATGATAAAATTGTGGTTGGGTTAATTAAGTGAAGAATTAATCGATCTTAGCTTAGGGGTTAGTCTCACATCGAGAGATTGGGTCTTTCCTTTGCTTACGCTCTTGGGTTTTGTCGTTCTATGTGCATTTCCTTCCTTATATATATGAGTGAACCCGATATACTAGTTCCCTTAATCATTGTCTTCCATTGTCTTAAGTATTTATTCGACTTTCTATTGTTTTAGTTTAATTCCTTTAGTTAGTTTAAATCAACTCAATTTCTTAATTCAAGCTAAACTAGTTTCTAGACAAGTAGTCCTAGAGCCATACCAACCGTCCTCTGGGTTTGACCCTCACATCTACGACGATCTTTTGATATACTTGCAAGGTTACAAATACAATATTTGTTCACAACAATCATCAGGAAAAGTTATGAAGTATGCATATCCACCCCTAGCCAATGTACTCATAGGCCTACACTCATCCGTATGTATGAGAGCTAGGATTTCATTAGCTCGTTCACTTATCCCTGTTAATGGTGACCTTGTCATCTTTACCATTAAGAAATATGTGCATGAATCATACGATTTAAAATCAAATGATTTAAAAATTCCATCTTTATTGAGTTTCTCTATGCGTTGAGAACTAATGTGACCCAATCGACAATGCGAAAAGTAGGTTGGATTTGACTCATTTGATTTATGTTTCTTGCTGTCACCGTTATAGATGTGTGGTTCTAAGTCCAAAACATACAAACCATTTGATAATTTAGCTAAAACATAAAACATATCATTTAAATACGCAGAACAACAATTATTCTTAATAGTTAATGAAAAACCTTCAGAATCTAAAGTAGAAACCGAAATAATGTTCTTAGTGATAGCTGGGACATAATAACAATTATTAAGTTCTAAAACTAATCCTGAAGGTAAAGGTAGACTATAAGTTCCTACTTACAAAGCAGCAACTCTTGCTCCATTGCCAACACGAAGATCTACCTCTCCTTTCCCCAACGTTCTACTTCTTCTTTGTCCCTGCACATTACAAATAATGTGAGAACCACATCCAGTATCAAATACCCAAGAAGTAGAGGTAGCTAAATTCTCTTCTATAACATAAATACCTGAGGTAGAAACACCATTTTTTTTATCCTCTAAGAACTTGGGGCAATGTCTCTTCCAATGACCAACCTTTTAACAGTAGAAGCACTCGTGTTCTGCAGCAACTTTTGGTTTGGAATGACTTTTCCCTTTTCCGAATTACCTGACTTTGCAACTTGTTTGCCTTTGTCCTTCTTCGAAAATTTCGAGCTAACCCATGCCTTCTTGAACGATTTCCCTTTTCGAACCATAAGAACATTTTTATGTTCTATCTCAGATTCATTAGGGATGTTCCTCTCAGCCTGAATCAACATTTCATGCAACTCTTGAAATGTTGTTGTTCCTCCGTGCATTTAAAAGTTTAAACGAATGTTTTTGAACCCTTCAGGCAATGAAGTGATCACAATATCAATTGCTAGCTCTTGAGGATATAGGAAACCCAAATTTTCCATGATCTGAAAATGTCCAATCATCATGAACACTTGTGGAACAACTGGATTTCCCTTCCCTAACTTGCATTCGAGAAGCTTACGATGAACCTCAAATCTTTCCAATCTAGCATGCTTCTGAAACATAGTTATCAGTTGCATGATGATACTATTTGCATCCATACCATAAAAATGTTTTTGAAAGTCTGGTTCCATGCATGCTAGCATCAAACACGTCACTTGAGTCGACGTGTCCAAGAGCGTTTGCCTAGCTCTCCTCTCGGCCTAAGTTGCTGTAGGAGTAAGAGGTTCAGTAAGAGGGTTGTATAGAACATTTTCCCTTCCTTCACATCAAAGAACAATTCTCATATTTCTTTCCCATTCTAGGAAATTATAAGCATTCAGTTTGTCCTTCTTAAAGACCGGGCGCAAATTAAAAGCATTGTTGTTGTTGTTACTAGACATGATATCTTGATAAAATTAAAATAGGCGAGTAAATAACAGCGTGTAGATACCCAGTATCTGTCGAGTCTCCAACAAACACTCGATCATTATCGGACTACAACATGCTTTGGAATCGCAGCGTTTAATTGACAATTTTGTATAACTATACGTCGGAAACTCAAAACGATTTCGAAATCAAAACATTTCAAAACTTTTCAAAAGTACATGGAGTGTTTAATGCACGACGACGGGGTTGCAAAGACACTAACTAGAGTCAAAACCGACACCGGACCAAAACCGACTCAAAAATTCAAATCTCGACTCCAACAACGAGTCAAACCGAGTCAAACACAAAAAATAAACATCACAAAGCTTCTATGTTAAGTATACCCGCTATACTTGAATGGTCAAGTACAGCAATCATGCCATCCAAAACCTAGGATAGAACAAATCATGATTTCAATTGCGTCATAATGACAAGACAGCTCGAAGACCCGCGAAATGGCTCACGCCTCTTCAAATAGCCCATGCGGCCACGTCACTCAAAACGCACACAACCACCCATTTTCCTATAAATACCCCTTAAATGCCACCATTTGAAGGTATGCGAGTGTCCGCCCCCTCATCTCTCCCTTAAAATTCTCGAATCGATTTCCTAAGTCACAAACCGACACGTATTTTCGACCTACCGATCGAAAATACAAGCCATAAACATTGTTTGGTACCGTCATCGTGCATTAAATCACTTGACCGACCATCTCGATCAACTACACCATCACTAAACTTAAACAAAACACTCTTTACATTGCTAAAACGGTTTTCAACTGAGTTTTCTGACCGAACAAGTTGTTACACTTACGTCGATTTCTCGTCTCAAGCCTAGCATGTAAGTATGAGGGTGTAAAAATCCTCTTCTTCCATGTTTTTCAACTGTTTTATCACTATAACAAGCTAAAACATGCATAACATGGTTCAAACATAGGTTAGATGAGCCAAAACCGGATTTTGGCCGGAGACAGGGGCTGCTTGCATAGCAGAGAGGCTCGCGCCTCAATGCCCTCTCAGGCCTTAATCCATCCGTCTTTGATCTCATATTTCCTCTTTATTTCATTTCCTATTTGCAATCGGTTTTTACCATTTCAAATATTTCAAATCATTTTCATGATAAACTTTTAACTATAAAACATTTCCACCCTTGGTTCCTCATACCATGGCAGTTTAATCCGTGTTTCGGTGATAATATTTGGTTAATTACATTTTAAAGGGTATTTTAAAACCTTTTATTTCATTTCTTTACATTTCAAAACAAACATATTAGTCATAAATTCAAAGTCATCCTTGATTCCACATAGCATGTCGATTTAAACCCGAGTACGATGATAAAACTTGACTAATTACAAACAAATGAACTTAATACAATTAGTTCATAATCATTTTTCAAAACTATTCATGTCAAGCTTGCAAAATCGAACCCGACATTGAGTAATGTCAATACAATGACGATTATTCAAGTCTCGTTCCTCATATCAACACCAAAGGGCTCTAAACGACCTTTTCAAACCAAGACGGCGTTGGAGCTTGTGTCCTCCACAAATTAGTGTGATAACATTAATAAATCTCTTAAAGGTTCACAAGGGTATACTTCGTATTTTAATCAGTTGATTAACGATTACCTAATAACGGTTGGCTTGCTAGAAATTTTGACGTTATTATCATACAGATGGCGGTGATCAACGGTCCCTAAAGGGCACACCTATAGGATGTGTTTGAGAGATGTGGTTATAGAAATATAATCACATTGATGCCTTATATGACTAAACAGTTAGTCAATGTGTTGATGAGACAATTATTTAATGAAGATTAAATAATATTAGTTGAGACAATTAATCACAATTCGTAAATTGAATATAATAAGTTATATTTAATTAAATGTATGTAATGTTAGCTTGGACGAATTAATCTGTTAATTCGTAATTAAATGTAATCGGTTATATTTAATATCAACAAGATGAATGTGTCATAGTGGTAATAGTGAGGGTACTCAAACCAAGAGCTCATGGGTTCGATCCTCACTAGATGACAATTTAACACATTTTTGGAAAAATCAAAAAAAGAGAAATGGATCTCTCTTATTTCGGTTAGCATTGGGCCGAAAATTAGGAGGGTAAAAATATCTCCCCATTCACTCCTCTTTTTCGGTTAAAATAAGAGGAAGAGGGAGCTCATTGTTCTACCCTAATAAAACTAACCTAATTTTTCACTGCTTCTTGCCTCCTCTCATCAGAAAAAACACAAAAATAATCTAAAAATTTTCAGAAAATTTAGGAATCGATTCTAGCAAAATCAAAGGGCTTTTCTTGGAGCATCTTGGGTGCAACTGATAGGAGAATATCATTACGATATTGTTCATAGGCCAAATTAGCTAGGACCGAAGGTTATTTCCTCATCTCTTTAGCCTTTTTGTTTATACAATTTATTTTATGACATGCTTTCATCATGATTAATTCGTTATAGTCCTTATATTTAAAGGGATGCATACAGATAAATCCCACAAGTGGTATCAGAGCCAAGGCCACGAATTTTAATTTTGATGATTTTCATAAAATTGTTTGTAAACAATAATTAGGGTTTGCGAAAAAAAAAAGTAATCGGCTGGATTTTTTTTTGAGCCGTGGAATTTTTTTTTTTCCGTTTCCGTACTCTGTTCACGGATGAACAGTACTTTTTTTTAAAAAAAAAAAATTCTGTTTTTTCCTTTCGGTTTCTCCTGAAAAACCGATTAAAGTTTTTTACGGCTGTTTTTGTTTATACCGATTTGAAAAGCATCCGAGAAAAGAAAATTTTTTTCCTCTATTCTTTATTCACGTGGTTACTTTTTCACAGTGGCCAGAATAAAAAAAAATTTGTTTTGTTATGGTTTTTACTGAGAAAACCCGCAAGAAGAAAGAAATAAAAAACGGGATGTTTTTGTTGTTTTGTCTATCCAAATTTAGAGAAAAGTAAAAAAAAAAAATGGTTTTATTCTTGTTCACGTCTTTGATGATTTAAAAAAAATTTGTTTTTTTTTCGGTTTTAGCTGTAAAATCGAGAAAAGTTTTCGTTGGGTTGTTTCGGTTTTTACCGAGATAAATTTAAAAGAAAATTTTTTTTGGGTTTGTTGTGGCCAATTAATTATTGTGAAGCGGTTCATAATTCATGGATACCTAATCATTTTAAAGCAGTTTAAAATTTTGACGGATTAAATTCATATTACAAGTTTAATATGAATTAAGATTGAAATTAATGTGATTAATTGAGGAATTGTCACTTAATTTGATAATTTAAATGGGTGGTTTGGATAAAATTAATCTACATTATTAAAGAATTATGTCTTGCATGTTTAATTTTTTTTAGTTGATGCATTTTATTTAGTTGAATGAATCGTTTGAATGGTTTAATTTACGTATTTTTGCAATCGGTTGTAATTTGTAATACATAGTGTGGCCTTAGTCAAATTATGTTTTCGTAATGAAGGAAACATAATTTTTATGTAATTATGAGATCTCAATCTCCTTTATTTTTCTTTAGTTTTTGGGTTTTTGAAATTAGAATGTAATAAATAGGTTTATTATGTAAATTTATTTATTGTAATTTTCAAAGAAGACTAAAGATGGAGATTGGAGCTCACTCCCGCTACATGGATCAAGATGGAACATCGAGACAAGCTTCTTGGGTCCAAGGATGGATTCCAAACTTGTATTTAATGTTCATTTTGATAGGATAGGCCACACTAGGACTTTATTATTGCTTTTCAGTTTTTATTCCTATTGTTTTTCATTCACATGCTAGTTAATGCATCATATTCCGCCTAAACCAAACCACCTACTACTACTAAAATGCATGAAAATTGATCATATAGATTGTATGTTAGTTTTCATGGACATACAGATGTAACATACTTATTAAGCCATCACCTTAGTTTATTCATTCACGCATGCTAGATATTAGTTCACTTAAAATGAATTAAAATAAAGTTGATGGGATCTTCCTCTAAAACGGAAATTGAGATTAGTCTTTATAAGGGCAAACAACTATGAATCCCTTCTTCGTCGGTAGGCATAATATGACCCCTTCTACGTTGGGTAAGTAGTTTGTGTTGACTTAGTTTATCTCAACATTATAGTCCGAAGAGTTTCTCGTGATTATAATGGACTAAAGATAGAATTTACATAAATTTATCGACCAAGAATTCTAAAGGTAGAATTAGCCAAGAGGTGGGCTTATCAATTTACAGAAATTGAGTCTTGGGATCATTTATATAATTCTTGAGGAAGGTCAATTGTATAAATGCATGAGTCTTCGCGTTATAACAGTATTGCATTAGACTTAAAAATCAAATCGATGCATAGGCTTATTATTCAATTTTCTTTTCGCAGTGTAGAACACGTTAATTTTACTGTTACAACAAAATGTCTGGAAATAACGCAATCCAAATGCCTAGTGCCACACTTGGACGCGAGTCCTGGTTGAAAATATTCATGGACCAGATGAATCAGTTCACACGTCTGAAAAACGACGGGTCCAACTTTGCGGACTGGGAGGCGGCACTACGGAATGCTGCCATTTCTAACGGTAAGCTCAAGTACTTAACTGAGCCAATACCGATAAACCCAGGCCCCAATGCAGGAGTCAACGAGTCACTCGCTTATAGTGACTTCGTTATGGAAGCGGGTGCGATAAAGAACGTACTCATCTTTGCAATGGAAACCAATTTGCAGATACGCTTCATTGCCCAAGGTGCGAACAAGATTTTCACCACACTCACTAACGAGTTCTCTAAAGCACCGAGAATCGTTACATATGAGCATACCTGTCGCTTCTTTGATGCGAAACTCCAGAAGGGCCAACCGGTTAGCCCACACATTCTTCACATGATTGAGAATGTCGAGAAGCTGGAGGCACTTGATTTCAAAATCAGTGAGAGCATTGTCATTGACCGAATGCTTCATTCTCTTCACAATGGTTTTGCCCTTTTCAAGACGAACTACTACATGAATGACTTGAAAAAGAGTCCTCATGAGCTACACTCCCTTCTCGTACAGACCGAGAAGGATATGAAATTGAGTGGGAGCATGAAGCAGGATGTTCTCACAATTTCCAACAAGGGTAAAGGTAAGGGCAAGGCTCATGGCGACCTAGCTGTAGGTAAGACAAAGTTTAAAAAGCAAGGAAACGGTAAGAGTGCGCCTGGTGAGACTAGTGGCTCACAGGGCAAGGCAAAGAGCAAGGGCGGTGACCTTGAGTGCCACCATTATTACAAGACTGGACATTGGAAGAGGAACTGTCCCGTGTACCGTGAGGACATAAAAGCAGGCCGCGCCGTTCCTGTTGGTATGTCATCTTATATTCATATGATTGAGATCAACCATGCAAGTTTCGGAACTTGGGTACTTGATACTGGTTGTGGTTCTCATCTGTGTAATTATTTGCAGGACCTAAAGAACATCATGCCTCTCGAAAAGGGTGATGTGGACATGCGAGTCGGGAATTGAGTACGAGTTGCTGCAGTCTCGAAGGGAACATACGTAATCCAACTCCCTAGTGGTTTTGAGTTATTTTTATAACTGTTACTATGTACCCAGTTTATCTAAGAACATTATTTCAGTTTCTGTACTTGCTAAAGGCGGTTTTGCATTTTCAATAAAGGATAATAGCTGTATTTTCTTTTTATGAAATAATTTATGGCAAAGAAGTTTCCATGAATGGAATTTACATCTTAGATCAAACCATGGAAGAATTACACATGAATAATAAGAAATTAAAGGTTAGTGACAAAGATCAAACCTATCTATGGCATTGTCGAATGGGACACATAAATGAGAAACGCGTAAAGAAACTCGTCGATAATGGGACTATTCCCGCATTCGAATTTTCTACATATGGCACGTGTGAATCATGTGTCTCATTGGCAATATGACTCGAATTTCCATCAAAGGTGTTGGAATGCGCGCTAGTGACCTATTAGGACTCATACATACTGATGTTTGTGGACCTATGTCAATTACCGCTAGAGATGGCTATAGATATTTTATCACTTTCACGGACGATTTGAGTAGATAGGGATATGTCTACTTAATGAAGCATAAAAGTGAGTCCTTTGAGAAATTCAAGGAATACCAGAATAGGGTTCGGAACCAACTGGGAAGAAAGGTTAAAGCACTCCGTTCAGATCAGGGTGGCGAATATCTTTCAAATGAGTTTGATCAACACCTTAAAGATTGTGGAATCGTACTACAGTTAACTCCACCTGGAACACCTCAATTAAATGGTGTGTCCGAACGGAGAAATCGAACCTTACTTGATATGGTTCGATCCATGATAAGTCACACGGTAGTGCCTGATTCATTATGGTGTTATGCTCTTTTGTCAGATGCTCTTATACTTAACCGGAGTCCGACTAAAGCTGTCGACAAGACTCCATATGAAATGTGGAAGGGAACGGTCCCTAACTTGTCCTTTATTCGGGTTTGGGGCTGCGAGGCTTATGTCAAGTGGAGACACGAGGATAAGCTCGGCCTGCCATCGGTCAAGACATACTTTATAGGTTATCCAAAAGGAACATTTGGTCATTACTTCTATTCGCCTACCGAACATCGAGTTTTTGTTACGGCTAGTGCGACGTTCTTAGAGAAAGAATTTCTCGAGAACAAGACGAGTAATAGAACCTTCGAGCTGTCGGAGATTCCAGAACCAACAACCGAGGAACGGATGGAGGAAGTTTTTCCTTCAACTGATGATACGGATAATATTCCTGAGGAACCTAGGAGGTCGGGTAGAGTCTCTCATCCTCCGGACAGATACATTGGTATGGTCGAGGAGAATGACGTTTTACTCCTAGAGAGTAATGAACCTGCTACCTATAAAGGTGCTATGTCCTGTTCCGACTCAAAGCTATGGCTCGAAGCCATGAAATCCGAGATGGACTCCATGTATGAGAATGACGTATGGGATCTAGTTGATTTACCTAATAAGGTAAAACCTCTACAGTGCAAATGGCTTTACGAAATAAAGCGTTCTGTAGACGCGCAACCAGATACCTATAAGGCACGACTAGTGGCAAAATATTTCGCACAAGTGCACGGATTGCATTATAATGAGATTTTTGCACCTGTAGTCATGCTACGTTCCATTCGGATAATCTTAGCGATTCCCGCTATTCATGAATATGAAATTTGGCAAATGGATGTGAAAACTGCCTTCTTAAACGGTTGTTTGGAGAAAGAGTTGTACATGGTACAACCCGAAGGTTTCATAGATCCTGAACATCCTAAGAAAGTATGCAAGCTTAAGCGTTCCATTTATGGACTTAATCAAGCTTCTCGGAGTTGGAATCATCGTTTCGACCAGGTGATAAAAGAGTATGGTTTCACTCGATCAGTCGAAGAACCGTGCTTATATATCAAGTCGAGTGGGAGCAATATTGTATTCTTGATATTGTATGTCGATGAAATACTCCTGATTGAGAATGACATTCCTCTCCTATCTTCGGTTAAAGAATGGTTGAAGAACCATTTCCAAATAAAAGATCTGGGTGAGGCATAGCGCATTTTGGGAATCCGTATCTACCAAGAAAGATCACGACGGACATTAGCACTTAGTTAGGAGTCATATTTGGATAAGATTCTTGAGAAGTTCAGCATGACCAACTCCAAGAAGGGGAACCTTCCAATGACGTCTGGGATGCAGTTGAGCAAGTCTCAGTCACCCACGACGCCTGAAGGGATTGAGTGCATGAGTCATGTTTCTTATGCATCAACTATAGGATCAATCATGTATGCCATGATATGCACACGTCCAGACGTGTCATATTCATTGAGTATGACGAGTCGGTACCAAAAGAATCCATGTACCTACGGAGGACTAAGGATTGGGTATTGACTTATGGAGGAGATACTAAGCTATGCGCAATCAGTTACGCAGATGCTAGCTTCCAAACGGATCGAGATGATTAGAAATCTCAGTCTAGATTCGTTGTTACTCTTAATGGTGCTGCGGTCAGCTGGAATAGTTCCAAACATGAAGTTGTAGCAGATTTTACTACTGAGCCATTGAAATATGATAAGCATGGAGGGCACGTTATTTCCATGAGAATTAAACGTGTACCTGAGTTATAGTAGTTGATTATGAATTCGATACGTTATCTTTTTCATAAACTATTTATAACTTCATCGTTTTTATAATATTTTGTTTTTCTTGTGGATTGTACATTGAACACCACAAAGTGAACTGAATTATATTATATTTGTTTTGGTCCGTAATCGCCAATGTGAGCTGATAACTCCGGCTATTATATTGTGCAGTCGATTGATGGTGGGTTCAACGAGCCATAAGTCAAACGGTTGACTGATCGATCACAGATGCGAGATTATAGCGATACCTCGTAGGACAACTTTTTGTGACAACGTAATGGAGTCCTAAATGTTTAATAACATTCGGTACCAGGTCGTGGATAGGACATCCATTGTGTTCCTAGAGTCGATTCTTTAGACTATCGACTGTCTCTTGAGATTAAGGCAGTTTTTGGGTGACTTTGGTTTCTTTCTCACGGTCTGCAGTGAATCGGAGGCTAAGTAGATTTTTTCTGGGTCATTTCATACTGTGCTTACATCTGCAGGATTCGAGTTGAGGAAAATATCCAACCCTTATCAGGTATAGTTATTTCTCAGGGCCACTCGAGGAGTAGTAACTGAAATGCATGGCCATGCTCGAATGTTAATTCGTTTATCAGTTAAGTTACTCTCTAGTCGGGGAAACCCCTCTTGATGAAGATCGCTTGTAAAATACGACCTTTGTGAATACGGATTTGCAAATTGTTTTACATTGAGTGGGAGAAATTTTAGGATATGAGAATCGGTTATCGGACATATACTTGTGAGGACAAGTGGGAGTTTGTTGGAGCTTGTGTCCTCCACAAATTAGTGTGATAACATTAATAAATCTCTTAAAGGTTCACAAGGGTATACTTCGTATTTTAATCAGTTGATTAACGATTACCTAATAACGGTTGGCTTGCTAGAAAGTTTGACGTTATTATCATACGATGATGGCGGTGATCAATCTGGTCCCTAAAGGTCACACCTATAGGATGTGTTTGAGAGATGTGGTTATAGAAATATAATCACATTGATGCCTTATATGACTAAACAGTTAGTCAATGTGTTGATGAGACAATTATTTAATGAAGATTAAATAATATTAGTTGAGACAATTAATCACAATTCGTAAATTGAATATAATAAGTTATATTTAATTAAATGTATGTAATGTTAGCTTGGACGAATTAATCTGTTAATTCGTAATTAAATGTAATCGGTTATATTTAATATCAACAAGATGAATGTGTCATAGTGGTAATAGTAAGGGTACTCGAACCAAGAGGTCATGGGTTCGATCCTCACTAGATGACAATTTAACACATTTTATACATTTTTGGAAAAACCGAAAAAAGAGAAATGGATCTCTCTTATTTCGGTTAGCATTGGGCCGAAAATTAGGAGGGTAAAAATATCTCCCCATTCACTCCTCTTTTTCGGTTAGAATAAGAGGAAGAGGGAGCTCATTGTTCTACCCTAATAATCCTAACCTAATTTTTCACTGCTTCTTGCCTCCTCTCATCATAAAAAACACAAAAATAACCTAAAATTTTTCAGAAAATTTAGGAATCGATTCTAGCAAAATCAAAGGGCTTTTCTCGGAGCATCTTGGGTGCAACTGATAGGAGAATATCATTACGATATTGTTCATAGGCCAAATTAGCTAGGACCGAAGGTTATTTCCTCATCTCTTTAGCCTTTTTGTTTATGTAATTTATTTTATGACATGCTTTCATCATGATTAATTCGTTATAGTCCTTATATTTAAAGGGATGCATACAAATAAATCCCACAGACGGGATCAAACACCCTCTTTCCAAACCATTTTACATACATTTTAACAGTCAGAAGACGTCCCTTGGACAGTCTGGTGACCCGCGCCTAAACAGGCCAACCATTTTCAAGTTTTCAAACCAGGACAGGCCTACTTGCATCGCCTGATGGCTCGCGCCTCAATAGGCTGCCTGATGCAGACCTTGCTTCCTTTTCGACACAGGATGGATCAGATGAGAAATCTGCCTCTTTTACATTGTATTTGCAAAATGCCTTTCTAAGACAAACGGATCACGTTATGCACCATAAACCTAACTCGATAAATGGATGTTTAATTTCCGTCTTGCATGCAAATTAATACTAAATCCAACTTGACATCAATTACTTGATATTTGGATAAACAACCATATAGAAAGCTTAAATGTTAGGTTCAAACTTGTGGATGCGCATTCATGCATTTACCTGTTTTATCAACTTTTGTATTTAAGCAACCAAGATCGATCAGTAGAGGCCGCTACCGCGGGCGGGATTGGTTGTCCAATTAAAGAGCTTCCCAATACGTACCTTCACCTCTTACTCATAAACTTTGGGTAGTGGACGACCTTATCAAGGACGTACGAGAGTCATTCTAGAGATAGGATGCTAAAGAGGGACGACTCCTTATCTTTAGTACCTATGTCAAACACCGCTTTTTTGTTGGAGCTTGTGTCCTCCACAATTAGTGTATTAACATTTATAAATCTCTTATAGGTTCACAAGGGTATAATTAGTATTTTAGCAGTTGATTAACGATTACCTAATAATGGTTGGCTTGCTGGAAAGTTTGACGTTATTATCATACTGATGGCGGTGATCAGCTGGTCCCTAAAAGTCACACCTAAAGGATGTGTTTGAGAGATGTGATTATGGAAATGTAATCACATTGATGCCTTATATGACTAAAAGGTTAGTCCATTTATTTGACTAAACAGTTAGTCAATGTGATGATGAGACGATTATTTAATGCAATTAAATAATATTAGCTGAGACGAATTAACTGTCAATTCGTAAATTGAAATAATATGTTATATTTAATTAATGTATATAATGTTAGCTTAAACGAATTAAGATGTTAATTCGTAATTAAATGTAATCAGTTATATTTAATTAACAAATTATAAATATGCGATATTTATAGTTAATGTATATATTATAAAATATTGTCATAACAAATGTTGACAGACTAGTATTGATAAATCGACTGCAAACTGTTATAAGTGGACTTATTAATACATGTCTATATATAGACAATTGGATAAATATACACATTATATATAATTTAAGAATAACCGAAAATAAGAGGATTTTATCCTTATTTTTGGTTGTTACTTAAACCGAAAAAAAGGAAAGAAATAAACCCTAATTCTCACCTATCTTACACGGTTAAAGAGGGAGGAGGGGATTCATTTTTCAGACCTAATTTTTGACCTAACATTCTCTCATCAAAAATCACAAAAAACCCTAAATTAATTAGTGAATTTGGGGATCTCATTCTAGCAATTTGAGGGGCATTTCTCGGAGCATCTTGGGTGCAACGATTAGGCAAATATCATTTTGATATTATTGTTAGGTCTTTTTGCTAGGACCAAAGGTTGAATCTTCATCTCTATTCTATTTTGTTTATGTAATTTCTTTTATGACTAGTATTCATAAACATAATTTCGTTATAATCCTTATAATTTAAAGGGAAGTATACCGATATTTCCTACAAGTGATATCAGAGTCGAGGCCACGAAATTATTTTTGATGATTTTCATAATTGAATTTAAACAAATTTGAAGAAGAAAAAAAAAATATGTTTCGGCTGTTTTGAAAAAAAAAATTTGCCGGATGAATTTTTTTTTCAGCCGTGTGTTGTTTTTTTTTTTGTTTTGTTGTTCTTATTTCCATTTTGATTCATTCATTTTGTTGTTTTAATAAGTTAAAATGATTATATGATGAATTTGTAGATGTTTGATTTAATGAGGATTAAATTAAAATGTAAATGGAAATTGTTTCATTGTTGATAAATTATTTTTGCTATATAGTTTAGGCATAGAACTTAATTTAATCATGTTCAAATCAATTGTGATGAATCATATATACGGATAATCAATTTTGTCATAATTTTTATATTCATTTTAAGAGGTTAAATTGAATTATGAAGTTTAAATCCATGTTTAAATTAATAGATGATGTTTATGTCAATCATGTTATATTAGCAACATTAAACTTTTTGTCTACATTTTTTTTCTCGACAAAAGTTAGTATAAACGGCTGAAAGCAGTGAGCTTAAAAAAAAATAAAAAAAAATTTTCCTGTTATTGTTTTGGTTTTTTCCTGAAATGCCGAGAGAAAATGGGCTGTTTTGTTTTTGTTAAAAGGGTAATTGCCGAGAAAAGAAAAAAAAGGAGGCTGTTTTTTTTATTTTTGCTATATGCCGAAAAAGAAAAAAAAACCTGTTTTTTTTGTTTTGTTTTTTTTCTGTTTTGCCAAGAACAAATAAAAAAAAGGAATTTTTGTTTTTGGCCAATATTGATTATACATTAAATTAATAATGTATGATTAATTGTTGTGAAGAAGTTCACAATTTTTAGATACTTAATTATTTTAAAGAAGTTTAAAATAATGTTGGATTAATTCATATTACAAGATTAATATGAATTAAGATTGAAATTATTGTGAGTAATTGAGGAATTGTCACATAATTTAATCATTTAAATAGGTGGTTTGGATAAATTAATCTACATAATTAAGGAATTATGTCTTGCATGTTTAATTTATTAGTTGATGCAATTTTTTTTTAGTTGAATGTTTTGTTGAATGGTTTTATTTACGTATTTTTGCAATCGGTTATAATTTGTAATACCTAGTGTGGCCTTAGTTAAATTATGTTTTCGTAATGATGGAAACATAATTTTTAATGTAATTTGAGATCTTGTATCTCCATTTGGTTTTCTTTAATTATTACGGTTTTGAAATTAGAATGTAAATAGGTTTATTATGTAATTTTTAAATTGTAATTTTAAGAAGACTAAAGATGGAGATTGGATTGCTCACTCCCGCTACATGGACCAAGATGGAACATCAAGACAAGCTTCTCGGGTCCTAGGATGGATTCCAAAGTTGTATTTATGTTCTTTTTGGTAGATAAGCCACACTAGGACTCTATTTTGTTTTACGTTTTTCCATTCTTTTTGCTTTTCATTCACATCATAGTTAGTGCATCATATTCCGCTTAAACCAAACCACCTACTAAAATGCATGAAAATTGACTCATATAGATTGAATGTTAGTTTTCATAGACATACAGATGTCACACTTTTTAAGCCATTACCTTAGTTTATTCATTCTCGCATGCTAGATATTAGTTCACTTAAAATGAATTAAAATAAAGTTGATGGGATCTTCCTCTAAAACTGAAATTGAGACTAGTCTTTATAAGGGCAAACAACTATGAATCTCTTCTTCGCCGGTAGGCATATAGGACCTTACTCTCCATATGACCCCTTCTACGTTGGGTAAGTAGTTTGTGTTGACTTAGTTTACCTCAACATTATAATCCGAATAGTTTCTCGTGAATATGATGGACTAAAGATGGAATTTACAGAAATTTATCGACCAAGAATTCTAACAGTAGAATTAGCCAAAAGGTTGGCTTATCAATTTACAGATAATTGAGTCTTTGAATCATTTATATAATTCTTGAGGGAGGTCAATTGTATAAATGCTTGAGTCTTCGCATTATAACAGTATTGCATTAGACTTAAATCATAACGATGAGTATGCTTATTATATTTTATTCTTCTTTTCGCAGTGTAGAATTCCTTTATATTGATAATACTGTTACAACAAATGGCTGGAAATAACGAAATCCCAATGCCAAGTGCCACACTTGGACGCGAGTCCTGGCTGAAAGCTTTCATGGACCACATGAATCAGTTCACACGTCTGAAAAATGACGGGTCCAACTTTGCGGACTGGGAGGCATCATTGCGGAATGCTGCCATTGCTGACGGTAAGCTCAAGAACTTAACTGAGCCAATACCGGTAAACCCAGGCCCCAATGTAGGAGTTAACGAGTCACTTGCTTATAGTGACTTCGTCATGGAAGCGGGTGCGATAAAGAACGTACTCATCTTTGCAATGGAAACCAATTTACAAAGACGCTTCATCGCCCAAGGTGCAAACAAGATTTTCACCGCGCTCACTAACGAGTTCTCAAAAGCACCGAGAATCGTTATTTATGAGCATACCTGTCGATTCTTTGATGCGAAACTCCAAAAGTGCCAACCGGTTAGCCCACACATTCTTAACATGATTGAGAATGTCGAGAAATTGGAGGCACTTGATTGAAAAATTAGTGATAGCATAGTCATTGACCGTATGCTTCATTCACATCATGATGGTTTTGCCCTTTTCAAGGCAAATTACTACATGAATGACATGAAGAAAAGTCCTCATGAGCTACACTCACTTCTCGTATAGACCGAGAAGGATATGAAATTGAGTGGGAGCATGAAGCGAGATGTTCTCATGATTTCCGAAAAGAATAAGGGTAAGGGCAAAGCTCCCGACGACCTAACTGTAGGTAAGCCAAAGTTTAAGAAGCCAGGAAACGGTAAGAGTGGGCCTGGTGAGACTAGTGGCTCACAAGGCAAGGCAAAGAGCAAGGGTGTGACATTGAGTGCCACCATTGTCACAAGACTGGACATTGGAGGAGGAGCTGTCTCGTGTACCGTGAGGACATAAAAGCAGGCCGCGTCACTCCTGTTGGTATGTCATCTTATATTCATATGATTGAGATTAACCATGCAAGTTTCGGAACTTGGGTACATGATATTGGTTGTGGTTCTCATCTGTGTAATCATTTGCAGGGCCTAAAAAACATCAAACCCCTCGCAAAGGGTGATGTGGACCTGAGAGTTGGGAATGGAGCACGAGTTGCTGCAGTCTCAATGGGAACATATGTAATCCAGCTCCCTAGTGGTTTTGAGTTATATTTATATAACAGTTACTATGTACCCAGTTTATCTAAGAACATTATTTCTGTTTCTGTACTCTATAAAGACGGTTTTGCATTTTCAATAAAGGATAATAGCTGTGTTTTCTCTTTTAATGAAATGGTTTATGGCAAAGCAGTTTCCATGAATGGAATTTACATCTTAGATCAAACCACGGATATATTACACGTGAATAATAAGAAATCAAAGCTTGGTGACTAAGATCAAACCTATCTATGGCATTGTCGAATGGGACACATAAATGAAAAACGTGTAAAGAAACTCGTCAAGAATGGGACTATTCCCGCATTCGATTTTTCTACATTTGGCACGTGTGAATCATGTCTTATCGGAAAAATGACTCGAATTTCCTTCAAAGGTGATGGAATGCGCGCTAGTGACTTATTAGGACTCATACATAATGATGTATGTGGATCTATGTCAATTACCGCTAGAGATGGCTATAGATATTTTATCACTTTCACGGACAATTTGAGTAGATACGGATATGTCTACTTAATGAAGCATAAAAGTGAGTCCTTTGAGAAAATCAAGGAATACCAGAATAAGGTTTAGAACCAACTGGGTAGAAAGGTCAATGCACTCCGTTCAGATCGGGGTGGCGAGTATCTTTCAAATGAGTTTGATCAACACCTTAAAGACTGTGGAATCGTTTTATAGTTAACTCCACCTGGAACACCTCAATTAAATGGTGTGTTCGAACGGACAAATCGAACATTACTTTATATGGTTCGATCCATGATGAGTCACACGGTTGTACCTGATTCATTATTGGGTTTTGCTCTTTTGTTAGCTGCTATTATGCTTAACCGAAGTCCGACTAAAGCTGTCGACAAGACTCCATATGAAATGTGGAAGGGAATGGTACCCAACTTGTCCTTTATTCGGGTTTGGGGCTGCGAGGCTTATGTCAAGTGGAGACACGAGGATAAGCTCGGCCCGCGATCGGTCAAGACATACTTTATTGGTTATCCAAAAGGAATGTTTGGTCATTACTTCTATTCGCCTACCGAACATCGAGTTTTTGTTGCGGCTAGTGCAAAGTTCTTAGAGAAAGAATTTCTCGAGAACAAGTCAAGTAATAGAACCTTCGAGTTGTCGGAGATTCCAGAACCAACAACCGAGGAACGGATGGAGGAAGTTGTTCCTCCAACTGATGATACGGTAATATTCCTCAGGAACCTAGGAGGTCAGATAGAGTCTCTAATCCTCCGGACAGATACATTGGTATGGTCGAGGAGAGTGATATCTTACTCCTAGAGAGTAATGAACCCGCTACCTATAAAGGTGCCATGACCTTTTCTAACTCAAAGCTATAGCTTGAAGCCATGCAATCCGAGATGGACTCCATGTATGAGAATAATGTATGGGATCTTGTTGATTTACCTAATAAGGTAAAACCTCTACAGTGCAAATGGCTTTACAAAATAAAGCGTTCTGTAGACGGGCAACCAGATACCTATAAGGCACGACTAGTGGCAAAAGGTTTCACACAAGTGCACGGATTGCATTATGATGAAATTTTTGCACCCGTAGTCATGTTACGTTCCATTCGGATAATCTTAGCGATTGTCGCTTTTCATGACTATGAAATTTGGCAAATGGATATGAAAACCGCCTTCTTAAACGGTTATTTGGAGGAAGAGTTGTACATGGTACAACCCGAAGGTTTCATAGATCCTGAAAATCCTAGGAAAGTGTGCAAGCTTAAGCGTTCCATTTATGGGCTTAAGCAAGCTTCTCGGAGTTGGAATCATCAT
This sequence comes from Silene latifolia, assembly GCF_048544455.1. Classification (NCBI taxonomy): domain Eukaryota; kingdom Viridiplantae; phylum Streptophyta; class Magnoliopsida; order Caryophyllales; family Caryophyllaceae; genus Silene; species Silene latifolia. The sequence continues at coordinate 177,846,902 of NC_133538.1, forward strand.
TTCGACCAAGTGATAAAAGAGTATGGTTTCACTCGATCGGTCGAGGAACCATGCTTATATATCAAGTCGAGTGGGAGCAAGATTGTTTTCTTGATATTGTATGTTGATGACATACTCTTGATTGGGAATGACATTCCTCTCTTATCTTCGGTTAAAGGATGGTTGAAGAACCATTTGCAGATGAAAGATCTGGGTGAGGCACAACGCATATTGGGAATCCGCATCTATCGAGATAGATCACGACGGACGTTATCACTGAGTCGGGAGTCTTATTTGGATAAGATTCTTAAATGGTTCAGCATGACCAACTCCAAGAAGGGGAACCTTCCAATGATGTCTGGGATGCATTTGAGCAAGTCTCAGTCACCCACGACGCCTGAAGGGATTGAGCGCATGAGTCGTGTTCCTTATGCATCAGCCGTAGGATCAATCATGTATGCCATGATATGCACACGTCCAGACGTGGCATATGCATTGAGTTTGACGACTCGATACCAAAAGAATCTAGGTGAAACACACTGGATAGATGTTAAAAACATCCTTAAGTACCTACGGAGGACTAAGGATAGGGTATTGACTTATGGAGGAGATACTAAGAAATGCGCAATCGTTTACGCAGACGCTAGATTCCAAACGGATCGAGATGATTCAAAATCTCAGTCCGGGTTCGTCTTCACTCTTAATGGTGCTGCGGTCAGCTAGAAGAGATTCAAACATGATGTTGTAGTAGATTCTACAACTGAATCCGAGTACTATGCCGCTTCGGAAGCAGCAAAGGAAGCTATATGGATGAGTTAATTCTTACAAGGACTTACGATGGTTCCTAGTTCGAATGACCCGATCACCATCTATTGTGACAATAGAGGTGCCATCTTCCAGGCTAAGGAGCCTAGGTCTAGGAACAAGTCTAGACATGTACATCAGAAGGCTCACTTGATCCGTGATTACGTGGAGCAAGAGGAGATAGTGATTGACAAGATAGCTTCGGATGATAACATCGCGGATCCTCTCACTAAACCGTTGAATTATGATAAGCATGAAGGGCACGTTATTTCCATGGGAATTAAACGTGTTCCTGAGTTGTAGTAGTTGATTATGAACTCGATACATTATCTTTTTCATATACTATTTATAACTTCATCGTTTTATTTCATATTTTGTTTTTCATGTGGATTGTACTGACAACATTGAACGCCACAAAGTGAACTGAATTACATTATATTTGTTTTGGTTCGTAATCGCCTACATGAGCTGATAACTCTGGCTATTATATTGTGCAGTCGAATGATGGTGGGTTCAACGAGCCATATGTCAAACAGTTGGCTGATCGATCACAGATACGAGTTATAACGATATCTCGTAGGACAATTTTTGTGACAACGTAATAAAGTCCTAAATGTTTAAAACATTCGGTGCCAGGTCGTGGATTGGACGTCCATTGTGTTCCTAGAGTCGATTCTTTTGACTATCGACTGTCTCTTGAGATTAAGGCAGTTTTTGGGTGACTTTGGTTTCTTTCTCATGGTCTGCCGTAACATAAGGCTAAGCAGATTTTTTCTGGGTCATTTCATACTGTGCTTAAATCTGCAGGATTCGAGTTGAAGAAAATATCCAACCTTTATCAGGTTTAGTTATTTCTCAGGGCTACTCGAGGAGTTGTAACTGAAATGCATGGCCATGCTCGAATGATGATTCGTTTATCAGTTAAGTTACTCTCTAGTCGGGAAAACCACTCTTGATATTGATCACTTGTAAAATATGACCTTTGTGAATACGGATTTTGCAAATTGTTTTACATTGAGTGGGAGAAATTTTAGGATATGAGAATCGGTTATCGCACATACACTTGTGAGGACAAGTGGGAGATTGTTGGAGCTTGTGTCCTCCACAATTAGTGTGATAACATTTATAAATCTCTTATAGGTTCACAAGGGTATACTTAGTATTTTATCAGTTGATTAACGATTACCTAATAACGGTTGGCTTGCTGGAAAGTTTGACGTTATTATCATACTGATGGCAGTGATCAACTGGTCCCTAAAAGTCACACCTAAAAGATGTGTTTGAGAGATGTGATTATGGAAATGTAATCACATTGATGCCTTATATGACTAAAAGGTTAGTCCATGTATTTGACTAAACAGTTAGTCAATGTGATGATGAAACGATTATTTAATGCAATAAATAATATTAGCTGAGACGAATTAACTGTCAATTTGTAAATTGAATATAATATGTTATATTTAATTAATGTATATAATGTTAGCTTAAACGAATTAAGATGTTAATTCGTAATTAAATGTAATCAGATATATTTAATTAGCAAATTATAAATATGTGATATTTATAGTTAATGTATATATTATACAATATTGTCATAATAAATGTTGACAGACTGGTATTGATATATCGACTGCAAACTGCTATAAGTGGACTTATTAATACATGTCGATATATAGACAATTGGATAACTATACACATTATATATAATTTAAGAATAACCGAAAATAAGAAGATTTTATCCTTATTTTTGGTTGTTACTTAAACCGAAAAAAGGAAAGAAAGAAACCCTAATTCTCACCTATCTTACACGGTTAAAGAGGGAGGAGGCGATTCATTTTTCAGACCTAATTTTTGACCTAACATTCTCTCATCAAAAATCACAAAAAACCCTAAATTAATTAGTGAATTTGGGGATCTCGTTCTAGCAATTTGAGGGGCATATCTCGGAGCATCTTGGGTGCAACGATTAGGCGAATATCATTTTGATATTGTTCTTAGGCCTTTTTGCTAGGACCAAAGGTTGAATCTTCATCTCTATTCTATTTTGTTTATGTAATTTCTTTTATGACTAGTATTCATAAACATAATTTCATTATAATCCTTATAATTTAAAGGGAAGTATACCGATATTTCCTACATTTTTGCCTTGGTTGACCTAGGTATAAAGTGGATTCGATTGGGTTCCAAGGATCCCACAAAGGCTTGGTGGCGACTCTGAACATCTCTTGCATCGTTTCGAGACCCTTGCCGAGACGAAACCGACCGTTCTAAAACGATCCGGTCGAAAGCATTTTTACGCCGCCGAACATGACTTTAAAAAGACCGCTATGCGTCCACGGATTGACTTGGCGCGTAGGTGGCATGTCCACAGATTGGCGACTCCGCTGGGGAAAACTAGGACACTTGTGTTCTTTATGATCCCTAGATGGTGAGACTCGAACGAGGTCTTGGTTGAAATGCATTAATTGATATTACGGTCATAAGTAGGGTTCCTTGTCCGGGCCCACAATCTAACATTTTTCGACCAATTGGCTCGTCTCGTCGGCGTGAGTTTTCTCATCCCCGCGTTTCGAATCCCGATTGAGTCAAGCATACCGTTGACGTTACACATTTATATTTCATCAAAGAGCTTTCATTTTCTTCGAGCACGAGGCTAGGGCACCCTCCTTACACATTTTGTTCGGATTGGTATCCCTCTCGAAAATCGGGGTTTGATCCCTTGGTGTGTAACCCACCCTTTTAAGCCAAAACCCGTGTCAGCATTATGCATACTATAATGAAACTGTGAGTTCTTATGTATTATGTGATCATAAGTCCTTCCGTGTCATTTCAAACTTTTAAAAACCACTTTTGCGCCGTTATAATGGCCGTGGCAAACTTCGGTCTTTCGCCGACTGTTGCATTTCAAAAACACGCCTTTTTAGGCCGTCGTAATGACGATTTTCAAACCCAGTTTTTTACAACCATTCCAAAAGAAAACACGCCTTCCTAGGCCATCGTAATGACGATTTTCAAACCCGGTTTTCTAAAACCATTTCAAAAGCACGCCTTTTTAAGCCGTCGTAATGACGATTTTCAAACCTGGTTTTCACAACCGTTTCAAAAACACCTTTTTACGCCGTTGTAATCGCCGCGTCAAGGACACGAATTTTAAACCGTCTCGCGCCGACACGATTGCTATTTCAAAACATGAAAGGCACACACCCCTTTTCGAGACTTTTTCAAATCCCGAGGATCATACACCGTCCCCGGGACCACAACCTTTCAAAACTCGATTTTCAAAACATACAATTTTGATTTTCAAAATCCATCTTTGGGAACAGCACATTGTTTTCAGAGCCGCCGCAACTCGTGAAAGGTTTCAAAAACCCCTATTAAACTTATTTAATAGATTTTATAAATTACTCTTAATTTATACTCATATGAATTTAGTGCATGCATAACTTAAAACAAGATTCAGGAGAAAATGGCTTTCTTACGATGGTGATGAGACGAAAATTGGCACAAGCAAGGACACATTCCTATGCTTGTTCTTGAGCTCACTAACATGGGATGATCCTCCAAAACTCCATAGGTTCAATAATATGAACACCTCCTCTTAGTTGCACCAAGATTTCATCCAAAAATTACTAATTTCGTTAACTAGATAAAATAAGTAATAACCCTTAATATTATTTGAATTACTACCTTAGTAATTAGATAATCTAATATGGTTGTAGTGAGATAATAGTGAGAGGTTTGAATGTGAATTATAGAGGAAAAATGAAAACAACTTTTCTTCTCTCTCATGGAACCTCACGGCACACACTCCCTATGTGGGTGAATTTTACACTTAAAATAGTGTCATGCATAATGGGTAGTGTGTTAGTGGAATGCATAATGATTAAAGCTTGTAGGAGACACTTTACTAGTGAAAGTGACTATAGTCACTTTCACTAGTAAAGTGTGATTTTAGAAAACAACAAACATCATTATGTTTGTCTACTAAAAAAAACGGGTCACCTATGCAAAATAGGCCTGTTTTGATTTTTCGTATTTGTCCGACAAATGCGTTTAAATCGTATGCTTAATTATCTTGTGTAATTAAGTATTAATGTGATCATATAACAATTATATGATACAAATTAATAAGTACTATACATTTAACTCTTAGGTAATATTTTACCATCATATCAATATATAATGGGTCCTATAATACCCAATTTAATTAATTTACAACTCATTTCTAAATATATTAACCAATTTCCTCTACGTCAAAATATATACAAAACCTCAACTAATTTAATGCATTAACTCTCAATCATTAAATTTATATATATGTATATATATATATATATGTATATATATATATATATATATATGTATATATATATATATATGTATATATATATATATATATGTATATATATATATAGCTATATAAGGATCAAGCAAGTCCTCCTATCCATATTGAGTCCATAAGTCCTCTTAGAGGCCCTTGGATCTTAAAAAATGAAGGGCTTAGATTGAAAGGCAAAATGATGATTATGGGGGTGATTAACACTCTCCCTCATCTACTCCCTAATTAAACACTAATCCCACTACATATACCCTCCCCTCTCTCTTTCTTACCTTATTCTTTTCAAGCTCACTTCTCTCTCATCCTAACAAAACAAATACTCTCCTCTCTTCTCTCATTTCTCTACCATCCTAACAAAAACCCCAATAAATAAAAAACCCAAAAAATTCATCAACTTTTATCTTCTTCATTCACCACCCAAAAAAAAAACCCAAAAAATAAAAAAAACCCAAAAAATTCATCCATTTTTCTCTTCTTCATTCACCACCAACAACCACCACTACCCAAAAAAAAACCCAAAAAATCGAAAACCCAAATAATTCATCTACTCTTCTCTTCTTCATTCACCACCAACCACCACCCACCCGACACCACCACCGCCACCGCCAACTCAACCACCACAAAATTACCATGATCTCGTTTTTTTTTTTTTTTTTTTTTTTTTTTTTTTTTTTTAGTTTTCGTTTTTTTTTGTGTGTTAACTTTGATATTTGGTGTCGTTTTTTTCTATTTGTTTATTTTTGTTGGTTTTAGTTTATTTATATATGTACTATACTTTTTTTCCCTCAAATATCGTCTTGTTATTCATTTTTATCTTTTTCAAATTTCGGGTTTTAAAATAGCACTCTTGTTTTGTGAGTTCCTTTTATTTTAATTTTAGATCTACTAAAATAGATCTCCTATAATTTGTTGTTTTTAATGTTAGAACTACTAAATAAAAAATAAATGTATGAACAAAATAATCATATTACCTCCTTGGTGGTGGTAATTGGTAGTGGTAGTTGGTGGTGATTGTTGTCGGTGGTTAAGATTAAAGTTACACATGTTCTCCATTAAAGTTACACACCGTCTATATTAAAGTTACACACACGATATATTATTATGGACTAAAGTTACATTAAATAGCCTTAAAATTAAACAAATTTCAATTAATTAATCAGAATCAATTAAAGTTACACTATTATGGACTAAAGTTACACTGTCAATGAACTAAAGTTACATGTTCTCCATTAAAGTTACACACCGTCTATATTAAAGTTACACACACGATATATTATTATGGACTAAAGTTACATTAAATAGCCTTAAAATTAAATAAATTTCAATTAATTAATCAAAATCAATTAAAGTTACACTATTATGGACTAAAGTTAGCCTGTCAATGAACTAAAGTTACAATAAAAAAAACTAGTTTTACATAAACTCAAAATAATATATAAAACAGACTATACACCTGAAGTTATAGTATCAAGGACTAAAGTTACACCCTTAAAGAATTAAAGTTACATGATTTTGAATATATAAATTCAATCAATTTTTATATTAATTTGAAATTACACATCTTGTGAATTGTAACTTTAATCCAAATTAATGCAACTTTAGTTCTTTATGGATATAACTTTAACCCTTGTAGTGTAATCAGAACAAAATTTGAACTTTAAGTATTGATTTATAAATTTCAATGAGTAAGTTTATTTAATATCAAGTCAAGTTTTTAGTCCTTTTTGTGTAAATTTAATCTAAATTTGTCAACTTTAGTCCAAAATTTGTCCATATCTGAAACCAACATCTTAACAAGATGAGATTGAAGTTGCACATTATGCCATTGAAGTCACACATAATAATATTGAAGTTGACATTAAAGTTGCACATAATTACCACAAAATATATAAGGAGACATTTATAAGAAACAACAAAATCAACAAAAAACGATATTTTTAAGAAAATAAATATAAGACGAGATCCCCTTTACAAGTTACACATAGTGAGCATTAAAGTTACACATAGTGGCATTGAAGTTACACACAGTCTTTTTCGGATTTTTTATTTATCTCGAACCAACTAAAGAATGCAACTTTAATGTCTCAAGGGTACAACTTTAAGTGTAACTTTAGTCGTAATTAGAGTAAATTTAGTCGCAAATATCATTTCTTTTTTGTATACCATATTACAAGACACAAAAAAAGACTAAATACATTTTTCGAATTTCATATTTAAAAATTTAAATAATCATTTGTAGTCTTTTCCAGATTTCTTATTTATCTCGAAAAACAAAAAAAAAAAAAATTCTGAAAAAATTATAAAAACCGAAATAAAAACCAATAATACTAGATCTTAAATTTAAAAACCGAAATCAAAATCTAAAAAAAAAACAAAATGAGAACAAATAGATCTGGGTAATAAACACAAAAAAATGGAGAACACACAAAATATGGAAAACACCCAATATCAGAAAACACATAAAAAAAAAAAAAAAAAAACGAAAACAGATGCAAAACCGAAAAAGATAGAGGAAGGACGGAGGGTAGTCGCGGTAGAGTCGGAGATGACGGAGGATGGTGGCGGCAGATCGAAGGCGTGGCGGGTGGTAGGATTGTTTTGGGTGGTAGTGGTGATTAGTATTGTAGATCTAGGGTTAGAAGGAGAGAGAAGAGGTTGTGGTGGGGGTGGTTGTGGGAGGATGTGGTGGTTGGCTCGGGTTGGAGGGAGCTTGGATGCCGGAAGTTGATGCGGTGCGGTGGTGGCAGGATAAGCAACGAAGGGAGGGGAGGAGGCGGGTCGTGGTGTTCTGAGGGCGGCCGGAGGAAGGGAGGGGAGGTGGCGGGCCGTGGTGGGTGGGTGTTTCTGTCGGGTGGGCTTGTGGGTGGTGGTGGTTGGGGGGAAATGAAATATGAGATGTGGGTTTTTATTTTATTTTGATTTTGTGATTTAATTGGATTTTTCAGAAAAATTTGAGGAATGAATTGTGGGAGAGTAATGAGAGAGGGAGAGGTGAGAAATAGAGAGAGATGATGAGGGTGTGATAATGAGAGGAGGGGATGATTAAGGGAAAGTGATTGAGTTAAGGAGGAAGTAATTAGAGGAGATCATTTGTGACCTCCATTTTGATCTAATCTCAACCCTTCATCCACTCCATCCAAAGGCCTATAAGAGGACTTAGGAACTCAATAGATGTAATGGACTCATTTGAACCTTACTATATATATATATATATATATATATATATATATATATATATATATATATATATATATATATATATATATATATATATATCGAGGACGATCAACCCGTATCAAATACATTTGATCAGAAATATTTGGGTTCCATCCTTTACGTGTAACCTCAAGGGATCAATTGATCACCACCGTCACACGATAGTAACGTCAAACTCTAGTCAGCTAATCGTTACCGATAAATGTTGATCAGTTGACTATATAATGTATTATCCCTTATGTATTCTTATCATTATATTTAAATACGTGATCGCACTATTGTTCAGGACACATACTCCAACAATGTCCCACTACTCCGAGACAAGTGTGCGTCACCAATTCTCTTGTCCTATTACATCATCTCCCACTCAATGAAAGGTGTCATGCAGGTCGTACTTGCATTTGATCATATCTTGAGTGGTTTACTCGATCTGGAGAGTAACTGTCTGACCGGAATTATCTATCGTAGATACCTTCCGAGCATGACCACGCATTTCCAGTTCACTACTCCTCGAGTGGCCCTGAAATTTCAAATAACCCTGACAAGGGTGTGGACAATTCCTATCGCACTATTCCCTTTGTCTAGACACAGCTCATCATGACCCAAAAGATGCCCATTTGACCTCATTTATGAAAGTCGTAGAGCATAATTTAAAGTCACTCAGAAACTGTGCCAACTTGGGTGAACAGTCTCTAGTCAAAGAATTGACGCAAAATAATACTATAGTAGCTCTCGCCACGACCAGGCTATATGAATTACCATAACTATAAGTTGTCACTGCCCAACAGAGTGTCTCATACAGTCTGCCTATGTGATCGACTAGTCATCTCTTATGACCCTATGACACTTGAACTTACCATCAATCGCATCACACTCTAGTCACTTGGAGACGTTACCTCATATAAGCAACTATGGGCCAGTACTATGTTAATCCAGTTCACTTAATAGGGTTCAATATTGTCTCGATAACCTATTTGGATATAACAAGGTAATAAAAAGAGCTTGTAATTAAACTCTAACGACGAATGTATTATCACATATGTAAAATTGATACAATATCAACTACTACATAATCTATAATACATATTCCATTTTGTATATAATTGCACATATCAACTCAATTGAAATGACATGACTTATCATGTTAAGCCAATGAAAAGGCCTTTGGTTAATAAGTCTCAGCAACCCTTTGCACTTTTCCTAACCTTACAATATACTATTTCCCATTGTTATGTGTAATCTTTATTATAAAAATCTTTTGAGTACATGTCTAGATCCAATCTAGATATAGGCTCTCATGCCTTAGGATAGCTCCCACTATCCTCACAATGAATGGGATAGGACCTTCAGTTATTGGAACGAACTACCATAGTTCCTCCAATTAACAAAACCGTATCCTAATATCATCCCTTCCTTCTTGCATATCTCATTATTGCAAGTGTAATCAATTTCCATTGTATATATCTCATTGTTTAACTGCCTAGGACGTTTCTAGCAGATATCCTCCTTAAAAACTATAGTCAAGATGATTCTCCAATCATCCTTATGGGTTTAGAATATGGTTTTTGTGTAACTCCTTGCACATAAAACCGCCTCATTTCTAAATGCTTAAGTTCATTTCCTTAGTACTTCCTGAGTACTAACTAATGAACTATGTGGCTATATAAAGACTTCTCTCAAGGATTCGATTTGTAACATCTCGTTATACTCCAAGTATACGAGGTTTAAGAATGGTAATACATCTTAGCTTAATGAATTAATCCCGCAGCGGAAGCAAGTGGATTCAATTTCTACATGTTCAATACATTTGAACTTGTCTAGACTCTTATCAATATAAGAATATTCATTTAACGCTAATATACTCTTAGAACTATCTTTATAGGTCTGGATACCTTAGAGATGTATTATTCCTCTCCTAAGTCTTTCATCATTCACGGTGATCATTATGTCATTCACATATAAGACTAATAATACCAACATACTCCCACTAAACTCCATGTATAAACAGAACTAATCGACAATTCGATAAAAGTTTATCACATGATCAAAAGATACAATTCAACTCCTTAACTTCCACTTAAGATTTTTTCTTAAGTTTGTATCCTACCTTAGGATAGTTGCGATTTACAAAACTCATGCAAGATAATTTTAAAATCCAACTAGATCAAATCATATCCGAATACAGTGAAGCGTTGTTGTTGCGTGCAAAACCCTTTGCCACCAACCAACTAATCAAGCTTAATAGACATTTTCATGTTTATGCTCATTTCGAACTCTTATGGAGTTGAGACTAGATAAAGCATCTTAATAAGTTACAGGTTCATTACTTTCAAAAAGGTAACATGACTCCTGTCCACTTTAGGTTTCTAAGAAATAATAACTGATTTTGACCAAGAAGGAACATCTTCCTACGTCTTACTCTCAGTAACCAACTCCATTGGCCCCTTGAACTTCAGGTGGCATGCCTCTCAAGAACATTGTCTTCATCGGAACGCCTTTCCGAATGGCACCGTCTTGAAGAAACTTCGGAATTACAAATAATAATAAAATACATAGCTATTCCTATTAAACATTTGTAATATGAAAAAATAGTAAAAACAAAAGTGATATATTTCTTACATACAATATGGATTGAAATATTAGGGCACAAATAAGGACACCTTCCTTATTTGTTCTTGAGCTTAAATAAGATTAGGATGATCCTCAAAAACCCAAGCTCCATATTAGGAACTCTCCTCTTAGTTGCACCCAAGATTTTACCCAAACATTTTTAATATATTAGCTATATATCTATTAGAAATTAACCCTTAATAAATTTTATTCCTACCTTAGTAATATATGGAGTATATTAGTTGTGCATGTGAGTATTTCTAGAGAGATGGTGGATGTTTTTGCATGTGTAAATTGGTTGAAAAATTAGAACAACAAAAATGCTCCCTTGTGCACATCTCACATAGTCACCACACCCTTAGTGGGTCAATATTGTTCTTATTTTATTTCCATGCAAAAGTAGGTAGAGTGTAGGATACTTTAATCATGATTAAAGTGCATTGGCATGTCATTATCATATGGTGTAGTGTGCATATGGAAAAGAACAAAACATCATTATGTTCTATGGTCCACAAAACCGGTTACCTATGCACTATATAAGTCCGTTTGGATTTTTCGTATTTGTCCCAGAAACACCTTTAAATCGTATGCTTAATTATCTTGTATAACTAAGTATTAATATGATCATGTAACAATTATATGATACAAATTAATAAGTAATATACACTTATTTATTAAGTGATATTTTACCATTATATCAACAAATAATACGTCTACAATGCCCAATTAAATTAATTTACAATTTCTTTGTAAATATAACAACCAATTACCTCTACCTCGGAAAATTACAATACCTCGAATAATTTAATAAATTAACGCTTAATCATTAAACTAAATCTTATTTAATCACATTACAATAAGATATAAAATTTTATTAGTCAATTATCGCATAATTGAATAATAAACTTGCGTTGACTCGAGTTCTAAACTTGACCTCAACAAACTCACACAACTATATATATATATATATATATATATATATATATATATATATATATATATATATATATATATATATAGAGCAAAGTTCTTCTAAGTCCCTTTTTTTTTTGAGTCCATAAGTCCCTCCCACAACCCTTGGATCATGCATGGTGGAAGGTTGAGATTGAAAGCAAAAAACACACTTAACACTAATTAATTCACTTCTCTCTCTAGTTTTAATAATGAATTCACTAATTCATTATCATACACAATTAACACCATATTTTGTCTTATACTTCAAAGTTTATGAAAATTTTGTTAACATTTTTCCTGTTTCGGTTTTTTTTCGTTTTTTTTTTCGAGACAAGTTTTCGACTGTTTCGTTTTTTTCGTTTTTTTTTCGAGACAAGTTTTCGACATTTTAGGATTTTACGAGTGTAATTCTAACGGCAAAAAGTGTAATTTTAAGAAATATTTTCGAGAATTTAGCGTTTTACAAGTTTAACTTCAATCTTTTCCGAGTGATTTTAACGAATAATATTTTGAATTTTTGTCATTTTATGACAAGTTATTGTAATTTAGCATTTTACGAGTGTTATGTTAATGACAAAAAGTGTTATTTTAGTCCAGGTAAGTGTAATTTCAGTCCAATGAGATTGTTATTTTTAGTCAAGGAGAATGTAATTTTAGTCCAGAAAAGTGTAATTTTAGTCCGTAAAAGTATAATTTCAAATCATCGAGAATATAATATTAGTCCATTGAGAATGTAACATTAGTCCAATGAGAATATGAGAATATGAGAATATGACCAAGTCCATTGAGAGTATAACATTAGTCCAATAGAGCTAAGTGTAATTCTAACAGAAAATAGTGTAATTCTAACAACAAAAAGTGTAATTCTAACAACAAAAAGTGTAATTTTAGCAGAAAAAAGTGTAATTCTAGCAAAAAAAAGTATAATTTTAACAGAAAAAAGTGTAATTCTAATAACAAAAAGTGTAATTTTAGCCGAAAAATGTGTTATTCTAGCAAAAAAAAGTGTAATTTTAACAGAAAAAAGTGTAATTCTAACAATTAAAAGTGTAATTTTAGCCGAAAAAAGTGTTATTCTAGCAAAAAAAAGTATAATTTTCACTGAAAAAAGTGTAATTTTAATGGAGGAAAGTGTGATTTTAACAGAAAAAGGTGTAATTCTAACAACAACAAAAAGTGTAATTTTAGCAGAAAAAGTGTAATTTTAGTCGAAAAAAGTGTTATTCTAGCAGGAAAAAGTGTAATTCTAGCCAAAAAGTGTAATTATAGCAAAAAAAAAGTGTAATTGTATTTCTAGTAGAAAAAAAGTGTAATTTCAACCAAAAAAAGAGTAATTCTAGCAGAAAAAAGAGTAATTCTAGGAGAAAAAATGCACATCTAAGATGAAAATCAACAAATAACCTTAGATCTATTTATTAGATCTAAGACTAAAATAAAACGATCTAATATAACAATAATTGAAGAAAAATGAGAAGACGACATTTTAAATATATCTAAGATTAAAATTAAAAGATCTCACAAAATTAAACAACTTATGTGAGATCTTTTTTTTCGATCTATTTCAAAAACCTAGATCTAAAATTTTAAAAATAATAAGAAGCAAACACTAAGGAGAAAAATAAAATAAAAAAAATAACCACTGGAAAAAAAAACGAAAGGTGTGAGCTTGAGTTGGCAAATATTAATACATACAAAAAAGACAAAAAAAAAAAGAAAAAAAAGAAAAAAAATAGAAGAAGAACACGGTAGAGGAGGGAGGAGGGTCTAAAGGAGTTGTGGTGGACGGTGAGGGAAGCGGCAGAAAGAGGACGGAGGACTCGGCATGGGGGAGGTGCGAGGGCGGCAGATCTGGGGGTGTCGGCTTTGTGGTGGAGTTGTGGTGGGCGGCGGATCTGGTGTGTGTGGTGGTGGCATGAGGATGGTGTCGGGTTGTGGGTGTTGGGGTTGTGGTGTGGTGGCGGAGAGAAAGTAGGGTGGTCGGCAGAAAGAGGACGGAGGACTCAGCATGGGGAAGGTGCAAGGGCGGCAGATCTGGGGGTGTCGGCTTTGTGGTGGAGTTTGGTGGGCGGCGGATTTGGTGTGTGTGGTGATGGCGTGAGGGTGGTGTCGGGTTGTGGGTGTCGGGTTTGTGGATGTGGCCGTGAGGGGGTGAGGCTGGGTGGTGTTGGGATGGAGGGTGAGGGTGGTGGTCGGTAGTGGGGCCGGTGGTGGTGGGTGGGAGAGTAATATGGAGGGAATTTTTTTTACTTTTTAGATTTTGAATTATTTGGGTTTGTTAGGATGAGAGTATTATTTGGGTTTTGAATTAATTTGGGTTTTAGAGAGGGAGTAGAGAAGTAAATTGTGTGAATGAGAGAGAAGTTGGTGGAAAAATAAAGGTTATATAGTGGATTAATATTTGATTAGTATGGATTATTAAAGTAGAGAGGGGGAGTGTTTTATTAGGCATTAATCCTCCTTTTTTTTGCTTCCAATCTCAACCCCCCATCTTCCTCATCCAATGGCTCTAAGGAAGACTTATGGACTCAAATGTAAGAGGTGGACTTACATGATCTTTACACTATATATATATATATATATATATATATATATATATATATATATATATATATATATATATATATATATATATATATATATAAATATCGGTACTAATCAACCCGTATCAAATACATTTGATCGAAATATTTGGGTTCCATCCTTTAGGTGTGACCTTAACAATAGTGCGATCACGTATTTAAATCTTATGATAAGAATACATAAGGGATAATACATTATATAGTCAACTGATCAACATTTATCGGTACCGATTGGATGACTAGAGTTTGACGTTACTGTCGTTTGACGGTGGTGATTAGTTGATCCCTTGAGGTCATACCTAAAGGATGGAACCCAAATATTTCTGATCAAATGTATTTTATACGGGTTGATCTCGTCTCTGATATTTATATATATGTGTATTTGATATATATATATATATATATATATATATATATATATATATATATATATATATATATATATATATATATATATATATATATATATATATATATATATATATATATATATATATATATATATATATATATTTGGGTCAAGATCCTTGAGAACCACTAATATAATGAGAACCGTGAGAATCATCACTAAATCTCCACCAACTTTTGTTTCGAAAGTTTAGATGAAGAATTTAACCTTAGTATAGTTTATTCAAACACATTTTTTATTACAAATAAACAATCTTTATTGTTTTTATTAATAAAATATAAATTTAATGTACAAAAATACAATTAGCTATATTATAACAGTTATAAATGCACAAAAACGAATACTATTTGCATGAAAATTGTTACATGCACAAAAATGATTACTAGGTGCATGAAAATAACTAGCCCTAGATGCTTGAAAACGAGTTCTAGGTGCATGAAAATTGTTAGATACATGAAAAAGAGTAGTAGGTGCACGAAAACTAAAAAAATGTATTTCGCCTCGTTTTCCGTTAGTTTATACTTGACCAATAAATATGTTACCTAGTCATAGTATTCTATGCCGAATCCAAATATGTCGTTATTTCTTTTTAAAAAAATATGTAAGGTGTAGTTCTCACGGTTCTCAATATGTTGGTCGTTCTCCTAGGATCCCAAATCTATATTGTGAGTTTTGTTGAGGTCGAGTTTGGAACTCGAGTCAACGCAAGTTTATTATTCAATTATGTGATGATTGACTAATGAAATTTTATATCTTATTGTAATGTGATTAAATAAGAATTAATTTAATGATTAAGAGTTAATGCATTAAATTAGTTGAAGTTTTGTATATATTTTGAGGTAGAGGAAATTGGTTAATATATTTACAAAGGAGTTGTAAATTAATTAAATTGGGCATTGTAGGACCCATTATATATTGATATAATGGTAAAATATTACTTAAGAGTTAAGTGTATAGTACTTATTAATTTGTATCATAAAATTATTATATGATCACATTAATACTTAATTACACAAGATAATTAAGCATACGATTTAAATGCATTTGTCGGACAAATACGGAAAATCAAAACGGACCTATTTTGCATAGGTGACCCTTTTTTTAGTAGACAAACTTAATGATGTTTGTTCTTTTCTAAAATCACACTTTACTAGTGAAAGTGACTAGAGCTACAAGCTTTAATCATTATGCATTCCACTAACACACTACCCATTATGCATGACACTATTTTAAGTGTAAAATTCACCCACATAGAGAGTGTATGCCGTGAGGTTCCATGAGAGAGAAGAAAAGTTGTTTTCATTTTTCCTCTATAATTCACATACAAACCTCTCACTATTATCTTACTACAACCATATTAGATTATCTAATTACTAAGGTAGTAATTCAAATAATATTAAGGGTTATTACTTATTTTATCTAGTTAATGAAATTAGTAATTTTTGGGGGAAATCTTGGTGCAACTAAGAGGAGGTGTTCATATTATTGAATCTATGGAGTTTTGGAAGGTGTCCTTGCTTGTGCTCATTTTCATCTCATCACCATTGTAAGAAAACCGTTTTCTCCTCATTCTTGTTTTAAGTTATGCATGCACTAGATTCATATGAGTATAGATTAAGAGTAATTTATAAAATCTATTAAATAAGTTTAATAGGGGTTTTTGAAACCTTTCAAGTGGTATCAGAGCATAGGTCGTGCATGCATAATCGGTTTGGTTTTTCCGAGTTAAATGTAAATTAATTAAAACTAGAAATTTTGTGATTTATGTGATAAAGCCACTAAATTATTTTGCATGTTATGTATTCAGATCCTAAAATATATTTAGGTTATTTTTATGATTTATGGATGATTATTACTTATTTTAATGATTTTTAGTGAAATAATTGCATTTTAATGAATAAAATTGCATTTTTAACTAAAAATAGTTAAACTACGATTCTCACCATGAAATTATAGTATGACCTCACATGCGTATTTTAAATATTGTATGTAAAATTTCGTATTAACGTGATTAATATTGCATGATTTATGATTTTTATGTGATAAAAATGCTATAAATAGAGGTTTAATGACTAAAATTAGTTGAACTTCATAACAAGCCACGAAATTTTAATATGTTGTCACATGCATATTTTACAGATTGTATGTAAAATTTGAGATAAATGTGATTTATTATACATGATTTATAATTTTAATGGTTAAAATGATATAAATAGTGACTATTTTTAGCAAAAATAGCTAAAATGAATTTTATGGCATGAATTTTTTTCCTAATGTTGTATATATAATGATACATGCATTTTGTATAGTCTTTTTAGCCTATCTTAGCACGTATTTCCAGGTCCTTTTGTACTGTTTATATCGGATTATGCCCCGGATTGGCTACTTTGGTTCGTTTTGTCCATTTTGTAGAAATGAACGTGAAAGTAGTGGAATCGTACCATTTTCGTCCTACTTTGCATGCATTTTGAGGAGACGAGATTTTCAGAGTGAGATCTTGCATTGGGATGCGTGAAGGCACGGTCTACGAAGCAGCCGGTTACGAGTTGAAGCTGTTTTAGAGGAAGAACACTCGATCGAGCCCTTTTATTGGTCGATCGAGTGGTTTCTATAGCGGAGGGTGGTCGATGGAGTTGTTTGTTTACTCGATCGACAAGGCTGGAATTGAAGGTTACTCGTTCGAGTACTATTTCTACTCGATCGAGTAGATTTCCTGGAGAAGTACTCGATCGAGTCAATGCTTCGCATCGCTCGATCGAGTGATTTTGTCTTTCATGGGCTTTAATTAATCCGTGAACTTGTTTTTAGTTATTGGACTTAGCATTTTTCTATTTAAACCTCGTTAACTAGGTCATTAGGCATCGATTCTAGCTAATAATCTTTTCATCTATCATTTTTATACTGCAAAAAGACTGCGTTCCTTTTCCTCTCTACTGTAACTTTTGCTTTCGGATTTTTTTTTGCCCGGATTTAGTTTTTCTTTACGCCGGATTCTTGCGAATGTAATCTCTACTGTCTTTTAATCATAATTCTTCATTTTGTTTACTTTAATTACTTGTTTTGTTCTTTCTTAATTTCTGCCCTAATCCTTGTTTATGCAATTTCATTGTTATTTCATTATGTTTAATGTTAGTTATTTCATTGTTATTAGTTTTGACAATATTAATAGCATGAGTAGCTAAATCATTTCATGTTGGGATGAGGGGATCTACCGTAGAAATGTGACGATGTAGTGAGTAGGTTAGATGAATCATTTGTGAGATTATGTCCCTATAGCAATATAACTGTATTTACCGACTTAGTTGAGTGCACGCTTCTGAGTCACCTTTTAATCTGGTTAAATTTAATCCTGGATCGGAAGATTTGACTAAATAGACCTGCTATGAACAGTAGACTACCCTAACGAGGACGGAAGTTAAGTTAGTGGAAATTTAGGATAGAAAGTGGACCGGAAGGACCTTTCCATATCCGTCTCACATGTGATTTATCTAGACTATTTGCAATTGAGTCACTGGACTACCGTAATGAACCGAAATCCTGACATGTCCCTTCTTTATTGATAGTTTATCTCTACTTTCTGCCTTTATTGCTCTTTCCTTGTTTCTCTTTCTTTTACACCTTTAGCTTAGAAAACCAATTTACACCCCCCATTAGTGACCAAATAGACGGACTCTTTACAGATATATTGCCTCCCTGAGGAGATGGACCTGACTTCTCTAGCTATATAGTTAGTTTAGTTAGTTATTTTTGATAGGTATACGACTGCCCTCTCAAATTTTGGCGCTGTTGCCGGGGAGGCAATTGCCCTATTTGTTTTTTTTCGTTTATATTATTGGTCTCAGGGAATTTTTATTCCTTGAGACAGTTCTTATTTATTTTCTTTCAGTGTTGTGTATGCCCAGGTCAAACAGGTTGGAGTTAGTTTCAGCTGATTCTGAGTCAGAGAGACTGTTCAGGCATAGACTCCGTCTGCAAAGAGAATCACGAAAGGAAGCCTTGAGTACTTTCGAACCCGAACTTCAACATTTCCTATTTACAGAAGATCAATCTTTAGGAGAAGATAATCTCAGTTTTGTAAACCAATCATTAAAGATGCCGAATATTGCAAGTCATTCAGAGCCTAAAGCATCATCTATTCCTAAAGGTTTCAATCTCCAGACTGAGGATGGGAATACTTTTGACATCCGTCCGTCCTATATCAATCTGGTGGAGAGAAATCTCTTTAGAGGTGTGGCAGGTGAAGACCCGAGAAAGCATATGGAGGTCTTTACAGACTACTTTTCTACTATCCCCGCCACAAATGGGGTAACTAAAGACAAGATTAAGGAGGTGCTATTTCCTTTTTCTTTAACTGACTCAGCCAGGGAGTGGCTAACTAACTTGGACCGTACGACCGCGAGGATCACAGACTGGGAGACCCTTGCTCTTGCTTTTTATAAGAGGTATTTCCCTCCGCAGTGCACCAATCAGCTGAGGGCCAAGATCACTAGTTTCAAGCAGGTACCGGATGAAACATTCTATGAAGCTTGGTGCCGGTTCAAGAGATTGGTGAGGTCTCTTCCTCACCATGGTTTTGATCCGTGGTTTTTGTCCAATCAATTCTACAATGGGTTGTACGATGACCACAGAGCCATACTTGATGCTTCATCCAATGGAAGATTTCAAAAGAATACTAATGATGATAAGGGATGGGCGATTATTGAGGAGATGGCGACCCATTGTGCCGAGTATGGGAACCCTAGTGATGGTATTCGAATAGTTCACGCAGTTGATAAGGCAGACGTGGCTCAGCTGGAAGCCATGAATGCTCGTTTTGATAAATTGGAGCTGCATTCTGCTGGAGAGCCTCAGACGATCCATTTGCTTACTAGAGGGAGAACGTCATATGTGAGAGGTGTGGGAGCAACGAAGGTCACACTACTGTTGGCTATTTTACAGAGAAGGAACATGTCCTTGCTTTTCAACAATACAGGCAAGGAGGGGGTGAGCGAGTTATCTGAGTTGAAGACGATGCTGTAGTCTTTGACAAAGCAATGGCAAATAAGTGGCCAACAAAAAGATGCATCCATCAAGTCACTTGAAACTCAATTTGCCCAGTTAGTCGCGAACCAATCTACGAGGAAGCAGGGTCATTTACCGTCACAAGCTGATAAGAATCAACACGAGACGGTAAATTTAATAAATCTGAGAAGCGGTCGTTCTTATGAGGGACCGCATTTATTGAAATCAGACCCGAGGAAGGTAATTACTGCTGATGAACAGTGTATTATTGAATAAAAAGAGCTGACGAGAAAGAAAATACTCGATCGACTGGTTTCAGGTGGTCGATCGAGTGAAAAAGCTGAAGAAAAGACTCGTTCGAGTGGAACTTTTAGTCGATCGAGTGAACATGAGAATGAACAGCTCGATCGAACGAAAAAAACAGTTCGATCGAGTGATTTTATTGAGGATACTACTTGATCGAGTGATATTTTTGCTCGATCGAGTGATGCTGTTATAGAAGACCTCGATCGAGAGCCTGCTAGTGCTCGACCGAGTGAAATATCGCCTGAAAGACCCCGTTCGAGAGGAAAGAAGTCTCGATCGAAGGATGTAGAGCTTGATCCAGCTGACACGCTGGAAGAGAGGAACAAAGGGCTCGAGATACTTATCACGGTACCCTTCCCAAGGCGGCTACAGAACACAAAGGCTAATCAACAGTTCGGTAAATTTGCCAAACTCCTGAAAAGCTTGCAAGTTACGGTTCCGTTCGCCGAATTGCTGACACAGGTACCCTCTTACCTTAAATTTATGAAAGAAATTTTATCACGTAAGAGGCACATTAACGATCATGAGACGGTAGCTTTGACCGAGGTAGGGATGACCCTAGTTCAGAATAAGTTACCTCCCAAACAGTCAAACCCGGGTAGTTTCTCGATTCCATGTCACATTGGTACCCACTTAATTGATAACGCGTTATGCGATCTTAGCGCTAGCGTGAGTGTCTTACCGCCGTCTATTGCTAAGAGACTTGGTTTGACCAAGTTTAATTGCACCAATATGACTGTTCAGATGGCCGACCGTAGTATATCACGCCCGTTAGGTGTCATAGAAGACATACCTGTTAAGATCGGGAGATTCTTTATTCCCGTTGATTTCGTTGTACTTGACATCCCTGAGGACACACATACCCCTATCATTTTAGGGAGACCAATTTTATTTACTGCCCGTGCAGTGATAGACGTCGGTGGCAAGACATTGACTTTTCAGGTTGGGGACGAGGAATTGATATTCCATGAGTCTAAGTCCCGAAGCGCTCCCATGCAAGCTCAGCGTTGCAATTCCCTCTCTTCTACTGACCCTCCTATTGACACTCCAAATGAAGATTTGGAATATTGTGCTGCTATCGTGACCCCTCCGCCTCAGATTGAGAGCTAATAGGAGGAAAGTTTGTCTGTTTTCCTTGCTGCAGGTACAAATGAAAATATTGAAGGAGCTGTTAATGAGTATTGTGTAATTAATGTCAGTCAAAGTGGGAGTGATGACGCTAAAGCTGGTAAGAAAGGAGTAAGGACGAGGAAAGTTTGCGCGTATATGGACGTCAACTATTCTCCTCCTAATGATTCAAGTTCAAGCTCATGGATAATGTAAAGGACGGTTAATGTTGCTGAGGTGACGTCCTCCAGTCAAGAGCCCCCCGAGGGGCTGCTGAACTGCTTTGAGAAGTGAGCGGGGAAATGCCCCGTGTAAGAAATAGTATAAACAATTTTCAATTTCCGTCGGATTTTTTTATTGCATTTAATTAGGACAATTAGAATTTAGACATTTTTAGAGTAGTTTAGAAGACTATAGACTGTTACTATTCATATTTGGTATTTTGGGATATTTTTGCGAGTGTTTTTATGCAGGTTTGGGGAATTATACCCAAATTCAAAGGCTTACACGAGGAAAAGAGCTCGATCGAGTGATATTTTTACTCGATCGAGTGAAAGTTGATCGATCGAATGGTTTCTTATTGCTCGATCGACAGAAGCTAAATATGGGAGTTCTCGATCGAGTGAACTTTTACTCGATCGAGTAGATGGAATCCAGAACTCCTTGATCGAGTGATTCAAAACAACTCGATCGAGTGATTTTGCAATTCATACGCAGGAAGTCTCTTTAACTCCCTTCATTCCTCCTTTATTCTAATTACTCTTTCATTTTTCAGTTTGCCTTCACCTTATTTGCGAAAAATCCCCAATATCTCCATTTTTATCGCCCTTATACCAAATCCGCCACCTACATTTTTTTTCCTTGCTAATTAGTCGTCCATTGCCCTCTATTTTCCCCTTGATTCTTGTGTTTTTACACGGGCAATTAGAGGAATTCGAGTTCGCGATTTTTCGATCAAAAATCGCCATTCTTGTTTGTTTTGTCGATTAATTGCTCAATTTGTAGGTTTCGCATCATCAAGTAAGTAATTCCAATACTTCTTTGCATTTTAATTTCATTAATTTTGCCTTTTATGAAGTGATTTAGGAATTAGGGTTTCAAAATTCCTTATAGGGTCATATTTTTCGACTATAAATGTGATTCTTTGCCTAATTTGTCTTACTTGATAATTAATTCCCGTACCTCATTGATTTTCACATGTTTACTTCAAATTTTATGGGAAATTTGCGATTAGGGTTCCTGTCAGTCGAAATTTTCGACTATGAATCGTGTTTTTCCTGCTGCCATATGCTTATTTGCTTTAATTGTTGCATAATTTGCTGCATTTGTCATCTGCTACCCTTCCGATATCGCTGTTTACCTGCTTCATTCGAATTGTTGAGGAAAAATTCGGGAATTAGGGCTGCCAGTCGAAAGTTTCGACTGTTTAGGGAAATTCTTTGCCATTTTCACGTTGTTTTCTTATCAGTTTCCCATGCCCTATTTGACTAGGATGGATTCTAGCTCCATGCCTTCTACAAGCTCTGCTGCCAGTCCGTCCTTGTCTCTGTTTGAGACGGTAGTCCCTGCTGCTATTACCATCTCCGCACATACCAGTACCCATGTGTTCTTTGTTTCTGCTGCTGGTACTGTTTTTACACCTGTTAGCACTGCTGCTAGCTCCGTTTCAGCCACAGCTGCTAGCACTGTTGCTAGCCTTTCTTCCTCAGTGGCGGTCTCTACTGCGTCCACTGCTACAGCTTCACTTTCACCTGCAGCTGCTTTCAGAGCGGCTCTAGTTCCTCGTACCGTCAGTGGACGGTCTTCTACTTCAGGTTCTAGAGGCCGCGGTCGTGGTCGTGCTACACCTGCTGCTGGTCGTGCTAGGATTCGAGTGGACGACACTCTTGACTCCCACCCTGAGTACCCGCAGGTAATTTTTGTTAATGGTGTACATCGTACTAGATTTTATAACTTAGTTGACTGCGAGTTTCTCCCTACACGTTTTCTTTGCCGTACATCACTTGAGAGGCTCGGCTTCTATGAGCCGGTTTGTGAGCTTTTACGGGGCACGGGGATGGCCGGACTAGTCACTATGAGTGGCCATACCTTTCGGGAGCTGAGTCTCGAGTTCTTCAGCTCCTTCACCTTCTCCTCCGGGGCACACGACGCTGCCCCCACTAGCCTTTCTGTGTCTTTCCGGTTGTTCAACCGGACTTTTTCGATGACATTGGAGGAGTTTGGTACTAGACTTGGAATTTCCTCTACGGGCGCCACTGTTGCCCCTAGGAAGGTCATTTGTCACCTTTAGCGGACCTTGGCCCAGACCACCTTTCCCGTGCGAAGGCTCGCTCAGGTCCACCTTCCCTCTACCCGTTACTTTCTTAGACTGATGGGGAGCACTATTTTTGGCCGAAAGGAGCCAAACAACATCAAAAACAACGAGCTCTCCATCTTAGGCGGTTACCTGAACATCGACTGCGAGGGTCCCCTTACCCTCAACATCGCCTACTTGACCGGCCAGTACTTCCAGGCTCAGGGAGAGAAGATCTCGGGCACTATCGTCTGCGGTGGCATAGCCACCATTCTTGCCCGCTCTCTCCTCCAGGCCTTGCCTCATGACCTACCGTACATCGAGGGAGATAGGTACCGGTGCCTAGCGTCTATGCACTCTCAGACCTGGCTGACTTCTGACTACCGGACTTGGAAGATAGACGGTTCCTTGTCCGTGGACCTACCTTGCACCACTCTCCCTCGTCTAGCCCCTTTGCCTACTGTTGCACGGGGCACCCGACCACCACCTTTACCCGAGTACCACCTACCGATCCGCCCACCTACTATCTTACCCGCCGCTAAGAAGCGGCGTAGACGAGACCGGAGAGGGATCCGCACCTTCCACGGGTGGCCAGACTCCCACGGCCACACCTACCCCGATCCCTACTCCTACTCCTACTCCCGCGCCTGCTGACCAGACACAGGCACAGCCGGTCCTACCGGCTAATTTTATACCTCCTCCATCCTTTGATGCGCCCTCGGTCATGGACCAAGGGCGCCGTGACGGTTTGTTGATTAAGATTGCAGAGAGACAGGCTCGTATGGAGCGGGATATAGTTTTGACTTTGTTCCCTCTATACGAGTATCACATCAGGCGACACCGTCCGATCCCAGAGGGTTGGCCATACCCTTCCTTTTACCGGTACCCAGCTGAGGGGTACCCAGAGACTACTAGTGAAGAGGAGGAGGACAAGGACCCGGCGGCGGAGAGAGCTCGAGCTGAGCAGAGGAGGAGGAGAGAGCAGGAGGTGGATCCGAACTACACTGTGACGGTGGAGGACGTGACGGAGGAAGCTGACGAGTAGCTGCTGGTCTACTCACTTCCCCAGTTTTCAGGCTGGTTTGGGGAAGTTCATGTTTTGTATGTCTATTCTCGTTCTTTTATTTATTTTGTCTCCTTTTTATTTTATTATTTTTCATTCTTTATTGGTTGTATATTCCCGTTCCCCTGTATATATTTGCTGGTGTATGCTGGAGGACAACGAGGGTGTTCTCCGTTTTGGTTTGGGGAGGGTATTGCATCCTTTTGAGTCTGCATTTGCTTTTGGTTTGCATTCACGTTTATATTTTCAGCTTGCATTGTTTATTTATTTCATTTAAATCCAAAAAACCCAAAAAAAAAATTTAAATTTCAAAAATTCAAAAAATATTCACGTTTATTTTGCATATAGGTTGAGTCAGAACGGTTGATTTCCATGATGATATAGCACTATAACTTGTCATTTTACTTGAGCCTTGTACCTCTATTGATAGTTATTAGCTTTGTCATACGCATGGTCTACGAGTTTTTGTTCAAATATAGCTGACTGTTTAGACTCAACCTGATAAATCGACAACCTACTTTACAATTTCTGATATTTAGAGCCCATAACTGGTGACATTCATGACCAGTTCATTAGGAATTGAGAGTAGTACTCTTTGCATAGCATGTTCATCATTTTTGCACTTTTATGACATTCGATTTCTTGTGAAATGCACACATTCGGGTTTGTGGTCTATGTCACATGCAGGGAGGTGCTTGCAAATTTTCCCCTTTTCTTATATTTTTCACCCATTTAGCTCCACTTAAGCCAAAACTTGCCTTTTTGACCCATTAGCTACATCCCAAACTGAGCCTGCCTAGTCGAGCTAGTTTAGTATGTCTTTTGTGGTATGATTTTCCGTCTGCAGTTTGGCCCGTATCATTTTGATTGGAGTTGTTCTAAATAAAGGAGGGAGAAAAAAAAGTAATTAAAAAAAAGGGAAAACGTGAATAGAGGAAAAAAAAGAAAAAAAACTGTATGATTCACGAAAAAGAAAAAAAAGGCAAAATGTTGGAAAATAATATTTGATTTGTATCAATCGATTCATTTAGACGGTATTAAAAAAAGGGAAGTTTGTGACCGTCTAACTCCTCCGTTTGTATTCCATATTTTTGAGGAGATACTGTATGTGATTAGTGAGCTGTGTGCCGAATGAAGGGCACTTGTACTTTATTTTTCAGTCAGTTGAGATTCGGACGGTCTTATATGGTCCTGTTTAGGAACTAGCTTGGCGCTTTTACGTCCACATTTCCATAACTTGTTTTGCATTTCTCACCTCAATTCACTATTCCCATATCATTTGTAAGCCCTTGGCTGTGATGGACATTATTGGTTGGACTGTGTGCATTAGTACTTGAATTGTCTTTCATTTTTGTTGCATTCATGCTATGTAGGTCGCAGTGTAGGTGAGTGACTGTATTCTCTTTCTCTCTCTTACATATATAATTCACCCTTTGCTTCATGAGAGAAGAGTGACCCGTGGGAGTCTGATTCTGTTGGTTTTGCAAGGTCGATAGGTCAGCATTATTTATGGACATCTTATAACTCGTTTGCGTATTGACTGCATAGTTGCAACTGTTAATTTTTGTTGCATTAAATTGGTTCAAGTAGACAAGTTAAGTTAGCTCTGAGTTTTCATTTCCGTTCCATTAGTTGCATTTTAGTTTACTCGAGGACGAGTAAAGGTTCGGTTTGGGGAGATTTGATACGTGCATTTTGTATAGTCCTTTTAGCCTATTTTAGCACGTATTTCCAGGTACTTTTGTACTGTTTATATCGCATTATGCCCCAGATTGACTACTTTGGTTCGTTTTGTCATTTTTGTAGAAATGAACGTGAAAGTAGTGGAATCGTACCATTTTCGTCCTACTTTGCATGCATTTTGAGGAGACGGGATTTTCAGAGTGAGATTTTGCATTGGGATGCGTGAAGGCACGGTCTACGAAGCAGCCGGTTACGAGTTGAAGCTCTTTTAGAGGAAGAACACTCGATCGAGCCCGTTTATTGGTCGATCGAGTGGTTTCTATAGTGGAGGGTGGTCGATGGAGTTGTTTGTTTACTCGATCGACAAGGCTGGAATTGAAGGTTACTCATTCGAGTACTAGCTCTACTCGATCGAGTAGGTTTCCTGGAGAAGTAATCGATCGAGCTGTTTTAGACTCTTCGATCGAGTGATTTTGTCTTTCATGGGCTTTAATTAATCCGTGAACTTGTTTTTAGTTATTGGACTTAGCATTTTTCTATTTAAACGCTCGTTAACTAGGTCATTAGGCATCGATTCTAGCTAATAATCTTTTCATCTATCATTTTTATACTGCAAAAAGACTGCGTTCCTTTTCCTCTCTACTGTAACTTTTGTTTTCGGATTTTTTTTGTTCGGATTTAGTTTTTCTTTACGCCGGATTCTTGCGATTGTAATCTCTACTCTCTTTTAATCTTAATTCTTCATTTTGTTTACTTTAATTACTTGTTTTGTTCTTTCTTAATTTCTGCCCTAATCCTTGTTTATGCAATTTCATTATTATTTCATTATGTTTAATGTTAGTTATTTTATTGTTATTAGTTTTGACAATATTAATAGCATGAGTAGCTAAATCAATTCATGTTGGGATAAGGGGATCTACGGTAGAAATGTGACGATGTAGTGAGTAGGTTAGATGAATCATTTGTGGGATTCTGTCCCCATAGCAATATTAATGTATTTACCGACTTAGTTGAGTGCACGCTTCTGAGTCACCTTTTAATCTGGTTAAATTTAATCATGGATCGGAAGATTGGACTAAATAGACCTGCTATGAACAGTAGACTACCCTGACGAGGACGGAAGTTAAGTTAGCGGAAACTTAGGATAGAAAGTGGAACGGAAGGACCTTTCCATATCCGTCTCACATGTGATTTATCTAGACTATTTTCAATTGAGTCACTGGACTACCATAGTGAACCGAAATCCTGACATGCCCCTTCTTTATTGATAGTTTATCTCTACTTTCTGCCTTTACTGCTCTTTCCTTGCTTCATTTTCTTTTACACCTTTAGTTTAGAAAACCAATTTACACCCCCCATTAGTGACCAAATAGACGGACTCTTTACAGATATCTTGTCTCCGTGAGGAGATCGACCTGACTTCCCTAGCTATATAGTTCGTTTAGTTAGTTATTTTTGATAGGTATACGACTGCCCTGTCATATAATATGAACATCAGATCTAAAGTTGCATGATTAATTTTGATTGATTTGGTATGTTTATTGGTTTTTATGTGATAAAATCGATAAAAGTGCAACTTTATTAGTCATAAAATTATTTCAAAATTTTTGGTTTAAATTTTGCCATTTCCAGGTTCTGGAAGTTATTTAAGAATGTTCAAAATTTTGATTTTGATTTTTCCTTAATTTTTATGTTTAATTTGGAATTAAATGATAAAAGTTATGTTTTATATGATTTATTCATGAAGTAAATTATTAATATTTTGTGGGGAAATTTTATTGAGTTTTTGGAATCTTTATAATATTCCAGTATTTACAAAATTGTGATTTCGAATTTTTCCAAATTTTATGATTTATTGGGAATTATTTCATAATTGTTATGATTAAGAGAAGTTTAATAAGCAATAATAGAAAACCAAGTTGAATTATTGTCAAAAATTTAGTGAATACTAATTTGTGAGTCTTAAAAAGGTTAGGATAATTAACTTGGGCTTAAATTTGATTTAAGTATTGATTTGTGATTTTTATAAGTTATTATCAGGCATTTCCGTAAAATCGGATTATATACGGTATAAGGTTTAAATAGGGCGATTTGGCACTTAATTTGGCATGTTAGATTATATAATAATGCTGCATATTTCTTTGATGAATGTCATATTTTATTTATGTAATTTTGAATTATATACTTTTATCGTAGTATGGCCTTAGTTTTAATCGGTATTACCCGTAATGAAAGTGATTACCGATTCGGTTGTAATTTTATTGTGATCTCGTATCACTTTTATTTTTACTAGTTTTTCATATTGCAAATGTATAATAGGAATAGCTATGTATTTTATTATATTTGTTATTCCGGCGTTCCTTCAAGATGGTGCCATTCGGAAGGTGTTTCGACAAGACGGAGTTCTCTTGGAAGGCGTGCCATATGAAGATTCTAGGGACCAAAGGAGTTGGTTTCCGAATTTGTAATAGATTATTAGATTTTCTATTTTACGAAAGGTTATACTAGGAAATTTATTTATTTCTTTGCATTTTTCTTTATATGTTACATGCATTGCCAAATCGCCATTAACATCACATGCATTTTTATATTTGCACATCGTCTTTTCGACCGTGTTGATTATAATTATCGTTAGTTCACTAATATAGTTCACATAAAAGTGATAGATAATAAATTGACAAGACCTCTCACGTATTTAAAATTGAGATTAACCTTTCCAAATAGTAGGACCCATGAATCCCTTTGACATTTGGAGTAGATTCATTTTTCCGAGGTACTTTCCTTTTTCATTGGGTAAGTGGGGTAATAACAAGTTATTACACACGAAATTTGGATGGACTTAACGGGACATGAAGACTAGTCTTATGTTCTGGGGCTAGAGATGAACTTAACGTAATTTCATCGACCGAGAGTTCTAATTGTAGAATCGGTTAAATAGTTAACCCACCGAGTTATATTAATAAGGGATATATCGGTTTCCCCGTGTCCGAGTTAATATGGATTTGGATCTCGGAATCATTTATATAATTGGATGGAGGTCATTATATAAATGCTAAAACATGCTAAAATGTTTTCATATATTAACGATGAATGTTTCTTTTACCACTATTTCGTTGTTTTATATTGTTCTTTATCTTCGCTCCTACTCATATACGATATCATTCGATTGTAACATGAGTCTCCGCTAAACCACTATTACTAGCGACAAATAGAATCTCTTTCTAAATCCTCAAATGAACCATTTAAATAGAGCATGGACTAGTTCCATAGGAATCGTTCTATTCCATAGAACTCCATAGGAGTTGTCCTATGTCATATAAGATTAGCATCTTAAAATTCCTAACATGCCTATGTATGATTTCTTGTGAAGATGTGTGAATAGAAGTAATGATTAGTCAAAATATGTTTTGATAATATTTTCTATGCATCCACGGTTCAAAGGTCTTATTGCTCAATCTAAACACTTGTCATCAAGCACTTAAGTTCATTAAGAAGATGACGATGTTAAATTGGAAAATTAAACTAGGAATTTATATGAAGATAAGTCTTCATCAAGAAGAAATTCTTGAAGTCAGTGGGAGCAATAAGAAGTAAGTACCTATCTTAATCGTTAAGGATAGAACTAGGTAAGAAAGAGAAGGTGTTAGACACTAAAATAGAGACAAATCCCAAATAAGTAAAGATCTAGGAAGTTGGTCGTGTGACTTCAACATATTCCTTCCTGAATATCTATGACATTGAAATTGCATTCTTGCCGATTATCACATCATGAGTATTTGATACAAATTTGTGAATCATGTTAGAAATTGCCACATTTCATGATTATGAAATATGGCAAAAGGATGACAAAACCACCTTTCTAAATGGGTATTTAGTGGAGGATGTGTTCATAACACAATCCGAGGGTTTTGTAAATCCTTAGAATCCTAACATTGAATAATCGTATGACCACTAGAAAGAGAAAGTTAAGAAATTTCCATGAATGGAACTAGGGTAGTTGCCATTTCATCCATGAACATATGAATGTTGTAGCATACTCATTTTAGTTTTGTATTTAGAAATGTACCTCAATAACGGTTATGATGTACAATATCTCAAATAAGAGTATAATTCAAGTTTTTGTATAAAACACAAAGTGTTTCTCAATTATTCAATTAAAACAAGCGTTGTGCCCTAACATACCATGATTAAGTTTACGATGAGACCATAAAAATCAAGGTAATTATATTCAAAATAGAAATAAAATGTCATATATATATACAAGACAGAAGTTGGTGACCCCAAATTATTTCTCATTCTCGATTGAAAATCGCATTAAAACTAGTTTTGACTAGTATCGCACACCATTTGATTGTGAATCTCATGAAATGTGCGAATCTTGTATTAAAAGCAAGATGGTTTGTGACTTTTCTTGAAAAGTATCGCAAATAGAATAAGATATTCACCTAATTATACTTCAATGTATGGTCGAATATATTTTCAATCTGAGAAGGTCATTATTACTTCTTCTCTTTTACCGACAAACTAGTACTTTGTTAAAATGGGGAGCAATAAAGTGATGACTTTTATCTGCACTAAAAGAAAGTGATATGGTATCACAAGATCACTATCATAATCACATCATATATGAACTTGTAACTTAATAAGATGCTTTATCTAGTCTCAACTCCATAAGAGTCCGAAATGAGCATAAACATGAAAATGTCTATTAAGCTTGATTAGTTGGTTGGTGGCAAAGGGTTTTGCACACAACAACAACACTTCATTGTATTCGAATATGATTTGATATAGTTGGATTTTAAAATCATCTTGCATAAGTTTTATAAATCGCAACTATCCTAAGGTAGGATACAAACTTAAGAAGAAATCTTAAGTGGAAGTTAATAAGGAGTTGAATTGTATGTTTTGATCATGTGATAAACTTTTCTCGAAATGTCGATTAGTTCTATTTATACATGGAGTTTAATGGGAGTACGGTGGTTTTATTAGTCTTATATGTGAATGACATATTGATCAATGTGAATGATGAAAGACTTAGGAGAGGAGTAATACATCTCTAAGGTATCCAAACCTATAAAGATAGTTCTAAGAGGATATTAGCATTAAATGAATATTCTTATATTGAAAAGAGTCTAGACAAGTTCAAATGTATTGAACATGTAGAAATTGAATCCACTTGCTTCCGCTGCGGGATTAATTCACGAAGTTAAGATGTATTACCATTCTTAAACCTCGTATACTTGGAGTATAACGAGATGTTACAAATCGAATCCTTGAGAGAAGTCTCTATTTAGCCACATATGTCATTAGTTAGTACTCAGGAAGTACTAAGGAAATGAAGCTAAGCATTTAGAAATGAGATGGTTTTATGTGCAAGGAGTTACACAAAAACCATATTCTAAACACATAAGGATGATTGGAGAATAATCTTGGCTATATCTTTTAAGGAGGATATCTGCTAGAAATATCCTAGGCAGTTGAACAATAAGATATATACAACGGAAATTAAGTACACTTCCAATAATGAGATATGCAAGAAGGAAGGAATGATAGTAGAATTCGGTTTTGTGATTTGGAGGAACTATGGTAGTTCGTTTCAATAACCGAAGGTCCTATCCCATTCACTGTGTGGACAGTGGGAGCTATACTAAGGCAAGAGAGCCTATATCTAGATTGGATCTAGACACGTACTCAAAAGGTTTTTGTAATAAAGATTACACATAACAATGGGAAATAGTATATTGTAAGGTTAGGAAAAGTGCAAAGTGTTGCTAAGACTTACTAACAAAAGGCCTTTTCATAGGCTTAACATGATAAGTCATGTCATTTGAATTGAGTTGAAATATGCAATTATATACAAAATGGAATATGGATTATAGATTATGTAGTAATGGATATTGTATCAATTTTACATATGTGATAATACATCCGTCGTTAGAGTTTAATTACAAACTCTTTTTATTACCTTGTTATATCCAAATAGGTTGTTGAGACAATATTGAACCCTATTAAGTGAACTGGATTAACATAGTATTGCCCCCTAGTTGCTTATATGAGGTGACATCTCTAAGTGACTAGAGTGTGATGCGATTGATGGCAAGTTCAAGTGCCATAGGTTCATAAGAGATGACTAGTCGATCACATAGGCAGACTGTATGAGTAACTCTGTCGGGCAGTGACCGCTTATAGAGTTCTAGTAATTCATATAGCCTGGTCGTGGCGAGAGCTACAATAGTATTCTTTTGAGTCAATTCTTTTACTAGAGACTGTTCACCCAAGTTGGCAAGTTTCTGAGTGACTTTAAATTATGCTTTACGACTTTCGTAAATGAGGTCAAATGGGAATATTTTGGGTCATGATGAACTTTGGCTAGACAAAGGGAATAGTGCGATAGGAATTGTCCACCTCCTTGTCCGGGTTATTTGAAATCTCAAGGCCACTCGAGGAGAAGTGAACTGGAAATGCGTGTACAGGCTCGGAAGGTATCTATGGTAGATAATTCCGGTCAGACAGTTACTCTCTAGATCGAGGAAACCACTCAAGATATGATCAAATGCAAGTACGACCTGCATAACACCTTGCATTGAGTGGGAGATGATGTAATAGGACAAGAGAATTGGTGACGCATAATTGTCTCGGACAAGTGGGAGATTTTTGGAGTATGTGTCCTCAACAATAGTGCAATCACGTATTTAAATCTCGTGATAAGAATACATAAGGGATAATACATTATATAGTCAACTGATCAACATTTATCGGTAACAATTGGCTGACTAGAGTTTGATGTTATTGTTGTTTGACGGTGGTGATCAGTTGATCCCTTGAGGTCACACCTAAAGGATGGAACCCAAATATTTCTGATCAAATGTATTTGATACGGGTTGATCGATCCCTGAAATTTTATATATATATATATATATATATATATATATATATATATATATATATATATATATATATATATATATATATATATATATATATATAGTTGTGTGAGTTTTGTTGAAGTCGAGTTTGGAACTTGACTCAACGCAAGTTTATTATTCAATTATGTGATGATTGACTAATGAAATTTTATATCTTATTGTAATGTGATTAAATAAGAATTAATTTAATGATTACGAGTTAATGCATTAAATTTGTTGAGGTTTTGTATATATTTTGAGGTAGAGGAATTGGTTAATATATTTACAAAGAAGTTGTAAATTAATTAAATTGGGCATTGTAGGAACCTTTATATATTGATATAATGGTAAAATATTACTTAAGAGTTAAGTGTATTGTACTTTTTAATTTTTATCATATAATTATTATATGATCACATTAATACTTAATTACACAAGATAATTAAGCATACGATTTAAACGCATTTGTTGGACAATTACGGAAAATCAAAACGGACCTATTTTGCATAGGTGACCCGTTTTTTTTTAGTAGACAAACATAATGATGTTTGTTCTTTTCTAAAATCACACTTTACTAGTGAAAGTGACTAGTCCTACAAGCTTTAATCATTATGCATTCCACTAACACACTACCCATTATGCATGACACTATTTTAAGTGTAAATTCACCCACATAGAGAGTGTGTGCTGTGAGGTTCCATGAGAGAGAAGAAAAGTTGTTTTCATTTTTCCTCTATAATTCACATGCAAACCTCTCACTATTATCTCACTACAACCACATTAGATTATCTAATTACTAAGGTAGTAATTCAAATAATATTAAGGGTTATTACTTATGCTATCTAGTTAATGAAATTAGTAATTTTTGGGTGAAATCTTGGTGCAACTAAAAGGAGGTGTTCATATTATTGAATCTATGGAGTTTTAGAGATCATCCCATGGTAGGGAGCTCAAGAACAAGCATAGGGATGTGTCCTTGCTTGTGCCCATTTTCGTCTCATCAACATTGTAAGAAAACTGTTTTCTCCTGATTCTTGTTTTAAGTTATGCATGCACTAGGTTCACAAAGACTAAATAAATGGTTAATTTAGATCTAATTAAAATGAGTTTAAGTATTTTTAGAGAATAAGAGAAAGAGAGAGGTTTTCATATATAATCAAGTATGTAAAAATGAAAAACTTATTGTCCATCTATATACACCAAAACCGACACCTCCTCTCGAGTGGGTGTGAATTTTTCTTATTTCATTAGCATGCTCATACTTTTTGTCATACCCATGCAATAGGCTAGGAAGTAGGGTGTAAGTGCAATCATGTTGTCTATTTGCATGAAAAAGAACAACGATCATCACACTAGTCACGAGTTTGACCTAAGAAGCTTTCAATTGTAAAAGGAATCACAAATTTTAGTTTTTATTTGAGGTCACACCTAGACGACCAAAATAAAGCTTATAAAGGAATTTAATTTTTCAATTCTCGATGAAAGAAGACATGATGCATTCTAAAATTCCAAATCTATCATGATATAGGGAAATTTAGATTGGCACTTAGATAAGTATCTTATGATTGATAAGATTCTTTATCTGTTTAATATTAACATAGGTTGACGAGGTTATTCATTTTGATGAAAGTGGAGTTACTATGAGAGAGTCATAGTCATTCACTGAACCCCATGAGGAGTTGATCACATGAAATCGATTGCTAATGTTTCCGCCATTAGAACGATCATATATGCCAATACATGCACATGCCATGATGAATCATATGCTTGGAGCATAATGAGTCAATAACAAGTTATTTAAATAAAAGTCATTTGAAAGCCTTCAAGAACATCCATTATAAATTCATGAGAAGGAATGAGGATCCGTTCTTATGTTTGGATAACATACTAAGTTATGAGTTGAAGGATTACACATACTCTAGTTTTCAAACCTAGGATTTATCGAAATCCTAGGCTAACTTTATTTACTCATGAATAAGTGACTAGAAAATTGTTTTAGAATCAACCATTTCAAATTCTAAAAATGGAATCTGAGTACATTGTGATAAGGTGGTTCATAAAAGGACTACAGGTAGACCCTTCCACCAAGTATTTTATCACAAGTTATATGATGACAGTGGGAGCATCTTTCAAGTTAAAGAGCCCAAGTCTATGAAGAAGTCTAGACATGTACTTAGAAAAGCTCATGACATTAGAAATGACATTGAATAGAAGGAAATATCAATTCATAAAGTTGGACTGAATGGATATATGGTATATCCACTAACCAAGCTTTTATTGCACTTTGACATGAGTAAAATATACACTTTAGATTATAAGATATGAAATAGTAATATGGTATTGACTATTCATATGTGATAATCGCATTTATCTTTTGAGTTTCCTAAACTCATCTATTACTTTGTTATATCCAAATAGGTTGTTGAGATAACATTGAACCCAATTAAAGTGAACTGGATTATAGTAATTGCCCCTAGTCACTCATATGAGGTCTCGTCTCTAAGTGACTAGAGTGTGAGTCAATTGATGGCAAGTTCAAGTGCCATAGGGTCATAAGAAATGACTAGTTGATCACATAGACAGACTGTTAGAGACACTTTCTCGGACAGTGACCGCTTATAGAGTTCGGGTAATTTATATAGCCTGGTCGTGGCGAGAGCTACTATAGTATTCTTTTGAGTCAAATCTTTGACTAAAGACTATTCGCCCAACTTGACACAGTTTCTGAGTGACTTTAAATTATGCTCTACGACTTTCGTAAATGAGGTAAAATGGGCATCTTTTTGGTCATGATGAGCTGTGGTTAAGCAAAGGGAATAGTTCGATAGGAATTGTCCACCCCATTGCCAGGGTTATTTAAAAATATCAGGGCCACTCGAGGAGTAGTGAACTGAAAATGCGTGGCCACGCTCAGAAGGAATCTATGGTAGATAATTCCGGTCAAACAGTTACACTCTAGATCGAGAAAACCGCTCTCGATATGATTACTTGCAAGGACGACCTGCAAGACACATTGTATTGAGTGCGAGATAGTAATAGGACAAGAGAATTGGTGACGCACACTTGTCTCGGACAAGTGGGAGATCGTTGGAGTTTGTGTCCTTGACAATAGTGCCTTCACATTATTAAAACTCATAATAAGAATACATGAAGGGATGATTCATATTTATACGTCAACTGATCAACATTAATCGGTAATGATTGGCTGACTAGAGTTTGACATTACTGTCTTTGACGGTGGTGATCAGTTGATCCCTTAAGGTCACACCTAAAGGACGATTCCCTTAATAGATAAATTAATTAATTGTATGATGATACGGATTAATTAATTTCTTATAAATTGAACAATTTACATATGTGAGTGATAATATGAATCTTATTATAATTCGATTAAATGAGATTCGTTTTAGTAAATAAAATGTTATATATTTTTAAAACTTTGTTTATGAAACAATTAAGTTAAGAATGATCGATTAATTATAATTACAATTTGTTGTAGATTATATTAACATGGACCATTTTATACACTTGTAATCATGAATTACTAGTCAATTGTTATATATAATTGTATTAATATATGTAATGACATTTAATTGTTAAATATGCATTAATATTATTAATAACATGTTACATGTTATATGTTACACATTATATGACAAACTGACAATTGACAAAAATAAAATGGACTTCATATTTTAAGGGCCACCGGTTTTTAAAGGAAGATTAGTGTGAATGGTTAAATTGTTTTAATAGTGGTAAACATAATGATTGCTATTAGAACCTATACTACACCCTAAAACTCTTTGATAAGAACAACTCTAAAAAGCAAAGAAACATGCATTGGCTCTCATATCCTCTCCATGCTACCGGTTTTTCCGCCCACTACCATAATAAGAATTGTTCTTATTCTTCATGATTCATTCTTATGTTTTTGTGTTTTTACAACTACTTTCTCTCATCTCTCTAAAATAAGTTTTAGACATTAAATTGTTCAAAATCTAATTTAGTTTAGATTACTATAGTAGTAATAAGAAATAATATTAGATTATATTTTAAGGTTAACTAGTAAGATAATCTAGCTTATTAATTAGTAGTTTTAAGGGGAAGTCGTGGTGCAATTGAAAGGAGGTTCTCACACTATTGGGACTAAGGGGATCACCCATTTACTTTGAGCTCAAGAACAAGTTAAGAAAGGTGTTTTTGCTTGTGCCCTTAAAAACCGTTTACATCATTGTAAGGGACCTTGTTCTTTCTTTTCTATTCTATTATGTTATGCATGCATAAGATCAATATCGGATTTAATGAGTAATTTAAATCTAAAATTAAAGGAGTTTAATTAGAGGGTTATAGAAACCTTTCAATTAATATGGTTTAATTAGATGTTGAGTAATTTAGATCTATTGCTCTGATACCCCTTGAAAGGTCTAAAAAACCCCTATTAAACTTATTTAATAGATTTTATAAATTACTCTTAATTTATACTCATATGAATCTAGAGCATGCATAACTTAAAACAAGAATGAGGAGAAAACGGTTTTCTTACAATGGTGATGAGACGGAAATGGGCACAAGCAAGGACACCTTCCTATGTATGTTCTTGAGCTCACTAACATTGGATGATCCTCCAAAACACCATAGGTTCAATAATATGAACACCTCCTCTTAGTTGCACCAAGATTTCACCCAAAAATTACTAATTTCATTAACTAGATAAAATAAGTAATAACCCTTAATATTATTTGAATTACTACCTTAGTAATTAGATAATCTAATATGGTTGTAGTGAGATAATAGTGAGAGCTTTGCATGTGAATTATAGAGGAAAAATGAAAACAACTTTTCTTCTCTCTCATGGAACCTCACGGCACACACTCTCTATGTTGGTGAATTTTACATTTAAAATAGTGTCATGTATAATGGGTAGAGTGTTAGTGGAATGCATAATGATTAAAGCTTGTAGGACTAGTCACATTCACTAGTAAAGTGTGATTTTAGAAAAGAACAAACATCATTATATTTGTCTACTAAAAAAAACGGGTCACCTATGGAAAATAGGTCCGTTTTGATTTCCCGTATTTGTCCGACAAATGCGTTTAAATTGTATGCTTAATTATCTTGTGTAATTAAGTATTAATGTGATCATATAACAATTATATGATACAAATTAATAAGTACTATACACTTAACTCTTAAGTAATATTTTACCATTATATCAATATATAATGGGTCCAGCAATGGCCAATTTAATTAATTTACAACTCCTTTGTAAATATATTAACCAATTTCCTCTACCTCAAAATATATACAAAACCACAACTAATTTAATGCATTAACTCTTAATCATTAAATTAATTCTTATTTAATCACATTATAATAAGATACAAAATTTCATTAGTCAATCATCACATAATTGAATAATAAACTTTCGTTGACCCGAGTTCCAAACTCGACCTAAACAAAACTCACACAACTATATATATATATATATATACATATATATATATATATATATATATACATATATATATATATATATATATATATATATATATATATATATATATATATATATATATATATATATATATATATCAAATACACATATATAGAAATATCAGGGACTGATCAACCCGTTTCAAATACATTTGATCAGAAATATTTGGGTTCCAACCTTTAGGTGTGACCTCAAGGGATCAACTGATCACCACCGTCAAACGACAGTAAAGTCAAACTCCAATCAGCCAATCGTTACCGATAAATGTTGATCAGTTGACTATATAATGTATAATCCCTAATGTATTATTATCATGAGATTTAAATACGTGATCGCACTATTGTTGAGGACACATACTCCAACAATCTCCCACTTGTCCGAGACAAGTGTGCGTCACCAATTCTCTTGTCCTATAACATCATCCCCCACTCAATGCAAGGTGTCTTGCAGGTCGTACTTGCATTTGATCATATCTTGAGTGGTTTCCTCGATCTGGAGAGTAACTGTCAGACCGGAATTATCTATCGTAGATACCTTTCGAGCGTGGCCACGCATTTCCAGTTCACTACTCCTCGAGTGGCCTTGAGATTTCAAATAACCCTGACAAGGGGGTGGACAATTCCTATCGCACTATTCCCTTTGTCTAGCCACAGCTCATCATGGCCCAAAAGATGCCCATTTGACCTTATTTACGAAAGTCGTAGAGCATAATTTAAAGTTACTCAGAAACTGTGCCAACTTGGGTGAACAGTCTCTCGTCAAAGAATTGACTCAAAAGAATACTATAGTAGCTCTCGACACGACCAGGCTATATGAATTACCAGAATTCTATAAGTGGTCAATGCCCGACAAAGTGTCTCATACAGTCTCAAACAGTCTGCCTATGTGATCGACTAGTCATCTCTTATGACCCTATGGCACTTGAACTTGCCATCAATCGCATCACACTCTAGTCACTTGGAGACGTCACCTCATATAAGCAACTAGGGGCCAATACTATGTTAATCCAGTTCACTTAATAGGGTTCAATATTGTCTCGATAACCTATTTGAATATAACAAGGTAATAAAAAGAGTTTGTAATTAAACTCTAACGACGAATGTATTATCACATATGTAAAATTGATACAATATCAATTACTACATAATCTATAATCCATATTCCATTTTGTATATAATTGCACATTTTAACTCAATTGAAATGACATGACTTATCATGTTAAGCCTATGAAAAGGCCTTTGGTTAGTAAGTCTCAGCAACACTTTGCACTTTTCCTAACCTTACAATATACTATTTCACATTGTTATGTGTAATCTTTAGTATAAAAACCTTTTGAGTATGTGTCTAGATCCAATCTAGATATAGGCTCTCTTGCCTTAGGATAGCTCTAACTGTCCTCACAATGAATGGGATAGGACCTTCGGTTATTGGAACGAACTACCATAGTTCCTCCAATTCACAAAATCAAATCCTAATCTCATCTCTTCCTTCTTGCATATCTCATTATTGCAAGTGTACTCAATTTCCGTTGTATATATCTCATTGTTCAACTACCTTGGACGTTTCTAGCAGATATCCTCCTAAAAAAATATAGCCAAGATGATTCTCCAATCATTCTTATGTATTTAGAATATGGTTTTTGTGCAACTCCTTGCACATAAAACCATATCATTTCTAAATGTTTAGCTTCATTTCCTTAGTACTTCCTGAGTACTAACTACTGAACTATGTGGCGATATAGAGACTTCTCTCACGAATTCGATTTGTAACATCTCGTTATAATCCAAGTATACGAGGTTTAAGAATGGTAATACATCTTAGCTTAATGAATTAATCCCGCAGCGGAAGCAAGTGGATTCAATTTCTACATGTTCAATACATTTGAACTTTTCTAGAGTCTTATCAATATAAGAATATTCATTTAACGTTAATATGCTATTAAAACTATCTTTATAGGTCTGGATACCTTAGAGATGTATTATTCCTCTCCTAAGTCTTTCATCATTCACAGTGATCAATATGTCATTCACATATAAGATTAATAATACCACCGTACTCCCACTAAACTCCATGTATAAACAGAACTAATTGATAATTCGAGAAAAGTTTATCACATGGTCAAAACGTACAATTCAACTCCTTAACTTCCACTTAAGATTTCTTCTTAAGTCTGCATCCTACCTTAGGATAGTTGCGATTTACAAAACTCATGCAAGAAAATTTTAAAATCCAACTATATCAAATCATATCCGAATATATGTAACACCCCCATATTCTGAGGAGCCTTAACTAGGCCTTCCTTAGCATATAAGGGCGTTACCATCTCGGTTGTCCGAGGTAAGTAATCATCAAAAGTCGATAAAAGAACAATTATAGTTATAATGCAAGCATTACAACCAACATAACAAAATAAAGATACAACTCGTCAGCTACACACTATCTCTATCAAAACTCGTGAGGACTCATCCCCGCCAGGACTCCAGCCATCAACGACATCAATACCTGCTAAGACTGACTGCTCACTATAAGGGATCATGGCAGACACGTAAACAAACAAGACAATCACACAAGGTCAGTAACTAAGACAAGACATAGCGAAACCAACAACAATCACCAACACTTTACAAACACAACCAGTCACACACAATCACACCCACTCCAATCAATCTCCGTCACCGACTGTCCATCGGACCAGCCCTGCCAGTGGGGGACCGCAGCCGTACCCACCAAATCCCTGCTCATCATACCGAGCGATAACCCTATCCCATTAATCTGCACATCCCCTCCCGTGGCGGGTTCCACGGAGGGCGATACTAGGGCGTGAAGCCACTCCCGCAAGCGACTCCACTCAGCCGAGGACGCACCTCGAGAACCAGAGACAAACAATCACAGAAAGCTTCAATACAATAACAACCAACAAACTGTATACACCAATCAACTACCGCATATACGCTGCCACACAACTACAACACAACAACCACGACATAACAACCGACACACTAGACCATCCACATAAACTGAGTAGGCGAACCTACCTTTTAGCAACTGCAACCATTCCATGTCCACATACGCAATATCCAGCAACCAAGCCACACCTATATATACAACACAACCATCTAACACTATCAAGCAAACCCTAACTGCAAGGACAAGGATACGGATGATGATGACGACATACCTACAAGAGAAAACCTGGCAAAAGACCGCTACCCGACTCAAGCTATGCTCTCCTAAGGCAGAAGAACCTTCAAAGGCTTTCATGGAGGTTATATGGTGAAGAGAAGGGAAGGAGGCGACCTAAGGATCTGAAGAAAAGAGGCGGAAATGATATGCGGATTTAACAAAACACGATAATAAACCCTCGCTTAAAACACGTTACTCGATCGAGTGGCCCACCTACTCGATCGAGTGTCCCCTACTCGATCGAGTATCTATGCCACTCGATCGAGTAGCCTCTA
Source organism: Silene latifolia (assembly GCF_048544455.1). NCBI lineage: Eukaryota > Viridiplantae > Streptophyta > Magnoliopsida > Caryophyllales > Caryophyllaceae > Silene > Silene latifolia. Next base: position 177,889,102 of record NC_133538.1, read on the forward strand.
CTCTATCGAGTACCACCCGTAACCCACAAGACAAGGTAACTTTGGTACGCACTTCTAAGGACTATTACTGCTCCCAAGGTTAGTCAACGCTGGTCAACAAGTCTCTAATATGGCGGGTATTACAAGCTTCCCCCCTTAAAAAGAACTTCATCCCCGAAGTTCAACTCACTTATCTCAAAGCACAAGACCCGGGACAAAACGACATCACTACTCTTTCGACATAGGTCACTACTCCCCGGAAATACCATCCTCCATGTCATCATCATCAACTGTCTAACGCTCCATATAGATCGACCTCTACAAGCTACCACTTGAAATACCAACCTCACAACACGAACCGGCACAACAAACGATTACCCAACACCTTACAAGATTACACTTTCACTAGCAACAACCATCAACATAAAACATGTCACATATCAACACGCAGCATGACTATATCACCATGTTACTCAACAAAGCGATTCTATTCCAACACATGACATCATAACTATCTCTTTATGACCGTCTTTTAAAACATACTATCAACTTTTACTTCGACACACGAATTACTCAACGAACCAATGCAAACAATTACAACTTCATACAAGAAATGTAACCAAAGTAAATAGAAAACATTATAAACAAACAACAAAATAATTGCAATATCGGCCTTTTTATTTTGCGACATTACTTTTCCCCTCTAAAAGGAACTTCGTCCCTGAAGTTCACCACCAAATCACTACACATGTTATGTACTACTTACGTCTTGACACATATATCTAACCCATATCATACATTATTGACATTACTCATTAATTAGACAACCATAAAACCATAAAACATATGCAACCATATTCGAATAACTAGCCACCGTCAAGAATGCATGTATATATCATTTGTATTTGTATATGGAAGGACACATCTCCGGTGAAATATAATTAGTAGACATTACGGATGTAAAATGAATGCAATAAGAAACAATTACTACTTCACTATTCATTACAAATACGCATCTAAAATCCAAACACGACTTCCAACATATGAAATTAACGGTTCAAACATGTTACTAATCATCAATACCCATGTTAAACACCAAACATGTAATTATATAACCATTAAACAATTTTAATTTTACGAAAAGTTACTGTAACAGTGCTACTCGATCGAGTATATAGGGTACTCGATCGAGTGCCTGCTACTCGATCGAGTGTCTTGGCTACTCGATCGAGTAGCCCTGAGATCAGAACACTCCAACCCTGTCACACCTGCAGCTACTTGACCGAGTATGAGGTACTCTGCCAAGTACCTACAGATCAAAATATTGGAAAGATCCTGTCATACACCATGTATATATATATATAAAACGTCACTGAAACATGAGTCGGGATGACAACCGACCCCCAAAATCCTGCAAACAAGTTCAACTAAGCAAATCCGGCCTTATGGCCATCCATACAAACCAAAATAAAAGTTCCAACTAAGAACGACTACCATGATCAAACATCATCAATCATAAACCAAAGAAAGAAAAAGGAGTATCACTCCTGCTGCTGCTGCTGCTCATCCATCATCTCATCTCCACCACCATCTACTCCTGAGGTGCCTGCTCCCGATGACCCAATACCCGCATCAACCCCTGCCCCAGCTCCAGGACTCACATACCATGGGGTCAAGCCACCAAAAGCTAAGGACTGAGGTATCCCCCAAGCTGTCTATTCCACCCCGTAAGAGTGGAAAACCCCACTATAGTCCCCAACTCCGCTCCACCACACTGGTTGTGGTCCCTCGGTCCCAATCCCCTGAGCATACGCCATCTCATGCATGTTCCTGAGTGTCAAAGTGGATGACACTCTTCTGCCAAGTAGCTCGAACGCGTCTCCGGGGTATCGAGGTAGGGGTAACAAGGAAAAGGGTGCTGCTGCTGTGGTCTGCTGGCCGTGGTCTGGTCTCAGCTGTCCTCTCCCTCACTCGACGAGGTCCTCTCCCTAACCTGGTTCACTCCTCCACCGCTGCCACGTTCTCCCCCTTCTTCGGCTCGGGCATTACCTGAAGAATCGTGTCATCAATGAGGTATGTCTGCAACTACCGAGGTACGTCATCATCCTCCTCCTACTCATCGGAGTCAACAGCTACCACCACCGGGTCTAACGGCTCTGTCGGTGGGAGCTGCTCAGGAGCTGGGATCCTCATCCAGCTCATACCCCACACTCTCCAAGCTAGGCCACCATCAGCTAAGGTTCTCAACCACTTCAGGTCGAGGTAGTAGTCTCTGTCCATAGTAGGCACCGGTGTAGATAGAGGCACGTACTCCGAAGAATCCTCAAAAGAGGCTAGCTTTTCAGCTAGACGAGTGGCGATAGCACCACAACTCAGGTACCGGGTGGTGCAAGTAGCCATCAAGGCAAGGCTAGCACACACCATGGCAGGAGCATTGAAGACCACCCTCTCGGTCCGCTCCGGGTTCAGATAAGACATCAAAAGCAACAGTTCATGATTGTTCAGCTTACTCATATCCGGCCTCTCATAAAGAAGGTTCGAAATAGAACGAAGAAAGATCCTCAACGTAACATGTTGAACATCATTAATCAACATCTTGCTAGAGGTGGGAGCTGACTTTCCGGAAAGACAAGGCATAAGGCGGCAAACACCGCACTCAGAAGGAATCTCACTGATGTAATCCTTGGGAGGCTTGGCCAACCCAAGGTGAGAAGCAAAAAGGTCCATGGTTAACACGAAACTCGTGTTCATAAGACGGAACTCAACAAATTGTGCAAAATTGGCTCGTAATTAAACGAGCTCATAAACTCCAAAGTCAGAAAAGGGTAGGAATGCTTCCTCAACCGATACAACCCCATAAATCCCAAAGTCTCAAAGATGTGACGGACATTCGTCTTAATTCCCAAGTCATCAAGAAGTGTGGTATCCACACAACAGGTGGGTCTCATTTTGCGTTTTTGCAACGCCACAAAGCTCTCTCTCTGTTTAAAGTCCACAAACACCACCGAAGGGTATTCCGGTACAACGGGTACCATAGGTCCACTACCTTCCCCAACTTCGGGATGTGAAGCCCTCCCCCTCTTACTCTGACGGGTCCTTATGTTTAGTCTCAACATCTGTTTCAGCATACGGTTTAAACAAATTTGCATAGGCACTTAAAACACATAATTTACACAATTGAACATAGAATAATCATCTAGGTACACACTCCTACCAACAAATTCCCAATTCAATATATAAATTCAGTTTATAGCAACTCGGACGATCTCTATTGCTGTGAAAAGTTTAACATGATAAACATAATCTACTCGACCAATTCGGCTACCATGGCATGGCTCAAATGCTACCCCATATAAATACTTGATAACATGTGAGATATTCATATATGTTCATAGAAAGGCAACTTAAAACATGTCATCATCAACTTTCAACATTAGAAGCAAACAACTCAATTAGACTAGTCAGACGGTCTCTACAGCTGTAACGATTTTGACACATTCATCAAGAATTAACATCACTACTACTAAATTTAAAGTTTAACTCTTACATATACATTCATATCCAACACAAAACCTTAGTCATAGGAAACAAATTTCAATTTGAGGCACTTTTAAGACGGAGTTTTAAGGCAAATTTTAAGGTGAAAATTACCAAAATCCAACTTCCAACATGTTATATGCAACATATAGTACTCAATTTCATCACCTAACATGTAGAAAACAACCAAAATGAATTTTGATTTTGCAAACCCTAGAAAAATTCGACCCTAATTTTGCAATTTCTACTCTATTTTTAGCACAATTAACATCAATAATCATGAAAGGGAAGCATATGAATCACATTACAACAATTACAAGCAATTTTTGTCCATATGAATCGAAATTTTCGGACTATTCTATCATTCTAATAGGTTCAAAGTGATGAAAACATGTAAATAGAGAAGTGATCCATACCTTGATTAGATGGAAAGTAAAAGAACGAAATTAAACAAGGAAAAACAACCCAAATTGATCACCACAACCACAAGAATATGAGAGCTTTTGAGAGATTTTTTAGCTTAGGGTTCGAATAAAGGAGAAAGAATGAGAAGAATGAGAAGAAATAAGGGTTTTAAGACCCGTAAGAGCCTCTGTACTGTAGCCTACTCGATCGAGTGCCTAGGGTACTCGATCGAGTAGGTCCTATTTCGTCGAGTATCTGCAGCAAATTCCTACATCCCAACGTCATAGCTTCCTGACTAGATCGAGTGAGGTCTACTCGGTCTAGTAAGCACTCGCACTCGGTCAAGTAAGGTTGAGTACTCGGTCAGAAATACAAAATTAATTGAGGATTCCTGCAAAATAATATCATGTGTCGATTCCAAACCAAGTTCGGAATCCGTCTCTGGTTATCGTGCTCACTTCTATATCAACATTACTACTCAAACATATCATACCGTCTCACCAGGTAAGATTTATATCGTATTACGCTACAACAACTGCACACAACACGGTTTACCTGCTACTGAGTCATTCGTATACACAATTACGTCACCATATCATATCTAAACTCGTCTTACCACATTGCTAGCAAACTTATGCTCACGCCAATATAAAACATATAATTAACGGTGAATATCCTCATGTCACCCAAGTATATTCTACATAAACAAATTAAAGCCTATCATGTTCTAATTTCAACATAACAAATTATTTTACACAAATGCATCACTATTGGCTATTTCTCACATCATAACTCAACATTTCTTTAACTATCATCATTATAGCTATGGTAGGACTTATAAACTTATATGGGATCGCCATTTATAACAACCTTAAGTAAACACCAACATGTTTACTTTCATATTACAGCATACACTTTCACATTTTTCACGCATTTCTATTAAATAAAGCCTTTTACGTTTTCATTTTCATCGCATATACTCATCTACCAAACTTCACCATATACGATCCAAATGCAACTATCATGCCTATATTAACTTCAACAAAGACTCAACCACGGATAGTTCCGACGCAATTCACATTTACATTAAGCACCTACTCACGGACTCCACATTCCCATACCCAGTGACTGGCTAAAAAACAATGGGGGGAAGATTTTGAAATGAGGGCGCCTACTCACCAAAAACCTAGCATCAGTTGGGGCTCCCATTACACATACACCAGGTTCATTTTATTAGACTCACTACGTTCATTAGGTTCATTAGTTATAGGTTCCAAAATCGTCGCTCTGATACCACTTTGTAACACCCCCATATTCTGAGGAGCCTTAACTAGGCCTTTCTTAGCATATAAGGGCGTTACCATCTCGGTTGCCCGAGGTAAGTAATCATCAAAAGTCGATAAAAGAACAATTATAGTTATATTACAAGCATTACAACCAACTTAACAAAATAAAGATACAACTCGTCAGCTACACACTATCTCTATCAAAACTCGTGAGGACTCATCCCCGTCAGGACTCCAGCCATCAACGACATCAACACCTGCTAAGGCTGACTGCTCACCATAAGGGATCACGGCAGACACGTAAATAAACAAGACAACCACACAAGGTCAGTAAGTGAGACAAGACATAGCGAAACCAACAACAATCACCAACACTTTACAAACACAACTAGTCACACACAATCACACCCACTCCAATCAATCTCCGTCACAGACTGTCCACCGGACCAGCCCTGCCAGTGGGGGACCGCAGCTGTACCCACCAAATCCCCGCTCATCATACCGAGCGATAACCCTGTCCCATTAATGTGCACATCCTCTCTCGTGGCGGGTTCCACGGAGGGCGAAACTAGGGCGTGAAGCCACTCCCGCAAGCGACTCCACTCAGCCAAGGATGCACCTTGAGAACCAGAGACAAACAATCACAGATAGCTGCAATACAACAACAACCAACAAACTGTATACACCAATCGACTACCGCATATACGCTGCCACACAACTACAACACAACAACCACGGCACAACAACCGACACACTAAACCTTCCACAGAAACTGAGTAGGCGAACCTACCTTTAAGCAACTGCAACCATTCCATGTCCACATACGCAATATCCAGCAACCAAGCCACACCTATATATACAACACAACCATCTATCACTACCAAGCATACCCTAACTGCAAGGACAAGGATACGGATGATGATGACGACATAACTACAAGAGAAAACCTGGCAAAAGACCGCTACCCGACTCAAGCTATGCTCTCCTAAGGCACAATAACCTTCAATGGCTTCCATGGAGGTTATATGGTGAAGGGAAGGGAAGGAGGCGACCTAAGAATCTGAAGAAAAGAGGCGGAAATGATATGCGGATTTAACAAAACGCGATTATAAACCCTTGCTGAAAACACGTTACTCGATCGAGTGTCCCACCTACTCGATCGAGTATCCATGCTACTCGATCGAGTAGCCTCTACTCTATCGAGTACCACCCGTAACCCACAAGACAAGGTAACTTTGGTACGCACTTCTAAGGACTATTACCGCTCCCAAGGTCAGTCAACGCTGGTCAACAGGTCTCTAAAAGGGCGGGTATTACAATATAATGACGCGTTGTTGTTGTGCGCAAAACCCTTTGCCACAAACCAACTAATCAAGCTTAATAGACATTTTCATATTTATGCTCATTTCGGACTCTTATGGAGTTGAGACTAGATAAAGTATCTTAATATTTTACAGGTTCATTACTTTCAAAAGGTAACATGACTCTTGTCCACTTTAGGTCTCTAAGAAATAATAACTGATTTTGACCAAGAAGGAACATCTTCCTACGTCTTATTCTCAGTTTGTGGCTCTTGAACATTTTCTCCCACTCTGTCTTTAAGAAATAAACTTCTTTTCTCAAAAGACAGTATCACGAGCCATAAACTTGTTGGTCTTGTGATAGTTGGGTTACAAAGCCACATGCTTTCTTACGAAAATGCTATAACTTAGGTACCAGCCTAATCATATCATATATGAATTGTACTTGATTGCTTTAACTATGTTTTGTTTTAGTGGGGAAAAAAAATACTAGACAAATTGTGATAGAGACTACTTCCAACTTTATACTAAAGATTCAATCATATCGTATAGGATTCTTTGTATCCTTATAACACACCTTGTCTTTATAGGGTGTGATTAAGATAGTGATCTTGTGATACAATATCACTTTATTTTAGTGTAGATAAAAATCATCACTTTATTGTTCCCCATTTTAACAAAGTACTAATACTTTGGTTTTTATACTTCATAAGAAGAATTCATTAAACTCATTCAAAGAATTTCTCTTCTTACCTCATTAAGCGGATACCAAGTATCTACCTAGTTTGTCGGTAAAAGAGAAGAAGTAATAATGACCTTCTCAGATTGAAAATATATTCGACCATACATTGAAGTATAATTAGGTGAATAGCTTATTCTATTTGCGATACTTTTCAAGAAAAGTCACAAACCATCTTGCTTTTAATACAAGATTCGCACATTTCATGAGATTCACAATCAAATGGTGTGCGATACTAGTCAAAACTAGTTTTAATGTGATTTTCAATCGAGAAATGAGAAATAATTTGGGGTCACCAACTTGAGTCTTGTATATATATATATGAAATTTTATTTCTAGTTTGAATATAATTACCTTGATTTGTATGGTCTCATCATAAACTTAATCGTGGTACGTTAGGGCACAACGCTTGTTTTAATTGCATAATTGAGAAACCCTTTGTGTTTTATACAAAAACTTAAATTATACTCTTATTTAGACATATTGTACATCATAACGATTATTGAGGTACATTTCTAAATACAAAACTAAAATGAGTATGCTACAATATTCATATGTTCATTGATGAAATGGCAACTACCCTAGTTACATTCATGGAAATGTCTGAACTTATTCTTGCTTGTGGTCATACGATTATTCAATTTTAGGATTCTAAGGATTTACAAAACCCTTGGATTGTATTATGAACACATCGTCCTCTAAATACCCATTTAGAAAGGTGGTTTTGACATCCTTTTGCCATATTTCATAATCATGAAATGTGGCAATTTCTAACATGATTCACAAATTTGTATCAAATACTCATGATGTAGTAATTGGCAAGAATGCAATGTCAATGTCATAGATATTCAGGAAGGAATCTGTTGGAGTCACACGACCAACTTCCTTTATCTTTACTTATTGGAGTTTGTATCTATTTTAGTGTCTAACATCTTCTTTTTGGATCCTAGTTCTATCCTTAACAATTAAGATAGGTACTTCTTATTGCTCCCACTAACTTCAAGAATTTCTACTTGATGAAGACTTCTCTTCATATAAATTCTTAGTTAATCCTTCACAAGGGTTAACTCTATTGTGGTATTTGGTTTAGTCAAAATTTCTAACAAATTAATTTACCAACTTAACATAGTCATGTTCTTAATAACTTAAGTACTTGATGACAAGTGTTTAGGTTGAGCAATAAGATTATCAAAACATATTTTGACTAATCATTACTTCCATTCATTTTTCTTCACAAGAAATCATACATAGGCATGTTAGGAATTTAAGATACTAGTCTTATATGACATAGGACAACTCCTATGGAGTTCTATGGAATAGAACGATTCCTATAGAACTAGTCCATGCCCTATTTAAACGGTTCGTTTGAGGATTTGGAAAGAGATTTTATTTGTCTTTGACAATAGTGGTTTAATGGAGACATAAGTTAAAATCGAATAGATATCGTTTATTAATAGGAGAAATGATAAAGAACAACATAAAAACAACGAAATAGTGGGAAAAGAAACATTCATCGTTAATATATGAAAACATTTTAGTATGTTTTAGCATTTATATAATGACCTCCACCCAATTGTATAAATGATTCCGAGATCCAAATGCATATTAACTCGGGCACGGGGAAACTGATACATCCCTCATTAATATAACTAGGTGGGTTAACTCTTTAAACGTGTTGCGTGCAAAACACTTTGCTACCAACCAACCAAGCTAAATAAACATTTTCATGTTTATGCTTATTTCGGACTCTTGTAGAGTTGAGAGCATCTTAGTATTTATTTCATTGTATTACTAAAATTTAATATCAACATATAAAATTTAAGCTAGTTAAATAAGATTATGGACAATAAATTATATAGTCAACTAATCAACATTAATTTATCTCATAGATCTAATTGATATTAAACTCCTTAATAATCTTATTATTAATTCCTTCCTTCATATAATCATGATCAACCTATGCAAAATAGGTTCGTTTAATAGGTTTTATAAATTACTCATTAATATATCTCTTGGATCTAGTTGCATGCAAAATAATTTAACTAAATGAAAAGAAGAAATTGATGTTTTTACATTATATGGATCGAAATATTTGGGCACAAATAAGGACACCTTCCTTATTTGTTCTTGAGCTTAAATAATATTAGGATTATCCTCCAAAACTCAAGCTCCATATTAGGAACTCTCCTCTTAGTTGCACCAAAGATTTCACCCAAACATTTCTAATAATATTAACTAGATATCTATTAGAAATTAACCCTTAATAAATTTTATTACTACCTTAGTAATATATAGAGTAAATTAGTTTTGTATGTGAGTACCTCTAGAGAGAAGGTGGATGTTTTTGCATGTGTAAGTTGGTTAAAAATTAGAACAAAAATGCCCTCTTATAGACATTTTACACGGCCACACTCACCATAGTGGGTCAATATTGTTCTTATTTTATTTCCATGCAACAGTAGGTAGAGTGTAGGATACTTTAATCATGATTAAAGTGCATTGGCATGTCATTATCATATGGTGTAGTGTGCATGTGGAAAAGAACAAAACATCATTGTGTTTTATGGTCCACAAAACCGGTTACCTATGCACTATATAGGTCCTTTTTAATTTTCCGTATTTGTCCCACAAATGCCTTTAAATCGTATGCTTAATTATCTTGTATAATTAAGTATTAATATGATCATGTAACAATTATATGATACAAATTAATAAGCAATGTACACTTATTTATTAACTGATATCTTACCATTATATCAACATATAATGGGTTCTACAATGCCCAATTTAATTAATTTAAAACTCCTTTGTAAATATATATATTAACTAATTACCTCTACCTCAAAATATATAAAACCTCAACTAATTTAATGCATTAACTCTTAATCATTAAATTAGTTCTTATTTAATCACATTACAATAAGATATATAATTTCATTAGTCAGTCATCACATAATTGAATAATAAACTTGCGTTGACTCGAGTTCCAAACTCGACCTGAACAAAACTCACACAACTATAAATATATATATATATATATATATATATATATATATATATTGAATACACATAAATATAAATATCAGGGACTGATCAACCCGTATCAAATACATTTGATCAGAAATATTTAGGTTCCTGATGCCTGTCAATTATATGATATTTTACACCCTATTTTACACGCATTTCAGAGCTCATTTATGTGGTTTAAGGCTACTATTTGCCCCATTTCGTCTACATTCTTATTTTTATGTAATATTGCAGATTTATGCGGAAATGAGTAGATATTGAACTAAATCCGTCCCCGAGTATCTTGCATTGCATTTGACGTGAAGTATTTGCTCAAGGAACGAGCTTGGTGCGCATTTCGCGGCCCGAAGGACAAATCCACGAGGATTTAGAAGTCAAGTATCAGCTAAAGCAGTCGATCGACCGCTACCTATGGTCGATCGACCATACCTCGACTTCAAGGAGCCACTGTTCAGAGCATACCAGTCGATCGACCGGCCTCAGTGGTCGATCGACCACACCGCTACTTTGACGTGAATTAAAAGATCGAGGAATAGCAAGCCCATAGTAATTAGGTTTTGGCAATAAGAACTTTGTTGTATTCTATATAACGTATGCTAGGTTTTGAGAACGATTATTCAGTTTTTATCAAGCTTTAATCTAGTTTTATTATCAGAAATTCTTTAGGGTTCTTTAGTTTATAATCTTTTCCATTCAATAAAAGTTACTTTGGCATTCGGGTTCTTGGATCTTTATTCTCTGCAAATTCCATTCGGTATTTTCCTGCTCTTATTCAGTTTCATTGCTTATATTTCGTTAATAGTATAGAATTGCTAGTTAGTTTCTCGAAGCCGATTATCGTTTATTGTTATTTGTTATTTAACTATTTCAAGCATGAATCCAGTAGTTTTATTCATTAATATAGTTGTTGTTTTTATCAATACCATGAGTAGCTAAATAGCTTGTGCTAGGATGTAGGGGAACTGTAGATTAGGCGGCATTAGAATAGGGGACCCTGAGTCGCGCCATGGTCGATCGACTGGGTACCCTGGTCGATCGACTGGCCTCGTGAGATATGCTTCGTTTTAATTAATTTAATTGCTTTGTTTGACGAATCGAGTGCACGCGACTAGTTGAATGTTTAGGATTTGACCGACCCAATAAAGATCGAAAGATAGGGAAGGGAGATAGCCTACCTAATTAAGATGACTAGATTAACGAGATCGAAAGATAAGTTAGTTTAGCCTTTTAGTCACATTTCAGGACGAAAGTTAGTATTAGTGATATTAGGGACCTGTAGCGAGATCGAAAGATGCTACTTGGGAGAGTGGACCGAGAGGACCTCTTATTTTCCCGTCTCACGCGTTTGATTTAGACCTACCTAGTATGCTGCCGCCGAAACTATAGGGAACCGACCATCTTAGCACCCTTTTATTCCTTGATTTCATCTACTGTTTAGTCTATTTTACTTTTATTGCCTTAGCTATAGATCACTCAAATCAATCAACCCCAACATACTGTTACCTTAAGACTAGAAATTGACAATTATTAATTACATTCGCCTCCCTGTGGTTCGACCCTGTTACCACTAGCTTCTGTTAGTTTTAATAGGTATTATAAATATTATTTTTGGTACTCACAACGACGGGTATCAAATTTTGGCGCCGTTGCCGGGGAGACAATTATTCTAATTTTTAGTTGTTTTATTTTAGTCTGTTTCTTAGTTTAAGGGACATTCGTTCCTTAAATTATTCTCATATTCTTTTTTTAGTTTCATTTTATGCGCAGATCACAAGGTGGTGAATTAGTATCGTTCAATCCTGAGATTGAGAAGACTTTGCGCGAGTTGAGACGATCATCTAGGATATTGCCGACAGAGGAAGAGCTGAGTACTCTGTCTAGTTACTACGAGAACGAGCTGTTCGAGGAGGATCCACCTTCATATCCTATTTCTACTTCATCAGCTGAGACCGTCACTTATCCAGATTTTCTACAGATGGCTGAAGAAGCGACTATAGGAGGTCACTCTGAGCCGACAGCTGCAAATCTATACAAGGGGTTCGAATTACCGGGAGCTGATATGAAATTCGAACCGAAGCCTTCTTATATCAACTTGGTTGAGAGAAACAAATTCGGGGGAGCTGCAAATGAAGATGCAGCCAAGCATATGGAGATATTTATTGATTATTGCTGCTCTATACCCCCGCCGACCGGTGTGACCCAGGACCAGGTGAAAGAGACAATGTTTATATTCTCACTCCGCGATGCTGCAAGGGAGTGGTATAGAGACCTGGATCGAGCTCCTAATGGGATCACCGACTAGAATTCTTTGGCCTTGGCATTCTACAAGAAATATTTCTCTGCCTCGAAGACAAATTCTATTAGAGCTCAGATCACGAGCTTTAAACAGTGTCCGGATGAGAACTTTCATGAGGGATGGGTCCGTTTCAAGAAGCTGGTGCGAACCATTCCGCATCATGGGTTTGAGAAATGGAGCTTATGCAATCAGTTCTACAATGGGCTCTATGACGATCAGAGAGCTATCCTAGATGCGGCAGCTAGTGGCAGATTCCAGGAGAATATGGGAGAGACTAAGGGGTGGAAAATCATTGATGACTTGGCCACCCATAAAGCTGAGTATGGAAATTCCAGGGGAAATCAAAGGAGAGCTGCTGAATCTCCTTTTGTAGCTGCATTAGAGGCTCTCACGACGAGATTTGATAAGTACGAGTTGGGAGGAGCTTCAAAAGGAGGGATCTACCATGTGAATGCTGTTTCAGACGGTCCTTTTGTCTACAAAAGATGTGGAGCTGAGGGACATGTTTGAGACAACTGTCCTAATCCCTTTGAGTCTTGTGCTGCCTTTCAACATTATAGGCAGACAAACACTTATTATGAGCCGAATGTTCATCCGAATCTGAGGTGGAGCAGCCAAAATGTCTTAAATCCGACTCAACCTCCACAGCAGCAGAATTATGTGCCCCCTCATAAGCAACAACAGTTCCAAAAGCCTCCATATGTCCCTCAGCAGCAACAACAATCCCAAAATTCTGAGTTTGCCGAGTTGAAGAATTTGTTGTTGAAAGAATCCCAAGCTAGAGAGGCCGGAATGAAAATGTTGGAGAGCAAAATTGCCCAATTGGTTAGCAAGAATACAACTCGAGCTCCGGGACATTTACCGACTCAACTTGATCAAAAGGAGACTTTAAATGCAATTACCTTGAGGAGTGGGTCTACCCTTGATGGGCCCATTATGGTTGAGGACGTCACTGAAAAGGATGAGGCAGAACCAAGCAAGGAGAAGGTTGTGGCAAACAAAAACAAGAAAAAGACGATCGGCGGTATGTCGATCGATCGGGATATACCCGATCGATCGGCCCGCCCGACAACCGAAGCTCTTCGTTCTGTAGAAGTCAGTCGATCGACTGACCAACATGGTCGATCGACTGACCAAGCTGCTGAAGGTGATTCTTTTCGTCCTCCGATGCCCGATAACTTGAGGGACCACTTGTTTCGGGGTACTACTGCCCCGAAAATATTGAGGCCAGACCCGAATGCTGATGGGTCCGTTCCGGTTATGAAGTACGACCATTTGTCGATTAATGGTTCACATTTGAGACGGTCTGAAGAAGGGTCAAGCTACAACAAGGAGAAGGTGGTGGATTTTCAGCCTAAGTCCACCGATGCCAGCATGAGAGATTTAGAGGAGAGGGCTAAGTTGCTACTTTCAGCCCCCTATCCGGAGAGATTAGTGCCGACGAAGGAACAGGTATCATTTAATAAGTTTGAAAATGTTATCCGTAGCTTAAATGTACAAGTTCCTTTTCTTGAGTTAGTAAATCACGTGCCTGCTTATATGAAATTAATGAAGCAACTCTTATCTAAAAAGAAGTCACTTGAAACTGTGCATACCGTCGCACTAACTGAGAAGTCATGTTCTTATTTGAGCCATACTGCACCCCTTAAGCTAGAAGACCCAGGTAGTTTTTCAGTCCCATGTAATATTGCCACCTTTCCTATTGAGAAAGCCTTATGTGACCTAGTAGCCAGTATTTGTGTGATGCCTTTGAGTCTTGCTAGGAAGTTAAAGTTGAATAGGTTTGCAGTCACAAACATGACAGTACAGATGGCTGATTGTTCTGCGGTCCAGCCAATAGGAGTCTTAGATATGCCCGAAGATGCCCACATTCCTATTATTCTAGGTAGACCATTCCTGCACACTGCTGGTGCAGTTATTTATGTTGGTTCAGGTACTTTGACCTTTAAGGTAGGGAAGCACTCCATTATCTTTGCCCAGACAGCTAGGAAGAAAGACCTCATGTGGCCCGTCACTTGCAATACGGTTTCTGAAAAGAAATCTTATTTTATACTTCCTGATATGCCTATCTCTACCTCTACTCCTGTTGTGACACCTCCGCCCCAGACTGGGAGCAAAGTGGAGGAAGATTCTTCTGTTTTAGACATTGCAGGAGCTGGTTTGGGGAAGGAAGAGCCGCATGTCGCTCCAGCCGTGAAGGAGCCAATAGTTCAAAGAGGCGGTCTAGGATGCCTTAGCTATGGCATGGATGAGGATCCCGAAGATGAGCCAGTCAAAGCAACGAAGTCTGATCTGGATTCCGACGAGTCAGAAGAGGTCATTGAATGGGAAGATGTCCGACATGTTGATCCGTTGAGTTTTTCAGATGCTGGAGCTGAGAAGAGTGCAGCTGAGAAGATGAGCACTATTGAGGCTACCTCTTGTAGCCAGAAGCCGACCAAGTGGGCCATTCCGTGGCCATTCTTGATCAACTATTAGTTGATTACGACTTTTTCAAAAACTATACACTTTATTGCTTTCGTTGAACTTTTTATTGTTTTGTGTGCGCGAGACTTCGCATTTTAAGTTTGCTTAGGATTTTATATACTTTAGACTATTGCTTTGGTTTTGCGCAATTTTTGGCGCGGTATTATTTGCGTTTGCAGGTTTATAGACCATATTAGCTCAAGTTCTCGAGCTAATTGAAAAAATCAGAAAGTTACAGCAGGTTTTCCAGTTGATCGACTGACCTCTAGGGTCGATCGACTGGGCTGCGAACTTCAGAAGCTCTTGTTGCTGTTCACCTTGGTCGATTGACTGGGTGATGTGGTCGATCGACTGGGTGATGTGGTCGATCGACCACCAAGAGCTGCTGTACCTGTTTTCGATCATTCCCCTGCTGTGTTTGATCGATTTGCGGAGTTCAGGGAGTCTTTTCTCCACTTTATCCTCCGCTTAATTTCTGTTTTCTTCTGTTTTATCATTTCCGCACATAATTTTACCGTCCCAATTTTGCTTTCTCGGTTTTATGGGTGGTATTGTTGTCTTTTCAGGTACCTATTAGTAGCACTGCTGGCTACTGAAACCTCCTAGCTCACGCTGGTTTGGGGAGGTTTCCTTTTGCTGCGCTTAAAGTCTTGTGAGTCTCCATGTCTTCACTTCATGTCTTGTTTACTTAATTTTTCGCAAATTCCCGTTTTCTTTTTCTTCATTACATGATTTTGCACAATGGGGACATTGTGCGATTTGGTTTGGGGAAGGGTTTTGCGTTGCATTTCGTATGGTTTTGCATTCACGTTTACATTTTGTCTTGCATTGTTGTTTAATTTCTCCATATTTACAGAAAATTCAAAAAAAATTAAAAATTTCAAAAATTTCAAAGCTCATTGCACGTTTATTTTAGCATATAGGTTGAGTCGGAACGGTAGTATTTCAATGATGACATTGCATTTGCATATGTTTTATCGCCTAAGCCTTTCTAATTGACATGTTATTAGTAGAATCAATTGCATAGTCTACGAGTTCTCATTAATTTATTTGCTGGACTTGAAACTTGACTTTGATTTTTGGCAAACTACATCATTTTCTGAGTTGTTAGAGCTTATAACTGGTGTCATTTATGACCAGTTTATCTAGGATGTGAGTAGTTACTCCTTTTGAGACATGTTTCATTAATTTGCATAAATATGAACTTAATCTGCCTAATACCTGTGTGCATTCGGTTTGTGGTTTGTTGACACATGTGGTAGAGGTCCCCTTTTTCTCATTTTGCCCATAAGCTCCACACTGCCAAAAACAGCCTTTTTGTCCCATTGCTACATCCTACATTTAGCCTGCCCTGGTCAAGCTAGTAGTTTAGTTTTTGGGATTGTTACTACGTTTTTGGTGGCATATGCTCATTTTGAGATGAAGTTGGGAAGTTGGAAAAAGGAAAGAAAGAAAGGAACAAAGAAAAAAAAAGAGAAAAATGATTCGAAAAAGAAAAAGAGAGTGTTGTATTGTTTAATGCAGTCTATCGACTGCTCTACTTGGTCGATCGACCGATGCCCGAGAAGAAAACAAATCAATTCGCATGATTCAAGTCTTTATTCAAATTGCGATTTTTGCTCCCATGTTTCATTTGTATCTTATGGGGAGTTGATTATTTCGGAGATTGTGAGTTTTGTGCTTGCTATAGCACCGTGTGGATTGAAGTTTGAGCAAGAAGTGGATATTGTCATATGGTTTTGTTACGGTACTAGCTTGATCACCTGTACCCCCACATTCCCATAAAAGTTTTGCCTTTTCTGCCCATTACCTCACATATCCCTTATTTACCTCGGCATGGTTCATGGTCATTTGTTCGGTTGGAATGCATATGTACGGTTGTAGAGATTACTTTCATATTATATTGTAGGCATGTTCTTATAGGTCGTAGTTAGGTGAGTGTCACTAACAAAATGAATTATTTCTATCTTTCACATATATTCACCTGTATTTATTGAGTGATTTGAGCGACCCGTGAGAGTCCATATTAATTTGAGCGACCCGTGAGAGTCCACTAGTCTCCCAACCATTGCCTTGTTCCAGCTCTCCTGATCCTTAATGCCCAGTCCTCCCTCTTCCTTTGATCTACATATGGTATCCCAACCAACCAAGGGAATCCTCCTGTAATCAGCAGTATTGTCCCATAAAAAATTCCTGAACACTGCCTCTATCCTCTTAATCACTCCTTTAGGCAACACAAACATAGATGCCCAGTAAGAATGCAAAGAATTGAGGACACTGCTCACTATTACTAACCTGCCAGCATAAGAGAACTTTCTTGCTCCATACCCATGAATACGAGAGCAAATTTTGTCCACTAGACATTCACAATCCTGTTTTTTAAGCCTTGTGGTTTGAATAGGCATGCCAAGGTATTTGTAAGGAATTTGCCCTTCACTAAACCCTGAAACCTGCAGAATCTCATGCTTAAGCTGCTCTGGAACATTTCTGAAAAAAGCACTTGACTTTGCTGCACTCACCTTCAATCCAGAAGCATTAGAGAAAGTTGAGAAAGCTTGCATTAACAGCATCATTGATTTAGCATCCCCTTTGCTGAAGAGGAGGACATCATCAGCAAACATCAAGCAATTCAATTTTTGTTTTTTGCATAGAGGATGGTATTTAAACACATATTTGGCAGCTGCATACTGCAAAGTACGTGTCAAATACTCCATACATAACGTAAAAATCAGGGGGGACAAAGGATCCCCTTGTCTAAGTCCCCTCTTGCCATGAAAATAGCCAAACATCTCTCCATTGACAGACAAGGAATAGGTTGCAGAAGTAATGCACTGAATAATCATGGATTTGAACTCAGAAGGGAAGTTAAGAGCATCAAGAAGTTGTCTCACAAAACTCCACTCCACTGTATCATATGCCTTCTGTAAATCAATCTTGAACATACACCTTGGGGATGCATGTGGTTTTTCATACAGTCTTATCAAGTCCTGGCATATAAGGATGTTCTCCTGAATGCTTCTATTTTGTATGAAAGCACCTTGGTTCTGTCCAACAATTTGTGGCAATACATCAGCTAATCTAGCACATAAAAGCTTTGAAATGATCTTGTATACCACATTACAGCAAGCTATAGGCCTAAACTGTAACACACTCTTTGGCCTTTCACATTTAGGAATGAGGGTCAAATTAGTAGCATTAATCTGTTTGAGGAGTTGCCTATGCTGAAAGAAGTCTTGGACTGCAGTAATAACATCCCCTCCTACCTCACCCCATGCATCTTTGAAAAATTTACTTGTGTATCCATCAGGCCCAGGGGACTTGATATCAGGGATACTAAACAGTGCCTCCTTAATCTCCAATCCTGTAACAGGTTTCAATAACATAGTCCAGTGTTTAGCAGTACAGATAGGTCCCTGACCTATGATACTCTTATGTACCTTCTTTGTTTGCTGACTGGATCCTAGCAGAGTTGTATAATAAACAAGAAAAGCTTCCTGAATTTGATATGGACTATCACATTCTTTGCCATGCATATCCTCTACTAGCACAACCTTATTCAAATTTCTTCTTTTTTTCAGAATACCATGAAAGAAGGCACTATTGGTATCCCCCTCTTTAATCCACTGATGCTTGGCTTTCTGAGACAGGAAACTCTCCTTTGCCTTGGTTAACTCCTGCAACTTCAGTGTAGCCTCATACTCCTCTGATATTAGTTGCATATTACTAGGATCCCTAGTTATCTCCTCTTGCATCTCCTCCACCTGTTTCTGCAGGATATTGGTTGCACCCTCAATGTCACTAAACCCTTCCAAATTCAACTTCTTCAAAACAGGCTTCATCCTCTTCAAGTTTTTAACCAACCTGAACATTGGTGTACCATTCACACCAGCATCCCAATGCCCTCTCACAAGAGGTAGAAACTTTTTTGACCCTCCCCACATATTGAAATACTTGAATGATCTCTTACTTTGGCTTTGATTAGAGCTCTTTACCACACATGGAGTATGATCATAAAGTCCCTCAGGCATAAAGTGTGCATACAGATCAGTGAAGTTATCACACCATGCCTTATTTACCATAAACCTGTCAATTCTGCTGTAAATTCTTTCATCAGGTTTTTGTTTATTATTCCATGTATATATAGCTCCTATTGCAGCAATGTCCACCAACCCACAATCAGCAACACATCTCCTGAATGGCTCTATCTCACCTGAAGGAGTATTCCCACCTACACTCTCAGATTGAGATAGAACACAATTAAAGTCACCTGCTACTGCCCAAGGTCCAGTTATCTGACTAGCTAGTCTGTTCAAATCGTCCCACAGAGGAGTTCTTTCAGAATTACCATTGAAAGCATAAGTCATAGTTAGCCAGAAAACCCTCCTCTCCACCAAAGAATCAACTTTTAAATGTATATACTGAGCATCATATTCCATAATTTGTACTCTAAAAATTTTTGGGTTCCAGAGCACCCAAATACGTCCACCAGAGTGATATCCATTATTGGTTGTAATGCACCAATTATTAAAACTACCACCTGCCTTATTGAAGGCTTTATTCTTTATAGTTTCTAAAAGGCCAAAAAGACCTATATTATTAGCTTGCAAAAAATAATTAATATCTCTTTGTTTTCCTACTCTATTCATTCCCCTTACATTCCAAAAACCAATTCTATCCATTAGACAAAGAAGGAGTCACAGCAATACCAATTTTCTCACTACTCTTCTTAGTTGGTGAAGCAACTACCTCTTTGTATGAGAATGCTCTAAAATTTTCAGTACTGTATCCAACATTGATCCCTTCTATGGACTGCATCCTTACCAGTTTCTTAATAGGAGTGTGTTGTCCTTGATTAAGCTTCCCATCTACTCTCACTTGCCTGACTGGTTCCTGAGAGATCTGTCTCTCCTGAACGGGTACAATGGCACTCTCAGTCTTCTTAGAAACAGGTCTCCAGACCTGCTTAACAGGTACCTTGCTAGGCTTCTTTTGTTCTCCTTTCCTGCACTGCTCCATGTCATGGCCCATTCCTTTACATGCTTTGCATGTGACAGGCCTCCATTCATACTCTACTTCCACCTGAACAACACCACCCAGTTCATCCTTGAATGAAACCTGAACTGGTAGTTGTTGATCCACCAATAATTCCACCATAACCCGAGCATACCCTAGTCTAGTTCTTTCCTCTGTTGCCACATCACTCTTAACATACTTCCCTACAATACTTGTAATTTTGGGCAAACTTTTGTCCCAAAATTTAAGTGGCAGTTTATGAATCCTAATCCATGCAGGGACTGACTTCACCTCTCCTTTTTTCATTTCCAAATCCTTTTCCCATGATTTTACAATCATCGGCTTGTTATCAAATAGGTAATGTCCAGATGCTAACACCTTCTCCTTCATTTCCATAGTTTTGAACCTAACCAAGAAAATTCCATTTGGCAAAAATGAGATTTTGTCATTATTAAACTTTGTCCAAATCCGTCTTATGAAACCCTCCACAATCTCCCATGGTGCGTTAGCACCTAGGATAAAGCATATAACAACCTGTTTCCAATACTCAACTTCCTCTTCAACATCCTCAATTTGTATCTGCAGCATATCATCTGACTCTGTTTTCGTATCAAGTTCTGGTATTTCATTCCCCTGTTCAAGGCTTTCAGAAACAATCTCGTCCTCATCCTCACTTGCCTCTATTTCCTCATCGGTTTCTTCTTCATCCTCAGTCTCCACTACCATTTCTGGAATGCCTACAATGTCATGAATGTTTTTCGTTTTCCCTTCTTCTTCAACATCTGGTCCAGTACTCATCTCATTAGGGTTTCTATTTTCCAAACTTTCTTCATTCTCAACTGTAACATTCATCTCCTTAGACGCAGCAGGTATACTACGCCCTCTTAGATTCAATTCACGCTGTCGTTGTTGGCTAGATTTCCTAGCCATAAATTCAAATCAATGGCGGCACAGAGTTCTTAGTCGTGCATTTTCTCTCCTTTTTTCTCTCTAGGTTTTATAATAATTATTTATGTTCCATATTGATAAGTCTCTATAGTTGACGGTTCAGCAGTTTTTGACGACTACATAACTCGTTTGCATGATTCACATTTCTAGTTGATTGTTGGTTGTTGCATTAATCGGTTTAGGCTTTACATGTGCATTTCGCTCTGAGACTGAACTCGTTCCATTAGGTTTTAGGATCGAGTATAGTTCTTGCTTGGGGACAAGCAAGGGTTTGGTTTGGGGAAGTTTGATGCGTGTCAATTATATGATGTTTTACACCCTATTTTACACGCATTTCAGAGCTCATTTATGTGGTTTAAGGCTACTATTTGCCCCATTTCGTCTACTTTCGTATTTTTATGTAATATTGTAGATTTATGCGGAAATGAGTAGATATTGAACCAAATCCGTCCCCGAGTATCTTGCATTGCATTTGACGTGAAGTATTTGCTCAAGGAACGAGCTTGGTGCGCATTTCGAGGCCCGAAGGACAAATCCATGAGGATTTAGAAGTCAAGTATCAGCTTAAGCAGTCGATCGACCGCTACCTATGGTCGATCGACCATACCTCGACTTCCAGAGCCACCTGTCGAGCTTACCAGTCGATCGACCGGCCTCAGTGGTCGATCGACCACACCGCTACATTGACGTGAATTAAAAGATCGAGGAATAGCAAGCCCATAGTAGTTAGGTTTTGGCAGTAAGAACTACATTGTATTCTATATAACGTATGCTAGGTTTTGAGAACGATTATTCAGTTTTTATCAAGCTTTAATCTAGTTTTATTATCAGAAATTCTTTAGGGTTCTTTAGTTTATAATCTTTTCCATTCAATAAAAGTTACTTTGGCATTCGGGTTCTTGGATCTTTATTCTCTGCAAATTCCGTTCGGTATTCTCCTGCTCTTATTCAGTTTCATTGCTTATATTTCGTTAATAGTATATAATTGCTAGTTAGTTTCCCGAAGCCGATTATCGTTTATTGTTATTTGTTATTTAACTATTTCAAGCATGAATCCAGTAGTTTTATTCATTAATATTGTTGTTGTTTTTATCAATACCATGAGTAGCTAAATAGCTTGTGCTAGGATGTAGGGGAACTGTAGATTAGGCGGCATTAGAATAGGGGACCCTGAATCGCGCCATGGTCGATCGACTGGGTACCCTCGTCGATCGACTAGCCTCGTGAGATATGCTTCGTTTTAATTAATTTAATTGCTTTGTTTGACGAATCGAGTGCACGCGACTAGTTGAATGTTTAGGATTTGACCGACCCAATAAAGATCAAAAGATAGGGAAGGGAGATAGCATACCTAATTAAGATGACTAGATTAACGAGATCGAAAGATAAGTTAGTTTAGCCTTTTAGTCACTTTTCAGGATGAAAGTTAGTATTAGTGATATTAGGGACCTGTAGCAAGATCGAAAGATGCTAATTGTGAGAGTGGACCGAGAGGACTTCTTATTTTCCCGTCTCACGCGTTTGATTTAGACCTACCTAGTATCTCGCCAAAAACTATAGTGAACTGACCATCTTAGCACCCTTTTAATCCTTGATTTCATCTACTGTTTAGTTTATTTTACTTTTATTGCCTTAGCTATAGATCACTCAAATCAATCAACCCCCACATACTGTTACCTTAAGTCTAGAAATAGACAATTATTAATTACATTCGCCTCCCTGTGGTTCGACCCTGTTACCACTAGCTTCTGTTAGTTTTAATAGGTATTATAAATATTATTTTTGGTACTCACAACGACGGGTATCAGTTCCATCCTTTAGGTGTGACCTCAAAGGATCAACTGATCACCACCGTCAAACGACAGTAACGTCAAACTCTAATCAGCCAATCGTTACCGATAAATGTTGATTAGTTGATTATATAATGTATCATCCCTTATGTATTCTTATCATGAGATTTAAATACGATTGTAAATCGCAATTTAAGGTCTCCTCACTACGCTCAAATTGTTCATAAGCATTTTAGAATATGTTCCTTCCTCGTCTAACCCGAATGTTGTTCCTTCCGAGCCTAAGAGGTCAGGGAGAGTCAGTCATCAACCTGATAGATACATAGGTATTATTGAGGAAGATGACAACTTAGACGTGTTACTTTTAGAAAGTGACGAACCTGCAACCTACAAAGCCGCTATCTCTAGTGAGGAGACCTTAAATTAGATGTTGAGAAATCTCTGAAATGAAAAATAAGAACATCAATTTATTCTTTCAATTATGTGATAAGAAAATGGTTTCACTCGAGTTGTCGAGAAGCCATAAGTATACATGGATTTAAGTGGGAATCAATATTGTCATATCAAGACATGAAGATCAGTGAGAGAAATTGTCTTTCGTGTTAATGTCATTAAGGATGACTTGCTAACACTACCATCGATGAAGGAGTGTTTTTGTTTTCAATTCTCGATGAAAGAAGACATGGTACATTCTAAAATTCAAAATCTATCATGATATAGGGAAATTTAGATTGGCACTTAGATAAGTATCTTATGATTGATAAGATTCTTTATCTGTTTAACATCAACAAAGGTTGAGGAGGTTATTAATTTTGATGAAAGTAGAATTACTATGAGAGAGTCATAGTCATTCACTGAACCCCATGAGTTGTTGATCATGTCTATTAATCATGCAACTCTTGTGCACATATTTCACTTTGGTTCATTAAGCTCTTATGTAAATTGAATTGAAATTTCTTGATACAACCACTTCATAATCTTTATTAAAGAACACTTTCTTTTGGTCTCCTCACTGGTCTAGAGTTTGACCTAATAAGCTTTCTTTTGGTCTCCTCACTAGCCTCGAGTTTGACCTAAGAAGCTTTCTTTTGGTCTCCTCACTAGTCACGAGTTTGACCTAAGAAGCTTTCTTTTGGTCTCCTCACTAGTCACGAGTTTGACCTAAGAAGCTTTCTTTTGGTTTCCTCACTAGTCACGAGTTTGACCTAAGAAGCTTTCTATTGGTCTCCTCACTAGTCTCGAGCTAAGAAGATATTAGCATTAAATGAATATTCTTATATTGTTAAGAGTCTATAAGAGTTCAAAAGTATTGAACATGTAGAAATTGAATTCACATGCTTCCGCCGCGGGATTAATTCATTATGCTAAGATGTATCACTATTCTATAACTCATAAGAACATACATGCAATTCAACTCCTTAACTTCCACTTAAGATTTCTTCTTAAGTTTGTATCCTACCTTAGGATAGTTGCGATTTAGAAAACTCATGCAAGATGATTTAAAAATCCAACTATATCAAATCATATCTGAATACAATGAAGCGTTGTTGTTGCGTGCAAAACCCTTTGCGACCAACCAACTAATCAAGCTTTCTATTGGCCACACTCACCATAGTGGGTCAATATTGTTCTTATTTTATTTCCATGCAACAGTAGGTAGAGTATAGGATACTTTAATCATGATTAAAGTGCATTGGCATGTCATTATCATATGGTGTAGTGTGCATATAGAAAAGAACAAAACATCATTGTGCTTTATGGTCCACAAAACCGGTTACCTATGAACTATATAGGTCCGTTTTGATTTTCCGTATTTGTCCCACAAACACCTTTAAATCGTATGCTTAATTATCTTGTATAATTAAGTATTAATATGATCATGTAACAATTATATGATACAAATTAATAAGTAATGTACACTTATTTATTAAGTGATATTTTACCATTATATCAACATATAATGGGTTCTACAATGCCCAATTAAATTAATTTACAATTCTTTTGTAAATATAACAACCAATTATCTCTACCTCGGAAAAATACAATACCTCGACTAATTTAATAAATTAACGCTTAATCATTAAATTAAATCTTATTTAATCATATTACAATAAGATATAAAATTTCATTAGTCAATTATCGCATAATTGAATAATAAACTTGCGTTGACTCGAGTTCTAAACTTGACCTCAACAAACTCACATAACTAAATATATATTTGTATATATATTTGTATATATATATATATATATATATATATATATATATATACATATATATATATATACATATATATATATATATACATATATATATATATATATACATATATATATATATACATATATATATATATATATATAACTATCAGGTACTGATCAACCCGTATCAAATACATTTGATCAGAACTATTTGGGTTCCATCCTTTAGGTGTGACCTCAAGGGATCAACTGATCACCACCGTCAAACGACAGTAACGTCAAACTCTAGTTAGCCAATCATTACCAATTAATGTTGATCAGTTGACTATATAATTGAATCATCTCTTACGTTTTCTTATTAAGATTATGAACAATAACCCCAATACAACTTAGGTACCATGCCTAATCATATCATATATGAATTATATTTATCAAATTTAATAAATATAATGACATAAATAAGATTAATTTTGGTCTATTAAGATTATAACTCATATTGATAAGTTGATCTAAGAAGCTTTCTTTTGAATGGAACCCACATAAGTGTGTGTATGCTTAATAAATTTCTATATATCAATTCATTTCTAAACCAAAGTATTAGTACTTATTTCATTGTATTCGGAAATATGATTTTTCTATTTATATAATGTCTAAACTAGATAATAAGCATAGACATGATTTATGATTTTTAGGTCGCTAAAATTTGTAATGAATGATCATCAAATAAGAACAATTCTTATTCGGGTAAAAAGGAGGGGGAGGGGGGGGGGGGGGGAACCAGTCGCACTACTACAGATACAGGCTATAACAACGGTCAAAAACCGTTGTTATATAAAAAAGCGGACGTTGTTAAAGCGTCCGTTGTAAAAGGTTATAACAACGGTTGGTTTTCTTAAGGAAACCGTTGTTAAAAATATTAACAACGGTTTTAAGTATAAAAACCCGTTGTGGAAAGTGTGACTCAATTTTGGGGGGAAAGTTATAACAACGGGTTTTAATATACAAAACCGTTGTTATAACTAAAGACAACAGGTTGTTTGTAAATAACCGTTGTTGTTTGTTCTTAAAAAATAAAAAAAAATTAAATTTAATATTACTAGATGCATGCATAATTACGGCCCGTTAGAATTCCGATGCATGCATTATTACTGACATCACTGTACATATGAACGGATAATATGGAATGAGAAGGGTTAGTAATAAGATTTGAAGCAGCATTATTGAGAGATATGATGATGATTATGGCACAACTTCCTAACATATATATTAACTAAAAAGCAACTCAACCCACACATTGCTTAGTATAAATACATTGCATTATCTCAACTAACATTTCCATTATCTCAATATATTCATCTCCAAACCCTAACTGCTAAAACAAACTCTACTTAATCTTTCAAAACAAACTCCAAAAACTCCAACAAAATGAATGATTTCATCCTTAAGACTCTTACCATGATCGAGAACAACAACAACTTCATCCGCCGGTTCCTCCATATTGAGGAAAGTTTCAGGAGCTACCTTGCGGATGATCGATCCGCACCAAGCACGCCAAAGAAGATGGCTTGACGGAGCGGCGAAGATTGCGGCTATATGACGATATAGCAATCTGCGAACGGAACCTCCAAATAGCCAAGGAGGAGAGGACGGATACGATAGAGCAGAATAAGATCCTCTATGAAAATATAAGAATTGCATTTTTATATATGTAATTTTTTTTTTTTAATTTATGTATTTATAAATATATATATATATATTAATTATGTTTATCTTGCTTCTTCATCTTGCTTCTTCATTGTTTTACTAACTAATTATGCGTCAATACTTAAACAAATAACATAATGGTCGATAAAAACACATACATGCAAAAGAAATAAATAGAAAAAGAAAATAATGGCGATGAAACTAACAGTGACGGCGAGATTTACCTGATAAATACAGAACGTAATAGACGATGAAATCAACAGTGACGGCGAGAAGAAGCGACGATGAGAAAGTGAGAAAGAGAGAAAGAGAGAAAGAGAGAAAGAGAGTGTGTGTTTTGTGTTTGTTTGTCTGCTGTGTTTGTGTATTAAGGGTTGTGTTTTGTGGCTGCAGCAGACTTCTGTTTGTGTGGTTTATAGTATGGAAGGTATTGACAACGGTTATTAAACAACAACCGTTGTGAAATATGTTTTAACAATGGTTGTAAAAAACACCCGTTGTTAAATAAGTTTTAACAACGGGTTTCAAAAATAACCGTTGTGATTACTTTTCACTAACTTTGCGCCAATTTTGCGCCAAATTATTAACAACGGTTGTGCATGTGTGACCCGTTGTTAAAACTAATAACAACGGTTTTTATAACCATACCCGTTGTAATTGATTTTAGTAAAATTCGCGCCATACATTCTACAACGTCTATTGTGATTTTCGTGAATAATCGTTGTTAAAGGGGCGTTGTAGTTGCCTGGATTTGTAGTAGTGGCATGGGAGAGTATGAGAGAGCCAATGCATGCCCATTCCGTTTTAGAATTGTTCTTATCAAACTACATTAGGATGTAGGCTAGTCTATAATTGTAATCAATGTGTTCTCCACAATAAAAAAACAATTAACCAAATGACCCTAATATCTTCTAAAAACCAGTCCATTAGGTAATATGGACTCCATTTTATTTTTGTCAATTGTCACTTTGTCATATAATGTGTGACATGCAACATGTAACATGTTATTAATAATATTAATGCATATTTAACAGTTAAATATCATTACATATATTAATTCAATTATATATAACAATTGACTAGTAATTCACAATTACAAGTATATAAAATGGATCATGTTAATATAATCTACAACACATCATAATTATAATTAACTAATCATTATTAATTTAGTTATTTCATAAACAAGATTTTAGTAATATAATATTTTAATTACTAAAACGAATCTCACTTAATCGAATTACAGTAAAATTCATATTATCACTCACAAATGTAAATTATTCAATTTTAAGGAATTAATAAATCTGTATCAATATACAATTAATTAATTTATCTATTAAGGGAATTGTCCTTTAGGTGTGACCTTAAGGGATCAACTGATCACCACCGTCATACGACAGTAATGTCAAACTCTAGTCAGCTAATCATTTCCGATTAATGTTGATCAGTTGACATGTAAAAATGAATTATCCCTTTATGTATTCTTATCATGAGTTTTAATAATGTGATCGCACTATTGTTGAGGACATATACTCCAACAATCTCCCACTTGTCCGAGACAAGTGTGCGTCACCAATTCTCTTGTCCTATTACAATCTCCCACTCAATGCAAGGTGTCTTGCAGGTCGTTCTTACAAGTGATCATATCAAGAGTGGTTTCCTCGATCTGGAGAGTAACTGTCTACCAGAATTATCTACTGTAGATACCTCCCGAGTGTGGCCACGCATTTTCAGTTCACTACTCCTCGAGTGGCCCTGAGATTATTTAAATACCCCTGACAAGGGGGTGGACAATTCCTATCGCACTATTCCCTTTGTTTAGCCACAGCTCATCATGACCCAAAAGATGCCCATTTGACCTCATTTACGAAAATCGTAGAGCATAATTTAAAGTCACTCAGAAACTGTGCCAACTTGGGCGAACAGTCTCTAATCAAAGAATTGACTCAAAAAAATAATATAGTAGCTCCCGCCACGACCAGGCTATGAGAATTACCAGAACTCTATAAGCGGTCACTGCCCGACAGAGTGTCTCTTACAGTCTGCCTATGTGATCGACTGGTCATCTCCTATCACCTTATGGCACTTAAACTTGCCATCAATCGACTCACACTCTAATTAATTAGAGATGTCACCTCATGTAAGTAACTAGGGGCAATTACTATGTTAATCCAGTTCACTTTAATAGGGTTCAATGTTGTCTCAACAACCTATTTGGATATAACAAAGTAATAGATGAGTTTAAGAAACTCAAACGATAAATGCGATTATCACATATGAATAGTCAATATCAAATTATTATTTCATATCTTATAATCTAAAGTGTATATTTTACACATGTCAAAGTGCAATAAAGGCTTGGTTAGTAGATATACCATGTATCCATTCAATCCAACTTTATGAATTGCTATTTCCTTTTATTCAATGTCATTTCTAATGTCATGAACTTTACTAAGTATATGTCTAGACTTCTTCATAGACTTGGGCTCTTTAACATGAAAGATACTCCCACTGTCATCATATAACTTGTGATAAAATACTTGGTGGAAGGGTCTACCTATAGTCCCCTTATGAACCACCTTATCACAATATACTCAGATTATATTTGTAGAATTTGCAATGGTTAGCTCTAAAACAATTTTCTAGTCAGTTACTCTTGAGTCAATAAAATTAGCCTAGGATTTCAATAAATCTTTATAGGTTTGGAAACTAGAGTTTGTGTAACCCTTCAACACAAGTCCTCCTTAGGAAATATAATA
The DNA here is from genome assembly GCF_048544455.1 of Silene latifolia. Classification (NCBI taxonomy): domain Eukaryota; kingdom Viridiplantae; phylum Streptophyta; class Magnoliopsida; order Caryophyllales; family Caryophyllaceae; genus Silene; species Silene latifolia. The sequence continues at coordinate 177,918,553 of NC_133538.1, forward strand.
AATGTTCTCGAAGGCTTTCAAATGACTTTTATATGAAATAACTTGTCATTGACTCATTATGCTCGAAGCATATGATTCATCATGGCATGTGCATATATTAGCATACATGATCGTTCTAATGGCGGAAACATTAGCAATCGAATTCATGTGATCAACATCTCACGGGATTCAGTGAATGACTATGACTCTTTCATAGTAATCCCACTTTCATTAAAATGAATAACCTCCTTAACATATGTCGACATTAAACAGATAAATAATCTTATCAACATAAGATACTAATCCAAGTGCCAATTTAAATTTCCATATATCATAATAGATTTGGAGTTTTAGAATGCATCATTTCTTCTTTCATCGAGAATTGAAAACAAAACACTTCCTTAATAGATGGTAGTGTCGGCATGTCATTCTCAATGAGTAATATTTCATTAACATGGAAGACTATTTCCCCCACTGAACTTCATGTCTAAACAGGCAATTTTGACTCCCACTTAAATCCATGTATACTCATGGCTTCTCGACAACTCGAGTGAAACCATTTTCTTATCACATAATTTGAGATGATCATTGCAATTTTTAAGTGTTGATGAAAACCTTGCGTTTATGTCACACACACACCCTTTTCTAAATTCCCATTTAGAAATTGGTTTTAACATCTAACTTGATTATTCCCACTATGAGGTGTAGCAATGATGATATGGATCTTAGCATAGTTACTATTTAACTTAGCTTTGTAGATAACTTAATGTCTATCTATGCAACTCTTGTGCACAAATTTCACTTTGGTTCATTAGGCTCTTATGTAAATTGAATTGAAATTTCTTGATACAACCACTTCATAATCTTTATGAAAGAACACTTTCCTTTGATCTCCTCACTAGTCTTGAGTTTAACCTAAGAAGCTTTCTTTTGGTCTCTTCACTAGTCTCGAGTTTCAGTTTGATGCTAATTTTCTCCCACTCTATGTTTTGAAAAATACACCTATTTTTCTCGAAAGATAGCTATATAAGAAACAAACAATTTGATATTTAAACTTGTGAATGAAGAAAATATCGCACATTATGACCTATATAGATGACCCTCTTGTAATGACATTGTAATCTAGTAGTAAGATAGACTAGCCTTTATAAGATAAAGGATTGGATTCAAATCCATGTCTTATACAATTTTAGGGTCTTAAGCCCTCCCATAGCTCTTATGGAGTCTTATAAGCGGTTACAAGTCTTAACTATAAGTGGTGTTTTCACTTGGTTTATTAAATTCCCTATCTTGAGTTCAAATAACTCTATTTGACTTCGAAATCGTTCTTTCTTATATCAAATAAGATGTGTTATTTAGACATAAAAGCATAAGAGGGAATCAAATTCATGGCTTATGAACTCATTACAATGATCCAATCGTTGTAATTCTTTTATGATCAATTTAAGTCAAATCAATTTATGTTGTTGATGTAAAAAGTGTATAATGACAAGTTTTAGAACAAGGAAATTCCATAAACCGAATGACTTGGGTTGAAAGCCACGTCATTAAAAATTCATACAACCATTGTTTGAAAAATGGAAATAAAACAAACTTCCATGTCCAACATGGAAATTAAAACGAGTTCTAAAACAATAAGTCAAAATACAATAATACTAAGGAGACAATACAAAATAAAATCCAAGCTTCCATAGATCTTCTACTATGGGCGGCTACCCTAGCATCCCTTGTTGAAGATTTTCCTCAAGCTTGCTTGTTCTTGCCTTTGTCTTTGATCACATGCCCTATATTACATTATAGAGGGTGAGAATCACAACTTGTATCTAAATACCAAAGTTGGGATTTATATCAACAACACAATAGATTGAGAATTTATTACCTACTGGAGTCACACGTCGAGCTTTGACATCTCCTAGATACTTTGGACAATTACATTTCCAATGGCCCGTACCACAACAATTGTGGCACTTATCCTCGGAAGAAGCACCCTTTTTGGGCTTGGCAGAGCTATTCCCAATAGCTTTCCCTTTGCCCATGTTGGGAGTTGGTTTCTTACCCTTTCTAGCGCTTTTCTTGAATTTCCCTTTGCTCTTATTATTAATATTGAACACATCCTTGGTCGTACTCACATTGAGACCCATATCTCTCTCGGCTTGTACAAGCAAGTTGTGCAATTCATGGAGAGAGGTTTTCATGTTTTGCATATTTTAGTTTACCCTAAACTGAACATATGCTTTGATGCGATTCAAGGATTGGAGAACTCGGTCAATAACGAGTTGTTCGGGAATTTTAACCCCTTGCAAATTGAGCGTCTCAACATGCTCAATCAATTTGAGCACATGAGGGCTAACCTTTTTACCCTCTTTGATGTTGAGCTCAAAGAATGCAGAGGCCGCCTCATATTGGATGATCCTAGGAGCTTGTGAAAACATGGTCACAAGCTTGGTGTAGATCTCATAGGCGGTGCCTATATTAATAGCACTCCTTTGGAGATCGGCTTCCATAGAGAAGATCAAGACATTCTTGATCGTGGCCGATTCTTTTAGGTATGCCTCATTGGCCTCCCTAACCGCGGCGGATGACCTAATCGTATGTGTAGCGGGAGCAGTTTCGGTAAGGTAACTAAGCTTGTCGTCACCTTCCGCGGCTAAGCAGAGTTGCGCATCCCAATCGGCAAAGTTATACCCATTATTATTAATTTTACAACGATCCATAAAGGATCGGAGCCAAGAAGCATTAGTGAGTGGTGGAGCGCTTCCACTTATGGAAGCGGATGAAATCGGAGTTGTCATTGCAAATTAATCGAGTTGGCTACAAAAAGGAAATGAAGGAAACAATTAACATTTATTATTTTACTTGTAAACATTTTTAACAGGGTTTTAAAATTATGCATTTATGTAATGACCTCGCACCTAAATTATATAAATGATTCCGAGATCCATATTTACACAAACATGGGCACGGGAAACCGATACATCTCATACTTGCATAAATTTGGTGAATTAACTCTTTAATTGATTTTACTATAGAATTCTCGGTCGATGTATTTCATAAATTCCATCTCTAGCCCCGGAACATAAGACTAGTCTTTATATCCCATTGAGTCCAACGATTTTTCGCGTGTAATAACGTCTTATTACCCCCACTTACCCAATGATAAATGAAAGCACCCCCGGGGAACCGAATCTACCCCAAATGTCAAAGGGATTCGTGAGTCCTACTATTTGGTAAGGCTAATCTCAATTTTAAATATGTGAGAGGTCTTGTCAATTTATTATCTATCATCTTTAAGTGAACTAAGTCGATGAATACTTGATAATTATAATTGACAATAGTCGATAAGACGATAAAATATGCATGTGAAGTTATGGCGATTTGGCAATGCATGCAAACATATAAAGCAAGCAAATAAAGAAAATAAATTTCCTAGTATGGCCTTTCCTAAAATAGAAAACCTTATATTCTATTATATTGTAACATCCCGTTTGATGTCTATGAGTGTCTTGGTATTGGATTTGATAGTTGATGATATTATCGAGCTAGCAGCATTAGAGGATGGTAGTTGGTTATGTATGGAGTTGGTATCGTGAGAGATATATATGTGGTAGATACGGTATAGTGAGTCATGTTGTGGAAGTAAACATAGTTGGTGGAGTGGGTGTTAAGAGTTCATGTTCTATGTTCGGTCGAGTTCTTGAGTCCTTAGCTAAGTTGTTGTGTCTTGGTCGAGTCTGTATGGTTGTTTTTATGTATGGGTTGAACTTCGGGGACGAAGTTCCTTTTAAGGAGGGAAGACTGTAATACTCCGTATTTATAAGTCTTGGGGTACTCTATCGAGTAGCCCTTACTCTGTCAGTAAGGGTAGGTTGCGAGATAAAATAGTTTCGACTGTTGGGTACTCGATCGAGTAGGCAAATGTACTCGATCGAGTAAGGGGGTACTCGATCGAGTACCTTGGGTACTCGATCGAGTGTCCGGTTTTACGGGGAGTTTTCTCGGGTTTTGTTAATTATGCGATTAAGGTATTTAAACATAGTCGTCATTGTTTTAAATCACTTTTACAAAACCTAAAACCCTTTTAAGAGAAAAGCAACCAGTTCATCTTCCTAATCGCATCCTTAGCAATTCCCGGAGTTCAGACGGTCAGTTCTTGTCGTTATTCGTATCGTTGAGTTCCCTGCGTCGAGGGTAAGCTTTTAATATAATTTTATAATGTTTTGTTAAGTTTGGTTAAACCCTAATTTAGAGATTGGGGGTTTTGTGTGTAGTTTGTGATGTGTAGCCTCTATGTGTTATATGATAGGAGGAGGGTTCGTAGAAGAGACTTTTTGATACAGCTGTTGATACCGTCTGACTGTTGTGCTTTCCAGGTAGGATTTCCTACTCAGTATTAGTCCCATAATGGGATGATTGTTGATGTGTTGAGATTGATTGTTTGATATAGTAATTGTATTGTGATGGCTGTGATTGTGATTGTGATTGGTTGTCTATGGTTCTCGAGATGCGTTCTCGGCTGAGTGGAGTCACTTGCGGGAGTGGCTTCACGCCCTAGTTTTGCCCTTCGTGGAACCCGCCACGGAAGGGGATGTGCACATTAATGGACAGGGTTATCGCTCGGTATGATGAGCGGGGCTTAGGTGGGAACGGCTGCGGTCCCCCACTGGCGGTGGTCTAGTGGACGATCAATGATTGAGATGATTGGAATTGGGTGGTTGTGTGTGTGTGATTAAGTCATTCTGTTTATCTTATTGTTGATATATGTATTGAATTGTGTGATTAGTACGGACCCGTTTAAATGTTTTAAAAACTGTGGTGATCCATTCGGGGTGGTGAGCGGTTATTGAGCGGTGTGATATGACGCATATGGGATAGCCGGATGAGTCATCACGTGGCGGTTAGAAGTCTTCCGCCGTGTCGGGCCAGTCTAGTAGCTTTGATAGTTTTAACTGTAGACCGTATGAGAACCTTGTAATTCCTTTTATTAGTTTTGGTTTGAACATGTAATTACTTAATCTATAATTACTTTAAAAGTACGTTTCTTTATTGTCTTATGATATTCAGTACCTCGGGCAACCTAGATGGTAGTATCCTTATACCTGAGTGGTCCTGGTAAGGCACTTGGAGTATGGGGGTGTTACATATATATTCGGAAACGAACTCCTTTTGTCCCTTGAATCTTCATGTGACACGCCTCCCAAGGACAAACACTGTCTCGATCGGAACTCCTTTCCGAATGGCACCGTCTTTAGGAAACTTCGGAATTACAAATAATTAAATAATCAAAATGTACATTGTACTTCCTATTATACATTTGTAAAATAAAATCTAATAAAATAAAATAAAAGTGATACGAGATCACAATAAATTACAACCGAATCAATATTCCTTTACATTACGGGTAATATCGATTAAAACTAAGGCCATACTAAGATAAAATTACATAATTCAAAATTATATAAAAGAACGTAATTTATTTCGCAGTACGTTTTTTACTCAATACAGTACTTTCATTTGTTTGCCCTTCACAAAAAAAAAACAGTAAACCTAATTCTCTCTCTCCTTCTCTCTAGTATTGAAACCTAATCATCTTCAATAATATTACAATTCTTCAATTATGAACGATTATTCAAGTGACGAACAGGTAATTTATCCGTTAATATTATATTATTTATTAATTTGACTACTTTATTATTTTAGTTTTCTTTCTAATTAGGGTTTATGTTTTAAACAATATTAAAGTCTAGTATGGTGGGTTTATTGGGGTCGTTACTACTGCCAACGGTTCGTTGTCGATGGTGGGACGGCCGTCGATTGTGGGACGCTGCCGGAGTGCCGGGATTGTAGTTGTTTAGGGACTCCGTCAATGGTGCGACTCTGCCGAGATTGTGGGACGCTGCCGGTGAAGGTGAGACGTTGCCGGCAAGGGTGGGACACCGGTGATGGTCGACGCCGGCTACGGTGTGACGTCGGCGAGATAGGCAGGGATACGTCATACGTATGTAGTATACTGCTGGTTTTAATTTTGTTGCTTTGGTTGGTTTTTTTGTTTTTTTCTCAATGTAGTACACTTGCAGAAATTTATTGAATTTCTCTTTCTTGTTTTTAGACTTTTTTCACTTTTTTTGTTAAATTTTTGTACGTAATACTTACTACGTCGTATGTTCAATGCAGTACGTAAAAATAATAATTTGAGTTTCTCAAAATAATTTATCAATGTAGTACATTAATAACATATTATTAATTTGTTTCATGCAGGATGACGTTGGTTTGGAAAATATTCCGAATGAACGTATAGATACTGGGCATTATTTCATAAAGGGAAAAGAGTTCACCAACATAGAGGAGATGAAAAAGGAAGTTGAAAAAGTGGGACGTGAAAATAATATACACATTATAAACTATACGTTTAATGCAAAGCGGGGACAACAGATATATGCTTGTGATAGATCTGGACCGTATCGACCTCCGAAAGGAAAAGCACGTACGTACTCCTACAAATTTACGGGAACCAGAAAAATTAATTGTCCTTTTAGACTGAAAGGTCTTAGACAAGATACAGGTACGTGGAAATTGTTTGTTCAATGTGGTTTTCATAACCACGAACTAGATGATAATCCATTTGGTCATGCAAAGGTTGGCAAAGTCGATCAAGCCACGAAGGAGAAAATTTTAAATTTAAGCAAAAGTCATGTTACTGTTGGTGATATATTGACCGATATCGGGGATAATGAATTAACTGCTATACAAGTTTACAATATTCGTCAACGAGAGAAAGCTAAAACAAGGGATAATAGAACTGCATCAGAACAGTTATTAAAGTTATTGAGTGAAAATGGTTATCGGCATTGGTTTCAGACAATTCCTGTAAATGAAGGCGGTAAGAGGCGTGAGTTAAGCGATATTATATTTTGTGCTCCCGGCTCAGTTGATATGTTGCATCAGTATCGTTATGTCCTGGTTGTTGTTAGTACCTACAATACTAATATGTAAAAAATACCATTGTTAGAAGTTGTAGGTGTTACACCAACTCATCGGGAATTTTTAGTATTTTTTGCTTTCCTGCAAAATGAGAAGGAGATTTCTTATAATTGGGCGTTGAAATGTATGAGAGAAGTTTTCAATCCGGATGAATAACCAGAAGTGATTATAAGTGATAGAGAACTAGCATTAATCAACACTATTGGAAAACATTTTCCGACCTCGAAACATCTTTTGTGTAGGCGTCATATAGAAAATAATGTTGAAGCTTGGGTTAAAGGTGTAACAGGAAGAGGTTACATGGGTGAATTCGCTAAAAGGAGATGGGACACTATGGTGAAATCATTAACAGAGGAAGATTTTATGAATAATGAAAAAGCCATGTACGAGGAAGTTAGTACTGTGGGTGGTTTTGAGGATTATTGTAAGGAGGCGTGGATCAATCAATATAAAGAAAAGTTTGTTTCAGCTTGGACTAATAAAGTGCTTTACCTTGGAAATGTTACCACAAATAGGTATGTTACAATTCTTATTATAATTTACGATTGTAACAATTACAATTTATAATAAATATAATGACAGAGTAACTAAACCATTGATACCGTAAATGTCAATGTAATGACAAAATACTTAATTATGAAATCTATGGAGAAATGAATATGCCTAATTATTTACCTGTGATGTAATTGAGCTGGTAATTGAGTCCATTGAGACACTATCTTCTTCAGAATGATCAGAAACTTGCACCAAATTAGAATTTGCGATTTATACAATTACAATTTATAATAACTGTAATGCTTTTGTACATTAGGGTTGAGGGTGCACATGCTGCACTTAAGCGTTATTTACGCACCTCGGTTGGAAGCTTTGACACTGTTTGGGAAAAAAATTCATGATATGGTGAAAATCCAACGTCATGAAATCGAGAGAGAGTTGGGACATTCTAAGACTAATGCCCTACATGTTAGCTTGGCCATGACCGTGTTTCGTAGGTTGAACCATTATGTGTCCCACCAAGCAATAAGGTTGTTGGATAATGCCTTCATTGAGGGGCAGTGTAATGGGTGTGCTTTAAGGAGTACACATGGTCTACCGTGTTCACATGAAATTGCTAATCACATCAACGAAGGTTTGTTTTAAGATTGTTTAATTTTTAATTACCTTACTATCTACGATCATATATAATTACCGTCGTTTTGTTTTAATATTATTTAGTTGGTAATGGTCAGGGAAATATATTGAATTGAATTCCATTCATCCATTTTGGAAGACACTAGATTTCAAAAAGAAAGATAGCATTGACGATACACTGTCACAGGAGCAAGAAAGATTTCGTAGATTAAGTGATGAATTGTTAAAGTGTGTACGAGAAATGATCCAAAGATGTTGTGACGCTATGGAGGATATCATTTATCCCTCTAATATAGTTGTCCCGACAGTAAAAAAAAACACGTGGACGCCCCAAAAAAAATTCAACAGCAAGAGATCTGTCCCATTGGGAGCATATTGACAAACAATTTCCAACGAGAAGCGAACGTGGTCGTGGGCGTGGTCGTGGGCGTGGTCGTGAAACACCTGAACAATCAAATTCAGAAACAAGAAGCAAATATAAACGACCTAGACGAGAACAGCCGGTCAACTCACCTACAATATCCATATCGACCATAGAGGTTAGTAACATTTTCAAACTAATTTATTTACCTTTAAGCTATATGATATATTAAAAACTATTTACAGGTTCCATCAAAGCCACCATTTCCGTATCCTTCATTGGTGATTAATGTGATAGATTCTATAACGGATTGGTATGACCCTCAACCCGATGGGAAATGCGGCTTTCGAGCGATTGCTCATCAAGTTTATTCCGACGAAAATGAATGGGTGCGGGTAAGACGTGAATTGCTTGATGAGTTAATGAAAAATTCACATAAGTATGCTAATACTTTTGGATCTGAAGAACGCTTGCATGCAATTGCGTACTTATATTCGCATTGGGAGGGTAGAGCACCTGACGATAAGTGGATGGATTCTATGGAGTTGGACTTTGTCAAAGCTACCGTTTATAATGTCGTCTTCATCAATTTATCATTGAGCGGGTCAGTGACGTATTTACCATTGATTGGAACAAACCAAAGCTCTCCGAATTGGTCAAAGAATCCGACAAAATACATAACTGTTATTTTGGTGGCAAAACATTTCTACTGGGTATGTTATTATGGTATTTTATATTTAATTACACATCCAAATTGTATTTAAACTAGTTTAAAAAAATTGTATTTTATATCGTACATGCTCGTCTTGCTTGTAATTCTCCCTTACCAAGAGTACACCCAAGTTGGGAGAAATATAGGTATGCAACATGTGCAGATTGGCTGGGAGGAATTAGTGCACACTTACTTGGCTGGAAGTATCACCCCAAACCGGCAACTGAATTTATTGTCTTCGATGAATAATATTAGCCTTACGGATTACTTTAAAATTTTCAACATACTCTAAGTTATTTTCATTTACATTAGCTTGACATAATTTAATATGTAATTTTTTGCCCCTCTTGTAGTACATCTTTGAATCATTACGTTACCTTATGTTAATTTTTGCATATACTGTTTTCATAAAATTACACTAAAGAAATGTACTAATATAACGACAAGAGGAAAAAAATAAGTTATCATACGTACAAACACGTAATATGTTTACTACGTTGAGTAAATAAGTAAAATTTCATGATAAATACCGTCGCATTACAAGCACATACTACGTTTACTACGTTGAGTAAATTACAAACTAAAAAAAATTCAGTTTTAACGCGCTTTTTGGTCACTTTCACTGCTGATTGGAGGAGAATTTAGTGTGAAGTTGAAAAATTCTTATGTGCACCGGGTGTACCATGTCAAAGAAATGATTCTTTTTACTTGTTTTGGTCACTTTCACTGCTGGTAGGAGGAGAATTTGGCATAAGGGATGTAGTAACAGGTTACAGGTGTGGACTGTGTACAGATTAGGATTTAATTGTGTTGGTTGGTTTAGAAGGAGAGGGGGCTTTGACTGCACACATCTAATATATTACCAATTCCCTCGTTGCCGAGATTTGGGCTGATTGGTGATAACTAGTGCAGAAAGATTCTTTCATAAGTGTCAACTCAGAGCAAGGTTTATGTCATGTTTTGGCTTTAGCTATTGCAGAAGCATTCATTCATTAGTGCTAGAACTTAGGATGGTGTTTAAGAGACTTATTATATTTGTTTCTGTTGAATTTAGTTTCTAGGTTTTCAAGAAACTTGTCATCTTTTCATCAGTTTGCGTAATTGTTCATACTTCTGATCATTTTCATTTTATTAGTAGGAATCATTCATAGATGCGTTGTCAGAACATGTATATGTCATGTTTCGCTTTAGTTTCTTGTATTACCCTTTTTGGTGTGATCGCCCTTCATAGCTTAGCTGGTTTCGAGCCTAGGGTAAAGAAGAAGGTTAACAGCTTCCCCGCATTGGCCTTGTTTGACCTTGACAAGAAGACAATGAGTGCTCGTTGTCCGCCAGGGAAAGTGGCAGTAATGGAGAAGGGAGAAATCCGGTGCATTGTGAAAGAAAGAGTTGAAATTTCATTTGATTTTGTTTCTACTGACCCTGATGTGGTTAAATTGGCTTTTGTTGTCGCTAGATTCTGCGCAATTACCAACGTAGTAGTACATCCGCTACCGCATACCCTCGCCATTACCACCGCCCACACCCGCCATTACCACCGTCGTAAAATCGCCACAGCCACATCGTCACCAACGCACCTCCACCACATCATCACCGCCACCATCGACGCATCTCCTTTATCCCGACAAACCACCGCGGCCGCACAAATAACGACCCACCAAGCCGGGAGCCGGCAGCCGGTTACTCACCTATTCCGATGTCGACAATCGCCTAAATAATTTCCTTGTAAATTTTTAGATGAATTTATTGTTTCACAGTTGAGAGAAATTTTTAGATGAAGGTATGTTTTCACAGTTGAGAGAAAACATGAGAGGGAGAGGTTAGAGAGAGAAAAGGGGAGGGGAAATGAGAAGGGTAAAATTGTCAATTGTGTACTGCGTTGAGTAAAATGTGTACTGCGAAAATCAGGACCCTAAAAAAATATAACATTCATCAATGGAAAAATGCGGCATTATAATATGTATCTAACATGCCAAATTATGTGTCAAATCGCCCTATTAAAACTTATATCTTAAATATAATCCGGTTTTATGGATATTCGCAATTTTAACTTATTAAAATTACACAATAATACAAAAATTAAATTTTAGTCCAAGTTAATTATTCTAGCCTTTTAGGACTCAAAAATTAGTTATTACTCAATTTTTGACAATAATTCAACTTGATTTAATTTTTATGCTCATTATAGACCTTAAAAATCATAACCTTTTATGAAATAAATCCAAATTTAATTACAATAATTTCAAAATTTTAATTTTAAATTTTTGAACATTCTAGAATAATTTCATGACACTCATATTGTTAAAAATCAAGGTTAAAATTTTCGAATTTATTTCGAGAAAAATATAGTTGCAATTTATCGGTTTTATCAAATAAAACATCTAAATTATATGAAGATTAATCTAATCAATGTTCCAACTTTAGATCTGAAATGTGGGATAATAATGCAACCTAAAATAATTTTCTGATGCCATGTATTTCATTTTAGCTATTTTTGCTAAAATAGTCACTATTTATGTCATTTTTACACTAAAAATTCATAAATCATGAAAAATTAATTAAGTTCATCTAAAATTTTACAACCAGTGATTAAAATGTTCATGTGACAACATATTAAAATTTCATTGCCTATTTCGAAGATTAACTAATTTTAACCATTTTACCTCCATTTATGTCATTTTTATCTCATAAAAATTATAAATCATGCAAAATAAATCAAAAATATACGAAATTTTACATACAATAAGTAAAATATGCATGTAAGGTCATATAAAAATTTCAAGGTCAGAAACAAAGTCTAACTATTTTTAGCATTTTAAACATCATTTTAATCAATAAAATGTAATAAAATTACTAAAAATCATTAAAATGAGCCAAAAAATACCATAAATCATCAAAATGACCTAAATATATTATAGGACCAGAATATAAAACATGAAAAAAATTTGTGACTTGATAATATAAATTAAAAAATCTCTAGTTTTGTATGTTTTTAATTTAACACGGAAAAACTATAAACCGATTATGCATGCAACAACCTAAGCTCTTATACCACTTGAAAGGATTCAATAACCCTCTAATTAAACTCTATAATTAATTATCTAAATTACTCGTTAAATTAGATGTTGATCTTATGCATGCATAACATAATAAAATAGGAGAGTATGAAAAATGTTCCTTACATTAGTAAAAACGGTCTAAGGGCACAAGTGAGGACTCCTTCCAACACTTGTTCTTGAGCTAAAATTTAAAGGATGATCCTCCAAAACCCCAATATTAGAGATTCTCCTTTGATGGCACCAAGACAACCCCTGAATCCTAATTAATATATTAACTAGATATATAATTAGAGACCTTAAAACTATTCTTATTATTATTTCTATTACTACCTTTAGTAATCTAAAAATAAGATTTTTGAACAATATTTTTCTAAAACTTATTTTAGAGAGATAAAGAGAGAAGAGTGAGTAGTGAAATGCAAGAATGAATGATCGTCAAATAAGAACAATTCTTATTAGGGTAGGGGGGGACCGGTGGCATGGGAGAGGATGAGAGAGCCAATGCATGCCCATTCCCTTTTAGAATTGTTCTTATCAAAATACATTAGGGTGTAGGCTAGTCTATAATTGTAATCATTGTGTTCTCCACAATAAAAAAACAATTAACCAAATCACCCTAATATCTTCTAAAAACCGGTGCACCTAGCTAATATGGAGTCCATTTTATTTTTGTCAATTGTCATTTTGTCATATAATGTGTAACATGTGACATGTAACATGTTAATAATTATATTAATGCATATTTAACAATTAAATATCATTACATATATTAATTCAATTATATATATAACAATTGACTAGTAATTCACAATCACATGTATATAAAATGGATCATGTTAATATAATCTACAACACATTGTAATTATAATTAACTAATCATTCTTAATTTAATTGTTACATAAACAAAATTTTAGTAATATAATATTTTAATTACTAAAACGAATCTTATTTAATCGAATTACAGTAAGATTCATATTCTCACTCACAAATGTAAATTGTTCAATTTTAAGGAGTTAATTAATCTATATCAATATACAATTAATTAATTTATCTATTAAGTGAATTGTCCTTTAGGTGTGACCTTAAGGGATCAACTGATCACCACCGTCAAACGACAGTAATGTGAAACTCTAGTCAGCCAATCATTACCGATTAATGTTGATCAGTTGACGTATAAAAATGAATCATCCCTTTATGTATTCTTATCATGAGTTTTAATAATGTGATCGCACTATTGTTGAGGATACATACACCAACAATCGACAATAGTGCGATCACATTATTAAAACTAATAATAAGAATACATGAAGGGATAATTCATATTTATACATCAACTGATCAACATTAATCGATAATGATTGGCTGACTAGAGTTTGACATTACTGTCATTTGACGGTGGTGATCAGTTGACCTCTTAAGGTCACACCTAAAGGACAATTCCTTAATAGATAAATTAATTAATTGTATATTGATACAGATTAATTAATTCCTTAAAATTGAACAATTTACATATGAGATTAAGAATATGTATCTTATTGTAATTCGAATAAATAAGATTCGTTTTAGTAATTAAAATGTTGTATTACTAAATTTTTTTTATGAAACGATTAAATTAAGAATGATTAGTTAATTATAATTACAATGTGTTGTATATTATATTAACATGATCCATTTTATATACTAGTGATTGTGAATTACTAGTCAATTGTTATATATATAATTGAATTAATATATGTAATGATATTTAATTGTTAAATATGCATTAATATAATTATTAACATGTTACATGTCACATGTTACACATTATATGACAAAAATAAAATGGACTCCATATTAGCTAGGTGCACCTGTTTTGTGACACCCCCATACTCCAAGTGCCTTACCAAGACCACTTAGGTATAAGAACGTCACCATCTCGGTTACCCGAGGCAATGATAATCATAAGACAATGAAGAAACATAATTTAAAAGTAGAAACAGTTTAAGCGATTACATGTTCAAATCCCAAATCTGTTAACAGAAATACATCAATTCCAAAACTGTCTACTAATAAAACTGTCACAACTAAAAGACATCGTCTGACACAGCGGAAGACTCTTCTAACAGCCACGTGATGACTCATCCAAGCTATCCCATATGCGTCATATCATAAAGCATTTAAACGGGGTCAGTACTAATTACACAACATAATACCACAATGAAACAAGTACACAAACAGCTCAACAACGCAACAATCCTCCAAACTCCATAATCAATCTCCACACAACTGACTACACACTAAAGTGTGTAGTCCTGCCAGAGTACCCATCGCAACAAGTACTCCACACCGGCAGTGGGGGACCGCAGCCGTACCCACCAAATTCCCGCTCATCAACCACTGAGCGAATAACCCAAGTTTCCTTAATGTGCACATCCCTCCTGTGGCGGGTTCCACAAGAGGCGAACCAAGGGCGTGAAGCCACTCCCGCAAGTGACTCCACTCAGCCAGGGACGCGCCCCGAATATCACAGGCAGTAATACAACAACAACAACAATCAACAATATAAACCAACAACCATCACAATCACCAGCAATATAATTAATAAATAATCACAATACAACCACCACACACATCATGTAATAAATACCGAGTAGGGAAACCCTACCTGGAAAGCAATCACGAAATCAGACGATCTAAGCAGCTACTCAGAATCTCTCCTCAGCAAAGCCTCCTCCTATACACACATACATATAATCACTACCTTAAACATATAATCATAAAAACCCCCAAATCCCCGAATTAGGGTTTAACAAACATTACCCAAATTCTATAGAAATGATATGTAGAACTTACCCACGACGCAAGGATCACAACGGTATAAAGAACAATGAAAACTGACACCTCTAGCTCCGGGATTTGCTAATAATGCAATGAGATGAAGCAACGTAACTTAGATCTTCTCCTTTTTGTGCTTTTAGGTTTGTAAAAGTGTTTTAGGAAAAAGATGACGAAACATTATATATTAATCCGCATTATTAACAAACCCGTTGAAAATCACCCGATAACCGACTTACTCGATCGAGTAAGTCACTTACTCGATCGAGTGACCCTTACTCGATCGAGTTCCAGGCTTACTCGATCGAGTAGCCTACAGGCAGACTACTGTTTTGCGTAAAAACCAATTTACTCGACAGAGTAAGCCCCACTCGATAGAGTACCCTAAGACTCATAAAACGGTAGTATTACAGTCTTTCCTCCTTAAAAAGAATTTCGCCCCCAAAGTTCAAACCACAACCAAAACAAAGGCACACTAACATCCTCCCGACACAACAACATGAACAAAACTCAACATAAAACTCCAAAACATACTTTCCAAACCAACACAACCCGACTTAAAGTAAACTCTATGCCACTCAAAACAAACATAAGAACATGTAAAAACTCTATGCGACCATCTCCTACCCCCCTAAAAGAAACAAGGTTCCGACCCGTAACCATACATACCTGATAAAAAAGAGACGGGTACCGCTCCCTCATAGCCTCTTCCGCCTCCCATGTAGCCTCCTCAACCTCATGGTTAGACCAAAGAACCTTAAGCAACACTATCTCACCATATCTACTTTTCCTAACCTTTCGATCAAGAATCTGCTTAGGCACCTCAAGATAAGAGAAGGACTCATCCAGCTCTATGTTCTCTACCTATAACACATGTGACGGATCACTAAAATACTTCCGCAGCTGAGAAACATGAAACACATTATGCACTCTATCCAAAGCAGACGGTAAAGCCAACCGATAAGCAACCTCACCCACACGATCTAAGATCTCATACGGTCATATGAACTTCTGGCCCAGATTCCCTTTCTTACCAAACCACATGACCCTACACATAGGAGACACTTTCAAAAGAACCTTGTCCCCAACCTGAAACTCTATATCTCGGTGATGTAGATCAGCATAACTCTTTTGTCGATCCTGGGCCGCTGTCATCCTCTGTCTGATCTGCTTAATTTGTTCCACCATCTCATGTACCATCTCTGGTCCTAAAACTGAGGGTTAATATCCGTATACTACCCTTTAATTGCAGGACTATAACGTAAAATTAGACATGCAATTTATAGTCATAAAACGATAAACACAATGAAATGATTAATGTATAGAAATAACCTCGGGTCCTTTAAATTGCGGCGTAAAGAAATGAAAATCAAAGCGATTTCCTCCTAATCGTTACACCCAAGACTTTGTCCGAGATATGCCCTTGTGCTAGAACAGTGTTCTCCGATTGCCTTGCAATATAGGGAGAACTGATGTGAGTTTTGTCGAGATGAGAGATCTCAGGTTTTCAGAGGAGAATGCTCTTCAAAACCCTAGTTTTTCTGCAAATGAAATTGTCTAGGTCAAAAGGAGAGGGAGTCTCTCCTTTTGTTTGGTTCGGCCGGACCGAGTGCATGCATGGGGAAGTGGGCTTCCACTTCCTCTTAATTTTAGCTCGAGGTCCGTTAAGCCAAATGCTAAAATGTATATGACGGGTTTATATTATAAACTGTTATCGGTTATCGGAAATTAAGGCATCGGCTAATAATACGGGTTAGTTTGAATTATTAATTCGTGTCCGACAAAGCGAAGATTGTATAATTATATTCAATATACATTTAATTAAATATAAATCGTTTATATTTAATTTTACTGAATTAATCGTTAATTCGCCATAGCCCATGATATTTAATCCGTATTAAATATAATATCTCAACATCACACATTTGACTAATTACTAGTCAAATAACTCGGACTAACTGGTTAGTCAATTTTGGCATCTACATGACAGTATTTTCATACCGTCACATCTCTCGAACGTATCCTATAGGTGTGACTTTTAGGGACCAGTTGATCACCGCCATCTGTATGACAATAACGTCAAACTTATCTAGCAAGCCAACCGTTATTGATAAACGTGGATCAACTGATAATAATACCAAAGTATGCCCTTTGATCCTTTTAGAGGTTTATAAGTCCTTGCACTAACTGTTAAGGACACCAACCCCAACAAGCTCCCACTTGTCCGTACAAGTGCATGTGCAATGACGTTATCCGCACTAACTGGAGGACACAAGCTCCAACAAACTCCCACTTGTCCGTACAAGTGTATGTGCGATAACCGATTCTCATATTCATTTAAAAATTTCTCCCACTCAATGTAAAACAATTTGCGGATCTGGATCCGCAAAGGTCGTATTTTACAATCGATCCGTATCTAGAGTGGTTTCCCCGACTAGAGAGTAACTTAACCGATAAAACGAATCCGTATCCGAGCATGGCCATGCATTTCGATTCTGACTCCTCGAGTGGCCCTGAGAAATATCGAGTACCTGATAAAGGCTGAATATTTCCTTCAACTCGACTCCTTCCGATCTAAGCACAGCATGAAATGACCCAGAAAAAATCTACTTGGCCCCCTGTTACGGATGACCGTGAGAAAGAAACCAAAGTCACCCAAAATCTGCCGTAGTCTCAAGAGACAGTCGATAGTCAAGAGATTCGACTCTAAGGATCACCATGGAAGTCCTATCCACGACCGGGCAACGAATGTTATAAAACATTTAGGACTCCACGTCGATGTCACAATGGTGTCCTACGAAATATCCGTATAAATCGCCTCTCGTGATTGGTCGACAACCGGTTGACTTATGGCTCGTTGAACCCACCATCAACCAACGTCACAAAATAATTGCCGAGTTATCAGCTCATGTGGGCAATTAAGGACTAACAATATATGATGTTTGTTCGATTCACTTTGTGGTGTTCAAAATCGTCGTACAATTCCACATGAAAAACAAAATATATATATATATAAAATATCAAAACGATGATGTCGTATAGAGTACAAAGGAGAATGAATCTGATCCATAAAAGAGTACTACAACTTAGGAACACGTTTGATTCCCATGGAATTAACGTGCCCTTCATGCTTATCTTGTCGTAATGCTTTAGTGAGAGGATCTGCTATGTTGTCATCTGTAGCAATCTTTTCTATCACTACTGTCTTTTGCTCCACGTAATCCCGGATTAGATGAGCTTTCCGTTGTACATGTCTAGACTTGTTGCTAGACTTAGGCTCCTTAGCTTGGAAGATGGCACCACTATTGTCGCAATAGATGGTGATCGGGTCATTCGAACTAGGCACTACGGATAGTCCATGTAAGAATTGACGCATCCATATCGCTTCCTTTGTAGCTTCAGACGCGGCATAGTACTCGGACTCGGTCGTAGAATCTGCTTTATGTTTTGTTTCGAACTCTTCCGGTGAAATTGATCGGCGCCATTAAGAGTAAAACGAATCCCGACGAGATTTCGAGTCATCACGATCCGTTTGGAAGCTAGCATCTGCGAATCGATTGCGCATAGCGTTTGGGAGCCTCCATAAGTCAATGCCCAATCTTTAGTCCTCCTGGGAGGTACTTAAGAATGTTCTTGACAACAGCCAATGTGGTTCACCTGGTTCTTTGTTGGAATCGACTTGTCATACTCAATGCATATGCCACGTCCGGACGTGTGCATATCATGGCATACATGATTGATCCTATAGCCGAAGCATAAGGAATCCGTGTCATGCGCTCTTTCTCTTCCGGTGTCTCCGGTGCCCGAGACTTGCTCAAATGCACCCCGGAGCCATGGGAAGGAACCCCTTCTTGGAGTTAGTCATCTTGAATCTCTCTAGGACTTTGTCTATGTAAGACTCTGATCGAGAGATAACATCCGTCGTGATCTATCTCGATAGATACGGATGCCTAGAATTCTTTGTGCCTCTCCCAGATCTTTCATCTGGAAATGGTTTTTCAACCATACTTTCACCGAAGTTAAGAGAGGTATGTCATTCCCAATCAGGAGTATGTCGTCAACATACAATATTAGGAAGACAATCTTGCTCCCATTCGACTTGATATATAGACATGGTTCCTCGACCGATCGAGTAAATCCATTGTCTTTTATCACTTGGTCGAAGCGATGATTCCAACTCCTTGATGCTCGCTTAAGTCCATAAATGGAACGCTTAAGCTTGCACACTTTCTTAGGATGTACTGGATCGATGAAACCTTCGGGTTGTACCATGTACAACTCTTCCTCCAAAAAGCCGTTTAAGAAGGCGGTTTTCACATCCATTTGCCAAATTTCATAGTCATGAAAAGCGGCAATCGCTAAGATAATCCGAATGGAACGCAGCATGACTACTGGTGCAAAAATCTCATCGTAGTGCAAACCTGGCACTTGGGTGAAACCTTTAGCAACTAGTCGTGCTTTGTAGATATCTTGTTGACCTTCCACAGAATGCTTTATCTTGTAAAGCCATTTGCATTGAAGGGGACGAACCTTAGCAGGTAAGTCAACAAGATCCCACACGTTGTTCTCATACATGGAGTCCATCTCGGATTGCATGGCCTCAAGCCATAGCTTTGAGTCAGAACTTGTCATGGCACCTTTATAGGTTGCGGGTTCACTACTCGTTAAGAGTAGAACGTCATCTATATCATGTTACTCGACCATACCAATGTATCTGTCCGGAGGAATAGAGACTCTTCCCGACCTCCTAGGTTCCTCAGGAATATTCACCGCAGCCGGGATTGAAGGAACAGGTTCCTCCAATGGTTGCTCGGTGTTTGGTTCTGGAATCTCCGACAGGTCGAAGGTTCTATCACTCTTTGCACTCTCGAGAAATTCCTTCTCTAAGAATGTCGCACTAGCCGCAACAAAAACGCGTTGTTCGGTTGGTGAATAGAAGTAATGACCACGTGTTCCTTTAGGATAACCTATAAAGTATGTCTTGACCGATCGCGGGCCGAGCTTATCTTCAGGTCTCCACTTGACATAAGCCTCGCAGCCCCAAACCCGTATAAAGGACAAGTTAGGGACCGTTCCCTTCCATAGTTCATATGGAGTCTTGTCAACAGACTTTAGACGGACTTGGTTAAGTATTAGAGCGCGCCGACAACAGAGCATAACCCCATAATGAATCATGTAAAACCGTGTGACTCATCATGGATCGAACCATATCAAGTAGTGTTCGATTTCTCCGTTCGGACACACCATTCAACTGAGGTGTTCCAGGTGGAGTTAACTGTAGGGCAATCCCACAGTCCTTTAGGTGTTGATCAAACTCGTGAGAAAGATACTCGCCACCACGATCCGAACGCGTTTTTTATCTTTCTACCCAATAGGTTCTCAGTACCCTATTCTCGGTATTCTTTGAATTTCTCAAAGGATTCACTTTTGTGCTTCATTAAGTAGACATAGCCATATCTACTCAAATCGTCCGTGAAAGTGATGAAATACCTATAGCCTTCTCGTGCGGTGATTGACATAGGGCCACATACATCCGTGTGTATGAGTCCTAATAGGTCCGCAGCGCGCATTCCAACACCTTTGAAGGAAATACGAGTCATCTTACCGATGAGACATGATTCACACGTGCCAAATGATTGAAAATCAAAGGCCGAGATAGCTCCATGTTTGATGAGTCGTTTTACGCGTTTCTCATTAATGTGTTCCATACGGCGGTTACCATAGATACGTTTGATCTTTGTCACCAACCTTTAACCTTTTATTCATTACGTGTAATATTTCCGAGGTCGATCTAAAACATAAATTCCGTTCATGGAAACGCGCTTGCAGTAAATCATATCGTGTAATGAGAAAATGCAAGCATTGTTTTCTATTACAAATGAAAAACCAAGTTTATCAAGCGCAGAAACAGAAATAATGTTTTTGGAAAGACTGGGTACATAATAGCAATCATATAATGACAACTCAAATCCGCTTGGAAGCTGGATCACATATGTCCCCTTGGAGATGGCAGCTACTCTTGCTCCATTCCCAACACGCAAGTCCACCTCACCCTTTACGAGGGGTTCGATGTTTCGGAGCCCCTGCACATGATTACACAGATGAGAACCACAACCAGGATCAAGTACCCAAGTTCCGTAACTTGCGTGGTTAATCTCAATCATATGAATAAAAGTAGAAGAGAGAGAAGACATACCAAAAGGTTTAACACGACCTGCCTTTAAGTCCTCATGATAAACAGGACATGTGCGTCTCCAATGCCCAATCTTGTGGCAATGATGGCATTCCATGTTTTCACTCTTGCTCTTTGTCATGCCTCGATGAGTTACTCGCCTCACCAGACCACTCTTCCCGAACCCGACTTCTTGAACTTCGCCTTACCTCTTTGTTAGGTTTGCCGGAGCTTTGCCCTTACCTTTCCCTTTGTTTGACACAACGAGAACATCCTGTTTCGAACTCCCACTGAACTTCATGTCCTTCTCGGTTTGTACGAGGAGGGAGTGCAATTCATGGGGAGTTTTCTTCAAATCATTCATATAGTAATTCGCTCTGAATTGCGAATAACCATCGTGGAGTGAGTGAAGAATACGGTCGATAACAATATTCTCGCCGATGTTACGATTAAAGGTCTCCGGTTTCTCGACATTCTCAATCATCTTTGAGAATGTGTGGGCTAACCGTTGGCCCTTTCGAGTCTCGCATCAAAGAAGCGAGTGGTATGCTCATAGGTCACGATTCTCGGTGCTTTCGAGAATTCCTTAGTGAGCGTGGTGAAAATCTTGTTTGCACCATGGGCTATGAAGCGTTTATGCAAATTGGGTTCCATTGCAAAAATAAGTACGTTCTTTACCGCACCCGCTTCTAAAGCGAAATCGTTATACTTGTCGATCTCGTTTATTCCGGCCGTGGGGCCTGGGTTTTACGGCATGGGCTCAAGCGGATATCCGAGCTTCCCGTCGGCGGCGGCGAAGATTCCGTAATCTTTGCCTCCCGATCCCGCGAAGTTGGATCCGTCATTCTTGATCGAGTAGACGATTCATCCGACTCATGAAGATCCTAAGCCAGGACTCACGGTCCAATGTGGCACTTGGCATTGGGTTATCACTTGAACCAGACCATTTGTTGTTTAGCGATTTAATACGTGATCTACACTTTGAAAAGAAGAAAAACAAAACGAAATAAGCAACTCATCGAGGTGATTTAAGTCTATTTTAAAATTCATTTTAAACATGTAGACTCTTTCACTTGCATAATTGATCTCCCTCAAGAATGATACAAGTGATCCCAAGACTCAATTTCAGTAAATTGATAAGCCAACTGTTTAGCTAATTCTTCCGGAAGAACTCTTGGTCGATAGATTTACGTAAATCCTATCTATAGTCCACCATGATCACAGGATCGTACGAGTGACCATAGTGTTGAGATAAAATAGGTCAATTGGTTCCAACTTACCCGACGTAGAAGGGGTCATAGTATGTCTACCGACGAAGAAGGGACTCATTGGAGTTTGACCTATAAAGACCGTTCTCAATTTTAGTTTATACGAGGAAGATCCCATCAACTAAATTATAATTCATTTTAAGTGAACGAATAACTAGCGTCTGTCGTGAATGAATTTATTTGGATGATGGCTTAAAACGTGTGACATGAGAATGTCAATGAAAACTAACTCGTGACCTCTATATGTGTCAGTTTTCATGCAATAATTAGGTGGTTTGGTTTTTAGGCGGAAAATGATGCAAATTATCGTAACAATAAATAAATAAAGTAATGCAAAACGTAAATAAAAATTTCCTAGTGTGGCCTATCCTAGTAAAAGAACATAATACAACTTTGGAATCCACCGTTGGACCCGAAAAGCTTGTCTTGATGTTCCATCTTGATCCAAGTAGCGGGAGTGAGCATCTGGTCTCCATCTTTGGTCTTCTCAAAAATTACAAATTTATAATTACAAAATATAAACCTATTTACATTCTAATTAAAACTGTAATTACAAGTGAAAAATCCAAAACGGAGATACAAGATCTCAAAATACAACCAAGACCGTGTTCCATCATTACGGTAACACGTTCTACTAAGGCCACACTAAGTTACAACTGATTGCAAAATTAAATACGTAATAAAAGGCATTCACGGCATTCATAATTAACGATAAATAAAAATGCATCAACTAAAAACAAATTCATTCGTGACATAATTCCGTAATTATGTTAAATTTATCCAAACCACCTTTTAATGATTAAAATTCATGTGATAAAACCGCTTCTATCATTTAATTTTAATCCATTATAATCCGTCATTTTAAAGACGCTTTAAAACAACTATATGGTACGTGAGTGAATCAATTCACTATTAAGCGAGTGTACTATATCCGTATAAAGTACATATCTAAGCCAAAAGAAAATTTAAATCAAAAGAAACAAATTTTCAAAGCTGTTAAAGACGAAATCCTTCGATCCAGGGACATTAGTGCTCGATCGAAGGACAAAAGGGCTCGATCGACTGAACTGCAAGTCGATCGAGAGGTATGCTAACCAGGAGGTGTTCGATCGACAACACTGGTGGTCGATCGAGTACCTATATCAAGAAATCTGCTTTATCGAGTACGAGGACAACTCGATCGAGCAGAGGTTTTGAAAGGTGTCGATCGAGTGCAAAGCAAGGACTCGATCGAGCAAAAAGTTTTGGAACGAGGGTCGATCGAGTCAAAGCAGGGGACTCGATCGAGTAAAAAATATACAGAAAAGCCACTCGATCGATTGAAAACTTGGTCGATCGAGTGCAAAAATCTCTGGAAAATTCAAAACCCTCGTGAAAACATATTTCGAGACAAAATCAATTGCAAATTCGATCAAAAACGCATTAAAACAAATTTGACAATTGACAAAACATGACATATTGTTATAATCTCTGTATAAAACAACAATATGCAAAAACCAAATCGAAAAAACATGAAATTACCGTGTAATACATGACACGGTTTGAAAAAAAATCTGCCGTGTATACTAGGCACGGTTTTCAAAGCAGAAAATCATCGTTTCAAAAACGTTTTATGAAAAACACATGAAAAATTCACGTGGCCTCGCTCTGATACCACTTGAGGGTTAATATCCGTATACTACCCTTTAATTGCAGGACTATAACGTAAAATTAGACATGCAATTTATAGTCATAAAACGATAAACACAATGAAATGATTAATGTATAGAAATAACCTCGGGTCCTTTAAATTGCGGCGTAAAGAACAGAAATCAAAGCAGATTTCCTCCTAATCGTTACACCCAAGACTTTGTCCGAGATGTGCCCTTGTGCTAGAACAGTGTTCTCCGATTGCCTTGCAATATAGGGAGAACTGATGTGAGTTTTGTCGAGATGAGAGATCTCAGGTTTTCAGAGGAGAATGCTCTTCAAAACCCTAGTTTTTCTGCAAATGAAATTGTCTAGGTCAAAAGGAGAGGGAGTCTCTCCTTTTGTTTGGTTCGGCCGGACCGAGTGCATGCATGGGGAAGTGGGCTTCCACTTCCTCTTAATTTTAGCTCGAGGTCCAGTTCGCCAAATGCTAAAATGTATATGACGGGTTTATATTATAAATCGTTATCGGTTATCGGAAATTAAGGCATCGCCTAATAATACGGGTTAGTGAATTATTAATTCGTGTCCGACAAAGCGATATTGTATAATTATATTCAATATACATTTAATTAAATATAAATCGTTTATATTTAATTTTACGAATTAACTGGTTAATTCGCCATAGCCCATGATATTTAATCCGTATTAAATATAATATCTCAACATCACACATTTGACTAATTACTAGTCAAATAACTCGGACTAACTGGTTAGTCAATTTTGGCATCTACATGACAGTATTTTCATACCGTCACATCTCTCGAACGTATCCTATAGGTGTGACTTTTAGGGACCAGTTGATCACCGCCATCTGTATGACAATAACGTCAAACTTATCTAGCAAGCCAACCGTTATTGATAAACGTGGATCAACTGATAATAATACCAAAGTATGCCCTTTGATCCTTTTAGAGGTTTATAAGTCCTTGCACTAACTGTTAAGGACACCAACCCCAACAAAAACCACTGCCTCAGCACTATCGGGCCAACAAATAGGACTCCTACATCTCCTCCCATATAAAGCCTCAAATGGTGCCATGCCAATACTGGTGTGATAGCTGTTGTTGTAAAAAAACTCAATCAGATCTGACCTCTATTCCCAGCTACCACCAAAATCCATAACACAAGCTCGCAACATATCCTCTAAAGTCTTGAATCTCAAATCTCTATCAGGTACTATGTCCTTAGGCACCACATGCAGTCGAACCACGTTCTTCCGATAAGCTATAGCTAACTGTGTCTTAGTCCATGTATCTTTCATTGGCACAAAATGATCTGACTTGGTCAATCGACCCACTATAACCCATATCATGTTATTACCCTGTTGACTCTTCCGTAAATCCACAATAAAATCCATAGAAATGGACTCCCACTTCCACTTAGGTACCTCAAGAGACTGAATCTTACCTTGTGGTCGTCGCTTCTTTCCTTTCACTCTCTGATATGTCAAACAACGAGGCACGAAATCAGCTGTTTCTTTCTTCATCCCAGGCCACCAAAAAGTCTTCTTCAAATCTTTGTATAGCTTGTCACCGCCTGGATGTACTGAGTATGGTGTGCAATGAGCCTCTATCATGATCATATTTTTCAACTCCTCATTATTAGGGACACACCACCTCCCATCAAATCTCATACTACCATCTGTATGAATAGAGAATCTAGACACTGTCCCATTCTCTACTCCGGCTCTCCACTCCACAATTTTGGGATCCAATGCCTGTTTACTGCGAATTTCCTCATAAAGGTATTGCTGCACTGTCAAATCTCCCATAGCATCCCCTTTCTGGATCATATGTATCCCGAACTTCCCCACCTCATCTCTCAATCTCATCAAAGATATAGCTATGCATAAGGAATGCACACTCTTCCTGCTCAAAGCACCTGCAACCACATTGGCTTTCCCTTCATGGTATATAATATCCATGTCATAATCCCAAATCAACTCCATCCACCTCCTCTGTCTCATGTTCAACTCCTTTTGAGTGAAGATGTACTTGAGACTCTTGTGATCAGAAAATAACTTAAAGGTCGCCCCATATAGATAATGCCTCCAAATCTTAAGAGCAAACACAACTGCACCCAACTCTAGATCATGTGTAGGGTAGTTCTCCTCATACGGCTTCAATTGCCTAGAAGCATAGGTAATCACTTTCCCATTCTGCATCAGCACACAACCCAACCCATTCTTTGAGGCATCTGTATACACCTCAAAGTTCTCACTCCCTTCAGGCAATTCCAAGATTGGACCTGTGGTCAAACGTTTCTTTAATGTTTGAAACCCCGTCTCACAACTGTCATCCCAACGAAACCTGTTCTCTTTCCTCATGAAAGCTGTCATAGGTCTAGCAATCTTGGAGAAATCTTTCACGAACCATCAAACAACTGTCTAAAAACTATCAAAACTACAGCGAAAGACTAAATCATCTGGTACCGACACATCCCAGCTATCCCACGTATCTCGACTCATACTTGCTCAATAACTGCTCACCATCCCCGAATGGATCATCACAGTTTTTAAAACAATTAAACGGGGTCAGTACTAATCACAAAATTTACATAACTCATTAAAACAACACACAACACAGCTCAATCGTCAAAGATAAACCCCGAACTCCATCACCAACTCCACAATACTGACTACACACTAAAGTGTGTAGCCCTGCCAGAGTACCCATCGCAAAAGATTACTCCTCGCCGCCAGTGAGGGACCGCAGCCGTTCCCACCTAAGCCCCACTCATCTCCGTCGAGCGATAAACCCAAATCCAATAATGTGCACATCCCTTCTGTGGCGGGTTCCACAGAAGGCGAATCATGGGCGTGAAGCCACTCCCGCAAGTGACTCCACTTAGCCAGGGACGCACCCCGAAGAACACAGACATATACAATCAATCACAACTACTAATCAACAATCAAACCCAACAACTGTCACAATACTCGTACGATAAAGCTCAACAATCACAAGCATAACCAACACATTATGTGACTAATAATGAGTAGGGAAACCCTACCTGGAATGAAATACAATCAGACGATCTCAACAGCTGTTATTAAAAATCCTCCTCTACGAATCCTCCTCCTAACATATGATCACATAATTACTAACAATCATAAAAACTTACAAAAACCCCCAATCCCCCCAAATTAGGGTTTAAACAAACTTAATAAAATACTATAAAATCGGTCCGTAGATCTTACCCTCGACGCAAGGATCACAAGAAAGTAAAGGATGATGAATTCCGAACTCTCAAGCTCCGGGATTTGTCAATAATGCGAAAGATGCGAAGAACGTAGTTTGAAATATCTTTTGAAGTGATTAGGTTTAATAAAAGTGTTTAATGATGATGACGGAAAGTTATATATACCTATTCCCATTATTAACAAAACCCGACAAAACATTACCGGTAAACCGAGCCACTCGATCGAGTAACTGACGTACTCGATTGAGTGCCCCCTACTCGCTCGAGTACCAAGGCTACTCGATCGACTACCCTACAGACAGAAACTGTTTTAAAAACCAAAACACCCTTACTCGACAGAGTAAGGCCCACTCGATAGAGTACCCAGAGGCTCACAAAACCGTAGTATTACAGTCTTCCTTCCTTAAAAAGAACTTCGTCCCCGAAGTTCAAACCACAACAAAACAAAATATACCACCACACTCCCGACACGACAACCAACATAAAACTCAACATAGAAACATGCTACCAACCAAACTCAACCCGACTCAAACCACTACAAAACATACCGACACAACACAAAAAGGGTGTAAAAACTTTTTGCAATCATCTCCTACCCCCCTAAAAGAAACAAGGTTACGTCCCCGTAACCATACATACCTGATCAAAAAGGAAAGGGTAACGCTCTCTCATGGCCTCCTCTGCCTCCCATGTAGCTTCCTCTACCTCATGATTAGACCAAAGGATCTTAAGCAAAACTGTCTCACCACTCATAGTCTTCCTAACCTTCCGGTCAAGAATCTGCTTAGGCACCTCAAGATAAGACAAGGACTCATTTAGCTCTATGCTCTCTGCCTCTAACACATGTGACAGGTCACTCACATACTTCCGCACCTAAGATACATGAAAGACATTATGCAATCTCTCCAATGCAGCTGGTATAGCCAAACGATAAGCAACCTCTCCAACCCGGTCTAAGATCTCATAAGGCCCTATGAACTTCTGACTCAACTTGCCTTTCTTCCCAAATCTCATATCCTCTCGCATAGGAGACACTTTCAGAAGAACCTTGTCCCCAATCTGAAACTCTATATCCCGGCGATGTGGATCTGCATAACTCTTTTGCCTATCCTGAGCCGCTCTCATTCTTTCCCTGATCATCTTAATCTGCTCAACCATCTCATGTACCATCTCTGGTCCTAGAACCACTGCCTCAGCACTGTCGTCCCAACAAATCGGACTCCGACATCTCCTCCCATATAAAACCTCAAACGGTGGCATCCCAATACTGGTGTGATAGCTGTTGTTGTAAGAAAACTCAATCAAATCTAATCTATGCTCCCAGCTACCACCAAAATCTATCACGCAAGCTCGTAACATATCCTCAAGAGTCTTGATTGTTCTCTCAGTCTGACCGTCTGTCGCAGGATGAAATGTTGTACTTATCTTCAAAGTTGTTCCCAAAGATTCCTACAACTCTTTCCAAAACCTTGAGATAAATCTCACATCTCTGTCAGATACTATGTCCTTAGGCACTCCATGCAATCTCAACACATCCTTCCGATAAGCCAAAGCTAATTGTGCCTTGGTCCATGTATCTTTCATTGGCAAAAAATGAGCTGACTTGGTCAGTCGATCCACTATTACCCATATCATGTTGTTACCCTGTTGACTCGTTGGCAAACCCACAATAAAATCCATAGAAATGGATTCCCACTTCCACTTAGGTACCTTAAAAAACTGAATCTTACCTTGTGGTCGTCGCTGTTCCCCTTTAACTCTCTGGCATGTCAAACAACGGGCCACAAACTCAGCTGTCTCTTTCTTCATCCCAGGCCACCAGAACGTGTTCTTTAAATCCTTGTATAGCTTGTCACCACCTGGATGCACTGAATATGGTGTACAATGTGCCTCTGTCATATTTGTCTTCTTCAGCTCCTCATCATTAGGGACACACCACCTCCTATCAAACCTCAAACTACCATCTAAATGAATAGAGAATCTAGACACTGTCCCTTTCTCTACTCCAGCTCTCCACTCCACCATCTTAGGGTCTAAAGCATGTTTACCTCGAATATCATCATAAAGATCAGGCTGAACTGTCAAATCTCCCATGACATCCCCTCTCTGCATCATATGTATCCCAAACATCCCCACCTCATCTCTCAACCTCATCAAAGATAAAGCTGTACACAAAGAATGTACACTCTTCCTGCTCAAGGCATCAGCAACAACATTGGCTTTCCCTTCATGGTAGATAATATCCATGTTATAATCGCCAATCAGCTCCATCCACCTCCTCTGTCTCATGTTCAACTCCTTTTGAGTGAAGATGTACTTGAGACTCTTGTGATCAGAAAATACCTTAAAGGTCGCCCCATAAAGGTAATGTCTCCAAATCTTGAGAGCAAACACCACTGCATCCAACTCTAGATTGTGTGTAGGATAATTCTCCTCATAAGGCTTCAATTGCCTAGAAGCATAGGCAATCACTTTACCGTTCTGCATCAACACACATCCCAACCCATTCTTTGAGGCATCTGTATAAACCTCAAAGTTCTCACTCCCTTCAGGAATGCTAAAATAGGAGTTGTGGTCAAACGCCCCTTTAATGTTTGGAACGCCGTCTCACAACTCTTATCTCAACGAAACCTGTTCTCTTTCCTCATCAACGCTGTCATAGGTCTAGCAATCTTGGAGAAATCCTTCACGAACCGTCTGTAATATCCAGCTAAACCCAAGAAACTCCTGATCTTAGCAACATTCTTTGGTGCTTCCCACTTGGTCACTGCCTCAATCTTTGCCGGATCCACAGCTACCCCATCCTTAGAGATCACATGCCCCAGAAAAGCAACTTTCTCTAACCAGAACTCACACTTGGACAACTTAGCATATAACTCCTGCTCCCTCAAAGTCTGCAACACAATCCTCAGATGCTCCTCATGTTCCTCCTTAGTCTTGGAATAGACTAAGATATCATCGATAAAAACCACCACAAACTTGTCCAGAAACTGACTGAAAACTCTGTTCATCAAATCCATAAACACAGCCGGTGCATTAGATAACCCAAAAGGCATCACCACATACTCATAATGGTCATACCTCGACGTGAAAGCTGTCTTTGGCATGTCCACCTCCCTAATCTTCACCTGATGGTACCCCGACCTCAAATCAATCTTGGAAAAGACTGATGCACCACTCAACTGATCAAACAGGTCATCCATCCTTGGCAGAGGATACTTGTTCTTCACCGTCACTCAATTCAGCTCCCTGTAATCTATACACAATCTCAAGCTCCAATCTTTCTTCTTCACAAAAAGAATTGGTGCTCCCCACGGTGATACACTAGGTCTAATGTATCCCTTCTCTATCAGATCATCTAGCTGTTTCCTGAGTTCCTCCAACTCCTTAGGACCCATCCGGTACGGTGTCTTAAAGATTGGCCCCGTCCCCGGTTTCAGCTCAACCGTGAAATCTATCTCCCTCTTCGGTGGCAACCCCGGAATCTCCTCTGGAAATACATCTGAAAACTCACTCACCACTGGTATCTGATCAACTGTCGGACTCTCTATCCGGTCATCTCTCACATGGCACAAGATCAACGGGCACCCCTTCCTCAGATAAGACTTTAAGGTCACAGCTGCAATCAACTTAACTTTGGGTTTGACCACAAACCCACGATAAGACACACTAACGCCCTTAGGACCTCTCAAAGACAATTTTTTTTTATGACAGTCTATCTTAGCTTTGTACTTTCCTAACCAATCCATCCCGACTATCATCTCAAAAACGTCTAAAGGAAACTCTAGCAAGTCTAGAGGTAGATCAACTTGCCCAACTATCATAGATACATCCCTTTACAACCTCTCACATGATACAGACTCACCCGAAGGTATAAAAACTTGCTCACTTACAGACTGATATACCCTCAGACCCAACCGTTTAACATGACTCGAAGATACAAACGACTGAGACGCCCCCGAATCCAACAAAACAAAGGTATGAATACCGTTAACAAGAAAGGTACCACTGATAACATGTGCATCGTCCTCAGCTGCTTTCTTTTCCATCATATACAGTTTTCCACTAGTTTTCTGTCCACCTCCCTGGACAGTACTGGCTGAAGTAGTCAGCTTAGCACCCGACCCCTGATTGTTGTTGTTGTTGTTGTTGTTCGTAGTTGGTTTCTGATAAGAGTTACCGCCATTGCGGTAACCTACACCCTGGTTGCTCTGACCTCCCCGGTTGTTCCATGACCCAGCTGGTCTGTTGCTCGCATAACTCTGTGCCGGGCCCTGAGAATAGCTCCCCTGAGCCAATCTCTGAAAAGCTCCTGGTACACTCGTGCCCTCATGTCTCTTGTGGCCTACACAGCCAAAGCAGGTCATCCCCCAACTACCACTAACGCTCCTACGGCCACGCCCAAAGGAAGCCCCAGCACTGAACCCCGAGCCAGAAGAAAACGCTGTAGCCTGATTGTGGTTGCCTTTCTTGTAATTAGATTGGCCACCACCCTCGCTCTCAGCCTTTCTTTTCTCACCTCCCCTCTCTCGGGCCATCTCCACCAACCTCTCAGCTCTCCCGGCTCTCGCATAAGCTTCCTTAACATCAGTAAGGATTCCCACGGGTAACCTTTCCATAATCTTGGGGGTCAACACCTTCTCAAACCTCAGCGCTAAGTTCTCATCACTCAACCCCATGTCCTCATCATACCTAGACTTCTTATTGAACAGCCGGTAATACTCAGCTACCGACATATCAGATGTCATCTTAAACCCATCAAACTCCTCCCTCGGCTTACTCCTCACATGCTCAGGTATAAACTCTTTCCTCATAGCCCTTCGGAACTATTCCCAAGGTATAGCAGGCAGACCCTGCTTCGCTTACATCTCCTTAGCACCCACCTTCACCTTATCCCACCACTCACCAGCCGCTTCCCTCAAGTACAACGCAGTTTGTTCTACTTTTATCTCATCAGGACACTGTACCAGATCCAGAATGTTCTCCATCTCACGATGCCAATTGTCAAGAAGAATTGGCTCCCCGGTCCCCTTATACTCTTTTGGGTTAAACCTCGCTATGTATAGACTGATCTTTGAGTGATCAACCTCCTTATCTTTCCCCACTCTCTTAAGGGCCTCCGTAAGAGCATCTTGATGCTCCAACATCTTAACTATATCATCAACGTTCATGCTCTCAGCTCTCGCATACAAAGCGGTTTCCTTTGGCGGCATCTTGAAACTATATAAGAAAAGGTAGATATAAACATACATGCTATAAATCAAAACACGAAAACAGTCTCCCCAGAACCCACCCGATCGAGTGCCAAAACCCACTCGATCGAGCTGAGGCTACTCGATCGAGTGCCCCACGTACTCGATCGAGTACCCCGACTCCAGACCCAAAACAGACCTTCTGATCTCTAACCTACTTGATCGAGTGTCCCCTACTCGATCGAGTGCCCCTATGTACTCGATCGAGTACCCAAAAACACGATTCTGATCATAAAAACGTCAAATACCCACTCGATCGAGTCAGACCCACTCGATCGAGTACCTCACCCACTCGATCGAGTGCCCCCTACACGATCGAGTCATGCAGACTCGTGAATACTACCCGCATGTTATCTCACATACCCCAACGTACTAAGCATTCATTATTATATCAACATTATAAGTACAACTATGCATGCAAATCTACGCAACTCCTCATACAATCAACAAAATAATCTACTTCATGTTATCAAGTGCCACATTATAAATAACCATCATGATTCCTCATTCAAATCAACATATAAACATACTTCACCGACTTTTCAACCACAATTTCAATTCTCCACTTCCAACATTCAATGATTCTCAATGTATATCGTTACGTACTCATACAAACCAAAGGACAACACATATGGCTCTGACATATACCCCTCATGTGACCGGTTCAAAATTGAAGAGCGAGTTCGCGACTTTAGGACGTCTCCCAAGTCTTTGCATTAGCTCCTACAACCTTTACCCCGGGTTCGATTTAATTGACTCCCTATGTTCATTAGATTCATTAGTTACAGGTTTCAGGATCGTCGCTCTGATACCACTTTGTGACACCCCCATACTCCAAGTGCCTTACCAGGACCACTCAGGCATAAAGCTATCACCATCTCGGTTTCCCGAGGAAATGATAAATAAAAGACAATAAAGAAACAACGTTTAAATGGTATAAATTTTAAGTGAGTAAATACAATCCAAAACCAACTGCCAAAATACGGTTTATATAATCTCAAACAACTATCTAAAAACTATCAAAACTACAGCGGAAGACTCTATCATCTGGTGGCGACACATCCCAGCTATCCCACGTATCTCGACTCATACCTGCTCAACAACTGCTCACCATCCCCGAATGGATCACTACAGTTTTTAAAACAATTAAACGGGGTCAGTACTAATCACACAATTTACATAACTCAATAAAACAACACACAACACAGCTTAATCGTCACAGATAAACCCCGAATTCCATCACCAACTCCACAATACTAACTACACACTAAAGTGTGTAGCCATGCCAGAGTACCCATCGCAACAGGTTATTCCTTGCCGCCAGTGGGGGACCGCAGCCGTTCCCAGCTAAGCCCCGCTCATCTCCTTCGAGCGATAAACCCCAATCCATTAATGTGCACATCCCTTCTGTGGCGGGTTCCACAGAAGGCGAATCATGGGCGTGAAGCCACTCCCACAAGTGACTCCACTCAGCTAGGGACGCACCCCGAAGAACACAGATAGATACAATCAATCACAACTACTAATCAGCAATCAAACCCAACAACTGTCACAATACTCGTACGATAAAGCTCAACAATCACAAGCACAACCAACACATTATGTGACTAATACTGAGTAGAGAAACCCTACCTGGAATGCAATACAATCAGACAATCTCAACAGTTGTTATCAAAAAGCCTCCTCTACGAATCCTCCTCCTAACATATGATCACATAATTACTAACAATCATAAAAACTAACAAAAACCCCAAATCCCCCCAAATTAGGGTTTAAACAAACTTAATAAAATACTATAAAATCGGTACGTAGATCTTACCCTCGACGCAATGATCACAAGAAAGTAAAGGATGATGAATTTCGACCTCTCAAGCTCCGGGATTTGTCAATAATGCGAAAGATGCGAAGAACGTAGTTTGAAATCTCTTTTGAAGTGATTAGGTTTAATAAAAGTATTTAATGATGATGACGGAAAGTTATATATACATATTCGCATTATTAATAAAACCTGACAAAACATTACCCGTAAACCGAGCCACTCGATCGAGTAACTGACGTACTCGATTGAGTGCCCCCTACTCGATCGAGTACCCTACAGACTGAAACTGTTTTAAAAACCAAAACACCCTTACTCGACAGAGTAAGGCCCACTCGATAGAGTACCCAGAAGATCACAAAACCGTAGTATTACATGCTCCCCATGGTGATACACTAGGTCTAATGTATCCCTTCTCAATCAGATCATCCAACTGCTTCCTTAACTCTTCCAATTCCTTAGGACCCATACGATACGGTGCCTTAGGGATTGGCCCCGTCCCCGGTTTCAGCTCAACACTGAAATCTATCTCCCTCTTCGGTGGTAACCCCGGAATATCCTCTCGAAAGACATCTGGAAACTCTCCCACCACTTGTATCTGCTCAATTGTCAGACTCTTCACTCTATGATCCCTCACATGGCACAAGATCAACGGACATCCCTTCCTCAGATAGGACTTCAAGGTCACTACTGCAATCAACTTAACTTTGGGTTTGACATCAAACCCACGATAAGACACACTAATCCCCTTAAGACCTCTCAAAGAAACTCTCTTTTGATGGCAATCTATCTTAGCCTTGTACTTTCCCAACCAATCCATCCCGACGATCATCTCAAAATCATCTAAAGGAAACTCTAACAAGTCTACAGGTAGATCAACTTGCCCAACTATCATGGACACACCTCTATACAAACTCCCACAAGATACAGACTCCCCCGAAGGTAAAAAAACTTCCTCTCTTACAGACTCATACTCACTCAAACCCAACCTTTTAACATGACTCGATGATATAAACGACTGTGACGCTCCCGAATCAAACAAAACAAAGGTATAAACTCCATTAACAAGAAATGTACCGGTGATAACGTGAGCATCATCCTCAGCTGCTTTCTTTTCCATCATAAACAGCTTGCCACTAGTCTTCTGCCCACCTCCCTGGACAGTACTAGCTGAGGTAGTCGGTTTAGCACCCGACCCCTTGTTGTTGTTGGTGTTTGTAGCCAGTTTCTGATAAGAATTACTGCCATTGCGGTTATCCCCCCCCCCCCATTGTTGCTATGACCTCCCCTGTTGTTCCATGACCCAGCCGGCCTCTTACTAGCATAACTCTGTGTAGGACCCTGTGAGAAACCCCCATGTGACGGCCTCTGGAAACCCCCACTTATCGCATTGGTGCACTCATGTCTCTTGTGGCCTACACCGCCACAGTTATAACAGGTCATACCCCAACTACCACCACCACTACCACGGCCACGCCCATATGAAGCCCCAGCACTAAACCCTGAGCCTGATGAATATGCTCTCACCTGATGATGGTTATTATTCTTATAGCTGGACTGACCACCACCCTCGCTCTCAGCTTTCCTCTTCTCAGCACCCCTCTCCTTGGTCACTCAACCAACCTCTCAGCCCTCCCAGCTTGCTCATAGACTTCCTTTACATCTGTAAGGACTCCCATCGGTAGCTTCTCCATAATCTTGGGGGTCAACCCTTTCTCAAACCTCAAAGCTAAGTTCCCCTCACTCAGCCCCATGTCCTCAGCATATCTGGACTTCTCATTAAACTTACGGTAGTAATCAGCTACCGTCATATCGGATGTCATCTTAAAGTCATCAAACCCTTCCCTCAGCTTACTCCTCATATGTTCCGGCACAAACTCACGACTCATAGCTTTTCTGAACTCATCCCAAGGTATTGCAGGTAGCCCCTGCTTCATATACATCTCCCTAGCACCCACCTTAACCTTATCCCACCACTCACCGGTCGCTTCCCTCAAGTAGAATGCAGCTTGTTCCACTTTCAACTCCTCCGGGCAATGGACTAACTCAAGGATATTCTCCATCGCTCTGTGCCAATTATCCAGCAGAATTGGCGCCCCGGTTCCCTTATACTCTTTAGGACTGAACCTAGCTATGTGAATGCTGATTTTAGAGTGATCAGCATCCTTATCCTTCCCCACTCTTTTCAAAGCTTCCGTAAGAGTATCCTGGTTCTCCAACTTCTTCACTATGTCACCCACAGTCATACTCTCAGCTCTAGCATACAAGGCGGTTCTTTTCGGCGGCATCTTGTAACTATATAAGAAAAGGTAGACATAAACACTCATACCATAACCCAAAACATGTTTACGACCTGTATAAAACCCACTTGATCGAGCTCCTCAACCCACTCGATCGAGTTGAGGCCACTCGATCGAGTTACATCTCCTACTCGATCGAGTGCCTCGACTCCAGAATCTGACCAGAAACTTTTATAACACATACTCGATCGAGCCTATTACCCACTCGATCGAGCTGACCCCACTCAATCGAGTGACCCTTCCTACTCGATCGAGCGCCCAAAATCTTGCTTCTGCCCAAAAAACGTAAACTGCCCACTCGATCGAGTCAGACCCACTCGATTGAGCCATGCAAACTCCTAAACACTACCCGCATGTTCATCTTACTTTCCCAACATTATATATATATATATATATATATATATATTCAACAAAACAACTCTACTTCCGTATTTCTAACATGCCACATTAGAGAACAAACAACATGCTTCATTCAGCCAACATACAAATCACATACTCATCATTCCTTTTTCTTTATTCCACGCCCTTATTCTCCACATTCCTGCATCCACCGATTCACATCACATGTTACTATATAGATACTCAAACAAGAAGATAACACATACGATCCCGACACGTACCCCATGTGACCGGTTCAAAATTGTAGGGCGAGTTCGCAACTTTAGGACGTCTCCCAAGCCTTTGCATTAGCTCCTACAACTTCTACCCCGGGTTCATTTTAATTTGACTCCTTATGTTCATTAGGTTCATTGGTTGCAGGTGTCAGGATCATCGCTCTGATACCACTTTGTGACACCCCCATACTCCAAGTGCCTTACCAGGACCACTTAGGTATAAGAACGTCACCATCTCGGTTACCCGAGGCAATGATAATCATAAGACAATGAAGAAACATAATTTAAAAGTAGAAACGGTTTAAGCGATTACATGTTCAAATCCCAAAACTGTTAACTGAAATACATCAATTCCAAAATTATCTACTAATAAAACTGTCACAACTAAAAGACATCGTCTAACACAGCGGAAGACTTTTCTAACAGCCACGTGATGACTCATCCCAGCTATCCCATATGCGTCATATCATACCTGATCAGTAACTGCTCACCATCCCCGAATGGATCACCATAGTTTTTATAACATTTAAACGGGGTCAGTACTAATTACTCAACATAATACCACAATGAAACAAGTACACAAACAGCTCAACAACGCAGAAATCCTCCAAACACCATAATCAATCTGCACACAACTGACTACACACTAAAGTGTGTAGTCCTGCCAGAGTACCCATCGCAACAAGTACTCTACACCACCGGTGGGGGACCGCAGCCGTACCCACCAAATCCCCGCTCATCAACCACTGAACGAATAACCCAAGTTTCCTTAATGTGCACATCCCTCCTGTGGCGGGTTCCACAGGAGGCGAACCAAGGGCGTGAAGCACCTCCCGCAAGTGACTCCACTCAGCCCGGGACGCGCCCCGAATATCATAGACAGTTATACAACAACAACAACAATCAATTATATAAACCAACAACCATCGTAATCACCAGTAATATAATTAATCAATAATCACAATACAACCACCACACACATCATGTAATTAATACCGAGTAGCGAAACCCTACCTGGAAAGCAATCACAAAATCAGACGATCTAAGCAGCTACTCAGAATCTATCCTCAACAAAGCCTCCTTCTATACACACATACATATAATCACTACCTTAACCATATAATCATAAAAACCCCCAAATCCCCAAATTAGGGTTTAACCAACATTACCCAAATGCTATAGAAATGATATGTAGATCTTACCCACGACGCAAGGATCACAACGGTATAAGGAACAATGAAAACCGACACCTCTAGCTCCGGGATTTGCTAATAATGCGATGAGATAAAGGAACGTAACTTAGATCTTCTCCTTTTTGTGCTTTCAGGTTTGTAAAAGTGTTTTAGGAAAAAGATGATGAAACATTATATATTAATCCGCATTATTAACAAACCCGTCACAAATCACCCGATAACCGACTTACTCGATCGAGTGACCCTTACTCGATCGAGTTCCAGGCTTACTCGATCGAGTAGCCTCCAGGCAGACTACTGTTTTGCGTAAAAACCAACTTATTCGACTGAGTAAGCCCCACTCGGTAGGGTACCCTAAGACTCATAAAACCATAGTATTACAGGTTTTTAGAGGGTTAATTGAGTGAAATGGTTAATTGTTTTTATATTATGGAAAACACAATGATTACCATTGTAAGCTAATCTACACCGTAATACATTTAGAAAAGAACAACTCTAAAAATCAAAGGGGCATGCATTGGCTCCCTTGGCCACCCCTCCGCCGGTTTTTCCACCCCCACATATGAATAAGAATCGTTCTTATTCTAATTTTTCATTCTTACACAATTTTAATTATTCTCACTTCTCTCACTTTCCTTCTTCTCTCTAAAATACTTTTAGAATATAAATTGTTCAAACATATTATATTTAGATTACAATATAATTACAATATGTTGTAGAATTGTTGGAGTATATATCCTCAACAATATTGCGATCACATTATTGAAAATCATGATAAGAATACGTTTGGGATGATTCGATTATAAAGTCAACTAATCAACATTAATCGATAATGATAGGCCGACTAGAGTTTGACATTACTGTCGGTTGACGGTGGTGTTCAGTTGATCCCTTAAGGTCACACCTAAAGGACGATTCCCTTAATTGTAAAGTTAATCGATTGTATAACGATACTAATTGATTAAATCCTTAAATTAAACAAATTGATATGTAAGAGAGAATATTATATCTTATTGCAATATGATTAAATAAGATTCATTTTAGTAATTAAAATGTTATATTACTAAAATTGATTATTGTTTATGAAACAAATAAAATAAGAATAATTAGTTAATTATAATTACAATATGTTTTAGATTTTATTAACATGACCCATTTTATATTCTAGTAATTATGAATTACAAATCAATTTGACAAATGTAATTTATTTGATATGAAATGATATTTAATTTGTTAAATATGCATTATAACATCAAATGACATATTGTATGTCACATGTCACACATATTCTATTTGACAAATGACATAGATAAAATGAGGTCCATTTTATAGGTATAAGAACCGGTTTTTTAGGTAGTACTTTAGTGTGATGATTGTTGTTTTTTTTCATGCAAATAGACAAGTGATTACACTTGCACCCTACTTCCTAGCCTATTGCATGGGTATGACAAAAAGCATGAGCATACGTAACCGGTTTTTTTCATGCAAGAAGACGTGCCGGTTTTGGTGTAGATACATGGACAATAAGTTGTTCATTTTTACATACTTGATAATATATGAAAACCTCTCTCTTTCTCTTATTCTCTAAAAATACACATAAATTGCTTATGTTCAATTTTGTTCATAATATCTAATAAATAAAATATATTACTAATGTATTAATGATATTAATATTAGATCTACTATTAAGGTAAGCTACTTATATTATCTAGTTAATAATATTAGTAGAATTTTGGGATAGTCTTGGTGCAACTAAGAGGAGGTGTTCACATTATTGAACCTATGCATGCACTAGATTCACAAAGACTAAATCAATAGTTAATTTAGATCTAATTAAAATGAGTTTAATTAGAGGGTTATGGAATCCTTTCAAGTGGTATCAGACCATAGGTCGTGCATGCATAATCGGTTTGGTTTTTCCGAGTTAAATGTAACTTAATTAAAACTAGAAATTTTTTGATTTATGTGATAAAGCCATGAAATTATTTTGAATGTTATGTATTCTGGTCCTAAAATATATTTAGGTCATTTTGATGATTTATGGACGATTATTACTTATTTTAATGATTTTTAGTGAAATAATTGCATTTTAATGAATAAAATGGCATTTTTTAACTAAAAATAGTTAAACTTCAATTCTGACCATGAAATTTTAGTATGACCTCACATGCATATTTTAATTATTGTATGTAAAATTTCGTATTAATGTGATTAATATTGCATAATTTATGATTTTTATGTCATAAAAATGCTATAAATGGAGGTTGAATGACTAAAATTAGTTAAACTTCTTAACAGGCCACGAAATTTTAATATATTGTCACATACATATTTTAAATATTGTATGTAAAATTTGACATAAATGTGATTTATTATGCATGATTTATAATTTTAATGGTGAAAATGATATAAATAGTGACTTTTTTTTAGCAAAAATAGCTAAAATGAATTTTATAGCATGAAATTTTTCCCTAATGCTGTATATATGATATGAACATCAGATCTAAAGTTGCATGATTAATTTTGATTGATTTGGTATGTTTATTGATTTTTATGTGATAAAATCGATAAAAGGGCAACTTTATTATTGTCATAAAATTAAATTGAAATTTTGCCATTTCCAGATTCTGGAAATTTCTTAAGAATGTTCAAAATGTTGATTTTGATTTTTCCATAATTTTTATATATAATTTGGAATTAAATGGTAAAAGTTATGTTTTATACGATTTATTAATGAAGTAAATTTAAAAATATTTAGATGGGAAATTTTATCGAGTTTTTGGAATCTTGATAATATTCCAGTATTTACAAAAGTGTGATTTCGAATTTTTCAAAATTTTTATGATTTATTGGCAATCATTTCATAATTGTTATGATTAAAAGAAGTTTAAATATGCAATAATACAAAATCAAGTTGAATTATTGTCAAATGTTTAGTGAAGACTAATTTTTCAGTCCTAAGAAGGTTAGAATAATTAACTTGGGCTTAAATTTGATTTAAGTATTGATTTGTGATTTTAATAAGTTATTATCACGCATTTCCATAAAACCGGATTATATAGCATATAAGATTTAAGTAGGGCGATTTGACACATTAATTTGGCATGTTAGACACATATATTAATGCTGCAATTTTTATTGATGAATGTCATATTTTATTTATATAATTTTGAATTATGTAATTTTATCTTGTATGGCCTTAGTTTTAATCGGTATTACCTGTAATGTAAGGGATTACCGATTCGGTTGTAATTTAATGCGATCTCGTATCACTTTTATTTTTACTAGTTTTTTTCATTTTACAAATGTATAATAGGAATAGCAATGTATTTTATTATATTTGTAATTCCGGAATTCCTTCAAGACGGTGCCAATTAGAAAGGCGTTCCGATCAAGACGAAGTCCTTGGGACGCGTGCCAATTGAAGATTCAAGGGACCAATGGAGTTGGTTTCAGAATTTGTAATAGATTATTAGATTTTCTATTTTAGGAAAGGCCATACTAGGAAATTTATTTATTGCTTTGCATTTTTCTTTATATGTTACATGCATTACCAAATCGCCATTAAAATCACATGCATTTTTATATTTGCACATCGTTTTTTCAACCGTGTCGATTATAATTATCGTTAATTAACTAATATAGTTCACATAAAAGTGATAGATAATAAATCGACAAGACCTCTCACATATTTAAAATTGAGATTAGTCTTCCCAAATAGTAGGACCCATGAATCCCTTTGACATTTGGGGTAGATTCGGTTTCCCGGGGTACTTTCATTTTTCATTGGGTAAGTGGGGTAATAACAAGTTATTACACGCGAAATTTGGTTGGACTCAACGGGACATGAAGACTAGTCTTATGTTCCGGGGCTAAAAGATGAACTTAACTTAATTTCATCGACCGAGAGTTCTAATTGTAGAATCGGTTAAAGAGTTAACCCACCGAGTTATATTAATGAGGGATGTATCGGTTTCCCCGTGCCCGAGTTAATATGGATTTGGATCTCGGAATCATTTATATAATTGGGTGGAGGTCATTATATAAATGCAAAAACATGGTAAAATGTTTTCATATTTTCACGATGAATGTTTCTTTTCCCATTATTTCGTTGTTTTATATTGTTCTTTATCATCGCTCCTACTCATATACGATATCATTCGATTGTAACATGAGTCTCCGCTAAACCACTATTACTAACGACAAATAGAATCTCTTTCTAAATCCTCAAATGTACCGTTTAAATAGAGCATGGACTAGTTCCATAGGAATCGTTCTATTCCATAGAACTACATAGGAGTTGTCCTATGTCATATAAGATTAGCATCTTAAAATTCCTAACATGTCTATGTATGATTTCTTGTGAAGATGTGTGAATAGAAGTAATGATTAGTCAAAATATATTTTGATAATATCTTCTATGCATCCACGGTTCAAAGTCTTATTGCTTTACCTAAACACTTGTCATCAAACACTTAAGTTGTTAAGAACATGACAATGTTAAATTGGTAAATTAATTTGTTAGAAATTTTGATTAACCAAATACCACGATAGAGTTAACCCTTGTGAATGATTGACTAAGAATTTAAAATGAAGATAAGTCTTCATCAAGTAGAAATTCTTGAAGTTAATGGGAGCAATAAGAAGTAAGTACCTATCTTAATTGTTAAGGATAGAACTAGGCTCGAAAGAGAAGGTGTTAGTCACTTAAAATAGATACAAACCCCAATAAGTAAAGATCTGGGAAGTTGCTCGTGTGACCCCAACATATTCCTTCCTGAATATCTGACAGGCTAGTCGTGTACCTAAGAAAATTAACCAACTGGCACTAACTAATATAGCTAGAGAAGTCGGGCCGATCTCCACGGGGAGGCAAGATATCTGTTAAGGGTCCGTTTATTTGGTCACAAATGGGGGTTTGAATTTTGGTTATCTAAACTAATAAAAGCTAAAAGGAAAGAGCGATAAAGAGAGAGCAATAAAAGACAGAAATTATAATAAAGATGATCAAATGAGAGAGAACATGTCAAGATTTCGTTTCACTATGGTAGTCTATCGACTCAGCTGCAAATAGCCTAGATAATCTACTGTGAGACGGATACAGGAAAGGTCCTTCTGGTCCACTTTCTATCCTAGATTTCCACTAACTTAACTTCCGTCCTCGTCAGGGTAGTCTACTGTTCATAGCAGGTCTATGTAGTCCAATCTTCCGATCCAGGAGTAAATTTAACCAGATTAAAAGTAACTTAGAAGCGTGCACTCAACTAAGTCGGTAATATAGTTAAATTGCCATGGGTACAGATTCTCACAAGTAAACATTCTAGTCTATTCGCTACATCGTCACAATCCTATCATGGATTCCCTAATCCCAACATGATAGCTACTCATATTACTAATGTTGTCAATAATAATAATAATGAATAAACTAATTGAAGGCATGATGAAATAACAATAATAATGCATAAACTAAATTAGGGCAGAATAATTAAGACAATAAAAAAAGGATTAAAGCAAGGAAATAATGAGATTAAGATTAAAAGGTGAAGAGAGATTACAATCTCAAGCGATTCCGGCGCAAAGATCAAATCCACTAAGCAAAAGATTTAGGAGAAGAGAGTTTACAGTAAAAAGTGTAAAGGAGAGATTAAGAGTTTCAGAGATGAATAATGTATAAGTAGCGTAAAAAACAGCGTCCTTAATAACCTAATTATTGAATGCTTAAATAGGAAAACTAAGTCCATCACGAAATAACATAACACGGGTTAATTAAGC
Source organism: Silene latifolia (assembly GCF_048544455.1). Classification (NCBI taxonomy): domain Eukaryota; kingdom Viridiplantae; phylum Streptophyta; class Magnoliopsida; order Caryophyllales; family Caryophyllaceae; genus Silene; species Silene latifolia. The sequence goes on from NC_133538.1 coordinate 177,962,864, forward strand.
CCATTTAAAATCCAAAACCTCTCGATCGAGTGATATAAAACTACTCGATTGAGGTCTTCAGCAGCTAATCCTCTCGATCGAGTAAAAAGATCACTCGATCGAGGAAACCCTTAACAGCATTTCGATCGAGCACAGCAAAGCACTCGATCGACCTCTTCAACTTCCCAAACCACTCGATCGAACCAGAATGCTTCTCGATCGAGTGTTCTTCCTCCAAGTCAGCTTCAAAATCGTCTTTGACTGCTCCGTTGACCACCCTTCACGCATCCCAATGCATAACTCTCACTCTAACATTCCCGTCTCCTCAAAATGCATGCAAAACAGGACGAAAAGAGTACGGTTTCACCACTTTCAGGTTCATTTATGCAATTCTGACAAAACAAACCAAAGTAGCCAATTCGGGGCATATTGCAATACATAACGGTATAAAAATGCATAGAAATATGTGCAAAATAAGACTAAAAAGGCTATATAATATGCACTTATCAAATCTCCCCAAACCGAACCTTTACTCGTCGTAGAGTAAACAAAATGCAAACTAATGGAATGGAAATGAGAACTCAGAGCAAGCTACTATAACTTGTCTACTTGAACCAATTTAATGCAACAGAAATCAACAGTCATAGCTACAGCAGTCAATACGCAAACGAATTATACGATGTCCATAAATAAAGCTGACCTATCGACCTTACAAGACCAAAAAAATCGGACTCTCACGTGGTCACTTTTCTCTCATGAAGCAAAGGGTGAATTATGTATGTATAAGAGAGAAAGAGAAACAGTCACTCACCTAAACTGCGACCTACATAACATGCATGCAACAAAAATGAAAGACGATTCAAGTATTATGCACACATTCCAACCAATAATGTCCGTCACAGCCGAGGGCTTACAAATAGTATCGGAATAATGAGGTTCAGGTGAGAAAAGGCAAAATAAATTATGGAAATGTGGAGGTAGAAACGCCAAGCGAGTTCCTATACAGGACCATATGAAACCATCCGAATCTCAACTGACTGAAAATAAAGCACAAGTGCCCTTCATTGGGCACACAGCTCACTAACCAAATACACCAAAAATATATGAATAAGAACAGAGGAGTGAGACGGTAAAAAACTTCCCTTTTTTAATACGGTCTCAATTATCCAAACAATACAACTCAATTTTTTTCTAACTTTTCTTTCTTTTTCTTCTTCTTTCTCACGTGAATTCCAAATTTTTTTCATTTTCTTCCTTTTTTTTATTTCATTCACGTTTTTCTTTTTCATGTTTCTTTTTTCATTTTCTTCCTTTCTCATTCCTCTACCAGCTCCAAGAATACAGACGGGCCAACTCGCAAATGGATCAACATACCACAAAAGACACACTAAACTAGCTTGACTGGGCAGACTTAGTTTGGATGTAGCTAATGGGTCAAAAAGGCTAAATTTGGCTTAAGTGGAGCTAAATGGGTGAAAAATGTAAGAAAGGGAAATTTGGAAGCACCTCCCTGCATGTGACACCGACCACAAACCCGAATGTATGCAATTGACAAGAAATCGAATGTCATAAATGTGCAAAAAGATGAACATGTTATGTAAGGAGTACTGCTCGCAATTCCTATGTGAACCGGTCATGAATGTCACCAGTTATATGGCTCTAAAACCCAGAATTTATACAGTAGGTTGCCAATTTATCAGGTCAAGTCTACACAGTCAGCTTAATTTGAACAAAAACTCGTAGATTATGCGTAAGACTCAGCTAGTAACTGTCAATAAAAGTGCAAGGCTCAAGTAAAAATGACAAGTTACAGTGCAATATCATCACGAAAATCAACAGTTCCGACTCAGCCTATATGCAAAAATAAACGTGAATATATTATTAATTTTTGAAAATTTTCTAATTTTTTTGGATTTTTATGATTTTTTGAAATAAATAAAAACAATGCAAGCAGAAAATAAAAACGTGAATGCAAAACAAATGCAAATGCAGACTCAAAGGATCCATTACCCTCCTAAACCAAAACGGGCAACGCCCTCGTTGTCCTCCAGCATACACCAGCAGATATACACGGGGGAACGGGAAAATAAAACCAATAAATGAATGAAAAAAAATAAATAAAAAGGAAACAAAAGAATTAAAAGAGCAAGAATGTACATACAAAACATGAACTTCCCCAAACCAGTCGGAAAACTGGGGAAGTGAGTAGACCAGTAGCTACTCGTCAGCCTCGTCCGTCACGTCCTCCACCGTGACCGTGTAGTCCGGGTCCACCTGCTGCTCTCTCCTCCTTACCTCCTCAGCCCGAGTACGCGCCTCCTCCCAGCGGTGCCCTCCTCCTCGTCACTGGCTGGCTCTAGGTACCCCTCAGTTGGGTACCGGTAGAAAGACGGGTGTGGCCAACCCTCAGGAACTGGACGTCGTCGCCTCATGTGATACTCATATAGAGGGAACAAAGTAAGAGCTATGTCCCGCTCCATACGAGCCTGCCTGCTAAGAAGCTCATGCAACAAACTGTCACGGCGTCCTTGGTCAAGGACCGCGGACGCCTCAAAGGGTGGAGGAGGTACAAAATTAGCTGGGTAAACCGGCTGTGTCTGGTCGGACGCAGGAGTAGGAGTAGGAGTAGGGATTGGGGTACGAATGGCCATGGAAGTCTGGCCACCCGTAGAAGGTGTAGATCCCTCTCCGGTCTCAGGTCTCCTTCACTTCCTAGAAGCGGACATGGTAGGAGGTGGTTGAAGTGGGAGATGGTACATGGGTAGAGGAGGAGGTAACCTGCCCTTAACAGTGGCCAGGGGAACGAGACGAGGTAGGGTGGTGCAAGGAAGGGTCACAGACAAGGAACCAGAAATCTTCCATGTCTGGTGGTCAGAAGCAAGCCAAAACATGGATAGCATAGCAGAAATGCCAAGGTACCTATCAGTGTCTAGGTACGGTAAGTCACGAGGGAAGAGGGGGAAGAGAGAACGGGCAAGGAAAGTGGTTATACCACCGCAGATGATGGTGCCCGTGGTCTTCTCCCCCACAGTGTGAAAGTACTGGGCGGTCAGGTAAGCAATGTTAAGGACAAAGGGTCCCTCACTGTCAATGTTCAAGTACCCACCCAGAATAGAAAGCTCAATGTTGTTCACATTGTTTGGTTCTTTACGGCCAAAGATGCTACAACCCATAAGACGCGAGAAGTATCGGGCAGGGGGAAGGTGGATCTAAGCGAGCTTGCGCTCCTCGTAGGTAGTATGTGCCAAGGTCCTCCACAGCATGCGGATGACCTTCCTAGGGGTGGCAGTGTCACCCGTAAATGAAAGACCTAACCTAATACCGAACTCCTCTAAAGTCCAAGAAAAAGTCCGGTTAAATAACCGGAAAGACACGCAAGCACAGGTCGGGTCAGTGGCGTAAGCGCTAGAAGAGAAGGTAAAGGAGCTAAAAAAGTCGAGGGTCGGCTCCTTGAAGGTCAAGGCACTCATGGTGACTAGTCCAGACATCCCCGTACCCCTCAAAATCTCAACAACTGGCTCGTAAATACCAAGCCTATCAAGTGACTGACGGCACAAAAATTTAGTAGACAGAAAAGCACAGCTAGCTAAAGCAAAGAATCGAGTGCGATGCATAGGATTAACAAAGATTACCTCTGGATAGTCGGGGTGTGAGTCAAGTGAATCATCCACGCGGATGGTGACACGGCCAGCAGAGCGGCCAACAGTAGGTGTAGCTCATGCACGACCCCGGTGTCTAGTTCCTGAAGTAGAAGCCCATCCTCTAACGGAGCGAGATACTAAGGCCGCCCGGTAGGCAGCTGTGACAGCTGGTGACCACGCAGCAGGGGTGGTCACCGTACCTGAGGTGCTAGCTGTGGTTGCAACAGTAGAAGCAACAGAAGCGGAAAGAGAAGCCGAACTAGCAGCAGAGCTAGCAAGAACAAAAGCTAAACTAGAGGTCGAAACAAGGCCTGCCGCGACAGAGGCGGAACTAGCTACAACAGAAGTAACAACAGCAGCAGCAGTAGTAACAAGTAACACGGGGGTAGTAGCAACGGTACTAACAGGCGTGGAGACGGTGGTGGCAGCAGGGACCACCGTCTCAGCAGAGGACGGAACTACAGTCGAGCTAGACGAAGGTAGGGAGCTACTTTCAATCCTAATCAAGTAAGCAAGAGGAAACGATAATCAATTACAGCAATAAACCGCAAAACCCCTATTTTCAGTGGAAATTTTCGACTTTCACACAAACCTTAAACCCTAATTACCTCAAATGGTAAAAATAATGCAATTAAAAAACAAGAAGGTTAAAGGGAGACTTACTTGATAATGAAACCCACAAGAAGAAGCAAAAATAATCGACAAAACAAGTGCAAATGGCGGAATTTCGAACAAAAAACCGCAAACCCTAATTCCTTAATTGACCGTGAAAATGAGCACGATTGAAGGGGAAATTAAAGGGCAACAGTCGAAATATTAGCAAGGGACAAATTGTGGGTGTTGGATTTGGTAAAGGGCAAAAACTAGAAAGGATTTGGGGTGTTTTGTCGCAAAAGAGATGAACGAATGAATAAGAATTGAAAATAATGAAAAAGAAGAACTTTAAAGGTTACTTCCTGCGTGTGATATGCAATTTCACTCGATCGAGTGATATTAAATCACTCGATCGAGTAGTCTAACCTCCATTTCGCTCGATCGAGTAAAATTTCACTCGATCGAGAACTCCCTCTTTTTGCTATTTCGATCGAGTAACTTGAAACTGCTCGATCGAACCCTTTTCTGTGCATTCCTCTCGATCGAGTACAAAAAGTACTCGATCGAGTTCTTTTCTTCGTGTAATTCATCCAAGTGCGTCGTTATCTCCCCAAACCTTCAAAAAAACACTCGCAAACATATCCCGAACATACCAAATCACAAAGTAACAGTCTATAGTCTTTCTAACTACGCTAAAAATAGTCTAAATTCTAATAGTCTTAAAAACGCAATAAAGAAATTCAACAGAAATTCAAAATTAATTTTTACAATTTGTTACACGGGGCATTCCCCGCTCAATTCCCAAAAAAATTCAGTAGCCCAAGGGAGCTCTTCTGACTGGAGGGGGTCCCTTCAACATCCTTGACCATCCTCTTCGTTCTCCACGAGCTTGAATTTGAACCAGTAGGAGGAGAATAGTTAACATCCACGTATGCACGAACTTTTCTCGTCCCTTTATCTGTCCCATTAGCTTTGACGTTAGGATCCCCTTTTTGATTGATTTTAATTGCATTTTGACCTTTGACAGCTCCTACATCCAATCCATTTGTACATGCAGCAAGGAAAATAGACGAACGTTGCTCCTTTTCGCTCTCAGTCTGAGGCGGAGGGGTCACAATTGCAGCACAAAATTCCATATTTTCATCAGAAGTGTCAATATGGGAGTCAATAGAAGATAGGGCATTGCAAGGTTGAGCTTGGATGGGAGCCCTACGAGGTATGTCTTCTATTACTCCTAACGGCCGTGATATAATACGAAATCAACGAGAATAAAGAATCTTCCGATTTTGACAGGTATGTCTTCTATTACTCCTAACGGCCGTGATATACTACGGTCGGCCATCTGTATGGTCATGTTTGTGCAATTAAATTTAGACAAATCAAGTCTCTTTGCGAGAGACAAAGGAAAGACGCTCACGCTAGCACCAAGATCGCATAGCGCGTTATCAATCAAATTTGGTACCTATGTGACATGAAATCGAGAAACTACCGGGGTCTGACTGTTTAGGTGGCAACTTATTTTGAACTAGGGGAGTCTCTACCTCAGTTAAAGCTACCGTCTCATGATCGTTGATATGCCTCTTACGTGACAAAATTTTTGTTATAAACTTTAAATAAGAGGGTACATGTGTCAGCAACTCGGCGAATGGAACAGTAACCAGTAAGCTTTTCAGGAGCTCGGCAAATTTACCGAACTGTTGATTGTCTTTAGTGCTCTGTAATCGCCTCGGGAAGGGCACCTTAAGAGGAATCTCGAGCCCTTTGTTTCTCTCTTCCAACGTCTCAGCAGGTTCATGCTCTTTTCACTCGATCGAGACTTTTTGCCTCTCGATCGAGTCCTTCCAGGTGAAATGTCAATCGATCGAGCAATAATAGCCTCTCGGTAGAGTTCCTCAATAGCAGCAGTATTCGATCGAGGCAAATTTCCACTCGATCAAACAGATTCTTCAAATTTTTCACTCGATCGAGTGATTTGCACCTCTCGATCGATCCCATGATTATCTAGTTCACTCGATCGATTAGAATTTGCCTTCAATCGAGTGATTTAAGCTTCTTTTCTACTCGATTGACCCCCTGAAACTAGTCGATCGTGTATATTCTTCGTGGTAAGCATATTTTCAGCGACAACTGACTGTTCATCAGCATTTATGGCTTTCTTCGGGTCTAATATGTCATCTAAAGTTGACAATTTTGGTCCTTCATATGAACGACCACTTCTCAAATTAATCAAGTTTACCGTCTCGTGTGGATTCTTCTCAGATTGGGACGGCAAATGACCCGGTTTCCTCGTGGACTAACTGGCGGCGAGTTAAGCAACTTGAGTTTCAAGTGACTTGATGGATGCTTCTTTCTGTTGGTCACTTAGTTGTCATTGCTTTGTCAATGAGTGAAGCATTGTCTTTAACTCAGGTAGCTCATTTTCCCCACTTAAAAATGATGCTCCTTGATTCGGTGGAGGAAAAGAGGGAGGCTTTTGGAAGCCTTATTGAGCATTGTGAGGAGAGACATATGGTTGCTGCTGCTATGGTGGAGGAGTGGGGTTAAGAACATTTTGACTTGTCCACCTCAAATTCGGATGGACTGCCCCTTGATTATTATAATAAGAACCTCCTCCTTGCCTATATTGCTGAAAGACAAGGACTTGTTCTCTCTCAGTAAGACAGTCAATAGCAGTATGACCGTCATCGCTCCCACACCTCTCACAAATGACAGTTTCCTGTCTAATCAACAGATGAACCGTCTATTGATCTCCAGCAGATTGCAGCTTCATTCTATCAAACCGAGCATTCATGGCTTCCAGCTGGGCCACGACTGCCTTATCAACCGAATGGACCATTCGAATACCGTCTCGTGGGTTCCCATATTTAGTACAATGGGTTACCATCTCTTCAATAATGCCCCATCCCTTATCATCATCAATATTCTTTTGAAATCTTCCATTGGATGAGGTATCCATTATAGCTCTGTGGTCATCGTACAACCCATTATAGAACTGGTTGCACAAGAACCACTGATCAAAACCATGGTGAGGAAGAGACCTCACCAACTTCTTGAACCGAAGCCAACCTTCATAGAAAGTCTCATCAGGTGCCTACTTGAAACTAGTAATCTTACCCCTCAGCTGATTAGTGCGTTGTGGAGGGAAGTATCTTTTGTAGAAGGCAAGTGCGAGAGTCTTTCAGTTGGTGATACCAGCAGCAGTCCGGTCATGATCAGTTAGCCACTCACGGGCTAAGTCAGTCAGAGAAAAAGGAAAAAGCACTTCCTTTATCTTGTCTTGTGTTACTCCCTTTGTAGCGGAAATAGTAGAGCAATAGTCGGTAAAGACTTCCATATGCTTTCGCGGATCTTCACCCGCCACACCTCGGTACAGATTCCTTTCCACCAGATTTATATAAGACGAACGGATATCGAAAGTGTTACCGTCCTCAGTTTGGAGGTTAAAACATTTAGGAATCGAGGATTGATACCGTCGTTTCAGTACCAAAAATAAATACCTAAGTACTACTAACAGAAGTCAGCGGTAAGTAGGGTCGATCTCCATAGGGAGGCGGTCACTATTCACTTGTCTACTCGGTCTGTCTAATGTCACAGTTTGGGGGTTTTTATTTGATTTAACTAAGCTACTGAGACTAAGGCAAGAGAAATGAAGATAAGAGAAATTAACAAGGAAGAGAGAGGGAACTAGGATTTCGGGTCTTCAATGAACGTCAGTCAATCGCAGTTAAGGTCACAGATCAGTCGATGTGTCGGTCTAAGGGGCAACGAATATCTCCTTTCGGTCTCAATTCGCCCTAAAATGCTATTAGCTTAACATTCGCCCTCACTAAAGCATCCCATTGTTCACTGCGGGTCTCACCCCTTCCAACCTTTCGGTCTAGGTCAAGGCTTACCAAAATTAAAAGGCTAATTGCATCGATTCAACTAGCAGGATACAATTATAGCAGTGATTAACAACAAAGACTAAAAAAACAACGACCAATCTATAAACTAATTAGCAATTAACATTCACCCATTAAATCGCCTAATCCTAGCAGAGAAATTAGCTAAACATAATAAAAGCAATAACAAAAGCAACGGGGAAAGAAATAAACATTAAATAAAATGAGAGAAAAGGGAAAAGAGAATGTTACAGTGGAAGAGATCCAGAAAATAGAGAGAAAATAATATCCAATAGTAAAATAGTTGACCGGAGAGAGAAGAGAGTTCTAAATGACGTCTCCCCTTCCTATTTATAAGAAAAATACGATTTTATTTAACCTAATGACGGATTAAAGCTAAAAAGCCCGAGCCCATAAGAGAAACCACTCGATCGAGTGGTTTAAAACTACTCGATCGAGTAAAATAAAGCTTAAACCACTTTATCGAATAGAAAATCTACTCGATCAAGTAAATCCTAAAATTCAACTACTCGATCGAGTAGAAAAAGGACTCGATCGAACATAATTGTACTCGATCGAGTACTTTCCAGCGCACAATTTCCTACTTCGCGCACTGAACTTCAAACGGCTGCCATTTCTTCGTTACTTGGGCAAACAGGGCGATTCCGGTGGCATTGGAAAGCTAAGAGGACAAGATTTCATCTCCAATTAAAATCACCTGAATATATGTTGTATAACTCTAGATATATCTCTCCAAAGTAGGCACTAGCAATTTAAAGTTCTTCCTTTGCTCGCCTAGCTATCTTACTTCTTTGCGCATCTCAAAATAGCTACATTCCCGCTCCAAATTCATTCTTCCTCCAAATGCATGCTAAACGGACATTAAAAGGCTTTATTTCACTATTTTCTGGTTCATTCCTGCAAATAAGACAAAACAAACCAAAGTAGCATATTCGGGGCATTTCGTAGCATAAAACTACGATAATAGCATAGAAATACGTGCATAAAAAGGCCTAAAATGACTATAAAAAATGCACGTATCAAATCTCCCAAAACCAAACCTTTACTAGTCCTCGAGTAAACTAAATGGAAACTAATGGAACGGAAAGGATAACTCAGAGCTAGCTATAACTTGTCTACTTAAACCAGTTTAATGCAAACTAAAATCAACAGTTACAGCTACAATGGTCATTACGCAAACGAATTATAAGATGTCCATAAATAAAGCTGACCTATCGACCCTGCAAGACCAACAAAATCGGACTCTCACGTGGCCACTTTTCTCTCATGTAGCAAAGGGTGAAAGTATATGTATAAGAGAGAAAGAGAAAACAGTCACTCACCTAGACTGCGACCTACATAACATGCATGCAACAAAAATGATAGACGATTCAAGTACTACACATACATTCCAACCAACAATGTCCGTCACAACTGAGGGCTTACAAATGATATGGGAAAGTGAGGTTACAGGTGAGAAAAGGCAAAACAGATTTTGGTAGTGTGGAGGTAAAGCGTCAAGCTAGTTCCTAAACAAGACCATATAGGACCATCCAATTCTCAGCTGACTGTAAAATAAAGTACAAGTGCCCTTCTTTGGCACACATCTCACTAATCTCATACACAATCTCCTCAAAAATATGGAGTAAGAACGGAGGAGTTAGACGGTCACAACTTTCCTTTTTTAACACCGTCTAAATGAATCAAATGAAACAAATCAAATTTTTTTCAACTCTTTTCTACGTGAAACATGACTTCTTCTTTTTTTTTTTTCTTCTTCTTTCTCCTTTTTCACGTTTTTTTTTTCTTTTTCAATTCTTTTTCTCCTTCCTCTATTTCCACCAACTCCATACAAAAAGATACGGGCCAAACTGCAGACGGAAAATCATACCACAAAAGACATACTAAACTGGCTTGACTAGGCAGGCTCAGTTTGGGATGTAGCTAATGGGTCAAAAAGGCAACTTTTGTGGAGCTAAATGGGTGAAAAATACAAGAAAAAGGAAATTTGCAAGCACCTCCCTGCATGTGACACCGACCACAAACCCGAACGTATGCAAATGACAAGAAATTGAATTTCATAAATGTGCAAAAGTAATAAACATGTTATGCAAGGAGTACTACTCTCAATTCTTATATAAACCGGTCATGAATGTCACCAGTTATAAGGCTCCAAAACTCAGAATTTATAGAGTAGGTTGCCAATTTATCAGGTCAAGTCTAAACAGTCAGCTAAATTTTTGACATTAACTCGCAGATATGCGCAGGACTAAACTAATAATTGTCAATTAGATGCAAGACTCAATTAAAAAAGACAAGTTAATGTGCAATTTCATCACGGAAACCTACCGTTCCGACTCAACCTATATGCAAAAATAAACGTGAAATTTTTTTTTTTTTTTTTTTTTTTTTTTTTTTTTAAGAACAATGCATATGAAATATGAAAATTAAACGTGATAACAGGAATGCAATAAAAGCTGAATGCAGACACGGATAAGGATGCATAACCTCCCCAAACCAAACCGTGCAATGCCCTCATTGTACTCAAAACAAGGAAAGGAAATGCAAACTAAAAGAGAAAGAGTGGAGATGCGGAAAAACTTACAAGAATACGCAAAGTAGGGACCTCCCCATACCAGCCAGCAACATGGGAGGTCACAAATAGCTTCATAGTGGCGTCATAAGAAGCGAGTCAAAGCAAGAAAACTCGATCGAGAGAACCGATTATTAAACAAAATAAAAACTGAAATGTTTGAAAAATAACTAAAAATAAAATCTCCGGATTGCCTCCCGGGTAGCGCTAGTTTCAGACAGGTCCCAGCTAGACCTTCTTTCTTCGAGCTCTATAATTAACCTGGTCAAAATAGCTCAAAGCGCGCAGCAACCGATCAAACAGCTGCGCATGTGCTACATAAAAATGTAAGTAGCACCACAGTAGAATAGAAGCATAGGAAATAAAAATATATAAACATTTAAGTCTAACAAATTTCCTATGAGAGCTCCTAAATTTATCCACGAAGTATAAGAGCTCAGGAGCAATTAACAATAAATTAGGGTATCATTTTAATTTAACAGATTTAAGATGACATGAACGGTGAAAAACTGTTAAATTAATTGACCAACTAGGAGGGGGTATAGCATTAAAATACGAAGCATGAGTCAAATGAGGCGATGTACTATTAGAACCAACAATAATAAAACTATCGTTAACTACCTCGGGTTGGTTGCTCTCAATGTCGGAATCACTGATAAAGGAAGATATTACCTCTTCCGTGCTGGGAGCAATCACTGACTCAATTTCCTTCTCGTCACCCTCCTCTGTGGAATTCGTCCCGTAAATCGCAGCCTCTAGCGCATCCAGCTCGGCTTTGAATAGGGAAGATTCATCGTATCCATTATCTTCATAAAAATCGTCGTCTAAAACTAACCCAAGTGACGTTGCATTGCTCTCTCTGGCCAAATCAGTCGATCGAGTAGAATTGTTACTCAATCGAGAGCTTTCTTCACACAAACCATTCGATCGAGTGGTTAAATCTACTCGACCGACTTCCTCATCATAGAATTTACTCGATCGAGCAATGTGGACTGTTCGATTGAGTGGGTTAGGCTGGACCGTGGTGAAGTGCTTGAGAAAAGCTTCGTATTCATTATCACCTTCAATTTCCAAGTCATAAATGTCTTCATCATCACTAGACAACTCGGGCCTTTCATGGGAAAGACTACTGACAGGAAAAACAACATATTCCGTCTCTGAGTCGCTATAATCCAACTCGGCAGCTAATTGAGCTACTTGAGATTCAAGTAGCTTCAGGTGAGCTTCCCTAGATTTATCGCTTTCTTGCATTTGAAGAATAAGTGCTTTTAACATAGACTTCAGCTCGGTAGCCCCTTCATTCTCTTCAACCGGAGGAAGGGTTTGTTGTTGCGTTGGCCAGACAAAAGGAGGCTTGTGATAGCCTCGCTGATAGGGTAGATGTGGCGGCACAACTACAGAGGAATGGCTAGCTCGTCCACAGAGCCTGAACGCATAGACCTCGTCATTTTCTGCCATGCAAAAGGCTGCATTGTGCTCAGCAGAACCACATCTCCCGCAGTAAATCACCTGCTGTGCCATATAATGGAACATAGGTGACGGGTCAAAGGTACTCAAGCCTTCCCTTTGACGATCTTTCACCTAGAACTGTCTAGGTAGGACCTGTAGGGCCTATCAAAACAACACTCAAGGAAAAAGATAAGAACTGCCTGAAGGAATAAATCCCTTAGGGCTAAAGATAGACAAAAAGAAACAAGTAAATAAATAGTTGCCTCCTCGGCAACGGCGCCAAAATTTGATACCGTCGTTTCAGTACCAAAAATAAATACCTAAGTACTACTAACAAAAGTCAGCGGTAAGTAGGGTCGATCTCCACAGGGAGGCGGTCACTATTCACTTGTCTACTCGGTCTGTCTAATGTCACAGTGTGGGGGTTTTGATTTGATTTAACTAAGCTACTGAGACTAAGGCAAGAGAAATGAAGATAAGAGAAATTAACAAGGAAGAGAGAGGGAACTAGGATTTCGGGTCATCAATGAACGTCAGTCAATCGCAGTTAAGGTCACAGATCAGTCGATGTGTCGATCTAAGGGGAAACGAATATCTCCTTTCGGTCTCAATTCGCCCTAAAATGCTATTAGCTTAACTTTCACCCTCACTAAAGCATCCTATTGTTCACTGCGGGTCTCACCACTTCCAACCTTTCGGTCTAGGTCAAGGCTTACCAAAATTAAAAGGCTAATTGCATCGATTCAACTAGCAGGATACAATTATAGCAGTGATTAACAACAAAGACTAAAACAACAACGACCAATCTATAAACTAATTAGCAATTAACATTCATCCATTGAATCGCCTAATCCTAGCAGAGAAATTAGCTAAACATAATAAAAGCAAGAACAAAAGCAAAGGGAAAAGAAATAAACATTAAATAAAATGAGAGAAAAGGGAAAAGAGAATGTTACAGTGGAAGAGATCCAGAAAATAGAGAGAAAATAATATCCAGTAGTAAAACAGTTGACCAGAGAGAGAAGAGAGTTCTAAATGACGTCTCCCCTTCCTATTTATAAGAAAAATAGGATTTTATTTAATCTAATGACGGATTACAGCTAAAAAGCCCGAGCCCATAAGAGAAACCACTCGATCGAGTGGTTTAAAACTAATCGATCGAGTAAAATAAAGCTTAAACCACTCGATCGAATAGAAAATCTACTCGATCTAAATCCTAAAATGCAACTACTCGATCGAGTAGAAAAAGGACTCGATCGAACATAATTGTACTCGATCGAGTACTTTCTAGCGCACAATTTCCTGCTTCGCGCACTGAACTTCAAACGGCAGCCATTTCTTCGTTACTTGGGCAAACAGGGCGATTCTGGTTGCGTTGGAAAGTAAGAGGACATGATTTCATCTCCAATTGGAATCACCTGAATATCTGCTGTATAACTCGAGATATAGCTCTCCAAATTAGGCACTAGCAATTTGAAGTTCTTCCTTTGCTCGCCTAGCTATCTTACTTCTTTGCGCATCTCAAAATAGCTACATTCCCGCTCCAAATTCACTCTTCCTCCAAATTCATGCTAAACGGACGGTAAAAGGCTCGATATCACTATTTTCTGGTTCATTCCTGCAAATAAGACAAAACAAACTAAAGTAGCATATTCGGGGCATTTCGTAGCATAAAACTACGATAATAGCATAGAAATATGTGCAAAAAAAGGCCTAAAAGGACTATAAAAAATGCACGTATCAAGGATGCTTTGGGCTCCGAGTGACTTGCAATGTTAGGCATCTTTACTGGCTTGTTGGCAAAAATGAGATTGTCTTCTTCAAAAGACTGGTCTTCTGCAAATAAAAAGTGTTGTAGCTCGGGCTCGGAAGTACTCAAGTCTTCTTTTCGAAGTTCTCTTTGCAGACGGAGTCTATGCTAAAACAGTCATTCTGGCTCCGAATCAGCTGGAACTAATACCGACCTGTTTGACTTGGTCATACACAGCACTGAAAGCGATAAATGAGAACTGTCTCAAGGAATAGAAATTCCCTGAGACGGATAAAAATAAACGAAAACAAAAACAGATAGGACTATTGCCATCCCGGCAACGGCGCCAAAATTTGACAGGCTAGTCGTGTACCTACCAAAAATAACCAACTGGCACTAACTAATATAGCTAGGGAAGTCGGGTCGATCTCCACAGGGAGGCAAGATATCTGTTAAGGGTCCGTCTATTTGGTCACAAATGGGGGTTTGAATTTTGGTTATCGAAACTAATAAAAGCTTAAAGGAAAGAGTGATAAAGAGAGAGCAATAAAAGACAAAAATTATAATAAAGATGATCAAATGAGAGAGAACATGTCAGGATTTCGGTTCACCATGGTAGTCTATCGACTCAGCTGCAAATAGCCTAGATAATCTACTGTGAGACGGATACAGGAAAGGTCCTTCCGGTCCACTTTCTATCCTAGATTTCCACTAACTTAACTTCCGTCCTCGTAAAGGTAGTCTATTGTTCATAGCAGGTCTATTTAGTCCAATCTTCCGATCTAGGAGTAAATTTAACCAGATTAAAAGTAACTTAGAAGCGTGCACTCAACTAAGTCGGTATTATAGTTAAATTGCCATGGGTACAGATTCTCACAAGTAAACAATCTAGTCTATTCGCTGCATCGTCACAATCCTACCATGGATTCCCTAATCCCAACATGAAAGAATTTAGCTACTCATATTACTAATGTTGTCAATATAATAATAATGAATAAACTAATTAAAGGCATGGTGAAATAACAATAATAATGCATAAACTAAATTAGGGCAGAATAATTAAGACAATAAAAAAAGGATTAAAGCAAGGAAATAATTAGATTAAGATTAAAAGGAGAAGAGAGATTACAATCTCAAGCGATTCCGGCGTAAAGATCAAATCCACCAAGCAAAAGATTAAGGAGAAGAGAGTTTACAGTAGAAAGTGTAAAGGAGAGATTAAGAGTTTCAGAGATGAATAATGTGTAAGTAGCGTAAAAAACAGCGTCCTTAATAACCTAATTATTGAATGCTTTAATAGGAAAACTAAGTCTGTGGACAAGGCCCTCGGGAACTGCGTCCGCGGGATCCACACTAGGCATAATCGACTCGAGGTTCTTTCGAATCGAATTAAGACAAATTAGAGTCGCCACCAAGTTTTTTGGGAACTTGGAACCGTTCAAGTCAACTTTACACCTTTCATCGAAAAGCATAAAGCCAATCGGCCACGAGTGATTAAAGATAAAGACTTGTACCCTATATCACTCGATTTGAATGACTCTCGTAATCCAATGGTATTTAGACGGATCCACAAACCATAGATCTTGAGTAAGGGGTGAGGGTACGTGTTGGGAAGCCCATAAGGACACCCAACCCCGCCCGTCAATAACGGCCTCTACTAAGTCAAGTGTTGGATTTCAAACAAGGTCATAGCTACTACGATGTATGATATGCAAACGTTGTTTTAACCCTATCATGTGACAACAATTTCTATGTCGTTTTAGATGCAACTAAACTAACTTTGTCAAAGTTGTAATTTAGCATGTGGGTTGATTGATCTAAGCAACATATAAACGAAAGCAAACAAGGCTTAGGGGGAATGGGGGAGCCGTTGGGATCTACCCATTACAACCCAGGCATTTCATGCCGACACAACGAGAAATTAAAGATACAACTCGATCTAAATACAATTGCTACATACAGAACCATAAACGACACAAAACACGGCCATTCGGCCTAGAAACCCATGCACAAAGGGGTGACTCACGGCCTACATGACACACGGCCTTGGGTCACTCCTCGTAATGCGTGCTTTCACTTAATCTTATCGAATTAGACATAGGGCTACGCACCAAAGCATGCATTAGCATAAACCGGGCCATGTTGCTTTAAACAACATGCGGTTTACTACGCTCCTACAAGCATTGGGGAACAACCGTCTAACCAAACAAGACTAAGGTTTTTTTTAAAGAGGTTTTTGACTCGATAAAAGAAAACTAACTCGAAAATTACAACTCGATAAACAAACTATAAATTACAAGCTACAAAACAACAAAGAACAAATGATAAACAAGGAAAGAAAAAACGAAATGAGAATGACGGGAGACACGGCCAACTCACGGCCCAAACCAACGGCCACCCTAGTTCCTAAGTTAGGTTCATTGGTTAGATCGAATGATTGCGAAACGGATTAGAAAACGAATTAGAAAACAAGTTATAAAACAGGTTGATCGATTGAGAAGAAACGCGCGAGTGTGTTATTCTACGCGGCCTAAAGGGTCCAATTAGGTCAGATATCATAAGATTAATGCTTACTCGTCGAGTGTTAATAGGAAGGTGCTAATCACGCACTCCTACGCTAGCGAGAAATCAAGTGATAAGAAAGATGTATTCAATTAGGTTATAGAATTGTTAATCGATTTTTAAAGCTATGTCGATACCACCTAACATGTCTAATTAAGTTATTAAATTGATCTAATGTCGTCTAAATACGTCATATGTTAACAATCAGAGGTTAAACTAACATACAACGGATCCTAGGGTGTGTCGAATTGGCCGAAATAACAAAGGGGTCAAAAGCGAAGAGCGAAGTTAGAAATTCGTTTTATTTATGCCCTACCTTGAACACGAGGATATGTAAATGAGACGGGGTGTACGACCGACTGAAGTAGCGGTTTATTTTCCCATCTCAAGTCAACGCGGTGTTCATGGTGGTACTTTAACTCATACTCGGACTAAACTAGTTTCATAGTTAATTAAAACAAACGATAAACAAAAGCGATAAACGAACAAAAACGAACTATAAAAGAACAAACATAAAAAACGAAATAAAAAGGGAGAAAGAGGAGGATTTGATGCACCCTCAACCTACATGTATCGTTGACACCGTCTTGGGTCGTAATCGATGGTAGATTTTATCTCGAGAGGCCGTCGTCGACGAAGAAACAAAGCAAACACGCGTTTTTTGACAAATCTGGACAGCAACTTTCAAACGATGATTTCTCCCTCGTTTCACAACGAAAATTCGATTTAAAAGATGTTTTGAAAACTAGAAAGAGAGGAGAACAGGAATCTTAAAGCAACCCCTGCTCGTTTTGGGTTATTGGGCACGAAAAACGAGCACAAACAGAACTGGACAGACAAGAATAAACCGCGAAAACAGAGTGTATAACACTCTGTTTTTCGAGGGATTTCGTGTACTCTCAAGGGCAATTTGGCTCGTAAATCTTTGTCTAATGTGTAGATGGATGTTATGTGGTTAATTAGGAACAAGAAAATCGAGTTTTGATGGAGGTTTGATGGAGGAACGAATTGTTTTTCGAGGAGGACACACAAACAGTTTCAGTTTGTGTGTCGGTTTTGTTTAGGGTTTTTGGGAGGCAATTAGGGTTTGTTTCTGAGGTTTAAAGCTTGTGAGTGATGGTAGGATGTATGGAGAACTTAGCGGAATGAATGTATGGTGAAGGGGTGGTATTTATAAGGAGTTAAAGTAGGTTAAAAGAGAGGGAGAGGCAGTCGGGCTTCATCACGCATGGCTGCTGTCCAGCAGCTTTTGTGAGGGTTTGAGAGGGGTTTTCTTGGTGATTAAGCTAGGATAATATGGGTAGGATACTAGGGTATGGGTTAGGGTTAATGGGTACGGGTCTTGGTAGTGTTTGGAGCGGGTTTTGGTCTCGGGAATTGGCACGCAAAACAGGGGGGGGGGCTGTTTGTTGCGGGCTGTTTGTGAGGGATTTGGGACGAGAATTTGGGACATGGATAGGGGGTTCGAACTAGGGTGGATGGGTATTGGTCTAGGTTGGTTAATGTACTCGAGATTCGTGCCAATTCGTGAAGAAAACGGGCTCAAAAACTGAGCTAGAATCGAGCTCAAAAAACATGTTTAAAAACGAGTTTTCTTCGCTTTTTAAAATCGATTTTTCAAATCAATTAACCCATTAAAATAAATGACTTTTCAAATCAAATATACTCATAAAATGATTTATCAAATCAATTATTTATTTTATTTTCAATAAAATAAACTTGGGAAAATAAATTCAAAATAAAATAAAATAAATTGAATTCACCTAAAAAACCATAATTTAAATATCATTTAAATTAATAAAATGAAATCACTAAAAAAAACATTAATTTAAATATCATTTAAATTAATAAAATGAATTCACTAAAAAAACATTAATTTAAATATCATTTAAATTAATAAAATACTTCATCGACGACGCCCATTCTACATCGTAAAACGAGCTCCAAATAATGACAATGACAACTAAAGAATACATGTGTCCTATCATCATCGGGTGTTTGTCGGGTTCTCTATAAATTCCAATATCGACGGATACGGGTATCTACAGAGCCCCCACTTTGACTGAGGCTTGGACAAGGCGAAAGTCAAAGTATACCCCAGTCCCTCTCGACCGAGGATTCTTCGGTCGTTTATAGTCCATTAGACTTGCGTATATAAGCTCGCCAGACCATAAGAAGAGATCATACCTGAAACTTCGCTGGGACCGACTCTTGCTTCCTGTTGCGTCGAATTATCATCGTTGGTCATCGACCCATAAATTGCATAAATGGTGGATTGAGCCTTATCCTTAGGCGCCTACGTATCCGTTTCGACGGAATCAAACCCGCGTCGTAGTTCGGAATCGCGACACATGCCCAAAGTTTATCATCTCACAGCGTATGTCCAAAATTCATCATCTCAATACATTTGCCCAAAATTTATCATCTGCCGGCAGTGCCAAAATGGGACGGGACTTTCCGAGGAGGTTGCCGCCGCTTTCATCATTTGCTTTCAGCTGCGGAATTCTTCCATTTCATACTCTTGTATTGAATTGAATTCTGAGTGGATGTCATCCTTCTCATCTTGATAATGGTCTCTGGAGCCAACAGCTTCAGAGCCCCCAGTTTGTGATGGCTCTAAAGTCGAAGACTTTAGAGCCCCCAGTTGAAGCATATCCTGCTATATTTGAAACACAGAAAATGTACAAGCGATAATCATCACATAAGCACATTTGGATCATCGATCTTGAAATTGGATTATTTGAAATACTGGGTCACCGACCCGAAGATTGAATTTGAAAATTTTGAATGATTGGGTCATCGACCCGAAAATTGAATTTGAAAATTTTGAATGATTGGGTCATCGACCCGAAAATTGAATTTGAAAATTTTGAATGATTGGGTCATCGACCCGAAAATTGAATTTGAAAATGTTGAAAAATTGGGTCATCGACCCGAATTTTGAATTTATCACTTGGAATATTGGGCCATCGACCCGAGGTTTGAAGTTGAAGTGTTGTAATGCTGGGTCGTCGACCTAAAATTAAATTTTGAATGACTGGGTTATCGACCCGAAATTTGAACAAGTTGAAAATTTTGAAATTGTGAAATTTTTGAAATTGAACCTTGATGGGTGAGCATGAAATACGACACGGACACTCTGTATGACTCGTAAACAACGTGGGCGTAGCCCGCTACCGTAAAACAAAAAAAGAAACTAAAACCGTAAGTGTGCATGGGTTTTAGTTCAAATATGGACTTGTTGAGGGTAAAAATGTAAATTGGTCGTTCTGGCGCCAAAAGATGGCAAATGGGAATCACAAGGTCGTCGACTTGGGATGTAGATATCGTATGTCATGGGCGTGCTCTCGAGGGCACATGGGAATCAAGATCACTTGGCGTTGACAAGGTGGATTAAAATCACAGAGCAACAACGTTGGCTTCGCCCGACACTAAACACAGACTGATCTTATGAAAGCACTTAGACATCACACATCACTCTTGTTGGGAACATTCTGTCACTCTTCTCCTCGCCTACTTTCTTTTCAGCGAGTTTTCATCATTTTTTGCCACCGCCTTCTTTCTTTTCAGCGGGCTTTTACTATTTTTTCTTCCACGCCTTCTTTCTTTTCAGCGGGTTATTCATATTTCCTGTTCCCAACACAAGCCCACATCTATGTGACTCAGCGTCTTTGCCTACACCGTTAGATAAAGCTCATTCTGAGACTTGATACTACTCATCTGAACCTATATCCTTATCCTAGCCTACATCGAGTGCTAAGACTGACTCAAACAAAGGTGGCTTCATTTGGACTTGGTTAAGACCCGTAAGAAACCGACAAGATGACAACTTGGTTGATGGGTGGATTGAATCCCTTATTCTGAAGGACTGCCTACGTATTCGCGTGGAGCGAAATCAAATCCGACGTAGTTCGATCAAGGTGCATTAAACTTGGCATATTGATTGTGTGTACACACTCGAAGGTTTCACCTAAGGTATCATGTCGTATCCCATTCTAGCCTGTAAGGTACTGTTAAATCCCGTGTCTAGGGTTGGTACAAAAGGCTGTGTTTCTTTGGGATGTGGAGCTTGGTAAAAACAAGTTTGAATGGTTAACCATCATTCTGAAGGCTTGTTTTTTTGTGGTGCTAAGGCCAAGGGCTATGGCTGCTGATGTGGTTGGAATGGGTGTCTCGGGTTTGATGAACCACGAGTGCAAATGGGTTGAAAAATGATGTGGGTTCAAATTTCCATGTCTGACCCTAAAGGCTGGGTGTAACAACACAAGCGGAATAATTCTCAAAATTCCCGACTATCCCCTTGTAACTGCCTCAGGAAGGACTTAGAGGGTAAAGAGGTTACTACTTAAGCTTTTGGGCTTCGCCCATTGAACTTCAACTATGGGTACTTGACTTGACTTCTTGCTTCCGTAACTTCGACATTCAACCAAAAGCGTTCTGCAATGACTTCAACATCTTTTTTTTTCTTTTTTCCTTTTCTTTCATCTTTTTTTTTTTCATTTTTCATTTTTTTCATTTTTTTTTTCCATTTTTCCAATTTTTCTCTTTTTCTCATTTTTCATTCTTTTTCATCTTTTTTCTCTATTTGAAAATGATCTTCTATTCATTCTCTTAGTCATAAATGGATACACCTTGAAAACTAGGCTTCGCCAACTAATTTGGGTTGGAACTAACAATTCCTTGTTAGAACGGGTTGATATCTTCTCTCTTCGAGATGGGATGATTTTGTTGGGGAAAAGGCTTGCCTCCCATCATCGATAGGGGAAACAAGGAGCTAGTCCGGGTTCGTCATAGAATCATCTAAAAGCTTGTCACAAGCATTGGTTCAGATGGAGGTTTTCTATCACCAGACATGGAATAGGTAAAGGAATCAAACACGGATCCTATTGTACCTTACGTTTTGAAACAGGACATATTTCTACCCCAGGGATGCTTTTGAGTGTGTTGTGCATTTTATCATGCTTTCGGAATGATGAGGATTGAAAACAAGACATATTTGGAAACGAAACTGCAACTTTTTATTGGAATGAGAAATGCTTGACAGACTCGAAGGGACGATTCCTAGGACACACCCTAGGTCATCGCGGAACAAACGACTCAACTTCAGGAAAAGAAAGTCCTAGACTCGACTCGACTAAGAAAAGAAAACAGATCCTGACTCATAATTTTCAAATCTGGTCTTGAGCTTTCTCTTGTTCAGCTGTCAGCTTAGATGCTCGGTTCTAGTCCTTGATCCCTTTGATGGTCTGCCTCCATCCCGAGGTAGTCCTCTGAGGATCTACGCCAGTGATGAAGGTTGGTGAATCGAAATGTCTTTTATTAACTTCGTTAATAAGAGGAGTACATTCTGGAGCAAGACTCCCGACTTGAATTTCATTCTTCGGGTTTGGCAAGAATTCAAAGCAATCCACAAAAATTTTCCCGATAAACACCCCTTTCAAGTGACATGGGTGGATAAGATGGGAATAATCGACATTGTCTTCGACATAAACAAAGTTGGCGTGATCGGCAAATGGATTGGTGATGTTATTGGGTTTAACAGCCGGGATTGGGAGCGTTCCGTTCTCAATCATATCTTGAATTTCGTGCTTTAGTCTGTAGCACCTTTCAGTATCATGGCCTTTCCCTTGATGAAAGGCACAATAGGCATTTGGTTTATACCATTTACCTTGTTGATCAGCAGGAGGGTCCGGAGTTGGACCAATAGGCTTCAGCTTTCCTTGGGCTATGAGCCTTTGGAGAGCGTATGTATAAGTGCATCCGATATCGGTGAATGCCCTAGGTGTTTGGCGTTGCGACTTCTTTGATTGCCCTTCTAAGAGATTGATGGCTTCATCAATATGGGCCGTTGCTGGGGCCTTGCCCTTAGACGATGAGGGCCCTTGGTACCCTTTCGGCCTTTCAGCCTCTGCCCTTATGACATCATCTTCTACCTTTATCCCGATTCTTATCAATTCTTTGAAAGAACAAAAATTCTGGTATTTCAGAGCATTACGGTAAACAGGTCGTAGATTCTTTACGAACTTATCTACCATTTCAACTTCGCCAGGCTTCTTAGCTAGTTTCACGCTTTCAGCGCGCCATCTTGCGAGGAATTCAGTAAAGCCCTCTTTTTCCTTCTGTGTCATCACTTCCAAAGTCCTTATGTTGGTTTGAATCTCAACATTGTCAAAGATAGTGCTTACGAACTCCACCGTAATATCTTCGAAAGTGGGGAAGTTCTTAAGGTCAAGATTGTAGAACCACGCCTTCGGTGTTCATCCGGAGATTGGGCAAAAATTTCGGAGAGCATGTCGCAGGTACTCCCTTCAGTGCTAAGTACCCTTTATAGGCCTTAACATGGTGGACTGGATCTTCGGTGCCCTTGAACTTTGGGATGTCAGTGAGTACTATGTTCGTGGGCAACTTATCCTGAACCGGGGCATAGGCCCTAGCATTCTCATAGTGGATGTTCTTCCCCTGGGAGAGTTTCAGACGGTCTTCAATGAATTTGAACCGTTTCTCCAGATCAGTCAGAGGTGGGGTAGATGGAGGGGAATCTTCACCCAGCTTAGATTCGATTGCAGCCATTCGGGTCATCATGAGGTTTACGGCCTCAGTGAGCTTGTTAACAGCATCTTCCATTGCTTGACGTCGGGTTTTTGGCGGCCTTTCTACAAGAAAACCCCGTACTGAGTCAATATTCGAATGTAAGAGCCCCTGCACACTTAAGGACACGACACCAACTTGACTCAAACAAAGACTCGACTTGAGATTGACTAACCAAAGGTTCGACTCACGGTTGGATTTAGACCTTAGTTCATTTTAGACTTGACAAAACGACATGACTCAAACTGTCATAACTCGATTCTAAACTGGACTTGGTGTGACTAAACCCGTGATTGGGCTAACATAGCCCATGGGTTCAGGTGAAACGTCCTAAAGGGCCTAGCTTGGACGTTTCTGTGGACTATCCTAGACCAAACGGTCGACCAACATGACTCAAAGCCCAAGAGGTGAGCTTGGGTGACCCAACAAGGTCGTGTTCTAGACTCTTAGAATGAAACACACCCGGCCTAACACGGCCATGACCTGGACACGACTTGACGCATTTCATGCTTGGTTGAGGTTCGAGGGGCATTTTGGATTGGTTTTGAAAAAAAACGAAAGATTGATTCGAAAATGAGATTTGAAATGGGCAGCATACCGGCTATAAAAGCTCATTTTGGGCCGAAAATTCTAGTCCTATTTGGGCAGCATCCCGCGTTTTTAAAACCATGCTATTTTGAAAGTAAGTTGTTCAAAAGTTCGGTTTTGAAAAGGACATGGGAAATTTCGAAAAGACTCGGGAAAACAATTTGCACATTGTCATTCTCATGTTACAAGGATGTATGCTCCTAGACATCTCTAAGTCTCGGCAAGTCTTCTATAAGAAGGTCTATGCCCTCCATCCTTTTGCGGTCTTATAGAGCAAGGTGTCTTAAGGTAGAGTACCTAGAAGATCGTCCCCACCATCAAGAACCACGCGAGGTGAAGTGGAAGCGAGCAATGTGCAGCTTCCTAGCATAGTGGGACGTCGCCCCCCACGCATCACGAAGAAACGCTGGGACGGCCCGGCAAGTCCTTAAGGGTTTATGCATGAATCGTAGCACTATGAGTAATGTTTTACTTTCCAACACTTTCTTTTCAAGTTTCACCTCGGAGGAAAAGACCCTAGAAACAAAGTGTAACTAGTCCTCTTTTCCCAAATGAGTCGCCAAATCAGGGACAAGGCCCTCGGGAACTGCGTCCGCGGGATCCACACTAGGCATAATCGACTCGAGGTTCTTTCGAATCGAATTAAGACAAATTAGAGTCGCCACCAAGTTTTTTGGGAACTTGGAACCGTTCAAGTCAACTTTACACCTTTCATCGAAAAGCATAAAGCCAATCGACTACGAGTGATTAAAGATAAAGACTTGTACCCTATATCACTCGATTTGAATGACTCTCGTAATCCAATGGTATTTAGACGGATCCACAAACCATAGATCTTGAGTAAGGGGTGAGGGTACGTGTTGGGAAGCCCATAAGGACACCCAACCCCGCCCGTCAATAACGGCCTCTACTAAGTCAAGTGTCGGATTTCAAACAAGGTCATAGCTACTACGATGTATGATATGCAAACGTTGTTTTAACCCTATCATGTGACAACAATTTCTATGTCGTTTTAGATGCAACTAAACTAACTTTGTCAAAGTTGTAATTTAGCATGTGGGTTGATTGATCTAAGCAACATATAAACGAAAGCAAACAAGGCTTAGGGGGAATGGGGGAGCCGTTGGAATCTACCCTATTACAACCCAGGCATTTCATGCCGACACAACGAGAAATTAAAGATACAACTCGATCTAAATACAATTGCTACATACAGAACCATAAACGACACAAAACACGGCCATTCGGCCTAGAAAACCGTGCACAAAGGGGTGACTCACGGCCTACATGACACACGGCCTTGGGTCACTCCTCGTAATGCGTGCTTTCACTTAATCTTATCGAATTAGACATAGGGCTACGCACCAAAGCATGCATTAGCATAAACCGGGCCATGTTGCTTTAAACAACATGCGGTTTACTACGCTCCTACAAGCATTGGGGAACAACCGTCTAACCAAACAAGACTAAGGTTTTTTTTGAAAGAGGTTTTTGACTCGATAAAAGAAAACTAACTCGAAAATTACAACTCGATAAACAAACTATAAATTACAAGCTACAAAACAACAAAGAACAAATGATAAACAAGGAAAGAAAAAACGAAATGAGAAAGACGGGAGACACGGCCAACTCACGGCCCAAACCAACGGCCACCCTAGTTCCTAAGTTAGGTTCATTGGTTAGATCGAATGATTGCGAAACGGATTAGAAAACGAATTAGAAAACAAGTTATAAAACAGGTTGATCGATTGAGAAGAAACACGCGAGTGTGTTATTCTACGCGGCCTAAAGGGTCCAATTAGGTCAGATATCATAAGATTAATGCTTACTCGTCGAGTGTTAATAGGAAGGTGCTAATCACGCACTCCTACGCTAGCGAGAAATCAAGTGATAAGAAAGATGTATTCAATTAGGTTATAGAATTGTTAATCGATTTTTAAAGCTATGTCGATACCACCTAACATGTCTAATTAAGTTATTAAATTGATCTAATGTCGTCTAAATACGTCATATGTTAACAATCAGAGGTTAAACTAACATACAACGGATCCTAGGGTGTGTCGAATTGGCCGAAATAACAAAGGGGTCAAAAGCGAAGAGCGAAGTTAGACAATTGTTTTATTTATGCCCTACCTTGAACACGAGGATATGTAAATGAGACGGGGGTGTACGACCGACTGAAGTAGCGGTTTATTTTCCCATCTCAAGTCAACGCGGGTGTTCATGGTGGTACTTTAACTCATACTCGGACTAAACTAGTTTCATAGTTAATTAAAACAAACGATAAACAAAAGCGATAAACGAACAAAAACGAACTATAAAAGAACAAACATAAAAAACGAAATAAAAAGGGAGAAAGAGGAGGATTTGATGCACCCTCAACCTACATGTATCGTTGACACCGTCTTGGGTCGTAATCGATGGTATATTTTATCTCGAGAGGCCGTCGTCGACGAAGAAACAAAGCAAACACGCGTTTTTTGACAAATCTGGACAGCAACTTTCAAACGATGATTTCTCCCTCGTTTCACGACGAAAATTCGATTTAAAAGATGTTTTGAAAACTAGAAAGAGAGGAGAACAGGAATCTTAAAGCAACCCCTGCTCGTTTTGGGTTATTGGGCACGAAAAACGAGCACAAACAGAACTGGACAGACAAGAATAAACCGCGAAAACAGAGTGTATAACACTCTGTTTTTCGAGGGATTTCGTGTACTCTCAAGGGCAATTTGGCTAGTAAATATTTATCTAATGTGTAGATGGATGTTATGTGGTTAATTAGGAACAAGAAAATCGAGTTTTGATGGAGGTTTGATGGAGGAACGAATTGTTTTTCGAGGAGGACACACAAACAGTTTCAGTTTGTGTGTCGGTTTTGTTTAGGGTTTTTGGGAGGCAATTAGGGTTTGTTTCTGAGGTTTAAAGCTTGTGAGTGATGGTAGGATGTATGGAGAACTTAGCGGAATGAATGTATGGTGAAGGGGTGGTATTTATAAGGAGTTAAAGTAGGTTAAAAGAGAGGGAGAGGCAGTCGGGCTTCATCACGCATGGCTGCTGTCCAGCAGCTTTTGTGAGGGTTTGAGAGGGGTTTTCTTGGTGATTAAGCTAGGATAATATGGGTAGGATACTAGGGTATGGGTTAGGGTTAATGGGTACGGGTCTTGGTAGTGTTTGGAGCGGGTTTTGGTCTCGGGAATTGGCACGCAAAACAGGGGGGGCTTTTGTTGCATGTCATTTGTGAGGGATTTGGGACGAGAATTTGGGCCATGGATAGGGGGTTCGAACTAGGGTGGATGGGTATTGGTCTAGGTTGGTTAATGTACTCGAGATTCGTGCCAATTCGTGAAGAAAACGGGCTCAAAAACTGAGCTAGAATCGAGCTCAAAAAACATGTTTAAAAACGAGTTTTCTTCGCTTTTTAAAATCGATTTTTCAAATCAATTAACCCGTTAAAATAAATGACTTTTCAAATCAAATATACTCATAAAATGATTTATCAAATCAATTATTTATTTTATTTTCAATAAAATAAACTTGGAAAAATAAATTCAAAATAAAATAAAATAAATTGAATTCACCTAAAAAGCCATAATTTAAATATCATTTAAATTAATAAAATGAAATCACTAAAAAAAACATTAATTTAAATATCATTTAAATTAATAAAATGAATTCACTAAAAAAACATTAATTTAAATATCATTTAAATTAATAAAATACTTCATCGACGACGCCCATTCTACATCGTAAAACGAGCTCCAAATAATGACAATGACAACTAAAGAATATATGTGTCCTATCATCATCGGGTGTTTGTCGGGTTCTCTATAAATTCCAATATCGACGGATACGGGTATCTACAAAGTCCATCACGAAATAACATAACACGGGTTAATTAAGCCCGTCTAAAATCCAAAACCTCTCGATCGAGTGATATAAAACCACTCGATCGAGGTCTTTAGCAGCTAATCCTCTCGATCGAGTAAAAATATTACTCGATTGAGGAAAACCACTAAACAGCATTTCGATCGAGCACAGCAAAGCACTCGATCGACCTCTTCAACTTCCCAAACCACTCGATCGAACCAGAATGCTTCTCAATCGAGTGTTCTTCCTCCAAGTCAGCTTCAAAATCGTCTTTAACTTCTCCGTTGACCACCCTTCACGCATCCCAATGCATAACTCTCGCTCTAACATTTCCGTCTCCTCAAAATTCATACAAAACAGGACGAAAAGAGTACGGTTTCACCACTTTCAGGTTCATTTCTGCAATTCAGACATAACAAACCAAAGTAGCCAATTCGGGGCATATTGCAATACATAACGATATAAAAATGCATAGAAATACTGGCAAAATAAGACTAAAAAGGCTATATAAAATGCACGTATCAATATCTATGACATTGACATTGCATTCTTGCCAATTATCACATCATGAGTATTTGATACAAATTTTTGAATCATGTTAGAAATTGCCACATTTCATGATTATGAAATATGGCAAAAGGATGTCAAAACTACCTTTCTAAATGGGTATTTAGAGAAGGATGCGTTCATAACACAATCCGAGGGTTTTGTAAATCCTTATAATCCTAACATTCAATAATTGTACAACGATTAGCATGAATGAAATTGATATGAATGGAACTAAGATAGTTGCCACTTCATCCAAAGACATATAAATAATAATGTGCTTGATCTAGTTTCCGATTTAGAGATGTACCTCAATAATTCTTATGATGTACAATACGTCTAAATAAGAATATAATTTAAGTTTTTATAAAACGCAAAGGGTTTGTCAATTATGCAATTGAAACAAGCGTTGTACCCTAACATACCACGATTAAGTTTATGGTGAGACCATGCAAATCAAGGTAATTATATTCAAATTAGAAATAAAATGTCATATATATACAAGACTCGAGTTGGTGATCCCAAATTATTTCTCATTTCTCGATTGAAAATCTCATTAAAACTGGTTTTGACTAGTACCCCACACCATTTGATTGTGAATGTAACACCCCGTATTTTATTAAGTTGGATAAAATTCTTTTAATTGCTATTTTGAATTTAATTACATCATTTAACGATTTATATATTTATGCTTAGCTAATTAATTAATTTCATCATAATTCGATACGTTAATTTTAATAATCATTAATAAGTTTATTTAAAGTTAGTTCGAGTTTATTGAAGTTAGTTCGAGTTTATTTATTTAATAATTTCCGTTTCTTTCAGAGTCCTTATGAAAATTGTTTTAAGTGAACCCGAGATGGATTTTGGGAACAAAACCGTCCAATTAGCTATTTTGAGCTTATTTCACTAAATTAACAATTTTTATTAATATCCGTTAGTTTCGTAAAAATCGCTAATAATTCCGTTTCAAGCCGATTTCTTATTATTTACGTTAACTAGCTGAGTTTATTTTATTTTCACTCATTAAATTTATTTATTATTGATTCCGTTTTATTACTGAAACTTTTACTAAAAACCGATTTTATTAACTCGAAACGGTTTTAATAACGATCGAAGTTTCTTAACGACGAAGAAACGTACGTATAATAAATAGCAGGCAGGCAAGCTGCTCCCTCATTTCTCACGCAGCATTCTTCTTCTCCCTTCCTTTTTCTTCTTTTCGTTCTGTTTTGATTTTGTTTGATTTTTAATTGATCCTGCCACTCCGTTTGTCATCCGTTATCAATGATTTTCGTTCCATATTGCTGCTCCCATCGTTCCTGTCAATCCGTTGTAAGTAAAATTCATTTTCGTCATGTATTTTTACAAACCCATTTATATTTTCAGCTTTATTTTTATAAGACGGTTGTATGTACTAAAATAGACGGTCTGGTAGAAGATTAAAAAGGTAACGATAACGGAATACTCGATATTACTTGTAAAATATGTTTATTTTGAATGCTGGTTAGTCTGTTTTATAATTGAGACGGTGTATAATTATATATAGGGATCCTTATGGATGTTAGTTAGTCAGATGTATAGTTGAGACAGTGTATACTGATATGTGGAGATGGTTGAGACGGTGTATACTGACCTCTAGGGATCATTTGGGATGCTAGCTAGTAAGTGGTATATTTAAGACGGTGTATGCTGACATGTATGGATTGTTTTGGGATGGTGGAAGGCAATAGAAATGGCCTGTCTGGTCAGCCATAATAGGTGTTGGTAGGGATGGTTGCTGGCTGCATAGCAGCCGTGGGGGAGGGAGAGTTGAACGGGGTGGTGTTGGGTTGGACACGGGGTACCCATACCCCTGTTTTTCCCCTTTCTTCCTTTCCTTTGTTTATGGTTGGGTGGTCCATTAGGTGGAGTAGTAGCTGGTTGTTTGGTGATGGGCGTGGGGCGGTTCAACGGCCACTAGGGTCGTGGGTCGAGTTGGTTTTGGCGCAAGTTTGGTTTATTTGAAATAATTAATTTCTGTCTCATATTTTATATAAAGATAATTCGTTAATATCGTCCTTTCACATAATTATTTTAGGTGGCTCATATGTGGTTGAAGAGGAAGAGTAATTTTGGGTTTTAGAAGCTTTCTCAAGTTATTACTTGTCTCTTTGCTAGCGTAAGGTAACTATTCCGAGTTACTCGACGAATTAATGTCACATTAGTAGTTAATGTTGTACCTGTTGTTTGTTAAGTGTTTAGGTGATTGATAATGTGTTACTTTCGTTTTTCACATGATAGAAATTAGAAATAGCATGAGAATAATATTGCGATAAAATTTGTAATTTGGGCCAAAGCAGGCCAAGACTACGAGTGGGCCGATTGACCGAACGAGTTTGGTCAAACTAGGTTTAAACCAAATCGACCTCGATTTGACCGATGACCCGTCGCGGGACTCGGGTCGAGGGTTTGTCTTTGAGGTGAGATTGGTTGTTATTGGAAGTTTTATGTTATGTCTTGATATTTGTAATTATCATTTCACATGTTGGTTGTTGGATGAATTGGCTGCCTTATACTTCAGTCTTGTTGCCTCTTTGCCATTTTAGCTTGTTCTCATGAATTATGAAATTAACGGTTAGCTGGAATTTGGATTATTATTGATAATGGAGATATTGTTGGATTGTCAGCTGAATTGGGTATCCTACTTGTCTTGTGTGGTGTGGGCTAAAGTATTCAAGCTGGGACTAGCTGGGACTAGGTCCTAGGTGAGTATTTCGGCCTTCATCATAGATAGGTCATTATAGTCTTTGACGAGTGTATGTTCACTGCTTAATAGCCTCTGTGTTCCTGACTTGGTGGGTTTATATCCAAGTTGGGGCATGACCTCGTTACTTATTTTGAGAGTAAGTGGTCAGCTTAAGTACTAGCCAACCCTTTGGTTGACTCCTTAGGGTACTCATGTGGTTTTATCATGAGTCTTGGGTGCGGTGGTGTGTATCCACATGTCTAGGTCTGCGCAGATTTTAGGCTAGGGTTGTGTTGTGTCTTGGCCATGTTTTGATAGAACCTCTGAGCCAAGATACCGGTTCGATTACCTTCCCTACCTCGTGGTATAGACTCGAGTTACAGAGTGACTATTGACCGTACTAAGAACTTATGCCTGTCTTTGATATATTGCCCTTTCTTGTTTGATGATTCTATGAATCATAGAAGGTGAGATGCAAGCCGGCTATGGTTGATAGAGTTTGGATTCCTGGATGTTATGTGATTCACATGATAGTGTAGTATGAGTCGGTCTAGTATTCGCATGCTAGGACTATGTGTTGTTATTGTTGTTCACATGATAAGCACGATTGTCTAGCATCTATATGCTAAGGCTATGTGTTATTCATATTCATATTCTTATGTTTACATGTTATATTAATTATGACATTTCGTGGCTCGGAGAACTCGAAGTTACTCCCCACTGACTGTGGCTTTTGTATTTGTATAAAATGCGAATGACAGGTAGGTGATGCATATATGGGGTACACGGACGAGCTAGCGAGCAAAGTAACCTTGGAACCTAGACTGGTTTTATTTTATTGTGACCCTTAAACCCTTTTTATGTCACATACATTTTAGGGACATATGTCTCCCTTTCTCATATTTGGTTTGTATAACTTTGTTTCGCGACTTTAGCGATATTTCATTCATGAGATTTATTTTGGACCTTGCATGTTTGACACCTTCCCTTTTGGATATCTTTACAACAGTTCGAGTTTTAAAATTACAGGTTTTTACTATAATGAACCTATTACAAACATATCCATGCAGTTTTATTCTAGAAGTACGTGTTTACTTTTCCGCGATAAGTGAGGGTGTCACAGTTGGTATCAGAGCATATTTGCTCCCGACGCACGTTTGTGCACCCCAATATAAATAACTTGACCTTAAAATAATAAACATGAGAGATGGGTAAGATGGGTAGACTTAGGACCTTATGTTGTAGTCTCTTTGTGTTTGCTCTTTGTTAGGTACTAACCTGTTTGTTGATTGTCATTTAATAATTGTTGCGTTCTTGGATCAATGACCGTGAGCTTATCTATAGCTAATGGAGTTATTACCCTTATTATAAAAAAATTTTTGAACTAAAGGTTTTGAAAATATTTTAATGTTTTTCACTGGTTTTAACGTCAATTAGTGTTAAAGCTTGTTATTGGAGACGTCTGATAATTAGTTTTATCATTTGTTGGTGTAAAAATGTATTTTTATGTCTTTGAATTGGAATATTGATGTTCTTGAGTGATCGCCAAGAGTATCTCCGTTCCATTGAAAGGACACTTATATTTTAAGAAGATCTAGATTTAGTGCCTATTGCTGAGGATTGAAGATTTGTTCAACCTTTGAAGAATGCTTCTACTTCCTTGAAGATGATTCTCGTTCTTTTTGTATCTCGCCTTATTCTTAATCTCTTAATGCTTATTCCTTTTCTAAATCCTCTTTTCTTTCTCCTTGTGAGTCACTCTTGTATTTCCTAACTTGTCATTTGTTCCTTGCTTATCTTTCCTTAACGTCTTTTGATAATACTATTTCTTTCGAGAAATGTTGACCTTGGTTGGAAATTATGACCTTTGAAGGGATTGTTTGTGCTTGAACCTTTCCTGGTTTTGAGAGGATTTGATGTTGGAAAGACTTAGGTAGTGTGATGAGACATACTTGATGATTCTTATACCTATAGATCCTTGATAAAGTGAGTACGTTAGATTGGTGGATTTTGTGTGTCAAGTGTGAGTTGCATTGGTTACTAAGGTTATGGAACATGGCATTGTTGTTTATGTTTGGGATACTAGTGCTTAGTACTTGACTTAAAATGGATGAAACTGAATGGTGGGTTTGAGGATATAGAATTGACTAGGTAAGTCGAGTTGTGATTGGCTTCCATAATCACTTTGGACATGAGAGTTTGATAATGTGTATGACCATATGAGAAAAGCTAATGGTGGGATTATTAGTTGGTTTTAGTGAGTGATATTGATTACTACTTGAGGTATGGTATGAGAGTGAGAGTAAGCTACATTATTGGGAAGTTTTAGCACTTGTTTTAATAACTAGAAAGGGTAATGGTATGGTTGACACCAATTGTTAGGTTAAAGAACATAGTTTCAATTTATGGTTTTATGAACTTTGAGGTGATGAAGTGTTGTTACAATTAAGACCTTGTTTCTTGGGAATTTGATGGTAAGTAAGTTTTAGGATGTCAAATTTGAAAGAATACTCCTTGGGATGTTGATGACCATAATGGATTGGTGATGTGATTTGGTATTAGTTGGCTCTTGAGAGTTCTTGAGTTGAGAGGGTCTTAGTATTGAGAAGAATTTGTTAACCCTATAGTTTTATAGACCTTGAGGTTGCATTGAGTACTTGAGATGATGGGATGATGTCGTAGCTGAGTGTAACTGAGTGTAGTTCCGCTTTTGGGAATCCTTGATAAGTAAAAGGATAGAGAAACTTGAGATCCTACTGATTTTTTCAGATTTTGGGGTTGGTATGTTACTACCTTGTTTTGAAATGAGAACCTTGTGGAATATTTGAGGAACCTTCTCTTAGAGTTTAGAGCTTGGTATTGGGATTCTTGATTGAAGGTTTATTTTTTTTTAAGGAACCCATAGTTGACACTAGTTGGATACGAATATAACTTTGTCGGAAGCCTTGACCTTAGGCTTGTGAAAGTTGTTTCTGGATGTTTGAGGATTTGGAGCGATGAGATCACACTTATAGTGGAGTACCTTGTTTTAGGGAATAGATTAGGATGAGGTAACATAAGCGATTAAGGAAACCCTTGGGAGTGATGTGGTTATGAGTTTTGTTGTTAGGAAATTTTCAAAACCGTTTTGAGTGATGTTGTTGTTTGAGATAAGAGTGTCTGGCGTTCCCTTGTTGGCTGATTTCCCTTTCTCCTTGATCATAAGCGTTACCGTTCATACCTCGTTTCCTCGCTTCATCTTTCTCCTCCTTTAAGTTTGACACTTGTATCTTGTGAAACTCTATCTTTGACATCCTTGTAATTTTGACTTCAATTTCTACCCTATGAAATTCTTTATAGCTCTCTTGTTGCTTAAGTTTGAGCTCTCTTAACATACTTTGTTTCTATACTATCTAAGTTACTTTCCTTTTTGTACAACTTCTAAACTTTCAAGCTACCAGTTTCGATTCATTTTTAAAAGTTTATGTCACTTCTGCAAACCTAACCTATTTTAAAGATTTGAAAATGAAAATTCGATTTAATTCTCTAATTGTTCTTTGAGTATAGACTTCTTTATCATGGTTTTGAGTTGCTAAACCTGAGATTTTTGTAAATTTTATCCAATTTCTATTCACTTTGATCTAATCATGATGCCTTTGTTAAAGTTTAATATTATATTTCAGGAATTTAACTCCCCTTTTAGTTTAAAGGTGAAACCTTTATTTCTATTTTGGCTTTTTGCAAAAGAAAATTTGAGTAGATTACCTTTCTCTTATTTTGATTTTAACGTTGATGGGATGTTAGGACTCGTTATTAAAGGCGTCTAATAACTTGCCCTGCGCTTATCGGCGAATGATTTTTATTTTAAATTTGTCTCTAACTTGGAAAGTTAGCGTTCTTGTGTGCACGACAAGGGCAATTTCGTTCCATGAATGAGACTTATACTTTTGAAAACTTTTCATTAATGTTTCTGAAAGTATTTTGATTTTCGATTTATACAAATAATTTGCTTTTTGACCTTATCTTTGATTTGGAATGTGATGTTCTTGAATGCGCAACGAGAACACTTCCGTTCCTCTGATGAGAATCTGGTTCTGTCGGAAAATTTTATTTGAAACTTTGAAAGAATTTTAATTCTTACTATTTGCAACCTTTTAATATTTTGGGTTACCAATTTCAAAAGTCCAGTTTTACCTTTATAACCTTTCATTTTCTACTTTCAAGTTTCGAGGACGAAACTTTTTAAAAGATGGGGTGATTGTAACACCCCGTATTTTATTAAGTTGGATAAAATTCTTTTAATTGTTATTTTGAATTTAATTACATCATTTAACGATTTATATATTTATGCTTAGCTAATTAATTAATTTCATCATAATTCGATACGTTAATTTTAATAATCATTAATAAGTTTATTTAAAGTTAGTTCGAGTTTATTGAAGTTAGTTCGAGTTTATTTATTTAATAATTTCCGTTTCTTTACGAGTCCTTATGAAAGTTGTTTTAAGTGAACCCGAGATGGATTTTGGGAACAAAACCGTCCAATTAGCTATTTTGAGCTTATTTCACTAAATTAACAATTTTTATTAATATCCGTTAGTTTCGTAAAAATCGCTAATAATTCCGTTTCAAGCCGATTTCTTATTATTTACGTTAACTAGCTGAGTTTATTTTATTTTCACTCATTAAATTTATTTATTATTGATTCCGTTTTATTACTGAAACTTTTACTAAAAACCGATTTTATTAACTCGAAACGGTTTTAATAACGATCGAAGTTTCTTAACGACGAAGAAACGTACGTATAATAAATAGCAGGCAGGCAAGCTGCTCCCTCATTTCTCACGCAGCATTCTTCTTCTCCCTTCCTTTTTCTTCTTTTCGTTCTGTTTTGATTTTGTTTGATTTTAAATTGATCCTGCCACTCCGTTTGTCATCCGTTATCAATGATTTTCGTTCCATATTGCTGCTCCCATCGTTCCTGTCAATCCGTTGTAAGTAAAATTCATTTTCGTCATGTGTTTTTACAAACCCATTTATATTTTCAGCTTTATTTTTATAAGACGGTTGTATGTACTAAAATAGACGGTCTGGTAGAAGATTAAAAAGGTAACGATAACGGATTACTCGATATTACTTGTAAAATATGTTTATTTTGAATGCTGGTTAGTCTGTTTTATAATTGAGACGATGTATAATTATATATAGGGATCCTTATGGATGTTAGTTAGTCAGTTGTATAGTTGAGACGGTGTATACTGATATGTGGAGATGGTTGAGACGGTGTATACTGACCTCTAGGGATCATTTGGGATGCTAGCTAGTAAGTGGTATATTTAAGACGGTGTATCTTTGACATGTATGGATTGTTTTGGGATGGTGGAAGGCGAGAAATGGCATGTCCGGTCAGCCATAATAGGTGTTGGTAGGGATGGTTCTTTGGCGCTTAGCGGCCGTGGGGAGGGAGAGTTGAACGGGGTGGTGTTGGGTTGGACACGGGTACCCATACCCCGTTTTTCCCTTTCTTCCTTTCCTTTGATTATGGTTGGGTGGTCCATTAGGTGGAGTAGTAGCTGGTTGTTTGGTGATGGGCGTGGGGCGGTTCAACGGCCACTAGGGTCGTGGGTCGAGTTGGTTTTGGCGCAAGTTTGGTTTATTTGAAATAATTAATTTCCGTCTCATATTTTATATAAAGATAATTCGTTAATATCGTCCTTTCACATAATTATTTTAGGTGGCTCATATGTGGTTGAAGAGGAAGAGTAATTTTGGGTTTTAGAAGCTTTCTCAAGTTATTACTTGTCTCTTTGCTAGCGTAAGGTAACTATTCCGAGTTACTCGACGAATTAATGTCACATTAGTAGTTAATGTTGTACCTGTTGTTTGTTAAGTGTTTAGGTGATTGATAATGTGTTACTTTCGTTTTTCACATGATAGAAATTAGAAATAGCATGGGAATAATATTGCGATAAAATTTGTAATTTGGGCCAAAGCGTGCCAAGACTACGAGTGGGCAGTTGACCGAACGAGTTTGGTCAAACTAGGTTTAAACCAGTCAGCCTCGATTTGACCGATGACCCGTCGCGGAACTCGGGTCGAGGGTTTGTCTTTGAGGTGAGATTGGTTGTTATTGGAAGTTTTATGTTATGTCTTGATATTTGTAATTATCATTTCATATGTTGGTTGTTGGATGAATTGGCTGCCTTATACTTCAGTCTTGTTGCCTCTTTGCCATTTTAGCTTGTTCTCATGAATTATGAAATTAACGGTTAGCTGGAATTTGGATTATTATTGATAATGGAGATATTGTTGGATTGTCAGCTGAATTGGGTATCCTACTTGTCTTGTGTGGTGTGGGCTAAAGTATTCAAGCTGGGACTAGCTGGGACTAGGTCCTAGGTGAGTATTTCGGCCTTCATCATAGATAGGTCATTATAGTCTTTGACGAGTGTATGTTCACTGCTTAATAGCCTCTGTGTTCCTGACTTGGTGGGTTTATATCCAAGTTGGGGCATGACCTCGTTACTTATTTTGAGAGTAAGTGGTCAGCTTAAGTACTAGCCAACCCTCTGGTGGACTCCTTAGGGTACTCATGTGGTTTTATCATGAGTCTTGGGTGCGGTGGTGTGTATCCGCATGTCTAGGTCTGCGCAGATTTTAGACTAAGGTTGTGTTGTGTCTTGACCATGTTTTGATAGAACCTCTGAGCCAAGATACCGGTTCGATTACCTTCCCTACCTCGTGGTATAGACTCGAGTTACAGAGTGACTATTGACCGTACTAAGAACTTATGCCTGTCTTTGATATATTGCCCTTTCTTGTTTGATGATTCTATGAATCATAGAAGGTGAGATGCAAGCCGGCTATGGTTGATAGAGTTTGGATTCCTGGATGTTATGTGATTCACATGATAGTGTAGTATGAGTCGGTCTAGTATTCGCATGCTAGGACTATGTGTTGTTATTGTTGTTCACATGATAAGCACGATTGTCTAGCATCTATATGCTAAGGCTATGTGTTATTCATATTCATATTCTTATGTTTACATGTTATATTAATTATGACATTTCGTGGCTGGGAGAACTCGGAGTTACTCCCCACTGACTGTGGCTTTCGTATTTGTATAAAATGCGAATGACAGGTAGGTGATGCATATATGGGGTACACGGACGAGCTAGCGAGCAAAGTAACCTTGGAACCTAGACTGGTTTTATTTTATTGTGACCCTTAAACCCTTTTTATGTCACATACATTTTAGGGACATATGTCTCCCTTTCTCATATTTGGTTTGTATAACTTTGTTTCGCGACTTTAGCGATATTTCATTCATGAGATTTATTTTGGACCTTGCATGTTTGACACCTTCCCTTTTGGATATCTTTACAACAGGTTCAGGTTTTAAAAATTACAGGTTTTTACTATAATGAACCTATTACAAACATATCCATGCAGTTTTATTCTAGAAGTACGTGTTTACTTTTCCGCGATAAGTGAGGGTGTCACAGTGAATCTCATGAAATGTGCGAATCTTGTATTCAAAGCAAGATGTTTTCGTGACTTTTCTTGAAAAGTATAGCGAATAGATCAAGTTATTCACCTAATTACATTTCAATGTGTATGCTCGAATATATTTTTAATCTGAGAAGGTCATTATTACTTCTTCTCTTTTACCGACGAACTAGGTAGATACTTGGTATCCACTTAATGAGGTAAGAAGAGAAACTCTTTGAATATGTTCAATGACTTTTCAAAGGTATCAAAACCTACAGATTATAAAACCAAAAGTATTAGTACCTTGTTCAAATTGGGAACAATAAAGTGAAGACTTTGATTTACACCAAATAGAGTGAGATATGGTATCACAAGATCACTATCATAATCACACCATATGAAGATAAGGTGTGTTATAAGGATACAAAGAATCCTATACGATATGGTTGAATCTTTACTATAAAGTTGGAAGTAGTTTATATCACAATTTGTCTAGTATTTATTTTCCCACTAAAACAAAACATAGTTAAAGCAATCAAGTACAATTCATATATGATATGATTAGGCATGGTACCTAAGTTGTCGCTTGTTTCAGAAGAAAGCATGTGGCTTTGTAACCCAACTATCACGAGAACAACAAGTTTGTGGCTCGTGATGCTGTCTTTTGTGAAAAGAAGTTTATTTCTTAAAGACAGAGTGGGAGAAAATGTTGAAGAGCCACAAATTGAGAATAAGACGTAGGAAGATGTTCTTTCTTTGTCAAAACCAGTAATTATTGATTCGAAACCTAAGTGGACAGGAGTCATGTTATTTTTAAAAGTAACAAACCTGTAACTTATTAAGATGCTTTATCTAGTCTCAACTCCACAAGAGTCCGAAATAATCATAAACATGAAAATGTTTATTTAGCTTGGTTGGTTGGTGGCAAAGGGTTTTGCACGCAACAACAACGCTTCATTGTATTCGGATATGATTTGATATAGTTGGATTTTAAAATCATCTTGCATGAGTTTTATAAATCGCAACTATCCTAAGGTAGGATACAAACTTAAGAAGAAATCTTAAGTAGAAGTTAAGGAGTTGAATTGTATGTTTTGATCATGTGATAAGCTTTTCTCGAATTATCGAGTAGTTCTGTTTATACATGGAGTTTAGTGGGAGTACGGTGGTATTATTAGTCTTATATGTGAATGACATATTGATCACTGTGAATGATGAAAGACTTAGGAGAGGAATAATACATTTCTAAGGTATCCAGACCTATAAAGATAGCTCTAAGAGGATATTAGCGTTAAATGAATATTCTTATATTGATAAGAGTCTAGACAAGTTCAAAAGTATTGAACATGTAGAAATTGAATCCACATGCTTCCGCTGCGGGATTAATTCATTACGCTAAGATGTATCACTATTCTTAAAACTCGTATAATTGGAGTATGACGAGATGTTACAAATCGAATCCTTTAGAGAAGTGTCTATATAGCCACATATTTCATTAGTTAGTACTCAGGAAGTACTAAAGATATGAAGCTAAGCATTTAGAAATGAGATGGATTTACGTGCAAGGAGTTACACAAAAACCATATTCTAAACACATAAGGATGGTTTGAGAACCATCTTGGATATATTATTTAAGGAGGATATCTACTATAAACGTCCTAGGTAGTTGAACAATGAGATATGCATAACGGAAATTGAGTACACTTGCAAAATAGGATATGCAAGAAGGAGGGGATGATATTAGGATTCAGTTTTGTGAATTGGAGGAATTATGGTAGTTTGTTCCAATAACCGAAGGTCCTATCCCTACTCACTGTGAGGATAGTGGGAGCTATCCTAAGGCAAGAGAGCCTATATCTAGATTGGATCAAGACACGTACTCAGAAGGTTTTTATAATACAGATTACACACAACAAAGGGAAAAAATATATAGTAAGGTTAGAAAAGTTCAAAGTGTTGCTAAGACTGACTAACTAAAGGCTTCTCATAGGCTTAGCATGATAAATCATTCCATTTTAATTGAATTGAGATGATCAAATATGTAAAATATTAAAAATGAATTATAGATTATGTAGTAATTGATATTGTATCAATTTCACATATGTGATAATGCATTCATCGTTTGAGTTTTAATCAAAACTCTTTTCTTTAATACTTTGTTTTTCCAAATAGGTTGTCGAGACAATATTGAACCCTATTTAAGTAAACTGGATTAACAAAGTATTGGCCCCTAGTCACTTTTATGAGGTGACGTCTCCTAGTGACTAGAGTGTGAGTCGATTGATGGCAAGTTCAAATGCCATAGGGTTATGAGGGATGACTAGTCGATCACATAGGCAGACTGTATGGGACACACTGTCGGGCAGTGACCGCTTATAGAGTTCTAGAAACTTTTATGTAGCCTGGTCGTGGAAAGAGCTGCTATTGTATTCTTTTGAGACAATTCTTTTACTAGCGAATGTTCGCCCAAGTTGGCACAGTTTCTGAGTGAATTTAAGTTATGCTCTACGACTTTCGTAAATGAGGTCAAATGGGCATCTCTTAGGTCATGATGAGCTGTGGCTATAGGAACGGAATAGTGTGATAGGAATTGTCCACCTCCTTGTCAGGGTTATTTCAAATCTCAAGGCCACTCGAGGACTAGTGAACTGGAAATGTGTGGCCACGCTCGGAAGGTATCTACGGTAGATAATTCCGGTCAGACAGTTACTCTCCATATCGAGGAAACCACTCTTGATATGATCACATGCATGTACGACCTGCAAGACACCTTGCATTGAGTGAGAGATTGTAATAGGACAAGAGAATTGGTGACGCACACTTGTCTTGGACAAGTGGGAGATTGTTGGAGTATGTGTCCTCAACAATAGTGCTATCACATTATTGAAACTCATGATAAGAATACGTTTGGGATGATTCGATTATAAAGTCAACTGATCAATATTAATCGGTAATGATTGGCTGACTAGAGTTTGACATTACTGTCGGTTGACGGTGGTGGTCAGTTGATCCCTTAAGGTCACACCTAAATGACGATTCCCTTAATTTTAATGTTAATCGATTATATAACGATACAAATTGATTAAGTCCTTAAAATGAACAAATTGAATGTAAGAGAGAATATTATATCTTATTGTAATATGATTAAATAAGATTCATTTTAGTAATTAAAATGTTATATTACTAAAATTGATTATTGTTTATGAAACAAATAAAATAAGAATGATTAGTTAATTATAATTATAATATGTTGTAGATTATATTAACATGACCCATTTTATATTCTTGTATTTAAGAATTACTAGTCAAATTGATAAATGTAATTTATTTGATATGAAATGATATTTAATTTATTAAATATGCATTATAACATCAAATGACATATTGTATGTCACATGTCACACATATTACATTTGACAAATGACAAAGATAAAATGAGGTTCATTTTATATGGATAAGAACCAGTTTTTTAGGTAGTATTTTAGTGTGATGATTGTTGTTTTTTTTTTCATGCAAATAGACAACATGAGTACACTTACACCCTGCTTCCTACCCTATTGCATGGGTATGACAAAAAGCATGAACATGCTAATAAAATAAGAAAAAATTCACACCCACTCAAGAAGAGGTGCCGGTTTTGGTGTAGATACATGGATAATAATTTGTTCATTTTTACATACTTGATTATATATGAAAACCTCTCTCTTTCTCTTATTCTCTAAAAATACACATAAATTATTTATGTTCAATTTTGTTCATAATATCTAATAAGTCAAATATATTACTAATGTAGTAATGATATTAATATTAGATCTAGTATTAAGGTAAGCTACTTATATTATCTAGTTAATAATATTAGTAGAACTTTGGGATAGTCTTGGTGCAACTAAGAGGAGGTGTTCACATTATTGAACCTATGGAGTTTTGTAGGATCTTCCCATGTTAGTGAGCTCACGAACAAGCATAGGAAGGTGTCCTTGCTTGTGCCCATTTCCGTCTCATCACCATTGTAAGAAAACCGTTTTCTCTTCATTCTTGTTTTAAGTTATGCATGCACTAGATTCACAAAGACTAAATCAATGGTTAATTTAGATCTTATTAAAATGAGTTTAAATAAAGGGTTATAGAATCCTTTCAAGTGGTATCATGAGCTTAGGTTGTTGCATGCATAATCTGTTTATAGTTTTTCCGAGTTAAATTAAAAACATATAAAACTAGATATTTTATAATTTATATTAAAAAGTCACAAAAATTTTTGCATGTTATATATTCTGGTCCTATATTATATTTAGGTCATTTTGATGATTTATGGAATTTTTTAGCTCATTTTAATGATTTTTAGAAATTTTATTACATTTTATTGATTAAAATGGTGTTTAAAATGCTAAAAGTAGTTAGACTTTGTTTCTGACCTTCAAATTTTTATATGACCTCATATGCATATTTTAATTATTGTATGTAAAATTTTGTATAAATTTGATTTATTTTGTATGATTTATAATTTTTATAAGATAAAAATAACATAAATGGTGGTAAAATGATTAAAATTAGTTAAACTTCGAAACAGGCTTTGAAATTTTAATATGTTGTCACATGCACATTTTACTCACTGGTTGTAAATTTTTAGATGAACTTGATTCATTTTTCATGATTTACGAATTTTTTAGTGTAAAAATGACATAAATGGTGACTATTTTAGCAAAAATAGCTAAAGTAAAATACATGGCATGATAAAATTATTTTAGGTTGAATTTTTATTCGACATATCAGATCTAAAGTTGGAACATTAATTAGATTAATTTTCAAATGCTTTAGATGTTTTATTTGATAAAACCGATAAATAGCAACTATATTTTTCTCGAAATAAATTCGAAAACTTTTAACCTTGATTTTTGATATTATGAGTGTCATGGAATTATTCCAGAATATTCAAAAATTTTAAATTCAAATTTTGAAATTATTGTAATTAAATTTTGATTTATTTCATAAACGGTGATGATTTTTAAGGTCTATAATGAGCATAAAAGTTAAATCAAGTTGAATTATTGTCAAAAATTGAGTAATAACTAATTTTTGAGTCCTAAAAGGTTAGGATAATTAACTTGGACTAAAATTTGATTTTAGTATTATTGTGTAATTTTAATAAGTTAAAATTGCGAATATCCATAAAACCAGATTATATTTAAGATATAAGTTCAAATAGGGCGATTTGGCACATAATTTGGCTTGTTAGATACATATTATAATGCTGCATTTTTCCATTGATGAATGTCATATTTATTTTATATAATTTTGAATTATGTAATTTTATCTTAGTATGGCCTTAGTTTTAATCGATATTACTCGTAATGTTAGGGAATATTGATTTAGCTGTAATTTATTGTGATCTCGTATCACTTTTATTTTGTTTTATTAGATTTTATTTTACAAATGTATAGTAGGAAGTGCTATGTACATTTAATATTTAATTATTTGTAATTCCGGAGTTTCCTAAAGACGGTGCCATTCGGAAAGGAGTTCCGATCGAGACGGTGTCTATCCTTGGGAGGCGTGTCACGTGAAGATTCAAGGGACCAAAGGAGTTTGTTTCCGAATTTGTAATAGAATATAAGATTTTCTATTTTAGGAAAGGCCATACTAGGAATTTTATTTTACTTTATTTGCTTGCTTTATATGTTTGCATGCATTGCCAAATCGCCATAACTTCACATGCATATTTTATCGTCTTATCGACTATTGTTAATTATAATTATCGAGTATTCATCGACTTAATTCACTTAAAGATGATAGATGATAAATTGACAAGACCTCACACATATTTAAAATTGAGATTAGCCTTACCAAATAGTAGGAGTCATGAATCCCTTTGACATTTGGGGTAGATTCGGTTTCTCGTGGTACTTTCATTTATCATTGGGTAAGTTGGGTAATAAAACGTTATTACAAGCAAAATTTGGTTGGACTCAATTGGATATAAAGACTAGTCTTATGTTCTGAGGCTATAAATGAATTTTATGAAATACATCGACCAGGAATTCTATAGTAGAATCAATTAAAGAGTTAATTCACCAAATTTATGCAAGTATGGGATGTATCGGTTTCCCGTGACCATGTTTGTGTAAATATGGATCTCGTAATCATTTATATAATTTAGGTGCGAGGTCATTATATAAATGCATAATTTTTAAAACCTTGTTAAAATGTTTGCAAGTAAAACGATAAATGTTAATTATTTCCTTCATCTCCTTTTGTAGTTATTTATCGCAATGGATTCATCTAATTCTCCTTCACCTATTACCATTGATACTTGGCTTAAATCATTTGATGAAAAATGCTCCATCCATGATCACAATTCGACTAGAGAATTACGCTTTAGCATTGGTGAAGTTGGGAATCTTTGCTATCTCACAACTACAACTCCTCCCACTCCAATAATTTTGCCTTCAAATAATGAATCTCATGAAGATGACATCATTACTTCAGTTGCTTCCTTGTTTAATGAA
The DNA here is from genome assembly GCF_048544455.1 of Silene latifolia. NCBI lineage: Eukaryota > Viridiplantae > Streptophyta > Magnoliopsida > Caryophyllales > Caryophyllaceae > Silene > Silene latifolia. The sequence goes on from NC_133538.1 coordinate 178,007,603, forward strand.
ATAAAGGATAATGAAGATTTGAGTGGGAGTTCAAGGAAGAGTATCCTTATAACTAAAAGGAGTAATGAGAAGTTTAAAAAGAAAGTAAGGAAGGGCAATGAACCCAAGTTCATAATTGGGAAGGAAGTGGCTAGTGGGACTACCACTACCAAGCCGAAGAAGGGTGCCCAACCATTCGAAATGTGTCATTATTGTCATGACCTAGGCCATTGGAAACGCAATTGCCCCAAGTATTTGGGAGATATTAAAACTGGACTCATCACTCCAATTGTTAATATTTCTTCCGAAATCTTTGGTATCGATATAAATCTTACTTCCACCTCAACATGGGTATTGGATACCGGATGTGGTTCTCACATTTGTAATCATTTAGAGGGGCTCGGAGACGTGGAAAAGCTAAACCACAGTGATGTAGATCTCCGACATGGAAATTGAGCTAGGGTAGCCCCACTTCAAGAGGGACTTATGTACTTGTTTTAGCTAATGGCTTTGAATTGTACTTACATAATTGTTATTTTGTACCTTCTTTATCTAAGAACATCATTCCGTTGCCATGTTAGACATGGAGGGTTTTTCTTTTGCTTTTAAGAACAATAGTTGTGAAATTTCCAGGAATGACTTGGCCATAGGCCAAGCCACTTCAATTAGTGGCATTTATGTTCTTGAAACTTCTAGCTCAAGCAAAGATATCTATAACATGCAATCAAAAAGACTCAAAACAAGTGACCCAAATGAATCATACATTTGGCATTGTCGATTAGGTCACATAAATGAAAAGCGCATTAAAAGACTAGTGTCGACTAGTGTAATTAAATCATTTGATTTTCAATCATTTGGTATATGCGAATCATGTCTTCTAGGGAAAATGACTCGTAATCCTTTTAGTAGTAAAGGCACACGAGCAAGTGATTTATTGAGTCTAATACATACCGATGTATGTGGACCAATGACTATCACCGCTAGAGGAAATTATGACTACTTCGTCACTTTTACCGATGACTTAAGTAGATATGGGTATGTCTACTTAATCAAGTTTAAAAGTGATGTTTTCAAAAAATTCAAAGAATTTCAAAACGAAGTAGAGAACCAATTGAACAAAAAGATTAAAGCACTTTGATCCAATCGTGATGGTGAATATCTTAGTAATGAATTTAATTCACACTTAAAGGGATGTGGCATTGTGTCACAACTCACTCCACCTGGTACGCCACAACTAAATGGTGTTGCCGAGAGGAGAAATCGAACCTTACTTGATATGGTTTGATCTATGATGAGTCATTCTGATTTACCTGATTCCTTTTGGGGATTTTCTCTTCAATCGGCCGTTCACTCACTCAATCGTAGCCACACTAAAGCAACTGAGAAGACTCCATATGAGATGTGGAAAGGGAAAATCCCTAATTTGTCTTACCTGAAGATTTGGGGTTGTGATGCTCATGTCAAAGTTAAGACTGACAATAAGCTTGCCCCAAGATCTCAAAAGTGTACATTTGTGGGTTATCTAAAGGAAACACATGGCTTTTACTTATACATCCGTCACGAGAACAAACTGTTTGTGGCTCGTGAGGCTGTCTTCTTAGAAAATGAGTTTATTTCTAGGAGACAGAGTGGGAGAAAATTTGAACTTGATGATGTTCAAGAGCCACAAACGGAAGAGAGGACGCAAGAAGATGTTCCTTCCTCGTCTAACCCGAACGTTGTTCCTTCCGAACCTAGGAGGTCAGGGAGAGTCAGTCGCCAACCTGATAGATACATAGGTATTATCGAGGAAGATGGAAACTTAGACGTGTTACTTTTAGAAAGTGACGAACCTGCAACCTACAAAGCCGCTATCTCTAGTCCAAATTCAACTTTATGGCAAGAAGCCATGCAATCCGAAATAAATTCTACGCATGAAAATCAAGTTTGGGACTTGCCCGATTTACCTAAAGATGTAAAACCTCTCCAATGCAAATGGATCTTTAAAATAAAGAATGGTATAGAAGGACATGGTGATATCTACAAACCAAGGTTAGTGGCGAAAGGTTTCACCCAAATTCATGGTTTACACTATGATGAAACTTTTTCCCCCGTGGCCATGCTTAGATCTATTCGGATTATGTTGGCGATTACCGCATTTCATGATTATGAAATATGGCAAATGGATGTCAAAACCGCCTTCCTAAATGGGTATTTAGAGGAGGAAGTGTACATGTTGCAACCAGAGGGTTTTGTAAATCCGAAAAATCCTAACAAGGTATGCAAGCTTAAGCGATTCATTTATGGTCTTAAGAAAGCATCAAGAAGTTAGAATCATCATTTCAATCATGTGATAAAAGAGAATGGTTTCACCCGAAGTGTCGAGGAACCATGTTTATACATGAAATTCAGTAGGAGCAACGTCGTCTTCCTTATCTTGTATGTGGATGACATACTACTCATTGGAAATGATGTACCTATGCTTACCTCTGTCTAGGGGTGGTTAGGAAATCATTTCCAGATGAAAGATTTAGGAGAAGCACAATGCATATTAGGTATCCGAATCTATAGAGATAGATCGAAAAAGATATTGGCATTAAGTTAAGAATCTTATGTTGATAAGATTCTTCGACGTTTCAACATAGAAAAATCCAAAAGGGGTTTGATTCCAACGGGCAGTGGAATTACCTTGAGCAAGTCTAAGTCACCCACTGAGCCTGAAGATGTCCAAAAGGGATTAATTAATTCCTTAAAATTGAATAATTTACATTTGTGAGCGAGAATATGAATCTTATTGTAATTCGATTAAATAAGATTCATTTTAGTAATTAAAAATTATATTACTAAAATCTTGTTTATGAAACAATTAAATTAAGAATGATTAGTTAATTATAATTACAATGTATTGTAGATTATATTAACATGATCCATTTTATATACTTGTAATTGTGAATTACTAGTCAATTGTTATATATATTTGAATTAATATATGTAATGATATTTAATTGTTAAATATGCATTAATATTATTAATAACATGTTACATGTTACATGTTACATGTCACACATTATATGACAAAGTGACAATTGACAAAAATAAAATGGAGTTCATATTACCTAATGGACCGGTTTTTAGAAGATATTAGGGTGATTTGGTTAATTGTTTTTTAATTGTGGAGAACACAATGATTACAATTATAGAGTAGCCTACACCCTAATGTATTTTGATAAGAACAATTCTAAAAGGTAATGGGCGTGCATTGGCTCTCTCATCCTCTCCCATGCCACCGGTACCCCCCCCCCCCCCTTCCCCCTTTACCCTAAAAAGAATTGTTCTTATTTGATGATCATTCATTCTTACATTTAACTACTCACTCTTCTCTCGTTATCTCTCTAAAATAAGTTTTAGAAAAATATTGTTCAAAAATCTTATTTTTATATTACTAAAGGTAGTACTAGAAATAATAATAAGAATAATTTTAAGGTTTCTAATTATATATCTAGTTAATATATAATTAGTTTTAAGGGGTTGTCTTTGTGTCATCAAGAGGAGAATCTCTAATATTGGGATTTTGGAGGATCATCCTTTAAATTGTAGCTCAAGAACGAGTGTTGGAAGGAGTCCTCACTTGTGCCTTTAAATCGATGTCAATATTGTAAGGAACATTATTCATACTTTTCTATTTATATAATGTTATGCATGCACTAGATCAACATCTAATTTAATGAGTAAATTACATAAATAATTAAAGTATTTAATTTGAGGGTTATAGAATCCTTTCAAGTGATATCAGAGCTTAAGTTGTTGCATGCATAATCGGTTTATAGTTTTTTTCGAGTTAAATTAAAAACATATAAAACTAGAGATTTTATAATTTGTATTATAAAGTCACGAAAAAATTTTCATGTTATATATTCTGATCCTATAATATATTTAGGTCATTTTGATGATTTATGATATTTTTTGCTCATTTTAATGATTTTTAGTAATTTTATTACATTTTATTGATTAAAATGGTGTTTAAAATGCTAAAAATAGTTAGACTTTGTTTCTGACCTTGAAATTTTTATATGACCTCACATGCATACTTTACTTATTGTATGTGAAATTTCGTATAAACTTGATATATTTTGCATGATTTATAATTTTTATGAGATAAAAATTGTTTTTATTAATACAATTATATATATTACTAAAATTTGATCATGTGATTTTAGAATAGAACAAACATCATTATGTTTGTCTACTAACAAAAAACGGGTCACTTATGCAAAATAGGTCCGCTTTGATTTTCCGTATTTGTCCGCCAAATGCGTTTAAATCGTATGCTTAATTATCTTGTGTAATTAAGTATTGATGTGATCATATAAAAATTATATGATACAAATTAATAAGTATTGTACACTTAACTTTTAAGGAATATTTTACCATTATATCAATATATAATGGGTCCTACAATGCCCAATTTAATTAATTTACACCTACTTTGTAAATATATTAACCAATTTCCTCTATCTCAAAACATATACAAAACCTCAACTAATTTAATGCATTAACTCTTAATCATTAAATTAATTCCTATTTAATAACATTACAATAGGATATAAAATTTCATTAGTCAATCATCACATAATTGAATAATAAACTTATGTTGACTCGAGTTCCAAACTCGACCTCAACAAAACTCACACAACTAAAGATATATATATATATATATATATATATATATATATATATATATATATATATATATATATATACATATATATATATACATATACATATATATATATATATATATATATATATATATATATATATATATATCAAATACACATATATATATATATATAAATATCGGGGATGATCAACCCGTATCAAATACATTTGATCAGAAAGACTTGGGTTCCATTCTTTAGGTGTGACCTCAAGGGATCAACTGATCACCACCGTCAAACGACAGTAACGTCAAACTCTAGTCAGCCAATCATTACCGATAAATGTTGATCAGTTGACTATATAATGTATTATCCCTTATGTATACGTCAACTGATCAACATTAATTGGTAATGATTGGCTGACTAGAGTTTGACATTACTGTCGGTTGACGGTGGTAATCAGTTGATCCCTTAAGGTCACACGTAAAGGACTATTCCCTTAATAGACAAATTAATTAATTGTATATTGATTCAGATTAATTAATTCCTTAAAATTGAACAATTTACATATGTGAGTAAAAATATGTATCTTATTGTAATTCGATTAAATAAGATTCGTTTTAGTAAATAAAATGTTATATATTACTAAAATTTTGTTTATGAAACAATTAAATTAAGAATGATCGGTTAATTATAATTACAATTTGTTGTAGATTATATTAACATGGACCATTTTATATACTTGTAATCATGAATTACTAGTCAATTGTTATATATAATTGTATTAATATATGTAATGATATTTAATTTTTAAATATGCATTAATATTATTAATAACATGTTACATGTTACATGTTACACACTATATGACAAAGTGACAATTGACAAAAATTAAATTAAGAATGATCATCAAATATATACACCAAGTTAATTAGAAATAAAAGAAAGATGATTTTAAAATCCAACCATTACAGAAAACCTTTTGCCACCAACCAATCAAATTCTAGTCAAATCATAATTACAAAGGGTTGCAGATTATATTAACATAACCCATTTTATATACTTCTAATTATGAATTACCAGTTAATTTGTCAGTGTAATTTATTTATTTAAGTAATGATATTTAAGTTGTTAAATATGCATTAAATTGTATAAGTAACATCGTAGGTGTCTAACGACATACCACATTACACAATGTGTGACATAAGACAATTGACAAAAATAATATGGAAATCCATTTTATGTAATGGACCGTTTTTATGGGTGGTTAGTGGGAGATTATGTTTTGTTATTTTATTTTAAATAGGACATAATCATAATCCTACTTAACTAGCCTTCACCCTAATAGACTTTGATAAGAGAAAAAGGAAAAGTGAGAAGGCCATGCATTGGCTCCTTTGGAGCATGCTACCCGGCCAATTTATACTCCTTATCTTCCACTTAAGATTTCTTCTTAAGTTTGTATCCTACCTTAGGATAGTTGCGATTTACAAAACTCATGCAAGATGATTTTAAAATCCAACTATATCAAATCATATCCGAATACAATGAAGCGTTGTTGTTGCGTGCAAAACCCTTTGCCACCAACCAACTAATCAAGCTTAATAGACATTTTCATGTTTATGCTTATTTCGGACTCTTGTGGAGTTGAGACTAGATAAAGCATTTTAAGAAGTTACAGGTTTATTACTTTCAAAAGGTAACATGACTACTGTCCATTTTAGGTTTCGAAGAAGATACCACTTGAAAGGATTCAATAACCCTCTAATTAAACTCTTTAGTTAATTATCCAAATTACTCATTAAATTAGATGTTGATCTTATGCATGCATAACTTAATAAAATAGGAGAGTATGAAAAATGTCCCTTACATTAGTAAAAACGGTCTAAGGGCACAAGTGAGGACTCCTTCCAATACTTGTTCTTGAGCTACAATTTAAAGGATGATCCTCCAAAACCCCAATATTAGAGATTCTCCTCTTGATGGCACCAAGACAACCCCTTAATCCTAATTAATATATTAACTAGATATATAATTAGAGACCTTAAAATTATTCTTATTATTATTTCTATTATTACCTTTAGTAATCTAACTATAATATTTTTGAATAATATTTTTCTAAAACTTATTTTAGAGAGATAAAGAGAGAAGCGTGAATAACTTATTATCAAAAATGTAAGAATGTCTAAGAATAAGAACAAATCTTATTTTTGTAGAGGAGGGTGGAAAAACCGGTGGAAGGGAGTGGCTTGGGGAGCCAATGCATGCCCTTTCACTTTTGCAATTTATTCTTCTCAAAAAACAAGCTATAGTGTAGATTAGGTTAAATGGTAATCATTGTGTTTTTTTATAATTAAAAACAATTTAATCATTTCTCCCTAAACATCCCTCTATAACCGGTGCCTCTATGTAATATGGAGTCCATTTTAATTTTGTCAATTGTCACTTTGTCATATAATGTATAACATGTAACATGTTATTAATAATATTAATGCATATTTAACAATTAAATATCATTACATATACTAATTCAATTATATATAACAATTGACTTGTAATTCACAATCACAAGTATATAAAATGGCTCATGTTAATATAATTTACAACTCGTTGTAATTATAATTAACCGATCATTCTTAATTTATTTGTTTCATAAACAAAATTATAGTAATATAATAATTTAATTACTAAAACGAATCTCATTTAATCGAATTACAATAAGATTCATATTCTCACTCACATATGTAAGTTGTTCAATTTTAAGGAATTAATTAATCCGTATCAGTATACAATTAATTAATTTATCTATTAAGGGAATCGTCCTTTAGGTGTGACCTTAAGGGATCAACTGATCACCACCGTCAAATGACATTAATGTAACACTCTAGTCAACCAATCATTACCGATTAATGTTGATCAGTTGACGTATAAATATGAATCATCCCTTTATGTATTCTTATCATGAGTTTTAATAATTTGATCGCACTATTGTTGAGGGCATATTCTCCAACAATTTCCCACTTGTCCGAGACAAGTGTGCGTCACCAATTCTCTTGTCCTATTACAAAGTCCCACTCAATGCAAGGTGTCTTGCAGGTCATTCTTGTAAGTGATCATATCAAGAGTGGTTTCCTCGATCTAGAGAGTAACTGTCTGACCGAAAATATCTACCGTAGATACCTTCCGAGCGTGGCCACGCATTTTCGGTACACTACTCCTCGAGTGGCCCTGAGATTTTTAAATAACCCTGACAAAGGGGTGGACAATTCCTATCGCACTATTCCCTTTGTCAAGCCAGAGCTAATCATGACCCAAAAGATGCCCATTTGACCTCATTTACGAAAGTCGTAGAGCATAATTTAAAGTCACTCTAAAATTGTGCCAACTTGGACGAATAGTCTTTAGTCAAAGAATTGACTCAAAAGAATACTATAGTAGCTCTTGCCACGACCAGGCTATATGAATTACTAGAACTCTATAAACGGTCACTGCCAGACAGAGTGCCTTCTACAGTCTGCCTATGTGATCGACTAGTCATCTCTTATGACCTTATGGCACTTGAACTTGCCATCAGTCGACTCACACTCTAGTCACTTAGAGACGTCACCTTATATGAGTGACCAGGGGCAATTACTATGTTAATCTAGTTCACTTTAATAGGGTTTAATGTTGTCTCAACATCCTATTTGGATATAACAAAGGAATAGATGAGTTTAAGAAACTCAAACGATAAATGCGATTATATAATCTAAAGTGTATATTTTACACTCGTCAAAGTGCAATAAAAGCTTGGTTTAGTGGATATACCATGTATCCATTCAGTCCAACTTTATGAATTGCTTTTCCCTTTTATTCAATGTCATTTCTAATGTCATGAACTTTTCTAAGTACATGTCTAGACTTCTTCATAGACTTGGGCTCTTTAACTTGAAAGATGCTCCCACTCTCATCATATAACTTGTGATAAAATACTTGGTGGAAGGGTCTACCTATAGTCCCTTTATGAACCAGCTTATCATAATGTACTCAAACTCCATTTGTAGAATTTGCAATGGTTGATTCTAAAACATTTTTCTAGTCACTTACTCCCGAGTCAACAAAATTAGCCTAGGATTTGGATAAATCCTTATAGGTTTGGAAACTAGAGTTTGTGTAACCCTTCAACACAACTTTGTATGTCGTCCATACACAAGAACGGATCCTCAGTCTTGCTCAGGAATTATAATAGATGTTCTTGAAGGCTTTTAAATGACTTTTATATGAAATAACTTGTTATTGACTCATTATGCTCCAAGCATATTATTCATCATGGCATGTGCATATATTGGCATACATGATCGTTTTAATGGCGGAAACATTAGCAATCTATTTCATGTGATCAACAACTCATGGGGTTCAGTGAATGACTATGACTCTCTCATAGTAATTCCACTTTCAACAAAATAAATAACCTCCTCAACCTATGTTGATATTAAACAGATAAAGAATCTTATCAATCATAAGATACTTATCTAAGTGCCAATCTAAATTTCCCTATATCATGATAGATTTAGAATTTTAGAATGCATCATGTCTTCTTTCATGAAGAATTGAAAACAAAAACACTCCTTCATCGATGGTAGTGTTATCATGTCATCCTTAATGACATTAATATGAAAGACAACTTCTCCAACTGATCTTCATATCTTGACATGACAATATTGACTCCCACATAAATCCATGTATGCTTATGGCTTCTCGACAACTCGAGTGAAACAATTTTCTTATCACATAATTGAAATGATGATTGCAATTTTAAGTGTTAATTAAAACCTCGTGCTTATCTCATACACACACTCTTTTCTAAATACCTATTTTAAAATTGTTTTTAACATCTAACTTGATTATACACACTATGAGGTGTAGCAATGATGATATGGATCTTAGCATAGTTACCTTTTAACTTAACTTTGTAGACAATTTATTGTCTGTCTATGCAACTCTTATGCACAGATTTCACTTGGGTTCATTAGGCTCTTATGTAAATTGAATTGAAATTTCTTGATACAACCACTTCATAATTTTTATAAGAGAACACTTTCTTTTGGTCTCCTCGCTGGTCTAGAGTTTGACCTAATAAGCTTTCTTTTGGTCTCCTCACTAGCCTTGAGTTTTACCTAAGAAGCTTTCTTTTGGTCTCCTCACTAGTCACGAGTTTGACCTAAGAAGCTTTCTTTTGGTCTCCTTACTAGTCTCGAGCTTGAGTTTGATGCTAATTTTCCCCCACTCTATCTTTTGAAAAATACACCTATTTTTCTCGAAAGATAGCTATATAAGCAACAAACAATTTGATACTTAAACTTGTGAATGAAGAAAATATCGCACATTATGACCTAAATAGATGACCCTCTTGTAATGACATTGTGATCTAGTAGTGAGATAGACTAGCTTTTATAAGGTAAAGGATTAGATTCATATCCATGTCTTATACAATTGTAGAGTCTTAAGCCCTCCCATAGCTCGTATGGAGTCTTGTAAGCGGTTATAAGTCTTATCTATAAGTGGTGTTTTCAATTGGTTTATTAAATTCCCTACCTTGAGTTCAAATAACTCTATTTGACTTTACAGTCGTTCTTTCTTATGTCAAATAAGATGTGATATTAGTTATAAAAGCATAAGTGGGAATAAAGTTCATGGCTTATGAACTCATTACAATGATCCAATTGTTGTAATTCTTTTATGATCAATTTAAGTCAAATCAATTTATGTTGTTGATGTAAAAAGTGTATAATGACAAGTTTTAGAACAAGGAAATTCCATAAATCGAATGACTTGGGTTGAAAGCCAAGTCATTAAAATTCATACAACCATTGTTTGCAAAATGGAAATAAAACAAATTTCCATGTCCAACACGAAAATCAAAATGAGTTCTAAAATAACAAGTCAAAATACAATAATACTAAGAAGACAATACAAAATAAAATCCAAGCTTCCATAGGTCTTCTACTATGGGCGGCTACCCTAGCATCCCTTGCTGAAGATCTTCCTCAAGCTTGCTTGTCCTTGCCTTTGTCTTTGCTCACATGCCCAATATTGCATTAAAGGGGGTCAGAATCACAACTTGTATCTAAATACCAAAGTTGGGATTTATATCAACAACACAATAGATTAGAGAATTTATTACCTACTGGAGTCACATGTCCAGCTTTGACATCTTCTAGATACTTTGGGCAATTACGTTTCCAATGGCCCGTACCACAACAATAGTGGAACTTATCCTCGGAAGAAGCACCCTTTTTGGGCTTGGGGGAGCTATTCCAAATAACTTTCCCTTTGCCCTTGTTGGGAGTGGGTTTCTTACCCTTTCTAGCGCTTTTCTTGAATTTCCCTTTGCTCTTATTATTAATATTGAGCACATCCTTTGTCGTACTCAAATTGAGACCCATGTCTCTCTCGGCTTGTACAAGCAAGTTGTGCAATTCATGGAGAGAGATTTTCATGTTTTACATATTATAGTTTACCATAAACTGTACATATGCCTTGATGTGATTCAAGGAATGGAGAACTCTGTCAATAACGAGTTGTTCGGGAATTTCAACTTTTGCAATTTGAGCGTCTCAACATGCTCAATCAATTTGAGCACATGAGGGCTAACCTTTTTGACCCTCTTTGATATTGAGCTCAAAGAATGCAGAAATAAATTTTAGGGTATGAGTTAATAATAATAAGTTAATTTTTGAAGGGATAATAATTAGTAACCTAGTGAACTGAAAATGCGTGGCCACGCTCGGAAGGTATCTACGGTAGATAATTCCGGTCAGACAGTTACTCTCCAGATCAAGAAAACCACTCTTGATATGATCACTTACAAGAACAACCTGCAAGACACCTTGCATTGAGTGAGAGATTGTAATAGGGCAAGAAAATTGGTGACGCACGCTTGTCTCGGACAAGTGGGAGATTGTTGGAGTATGTGTCCTCAACAATGGTGCGATCACATTATTAAAACTCATGATAAGAATACATAAATGAGTGATTCATTTTTATACGTCAATTGATCAACATTAATTCCTTAAAATTGAACAATTTACATTTGTGAATGAGAATATGAATCTTATTGTAATTCAATTAAATAAGATTCATTTTAGTAATTAAAATATTATATTACTAAAATCTTGTTTATGAAATAATTAAATTAAGAATGATTAGTTAATTATAATCATAATGTGTTGTAGATTATATTAACATGATCCATTTTATATACTTGTGATTGTGAATTACAAGTCAATTGTTATATATAATTGAATTAATATATGTAATGATATTTAATTATTAAATATGCATTAATATTATTAATAACATGTTACATGTTACATGTTACATGTCACACATTATATCACAAAGTGACTATTGAAAAAAATAAAATGGAGTCCATATTACCCAATGGACCGGTTTTTAGAAGATATTAGGGTGATTTGGTTAATTATTTTTTAATTGTGGAGAACAATGATTACAATTATAGACTAGCCTAAACCCTAATGTATTTTGATAAGAACAAATCTAAAAGGGAATGGGTATGCATTCGCTCTCTCATCCTCTCCCTTGCCCCCCCCCCCCCCCTACCCTACCCTACCCTAATAAGAATTGTTCTTATTTGATGATCATTCATTCTTACATTTAACTACTCACTCTTCTCTCTTTATCTCTCTAAAGTAACTTTTAGAAAAATATTGTTCAAAAATCTTATATTTAGATTACTAAATGTAGTATTTGAAATAATAATAAGAATAATTTTAAGGTCTCTAATTATATATCTAGTTAATATATAATTAGTTTTAAGGGGTTGTCTTGGTGCCATCAAGAGGAGAATCTGTAATATTGGGGTTTTGGTGGATCATCCTTTAAATTGTACCTCAAGAACAAGTGTTGGAAAGAGTCCTCACTTGTGCCCTTAAACCGATTTCAATATTGTAAGGAACATTATTCATACTTTCCTATTTATATAATGTTATGCATGCACTAGATCAAAATCTAATTTAATGAGTTAATTAGATAAATAATTAAAGTGTTTAATTTGAGGATTATAGAATCCTTTCAAATGGTATCAGAGCTTAGGTTGTTACATGCATAATCGGTTTATAGTTTTTCCGAGTTAAATTAAAAACATATAAAACTAGAGATTTTATAATTTATATTATAAAGTCACAAAAATTTTTGCATGTTATATATTCTGGTCCTATAATATATTTAGGTCATTTTGATGATTTATGGGATTTTTTTGCTCATTTTAATGATTTTTAGTAGTTTTATTAAATTTTATTGATTAAAATAGTGTTTAAAATGCTAAAAATAGATAGACTCTGTTTCTGACCTTGCTATTTTATATTACCTCACATGCATATTTTACTTATTGTATGTAAAATTTCGTATAAATTTGATTTATTTTGCATGATTTATAATTTTTATGAGATTAAAGTGACCTAAATGGAGGTAAAATGGTTAAAATTAGTTAAACTTCGAAACAGGCCATGAAATTTTAATATGTTGTCACATGCACATTTTAATCACTGGTTGTAAAATTTTAGATGAACTAGATTCATTTTGCATGATTTATGAATTTTTTGGTGTAAAAATGACATAAATGGTGACTATTTTAGCAAAAATAGCTAAAATGAAATACATGACATGAGAAAATTATTTTAGGTATAATTTTTATCCCACATATCAGATATAAAGTTGGAACATTGATTAGATTAATTTTCATATGCTTTAGATGTTTTATTTGATAAAACCGATAGATAGCAACTATATTTTTCTCGAAATAAATTCAAAAAATTTTAACCTTTATTTTTGACATTATGAGTGTCATGTATTTATTCCAGAATTTTCAAAAATTTAAAATTCAAATTTTGAAATTATTGTAATTAAATTTCGATTTATTTCATTAAATGTTATGATTTTTAAGGTCTATAATGAGCATAAAAATTAAATCAAGTTGAATTATTGTCAAAAATTGAGTAATAACTAATTTTTGAGTCCTAAAAGGTTAGGATAATTTACTTGGACTAAAATTTGATTTTAGTATTATTATGTAATTTTAATAAGTTAAAATTGCAATATCCATAAAACCGGATTATATTTAAGATATAAGTTTAAATAGGCCGAATTGGCACATACTTTGGCATGTTAGATACATATTATAATGCTGCATTTTTCCATTGATGAATGTCATATTTCTTTTACATAAATTTGAATTATGTAATTTTATCTTAGTATGGCCTTAGTTTTAATCGATATTACCCGTAATGTAAGGGAATATTGATTCGGTTGTAATTTATTGTGATCTCGTATCAAATTTATTTTGTTTTATTAGATTTTATTTTACAAATGTATAATAGGAAGTGCTATGTACATTTTATTATTTAATTATTTGTAATTCCGGAGTTTTCTAAAGACGTGCCATTCGGAAAGGAGTTCCGATCGAGACGGTGTCTATCCTTGGGAGGCGTGTCACGTGAAGATTCAAGGGACCAAAGGAGTTGGTTTCCGAATTTTTAATAGAATATAAGATTTTATATGTTAGGAAAGGCCATACTAATAAATTTATTTTACTTTATTTGCTTGCTTTATATGTTTGCATGCATTGCCAAATCGCCATAACTTCATATGCATATTTTATCGTCTCATTGACTATTGTCAATTATAATTATCGAGTATTCATCGATTTAGTTCACTTAAAGATGATAGATGATAAATTGACAAGACCTCACACATATTTAAAATTGAGATTAGCATTACCAGATAGTAGGACTCATGAATCCCTTTGACATTTGGGGTAGATTCGGTTTCCCGTGGTACTTTCATTTATCATTGGGTAAGTGGGGTAATTAAACGATATTACACGCGAAATTTGGTCGGACTCAATGGGATATATAGACTAGTCTTATGTTCCGGGGCTAGAGATGAATTTTATGAAATACATCGGCCGAGAATTCTATAGTAGAATCAATTAAAGAGTTAATTCACGAAATTTATGCAAGTATGGGATGTATTGGTTTCCCGTGCCCATGTTTGTGTAAAGATGGATCTCGGAATCTTTTATATAATTTAGGTGCGAGGTCATTAGATAAATGCATAAATTTTAAAACCTTGTTAAAATGTTTACAAGTAAAATGATAAATGTTAATTATTTCCTTCATCACCTTTTGTAGTAATTTATCGCAATGGATTCATCTATTTCTCCTTCACCTATTACCATTGATACTTAGCTTAAATCATTTGATGAAAAATGCTCCATCCACGATCACAATTCGACTAGAGAATTACGCTTTAGCATTGGTGAAGATGGGAATCTTTGCTATCTCACAACTTCAACTCCTCCCACTCCAATAATTTTTCCTTCAAATAATGAATCTCATGAAGATGACATCATTACTTTTCTTGCTTCCTTGTTTAATGAAACAAAGGATAATGAAGAATTGAGTGGGAGTTTAAGGAAGAGTATCCTTATAACTAAAAGGAGTAATGAGAAGTTTAAAAAGAAAGTAAGGAAGGGCAATGAACCCAAGTTTATAATTGGAAAGGAAGTGGCTAGTGGGACTACCACTACCATGCCAAAGAAGGGTGCCCAACCATTCGAAATGTGTCATTATTGTCATGATCTAGGCAATTGGAAACACAATTGCCCCAAGTATTTGGGAGATATTAAAACTGGACTCATCACTCCAGTTGATAATATTTCTTCCGAAATCTTTGTTATTGATATAAATATTACTTCCACCTCAACATGGGTATTGGATACCGGATGTGGTTCTCACCTTTATAATCATTTACAGGGGCTTAGAGACGTAGAAAAGCTAAACAAGGGTCATGTAGATCTCCGACTTGGAAATGGAGCTAGGGTAGCCGCCACTTCAAGAGAGGCTTATGTACTTATTTTAGCTAATGGCTTTGAGTTGTAGTTACATAATTGTTATTTTGTACCTTCTTTATCTAAGAACATCATTTCCGTTGCCGTGTTAGACATGGAGGGTTTTTCTTTTGCTATTAAGAACAATAGTTGTGAAATTTCAAGGAATGACTTGGCTATAGGCCAAGCCACTTCAATTAATGACATTTATGTTCTTGAAACTTATAGCTCAAGCAAAGATATCTATAACATGCAATCAAAAAGACTCAAAACAAGTGACCCAAATGATTCATACATTTAGCATTGTCGATTAGGTCACATAAATGAAAATCGCATTAAAAGACTAGTGTCGACCAGTGTAATTAAATCATTTGATTTTCAATCATTTGGTATATGCGAATCATGTCTTCTAGGGAAAATGAATCGTAATCCTTTTAGTAGTAAAGGCACACGAGCAAGTGATTTATTGGGTCTAATAGATACCGATGTATGTGGACCAATTGTTGTAGTATGTGTCCTCAACAATAGTGCTATCACATGTTTAAATCTCATATTAAGAATACGTAAGGGATGATTCATTATATAGTCAACTGATCATCATTAATCGGTAATGATTGGCTAACTAGAGTTTGACATTACTGTCGTTTGACGTGTTAGAAATTCATATTCTCATTTATTTACATATTCATATATGTGACATTTAATTTAGTCATAAAATTAAATCTAGATCTTATGCATGCAAACATAAAAAGAAATAGAGAAGAAATCGCCTTTCTTACAATGGAATTTCGGATTATAGGGCAGAAGTAAGATCTCCTTCTTTTACTTGTTCTTGAGCTTTCCTTACAAATAGAAGAACAAGGATTCAAATATAGAATCCCTCCCAAAGATGAATACCCAAGATAACCTCTTAATAGATTAATATTAATTGATCTAGAATAATAATAATCTTACTAAAATTGACCCAAAATATTTATTTTGATCTCTTGCAATTTCGGTCAAGGGGAAGGATTTTTGGAGATTTTATCTCTCTAATTTTTCATAAGATGTAGAGAGGAAATTATATTTCTTACACTAGAATTATAATGTAAAGTAGTAAATGAATTATTAGAGAGAAAAACCTCTATAATGGCCCTTTGAAAACCGGTGGGGAGGGGTGTCTAGTGCCCAATGCATGAGCTCATTTTCTTCCCAAGAAAATAGACTTGCATGGCTACAAATAGGTGTGCAATCATTTTGCATTCCACTTAATTATTTAACACAATTTAAACATTATACTCCCTCCATTTTTCGGCACTTACATAAAATAGGAGGTCCATTTTATATTTTGTCATTTGTCAATTTGTCATATGTTACATGTTACATGACATGTCAGAATGTACTGTATTTTTAACATATTAAAAATCAACGTATTTATAAAAATACATCATGTACAAAAATCGACTTAGTAATTCATAATTACTTGTACCAAAACTGGTTTATCAATTATAAATCACAACGTCTTGTATTTATAATAAATTATTCATTCAGTTTCAATTGTTTCATAAACAATAATTTTATCCAAGTAATAAAACAATTTGATTACTTAGACCGTATCTTATTTAATCGAATTACAATAAGACACGTCAATAATATTCACAAAATCGTCCGTCAATTTTAAGCAATTTAATTAACCTGTATCGTCATACGATCAATTAAATAATCAATTAAGAGTGTTACCCTTTAGGTATGACCTAAGGGGATCAACTGATCACCACCGTCGTATTTACGCAATGTCAAACTCTAGTCAGCCAATCATTACCGATACGTGTGGACCAGTTGACTGTAAAATATTACATCCCACATGTATTCTTAAAATGAGATTTAAACATGTGATCATCATGATCGACAGTTGTGATCGCATTATTGTCAGGGGACACATATTCCAACAATCTCCCACTTGTCCTCGACAAGTGTGCGTCACCAATTCTCTTGTCCTATTACTGTCTCCCACTCAATGCAAGGTGTCTTTCAGGTCGTACTTGCAAGTGATCATATAGAGAGTGGTTTCCTCGATCTGGAGAATAACTGATTGACCGGAATTTTCTACCATAGATACCTTCCGAGCGTGGCCTCGCATTTCCAGTTCATTACTCCTCGAGTGGCCCTGAGATATTGTTATAACCCTGACAAGGGGTGGACAATTCCTATCACACTTATTCCCTTCGACTAGCCACAGCCATCGTAACCCAAAATATGTCCATTTGACCCCATTTACGAAGGTCGTAGTAACATAAATCAAAGTTAATCTGAAAATGTGCCACCTTAGGCGAACAGTATTTAGTCAAAATAATCGACTTATTAGAATACTATAGTAGCTCTCGCCACGACCAGGCTATATAAATTTGCCAGAACTCTATAAGCGGTCATAAGGCCCGATAAAGTGTTCCTAATAGTCTGCCTATGTGATCGACTAGTCATCTCGTATGACTCTATGGCATTTGAACTTTCCATCAATCGCATCACACTCTAGTCACTTCGAGACGTCACCTCATGTAAGTGACTATGGGCGAATACAATGTTAATTCGTGTTCACTTTAACGGGGTTCAATTGTCTCTACAACCCGTTTGGATGTAACAAAGTGTAAGGTGAGTTAATAATAACTCAAACGACGAATGTCGACATCACATTTGGGTAGTCAATACCATATTACACCCTTGTGATGTATAGCGTAAGTGTGTAAACACTAGTCGATTGCAATAGAAGTTTAACATACCATGTGTCCATGTGTTCATACTTCTTGTATTGCACTTTCCTTTATATTCATGTTATCTCTCATAGCATGAACCTTACCAAGTACACATCTAGGTTCCCAACCTAGGTTTAGGTTCTTTATCTTGAAAGAACTTCCTTGTTGTTTATCACATAACCAACAAATTGTGGTGGATAATATAACATGCACTGGTCAAGTGTTCTACCAACTCGCAATGCACTAGGTATACGTTTTGTAGGGTCTTGCAACAATTGTCATGATAATTAGCCTAGAACTTCTCATAAGTCTTAGCATATTAGAAAATACTAGTTGGAGTAACTTCTTACTATAACTAAGTATTTTTTAAACTTCTTATTTATCTTTAAGTTTAATTAGCTTAGGATCTTTATAAATCCTTACGCGTTTTCGAACTTCAATATGTGCAACTTCTTAGCACATAACAGAGTGTTCTGTCAAACACTAGAATAGCTCATTAGTTCTCCTCGAGAATTCAAGACGATTCTTCTATGGCTTACCAATGACTCATCATGCTCTTAAGCATATGATTCATTATTGGACATGTGCATGATTATTCTAATGGCGGAAACATCAGTAATTTTTAATCATATGATCAACCATTCTTGGGTTCAATGAATGACCATGACTGCTTATGGTAATTCCATTTTCATCGATATGAATAACCTACGTTTTTCGTTGATTTGATGTGTATATCTCAATACTTATCCAACATTCCATGATGTGATTGGATTATTCATCATAGTCCATTTTCATCCAGAATTGAAAACTCAAACACTTCTTTGTGAAAGATAGTACTAGCTCGTCATTCTCAATGAGTAATGAGTTATAATTTTTACAAGATGATTGCTCCCACTAAATTCCATGTCTTCACATGATAATTTCAAACTCCCACTTAATTCCACATGTTTCGCAATTGACTACTCAATCGAAACATTTCAAGAAGTGAAATACATTTTGCTTTGCCAAGTCTTTAAGATTAAAAGCATATATGTTCTCAACATATCCTTTCAAAATACCTATTTAAAAGAGATTTCAATCTTAAACTTATGAAAAGAGATTTTAATCTCTAACTCATTCATTTTATAATGATACGTAGCAATGTCATTATTTAAATGTGAAATTCCATTTAATGCACGTCCTTTTCAAAATACCCTTTTCCGGAAGGAGGTTTAACCATTTCATTTTCACAATGAGGTTAAGTAATGACACTAGTGTGGTTAACAATTAACATAGCTCTTGTAGATATCGGCATATCTTTCTTTGCAACTTGTAGTCATAAATCTGATTTATTTCCAAGGATGCAACTTTGTTTCATTTAGGCTCTTAAGTAAATATCAATATTGAAACTCTTGGTCATATGTTGTTCATAAACTAGCCAAATCTCTTGTTAAGATTTTTCTTTAGTCATTTTCTTTCAAAACTTTCTTTTGGTCTCCTTGTGTAGTTATCTTGAGAACATATTCTTTTGATTACTTCACTTGGTCTCTTTTGTCATGTAGATCTCATCTATTCGTGTATACTATCTATTTAGGTATACAAATCATTCTTTCTTTCGTAGATCTCATTTAGTCAAGTATACAAATTATTCTTTGTATTCATTGTGTCTTCATTTTTCTCCCACTCTATCTTTAGAATAAATACACTAGATATTCAAAGATAGTTTATGAGACACAAATAATGATTTTGAAGTATAAGGAGGACTATCTCATTGATTGACTAATAGATTTTAAATTTGATGAGTGTACTTGGTAATTGACATTCTTTTAGGAGAGTTCATCAACTCAACATCACTTTATAATTGATCATACATAAGCTTTAAGCTTGTGGACATATAATGAATCCCATCATTATAGTTCTCTATTGGATCACTTTATGTTTCTATGTTCAGGCATATAAAGACGAATATTTAGAACAAAGAAATACGATAAAAGGGGTGACTTGGGTTGCAAACCAAGCCACCATAATCCAAAATACAACCATTGTTTAGAAAAGATCAACCATTTCCATGTCGAACACGGAAATCAAAATAGTTCTAAAATCCGAAATACAACATAAAATAAGACAATAATAAAAAGCCAAGCTTCATTGGTAGCTACTCCTAGTTCCTTGATGATTTCTCAAGCTTGCTTTTACTTTCCTTTGTCTTTGATTGGAGGAGGTCCTATTTACAATAAAAAGGGGATACATTATCACAACTTTGTATCAAAAAACCATAGTTGAATTAGAAACATAAAAGAAAGGATAGTCATTTACCTACTAGAGTGATTTTTCCAGCTTTGATGTCACCAAGGTATTTGGAACAATTCCTTTTCCAATGTCCAACACCATTACAATAATGGCATTTATCAAGAGGACCCTTCTTGGTCTTGGACGTGCTAGCTTCAAAAGTCTTAGCCTTGGTGGACATGGGTGCTTGCCTCTTTCCCTTTTTCCCATTCTTCTTGAACTTCCCCTTGCTCTTAGTGCTTATATTAAGCACGTCCTTAGGTGGGTTAACATTTAACCCCATGTCTCTTTCGGCTTGCACAAGTAACTTGTGAAACACTTCAAGAGACACGTCCTTGTCTTGCATGTTAAAATTCACCCGGAATTGAACATATGCTTTGACTTTGGATAAGGAGTGTAGAATCCTATCTACAATAAGCTCCTTGGGGATTTCAACCTTTTGAAGTTTCAATGTCTCGACTAGCTCCAACAATTTGAGCACGTGAGGGCTAACCTTTTGGCCCTCCTTAAAATCGAGATCAAAGAATGCCGAGGCCGCCTCATATTGGACGATCCTTGGAGATTACGAAAACATTGTCCCAAGTTTGGAATAGATTTCATAAGCGGTGCCCATTTTAAAGGCTCTCCTTTGGAGATCCACCTCCATCGCAAAAATCAACACATTTTTCATAGCGGCGGACTCTTTGTGGTAAGCCTCATATGCTTCCCTAGTTTCGGCACTCGACCTAGCATTAGGTTCGGGTGGAGAGGCCTCGGTGAGGTAACGAAGCTTGTCGTCACCTTGGGCGGCTAATTTGAGTTGGGCATCCCAATCGGAGAAATTTGACCAATTCTTTTCAAGTTTACAACGATCCATAAAGGATAGGAGCCATGAAACATTAGTGAGAGGTGCGGCATTGGTGTTTGGTGCGGCTATTTGTTATGAGAAATAAAAGTGGTCTACAAAACAAAAATAGAAGGAACAAAACATTTATCGTTTTCAAAATAATAATAATACTCGTAAATTTTAATTTAAACAAGTTTTATTGCATTTATCTAGTGACCTCTACCCAACTTGATAAATGATTCCAAGACCCAAATTCATATTAACTTAGGCATCGGTAAAGCCGAATACAACCCTTATCAATATAACTCGGTGGATTAACCTTTTAATCGATTCTACTTTTAGAACTCTTGGTCGATAAATTTACATTAATATTTATCTTTAGCCCGAAACACATACGGCAACCATAGAGAATACTTTCGTTGAGTTCAACCCAAATTTTGAATAAATGTGTCCATGATCCAAATTTACATCAACTTGGGCATCGGTAAAGCCGAATACAACCCTCATCTTTATAAATTCGGTGGGTAGACATTTATCACCCACTTCCCCTACGTAACAAGGTTTGTACCCCGGTAAGGCCGAGTGCACTCCCTCACGAAATAGGTTTTCATGGTTTCTACTTTTTGGTAAGGCTAAGTCTCAATTGTTTATTTTAGCGAGAGGTCATGTCAATTTATTATCTATCACGTTTTAAGTGAACTAAAGCGGTGAACTACGATAATTGTAATTGAC
Organism: Silene latifolia; assembly: GCF_048544455.1. Lineage (NCBI taxonomy): Eukaryota > Viridiplantae > Streptophyta > Magnoliopsida > Caryophyllales > Caryophyllaceae > Silene > Silene latifolia. The sequence continues at coordinate 178,029,662 of NC_133538.1, forward strand.
ACGGTTGATAAACTCGATTAAATGATAATGCATGTTTTAGTTATGGCGATTTAGCGATGCATGCAACATATAAATAAAATTCAAAGCATAAATAAAATCCTAGTATGGCCTTCCTAAAATAGTAAATCTAATAAACTATTACAAATTCGGAAACCAACTCCTTTGGTCCCTTGAACTTCGATCTTGGCACGCATTTCAAGGCAATACTTTCTTTGATGGATCGCCTTCTCGATTGGCACCGTCTTCAAGGTACTCCGGAATAAATAAATTACATAATTTCCTATTATACATTTGTAATTAAAAATGAAAAAATAAATCTATTAAATTACAAAACGGTGATACGAGATCACAATAAATTACAACCGAATCGATATTCCCATACATTTCGGGTAATATCAATTAAAACTAAGGCCATACTAAGTAAAATTACATAATTCAAAAATTACATAAAATTAAAAATGACATTCATAAATAAAATGCAGCATTATACTATGTATGAACATGCCCAATTTTATGCTAAATCGCCTTTAAAGAGCCAATATCGTATATTAATCGGTTTTTACGGATTTGCGTGATTTAACCTTTTAAAATCACAATAATTACATAAAATCATATTTATGTACAAGTTAATTACCCTAACCAACTTAGGACTCAAAATTAGTGTCCACTAACATTTGACAATAATTAACCTAGATTTCTTAATATTGTTCATGAATGGACCTAAAATACAAAATTATTCCATAAACTTCAAATTAAATCATAAAAATTTCAAATAATTTCAAAATTTGAAATTTAAACTCATGAACATTCTGAAAAAATACCATGACACTCATAATGCTCAAAAACATAGGTTAAAAATTTCGAAAATTTACCGAGTAAAACAATGTTGCGGTTTATCGGATTTATCAATTTTAACCCTAAAAATATTTGAAAAATTATATTCATCAACTTTTCACTTTTAAATCTGAAACATATGATAAAATGCAATATGTGACGTTTTTCCTTAGTCATGAAGTAAGTTTTAGCATTTTTTACTAATTAAAGTCACTATTTATGTGATTTTTCATCAAAAATTCATAAATCATGCATAAAGACCTCATTATAGCCAAATATTTTACACACATCTTATAAAATTTCATGTGACAACATACTAAATTTTCATGACCAGATTCGAAATATAACTCATATTAACCTATTTACCCATTTAAATACGATTTTAACTTGAAAAATCCATATTTTGAGCATAACAACTCATTTTATTATGAACATTTACAGGCCATCAGTAGATAATATATGTGAAAACATATCCAAAAACCACTGAAAAAATCAAAGTTTAGCTATTTTTAGTCCAAAAATGACATTTTTATCATAAAATCACATTTTAATGCCATTATTATATAAAATGAACAATAAAAAAAACCATAAATAAACAAAAATATCCTAAATACATTTTAGGACCAGAAACATTAACATGCAATTAAATTTCATGATATTTCATAATAAACATAAATTTATAAGTTTTGTTTGTTAATCTTATAACTCGGAAAAACAATAACCGATTTGCATGCAAATAACCTAAGGCTCTGATATCACTTGTTAGAAATTCATATTCTCATTTATTTACATATTCATATATGTGACATTTAATTTAGTCATAAAATTAAATCTAGATCTTATGCATGCAAACATAAATAAAAATAGAGAAGAAATCGTCTCTCTTACAATGAAATTTCGGATTATAGGGCACAAGATCTCCTTCTTACTTGTTCTTGAGCTTTCCTTACAAATGGAAGAACAAGGATTCAAAGATAGAATCTCTCCCAAAGATGAATACCCAAGATAACCTCTTAATAGATTAATATTAGTTGATCTAGAATAATAATAATCTTACTAAAATTGACCCAAAATAGTTATTTTGATCTCTTGCAATTTCGGTCAAGAGGAAAGATTTTTGGAGATTTTATCTCTCTAATTTTTCATAATATGTAGAGAGTAAATTATATTTATTACACTAGAATTATAATGTAAAGTAATGAATGAATTATTAGATAGAAAAACCTCTATAATGGCCCTTGGAAAACCGGTAGGGAGGGGTATCTAGTGCCCAATGCATCAGCTCATTTTCTTCCCAAGAAAATAGACTTGCATGGCTACAAATAGGTGTGCAATCATTTTGCATTCCACTTAATTATTTAACACAATTTAAACATTATATTCCCTCCATTTTTCGGCACTTACATAAAATGGGATGTCCATTTTATATTTTGTCATTTGTCAATTTGTCATATGTTACATGTTACATGACATGTCACAATGTATTGTATTTTTAACATATTAAAAATCAACTTATTTATAAAAATACGTCATGTACAAAAATCGACTTAGTAATTCATAATTACTTGTAACAAAAATGGTTTATCAATTATAAATCACAACGTCTTGTATTTATAATAAATTATTCATTCAGTTTCAATTGTTTCGTAAACAATAATTTTATCCAAGTAATAAAACAATTTGATTACTTAGACCGTCTCTTATTTAATCGAATTACAATAAGACATGTCAATAATACTCACAAAATCGTCCGTCAATTTTAAGCAAATTAATTAACCCGTATCGTCATACGATCAATTAAATAATCAATTAAGAGTGTTACCCTTTAGGTATGACCTAAGGGGATCAACTGATCACCACCGTCAATTTACGCATGTGTCAAACTCGTCACCAATCATTACCGATATGTGTGGACCAGTTGACTGTAAAATATAACATCCCACATGTATTCTTAAAATGAGATTTAAACATGTGATCATCATGATCGACAGTTGTGATCACATTATTGTCGGAGGACACATATTCCAACATGACGGTGGTGGTCAGTTGATCCCTTAAGGTTATACCTAAAGAACAATTCCCTTAATGGACAAATTGATTAATTGTATGATGATACAAGTTAATCAATTCCTTAAAATTGAAAAATTTACTTGTGAGAGAGAATATTGATATCTTATTGTAATGGGATTAAATAAGATTTATTTTAGTAATAAAAATACTTTATTACTAAAATTGTTTATTGTTTGTGAACCAATTGAGATAAGAATGAATGGTTGATTATAATTACAAGATGTTGTGAATTATAATTAAATGACTCATTTTATTTATGTGATCAAGTATCACTAGTCAATTTGTTGTATGTAATTTAATTAATTTATAAAATGATATTTATGTGATAAATATGCATTAAATACATTAATAACATGTAACATACTACATGTGACATGTTGTGTGACAATTGACAAATTGACAAAATAAAATGGTAGTCCATTTTATGTGATATGGACCGAATGGAGGGAGTATTAGTGGTGTGAGGATGATATTATTTTATGAGATAAAATGCTCATCATCATAGCTATTTGCTTACTAGCCTTACGCCTACTCTAAATTGTCTTACACATCTATTTCTTGTGAAGACAAAAAGCAAATGGCAAGATGCTCCTCTTAGCCTCTTCCTACCCGGCTCTATGCTCCTCTATATGAGCATTTTGGTTCTCACTTTTATTCATTCACATCTACATGCAAAAGCTTTGCTCCTTATTCTCTCTAGTTTTCTCTATATAAATTTTTAGAAATACAAGTAATTGTTCATCAATTCTAATATCAAAATAAGGTTACTAGTGTAGTAATAATAACAATATTAGAATACATTTTAAGGAACAATAATACACTAATCTAATTAATTAGTTTATTATTTTTAAGGGATAAGTCTTGGGTGCAATCAAAGGAGAATCTCTACATTGGGATTTTTGGAGGATCATCCAACATTTTAAGCTCAAGAAAAAGTAAGGAAGGTGACCTTATTTGTGCCCATAATTTCGAACCCATATACAATGTAAGGGACATTTTTTTCTTATAAATCTCTTATTTTGTTAAGCATGCACTAGATCTAAAGAATAAATAATTAAGAAGTTAATTAGTTCAATATTATAGGAGTCTAATAATAGGTATATGAACCTAACACCAATGACTATCACCGCTAGAGGAAATTATGACTACTTCGTCACTTTTACCGATGACTTAAGTACATATGAGTATGTCTACTTAATCAAGTTTAAAAGTGAAGTTTTCGATAAATTCAAGGAATTTCAAAACGAAGTAGAAAACCAATTGAACAAAAATATTAAAGCACTTTGATCCGATCGTGGTGGTGAATATCTTAGTAATGAATTTGATTCACACTTAAAGGGATGTGGCATTGTGTCACAACTCACTCCACCTGGTACGCCAGAACTAAAAGGTGTTGTCAAGAGGAGAAATCGAACCTTACTTGATATGGTTCGATCTATGATGAGTCATTCTGATCTACCTAATTCCTGTTGGGGATTTGCTCTTCAATCGGCCGCTCACTCACTCAATCGTAGCCCAACTAAAGCAACCGAGAGGACTCCATATGAGATGTGGAAAGGGAAGATCCCTAATTTGTCTTACCTTAAGATTTGGGTAGTTAAGACTGACAATAAGCGTGCCCCAAGATCTCAAAAGTGTATATTTGTGGGTTATCCAAAGGAAACATATGGCTTTTACTTCTACATCCGTCACGAGAACAAAGTATTTGTGGCTTGTCACGCTATCTTCTTAGAAAATGAGTTTATTTCTAGGAGACAGAGTGGGAGAAAATTTGAACTTGATGAAGTTCAAGAGCCACAAACGGGAGAGAGGACGCAAGAAGATGTTCCTTCCTCGTCTAACCCGAATGTTGTTCCTTCCGAACCTAGGAGGTCAGGGAGAGTCATTCTCCAACCTGATAGATACATAGGTATATCGAGGAAGATGGCAACTTAGACGTGTTACTTTTAGAAAGTGACCAACCTGCAACCTACAAAGCCGCTATCTCCAGTCCAAATTCAACTTTATGGCAAGAAGCCATGCAATCCGAAATAAATTCTATGCATGAAAATCAAGTTTGGGACTTAGTTGATTTGCCTAAAGGTATAAAACCTCTCCAATGCAAATGGATCTTTAAAATAAAGAATGGCATAGAAGGGCATGATGATGTCTACAAAGCAAGGTTAGTGGCGAAAGGTTTCACCCAAATTCATGGTTTACACTATGATGAAACTTTTGCCCCCGTGGCCATGCTTAGATCTATTCGTATTATGTTAGCGATTGCCGCATTTTATGATTATGAAATATGGCAAATGGATGTCAAAACCGCCTTCCTAAATGGGTATTTAGAGGAGGAAGTGTACATGTTGCAACCAAAGGGTTTTGTAAATCCGAAAAATCCTAACAAGGTATGCAAGCTTAAGCGATCCATTTATGGTCTTAAGCAAGTATCAAGAAGTTGGAATCATCGTTTCAATCATGTGATAAAAGAGAATGGTTTCACCCAAAGTGTCGAGGAACCATGTTTATACATGAAATTCAGTGGGAGCATTGTCGTCTTCCTTATCTTGTATGTGGATGACATACTACTCATTGGAAATGCTGTACTTATGCTTACCTCTGTCAAGGGGTGGTTAGGAAATCATTTCCAGAGGAAAGATTTAGGATAAGCACAACGCATATTAGGTATCCAAATCTATAGAGATAGATCGAAAAGGATATTGGCATTAAGTCAAGAATCTTATGTTGATAAGATTCTTCGACGTTTCAACATGGAAAAATCCAAAAGGGGTTTGATTCCAATGGGTAGTGGAATTACCTTGAGCAAGTCTTAGTCACCCACTGAGCCTGAAGATGTTGAACGCATGAAATTGATCCCTTATGCTTCCGCTGTTGGATCAATCATGTATGACATGATATGCACTCGTCCCTATGTTTCATATGCTTTAAGCATGACAAGTATATATCAAGCCAAACCAGGTGAGAGTCACTGGGTAGCCGTCAAGAATATCCTTAAGTACGTGAGAAGGACTAAGGATTTCTTCTTGCTGTTTGGAGGTGATACCGAGCTAAGTGTGAAGGGTTACACCGACTCGAGCTTCCAAACTAATAGGAATGATTTGAAATCCCAGGATGGCTTTGTTTTTATGATCAATGGTGGTTCCGTTAGTTGGAGAAGTTTCAAAGAACCAGTTGTTGCGGATTCTACAACGGAGGCTGAGTACGTTGCAGCATCTGAAGCTACCAAGGAAGTTGTATGGATTAGGCAATTCTTAGAAGGACTAAGGGTAGTCCCTTCCGCCAAAGATTCGTATTCTTACTCACATATGTATATTGTTCAATTTTAAAGAATTAATTAATTTGTATCAATATACAATTATTTAATTTATCTATTAAGGGAATCGACCTTTAGGTGTGACCTTAAGGAATCAACTGATCACCACCGTCAAACGACAATAATGTAAAACTCTAGTCAGCCAATAATTACTTATTAATGTTGATCAGTTGATGATACGTGCATAATATATAGTCTTTTTAGCTTATTTCAGCACGTATTTCTATGCATTTTCACAGTATTTTGCCCCGAATTGGCTACTTTGGTTCGTTTTGTCCATTTTGTAGAAATGAACGCGAAAGTAGTGGAATCGTACCCTTTTTCGTCGTTTTTGCATGCATTTAGAGGAGACGGGATTTTCCAGAGTGAGATACTGCATTGGGAAGCGTCAAGGCATGGATTAGGAGGCAGTCGGGCATGGACTTGAGCTGATTTGAATACAAAGGACTCGATCGAGCAGTTTTACCACTCGATCGAGTGGTTTTTACGTCTCCTATTGGTCGATCGAGTAGTTTTCTACTCGATCCAAAGTTGCTGAAAGTTGAGTTACTCGATCGAGTAACTATCTACTCGATCGAGTAGATTACGCTGAGGTTTGCTCGATCGAGTGGTTTTATTCCACTCGATCGAGTGGTTATTGCTGTTATGGGCTTTAAATTAGCCCGTGAGTGTTTTATTTCGTAAAAACCTATTTACTTTTCTATTTAAGCACGCTTTTGTAACACCCCGATTTATAAAGGAGCCTCTAGCAAGACATTCCTAATAAACCGGACTGTTACCATCTCGGTTTCCCGAGGTAGTGAATAACAAATTAAACTCCAAGGCAAATTACATAATTTCTTTAACTTAACTTTTTACAAAACCTCATTTACATCAAATTACAAGAACTAACATAAATAAAAGTGAAAGTCTTCTAAATGATGATCTAGCTACTAAGTCTTCTGATCCAGTGTCTCACGCCCATCAAGCTCCCATCCTATCTCATAAACCTGTCAAGTCTGCTCCCCAATATTTGGATCGTCACAGGTGTTCACGAATACACAGGGTCAACCACGAGGTTGAGTAGGGAATACAATGAAACAACAAAATATGATATGCATGCTCCTCCGTCACCTCCACCTCCATCTCAACTCATATCTCATAACCCGGAACGCCCAGCCATACCGATCCCCGAGACTATATATATCGACCGTAGCCGATCCGCCACTTCGCACCGGTGAGGACACCAGGGCAAGTCCTGCAGAACCCGCCTGGGCCTTATCACAACATCATCATCACTACACCACATCACCACAACATCCTCCATCTCCAATGCATATGAATGCGCAACAGTAAACAATGCAACACAATATGTATATCAATGAATGAAATCATGCCAGCTACCAAAAATGTTGTGATAACATACTCAACACGATCAGATCAGTCAACCACATTCCAGTATATAAATCATAACATAAATCAACAACCACGAAACAAGTCAACGTTCACAGTTTGGTCATATGAAACACAACAAGTCAACACAACTTAACAACAACGCTGATATGTCAAGTGTATTTCCCTACCTTTTCGCAATCCAAGCTCACACAAGCAATCAATTATGAACCTTCACATATCCATCACCTACATAACATAATTATATATAATTACCACCTACTCAATCAAATAATCATGCACATAACCTAGACTCATCATAACTTAATAGGAATATCAACTTAAAGAACAAACACGATTTTTCCTGATTTTCCAGCACATGACAGACTCGGAATAAAATACATAACTAATTCCAGAAAAATCAAATTGATACAAGGCCAATTGAATTGGAACCCCATGAGTCTTAGCTACAAATTATATCTAACGTGTTTTTCCCAAATTCCATACTTATTAAGGGTTTCCAGACTGATTTCCAAAAACTGACAGAAACCGTCGCATAAAAAGTATTGATTCATAAAACGAGTTTAAAACATTATTTTTCAGAAATTCCAAATCCTATTATCATCTAGACTATACAAAGATTATGTATGAAGAAGCCTCATAACTGAATCGACATAAAAATTAAGGTTTCAAATCATTTTCCACAACCAAATCAGATTCGCGGACTTTTCAGCGACATGTTCATAAATAAATCACCTAGGACAAACCACAAAGAATTTGACTATGAGATTTTATATGCATAAACTAGACATCAAATAAACAGGACTCTCTTTTCAAACTTTTCGAAAAAGACGACTTTAAAACAGTATAAACAATGGAATGAAATCGACTTACAAACAGGGAATCGAATTAGGTTGGAATCGATGAGCAATCTTCAATCAAATGCAAGGATCGTGTGTGTGTGTGTTGGTGTGCGTCGAAAAGAGGGAGGCGGGTGAGATGAGGGTTGTGTAGTGTTAGGGTAAAAATTAGGTTAAGAAATAGGTTAAAACATGATGTTGGGTGTTGGGTTAAACATGTTATTGGGTAAACTCAAATGGGTCGAGGGTAAATGGGTTAGCTCACATCTCGAATTCCATGTAAACCCGTCTCAATTAACTTACGAAACAACTCGATCTTACGATACAACGCGAGTCAAGTAAAATAACTTAACGTAATTATCGTCTAAACAATTACCCGACTTAAATAGTAAAATAAAATACGGAGTATTACAGCTTTACTAGGTCATTAGGACTATCTAACTTTTATCTTAATCAGTTTTACAGAGAACTTTACTACGTTGCTTTTTCCCTTTCACTGTAACCTTGTTCTTGGATTTACTTTGCTCGGATTTTGTGTTCTTTACGCCGGATTCGCACGATTGTAATTCCTTTCTCTTCTGTTAATAATATTAATCGTTTGGTTACTTTAATTTCTCGTTTACTTCATTTATTTCCTTTGCCCTAATTTACTCTTTATGCGATTTAATTATTGTTTTAATATGTTGAATCTTTGGAAATTTATCTCTTTGTTAGTTTTGATAGTTTAATTAGCAATATGAGTAGCTAAACCCTTTTCATGTTGGGATTAGGGGATCTGCGGTAGGAATGTGACGATGTAGTAAATGAATTAGATGAATTAATTGTGAGATCCTGTCACCATAGCAATTTAATTGTATTTATCGACTTAGTTGAGTGCACGCTTCTGAGTCATCTCTTTAATCTGGGTAAAATTAATGCTAGATCGAAAGATTGGACTAAATAGGCCTGCTATGAACAGTAGACTACCCTGACGAGAATGAAAGTTAAGTTAGTGATATTTTAGGATAGAAAGTGGACCGAAAGGACCTTTCCATATCCGTCTTACATTAATTCGTCTGAGTCATTACAGTTGAGTCACTAGACTACCGTAGTGAACCGAATTCCCGACATGTCCCTCTCTATCTGATAGTTTAAACTTAGGGGGTGTTTGGTTGGATGTTTTGAAATGGATTGGAATGGATTCAATCCATTTTAGTGTTTGGTTGGGGTGATTTGGAATGGAGTTAGATACCCAATGGATTCTAACTCCACCCCAACCCCTTGGAATCCCATACCCACCCTTCTACCTTGGATTCAAACTCCATTCCCCCTTCTATAATTTATGGTGAACCAAACAAGAATAGACAAGTATGGATTTAGAACCCCATACTACTATACTATCAAACTCCATTCCATTCCATTCTAACTTGTTGAACCAAACGACCCCTTATTTCTTGCCTTTACTGCTCTTGCCTTTATTTCTCTTTCTTTAAACTTCGTAGTTTAGAAAACAATTCAAACAACCCCCCCCCCCCCATTTGTGACCAAATAGACGGACTTCTACAGATATCTTGCCTCCCTGAGGAGATCGACCTGACATCCCTAGCTATATAGTTAGCTTAGTTAGTTTATTTTTGACAGGTACACGACAGACGTGTCAAATTTTGGCGCTGTTGCCGGGGAGGCAATTGCCCTATCTGTTTTTTGTTTCGTTTATTTTATCCGTATCAGGGAATTTTTATTCCTTGAGGCAGTTCTTATTCATTTTTTTCAGTGTTGTTTATGCCCAGGTCAGATAGGTTTGAATTAGTTTCAGCTGATTCAGAACCAGAGAGATTATTCAGGCATAGACTCCGTCTGCAGAGAAAATCACGAAAGGAATACTTGAGTACTTTCGAGCCAGAGCTACATCACTCTATTTTCGAAGAAGACAGACCGATTTCTATAGTAAAGATGCCAAAACTTTCTAGTCATTCAGTGCCTAAAGCAACCTCGATTCCAAAGGGTTTCAATCTCCAGACTGAGGATGGGAATACATTCGACATCCGTCCTTCCTATATTAATCTGGTGGAGAGAAATCTTTATAGAGGTGTGGCAGGTGAAGACCCGAGGAAGCACATGGAGGTTTTTACAGACTATTGTTCTACTATCCCCGCCACTAAGGGGGTAACTCAAGACAAGATTAAGGAGGTTCTATTTCCTTTCTCTTTGACTGACTCAGCCAGGGAGTGGCTGACTGACTTGGAACGCACAGCTCCAGGTGTCACAGATTGGGAGTCTCTTGCTCTTGCCTTTTACAAGAGATATTTCCCTCCACGGCGTACCAATCCGCTGAGGGCCAAGATTACCAGTTTCAGACAGGCTCCCGATGAGACTTTATATGAAGCATGGTCCCGATTCAAGAAGTTGGTGAGGTCTATTCCTCACCATGGTTTTGACCCATGGTTTATAGCTAATCAGTTCTACAATGGGCTGTATGATGACCACAGAGCCATACTTGATGCGTCATCCAGTGGAAGATTCCAGGAGAATACCGATGACGATAAGGGATGGGCCCTTATAGAAGAGATTGCGAATCACAGTGCTGAGTATGGAAACCCGAGGGATAGTATAAGGACAGTTCATGCAGTCGATAAGCAGGTTGTGGCTCAGCTGGAAGCTATGAATGCTAGATTTAACAAGTTGGAGTTACAAGCTGCTGGGGAGCCTCAGACGGTTCATGTTCTTACTAGAGGAGAGACCGTCACATGTGAGAGATGTTGGAGTAATGATGGCCGCACTGCTATAGGCTGTCTTGTAGAAAAGGAACAAGTCCTTGCCTTTCAACAATATAGGCAAGGAGGGGGTTCCTATTACAATAATCAAGGGGCAGTCCATCCCAATTTGAGGTGGACTAGTCAAAATGTGCTCAATCCTACTCCTCCTTCGCACCAGCAGCAGCCGTATGTTCCTCCACATAAGAATCAACAAGGCTTTCAGAAGCCTGCTTCCTTCACTCTTCTTAATCATGGTGCATCATCTTCCGGTGGGGTGAGTGAAATTGGTGAGCTAAAGTCCATGTTTCAGTCCTTTACAAAGCAGTGGCAGCTGAGTGATCAACAGAAAGATGCGTCCATTAAGGCACTTGAAACTCAAGTTGCCCAACTAGCCACGAATCAATCCACAAGGAAGCAGGGTCAATTACCGACTCAAAATGAGAAAAATCCATATGAGACGGTAAATTTCATCAATTTGAGAAGCGGTCGTTCATATGAGGGACCGGAAATGCAAAAATCAGACCCGAGGAAGGCTATAACAGATGGTGAACAGTGTTCTGTCGAAGAAAATGAGCTGACGGCTAAGAAGGTGCTCGATCGACTGGTTTCTGGAGGTCGATCGAGCAGATTTAGTGATGAAAGTGGTCGATTGAGTGAAAATCTTACTCGATCGAGTGAACAGGAAAATGAAGCTGTTCGATCGAGTGACAATTCTACTCGATCGAGTGATATTGTTGAAGATTCTACTCGATCGAATGGGAATTTTGGTCGATCGAGTAGTTTTGATGACGGGAAGCTTGTTCGAGAGCCTGCTAGTGCTCGATTAAGCGAGAAGTCACCAAAAAGTCCTCGTTCGAGAGGTAAGAAGCGTCCAAAGGATACAGAGCTTGCTCCGGGTGATACATTGGAAGAGAGAAACAAGGGACTCGAGATACCCATCACGGTTCCCTTCCTGAGGCAGCTGCAGAATACTAAAGCTAATCAACAATTCGGCAAATTTGTCGAACTCCTGAGAAGCTTAGAAGTCACTATGCCGTTCACCGAGTTGCTGACAACGGTACCCTCTTATCTTAAGTTTATGAAAGAATTTTTATCGCGTAAGAGGAATATTAGTGATAATGACACAGTAGCTTTGACCGAGGTGGGGTCAGCCCTATTTCAAAATAAGTTACCTCCCAAACAGTCAGATCCGGGTAGTTTTTGAATTCCGTGTCATATCGGTACCTATTTGATTGATAACGCGCTATGCGATCTAGGCGCTAGCGTAAGTGTCTTACCGTTGTCTATGGCTAAGAGATATGGTTTGACAAAGCTAAGTTGCACCAACATGACTGTCCAGATGGCCGACCGTAGTATATCACGGCCACTAGGTATAGTAGAAGACATACCTGTTCAGATCGGGAGGTTCTTTATTCCCGTTGATTTCGTTGTCTTAGACATCCCCGAAGATTCACACACCCCTATTATTTTAGGGAGACCATTTTTGTCTATTGCCCGTGCAGTAATAGACGTCGGGGGGAAGACTTTGACCTTTCAGGTAGGGGACAAGGAGCTGATATTCCATCAGTCTAAGCTCCGGTGGGCTCCCATGTAAGCTCAGCCTTGCAATGCCCTATCTTCTATTGATCCTATTATTCACACTCTAGATGAAAATTTGGAGTATTGTGCTGCTATTGTTACCCCTCCGCCTCAGATTAGGAGCAAAAAGGAGGAAAGTTCGTCTGTTTTCCTTGTTGCAGGTACAGATGAAAGTAATGAAGGAGCTACAAAAGGGTGTTGTGCAATTACTGTCAATCAAATTGGAAGTGAGGATGCTAAAGACGGTGATAGAGGAGCAAGGATGAGGAAAGTTCGTGCTTATGTGGATGTGAACTATTCCTCTCCTACTGTTTTAAACGATTCAAATTCAAGCTCATGGAAGTTGAAGAGGACAATCAATGTTGCTGAGATGACGTCCTCCAGTCAGGAGCCCTCCCAGGGGCTACTGAATTGCATTGGGAATTGAGCGGCCCCGTGTAACACCATGTAAAAAAATTTTTTCAATTTTCCGTTGAATTTCTTTTATTGCTTTTAATTAGGACAATTAGTTTTTAGACAGTTTTTAGCGTAGATTTAAGACTATAGACTGATCTTCTACGTATTTGGTATTTTGGGATTTTTTTTTTGCGCGTGTTTTTATGCAGGTTTGGGGAATTTTTACGCATTCTAAAGGAAGAAATGACGAAATTAAAGAGCTTACGCGAGAAAAGAGCTCGATCGAGTACTTTTTGTACTCGATCGAGTGAAAAATGGTCGATCGAATGCTTCTTTTCAGTCGATCGAGTAAAGCATGAAAGAGGAGTTCTCGGCCGAGTAGAATTCTACTCAATCGAGTAGGTGAAGCATCAAAGTCCTCGATCGAGTAGTTTTAAACCACTCGATCGAGTGAATTCGCAGGGAACACATGGAGTTTTCTTTTAAACTCTTTATTTTTGTTTCTAATTCATTCTTCACCTAATTTTCGTTCCTCTTCCCCTCTAATTGCGAAAAAATCCCCCAAATCCCCATTTTCTTGCTCTAAATACCAAATCCGTCTCCTAAAAATTGTTGCTTGCTAATTAATCTTTCAAAACCCTATATTTTCCCCTTGTTTTGTGCTCGTTTCCACGGTCTTAAAGCGGGTTTAGGGTTTGCGTTTTTTCGAACAAAAATCGCCATCTTTGCTTGTTAATTGAAGATTAATTACATATTGTAGGTTCATCCACATCAAGTAAGTGATTCCTTCATCCTCTATGCATTTTAATTTCGATTATTTTGAATTCTATGAGGTAAATTTGGAATTAAGGTTCGAAATCCACTGTTGGTCGAATTTTTCGACTTTAATTGTCATTGCTTGCCCTTGTCTATCTTGCTTGATGATCAATCCCAATTCCTCGCTGAATGTTGCATGTTTATTTCGAATTTTACACGGATTTCGCGATTAGGGCTCTTACAGTCGAAAATTTCGACTGACAGTTAGTCTTTGTTGATGTCAAATGCCTAGTTAACTTCATTGTTGCTTAATTGCTGCTATTGTTAACTGCTATCCCGCCTTTATCGCCGTTGCATGCTATGATTCGAAATTTTTGAGGGATATTGGGAATTTTAAGGGCTGAAGTCGAATTTTCGACTGTTTGGGGATTCACATGCTATTACTCTGCTGGTTTTTCGTGCTGTTTTAGCCACTGTTAGCCGCTGTTTTCTTATCATACCCCCTGCCCTATGTTTACAGGATGGAGTCTAGCTCACTACCTTCTACTAGCACCACTTCTAGCCCATCCTTGAGTGAGACGGTTGTCCCTGCTATTACCACCGCCTCTACTTTAGTCAGTACCGCAGCCCCAGTGTTCCTTGTTTCGGCTGCAGGTACAGTTTTCACTCTAGCTAGCTCTGCTGCTAGCTCAGTTTCGGCTGCCACTTCCTCTACGGCCACCACCACTACTAGTCTTTCTTCGTCAGTGGTGGCTACAGCAGCCACTACTCCTACTCCAGCCGCTGTTTTCACACCTGTGGTGGACTCGCCAGCAGCTGCAGCTGCCTTTAGAGCAGCCCTAGTTCCTCACACTGTCACTGCCCGGGCTTCTGCTTTGAGTTCCAGAGGTCGGGGTCGAGGTCGTAGACAGTCCCGTTCTACGCCAGCTCTACTTCTGCTGCCACCTCTACTTCTGCTGCTGCACCTTCTACTTCTGGCACGGTCACAGTTCGAGGGGACACCTCCCTCGACCCTCACCCAGACTATCCGCAGGTACATTTTGTTAACGCTTTACATCGTAAGAAGTTTTATAACCTGCTAGGCTGCTTCTTTGTACCTTCCCAATTTTTAGAGAAATCGGCACTTGTGAGACTCGGCATTTACGAGTCGGTTTGTGATTTACTACGGGGCACGGGGATGGCCGGACTCGTCACCATGAGCGGCCGTACCTTTCTGGAGCTGAGCCTTGAGTTTCTCAGCTCCTTTACCTTCTCCTCCGGGGCACACGATGCTGACCCCACTAGTTCTTCATTGTCCTTCCGGTTGTTTAACCGGACTTTTCCGATGACTTTAGAGGAGTTTGGTAGGAGACTTGGCCTCTCCTCTATGGGTGAGACTGCACCCCCTAGGAGGGTCTTTCTCAGCTTTGGCGGACCCTGGCCTAGACCACTTTTGCGGAGCGAAAGCTCCAACAGGTCCACCTTCCCCCTGTCCGCGGTTTTCTTAGATTGATGGGGAGCACTATTTTCGGCCGAAAGGAGCCGAACAACATCACAAACACCGAGCTCTCCATCCTGGGCGGTTACCTGAACATTGACTGTGAGGGTCCTTTTACCCTCAACATAGCTTACTTGACCGCCCAGTACCTTCAGAGTCAGGGGCTGAAGGAGACGGGAACTATTGCTTGCGGTGGCATAACCACCATTCTTGCCCATTCCTTCTTCCCCGTTTGGCCTCGTGACTTGCAGTACCTCGAGGGAGAGAGGCTACTGAGACTGGATGCCATGCTTTCTCAGCATTGGCTTACCCCAGACTACCAGATATGGAAGATAGACGACTTCCTGTCTGTAGACTTATCTTGTGACACTCTCCCCCGTCTAGACCCCTTGCTTACTGTTGCTAGGGGTGCCCGACTTCCACCACTGCCTGACTTTCACCTTCCACGCCAACCACCTCCCGCTGCATCAGCCGCCAAGAAGCGGCGTCTTGAGACTGGAGAGGGGTCCACACCTTCAGGGAGTGCTCAGCCTTCCACGGCTGCTCCCAGTCCGACCCCTACTCCTACTTCTACTCCCACTACTACTACCACTCCCACTCCCACTGACCAGACACAGGCTCAGCCGGTCCTACCGGCTACTTTCGTACGACCTCTACCCTTTGTGGCATCCGCGGTGATGGACCAAGGGCGCCGTGACGGTTTGTTGCTTGAGATTGCAGAGCGTCAGACTCGTATGGAGAAGAACATCGCCCTAGCCTTGCACCCTCTGTACGAGTACCACTTGAGGCGACACCGTTCGATCCAAGAGGGTTGGCCACACCCTTCCTTCTACCGGTACCCAGCTGAGGGGTACCCGGGGTCTGCTGAGGAGGAGGACGAGGACGAGGACCCTGAGGCGGCTGTGGAGAGAGCTCGAGCTGAGGAACGGAGGAGGAGAGAGGAAGAGAGAGATCCGGAGTACACGGTGGTGGACGACGACAACGACAACGCTGATGGGTAGCTACTGGTCTACTCACTTCCCCAGTTTTCTGGCTGGTTTGGGGAAGCTCGCGTTTTGTATGTATCTCTTACTCTTTTATTTTTGTCTCCTTTTTATTTATTGTTTTTATATTCTTTTTGGTTGTATATTCCCGTTCCCCTGTATATATCTGCTGGTGTTTGCTGGAGGACAACGAGGGCGTTGTCCGTTTTGGTTTGGGGAGGGTCTTGCATCCTATTGAGTCTGCATTTGCATTTGTTTTGCATTCACGTTTATTTTTCAGCTTTGCATTGTTTATTTATTTCATTAAAAATCATACAATTCAAAAAAAAATTAGAAAAATTTCTAAAAATCCAAAAATTTCACGTTTATTTTTGCATATAAGTTGAGTCGGAACGGTAGATTTCCGTGATGATGATGCACTATAACTTGTCATTTTACTTTAGCCTTGCACTTCTTTTGACAGTTATTAGTTTAGTCTTGCGCATAGTCTATGAGTTTCTGTTCAAATATAGCTGACTGTTTAGGCTTGACCTGATAAATTGGCAAACTACTTGATAAATTCTGAGTTTTAGAGCCATAACTGGTGACATTCATGACCAGTTTATTAGGAATTGAGAGTAGTACTCCTTGCATAGCATGTTCATCATTTTTGCACATTTATGACATTCAATTTCTTGTCAAATGCACATATTCGGTTTGTGGTTGGTGTCACATGCAGGGAGGTGCTTGCAAATCTCCATTTCCTTATATTTTTCACCCATTTAGCTCCACATAAGCCAAAACTTGCCTTTTTGACCCATTAGCTACATCCCAAACTAAGCCTGCCTAGTCATGCTAGTTAGTATGTCTTTTGTGGTATGATTTTCTGTCTGCAGTTTGGCCCATATCTCTTTTGTATGGAGTTGGTGTAAGTATAGAGGAAGGAGGAAAAAGAAAAGAAGGAATTGAAAAAAAAATTGAAAAAGAAAAAAAAAAGAAACAGGGAAAACATGAAAAAGAAAAAAAATGGAAAAAAGAAAGCTGGATCACGTGAGAAAGAAAGAAAAAAAAGGAAAGTTTGAAAAAAAATTGTTTTGTTTCAGTTAGTTCATTCAGACGGTATTAAAAAAGGGAAGTTTGTGTCTGTTTGACTCCTCCATTCTTATTCTATATTTTTGAGGAGATTGTGTTTGACTTTAGTGAGTTGTGTGCCAAATGAAGGGTACTTGTACTTAGTTTTTCAGTCAGTTGAGATTCGGATGGTTTATTATGGTCCTGTTAGGAACTAGCTTGACGCTTTTACCTCCACATTTCCATAACATGTTTTGCCTCTTCTCACCTGAACCTCACTATTCCCATATTATTTGTAAGCCCTCGGCTGTGATGGACATTATTGGTTGGAGTGTGTGCATTAGTACTTGAATTGTCTTTCATTTTTGTTGCATGCATGCTATGTAGGTCGCAGTTAGGTGAGTGACTATCTTTTCTTCTCTCTTTTACATATAACATTCACCCTTTGCTTCATGAGAGAAGAGTGACCACGAGAGAGTCCGATTTTGTTGGTCTTGCAAGGTCGATAGGTTGGCTATATTTCTAAACAGCTTATAACTCGCTTGTGTATTGACTGCTTAGCTTTAACTGTTAGTTTTTGTTGCATTAAATTGGTTCAAGTTGACAAGTTAAGCTAGCTCTGAGTTATCATTTCCGTTCCATTAGTTGCATTTTAGTTTACTCGAGGACGAGTAAAGGTTCGGTTTGTGGAGATTTGATACGTGCATAATATATAGTCTTTTTAGCCTATTTCAGCACGTATTTCTATGCATTTTTATACTGTTTTTTTAGTATTTTGCCCCGAATTGGCTACTTTGGTTCGTTTTGTCCATTTTGTAGAAATGAACGCGAAAGTAGTGGAATCGTACCCTTTTTCGTCCTTTTTGCATGCATTTAGAGGAGACGGGATTTTCCAGAGTGAGAAACTGCATTGGGAAGCGTCAAGGCACGGATTACGAGGCAGCCGGGCATGGACTTGAGCTGATTTGAAGACAAAGGACTCGATAGAGCAGTTTTACCACTCGATCGAGTGGTTTTTACGTCTCCTATTGGTCGATCGAGTAGTTTTCTACTCCATCCAAAGTTGCTGAAAGTTGAGTTACTCGATCGAGTAACTATCTACTCGATCGAGTAGATTGCGCTGAGGTTTGCTCGATCGAGTGGTTTTATTCCACTCGATCGAGTGGTTATTGCTGTTATGGGCTTTAAATTGGCCCGTGAGTGTTTTATTTCGTAAAAACTTATTCACTTTTCTATTTAAGCACGCTTTACTAGGTCATTAGGACTATCTAGCTTTTATCTTAATCAGTTTTACAGAGAACTTTACTACGTTGCTTTTTCCCTTTCACTGTAACCTTGTTCTTGGATTTACTTTGCTCGGATTTTGTGTTCTTTACGCCGGATTCGCACGATTGTATTTCCTTTCTCTTCTCTTAATAATATTAATCGTTTGGTTACTTTAATTTCTCATTTACTTCATTTATTTCCTTTGCCCTAATTTACTCTTTATGCGATTTAATTATAGTTTTAATATGTTGAATGCTGGAAATTTATCTGCTGTTAGTTTTGATAGTTTAATTAGCAATATGAGTAGCTAAACCCTTTTCATGTTGGGATTAGGGGATCTGCGGTAGGAATGTGACGATGTAGTAAATGAATTAGATGAATTAATTGTGAGATCCTGTCACCATAGCAATTTAATTGTATTTATCGACTTAGTTGAGTGCACGCTTCTGAGTCATCTCTTTAATCTGGCTAAAATTAATCCTAGATCGAAAGATTGGACTAAATAGGCCTGCTGTGAACAATAGACTACCCTGACGAGAATGAAAGTTAAGTTAGTGGTATTTTAGGATAGAAAGTGGACCGAAAGGACCTTTCCACATCCGTCTTACATTAATTCGTCTGAGTCATTACAGCTGAGTCACTGGACTACCGTAGTGAACCGAATTCCCGACATGTCCCTCTCTATCTGATAGTTTAAACTTATTTCTTGCCTTTACTACTCTTGCCTTTATTTCTCTTTCTTTAAACTTCGTAGTTTAGAAAACAATTCAAACAACCCCCCCCCCCCTCCCCATTTGTGACCAAATAGATGGACTTCTACAGATATCTTGCCTCCCTGAGGAGATCGACCTGACTTCCCTAGCTATATAGTTAGTTTATTTTTGACAGGTACACGACAGACGTGTCAGTTGACATATAAAAATCATCCCTCTCAGTTTGAAAGCTCGAGTCGGTGTAACCCTTCACACTTAGCTCGGTATCACCTCCAAACACCAAGAGTGGGAGAAAATTTGAACTTGATGAAGTCATTCCTGGAAATTTTACAACTATTGTTCTTAATAGCAAAAGAAAAACCCTCCATTTCTAACATGGCAACGAAAATGATGTTCTTAGATAAAGAAGGTACAAAATAAAAATTATGTAATTATAACTCAAAGCCATTAGCTAAAACAAGTACATAAGTCCCTCTTGAAGTGGCGGCTACCCTCGCTCCATTTCAGAGTAGGAGATCTACATCACCCTTGTTTAGCTTTTCTACGTCTCTAAGCCCATGTAAATGATTACAAAGGTGACAACCACATCCGGTATCCAATACCCATGTTTAGGTGGAAGTAAGATTTATATCGATAACAAAGATTTCGGAAGAAATATTACCAACTGGAGTGATGAGTCCAGTTTTAATATCTCCCAAATACTTGGGGCAATTGCGTTTCCAATGGCCTAGGTCATGACAATAATGACACATTTCGAATGGTTGGGCACCCTTCTTCGGCTTTGAAGTGGTAGTGCCACTAGCCACTTCCTTTCCAATTATAAATTTGGGTTCATTGCCCTTCCTTACTTTCTTTTTAAACTTCTCATTACTTCTTTTAGTTATAAACTTATAAAGATACTCTTCCTTGAACTCTGTAATACTCCGTATTTTGATAATAAATTATGAAGGTGATTTATGTAATTTTGTAATACCCTTGAATTTAGTAGTAATTTATGAGAATAATTTATGTAATTTAAATAATTAATTAATGACATTTCTGATAATAATTATAAATAAGACATTAATTAAATAAGAAAGTAAGAAGTGAGTCAGGAATTTAATTAAAAGTCAGATGAGCCTTGGACCGTGTGCAATAGTTATGGGCTGATTATATTAGGCCTATTATGAGTAATGGTCGAGATTTAAAGCGGGATTTAATAATAAAATAATAAGTATAATAATAATATGGTAATTCCTAATTATAACTAGAATAAGGTAAAATTATATAGTTTCCTATTTGACCTCGCATTCTCTATATTCCTACACTATAAATACCCTATTATATCTGAGAAACTGACCCAAACCTTGACGGAATCAAACCAAACTTTGGGGAGTGGTACGTGGGATTGCAAGGGTTGGAATGGGTGTGGTGGTGGTGTCTGGGAAGGCCTAGGGTGGCAGTGGAAGGCGGCTAAAGGTGGCTGGTTAGGGAGGTGTTGCAAGTTGATTGTGAGGTTTGGGATGGGTAATTGAACCCTCTAATGGCCGAGACTTGACCTGGGTAAGGTGGGGTTGTGACGGGGGTAGTTAGTCGACCATGGTGGTGGTGTTGGCATGGCGGCAAGTTGGGGCTGTTGCGGGTGTTGGCCGGAAATTTGAAACAGAGGAGAGTTGATTGTTGTTATTGCTGGCGGTTTTAGGGGTTGTTGTGGTGGCGGTGTTTAATTGAGGGGAAGAAGGGACCACCCCTAGAACCACCGTGGGTCATTGGTGGCAACGGTGGTGGCCAGAGGTGGTGTGGTTGGTGTAGATGAGGGTGTCGGGTGTCGGGTTTTCGGTATTTGGTGTTCATGGTCGTGGTAGCTAGGGCGTTAGGTTGTGAGGTTCTGGTGATGGCTAGGCTGGTGGTTAATGGTCGTATGTATGCACCGTAGTGCGGGCTTGAGATGTAAGGTGGTGGGGGTGTCATTGGTGGTTGATAGTGTAATACTCCGTATTTATGAGTCTCGGGTACTCTATGGAGTAGGCATTACTCTGTCGATTAAGGGTGAGTTGCGTTTTAAAATAGTTTCTGACCTGTTGGGTACTCAATCGAGTAACTATGATACTCGATCGAGTAAGGGGGCACTCGATCGAATACCTTAGCTACTCGATCGAGTAGCCGGTTTACGGGGAGTTATTTCTCGGGTTTTGTTAATTATGCGATTTAGGTATATAATCTTTTCCGTCATCATTCTAAACACTTTTCAAAACCTAATTTACTGTCAAAGAGAGAAAGAAAGTACGTTCATCCCTTTAATCGCATTGTTAGCAAATCCCGGAGTTTGGAAGGTCGGTTTTCATCGTTTGTTATACCGTTGAGATCCTTGCGTCGAGGGTAAGATCTATGTACCCTTTTTACTGTTTTTCCTTTAAGTTGCTTAAACCCTAATATGGGGATTTGGGGGTTTTTGTGTAGATTATGATTTGGTAGTGTTTATATGTTGTATGATAGGAGGAGGTTTTGTAGAAGAGGCTTTTTGATACAGCTGTAGAGACCGTCTGATAGTTGTGCTTTCCAGGTAGGATTTCCTACTCAGTATTAGTCCCATAATGGGATGATTGTTGATGTGTTGAGATTGATTGTTTAATATCGTAATTGTATTGTGACGACTGTGATTGTGATTGTGACTGTTTGTCTCTGGTTCTCGAGATGCGTTCTCGGCTGAGTGGATTCACTTGCGGGAGTGGCTTCACGCCCTAGTTTCGCCTCCTGTGGAACCCGCCACAGGAGGGATGTGTACATTAATGGACAGGGTTATCGCTCGGTATGATGAGCGGGGCTTAGGTAGGAACGGCTGCGGTCCCCCACTGGCAGGGCTGGTCCTAGTGGACAGGCGGTGATTGAGATTGTTGGGATTGGTGTGATTGTGTGTGTGTGACGGTTAAGCTGTCTGTTTATCGTATTGTTGATATATATATATAAGTTGTGTGATTAGTACTGACCCCGGTTGTTGTTTTGTAAAACCTGCGGTGATCCATTCGGGGATGGTGAGCATAATTGAACAGGTTTGAGTTGAGTACTGGAATAGCTGGGATGTGCCACCGTCTGACGATAGAAGCCTTCCGCTGTAGTTTTATTAGTTTTATAACTTTTCAGTTAACTCAGTAGACAATTGGTTTGAGAACTTGTACCCGTAATTTGGGATTTGGTTTCAGTTGTACTTTTCACTAAAGTTTTATCATTTAAAGTTGTTTCGTTATTGTCTTATGAATATCATGCCTCGGGTAACCGAGATGGTAGCATCCTTATACCTGAGTGGTCCTGGTAAGGCACTTTGAGTATGGGGGTGTTAAAAATGGTATCAGAGCGACGATCCTGAAACCTGTAACCAATAAATCTAATGAATATAGGTAGTCAATTAAAATAAACCCGGGGTAAAGGTTGTAGGAGCTAATGCAAAGGCTTGGGAGACGTCCTAAAGTCGAGAACTTGCCTTACAATTTTGAACCGGTCACATGGGGGGTGTATGTCAAGGTCGTATGCGTTGTTTGGTTAGCTTGTGTGTGAATGTGATGAAGTGTGTGTAATTGTTGGATGTTGGAAGTAGAAAGTTGAGAATGTGAAAGAAAGGTTGATGATATATGTAGAACTGTCGTTGGAATGAGAAACATGATGAATGTTTTACTATGTGGCGTTTAATAACATGAGATGGTTAATTCGTTAGCTATATGAGGAGTTGCGTAGCATTATGTGCTTAGTTATGATATAATGTTGGAGTTATAATGTTGTTTCTAGTATTGGGATATGATATAGCGTGCGGGTAGCGTTTTCGAGTTAGCATGACTCGATCGAGTGTGACTGACTTGATCGGGTGGGTGTTTGACGATTTTGAATCCAGAATCGTGTTTTTGGGCACTCAATCGAGTACCTCGGGCACTCGATCGTGTAGGGGGGTCACTCGATCGAGTAGCCTGGCTACTCAGTCGAGTATGTTAGAGATCAGAAGGTCTGTTTGGGGTCTGATGTTGGGGCACTCGATCGAGTAGCCTGTTACTCGATCGAGTATGTTTGGGAACTCGATCGAGTAGGGCCTGGGCAGCTTGTTTTCTTGTTTTGAGGTTTTAGCGCGTACGTTTATATCCACCCCTTTTATGATATAGTTTCAAGATGCCGCCCAAGAAGAATGCTTTGTATGCGAGAGCTGAGCTTATGAACATAGATGATATCATTATGATGTTGGAGCATCAGGATGCTCTTACGGAGGCTTTAATGACTGTGGGAAAGGATAAGGATAAGGACAAGGAGAAGGAGGTTGATCACTCTAAAATCAGCCTCTATATAGCGAGGTTTAACCCGAAAGAGTACAAGGGGGTTGGGGAGCCTAACCTTCTTGATAACTGGCATAGAGAGATGGAGAACATACTAGATTTGGTTCACTGTCCTGATGAGATGAGAGTAGAACAGGCTGCGTTCTATCTGAGGGAAGCAGCTGGCAAGTGGTGGGATACGGTGAAAGTGAGTGCTAAGGAGTTGTATGTGAACCAAGGTTTACCTGTTATACCATGGGAAGAGTTTCGTAAGGCTATGAGGAAAGAGTTTGTACCGGAACATGTGAGGAGTAAGTTGAGAGAAGAGTTTGACAGTTTTAAGATGACAACTGACATGTCTGTGGCTGAGTACTACAAGCAGTTCAATGAGAAGTCTAGGTATGCTGAGGATATGGGTTTGAGTGAGGAGAATCTGGCGCTGAGATTTGAGAGGGGGTTGACCCCTAAGATTATGGATAAGTTACCCGTGGGAGTCCTTACTGACGTTAAGGAAGCTTATGAGAGGGCTGGGAGAGCTTAGAGGTTGGTGGAGATGGATCAAGAGAGGTTAGGTGTTGAGAAAAGGAAGTCTGAGAGCGAGGGTGGTGGCAAATCTAGTCACAAGAAAGGCAACCACAATCAATCTAGAGGGTTTTCTTCTGGGTCAGGGTTTAGTGCTGGAGCTTCCTTTGGGCGTGGCCGTGGAAGTGCTAGTGGTAGTTGGGGAAACGACCTGCTTTGGTTGTGGTGGTGTAGGCCACAAGAGACATGAGTGCACGAGTGCACCTGGAACTTTCCAGAAGCCTGCGCAGAGCTATGCGAGCAATAGACCGACTGGATCATGGTCAAACCGGGGAAGTCAGAGCTATTAGAGTGGAGGTAACCGCAACGGTGGTAATTCTTATCAGAAACCACCAACGAACAACAACAACAATTAAGGGTCGGGTGCTAAGCCAACCACATCAGCCAGTACTGTCTAGGGAGGTGGACAGAAGACCAGTGGAAAGTTGTTCATGATGGAGAAGAAAGCAGCTGAAGATGATGCACACGTTATCACTGGTACTTTTTGACACGGCTATCGCAACCCTATCAAAGATAAAACCTAACGGTCTCAACTAAAATGTAGCAGAGGCAGTCGAGTATCGAATCCACAGGGAGGTAAAGTAATTATCAACTGTCTAATTCTAGTCCTAAAGTAACAATTGGGGGGTTGTTGAATTGATTTCTAAACTACGAGATTTAGAGGAAAGAGAAATAAAAGTAAGAGCAATAAGATCAGGAAAATCAGTTTAAACTATCAAGAAGAGAGGGACATGTCGGGATTTCGGTTCACTACGGTAGTCCAGTGACTCAGCCGTAAATGATTCAGACGAATTAATGTGAGACGGATGTTGAAAGGTCCTTTTGGTCCACTTTCTATCCTAAATTACCACTAACTTAACTTTCATCCTCATTAGGGTAGTCTACTGTTCATAGCAGGCCTATTTAGTCCATCTTTCGATCTAGGATTAATTTTAGCCAGATTAAAGGGTGACATAGAAGCGTGCACTCAACTAAGTCGAATAAATACAATTAAATTGCTATGGTGACAGGGTCTCACAACTAATTCATCTAATTAATTTACTACTTCGTCACATTTCTACCGCAGATCCCCTAATCCCAACATGAAAGGGGTTTAGCTACTCATATTATTAATTAAACTAGCAGCAATTAAGTTCTCAGCAGTAAACATTATGAAATAAACGATAAATTGCATAAAAGAAAATTAGGGCAGAAGGATAATCGAAGTAAACAAACAATTAAAAGCAACAAATGATTAATTATTATTAAGAAGGAGAAAGGAATTACAATCCAAGCGAATCCGGCGTAAAGAACACAAAATCCGAGTGAAAACAATCCCAAAGCAAGGTTACAGTGAAGAGGAATGATGTACGTAGCAAAGTTTAACAGTAGAGAGTTTGATAAAATAAAAGATGATCCTAATTAACCTAGTAAAGCGTGCTTAAATAGCAAACAAAATAAGTTTTGCGAAATAAACACTCACGCGGGCTAATTAAAGCCCAAATCCATCAAAACCACTCGATCAAGTGGATTAAAACCACTCGATCGACCAACTTTCAGCAAAAACTACTCGATCGTCCAGAAAGTCACTCGATCGAGTAGATGGTCTTTCTGCAACTTAAGGGTCGAGTACAAAGTGCTCGATCGACCACTTCTAGGGTGTAGAAACCACTCGATCGAGTGGAAAAACTGCTCGATCGAGTGCTTCATCTTCATTTCAACTCAAGTCCGCCACCGAATTCCTCGTAATGCGTGCCACGACGCTTCCAACGCAGTATCTCACTCTGGAACAATCCTGTCTCCTCTAAATGCATGCAAAAAGGACGAAAAAGGGTACGATTCCACTACTTTCGCGTTCATTTCTACAAAATGGACAAAACGAACCAAAGTAGCCAATTCGGGGCAAAATACCATAAAAACATTATGAAAATGCATAGAAATACGTGCTGAAATAGGCTAAAAAGACTATACATTAGGCATGTACCAAATCTCCCCAAACCGAACCTTTACTCGTCCTCGAGTAAACTCAAAAGTATACTAATGGAACGGAAATGATAACTCAGAGCTAGCTTAACTTGTCTACTTGAACCAATTTTAATGCAACAAAAACTAACAGTTAAAGCTAAGCAGTCAATACGCAAACGAGGTATAAGCTGTTCAGAAATATAGCCAACCTATCGACCTTGAAAGACCAACAAAATCGGACTCTCTCGTGGTCACTCTTCTCTCATGAAGCAAAGGGTGAATGTTATATGTAAAAGAGAGAAGAAAAGACAGTCACTCACCTAACTGCGACCTACATAGCATGCATGCAACAAAAATGAAAGACAATTCAAGTACTAATGCACACACTCCAACCAATAATGTCCGTCACAGCCGAGGGCTTACAAATAGTTTGGGAATAGTCAGGTTCAGGTGAGAAAAGGCAAAACATGTTATGGAAATGTGGAGGTAAAAGCGTCAAGCTAGTTCCTAACAGGACCATAATGAAACCATCCAAATCTCAACTGACCGAAAAATCAACCACAAGTGCCCTTCATTTGGCACACTCTCCTCAAAAATATGGAATAAAGCGGAGGAGTCAGACGGTCACAAACTTCCCCTTTTTTAACACCGTCTGAAATAGCTAACTGAAACAAACAACCTTTTTTCAAACTTCTTTCTTTCTTTCTTCTCCTGTTCACGTTCCAGCCTTTTTTTTCTTTTTCATTTCATTTTTTTTTTCACTTTCACGTTTTTTTCTCTTTTTTTTTCAATACTCTTTTTTTTTCTTTTTCTTTTTCTCCTTCCATAATACTTACACCAACTCCGAAACAAGAAACACGGACCAAACTGCAATGGAAAATATACCACAAAAGAACATACTAACTAGCTTGACTGGGCAGGCTTAGTTTGGGATGTAGCTAATGGGTCAAAAAGGCAAATTTGGCTAATGTGGAGTTAAATGGGTGAAGAATATAAGGAAAGGGAAATTTGCAAGGCCCTCCCTGCATGTGACACCAACCACAAACTCGAATATGTACATTTGACGAGAAATTGAATGTCATAAATGTGCAAAAAAAAAGATGAACATGCTATGCAAGGAGTACTACTCAAAATTCCTAATGAACTGGTCATGAATGTCACCAGTTATGGCTCTAATATCTCAAAATTTTTAAGTAGGTTGCCAATTTATCAGGTCAAGTCTAAACAGTCAGCTATATTTGAACAAAAACTCGTAGACTATGCGTATGACAAAGCTAAAAACTATCAACAAAAGTGCAAGGCTCAAACAAAATGACAAGTTATAGTGCAATATCATCATGGAAATCTACCGTCCCGACTCAACCTATATGCAAAAATAAACGTGAATATTTTTTGAAATTTTGAAATTTTCTAATTTTTTTGGATTTTGATGGAAAATAGAGAACAATGCAAGCTGAAAAGTAAACGTGAATGCAAAAATAGATGCAGATGTAGACTCAAAAGGATGCAATACCCTCCCCAAACCAAAACGGACAACGCCCTCGTTGTCCTCCAGCATACACCAGCAGGTATACACAGGGGAACGGGAATATACAACTAGCAAAATAAAAACAATAAAATAAAGGAGACAAAATAAAAGAGTAAGAGATACATAAAAAATAAGAACTTCCCCAAACCAGCCAGAAAACTGGGGAAGTGAGTAAACCAGTAGCTACTCGTCGTCGTCGTCACTGCTATCACGACCAACCTCCGCCCTGTACTCCGGGTCTCTCTCCTCCTCTCTCCTCCTCCGCTCCTCCTCACGAGCTCTCTCCACTGCCACCTCTGGGTCCTCCTCCTCCTCCTCGTCAGAAACCGGGTACCCCTCAGGTGGGTACCGGAAGAAGGAAGGGTGTGGCCAACCCTCCGGGATTGGTCTGTGTCGCCACAAGTGGTACTCGTACAGAGGGTGTAAGGCAAGAGCCATGTCCCTCTCCATACGAGCCTGACGCTCTGCAATCTCACGCAACAAACCGTAGACGGCGCCCCCTTGGTCCAGGACCGCGGGCGCCACAAAGGGAGAAGGTAGTCTAAAAGTAGCCGGTAAAACCGGCTCAGTCTGTGTCTGGTCAGTGGGAGGTGGAGTAGGAGTGGTAGTAGTAGTGGGAGTAGGGGTCGGATCGGGAGTAGCCGTGGAAGGCTGGGTACTCCCGGAAGGTGTGGACCCCTCTCCAGTCTCAAGTCGCCGCTTCTTGGCGGCGGTGCATCGGGGAGTAGGTGCGGTGGAAGGTGAAGGAGAGGTAGTAGTGGCAGACGGTGGCCTTTTGCAACAGTAGGCAAGGGCTCAAGACGGGGGAGAGTCTGACAGGGTAAGTCAACAGACAAGGAGCCGTCTATCTTCCAAGTCTGGTAGTTTGGGGTGAGCCAATGCTGAGAGAGCATGGCGTCCAGACTCAGTAGCCTCTCTCGAGCGAGGTACTGCAAGTCACGAGGCTAAACGGGGAAAAGGCGACGGGCAAGAATGGTGGCTATGCCACCGCAGGCAATGGTCCCCGCCTCCTTCTTCCCCTGGCTCAGAAGGTACTGGGCGGTCAAGTAGGCAATGTTGAGGGTGAAGGGACCCTCGCAGTCGACGTTCAGGTAATCGCCCAGGATGGAGAGCTCGTTGTTGGTAATGTTTTTCGGCTCCTTTCGGCCGAAGATAGTGCTCCCCATCATTCTAAGGAAAACACGGACAGGGGGTAGGCGGACCTGATGGAGCTTTCGCTCCTGAAAAGTGGTCTGAGCCAGACACCGCCAAAGCTGACGATAGACCTTCCTCGGGGCAGCAGTCAAGCCTGTAGAGGAAAGGTCGAGTAACCTACCAAACTCCCCTAGTGTCATCGGAAAGGTCCGGTTAAACAACCGGAAGGACACTGAAAGGCTCTCGGGGTCAGTCTCGTGTGCCCCGGGGGAGAAGGTAAAAGAGCTGAGAAACTCGAGGCTCAGCTCTAAAAAGGTACGGCCTCTCATAGTGATGAGGCCAGGCATCCCCGTGACCCGTAGTAAGTCACAAACCGACTCGTAAATGCCGAGTCTATCTAGTGCCGTTTTCTCTAGAAAACGGGAAGGTACATGCACACACTTCAGCAGGTTATAAAATTCCGTACGGTGTAAAACGTTGACGAATAATACCTATGGATAATCTGGGTGAGGGTCGAGGGAGTTGTCCCCTCGGACCGTAACAATGCCAGAGGTAGAGGCAGAAGCAGTAGTTGTAGAAGTGCTAGGAGCGGAAGTAGAGGGTACTGGAGCTGGTGCAGCTCGAGACTGTATACGACCCCGGCCTCTGGAGCTCAAGGCAGAAGCTCGTGAAGCGACGGTGTGATGAACCAGGGCTGCTCGAAGGCGGTGCGGCTATCGCGGCGAGTCTCCACGGTGTAAAAACAGGGAGTGGTGCAGAGGTAGTGGCTACTGTGGTCACCGCTGAAGAGGAACTAGCAGCAGTGCTAGCTGTGGTGGTGACCGTAGAGGAAGAGGTAGCCTGAAGTATGCTAGCAGCTGAGCTAGATGGAGTAAAAACCGTCCCTGCAACTGAAACAAGGAAAACTGGGCCTGTAGTGGTGACTAAGGCGGTGGTAGTGGCAACAGCAGGGGCCATTGACTCACTCAAGGACGGGCTGGAGGACGAACTAGTAGATGGTAAAGAACTAGAATCCATCCTGCAACAGAGGGTAGGGGTATGATAAGAAAATAGCTGCTAACCGTGGCTAAAACAAAGACGTAAAACCAAAGATGTGACGAAGATATGACCCCCTACCAGTCGAAAAATTCGACTTTACAGCAAATAAATCCCAACAATCCTCAAATATTTCGAATTACAGAATGTACGCAGCAGTAGGGGATGGGATAGCAGTTAACAACAGTAGCTAGCAAGCAATGACCGAGGTTAATTAAAGCATGAAAGCGTATGAACCCGTCTGACAGTCGAAAGTTTTCGACTGAGAAGCCCTAATCGCGAAATTTCGCACAAAACTCAAATTAAACAAGCTAAGCATTGACAGGGGTGTGATAACAGTCTAAAACAGCAGCGAGTTAGCGATAATGAAGCTAATTTAGACGAATCACAGCAGCAATAGCCAAACTAACATTCGAAAATTTCGACTGTTCTTAACCATATCACAAAAATCATGAAAAATTCGAATTAACATGTAACAAACAGCGAGGAAGGGGAATTATGATCATCAAGCAAGCTAATTAAGGGCATACAAACACAATCAAGTCGAAAAATTCGACTAAACATGGATTTTCGAAGCCCTAGAAACCATTTACCTCATAAAATTCCAAATAATCGAAATCAAAATACAAAGAAGGTAAAAGAATCGCTTACTTGATGAGAATGATCCTACAAGTGCAATTAGTCTCCAAATAAAGAAGCAAAAATAGCGAATTTTCAGTCGAAAAACCCGCAAACCCTAACCCTTCTAAAAATCGTGAAAATCAATACAAATTAAGGGGAAAATAAAGGGCTTTTGAAGATTAATTAGCAAGCAAGGGATTGTAGGTGGCGGATTTGGAGATTGGGCAAGAAAATGTGGATTTGGGGATGAATTTGATCGCACAAGGGGAAGGTTAGACGAAAATTAGGGATAAAAATGAATTAGAAATAAGAATAAGAGAGTTTAAGGAATAACTCTCTGCATCCTATTCATTTCCACTCGATCGAGTGGTTTTAAACCAATCGATCGAGCACTTTGATGGTCCAGCTGCTTGGTCGAGTAACATTTTACTCGATCGACCAATCTCTTTTATTGCTTTACTCGATCGACTGGAAAAAGCACTCGGTCGACCATTTTTCCACTCGATCGAGTACAAAAAGTACTCGATCGAGGACTTTTCTCGCGTAAGCTCTTGAAATTCCGTCTTTTCTTCCTTGGAATGCGTAAAAACTTCCCCAAACCTGCATAAAAACACACGCAAAAATTTCCCAATATACCAAATACGCATAAGAACAGTCTATAGTCTTAATTCTACACTAAAATCAGTCTAAAAACTAATTGTCCTAATAAAAGCAATAAAGCAAATTCAAAAGAAATTCAAAAATTATCTATTACAAAGTGTTACACGGGGCATTTCCCCGCTTAATTCCCAACAAATTTCAGCAGCCCCTCGGAGGGCTCCTGACTGGAGGACGTCATCTCAGCAACATTGACTGTCTTCCTCAACTCCCATGAGCATGAATTATCACTTGAAACGGTAGGAGGGGAGTAGTTCACATCCACGTAAGCGCGAACTTTCCTCGTCCTTGCTCCTTTATCACCAGCTTTAGCATCATCATCTTCAATTTGATTGATAATAATTACACCATGTCCTTTGACAGCTCCTTCATTGCTTTCATCTGTACCTGCAGCAAGGAAAACAGACGAACTTTCCTCCTTTTTGCTCTCAGTCTGAGGCGGAGGGTTAACAATAGCAGCACAATTCTCTAAATTTGCATCTGGAGTGTCAACAATAGGATCAATAGAAGAGAGAGCATTGCAAGGCTGGGCTTGCATGGGAGCTCTCCGGAACTTGGACTAATAAAAAATCAGCTCCTCATCCCCTCTCTGGAAAGTCAAAGTCTTCCCCCCGACGTCTATAACTGCACGGGCAGTAGACAAAAATGGTCTCCCTAAAATGATAGGGGTGTGTGCATCTTCGGGGATGTCTAAGACAACAAAATCAACGGGAATAAAGAACTTCTCGATCTGAACAGGTACGTCTTCTACTACACCTAGTGGCCGTGATAAACTATCGTCGGCCATCTGGACAGTCATGTTGGTGCAACTCAGCTTTGTCAAACCAAATCTCTTAGCTAGAGACAACGGTAAGACACTCACGCTAGCGCCTAAATCGCATAGCGCGTTATCAATCAAATGCATACCGATATGACACGGAATTAAAAAACTACTCAGGTCTGATTGCTTAGAGGGTAACTTGTTTTGAAATAGGGCTGACCCCACCTCAGTTAAAGCTACTGTCTCACTATCATTAATAGTCCTCTTACGCGCTAAAATTTCTTTCATAAACTTTAAATAAGAGGGTACCTTTGTCAGCAATTCAGTGAACGGCACAGTGACTTCCAAGCTCTTCAAAAGTTCGACAAATTTGCCGAATTATTGATTAGCTTTTGTATTCTGCAGCCTTCTCGGGAAAGGAACCGTGATAGGTATCTCAAGTCCCTTGTTTCTCGCTTCCAATGTATCTTCCAGTGCAAGTTCTGTATCCTTTGGACGCTTCTTACTACTCGAACGAGATCTTTGCGGTGATATCTCGCTTAAACGAGCACTAACAGGCTCTCGAATAAGCTTCCCGTCATCAATACTACTCGATCGACCAATTTCTTCATTCGATCGAGCAGTTTCTCCTTCAGAATCAGTTGATCGAGTAAAATTCCCACTCGATCGACCAACTCCACTTTTTGCTTCACTCGATCGAGCAGCAAAACCACTCGATCGACCTGTTTCTTCATCATTTCTACTCGATCGACCACCTGAGATCAGTCGATCGAGCACTTTCTTAGCTGTCAGCTCGTTATTTTCGCCTGAACACTGTTCATCATCAGTTTTGGACTTCCTCGGGTCTGATTTCAACACTTCTGGTCCCTCATAAGAAAGACCGCTTCTTAATTCTATCAGATTTACCGTCTCATGTGGATTCTTCTCGTTTTGAGTCGGTAAATGACCTTGCTTTCTTGAGGATTGATTTGCGGCCAGTTGGGCAACTTGAGTTTCAAGTGCCTTAATGGACGCGTCCTTTTGTTGATCACTTGAGTTTCTTTGTTGATCACTCAGCTGAAACTGCTTTCTAAGGGCTTGCATCATGGACTTAAGCTCACCCATTTCACTCACCGCACCGGATGATGATGCACCATGGTTAGGAGGATTGAAAGACGGAGGCTTGTGATAGCCTTGTTGATTCTTATGTGGAGGAATATATGTCTGCTGCTGGTTCGGAGGAGCAGTAGGATTGAGCACATTTTGACTACTCCACCTCAAATTGGGATGGACGTTCGGCTCGTAATAAGTGTTGTTCTGCCTGTAATGTTGAAAGGCAACACAAGACTCATAGGAGTTGGGACAGTGATCTGAAACATGTCCCTCTCCTCCACATCTTCTACAGACGAAAGGACCGTCTGACACAGCGTTCACCTGGTGCATCCCTCCTTTGGAAACTCCTCCCAATTCATACTTATCAAACCTCGTCGTGAGAGCCTCTAATGCAGCTACAGAAGAAGATTCAGCAGTTCTCCTTTGATTTCCCCTTGAATTCCCATACTCAGCTTTATGAGTGGCTAAGTCCTCAATGATCTTCCACCCTTTAGTCTCTCCCATATTCTCAGCAAATCGGCCATTGGGCTGACATCAAAAATAGCTCTCGATCGTCGTACGACCCGTTATAGAACTGATTGCATAGACTCCACTTTTCGAAACCATGGTGCGGAATGGTTCGCACCAACTTCTTGAAACAGACCCATGCCTCATGAAAGTTCTCATCAGGCCCTTGTTTAAAGCTCGTGATCTGAGCTCTAAAGGCATTAGTCTTCGAAGCAGAGAAGTACTTCTTGTAAAATGCTAAAGCCAACGAATTCCAGTCAGTTATCCCATGAGCAGCTCGATCCAGATCCCTATACCACTCCCTTGCAGCATCGCGGAGTGAGAAAATAAACATGGTTTCTTTTATCTGATCCTGAGTCACACCAGTCGGCGGGGGTATAGAGCAGCAATAATCGATTAAAGTCTCCATATGCTTGGCTGCATCTTCATTTGCAGCTCCCCCGAATTGGTTTCTCTCAACCAAGTTAATATAGGAAGGCTTTGGCTCGAATTTTCTTGCCTCCCCTGGTAGTTCGAACCCTTTGTAGAGATTCGCAGCTGTCGGCTCAGAGTGACTGGCAATAGTTGCTTCTTCGGCCATTTATGGAAAGTCCGGAGAAGTGACGGTTTCAACTGATGAAGTAGAAACTGGAGAGCAAGGTGGATCCTCCTCGAAAAGCTCGTTCTCGTAAAAGCTAGAATGAGAACTAGGCTCTTCCTCAGACTGTTGGTCTTGAAATAATTTCCTCTTTGCGCGCAAGGTTCTCTCAATCTCAGGATTGAATGGTAGTAGTTCACCACCCTGTGACCTGCGCATAAGAAGAAACTACAAATAGAATATAAGAATAGTTTAAGGAACGGACGCCCCTTAAACTAAAAGAAAGACTAAAAATAAACAACTAATAATTTAAACAATTGCCTCCACGGCAACGGCGCCAAAATTTGACACGGCTATCGCAACCCTATCAAAGATAAAATCTAACGGTCTCAACTAAAATGTAGCAGAGGCAGTCGAGTATCGAATCCACATGGAGGTAAAGTAATGATCAGCTGTCTAATTCTAGTCCTAAAGTAACAATTGGGGGGTTGTTGAATTGATTTCTAAACTACGAGATTTAGAGGAAAGAGAAATAAAAGTAAGAGCAATAAGAGCAGGAAAAACGGTTTATACTATCAAGAAGAGAGGGACATGTCGGGATTTCGGTTCACTACGGTAGTCTAGTGACTCAGCTATAAATGATTCAGACGAATTAATGTGAGACAGATGTTGAAAGGTCCTTTCGGTCCACTTTCTTTCCTAAATTACCACTAACTTAACTTTCATCCTCATTAGGGTAGTCTACTGTTCATAGCAGGCCTATTTAGTCCAATCTTTCGATCTAGGATTAATTTTAGCCAGATTAAAGGGTGACATAGAAGCGTTCACTCAACTAAGTCGAATAAATAC
Source organism: Silene latifolia (assembly GCF_048544455.1). Taxonomy (NCBI): domain Eukaryota; kingdom Viridiplantae; phylum Streptophyta; class Magnoliopsida; order Caryophyllales; family Caryophyllaceae; genus Silene; species Silene latifolia. The sequence continues at coordinate 178,064,621 of NC_133538.1, forward strand.
AATTAAATTGCTATGGTGACAGGGTCTCACAACTAATTCATCTAATTCATTTACTACATCGTCACATTTCTACCGCAGATCCCCTAATCCCAACATGAAAGGGGTTTAGCTACTCATATTATTAATTAAACTAACAGCAATTAAGTTCTCAGCAGTAAACATTATGAAATAAACGATAAATTGCATAAAAGAAAATTAGGGCAGAAGGATAATCGAAGTAAACAAACAATTAAAAGCAACAAATGATTAATTATTATTAAGAAGGAGAAAGGAATTACAATCCAAGCGAATCCGGCGTAAAGAACACAAAATCCGAGTGAAAACATTCCCAAAGCAAGGTTTTAGTGAAGAGGAATGATGTATGTAGCAAAGTTTAACAGTAGAGAGTTTGATAAAATAAAAGATGATCCTAATTAACCTAGTAAAGCATGCTTAAATAGCAAACAAAATAAGTTTTGCGAAATAAACACTCACGCGGGCTAATTAAAGCCCAAATCCATCAAAACCACTCGATCGAGTGGATTAAAACCACTCGATCGACCAACTTTCACCAAAAACTACTCGATCGACCAGAAAGTCACTCGATCGAGTATATGGTCTTTCTGCAACTTAAGGGTCGAGTACAAAGTGCTCGATCGACCACTTCTGGGGTGTAGAAACCACTCGATCGAGTGGAAAAACTGCTCGATCGAGTGCTTCATCTTCATTTCAGCTCAAGTCCGTCACCGAATGCCTCGGAATGCGTGCCATGACGCTTCCAAACGCAGTATCTCACTCTGGAACAATCCCGTCTCCTCTAAATGCATGCAAAAAGGACGAAAAAGGGTACGATTTCACTACTTTCGCGTTCATTTCTACAAAATGGACAAAACGAACCAAAGTAGCCAATTCGGGGAAAAATACCATAAAAACAGTATGAAAATGCATAAAAATACGTGCTGAAATAGGCTAAAAAGACTATACATTAGGCACGTATCACTTTTCTAGTTAACGGTATTCATACCTTTGTTTTGTTTGATTCGGGGGCGTCTCAGTCGTTTGTATCTTCGATTCATGTTAAACGGTTGGGTTTAAGGGTATATGAGTCTGTTAGTGAGAAAGTTTTTATACCTTCGGGTGAGTCTGTATCATGTGGGAGGTTATATAGGGATGTACCTACGATAGTTGGGCAAGTTGATTTCCCTATAGACTTGCTAGAGTTTCTTTTTGACGGTTTTGAGATGATAGTTGGGATGGATTGGCTGGGAAAGTATAAAGCTAAGATAGACTGTCATCAAAAGAAAGTGTCTTTAAGAGGTCCTAAGGGCGTTAGTGTGTCTTATCGTGGGTTTCTAGTCAGACCCAAAGTTAAGTTGATTGCACCTGTTTCCTTGAAGTCATATCTGAGGAAGGGATGTCCTTTGATATTGTGCCATGTGAGAGATGACCGGATAGAGAGTCCGACAGTTGATCAGATACCAGTGGTGGGAGAGTTTGAGGATATGTTTCTGAAGGAGATTCCGGGGTTGCCACCGAGTAGAGAGATAGATTTCACAGTTGAGTTGAAACCGGGGACGGGGCCAATCTCTAAGGTACCGTACTGTATGGGTCCTAAAGAGATGGAGGAGCTTAGGAAGCAGTTAGATGATTTGATAGAGAGGGGATACATTAGACCAAGTGTATCGCCGTGGGGAGCACCAGTTCTTTTTGTGAAGAAGAAAGATGGGAGTTTGAGGTTGTGCATAGACTATAGAGAGCTGAACCGAGTGACAGTGAAGAAAAAGTATCCTTTGCCAAGGATAGATGACTTGTTTGATCAGTTGAGTGGTGCATCAGTCTTTTCAAAGATTGATTTGAGGTCGGGGTACCATCAAGTAAATATTAGAGAGGTGGACATACCAAAGACAGCTTTCACGTCGAGTTATGGCCATTATGAGTATGTGGTGATGCCGTTTGGGTTATCTAATGCACCGACAGTGTTTATGGATTTGATGAATAGGATCTTCAGACAGTTTTTGGATAAGTTTGTAGTGGTGTTTATCGATGATATCTTAGTCTACTCCAAGACTAAGGAGGAGCATGGGGAGCATCTAAGGATTGTGTTGCAGACCTTGAGGGAGCATGAGTTATATGCTAAGTTGTCCAAGTGTGAGTTCTGGTTAGAGGAAGTTGCTTTTCTGGGACATGTGATTTCAAAGAAGGGTGTAGCTGTAGATCCGGCAAAGGTTGAAGCAGTGACAAAGTGGGAAGCACCAAAGAATGTTGCGGAGATTAGAAGTTTCTTGGGTTTAGCTGGATACTACAGACGGTTCGTGAAAGATTTCTCCAAGATAGCTAGACCTATGACAGCGTTGATGAGGAAAGAGATCAGGTTTCGTTGGGATGAGAGTTGTGAGACGGCGTTCCAAACATTAAAGGAGCGTTTGACTACAGCTCCTATCTTAGCATTACCTGAGGGGATCGAGAACTTTGAGGTTTATACAGATGCCTCAAAGAATGGGTTAGGGTGTGTGTTGATGCAGAACGGTAAGGTGATTGCCTATGCTTCTAGGAAATTGAAACCTTATGAGGAGAACTACCCTACTCATGATCTGGAGTTGGGTGCGGTGGTGTTTGCTCTCAAGATTTGGAGACATTACCTTTATGGGGCGACCTTTAAGGTATTTTTCGATCACAAGAGTCTCAAGTACATCTTCACTCAAAAGGAGTTGAACATGAGACAGAGGAGGTGGATGGAGCTGATTGGCGACTATGACATGGAAATTATCTACCATGAAGGGAAGGCCAATGTTGTTGCAGATGCTTTGAGTAGGAAGAGTGTACATTCTTTGTGTACAGCTCTATCTTTGATGAGGTAGCGAGGTTTGGGATACATATGATGCAGAAAGGAGATGCCATGGGAGATTTGACAGTGCAGCTTGAGTTTTATGATGATATTCGAGGTAAGAAGGCGTTGTATCCTAAGATAGTTGAGTGGAGAGCTGGAGTAGAGAAAGGGACAGTGTCTCGATTCTCTATTCATACAGATGGTAGTTTGAGGCTTGATGGTAGGTGGTGTGTCCCTAATGATGAGCAGTTGAAAAAGACTATCATGACAGAGGCACATTGCACACTATATTCAGTTCATCCAGGTGGAGATAAGTTGTACAAGGATTTAAAGAACACGTTTTGGTGGCCTGGGATGAAGAAAGAGACAGCTAAGTTTGTGGCCCGTTGTTTGACATGCCAGAGAGTTAAAGGGGAACAGCGACGACCACAAGGTAAGATTCAGTCTTTAACGGTACCTGAGTGGAAGTGAGAATCCATTTCCATGGATTTTATCGTGGGTTTGCCAAAGAGTCAACAAGGTAACAACATGATTTGGGTAAAGTGGATCGACTGACAAAGTCAGCTCACTTTGTTCCAATGAAAGATACATGGACTAAAGCACAATTAGCTATGGCCTATCGAAAGAACGAGCTTAAGTTACATGGAGTCATTAAGGACATAGTGTCTGACAGAGATGCGAGATTTATATCAAGGTTTTGGAAAGAGTTGCAGGAATCGTCGGGAACAACCTTGAAGATGAGTACAGCATTTCATCCTGCGACAGACGGGCAGACTGAGAGAACGATCAAAACACTTGAGGATATGCTACGAGCTTGTGTGATGGATTTTGGTGGTAGATGGGAACAGAGGTTGGACTTGATAGAGTTTTCTTACAACAAAAGCTATCACACTAGTATTGGTATGGCACCGTTTAAGGCTTTGTATGGGACGAGATGTAGGAGTCCGATTTGTTGGGACGATAGTGCTGAGGCAGTGGTTCTAGGACCAGAGATAGTACATGAGATGGTTGAACAAATTAAGATGATCAGGGAACGGATGAGAACGGCTCAAGATAAGCAAAAGAGTTATGCAGATCTACATCGCCGGGATATAGAGTTTCAGGTTGGGGACAAGGTTCTTCTGAAAGTGTCTCCTATGCGTAGGGTTATAAGATTCGGGAAGAAAGGCAAGCTGAGTCAGAATTTTATCGGGCCTTATGAGATCTTAGAGCGGGTTGGGGAAGTTGCATATCGCCTGGCTTTACCAGCTGCATTAGAGAGAGTCCATAATGTGTTTCATGTATCGCAGCTGCGGAAGTATGTGAGTGAACCATCACATGTGTTAGAGGCAGAGAACTTAGAGCTAGATGAGTCCTTATCATATCTTGAGGTGCCTAAGCAGATTCTTGACCGAAAGGTTAGGAAGACTAGGAGTGGTGAGACAGTTTTGCTTAAGATCCTTTGGTCTAACCACGAGACTGAGGAAGCTACATGGGAGCCAGAGGAAGCTATGAAAGAGCGTTACCCTTTTCTTTTGATCAGCTATGTATGGTTACGGGGACGTAACCTTGTTTGTTTTAGGGGGGTAGGAGATGATCGCGAAGAGTTTTTTTTAAGAGTTTTATACCCCTTTTTGTATGTTGTGTCGGTATGTTTGTCGGGATGTGTTGGGTTAGTAACATGTTTTATGTTGAGTTTTGTTTTGGTTGTTGAGTCGGAAGTGTTGTGGGAGTATCTTTGTTTTGTTGTGGTTTGAACTTCGGGGACGAACCTCTTTTTAAGGAGGGAAGACTGTAATACTCCGTATTTATGAGTCTCGGGGTACTCTATCGAGTAGGCCTTACTCTGTCGAGTAAGGGTGAGTTGCGTTTTAAAATAGTTTCTGACCTGTTGGGTACTCGATCGAGTAACTATGATACTCGATCGAGTAAGGGGGCACTCGATCGAGTACCTTAGCTACTCGATCGAGTAGTCGGTTTATGAGGAGTTATTTCTCGGGTTTTGTTAATTATGCGATTAAGGTATATAATCTTTTCCGTCATCATTCTAAACACTTTTCAAAACCTAATTTATTGTCAAAGAGAGAAAGCAAGTAAGTTCATCCCTTTAATCGCATTGTTAGCAAATCCCGGAGTTTGGAAGGTCGTTTTCATCGTTTGTTATACCGTTGAGATCCTTGCGTCGAGGGTAAGATCTATGTACCCTTTTTACTGTTTTTCCTTTAAGTTGGTTAAACCCTAATATGGGGATTTGGTGTAGATTGTGATTTGTTAGTGTTTATATGTTGTATGATAGGAGGAGGTTTTGTAGAAGAGGCTTTTCGATAGAGCTGTAGAGACCGTCTGATAGTTGTGCTTTCCAGGTAGGATTTCCTACTCAGTATTAGTCCCATAATGGGATGATTGTTGATGTGTTGAGATTGATTGTTTAATATCGTAATTATATTGTGACGACTGTGATTGTGATTGTTTGTCTCTGGTTCTTGAGATGCGTTCTTGGCTGAGTGGAGTCACTTGCGGGAGTGGCTTCACGCCCTAGTTTCGCCTCTTGTGGAACCCGCCACAGGAGGGATGTGCACATTAATGGACAGGGTTATCGCTCGGTAAGATGAGCGGGGCTTAGGTGGGAACGGCTGCGGTCCCCCACTGGCAGGGCTGGTCCAGTGGACAGTTGGTGATTGAGATTGTTGGGATTGGTGTGATTGTGTGTGTGTGACGGTTAAGCTGTCTGTTTATCGTATTGTTGATATATATATAAGTTGTGTGATTAGTACTGACCCCGGTTGTTGTTTTGTAAAACCTGCGGTGATCCATTCGGGGATGGTGAGCGATGAATTGAACAGTTTGAGTTCGATCTTGGGATAGGCTGGATGTGCCACCGTATGACGATAGAAGTCTTCCGCTGTAGTTTTATTAGTTTTATAAATTTTCAGTTAACTCGGTAGACAATTGGTTTGAGAACTTGTACCCGTAATTTGGGATTTGGTTTCAGTTGTACTTTTCACTAAAGTTATATCATTTAAAGTTGTTTCGTTATTGTCTTATGAATATCATGCCTCGGGTAACCGAGATGGTAGCATCCTTATACCTGAGTGGTCCTGGTAAGGCACTTGGAGTATGAGGGTGTTACAGGTAGTGTCGGAAAGGACGGGTGAAGGAAGGGTGTTGACCATGGTTTTAACGTGTTGTATGGGGTGGTGTTTGTGGGTGTGTGTACACGGGTTCTATGGTTGGCTTTTATTTAATAATCAAGACGGGTTGACTCGGGTTTTGGTGGGTAATCGGGTTTTGAATTTAATAAATGGGTATATCTTTAGTTGAGTCAGGATTAATAAATTAATTAATTAATAATCGTTGAGTCGGGTTTCTAAGTTGGGTTTGATGCGGGTTTTTGTATATCATAATAATTAATCATAATAGGTTGTGAATAAAATATGATAATTAATAATGATAATTATTAATGAAGTATAAATAAAGTAAATAATTAATATTGAATAATGATATTTTATTAGGTGACGGAGTTGTTGAGATGACTTAATTGGGTTTCTACGTGTTGGATAGCTCTGCTTTGCTTGGAGCGTTGTATACGGAATATTTGCTTATCAGGTAGGGATAAATTTTACTCAATTTTTACTCGATAATGTTTGTTGGATGGTTTATGTTAAAGTAAGTTGATCATATGTGAATTGTGTGGTTAATAAAATCGTAACTGTTGGAAGGTAGAATTACATTGTATATGTTGGTTATTGTGATGGGGTTACTGTTATTGCATTGGTTATTCAGTTTAATACTGGCAGACATCCCTTCGTGGTGATGTAGATTATTATTGAGGTTATATTGGCAGGCGTCATGGTAAGAGCCTTTGGGTGACTTATATCAGTTTTATTCTGGCAGACGATATTTTATCGTATTTACTCGAGGTAGGCCCCAGATTGGTCTGCAGGCCATCTGGTGGATATTAATCAACTATATGCTGAGGCAGACATTACTTTATGGTAATGTAGTGTGTGTTTACTCACCTTCGGGTTGAGGCTGCCCCGGCCAGGGATTGGCGGGATGATTAGTGTAATGAGTAAGTAAAAGAAAGGAGCACGTTGTCAGGGGGTTGTGCAATAAAAAAAGAAATTGGATTATTTATCGTATGTTTTTGTTGTTAGTATTTATTCCTACTCAACCTTGCGGTTGACTGTGTATTCGTGAACACCTGCGGTGAACCGTTTTATGGGGAGCAGATTTGACAGGTACTAAAGATTAGCTGACTCGGGAGCATTGGGATGAGAGCTTGACTTGGACCATAGTTGAAGTCTAGATCACATAGAATAATTATATCACTTTATTTATTTCCGCTGCGAATTTTAAATGTTTTTATATTAAGTTTTAGTTGGTTAAGTTGTAATAAACATGTATTCATTAAGTTTTTAATATAAAGTACTTTGGTGAGTTGGACTTTGTTATTCACTACCTCGGGAAACCGAGATGGTAACAGTTCTATTATTTCGGAATGTCTAGCTAAATGCTCCTGGATAAATGGGGGTGTTACAAAGTGGTATCAGAGCGCGAAACGATCCTCAGGCCTAACCAATGAACAATAAATGAATATAGGTTGTGTCTAATAAAATGAACCCGGGTAGAAACTGTTAGGTGCCCCCTTAAGGCTTGGGATGAGTTAGGGCGCCCCTCACAGCAAACTTCTGGCCCTTTCAGTTTCGAACCGGTTACCTTGAGAGATGTTACAGTGTGGGGAATTTTAAAATGAATATTGTTTATTTGTCTTAGGAGTTTTTGGTTACCTTGTTTGAATATTAATTTCGTTGATGATTGCCGCTACGGGGACGTAACCTTGCTTTTAAGGTAATCGGAATGTGATATGATTTTAAGCATTGTTTTAAGCATGATGATATGGGGAAAGTATGTTGGCATGTATGTGGAAGGTGTGAATATGATTAAACATGTAAAGGGTTAATTGTTGTGTGGAATTGTGTAGAATGCGATTTTGCTTGATTTCACAAGATTGTTTTACCCTTGATTGTTTTGGCTGCCATTTACTGCCTATTTAGAATTCTTCTACGAGATTTTTAAGTATGATACCTTTGTGAGTTAGCTTTCATATGCAACTGGTCGCGTGCTTAAATAGTATAAGGTTTAGGAGAAATAAATATTTTAGTGGACAGTGGTCGAAATATTCCTGTACAGTTATGTTTCCGCGCCATGTTTTTGTAAAATTTGCCATTTAAAAGAAACTTATTGATTAAGCATGATTCCAACTCCACTGTTTAAAAGACTCGTATACGTTTCTAAACTGATAAGCCATGTTGTATGAAAATATTTTTACAATTTATAGTGATTTTTACAAGTTGACCTAAGTTTCTGACAAGTTGCTGTAAAATTTCTGTTTCGACCAAATAATTTGTAAAATGCATTATAAATTTACCTTACGAGTTTTTGACTTGATTCTTTCCCTCATGAATTTTTAATTCTTTGTACTTTCTAAAAAGTATAAGTTCTCAAGAAGTGATTATGTTCTTATTTATTAATGATTTTTAGAAGTTATAGCATATTTTCCTAGCCTTGAAAAAGTATAAGTTTTGTTTCTTATCTCTTGCACATTTATATTTTGTTGTTGTGAATTCTGTGAAGTAGGATGACATGTCTAGTGATATGCGGAATGTGTTGCCCTAAGCCATATATATAATTACCATAATTGCATCCATGTTTAAGTTAGATATCATTAGTAAGAAATGAACACGCAAGTAATAAATCTAAATTAATTTAAGGTTGTAGTTATTTAATTTCCGTTTAGTAACTTTTATTATATCATAAATCAAAATTATGTTGGAAGTGATAGTTATCTTGTGCTACTGTGTATTATATGGTTTGTTTAATCTTGTTGTTTAGAATCCCGAACTTCGAGGACAAAGTTTATTTTTAGGGAGAAGGAATGTGATACTACAAATGTTTTGAAATTTTTATGGAGATATTTTGATAAGTACGATATGGTTTGAAAAAATTAAGTAAATTGATATTGTTGCAATGATCATAAGTTGGAATGAGGTTCAGTTATGTGGATGTTTATAAAAGTTGTTGTGGTAGTTGTGGGCGAACTTCGGGACGAAATTCATTTTAAGGGGGGGAAGACTGTAATACCCTTGAATTTAGTACTAATTTATGAGAATAATTTATGTAATTTAAATAATTAATTAATGACATTTCTGATAATAATTATAAATAAGATATTAATTAAATAAGAAAGTAAGTAAGTGAGTCAGGAATTTAATTAAAAGTCAGATGAGCCTTGGACCGTGTGCAATAGTTATGGGCTGATTATATTAGGCCTATTATGAGTAATGATCGAGATTTAAAGCGGGATTTAATAATAAAATAATTATAATAATAATATGGTAATTCCTAATTATAATTAGAATAAGGTAAAATTATATAGTTTCCTATTTGACCTCGCATTCTCTATATTTCTACACTATAAATACCCTATTATATCTGAGAAATAAATCACAAATTAAGAGGAGGAGCATTTGAAGACGGAATTAGCAAGCGGTAATTAATAGGCAACAAATTCTAATCTCGTTTTATCTTCTTATTAAGCTGAATGTCAGACGATCTTAAAACGCTTAGAAACTGACCCAAACCTTGACGGAATTAGACCAAACTTTGTGGAGTGCTACGTGGGATTGCAAGGGTTGGAATGGGTGTGGTGGTGGTGTCTAGGAAGGCCTAGGGTGGCGGTGGAAGGCGGCTGGTCAGGGAGGTGTTGGAAGTTTATCGTGGGGTTTGGGATGGGTAATTGAACCCTCTAATGGCCGAGACTTGACCTGGGTAAGGTGGGTGATACAGTCGTTTCGTACCAAAAATAAATACCTAAGTTACTACTAACAGAAGTCAGCGGTAAGTAGGGTCGATCTCCACAGGGAGGCGGTGTACTATCTATTTGTCTATTTATCTGTCTAAATGTCACAATTGGGGGTTTTGATTGATTTAACTAAACTAGAGATTAAAGCATGGGAAATAAAAAAGATAAATTAACAGAAGAAAAGGGAGTATGCTAGGAGTCGGTCCACCGCGGCAGTTATCAGATCTTATGCTATCAGGAATACTAAGGCGATTAGACTATTGATAAGAAGAGCTATGGTCGTCACCTTTCGGTCCTTAAACCGCCCTAGAGCGTAAACAGCTTAACTTTCGCCCTCACTGCAATACCCTATTGTAATTAAGCAAGCCTTCCCTTCCAATCTTTCGATCTAGGTCGGGGTTAACTAGATTTATGGTCTCCTGCATGCATTCATTCGACCGGATAACAATTAAATTGCCTAATACAATTCCTATCGCAAGACTAATCTATATAAGTCAGTTAAAACATTGCTACCACGGCTTCCCTAATCCTAACACACTAAGGGGATTTAGCTAGACATGAAATTAATAAGAACAATAAATAAAGAGGGAGAGGGAATAATAAACATTAAATAAAAAGAGAGAAAAGAGGGAAGAAATTACTCGATATAAATGATCCTAAAATGAAAGAACAAAAGTAACAGGGAAAGTGACAGAAGAAAGTAACGTATATTGATCCCCCCCGATCCTAACTAATGACATCCTAACTCCTATTTATAAGAAAATAGGAATAGGATTAAACCTAATGACGGAATTAGAGCTTAAAAGCCCAGCCCGTAGCAAAGTCCACTCGATCGAGTAACTAAATCACTCGATCGAGCAAAGGCATAAAAGGAACTGGTCGATCGAAAGGACAAATAGTCGATCGAGTACTTATTCATCCTAAACCACTCGATCGAGAAGAAGTGTCTCTCGATCGAGCAAATGGGCTCTCGATCGAATAGAAATAGTTCTCGATCGAGCACTTCTCAGCGCGTAATTCCTGCTTCGCGCACTGAACTTCAAACGGCTGCCATTTCTTCGTTACTTGGTCAAACAGGGTGATTCCGGTGGCATTGGAAAGCTAAAAGGACAAAATTTCATCTCCAATTAGAATCACCTGAATATCTGTTGTATAACTCTAGATATGGCTCTTACAATCAGGAACTAGCAAATTGAAGCACTCTCTTGGCTCGCCTAACTTCCTTACTCCAATGCGCATCTCAAAATAGCTTCATTCCCGCTCCAAATTCACTCTTCCTCCAAATGCATGCTAAATGAGCGGTAAAAGGCTTGATTTCACTACTTTATGGTCAATTCCTGCAAATAAGACAAAATACACCAAAGTAGCATATTCGGGGCATTTCGTAGCATAGAACCACGATAAAAGCATAAAAATACGTGCATGAATTAGGCTAAAAAGACTATATAAAATGCACGTATCAGTGGGGTTGTGACGGGGGTAGTTAGTCGACCATAGTGGTGGTGTTGGCGTGGCGGCAGGTGGTGGTTGTTGCGAGTGTTGGCCGGAAATTCGAAACAGGGGAGAGTTGATTGTTGTTGTTGCTGGCGGTGTTTGGTCGAGGGGAAGGAGGAACCACCCCTAGAACAACCATGGGTCATTGGTGGCAACGGTGGTGGCCAGAGGTGGTGTGGTTGGTGTAGATGAGGGTGTCGGGTGTCGGGTTTTCGGTATTTGGTGTTCATGGTCGTGGTAGCTAGGGCGTGAGGTTCTGAGGTTCTGGTGATGGCTAGGCTAGTGCTTAATGGTCGTATGTATGCACCGTAGTGCGGGCTTGAGATGGCAGGTGGTGGGGGTGTCATTGGTGGTTGGTAGTGTCGGGAAAGGACGGGTGACGGAAGGGTGTTGAACATGGTTTTAACATGTTGTATGGGGTGGTGTTTGTGGGTGTGTGTACACGGGTTCTATGGTTGGCTTTTATTTAATAATCAAGACGGGTTGACTCGGGTTTTGGTAGGTAATCGGGTTTTGAATTTAATAAATGGGTATATCTTTAGTTGAGTCGGGATTAATTAATTAATTAATTAATAATCGTTGAGTCGGGTTTCTAAGTTGGGTTTGATGCGGGTTTTTGTATATCATAATATCTAATCATAATAGGTTGTGAATAAAATATGATAATTAATAATGATAATTATTACTAAAGTATAAATAAAGTAAATAATTAATATTGAATAATGATATTTTATTAGGTGACGGAGTTGTTGAGACGATTTAATTGGGTTTCTACATGTTGGATTGCTCTGCTTTGCTTGGAGCGTTGTATACGAAATATTTGCTTATCAGGTAGGGATAAATCCTACTCAACTTTTACTCGATAATGTTTGTTGGATGGTTTATGTTAAAATAAGTTGATCATATGTGAATTGTGTGGTTAATCATATCGTAACAGTTGGAAGGTGGAATTACATTGTATATGTTGGTTATTGTGATGGGGTTACTGTTATTGCATCGGTTATTCAGTTTAATACTGGCAGACATCCCTTCGTGGTGATGTAGATTATTATTGAGGTTATATTGGCAGACTTCATGGTAAGAGCCTTCGGGTGACGTATTTCAGATTTATTCTGGTAGACGATATTTTATCGCATTTACTCGAGGTAGGCCTCAGATTGGTCTGCAGGCCATCTGGTGGATATTAATCAACTATATGTTGAGGCAGACATTACCATATGGTAATGTAGTGTGTGTTTACTCACCTTCGGGTTGAGGCTGCCCCGTCCAGGGATTGGCGGGATGATTAGTGTAATGAGTAAGTAAAAGAAAGGAGCACGTTGGCAGGGGGTTGTGCATTGAAAAAGGAAATTGGATTATTTATCGTATGTTTTTGTTGTTAGTATTTATTCCTACTCAACCTCGCGGTTGACTGTGTATTCGTGAACACCTGCGGTGAACCGTTTTATGGGGAGCAGATTTGACGGGTACTAAAGATTAGCTGACTCGGGAGCATTGGGATGAGAGCTTGACTTGGACCATAGTTGAAGTCTAGATCACATAGAATAGTTATATCACTTTATTTATTTCCGCTGCGAATTGTATATGTTTTTATATTAAGTTTTAGTTGGTTAAGTTGTAATAAACATGTATTCATTAAGTTTTTAATATAAAGTACTTTGGTGAGTTGGACTTTGTTATTCACTACCTCGGAAAACAGAGATGGTAATAGTTCTATTTATTTGGGATTGTCTAGCTAAAGGCTCATGGATAAATGGAGGTGTTACAAATTTAATAATTGATTAAAGACATTTCTAATAATAAATACAAGTAAGACGTTAATTAAATAAATAAATTAATAATTCAAGTCGGGAATTGGGGTTTAGCTAATATTATGAGTGGGCCGTGTGCCATTGTTAGTTGGGCCGAATTTATGTTTCATCTAGGATGAGTGTAATCGGGATTTATATCGGGAAATTAATAATAATATAATAAGGAAATAATAATAATAATATATAAAGATAATAATAATAATAATAATAATAATAATAATAATAATAATAATAATAATAATAATAATAATAATAATAATAATAATAATAATAATAATAATAATAATAATAATAATAATAATAATAATAATAATAATAATAATAATAATAATAATAATAAAGTTATGGCAATGAGGAAATCCTAGTTATGGTAAGAGAAGAAGCTTTAGGAGACGGAAGAAGAAGGAATTAACATAAATAAATTAATCAACTCGAGGTAATTATTCATCTTAAATCGGTTTATATTCTTTTCATGCAAGCATCTTTAGATCGATAGTATGACTTCTATAGAACGCCATAGGACTCGGGAATTGGACCTATAACAACATTGGACTGCAAAGTTTCTGACCTGACCATTTTTTACCGTCATTGACCTTGATAGGGTGGTGTTTGGGGCGGCTAAAGGTGGCTGGTCATGAGGGTTATGCTGGTTGGTCGTGGGGGATTAGAATGGGTAATTGAACCCCTAATTGACCTCGTCTAGACCTGGGTATGGAGGGGTTGTGATGGGGGAAGGTGGTCGGTCATGGTGGTGGTGGTATGGTGGCAGGTGGCGGTTTGTGTCCGTGGGGGCGAAAACAGGGGAGGAGGTCGTGTTTTGGGCAGGCTGTTTTGAGGGGGGTTTTGGTGGTTGTAGGAGGTCTGGGTTGGGGTGGTTTTGGGTGGCTTGTGTCGAGGGTGGATTTGTGAGTTGGGTGGAGGTTGTAGGCATGAGCATAGGTGGCGTTTGGTGGTGTTTTGGGACGGGTTTTGTGGGTGTGTCAGAGGGGTGTGGTTGTTGTCGAGTGGATTAGGGTGTGCGTATTTTGGGTTGCTGGTGGTGGTGGAGCTGGAGGTTGCGGTTGTCAGGAGTCGGGGTACTGCAGGCTGCTGGTGTCGGGCCTGGGTGGTGTGAGTGGTGGCCTGTGGTGGCGTGGAAGGAGGGGTTTAGGGGGGGTGTTTGTGACGGGTTTTACGGTTGTAGTTGGGTGTTTCTAAGCGGGTTTTGCTTTAGTTTGTCGGGTGACTCGAGTTATTTTATAAACGGGTCTTTAATATCGTAATAATTAAATAAATGAGTCGGTTTCAATAATTTATATAATAAGAAGAATAAATAAATAAATAAATAAAGTTAGTAATTATAATTGTTGTAATTGTTATTATTATAATGGTGACGGAAATTGTGAAGAGATTATAATCAGATTTGTTCGCTTTAATTATTGGATTGCGTAATTGGAGTGCTTGCTTGCCAGGTAGGGATAATCCTACTCAACTCGACTTTTAATTATATATGTTTGGTATGGTGGATTACTTACGTTAAAGTGAATGGATGTATGTGAATTGTGTTGGTTGATATTATCGTAATTGTTGGAAGGGAGAATTATATTGCATAATTGATTGATCATATCGTAATTGTTCGGAGGGTGAATTATATTGGTTTGTGTTGGCTAATATTAAATATATTGATGAGGTGATTTGATTTTCTATCGTTGATTGGAATGTGGTTATTGTGAAAAGCTGTGCGACAGTCAGTTGTACGTTGTTGAGGGAGTTTGTACACTGGGGTGATGGTAATATGCACGTTGTGAGGGAGGGGCACTATTACATATTGGCGGTACGTTGTTAAGAGAGGGGTACAAAAGTAATATGAGCACGTTGTTAAGGGAGTTGTGTTATGTAAAGGAAAGGAGCACGTTGTCAGGGGGTTGTGCAATTAAAGTGAATTGAATTAGATTGATAATTGTATGTTCTTGTTGTTTAGTTTTATTCCTACTCAACCTCGCGGTTGACTGTGCATTCGTGAACACCTGCGGTGAACCGTTTTATGGGGAGCAGATTTGACAGGTACCAAAGATTAGTTGACTTGGGCGCATTGGGATGAGAGCCAAACTTGGAACCTTAGATGAAGTCTAGATCACATAGAATAATTATATCACTTTATTTATTTCCGATGCGAGTTGTAATTATTTTTATATTAAGTTTTAGTTGGTTAATTTGTAATAGACATGTATTCACTAAAGTTTTAATTTAAAGTACTTTGGTTTGTTGTACTTTGTTATTCACTACCTCGGGAAACCAAGATGGTAACGCTCTCATTTACTTGGGAATGTCTAGCAAAATGCTCCCGAATAAATGGGGGTGTTACAAAGTGGTATCAGAGTAAAATATCCTCAGGCCTAACCAATGAACATAATAATAAACATAGGATGTGTCTAATAAAATAAACCCGGATAGAAACTGTTAGGAGCCCACTTAAGACTTGGGATGAGTTAGGGGCCCTCTCACACCAAACTTCTGGCCCTTCCAGTTTCGAACTGGTTACCTTGAGAGATGTTACAGTGTGGGGAATTTTAAAATGAATGTTATTTATTTTGTCTTAGGAGTTTTTGGTTGCCTTGTTTTAATATTGATTTCGTTGATGATTGCGGTTACTGGGACGTAATCTTGCTTTTAAGGTGATCGGAATGTGATATGATTTTAAGCATTGTTTTAAACATGTTGTTATGGAGAAAGTATGTTGGAATGTATGTGGAAGGTGTGAAGATGATTAAACATGTAAAGTATTAATTATTGTGTGTAATTGTGAAGAATGTGATTTTGGTTGATTTTACAAGATTTTTACCCTTGATTGTTTTAGCTGCCGTTTATTTTCTGTTTAAAATTAATTTTCGAGATTTTTATGTGTGATAGCCTTGTGAGTTAACTTTCAAATGTCACTAGTCTCATGTTCAAATAATATACGATTTAGAAGAAATAAATATTTTACTTGATAGTGGTCGGAATGTTCCTGTACAGTGATGTTTTCGCGCCATGTTTTTGTAAAAATTGTCATTTAAAAACTACCTATCGATTTAGTGTAATTCCAACTCCATTGTTTAAAAGATTCGTATATGTTTCTAAATTGATAAGCCATGTTGCAAGGTAATTTTTGACAATTAATAGTGATTTTTACAACTTGGCCTGAGTTTCTGACAAGTTGCTGTAAAATTTCTGTTTCGACCAAACAATTTGTAAAATGCATTATAAATTGACCTTATGAGTTTTTGACTTGATTCTTTCACTCATGATTTAGTAACTCTCTTTATTTTCTGAAAAAAAAAGTATAAGTTTTCAAGAATTAATTATGTTCTTAATTATTTATGATTTTTTTATTTATAACATGTTTTCCTTAGTCTTGAACAAATGAAAGTTTTTGTTTCTTGATATTTTTATGTTGTAAATTATGTGAAGTAGAATGACATGTCTAGTTATATACGAAATGTGTTTCTCTAAGCCTATATATATGATTACAATGATTGCATCCATGTTTAAGTCAGATATCATTATTAAGAAAAGATTAATTAATTGAATAGTTATGCGTATTTTCGTTATAGATTATTATTTATTTGGCAATGTATTCGCCAATAGTTAAGTAAGAAGTTGAAAAAAAGATATCTTATATGTTGTGATTTTGCTATTTGGAAGTAAATCAAAAATTTTGTGTTCAGTTAGCCATTAATTCGTGTTGGAAATAATACTTGTTTTATATTACAATGTGTGTGTTAATATTTTGTGACGTTACAACAATGAATTGTTTGTTCCTATTGTTTGATATTCTAAACTTCGAGGACGAAGTTTATTTTTAGGGGGAAGGAATGTAATACTACGAATATTTTGAGTTATTGTTGTGTTACCTTGTGATAAGATTGGCCTGATTGATAATTGTAAAATGCTTAATTGTGTTGGATGATGCTTAGTGATGAGGATGTTATAAGTGTTGTGGTAGTAGTTGTGGGCGAACTTCGGGACGAAGTTCATTTTGAGGGGGAAAGACTGTAATACTCCGTATTTTGATAATAAATTGTGAAGGTGATTTATGTAATTTAATAATTGATTAAAGACATTTCTAATAATAAATACAAGTATGACGTTAATTAAATAAATAAATTAATAATTCAAGTCGGGAATTGGGGTTAGCTAATATTTTTGAGTGAGCTGTGTGCCATTGTTAGTTGGGCCGAATTTATGGTTCATCTAGGATGAGTGTAATAGGGATTTATATCGGGAAACTAATAATAATAATATAATAAGGAAATAATAATATATAAAGGTAATAATAATAATAACAACAACAACAACAACAACAATAATAATAATAATAATAATAATAATAATAATAATAATAATAATAATAATAATAATAATAATAATAATAATAATAATAATAATAATAATAATAATAATAATAATAATCATAATAATAATAATAATAATAATAATAATAATAATAATAATAATAATAATAATAATAATAATAATAATAATAATAATAATAATAAAGTTATGGCAATATATAATAAATTAGTAAATATTATATGAGGAAATCCTAGTTATGGTAAGATTAATAATATATGATAATAATAATAATAATATAATAATAATAATTGTAATAGCAATTCCTATACTGATTACAATAAGGTAAGTCATAATTGTTTCCTAATTGACCTCGTGTTCTCTAAATCTTACACTATAAAAACCACCTTAAATCTGAGAAATAAATCACAAATTAAAAGAAGAAGCTTTAGGAGACGGAAGAAGAAGGAATTATCATAAATCAATTAATCAACTCGAGGTAATTTTTCATCTTAAATCGGTTTATGTTCTTTTTATGCAAGCATCTTTAGATCGATAGTATGACTTCTATAGACCGCCACAGGACTCGGGAATTGGACCTATAGCTACATTGGACTGCAAAGTTTCTGACCTGACCACTGTTGACCGTCATTGACCGTGATAGTGTGGTGTTTGGGGCGGCTAAATGTGGCTGGTCATGAGGGTTATGCGGGTTGGTCGTGGGGGATTGGAATGGGTAATTGAACCCCTAATTGACCTCGTCTTGACCTGGGTATGGAGGGGTTGTGACGGGGGAAGGTGGTCGGTCATGTTGGTGGTGGTGGTGGTATGGTGGCAGGTGGCGGTTTGTGTCGGTGGGGGCGAAAACAGGGGAGGAGGTCGGGTTTTGGGCAGGCTGTTTTGAGGGGTGTTTTTGTGGTTGTAGGAGGTCTGGGTTGGGGTGTTTTTGGGTGGCTTGTGTCAATGGTGGATTGGTGAGTTGGGTGGAGGTTGTAGGCGTCAGCATATGTGGCGTTAGGTGGTGTTTTGGGACTGAATTTGTGGGTGTGTCAGAGGGGTGTGGTTGGTGTCTAGTGGATTAGGGTGTGCGTGTTTTGGGTTGCTGGTGGAGCTGGAGGTTGGTGGTTGTCGGGAGTCGAGGTACTCCAGGCTGCTGGTGTCGGGCCTGGGTGGTGTGAGTGGTGGCCTGTGGTGGCGTGGAAGGAGGGGTTTAGGGGGAGGGGGTCTTTGTGACGGGTTTTACGGGTGTAGTTGGGTGTTTCTAAGCGGGTTTTGCTTTTGTTTGTCGGGTGACTCGAGTTAGTTTATAAACGGGTCTTTAATATCATAATAATTAAATAAATGAGTCGGTTTGAATAATTTATATAATAAGAAAAATAAATAAATATATAAATAAAGTTAGTAATTATAATTGTTGTAATTGTTATTATTATATAGGTGACGGAAATTGTGAAGAGATTATAACCGGATTTGTTCGCTTTAATTATTGGATTGCGTAATTGGAGTGCTTGCTTGCCAGGTAGGGATAATCCTACTCAACTCGACTTTTAATTATATATGTTTGGTATGGTGGATTACTTACGTTAAAGTGCATGGATCGTATGTGAATTGTGTTGGTTGATATTATCGTAATTGTTGGAAGGGAGAATTATATTGCATATATTGATTGATCATATCGTAATTGTTTGAAGGGTGAATAATATTGGTTTGTGTTGGCTAATATTAAATATATTGATGAGGTGATTTGATTTGCTATCGTTGATTGGAATGTGGTTATTGTGAAAAGTTGTGCGACAGTTAGTTGTACGTTGTTGAGGGAGTTTGTACATTGGGGTGATGGTAATATGTACATTGTGAGGGAGGGGTACTATTACATATTGGCGGTACGTTGTTAAGGGAGGGGTACCAAAGTAGTATGAGCACGTTGTTAAGGGAGTTGTGCTAAGTAAAGGAAAGGAGCACGTTGTCAGGGGGTTGTGCAATGAAAATGAATTGAATTGGATTGATAATTGTATGTTCTTGTTGTTTAGTTTTATTCCTACTCAACCTCGCGGTTGACTGTGTATTCGTGAACACCTGCGGTGAACCGTTTTATGGGGAGCAGATTTGACTCATACCAAAGATTAGCTGACTTGGGAGCATTGGGATGAGAGCCAAACTTGGAACCTTAGATGAAGTCTAGATCACATAGAATAATTATATCACTTTATTTATTTCCGCTGCGAGTTGTAATTATTTTTATATTAAGTTTTAGTTGGTTAATTTGTAATAGACATGTATTCACTAAAGTTTTAATTTAAAGTACTTTGGTTTGTTGTACTTTGTTATTCATTACCTCGGGAAACCGAGATGGTAACGCTCTCATTTACTTGGAAATGTCTAGCAAAATGCTCCCGAATAAATGGGGGTGTTACAAACTCCCACTCAACTCTTCATTATCCTTTGTTTCATTAAACAAGGAAGCAATAGAAGTAATGATGTCATCTTCATGAGATTCATTATTTGAAGGCAAAATTATTGGAGTGGGAGGAGTTGAAGTTGTGATATAGCAAAGATTCCCATCTTCACCAATGCTAAAGCGTAATTCTCTAGTCGAATTATGATCGTGGATGGAGCATTTTTCATCAAATGATTTAAGCCAAGTATCAATGGTAATAGGTCAAGGAGAATTAGATGAATCCATTGCGATAAATTACAACAAAAGGAGATGAAGGAAATAATTAACATTTATCGTTTTACTTGCAAACATTTTAACAAGGTTTTAAGAATTATGCATTTATAAAATGACCTCACACCTAAATTATATAAATGATTATGAGATCCATCTTTACACAAACATGGGGACGGGAAACCAATACATCCCATACTTGCATAAATTTGGTGAATTAACTCTTTAATTGATTCTACTATAAAATTCTCGGTCGATGTATTTCACAAAATTCATCTCTAGCCCCGGAACATAAGACTAGTCTTTATATCCCGTTGAGTCCAACCAAATTTAGCGTGTAATAACGTTTTATTAACCCACTTACCCAATGATAAATGAAAGTACCACGGGAAACCGAATCTACCCCAAATGTCAAAGGGATTCATGAGTCATACTAGTAGGTAAGGCTAATCTCAATTTTAAATATGTGTGAGGTCTTGTCGATTTATTATCTATCATCTTTAAGTGAACTAAATCGATGAATACTTGATAATTATAATTGACAATAGTCGATAAGACGATAAAATATGCATGTGAAGTTATGGCGATTTGGCAATGCATGCAAACATATAAAAGCAAGCAAATTAAGAAAAGTAAATTTCCTAGTACTTTCCTAAAATAGAAAATCTTATATTCTATTACATATTCAGAAACCAACTCCTTTGGTCCCTTGAATCTTCATGTGACACGTCTCTCAAGGACAAACATCGTCTTGATCGGAACTCCTTTCCGAATGGCACCCTCTTTAAGAAACTTTGGGATTACAAATAATTAAATAATAAAATGTACAGTGTACTTCCTATTATACATTTGTAAAATTAAATCTAATAAAATAAAATAAAAGTGATACGAGATCACAATAAATTACAACCGAATCAATATTCCCTTACATTACGGGTAATATCGATTAAAACCAAGGCCATACTAAGATAAAATTACATAGATCAAAATTATATTAAAGAAATATGACATTCATCAATGAAAAAGGCAGTATTATAATATGTATCTAACTTGCCAAATTATATCCAAATCGCCCTATTTAAACTTATATCGTAAAAAGATGATGTCCCCAAGAAATTTACCGTCCCATCCATGAGAACTTATGATGGGACCTCTGATTCACAAAATCACGTTGCCATATTCAAACAGAAGATGTTGGCTGCCTCAATACCCAGTGAACTCAGGCAGGCCTGCATGTGTAAAGGGTTTGGTACAACCCGACCGGAAAGATTACAATGGTTCATTAATCTCCCAAATGGAGGTATCAAGAATTTTGCGAACGATCATTGCCTTCAATCAACAATTCGCAAGCAAAGGAGACATGGCCAAGAGACCCAGAACTGTTCAGGGTAAAACAACTCCCTGAAGAATCACTCAAAGAATTCTGGCCAGATTTGTCAAAGAGAAGGTGGCCATTCCCAGTGTGACGAAGAAACAAGAGAGAAGCCTTCGAGCAAGGAGTCCCGCTTGACACCGACATCTATGCAGGACTTAACCAAGAAAGCCTGCCCAACCTTTGCCACTGTTCAATCCATCGCCTTAGAACATGTCAGATTGGAGGAAGATCTCAACTTCAGAACAAACTCGTCCGGAGGAAAGCAAGGCTATGGACACACTAACAGGAAAAGCTCCTACCAGAAAGGAGGCAACCCCAGATCAGCACCCTATTCCAGGCCTGAATGATTTGAAGTCAACATGGCACAAGAACACAAAGGTAACCTTTCTAGCCTTCCAACTATTCCTGAATATAACTTCTCTATTAATACTGTAGGATTAATCAAGCGCATGGAAAGCCTGGGAGATACGGTCAGATGGCCCAAGAAATCCGACAACCCCAGGAAAGACCCAACGAGATGGTGTGACTTCCATCAGGACATCGGGCACACCACAGAAGAATGCATCCAACTCAGGAAACAGGTGGCATATCTCCTAAAGAAAGGCTATTTGAAGGACTTAATCCAGCAGCCAAAGAACAAAGATGAAGGACAAAATAAGAGAGATTTAGGGAACGACAGAGATCCACCTCCTCCTCCCCCCATCTATGAAGTCAAGTTCATAAATGGAGGATCAGAAATCTGTGGTCTAACCAGCTCGGCTGCCAAAAGAATATCCAGAGAGTCTAGACTTCAGCCCCCTTCTAGGTCTAAGTCATTGCCCGCTAATACTTTTGATGACTCGGACCTGCAGGGAATATCAGATCTACACCATGACAGCTTGGTAATCACCATGCAAATTGGCACAGCTAAGGTATCAAGAATCCTGATAGACAAAGGCAGTTCAATCAATTTGGTGATGCTTGACGTCCTTAAAGCTATGAAGATAGATGAAGGAAAGATCATCAAGAAATCCAGCGTCCTGGTTGGATTCAGCGGAGAAACAAAGAACACCCTGGGAGAAATTAGCCTGCCAACCTATGTGGAAGGCGTGGTTTCGTATGAAAGATTCGGGGTAATGGATTGCCTATCCTCATATAATGTAATCTTGGGCAGACCATGGATCCACAGCGTCAAAGCAATCCCATCAACATACCATTATTGTGTGAAAATACCAACCGAATGGGGGATAACCACAATCAGGGGAGAACAAAGGACGGCTCAGGAATGCTACACCCAGGCTTTGAAACCCTCAAAGTCAGGTAAGTCCCTTGCATAGCAATTAAAGTCACCTGTCAGGGAAGAATATATTGCACAAACATAGATGGAAACAGGAGAGGTCATTTTGGACCCGAGTTCCCCCGACAGAAGGTACTTGTAGGGTCGGATGCACGGACTCGGTGAACCGATCTCGTCGCTTTCTCAAAACTAAAATGTCCTGTTTTGCTTGGTCACATTTTGATATGACTAGTATAGATGCTGATATTATAACTCATAAGTTGAATATTGACAAATCATTTAAGCCTGTACAAAGAAAAGAGAAGAAAATTTGTCTGCAGAGAGGCATGAAATCATCAACCAAGAAGTTGACAAGCTCATCGGGACATGGGAATGATCAGGGAAGTAATGTACCCTGACTGGCTTGCAAATGTAGTAGTCGTCCAAAAGAAAAACGGCAAATGGAGAGTCTGTGTAGACTACACCGACCTAAACAGAGCCTGCCCAAAAGATCCATTTCCCTTGCCACACATCGATGAAATGGTGGATGCCACTGCAGGCCACGAGATGTTAACATTCATGGATGCCTCAAGCGGATTCAATAAAATAAAGATGCACCCTGCAGATCAGGAAAGCACAGCTTTCATCACCGAGAGAGAATATATTGTTATACTGCTATGCCCTTTGGATTAAAGAATGCAGGTGCAACCTATCAAAGGCTAGTCAACATGATGTTCAAAGACCAAATAGGAGATACCATGGAAGTCTACATAGATGACATGGTAGTCATGTCAAAGAAGGCAGAAGATCACGTCAAAGACCTGGAAGTAGCCTTCCAAATACTGGAGAAATTCAATATGAAGCTCAATCCACAAAAATGCCATTTTGGAGTCTCAGCAGGCAAATTCCTGGGCTATATGGTGATAAAAAGAGGAATAGAAGCCAACCCTGAACAGATCAAAGCTATCCTGGAGCTAGAACCACCAAAGACAGTCAAAGACATACAAAAGCTGACTGGAAGAATAGCGGCCCTGAACAGGTTCATTTCAAGATCGTCAGAGAGGTGCAAATCATTCTATAGTATGCTAAGGAAGAACAAAGACTTTCAATGGACCCCTGATCATCAGGCTGCCTTTGAGGACCTGAAAATATATCTATCCTCTCCTCCCTTGCTGGCAAAACCAGTCAAAGATGAATCCCTGACAGTATACCTGTCAGTCACAGAAATTGTTGTCAGTGCAGTCTTGTTCAAAGAAGTAGACGGACAACAACACCCTGTCTATTACGTAAGTAAAAGTCTACTGGATGCAGAGATCAGGTATGGCCTACTTGAAAAATATGTTTTAGCTTTAATTATGAGTTGCACAAAATTAAGACCATACTTTGAAAGCCACCCTATAATAGTCAGAACCAATCTTCCTATCAAGTCTGTACTTAGGAAGCCGTAATTGTCCTGGACGAATGTGCAAATGGTCATCCAGCTAAGCACATACAACATAACATTTGAACCAAGGACAGCAATTAAGTCACAAGCACTAGCAGACTTTGTGGCTGATTTTAGTCCAACCCTAGAACCCGACCTAAGAAAAGAAGTAAATAAACTGACCAGCGACCAAACAGACCTAGAATGGACTCTATTTGTCGATGGTGCAGCCAACATAAGAGGCACAGGCCTGGGGGTAGTACTAAAATCGCCACAGGGGGATAAGATAGTACAAGCTATAAGCTGTGCATTTGAGGCTACCAACAATGAGGCAGAATATGAAGCCCTAATAGCTGGATTAAAGGTATGTATTGACCTTGGTGTGCAAAACCTAAAGGTACGTACTGATTCCCTTCTTATTTCCAACCAAGTAAACGGATTATATACTGCAAAAGACTCAAAAATGATGCTTTATTTGGAAATTGTTCAAATTTTAAAATCAAAATTCCGCAATTTTAATATTGACCAAATTCCCAGGGACTTGAATACCCAGGCCGATGCCTTAGCCGGCCTAGGATCCAACTTCATTCCCCTTGACTTCGACAAAATACCCATCGTACATTTATTAGAACCTGCAATAAATAAACAAGATGAAAGTTTCCCAATTTATGTTGCCAATCCTTGGACAAAACCCTACTATGACTGGCTACAACAGGGAATCCTTCCCCTAAATAAGCAAGATGCCAGAGCACTAAAAATAAAAGCTGCTTCATATACTATTATTAACAACGTGCTTTTTAAGAAATCTCAGGCTGGGCCGTACCTCAGATGCCTGGAACCACAAGAAGCTGAACAGATATTATCAGAAATCCATGAAGGATACTGTGGAAATCATAAAGGCGAAAGAAGCCTGGCAAGTAAGGTACTCAGAACAGGTTATTATTGGCCCACCTTGAGGGCCGATTGCCTGGAATTTAGCTCTAAATGCAAAGCTTGCCAGATTCATGGACCATATATCCATCAGCCACCTGAGGAACTAAATTCCATATCTGCACCCTGGCCATTTATGAAGTGGGGCATGGATATAGTAGGGAAACTACCTCAAGCACCCGGACAAAAAGTTTTCATGCTAGCAATGACTGATTACTTCTCCAAGTTGATATAAGCTGATTCATACATGCAAGTCAAGGAAAAGGATGTCTTAGCATTCATCAAACACAACATCATATGTAGATATGGCATCCCCTCTGAAATAGTATGCGACAATGGCACGCATTCGTGGGAAAAAACAATGACCTTACCGTGCTCAATGGAACATCAACCTGGTAACCTCCACACCAGGATATCCAAAAGCTAATAGTCGAGGCGAAATCCAAGAACAAAGTAGTAATCAGCTGCATAAAGAAGAAGCTAGAAAGAAGGAAAGGCAGATAGGTCAAGGGCTCCCCTGGTCCTCTGGGGGCGACAAACCACGCCTAAAACATCCACAGGCCAAACCCCTACTCCTTGGTCTATGGATGTGAAGCGATGATCCCTACCGAGGTCGACATTCCATCGCCGATGCGGCTGAACACAATAACAAGCAATATACCTCTAATGGATGACAACCTAGACTTAACGGAAGAGCTAAGAGATGCGGCCAAAGATTAGATTGGCGAAGATATCGGCAAAGAGTTGCAAAAAGCTACAACAAGACCTCAAAGCCAGGGTATTCAGGGTAGGAGACCTTGTCCTCAGGAAAGTCTTCCAAAACACAAAAGAAAAGAATGCTGGCAAATTGGCCCCAACCTGGGAAGGTCCCTACCTGATTGACTCAATAGTCGGCCAGGGAGCTTATAGATTGCAAACCCTGGACGGCGAAATGATCCCAAGAGCTTGGAATATTGCACACTTAAAACTATTTTACATATAAAATATATCTCCCGATTCGGGTATAATTTTCACCTTAACATTTCTTGCACTGGCTTTGATATGAAACTAAATGTATGATACTTGCCATTATGTGAATAAATGCCGCATATGATTTCTTCAATTATGTGCCCAAGTACTTGTCAATATTCTCATATTTACTTTTACCAAGTAGAATCTTCAATACTTGTTTTACATACTGCATTTTATTTAAAACAAATCTTAAAGATTGGGGGCCACCCCACCAATATCCAACTGATACCCAATTTTCAGTCTGGAGGGCACATAATTGAAGAAATATGAGAATACAATCCATATTGTTGTTTTCTGCTTCTGCTTGGGTATCGAATTTAATATGAGAATACAATCCATATTGAAGAAATATGAGAATACAATCCATATCGAATACAATCCATATTGAAGAAATATGAGAATACAATCCATATCGAATTTAATAGATAAAGTAATTAATTGTATATTGATACAGATTAATTAATTCCTTAAAATTGAACAATTTACATATGAGAGTAAGATTATGTATCTTATTGTAATTCGATTAAATAAGATTCGTTTTAGTAATTAAAAGGTTATATTACTAAAATTTTGTTTATGAAACAATTAAATTAAGAATGATTAGTTAATTATAATTAAAATGTGTTGTAGATTATATTAACATGATCCATTTTATATACTTGTGATTGTGAATTACTAGTCAATTGTTACATATATAATTGAATTAATATGTGTAATGTTATTTAATTGTTAAATATGCATTAATATAATTATTAACATGTTACATGTCATATGTTACACATTATATGACAAAATGACAATTGACAAAAATAAAATAGACTCCATATTAGCTAGGTGCACCGGTTTTTTTAGGGTTAATAGGGTAAAATGGTTAATTGTTTTTATATTATTGAAAACACAATGATTACCATTGTAAGCTAATCTACACCCTAAATTGTTAATTGTTCTTATTTGATGATCATTCATTCTTACATTTTCACTACTCACTCTTCTCTCTTTATCTCTCTAAAATAAGTTTTAGAAAAATATTGTTCAAAAATATTGTTTTTAGATTACTAAAGGTAGTAATAGAAATAATAATAAGAATAATTTTAAGGTCTCTAATTATATATCTAGTTAATATATTAATTAGGATTAAGGGGTTGTCTTGGTGCCATCAAGAGGAGAATCTCTAATATTGGGGATTTGGAGGATCATCCTTTAAATTGTAGCTCAAGAACACGTGTTGGAAGGAGTCCTCACTTGTGCCCTTAGACCGTTTTTACTAATGTAAGGAACATTTTTCATACTCTCCTATTTTATTATGTAATGCATGATAAGATGATACCACTTTAAAGGATTTTATAACCCTCAAATTAAACACTTTAATTATTTATCTAATTAACTCATTAAATTAGATGTTGATCTAGTGCATGCATAACATTATATAAATAGAAAAGTATGAATAATGTTTCTTACAATATTGAAATCGGTTTTTAGGGCACAAGTGAGGACTCCTTCTCACTTGTTCTTGAGCTACAAATTAATGGATGATCCTCCAAAATCCCAATCGTTGAGATCCTCCTCTTGATGGCACCAAGACTACTCCTTAAATCTAATTATATATTAACTAGATATGATAATTAGAAACCTTAAAATATGATCTAATAATATTTCTTATTACTACTTTAGTAATATAAATAAATTAGATTTTTGAACAATTATATTTTAAAACTAAATTTAGAGAGATAATGAGAGAAATGAGAATAATCAAAAAATGCAAGAATGAATCAATAATCTTAGAATAAGAACAATTCTTATTCTAAAAAGGGGGAGGAAAACCGGTGGGAAAGGGGGTGGCCAAATGAGCCATGCATGCCCATTTCCTTTTTGAGTTGTTCTTCTCAATATGTAATAGGGTGTAGTCTAGGCTAGGATGTTAATCATTGTGTTTACCACAATATAAAAACAATCAACCAACTCACCTTATTAACCCATAAAACCGGTTCCCATAAGATAATATGGACTCCATTTTATTTTTGTCAATTGTCATTTTGTCATATAATATGTGACATGTAACATGTAATATGTTGTTAATAATATTAATGCATATTTAACAATTAAATATCATTAAATATATTAATTCAATTATATATAACAATTGACTAGTAATTCACAATCACAAGTATATAAAATGGATCATGTTAATATAATCTACAACACATTGAAATTATAATTAACTATTCATTATTAATTTAATTGTTTCATAAATAAAATTTTATTAATATAACATTTTAATTACTAAAACGAATCTCATTTAATCGAATTACAATAAGATTCGTATTCTTACTCATATATGTATATTGTTCAATTTTAAGGAATTAATTAATCTGTATCAATATACAATTAATTAATTTATCTATTAAGGGAATCGTTCTTTAGGTGTGACCTTAAGGGATCAACTGATCACCACCGTCAAACGACAGTAATGTCAA
Source organism: Silene latifolia (assembly GCF_048544455.1). Taxonomy (NCBI): domain Eukaryota; kingdom Viridiplantae; phylum Streptophyta; class Magnoliopsida; order Caryophyllales; family Caryophyllaceae; genus Silene; species Silene latifolia. Next base: position 178,093,023 of record NC_133538.1, read on the forward strand.
ACTCTAGTCAGCCAATCATTACTGATTAATGTTGATTAGTTGACATATAAAAATGTATCATCCCTTTATGTATTCTTATCATGAGTTTTAATAATGTGATAGCACTATTGTTGAGGACACATACTCCAACAATCTCCCACTTGTCCAAGACATGTGTGCGTCACCAATTCTCTTGTCCTATTACTATCTCCCACTCAATGCAAGGTGTCTTGCAGGTCGTTCTTGCAAGTGATCATATCATGAGTGGTTTCCTCGATCTGGAGAGTAACTGTCTGACTGGAATTATCTACCGTAGATACCTTCCGAGCGTGGCCACGCATTTTCAGTCCACTACTCCTCGAGTGGCCCTGAGATTATTTAAATAACCCTGACAAGGGGGTGGACAATTCCTATCGCACTATTCCCTTTGTTTAACCATAGCTCATCATGACCCAAAAGCTGCCCATTTGACCTCATTTATGATAATCGTAGAACATAATTTAAAGTCAATCAGAAACTGTGCCAACTTGGGCGAACAGTCTCTAGTCAAAGAATTGACTCAAAAGAATACTATAGTAGCTCTCGCCACGACCAGGCTATATGAATTACCAGAACTCTATAAGCGGTCACTGCCCGATAAAGTGTCTCTAACAGTATGTTTATGTGATAGACTAGTCATCTCTTATGACCCTATGGCACTTGAACTTGCCATCAATCGACTCACACTCTAGTCACTTAGAGATGTCACCTCATATAAGTAACTAAGGGCAATTAGTATGTTAATCCAGTTCACTTTAATAGGGTTCAATATTGTCTCAACAACCTATTTGGATAAAAAAGAGTAATAAAATAAACATAAAAGAGTTTAAAATGAAACTCAAACGATAAATGTGAATATCATATATGAATAATCAATACAATATTATTACTTCATATCTCATAATCTAATACAAATTAGGCATACGCTTAAGACCCATGGAACCTACATGTCGGTCATGCGTAGCCTGCGGTAGAATCTTGGTTAGAAGATCAGCAATATTATCATCTGTCCCAACCTTACAAATTTCAATTTCCTTCCTTTCAATTTAATCTCTAATCATATGAAATTTTATGGGTACATGTCTAGACTTGTTGCTAGACTTGGGTTCTTTAGCTTGAAAGATGGCCCCTCTATTATCACAATTGTAGATACCCAGTATCCGCACCTTCCAAAAACCACCCGACGATGATCGGACTATAACGTGTTTTTGATATGCGTGCGTGAATTGGCTATATATGAGACGGTTTAATGCACTACTCGGATATGAAAAATGATTTCAAAAGTTTTCTAACTTCATTTGCATTAAAATAACACTATTTAGAGTTAACCGTCTTCGGACGCAAAACCAACTCAGAAACCCGCAACTCGAGTCAACCTGAGTCAACCCGAGTCAACCCAAATCTCGAGTGTCAAAAATAATGCCATGAATGTTTTCATCATGTCATGTGACACCCTCATTTATCGCGGAAAAGTAAACACGTAATTCTAGAATAAAACTGCATGGATATGTTTGTAATAGGTTCAATTGGGTAAAAACCTGTAATTTTAAAACCTGAACCTGTTATAAAGATATCCAAATTGGAAGGTGTCAAACATACAAGGTCTAACTAGAAGTTTCATAACATAACCATCGCTAAAGTCGCGAATAGCAAATTATACAACCAAATGTAAAGAGGGAGACATATGTCCCTAAAATGTATGTGACATAAAAAGTATTTAAGGGTCACAATAAAATAAAGCCAATCTAGGTTCCAAGGTTACTTTGCTCGCTAGCTCGTCCATGTACCCCATATATGCATCACCTACCTGTCATTCGCATTTTATACAAATACGAAAGCCACGGTCGGTGGGAGTAACTCCGAGTTCTCCCAGCCACGAAATGTCATAATTAATATAACATGTAAACATAAGAATATGAATACGAATCACACAATGCCTTAGCATATAGATGCTAGACAGTCGTGCTTATCATATGAACAACAATATAACAACACATAGTCCTAGCATGTGAATACTAGACCGACTCAAGCTACACTATCATGTGAGTCAGATAACATCCAGGAATCAAAACTCTATCAACCATAGCCGGCTTGCATCTCACCTTCTATGATTCATAGAATCATCAAACAAGAAAGGACAATATATCAAAGACAGGCATAAGTTCTTAGTACGGTCAATAGTCACTCTGTAACTCGAGTCTATACCACGAGGTAGGGAAGGTAATCGAACCGGTATCTTGGCTCAGAGGTTCTATCAAAACATGGCCAAGACACAACACAACCCTAGCCTAAAATGCAGGGAGACCTAGACATGCGGATACACACCACCGCACCCAAGACCCACAATTTTTCTAAAACAAAGTGAGTACCCTAAGGAGTCCACCAAAGGGTTGGCTAGTACTTAAGCTGACCACTTACTCTCAAAATAAGTAACGAGGTCATGCCCCAACTTGGATATAAACCCACCAAGTCAGGAACACAGAGGCTATTAAGCAGTGAACATATACTCGTCAAATACTATAAAGGCCTATCTATGATGAAGGCCGAAATACTCACCTAGGACCTAGTCCCAGCTAGTCCCAGCTTGAATACTTTAGCCCACACCACACAAGACAAGTAGGACACCCAATTCAGCTGAGAATCCAACAATATCTCCAATATCAATAATAATCCAAATTCCAGCTAACCGTTAATCTCATAATTCATGAGAACAAGCTAAAATGGCAAAGAGACAACAAGACTCAAGTATAAGGCAACCAATTCATCCAACAACCAACATGTGAAATTATAATTACAAATATCAAGGCATGACATAAAACCTCCACTAACAATCAATCTCACCTCAAAGACAAACCCTCGACCCGAGTCCCACGACGGGTCATCGGTCAAATCGAGGCGATAAAAACCTAGTTTGACCAAACTCGTTCGATCAATACTGCCCACTCGAGTCTTGGCCTATTTTGGCCCAAATTACAAAATGTATCACAATGTCATTCTCATGCTATTTCCAATTTCTATCATGTGAAAAACGAAAGTAAAACATTATCAATCACCTAAACACTTAACAAACACCAAACACAACATCATTTACTAATGTGACATTAATTCGTCGAGTAACTCGGAATAGTTACCTTAAGCTAGCAAAGAGACAAGCAATAAACTTGAGAAAGCTTCTAAAACCCAAAATTACTCTTCATCTTCAACCACATATGAGCCACCTAAAAAAAAATTATGTGAAAGAACGATATTCACGAATTATCTTTATATAAAATAAGGAACGGTTATTAATTTAATTATATTTTAAATAAACCAAACTAGCGTCAAAACAATTTATGGACACGGCTCAAAAGTTATTATGACAACCTCAAACTCGGCCTAACCACCAACTACACATGGCCTCAAACTCGTGACTTAGCTAGGCCACGGCCAGGCCACAGCTAGGCCACTAAGAGTCCGACACGACCACCAACCGACTACCCATAGCCACCCTTCACCCTACTTCATAACCTGGCCCAAAAATCAGTCCAAAACAGAACCCAAAAGATGCCTAAGTTCGACCCCAACTCCAGTCCTCAAACGCAAAGTGAAAACCCACGATGACAGCTCTCGTCCCTGCCCAAAACAGAGTACCAATCGTCCCCTTAAGACTCCATTCTCGCGCCTAAAAACAGTCCTAGCTGAGCCAACTAAGTCAGCATTTAAAACGGTTTTAGAGCGGAAATCCACAAGTATAAAGCAACTCAAAAACAGACCCTAAAGACTACAAAAATCGCCCCAACACAGAGTCCAAATTAGTCCAAAACAATCCCTACATGTCATTATACACCGTCTCAACTATAAAACACACCAATTATCACCCAAAACAATCCATACATGTCAGCATACACCGTCTTAAATATACCACTTACTAGCTAGCATCCCAAATGATCCCTAGAGGTCAGTATACACCGTCTCAATCATCTCCACATATCAGTATACACCGTCTCAACTATACAACTGACTAATTAACATCCATAAGGATCCCTATATATAATTATACACCGTCTTAATTATAAAACAGACTAACCAGCATTCGAAATAAACATATTTTACAAGTAATATTGAGTAACCTATCATTGTTACCTTTTTCCGATTGAACTAATCATTTATGACTAACAAATCTTCTACAAGACCGTCTATCTTAGCATCTACAACCGTCTTATAATAAATAAAGCTGAACGTATAAATTGGGTTTGTAAAAATACGTAACGAAAATGAATTTTACTTACAACGGATTGACGAGAACGATGGGAGCAAAGAATATGGAACGAAAATCATTGATAACGGATGACAAACGGAGTGGCGGGATCAATTTAAAATCAAAAAAATCAAAACGAATCGAAAAGAAGAAAAAGGAAGGGAGAAGAAAGAATCTTTGCGTGAGAAATGAGGGAGCACTTGCACTGCTATTTATTATACGTACGTTTCTTCATTGTTAAGAAACTTCGATAGTTATTAAAACCGTTTCGAGTTAAATTTAACCGGTTTTAGTAAACGTTTCAGTAATAAAACGGAATCAATAATAAATAAATTTAATGAGTGAAAATAAAATAAACTCAGCTAGTTAACGTAAATAATAAGAAATCGGCTTGAAACGGAATTATTAGCGATTTTTATGAAACTAACGGATATTAATAAAAAAAAATTGCTAATTTAGTGAAATAAGCTCAAAATAGCTAATTGGACGGTTTTGTTCCCAAAATCCATCTCGGGTTCACTTAAAACAACTTTCATAAGGACTCGTAAAGAAACGGAAATTATTAAATAAATAAACTTGAACTAATTTCAATAAATTCGAACTAACTTTAAATAAATTTATTAATGATTATTAAAATTAACGTATCGAATTATGATGAAATTAATTAATTAGCTAAGCATAAATATATAAATCGTTAAATGATGTAATTAAATTCAAAATAGCAATTAAAAGAATTTTATCCAACTTAATAAAATACGGGGTGTTACATGTCATTTCCATTAAAATGACCCTAATTAGAGTCAAAACCGTCTTCGGACCCAAAACCGACTCAGGAACCCGAAACTCGAGTCAACCTGAGTCAACCCAAATCTCGAATGTCAAAAATAATGCCATGAATGTCTTCATCATGTCATTTCCATTAAAATGACCCTATTTAGAGTCAAAACTGACACCGGGCCAAACCGACTCGAAATTCAAATCCCGACTCACACGGGTCAAACCCGAGTCAAGCACACAAAACACCTACCTCAAGTAACACCTAAAATCATCTTATTAGATGCCCATATTGTTACACGACATCCTATTTGATTACAACAAATTAATAATGGATGGAGAATAGGCCACGTCCAAATTGAAAGGGATAGTACACCCCATTGAGTCACGGGGTGGCTCGCGCCTCAATGGGGTGTCTCCTTAGCCTCCAAGCAAAATCGACCGACCTACCATCCCACATTTCTCTATAAATACCCACCATCACACACCATAATCTTCACGCGAGAGGCCGTCCCCTCACATCTCCCTTAAACTGTAATACTACGGTTTTATGAGTCTCTGGGTACTCTATCGAGTAGGCCTTACTCTGTCGAGTAAGGGTGTGTTGCGGTTTTAAAATAGTTTCTGACCTGTTGGGTACTCGATCGAGTAACTTTGATACTAGATCGAGTAAGAGGGCACTCGATCGAGTACCTCAGCTACTCGATCGAGTAGCTCAGTTAGCGGGTGATAATTCGACGGGTTTTGTTAATAACACGGATTAATATATAAATCTTTCCGTCACTTTCATTATACACCTTTACAAACCTAATAACTTTAAAAGGGAGATTCAAGTTACGTTCTTCGCTTTCATCCGTGTTGTTGACAAATCCCGGAGCTTGAGAGGTCGGATTCCATCGTTCTTTATACCTGTGTGATCCTTGCGTCGAGGGTAAGATCTACATACCAATTTTATAGTCTTTCTTTAAGTTTCGTTAAACCCTAATTTTGGGATTGGGGGTTTTTGTTATGTTTCTTGATTGGTAGCAATTGCATGATTATAAGTTAGGAGGAGGATTCGTAGGAGAGGAATTTTGATACAGCTGTTGAGACAGTCTGATTGTGTTGCTGTTCCAGGTAGGGTTTCCTTACTCAGTATTACTTACATGTGGTGTGGTGTTGTGGTGTAATTAGTATAATTGATTGATTCAGACGATGTTGTGATTGTTATTGTGATTGTGATTGTTTGTCTGTGGTTCTCGAGATGCGTTCTCGGCTGAGTGGAGTCACTTGCGGGAGTGGCTTCACGCCCTAGTTTCGCCCTTCGTGGAACCCGCCACGGAAGGGGATGTGCACATTAATGGGACAGGGTTATCGCTCTGTATGATGAGCGGGGCTTAGGTGGGAACGGCTGCGGTCCCCACGCGTGGCTGGTCCAAAGTGGACGATCGGTGACGGAGATGGAGTGGAGTGCACGATTGTGTATGATTGCTTGAGCTGTGTTGGTTCTTTGTCTTGATTATATAACTTGTGTAAATAGTACTGACCCCATTTAAATGTTTTAAAAACTGTGGTGATCCATTCGGGGGTGGTGAGCAGTTATTGAGCAGATATGATATGACGCGTATGGGATAGTTGGGATGAGTCATCACGTGGCAGTTAGAAGTCTTCCGCTGTGTCAGACGGTCTTTTATAGCTTTGATAGTTTTAGAAGTAAACCGTCTGAGAATGTTGTATTTCAGTTTATCAGTTTTGGTTTTGATCATGTAATCACTTAAACTATTTACTTTTAAGTTTGTTTCGTTATTGTCTTATGATTATCATTGCCTCGGGAAACCGAGATGGTAACATCCTTATACCTGGGTGGTCCTGGTAAGGCACTTGGAGTATGGGGGTGTTACATAAACTTCTAAACTCGACTTCCTAAGTCACAAAATCGACACGTGCTTACGACCTACCGATCGTAAACACAAGCCTTACACATATTGTTTGGTACCGTCGCCGTGCATTCGACCGACCCATTCGACCAACTCAATTCATTAATCAACATGTTTTAATTAACATATTTTCAACTCATTTTCAAAACAAAATCCTTTTTTAAGGCACTCTTTTTAAACTTCTTGATCGTGAGTAGTCGCTACGAGAAAACTTGTCTCTAAAGTCGTCTATGTCGCAAACATCATACACGTAAGTTTGAGGGTGTAAACAACTCACTTTATTTCATGTATTTACTGTTTTTATGAGTCTATAAGCATGAACAATGCATAACACAATTCAAACATAGGTTAGACAAGCCAAAACCGAGTTTTGGCCTAAGACAGAAGCTCCTTGCTATGCAAGGAAGCTCGCGTCTCTTGTGGGTCTCGGGTCAGACTCATCCGTGTTTGTTCTCATCTTTCCTCTTTATTTTATTTCTTATTTGTAATCGGTTTTTACCATTTCAAATGTTTTAATTCATTTTTATGATAAACATGTTTTGACCATTACAAAAATCATCCTTGGTTCCTTATACCATGACGGTTTATTCCGTGACTCGATGATATTATTGGTTAATTACATTTTGATGGGTATTTTAACACCCTTTTCTTTATTTACCATTTTTCTCATTTATTTACATTTGCAAATATATTAGTCATAATTCATAATCATCCTTGGTTCTTCATACCATGTCGGTTTAATCCGAGTACGATAATTAACTTGACTAATTACAACGAAATGAACTTAACATGATTAGTTCAAATCAAACATTTTACATTTTTATTTGTAAACTATACTTTTCAAACTTTCAAATCCGACAACGAATATTACTAACATAATAGTAATTATTCCGAGTCATGGAAATCAAATTTGCAAATCTTTCATCATAAATACGGTTTTAAACAACCTTTTCAAAAACCACGAGACGCCCCCTTGGGTCGGCTAATGGCTCGCGCCCCAAGGGACCGCCTGTTTTCATATTTCAAAACCAGGGCAGAGCCCCTTCCATCGCCAATAGGCTCGCGCCCCAATGGGGCTGCCTAGCGCTGTTCTGCCTCGTTTTTAGCACTTGTCTAGGACGATCCCGATTATGGTTAATCCGAATACATGACGGATCAGATTGACAAATTTACATTTTTACACTTTGTCATTTAACATCCTTTTTCAAATAAATGAATCGTGTTAAGCATCATAATCCGAACTTGGTAAATGGATGTTTAATTTCCGTTCTCACATGCAAATCAACCATAAATCCAATTTCACATCTTATGCTTGATATTTGGATTAACAAATCGACTTAGAAAGCTCACATGTTAGGTTAAAACTTTTGGATGTGCATTTATGCATTTTAACCGTTCTATCAACTTTTGCACTTAAACAACTACGATCGATCAGTAGAGGCCGCTAAGGCGGGCGAGATTGGGTGTCCGATTAAAGGGCTTCCCAATACGTACCCTCACCCCTTACTCAGAACCTTTGGACAGTGGATGGACTTATCCAGGGCGTACGAGAGTCATTTTAGTCATAGAATGCTAAAAGGGGGACGAGTCCTTATATTTAGTACCTATGTCAAACACTGCTTTGTGCTTCGTTTGACCGAGGTATAAATTGGATTTCGAACGGGTTTCAAGCATCCCACAAATGCTTGGTGGTGACTCCGAAAATCTCTAATCGTTTCGAGACCTTTACCGAGACGAAACCGACCGATCTAAAACGATCCGGTCGAAAGCATTTTTACGCCGCTGAGCGTGGCTTTCAAAAGACCGCTGCATGTCCATAGATTGGCTTGGCGTGTAGGTGGCCCGTGACCGCAGATCGGTAGGACCCCCAAATCCACGGACCGAGACGTGGCCCATGTCCACATTTTGGCGACTCCGCTGGGGATTACTAGGACACTTGTGTCTTTGTGATCCTTAGAGGTGAAACTCGAACGAGGTCGTGGTTAAAGTGCATTAATTGATATTACGGTCATAAGTTGGGTTCCTTGTCCGGGCCCACAACCTAACCCTTTTCGACCAATTGGCTCGTCTCGTCGGCGTGAGTTTTCTCATCCCCGCGATTCGAATCCCGATTGAGTCAAGCATACCATTGACGTTACACATTTCTGTTTCGTCAAAGAGCTTTTATGACTTTCGAGCACGAGGCTAGGGCACCTTCCTTACACATTTTGTTTGGATTGGTATCCCTCTCGCAAATCGGGGTTTGATCGCTTGGTGTGTAACCCACCCTCTTAAGCCAAAACCCGGGTCAGCATTATGCATAATATAATGAACTGTGAGTGCTTATGTGCTACTTGATCATAAGTCCTTCCGTGTCATTTTCAAACTTTCAAAAACACCTTTTCGCGCCGTAATAATGGCCATTTCAAACCTCGGTCTTTCGCCGACCGATGCACGCCTTTCTAGGCCGTCGTAATGACGATTTTCAAACCCGGTTTTTATAACCATTTCAACACGCCTTTCTAGGCCGTCATAATGACGATTTTCAAAACCCGGTTTTTATAACCATTTAAACACGCCTTTCTAGGCCGTCATAATGACGATTTTCAAAACCCGGTTTTTATAACCATTTCAACACACCTTTTATGCCGTCGTAATGACGAATTTCAAACCCGGTTTTTATAACCCTTTAAACACACCTTTCTAGGCCGTCGTAATGACGATTTTCAAAATCCGGTTTTCTATAACCATTTCAACACGCCTTTCTAGGTCATCGTAATGACAATTTTCAAATCCGGTTTTCTACAACCATTTCAACACACCTTCCTAGGCCGTCGTAATGACGATTTTTCGAAACCCGGTTTTTACAACCGTTTCTAAGCATCTTTTTATGTCGTTATAATGGCCATTTCGAAACCCTGTTTTTATAACCATTTCAAATGCACCTTTTTATACCGTTGTAATGACGATTTCAAACCTTGGTTTTCACAAACCATTTTAAAATCCCCTTTTACGTCGTCAAAATGGTCGTTTCAAAACTCGGTCTGCCGCCAACCGTTGCATTCTCAAAGCGCCCTTTTACGCCGTCGTAATGACGAATTCTACCCTCGAATTTTCAAAATTCAAAATCAATTTTTAAACAGAAACGTTTTTCAAACCGTCGTAATGACGATTTTAACTTGTGGAACTTTCCAAAATTTCAAATGTCGTTTTCGAAATCAAATTTGGCTTTTCTAAGCTGTCGTAATGACGATTTCAATTCTCACAATTTTCGATTTGCATTCCGTCTTTCAAAGGTTAAAACGGTTTTCTAACCCGTCGTAATGACGAATTCAATCCTCACATTTTCCAGTTTCAAATCTTTGAAAACAAATTTAACCGTTTTCAGATTTCAATCAAATTTCAAATATTTGAAAACAAATCTAACCGTTTTCAAATTTCAATTCAAAATCAAATCTTTGAAAACAAATCTAACCGTTTTCAAATTTCATTTCAAAATCAAATATTGAAAACAACTTTAATCGTTTTCAAAATGCAAATCAAAATTCAAATATTTGAAAACAAATTTAACCGTTTTCAGATTTCAATCAAATTTCAAATGTTTGAAAACAAATCTAACCGTTTTCTAATTTCAAATTCAAAATCAAATCTTTGAAAACAAATTTAACCGTTTTCAAATTTCAATCCGATTCCAAATTGTTTGAAAACAAATCTAACCGTTTTCAAATTTCCAACCCAATTTCAAAATCCTTTGAAATCAAACTTAACCGTTTTCATGGCCATTGTGATAACGATTCCAAATTATTCGATTCTCGATTTTCTAATCCGTGATTCGGAATTTTAGAAAACCGTCTTTGGAAACAACACTTTGTTTTCAGAGCCGCCGCAATTTAAACTCAAACCGTCTTTTGAAAACAAACTTAAGACAACTCTTCAACTGATCGACTTTCGGAGATCCCTACTCTTCGGAAACCGTCCATAAAACGACAAATGAATCTTTTTGAAAATTTCTATTTTCGAAAATTTCAGTCCACCTTTCTGATTCAGCCTCGAGTTGATTTCAAGTCAAGTCTTCCAGATAACATCGAGTCTCTGCAGAAGTTAGTACCTACCTTCTGGTCTAGACCGTGTCACCTAATTATCGAGACATATTCAATGGCGTTAGCAGAGTCAAAACATCCTGGTATTAAACCCATCTTTCCCCTAAATTACGGGTCAAAGGTCAGTTTGTGTACGCATCTTGTCCAACGGCATCACGCCAACAGTGCACATCCAAACTGAGTCAGAAGACGTCTGTCTAGGCATCATTATGCCAAAGCCGACACTCGAGTCTAAGTTCAACTTCATACACCAAGAGTTCAGACACAAGAGGCCATTCACGGTCTTTAATGAACTCATTACCTGGTCACACCGTCGTGTCTTCACGACAAAACTACCTTTTCTACATATGTGTCGCACTTGCCTTTGTTTGTGCAATACCTTGCCAAGACAAGTTATAACGCCTATCGTTATGTCAAATAGGAATCCCTTGGGTGCCATCGATCATCGACAAGAAACTCAAGAAGCCGATCAATCTGCATCTGCCATGACTTCTGCTGAAACCAATAACATGGTCCTTCGACTCCTAGCTACCGTGGAGAACTTGAGCACTCGTCTCTCCCATGTTGAGGACAAAATGATAACCGGGAATTTTCCTTTATCTGGTATTGAGCAAAGGGTTAAGCTCCTTGAAAGCCTGCTACTGGCCAACGACCAAACCAAAACCAGACGACCTCATAGGTCTTTCCCGGATCTGGGTATGCCTTATGCCACAGCCTTGGAAAGGTTAACCTCCCAAGGAAAACTTCAACCAATTGGTCCAACTCCAGACCCTCTACCAAACAAGCGAGGACGTAGATGGGACGGAAAACTGTTTTTCCAATATCACCAAGGTCGCGGACACGATACTAAAATGTGTCTCCCCCTAAAATGTGCCATCCTTGACATGATTGAAAAGGGTGAGTTACCATTACCTCCCTCAACAAACAAAAAGAACAACCCTCCAGAATACCCTACTGAACACAGCCAGGAATCTTCCCTAGACTTCTCTCATCTCGTCTCTCCTGACGATGAGAAAATTCATGCAATTGATGAAGATGGAATACAAAGCGGTATAATGATGCTCTCCGTCTCCATCAACAACATATTCTCAAAGCTGCAAGTGGCTATCGATGATTTGAACACCCGGGTAGCTAATTTGGAGAAGAGGTTTGGTAGTACCGAAAATGAACCTGACCATCAAGGAAACCAACCCTTGGTTCACCAACCAACAGCTGTTGAAAATGAGGAATCATCTAATGGTTCGGACACCCATGAACCTATCAACAAAGAACATGAAATTCCCTCATCAAATACCCCTTCAAAATATCAAGCAATATCCCAAAAACTGCCCATTGACAATGACCAAATCCTGCTTCCGCCCAGGATTGACAAAAACAAAAACAAAAACAAAAACAAAACTCACAAAAACATCCTAAAAAATACCAATGTTGGAATCGTGGGAGAACATCAAAGGGTATTCACAGATCTGGGAATAGCATATGGCACCGCTCTGAGGATACTTTCTTCAGAAGGAATGCTGCAACCTATTAGTCTGACTCCGGACAAACTTGAACACAAAAGAGGTCGTTCATGGAACGGAAATGCTTATTGCCAATACCATCAAGGCAAGGGCCATGACACCGAAACCTGTTTCAAACTCAAGCATGCCATTCAAGATATGATTGAAGCTGGCAAAATCATAATTGCACCTCTCAGTCAAGACAATCCTCCTGAATGTCTCAAATCAAACAGCAAGGTTGAACGTTCTCAAAAGACATTCACCAACCTCAACACAACCTATGCCGCAGCTATTCAAAAGCTCATGACTGAAGGGAAGCTACAACCAATCGAGGCCACTCCGGACCCGTCTGAATGCAAGAAAAGCCGTTTCTGGGACGGTAATGCCTATTGCCAATATCATCAAGGAAAAGGTCATGACACTGAAACATGTTATTCAAAATATGATCGACAACCATGAACTGATAGCTTCATCCCTATGCCAACCTAGTGATGAAGACAACCATAATGAACATCTCTTTCTAGAAGGAGATAAAAGCCTCATGCACTATTATCCTCATATCATTCTCAACAACGAGAGTGAAGTGCTCAAGTGGGTCAATGCTCAAGATCAAATATTCAAGCCGCTGGATGCTGCGAAAGAAACCTTCAAGGAGGAAGATGATGATTAGGAGTCCGTATCTACGATTAAGTCCGAGTCTGAGTCTTAGGCTTTCTCATATCTATCCTAGTGTCTGTCCTTTTATACCTAAGTGACAAACTGGGGGCTGTCCTCGTGAGTCATACGTATTCATCGAGTCTGTACTAACATCTTATTTATATAAATAAAAGCACAATTTTCAGCTATCATATATTCTCCCCTTTACCATTTCCCGTTGACAACGAGAATTGATTTGAGAAATGATTTAAAACAAACAACATGTTCCAATTCAATGTAAGTACACTCGAGTGACGTTAAAATGCGAGTAAAGCGGGGACTCGAAACTCCGTGTCCATTTCTTTACCTATTCTATGTCTGGCAATAGAAATCTTTCATTAGCACCCGATTTAGAACGAGCTTCTATCAAAGGGATCCTACGACGAACCCAGATAACAAACCAGAACATCTCCTTGTTCATGATCAATGACGGAAGGCAAGCCCATTCCCCACAAAAACATCCCATCACCAAGTATCAACCTCTCACCAACGGGTACATCCCCATCCGCACCTTTACCTGCCTCGAACGAAGGACGGCAAAGAACCAATAAATCAAAAACCAAACAAAAAGCAAAGCCAAAGCAAAAGGCCAAAATCAAAGGCCCAAGCCAATAGCAATTCCCTCAAAGCCAAAGCGAAAGGCCAAAATCAAAGGCCCAAGCCAATGGCCATTCCCTCAAAGCCAAAGCGAAAGGCCAAAATCAAAGGCCCAAGCCAATAGCCATTCAATCAAAAGCTAAAGCAAAAGGCCAAAATCAAAATCCATTCAAGCCAACAGCCATTCACCCAAAGCCAAAGCTCAAGGCCAAAATCAAAGGCCCGAGACAATAACCATTCACCCAAAGTCAAAGCGAAAGGCCAAAGTCAAAGGCCTAAGCCAATATCCATTCACCCAAAGCCAAAATTCAAGGCCAAAGCAAAAACCAAAGCCGAAATCAATTCGCTTAAAGCAAAAAAAAAAAGCCAAAAGCTACTCAGGCGAAGGCCAAGACCCAAGCCAAAATCAAAACAAAACAAGATTGAAACCCTTTTCCCAAAAAGGCCAAAATCCAAAGAAAGCATCCAACACACAAAATCCTGGACGAGTGAGTCCAAAATACCAAGTCCAGGACCAACAAGTCTAAAGCCCAGGACCAACAAGTCCAACACACCAAACTCCAGGACCGACACGTCCAAAACACCAAACACTAAAACCTCAACCAAAACTGCTTCACCCCTAAGTCCTTCAACAGGCTATTACAGGGAGACCCATCTAGGATCCTGGGGATTCCCCTCAAGATCATAACCAACATCGCTTCACCCCTAAGTCCTTCTAGAGACTGCTACGTGGAGACCTATCTAGGATTCTGAGGATTTCCCTCAAGCTCGTAATATCACACCTTAACCTTTAAGGTCCAGACATGGAAATCTAATCCCATGTTATTTACCAACCATTTCGTGCTCAGGCCACATCAAGCCGAAGACCCCATTCCGCACCACACTACAAGTCGTTACCCTTCGGCCTAAAAAACACAAAGTTCTTGCTCCAGATTTTTATCTGTTAAGCAAACCCATTATTACCAAGCTCCACATTCTCTAATGTTGAAGCCATTTTTCACCACAATCCCCACGGAGTCCTCGAATGCTTTGCTATCGAGAACGGCACATACCTAATCTACCCTTAGAGTCCACTTTTTAGTGTGCTCAAATGATAAGGAACATTTTCACAAATTACACCTCTTCGATTCATGATCAAGAGGTATTTATCTCCAATCAACCTTCGAGTCACCAAACGGAATTTTCCGTCGTGACGCTCAACTCCAGATTATTATCTGTCAAACAAACCATTATTACCAAGCTCCATATTCCATAATGTCGAAGCCATTTTCACCCTGACCCAGATACGGAGTCCTCGAATGCTTTGCTACCGAGAAACGGGACATACCCAATCTACCCTTAGGATCCACTTTTTAGTGTGCTCACATGATAAGGAACATTTTCAAAAATTACACCTCTTCGATTCATGATCAAGGAGGAATTATCTCAAATCAATTTTTCGAGTCACCAAACGGCTTTTACCGTCGTGACCCACACACTTAAAGGTCCTAACATCTCGCTTAGGCACACAAACACGTTTAGAACTAAGATCTGGTTTGATTTCACATCACGTGAATACGTAGGCAGTCCATCATTGACACAACCATACACCTCAAAATCACTTAAGGTCCTAACAACTCGCTTAGGCACACACACACACTCAGAACTATGATCTGGTTTGATTTCGCAAACACGCGAATACGTAGGCAGTCCTATTACTAGGACACAACCACACCCCCACACATATTCAATTTTCACACCTTCAATTTGCAACCCATTGCACACACAGCTCAGAACTACGATCTGGTTTGATTTCGCAAACACGCGAATAAGTAGGCAGTCCTATTACAAGGGCACAACCTTATGCTCCTTTCACAATATTTCTAATTTTCAATCCTCAATAACCGGCTCGGAACTACAATCTGGTTTGATTTCGCAAACACGCGAATACGTAGGCAGTCCCCCAACAAGGACACAACCGCACACCCATTTCAATCTCAACCATTAACATCAATCCTCAAAAGTAGCCCACCCAGCTGCAAATATTAATCTTATACCTATTTACTGGGGGCTTCTTCCTTAAGATGTCGCCCATTCCTTGTTTTGTCAAATTCCCACATTCTCACTCTAGGGCCTCTCTTTCGAGACGTCACCCGTCCTTTATCCTCAAACATCTTTTGAGTCTCGACTATAGTCCAAAATAAACCACCTTTAGCCTAGTGCTCGGTTCGGACAATGAAAAGGTCTTGGTTCCGCTTTCCGAATCATCATGCCTCAAGGAGGGATCTCAAACAAGCAAACGGAGGCAAAGGTGTCTGGCGAAGATAATCGATTCTTATTCCCCAGCCGAGCGGATCTTCTACTCCGATGATCTGATGCGCGTTGACACCCTTTCTTAGCTAGGAGTTGCACTTACATGTGCAAAGTCTGTCAGAGTTACCCCCGTGTCGTGTCAATAATGAGTTGGCATTACGTTCACGACTCCCCGTTTGTCAGTCTGTCAGTATGCGTCTGTGTGAGTCCGTGTCCCAACGGCCACGTGTCTCCAATATATTAAATCATAGATCTACGAGCAACAAGACTCGTCTTTAAGCTTCACAACTTTCAAAACTCATATCTCCTCTCACGCGAGATATTACGTGTTAATTGCTTACATGCTTATGTGATCATATGCTTATATTCTTACATGATAGTTGCTTATATGCTAACTGCTCACATGCTCAAATGTTTACATGCTTATGTGCTTATATGCTTGAATTCAACGTGCTTGTCTATGCAACTGCAGATTTGTGTGGTCACTAACCATGCAGATAGTCTTGAGAAGACAAACTCACTCCAATTGAGTACTGGGTTCTTCCCAACAAACGGGGACCCAAGTCCAAGGGCTTTAACCCCGTCGATTACATGGCATACGCTACCTCCTAGCGAGTAGCAACTCATATCCCCGGCGAGTCCTGAGAAGTTTCTAACTCCCTAGCGAGTGCCGATTTTCAAATGGATGTCACACATGCTATTTCCCACAGTCGATCTTTCGACCACCATAGCTGGCGAGCCTTTGTCCGCAAAAAATATACAACTCAAGGACATATCCCGAAGATGCCTCGGGTATGACTCCTTTTCACAAGCTGGCGAGCCTTTGTCCGTAAACAAGGTACAACTCAAGGACATATCCCGAAGATGCCCCGGGTATGACTCCTTATCACAGGTGGCGGGCCTTTGCATGCACACAAGATAAGACTCAAGGACATATCCCGAAGATGCCTCAGGTATGACTCCTTCGTATGGCTGGCGAGCCTCAAAACGCACCACCTTCAACACCGG
Source organism: Silene latifolia (assembly GCF_048544455.1). Taxonomy (NCBI): domain Eukaryota; kingdom Viridiplantae; phylum Streptophyta; class Magnoliopsida; order Caryophyllales; family Caryophyllaceae; genus Silene; species Silene latifolia. Next base: position 178,110,139 of record NC_133538.1, read on the forward strand.
CTGGCGAGCCTTTGCGCGCAAATGATTGAAGGACGTATCCCGAAGATTCCTCGGGTATGATTCCTTCTTATGGCTGGCGAGCCTTTATACGTAGTCTAATGGACTTTAAATGACCCGAATCGGAAGTCTACAGACTCTAAAATGTTCCCGACGGCAGGTCCTTGACTCGAATCCTCGAGTCGCCTCGACGTCGCCCTTCCCGACGGCAGGTCCTTGGCTCAAACCTTTTTGAGTCGCCTCGACGTCGCAATGGTCTTCAGGTTTTAATCTTCGATTGACCTGGAGATCATACTTTGACTTTCGCCCTGTCCAAGCCTCAGTCAAAGTGGGGGCTCTGTAGATACCCAGTATCCGCACCTTCCAAAAACCACCCGATGATGATCGGACTATAACGTATTTTTGATATGCGTGCGTGAATTGGATATATATGAGACCGTTTAATGCACTACTCGGATATGAAAAATGATTTCAAAAGTTTAACTTCATTTGCATTAAAATAACACTATTTAGAGTTGAAACCGTCTTCGGACCCAAAACCGACTCAGAAACCCGCAACTCGAGTCAACCTGAGTCAACCCGAGTCAACCCAAATCTCGAGTGTCAAAAATACTGCCATGAATGTTTTCATCATGTCATTTCCATTAAAATGACCCTAATTAGAGTCAAAACCGTCTTCGGACCCAAAACCGACTCAGAAACCCGCAACTCGAGTCAACCTGAGTCAACCCGAGTCAACCCAAATCTCGAATGTCAAAAATAATGCCATGAATGTCTTCATCGTGTCATTTCCATTAAAACGACCCTATTTAGAGTCAAAACTGACACCGAGCCAAAAACCGACTCGAAATTCAAATCCCGACTCACACAGGTCAAACCCGAGTCAAGCACACAAAACACCTACCTCAAGTAACACCTAAAATCATCTTATTAGATGCCCATATTGTTACACGACATCCAATTTTATTACCACAAATTAATAATGGATGGAGAATAGGCCACGTCCAAATTGAAAGGGACAGTACACCCCATTGAGTCACGGGGTGGCTCGCGCCTGAATGGGGTGTCTCCTTAGCCTCCAAGCAAAATCGACCGACCTACCATCCCACATTTCTATATAAATACCCACCATCACACACCATAATCTTCACGCGAGAGTCTGCCCCCTCACATCTCCCTTAAACTTCTAAACTCGACTTCCTAAGTCACAAAATCGACACGTGCTTACGACCTACCGATCGTAAACACAAGCCTTACACATATTGTTTGGTACCGTCGCCGTGCATTCGACCGACCCATTTGACCAACTCAATTCATTAATCAACATGTTTTAATTAACATATTTTCAACTCATTTTCAAAACAAAATCCTTTTTTAAGGCACTCTTTTTAAACTTCTTGATCGTGAGTAGTCGCTACGAGAAAACTTATCTCTAAAGTCGTCTATGTCGCAAACATCATACGCGTAAGTTTGAGGGTGTAAACAACTCACTTTATTTCATGTATTTACTGTTTTAATGAGTCTATAAGCATGAACAATGCATAACACGATTCAAACATAGGTTAGACGAGCCAAAACCGAGTTTTGGCCTAAGACAGAAGCTCCTTGCTATGCAAGGAAGCTCGCGCCTCTTGTGGGTCTCGGGTCAGACTCATCCGTGTTTGTTCTCGTCTTTCCTCTTTATTTTATTTCTTATTTGTAATCGGTTTTTACCATTTCAAATGTTTTAATTCATTTTTATGATAAACATGTTTTGACCATTACAAAAATCATCCTTGGTTCCTTATCCCATGACGGTTTATTCCGTGACTCGATGATATTATTGGTTAATTACATTTTGATGGGTATTTTAACACCCTTTTCTTTATTTACCATTTTTCTCATTTATTTACATTTGCAAATATGTTAGTCATAATTCATAATCATCCTTGGTTCTTCATACCATGTCGGTTTAATCCGAGTACGATAATTAACTTGACCAATTACAAAGAAATGAACTTAACATGATTAGTTCAAATCAAACATTTTACATTTTTCTTTGTAAATTATACTTTTCAAACTTGCAAATCCGACAACGAATATTACTAACATAATAGTAATTATTCCGAGTAATGGAAACCATATTTGCAAATCTTTCATCATAAATACGGTTCTAAACAACCTTTTCAAAAACCAGGAGACGCCCCCTTGGGTCGGCTAATGGCTCGCGCCCCAAGGGACCGCCTGTTTTCACATTTCAAAACCAGGGCAGAGCCCCTTCAATCGCCAATAGGCTCGCGCCCCAATGGGGCTGCCTGGCGCTGTTCTGCCCCGTTTTTAGCACTTGTCTAGGACGATCCCGATTACGGTTAATCTGAATACATGACGGATCAAATTGACAAACTTACATTTTTACACTTTGTCATTTAACATCCTTTTTCAAATAAATGAATCGTGTTAAGCATCATAATCCGAACTTGGTAAATGGATGTTTAATTTCCATTCTCACATGCAAATCAACCATAAATCCAATTTCACATCTTATGCTTGGTATTTGGATTAACAAACTGACTTAGAAAGCTCACATGTTAGGTTAAAACTTTTGGATATGCATTCATGCATTTTAACCGTTCTATCAACTTTTGCACTTAAACAACCACGATCGATCAGTAGAGGCCGCTAACGCGGGCGGGATTGGGTATCCGATTAAAGGGATTCCCAATACGTACCCTCACCCCTTACTCAGAACCTTTGGATAGTGGATGGCCTTATCCAGGGCGTACGAGAGTCATTTTAGGCATAGAATGCTAAAAGGGGGACAAGTCCTTATCTTTAGTACCTATGTCAAACACTGCTTTGTGCTTCGTTTGACCGAGGTATAAAGTGGATTTCGAACGGGTTCCAAGCATCCCACAAATGCTTGGTGGCGACTCCGAACATCTCTAATCGTTTCGAGACCTTTACCGAGACGAAACCAACCGATCTAAAACGATCCGGTCGAAAGCATTTTTACTCCGCCGAGCGTGGCTTTCAAAAGACCGCTGCATGTCCACATATTGGCTTGGCGTGCAGGTGGCCCGTGACCGCAGATCGGTAGGACCCCCAAATCCACGGACCGAGACGTGGCCCATGTCCACAACAATAAAGTGTGATAGGATCTTTGGTGGAAGGGACTACCCTTAGTCCTTCTAAGAATTGCCTAATCCATACAGCTTCCTTAGCAGCTTCAGATGCTGCAATGTACTCAGCCTCCGTTGTATAATCCGCAACAACTAGTTCTTTGAAACTTCTCCAACTAACGGCACCACCATTGATCATAAAAACAAAGCCAGCCTGGGATTTCAAATCATCCCTATCAGTTTGGAAGCTCGAGTCGGAGTAACCCTTCACGCTTAGCTCGATATCACCTCCAAACACCAAGAATAAATCCTTAGTCGTTCTCACGTACATAAGAATATTCTTGACGGCTACCCAGTAACTCTCACCTGGTTTGGCTTGATATCTACTTGTCATGCTTAAAGCATATGAAACATCGGGACGAGTGCATATCATGGCATACATGATTGATCCAACAACGGAAGCATAAGGGATTAATTTCATGCGTTCAACATCTTCAGGCTCAGTGGGTGCCTGAGACTTGCTCAAGGTAATTCCACTACCCATTGGAATCAAAACCCATTTGGATTTTTCCATGTTGAAATGTCGAAGAATCTTATCAACATAATATTCTTGACTTAATGCCAATATCCTTTTCGATCTATCTCTATAGATTCGGATACCTAATATGCATTGTGCTTCTCCTAAATCTTTCATCTGGAAATAATTTCCTAACCACCCCGTGACAGAGGTAAGCATAGGTACATCATTTCCAATAAGTATTATGTCATCCACATACAAGATAAGGAAGACGACATTGCTCCCACTGAATTTCATGTATAAACATGATTCCTCGACACTTCGGGTGAAACCATTCTCTTTTATCACATGATTGAAACGATGATTCCAAATTCTTGATGCTTGCTTAAGACCATAAATGGATCGCTTAAGCTTGCATACCTTATTAGGATTTTTTGGATTTGCAAAACCCTCTTGTTGCAACATGTACACTTCCTCTTCTAAATGCCTATTTAGGAAGGCGGTTTTGACATCCATTTATCATATTTCATAATCATGAAATGCAGCAATCGCTAACATAATCCAAATAGATCTAAGCATGGCCACGGGGGCAAAAGTTTCATCATAGTGTAAACCATGAATTTGGGTGAAACCTTTGGCCACTAACCTTGCTTTGTAGACATCATCATGTCCTTCTATACTATTCTTTATTATAAAGATCCATTTGCATTGGAGAGGTTTTACACCTTTAGGCAAAACAACCAAGTCCCAAACTTGATTTTCATGGATAGAATTTATTTCGGATTGCATGGCTTCTTGCCATAAAGTTGAATTTGGACTAGAGATTGCGGCTTTGTAGGTTGTAGGTTCGTCACTTTCTAAAAGTAACACGTCTAAGTTGCCATCTTCCTCGATAATACCTATGTATCTATCAGGTTGGCGACTGACTCTCCATGACCTCCTAGGTTTGGAAGGAACAACGTTTGGGTTAGACGAGGAAGGAAAATGTTCTTGTGTCCTCTCTTCCGTTTGTGGCTCTTGAACTTCATCAAGTTCAAATTTTCTCCCACTCTGTCTTCTAGAAATAAACTCATTTTCTAAGAAGACAGCCTCACGATCCACAAACACTTTGTTCTCGTGACGGATGTAGAAGTAAAAGCTATATATTTCCTTTTGATAACCCACAAATGTACACTTTTGAGATCTTGGGACAAGCTTTTTGTCAGTCTTCACTTTGACATGAGCATCACAATCCCAAATCTTAAGGTGAGACAAATTAGGGATCTTCCCTTTCCACATCTCATATGGAGTCTTCTCGTTTGCTTTAGTTGGGCTACGATTGAGTGAGTGAATGGCCGATTGAAGAGAAAATCCCCAAAAGGAATCAGGTAAATCACAATGACTCATCATAGATCGAACCATATCAAGTAAGGTTCGATTTCTTCTCTCGGCAACACCATTTAGTTGTGGCATACCAGGTGGAGTGAGTTGTGACACAATGCCACACCCCTTTAAGTGTGAATCAAATTCATTACTTAGATATTCACCACCACGATCGGATCAAAGTGCTTTAATCATCTTGTTCAATTGGTTCTGTACTTCGTTTTGAAATTCCTTGAATTCATTGAAAACTTCACTTTTAAACTTGATTAAGTAGACATACCAATATCTAGTTACGTCATCGGTAAAAGTGACGAAGTAGTCATAATTTCCTCTAGCGGTGATAGTCATTGGTCCACATACATCGTTATGTATTAGACCTAATAAATCACTTGCTCATGTTCCTTTACCACTAAAAGGATTATGAGTCATTTTCCCAAGAAGACATGATTCGCATATACAAAATGATTGAAAATAAAATGATTTAATTACACCAGTCGACACTAGTCTTTTAATGCGCTTTTCATTTATGTGACCTAATCGACAATGCCAAATGTATGATTCATTTGGGTCACTTGTTTTGAGTCTTTTTGATTGTATGTTATATATATGTTTGCTTGAGCTAGAAGTTTCAAGAACATAAATGCTATTAATTGAAGTGGCTTGGCTTATGGCCAAGTCATTTCTAGAAATTTCATAACTATTATTCTTAATAGCAAGAGAAAAACCCTCCATGTCTAACATGGCAACGGAAATGATGTTCTTAGATAAAGAAGGTACAAAATAACAATTTTGTAAATACAACTTAAAGCCATTAGCTAAAACAAGTACATAAGTCCCTCTTGAAGTGGCGGCTACCCTAGCTCCATTTCCAAGTCGGAGATCTGCATCACCCTTGTTTAGCTTTTCCACGTCTCTAAGCCCCTGTAAATGATTACAAAGGTGAGAACCACATCCGGTATCCAATACCCATGTTGAGGTGGAAGTAAGATTTTATATCAATAACAAAGATTTCAGAAGAATTGTTACCATTGATAACTCCCAAAAACATTGGGCAATTCCACACCCAATGGCCCTTGCTATGACAATAAAGGCATATATTATTGGTTGTCCCACTAGCCATTATATCCCGGTGGTTTGAATTTAACCTCTTACTTTTCTTCCTCCTTTTGAACTTTGCTCCTTTCATTGCAAGTCTTTTGCTAAAACTCCCACTAGCTTCATCATTTTTCCTTGCTTCTAAAGACAAGGATCCCATGGTATTAGTGAGGTTGTCTTCACAAGACTTAGCCACTAAGTTGCTAGGTAGGATGGGAGGTGAGGAAGTGGTAATAAAGTTAAGGCTTCCATCAGAACCAACGCCAAAGTGAATTTCTCTAGTCGTATCAAGGTTATGAAGTGAGCATATATCGCTGAAGGATTCGTGACATGATACAATGGTGATCGGTGTTAAAGAACTAGATGTATCCATAGCGGTATATCAAGATAACTACAAAACGGAGATGAAGGAAATTATTAACATTTATCGTTTTACTAGTAAACATTTTAACAAGGTTTAAAATTTTGCATTTATATAATATGACCTCGCACCTAAATTATATAAATGATTCTGAGATCCAACTTTATACAAAGGGAATAGTGCGATAGGAATTGTCCACCCCCTAGTCAGGGTTATTTAAATCTCAGGGCCACTCGAGGAGTAGTGAACTGGAAATGCGTGGCCACGCTCGGAAAGTAACTACGGTAGATAATTCCGGTCAGAAAGTTACTCTCCAGATCGAGGAAACCACTCTAGATATGATCAAATGCAAGTACGACCTGCAAGACACCTTGTATTGAGTGGGAGATGTAATAGGACAAGAGAATTGGTGACTCACACTTGTCTCGGACAAGTGGGAGATTGTTGGAGTATGTGTCCTCAACAATAGTGTGATCACATATTTAAATCTCATAATAAGAATACGTAAGGGATGATTCAATTATATAGTAAACTGATCAACATTAATCGGTAATGATTGGCTAACTAAAGTTTGACATTACTGTCGTTTGAAGGTGGTGATCAGTTGATACTTTAAGGTCACACCTATAGGACAATTCCCTTAATAGATAAGTTGATTAATTATATATCGATACAAGTTAATCAATTCCTTAAATTTGAACAATTCATTTGTGAGTGCGAATTTTTGTATCTTATTGTAATTTTATTAAATAAGATTTATTTTAGTAATTAAAAGATTTTATTACTAAAATTCATTATTGTTTGTGACACAAGTAAATTAAGAATGATTGATTAATTAAAATTGCAAAATATAGTGAATTATATTTATATGACCCATTTTATACTTGTGATCATAAATTACTAGCTAATTTGTCATATGTAATTAATTAATTAAGAAATGATATTTATTCGAATAAATATGCATTAAAATTAGCTATGGGCATGATGTGTGACACATGACCTAACAAATGACATTTAACAAAATCATCCCTTACGTATGTTTGTTAATTTTAGTAGGGCACCGGTTTTTAGTGGAGAATGGGGGTTTATTATGTTTGTTAATTTTGAATGGCAAGCATGATCATTACCCTAATTCTCTAGCCTTACACACCTAATGTTTAGAAAAGAGAAAAAGTAAAAGGGTGAAGGCCATGCATTGGCCTTCTAGTCTCCCAAAACTGGCTCCCCCTTCTCTTATAGAGTAAATGGTTCTCTATTATTCATTCATATTCTCACTTTTTTCCTCTAATCTCTCTAAAATAGTTTGAGAAACTTTGCTTTATTGTTCATCTAAATTCTAATATCACATAATAATATTACTAGTATAATAATACAATTATTATTAGAATCATTTAAGGGTCACTAGTATATTAATCTAGTTAATTAATATATTAGTTTTAAGGAAAGTCTTGGGTGCAATTTTTAAGGAGTATCTCTATACTTGAGGTTGGAGGATCATCTATATTTAAGCTCAAGAAAAAATAAGGAAGGTGTCCTTATTTGTGCCCAATAATTTCGAACCATATATACTGTAAGGAACATTATTTTTCTTTTGATTTCTTATTTTGTTATGCATGCACTAAATCTTAATGAACTTAAGTTAAGATGTTAATTAGTTCACCATAAGAAATGTCTTATAAGAGGTATATGAACCTAAAAATTGGTATCAGAGCATAGGATGTTGCATGCATAATCGATTTATAGTTTTTTCGAGTTATTAGTAACTTAATTAAAACTAAAACATTGTGATTTATTAGATAAAGTCATGAAATCATATTGCATGTTATATATTCTAGTCATAAAATGTATTTAGATCATTTTGATGATTTATGGTTTTTTATTATTCATTTTAATGATTTTTAGTTATTTTATTACATTTTAATGACTAAAATGGTATTTAAAATGGTAAAAATAGTTAGACATAGTTTCTGACCTTGAAATTTTTATATGACCTCACATGTATATTTTACTTATTGTATGTAAAATGTCGTATAAATTTGATTTATTTTGCATGATTTATGATTTTTATGAGGTAAAAATGAATTAAAAGGAGGTAAAATGGTTAAAAATAGTTAAACTTCAAAACAGGCTGTGAAATTTTAATATGTTGTCACATGCACATTTTACTCACTGTGTGTAAAATTTAAGATGAACTTGATTCATTTTGCATGATTTATGAATTTTTAGTGTAAAATGACATAAATAGTGACTATTTTAGCATAAATAGCTAAAACAAATTACATGGCATGAGAAAATTATTTTAGGTTGCATTTATATCCCAATTATAAGATCTAAGGTTTTAAAATTGATTAGATTAATTTTCGTATGCATTAGATGTTTTATTTGATAAAACCGATAAATCGCAACTACATTTTCTCGAAATAAATTCGAAAATTTTAAACCACAATTTTTGACATTATTAGTGTCATGGATATAATCTAGAATGTTCAAAAATTTAAAATTTGAAATTTGAAATTATTGTAATTTAATTTGGATTTATTTCATAAAAGGTTATAATTTTAGGGTAAAAAATGAGCATAAAAATTATTTCAAGTTGAATTATTGTCAAAAATTGAGTAATAACTAATTTTTAAGTCCTAAGAGAGTTAGGATAATTAACTTGGACTAAAATTAGATTTTAGTATTATTTAGCGATTTTAATAAGTTAAAAATCGTGAATTTCCATAAAACGGGGTTATATGAATGATATAAGTTTAATTAGGGCTATTTGGCACATAACTTGGCATGTTAGATACATATTATAATGCTGCATATTTCATTGTTGAATGTCATATTTTTATTTATGTAATTTAATTTTATCTTAGTATGGCCTTAGTTTTAATCGATATTACCCGTAATGTAAGGGGATATTGATTCGGTTGTAATTTAATGTAATATCATATCACTTTTATTTTTACTGGTTTTTCATATTACAAATGTATAATAGGAATAGCTATGTATTTTATTATTGTTTGAAATTCCGGAGTTCTTTCAAGACGGTACCATTCGGAAAGGCGTTCCGACGAAGACGGTGTTCTTGGGAGGTATGCCACTTGAAGATACAAAGGACCAAAGGAGTTGGTTTCCGAATTTTTAATAGATTATTTGATTTTATATTTTAGGAAGGCCATACTAGGAAATTTATTTATTGCTTATGCATTTTTCATTATATGTTGCATGCATTGCCAAATCGCCATAAACAACACATGCATATCATATCAAGTATTCGACCGTGTCAATTATAATTATGGTTAGTTCGGAAATTTAGTTCACTTAAATTTGATAGATAATAAATTGACCCGACCTCACACATTTTAAAAATTGAGACTTAGCTTTACCAAATAGTAGGAACCCATGAATCTCAATTTCATAAGGGTACAATACGATCTTTCGGGGTGCTCTCTATTGACGTTGGGTAACTGGGGTAATAAAATGTTATTACATTTCGAAATTTGGTTGATCTCAACGAAAGTATTAGAAGGACCGTTGTCCCAATAGGTTCGAGCTAAAGATGAACTTAACGTAAATTCATCGACCGAGAGTTCTAATTGTAGAATCGGTTAAAAGGGTTAACCCACCAAGATTATATTAGCAAGTGGTGTAGAGGGCCCGTAGGCTCACATCCAAGATTTAATATGAATTTTGGGTCTCGGAATCATTTATATAATTGGGTGGAGGTCATTATATAAATGCTATAACATGCTAAAATGTTTTAGATGTAACGATGAATGTTTAATTTTTCCACTATTTCGTTGTTTTTAATGTTGTTCTATTTCATTACTCCTACTCATATGCGATATCATTCATTTGTAACACGAGTCTCTGCTAAACCACTATTGCTAACGACAAGGAATCTCTTTCTAAAAATGAACCATATCATAGGTTGTGGACTACCTCCATAGGAATCGTTCTGTTCCATAGAACTCGATAGGAATCATCCTATTCAAATATAAGATTAACATCTTAAATTATTTACATACCTATGATGTATATGCAATCTCTTATGAAGAAGTATAAATAGAAGTAGTGATTAGTCAAAATATATTTTGATAATATATTCTATGCATCCACGGTTCAAAAGGCTTATTGCTTAACCTAAACACCTGTCATCAAGCACTTAAGTTGTTAAGAACATGACAATGTTAAATTGGTAAATTAATATGTTAGAAATTTTGATTAACCAAATACCACAATAGAGTTAACCCTTGTGAAGGATTAACTAGGAATTTAAATGAAGATGAGTCTTAATCAAATAGAAATTCTTGAAGTTAGTGGGAGCAACAAGAAGTAAAGTACATATCTTAATTGTTAAGGATAGAACTAGGCTCGAAAGAGAAAGTGTTAGACAGTGAAATAGAGACAAACCCCAAATAAATAAAGATCTAGGAAGTTGGTCGTGTGACTCCAACATATTCCTTCCTTAACATCTATGACATTGACATTGCATTCTTGATAATTACCACATCATGAGTATTTGATACAAATTTGTGGATTTCATTATAATTTTTGGCATTATCGTTTGATAACTACCAAGAATAAATTCAAAAATTTACATGAATGGAACTAGGGTAGTTGCCATTTCATCCGTGGGCATATAAGTGTTATAGTGTACTCATTTTAGTTTTGTATTTAGAAATGTACCTCAATAATTGTTATGATGTACACTAACTCTAAATAAGAATATAATTCAAGTTTTTGTAGAAAAACGCAAAAGGGTTTCTCTATTATGCAATTAAAACAAGCGTTGTGCCCTAACTTACCACGATTAAATTATGGTGAGACCATACAAATCAAGGTAATTATATTCAAACTAGAAAAAAAATGTCATATGTACAAGACCCAAGTTGGTAACCCCAACCATTTCTCAATTCTCGATTGAAAATTGCATTTTGAAACTAGTTTTGACTAGTTTCCCAAACCATTTGATTGGGAATCTATTAGTGTGTGCGAATCTTATATTCAAAGCAAGTTAATTCATGATTTTTCCTCGAAAAGGATTATGAATAGAGCAAGATATTCACCCTATTTACACTTTGAAGTGTATGGTCGAATATAATTTCAATCAGAGAAGGTTATTACTTCTTCATCTCTTTTACCAACGAATTAGGTAGATACTTGATATCCACTTAATAAGATAAGAAGATAAATTCTTTGAATATGTTGAATGAATGTTTAAAAAGTATCAAAACCTATAGTGTATAAAACCAAAGTATTAGTACTTTGTTAAAAATGGGGAACAATAAAGTGATGACTTTTATTTGCACCAAAAAGAGTGTGATACGGTATCACAAGATTACTTTAATAATCACACCCTATCAAGATAAGGTGTATTAAAAAGTTATAAAGAATCCTATACGATATGATTGAATCTTTAATATAAAGTTGGAGATAGTTTCTGTTGCAAATTTTTCTAGTATTTTTTATTTTTCCACTAAAACAGAATATAGTTAAAGCAATCAAGTACAATTCATATGAGATATGGTTAGGCCAGACACCTAAGTTATGGCTTGTTTCGATATTAAACATATGCTCATTTTCCCTACATGATCATGAGAACAAAGGGTTTGTGGCTCGTGATGCTGTCTATTAAAGAAAAGAGGATTATTTCTTAAAGATAGAGTGGGAGAAAATGTTCAAGAGCCACAAACTGAGAATAAGACGTGGTAAGATGTTCCTTCTTGGTCAAAATCAGTGATTATTTCTTCGAAACCTAAGTTGACAGGAGTCCTGTTATTTTTGAAAGTAACAAACCTGTAACTTATTAAGATACTTTATCTAGTCTCAACTCCACAAGAGTCCGAAATGAGAATAAACATGAAAATATTTGTTTAGCTTGGTTGATTGTTGGCCAAGGGTTTTTGCTCGCAACAACAACGCTTCATTAACGGATTTTATAGTTGAGTTTAAAATCATCTTGCATGAGTTTTTAAAATCGCAACTATCCTAAGGTAGGATGAAAACTTAAGTAGAAGTCAAGGAGTTGAATTGTGTATTTTGATCATGTGATAAACTTTTCTCGAATTGTCGAGTCGTTCTGTTTATACATGGGGTTTAGTGGGAGTAATGTGGTGTTCCTAGTCTTATATGTAAGAGACATATTGATCATTGTGAATAATGGAAGACTTAGGAGAAGAATAATACATCTCTAAGGTATCCAGACCTATAAAGATAGTTCTAAGAGGATATTAGCGTTAAATGAATAATTTTATGTTAATAAGAATCTTGACAAGTTCAAAAGTATTGAACATGTAGAAATTGAATCCACATACTTCCGCTGCGGGATTAATTCATTACGCTAAGATGTATCACCATTCTTAAACTTCGTATACTTGGAGTATGACGAGAAGTTATAAATATTTGAGAGAAGTCTCTATATAGACACATAGTTCATTAGTTAGTACTTAGGAAATACTAAACATATGAAGCTAAGCATTTAGAAATGAGATGGATTTATGTGCAAGGAGTTACACAAAAACCATATTCTAATCACATAAGGATGGTTAGAGAACCATCTTGGCTATATTATTTAAGGAGGATATCTACTAGAAACATCCTAGACAGTTGAACAAAGAGATATTAGGATTCGGTTTTATGAATTGGAGGAACTATGATAGTTCGTTCCAATAACCGAAGGTCCTATCCCTACACACTGTGAGGACAGTGGGAGTTATTCAAGGGCAAGAGAGCCTATGTCCAGATTGGATCTTGACACGTACTCAAAGAAGTTCGTATAATACAATATTATACACAAGAATGGGAAATAGTATATAGTAAGGTTAGGGAGAGTAAAAAGTATTGCTAAAAATTGCTAACCAAGGCCTTTTCATAGGCTAAGCATGATAAGTCATGCCATTTCAATTGAGTTGAAATGTGCAATTATATACAAAATGGAATATGGATTATATATTATATAGTAATTGATATTGTATCAATTTTACATATGTGATAATGCATTCATCGTTTGAGTTTTATTAAAAACTCTTTTATTACTTTGTTATATCCAAATAGGTTGTAAGGACAATGTTGAACCCTATTAAAGTGAACTGGATTAACATAGTAGTGGCCCTTAGTTGCTTATATGAGGTGACGTCTCCAAAGTGACTAGAGTGTGATGCGATTGATGGCAAGTTCAAGTGCCATAAAGTCATAAGAGATGACTAGTCGATCACATAGGCAGACTGTATAGGACACTCTGTCGGGTAGTGACCACTTATAGAATTCGGGTAATTTTTATAAAGCACGGTCGTGGCAAGAGCTACTATAGTATTCTTTTGAGTCAATTCGTTTACTAGAGACTGTTCGCCCAAGGTGGCACGGTTTCTGAGTGACTTTGATTTATGCTCTACGATCTTCGTAACTGGGGTTAAATGGGCATCTTATATATATATATGTATATATATATATATATATATATATATATATATATGTATATATATATATATATATATATATATACATATATATATATATATACATACATATATATATATATATACATACATATATATATATATACATACATATATATATATATATATATATATATATATATATATATATATATATATATATACATATATATATAGTTGTGTGAGTTTTGTTGAGGTCGAGTTTGGAACTCGAGTCAACGCAAGTTTATTATTCAATTATGTGATGATTGACTAATGAAATTTTATATTGTATTGTAATGTGATTAAATAAAAATTAATTTAATGATTAAGAGTTAATGCATTAAATTAGTTGAAGTTTTGTATATATTTTGAGGTAGAGGAAATTGGTTAATATATTTACAAAGAAGTTGTAAATTAATTAAATTGGGCATTGTAGGACCCATTATATATTGATATAATGATAAAATATTACTTAAGAGTTAAGTGTATAGTACTTATTAATTTGTATCATATAATTGTTATATGATCACATTAATACTTAATTACACAAGATAACTAAGCATACGATTTAAACGCATTTGTCGGACAAATACGGAAAATCAAAACGGACCTATTTTGCATAGGTGACCCTTTTTTTTAGTAGACAAACATAATGATGTTTGTTCTTTTCTAAAATCACACTTTACTAGTGAAAGTGACTAGTCCTACAAGCTTTAATCATTATGCATTCAACTAACACACTGCCCATTATGCATGACACTATTTTAAGTGTAAAATTCACCCACATAGAGAGTGTGTGCCGTGAGGTTCCATGAGAGAGAAGAAAAGTTATTTTTATTTTTCCTCTATAATTCACATGCAAACCTCTCTTTATTCTCTCACTGCAATCATATTAGATTATCTAATTACTAAGGTATTAATTCAAATAATATTAAGGGTTATTACTTATTTTATCTAGTTAATGAAATTATTAATTTTTGGGTGAAATCTTGATGCAACTAAGAGGAGGTGTTCATATTATTAAACCTATGGAGTTTTGGAGCATCATCCCATGTTAATGAGCTCAAGAACAAGCATAGGAAGGTGTCCTTGCTTGTGCTCATTTCCGTCTCATCACCATTGTAAGAAAACCGTTTTCTCCTCATTCTTGTTTTAAGTTATGCATCCACTGGATTCATATGAGTATAAATTAAGAGTAATTTATAAAATCTATTAAATAAGTTTAATAGGGGTTTTTGAAACCTTTCAAGCATTATTGCAAGTGTACTCAATTTCCGTTGTATATATCTCATTGTTCAACTGCCTAGGACGTTTCTAGCAGATATCCTCCTTAAAAAATATAGCCAAGATGATTCTCCAATCATTCTTATGTGTTTAGAATATGTTATTTGTGTAACTCCTTGCACATAAAACCATCTCATTTCTAAATGCTTAGCTTCATTTCCTTAGTACTTCCTGAGTACTAACTAATAAACTATGTAGCTATATAGAGACTTCTCTCAAGGATTCGATTTGTAACATCTCGTTATACTCCAAGTATACGAGGTTTAAGAATGGTAATACATCTTAGCTTAATGAATTAATTCTGCAGCGGAAGCAAGTGGATTCAATTTCTACATGTTCAATACATTTGAACTTGTCTAGACTCTTATCAATATAAGAATATTCATTTAACGCTAATATCCTCTTAGAACTCTCTTTATAGGTCTGGATACCTTAAAGATGTATTATTCCTCTCCTAAGTCTTTCATCATTCACAGTGATCAATATGTCATTCACATATAAGACTAATAATACCACCATACTCCCACTAAACTCCATGTATAAACAGAACTAATCGACAATTCGAGAAAAGTTTATCACATGATCAAAACATACAATTCAACTCCTTAACTTCCACTTAAGATTTCTTCTTAAGTTTTTGTTCTAGCTTAGGATAGTTGCGATTTACAAAACTCATGCAAGATGAATTTAAAATCCAACTATATCAAATCATATCCGAATACAATGAAGCGTTGTTTTTCCGTGCAAAACCCTTTGCCACCAACCAACTAATCAAGCTTAATAGACATTTTCATGTTATTTATGCTCATTTCAGACTCTTATGAAGTTGAGACTAGATAAAGCATCTTAATAAGTTACAGGTTCATTACTTTCAAAAGGTAACATGACTCCTGTCCACTTTAGGTTTCTAAGAAATAATTGCTGATTTTGACCAAGAAGGAACATCTTCCTACGTCTTATTCTCAGTTTGTGGCTCTTGAACATTTTCTCCCACTATGTCTTTAAGAAATAAACTTCTTTTCTCAAGCGACAGCATCACGAGCTACAAACTTGTTGTTCTCATGATAGTTGGGTTACAAAACAAAAGTGTATAAAATTGATCATGTTAATATAATCTACAACACATTGTAATTATATTAACTAATCATTCTTAATTTAATAGTTTCATAAATAAGATTTTAGTAATATAATATTTTAATTACTAAAACGAATCTCAATTGAAGGAAACAATTAACATTTATCATTTTACTTGTAAACATATTTAACAAGGTTTTAAAAATTATGCATTTATATAATGACCTCGCACCTAAATTATATAAATGATTCCGAGATCCATCTTTACACAAACATGGGAACGGGAAACCGATACATCCCTGTAGATACCTAGTATCTATTGAGACTCCAACAAACACCCGATGATTATCGGACTACAACATGATTTGGAATCGCAGCGTTTGAACGACAGTTCGTGTACAACTTTACGTCGGAAAACTTAAAACGATTTCGAAAATAAAACATTTCAAAACTTTTCAAAAATACCTGGAGTGTTTAATGCATGACGACGGGGTCCCAATGACACTAACTAGAGTCAAAACCGACACCGGACCAAAAACCGACTAAAAATTCAAATTCCGACTCCAACAACGAGTCAAACCAAGTCAAACACAAAAAAACAAACCATTCAAATGCTTCCATGTTAAGATTTCCCGGGATCGTGAATGGTCAACTACCAAACATGTGCATACAAATCCTAGGATAGAACAAATCATGATTGCATTTGTGTGAAAGCGACAAGACACCTCGAAGACGTGCGACGTGGCTCGCGCCTCTTTGAGCAGCCCAGGTGGCCACGTTGCTCAAAACTCACACAACCACTAATTCTCCTATAAATACCCCTCAAATGCCACCATTTGAGAACATACGCGAGTGTCCACCCCTTCTTTTCTCCTTTAAAATTCCCGACTCGACTTCCTAAGTCACAAACCGACACGTGTTTATGACCTACCGATCGTAAACACAAGCCTTACACATTTTTTGGTACCGTCATCGTGCATTAAATCACTTGACCGACCATTTCTACCACTAAACCATCACTAAACTTAACAAAATGCTCTTTTTACTTACTAAAACGGTTTTAAACCGAGTCTTTTCCGACCAAACGAGTTGATACACTTACGTCGGTTTCTCGCCATAAGCCAAGCATGTAAGTATGAGGGTGTAAAAATCCTTTTTTATCATTTCTTTACTTGTTTCATGACTGTAACATGCTAAATCATGCATAACATGGTCCAAAACATGGGAAGAATGAGCCAAAACCGGACTTTTTGGTTGAGGCAGAGGCTACTTACGTAGCACATAGGCTCGCGCCTAAAGCACCCTGCCCAGCCTTAAGTCCAATCCGTGTTTGGTCTCTTCATCCCCCTTATTTTCATATTTGTAAATGGTTTTTACCATTACAAATATTTTTAAATCCTTTTTATTTTTACAAGTTTTTAACCATAAAACATTTTTCACCCTTGGTTCTTAATACCATGACGGTTTAATCTATGTTTCGGTAATAATATTTGGCTAATTACATTTAAAAGGTATTTTAAAGCCTTTTATTTCATTTATTTACATTTTGAAGGCTATCTTAAAGTCTTTCATCATTTCTTTACACTTTCAAAATAAATGTATTAGTCACCAATACAAAGTCATCCTTGGTTCTACATACCATGTCGGATTTTAACCCGAGTACGATGATGAATATTGACTAATTATATTAAAATGAACTTAAAAGAATTAGTTCATAATCATTTTCAAAACTATTCATGTCAAGCTTTCAAAGTCGAACCCGACATCGAATATCGTCAAAACAATGACGATTATTCAAGTCTCGTTCTTCAAATCAACACAAAAGTGGCCTAAACGGCCTTTTCAAACCAAAACAGGTCAAATACCCATTTTTCAACACGTTTTATAAAAGTTTTTCAATGGTCATATTACGTCATATACCGTTGAATGACCCGCGCCTAAACATGCCACACTTCTTTTTCTATTTTCAAACCAGGGGAGACCCCCTTACATCGCCAATAGGCTCGCGCCTCTTCTGGCTGCCTGATGCAGGGTCTGTTCCCCTTCCAGCATTGGTCTAGGACGATCCCGACTCCGGCTAACCCGAATATAGGACGGATCAGATGACTAATTCGCTCATTCAAATATCATATTTGCAAAACGTCTTACTAAGACAAATGGATCACGTTATGCACCATAAACCTAATTTGGTAAATAGATGTTTAATTTCCGTCTTGCATGCAAATCAACCATAAATCCAACTCGACATCTTATAATTGATATTTGGATTAAATCAACCGACTTATAAAGCTCTCACATGTTAGGTTTAAACTATTGGATGCGCATTCTTGCATATAAATTGTTATATCAACTTTTGCATTCAACCAACCAAATCGATCAGTAGAGGCCGATACCGCGGGCGAGATTAGGTGTCTGATTAAAGAGCTTCCCAATACGTACCTTCACCTCTTACTCAGAAACTTTGGATAGTGGACGACCTTATCCAGGGCGTACGAGAGTCATCCTAGAGATAGGATGCTAAAGAGGGACGATTCCTTATCTTTAGTACCTATGTCAAACACTTCTTTGTGCTTCGTTTGACCGAGGTATAAAGTGGATTCGAATGGGTTCCAAGCATCCCACAAATGCTTGGTGGTGACTCTGAACATCTCTAATCGTTTTGAGACCCTTGCCGAGACGAAACCGACCGATTTAAAATGATCCGGTCGAAAACATTTTTAAGCTGCCGAGCGTGGCTTTCAAAAGACCGCTATACGTCCACGGATTGGCTTGGCGTGTAGGTGGCCATGTCCACAGATTGGCGACTCCGCTGGGGAAAACTAGGACACTTGTGTCTTTGTGATCCCTTGATGGTGAGACTCGAACGAGGTCTTGGTTGGAATGCATTAATTGATATTACGGTCACGGTCGGGTTCCTTGTTCGGGCCCACAACCTTACCCTTTTCGACCAATTGGCTCGTCTCGTCGGCATGAGTTTTCTCATCCCCGCGTTTTGAATCCCGATTGAGTCAAGCTTACCATTGACGATACACATTTCTGTTTCGTCAAAGAGCTTTCATTACCTTCGAGCACGAGGCTAGGGCACCCTCCTTATACATTTTGTTTGGATTGGTATCCCTCTCGCAAATCGGGGTTTGATTGCTTGGTGTGTAACCCACCCTCTAGGCCAAAATCTGTGTCAGCATTATGCATAAAATAATGAAACTGTGAGTGCTTATGTGCTATATGATCATAATTCCTTCCGTGTCATTTTCAAACTTTCAAAAAACGCCTTTTTGCGCCGTTATAATGGCCATTTTAAACCTTGGTCTTTCGCCGACCGTTGCTTTTCAACACGCTTTTCTAGGCCGTCGTAATAACGATTTTCTAACCCGATTTTTATAACCATTTCAACAAGCCTTTCTAGGCCGTCGTAATGACGATTTTCAAACCCGGTTTTATAACCATTTCGACACGCCTTCCTAGGCCGTCATAATGACGATTTTCAAACTCGGTTTTATAACAATTTCGACACGCCTTCCTAGGCCATCATAATGACGATTTTCAAACTTGGTTTTCTACAACCATTTCAAATCACCTTTTTACGCCGTTATAATCGCCGCGTAAAAACACAAATTTTAACCCGTTTCACACCGATAATGGCTCTTTCAAAACCCGAGAAAACCACACACCCTTTTCTCGAGACACTTTCAAGATCCCGAGGACCATACACCGTCCCCGAGACCTTTTCAAACATTTCAAACCCGATTTTCAAAACATACATTTTGAATTTCAAAAACTGTGTTGGGAAACAATATATTGTTTTCCGAGCCGACACAAACTCAAAACCGTCTTTTGCAAAAAAACTTAAGACAACCTTCTCAACTGGCCGACTTGCGGAGATCCCTATCTTTCGAAGCCCTCCATAAAGCGACGAATGAATCTTTTTGAAAATTTCTATTTTCGAAAACTTTAGTCCACCATTCCAATTCCGCCTCGTGTCTATCGAGTCGAAGCAAATATACTTATGGGTCTTTACTTATGAGTCGTCTCACCACGTGACTCGTCCAACGGCGTCACACCGCTACGTTGGACGCGTGCCAAAGGTTCGGTCAACACCGTCACGTCATAAATCGAGTCAGCACTGAGGTACCACACACGGTCACCCTCGTCTGGTAGAGTCTGATATTTGTCCCGTCCTTTGTGTTGTCTGCGTTCAGTCTTTGAACCGTGTCAGATTGAGTTGTAATGTGAGCCGTTTTCTCTGCCTCAGAACCATGGCCCCGTCTTCAGCTTCATCCAACAACAACAACGACAACAGAGATGTCACAACTGCTCAGCTAGCCAGCCTACTCACTACTCTTAAGGTCACTCTGGACCGTGTCGAGACCCGTATCGACACCCTGGAAAACAAGGAAACTGGAGAGCACAACACTCCGCCCTTGACTGAAACTGAGAAAAGGCTCAAGCTCTTGGAAGAACAACTCCTAGCCCGGGGTAACAATATCCATCTTGAGAACAACCGAAGGTTTGAACCTATTGGGGATCAACTACCTGACAACTTTACCTTGACCGATGTGCCCAAATTCAAGGGAGTGGAGGACCCTCTCAATCATATCCGAGCCTTCAAAGACTACATGGCCATAAAAGGGGTCAAATAGGAACTCTTCACCCGGATCTTTCCATCATCCCTGGAACCGATCCCTCGCCAATGGTACTACTCCCTTGACCCGAAGAACCTCACTACCTGGGATGAGGTCGCAGTTGAATTTGCTAAGCAATATGCCGACAATGTCAAAATCCAAGCCAATAACCGTACTCTTGAGGTCCTAACCCAAAACGACAAGGAGGGATTCACCGAGTTCTTATCCCGTTGGAGGAGGGTAAGCACTCAGTTGGTCAGCAAACCGAGTGAGTCAAATTTGGTGGAAAGGTTTGTCAACAATCTCCGCCCGGTGTATGCCAACTTACTGAGGTACCAAAACATCAAGACGTTCCAGGATCTAAAAATCCTTGGGACACGCATTGAAGACGACCTCCCAAAGGGTGTTCTAGCCAAAACCACCGGTAGAGGCTACCAGGGGTTCACATCAACCAGATACCGCCCCTATGGTCAGACGAAAAAGATTGATGAGGTCAACCTCCTTTAACCAACCGCCAAGAGAGCTGAGCGCCCCCAAAGAGTGTTCACCAATATAGGGTCAACTAATGCAAGCCCCCTGAAAAGGCTTATAGACCAAGGGAAGTTACAACCGATCGAACCCCCCCCCCCCGCGGATCCATCTGATGCTAAGAAATCCCGCTTTTGGAACCCTAATTCCGACTGTCAGTACCACTAAGGGAAAGGGCATGACACGGAAACCTGCTTCAAGCTCAAACACATCATCCAAGACATGATCGAGAAAGGGGAATTGCCTTTGCCTCCACCGACTAAACCGAACAACAAAACAAACCATTTGGGAATCCATGCTATCTCCGATGATGAACCGACCTTGGACTGCTCACACCTCATCTTGCCAATTGATGACGAGGTGAATGCCTTGGAGAGGGATGCCTCGGACGGGGTATTTGTGTTCAGTGCCGCAACCATGCTTGCCATGTTCCAACAAGTTGAGGAAGCTATAGCCAATCTCTCCGCAAGGATTACCCGACTTAACGATGCTTACCGCCGACTGATTTTCAATCCTCCAACGCCACGCCTAAGGGAAGGTCCCCCAGGCACCCAAAACTACCCTCACCAAGATGGATTACTCCCACGACCATTCTGGCATGCACCTCATGATAATCACCCTCACAATAATTACCCCCACAATAATCAACCTCACAAAAATTTCCCTCACAAAAACTACCCTCACAAAAACTGCCCACCGAGGAATACCCCTCCAAGTTACCCTCGAGATCCCGAAATAAATGGCATCTGGAGAGATGATGTTAAGGATGTCTATACAGTCCCAGGGAAATTGAAACAGGCGAAAAAGATCGGTCATCTTACTCGGTCCGGACGCCCCTATCAAAACCCAACAGGCATTCCAACAACGAGCGACCAGGTTGTCCCGGACGTGGACACTGAACCCAAGGCTCCCGAGAATTTGATACTCAAACAGGTGGAGAAGGCAAAAGCCGAAATTTCAATTTGGCAACTGATTGCCACGTCCTTCGAGCATCGACAAGCTCTACTACAAGCCTTGGGAAAACTGACTCTGCCCTCTACCTTCTCCCCGAAAGAAGTGGTAGCACACATGACAAGGGATGTCCCTGATCTGAGCAACCTGGTCATTTTCTCTGACGAAGATATCCCTCCCTTCGGAGCCAACCACAACCTGACCCTGTACATCACAGTACAATGCCTCAAAAAGAATGTGCCTATGGTCCTTGTGGATGACGGATCCGCGGTGAATGTCATTCCCCTCAAAACGGCTCACAAACTAGGTATCAAAGAAGCTGATTTGGTCCCAACCAATCAAGGAGTACGCGCTTATGACGACACTCATCGTAAGGTCGTAGGGCTTATCACTCTAACCGTCGCAACCGGACCACTGGAAAGGCAAACCAGTTTTCAGGAAGTCGACATTGACGCCTCCTTCAATATGCTTCTGGGACGTCATTGGATTTACGCCGTCAAGCGGTTACTCCTACCCTTCATCAGAAAATCAGGGTCCCCTTTAACAGGAAAACGATCACGATTCCTGCTTCCCCGATCAAAGCCGTCATGAAAAAGGGAATAGCCTCCCAAGCCATTGAGGAGGACGACAACGAAATATGAGGATTTTAAGTTGTGAATGCCCTAACTGATGAATCAACACCCTTTGATTGTGACCCATTTGCCAACCTCACAGTCAACCGCATTCTAATGCGCCAAGATTATTTCCCGGGTTTACCCCTCAATCCGCTGAAGAGCGCCTTACCTCCCTTGAAACAAGCTAAGGTCCCCAACATCCCCTTTGGGCTGGGCTATGAACCTACCAATGAGGATATCCAGGAGATGAACCTCCTAGTTCGGAAGCCCAAGAAGCACGGAGTTATCCTCAGTCTCTATCATTAGACCCTCAATGGATACTTTATCCCCGAGGGAGAGTCCAAGCTCTACCATGGCTCTTCTGAGCCTATCTATAACTCTGTGGCCAAGGTCAGACACCCAGGTGTAGAAGTCTTCCAGGACTGCTACTTCATCCCCAACAACACCGAAGTTGCATCAACCGAGTCTAAATCGTCCCCATGCCTCGACGGACAAGCGGTCACTCTCCTCTTTGGAGAGGATAACATCAAGCACCTCGACTATGAGGACATCTACAACATCGCCCTGAATTACAACCAATTTGACCCGACCTCCTTGATCTCTGATACTGACCCAGAGAAAGCTACACAAGGCTGGAGGAAGACCGTCAAGTGGACCGATTGCCAAGGCCGCATTCTCAAGATCACAACTGGAGAAGGCCCTATGTTCAAAGAGGGAAGTGAAGAAGAATATGAGTCTGAGTCAGAGTCAAAGTCTCTCATAGCTCCTAACACTCCTGATGTCAGAGTCAAGGTCCCCTTCCCGCTGTTCTATCAAAAACTTGTGGCTACTTCAGAGGCTGAGTCAACTAGGGTCGTCCCCACTCCCATGGAAGGTGACAACCTGAAGCCTATTCCAGGGGCCACCTCGTCTGCTGTGTCGCATCTAAATGACCATGGGATGTCTGTCCTCTCCGAGCTTTACGCTCGTGTCAACTTAATGAACGCTAAGTTTGCTTATGACTCGTCTCAATTTAACTGTAATGCAATTCTGAATGACTATGAGGAATTTGACTTGAGTGGCTACCCACCTCACTTAGCCAAAGAACTTGACAAACGGGAAACCAGGACTCCCATCATCGAGGAGACCGAATCTATTAACGTAGGAACTGACAACACACCTCAAGAACTTAGGATAGGGACAACCATTGACCCCTCGGAAAGATAACAGTTCATTGACCTCTTATACGAATATAAGGACGTATTCACCTGGACCTACAAAGATATGCCTGGGATTGACAGGGAAATTGCAGAGCACCGGATACCCATTAAACCCGGAGCTAAACCCGTGAAGCAAAAGCTGCGACGAATGCGTCCTGAATGGGCCATGAAAATCAAAGAAGAAGTGGATAAACAGTTCAAGGCCGGGTTCATCAAAGTGTCTGAGTACTTTGACTGGGTGGCCAACATTGTTCTGGTAGCGAAGAAAGACGGGAGGATTCGGGTTTGCGTCGACTTCAGGGACCTGAACAAGGCGAGTCCAAAGGACGACTTCCCTTTGCCACATGTTGACATTCTGGTGGATAATACCGCCGACCATGTTGTCCTATCATTCATAGACGGGTATGCTGGGTACAACCAGATCAAAATGGCTGAGGAATACATGCACAAGACTGCAATCACTACACAGTGGGGTACATACTGCTACACGGTCATGCCCTTCGGCCTCATCAATGCCGGAGCAACCTATAAAAGAACCGCTACCACTCTCCTACATGATATGATGCACAAGGAGGTAGAGGTATATGTCGATGATATGATCGTCAAATCAAGAGAACGGGGCGGCCACATCAGCGCCCTCCGGAAGTTCTTCGCTCATTTGCGGAAGTATAACATGAGACTAAATCCTCAGAAATGTGAATTCGGGGTCACCTCCGTAAAACTCTTGGGACATGTCGTCAGCAAAAGAGGAATTCAGATTGATCCAACCAAAATCAAAGCCCTTCAACAAATGACATGGCCTAAGAACGAGAAGGTGATTCGTGGATTTCTCGGTCAGGTTCAATACATCTGCCGCTTTATAGCCAAGCTCACCATGATTTGTGAACCAATCTTCAAGAAGCTTCGCGCCTCCGATCACAGCGATTGGGACGACGACTGTCAGAAGACCTTCGACAGGATAAAAGAAATCATATCCAAACCTCATGTCCTCATGCCACCTCAACAAGGGGTTCCCTTATCCCTATACCTGACTGTCATAGACACAGCCATGGGAGCAATGCTAGCACAAATAGTCGACGGTGAAGAACGAGCCATCTACTACATCAGCAAAAAGTTCATCGATTATGAGACGAGGTACACCCAACTGGAAAAGACATGCCTTACCCTAGTATGGTCAACAAAGAAGCTGCGGCATTACATGCTCAGCTAAACGGTCCACATCTATTCTAAGATGGACCCGGTCAAATACATCTTCGAAAAACCCGTATTAAACGGAAGGCTGTCTAGATGGACACTCATGCTGTCCGAATTTGATCTCAAGTTTGTACCCCTCAAGGTTATCAAGGGAAGGGCGGTCGCCGATTTCCTAGCAGAAAATCCCGTCAACGAGGATCCAACGACCAACACATGGTCACTTCCTGACGAAGACATCCTTTGTGCCGACTCTGCCGCATGGAACCTATACTTCGATCGTGCATCTAATCTGAGAGGCTTCGGGGTAGGAATCCTTCTAATATCGCCATAAGGAGAACATGTTCCAATCTCGGTCAAGCTAGACTTTGCCGTCACCAACAATGCTGCTGAATATGAAGCATGCCTCATCGGCCTACAAGCAGCCATAATACTTGGCATCAAGAGACTGAGGATCCACGGCGACTCCTCGCTCATCATCAATCAGGTATTCGGATCATGGAAAATCCGAAGTGACAGCTTAGCTCCCTACCGAGCGAAAATCAATCAAGAGGCCGAGTTCTTCGACCAAGTCGACTGCTTTCACTTGCCAAAAGAAGAGAATCAATTTGCCGATGCCCTAGCGAAACTTGCCAGCTCACATTTGAGCCATCAACAGCGACGAGGAGAACCATGATGAACCATGGTACCAAGCCCTCCTCAACTAAAAAACCAAAAATGAATTACCTCCTAACTCTGATCCAAGAGGACAAAGAGCCATCCGTTTACTTGCATCTTAATTCGTGATAAACCAAGATCAACTATACAAAATAACACCCCAAGGGATTCTTCTCCTTTGCATTGATAACCACAAAGCCAAAAAAGTCATCGGAGAGGTCCACGACGGAGAATGTGGCCCTCACATGAGCGCATTGATGCTTACCTGAAAAACCATGCGGTTAGGTTACTATTGGACCAACATGGAAGCCGATTGCCGTAACTACGTCAATCATTGCCACAATTGCCAAATCTTCACCAACATACAACACATACCACCATCCCTTTTATACACCATGACATCACCCTAGCGTTTCTCAACCTGGGGACTCGACATCATCGGGAAAGTTAACCCGATAGGCATTAAGGGGCATTGCTTCGTTCTCGTCGCCATCGACTACTTCAATAAATGGGTGGAAGCACAGACATATGCAGTCTTGACCGCCAAACAAGTGGCCTAGTTCATCCAAAACAACATCATCTGCCGATATGGGGTACCCCATGAAATCATCAGCGATCAAGGCTCTCACTTCCGGGCGAAACTCAGGTCTTGCTTGACAAATACAAGATCAAACGACATCGATCATCACCCTATCGTCCCCAAACCAACGGAGCGGTGGAGGCAGCGAACAAAACTCTTGTCACAATTATCAAGAAAATGCAAGACAACTACCGCGATTGGCCGAGCAAACTCCCATTCGCACTCTAGGGATATCGAACCTCCTTCCGAACACCGACAGGTGCCAAACCATTCTACCTAGCATACGGTATGGAAGCGGTTCAACCGGTAGAGTTATAGCTCCCTTCTCTACGCATCCTACTGGAGAGTCAGGTCCCTGAGGCGGAATGGACCCGTCGAAGGTACGAACAACTCACTCTTTTAGACGAGCGGTGTCTCAACGCCTTGCACAACGTCCAGCTATACAACCGACGTATACAACGGGCATTCAACAAGAAGGTTAAACCCAGGAACATCAAGGAGGGCGACTTGGTCCTCAAGTGAGTTCGAGCACCTTACTCGTCGATCCGAGGGGAAAGTTCAAACCCAACTGGCCGGGCCATACCTGGTCAAGAAAATACTTCCGGGGGGCGCAGTGAGACTAAGTGACCTAGATAGGGAGGATTTTACAAACCCGACCAACCTAGACCAACTCAAGAAATACTACCCTTAAATCGTCGCAACCAACGACCTAACCCTAGTTTTACAACTAGCAACCACCTTAACCCTCTTCAAGTTAAGTTCCTCAACGCATTCTGATTTGAAATTGCATGTTTTATCGAGTCTAAGTGGCGGCACATTGCCCGTTTCAAATGTCCTTTGGTCTGTCAAAGGCAACATCCATTTGCACTCAAACAAAACCCCCTGAACTACGAGCATGGTTTGATTTCACCTCTTCAGGTGGATACGTAGCCAGTCCTTCTTATACATGAGGGATACAACCACAAAACCCAATCAAAAATTACAAGACATTTCGAACTACGGTCACGGTTTGATTTCGCCTCTTCAGGTGGATACGTAGGCTGTCCTTTCTTACACAAGAAGGATACAACCATCCCCATAATAATAATAAAAAAGCATCCCTTCAAAAAAAAGAAAAGGAAAAACATTCCCTTTTCCACAAAAATACGAAAGAAGCCTTTCTCCCTTCCTACAAAAATCCCACCTTCTCGAGTGCAAATGTTTAGGATGATTCAAACCGAATTGCCTTTACAAAATGGATGGAAGAAACAAGCATTCACAATTTTGACACGAGCAATCCTCTTATTTAATTAATAATGGGAGGGATTACAATTTCAACAGCAAATAAAGCTCGACGAGTCTACAACTTGTCAAAGCTAAGGTGTCGACTAAAACACCTCACATAGTAAAACTAGCACAAAACACACAAAACATAGCTAATACAACATAATAAAAACTCACAACGCTAATACAACATAATAATAAAGTGGGTAATGGAGGTGTTCATTCTTCGATTCTACCCTCGCCTTTTTACTCGGGGTACATCTTCCCCTTGTTCTTCTTGTTGGCCCGCCTAGCATGGACTTCCTCCTCAGAACGGATCCTCGACGGATCTACAACGGCGACGGCCTCCGGTCTGTTGCAAGACCACATGTTCGGTCCAAAACGAGCCCATGCACGACCCACTACATTTTTGGGACCCGAACTTCTCCTCTTTGGTGGCCTCATCACATCCGGGATAACTCCATCAACATAATCCTCAAAGAAGGCACAGTTGGCCTTGCCAACCTCTCGATATTTCAAGTCGACAACCTGGTCCTTACAGGATGTGGACCTCTCCTCCAAGGATGAAGCTCTTGACCACTTGACATAAGCGGGTGTCACCATTGTCATGGCAACAGGGTTTGGTACCTCCCAAAGCGGCCGAGCGGCCCACCATCTTTGGAAGACCTCCACAAGCTCGGAGTTTTGGAAAACATTCTCTTGGACAAGAGTATCTTGAGCGGGCACCTTTTGTTGACGCCTTATTTGCCTCATGAGCCTTTCGGGATAAATGAAGGAAGCAACCTTCAAATCCACCACCATCAAAGAACGAGGACTAGCACCTGTTTGGGGTAAAACTAGCATAATAAAGAAGGCCCACTTAATAAAGTAAAGACTATGAAAGAAGTGATGAGGAGGAAGGAAGCCCGCGGTTGGAGAAAAGGGAAACGGGCTTAAGAAAGATTAGGAGCCCATCATAGGAAGCGTCCGCGTTAAGGAAAGAAGCGTCAGGGAGAAGTTAGGGAGAAGTTAAGGAGATTAGGGAGAATTGGCAAGAAAGTCCGGGTTTTGGAAAGAGTCCTTATGGAAATTATATTTCCTTTCCATATTTGAGGTAGGACATATCTAGGGTTCTTACCCTATAAATAGCCAAGAAAGCAAATCAAGAAGTCATTCATTGAACACCCGCATTCATACATCAACACTCGAGATCACATCTGAACAGATATTATACGTTCGTCCAAGATCTTGCAGGCCTGACGCCTAGGGCCAGCAGGATTAGCTTTGTGCCGTAATTGTAATCATCCTCCTATTCATATAGTGCAATACTTGGCAGGGTACCGTCTCTCCCGCGGTTGTTCCCACATTGGGTTTTCCGCGTCACCAAATCTTACGTGTTAATTTACATTACGCACTTAATTTTTCTATTTACTTATTGACATACGAACAAACGTACATCCAACCAACGAATATAGACTACTTTGACCCTATTTAATCGACTTGGGTAAAAATACCTAAATAGTTTGGCGCCCACCGTGGGGCATTGTGGTCGTCAATCGTTGATATTTTAGATATACAATGGAAAAGCAAGCATCTGAAGCCGTGTCATGGAGCAGGCAACCATCACCACCACCACCGTCTACCCAAAATCCAACATCAATAGTGGCCACGCAGGCTCCCGGACATACCTCAAGAATCATACCGACAACAAAAGCCTCTCTACCTCCCAGGACTCCTGTTGTCGTGTCCCAGGCCAGGTCAGAAAAGGGAACAACAAGTTCATGCACCACTCCGCCACCTAGTCCCACACAAATCTTACTCACCGGCGTGGAAAATCTTCAGAAAGCTATGGAAAATATGAGAGAAGACCAGAGGAGAGCAGATGCTGAGGCAAGAAGGAGAGACAGAGCTCGGGCACAGTTGATATCCTAAAGCGGCGATCATTACTCCAGTAAGTGGGACAGGTGAAGGAAGGTCTCCTTTGATAGATCGACACGGGGAGCATCGAGCGGAGCGGATACCAGTGAACTAATAACAAGGTTAGATTTGGCTACGATCTTGTCGAGATGGAAGAATAACTCCACGAGGTTAGGATACCTCACACCGGATAGGCGGCGTAGGCCATCCGCATAGGGACACAAACAGGTGGCCTCCCGTCGCCACCACCCCCGCAATAATTGAGCGGACACTTGTAGCAGATCCGAGTCAAACCAAAGAAATGAACGCGGCAAAGCAGAGAACAATCGTTACCACAACCCCCCTGGCTGCCGGAGCCTACCAGAACCTTCAAGAACCCGGATCAGGAGGAAATATGCAGGCAGCTGACAGACGGACCCCAAATTCAGCCAAAGATAAACCAATCAAAGAAGATTTGAGCTAAAAGAGATCTTTGAGCGGTCCCAGGGCTACCACCCCCACTCGAGAAAGCAGCTCTGACGATTCGCCGATTCACCATTCGTGGACACCATATCCATCACAAATGATGCCGAAGGGATTCACAAATCCAAATATGCCTCTTTCGATGGCACAAAGGACCCCTTTGATCATATCACCAAGATAAGCGCAGAAAATGATGACGGTGCGACTATAGGGCAAGTCAAGAAGGCTTGAATGTGCAAAGGATTCGGTCCACCCTAACAGATCGGCACTTTGATGGTTTGTGAGCACCCAACAGTGTCGATATCTACATTTCTTTGAATTGGTGAACGCATTTACTCAACGATTAGCGACCAAAGCCACGAAGCACGGGGAGACCTGTACAGAATCGTCCAGGGGGCAGGAGAGAGCATTGGAGAATATAATACCAGATTCAACAATGAAAAGGTGGCGGTACGAGAATGTGATATCTCAACAGCAGTAGAAGCCTTCAGAAGAGGCCTCCACCACGACTCCGACCTATACAAGCAGTTAACCATGCATCCATGCCATAATGTCGAAGCGAAGACAGAGAAGAAAGCGGTACACGCCCTAATCGGAGTTGGAGGAAGATGTCTTAGCTGTGAGCCGACTTGCTAAGCACGCCTAGTATCTCCATTACCTCAGCCGTGGAGAAGTCAGGAAGAAAGCAAACCACCAGCAAGAAGGATGAGAGGTACAGACCATACGGGAGGGGAGTCAACAGAATCGAAGAAAATCAGCTACTCCCCACTCTGGCAGAATACGGATTCACCACAAGAATCGGAGGAGTCTTGAAAGCACTCAGGGAGATTGGAGATGGAGTCAGGTGGCCCAACCCACCAGTAGGAGAGAAAGCATGGAGAAAGGACAGCAAGAAGAAATGTGAATTCCACCAGGATATTGGGCACAACACTGAAGATTGCTACACATTACGAAGAGAGATCAAGCGCCGGTACGAACAGGGGAAGCTGAGCCACATATTACCACGTGGGGGCAAGCAGCAAAATAAGGTAGGCTCAGCCGGCAGACCCACCCACATGCACCAAAATTATAAACGTGATAACAGGCGGCTCAGACTTGAGCGGGCTGACATATTCGGCAGCTAAGAGACATGCTACAGAGACCAAAGGAGACAGGCCAGCCAATTCGTGCAGAATTTCTCACAGTGACCTGCCAGCAGTCAACTTTGATGAAGGAGATACATACGATGAGCGAGAACATCATGACGCACTTATTATCACCTTATCAATGGCCAATTGCACGGTTAGAATGGTCTTGGTAGATACAGGAAGCTCGGTCAACTTGATCATGCTGAAAACTATAGAAAATATGGGATTCAGCGAGAAGGATTTACAGAAGAAGACTATTCCGCTAGTAGGCTTCAGTGGAGAAACGACCAACTCGCTAGTGGAGATAGTCATCCCAACCTATGTTGGGGGAGTCAATAAGCAAGTCAGGTACCTGGTTATAGATGGCCCCTCTACTTACAACGTCATCTTGGGAAGACCATGGTTGCACCAAATGAAGGCAGTCCCCTCAACATACCACTAGTGCATAAAATTCCCCACCCCATGGGGAGTAAAAACGATAAGAGGAGATCAGGAGGAAGCTAGAGGCTGCTATAAGAAGGCACTCAAGTGCACTGCCAGCCCCCCCGCATAGCAATTACAAAAGCAGCCTATCCAGGACGAGTACATCGAACCTCCAGCAGAAGAGCTGGATCAAATCAACCTGGATAAGCTGCACCCAGAACGAACCGTGCTCATTGGAGCAGGATGTACAGGAAGCTTAAGACAGCAGCTAGTCAAGTTCTTACATGATAACATGGATTGTTTTGCATGGTCGCACGATGACATGACATGAATGGATCCGTCCATCATAACACATAAGCTTAGTGTGGACCCAAAGTGTAAACCCATCTAACAGAGAAGAAGGAAGTTTGCAGCGGAGAGAAATAAGGTAATCAACCAAGAAATAGATAGCCTGTTGGCAGCGAAGAAAATAAGAGAAGTGAAATATCCAGAATGGCTGTCCAACGTAGTGGTGGTGCCTAAGAAGAATGGGAAGTGGAGAGTATGTGTGGACTTCACTGATCTCAACAAAGCATGCCCTAAAGATCCATTCCCGCTGCCTCACATTGTGTTGGAGCTTGTGTCCTCCACAAATTAGTGTGATAACATTTGTAAATCTCTTACAGGTTCACAAGGGCATACTTCGTATTTTAATCAGTTGATTAACGAATACCTAATAACGGTTGGCTTGCTAGAAAGTTTGACGTTATTATCATACAGATGGCGGTGATCAAATGGTCCCTAAAGGTCACACCTATAGAATGTGCTTGAGAGATGTGGTTATAGAAATATAATCATATTGATGCCTTATATGACTAAACAGTTAGTCAATGTGTTGATGAGACAATTATTTAATGAAGATTAAATAATATTAGTTGAGACTAATTAACTGTCAATTCGTAAATTGAATATAATAAGTTATATTTAATTAAATGTATGTAATGTTAGCTTGGACGAATTAATCTGTTAATTCGTAATTAAATGTAATCAGTTATATTTAATATCAACAAGATGAATGTGTCATAGTGGTAATAGTGAGGGTACTCAAACCAAGAGGTCATGGGTTCGATCCTCACTAGATGACAATTTATCTTTAACACATTTATACATTTTTGGAATAACCGAAAATAAGGATTTTAATCCTTATTATTTTGGTTCATATGGGCCCATTTTTGGAAAAAGAAAATCAACCCTATTTCTCCATATACTCGGTTATAAGGAGAGTTAGGTGTTTTTTTTCTAAACCTAATTTTTGCTCATCATTTTCTCTCATCAGAAAATCACACAAATAAACCATAATATTTACAGAAAATTGGGGATCTCATTCTAGAAATTTGAGGGGCATTTCTCGGAGCATCTTGAGTGCAACTGATAGGAGAATATCATTGCGATATTGTTCATAGGCCATAAAAGCTAGGACCGAAGGTTATTTCTTAATTCTTTACGATTTTGTTTATGCAATTTATTTTATGACTAGTTATCATCACTTTATAATTCGTTATAATCCTTAAATATAAAGGGATGCATACAGATAAATCCCACAAGTGGTATCAGAACCAAGGCCACGAATTTTAATTTTGATGATTCTCATAAAATTGTTTGTAAACAATAATTAGGGTTTTCGAAAAAATATAATCGGCTAGAATTTTTTTGAGCCGTGGAATTATTTTTTTTCGTATCCGTACTGTTCACGGATGAACAGTATTTTTTTTTTAAAAAAAATTTTTTTTTTTCTTTCGGTTTCTCCTGAAAAACCGATTAAAGTTTTATGCTGCTGTTTTTGTTTATGCCGATTTGAAAAGCATCCGAGAAAAGAATTTTTTTTTCCTGTTACTGTTAACAGAGGACAGATTTAAAAAAAAAAAATTGTCTTGTTTAGGTTTTTACAGATAAAACCGTGTACAAAATAAGGAAAGATGTTTCCTGTTTTTAGTTTAGCCGTGCTGAAATTATAAAAAAAAAAAAAAATTGTTTTTTTTACTGTTTAGCCGAGACCAAAAAGAAAAAAAAAGGATTTTATTTTTTTTGTTTTGGCCAATTTTGTTTATACATTAAATTTATAATGTATGATAATTTTTGTGAAGCGGTTCACAAAATTTAAAGATACCTAATTATTTTAAAGCAGTTTAAAATATTGATGGATTAAATTCATATTACAACTTTAATATGAATTAAGTTTGAAATTAATGTGATTAATTGAGGAATTGTCACTTAATTTGTTAATTTTAATAGGTAGTTTGGATAAAATTAATCAACATAATTAAGGAATTGTGTCATGTATGTTTAATTTATTTTTAGTTGATGCATTTTATTTTAGTTGAATGAATCGTTGAATGGTTTTATTTACGTATTTTTACAATCGGTTGTAATTTGTAATACTTAGTGTGGCCTTAGTCAAATTATGTTTTCGTAATGAAGGAAACATAATTTTTTATGTAATTATGAGATCTCGTATCTCCTTTTATTTTTTCTTTAGTTTTGGGTTTTGAAATTATAATGTAATAAATAGGTTTATTATGTAATTTATTTATTGTAATTTCAAAGAAGACTAAAGATGGATATTGGAGCTCACTCCCGCTACATGGATCAAGATGGAACATCTAGACAAGCTTCTCGGGTCCATGGATGGATTCCAAAGTTGTATTAATGTTCATTTTGATAGGATAGGCCACACTAGGACTTTATTTTGTTTTACGTTTTACCGTTCTTATTGCTTTTCATTCACATGATAGTTTATGCATCATATTCCGCCTAAACCAAACCACCTACTACTAAAATGCATGAAAATTGACTCATATAGATTGTATGTTAGTTTTCATTGACATACAGATGTCACTCAGTTTAAGCCATCACCTTAGTTTATTCATTCACGCATGCTAGATATTAGTTCACTTAAAATGAATTAAAATAAAGTTGATGGGATCTTCCTCTAAAACGGAAATTGAGATTAGTCTTTATAAGGGCAAACAACTATGAATCCCTTCTTCGTCGGTAGACATAATATGACCCCTTCTACGTTGGGTAAGTAGTTTGTGTTGACTTAGTTTATCTCAACATCATAGTCCGAAGAGTTTCTCGTGATTATGATGGACTAAAGATAGAATTTACAGAAATTTATCGACCAAGAATTCTAACTGTAGAATTAGCTAAAAGGTTAGCTTATCAATTTGCAGATAATTGAGTCTTGGGATCATTTATATAATTCTTGAGGGAGATCAATTGTATAATAGCTTGAGTCTACGCGTTATAGCAGTATTGCATTAGACTTAAATCATAAACGATGAGTATGCTTATTTATTCTTCTTTTCGTAGTGTAGAATACGTTTTATATCGATAATACTGTTACAACAAATGGCTGGAAATAACGAAATCCCAATGCCAAGTGCCACACTTGATCGCGAGTCCTGGCTTAAAGTTTTTATGGACAACATGAATCAGTTCACACGTCTGAAAAATGACGGGTCCAATTTTGCGGACTGGGAGGCATCATTGCGGAATGCTGCCACTGCTGACGGTAAGCTCAGGTATCTAACTGAGCCAATACCGGTAAACCCAGGCCTAAATGCAAGAGCTAACGATATAGTTGCTTATAGTGACTTCGTTATGGAAGCGGGTACTCATCTTTGCAATGGAAACCAATTTGCAGAGACGCTTCATTGCTCAGGGTGCAAACAAGATTTTCACCACGCTCACTAACGAGTTCACAAAGGCACCGAGAATCGTTACTTATGAGCATACCTGTCGCTTCTTTGATGCGATACTCCAGAAGGGCCAACTGGTTAGTCCACACATTCTTCACATGATTGAGAATGTCGAGAAGCTGGAGGCACTTGATTGTAAAATCAGTGAGAGCATTGTCATAGACCGAATACTTCATTCTCTTCACGATGGTTTTGCCATTTTCAGGGCGAACTACTACATGAATGACTTGAAAAAGAGTCCTCATGAGCTACACTCCCTTCTCGTACAGACCGAGAAGGATATGAAATTGAGTGGGAGCATGAAGCAGTATGTTCTCACGATTTCCAACAAGGGTAAAGGTAAGGGCAAGGCTCATGGCGACCTAGCTGTAGGTAAGCCAAAGTTTAAAAAGCCAGGAAACGGTAAGAGTGGGCCCGGTGAGACTAGTGGCTCATAGGGCAAGGCAAAGAGCAAGGGCGGTGACATTGAGTGCCACCATTGTCACAAGACTGGACATTGGAGGAGGAACTGTCCCGTGTACCGTGAGGACATTAAAGCAGGCCGCGTCGTTCCTGTTGGTATGTAATCTTATATTCATATGATAGAGATTAACCATGCAAGTTTCGGAACTTAGGTACTTGATACTGGTTGTGGTTCTCATCTGTGTAATAATTTGCAGGACCTAAAGAACATCATACCTCTCGAAAAGGGTGATGTGTTCTTGCGAGTCGGGAATGGAGCACGAGTTGCTGCAGTCTCGAAGGGAACATATGTAATCCAACTCCCTAGTGGTTTTAAGTTATTTTATATAACTGTTACTATGTACCCAGTTTATCTAAGAACATTATTTCTATTTCCGTACTCGATATAGACGGTTTTGCATTTTTAATAAAGGATAATACCTGTATTTTCTTTTTAATGAAATGATTTATGGCAAAGCGCCCATGAATGGAATTTACATCTTAGATCAAACCACGGAAGTATTACACGTGAATAATAAGAAATTAAAGGT
Organism: Silene latifolia; assembly: GCF_048544455.1. Lineage (NCBI taxonomy): Eukaryota > Viridiplantae > Streptophyta > Magnoliopsida > Caryophyllales > Caryophyllaceae > Silene > Silene latifolia. The sequence goes on from NC_133538.1 coordinate 178,146,602, forward strand.
TGGTGACAAAGATCAAACCTATCTATGGCATTGTCGAATGGGACACATAAATGAGAAACGCGTGAAGAAACTCGTCGATAATGGGACTATTCCCGCATTCGAATTTTCTACATATGGCACGTGTGAATCATGTCTCATTGGCAAAATGACTCGAATTTCCTTCAAAGGTGTTGGAATGCGCACTAGTGACCTATTAGGACTCATACATACTGATGTTTGTGGACCTATGTCAATTACCGCTTGAGATGGCTATAGATATTTTATCACATTCACGGACGATTTGAGTAGATACGGATATGTCTACTTAATGAAGCATAAAAGTGAGTCCTTTGAGAAATTCAAGGAATACCAGAACAGGGTTGAAAACCAACTGGGTAGAAAGGTTAAAACACTCTGTTCAGATCGGGGTGGCGAATATCTTTCAAATGAGTTTGATCAACTCCTTAAAGACTGTGGAATCGTTTTGCAGTTAACTCCACCTGGAACACCTCAATTAAATGGTGTGTCCGAACGAAGAAATCGAACCTTGCTTGATATGGTTCGATCTATGATGAGTCACACGGTAGTGCCTGATTCATTATGGAGTTTTGCTCTTTTGTCAGCTGCTCTTATACTTAACCGAAGTCCGACTAAAGCTGTCGAAAACTCCATATGAAATGTGGAAGGGAACGGTCCCTAACTTGTCCTTTATTCGAGTTTGGGGCTGCGAGGCTTATTTCAAGTGGAGACACGAGGATAAGCTTGGCCCGCGATCGGTCAAGACATACTTTATAGGTTATCCAAAAGGAACATTTGGTCATTACTTCTATTCGCCTACCGAACATCGAGTTTTTGTTGCGGCTAGTGCGATGTTCTTAGAGAAAGAATTTCTCGAGAACAAGACGAGTAATAGAACCTTCGAGCTGTCGGAGATTCCAGAACCAACAACCGAGGAACGGATGGAGGAAGTTGTTCCTCCAATTGATGACACGGTTCATATTCCTGAGGAACCTAGGAGGTCGGGTAGAGTCTCTAATCCTCCGGACAGATACATTGGTATGGTCGAGGAGAATGACGTTTTACTCCTTGAGAGTAATGAACCCGCTACCTATAAAGGTGTTATGGCCTGTTCCAACTCAAAGCTATGGCTCGAAGCCATGCAATCCGAGATGGACTCCAAGTATGAGAATAACGTATGGGATCTAGTTGATTTACCTAATAAGGTACAACCTCTACAGTGTAAATGGCTTTACAAAATAAAGCATTCTGTAGACGCACAACCAGATACCTATAAGGCACGACTTGTGGCAAAAGGTTTCACTCAAGTGCACGGATTGTATTATGATAAATTTTTTGCACCCGTAGTCATGTTACGTTCCATTCGGATAATCTTAGCGATTGCCGCATTTCATGACTATGAAATTTGGCAAATGGATGTGAAAACCGCCTTTTTAAACGGTTATTTAGAGGAAGAGTTGTACATGGTGCAACCCGAAGGTTTCACAGATCCTGAACATCCTAAGAAAGTATGCAAGCTTAAGCGTTCCATTTACGGACTTAAGCAAGCTTCTCGGAGTTGGAATCATCGTTTCGACCAGGTGATAAAAGAGTATGGTTTCACTCGATCGGTCGAAGAACCATGCTTATATATCAAGTCGAGTGGGAGCAAGATTGTATTCTTGATATTGTATGTTGATGACATACTCTTCATTGGGAATGACATTCCTCTCCTATCTTCGGTTAAAGAATGGTTGAAGAACCATTTCCAGATGAAAGATCTGGGTGAGGCACAACGCATTTTGGGAATCCGTATCTACCGAGATAGATCACGACGGACGTTATCACTAAGTCAGGAGTCTTATTTAGAAAAGATTCTTGAGAGGTTCAGCATGACCAACTCCAAGAAGGGGAACCTTCCAATGACGTCTGGGATGCAGTTGAGCAAGGCTCAGTCACCCACGACGCCTGAAGGGATTGAGCGCATGAGTCGTGTTCCTTATGCATCTGCAATAGGATCAATCATGTATGCCATGATATGCACACATCCAGACGTGTCATATGCATTGAGTATGATGAGTCGGTACCAAAGGAATCCAGGTGAAACACATTGGATAGCTGTTAAAAATATCCTTAAGTACCTACGGAGGACTAAGGATAGGGTATTGACTTATGGAGGCGATACTAAGCTATGCGCAATCGGTTGCGCAGATGCTAGCTTCCAAACGGATCGAGATGATTAGAAATCTCAGTCTAGATTCGTTTTTACTCTTAATGGTGCTGCGGTCAGCTGGAATAGTTCCAAACAGGAAGTTGTAGCAGATTCTACTACTGAGCCATTGAAATATGATAAGCATGGAGGGCACGTTATTTTCATGAGAATTAAACGTGTACCTGAGTTATAGTAGTTGATTATGAATTCGATACGTTATCTTTTTCATATACTATTTATAACTTCATCGTTTTAATATAATATTTTGTTTTTCATGTGGATTGTACTGACAACTTTGAACGCCACAAAGTGAACTGAATTACATTATATTTTGTTTGGTTCGTAATCGCGTACAAGAGCTGATAACTATGGCTATTATATTGTGCAGTCGATTGATGGTGGGTTCAACGAGCCATAAGTCAAACTGTTGACTGATCGATCACAAATGCGAGATTATAACGATACCTCGTAGGACAAATTTTTGTGACAACGTAATGGAGTCCTAAATGTTTAAAACATTCGGTGCCAGGTCGTGGATAGGACATCCATTGTGTTCCTAGAGTCGATTCTTTTGACTATCGACTGTCTCTTGAGATTAAGGCAGTTTTTGGGTGACTTTGGTTTCTTTCTCACGGTCTGCCGTAACTGGAGGCTAAGTAGATTTCTTCTGGGTCATTTCATACTGTGCTTACATCGGCAGGATTCGAGTTGAGTAAAATATCCAACCCTTATCAGGTATAGTTATTTCTCAGGGCCACTCGAGGAGTTGTAACTGAAATGCATGGCCATGCTCGAATGTTGATTCGTTTATCAGTTAAGTTACTCTCTAGTCGGGGAAACCACTCTTGATAATGATCGCTTGTAAAATACGACCTTTGTGAATATGGATTTGCAAATTGTTTTATATTGAGTGGGAGAAATTTTAGGATATGAGAATCGGTTATCGCACATACACTTGTGAGGACAAGTGGGAGTTTGTTGGCGCTTGTGTCCTCCACAAATTAGTGTGATAACATTTGTAAATCTCTTACAGGTTCACAAGGGTATACTTCATATTTTAATCAGTTGATTAACGATTACCTAATAACGGTTGGCTTGCTAGAAATTTTGACGTTATTATCATACAGATGGTGGTGATCAACTGGTCCCTAAAGGTCACACCTATAGGATGTGTTTGAGAGATGTGGTTATAGAAATATAATCACATTGATGCCTTATATGACTAAACAGTTAGTCAATGTGTTGATGAGACAATTATTTAATGAAGATTAAATAATATTAGTTGAGACGAATTAACTATCAATTCAAAATTGAATATAATAAGTTATATTTAATTAAATGTATGTAATGTTAGCTTGGACGAATTAATCTGTTAATTCGTAATTAAATGTAATCGGTTATATTTAATATCAACAAGATGAATGTGTCATAGTGGTAATAGTGAGGGTACTCAAACCAAGAGGTCATGGGTTCGATCCTCACTAGATGACAATTTATCTTTAACACATTTATACATTTTTGGAATAACCGAAAATAAGGATTTTAATCCTTATTATTTCGGTTCATATGGGCCGATTTTTGGAAAAAGAAAATCAACTCTATTTCTCCATATACTCGGTTATAAGGAGAGTTAGGTGTTTTTTTTCTAAACCTAATTTTTGCTCATCATTTTCTCTCATCAGAAAATCACACAAATAAACCCTAATATTTACAGAAAATTGGGGATCTCATTCTAGAAATTTGAGGGGCATTTCTCGGAGCATCTTGGGTGCAACTGATAGGAGAATATCATTGCGATATTGTTCATAGGCCATAAAAGCTAGGACCGAAGGTTATTTCTTAATTCTTTACGATTTTGTTTATGCAATTTATTTTATGACTAGTTATCATCACTTTATAATTCGTTATAATCCTTAAATATAAAGGGATGCATACAGATAAATCCCACACATTGATGCAATGGTGGACGCAACAGCTGGACATGAGATGTTAACATTCCTGGACGCATGGAGTGGATACAATCAGATCAAGATGGACCCTGCAGATCAAGAGAAGACGGCATTTATGTCTGAAAGAGGAATATATTGCTACAACGTCATGCCATTCGGCCTAAAGAATGCAGGCTCCACATATCAAAGGCTGGTTAACAGAATGTTCAAAGAACGGATAGGAAGAACAATGGAGGTGTATATTGATGATATGGTAGTGAAATCAGAAAAGGCCAAAGAGCACATGCGGCATCTGGCAGAAACATTCAGTGCCCTCAGGGAATACAAGATGAAGCTAAATCCATCTAAATGCACCTTCGGAGTATCTTCTGGTAAATTCCTGGGCTATATCGTAACTCAAAGGGGAATAGAGTCCAGCATCGAGCAGATTAAAGCCATCTTGCAGCTGGAGTCACCTGAGAAGCCTAAGGATGTTCAAAGACTAGCCAGGAAGGTAGCAGACCAACAAACAGTTCATTTCAAGATCTTCGATAAATGCAGTGTTTTCGACGTACTAAGGAAAAGCTAGAAGTTTGAATAGACCCCCGAGCACGAGCAAGCCTTCGTAGAGTGAAGCATTACCTCGGCCCGACCAGCCTTGTGTCAAAATCGGAGCCAGGAGAACCACTATTTCTGTACCTAGCCATCACAGAGGTAGAAGTGAGTGATGTCCTGGTAAGAGAGCAAGAAAGGGAGCAGAAGCCAATATACTACGTGAGCAAGTCTCTGCTGCCGGCAGAGACCAAGTACACATCCCTTGAAAAGTTAGTACTAGCATTGGTAGTGGCATCTCGCAAACTGCGACCCTATTTTGAGTCCCACATTGTACATGTCGTGACCAATTACCCACTAAAAGCTATCATGAGGAAGCCTGAACTATCAGGCAGAATGTCAAAATGGTCTGTACACCTCAGTGGGTATGACATCCAATATGACCCCAGAACAGCAATCAAATCACAAGCATTGGCCGACTTCGTGTCAGACTTCAGTCCTGCCATCCAGAATCTAGCAGATAAAGAGATCCTCACCTTAGAAGGAAGCAAGGAGGCAAAACTCTGGCAGATGCATATTGACGGAGCCTCCAACCAAAGGGGGGCAGGCGTAGGATTAATCCTGCGGTCACCACAGGGAGACCTGATAGCACAAGCAGTGAGATGTGAATTCAAGGCAACCAACAATGAAACAGAATATGAGTCCTTGATATTAGGAATGAAGTTAGCTTTGGAGTTAGGGGTCAGGCACCTGCTCATATACAGTGACTCTCTATTAATAGTCAACCACGTGAATGGCGAGTTTATAGCCAGAGATTCGAAGATGATTGCATACATAAAAGTGGCAAAGGAGTTAAAACAGAAATTCAAAACTTGCAAGCTTAAACATGTCCCTAGAGATCAGAACGTGGAAGCAGACGCCCTAGCAACCCTAGGGGCAACATTTAAACCAACAGAGCTATCCAGTATTCCAAAAGCACACATGCTGGAGCCGTCTATTCAGAAGGCGGACGAAATAGACAGAGGTGAACTGGAGGATCCACCGAGCGAGAAAGAAATCCGAGCAGTTACAGAGGAAGGTGAGAGCTCTCAGCCAAACAGTGAGACACCGACCACAAGTAGCCGATCGATGAGGCGATCAGCGCACACCTTACCTAGATCGGGGTCGCGCTATAACAAGCTACCAGATGACAAGAAGGAAGCGAGAGCTTTCAGAGTGAAGGCCTCCAGATTCATACTTATCGATGACACATTGTTCATAAAATTGCTAGCAGACCCCTACCTACGGTGCCTGGGCAAGGAAGAAGCACAGACTGTGTTGCATGCTCTCCACAGTGGCGAATGTGAAACCATGCAGGGGGCAGTAGTCTGGCAAATAAAGCCCTCAGACAGGGATACTATTGGCCTACAATGAAGGCAGATGCAGCAGAGTACGCACGAAAATGTGACGCCTGCCAGCGCTCATCACCAATGATCCATCAGCCAGCAGAGCCCCTGCACCCTTTTATTTCTCCATGGCCATTCATGGCATGGGGCATGGACATAGTAGGCCCTCTACCACGGGCCACAGGAAATAGAACCTGGATGCTAGCAATGACAGATTACTTCTCTAAGTGGATAGAAGCAGAAGCATTCAAGGAGGTAAAGGACAAACAGGTCATTTCGTTCATAAAACGAAACATCATTTGCAGATTTGGTATCCCATCAGAAATCATATGTGACAATGGTTCACAATTCATCTCAAACGATACCGAGGATACTTGTGCCGGGTGGAACATCACCTTAAAAGTCGCACCTAGGACTCCAAAGTCCAACGGCAAGTCAATCCAAAGAACAAAATCATTATAGACAATCTGAGAAGGAGGTTACAGGAGTTAGGAGGAAAGTGGGCGGATGAATTGCCACTAGTGTTATGGTCGACAGAACGACACCAAAGATAGAAATGTGCCAAACACCCTTGACTGGTGTTTGGCATAAAGCGATCATTCCGTCGAAGTTCTAGTTCCTACTCATAGGTATGAAAATATGACAGGGAACTAAACAATGCGAGAGATGACCAAGCCTGACACAATCGACGAGTCATGCGGGCAAGCGCAAAAACTCCGTCCGGTCAAGTCTCTACAAACAATCAGGGCCGGGAGTTATAACAAAAATGTGAAAGTCAGGCTCCTGGAGGTAGGAGACCTGGTCCTCCGGGAGGTGTTTCAAAACACCAAGAACCGAAAAGGTGCAAATTCGCCTACAAATGGGAAGGACCATACCGAGGTAGAAGGAGTTGTTGGCCATGGTGCATCTGATGATGACTATGGACAGTCAAATCATACAACGCCCATGGAATATACTTCACCTGAAGAGATATTACTTTTAATAATAAGTAGACTCTAGCTTTCAGAATGATGTACTATGAAAAGCCAAACCGTCTTTTAAAAATTAAAATAAAAATCCGGTAGTAGGCATACTGCCAATTTCACTTTTATTTCTGGTGTCTCTAGTTATTTTATGATTTTAAACTACTATTAGATAGTGTGGTCTGGCAGCGTCCTGGGACCACAATTGCTCTGGTACCCCATGGGATGGCGATAGGTACTTCACATCATTTTAATAGATTCTTTTATTTTCAGGCTTCTCTAATTACACCACTTTGAATTCTGGTATCTATGGTACTTTGAAAGGATGTCTAGCAGATCATTAATCGCCAACGCGGAGTGACAAGGCACATGGCACTCCAACATACTTAACCTATTTTCTCCACAAGGAGCACCCTCACCAAAGCGATCATGGAACATACGAAAGGGAGCCTGGTTGACAGCTGAATACGCTTATCCAGCTACCCCTGATACCACCCCCTGGACGTAGCTCGCACTAATCGCAATTAATCAGGGCCCCACCATGCATGCACACGAACATGGAACGTAGGGATATCTGCGCTACCAGAATCCTGCAGCGTCTCCATCGGTCCTAGAATGACGATAAACTTGCCTCAATGACGCCCCTGTCGGCTTTAAACAAGATGAACACACCTTGCGTCATGAACAAGGTTAAGTAGTCCAAAATAATGATACGCCAAATCAGCCATCGGTGACACTAGCCTAGTTTAGTCCTGGATCGCCTTTTCAGGCTGACCAGGCTGGTCTAAATCAGCCTCCTAGGTTGACACGGCCACTCCTCCTTACATTGCGGCATACGCCTAAATCAGCCACCAGGCTGACACGGCAGCTAGCTGAGTCATAACGTCAGCCTTCTCAGGATGACAGGACTCGCCTAAATCAGTCAAACAGGCTGACACGGCAAATTTCCTAAAAATAGGGAAAGTAAACAACAAGCACACGATATATAAGCTGAAGCCTTGCCAAACTATGACAAGGGGCATTTTTAAAATATGGCCAAAAGTACGGCCCAAAGTTTAACCGCCACCTTGGCGGAGCAACCACAGAAAGAGTTTTAAAAATTACAAAGTCTTCCACCTCTGGGCCAGACCACCAAAAGTTCATCAAAACACAAAAAAAAAAACTTAATTATCGGTCACGTTAATAACCTCCACCTCTGGCACCTCCTCTGCCTGCTGACCCCTCGTTTCAGGTACCGCACCAGCATGTGCATCCTCAGCCGCCATAGCTCCCTAAGCTCCGTCAGCAGCATCCTGGGACGTCCCAGCTCCATCCCCAGCAGCTTTCTCAGCAAGTGCAGGAGAATTCACCTCCCCAACTTCAGGCATCAACACGCTTAGATCAGGTTGGGTGGGGTAGAGCATCTCCAGCTGTTTTTCCTCTTCCTCTATAGCCTGCTGGGTAGGAGCCTCTTCGAGTGCAGCACGCATCCCGCTGATCTTTTCCCGCCAGGTAGCATAGGCAACGACATTGGTGGCTAGGGAGATCAGCTCACTGATCTTCTCATCAGAACGCTTGAGGGAGTCAGAGAAAGTATTGCACACCGCCTGAGTACGCGCCACCGATCGCCCCTCTTTCAGCTTCTTCTTGGTGACAAGAAGCGAGTCTTCAGACTCCACCACACGCTCCTTCGGATCGATCCGATCTTTGTGCCGGATCAAACCATGATCTCCTTGACTCCTGGTTCTTGGCGCTGGTAGCACGGCTGGTCGTCTGCACTATGTTGATCATCTTCCTATTGTAGAGTGCAGACTGGAGGGTCTGGGGCACGAAAAATCAAGAGTCAGCAAGGGAGTCAGGAGGCAGAATCTAAGTAAAGCAGACAGACAGACAGATAGAAAATGAAGAATATTTACCATGAAAGCGTTGTGCACGTCATTTTCAGCCATCTCCTCTGGGGAGAACTCCGAAAACGTTTCCTCAACAGGAGAAAAGAGCAGCTGATCAATCTCCGGCCAGTAGGGCACCTTGTCCACATTCCCAAAGCCTTCTGGGAAATGAGCAATGATGCCTCCACTAGATGAAGCACGAGGACTGGCAGGAGGAGTAGGCGGATGGCGAGATAACGGGTTGATCTCTAGGGGCTCACGTGCATCAGAACTGGAAACTGTGGGAGGAGTCTGAAAAGAGGCGGCAGGAGCACTCCTCTTGGAGGCAGAGGCCACATCAGGGCTAGCAGAAGGTCTCTTTCTTTTAGCACTTTGAAGGATGAGTTCCAATTGATCAACTTTTGAACCTGCAAGCACACATAGCCTCAGACGACAGAATACTTAAACGTCAGCAGAAACAGCATGCAAATAAAGAGTGGTTGCAGAAGTCTTACCAGAAGACATATTGTGGGCTAACTGGGGAGGATTGGAGGAAGAAGCAGGTGAAAAACCAGGAAGCAGGTCTGGGAAATTTCTCTCGGTTCGGAGATGCTTTGAACAAATTTTTGCGAGCAGGGATCTTGGCGCCGATACGGGTAAGGTCACAGGGGCCTGCACGAAGACGATGAAGTAAGCTAGTAAGCAGCGAGATAAAACAAATCAGGTGACATGAAGACTACTTACTCGAAGTTAGAACCCATTTCTCGAAAATGTAATCGCAGAGGTGGATGGAGTCCTTCTTCACGTAGAAGAAGTCCTCAAACCATTTCTCATCACGAGATTTTGACACGTGTCACGAAGGGAGCCTCACCACGGCCCCGGAATGAGAATTGACCCCTGCCTGTGGGATCGATGTTGTACATATGGGCCGGATCGCCCGAGTGACAGATTTACCAAAGATCGACCACGGCCGAGAATAGAGAAGAACTCTCCAAATGGCAGCAGAAATTTGTGCCATAGCGAAATTGTTGGTGAAGATGAAATCTTGAATGAGTTTAGGGAAAGTAAAATGGAGGCTATATCTAAACGGGTACAGGTAGTAACTAACCCACCCTGGACGAAGGGCGTCAACTTTTTGTCCCGGTTCAGGGATGGCGATATCCACCCCGTCACCAAGGCCAAGCAGATTCTTGATCGTGGGAATGTCGGCTGGTGTTAAAGCAGAATCACAGTCGTGGGGGTGCTTAAAAAGTCCCCGAGAAGGAAAAGTAGGGTCGAGATTACGATCAGAAGGTGTGGAGGATTGACGAGTTTTGCCCATGGTGGAGAGATAAAGTGAAAACTAAAGAAGGGAGGAGGAAGGATTACCTGATAAAGGAGACGGGGAAGATGAACAGTGGAGCCGACAAAGGATGAAAAGAAGGAAGGTTGAGGGTTTAAGAAAGAGGAAGTATTTTTGAAATGATTTGAAATGATTAATGAGAGTGGAAGATGGACGTTGGGGTTATAAAGAGGAGAGAGGGAGTTGGGTGCGAGAAAAGAGGAGAAGGGCGGCTTGCATGGGAAGGAGTAAAAAAGACGGCGTAGGGTTTTTTGGCATTTGGTTACATAAAATTCCTTGCTCGATACTTGAAAGCGTACTTCACAAGAAATTTGGGCAAACTGTTTGGGCTAAAAATAGCATAATAAAGAAGGCCCACTTAATAAAGTAAAGACTATGAAAGAAGTGATGAGGAGGAAGGAAGCCCGCGGTTGGAGAAAAGGGAAAAGGGCTTAAGAAATATTAGGAGCCCATCATAGGAAGCGTCCGCGTTAAGGAAAGAAGCGTCAGGGAGAAGTTAGGGAGAAGTTAGGGAGATCAGGGAGAATTGGCAAGAGAGTCCGGGTTTTGGAAAGAGTCCTTATGGAAATTATATTTCCTTTCCATATTTGAGGTAGGACATATCTAGGGTTCTTACCCTATAAATAGCCAAGGAAGGAAATCAAGAAGTCATTCATTGAACACCCGCATTCATACATTAACACTCGAGATCACATCTGAACAGATAATATACGTTCGTCTAAGATCTTGCAGGCCTGACGCCTAGGGCCAGCAGGATTAGCTTTGTGCCGTAATTGTAATCATCCTCATATTCATATAGTGCAATACTTGGCAGGGTACCGTCCCTCCCGCGGTTGTTCCCACATTGGGTTTTCCGCGTCACCAAATCTTACGTGTTAATTTACATTACGCACTTAATTTTTCTATTTACTTATTGACATACGAACAAACGTACATCCAACCAACGAATATACACTACTTTGACCCTAATTAATCGACTTGGGTAAAAATACCTAAACAGCACCCGAAGCGGGCAACCCCGTGAAGGACCTCAATTTCCTCCACCGCACCACCCAACGGATGTGAGGACCACCCTCCTCCGCCAATTTCGCGGCCCAATAGGCCTCGGTGGAAGCAAAGCTATCTGAGTACAACTTCTTCCTCATAGTAAGGTGACGGAAGGAATAAGAGGAGGAATCAACCGGAGGCTCTACATAACTTAGCCTCTCCAATAGCCACACTTAGAGGATCCTTGGAGATCCAAACGAGGGAGCTTCTCCACAAGAGCCCTCCTTGTCCAAAGCATGGATGATCTCGCCAAGCACCAACCATGATGGATCTCTACCATGCTCCATTTGCTCAACTACATGTACAAGTGTCATGATACCATATCATTTTGGCCCCTCCTTCTTCAAAGCATCAACAAAGAGGTATACATGGACAAGGCAAAAGGCAAGAGCCCTTCTCCTAGCCACCTCCGAAACATTGGCATCCAATCGGTTTGAGAAAATGTTGATGAGAGCCAACATATCCACACCATGAGGAGCAAGAAGAAAGTTGACTTGCCTTGTTGACAAGCCCTACATTAAACGGAATTTCTCCTTATAACACAACCGAGTCGGAGGAAGCACCGGAACACAACCCGGCCACCCACCAATGGCTCCAACTTCTTCGGCAAGAGGACAAATTTCGCCTTTTGGGAAAACGAAAACATGATGTTTCGAATCCCAAAACCGAGAACATGCTTCAAGAAATGAGGATTTCACCTTGACTTGACGAAGCACCAACAATTGACCAACTCCCATGCAAACGAGTTGATACTTCTCGGGAGGCGACAAATCTCGGCACCATTGTCGCAACGTATTGTCAAAGGCATCCATGAAATATTTTTGTGGAAGAAGAAGAGTTTTTGTAGAGATATTTTTTCGTGTTTCGGATGATGAAACAATGAAGCACAAACATACCTATTTATACAAAACAATCAACGTGTTTTTCAGAAAAAGGGAGAGCTGACTCCTATCACCAAGCAGCTCGCGCCTCTTTGGCCCTGTTCTCAGGATTCCCACCTTGAATTGTCCCTTTCAAGTTGTGTTTTCTCCTGACACCTCAAACCTCCCGTCGGAATGCTCGCGCCTCTTCGGGATGGTCCATGACATTTTGTGTTTTCTCACACTCACATTTCCTTGTTTTCGCGTTTTACGAAATCCGACACGGTTTCCATGACGCGCCTTTAAACATACGGATTTTTCTTTCTTTTTTAGGGGGAAGAATCCGCGAAGGATCGTTTCCATGTCAGTCAAAATTCCGAATTTTTTTTCGCTTTTTCGCAATTTTCCCAGCAAAAATGAAAATCGAAAGCTGATAACACAACATCAGTTTTCCTCAAAAATTCAAGCACTCACAAATTAGAGTCTTGATTTCATAAAAATCAAATCCAATACACTCAAAAAAAAAAAAAAAAAAATCTATTCTAAAATTCACCCCTGACGGTTTGAGTTTGAATTTTTCGAGTTACAAATCAATTTCAACAATTTCGATGCAATTTAATTCAAAACACGAGTTAATTGCTCAATTTTCAAATCAATTTCTTTTTAAGAAGTCCGAACGCGACGACTCGTCGCAGAATTTTTCAAAATATCATTCCAAACTTCGAATTCCAATTTTAACTTCGAGTTATCGCGGTTAAATTTTGTTTTCAATTGAATGCTTTTTACGTGTTTACATTTATGCGTATGTGCTACCTGTAGCCTGTTTTCTACACTAATAATGCAGGAACTAGTGCAAAGCAAAAGGTGAACTGACGACCGAAAGCGCTTCTCCGAAACACAACACAAAAAAGCCAAAATCACAAAATAAACCACAATCCAAAAACACATATATACAAACCGCCTCACGCAAAATACATCGACGCACGCTCGATACAAGCGACTGACCGTACAAACGGAATCCGGTACAGACATTTATCATACAGACACTGGCCTAAGACAACATACTGGGGGCTACCTGCCACCTACCGGACTAAGCACTCCCTATCCTTCCTATCGGAAAAGAAAAGGAGCAACACGGGAAACGGAGGAGTATCAACGGAAGTAGAGGTGGTTACCATGGCGGTAACATTGTGTTCCCACTCTATGAGAAAAAGAAAAATAATGCCTGGCAGACTTCGGATGAAGCGACAACCGAGGATCGTAATTTAGCACATTATCCCGACGTTAACCTCCAATCATCAGAATTCAAGGATGAAAGGGAACCATCACACCGGGCGTTACCCCGATGTTGAACCCCAATCACCAGAACTCGAAAACAATCGAAGATGACAACGTGGGATAACATGCCCGTATTGAACCCCACTCATCGGATATCCGAACCTCCGCAGACAACGACCAACGATCGATACCCGATCATTGGCCGGGCAAAGGCCACCAAGGAGAAACACAATCAAGCCTGTAACAAAAAAACAGTCGTTGCTGCTCTTCCCGGATCATCCTCCTCCTCCAAGACCTCAGCAATGGACCCGACAGGTCCCGAGCACTCCCATGCAATCAAAAGAACAAACAAAGAACGTCAGCCGAAATTTCGGCATTACGACAGCGTAAAATGGACAAATCCAAAAAAAAAAACTTGCAAAGCAGAACAACGGCAATCCCGCCCAAACCCAACCAAACGAAAACGCACAAAAAAATGACTCGCCCTTCTTTTCAAGCAAAAGACGAGTCAAAACAACAACAAACAAAAATGGCACCTCAAGCCCCACACGAGGTCCGCCAACAACCCAAAATACGTTCCCGACGCAATGGGGTATTTTTCTACAATTCAAAAAGGCAATTTCTACGCTAGTTTGAACGCAAACCGGTCAAAATTTCAAAATACAACCACAACGAGGCAACGTGATTTAACCACGCCTCAAAGGAACCTAAACTACCAATAAGGTCCATTTCAGGACGAACTGACTCATTTCAAGTCCGGACAGGCGCTTATTTCGTCAGACAGGAGACCGCTTCAAAGGCAAAAATTCCAACTTTGCCCATAACACCCGACAAAGGTCCACAATGGCAAACACAGTCTTTTCCGACGATAGTACAACCTAGTGGGACCCATTACCCAAGCAAATAAACTTGGCATTGTGAAATGAGACGGTTTCTTCGCCTCACTCACGTTTTTCGAGCATAGGGGACGTAAACGAGGACCAAAATGCAAGCTAAAAGCACCCCTATACTCCTAAACAGGTTTCTAACCTAATGCAATCATTAATTATACTCGAAATGGGCTCAATCAAAAATGCCCAAATCAATTTTTAAGGGTACAAAATTCCGCCCTAATTCAATCAATCAAACGACCAAAAAACTCAAATGGATTCAAGAGGAAATACATACCTTGGGATGACATGTTGACGATGGCACGAACTGGAGCGAGCAAGAAGACCAACAATGGCATTTTTTTTGTTATGTCGAGAGGATGAAGAAGACGAAGTGAGAATAGCGAGCAAACCAATCTCGTGTCTTTTACAGAAAAATAGAGAAGCCCCCTTACCTCGCCAAGTAGCTCGCGCCTCAACAGGGTGCTCCCTGTTTTATTCAGCGAAATTTTGGGCTTTGGCCTGATTTCCTATAACAAACCTCAAATTCAAACGACGACAATTAAAACCGTCATTTCAACAATAATAGTGAAAATTCAAAATTCACTATTTCTTCAAAATTCGAACGACGGCAATTAAAACCGTCATTTTCAACAATAATAGTGAAAATTTAAAATTCACTATTTCTTCAAATGTCAAACGACGGAAATTAAAACCGTCATTTTCAACAATAATAGCGAAAAATCAAAATTCACTATTTCCTTCACATGTCAACGGCGGCAACATAAACCGCCACTTCAAAAATGATAGTGAAAATTCAAAATTCACTATTCCTCCAAATGTCAACAGGGGGCTTTCTCGCGAAGACCATTATTTAAAACAGGACCATCCAATACGGCTATTCTCACGGTCGATCAACCGACCACACCGTGGCTGGCGAGCCTTTCAACGCACCGTGGCTGGCGAGCCCTCCTCATATACGCTTCGCGACTGGCGAGCCCTCCTCATATACGCACCATGGCTGGCGAGCCTTACAACGCACCATGGCTAGCGAGCCTTACCATGCTCCGCGGCTGGCGAGCCCTCCTCATACACGCACTATGGCTGGCGAGCCTTACAGTGCACCGCGGCTGGCGAGCCCTCCTCATATACGCACCATGGCTGGCGAGCCTTACAACTCACCATGGCTGGCGAGATTTACAACGCACGGCAGGCGAGCCCTCCTCATATACGCACCATGGCTGGCCAGCCTTACAACACACCATGGCTGGCCAGCCTTATAACGCACCATGGCTGGCCAGCCTTACAACGCATCGCGGCTGACAAGCCCTCCTCATATACGTACCATGGCTGGCAAGCCTTAAAATGCACCGTGGCTGGCGAGCCCTCCTCATATACGCACCATGGATGGCGATCCTTACAACGCACCGCGGCTTACGAGCCCTCCTCATATACGCATCATGGCTGGCGACCCTTACAACGCACCATGGCTGGCGACCCTTACAACGCACCATGGCTGGTGAGCCTTACAGCGCACCGCGGCTGGCGAGCCCTCCTCATATACGCACCATGGTTAGCGAGCCTTACAACGAACCACGGCTGGCGAGCCCTCCTCATATACGCAGCATGGCTGGCGAGCCTTACAACACACCGCGGCTGGCGAGCCCTCCTCATATACGCACCCTGGTCGGCGAGCCTTACCACACACCGCGGCTGGCAAACCCTCCTCATATACGTACCATGGCCTGCGAGCCTTACTACGCAGCGCGGCTAACGAGCCCTCCTCATATCCGCAGCACGGCTAGCGAGCCTTTGTCCGCAAGCAAGATACAACCCAAGGACGTATCCCGAAGATGCCTCGAGTGCGACTCCTTATCAAGCTGGCGAGCCTTTGTCCGCAAACACGCAAGGACATATACGAAGATGGCTCAGGTATGACTCCTTCCTATGGCTGGCGAGCCTTTGTACGTAGTCTAACGGACTTTAAACGACCCGCACGGACAGTCGATAGACTCTAAACTATTCCCGATGACAGGTCCTTGGCTCGTACCCTCGAGTCGCCTTGGCGTCACCCTTCCCGACGGCAGGTCCTTGGCCCGAATCCTTTCGAGCCGCTTTGACGCCACTTGGATCTCCAGGTTGTAATCTTCGATTGACCTGGGGACTCTACTTTGACTTTCGCCATGTAGGTAACACCCGCGAATTTCCCACTTTGACATTTAAAATTTATTAAACCGTTTGATTACTTTATTTTATATTTTTGAATTATTCGATTTAATTAATTTTATTTCAAACACGATTTTTATTAAAGTAATATATAAAAGCTCATTTATATAAAAATATTTATTTTAGTCGGACAGTAATAATAGTGACAATAATAATAATAATTTCCGTCTTAACTTCCGTCTAGCTATAGACCGTCACATTTCCACTTGTGAGACTAATCTTTTCTCGACCTATCCTATATCGACAACACACTCACCTACCCTCTTACACTCTACCTTTAAATATCTCTTCTATTATTATTATTATTATTATTATTATTATTATTATTATTATTATTATTATTATTATTATTATTATTATTATTATTATTATTATTATTATATATTATTATTATTATTATTATTATTATTATTGTTATTATTGTTATTATTATTATTATTATTATTATTATTATTATTATTATTATTATTATTATTATTATTATTATTATTATTATTATTTTGTGGTTGTGGTAATATCGTGTCCCACTCACTCCTTACTCCTTCTTCTTCCTTTTTTTTCGAAACCACAAAGCAGCAGCAACAACACAAACATAGAGATGTACTACCCATTTTTAATCGACCCTTCAAACCCATATTTCTTCCCCGATTCTCGACCAAACTCCCTAATTTTTACACCATTTTGTTCCTCGTTCCTTCCTCATTCTTTTAAGGGTTTAGGTCGTGTATGGTTAGATGTGAGGCCGAGTTTGAGGCTGCCAAAGTAGCTCTTGAGTCGTGTTTATAAATTGTTTAGCGCTAGTTGGTTTATTTAAAATATTATTAATTCCCATCTCGTGTTTTGTGTAACGTAATCCGTTAAATATCGCTCTTTCACAAGTTCTATTTATTGGACTTAACATGTTCTATCTTTTGAGCTTGTCATGTTTATTTAGTTGGGTTTGACATTCTTATTTAGTTGGGCTTGTATGCCTCATGTTATTGGGTCAACCCAATATCATGGTATAGACCTATGATTAATCCATTTATCGCCCTTTACATTTTACCTCGTATTTTACATAACGTAAATTATTCATTATCGCTTGTTATATTTTATTTAACCGGCATGTTAAATTATAAAATGGAATATTTATTAATATAATACAAGTATGAGATATTTATTATAAGTACTTGTAAGAGTCATATTCTTGATAATGTCTTGTATTGTTCGGTTGTGAGAGTTTTGGTCCTATCGGATACTAGGGGTGAGCCATAGGCCCTCTAGTTGCGATATGATCGTCGGGATTGATGTTCCCATAAGTACTTATGGTGAGATGGAAGCCATAAGTACGAATGTGACATTTATAATCCCGTCCCTGAGTCTTGGTCCTATCGGATACTAGGTTGAGCCATAGGCCCTCTAGTTGCGATATGATCGTCGGAATTGATGTTCTCATCCTTACTTATGATGAGATGCAAGCCACAAGTATGAATGTGACATTAATAATCCCATCACATGTGCTTATTTGTTGTATTTAGCCATGTTTTAAAGGTAACCGCTGAGCCAAATACTTGTTTGTTGTGCCTCGAACATGTTTTAAAGATAACCTCTGAGTCAGGCACTTGTTTGTTGTATTTGGCCTTGTTTTAAAGGTAACCGCTGAGCCAGATACTTGTTTGTTGTACCTCAGACATGTTTTAAAGGTAACCTCTGAGTCGGGTACTTGTTTGTTGTATTTGGCCATGTTTTAAAGGTAACCGCTGAGCCAAATACTTGTTTGTTATGCCTCGAACATGTTTTAAAGGTAACCTCTGAGTCAGGCACTTGTTTGTTGTATTTGGCCTTGTTTTAAAGGTAACCGCTGAGCCAGATACTTGTTTGTTGTACCTCAGACATTTTTTAAAGGTAACCTCTGAGTCAGGTACTTTATTGTTGTATTTGGCCATGTTTTAAAGGTAACCGCTGAGCCAAATACTTGTTTGTTGTGCCTCGAACATGTTTTAAAGGTAACCTCTGAGTCAGGCACTTGTTTGTTGTATTTGGCCTTGTTTTAAAGGTAAATCACGAGCGGATACTTGTTTGTTGTACCTCAGACATGTTTTAAAGGTAACCTCTGAGTCAGGTACTTGTTTGTTGTATTTGGCCATGTTTTAAAGGTAACCGCTGAGCCAGATACTTATTTGTTGTACCTCGGACATGTTTTAAAGGTAACCTCTGAGTTGGTTACTTGTTTGTAGTATTTGGACATGTTTTAAAGGTAACTGTTGAGACAGATACTTTATATGTTGTGTCTCGGACATGTTTTAAAGGTAACCTCTAAGTCAGACATTTTTTTGTAGTATTTGGACATGTTTTAAAGGTAACCGCTGGGCCATATGCTTTATGTGCTGTGCCTCGGACATGTTATAAAAGTAACATCTGAGTCGGGCACTTGTTTGTAGCATTTGGACATGTTTTAAAGCTAACCGCTGAGCCAGATACTTTAGAGGTCGTGCCTTGGACATGTTTTAAAGGTAACCGCTGAGCCAAGGTACTTAAGAACTTGTGTCTCGGACATGCTTTAAAGGTATCCTCTGAGCCGGATGCTTTGCTTATTATGTGATCTTAGTAGTCCCATTTCGTGTATTGTATGTTATTTGGTTTTCAAAGTTCATGGCTAAGGTTTTCATTCACATGTATTATTATGAAATCTTGTTTATCCGTGACATATGATATTCTATCGTGTTTATAGTTGTATTATCATTTATGACATTTTGGTTGGATTGTTTCACATGGATGTATCATATGCCTTATCTATGATTTACTACGCATGTTTTGAATGTTAGTCTCAGTGCTTGCATCAAATGGTTGTATTTATGATGTTCTAATATGTTCCTGTTTATCTGCGTTTCAACATTTTGTGGCTGGGAGAATCTTGAGTTACTCCCCACTGACTGTGGCGTTCATGTTTACATGAATGACAGGTTGTGAAGATGCTTACGTGGGGAAGACGTGTGGGCTAGCGAGAACAAAACCCTTGGACCTTAGTTTGCTAGTTTAGAAACTCCTTATTTATTTATTCGTGGGATATCTTTTCCCCGTTTTCTAGACTTGGGTTGTAATAACCTAAGTTTGCCTATTGTTATTTTTGTTTCATTTCATTTTTGGCACCCGCGTGTTAATCTTTAACTAGTAATAAAAAGTTTTTAAAATATCATAAATTTCCACTTTAATTTATTAGTTATAATTTCCGCTTTATCGCGGGGTGTGACAATTGGTATCAGAGCCTATGTTGCTCCCGACGCACACACGTGTACCCCGAATTTAAATTTGAACTTGACCTTGAATAATGAATGAGAGATGGGTAGACTTAAGGACCTAAGGTGGTAGTCTGTAGTGTATTTGCTCTTTGTTAGGTTCTAACATGTTTGTTGATTGTCATCTAATAAGTGGTGTGCCCTTGGATCAATGACCGTGAACTTACCTACATGAAGATCAAGATTTGATGGCTATTGCTGGGAATTGAAGAATTGTTCAACCTTTGAAGGATGCTTCTAATTCCTCGAAGATATTTCTCATTCTTTACGTGCTTTGCCTTATTCTTTATCTCTTGGTGCTTATCCTTCTTCTAAACTCTCTTCTGTTTTGCTTGAAAGCTACTCTTGTACCCCTAACTTGTCCTTTGTTCCTTGCTTATCCTCCCTTAACGCCCTTTTTGATAGTACTCTTTCTTTTGAGGAATGTTGACCTTGGTTGGGAAATTTGATTTTTGAGGAGATTGTTTGTGTTTGACCCTTAACCCTTGTTTTGAGAGTTTGATGATGTAGAAGTTACCATATGATAAATGCTAATTGTGGGATTATTAGTTGGTCTAAGTGAGTGATCTTGATTACTACTTGAGGTATGGTATGAGAATGAGACTAAGCTACATTGTTGGGAAGTCTTAGCGTTTGTTTTAGTAACTAGAAAGGATAATGGTATGGTTGACGCCAATTGTTGAGTTAAAGAACATAATTCCAATTTATGGTTTTCGAAACCTTGAGGTTGTATTGAGTACTTGAGATGATGGGATGATGTTTTAGATGAGTGTAGTTCTGCTTTTGGGAATCCGTAATAAGTGAAAGAATAGAGGGACTCGAGTTTTTATTGATTTGTCAACTTGGGTGATTATGCATCTTCCTCTAAAGAGTGTAGTAGAGTGGACTTTCATGAAAGAAGACTTTGGGTTGACTTGTTACTACCTTACCCTATATGAGAACCTTGTGGAATAGTTGTGGAACATTTTCTGGGATTTTAGAGCTTGGTATTAGGATCTTTGATTGAGGATTTTACCATTTTGAGAAACCTATGGTTGACACTGGTTGGATATAAGTATAGCTTTGTTGGAACTTTGACCTTGATCTTGTGGAAGTTGTTTGTAGATGTTTGAGGATTTGGAGTGGTGAAATCACTCTTATAGTGAAGTACCTTGTTTCATGGAATAGCATAGAGTAAAGTAACGTAAGTGTTTCGAGGAAATCCTTAGGAGTGTTGTGGTTATAAGTTTTGTGGTTGGGAAGTTTTCGGAACCGTTTAGGATGACATTGTTGTTTGAGATTTGAGTACTTGGCGTTTCCTCGCTGTCTAATTCCCTTTCTTCTTTGACCATAAGCGTTACCGTTCATACCTCTCTTTCTCGCTTCATCATGCTCCTCCTTTAAGTTTGGTACTCGTAACCTGTGAAGCTCTATCTTTTACATCCTTGTAATTTTGACTTTAATTCTTACCCTAGGAAGTTCATCATAGCTCTCTTGTTGGTTAAGTTTGAACTCTCTTAACGTACTTTGTTTTTATGCTATCTAAGTTACTTTCCATTTTTTACAACTTCTAAACTTCCAAACTACCAGTTTTGATTCGTTGTTAAAAGTTGATGTTACACCCGCGAATTTCCCACTTTGAAGTTTCGAGGACGAAACTTTTTAAAGGTGGGGTGATTGTTACACCCGCGAATTTCCCACTTTGACATTTAAAATTTATTAAACCGTTTGATTACTTTATTTTATATTTTTGAATTATTCGATTTAATTAATTTTATTTCAAATAGGATTTTTATTAAAGTAATATATAAAAGCTCATTTATATAGAAATACGCATTTTAGTCAGACAGTAATAATAGTGACAATAATAATAATAATTTTCATCTTAACTTCCGTCTAGCTATAGACCGTCACATTTCCACTTGTGAGACTACTCTTTTCTCGACCTATCCTATATCGACAACACACTCACCTACCCTCTTACACTCTACCTTTAAATATCTCTTCTATTATTATTATTATTATTATTATTATTATTATTATTATTATTATTATTATTATTATTATTATTATTATTATTATTATTATTATTATTATTATTATTATTATTATTATATTATTATTATTATTATTATTATTATTATTATTATTATTATTATTTTTATTATTATTATTATAATTATTATTATTATTATTATTATTATTATTATTATTATTATTATTATTATTATTATTATGTGGTTGTGGTAATATCGTGTCCCACTCACTCCTTACTCCTTATGATTTCTTTGTCAAAGTTTGATGTTATCTTTTCACAAACTTGACTCCTTTTTAAGTTTAAAAGTGAAACATTTATCTCCATTTTGGCTTTTGCAAAAGAAAATTTGTGTGAATTACCTTTTTCTTTTGATTTTAACGTTGATCGGATGTTAGAACTCGTTATTGGAGACGTTTGATAACTTGTTCTATGCTTGTCGGCGATTTTATTTTGTCTGGAATTTGTCTTTGACTTGGAAAGTTAGCGTTCTTGTGTGCACGACAAGAGCAATTTCGTTCCATGAATGAAACTTACACTTTTGAAAACTCTTCATTAATTTTGATTTTTGATTTATACCAATGATTTAACTTTTAATCTGGTTCTGTCGAAAAGTTTTATTTGAAGCTTTTGAAAGAATTTTAATTCTTACGATAAATAACCTTTTAAATGTTTTGTTTATCGATTCCAAAATTCCAGTTTTATTTTATTTAGCCTTTCATTTCTACTTTCAAGTTTCGAAGACGAAACTTTTTAAAGGTGGGGTGATTGTAACACCCGCGAATTTGCCACTTTGACATTTAAAATTTATTAAACCGTTTGATTACTTTATTTTATATTTTTGAATTATTCGATTTAATTAATTTTATTTCAAATAGGATTTTTATTAAAGTAATATATAAAAGCTCATTTATATAAAAATACGCATTTTAGTCAGACAGTAATAATAGTGACAATAATAATAATAATTTTCATCTTAACTTCCGTCTAGCTATAGACCGTCACATTTCCACTTGTGAGACTACTCTTTTCTCGACCTATCCTATATCGACAACACACTCACCTACCCTCTTACACTCTACCTTTAAATATCTCTTCTATTATTATTATTATTATTATTATTATTATTATTATTATTATTATTATTATTATTATTATTATTATTATTATTATTATTATTATTATTATTATTATTATTATTATTATTATTATTATTATTATTATTATTATTATTATTATTATTATTATTATATTATTATTATTATTATTATTATTATTATTATTATTATTATTATTATTATTATTATTATTATTATTATTATTATTATTATTATTTTTATTATTATTATTATAATTATTATTATTATTATTATTATTATTATTATTATTATTATTATTATTATTATTATTATTATTATTATTATGTGGTTGTGGTAATACCGTGTCCCACTCACTCCTTACTCCTTATGATTTCTTTGTCAAAGTTTGATGTTATCTTTTCACAAACTTGACTCCTATTTAAGTTTAAAAGTGAAACATTTATCTCCATTTTGGCTTTTGCAAAAGAAAATTTGTGTGAATTACCTTTTTCTTTTGATATTAACGTTGATCGGATGTTAGAACTCGTTATTGGAGACGTTTGATAACTTGTTCTATGCTTGTCGGCGATTTTATTTTGTCTGGAATTTGTCTTTGACTTGGAAAGTTAGCGTTCTTGTGTGCACGACAAGAGCAATTTCGTTCCATGAATGAAACTTACACTTTTGAAAACTCTTCATTAATTTTGATTTTTGATTTATACCAATGATTTAACTTTTAATCTGGTTCTGTCGAAAAATTTTATTTGAAGCTTTTGAAAGAATTTTAATTCTTACGATAAATAACCTTTTAAATGTTTTGTTTATTGATTCCAAAATTCCAGTTTTATTTTATTTAGCCTTTCATTTCTACTTTCAAGTTTCGAGGACGAAACTTTTTAAAGGTGGGGTGATTGTAACACCCGCGAATTTGCCACTTTGACATTTAAAATTTATTAAACCGTTTGATTACTTCATTTTATATTTTTTAATTATTCGATTTAATTAATTTTATTTCAAATAGGATTTTTATTAAAGTAATATATAAAAGCTCATTTACATAAAAATACGCATTTTAGTCAGACAGTAATAATAGTGACAATAATAATAATAATTTTCATCTTAACTTCCGTCTAGCTATAGACCGTCACATTTCCACTTGTGAGACTACTCTTTTCTCGACCTATCCTATATCGACAACACACTCACCTACCCTCTTACACTCTACCTTTAAATATCTCTTCTATTATTATTATTATTAGTAATATTATTATTATTATTATTATTATTATTATTATTATTATTAGTATTATTATTATTATTATTATTATTATTATTATTATTATTATTATTATTATTATTATTATTATTATTATTATTATTATTATGTGGTTGTGGTAATACCGTGTCCCACTCACTCCTTACTCCTTATGATTTCTTTGTCAAAGTTTGATGTTATCTTTTCACAAACTTGACTCCTTTTTAAGTTTAAAAGTGAAACATTTATCTCCATTTTGGCTTTTGCTAAAGAAAATTTGAGTGAATTACCTTTTTCTTTTGATTTTAACGTTGATCGGATGTTAGAACTCGTTATTGGAGACGTTTGATAACTTGTTCTATGCTTGTCGGCGATTTGATTTTGTCTGGAATTTGTCTTTGACTTGGAAAGTTAGCGTTCTTGTGCGCACGACAAGAGCAATTTCGTTCCATGAATGAAACTTACACTTTTGAAAACTCTTCATTAATTTTGATTTTTGATTTATACCAATGATTTAACTTTTAATCTGGTTCTGTCGAAAAATTTTATTTGAAGCTTTTGAAAGAATTTTAATTCTTACGATAAATAACCTTTTAAATGTTTTGGTTATCGATTCCAAAATTCCAGTTTTATTTTATTTAGCCTTTCATTTCTACTTTCAAGTTTCGAGGACGAAACTTTTTAAAGGTGGGGTGATTGTAACACCCGCGAATTTCCCACTTTGACATTTAAAATTTATTAAACCGTTTGATTACTTTATTTTATATTTTTGAATTATTCGATTTAATTAATTTTATTTCAAATAGGATTTTTATTAAAGTAATATATAAAAGCTCATTTATATAAAAATACGCATTTTAGTCGGACAGTAATAATAGTGACAATAATAATAATAATTTTCATCTTAACTTCCGTCTAGCTATAGACCGTCACATTTTCACTTGTGAGACTACTCTTTTCTCGACCTATCCTATATCGACAACACACTCACCTACCCTCTTACACTCTACCTTTAAATATCTCTTCTATTATTATTATTATTATTATTATTATTATTATTATTATTATTATTATTATTATTATTATTATTATTATTATTATTATTATTATTATTATTATTATTATTATTATTATTATTATTATTATTATTATTATTATTATTATTATTATTATTATGTGGTTGTGGTAATACCGTGTCCCACTCACTCCTTACTCCTTATGATTTCTTTGTCAAAGTTTGATGTTATCTTTTCACAAACTTGACTCCTTTTTAAGTTTAAAAGTGAAACATTTATCTCCATTTTGGCTTTTGCAAAAGAAAATTTGTGTGAATTACCTTTTTCTTTTAATTTTAACGTTGATCGGATGTTAGAACTCGTTATTGGAGACGTTTGATAACTTGTTCTATGCTTGTCGGCGATTTGATTTTGTCTGGAATTTGTCTTTGACTTGGAAAGTTAGCGTTCTTGTGTGCACGACAAGAGCAATTTCGTTCCATGAATGAAACTTACACTTTTGAAAACTCTTCATTAATTTTGATTTTTGATTTATACCAATGATTTAACTTTTAACTGCGGTTACATTTAAAAATTTTATTTGAAGCTTTTGAAAGAATCTTAATTCTTACGATAAATAACCTTTTAAATGTTTTGTTTATCGATTCCAAAATTCCAGTTTTATTTTATTTAGCCTTTCATTTCTACTTTCAAGTTTCGAGGACGAAACTTTTTAAAGGTGGGGTGATTGTAACACCCGCGAATTTGCCACTTTGACATTTAAAATTTATTAAACCGTTTGATTACTTTATTTTATATTTTTTAATTATTCGATTTAATTAATTTTATTTCAAATAGGATTTTTATTAAAGTAATATATAAAAGCTCATTTACATAAAAATACGCATTTTAGTCAGACAGTAATAATAGTGACAATAATAATAATAATTTTTATCTTAACTTCCGTCTAGCTATAGACCGTCGCATTTCCACTTGTGAGACTACTCTTTTCTCGACCTATCCTATATCGACAACACACTCACCTACCCTCTTACACTCTACCTTTAAATATCTCTTCTATTATTATTATTATTAATATTAATATTATTATTATTATTATTATTATTATTATTATTATTATATATATATTATTATTATTATTATTATTAGTAGTATTATTATTATTATTATTATTATTATTATTATTATTATTATTATTATTATTATTATTATTATTATTATTATTATTATTATTATTATTATTATGTGGTTGTGGTAATACCGTGTCCCACTCACTCCTTATTCCTTATGATTTCTTTGTCAAAGTTTGATGTTATCTTTTCACAAACTTGACTCCTTTTTAAGTTTAAAAGTGAAACATTTATCTCCATTTTGGCTTTTGCTAAAGAAAATTTGAGTGAATTACCTTTTTCTTTTGATTTTAACGTTGATCGGATGTTAGAACTCGTTATTGGAGACGTTTGATAACTTGTTATATGCTTGTCGGCGATTTGATTTTGTCTGGAATTTGTCTTTGACTTGGAAAGTTAGCGCTCTTGTGTGCACGACAAGAGCAATTTCGTTCCATGAATGAAACTTACACTTTTGAAAACTCTTCATTAATTTTGATTTTTGATTTATACCAATGATTTAACTTTTAATCTGGTTCTGTCGAAAAATTTTATTTGAAGCTTTTGAAAGAATTTTAATTCTTACGATAAATAACCTTTTAAATGTTTTGGTTATCTATTCCAAAATTCTAGTTTTATTTTATTTAGCCTTTCATTTCTACTTTCAATTTTCGAGGACGAAACTTTTTAAAGGTGGGGTGATTGTAACACCCGCGAATTTCCCAATTTGACATTTAAAATTTATTAAACCGTTTGATTACTTTATTTTATATTTTTGAATTATTCGATTTAATTAATTTTATTTCAAATAGGATTTTTATTAAAGTAATATATAAAAGCTCATTTATATAAAAATACGCATTTTAGTCGGACAGTAATAATAGTGACAATAATAATAATAATAATAATTTTCATCTTCACTTCCGTCTAGCTATAGACCGTCACATTTCCACTTGTGAGACTACTCTTTTCTCGACCTATCCTATATCGTCAACACACTCACCTACCCTCTTACACTCTACCTTTAAATATCTCTTCTATTACTATTATTATTATTATTATTATTATTATTATTATTATTATTATTATTATTATTATTATTATTATTATTATTATTATTATTATATATTATTATTATTATTATTATTATTATTATTATTATTATTATTATTATTATTATTATTATTATTATTATTATTATTATTATTATTATTATTATTATTATTATTATTATTATGTGGTTGTGGTAATACCGTGTCCCACTCACTCCTTACTCCTTATGATTTCTTTGTCAAAGTTTGATGTTATCTTTTCACAAACTTGACTCCTTTTTAAGTTTAAAAGTGAAACATTTATCTCCATTTTGGCTTTTGCAAAAGAAAATTTGAGTGAATTACCTTTTTCTTTTGATTTTAACGTTGATCGGATGTTAGAACTCGTTATTGGAGACGTTTGATAACTTATTCTATGCTTGTCGGCGATTTGATTTTGTCTTGAATTTGTCTTTGACTTGGAAAGTTAGCGTTCTTGTGTGCACGACAAGATCAATTTCGTTCCATAAATGAAACTTACACTTTTGAAAACTCTTCATTAATTTTGATTTTTGATTTAAACCAATGATTTAACTTTTAATCTGGTTCTGTCGAAAATTTTTATTTGAAGCTTTTGAAAGAATTTTAATTCTTACGATAAATAACCTTTTAAATGTTTTGGTTATCGATTCCAAAATTCCAGTTTTATTTTATTTAGCCTTTCATTTCTACTTTCAAGTTTCGAGGACGAACCTTTTTAAAGGTGGGGTGATTGTAACACCCGCGAATTTCCCACTTTGACATTTAAAATTTATTAAACCGTTTGATTACTTTATTTTATATTTTTGAATTATTCGATTTAATTAATTTTATTTCAAATAGGATTTTTATTAAAGTAATATATAAAAGCTCATTTATATAAAAATACGCATTTTAGTCGGACAGTAATAATAGTGACAATAATAATAATAATTTTCATCTTAACTTCCGTCTAGCTATAGACCGTCACATTTCCACTTGTGAGACTACTCTTTTCTCGACCTATCCTATATCGACAACACACTCACCTACCCTCTTACACTCTACCTTTAAATATCTCTTCTATTATTATTATTATTATTATTATTATTATTATTATTATTATTATTATTATTATTATTATTATTATTATTATTATTATTATTATTATTATTATTATTATTATTATTATTATAATTATTATATTATTATTATTATTATTATTATTATTATTATTATTATTATTATTATTATTATTATTATTATTATAATTATTATTATTATTATTATTATTATTATTATTATTATTATTATTATTATTATTATTATTATTATTATTATTATTATTATTATTATTATTATTATTATTATTATTATTATTATTATTATTATGTGGTTGTGGTAATACCGTGTCCCACTCACTCCTTACTCCTCATGATTTGTTTGTCAAAGTTTGATGTTATCTTTTCACAAACTTGACTCCTTTTTAAGTTTAAAAGTGAAACATTTATCTCCATTTTGGCTTTTGCAAAAGAAAATTTGAGTGAATTACCTTTTTCTTTTGATTTTAACGTTGATCAGATGTTAGAACTCGTTATTGGAGACATTTGATAACTTGTTCTATGCTTGTCGGCGATTTGATTTTGTCTTGAATTTGTCTTTGACTTGGAAAGTTAGCGTTCTTGTGTGCACGACAAGAGCAATTTCGTTCCATGAATAAAACTTACACTTTTGAAAACTCTTCATTAATTTTGATTTTTAATTTATACCAATGATTTACCTTTTAATCTGGTTCTGTCGAAAAATTTTATTTGAAGCTTTTGAAAGAATTTTAATTCTTACGATAAATAACCTTTTAAATGTTTTGGTTATCGATTCCAAAATTCCAGTTTTATTTTATTTAGCCTTTCATTTCTACTTTCAAGTTTCGAGGACAAAACTTTTTAAAGGTGGGGTGATTGTTACACCCGCGAATTTCCCACTTTGACATTTAAAATTTATTAAACCGTTTGATTACTTTATTTTATATTTTTGAATTATTCGATTTAATTAATTTTATTTCAAATAGGATTTTTATTAAAGTAATATATAAAAGCTCATTTATATAAAAATACGCATTTTAGTCAGACAGTAATAATAGTGACAATAGTAATAATAATTTTTCATCTTAACTTCCGTCTAGCTATAGACCGTCACATTTCCACTTGTGAGACTACTCTTTTCTCGACCTATCCTATATCGACAACACACTCACCTACCCTCTTACACTCTACCTTTAAATATCTCTTCTATTATTATTATTACTATTATTATAATAATAATAATTATTATTATTATTATTATTATTATT
Organism: Silene latifolia; assembly: GCF_048544455.1. Lineage (NCBI taxonomy): Eukaryota > Viridiplantae > Streptophyta > Magnoliopsida > Caryophyllales > Caryophyllaceae > Silene > Silene latifolia. Next base: position 178,176,233 of record NC_133538.1, read on the forward strand.
ATTATTATTATTATTATTATTATTATTATTATTATTATTATTATTATTATTATTATTATTATTATTATTATTATTATTATTATTATTATTATTATTATTATTATTATTATTATTATTATTATTATTATTATTATTATTATTATTATTATTATTATTATTATTATTATTATTATTATTATTATTATTATTATTATTATTATTATGTGGTTGTGGTAATACCGTGTCCCACTCACTCCTTACTCCTTATGATTTCTTTGTCAAAGTTTGATGTTATCTTTTCACAAACTTGACTCCTTTTTAAGTTTAAAAGTGAAACATTTATCTCCATTTTGGCTTTTGCAAAAGAAAATTTGAGTGAATTACCTTTTTCTTTTGATTTTAACGTTGATCGGATGTTAGAACTCGTTATTGGAGACGTTTGATAACTTGTTCTATGCTTGTCGGCGATTTGATTTTTTCTTGAATTTGTCTTTGACTTGGAAAGTTAGCGTTCTTGTGTGCACGACAAGAGCAATTTCGTTCCATGAATGAAACTTACACTTTTGAAAACTCTTCATTAATTTTGATTTTTGATTTATACCAATGATTTAACTTTTAATCTGGTTCTGTCGAAAAATTTTATTTGAAGCTTTTGAAAGAATTTTAATTCTTACGATAAATAACCTTTTAAATGTTTTGGTTATCGATTCCAAAATTCCAGTTTTATTTTATTTAGCCTTTCATTTCTACTTTCAAGTTTCGAGGACGAAACTTTTTAAAGGTGGGGTGATTGTTACACCCGCGAATTTCCCACTTTGACATTTAAAATTTATTAAACCGTTTGATTACTTTATTTTATATTTTTGAATTATTCGATTTAATTAATTTTATTTCAAATAGAATTTTTATTAAAGTAATATATAAAAGCTCATTTATATAAAAATACGCATTTTAGTCAGACAGTAATAATAGTGACAATAATAATAATAATTTTCATCTTAACTTCCGTCTAGCTATAGACCGTCACATTTCCACTTGTGAGACTACTCTTTTCTCGACCTATCCTATATCGACAACACACTCACCTACCCTCTTACACTCTACCTTTAAATATCTCTTCTATTATTATTATTATTATTATTATTATTATTATTATTATTATTTTTATTATTATTATTATTATTATTATTATTATTATTATTATTATTATTATTATTATTATTATTATTATTATCATTATTATTATTATTATTATTATTATTATTATTATTATTATTATTATTATTATTATTATTATTATTATGTGGTTGTGGTAATACCGTGTCCCACTCACTCCTTACTCCTTATGATTTCTTTGTCAAAGTTTGATGTTATCTTTTCACAAACTTGACTCCTTTTTAAGTTTAAAAGTGAAACATTTATCTCCATTTTGGCTTTTGCAAAAGAAAATTTGAGTGAATTACCTTTTTCTTTTGATTTTAACGTTGATCGGATGTTAGAACTCGTTATTGGAGACGTTTGATAACTTGTTCTATGCTTGTCGGCGATTTGATTTTTTCTTGAATTTGTCTTTGACTTGGAAAGTTAGCGTTCTTGTGTGCACGACAAGAGCAATTTCGTTCCATGAATGAAACTTACACTTTTGAAAACTCTTCATTAATTTTGATTTTTGATTTATACCAATGATTTAACTTTTAATGGTTACATTAAAAAATTTTATTTGAAGCTTTTGAAAGAATTTTAATTCTTACGATAAATAACCTTTTAAATGTTTTGGTTATCGATTCCAAAATTCCAGTTTTATTTTATTTAGCCTTTCATTTCTACTTTCAAGTTTCGAGGACGAAACTTTTTAAAGGTGGGGTGATTGTAATACCCGCGAATTTCCCACTTTGACATTTAAAATTTATTAAACCGTTTGATTACTTTATTTTATATTTTTGTATTATTCGATTTAATTAATTTTATTTCAAATAGGATTTTTATTAAAGTAATATATAAAAGCTCATTTATATAAAAATACGCATTTTAGTCGGACAGTAATAATAGTGACAATAGTAATAATAATTTTCATCTTAACTTCCGTCTAGCTATAGACCGTCACATTTCTACTTGTGAGACTACTATTTTCTCGACCTATCCTATATCGACAACACACTCACCTACCCTCTTACACTCTACCTTTAAATATCTCTTCTATTATTATTATTATTATTATTATTATTATTATTATTATTATTATTATTATTATTATTATTATTATTATTATTATTATTATTATTATTATTATTATTATTATTATTATTATTATTATTATTATTATTATTATTATTATTATTATTATTATTATTATAATTATTATTATTATTATTATTTTTTTTTTTGCAGAAATGCAAGAGGATCTTCTCATTAATAAAATAATTAGAAAGTACAAGATCCCGCTACCAATCTACAAGGAGACCATGGAAGTCCCCTAAGCCAATGAAAAAACTAGAGAAACAAACAAACAAAAATTACTCGGTAAAACCCAAAGTACAATGAAACATCCTAAGATTTACTCGAGCACAGATCAAACTCGAAGCTCCTCGCAGTCCTTGTCTTATCCCGAAAAATACGAGTGTTGCGTTCTTGCCAGATGTAATATAAGAGGCAGAGCAAAGCACTTCTCCTCCTCTTCTTAACCCAGCTGCGTTCTCTATTATGAACATAGTACCAATCCAGAATATTGAACAGATGAGTAGAATGAGTATCAAAAGAATAAACTTGCTGAATTGTAGACCAGAGAATAGCAGTCCAGGAACATTCGAAGAATAAATGTGTATGTGATTCCTCAGCAGCACCACATAGCACACACCTGTTTATCCATTGGAAGCCTCTGCTAATGAATCTATCAATAGTAGGTAGTTTATGTTGAATAGCCAAGTGACCAACAAACCCATGATTCGGATAAACAGCAGTATCATAAACAGTATAGCGCCAAGGAACACTAGGATTTGGGCTTCTCAGCAGGTCATAAACCTGTCCAGCAGCAAAGGAGTTAGGCATGGCAGCCAACAAGGCCTGAGCTGCCTCTAAACCTACCTGCTGAACAAGGTCAGTCCTAGCAGCTAAGAGATTATTCCAAGATGCCAGGATGTAGTCAATTTCTTTCAACATCCCAAACAGAGTTCCCCTTAAGTAAATAGGCTTTAACCCATTTGACCCCGACGAGTGAGGTTGAGTTTCAAGTTTCCGGATCCACTTGATAGCTTGAGCTTTGTTCCAACTCAGTATTTCCTTAATATCAAAGCCTCCCTCAGTTTTAGGCTTAGATAAAGCAGCCCAACTTTGACACAAGAACCTCCTGCCATCATTCTCAATACCCCACAAAAAATTCTTACAGATTTGAGCCATTTTTTTAATCACCTGTTTTGGTAAAAGCACACAAGCACCCCAAAAGTTGTGTATGCCAAATAAAACCGAGTTTATCAATTGAGCCTTCCCAGCATAGGTTAACATGTGGTTAGCCCAATTCCCAACTTTAGCTCTAAGCTTGTCAAGGAGAGGTTGGAACATAGTGCAAGTGAGCCTAGAAGTAAAGAGAGGCAATCCCAAATATTTAAATGGAAAATCCCCTTCGAAAACCCAAAAGATGAGCCAAAATGAGTGATCTCACCTGAGGAGCCACCCCACCAAAATAAAGAGAAGTCTTCATGGGATTAGCAACAGTCGGGCCAGATATTGCAGCAAAGGTATTTAAACAATCAGCCACAAAGAAGCACGGAAGGGAGGTCCCCACGAGTAAAGACTAGAAGGTCATCAGCAAAAACCAAATGAGTAAGCTTGAGTTTAACACACTTGGGATGAAAGGAAAATCCAGGGGAAGAAGGAAGATCCCTTAACAGTCTTGAAAGAACTTCCATGCAGAGCACAAAGAGATAAGGAGACAGAGGGTCTCCCTGTCTAAGACCTCTCTTCCCTTGAAAGAATCCCTCAACAGAGCCATTGACATTAAGAGAGTACCAAGGGGAGGTGACACATGCCATGATCCATTTGACAAACTGAGGAGGCAAGCCATAATGTATCAAGCAAGAATGTAAAAACTCCCAATTGACAGAGTCAAAAGCTTTCTTAATATCCACTTTAACAATACATCTAGGAGTAATAAGAGACCTAGAGTACTTGTTGGCTAACTCATGAGCCAGGAAAGAATTATAAAAAATGTCCCTTCCCTGAACAAAAGCAGCCTGCTCATCCCCTATTACATCTCCCATAAAACCTTTCAGCCTATTAGCAAGGATTTTAGTGATGGTCTTATACATAACAGTACAACAAGAAATGGGACGAAAATCAGTAACACTATGAGGAGTTGGGCATTTAGGAATTAAGGTAATAAGGGTACTGTTAACAGCTTTAACCATTTTAGTGATGGTATTATTATTATTATTATTATTATTATTATTATTATTATTATTATTATTATTATTATTATTATTATTATTATTATTATTATTATGTGGTTGTGGTAATACCGTGTCCTACTCACTCCTTACTCCTTATGATTTCTTTGTCAAAGTTTGATGTTATCTTTTCACAAACTTGACTCCTTTTTAAGTTTAAAAGTGAAACATTTATCTCTATTTTGGCTTTTGCAAAAGAAAATTTGAGTGAATTACCTTTTTCTTTTGATTTTAACGTTGATCGGATGTTAGAACTCGTTATTGGAGACATTTGATAACTTGTTCTATGCTTGTCGGCGATTTGATTTTGTCTTGAATTTGTCTTTGACTTGGAAAGTTAGCGTTCTTGTGTGCACGACAAGAGCAATTTCGTTCCATGAATGAAACTTACACTTTTGAAAACTCTTCATTAATTTTGATTTTTTATTTATACCAATGATTTACCTTTTAATCTGGTTCTGTCGAAAAATTTTATTTGAAGCTTTTGAAAGAATTTTAATTCTTACGATAAATAACCTTTTAAATGTTTTGGTTATCGATTCCAAAATTCCAGTTTTATTTTATTTAGCCTTTCATTTCTACTTTCAAGTTTCGAGGACGAAACTTTTTAAAGGTGGGGTGATTGTTACACCCGCGAATTTCCCACTTTGACATTTAAAATTTATTAAACCGTTTGATTACTTTATTTTATATTTTTGAATTATTCGATTTAATTAATTTTATTTCAAATAGGATTTTTATTAAAGTAATATATAAAAGCTCATTTATATAAAAATACGCATTTTAGTCGGACAGTAATAATAGTGACAATAATAATAATAATTTTCATCTTAACTTCCGTCTAGCTATAGACCGTCACATTTCCACTTGTGAGACTACTCTTTTCTCGACCTATCCTATATCGACAACACACTCACCTACCCTCTTACACTCTACCTTTAAATATCTCTTCTATTATTATTATTATTATTATTATTATTATTATTATTATTATTATTATTATTATTATTATTATTATTATTATTATTATTATTATTATTATTATTATTATTATTATTATTATTATTATTATTATTATTATTATTATTATTATTATTATTATTATTATTATTATTATTATTATTATTATTATTATTATTATTATTATTATTATTATTATTATTATATATTATTATTATATATTATTATTATTATTATAATAATTATTATTATTATTATTATTATTATTATTATTATTATTATTATTATTATTATTATTATTATTATTATTATTATTATTATTATTATTATTATTATTATGTGGTTGTGGTAATACCGTGTCCCACTCACTCCTTACTCCTTATGATTTCTTTGTCAAAGTTTGATGTTATCTTTTCACAAACTTGACTCCTTTTTAAGTTTAAAAGTGAAACATTTATCTCCATTTTGGCTTTTGCAAAAGAAAATTTGAGTGAATTACCTTTTTCTTTTGATTTTAACGTTGATCGGATGTTAGAACTCATTATTGGAGACGTTTGATAACTTGTTCTATGCTTGTCAGTGATTTGATTTTGTCTTGAATTTGTCTTTGACTTGGAAAGTTAGCGTTCTTGTGTGCACGACAAGAGCAATTTCGTTCCATGAATGAAACTTACACTTTTGAAAACTCTTCATTAATTTTGATTTTTGATTTATACCAATGATTTACCTTTTAATCTGGTTCTGTCGGAAAATTTTATTTGAAGCTTTTGAAAGAATTTTAATTCTTACGATAAATAACTTTTTAAATGTTTTGGTTATCGATTCCAAAATTCCAGTTTTATTTTATTTAGCCTTTCATTTCTACTTTCAAGTTTCGAGGACGAAACTTTTTAAAGGTGGGGTGATTGTAACACCCGCGAATTTCCCACTTTGACATTTAAAATTTATTAAACCGTTTGATTACTTTATTTTATATTTTTGAATTATTCGATTTAATTAATTTTATTTCAAATAGGATTTTTATTAAAGTAATATATAAAATCTCATTTATATAAAAATACGCATTTTAGTCGGACAGTAATAATAGTGACAATAATAATAATAATTTCCGTCTTAACTTCCGTCTTGCTATAGACCGTCACATTTCCACTCGTGAGACTACTCTTTTCTCGACCTATCCTATATCGACAACACACTCACCTACCCTCTTACACTCTACCTTTAAATATCTCTTCTATTATTATTATTATTATTATTATTATTATTATTATTATTATTATTATTATTATTATTATTATTATTATTATTATTATTATTATTATTATTATTATTATTATTATTATTATTATTATTATTATTATTATTATTATTATTATTATTATTATTATTATTATTATTATTATTATTATTATTATTATTATTATTATTATTATTATTATTATTATTATTATTATTATTATTATTATTATTATTATTATTATTATTATTATTATTATTATTATTATTATTATTATTATTATTATTATTATTATTATTATTATTATTATTATTATTATTATTATTATTATTATTATTATTATTATTATTATTATTATTATTATTATTATTATTATTATTATTATTATTATTATTATTATGTGGTTGTGGTAATACCGTGTCCCACTCACTCCTTACTCCTTCTTCTTCCTTTTTTTTCGAAACCACAAAGCAGCAGCAACAACACAAACACAGAGACGTACTACCCATTTTTAATCGACCTTTCAAACCCAGATTTCTTCCCCGATTCTCGACCAAACTGTCTAATTTTTACACCATTCTGTTCCTCGTTCCTTCCTCATTCTTTTAAGGTAAGAATGTTTCTGTTTTGACTCAGTTTTCGAATGTGTCGTCTTATGACAACTCGGCTCCTTGACTCATACAACTCGCTTTTTCTCTTTTTAGTCGAAGACCCGAGAGCAGCTCGTACTTAGGGAGATTTTTGCTCTGAAATTCGTGAGGTTATTAGGTAACGGTGATAGGTTACTCGACAAAAATGTCGATATTTCGTCCCTTAGCTCGTTTTTGTGCCTTTATTTGTCGTAAAGTTTGGTTATTTATGTCTTCCTCATATATGTGGTGGAATGTGTGGATTTAATGGTCATTTTACATTGATATTTGGGTATCTTCATAGCTTGCGTCCCATGTTGGTTTCGTTTTGGCCGCTCGAATTATAGGCTGCTTGTGTCACGGATTCACGGGTATTATACCTATTGTTCCTCTGATTTTATTTGAGTATCATTGTGGTAAATTGGGGGTTGTCTGTTCATGTTTTTGTCGTATTGGTTTCCGTCTCAACTGCACTTTGAATTCCGTCTTGGTTTGAGCTGAAACGGGACTGCTGGAACTCGGCCTAAAAGACGTGATGTGGTTGTCTTGTGCTCTGTTTTTTGGAAGGGTGTAGTAGTGTTCCAGACCTGAATTTATGCTTACTTTTTCACCCCAATATCGTCACTTGTATATCGATTTTTCCTCGCATTAAGATGACTAGCTGGGACCATTTTTAAGCTGACTCTTTTCGGATGTCGAGGGTGGCTAAGGTAGTGTGCGTAAGTGGTGGTTTTCGGGTCTTGTTTAGGTGGTCGTAGGAGTTGGCTGTGGCCTGGCAGTAGCCTGGCAGCAGCCTAGAAGTGGCCTGTTGTGGCCTGGCAGCAGCCTGGCTAGTCACGGGTTTAAGGCCATGTATGGTTGGTTGTGAGGCCGAGTTTGAGACTGCCAAAGTAGCTCTTGAGTCGTGTTTATAAATTGTTTAACGCTAGTTGGTTTGTATAAAATATTATTAATTCTCGTCTCGTGTTTTGTGTAACGTAATCCGTTAAATATCTCTCTTTCACATGTTCTTTTTAATGGGCTTAACATGTTCTATCTTTTGAGCTTGTCATGTTTATTTAGTTGGGTTTGACATGTTTATTTAGTTGGGCTTGTATGCCTCATGGTATTGGGTCAACCCAATATCATGGTATAGACCTATGATTAGTCCATTTATCGCCCTTTACATTTTACCTCGTATTTTACATAACGTAAATTATTCATTATCGCTTGTTATATTTTATTTAACCGGCATGTTAAATTATAAAATGGAATATTTATTAATATAATAAAAGTATGAGATATTTATTATAAGTACTTGTAAGAGTCATATTCTTGATAATGTCTTGTATTGTTCGGTTGTGAGAGTCTTGGTTCTATCGGATACTAGGGGTGAGCCATAGGCCCTCTAGTTGCAATATGATCGTCGGGATTGATGTTCCCATCCGTACATATGGTGAGATGCAAGCCATAAGTATGAATGTGATATTTATAATCCCGTCCCTAAGTCTTGGTCCTATCGGATACTAGGGGTGAGCCATAGGCCCTCTAGTTGCGATATGATCGTCGGGATTGATGTTCCCATCCGTACTTATGGTGAGATGCAAGCCATAATTATGAATGTGACATTAATAATCCCGTCCCATGTGCTTGTTTGTTGTATTTGGCCATGTTTTAAAGGTAACCGCTAAGCCAGATACTTATTTGTTGTGCCTCGGACATGCTTTAAAGGTAACCCTCTGAGTTGGGCACTTGTTTGTTGTATTTGGCCATGTTTTAAAGGTAACCGCTGAGCCAGATACTTTATATGTTGTGTCTCGGACATGTTTTAAAGGTAACCTCTGAGTCGGACACTTGTTTGTAGTATTTAGACATGTTTTAAAGGTAACCGCTGAGCCAGATACTTTAGAGATCGTGCCTTGTACATGTTTTAAAGGTAACCGCTAAGCCAAGGTACTTAAGGACTTGTGTCTCGGACATGCTTTAAAGGTAGCCTCTGAGCCTGATGCTTTGCTTATTATGTGGTGTTAGTAGTCCCATTTCGTGTATTGTATGTTATTTGGTTTTCAAAGTTCATGGCTAAGGTTTCCATTCACATGTATTATTATGCAATCTTGTTTATCCGTGACATATGATATTCTATCGTGTTTATAGTTGTATTATCATTTATGACGTTTTGGTTGGATTGTTTCACATGGATCTATCATATGCCTTATCTATGATTTACTACGCATGTTTTGAATGTTAGTCTCAGTGCTTGCATCAAATGGTTGTATTTACAATGTTCTAATATGTTCATGTTTATCTGCGTTTCGACATTTTGTGGCTGGGAGACCCTTGAGTTACTCCCCACTGACTGTGGCGTTCATGTTTACATGAATGACAGGTTGTGAAGATGCTTACGTGGGGAAGACGTGTGGGCTAGCGAGAACTAATTAACCCTTGGACCTTAGTTTGCTAGTTTAGAAACCCCTTATCTATTTATTCGTGGGATATCTTTTCCCCGCTTTCTAGACTTGGGTTGTAATAACCTAAGTTTGCCTACTTGTTGTTTTTGTTTCATTTCATTTTTGGCACCCGCGTGTTGATTTTAACTGGTAATAAAAAGTTTTTATAATATCATAAATTTTCGCTTTAATTTATTAGTTATAATTTCCACTTTATCGCGGCGTGTCACACTGTCCAAGCCTCAGTCAAAGTGGTGGCTCTGTAGATACCCAGTATCTGCTGAGACTCCAACAAACACCCGATGATTATCATACTACAACATGCTTTGGAATCGCAGCGTTTGATCGACAGTTCGTGTACAACTTTACGTCGGAAAAATTAAAACGATTTCGAAAATAAAACATTTCAAAACTTTTCAAAAGTACCTGGAGTGTTTAATGCATGACAACGGGGTCGCAATGACACTAATTAGAGTCAAAACCGACACCGGACCAAAAACCGACTCAAAATTCAAATCCCAACTCCAACAACGAGTCAAACCGAGTCAAACACAAAAAACAAACCATTCAAATGCTTCCATGTTAAGATTTCCTGGTATCATGAATGGTCAAGTACCAAACATGTGCATACAAATCCTAGGATAGAACAAATCATGATTGCATTTGTGTGAAAGCGACAAGACACCTCGAAGATGTGTGACGTGGCTCGCGCCTCTTTGAGCAGCCCAGGTGGCCACGTCGCTCAAAACTCACACAACCACTCATTCTCCTATAAATACCCCTCAAATGTCACCATTTGAAAACTTACGCGAGTGTCCGCCCCTTCTTTTCTCCCTTAAAATTCTCGACTCGACTTTCTAAGTCACAATCCGACACGTGTTTACGACCTACCGATCGTAAACACAAGCCTTACACATTGTTTGGTACCGTCATCGTGCATTAAATCACTTGACCGACCATTTCGACCACCACACCATCACTAAACTTAACAAAACACTCTTTTTACTTACTAAATCGGTTTTAAACCGAGTCTTTTCCGACCAAACGAGTTGATACACTTACGTCGGTTTCTCGCCATAATCCAAGCATATAAGTATGAGGGTGTAAAAATCCTTTTCTATCATATCTTTACTTGTTTCATGACTATAACATGCTAAATCATGCATAACATGGTCCAAAATATGGGAAGAATGAGCCAAATCCGGACTTTTTGATTGAGGCAGAGGCTACTTACGTAGCACATAGGCTCGCGCCTAAAGCACCATGCCCAGCCTTAAGTCCAATCCGTGTTTGGTCTCTTCATCCCCCTAATTTTCATATTTGTAAACGGTTTATACCATTTCAAATATTCTTAAATCCTTTTTATTTTTACAAGTTTTTAACCATAAAACATTTTTCACCCTTGGTTCTTAATACCATGACGGTTTAATCCGTGTTTCGGTGATAATATTTGGTTAATTACATTTAAAAGGTATTTTAAAGCCTTTTATTTCATTTATTTACATTTTGAAGGGTATCTTAAAGCCTTTCATCATTTCTTTACACTTTCAAAATAAATGTATTAGTCACCAATACAAAGTCATCCTTGGTTCTACATACCATGTCGGATTTTAACCCGAGTACGATGATGAATATTGACTAATTATATTCAAATGAACTTAAAACCATTAGTTCATAATCATTTTCAAAACTATTCATGTCAAGCTTGCAAAGTCGAACCCGACATCGAATATCGTCAAAACAATGACGATTATTCAAGTCTCGTTCTTCAAATCAACACAAAAGCGGCCTAAACGTCCTTTTCAAACCAAAACGGGTCAAATACCCATTTTTCAACACGTTTTATAAACGTTTTTCAATGCTCAGAACACGTCATATACCGTTGACTGATCCGCGCCTAAACAGGCCACTTCTTTTTCTATTTTCAAACCAGGGGAAACCCCCTTACATCGCCAATAGGCTCGCGCCTCTTCTGGCTCCCTGATGCAGGGTCTGTTCTCCTTCCAGCATTGGTCTAGGACGATCCCGACTCCGGCTAACCCGGATATAGGATGTATCACATGACTAATTCGCTCATTTAAATATCGTATTTGCAAAACGTCTTACTAAGACAAATGGATCACGTTATGCACCATAAACCTAATTTGGTAAATGGATGTTTAATTTCCGTCTTGCATGCAAATCAACCATAAATCCAACTCGACATCTTATACTTGATATTTGGATTAAATTAACCAACTTAGAAAGCTCTCACATGTTAGGTTTAAACTATTGGATGCGCATTCATGCATTTAAACCGTTTTATCAAATTTTGCATTCAACCAACCAAGATCGATCAGTAGAGGCCGCTACCGCGGGCGGGATTGGGTGTATTATTAAAGGGCTTCCCAATACGTACCTTCACCTCTTACTCAGAAACCTTGGATAGTGGACGACTTTATCCAGGGCGTACGAGAGTCATTCTAGAGATAGGATGCTAAAGAGGGACGATTCCTTATCTTTAGTACCTATGTCAAACACTGCTTTGTGCTTCATTTGACCGAGGTATAAAGTGGATTCTAACGGGTTCTATGCATCCCACAAATGCTTGGTGGCGACTCCGAACATATCTACTCGTTTCGAGACCCTTGCCGAGACGAAACCGACCGATCTAAAACGATCCGGTCGAAAGCATTTTTACGCCGAGCGTGGCTTTCAAAAGACCGCTATACGTCCACGGATTGGCTTGGCGTGTAGGTGGCCATGTCCACAATCCCATACTTGCATAAATTTGGTGAATTAACTCTTTAATTGATTCTACTATAGAATTCTCGGTCGATGTATTTCAAAAAATCCAACTGATCACCACAAGAGTTCGAAGTGAGCATAAACATGAAGATGTTTATTTAGCTTGGTTAATTTATTGCAAAGGACACCTTCCTTATATGAGATCATACGTAATTAGTAACCTCCATGTATAAACCTGAAAATGGTTTCATTATTCAACAATTTAAGAAGTTACATATATGAAATAAGAACATGAAGGAATTGTTACTATAGAGTATATCAAATCATATCCGTAAATCATCTATCAGGTTGATCATGATTATATGAAGGAAGGGATTAATAATAAGATTATTAAATAAGTTTCTAAAATGCTTAATAATTTTAAGGATGATATTAATACGTGCTTATACGCTTCATTGCTCATAATTAAAAGTTTTATCATAGTGTAAACCATGAATTTGAGTGAAACCTTTCGCCACTAACCTTGCTTTGTAGACATCATCATGCCCTTCTATGTCATTATTTATTTTAAACATCCATTTGCATTGGAGAGGTTTTACACCTTTAGGCAAATCAACCAAGTCCCAAACTTGATTTTCATGCATAGAATTTATTTCGGATTGCATGGCTTCTTGCCATAAAGTTGAATTTGGACTAAAGATAGCGGCTTTGTAGGTTGCAGGTTCGTCACTTTCTGAAAGTAACACGTCTAAGTTGCCATCTTCCTTGATAATACCTATGTATCTATCAGGTTGGCGACTGACTCTCCCTGACCTCCTAGGTTCGGAAGGAACAACGTTCGGGTTAGGCGAGGAATATCGTTATACAATCGATTAACTTTACAATTAAGGGAATAGTCCTTTAGGTGTGACCTTAAGGAATCAACTGACCACTACCGTCAACCGTAAGTAATGTCAAACTCTAGTCAGCCAATCATTACCAATTAATGTTGATCAGTGAGGAAACCAAAAGAATTAGTAACCTTTCATGATGAGATGTGGCTAGACAAAGGGAATAGTGCGATAAGAATTGTCCATCCCCTTGTCAGGGTATTTGAAATCTCAAGGCCACTCGAGGAGTAGTGAACTGAAAATGCGTGGCCACGCTCGGAAGGTATCTATGGTAGATAATTCCGGTCAGACAGTTACTCTCCAGATCGAGGAAACCACTCAAGATATTATCAAATGCAAGTACGACCTGCAAGACACCTTCCATTGAGTGGGAGATGATGTAATAGGACAAGAGAATTGGTGACGCACACTGGTCCGAGAAACCTAGGAGGTCAGGGAGAGTCAGTCGCCAACCTGATAGATACATAGGTATTATCATCCTATTATTAACTAGATATATAATATAATTAATTCCGAGATCCAAATCCATATTAATCTATATCTATCATGATCAGAAATTACTAAGGGATTTCTAAAAGTAATAAGAAATTGATGTTCTTATTCTTAGAATGATTTATGAAGTTAAAACTATATTAATATATGTAATGATATTATATGTTGATCATGATTATGTTTATTTAATAATACAATGTTATATTACTAATTTGGGTAAGATTTTTTCATAATTACTCATGATATTAAAATTGTATTATGAACAATAAAGTGATGATAAAATTTTATGAACAATGTACATAGCACTTCCTATTATACATTTGTAAAATAAAATCTAATAAAACAAAATAAAAGTGAAACGAGATCACAATAAATTATAACCTAATCAGTATTCCCTTACATTACGGGTAATATCCATTAAAACTAAGGGAGGAGACCAAAGGAAAGCTTCTTAGGTCAAACTCATCACTAGTGAGGAGACCAAAAGAAAGCTTTTTAGGTCAAACTCGTGACTAGTGAGGAGACCAAAAGAAAGCTTCTTAGGTCAAACGCGTGACTAGTGAGGAGATCAAAAGAAAGCTTCTTAGGTCAAACTCGAGGCTAGTGAGGAGACCAAAAGTAAGCTTATTAGGTCAAACATGACTCCAATATTTTATCTTATAAAAATTAAACTCAACCAACTAAAAGAAAACAACTTGATTATATGAAAATAATTGTATAGTAATAAAAGAACAAAAGTCCATATTATCTTATGGGAACCGGTTTTATGGGTTAATAAGGTGAGTTGGTTGATTGTTTTTATATTGTGGTAAACACAATGATTATCATCCTAGCCTAGACTACACCCTATTACATATTGAGAAGAACAACTCAAAAAGAAAATGGACATGCATTGGCTCCTTTGGCCACCCCCGAAACCTAAAATGGACAGGAGTCGTGTTACCTTTTGAAAGTAATAAACCTGTAACTTCTTAAAATGCTTTATCTAGTCTCAACTCCACAAGAGTCCGAAATAAGCATAAACATAAAAAATTTTATTTAGCTTGGTTGGTTGGTGGTAAACCTATGACTATTATCTCACTGCAACCATATTAGATTATCTAATTACTAAGGTAGTAATTCATTAACATACAATTCAACTCCTTAACTTCTACTTAAGATTTCTTCTTAAGTTTGTATACTACCTTAGGATAGTTGCGAATTACAAAACTCATGCAAGATAATTTTAAAATCCAACATTCAAATAATATTATTAAACCTTATTTAACGAAGCGTTGAAATTGGTGTAAACCTCTTTCCACCAATCAACCAAGTTATGGAAACATCTTAATGTTTATGTTCAGTTCTGACTTTTGCGGAGTTGAAACTAGATAAAGCATCTTAATAAGTTACAGGTTTGTTACTTTAAAAATTAACATAACTCCTGTCCACTTAGATTTCGAATCAACACTTTAGGTTTCGAATCAATCATTACTGATTTTGACCAAGAAGGAACATCTTCCTACGTCTTATTCTCAGTTTGTGGCTCTTAACCATTTTCTCCCACTCTGTCTTTAAGAAGTTTGTTTGTATCCTACCTTAGGATAGTTGCGATTTACAAAACTCATGCAAGATGATTTTAAAATCCAACTATATCAAATCATATTCGAATACAATGAAGCGTTGTTGTTGCATGTAAAACCCTTTGCCACCAACCAACTAATCAAGCTTAATAGACATTTTCATGTTTATGCTTATTTCAGACTCTTATGGAGTTGAGATTAGATAAAGCATCTTAATAAGTTACAGATTCATTACTTTCAAAAAGGTAACATGACTCCTGTCCAGTTTAGGTTTCTAAGAAATAATAACTGATTTTGACCAAGAAGGAACATCTTCCTACGCCTTATTCTCAGTTTGTGGCTCTTGAACATTTTCTCCCACTCTGTCTTTAAGAAATAAACTTCTTTTCTCAAAAGACAGCATCACGAGCCAAAAACTTGTTTTTCTCGTGATAGTTTGGTTACAAAGCCACATGCTTTCTTCCGAAACAAGCTACAACTTAGGTACCATGCCTAATCATATCATATATGAATTGTACTTGATTGAAATTGTGATAGAAACTACTTCCAACTTTATAGTAAAGATTCAATCATATAGTATAGGATTCTTTGTATCCTTATAACACACCTTATCTTTATAGAGTGTGATTATGATAGTGATCTTGTGATACCATATCACTTTCTTTTGGTGTAGATAAAAGTCATCACTTTATTGTTCCCCATTTTAACAAAGTACTAATACTTTGGTTTTTATACTTCATAAGAAAAATTCATTAAACTCATTCAAATAATTTCTCTTCTTACCTCATTAAGCGGATACTAAGTATCTACCTAGTTTGTCGGTAAAAGAGAAGAAGTAATAATGACCTTCTCAGATTGAAAATATATTCGACCATACATTGAAGTGTAATTAGGTGAATAACTTATTCTATTCGCTATACTTTTCAAGAAAAGTCACGAACCATCTTGCTTTGAATACAAGATTCGCACATTTCATGAGATTCACAATCAAATGGTGTACGATACTAGTCAAAACTAGTTTTAATGCGATTTTCAATCGAGAAATGATAAATAATTTGGGGTCACCAACTCGAGTCTTGTATATATATGACATTTTATTTCTAGTTTGAATATAATTACCTTGATTTGTATGGTCTCACCATAAACTTAGTCGTGGTATGTTAGGGCACAACGCTTGTTTTAATTGCATAATTGAGAAACCCTTTGTGTTTTATACAAAAACTTGAATTATACTCTTATTTAGACATATTGTACATCATAACGATTATTGAGGTACATTTCTAAATACAAAACTAAAATGAGTATGGTACAACATTCATATGTTCATGGATGAAATGGAAACTACCCTAGTTTCATTCATGAAAATTTCTGAACTTATTCTTGCTAGTGGTCATACGATTATTCAATATTAGGATTCTAAGGATTTATAAAACCCTCGGATTGTGTTATGAACACATCCTCCTCTATATACCCATTTAGAAAGGTGGTTTTAACATCCTTTTGCCATATTTCATAATCATGAAATGTGGCAATTTCTAACATGATTCACAAATTTGTATCAAATACACATGATGTGATGATTGGCAAGAATGCAATGTCAATGTCATAGATATTCAGGAAGGAATATGTTAGAGTCACACGACCAACTTCCTAGATCTTTACTTATTTTGGGTTTGTCTCTATTTTAGTGTCTAACACCTTGTCTTTCTTACCTAATTCTATCCTTAACGATTAAGATAGTTACTTACTTCTTATTGCTCCCACTGACTTCAAGAATTTCTACTTGATGAAGACTTATCTTCATATAAATTCCTAGTTTAATTTTCTAATTTAACATCGTCATCTTCTTAATCAACTTAAGTGCTTGATGACAAGTGTTTAGATTGAACAATAAGACCTTTGAACCGTGGATGCATAGAAGATATTATCAAAACATATTTTGATTAATCATTACTTCTATTCACACATCTTCACAAGAAATCATACATAGGCATGTTAGGAATTTTAAGATGCTAATCTTATATGACATAGGACAACTTCTATGGAGTTCTATGGAATAGAACGATTCCTATGGAACTAGTCCATGCTCAAAGGATTCATTTAAGGATTTAGAAAGAGATTCTATTTGTCGTTAGTAATCGTGGTTTAGCGGAGACTCATGTTACAATCGAATGATATCGTATATGAGTAGGAGCGATGATAAAGAACAATATAAAACAACGAAATAGTGGGAAAAGAAACATTCATCGTTAATATATGAAAACATTTTAGCATGTTTTAGCATTTATATAATGACCTCCACCAAATTATATAAATTATTCCGAGATCCAAATCCATATTAACTCGGACACGGGGAAACCGATATTCCCTTATTAATATAACTCGGTGGGTTAACTCTTTAACCGATTCTACAGTTAGAACTCTCGGTCGATGAAATTACGTTAAGTTCATCTCTAGCCCCGGAACATAAGACTAGTCTTCATGTCCCGTTGAGTCCAACCAAATTTCGTGTGTAATAACTTGTTATTACCCCACTTACCCAATAAAAAATAAAAGTACCTCGGGAAACCGAATCTACCCTAAATGTCAATGTGATTCATGGGTCCTACTATTTGGGAACGCTAATCTCAATTTTAAATACGTGAGAGGTCTTGTAGATTTAATATCTATCACTTTTATGTGAACTATATTAGTGAACTAACAATAATTATAATCGACACGGTCGAAAAGACGATGTGCAAATATAAAAATGCATGTGATATTAATGGCGATTTGGCAATGCATGTAACATATAAAGAAAAATGCAAAGAAATAAATAAATTTCCTAGTATGGCCTTTCCTAAAATAGAAAATCTAATAATCTATTACAAATTCGAAAACCAACTCCTTTGGTCCCTAGATCTTCATATGGCACGCCTTCCCAGAGAACTCCGTCTTGTCGAAACTTCTTCCGACTGGCACCATCTTGAAGGAACGCCAGAATAACAAATATAATAAAATACATAGCTATTCCTATTATATATTTGTAATATGAAAAACTAGTAAAAATAAAAGTGATACGAGATCACAATAAAATTACAACCGAATCGTTAATCCCTTTCATTATGGGTAACACCGATTAAAACTAAGGCCATAATAAGATAAAATTACATAATTCAAAATTACATAAATAAAATATGACATTCATCAAAGAAATATGCAGCATTATTATATGATCTAACATGCCAAATTAAGTGCCAAATCGCCCTATTTAAACCTTATATCGTATATAATCTGGTTTTATGGAAATGCGTGGTAATAACTTTTTAAAATCACAAATCAATACTTAAATCAAATTTAAGCCCAAGTTAATTATCCTAACCTTCTTAAGACTCAAAAATTAGTCTTCACTCAATTTTTGACAATAATTCAACTTGGTTTTCTATTATTGCTTATTAAACTTCTCTTAATCATAACAATTATGAAATAATTCACAATAAATCATAAAATTTGAAAAAATTCGAAATCACATTTTTGTAAATACTGGAATATTATCAAGATTCCAAAAACTCAATAAAATTTGCCCACAAAATAATAATAATTTACTTCATTAATAAATCGTATAAAACATAACTTTTATCATTTAATTCCAAATTAAACATAAAAATTATGGAAAAATTAAAATCAAAATTTTGAAAATTCTTAAATAATTTCCAGAACCTGAAAATGGCAAAATTTAAACCAAAAATTTCGAATGAATTTTATGACTAATAAAGTTGCCCTTTTATCGATTTTATCACATAAAAACTAATAAACATACCAAATCAATCAAAATTAATCATGCAACTTTATATCTAATGTTCATATCATACATACAACGTTAGGGAAAAATTTCATGCCATAAAATTCATTTTAGCTATTTTTGCTAAAAATAGTCACTATTTATATCATTTTAACCATTAAAATTATAAATCATGCATAATAAATCACATTTATCTTAAATTTTAGATACAATTTTTAAAATATTCATGTGACAACATATTAAAATTTTGTGGCCTGTTAAAAAGTTTAACTAATTATAGTCATTCAACCTCCATTTATAGCATTTTTATCACACAAAAACATAAATCATACAATATTAATCACAATAATACGAAATTTTACATATAATATGTAAAATTTTATGCAAGGTCATACTATATTTCATGGTCAGAATCGAAGTTTAACTATTTTTAGTTAAAAAATGCCATTTTATTCATTAAAATGCAATTATTTCACTAAAAATCATTAAAATAAGTAATAATCATCAATAAATCATCAAAATGACCTAAATATATTTTAGGACCAGAATACATAACATGCAAAATAATTTCGTGGCTTTATCACATAAATCACAAAATTTCTAGTTTTAATTAAATTACATTTAACACGGAAAAACCAAACCGATTATGCATGCACGACCTATGCTCTGATACCACTTAAAAGGTTTCAAAAGCCCCTATTAAACTTATTTAATAGATTTTATAAATTACTCTTAATTTATACTCATATGAATCTAGTGCATGCATAACTTAAAACAAGAATGAGGAGAAAACGGTTTTCTTACAATGGTGATGAGATGGAAATGGGCACAAGTAAGGACACCTTCCTATACTTGTTCTTGAGCTCACTAACATGGGATGATCCTCCAAAACTCTATAGGTTCAATAATATGAACACCTCCTCTTAGTTGCACCAAGATTTCACCCAAAAATTACTGATTTCATTAACTAGATAAAAATAAGTAATGACCCTTAATATTATTTGAATTACTACCTTAGCAATTAGATAATCTAATATGGTTGTAGTGAGATAATAGTGAGAGGTTTGCATGTGAATTATAGAGGAAAAATGAAAACAACTTTTCTTCTGTCTCATGGAACCTCACGGCACACACTCCCTATGTGGTTGAATTTTACACTCAAAATAGTGCCATGCATAATGGGTAGTGTGTTAGTGGAATGCATAATGATTAAAGCTTGTAGGACTAGTCACTTTCACTAGTAAAGTGTGATTTTAGAAAAGAAAAAACACCAATATGTTTGTCTACTAAAAAAACGGGTCACCTATGCAAACTAGGCCCGTTTTGATTTTCCGTATTTGTCCGATAAATACGTTTAAATCGTATGCTTAATTATCTTGTATAATTAAGTATTAATGTGATCATATAACAATTATATGATACAAATTAATAAGTACTATGCACTTAACTCTTAAGTAATATTTTACCATTATATCAATATATAATGGGTCCTACAATGCCCAATTTAATTAATTTACAACTCCTTTGTAAATATATTAACAAATTTCCTCTACCTCAAAATATATACAAAACCTCAACTAAATTAATGCATTAACTTTTAATTATTAAATTAATTCTTATTTAATCACATTACAATAAGATATAAAATTTCATTAGTCAATCATCACATAATTGAATAATAAACTTGCGTTGACTCGAGTTCCAAATTCGACCTCAACAAAACTCACACAACTATATATATATATATATATATATATATATATATATATATATATATATATATATATATATATATAGGGCGGGTTCAGGTACGAACTAAGTTACGGTGCGAACCGTAAGAACTAGCTTATTTTGACCTTTTTTTTTTACCAGATACACTCCTTAATTCAGAATTTCAGATACATTTTATAACAAAGGTAGATACACTTTATCCACACTAAAAATCTAGATGCACTTTTACACTTTTTAAATACTAATTCTTTTGGGAGTTTTAAGACTAACTCCGAGATACATTTTATACTATTTGCGGATACACATATCAGTATTGTCAGATACACATGGCAATACTCCCGGATACGCATATCAGTACTGCCAGATGCACATATCAATGATCCCAGATACGCATATCAGTACTGCCAGATACACATCTCAATACTTTTAGATACGCATATTGTACGTGTATCCAGTAGTATTCATATATGTATCTAGTAGTATTCATACATGTATCCACCCCCAAACACTATCACTATTGTTCTCCCCGCCACCTCCATCGCCACAACCACCACCGTGCCTCCGCCATCACCACCATCGTCACAACCACCACCCCGCCTCCGCTATTACCACCACCGCCACAACGACTACCACCAACAACAACACCATCACACCACCTCACCATCATAAAAATAGAAAAATCTAGCCACCATAGCTCTCCACTACCAGGTGTAGCCGGCAACAACCTGAACACGCCAGCAACATCTCCGACAACCCCCACGACACCGGCGAGTAGCCGACCACTATCGTCACCCCAAATTTTAATCTCCATGACCATTCCTACTAACGCCAGATCCAATAAAACATCAAACTAACCCACCACTTGCAAATCCATTTTTGATTAATCTCGCACCATTAAAACACAGATCTACAAAAAAAAGGAGTAGATTTTGAAAGTTGGCCGCAATAATTACCATGTCGGAAAATTATTGCGAACTGTATAATTAACCACCGTACAAACTCACCAAACACACTACTCATCGATATACACCAACTTCACCCCAACTCGTCACCAAATGCACCTCCTGTCACCACCACCTCCACCTCCTACTGCACTTTCTTGCCACACCCTTCGGCACTCTTTCCACCACAAATCGTCACCAAATGCGCAGATCTTGGTTTGTATATTTTAAAAAATGTAATTACATCATAGATCTACGAAAAACGAATAAGGATTTTAAAGAACTAAATGCACATATGACATTGTTGGACAATTCGAGATGAATTATGTTTATTTTAGCCGAAAATGGCTCGGATTGTGATGCTAGGCGATTTGCAGGTGGTTAGATTTGGTTAGTTGAAGTTTGATGGAGATGTCGCCGGCACCGTCGTCTGATTGGTCGGAGGAAACGTCGGCGTTTGCTGGTGGCAAAAACCGAATATGATTACCATCCCGGATCTTCGTCAAAGAAGAGACGGCGAGGGGACTGAGAAGTCGAAGATGTGCGGAGGAATGCGGCGTATGGTGATGATGGTGGTTGTGACGGGCGGTGTATGGTGATGGTGGTGGTGAATTAGTGATGAAAGAGTTGATAAGGACTGAGGGAAGTATTTGATGATAAGGTTTGAGAAACGTTGTGTGGGGGACCTTTTATGTTATTAATTGGGCTTTGATAGACAAACTGGCCTGTTTCATACAAGTTTGTACTGTTCGCAACATAAAATGGTTCGTACGGGATCCTGATTATATATATATATATCACTGAAAAAATCTCCTTTTTTTAAAATAAGCAAATAGTATGGAATCGCCAGCAGGTTTTATAAAAAAACATACAAAAATAAGTTAACGGAAAAAGGCTCCTTTTGATCCCTGATATGGGGACTGATCCGTCACTCCGGTCTGAACCAAAGATTGCGGATTCGGGGGTAAAGGTACGGCCAAGGAAGGTGTTAGGCATCCGAACCGCCCATCAAACTGACGGCCTCTACTATTTATTTGTAATATTATATATTTGACGATAATAACAAAAGAATAAGAAAAAGGATACAAATTATGTACAAGACAAGTTAAACAGGTTAGTTTATATACAATTATACGATAAATAAATAAAATAAATAAAACAACGAAATAGTAAAAAAGTAAAGAAAACTTATTTGATGTCGGTACCCTCAGGCCTATGTGGATGTTGACTATTAATGAATTTCGACTTTGTCGTAAATTATTGACTCTTATGCACTTATATAGAAATTGAGATGATTTATTTGTCTATTGATGCGTGTCTTTTATATGATGTTTTACATCCTGTTTTACATGCGTTTCAGAGCTCATTTTAGTAGTTTATGCTACTATTCTCCCGATTTCCGTCTACTTTCGTGTTTTTGTACATTATTGCTGAAATGTGAAGAATTCAACGGAAATTGAGCTAAATCCGTCCCCGAGTATCCTGCATTGCATTTGACGTGAAGAATTCACTTAAGGAACGAGCTTGGTGCGCGTTTCAAGGCCCAAAAGACAAATCCACGAGATTATAGAAGCCAACTATCAGCTACTTCGGTCGATCGACCACTGCCTTCAGTCGATCGACCAACCTACGGGTTCCAGTAGCTACTGTTCAGCTCAGGGCAGTCGATCGACCGCCATGCTTGGTCAATCGACCAAGACGCTAATCAAACGTGAATAAGAAGATCGAGGAAAAGCAAGCCCATTGTGTTTAGGTTTTGATAATAAGTATTACGTTTATTTTCTATATAACGTAACCTAGAACATTCAGAAAAGGAGGAAGTTCTTATTTAGTTTTCAATTCTGTTTAGTTTGAGTTTATTAATTAGGGTTCGAGGATTACTTCGGTATTGAATACAATTCACTATTGCATTCGGCTTTGTTCTTTTCCTTCGCAATTCACACGGTATTCTCTGGTTTTATTTAGTTATTTTGCATTCATTCGTAGTTGTAGAATTGCTAGATCAGTTTCCCCAAAGCCGAATTGCCGTCTTATGTTAATTGTTTATTTTACCGCATTAATCATGAATTCTGTAGTTTATTTAGCCAATTTTATTGTTGCCTTTAATTTCAGTATGAGTAGCTAAATTGCTTGTGCTAGGATGTAGGGGAACTGTAGGATTAGGCGGCGTACAATTAACATGGACTGAAATCGCGTGTCAGTCGATCGACCGCCATACCTGGTCGATCGACTGGCCACGTGAGGTTTTACCTTCGTTTTAATTATTTTAATTCTTTATTCGACGAATCGAGTCCACACGACTAGTTGAATGTTTAGGATGTGACTGACCCATTAGATCGAGAGATAGGGACAGTTGTTAGATCACCAATTAAAATGACTAAACTATGCTGAGATCGAAAGATAGGTAAAGTTTAGATTATTAGTCACTTTTCAGGACGAGAGTCAGTATTAGTGATATTAGGGACTTATAGCGAGATCGAAAGATGTTATCTGCAAAGAGTGGACCGAGAGGACCTCTTGTTTTCCCGCCTCATGTGTTTGATTTAGACCGACTTAGTTTGCTGCCGCCGAAACTATAGTGAACCGACCATCCTAGTACCCTTCTTTATATTTGATTTAATATATTTCTTTAGTTTAATTTTTATTGTTATTAGCTATAGACCAAATCAAACCAACCCCCACTCTTGTTACCTTAGACTAAATTTAGACAACTTTTAATTACATTCGCCTCCTTGTGATTCGACCCTGTTACCACTAGCCTTGGTTAGTTTTAATAGGAATTATAAATATTATTTTTGGTGCTCACAACAACGGGTATCAAATTTTGGCGCCGTTGCCGGGGAGGCAATTGTTCTAATTTTTAGTTGTTTTATTTTAGTCTGTTTCTTAGTTTAAGGGACATCCGTTCCTTAAACTTTTCTTATATTCTTTTTGTAGTTTCTTCTTATGCGCAGGTCACAGGGTGGTGAATTAGTACCTTTCAATCCTAAGATTGAGAAGACCTTGTGTGAGTTGAGACGATCATCTAGGATATTGCCGACAGAGGAAGAGATGAGTACTCTGTCTAGTTACTACGAGAACGAATTGTTCGAAGAAGACCCACCTACATCTCCTGATTCTACCTCTTCACCACGACAGTCACATCTCCTAAATTCCAGTCATGGTCAAGAAGCAACTATAGCAAGTCATTCTGAGCCGACAAATGCAAATCTATACAAGGGGTTCGAATTACCTGGAGCTGATAGGAAATTCGAACCGAAGCCTTCCTATATCAACTTAGTTGAGAGGAACCAGTTCGGGGGTGCTGCAAATGAAGATGCAGCCAAGCATATTTAGATATTTATCGATTATTATTGCTCTATACCCCCACCGACCGGTGTGACCCAGGACCAGATAAAGGAGACCATGTTTATATTCTCACTCCGTGATGCTGCAAGGGAGTGGTACAAAGATCTGGATCGAGCCGCTCATGGGATCACCGACTGGAATTCTTTGGCCTTGGCATTCTACAAGAAATACTTCTCTGCCTCGAAGACGAATTCCATTAGATCTCAGATCACGAGCTTTAAACAGGGACCTGATGAGAAATTTCATGAAGCATGGGTCCGTTTCAAGAAGCTGGTACGAACTATTCCGCACCATGGGTTCGAAAAATGGAGTTTTTGCAATCAGTTCTATAACGGGCTGTATGACGATCAGAGAGCTATTTTGGATGTTGCAGCCAATGGCCGATTTGCTGAGAATATGGGAGAGACTAAGGGGTGGAAGATCATTGATGACTTAGCCACCCATAAAACTGAATATGGGAATTCGAGAGGCAATCAGAGGAGGAGTGCTGAATCCCCTTCTGTAGCTGCATTAGAGGCTCTCACGGCGAGGTTTGACAAATACGATTTGGGAGGAGCTTCAAAAGGAGGGATGTATCATGTGAATGCTGTTTCAAATGGTCCTTTCGTCTGTAGAAGATGTGGAGCTGAGGGACATGTCTCAGAAAATTGTCCTAGTCCCTTCGAGTCTTGTGCTGCCTTTCAACATTACAGGCAGATAAACACGTACTATGAGCCGAATGTCCATCCCAACTTGAGGTGGAGTAGCCAGAATGTCCTGAATCCAACTCAACCTCCGCAGCAGCAGCAACAACAGACTTATGTGCCTCCTCATAAGCAACAATAGTTTCAAAAACCTCCCTATGTGCCGCAGCGGCAACAAACCCAAAATTCCGACTTTGCTGAATTGAAGAATATGTTGCAAAAGGAGTCCCAAGTTAGAGAGGCCGGAATGAAACTTCTAGAGAGCCAAATTGCTCAATTGGCTAGCAACAATACCACTCGAGCTCTGGGACACTTACCGACTCAGACGGACCAAAAAGAGACCCTTAATGCCATCACTTTGAGGAGTGGGTCTACCCTTAAGGGGCCCGTCATGGTCGAGGACGATGCTGCAAAAGATGAGGCAGAACCGAGTCAAAAGAAAGCTGGAACGAAAAGTGGAAAGAAAAAGACGATCAGCAGGTATGTCAGTCGATCGACTGACATACCCGGTCGATCGACTGAAGTGCGACAAACGATGAGTTTCGGTCTGTTCAAGTCGATCGATCGGACCCTAACCGGTCGATCGACTGAGATTGCTGCTGATATTGAACAATTTCGTCCTCCAATGCCCGATAACTTGAGGGATCATTTGTTTCGGGGTACGACAACTCCGAAAGTATTGGGGTAAGACCCGAGTGCTGATGGGTCAGTCCCGGTTCCAAAGTACGACCCAATGTCGATCAATGGTTCATATTTGAGACGGTCTGAAGGGGGGTCAAGCTTCAATAAGGAGAAGGTAGTGGACTTCCACCCTAAGTCCACGGAAGCCGGCATGTGAGATTTAGAGGAGAGGGCTAAGTTACATCTTACAGCCCCCTACCTGGAGAGATTGGTGCCGACGAAGGAACAGATATCTTTCAATAAATTTGAAAATGTTGTTCGTAGTTTAAACGTACAAGTACCTTTCCTTGAATTAGTGAATCAAGTGCCCGCTTACATGAAGTTTATGAAGCAATTACTGTCTAAAAAGAGGTCACTTGAAACTGTGCATACTGTCGCACTCACTCAAGAGTCATGTTCTTATTTGACTCACACTGCACCCCATAAGCTAGAGGACCCAGGTAGCTTTTTCGTTCCTTGTAATATAGGTACCTTCTCTATTGAGAAGGAATTATGTGACCTAGGAGCTAGTATTAGCGTCATGCCCTTGAGGCTTGCTAGAAAGTTAAAATTGAATAGGTTTGCAGTTACGAGCATGACCGTTCAGATGGCTGATCGCTCTGCGGTCCAGCCTATAGGAGTCTTGGAGGACATCCCTGTGCAAATAGGGAAGTTTTTCTTCCCTGTAGACTTTGTGGTCCTAGATGTGCCTGAGGATGCCCACATACCTATCATCCTAGGTAGGCCATTTATGCACACTGTTGGTGCAGTTATTGATGTTGGTTCGGGTACTTTGACCTTTAAGGTAGGCAAGCATTCCATTGTCTTTGCCCATACAGCTAGGAAGAAGGACCCCATGTGGCATGTCACTTGTAATACGGTTTTTGAAAAGAAATCCTATTTTGTGCTTCCTGATATGCCTATCTCTATTCCTATTCCTATTGTAACACCTCCGCCCAGACTGGGAGCAAAAAAAAGGAAGAATCTGCTGTTTTAGATATTGCAGGAGCTGGTTTGGGGAAGGGCGAGGTGCCTGTTACTCCAGCTGTGAAGGAGCAAGTCGTTTCAAGAGGCGGTCTTGGATGCCTGAGCTATGGCACTGATGAGGAGCTTGAAGATGAGCCAGCCAGAGTGAGAAAGTCAGACTTGGACTTTGATGAGCTGGAAGAGGTCATTGATTGGGGAGATGACGAAGCTGTTGATCCATCAAGCTCTACGGATGCTGAACTTGAGAAAGGTGCAGCTGAGAAGATGAGCACCGTTGAAGCTACCTCTTGTAGCCAGAAGCCGACGAAGTGGGCCATACCGTGGCCATTCTTGATCAACTACTAGTTGATCACGCGCTTTATCAAAAACTTCATTTTATTGCTTTTAAACTATTTTATTGCTTTTGTGTGCGCGAGACTTCGCATTTAATTATTTTTTTTAGGATTTTTAAGTACTTTAGACTTTACTTTGGGTTTTGCGCAATTTTGGGCGCGTATTATTGTGCAATTGGAGGTTTTTAGACCTCATTAGCTCAAGTTATTGAGCAAATACGAAGAAATCGGGTTACAAAGAAGATTTTCTTTGGCGATCGATCGACCTCAGTATAGTCGATCGACTAGCTGCACAGTTCCAGGAGTTTCTGTTCCTGTTCACTCTGGTCGATCGACTGGGCTAGGTGGTCGATCGACCGCCCTGGACTGCTGTACCTGTTCACGACCTCTCCCCTGCTGTGTTTGGTCGATTTGCGGAATTGAGGGAGTTTTCTACTCCACTTTACCTTCCGTCATATTATTTATTTCTTTTATTTTCTCAATTGTGCACATAATACCGCTTCAAAATTGTTTTCTTAGACTTATGCGTGGTCCTTTTGTCTTTTCAGGTACTTTTTGGTAGCATCATAGCCACCAAACCTCCTAACTCACGCTGGTTTGGGGAGGTTTCCTTTTGCTGCGCTTAAAGTCTTGTGAGTTCCCAAGTTTTACTTCTTGTCGTATTTATTTATTTTCTCGCAAATTCCCGTTTCTCTTTTCTTCATTACATGATTTTGCACAATGGGGACATTGTGTGATTTGGTTTGGAGAAGGGTTTTGCGTCGCATATCATTTGCTTGCATTCACGTTTACATTTCAGTTTGCATTGTTTATTTAATTTCTCTTATATATAAAGAAAATTCCAAAAAAAATTGAAAAATTTCATCAAAATTCAAAATTTGCATGTTTATTTTAGCATTTAGTCGAGTCGGAACGATAGTATTTCAATGATGACATTGCAATTTCACCTGTTTATGCCTAAGCCTTGCTAATTGACATGTTATTAGTAGAATCGTATAAGTGCATATCTATGAGTTTTCGTTAATTATTTGCTGAACTTGAGACTTGACTTAGAATTTTGGCAAGCTACATCATATTTTCTAAGGTTTAGAGCTTATAACTGGTGACATCTAGGACCAGTTTATCCGAAGGCTCTTTATTCATTTCAGGCGATCGATCGATCGCCATGCTTGGTCGATCGACCAAGACGCTAATCAGACGTGAATAAGAAGATCGAGGAAAAGCAAGCCCATTGTGTTTAGGTTTTGATAATAAGTATTACGTATATTTTCTATATAACGTAACCTAGAACATTCAGAAAAGGAGGAAGCTCTTATTCAGTTTTCAATTCCGTTTAGTTTGAGTTTATTAATTAGGTTTCGAGGATTACTTCGGTATTGAATACAATTCATTGTTGCATTCGGCTTTGTTCTTTTCCTTTGCAATTCACACGGTATTCTCTGGTTTTATTCAGTTATTTTGCATTCATTCGTAGTTGTAGAATTGCTAAATCAGTTTCCCCAAAGCCGAATTGCCGTCTTATGTTAATTGTTTATTTTACCGCATTAATCATGAATTCTATAGTTTATTTAGCCAATTTTATTATTGCCTTTAATTTCAGTATGAGTAGCTAAATTGCTTGTGCTAGGATGTAGGGGAACTGTAGGATTAGGCGGCGTAGAATTAACATGGACTGAATCGCGTGTCGATCGATCGACCGCCATACCGGTCGATCGACCGCCACGTGAGGTTTTACCTTCGTTTTAATTGTTTTAATTCTTTATTCGACGAATCGAGTGCACACGACTAGTTGAATGTTTAGGATGTGACTGACCCATTAGATCAAGAGATATGGACAGTTGTTAGATCACCAATTAAAATGACTAAACTATGCTGAGATCGAAAGATAGGTAAAGTTTAGATTACTAGTCACTTTTCAGGACGAGAGTCAGTATTAGTGATATTAGGGACTTATAGCGAGATCGAAAGATGCTATCTGTAAAGAGTGGACCGAGAGGACCTCTTGTTTTCCATGTGTTTGATTTAGACCGACTTAGTTTGCTGCCGCCGAAACTATAGTGAACCGACCATCCTAGTACCCTTCTTTATATTTGATTTAATATATTTCTTTAGTTTAATTTTTATTGTTATTAGCTATAGACCAAATCAAACCAACCCCCACTCTTGTTACCTTAGACTAAATTTAGACAACTTTTAATTACATTCGCCTCCTTGTGGTTCGACCCTGTTACCACTAGCCTAGGTTAGTTTTAATAGGAATTATAAATATTATTTTTGGTGCTCACAACGACGGGTATCATGTATGGTTCGATTTGATTTGAAACTGGAATAGAATATTTGAGACGGTAATTTGTATGAGAGTATGGAATTTTTGGGATCTGGGTCTGGTATTGTGTCTCACGTTTTTATATATATCAAATACACATATATATAAATATCAAGGACTGATCAACCCGTATCAAATACATTTGATCAGAAATATTTGGGTTCCATCCTTTAGGCGTGCCCTCAAGGGATCAACTGATCACCACCGTCAAACGACAGTAACGTCAAACTCTAGTCAACCAATCGTTACCGATAAATTTTGATCAGTTGACTATATAATGTATTATCCCTTATGTATTCTTATCATGAGATTTAAATACGTGATCGCACTATTGTTGAGGACACATACTCCAACAACTCGAACTCAAACCGTCTTTTGAAAATAAACTTAAGACAACTTTTCAACTGACCGACTTTCGAAGATCCATATTCTTCAGAAGCCGTCCGTAAAGCGACAAACGAATCTTTTTGAAAATCTCTTTTTTCGAAAATTTAAGTCCACCATTCCAATTCCTCCTCGTGTATATCAAGTCGAAGCAATCGTACTTATGGGTCTTTACTTATGAGTCGTGTCACCTCGAGACTTGTTCAACGGCGTCACGCCACTATATTGAACGCAAGTCAAAATCCGGTCAACACCGTCACATTATAAATCGAGTCGGCACCGAGGCACCACACACGGTTGCCCTTATCTTGCTGAGTCTATTTTGTCTTTCAATCTCTTTTATTGTCTGCTTTTAGTCGTTAAACCGTGTCGGATTGGGATGTAACGTGAGCCATTTCCTGCCTCAGAGCCATGGCCCCTCTTCAGCTTCGTCCAACAACAACGATGACAACAGAGATCTCACGACTGCTCAGCTAGCCAGTCTACTCACCGCTCTTATGGTTACCCTGGTCCGTGTCGAGACCCGTATCGACACCCTGGAAAACAAGGAAACCAGAGAACACAACACTCCGCCTTTGACTGAAACCGTGAAGAGGCTCAAGCTCTTGGAAGAACAACTCCTAGCCCATGGTAACAACATCCACCTTGAGAACAATCGAAGATTCGAACCCGTTGGAGATCAACTACCCGACAACTTTACCTTGACTGATGTACCCAAGTTTAAGGGAGTGGAAGACCCGCTTAATCACATTCGAGCCTTCAAGGATTACACATCTATCAAGGGGGTCAAGCATGACTTTTCCCCCGGATCTTTCCATCATCCCTGGAACCAATCCCCCGCCAATGGTACTATTCCATCGACCCCAAGAGCATTACCACTTGGGACAAAGTCCCCGTTGAATTTGCTAAAAAATATGCCGACAACGTCGAAATCCAAGCCAACACCCGCACTCTTAAGGTCCTGACTCAAAATGATAAGGAAGGGTTCACAGAATTCCTAACCCATTGGAAGAGGGTAAGCACTCCATTGGTCAGTAAGCCGAGTGAATCAACTCTGGTGGAGAAGTTTGTGAACAACCTCCGCCCGGTTTATGCCAACCTACTAAGATATCAAAACATCAAAACGTTCCAGGACCTACAAATCCTCGGAACCCGCATTGAAGACGACCTCCGCAAGGGTGTCCTAGCCAAAACCACTGGTAGAGGCTATCAGGGATCTACATCAACTGGATCTCGTCCCTATGGTCAAACAAACAAAATCGATGAGGTTAACCTCCTCGAACCAACCACAAAGAAAATTGAACGTCCACAAAGGGTATTCACAAACTTGGGAACAACCTATGCAAGTGCCCTAAAAAACTAATGAACCAAGGAAAACTAGAGCTGATTTGGCCCACCCCTGACCCGTTCGAGGCCAAGAAAACCCATTTCTGGAATCCTAATGCCTATTTCTAATACCATCAGGGTAAAGGTCATGACACAGAGGCCTGCTTTAAACTGAAGCACGCCATTCAAGATATGATCGAGAAAGGGGAACTACCTTTACCTCCACCCACTAAACCAAATAACAAAACCAACCCCTTGGGAATCCATGCCATCTATGATGACGAGCCAACCTTAGATTGCTCACACCTCATCCTTCCTTTTGATGACGAGGTGAATGCCCCGGATAAGGATACCCCAGACGGGATGTTCGTATTCAGTGCCGCAACTATGCTCGCCATATTTCAACAGCTCGAAGAAGCCATAGCCAGTCTCTTAGAAAGGATTACTTGACTTGAGGACACCTACCACCGGTTGATTTTCAACCCACCAACACCACGCCCGACGGAGGGTCCTCCAAGCACCCAAAACCACCCTCACTAGAAAGGATTGCTCTCGCGACCATTCTGGCATGCACCCCACAATAATCAACCCAACAAAAACTACCCCCACAAGAACTCCCCCTACAAAAAATATCCGCCGAGGAATGCCCCTCCAAGGTACCCTCGCGATCCCGAAATCAATGGTATCTGCAGAAACGACACAGACGATATCTACATGGTTCCGGGAAACGAGCAAAAGAGATCGGTCATCTTACCCGGTCCGGACGCCCCTACCAAAACCCGAACAATACAACATTCATTCCAAAAATGAATGACCAAGTTGTCCCGGACGTGGACACTCAACCTAAGGTTCCCGAAAACTCGATCCTTAAACAACTACAAAAGGCGAAGGCCGAAACTTCAATTTGGCAACTGATTGCTACATCATTCGAACATCGGTAAGCTTTGCTACAAGCCTCGGGAAAGTTAACAGTTCCCTCTACCTCCTCTCCAGAAGAAGTGGTAGCACATATGCAAGGGATGTCCCCGACCTAAGCAACCCAGTCATCTTCTCTGATGAAGATATCCCTCCATTCGGAGCCAACCATAACCTGGCCTTATACATCATGGTACAATGCCTCAAGAAGAATGTGCCTATGGTTCTAGTGGATGACGGATCCGCGGTCAATGTCATTCCCCTCAAGACAGCTCACAAATTGGGTATCAAAGAAGCTAATTTGGTCCCAACTATCCAAGGTGTACGCGCCTATGACGGCACTCATCGTAAGGTTGCGGGGCTTATCACCTTGACCATTGCAACTGGACCCTTGGAAAGACAAGCAAGTTTTCAGGTGGTTGACATCGACGCCTCTTTCAACATGCTTCTAGGACGCCCCTGGATTCACGCCGTCAAGGCCGTCACCTCAACCCTTCATTAGAAAACCAGGGTCCCTTTCAACGAAAAAACAATCACAATTCCCGCATCCCCGATCAAGGCTATCATAAAGTATGGAATAGCCTCTCAGGTCATTGAAGAGGACGACAATGAAATGTGGGGATTCCAAGCTGAGAATGTCCTAACCGATGAATTAGCATCCTTTGATTGTGCCCCGTTCTCGAACCTCACAGTCAATCGCATTTTGATGCGTCAGTGTTATTTCCCGGGCTTACCTCTCAATCCACTGAAGAGCACCTTGCCTCCTATGAAACAGGCCAAGGTCCCTAACATCCCCTTCGGGCTAGGCTATGTGCCAAGCGATGAAGACATCCAAGAGATGAACCTCCTAATACGGAAACGCAAAAAGCACGGAGTCATCCTCCGTCCCTACCATTTGATTCTCACGGGATACTTCGTCCCCGAGGGAGAATCCGAGCTCTACAACGGCTTTCCTGAGCCCATCTATGACTCCGTAGCTAAGGTCAAGCACTCGGGATTAGAAGTCTTCCAAGACTGCTACTTCATCCCCGACAACACCAAAGCTGCGTCGACCAAATCTGAGTCGACCCCATTCCTCGACGGACAAGCCGTCAGTCTCCTCTTTGGAGAAGACAATATCAAGCACCTCGGCTATGAGGATATCATCAACATCGCTCTAAAGGATAACCAGTTCGATCCCACCGCCTCAATCTATGATAATGACCCAGAGAATGCTACACAAGGCTGGAGGAAAACTATCAAGTGGACCGATCGCCAAGGCCGCAATCTCAAGATCACAACTGGAGAAGGCCCTATGTTCAAAGAGGGAAGTCAAGAAGAGTCTGAGTCTGAGTCAGAGTCTTTCTTAGCTCCTAGCACTCCTAATGTCCCGGTCAAGGTCCCATTTCCACTATTTTATCACAAACTTGTGGCTTCTTCAGAGGCCGAGTCAACTAAGGTTATCCTCACTCCCATCGAGGGTAGCAATCTGTAGCTTGTTCCAGGGGCCACCTCCTCTGATGTGTCGCCTCTGATTGCCCATGAGATGTCTGTCCTATTCGAGCTTTTCGCTCAAGTTGACTTAATGAACGCTAAGTTTGCTTATGACTCGTCTCAATTTAACTGCAATGCAATTCTGAACGAACATGAGGAATTTGACTTGAGTGACTACCCACCTCACCTAGCCAAAGAACTTGACAAACGAGAAGATAGGACCCCCATCATTGAGGAAACCGAACCTATTAATGTAGGGATCGATAACACATCTCAAGAACTTAGGATATTGACCACCCTTGACCCCTTGGAAAGAAAGCAGTTCATCGACCTTCTACACGAATACAAGGACATATTCGCATGGTCCTACAAAGATATGTCTGGGATCGACAAGAAGATTGCAGAACACAGGATACCCACCAAACTCGGAGCTAAGCCCGTGAAACAAAAGTTACGCCGTATGCGACCTGAATGGGCCTTGAAAATCAAGAAAGAGGTAGACAAACAGTTCAAAGCCGGATTCATCAAAGTGTCCAATTACTCAGATTGGGTGGCCAACATAGTTCCTGTACCCAAGAAAGACGGGAGAATTCGGATTTGCGTCGACTTCAAGGACCTAAACAAAGCAAGTTCAAAAGACAACTTCCCTCTGCCACATGTTGACATTTTGGTGGGATAACACCGCCGAGCACGCCCTACTATCATTCATGGACAGGTATGCTGGGTACAACCAGATCAAAATGGTCGAGGAAGACATGCACAAGACTGCATTCACTACACAGTGGGGGGTACATACTACTACACTGTCTGTTGGAGTAGTGTCCTCCTCAATAGTGCGTCTAGATAATAAATCTCATAAAAGGAATATCAGGGAAATAATATTTTATTTGTCAACTGATTAACATAAATCGGTAACGCTCTGCTGACTAGAGTTTGACGTTACTGTCGTATGACGGCGGTGATCAGTTGATCTCTCGAGGTCACACCAATAGGATGGAGCCCAAATGGAAATCTAATTATTTGGATAATTAGTTCCTTGAAATATATATATTGACTAATGGTTAGTCAAGTGAGTTTTAAAGTATATTTATTATCATATTTTGTGATAATTGAGTAATAAATATTATATCTTATTAATGTGATTAAATGAGATAAAAATTCAGTAATTAATAGTTAATTGACTAAATTAGTATTATTTAGTGATAAAGTATTAGTTTTAATACGATGAGTTTATTAAGTTTGAGGCGGAGGTAATTAGCTAATTAAATTTACAAGAGGTTGTAAAATTAGCTAGTAGAGTTTTATGGGACATATTTTATATTGATAAAATGGTCTAATAATACTTAAAAGTTGGGTGAATATTATTTGTTAATTTATATTATTTAAGTGTTAAATAATTAAAATAATATTTAATTATATAAGATAATAAAATATAGGACTTATAAGCATTTGTGGGACAAATATCGAAAGTTGAAATGGACCCGATAATTGCTAAGTGCCGCCACTTGTTGATGATGTTAGTCATCACATGTGGTTTGGTATTTTCCATTAACAAATGTTCCTCGTTTGTTTACATTTGACGACTATATAACCCCCCCCCCCCCTAACTTTATCATTTAGATGGTTAGAAAATAAGAAGAAATATTGCTCTAGTTTTATTAGCATAAGAACAATAGTTGCTCTTCATCTTCTCTTCTTATTTTTACACATATAACTCATCCAAAACTGACATAAATAATAAAATATCAATTATTATTATAGTAATAATAATTTGTAATATTATTTCAAGGTAATATTCTACTTTATATCTAGTTAATATAAGTAGGATTTTGGGTGATATCTTGGGTGCCATCAAGAGGAGATCAGCTACTTTGGTGATTTGAATATTGGAGGTTCATCCTTAAGTTTTTAGCTCAAGAACAATACAAGGAAGGAGTCCTTGTGTTGTACACAATTTTTCCTTAAGCATTGTAAGGATTACTTACTCTTATCATCTTAAGTCATTTTATAAGTTTGCATGTAACTAGATCATTAAGACTAAATTAACAAGTAATTTAGTAACTAATATAGGTGTCTAATTAGGAGTCTAGTACTTTCAAGTGGTATCAGAGCTTTGTTGTTGCATGCATGTCGATTTTTGACATTTTTATCGAGTTATAAGATGACTTTATAAAACCGGAATTTTTTTGTGTAAAATAGTTTGGCACGAAAATTTTGGTTGCATGTATACATTCTGACCTTAAAATGGTTTTGGTCAAATTTGGTTAATTATGCAATTTTATTGCTAATGAAGTGATTTTTCTGTCTTAAAACCCACTTAATATGCATAAAATTGGTTAATTGTTAACTAAAATAAGTTGCATGTTAATTCTGGCTATAAATTTCTTGTATAATCACACATTCATGATTTACTTAGAGTAAGTGAAATTTAGAAAATTAATTTGATTAATTTTGCATGGTTATTGATTTCAATAGTTAAAAGTCAATAAAATGTGATTATATCTAAGGTTACTTGAATGTTATATACATTGTATGTTATATACATTGTATGTAAATTTATGGCATGAGAAATTTATCTAAGGTTACTTGAATGTTATATACATTGTATGTAAATTTATAAAATTGATTTGATTAATTTTTGCATGTATTTTGGTTTTTATATGATAAAACCGATAAAATGTAACCATATTTTTCTCAAATTTTAATCGAATTTTTTGGGTAAATTTTTTTACATTTTTTAGGTTCTGGAAATGTTACAGAATATTAAAAAAAATTATTTGATGTTTTTCCGAAATTTTTGTATTTAATTTGGAATTAATACATTAAAAATTGCGAAAACAAGATTTAAATTGTGTATTTGATACAAAATATTTTTTGGACATAACTTTTTAAATTTTTGAGTTCCTGGAAATGTTACAAAATAAAAAAAAAATTTATTTCAATATTTTTCATAATTTTTTTTATTTATTTGGATTTATTTCATAAAGGTTATGATTAAACAAGTTTTAATTAGCAATATTTCATAAAAGGTTATGAGATCATCATAAAATTATTGAAGACTAAGTTTTGAGTCCCAAAATAGGTTGGAAAGTTATTTAGTGCTTAAACTTGATTTAAGTACTAATTTGTGTTTTTAATGATGAAAAACAACTTAATTAACCAAAGTTACGAGCTTTATATCAAACGATGGTTTATAGGGGGATTTGGCATTTTAGAGCATGTTTAAATATGATTTATATTCTGCATTTTTTAGATGAATGTCATTTAAATATATGTAATTTATTCATGTAATTTGTCTACTATGGCCTAGTTAGTTAAATTGGTATTACCCGTAATGTAAGGAAATATCAATTTGTTTTGTAATTAATTGCGATCTCGTATCGCCGTTTTGTAATATTAATAGATTTATTTTTATTTTTATTTTACAAATGTATAATAGGAATTGCTATGTAATTCATTTTATACTTGTAATTTTTTTTTTTATTACGAAGACCGGCGTAATCTTAAAGACGGAGCCTTTCGAAAGGAGTTCTGATGAAGACCGGAGTTTCCAAAAGACCAAGCTATATTGGAAAGCGTTCCAATGAAATTCAAGGGACCAAAGGAGTTGGTTTTCGAAGTTGTAATAGTTAATTAGATTAACTAGGTTAGGAGGCCATACTAGAAATTGTCTTTTACATGCATTTTATTTAATGCATTCATGCCAAATCCCCATTTCATGCATTTCATTCGTTTTTACGACTGTTGTCAATTAAAGTTATCGAGAATTCGCCGATTTAGTTCACTTAAAGATAATTGATAATAATTGATAATAAATTGACAAGATCTCTCACATTGTTTAAATATTGAGGCTAGCTCTTCCAATTAGTAACACCTATGAATCCCTTCTTCATTACGTGGCAGGTACGGCTCACCGTGGTGTTCCCTTTTTACGTCGGGTAAGTAGGGTAATAAATGTTATTACACGTAAAAGTTGGTTGGACTCAACGGAATTGCAAGATTGGTATGTCTTGCGTCACTGGGCCCAGTTTTGTGTTCCGAGGCTAGGAGACGGATTTACTTGAAATTTGTTGACCGAGAGTTCTAAATTTAGAATCAGTCAAAGGGTTGACTCACCGAATTTATTTAGATCTCGTATGTCTGGCGTCACCGGGCCGAGGTTTATTTAGAGACGGATGTCGGGATCATTTATATAATTTAGGTGAGAGATCATTATATAAATGCGTATTCAAACTTGATAAAATTGTTTTTCAAGTATTTATTTACGATGAATGTTAAATTTCCCTATTACTCCGTTTTTTACTATTTTATATCGCGTAATGGCTAATATTCAATTCTCTCCTCAATCTATAGAACCTATAATCCATTATACATGAAAATAGTTTTCTAAGAGTATACGGTAACTTAAATTTTCGATTATTCAACCTTTCTCCATTTTACCACCATAGCTAATGATAAAAATTTGAAATTCTTTAGATCCTCATATTGTCCGTTGTAAGGTCTCTTATGAAGAGTATGAACGGGATATTACCTTAGTCAAAAGTGTTTTGATTTTGCAATATCATTTTATTTACAACGATGCTACAATCTTATTGCTCATAAGATAAATGTTTTCACATACTTCAATTGTTTGAGCATGTAAAAGTGTTGGAACGAATTGGTAATATGATTTGTTTGAAATCATGATTAACCAATTACACAATTCACTTCATAAAGTTTCTTAGAAGTGAGTGGGAGCTCTAAGAGGGATGTATATATCTTAATAGTTAAGATTAGGATGAGGTTCAAGAAAGAATTTGGTTTGGTTAAAGAATTGGCTCAAAGCAAAGGTTAATGCTAAGCCATTGTGAATAGCAGCACCTAACCTTAGTGCGATGTCAATCCTGACTAAACTTGTTGTTTTTAAATATGTATGACATTAGTAGATATAATACCCCTAGTTTTTTTTTTTTTTTGGAGAATAATAAAGTTGGGTGTGTGACACCTAAAAGGTTCCTTCTTCTCTAGATATCTATATGATTGACATTAGTTATACTTGTACCACTTCATCAATATTTGATATCGATAGTGGTTATTATTATTTTTTTGGTACATGGGATGATAATCGTGTGACGATTTGCCTTAAACTAATGTCAACCTTCTCATAGGAAATGGAACTAGGGTAGTTGTCATTTCATTATGAGACATATAAATGTTATTATGTACTTAATCTAGTTTTTGGGTTTAGAATTGTGCTTTAATAAAGGTTTTATGTAAGACACATAGGGTTTCACTCATGTGATATAAACAAATGTTATGCCCTAATTTGCCATGATTTGATCTATGGCTATACCAATCCAATCATTGGATGTTCTTGACCTAAACTAGATAAATTAATATATCATATAGAATATAAAAGGTTCAAATTATTTTGGTGACACCGATCAAATCTTAGTTCTGGATTGAAAATGCATTCATAGACTAGTGTTACCTAGTTCTCTTTGAATCATTTGATTATGAATCTTATTATATATGTGAATCTTATATTCAAAGCAAGATAACTCGTGCCCTTTTGTTGAAAAGGAGATCGAGCAAGTGAGTTATTGACCCTAATCACATGTGGATGTGTGTATGGTCGAATAACAATCTCAACCAGAGTAGGTTATATTTACTTCTTTTCTTTTACCATCGTATTAAGTGGATACTGTTGTATCTACTAAACGAGGTATAAAGATAAACCTTTGATGAGTTCAAAGAGTTTTACAGTAAATAAGATAACCAATAAGATTATAAGATTATAAGATCATAGATTCACGATCCGATCATGGAAAGAAACATCAAAGTAATGACTTTTGATTTTCACCAAAAGAAGTATGATAAAGTATCACAAGTTTACTTCTCCTAAAACACATTATTAGATAAAGTGAGGTTGGAAGAAGATATCGAACCTATACGATATGGTTTGATCTTTGTCAAATTTTATTGAGCCACTTGATTTTTACAATTGGGGTCTTTCTATTTTGTCTGCTAATTTCTTCTTCCCACTAAATCAAAGTACCATTTAAACAATCGCATTCACTCCGTATTATATATGGAGAAGTAGAGTACCTAATTTGTAAGTTGTCCAAAAGAAATAATGTGGTCATTTAACCTACCTAATCATGAGAACAAAGTGTTTGTGGCTCATTATGCTGTCTTTATAGAAAAAAGGTTTATTTATAAAAAATAGAGTGAGAGAAAATGTTGAAGAGCCACAAACTGAGCATATAACGCAGGAAATTTCCTCCTGATCAGTCTAAGTGTTTTTTTCTTCAGAATCTACGAGGTCGGGTTTTATCACTCATCAGGGGTGATGATATAGTATTACTTTTAGGAAGTGACGAAACCTATAACTTACAAGAGGATTGTTTCTTGTTTCAACTCTATGCAATGGCCTGAAGCTATCTTGATCCGAATTGAACTCCAAGTATAATTGTCAGTAAATGAACTGGTATATTTACATGAAGTTGTTAGACCTCCTCAGTATAATTGACTTGGATAAAACATAATGATGTTTTCAAAGCTTGATTGGTGACAAAGGGTTTGCACCAGCTGCAATGCTTCGATGAATTCGGAAGATATTGGCAATTGTTGCATTTCATAATTGTATGATTTGACAGTAGGACGACAAAACCATCTTCTTGAATTAGATTCTAGAAAAGGAAGTGTATTTGACACATCTTGTGGGTTTTGCAATCATAAGATTGTAGCTAACTTAAGAAGAAGTCTTAAGAGAGCATCATGGAGTTGGAATATGTGTTTGATCATGTTATAAAATATTTCTCGAAATGTCGAGGAATTATGTATATACATGAAGTTTAGTGGGAGTATGGTGGTATTATGAGTCTTTTATGTTGTTGACATATTAATCATTTGGAATGGTGAAAGACTTGGGAGAATATTAATACATCTTAAGTATCCAGATTTATAGAGATAAATCAAGGAGGGATATAGGCGTTTTTATCAAGAGTCTTATATATATGAGATTCTTGACTGGTTCAAGCAAGTTGAACTCATTAGAATTGATTCCGATTGCTTCCGCTGCTGGATCAATTTAATACGCTATGATGTATTATTGTTATAACAATTCATTTGCTTTGATTATTACGAGTTGTTATTAATCGAATTTTAGTGAAGGTCATATTATAGTCATATAGATTATCTTTTAGTACTTGAGAAGGACTAAAAATGTGAAACTAAGTGTTTTAAATTTATTTGATTTGTGTAAGGAGTTACACGAATGATAATTGAAGTTTGTGTAAACAGTTACACATATACCATTTTTTTAAAACATATATGGATTGTATGGAATCTCGTACTGGCTATGAGAAGTTGATCTGCTGGAAGAGTTCCAAGTAGTTATACATTGCGGATTTTACAACGGAAATTGAGTACATTTTAACATTTGATGTTCGGAAAAGGAAGTAGCTTGGATTCGGCAGTAATGCAGGGACTAGAAGTAGTTCTTGCAGCCGCATATCCTATCCTAACACACTGTGATGACAGTGGGAGCTATTTTTGAGGTAAGGGTGTCTTAGTCTAGAGTCAAGTCTAGATATGTACTCAATTTTGTTACATGTAA
Source organism: Silene latifolia (assembly GCF_048544455.1). NCBI lineage: Eukaryota > Viridiplantae > Streptophyta > Magnoliopsida > Caryophyllales > Caryophyllaceae > Silene > Silene latifolia. Next base: position 178,218,061 of record NC_133538.1, read on the forward strand.
TATAAGTCATGTGGAACAAAGGGAAATAGCAATTTGTTGGTTTGATCAGACTAGGTGTCATTGATTTTAAAACAGGCCTTGTTGAAGGCTAAACATGATAGTCATGTCGTTTCAATGTGATTGAAACATGGTAATTGAATTGATGTAGATTATATGATGTGTAATAATCTGATAGTATATCAATTTTATATATATGATAATCGCATTTATCGTTTGAGTTTTTATAAACTCTTATATATTCAGTACTTACTGGATATTATTTAATACTTTGTTAAATCTGAAAAGGTTGTGGGACAACGTTGAACCTTTCAAGTGAACTGGATTAACATTGTATTTTGTCCCTAGTTGCTTAATGAGGTGACGTCTCGGAGTGACTAGATTCTAAGTCGATCGATGGTGAGTTCAACCACCATAAAGTCATAGAGATGACCGGTCGATTACATAGGCAGAATGTGGAGACATTTTGTAGGATAGTGACCATTTATAGAATCCTCATGTTGCCTGGTCATGGCAAGGATTTCTATTTATTCCTTCGAGTCAATTCTTTAGACTGGCGGCTATTTGTCTAAGTTGGTACAGTTTTCCGGTGGCTTTGGTTTTTGCTCTAGGTCGTACCGTAAAAGGAGGCCAATGGGCATCTATTGGGTCATTGTGATCTATATCGAACGAAGAAAATAGGTCAACAGGATTGTCCACCCATGTCATTTTATATCTCAAGGCCACTCGAGGAGAGGTGACTGGAAATGCGAAGCCACACTCGGATGAGATCTATAGTAGATTATCCGGTCAGACAGTCATTCTCCTGATCGAGAAAGCCACTTTATAATATGATCACGTGCAAGAACGACCTGAAAGACATCTTGCATTGAGTGGGAGATAATTTAGGACAAGAGAATTGGTAGCGCACACTTGTGTCGGACAAGTGGGAGATTGTTGGAGTAGTGTCCTCCTCAATAGTGTGTCTACATAATAAATCTCGTAAAAGGAATATCAGGGAAATAATATTTTATTTGTCAACTGATTAACGTAAATCGGTAACGCTCGGTTGACTAGAGTTTGACGTTACTGTCGTATGACGGCGGTGATCAGTTGATCCCTCGAGGTCACGCCTATAGGATGGAGCCCAAATGGAAATCTAATTATTTGGATAATTAGTTCCTTGAAATATATATATTGACTAATGGTTAGTCAAGTGAGTTTTAAAGTATATTTATTATCATATTATGTGATAATTGAGTAATAAATATTATATCTTATTAATGTGATTAAATGAAATAAAAATTTAGTAATTAATAGTTAATTGACTAAATTAGTATTATTTACTGATAAAGTATTAGTTTTAATACGATGAGTTTATAAAGTTTGAGGCGGAGGTAATTAGCTAATTAAATTTACAAGAGGTTATAAAATTAGCTAATAGAGTTTCATGGGACACATTTTATATTGATAAAATGGTCTAATAATACTTAAAAGTTGGGTGAACATTATTTGTTAATTTATATTATTTAAGTGTTAAATAAATAAAATTATATTTAATTATATAAGATAATTAAATATAGGACTTATAAGCATTTGTCGGACAAATGTCGAAAGTCGAAATAGACCCGATAATTACTAAGTACCGCCACTTGTTGATGATGATAGTCATCACATGTGGTTTTGTATTTTCTACTAACAAATGTTCCTCATTTGTTTACATTTGACGCCTCCCCCCCTCCCCCCCTACCCCCTCCTAACTTTATCATTTAGATGGTTAGAAAATAAGAAGAAAAATTGCTCTAATTTTATTAGCATAAGAACAATAGTTGTTCTTCATCTTCTCTTCTTATTTTTACACATATAACTCATCCAAAACTGACATAAATAATAAAACATCAATTATTATTATAGTAATAATAATTTGTAATATTATTTCAAGGTAATATTCTACTTTATATCTAGTTAATATATGTAAGATTTTGGGTGATATCTTGGGTGCCATCAAGAGGAGATCACCTACTTTGGTGATTTGAAGATTGGAGGTTCATCCTTGAGTTTTTAGCACAAGAACAATACAAGGAACGAGTCCTTGTGTTGTGCCTAATTTTTCCTTAAGCATTGTAAGGATTACTTACTCTTATCATCTTAATTCATTTTATAAGTTTGCATGTAACTAGATCATTAAGACTAAATTAACAAGTAATTTAGTAACTAATTAGAGGTATCTAATTAGGGGTCTAGTACCTTCACTGTCATGCCCTTCGGTCGAATCAACGCCGGAGCAACCTACCAAAGAACCGCCACCACACTCCTACATGACATGATGCACAAGGAGGTGGAGGTATATGTTGATGACATGATCTTCAAGTGAAAAGAGCGGGACGGCCACATCTGCGCCCTTTAAAAATTCTTCGCTCGCCTTTGGAAATACAACATGAGACTAAATCCTCAGAAGTGTACATTAGGGGTCACCTCCGGAAAACTCCTGGGACACGTCGTCAGCAAAAGAGGCATGGAAATTGATCCTACCAAAATTAAAGCTCTTCAACAAATGCCCCGGCCTAAGAACGAAAAGGATATTCGAGGATTTCTCGGTCAATTCCAATACATCAGCCGCTTCATAGCCAAACTAACTATAATTTGTGAACCAATTTTCAAGAAACTTCGCGCCTCCGATCACACCGATTGGGACGACGACTGTCAAAAGGTCTTCGACGGGATAAAGGAAATCCTATCTAAACCTCATGTCCTCATGTCACCTAAAAAAGGAATTCCCTTATCCTATACCTGACTGTCACCGACACGGCCATGGGGGCAATGCTAGCACAAACGGTCAACGGCGAAGAACGAGCCATCTACTACATCAGCTAAAAGTTCATCGAATACGAGACAAGGTACACCCAACTGGAAAAGACATGCCTTGCCGTGTTCTGGTCAACTAAGAAGCTGCGACACTACATGCTCAGTTACACGGTTCATATCTACTCCAAGATGGACCCGGTCAAATACATCTTCGAAAAACCTATACTAAACGGAAGACTGTCTAGATGGACACTTATGCTATCTGAATTTGACCTAAAATTCGTACCCCTCAAGGTTATCAAGGGAAGGACAGTCACCGATTTCCTAGCAGAAAACCCCATCAACGAGGATCCAACGACCGACACATGGTCACGTCCTGACGAAGACATCCTTTGTGCCGACACCGACGCATGGGACCTATACTTCGACGGTACTTCGAACCTAAGAGGCTTCGGGCTGTAATCCTCCTAATATCACCAGAAGGAGAACAAAATCCAATCTCACTTAAGCTAGACTTCGCCGTCACCAACAATGCCGCCGAATATGAAGCATGCCTCATCGGCCTACAAGCAGCCATAACACTTGGCATCAAGAAGTTGAGGGTCCACGGCGATTCCTCGCTCATCATCTATCAGGTGTCCGTTTCATAGAAAATTCGAAGCGACAGCTTAGCACCCTGCCGGGCAAAAATCAATCAAGAGGCCAAATTCTTCGACCAAGTCGACTACTTCCACTTGCCACGGAAGGAAAATCAATTTGCTGATGCCCTAGCAAAACTTGTCGCGCTCGTCAACATACCTGACGACATGACATCGATGCCCTTATGTGCCGAGAGAAGGAGCGAGCCAGGTCACATCTGCGCCATCAACAACGACGAGGGGAACCATGTCGAACCTTGGTACCAAGCCATCCTCAACTACAAAACCAAAAACGAATTCCCTCCCAACTCTTATACCAGAGGACAAAGAGCCATCCGTTTACTTGCATCACAATTTGTGATAAACTAAGAACAGCTATACAAAAGAACACACCAAGGGATTCTCCTCCTTTGCATTGATCACCATAAAGCCAAAAAAGTCATGGAAGAGGTCCACGACGGAGAATGCGGCCCTCACATGAGCGCAATGATGTTGACCCGCAAAATCATGCGGTTAGGCTACTACTGGACCACCATGGAAGCCGATTGCAGAAACTACGTCAAACATTGCCACAATTGCCAAATTTTTGCCAACACATACCACCATCCCTTTTATACACCATGACATCACCCTGGCCTTTCTGGACCTCGGGCATCGACATCATCGGGAAAGTTTACCCGATAGGCACCAAAGGTAATTGCTTTATCCTCGTTGCCATCGACTACTTCACCAAATAGGCGGAAGCACAGTTCTATGTAGTCTTGACCGCCAAACAAGTGCCCAAGTTCATCCAGGATAACATCATCTGTAGATATGGGGTACCTCGTGTTCCCACTTCCAGGCGGAAACACAAGCCTTGGTGAACAAATACAAAATCAAGTGGCATCGATCATCTCCCTATCGTCCCTAAACCAACGGAGCGGTAGAGGCAGCAAAAAAAAATTTTGTCACCATCATCAAGAAGATGCAAGACAATTACCGCGATTGGCCGAGCAAACTCCCATTTTCACTCTGGGGATACCGAACCTCCATTCGAACACCAACAGGAGCCACGCCCTTCTACCTAGCATACAGTATGGAGGCGGTTCAACCAGTAGAGTTGGAGGTCCCATCTCTATGCATCCTATAGGAAAGTCAAGTTCATGAGGCGGAATGGACCCGTCGAAGGTTCGAACAACTCACGCTTCTAGACGAACGGCGACTCAACGCCTTACACAACGTCCAGCTATACCAACGACGTATACAATAGGAATTCAACAAAAAAGTCAAACCCAGGAACATTAAAGAAGGAGACTTGGTCCTCAAGTCGGTTCCAGCACCACTACCCGTCGATCCGGGGGGGGGGGGGGGGAATTCAAACCCAATTGGGCCGGGCCATACCTCGTCAAGAAAATACTTTCGGGGGGCGCAGTGAGACTGAGTGACCTAGACAGGGAGGATTTCACAAACCCGACCAACCTAGACCAACTCAAGAAATACTACCCTTGAGCCCTAGTAACCACAAACCTTACCCTAGTTTCACAACTAGTGACCACAATATCCCTTTCAAGTCAAGTTCCTCAATACGTTCTCATTTGAAATTACATGTTTTACCAAGTCTAAGTTATGGCACCTTGCCATGTTTCAAAACAGCCTCTGATCTGTCAAAGGCAACATCCATTGGCACTCAAACAAAACAACTGAACTACGAGCATGGTTTGATTTCACCTTTTCAGGTGGATACGTAGGCAGTCCTTTCTTACACAAGAAGGATACAACCACAAAACCCAAATAAAATTAACAAAACTTTCGAACTACGATCATGGTTTGATTTTTCCTTTTCAGGTGGATATGTAGGCAGTCCTTTCTTACGTAAGAAGGACACAACCATCCCCACATACAAAAAAAAACATCACCCATACCAACTTCAAAAAAGAGAAAAGAAAAGGAAAAACATTCCCTTTCCTACAAAATACAAAAAATAAGCTTTTCTCCCTTCCCACAAAATCCCCTCTCACAAGTGCAATGTTTAGGATAATTCAAACCGAATTACCTTTACAAAATGGATGGAAGAAACAAGCTTTCGCAACTCTCTTAACACAAGCAATCCTCTTATTTAATTAATAATGAGAAGGATTACAAACTTGACAACAAATAAAGCTAAGCAAGTCTACAACTTGTCAAAGCTAGAGTGTCGACTAAGACATCTTACATAACAAAACTAGCACAATATACACAATACATAGCTAGTACAACATAATAAAAACTCACAACACTATTACAACATAATGGTAAAACGGGTAATGGAGATCTTCATTCTTCCATTCTACTCTTGCCTTTACCCTCAGGGTACATCTTCCCCTTGTTCTTCTTGTTGGCCCGACTAGCATGAACTTCTTCTTCGGAACGGATCCTCAACGAATATACAACGGCGACGGCCTCCGGTCTCTTGCAAGACCCCATACTCGGCCTAAGTCGAGCCCAAACACGGCCCACTACCTCTATGGGACCCGAGCTTCTCCTCTTCGGTGGCCTCATTACATCTGGGCTAACATCATCGGCAAAATTGTCAAAGAAGGCAAGGTTGCCCTTTCCAACCTCCTTATACTTCAAGTCGACGACCTCGTCCTTACGGAACTTGGACCTTTCTTCCCAGGTTTGAGCTCTTGACCACTTGACATAAGAGGGAGTCACCCATGTCGTGGAAACGGGGTTTGGTACCTCCCAAGTCGGCCGAGTGGCCCACCACCTTTCGAAGACCTCCACAAGCTCTGAGTTCCGGAAAATACTCTCTTGGACGAGAGTATCTTTAGCGGGCACCTTTTGTTGACGCCCCATTTGCCTCATAAGTCTTTCGGGGTAGATTAAGGAAGCAATATTCAAGCCCACCACCATCAAAGAACAAGAACTAGCGGCCGAAGCAGGCAACCCCATGAAGGACCTCAAGTGCCACCATGGCACCACCTAACGGATATGAGGACCACCCTCCTCCACTAATCTCAAGGTCCAATAGGCCTCGGTGGATGCAAAACTATCCGAGTACAACTTCTTCCTCATAGTAAGGTGACGGAAGGAGTAAGAAGAAGAATCGGCCGGAGGCTCTACATACCTTAGCCTCTCCAAGAGCCACACTTGGAGGATCCTTGGGGATCCAAACGAAGGAGCCTCTCCACAAGAGCCTTTCTTATCCAATGCTTGGATGATCTCGCCAAGCACCAACCATGATGGATCCCAATCGTACTCCATTTGCTCAACTATATACACAAGGGTCATACTACCATAACACTTTGACTCCTCCTTCTTCAAGGCATCGACAAGGAGGTATGCATGCACTCGGCAAAAGGCAAGAGCCCTTCTCCTAGCCACCTCCGAGACATTGACATCCAACCGTTTTGAGAAGATGTTGATAAGAGCCAACATATGCACACCATGGGGAGCAAGGAGAGTTCACTTGGCTCGTTGACAACCCCAACATTGAACGAAACTTCTCTTTGTAACACAACCGAGTCGGAGGAAGCACCGGAGTACAACCCGGCCATCCACCAATGGCGCCCACTTCTTCGGCAAGAGGGCAAATTTTACCTTTCGGGAAAACAAAAACATGATGTTTCGAATCCCAAAACCGATAGCATGCTTCAAGGAACGAGGATTGCACCTTGACTTGACGAAGCACCAACAATTGGCCAATTCCCATTACAACGAGTTGATACTTCTCGGGAGGCGACAAATCCCGACACCAATGTCGCAACCTATTTTCGAAAGCATCCATGAATTATTTTGTGGAAGAAGAAGAAAGATTTTCGTATAGATGTTTTTCGTGTTTTGGATGATGAAACAATGAAGCACAAATGTCCCTATTTATAAAAAACAATCAGCGCTTTTTTTTCCGAAAAAAGGGGAACCTCACTTTCATCGCCTATGGCCTCGCGCCTCTTTAGGCTGGTCTTTAGGATCCGCACCTTGATTTGTCTCTATCAAGTTGTGTTTCTTCATGACACCTATTTTTTCTCGCCTTAAGGCTCGCGCCTTTTTGGGCCTATCCGGGAATTTTTGTGTTTTCTCACACTCACATTTCTTTGTTTCCGCGTTTTACGAAATCCGACACGGTTTCCATGACGCAGCTTTAAACATACGGGTTTTTCTCTTCTTTTTTTAGGGGGGAAGGGCTAGTCGCCCCGATCCATGACGAATCGTTTCCATGTCAGTCGACGGATCGTTTCCATGTCAATAGAAAATTCCAAAAAAAATTCGCTTTTTCGCATTTTCCACAAAAATCGAAAATTGAGAACACGACGTCAATTTTTCCACAAAAATTCAGACTCCTGCAAATCCGAGTCTTGATCTTGCAAATATCAAATCAAATATACTCGCAAAATCTCTTTTGAAATTCATTCATGACGGTTTGAGTTTTAGTTTTTCCGGGTTACAAATCAATTTTCGGCAAAATTCGACGCAATTTAATTCAAACACGAGTTAATTTCTCAAAATTTCAATCAATTTCTTTTGAAAAATCCAAACGTGATGACTTGCGGAATTTCCAAAATTTCTTTTCAAAATTCAATTTTAACTTCGAATCATTGTGTAATTTTTGTTTTCATCAAATACTTTTGCTTGTTTGCGTGTGTGCATACGTGCTACCTGTTGCCTATTTTCTACACTAACGGATGCAGGAACAAATGCAAAGCGAAGGGGAATTAGCCGCTGATCGTTCTTCTCCGAAACATAACACAAAAACAGCCAAACAAAATAAACTACAAACCAAAAACACATATATACAAACCGCCTCACGCAAAATACATCAACACACGTTTGATACAAACGACTGACCACACAAACAGGATCCAGTACAAGTATTTATCATACAGACACTGGCCTAAAACAATGAACTGGGGGCTATCCGCCACCTACCGAACTAAGCACTCCCTATCCTTCTAATCAGAAAAGAAAGGGAACAACATGTAAAAAAAGGAGCAACCGCGGAAGCAGAAGTGGTTACCATGACGGTAATACCTCTTTCCCACTCCGTAAAAAAAAGGAACAAAATGCCTGGCAGACTTCGGACGACATGACAATGAGGAATTGTGACTCAGTGCATCGCCCCGACGTTAACCCTAATCGTCGGAATTCAACGATAAAAAGGAGCCACGACATAGAGTGTCACCTCGTTGTTGACCCACAATCATCAGAATTCAATGACGACTGAAAACGGCAACGTAGAACGAGGTACTGGTGTTAACCCCCAACCATCAGACGTTCGAATCTCTGCAGACAACAACCAATGATCAACATGTGATCAAAGGCCGAACAAAGGCCGCCAGGGAGAAACACAACTCGACAAGGACAAGGCAACAACTGTCTCTGCTTCTTCGGGATCATCCTCCTGCTCTAAAGCCTCAGCAACGGACCCAGAGGGCCCAGAACACTCACCTGCAATCAGGACAAAACAAAAACATCAGCCAAAATTTCAGCATTACGACGGAATAAAATGGATAAAATCCAAAAACAAACCATCAGCAAAGGAAAATAAGGGCAAACCCGCCCAAACACATCCAACAAAAACACTTCACAAAAATCACACAAAAACGACTCGCCCTACTTTTCAAGCAAAAGAAGAGTCAAAACAACGACAAAATTTACAAAACTCACCCAACACCTCAAGGCCTACACAATAAACAACAAAAATTTCCGACATAACTGGGTATTTTTCACAGCTCAAAAAAGGCAATTTTACGCCAATTCGGGCATAAACAGATCAAAAATTCATAATACGACCGCTACAAAACAACGTGACTTAGTCACATCTGAAAGTGACCTAAACTACCGTTAAGGTCCATTTCAAGACAAACCGGCTCAGTTCGAGCCTAAACAGACGCTTATTTTCGCAGCATAAGACCATCTCACAAAGGCAAAAATTCAACTTTGCCCACAACGCCCAACGAAGGTTCAATATAGCAAAGACGGTCTTCCCCGACTATAATGCAACCTAGTGGTGCACACAACTCGAGCAAACAAACACGGCATTGTGAAATAAGACAAAGTTCCATCTCATTCACGTTTTTCGAGCCTAGGGAGCGGGAACGGGGACCAAAATGCAAACTAAAAGCACCCTTCTACTCCTAAACAGGTTTCTAACCTAATGCAATCATCAATATCACCCAAAAATGGGCTAAACAAAAATGCCCAAATTGATTTTTCGAAGGGTTAGGGTTTCGCCCTAATTCAATCAACAAATAGACAAACAAATTCAAATGGATTCGAAAGGATTTATATACCTTGAGATGACATAAAGGCAATGGCACGAAAGCAAGCAACAAATGCGACCCAAAATGGCGATTTTTCTTGGAAATGTCGTGTTTTTGAGGAAGAAGATGAAGCAAATGAGAAGCTTAGGCTTCTCGCGTCTTTTTCTAGAAAAAAGGGGAGCCTCGTTCCCTCGCAGGAAGGCTCGCGCCTCTTTGAGGTATTCCCTGTCCTTTCAGCGAAGCTTTGGGCTTTGGCTCAGTTTCCTCACTATTTTCACAAATTTTCAATGACGGAATTAAAAACCATCAATTTTCAAATCACAAAAACAAAATAGTGAAATTCAAATTCGCTATTTTCACAAATTTTCAACAACGGAATTAAAAACCGTCATTTTTCAAATACAAAACCAAAATAGAAAAATTCAAACTCGCTATTTCTCACAAATTTTCAACCACGGAATTAAAAACCGCCATTTTTCAAATCACAAAAATAAAATAGTGAAATTCAAATTCGCTATTTTCATAAATTTCAACAACGGCATTAAAAACCGTCATTCTCAAATCACAAAAAATAAAATAGTGAAATTCAAAATTCGCTATTTCCACAAATTTCAAAATTCAAAACAACGGCATTAAAAACCGCCACACCGTCGAACTAGACGGTGAAATTAAAATTCACTACTCCTCACAAATTTCAAATCATGAGAAAACGAGACTAAGACCGTTATCTCCCTAAACAAACATTGGATGGCGGAATTCACTTCCGCTATTTCGACAGATTTAAACAAACGGCAATAAAAGTCGTTACCTCTCTTCAAAATTCAAAATCACTACCGACCACGGGAGCCTGGCTCATAGGCCTATCCCTTTCCGGCACCACAAACATATAATATAAACACCGAAATTCCCCAGCAGGATATCGGAGGCCTCCCCACGGAGCCCGCTAAACTCAAACGACCATTCAAAATAGACCCGTCCAACACGGCTATTTTCCGCAGTCGGTCATTCAACCTTCAACATGGTTGGCGAGCCTCAAAACGCATCACATTCAACATGGCTGGCGAGCCTCACAACGCACATTCAACATGGCTGGCGAGCCTCAAAACGCACCACATTCGACATGGCTGGCGAGCATCACAACGCACATGCAACATGGCTGACGAGCCTCAAAACGCATCACATTCAACATGGCTGACGAGCCTCACAACGTAACCTCAACGCGGCTGGCGAGCCCCATCATATCCGTAACACGGCTGGCGAGCCCCATCATATCCGCAACACGGCTGGCGAGCCTTTGCCCGCAAATAAGAAATAACTCAAGGACATATCCCGAAGATGCCTCAGGTATGAATCCTTCTTATGGTTGGCGAGCATTTGTACGTAGTCTAACGGACTTAAAATGACCCACACGGAAAGTCGACAGACTCAAAACTGTTCCCGACGATAGGTCCTTGACTCGTATCTCCGAGTCGCCTTGGCGTCGCCCTTCCTCACGGCAGGTCCTTGGCCCGAACCCTTTCGAGCCGCCTCGATGTTGCTTCGGTCTCCAGGTTGTAATCTTCGATTGACCTGGGGGCTATACTTTGACATTCGCCCTGTCCAAGCCTCAGTCAAAGTGGGGACTCTGTAGATACCTAGTATCTATTGAGTCTCAAACAAACACCCGATGATTATCGGACTACAACATGCTTAGGAATCGCAGCATTTAATCGACAGTTTTGTATAACTATACGTCAGAAAACTCAAAACGATTTCGAATACAAAACTTTTCAAAACTTTTCAAAAGTACCTGGAGTGTTTAATACACGATGACGGGGTCACAATGACACTAACTAGAGTCAAAACCGAAATCGGACCAAAAACCGACTCAAAAATACAAATCCCGACTCCAACAACAAGTCAAACCGAGTCAAACACAAAAAACAAATATCACAAAGCTTCCATGTTAAGTATACCCGGTATACTTTAATGGTCAAGTACAACAATCATGCCATCCAAAACCTAGGATAGAACAAATCATGATTTCAATTGCGTGATAGTGACAAGACAGCTCGAAGACCCGCGAAATGGCTCGCGCCTCTTCAAATAGCACATGCGGCCACGTCGCTCAAAACGCACACAACCACCCATTTTCCTATAAATACCCCTCAGATGCCACCATTTGAAGGTACGCGAGACTTCGCCCCCTCATATCTCCCTTAAAATTCTCGACTCGACTTCTTAAGTCACAAACCGATATGTATTTTCGTCCTACCGATCGAAAATACAAGCCATACACATTGTTTGGTACCATCATCGTGCATTAAATCACTTGACCGACCATCTCGACCAACTACACCATCACTAAACTTAAATACAACACTCTTTACATTGCTAAAACGGTTTTCAACCGAGTTTTCCGACCTAACATGTTGTTACACTTTCGTCAATTTCTCGTCTCAAGCCTAGCATGTAATTATGAGGGTGTAAAAATCCTCTTCTTCTATGTTTTTCATCTGTTTTATGACTATAACATGCTAAAACATGCATAACATGGTTCAAACATAGGTTAGATGAGCCAAAACCGGATTTTGGCCGGAGACAGGGGCTGCTTGCATAGCAGAGAGGCTCGCGCCTCAATGCCCCCTCAGGCCTTAAACCAGCCGTGTTTGCTCTCATCTTTCCTCTTTATTTCATTTCCTATTTGCAATTATAAATTGTCTTATTATTGCTATCATTATTGCTATTATTGTTAATTACATCATGAGTAGCTAATTCTATTGCTAGGACTTAGGGAATCCATGGATGATTAGGAGTTATTAATCGGGTTATTGGATCAATCAATTTTGCTAGTCTTTATTGTTATTTGTAGCATTTAATTTACGATTAATCGATTAGTGGCCATAATTGATTATACTGATTTGGTAAACCCCGACCTAAGATCGAGAGCCTGGTGAGGGTTAGACCTGTTACAAACATTAGAGTGCCCTAATAAGTTGCGAGAGCCCGTTAGAAGCATTCTAGGGCGATTAGCGATCCGAGAGGACCTTATCACTACCCTTTAGACTGAATATTTAGATTGATCCGTAACCCAATTTTTGACCCGTAATGATCTATGGTGAACCGACAATCCTAGTTCCCTCTCCTTATATTTTATACTCTTTATACTCTTTTTTTTTGGTAAAAGGTAAGTATATAAATAAGAAAATATCTTAACCATACACGAGTTATATTTGGGCCGAGTAAAAGCCCAACCAACTCACAAGACAACAAAACCGGATGAAAATCCGGATAGATAACCTTATCCCTACAACCAAAATCAGATGAAATCCAACCCTAACATTTCCCCTAATCCTCATCTCCATCAACAAGCTCCTTCATCTTCTCTCAATCCGGCTAACAAAGCTCTTATCATTCTCCTTTGTCGGTTGCTTGATAATTGCATTAACTCTATTCTGAATCTCCTCTATTATTTGGCTCGTCACTTTGTACGGGTGATTCAGAGTAAGGTCAATCCTACTCTGATTTTGTTGTTGCCAAAGGTGATATAGGCAGGCATTAATGGCTGCGTTAACCACGCCTTTTCTGAGTGTAGACCCCGTAGCACCTAATCTCCAGTAGAGAAGATCGCAGGACGGAATCTGGATACCAAGCCCTTCTCCTACCTTCGTAACCACCCTCCTACTGTAAGGACAGCTGAAGAATAAATGATCCCTCGATTCTGTGCCTTCTCTGCAAATCAAACAGGTATCCTCTTCGCTTATATTCAATCTATATAATTTTTCCATCATGTTCATGTTGTTGTGGTGATATACACAAGCAAAGAAACTGTGTTTAGGGATGGACCATTTGTTCCAAACTAGTCCATGCCATGACACCTCCTGACCCTTGTCCCTTAATAAATCATATCCTTTAGCAATGGTGTATCCTTTGTGATGCTGATCAACCCATAAATCTTGTTCATAAGCCTCACTGAGTAGGGTCTTGACTCGACAAAACCTCCTCCAATACCAACTTGTGTTGGTAGGGGCATTATAAGTCTCCCAGTTTTACCCTTTTATGTAGATATGGTTAACCTATTTGACCAACAGGTGGTCATATTTAGTAGCAATCCACCATACGAGCTTCCCTATTGTTGCCCTATTCCAGACCACCTCATTCTTGAGTCCCAAACCTCCTTCAGTTGTTGGTTTACAGGCTTTTTCCCATGACACTAGGGGGATCTAATGAAATCCACTTCGATCTCCGTCGCAAAGATAAACATAGTAGCCCAGTAGTTGTGAAGGGTTTTTAGGACAGCCTTCACCAGGACTAGTCTTCCTGCATAGGATAGTTTCCTTGCCCCCAGACCCCTTATTTTGGCCGCCACTTTATCAATTATGGGCTTGCAGTTAAGAGCACTTAACCTAGTAGTTTTAATGAGGACCCCCAGATACCTGAAAGGCAAACTGCCCTCTACCATTCCTGAGATTTGAAGAATTTCCTGCTTCAGACCAGCCTGGACCCCATTAAAATAAGCATTTGACTTTCCCCTGGTCATGTTAAGCCTTGTTGTCTTGGAAAAAGTTGAGAATGATCTAAGCAAAGTCATCATAGATGCAGCATCACCCGTACTCAACAACAATAGATCATCAGCGAACATAAGGTGAGATAATTTCATAGGTTTACATAGAAGATGGAAATGGAAATCAGGATTTTCAGTTGAATAACTAAGCAATCGAGATAAATAATCCATGCAAATAGTGAAGAGTAATGGGGATAATGGGTCTCCTTGTCTCAATCCCCTTTGTCCCTTAAAATAACCAAACATATTCCCATTGAGGTTAAGGGAGTAGCTTGCTGTTGTGACACACTGCATAATCCAATGGATGAATTGAGAAGGAAAATCCATAGCCCTTAACATCTGTTCTAGAAAACTCCATTCCACAGTATCATAAGCCTTCTGAAGATCCATTTTGAACAAGCGCCAAGGAGAACTAGCTTTCCTCTCATAAAGTCTAATAATGTCCTGACAAATCAAGATATTATCCATAATGCTTCTTCCCTGAATAAATCCTCCTTGGTTTTGAGACACTAACTCGGGTAAAATGGCTGCCAACCTGTTGCAAAGAACCTTTGAAATGCATTTATAATTCACATTACAGCAAGCTATGCGTCTAAATTGAAGAACAGTGTCAGGTCTCTCTACTTTAGGGATTAAATTTACCATTGTTGCATTAATCTGCTTCAGAAGGGCTCCTGATTTAAAAAAAAATCCAACACAGCAGCAGTTACCTCCCCTCCAATAATTTCCCAAGAATCTTTATAAAACTTACTAGAGTAACCATCTAGACCAGGAGCTTTATCATTAGGGATTTTGAATATAATGTCCTTGATCTCATCCTGAGTAATAGGAGATAATAAAACCTGTTTATGCATTTCAGAGCATTTATTACCTTTTTGAACAATGGTGTCCTTCACTCTGATTGTAGGGGAACTAGAACCAAGTAAAACTTGATAGTAGTTTAAGAAGGCTTCCTGAATTCCTCCTTCATCTGTGTGCAACTCTCCCCTGTGATCCTTTATCTGCTGAATAAAATTTTTATTCCTCCTCGCCTTTATCACTCCATGAAAATAAGCAGAGTTTATATCCCCTTCAGTTAACCAATGAGCTTTGGCTTTCAGTTTGAGAAACTCACATTTAGCTTTCTGAAGATGAATAGAGAGCTCTTCATATTCCTGAGCCATCAGATGCCTGTCCCCTGGATTATGAATGAGCATTTGTTGAGTATGAAATAGCTTAGTTTCAGCTAATAAAGCTTTATTTTCAATATCTGAATAACATATCCTATTAATCTGCTTAAGCTCAGCTTTGAGAAGCTTCAGTTTCTGACAAACCCTATACATCTTGGTACCCTCCATGGGCAGCTTCCAGATATTGGAAACACATCCATGAAAATTAGGAGATAAACTCCACATATTAAAGTACTTAAAGGGTCTGTTCCTTGAACGTCCTCTGTCTGCCATACCAATCACACATAGAGAGTGATCATAATGCCCCTCTGGGAGAAAATTAGCATACACATCTGGATATTGATCAGTTCATGCTTCATTTATCAGGGCCCTGTCCAGCCTGCCGTAAACTCGAGTGTTTTGTGCCTGTTTATTATTCCAGGTATAAAATGAACCTGAGGCTTGCATATCCATGATTTCACAGTCCTCTAAGCATTGATGAAATGGTTCATCCTCTGCCAAACTATAAGTACCACTCAATCGCTCCTCAGCCTGCAGAACGCAATTAAAATCTCCTCATAGAATCCAAGGTTCAAAGCACTAAGGTCTCAACCTTTTTAGATTTTCCCACAAAGATTCCCTCTCACTTATTCCATTGAAAGCATAAATCAATCAACCCCATTTGTTACCTAGACGGACTTTAGTTAGCAACTAGAACACATTTTAATCTCCCTGTGGATATGATCCCGACTTCCCTAGCTATATTAGTTAGAGACCAAGTTGGTTATTTTTGATTGGTTGTGACAGCCGTGTCAAATTTTGGCGCCGTTGCCGGGGAGACAGTGAATTTCTATTTGTTTATTTTAGTTTGTCTCTTTGTCTCAGAGAACTTTAGTTCCTTGAGACTGTTCTTATTATTTTCCTTTAGTGTTTGTTTATGCCCAGGTCTTAAAGGTCCGAGCTTATTCCATTTGATCCCGAAACAGAAAAGACATTTCGTGCTAGATGAAACTTTTGGAAGGAAATCTATCAAGCCGAAGACTTGAGTACGCTTGAATCTGTCTACGCCAATTATACTGCAGAAAATCCGTCTTTTGAAGAGCATACTGCTACTTTTACTATTGTTAAGATCATGCCTAAATTAGCAAGTCATTCTGAGCCTACGGCTGATTCCATTCCCAAGGGGTTTATACTCCCTTCTGCCACTGCTGGTACTTTTGAAATCCGCCCCTCTTACATCAATTTGGTGGAGCGGAATACTTTTGGGAGAGCTGCTAATGAAGATCCCGGGAAGCATATGGAAATTTTCACTGACTATTATTGCTCTATTACGCTAGCTGGTGGTGTTACGCAAGAGAAAGTGAAAGAGGTTTTGTTTCCTTTTTCTTTACGAGATGCTGCTCGTGAATGGTACCGTGATCTAGATAAAGAAGATGCTAGTGTAACTGATTGGAACTCGCTAGCACTTGCTTTTTATAAAAGGTACTATACCCTCCTGCACGAACGAATGCCTTGAGGAGCCAGATTACTAGTTTTAAGCAAGAACACACAGAAGATTTATATGAAGCATTGGTTAGCTTTAAAAAGCTAGTTCGCTCTATTCCCCACCATGGATTTCAACAATGGTTCCTTTGAAACTAGTTCTATAATAGGTTGTATGATGATCATAGAGCCATACTAGATGTCGCTGCTAATGGCCGATTTCATAACAATATCGATGATGATAAAGGCTGGAACACAATTGAGGATATGGCCACTCATAGGGCCGAGTATTGGAATCCAAAGGGAAGCTTGCGTAATAGTGGTGGTGACAATAGTGTCGTTGCTGCACAATTGGAAGCTATGAATGCCAGGTTCGATAAACTTGAATTGGGTCAAGCCTTGGGTGGTCACCAAATGGTTAATGCTCTGATGCAAAAAGAGCCTATTTGTGAAAGATGTAGAATTGAGGGACATTATGCAACTGAGTGTATGACAGAGAAGGAGCAAGTGCTTGCTTTTCAGCACTACAAGCAAGCTAATCCGTTCTCCAATTTCTATAATGAGAGAACTAAGGAGCATCCTAACTTCTCCTGGACGAGCCAGAATGTATTGAATCATACTCCACCTCCACAACAGCAGTCCTATGTCATTTCGGCAAATAGAAATCAGCAACAAGGATTTCAAAAACCCCCATCATTCCCTCCGCCTCAGCAAGGTACCTCTCAAAATCCAAGTGAAATTGCGGAGTTGAAGGGTGTGGTGAAATCTCTTATGATACATCTACAAAAGATTGATCAGGCTAAGGATGCTTCCATTAAGTTGCTTGAAAATTAAATAGCTCAATTAGCATCTAAGCAAGCTACAAGGCTGTAACACACCTTTATTACCCAGCCAAGGTAATTAGGAAATGTTACCGTCTCGGTTTTCCGAGGCAATGAAATCGGAATTACAATTAAGAAACTTTATTAAATAAATAAAGAGTTTAGTTATTACAAATATAAACTAATAAATAAATGAAATACAACTCTTCTAAGACTATGTCATCTACCTAGTGACTATGTACTCGACTCCATAGTCCGTAGCGCGGCCCGAATCCTGATCACGTCAACAAGCAAACCTGTACTTAACCTGCTCCCCATATGATCGAAAGTATCATATGGATCGACACAGGCCACCCCGGAAATAGGTGACAATTACACAGACAGACAAACGTTAGTTTCAATGAATAAATAAAGTGTGACTCAACTCAAAGTGTGTGAGTATGCAACATTACCATGATATGAATAACATGCTATCAAACAACCACCACCACGGTACCGGGACACGCCCAGACATACCGACAACCACACTGGTACCGGGACACGCCCAGACATACCAACAACCACAAACAGGTACCGGAACACGCCCAGACGTACCGGGTCCAGAAGCCAACCGGATCCCCTGCCAGACGTCGTATCTCAACCGCGCGAGTCCCTCCGTAACTCAAGCCATTAATGTGCACATCCCTCTTGGAGTGGAAAGCTCCAAGAGGTGACCCGAGTGTGAGACGGTCTCCCAACCGCCTCACGTCTCCATAACAACAAGTAAACCACCAATTCCTCCAACATACAAGATAATACATGATGTGTGTATTTTATATAAGGTTTTTACCTCCTTTTTACACGCATTTCTATACTATTTTACGTGGCATATAGCTACAAATACCCTCGAATAGTCTACTTTGGTTCGTTTTATGTAAATTGCAGGAATAGACCAAAGAGAAGATAAATCGAGCCTAAACTCGTCTCATTTGCATGCATTTATGGAGAACAAGGAGCCGGAGCTTGGAATCTATCACTTTGAAGACGAACGAGCTGGTTTCGGAAGGTGTCTTAGTGCCTAAACGTGCCAAAATAGCTCGATCGACTACTTTCCAGTTGATCGAATGCTTTATATCATGAAGATTACACGATCGAATAACATATCTACTCGATCGAGAAGGCATTACAAGGGATTACTCGATCGAGTGGTTTATATCCACTCGATCGAACGGATTGCTTCTTAGTTACTCGATCGAGCGGTTTTATTCCACTCGATCGAGTGGTCTGCTTTATATTTGTGTTTTTCCGCCTATTTTCGTATGGACTTTTGTAATTAAGCTTTGGATTAGGTTTAAGGGGGAGAATTTCGGTGCTACTAAGAGGAGCAGACTGCGTAACTCTTCCCTATTAACCACTACTTCATCTTTCCACTGCTTCTCTTTCTTTTTACACTCTTCTACTACTCTTTTCTACTCGGATTCGGAATTGTAATCGGTATTGTTACTCCCTTTATTTCTTAATCGTAATTGCTTCTTGAATTCTCCTTTTCTCTTATTGCTTTTATTATTGCCTTATTCGATCCCTCTGCTTTCATTATTATCATGTTTAATTCTTATTATCTATATATTATCGTTGTTGATTTGATAGTAATGTGTAGCTAATTCCCTCTTGCTAAGGCTAGGGAATCCATGATTATGAAGGAAGAGTAATTGGATTATTAGGTTAATGCTTGTGTAGTCCTTGTTGTTAATCTCTGCGCTTAAATGTATCTGTCTAATTGAGTCGACGCAATTAGGCATTTAAATCATAGTAAACCTTAACCTGGACTGGAAGGTTGGAAAGGGTGAGACTCGTAGCGAACACTAGAGCACCGTAGTGAGGGCGGAAGCTAAGCTATTCTCATTAGGGCACCGTAGTGAGACTCGTAGCGAACCTTAATCGTTATTATCATGGTGAACTGACTGTCTTAGCTGCTTTTTCCTTGTCTGCTTAATCTTTATTCTCCTGCCTTTTTCTCTTTCCCATTCTTATTAGTTTAAAACAATTTGATTAAAACCCCCCAAATCGGTTACCGTGACGAACTTAGATAAAGTTGACATTTTCCCATCTCCCTCTAGAGATCGACTCGACTTCCCTAGCTATATTAGTTAGAGCCAGTTGGTTATTTTTGATAGGTATACGACTGCCCTGTCAAATTTTGGCGCCATTGCCAGGGAGGTGGCGCAATTTTGTTGCTTTATTTAAGTTTGTCTTTCGTCTCAAGGAAATTTTTCCTTGAGACTGATCTCATTTTTTTTTTGGCAAAAGTTTTTGATTAGTTTGCAGGTTATCTGTTCTATAAGAGAACATTGTCGCACCTGCTCTGCTTTGTAAATTTTATCTGCTAGAATGCTGATATAGCCAGCCATTCAGAGCCTAATGTGGATTTGCTTCCAAAAGGTTTCTTATTACCCACTACTGAGTCGGGAACTTTTGGAATCCACCCATCTTACATACAGCTAGTCGAGAGAAATCACTTCAGGGGGGTACCTGAAAAAGATCCATGCAGGCACATAGAGCTATTTACAGAGTACTGCTCTACCATTCCTCTTGCTGCTGGGGTGACACATGACAAAGTAAAGGGAGTTCTTTTTCCCTTTTCTTTAGCTGATGATGCCCGGAAATGGTTGAGGGATCTAGATAGGGAGGCAGCCGGTGTAACCAATAGGAGTTCTCTTGCTTTAGCCTTTTACCAGCGATATTTCCCACCGTAGTGCACCAATGATTTAAGAGCTCAGATTACTTGTTTTGAGCAATTGCCCACCGAAGACTTCGATGAGGCTTGGACTAGGTTCAAGAAGCTCGTCCGTTCTGTGCCTCACCACGGTTTCAAGCATTGGTTCCTTTGTACCCAGTTCTACAACGGGTTATATCGAAACCAGAGAGCTATCCTTGATAGTGTAGCTAAGGGGAGATTCACTAAAAATGTGGAAGATGATCAAGGGTGGCGTCTTATTGAGGAGATAGCCATTCATGTTGCCGAATATGGAAATCCCTGAGGAAGTGGACAAGTTAGCGAGTTGGTAGCAGCTGAAGTGGAGAGTCCTAGCAAAAGTCTAGGTAATGTGGAGATTACGGAGGTTATGGGAGAGACTGCACAAGTTTGTGCAATTAATTAACATGTGGAGATATGCGGTAGGTGCGGCATAGAGGGGCACGATGTCGTTGATTGTATGGCGAGAATTGAGCGCGTCCTTGCTCATCAGAAATACAAGCAAGGAGTTCCTTTTTCTCAACTATATGAAGAAATGACAAATGTTTCTACACCTTCTACGCCAATGCCGCAGCCAAACTCCCCTTCTACAAACGAGGAAATTGCCGAACTGAAATCCTTGATGTTGAACTTAACACAACAGTTTGGGGAGAAATGTAGCAAGAATGAAACTGTTATCGTGGAGTTAAGAGAACAATTTGCGCAATTGACGATAGCGAAAGACCAAGCCAACCATTCACCGACATGCGACCCAATTAACGCCATCAATCTCCGAAGTGGCCTTGCTTATGAGGGGCCAAAAATACCAGAAGACGGGGTTGCGATAGCTGATAATACCCCAGAAGATGATTTAGATGAGTTTCTGGACGATATCCTTGCTGCGTGCTGTCCAGACACACGATCGAATGAAATTTCTACTCGATCGAGTGAAATAATCCATCCAGGTACTCGATCAAGTGATAACCTTACTCGGTCGAGAGATGTCCAATTTATAGATGGTCGATCGAGTGCAAATTCTCCTCGATCGAGTGCAAAAGATGAAGAAGTCACTCGATAGAGTGAAACAGATGGTCGATCGAGTAAGCCTGAAATAGAAGAGCTCGATCGAGTAGCTCGAACAGCTCGATCGAGCGAAAATCAAGATAAAACCACTCGATCGAGTGAGGAAAGTACTCGATCGAGTGCCAGAGCCAGCGGAGATCTTATTTTGATATCCAATTCCGCTATCATGTCATCTTCCCCTGCTGTGAAGACACCACGAGTCGATAAAGGAAAAGAGAAAGTGTTGGGTCCACTCATTGCTACCAGGGTACCCTTCCCAAATCGTTTGAAGGACGCGAAGATCGAGTGACAGTATGGTAAGTTTGTGGACGTTGTGAAGAACCTCCAGGTAACTGTCCCTTTTACCGAGCTTAATACCCAGGTAACCACTTACGCTAAATTCATGAAAGATATTGTGACGCGTAAGAGAGACCTAAGTGAATTTGAGACCGTTTCATTTTTGGAAGAGTCTAGTAATTTGCTTTTGAACAAGGCTCCACCTAAAATGAAAGACCCGGGTAGCTTCTCTATTACTTGTGTTATAGGCAATGTAGTTATTGATAAGGCTCTTTGTGATTTAGGAGCAAGCGTCAATGTCATGCCCCTATCTATCTGCAAGAAATTGAATATAGGTCATCTTAAATTGACTAATATTACCCTACAGATGGCTGATAGATTTGTTAGGAGACCCTTGGGTGTCTTAGAGGACGTGCCTGTGAAAATAGGCAAGTTCTTTATACCAGTAGATTTCATTGTTTTAGATATAGCTGAGGACACTCGGACCCCAATTATATTAGGAAGACCGTTCCTTTGTACAGCTGGGGCCATTATTGATGTCAAACAAGGGCGTTTGACTCTTACAGTAGGGGATGACGCGATTACTTTCAGTCTGCCTAGCACTTTGGCTCGGCCAATGATAGAGGACACATGTTATTCTGTTGACATTATTGACGAGTATATTTATGACTTCTGGTCGGGTACTTTTCTAAAGGACCCACTAGAGGCTCTTATGCTTTTGGATAAGTGTACAGATAACCCAAATGATGATGATGACGCTGTGTTGGATTTTCTTAAAGATGATTTAGATGAGCGTGAACTCAACAACGCTGAGGGAGAGCAAGTGGAACAGAAGATCAATACTCTTTGCTCCATTGAGGTAAAGGTACCTGAGCGTAAGCCTCTTCCCTCTCATCTCAAATATGTTTTCTTAGATGATACTGAGCGATATGCAGTCATCGTTAGTGCTAAACTTGATAATGATCAGCTGACTTCCTTGTTAGCTGTGCTTAAGAAAAACAGAAAAGCTTTGGGTTATTCCTTGGACGATATCAAGGGGATTAGTCCCGATATCTGTATGCACAGGATAGCGCTGGAGGAAGATCAGAAACCTTGCAGACAGGGTCAGCGCCGGCTTAACCAGGAGATGCAAGATGTTGTGATGGCTGAGGTAACGAAGCTGCTTGATGCAGGTATTATCTATTCTGTTGGTCATTCTAAGTGGGTGAGTCCAGTGCAGGTAGTCCCTAAGAAAGGAGGGACCACCGTGGTTAAGAATGACAAAAATGAGTTAATACCCACTTGAGTTGTGACTGGTTGGCGGATGTGTATAGATTACAGACAGCTGAATGCCGCCACCAAGAAAGATCACTTTCCCCTTCCTTTTATTGATCAAATGGTAGAAAGGTTAGCTTCTCATAAATTTTTCTGCTATTTAGACGGGTATTCAGGGTTCTTTCAGATCCCTATTCACCCAGATGATCAAGCTAAGACTACTGTTACTTGTCCTCAGGGCGTGTTTGCTTATCGCAGGATGCCTTTTGGTTTATGTAATGCCCCTGCCACCTTTCAAAGGTGCATGATGGGGATATTTTGAGAGTATATCGAGTCTATTATGGAAGTTTTCATGGATGATTTCAGTGTTTATGGAAGTGATTTTTCTAACTGTCTGTCTAACCTTGATAAAGTGTTGCAAATACCGCATTGAGGTTAATCTCGTGCTCAACTGGGAGAAGTGCCATTTCATGGTCAACGAGGGAGTTGTCTTAGGGCACTTAGTTTCTGATAGGGGAATAGAAGTTGATAAAGCAAAAGTGGAAGTGATTCAGCAATTACCTCCTCCTGTTAATGTTAAAGGAGTGAGAAGCTTCCTTGGTCACGTCGGCTTCTATCGCCGGTTTATCAAGGATTTCTCAAAAATTGCTAAACCACTTACACAGCTGCTACTTAAGGATGCCCCTTTTGTATTTACTGATGAGTGTCTTTCTGCTTTTAACAGGTTGAAGCAGGCTTTGGTCTCTGTGCCGATCATACAGCCTCCCGACTGGGATTTGCCATTTGATATAATATGTGATGCCAGTGACTATGCACTGGGAGCGGTGCTAGGCCAACGGAAAGACAAAGCATTAAATGCAATCTACTATGCAAGCCGAACTCTGGATGAGGCTCAAGTGAAGTACACCACTACTAAAAAAGAGCTGCTAGCTGTAGTTTATGCCTTAGAGAAATTTCGTTCTTATTTGATTGGGTCAGAAGTTACTGTTTTTACTGACCATGCAGCTTTGAGGCATCTTCTTGCCAAGAAGAAGGCTAAACCACGGCTATTGAGATGGATACTCCTTCTCCAGGAGTTTGATTTGCAAATTAAAGATAAGAAAGGAGCTGAGAACGTTGTAGCTGATCATCTGTCGCGACAAGAGGGGGAAGATTCTCTACCAATTGATGAGTCTTTTCTTGGTGATTCTTTATTTGCTATATTATCGTCTATTGTTAACCAAGAGCCTTGGTATGCAGATATAGCTAATTACGTTTTCAGTGGCAAGCTGCCGCCTGACCTTTCTCATCAGCAGAGGAAGCGTTTTCTGTATAACGCTAAGCAGTATTTTTGGGACGATCCTTATTTATTTAAGGAATGTTCAGACGGTCTCTACAGATGGTGTATCCCGCAGTGGGAGACCAAAGTAGTCCTGGAAGGCTGTCACTTCTATTCTTATGGTGGTCACCACGGTCCATCGCGCACCGTGGCTAAGGTACTTCAGTCTGGTTTTTACTGGCCTTCTTTGTTTGCTGATGCTAAGTCTTTTGTTTCAGCTTTTGATGCCTGCCAACGATCAGGGAACATTTCAAAGAGACAAGAGATGCCACAAAATAGTATCTTAGAGGTTGAGGTTTTCGATGTCTGGGAAATTGATTTCCAAGGACCGTTTCCGTGTATTAAAGGTAACAGGTACATTTTAGTAGCTGTAGATTATGTGTCAAAGTGGGTTGAGGCAATTGCCTCACCTCATTGTGATGCCAAGACCGTGATAAAAATGTTTAAAAAGATCATATTTCCCCGATTTGGTGTCCCTAGGGTCGTCATTAGTGATGGGGGAATGCACTTTAAAGAAAAGAAACTAACTTCCATTCTGTCGAAGGTTGGTGTTCAACACCGGCGTGGTTTCGGATATCATCCCCAAACTAGTGGTCAGGTTGAGGTCTCCAATCGCAAGATTAAAGAGATCTTGTCTAAGGTAGTTTCTAAATCACGAAAAGACTGGAGTCTTAAATTAGAAGACACAATATGGGCCTACAGAACTGCCATTAAGACACCGATTGGTGCATCACCTTACCGATTAGTTTATGGGAATTCATGTCATTTACCTGTTGACTTAGAAAGGCTTGGTGGGCAATTCGTGAGCTTAACTTTGATCCTAAGTTGTGTGGTCAGAATCGTCTTTTGCAGCTAGATGAATTGGAACAGTTTAGGCTCAATGCCTATGATAGCTCACGCATTTACAAGGAAAAGACGAAGAGATGGCATGACAAAAGAATTCTACCTCGGGAATTTCATGTCTTGCAGAAGGTGCTGCTGTTTAATGCCCGACTGCGATTATTTCCTGGCAAGCTTAAGTACAGGTGGAGTGGTCCCTCTACAGTGACAGCTGTCACTAAATTTGGATCCGTTAAGCTAAAAATCCCCAAGGGAAACCGATTCAAGGTGAATGGGCAATATCTGAAGCATTAGCACAAAGCAAATGAAGCAGACAATCGTGATGAAGTCTTGTACTTCGACGAGCTTGACGCGCCAGTTAATTGATGCCAGAAAGGTCGTGCGGGACCTCTTAAACATGCGCTCTCCGGGAGGCAACCCGGACAGTTTTGTTGTATTTTTGTTGAACTATTTCTTTGCCTTTAGCTTTTTGTTGAACTTTAAATGCTAAACTATGCGTCTTTTGTACTTCCCTAGATTCTTATACGTGTTTTACAGGTGCAACAACTCGATCGAGTAGTTTTTCTACTCGATCGAGCACTTTTTCTTTGGGAATAACTCGATCGAGTACCATATATACTCGATCGACAAGCAGCAGATTCACGTCCACTCGATTGAGTAACAATTTCACTCGATCGAGCCTTTTTGACACCAATTCACTCGATCGAGCTATTCCAAGCCACTCGATCGAGTTGTTTCGTCTTCCAGCTGCTTCTTTTCGTCTGTTGAGCTGCTGCTCAACTTCCTTTGACCTCCCATGTCCATGGTCAGTTTGGGGAGGTCCCTCTTCATGACGTTTTGTAAGTTTTCCGACTCCATTTATCCCTTTCTCCTTAGTTTGCATTTCTTTCCCTATTTTTGGTACAATGAGGGCATTGTACGGTTTGGTTTGGGGAGGTATGCATCCATATCTGTGTCTGCATGTTTTTCTGCATTTATGTTCGCACATTTATTTACTTCCGCATGCATTGTATTGTCATTCTTAAATTCAAAAATTCACAAAATTTTCAAAAATTTTCACGTTTAATTTGAGTCGGAACGTTTGAACTTTGACGCTACATTGAATCCTTACCTCTGCCTTGCGTATTCTTGACAATTAGTTGGCATGATAATGTGCATGATCTACGAGTTTTTGTTTCTCGCTTATCTGAACAAATAGACTTAACTCATATATTGGCAAGCTACATTACATTCTGAGGTTAGAGCTCTACAAACTGGTGACATTCATGACCGGTTTCATTTCGGATGTGAGTAGTACTCTCTGTAAAGCATGTAACATTAATTTGCATAAGCATGAGTCTAGTCTACTTAATACCTGTATGCATTCGGTCTTTGGATGGTGACACATGTTAGGAGAGGCAGTTTCCTTTATTTCATTCTACCCATGAGCCTTACATAGCCAAATTGCCCTTTTTGTCCTACTAGCTACAAACTATAATCTTTCCTACCCTAGGCAAGCTAGTGATGAGTAGCTGTTTGGAATGCTTCACTGCAGTCTGATTATATATCTGATTTCAGAAGTTGCTAGAAGAATAGAAGGGAACGAAAAGAAGGAAATGCTGAAAGAAAAATAAATGAAAAAATGAAAAAAAAAAAGAATGAAAAGAAAAAATTGGAAATATGAAAAAAAAAAAAAGTTGAAAGAAAGAAAAATCATATGCGAAAGACGAAAAATTTTATGGATGATTTTCACTCCCATGGCCTATTTATTTTTTATTGGGAGTTGACAAGTTTATGGTGTATTGTGAGTTGAGTACATTGAATTTATACCGTTCTGTATTGTTATATTGAGTACGAAGTTGGGATGCAGTTTCATAATTTGGATCCGTGCTGCTAGTTTGGGTACTAACTCCACATATCCAAATTCATCTTAGCCCCTTCTTACCCATTACCTCACTTACCCAAATGTAAGTCCTCGGTATGTGTCTTGGTCATTAGTATGGTTGGAATGCGTATGTATGGTTGTAGAGACTTTATTCATGTTAACTGCATGCATGTTCTTATAGGTTGAGTTAGGTGAGTGTCTTTACTTCTTTCTAATTTTCACATACATACTCACCTTGTACCTGAATTTGAGTGATGAGCGACCCGTGAGAGTCCGATATCTTTGAGTCTTGCAAGGTCGACGGTTCAGTAAGTTTGAAACATTGATTTAACTCGTTTGCACTTATCATTTGCCACTTTGTTAGTTGTTGCATTAAACTGCTTTTGACGGATGATTTGTAGCTGATGCGTTGGTCCCGTTCCACTGTTTATTCTTAGTTGCATTCATAGTTTTCTTGGGGACAAGCAAAGGTTTGGTTTGGGGAGATTTGATGCGTGTATTTTATATAAGGTTTTTACCTCCTTTTTACATGTATTTCTATACTATTTTACGTGGCATCTAGCTACAAATACCCCCGAATAGTCTACTTTGGTTCGTTTTGTGTAAATTGCAGGAATAAACCAAAGAGAAGATAAATCGAGCCTAAACTCATCCCATTTGCATGCATTTATGGAGAACAAGGAGCCGGAGCTTAGAATCTATCACTTTGAAGACGAACGAGCTGGTTTCGGAAGGTGTCTTAGTGCCTAAACGTGCCAAAATAGCTCGATCGACTACTTTTCCAGTCGATCGAATGCTTTATATCATGAAGATTACACGATCAAATAACATATCTATTCGATCGAGAAGGCATTACAAGGGATTACTCGATCGAGTGGTTTATATCCACTCGATCGAAGGGATTGCTGCTTAGTTACTCGATCGAGCGGTTTTATTCCACTCGATCGAGTGGTCTGCTTTATATTTCTGTTTTTCCGCCTATTTTCGTATGGGCTTTTGTAATTAAGCTTTGGATTAGGTTTAAGGGGGGGAATTTCAGTACTACTAAGAGGAGCAGACTGCGTAACTCTTCCCTATTAACCACTACTTCATGTTTCCACTGCTTCTCTTTCTTTTTACACTCTTCTACTACTCTTTTATACTCGGATTCGAAATTGTAATCGGTATTGTTACTCGCTTTATTTCTTAATCGTAATTGCTTCTTGAATTCTCCTTTTCTCTTATTGCTTTTATTATTGCCTTATTCGACCCCTCTGCTTTCGTTATTATCATGTTTAATTCTCATTATCAATATATTATCGTTGTTGATTCGATAGTAATGTGTAGCTAATTCCCTCTTGCTAAGGCTAGGGAATCCATGATTATGAAGGAAGAGTAATTGAATTATTAGGTTAATGCTTGTGTAGTCCTTGTTGTTAATCTATGCGCTTAAATGTATCTATCTAATTGAGTCGACGCAATTAGGCATTTAAATCATAGTAAACCTTAACCTGGACCGAAAGGTTGGAAAGGGTGAGACTCGTACCGAACATTAGGGGACCGTAGTGAGGGCGGAAGCTAAGCTATTTGTGCTTTAGGGCGAATTGAGACCGGAAGGAGATATTCACTGCCCCTTTGACCATACTTGCATTGACCTGAGACCTAGATTGCTTGACTGAATGATCATGGTGAACCGACTGTCTTAGCTGCTTTTTCCTTGTCTGCTTAATTTTTATTCTCCTGCCTTTTTCTCTTTCCCATTCTCATTAGTTTAGAACAACTCGATTAAAACCCCCCAAATCGGTTACCGTGACGAACTTAGACAAAGTTAACATTTTCCCATCTCCCTGTGGAGATCGACCCGACTTCCCTAGCTATAATAGTTAGAGCCAGTTGGTTATTTTTGATAGGTATACGACTGCCCTGTCAATACAATAAATGCAAGATACCATACAACATGCCAATTACCGACTCATTCAATGCAATTAAACAATATCATGTTATAATGCAATGGCCATTAAAATACGACTAACTTGACCATTTAAATATATTAAAACTGAGTAGGATTAACCTACCTTTTAGCATAGTCCGTAAGCAATCCGGCTAATAATAATCTTCCACAAAAACCATCACCTAAATATAATAATTAAATATATTTAATTACTAACTAATCTAATTAAATTAAATACGAATTAATTAATTAAATAAAACTCGTCTTATTAAGCTATTTAAAACCCGTCTTAAACACGCTACCCAAAACCCGCGAAAACGACCCTACAACTACGGCCAACCACCACGACATCTATCACCACTGGTCGCTGCCACCGTGGGCCACCACCACCAGCCATGGTGGTCCACGATTAGCACCCCACGGCCACCAACAACATACGACATCCACCACTACAACACACACAACACCCTCCTTCTATACACCATGAAACGGCCACCAATGCAGCCACCACTGTGAGCCACCACCACGGTAGTCACGACACGACCCCACAACCTGACCACCACCAGTCGAGCCCAACAACGCCAACCACATCAGCCACATTCGACAACAACAACAACAACAAAAACCACAAAACAACCTAACCCGTATGGCTTCTTTTGGACCCGTTTTACACCACCCAAACGCCACCCATTCCACCACCCAAGACTACCACTACAACCCCCACTCAAACCTTCACAAAATGTATCCAAGGTCAGCCCAAGGCAGTCAAGAAAAATGGGTCAAAAATCCGTCTTAATACTATCGCACAATCACAGCTATAAACATGTATAAGGTCGGTCAAACCCCCATTTCAGGCGGTCAACGGCGGGTCTTGGGTGGTCAGGGTGGGTCCAAGTCGCGGGTGAGTCAACGGTATAAATTAAATAATATAAATGCTAGTTTAAGACGGTTTACCTTACGATCTCGAGGCGGAGGGACAAAATCTCCATTTTCCTTTTCTCCATTTTCTCTCTTCTTTCTCTCTAAGGATTTGTGTAGATTTTTGTTAGGATAGAATGGGAATTGTGTTTGGATATGGTGATGGGTGGATAAGGTGAGGGATATATGTATACGGGTAGTTAGTATGGTATAAGTATATGTATACATGTATAGTATATCTTATTATTATTATCATTACAACTTAATATTATTATTATCATTACCATCCTATAATAATTATTATTATTATTATTTCATTATTCCATCTCATACATAATTCGTATAAATATAATATAATATCATTTATATAATTATAAAATACGGAGTATTACAATCTTCCCCCCTTAAAATAAACTTCATCCCCGAAGTTTCACCTCACTCTTCCTTTTCCGGCTATTCCCTCAAATCTCATGTGTACTCTCTTCCCAAAGTTCGGTGTTCAACTCTTAGTACTTCTTCGCATTCCGTACTTCCTTTTTTTCTAAACTTCCGAATTATTACATTCACTCCCCCTAAAAGAGAACTTCGTCCCGAAGTTCAACTATCAAGCCTCACGGTGTGCTCTCACGCGATTCTTACTAAATTCCACAAATGACCAACTCTCTCTTGCCTATTGCAAATCCATTAACAAATCTGATATCTCATATATTTCTAATTTCATTGGTATAATCCTCCATCTACAAGCCTCCCAAAGGTTAAGTGTCAGGTTAAACCCACAGTTCCAATCTATAATCCTACAAACGACTCCAAATTCATGTTGGCTATATGTATACGTTTCTATCAAGGGTATAACTCGATTATTATTACGTATCTATATCACGTTAAATTTCACACTTTCACATGTATGCATACAATCACGGATATGCTGACTCCATGAAACAATCAAATAATGCCAAAATTACTCGTAATGTGACTCAACCATGAACAATACTTCCATTTCCACACATCATGTCACGCATGTACCACGTCAAATCAACCACATGATCACACGTGTGTTTCCATATCCATTCCCATCCATCATCAACACTTTCATTTATACGGAAGACCATAATCACAATCATGCAACCGACTACTATGCAACACAAAATTTGCATATTTCCTCTTACTTTTACACAACCAAATAAAGTCACGTCGATTAACATACATCAAACAAGGTTATCACATCATTTCTGTCATCAATCCATTCATGTCGAATCCACAATTTTCATTTACTTGCAAAATGCCTCACCATATAATCGAACATAAACAATTCACATATATCACCCATGCGAGGTCATTGTGCTCATCCAAACACAAGTCAACTAATATAAACTGCGAAATAAGGGTACACACTCAATATTCGGTCAAATATCAACAAAATAAGGTCAAGGCAGGCTACTTGGTCGAGTGTAGGAGGCCACTTGGTCGAGTGAAAGACGCACTCGGTCGAATGCAAGGTGCACTCGGTCCAGTGTCATTTGGGCAAAATATTTTCGTGCTCAACTCGGTTCCAAACTTTCCTATTTCATCACACTTATGCTAATAGACTCCAATGGTGACTAATACACCATCAAATAACCAAATTAAAACAAAATTACGGTCTTATGGCCATTATTACAACTCAACTAAAACAAAATATGGTACTAATATCACCTACGACACTAACAACATTTCAACTCAACGGATACTACAATAAGATCACTATGTATTCCATGGACGCTTTACTTGACGATTGGGAGGCAACTTTACAACAATGTCCAATCTACCACTTATAGGGTCGGATTCCCACACAACCACTTTTACACTTATAAATACCTACTCAAATTAAACGGTTACACTATATAACACAATTGATCAATACCTCAACAATATGATTGAACCCTCAAGCATTACATGCCACACTCTTACTCTCATAACCGCGGAAACCAAACTTGTTAATACTAAATCTACATCATATATCTCAATCATCAATCAACCATAGTTTTCAAGTTATGCTTAACAATGCTATTCCTTAGTATGCAACTCAACTTCATTCACTATCCATAATTTCAAACACTCAACTAATTTTCGACTTAGATCACACATCACTCATTATCCACAAATTACTTCATATAATTATCTTACTCAATTCAAGACACCTTACACAATCTAAAGTCGCCTTCTTATACTCTCAATTTCAAACACAAATTATACACAAGGTCACACCCCAACTTTTCTTTTCAACCCACTAAACACAGCAATAACTTTGGATCACCGAACTAATACTTCTTTAATCGTATAATCTCATTCCCTAGGATGAAAGATTCCTTCCTCTAAAGCCAAGTCACGTCCTTATATCTCTAAGTTTTATACTCTATATTATCAACATATACTCGTAAACAACTCATTTTCATTCACTATTCCTTCACTCATATAATACTTACACTACTACTTAAACAAACCCAATTCAATCTCTAACACATCATTCAAGGTTTCAACCAATAGAATTCTCATTCATCACGTGACTTATTACTCACGGCATCATATATGTACCTCTGTACTTGACTCAAACTTACCTCAATTAATCAAATTGGTTTTAATCCAAATAGAACACGTGTTTCCCATCCATAACTCTTAAGATGAAACACTCACTCATCACACATTATTAGCACTCTTTACCTTCATGGCTCATCAACTCACGCCCGTTTCATATCCTCTCCAACACAACCATATATACCTACGCGTCTTTACTTATTACGACTATATAACTCACAAGGCAAACTAAGCATTAACACATATATAAGCAAAATAACACACGTCTTAGTAACAAAGATTGCAATACTACGAAACAAAGAAACCATGTTTTAAATACGAAGATTTAAAATTTAATCATACATACCATGGTATATATAAAAAAAATTGGCAAAATTTTAAGATAAAATTCTCAAATTAAGGCAATGCATAGCATTATTAACAAAATTGAAGTCTTATTACTCAATTAAATCAAGAAAACTTTAAAATAAAATTTTCAAATTTTAAGACCATACCTAACATTGTTAGACAACATTTGAATAAACACAATACTTCATCAACAAGGACTAAATACCGATAAATAATTAAGTCATATTTGAGAGCAAAATCAAAAATTTTGAGATGAAATTTCAAAAGATTTTGGGCAACATCTTAAAAATTAAATCTTGATTCAAGATGATACGTGTCTTTACCAACCCGGATAGTAGCCTCCTTAGTTAATTAAACTAAGTTTCAAACACGAAAATCAAAATTTAGGAATGAACATTAAAGTTTCGAAAAATTTGGAATCAAATTTTCAACGCAAATTTTTAAATGTACGACAAGGTTGACAATATAAACCAAACTTTGGTCCTTGTTAAACCATTAACCAAGCAACAAATACAAACTCACATTATTGATTCAAGGGTATATATTTTCGAGTTCATAAAAAAAATTGGGTAAAATTCAACATAAAAATTTCATATTTGACATCATAAATGATGTAAAAAGATGATTAATATCATGAATCAAATAAAACATGCCATTAATTGACAAAATTGAAGGAATTAGCGTAGACTTAAACAAAATCAAATTGGAAAATAAGAGAAGAAAAACATCACTTACATGGTGAGATTAGCCAATTTAAGAGGATAAAACGAAAGAGAAAACTTGGATCCGAACAACAACATCACAAGGGAATTTTTGAAATAATTTTAAATGACGAAAGAATAAAGAGATAAAATAAATAAGGTAATAACACAATTTTCTGCGAAATTTACAACCCAGAAATCGGCACTCAGTCTAGTGCTGAGTCCACTCGGTCGAGTGCCCTTTCCACTCGGTCGACTGACTCACTTTCAGAAATTTTAAAGTTTCAAGAAATTGGTCCATTCGGTCGAGTGGTAGGATTCACTCGGTCGAGTGACTGGTACTCAGTCGAGCACTAGCTCGCACTCGGTCGAGTACTAGCTCGCACTCGGTTGGGTGCCTCTCTATGATTTGCAATTCCCGACTAAGAAATATCAATTTATACTAATGAATAATCTACTAACAACCATTACTAATCACATTCTAACTATAGCACTAATGAAGTTCAAACCTATAGTGTATTAAAACGCCTAAAGACAGACACATTTTCACATGATAACATACACCACATCATAAATAACGATATCATGCAAGAAACCGATCGATTGTTATAGTAAACATGTAATCACGTCACATTTTACATATTATCATGCATCAAATGGACCAAGATATCAAGTAAGGTACTTAACCATGATCAAAACTACATGTAATCACACAATATTTCATTTGAGTAAGTAAATCATGTGAGATGCTAAACAAAATTCATATCACGCATATAATCATGCAACATATCATGTTTCTCGACTCATAACCACCCACGTAGTGACCAACTGAAACAATAGGATCTAGTTTTGAACTGAGGGATCCTTCTCACCCAAAACCGATCTCCTATTGTACTCATATCGGGTTCATTTTATTAGACGGTCCTAAATTCATTTTGGTTCATTGGTTTAGGTTCCAAAATCGTCGCTCTGATACCACTTTGTAACACCCCCTTCTTACCCGGCCAAGGTAATTAGGAAATGTTACCGTCTCGGTTTTCCGAGGCAGTGAAATTGGAATAACAATTAAGAAACTTTATTAAATAAATAAAGAGTTTAGTTATTACAAATATAAACTAATGAATAAATGAAATACAACTCGTCTAAGACTATGTCATCTACCTAGTGACTATGTACTCGACTCCACAGTCCGTAACGCGACCAGAATCCCGATCACGTCAACAAGCAAACCTGTGATTAACCTGCTCCCCATATGATCGGAAATATCATATGGATCAACATAGGCCACCCCGTAAATAGGTGACAATTACACAAACAGACAAACGTCAGTTTCAATAAATAAATAAAGTGTGACTCAACTCAAAGTGTGTGAGTATGAAACATGACCATGATATGAATAACATGTTATCAAACAACCACCACCACGGTACCGGGACACGCCCAGACATACCGACAACCACACTGGTACCAGGACACGCCCATACATACCAACAACCACAAACAGGTACCGAGACACGCCCAGACGTACCGAGTCCGGAAGCCAACCGGATCCCCTGCCAGATGTCGTGTCTCAACCGCGCGAGTCCCTCCGTAACTCAAGCCATTAATGTGCACATCCCTCTTGGAGTGGGAAGCTCCAAGAGGCGACCCGAGTGTGAGACGGTCTCCCAACCGCCTCACATATCCAAAACAACAAGTAAACCACCAATTCCTCCAACATACAAGACAATACAATAAATGCAAGATACTGTACAATATGCCAATTACCTACTCATTCAATGCAATTAACCAATATCATGTTATAATGCAATGACCATTAAAATACGACTCACTTGACCATTTAAATATATTAAAACTGAGTAGGATTAACCTACCTTTTAGCATAGTCCGTAAGCAATCCGGCTAATAATAATCTTCCACTAAAACAGTCACCTAAATATAATAATTAAATATATTTAATTACTAACTAATCTAATTAAATTATATACGAATTAATTAATTAAATAAAACTCGTCTTAAGCTATTTAAAACCCGTCTTAAACACGCTACCCAAAACCCGCGAAAACGACCCTATAACTACGGCCAACCACCACGATATCCATCACCACTGGCCGCTGCCATCGTGGGCCACTACCACCACCCATGGTGGTCTACGGTCAGTACCCCATGGCCACCAACAACATATGACATCCACCACTACAACACACACAACACCCTCCTTCTAAACACCACGAAACAGCCACCAATGCAGCCACCACCGTGGGCCACCAACACCACGGTGGTAATGACACGACCCCACAACCTGACCACCACCAGTCGAGCCCAAGAACGCCAACCACAGCAGCCACATTCGACAACAACAAACACCACAAAACAACCCAACCCGTATGGCTCCTTTTGGGCCCATTTTACACCACCCAAACGCCACCCATTCCACCACCCAAGACCACCACTACAACCCTCACTCAACCCTTGACAAAACCCACCTAAGGTCAGCCCAAGGCAGTCACGAAAAGTGGGTCAAAAATCCGTCTTAAGACCGTTGCCCAATCACAGCTATAAACATGTATAAGGTCGGTCAAACCCCCATTTTAAGCGGTCAACGGCGGGTCTAGGGTGGTCACGGAGGGTCATACGGTAGGTCCAAGTCGTGGGTGAGTCAACGGTATAAATTAAATAATATAAATGCTAGTTTAAGACGGTTTACCTTACGATCTCGAGGCGGAGGGACAAAATCTCCATTTTCCTTTTCTCCATTTTCTCTCTTCTTTCTCTCTAAGGATTTGTGTAGATTTTGTTAGGATGGAATGGGGGTTGTGTTTGGATATGGTGATGGGTGGAAAAGGTGAGGGATATATGTATATGGGTAGTTAGTATGGTATAAGTATATGTATACATGTATAGTATATCGTATTATTATTATCATTACAACTTATTATTATTATTAGCATTACCATCCTATAATTATTATTATTACTATTTCATTATTCCGTCTCATACATAATTCGTATAAATACAATATAATATTATTTATGTAAATGTAAAATACGGAGTATTACAAAGGCAACCGGGTCAGTTGCCTTCCCAGCCAGATAAATCTCATGAGACGGTTAATGCTATACATCTTCGAAGCAATCTCACTTATGACGGACCACAAATGCCTACGGAAAGTGACAATTTCATTATTGAAGAAATAGATGTTAATGCTGAAGCTGAGATAGACGACGAAGTGAAGGCTGGTTCGAGCAGTGTTGTTCGATCGACTGGAATTGTTGGTCGATCGACAGAAAAACCATGTCGATCGACAGACATACCATGTCTATCGACGGATATCTGTGATGAATTGACGGAAGTTGCTCGTAAGTCAACCGACGCTGCTGATGAGTTTGTTTCTACTCCTGATAAGTCGACTGGTGAAGTCGTTAAATCGACTATTACAAACAAAGGAAGGGAGAAAGTTGTTGAGACACCAATAGTTGTGAAGGTTCCGTTTCCTAGCCGACAACTGAATACCAAGATTGAGTAGCAGTTCACCAATTTTTTGAAGGTTGTCAAGAATCTCCAGGTAACTGTGCCTTTCACTGAATTAATTACTCAGGTACCTTCTAATGCTAAGTTTATGAGGGAAATTTTGACTAGTAAACGTAGTTTTGATGGGGTGGAGACTATAACTTTTACTGAGGAGTGTAGTGCACTCCTACAAAACAAGTCTCCATCCACGTTAGCGGATCCAGGTAGTTTCTCCGTCCCCTGGACCATAGGCACCCATACTATAGATAATGCTTTATGTGATTTGGGTGCTTGTGTCAGTGTCTTATCTTTGTCTTTAGCTAAAAATATAGGTTTGACTGAGTTTAAATGTACCAATATGACTGTCCAAATGGCAGACCATTCCTTATCACGTCCTTTGGGGATCCTAGAAGATGTCCCTGTGCGGGTTGGGAAGTTCTTTATACCCATTGATTTTATTGTTTTAGACATTCCTGAGGATACCCATACCCCTATTATCTTGGGGGGGACCATTTTTGCACACTGCTGGTGCAATAATTGACGTCGGAGCGAGGACATTGACATTTAAGGTGGGG
This sequence comes from Silene latifolia, assembly GCF_048544455.1. Classification (NCBI taxonomy): domain Eukaryota; kingdom Viridiplantae; phylum Streptophyta; class Magnoliopsida; order Caryophyllales; family Caryophyllaceae; genus Silene; species Silene latifolia. Next base: position 178,255,593 of record NC_133538.1, read on the forward strand.
GTGAGAAATTGACATACACCCAGTCTAGTATTCGTAGGGAACCTATGCAAATTGTACCTTGCCATGTTGTTTTCACCGTAGAATCTGATAAGGTAGCTGTTGTGACCCCGGTAAAGTCATGTTTTGCTGTTACTACTGTCGTGACACCTCCGCCCCATATTGGGAGCAAGATGGAGGACAATTCTATTGTTTCCCTTTCTCCAGGACATGACAGGCTGAGCTACCACAAGGATTCAGGAGGTGTATTTGGTGAATTGGGTATAGTTTCTAAAGTTGGCAAAGTTGATTATGGCGGTAGGATAGGAGATTTTATGCCACAAGCGAAGAAGGAGCACCCGAGGGCTAAGTGTAGTGAGTTAGCCTGTACGACGGTATGCCCTCCTATTTATGAAAAAAAGGTAAAGTGGTGGCCTATGGCCAAGATAAAGAATGCTGAGAGTACTTCATTCGGTCAGCAGCCGTGTTGTGGGTTGTTCAGCTATTTTGGTAGATATGAGGTAACAAAGGTCGAACGGGACCATATAAACCAGCGCTGGCCGGGAGGCAACTCGGATTGTAAAAGCTTTGTAAAAGTGTGCTTTATTTCACTTTTTAATTAGCATGTTAGTGTAGTTTTAATGGATATAATTTTTGGGAAGAGACTTTATTTTCATTTGAGTTTCACGCAGGTCTTTATTTGCGTGTTATTGTTTGATGCTGATGACCCGGATCTTACGAGTGTTGATTAGTGGCAGCTGGCTAGGACCTCCCTATGTTTGATGCTGGTTTGGGGAGGTCCATTATGCGCTTATTGTGAGTTTCTTTTCCTAATTTTTATTCATTTGCATTCATCTTGTTCGTACATTTCTTTTCCCCTATATTTTGATGTCGTTGTTGTTTGCTGAACACAATGAGGGCATTGTGTGATTTGGTTTGGGGAGGGTATACATATGTCTGTGTTGCATCCATATGCATATTTCTTGCATTTCTGCATGCATTTATTTCAAAAAACCAAAAAAAAATTGAAAAATTCCAAAAAAAAAATACAAAAATATGTTTGCATTTAGGTTGAGTCGGAGTGGTTATATGACAATGATGACATTGATTTTATACTCTTGCTAACTCGCCTATGCCTTGCATTTTTGACACCTTTATTTTGATAAAATCATTTGCATAGTCTACGAGTTTTTGATAGATTCTACCGAACGAATAGACTTGTCCTATATGTTGGCAAAATACATATACATTCTAAGGTTTAGAGCTTATAAACAGGTGACATTCATGATTGGTTTCATTTAGGATGTGAGTAGTACTCCTTAAATAGCATGTAACATTAATTTGCATAAGCGTGAAATTTGTCTCTTATTGCCTACATACACACGGGTTTGTGGTGGTGACACATGTGAAGAGGCGACCCTTCCTTTATGCTTTATCCCTATTAGCCTCACATTAGCCAATTGTGCCTTGTTTTGACCCGTTTATGCAAACTACATTCCTATACGTCCTACCCTAGTCAAGTTAGCCTTGTTGGTATGTTTGGAAATTTTGTTGTGGGCAATATGCTACTGTGATGGATGTTGGAAGGAAGGTGAAAATGAAAAAAGTTATGAGAAATATGACAAAGAAAAAAAATGAAAAAATGAAATTGAAAAAGAAGAAAAGAAAGAAAAAGAGATGAATGAAATTGAAGGGAAAAAAAGTGGAAATCTCTTATATCTCCTATTTCTACCATTTCCATTTTATTTGAGGAGTTTAGTTGTTGTTGTGGGGGAGTTTATGCCGCACTTGGCACTATGCTTAATTCTTCATGTTGGGTTTATATGTAGATACTGTTATTTTTGGTTGTGTTTGGTGCTAGCTTGGCTTTTACCTCCACATATCCAAATTGTTTTGCCTCTTCTTACCCATTTACCTCACCTCACATTCATATGTAAGTCCCCGGCATGTGTTATGGACCTTGTTTGGTTGGAGTGTATGTGTACAGTAGCTAGAGATATCTATCAAGTTAGATTGCATGCATGCTTTTGTAGGTCATAGTTAGGTGAGTGTCTATATTCTTTTTATCTTAAAAAATGTATACTCACCATGTGCTTTGAATGAGTGATCAGTGACATGTGAGAGTCCGACATATATGGGTCTTGCAAGATCGACAATTCGGTAGTTTTTAGTCATTTAATTTAACTCGTTTGCATTTTGAATTTTTGTGCTCTATCGCTTTGGAGTTAACTCCTTAACATTGGTGTCCATCGCTGCATTAAATTGGTTTGGGCGAGTCATTTGTATACCTAGCTCTGAGTCACATATCGCTCCATTTTGTCCTCTTCTCTATTTTATCTATTGCTTTCTTGGGGACAAGCAAGGGTTTGGTTTGGGGAGGTTTGATGCGTGCATTTTATATGCGTTATTTCTCTTATTTGGCACGCATCTTCATGCTTTATTACGACTATGTCGCTATTATTTCCCCCCCTTTTCTCGCTACTGGGTGAGTTATTTGACTTATGCAGATTCTAAGTCCGAATGCGCAATTATGAGCCAAAACCCATTGATTAAGGAAGGAGATGAGTCCGTATTTCAACCTCGTGTTGGAAGCTGTAAACGAATGACAGATGATGCTTTGAGGAGTTGCTTAGTCAATCGACAGAAGAAGGGTGTCGATCGACAGATGAAGGAAGTCCATCGACAAACTACTAACCAAGCTAACTAAATCAGCGATTAACATAATGCTATACATAAAATTAACTAAATCAACTATATTGGGTAAACATTCACAGTGGAGGAGGGTTTTTACCCGTGTCTTAATAATTGCAAATCAATAGTCGCAATAACAACTTAGCTAATATGTACAATTACAAATCACTGACTTTTTAATCACCCATAGCAGAAAGCTATTAACCCGACCCCTCATTGGATATTTCAGAAAATATTCTCAACCAACTAACTTCTTGGAAAATAAGAAATTCACCATCATAAGAGTGGAAATATAATGTATTATTGAATTGTATAAAAGAAGAATGTGAAGGTAGCAAAAAATAACTAAGATTATAGGAAAGCACAAATCCGATTTAAAAATATTGTCTATTGCACGGGTCTTCTAAATTAAGGGTCTTAACTTCTTGCAAAATAAGAAATTCACCATCATAAGAGTGGAAATATAATTAGTTCATTACACAAGAATGATGAGAAATAATGTATTATTGAATTGTATAAAAGAAAAATGTGAAGGTAGCAAAAAATAACTAAGATTATAGGAAAGCACAAATCCGATTTAAAAATATTGTCTATTGCACGGGTCTTATAAATTAAGGGTCTTAGATAAATCTCACCCATGAATTTGGATTTAATAAAACTGTCCCACCCGCCCCCTACTCAGACCTCGCTGCTGTTCAGAGTCTTCACTTTCGTGGAATAAAAATCAATCAAAAACCACTCACTTTAATTTTAGAATCAGCTAAATCAACTATCTTTAGATTTCACAGTTAATCACAATTATACAAAATTGAATTTAGAGTTCATATTTCAAAATACAAATTCATTTTCCCAAACAATGGTATTGAATTAGAAATTTTTAATTTGAAATTTGTGATTTATCCAAACAACTGAAATTGAATTTAGAGTTCATATTTCAAAATACAAATTCTAAATCTAGTATTTTAAATGAAATTAAGTTTCCCAAACCCTATCTAATATGAAACCTAAACAATCGAATACAACACCAAATCAAATCATAATTTCTTGGCGTTGATTTGGGGATTATGTAAATCAACTTAAACAATCAGGATTATGTAAACAATCAAATAGAATCCCCAAATCAAATCACATCTACAAAACTGTAAATCAACTTAAACAACTTAGGCTAAAAAAAGTGAATTACCGAATCTGTTTAGCGACAGTAACGAAAACGCCAATTATGGTACTGGATAAGCGACCACCTGAGTAATCTGGTTTCACCGATGTTGTTGTCTCCATTTTCATTTATTTCACTGGAGATAAGTGTCGCCGCGGTGGTTATATGCGGTGGTCTTTTGGTGGTTACTCATCTTTTCGATTCACTTCTCGTTATTTTGGGCTTAATCATGATAGCTCTGATTTTGATATTAAGGTTTGATGGTGATATGAGATTGATCATCATGAAGGTATTTAGATTTAGATAAAAAAAAGGTGAGAAGTTAGAGGTTATAGGTAGCGATAATCCCCTATCTATAAAAGCTGAAACATTTAAAAGCTTCCTATTGGCTGCAAGATTTAAGGGAAAAAAACCCACGTTTTACACAAATTGTTTAATTCCCCTCTCTCCTTAGTTGGTATTTAATTACTCTCTCTCCTCTTTTAACCTGTTTTCATAATTAATTTAAGGGACTATATGATATATGATATAATATAATTATGATTATATATCGCCTAAATTATATAATTATATTTTAGCATCCAAATACCCAAATTGAAAATAAAATTAAATACAATACAAATACAAAAAATTACATACCCCAAAAACTGAGTTAAAATTAAAATTAATTAGAGTCCAAATATCAAAAAATTACATATCCAACAAATCAAAAAAATATAAATTACAGTCCACTATTACATACCCAAAATTAAAATTTTAGCAACCAAGTAACCAAACTAAATATAAATTTACAGTCCAAAAACAAAAAATTGCATATCCAAAAAACCGAATATTAAAATTATTTACAGTCCAAATACAAAAAATACAAAAAATTACATATCAAAATAATCCAAAAAATATAAATTACCGATCAATATTATATACCCAAATAAAATGTAAATTACAATCTCTCAGGTTGGTGTAGTATAAAATCATTGACCATTCATCATCGAGATGTGATGAACTAGGTAACGTTAACTAAAGGCCGCCTTAGCCACGGACAATGGGGTGGCACAATAGTTAAGCTGCCAATAGCCATCATTAACAAAAAAAAAATGTACCTTTATATTTGTAAAAACTCAACGAACTATTCTTCCATTTTCGGAACTCCGATAATGTAACACCCCCATACTCCAAGTGCCTTACCAGGACCACCTAAAGCATGGGAATGCTACCATCTCGGTTACCCGAGGCAATGAATATCAAATAGACCATAAAAGAACGTACTTTAATAAAATAGTTTAAGTGAATACATCAAAACCCAAAACTGTAAAGTATGATACAACCGTTCCAAAACCAAAACTAACTAATGTAAATACAATGTTCGACATAACAGCGGAAGACTTATAATAGACTCGTGGTGACACATGCCCACCTATCCCTTGCGCATCCAAAGTATACCTATTAGACGACTGCTCACCACCCCCAAATGGATCACCACAGTTTTTAAAACATTTAAACGGGGTCAGTTACTACATAAACAATATAAGATAAACAACAACAGATATACAATCACAATCTCTCACACTGTCACATCACCAATCATCTGACTACACACTAAAGCGTGTAGCCCTGCCAGAATATCCATCGCAACATATATTCCTCACCGTCAGTGGGGGACCGCAGCCGTTCCCACCTAAGCCCCGCTCATCTTCATCGAGAGAATAACCCATGTTCCTTAATGTGCACATCCCCTCCTGTGGCGGGTTCCACAGAGGGCGAATCAAGGGCGTGAAGCCTGGTCGGGTTTATTTTCGGATGCTATATTCTATTTTTCGGAACAATTGTCGTTGGAAGCACCTAGACCAAAACACAATTTATAACTTCACAAACAACTCTACAATTAGTAAAGAGGCAAGTAAAGGTCGGATCCCAAGGGACGGGAATTGAGATGAGATTTCTATTGAAACTAGTGGTGTCTTAGGGGTGTCAAAATTTGGGTTGATGTAGAAGGTCACTAAACTAAATAGCAATGAAAGTAAATAAGCAAGATGAATTGAAAGGGTTGTAAACAATTGATAAAAAGCACTAGGGTGTCATGGGGTCATAGGGGATTCATGGGAATTGATCATACAAACATGTTCTCAAATTATAAGCAAGCAATTATTGTTGTGATGGATTGAGTTGGGTTATATCTTACAATCCTAGGAAAGTTTGGGTCCCAGAGCCGAATCGATTAGATTTTACAACACCTACAAGTCGACTTAGTCTTCCCTACTCAACAACATGCATGGTCTAATGAGACTCGAGTTGGTTTATGTCTTACAAGTCTCATTGAAAAGATAGGTGATGGGTAAAAAATACAAGGATTCATAGGCTCACATTTCATCAAACATAACATGTGCATGAGTTGAGATCAAAACAAGCAAGCAAATAAACCATGAAAGCATATTAATTTAAGCATGAATCATTTCCCATGTTGGTTTCCCCTAATTACCCATTAACCCTAGCTATGGAACTACTCACTCATTATCATGTTGAACATGCTAGCAAGGTTGTCAATCATACCAACAAAGTGAAACATGATGAACAAATGAAAGTAATTAGCAATAATTAAAAAGGGATTAATAGAATTATACCTACTAATGATTCCAATAATAAAGCAAAGAATAATAGAAGTACTTGATGCTTGATTGAGAGGTTGTCAATCTCCCAATAATAACCCAAATAATCTTCAATTACCCAAAATAAAGGATGAACAAAAGAGAGATTAAGGAAATAAAACTTGTATTAAACTGATTAATTGTTGATTACAAAACTAAAGAGAGATTTGATTGATATTAACTACTCTAAGAATTGATAAGAAGAACATGCTCTTCTAATTAGACTAATGGGGTATTTATAGTGGAAATTAGGTGGATGCATTAGGGTTAACTAAGGGCTTAAATGACGATTAAGTCCCTACTTAGGGAAACGCTGGTATTTTCTGAAGGAAGGGCATCTTTCTTGAAGCTTGAAGAAACGGATTTGCGCTGTCTTGGAATCCGTGCGTCTTAGGCACGGGACGGCCGGATTCAGGAGTCTCTGCCCGGGCGTCTTTGGGAGAAGACGGGCGTCTTCTGGGTGATGCTGCCCGGGCGTCTTTGGTAGAAGACGCACTAATTGTGGTTCTGGGGGACGGGCGTCTTCAGGGGAAGACGGGCGGATTGGTGCTCAGCCGTGTTTCTTCTTCTTTTCTTCCCTTTTCTTCATAAAATCCTTAGGTATTTCCTTGGGGATGCAAGGATCTTTCCTCATCATTGCCCAACTACTATAGTATGTACAAAGGCCTTCTAATCTTATCTCTCCTTGATGCTTGGTCATTGGATTCAATCAATTTAGTCTCATTTTGCCATGAAAATGCAAGGTTTGCACTCCTTTCCTACCAAGGACACAAAACCTCAAAGAATATGCAAAACAAAGAACTAAAGACAATGAATGACCCAAATATGCACTAAAAAGCATGGGAACAAGGCTAATTCGGGGACTAAATGTGCGCTAATTATGGTCACATCAAATATCCCCAAACCAAACCTTTGCTCGTCCCGAGTAAAGAGGTGACAAAGACTAGGACCATTATTTAAACTAACCTAATAGCATAGCTAATATGAGACAATTAGCGGGTCTCGCTCCGCCCCTTCAACTCACAACAAGACAACCATGAGGTAGGATGCCTTCTTGCAAGGCAAGGTGGGTCTTGCCAAAATGGCGACACATCCAAACATTAAGCACACAAAATCAAATAATGGATGCATCTACAAAAGGAATAGCCACTCCCTCATCAAGTGGCGGAGGCAACTAAAAGAGAACAAATTTAAGAGCATATATTCTGTCACAAATACTAGTACAACAAATTACTAAGGCTAAGAGGATGGCACTAAATCACCTCCAAATGGTGTTAAACTAGACTACTTTCGTCCTCAATTTCCAAATACTTTCGTCAAGAGCGATCGAATGGTTATCGAATGATGATCCCCATGATACTAGTAGCATATGACATGACAAGTCTCGAGTTCTCTACAAAAGTAAAGGTCATGGATCGTCCCAAGCTCGACAAAGTGGCTTGACAAAAGGGCTTTTTGGGAAAGAAATGCCCAAATCGTTATAAACAAGGGTGGATATGACTAGTATTCAAAATTTGACCTCATTCAACTTTCACATTTCAAAATTTAGAGATGGGGTTTGTCCCTTCCGTGCTAATGTCCTTTGCTTTCGCCAATCGCTTATTAGGCAACCGGTTAACCTCTAGAAAATAGCTTTTCGGGGTGATAGTCACTCTGTCTCTGGGCGGTTGAATTCACAACCGTGTGGGGGCCCAATTCAATGGATCCCTCTCCAAAGCACATCGAAGTGGTACGCCTCCATCAAAACAACTAAAATTCTCAATATTTCAACATTTCATAACAATTGAGGTTTCCTTGGCAATAAAACGTTTTCACATACAAAATCTTTGAAATGAGCACTTCAAACTTATTGATAGAAAGTATTTTTGGGTTGCCGTACCACAAGGTCAATCAAGGTCACCTAGACAAGTTAACCAAGTCCACATCGCATCACGGGGTTGGATAGGTGACTCACATGCAAACCCTTGACTAGGTTTTGGGTCATGGGTCAAAAGACACTAGTATGACACTATCTAGGGTGTTTTACAACCATTCTAGTAGGCAAAGTCTTAAGTTGAAAAAGTATTTGTAATGGCTTAGTTGCTCTTGTCAAAGTTCTCAATTAGGCATTTTTCAATATATTTTATCTAAATGCAACTAAATGCCATGATGCAACTATTATATACATCCTAATGCAAGTGATTCTACCAACTAATATGACATATAAACTAAATGCAAGTCCTAAGTTCACATTATTATACCGCATCAATCAAAATAAAGCCACATAGTCATTAACATAAAGAGGAAAAAAAAGATTGGAAAGATCATACCATGCGGTCTTCAATATCCTCATGTCTCGGATGTGGCGTAGTCGATCAATGTGAACAAGGATAGAACAAACACAATATATACAATAATATATACTTGACTACACTACAAAGGAAAATAACATGTTTTTGGTTTTTCAATTTTCAAATTTTTATGGTTTTTTCAAAAATTTTCAATTTTTTTGGATTTTTTGAGTAAAAGTTAAGTTAGAATTCCCCATCCCCACACTAATATGGGCATTGTCCTCAATGGCCAAAATGATGGGAAATTATGCAAACATGATGCATGATTTCTATACTAAATGCAAGCTACACTAATCTACACTACATGATGCATGGTTTTTGTTTATGACGGAGAGGATAATTTAGATTACCTCCCGTTGTGTATGTATGTACTTCCCCAAACCGAGTTAGACATTATTGCTAATGTCCTAAGGTTGAGTGTAGTTCATGCACACACTATGCAATGCATGAAACTAATTTTGTCATTTTGGATTTTTAAAAGCGGGAACAATAAAATGAGAACACCTCAATGGGGCCGAGGTGTTAGTCCTCTATGGTGCTAAGACTACTCCAACAATGATCAAGATTAATAAAATACAAGTTAACAAAACACAAACTTCTTTTCATGAAACTTTGAAAATTAAAGAGAGGAGATGAGGAAACTTCACTTAAACTTAGGTGGGTGCCTCTCGCCCGCTCCACCTACCTATGAAGCAATCCTCTAGAGATCGGCACCATCTCCTTCTAGATCACTATCCCACATCTCCTTTGATACATCACTCATATTCGGGTCCATGAACTCGTCATCTTCACTTCCAAGCTCCACCGTGTCCCCTCCGCAAGAATGGTTGCTCCCCTCCTCTTGTCTCCCGTTTGCCCCTTCGTTTGCCCTCTCCGAATTGGGGAAGAGTAAGTCCATTTGAGCCCATGAGGTAAATGCTCCCTCCTCACTAATATTTCCCTTTTGAACCATATCGTGGTATTGAGGATAGAGTGCATAGTAAATGTCCACGTTGGTTTCGTATTGGCGGTAGTGCAAATCTTGTAGAATTCCCGTGACAAAGTCGTCACGGGGAAGGATGAAGGGGTTGGGATGGTTGTACGGTTGATAAGGAAATGGGTAGGGAGGCACTTTGATCTTCTCATCTTGGGATTATTGCTCTGTTTGTTGTTGTTGATTTGGAGGTGGTGGTGCTTGTCTTGGTTGGGTTGGGTTTGGAGGGATGAGGTAGGATGGTATTGTAGACAAAGGTCCTCTTCTTGGGGAAATCTGTGGTAGGCCGTTCATTGGAAGATAAATCGGATCACTTCCTTTCATTAACCACTTGATCCGCTTTTCAACCCCCTCAAGGGTTATCCAAAGATGATGAATGAGAATAAGGTCTTCATTTATTCTCGTGTTTCCCGAAAGAGGAGCATACTCATTATTCTCATTGAACCTCGGATTGAAATGCTTTGCAAGCCTAGTAATGAGTCCTCCATTCACAATGTGTTTCATCCCGTCATCATCAGCATTCCTAAACTTTGCCCATTTTTCGAGTAACACTAGAGGTGCATTGAAGTGGTACACACTTCTTCCTTGAATATTGAGGTAGGATTCCATAAACACAGGTCTAATTGGTTCACGATCGCCGGATCTCGGCGAGCAAAGAGAGTGCCCGAGAGGAATCGATAAGTAAGTCTCAAGATCGGATTTTGAATATGAAAAGCGAGACATTCCTTGTTGTGTATGAAATCCCAGCCGGTCATGGCCCTCCACAAAGGTTCAACACTGTATTTCTTTGGCTTCGATGTTCGGGTAGGCGAAACATCGAGTCCAAGCACATTTGCGAACTCTACAAGGGTCATCATCCTCGAAACATTTTCTAACCTAAATTCTATGCAAATTGTTTTGTTCAGGGTTGTAATCTTCAAAAAGCTCAAAAACTCAAGCACAAGGGATCGATAAGTTTGCTCATGCATGTGGAAAAGAGTAGAGAGTCCAAATACTTCAAAGAGGGCTTCCACTTGGTGATAAATTCCAAGTTTCCTCAAAGTATCATGACATAAAAACTTAGTAGGGAGGATGTTCTTACTTAGAAGCCGGTGGAAGACTAGTCTTTGCACATCATTGATAAACTCAACATTTGAGAAGTCATCAAGTCTTGTATGATCCACTATTTCTTCATGCTCCCTTCTTAATGTGTTGACATGGGAGGTGGAAGAACTTCCCCCCATCCTTGGTCTCCTCCCATTCCTAAAAGAGGATCTCCTTGGTGCCATTCCTTGATTATTGAGCTGGGATTTTGATTTGTTAAAGAATAAAGATGCTCCTTATAAATTGAATGTTGCCTTTGGAAACCCTAGAAAATTGGGGCTTTTTGATTTTGTGGGGTTAAAGAGTGGTTTGGATATGCTTGGGAGTCATAAGGAGGTCGGTTTTATAATACAAGTGGAAGGAAGAGTGATGTGTCACTAAATGTGTGGTGGGGTGTAATTTAATTAAGAAAAGACGGGTCAAATCACCGTGGGAAGACGGGCGGATTCGAGCAGAAGACGCTCGGATTCTTTCTTATCGGGACGGGCGGATTCTGGTGAAGACGGCCGAATTCTGTCACAGCAAATTTTCCAAAAATATGACGCCAGAAGGACGGGCGTCCCGAGCCTAAGACGCTCGGATTCTTCAAATGCGGGACGGGCGGATTCTGCTGAAGACGGCCGGATTCTTCTCCAGGGATTTTTCTTGAAATGCACAGGTAGAAAAACGGGCGTGTTTCTGCAAAGACGGTCGGATTCATCAGGACGAGCCTCTTCCCTTCTGAGACGCTCGGATTCTTCTACAGTCCAAAATTTTCAATTTCTCAGTTTAGAAGGCCGGACGGATTCTTCACAGGACGCCCGGATTCTTGCAAGACGGCCGGATTCCAGGGAACACGCACGTGTTCAAGCTGTGAATCTCCCTTTGACTTTCTTTCCTCTCTTAGATGCTTCCCCACACTTGAAAATTGGTTCCTTCCTTCATTCAAAATTCGTTAGTGACCCTCCCTCACCTACTCTCATGAAAAGAGCTTATGTTTATTATTAAAGAAATGCAATAAAATTATAAATACAAGTTAGAGGGTTAGTATATTTACAAGTGGTGGTTTAGGGAGGACTCCACCAAACTCTCCCTTTGTTGGTTCTTTCAAGGATGAGAAGGCCCGAGGTAGGTGACCTCGACCTCTCCAATAAACGCTCCTTCATAGTATGGCTTCAATCTTTGACCATTGACTTTGAACTTGCTTCCATCTTCCGCTTTTAGTTCAAAATCTCCATATCTTCCAACTTCGGTTATCACATATGGACCCATCCATCTAGAGTTCAACTTTCCCGGAAAAAGTCGGTAGCGGGAATTGAATAGAAGGACTTTGTCCCCTTTGTGCAAGGCCTTTTGTCTAATCCTTTTGTCATGGAGCAATTTCGTCTTTTCTTTGTAGATCTTGGCATTCTCATAGGATTGTAGTCGGAATTCCTCCAACTCTTGAATTTGAATCATCCTCTTTTGACCACTTAACTTGAGATCGAGATTAAGAGCTTGGATTGCCCAAAAAGCTTTGTACTCTAATTCGATTGGCAAATGACATGCTTTTCCGTAGACAAGCTTGTAAGGGGAGGCTCCTATGGGAATCTTATAGGCCGTCCTATAAGCCCAAAGAGTATCATCAAGCTTTGTGCTCCAATATTTTCGGGTCTTGTTCACAACTTTCTCAAGGATTTATTTTATCTCTCTATTTGAAACTTCAACTTGACCACTTGTTTGAGGATGATACCCCAAGCCGGTTCTATGTTGGACACCATACTTGGTCAAAAGAGATGCAAGTTTCTTTTTATGAAAATGCGTCCCTCCATCACTTATGATTACTCTAGGAACTCCAAATCTTGGGAAGATTATTTTCTTGAAGAGCTTGGTGACCGTTTTTTCATCATCATTTGGAGTGGCAATTGCCTCTACCCATTTTGAGACATAGTCTACGGCCACAAGGATGTACTTATTTCCATTGGATGTTACAAAGGGCCTTTGGTAGTCGATTCCCCAAACATCGAAGATCTCTACCTCTAGAATGCCCCTTTGTGGCATTTTGTTCCTCCAAGAGATATTCCCCGTTCTTTGACAAGCATCGCAATGAATGATGTATTCTCTTGTGTCTTGAAACATTGTAGGCCAATAGAAGCCCGATTGAAGAATTTTTGCAATGGTCCTCCTTGCTCCATGGTGCCCACCGTAGGGTGATGAGTGACATCCTTCCAAGATTCCTTGGACTTCCCATTGAGGGATGCATCTTCGGTAGAGCCCATCACTACATTCCTTATAAAGGTTTGGGTCATCCCAAAAGTACCTCTTCACTTCGAATAGGAATCTCTTCCTTTGGTTGTGGTTCAAATTTGGAGGGAGTACTCTTCCAACTATATAGTTAGCATAATCGGCAAACCATGGGGTGATGTGCCTTTCAAGTTGTGTTTGAATGGCCATCAAAATATCGTCGGGAAATGAGTCATTGATCGGGGTTTCTCCATTTTCATCATGAAACCGGATCCTTGACAAGTGATCCGCCACTACATTCTCGGCTCCTTTCTTGTCTCTTATTTCCAAGTCAAATTCTTGAAGAAGCAAAATCCATATTAACAACCTTGGTTTTGCCTCCTTCTTTATCAAGAGATGTCGGAGAGCACGGTGATCCGAAAAGACAATTACTTTGGATCCAAGCAAGTAGGAACGGAATTTGTCCAAAGCATAGACAATGGCAAGAAGCTCTTTCTTGGTGGTATCATAGTTCACTTGGGAGGGATCAAGAGTCTTGCTTATATAATAGATGGCATGAAGAGCTCTTCCTACCTGTTGGCCAAGAACCGCTCCAACGGCGTAGTTACTAGCATTACACATAATCTCGAATGGTAGTTCCCAATTTGGAGGTTGAATGATCGGTGCCGAGATTAGTGCTTCCTTGATTCTATTAAAGGCTTAAACACACTCATTAGTGAAAAGGAATTGGGCATCTTTAAGCAAAAGTTGAGTGAGGGGTTTCGCTATTTTTGAAAAATCCTTTATGAAACGGCGATAAAACCCGCGTGACCGAGAAAACTTCTCACCCCTCTAACATTCACGGGAGGTGGGAGTTTCTCTATCACCTCAACTTTAGCTTTATCGACTTCGATGCCCTTTTCCGAGATTAAATGACCCAAAACAATTCCTTCATTGACCATGAAGTGACACTTTTCCCAATTTAAAACAAGAGTAACACCTTCACATTTTTGCAATACAAGAGAAAGATTATGCAAGCATGAGTCAAAGTCCTTTCCATAAACGCTAAAATCATCCATAAAAACTTCCATTATGGTCTCTAGGTAATCGGAGAAGACACTCATCATGCATCTTTGGAAAGTGGCGGGGGCATTACATAAACCAAAAGGCATCCTCCTATATGCAAAAGTACCATAAGGGCATGTGAAGGTGGTCTTATGTTGGTCATCCGGGTGTATAGGGATTTGGAAGAATCCAGAATACCCGTCAAGGTAACAAAAGAATTTGTTGGAGGCTAACCTCTCAAGCATTTGGTCAATGAATGGTAGGGGGAAATGATCCTTTCTTGTTGCGGAATTTAATTTTCGATAGTCAATGCACATACGCCAACCGGTGATCATCCTTGTGGGTATTAGTTCATTCTTTTCATTTGTCACTATCGTGGTGCCTCCTTTCTTAGGTACCACTTGGATGGGGCTAACCCACAAAGAATCCGATATGGGATATATGATTCCCGCATCAAGTAATTTCATAACTTCTCCTTTAACAACTTCTTGCATGTGGGGGTTCAATCTTCTTTGAGGTTGAATGGTAGGTCTATGGTCTTCCTCTAGATGAATTCTATGCATGCAAAAATTGGGACTTATCCTCTTAAGGTCATCTAGACTATAACCTATAGCCTTCTCATGTTGTTTTAACACATCAAGCAATTTTCCCAATTGGTCCTCATCAAGTCTATCATTAACAGTCACGGGTTTGGTCTTTGATTCATCAAGGTAAGCATATTTCAAATTTGGGGGAAGGGGTTTAAAGTAGGAGTTTGTACCTCACTTTCCTCCTTTGGAGTTTCATTTAGAATTTGCTCCATCTCCATTAGACATTCCATTCTCATAGCATATTCAACTTGTTCTTCATTCTCATCAACCTCATCATATTCGAATTCCATGATGGATTCCTCTTGCTCTTGAGCTTGTAAGATGTCTTCTAGGATGGATTGCTCATCTTCTATAGGTTGACATGCTTCCACTAGGATGTTATGCACCAATACAGATTGTGCATGAGTGAGTTCTTTGTTAGCTATAGCGGCCTCAAAAAGACATACCTCCAATTCCCAATACATATTTTTAGCCTCACTTGCTTCCAATGCTTGCATGGGATCTTTGAAGAAAGGTATATTTAAGTGGTCCTCTACAAAACAATCTATAAGGTCCATCTTGCAAAATATCAAACAACTTGAAAACAATTAGAACAAACCTTGAGGAGTTTTACTTCCTCAAGGCAAAGAAAGACACAACTAATAACAATATAAGAAAATTTAGATCAAGATAACACCGTCCCCGGCAACGGCGCCATTTTTGGTCGGGTTTATTTTCGGATGCTATATTCTATTTTTCGGAACAATTGTCGTTGGAAGCACCTAGACCAAAACACAATCATACCAACAAAGTAAAACATGATGAACAAATGAAAGTAATTAGCAATAATTAAAAAGAGATTAAGAGAATTATACCTAATAATGATTCCAATAATAAAGCAAAGAATAATAGAAGTACTTGATGCTTGATTGAGAGGTTGTCAATCTCCCAATAATAACCCAAATAATCTTCAATTACCCAAAATAAAGGATGAACAAAAGAGAGATTAAGGAAATAAAACTTGTATTAAAACTTGATTAATTGTTGATTACAAAACTAAAGAGAGATTTGATTGATATTAACTACTCTAACAATTGATAAGAAGAACATGCTCTTCTAATTAGACTAATGGGGTATTTATAGTGGAAATTAGGTGGATGCATTAGGGTTAACTAAGGGCTTAAATGACGATTAAATCCTTACTTAGGGAAACGCCGGTATTTTCTGAAGGAAGGGCATCTTTCTTGAAGCTTGAAGAAACGGATTTGCGCTGTCTTGGAATCCGTGCGTCTTAGGCACGGGACGGCCGGATTCAGGAGTCTCTGCCCGGGCGTCTTTGGGAGAAGACGGGCGTCTTAAAGTGTTGCTTTGCCCGGCGTCTTTGGTAGAAGACGCACGGATTGTGGTCCTGGGGGACGGGCGTCTTCAGGAGAAGACGGGCGGATTGGTGCTCAGCCGTGTTTCTTCTTCTTTTCTTCCCTTTTCTTCATAAAATCCTTAGGGATTTCCTTGGGGATGCAAGGATCTTTCCTCATCATTGCCCAACTACTATAGTATGTACAAAGGCCTTCTAATCTCCTTGATGCTTGGTCATTTGATTCAATCAATTTAGTCTCATTTTGCCATGAAAATGCAAGGTTTGCACTCCTTTCCTACCAAGGACACAAAACCTCAAAGAATATGCAAAACAAAGAACTAAAGACAATGAATGACCCAAATATGCACTAAAAAGCATGGGAACAAGGCTAATTCGGGGACTAAATATGCGCTAATTATGGTCACATCAAAGCCACTCCCGCAAGTGACTTCACTCAGCCGAGGACGCACCTCGCAAACCACGGACAATTATACAACAACCACACTATACAATCAACAATAACCAACTCCAAATCCAATATGTTATAAACCAACAACCAATCACAATATCAATTCTAAACAATGCCAACACCAATTACGATATAATCATCATGCCAATCAACCAATCAACCATCTTATAATCATTTATACAATAACTGAGTAGGGAAACCCTACCTGGAAAAGCAACCACCAAGATCATCACAATCAGCTAATCAAAATCGTTCTTCAACGAAATCACCTCCTATAAACACACAATCATATAATCACAATCTAACATAAACAATACTCCCCAAAATCCCCAAATTACCCAATTAGGGTTTCAACTAAAATCAATGGAACGATATAAAAATCGTACTAGAAGCTTACCCACAATACGACGGTCTCAACGGCGTAAAGAACACGACGATCCGACAACCATAGCCCTTGGGATTTGATAGTAACGCGACGAACGAAGACAACATAACTTTTTTTTTATCTTGAAAGGTTTTTAGAAAAGATACAAATGATGAAGAAAGTGACGGAAAGCTTTATATATCAATCACGCGTTACTAACAAAACCCGACTAAAACAACCAGCAAAAGTAACTTACTCGATCGAGTAAGTAACTTACTCGATCGAGTGACCCTTACTCGATCGAGTCCCCAACTTACTCGATCGAGTACCCTTCAGCAGAACACTGTTTCGTAAACCAAACATACTTACTCGACAGAGTAAGTCCCACTCGATAGAGTACCCATAGACGTAGAAAACCGTAGTATTACAGATAACATTAGCTTCTATTAGCTTTCATTGCGTCCATCATAGCTGTACGAGAAACACCAACATTTCGTTATCGCGATTTAATTTAATGTTTTAATTTGAATGTATATCAAACTATAAACAAAATAAACGAAATGCAATTTAATTCACTTTGATATTCTAAAGTGTCTTAAATCATAAACATTGGAACAAAACTCAACATGCTACCAAGTTATCGATTTTACCGACAATAATGAAGTAATAGATGAATGGAACTACCAAAACAATACTCTACAGGTACGATATGCATACAATTACAAACTATGTATTATAAAACTTTTCATTTTTCATTAAATAACTATAATATGGTCTCATGAAACAGGAAATAAATGACAGCATAGATGATGCACCGGAACAAGTGATAATATATGAGAAAAAACCTGAAGAAATACAACAAAGGAAACGTAATGAGCGTGACGCTCGCATATCAGCTACAACAAGGAAACCAAAAGAAGCAAAGATGAAGTGGAAGATACATATATAAGGAAACCAGATTGTGTGGATGTCATCGCTTTCAGTTTGAAGTCCTCAGAAAAAGATTAGAGGAATTAGACTAATTTGGGTATTTTGATATTTTTTACGCTTAGATTTCATTTACTTTCAGCATTGTTTCAATTTTAGTTCTTAAGCATTGTATTTCATTTCAGTACTTATGTCTTCCATTTCAGTACTTATGCAAAGATTAATCATTGTATTTCATTTTAAATTAATTTACAGCAATTAAATTCAAGCCATTTTATTATGTTTTGTTCATTAAGCTATTTAATTCAACTTAAAATAATAAGCTAAAAAACTTGGTTAAGTGGGACAAACAGCCAATGATTTATTAAAATTAAAATAATAAGCTAAAAGGACTTAGTTAAGCTCACAAACAGACAATGACTTATTAAAATCGTGATAATTACTAACGAAAAATAATTTTATTTAAACTGATTCCAATAATAATACTAATAAATTAAATTAATAAATAATGAAATTAAATATTATATAATGTAATCAAAGTGATAAGAGTTGAAGTTAAAAAAAAGGCTGAAATAAACTAATCAAAATTTAAATATAACAATGTAATATTAGTTTAAACTCATCCAATTTTAAAAAATAATAATAGTAATACCTTTAATTTAATCTTTAATAATACTAATATCGTCAAATAAATATATTACATATTAAAAGTTAGCTGAAGTAAAATAAACGACTGATGAATTTATTTATTATCCACCAAGTATGTCACCATTAAAAAATAACAAAATGAGTTTATAAATGTGAGGAACATATGTCACCATTAAAAAGTAACAAAATGAATTTATAAAAAATAAATAAATTTATAATAATTAATTAATGACAACCCACTATCTTTTTAGCACATCATACAACATCATGCCTCTACAAATAAGGCACTACTAAGTAAGCCTATCAAATTACATAGAGAAGTGTTTTTAGATAATCAAAATCAAATATTGGTTGAAAAAAAAATATATTATTCATGGAAAGAGGAAGTTGTTCCAAAACGGGTGAAAAGAGAAGAAACGGTTCAAGTGAATGCAATACAAGTGAGTGACTAATGTTTATGTCTACTAATCCATAATTCAAATAATATGAATCGTTATTAAATATTATGCTATATTGTTTAATGAAAAAACTGATTCTGCAATCTTGTTTCCTAAACTAATTATTACTATGCACTAATTATGTCTCTATATGAGAAATTACTTATATGCAATATAAAAGCACCATAAAAACTTTATAAGTTTGAGTCCAGATACATAGCTTTATTTGGTCCATATAATCTTCATATACTATGATGCAAATCTTCAAATAATCTTCATATAATTAGTCGAAAATCTTCAAATAATCTTCATATAAAAAGCTAAAAATATCCAAGTACCCAAAGTGACATGCCATGCTTGAACAAAACCCTACAAAAATACAATGGTAATCATAGGTCATTAAAATGTATTAAATTGTATATATATACAAAAGAAAATGAAATACAATATACGTAATGAATTAAATGAAATTCGAGTTCAGGTTCATTTTTAAATTTGAGTTTGGGTTAGTGATTACGAGTCGTATTTGAACTCGCTTACATTCGGGTTCGTGTTTGAATTCTCTTAAATTTGGGTTCGTGTTTGAAATCGGGTTCGGGTTTGCATTCGGGTTCGGGTTTATATTCGGGTTCGGGTTCAAGTTCGGGTTTGGGTTTGGGTTTGGGTTCGGATTCAGGTTTCGGTTTGGGTTTCAGTTTGGATTCGGGTTTGGGTTTGAATTCGGGTTTGGTTTTGAATTCGGGTTTGGGTTTTGGTTCGGATTTGGTTTCAGGCTTGAGTCAGGTTTGGATTTGGGTTTGGATTCGGGTTTGGGTTGGGATTCGGGTTTGGGTTTTGGTTTGAATTTGTGTTTGGCATTGAATTCAGGTTTAGGTTTGGGTTTGGGTTTGGGTTCGGATTTTATTTCGGGCTCGGGTCAGGGTCCGGGTTCGGATTAGGGTCCATGTTCGGAGTAGGGTCCGTGTTTGAACTAGGGTTCGGATTCAGACTCGGTTTAGGGTTGAGACTCGGGTTCGGGTTGAGACTCGGATTCGGGTTTGGGTACAAATTCTAAAAACCAAATTGAAGATTTGTGGGTTTAACATGAATTTTCTGGGTTAGCAGATGAAGGATTGTGTTTGAATGATGAATTTCTGGGTTTGAAATCCAGAAATCCATCCTCAAACCCAGAAACCCATTTTCAAACCCAGAAAATTCATCCCAAATCCAGTCCTTCATCTTAAATCAAAAAACACAGCCCCTTTATCAAAAAAAATGAAAAAAAATGAGAAGACACAACATGCAAACAAATTAATGTATGGATTTTTAAAAATCAATTTTATCCAATACTACTTTGTATACTTAATTACAAAAATAACACATTCATCAAATATAATGAATTTAATCGTTACTAAATTAAATAATCGTAAAAAATACAACAATTACCGCAGTTACATATAAATTACTCATATGGAAAACAAATCTATTAAACCATGATTCATAAATATGAAGAAACAATAAATATAGAGGATGTCGAAGACAAATTAACTTACTCGATCGAAAACAAAAACCATGACTTTGAAGATCGGCCGAATATAAACATTGAAACGAAAGTATAGACCCGATGGATGTTGAAGACCAATTCACTTACTCGAAAAATAATGAACACTTATGATGCTAACCATTAAAATTTGATAAAAGATGACGAAAAGGCGGAAATATAGTGTATAAATGATGAATAAAAGCGGAAATATAGTGTATAATTGATAAGAAGGCGGAAATATAGTTGAAGAATGGTGAATGTAGTGTTGTTAGGAGAAAGCCGGAAATATAGTGTAGAGAGAGAGGACGAGTGACGGCGTTTTTAGGGAGAAAAAATAGGGTTTGTGTAATAGGTTAAGGGTATATATACCATACAACTAATGCATAATGTAGTGTTCAATTGGACTATCAGTTGAAGAAACAATTGGACAAGACCTACCGGCCCAATGGAAATAAAAAATGGACGGCCCAATACATATCTATAGCATATTAATAAGGTCAAAATATAATTTGGTAATAATTTGGTCAAAATCGTAATATATCGATTATTATATCCTTAATAAAAAAATAAAAATTTCGTAATATATCATTTTTTATTTCCCTTTTGATATCGCATGACATTATATCCCTTTTAAAAAAAATAAAAAATCGTAATATATCGTTTATTATATCCCTTTTTATATCGCGTGAAATAATACCGGTATATATGATCTATTATGTTATTCAAAATAAATTTAATATTATCTAATATTCACATCTTATTTTATATTAGGTGGAACAAGACGACAAGTAAGACGAGTGTCATCACCTGCGAATGTTCATATTGATTCTACGACATCGCTTACCTTTAACACAACAGGTTCGTAAAAGACCGTGATTACAAATAAAATATTTACCATTGTGACGATACAAATTAAACCCTAAATCGTGTTTATATTATGACTACATAGGTAACGATACTCCACCAGATGTCCTCCATCGATTAGTAAGAGATTTATGTGCCACATTTGGTGAATCTTATGATGATTTTAGTCCTTCGATACCACAAACTGAGGAAGCACCCCGCAGTGAAGAAATTCATTCTTCTCAGTTGATCGATCAAGGTAAGTTTACTTAACCTTATTAGCAAATATATATGATTTGAATACGTACTATAAAGAATTTTATATTAAAAATAATAGTTACTGCGTATTTTATTTGAAAAAAATTCATAATATATTTTTATTATAATAAGTATTCAAAAGATGCATATTAGTTTTAGTTGTGTGTGTTTTGAACCGTAATCCGTTGTTTATAACTTAATAACATAGGTAGCATTGGTGAATCAGATGTCGTCGAGCGATTAGTAAGAGAATTATGTTCGGACTTCGGTGAAACTTATGATGATTTTGATAATTCAATTCTTCAATATCAAGAATTACTCGGTGGACGTGAAACAAGCTCATTTCGGTCAAACAGAGAATGTTCCCGAACTCGACCAAATCAATCCTCCCAATTGATCAACGAAGGTTATTTTGTTTAATGTGACATATCGGTCTATTACAAATTAATTTAAATAGTTATGTAAAAAATTTTATTTAACGTTTTCATATTATGGTGACATTTATTTATCAGCTCTAGAAGGATACTGGGATATTGGAGACCCAGAATACGAGTGCAGGAAATGTGGAGCACAAATGTGGTTTCAAGAAAGAAAAGACAAAAGAAGGGGTACTAGATGCCCTAAGTTCTCATTGTGTTGCTCTGATGGCAAAGTTGTGCTGCCACGTTTAAAAGAACCGCCTCAACTCCTAAAGTGTCTATTAAGTAGACAACATCGCTTAAGTAAGCATTTTATTGAGAATATCCGAGCTTATAACGCAATGTTTTCCTTCACATCCATGGGTGGCAAGATTGATCACTCCGTCAATCAAGGTCGAGGTCCATACACATTCAGGATAGGAGGCCAAAACATCCACCGAATAGGAAGTTTGTTGCCGTTAGCTGTAACAATGCCTAAATTTTGTGAGTTATACATATATGACACTGAAGAAGAAGTTGAAAATCGATAAACCGCACTCAGGCATTGGATATATGATTCAAATATGTTAGAATCTCAATTTAACGCATAATTGAAAAAATAAATTGTTTACTATTTATTTTAGCCAATTGAAAAACAAATTACCTTATTATTAATTAACTATGAATGCATCCAAAATACTCTGAATAGATTTGACGATGAGCTGATAGAATTGTTGCAAAAGATGGTCGATGAAAAAAAATCTTGTTGCAAAGAACTTTAAGATGGCTAGGGATAGATTGTCTTCGGATGAAGACGTTGAGGTGAGTATCAGACTCATCTCTAGAAGGGACACGGATGGGAGAACATATAATTGCCCAACGGCTTCAGAGGTAGTAGTGTTGATCGAGGGTGATTTAGGTCCAAACATGGATAAACGAGATATCATTGTTCAAAAGTCATGCGGGAGGTTACAACGTATATCTGAGCTACACCCGTCATACATGGCCCTACAATATCCGTTATTATTTCCATGCGGGGAAGACGGTTATCGGTTGGGAATTCTTCACGGTGAAGAATATCTTGGGATTAGCAAATCTGAAAATCCACGTGACAAATTAACACTCAGAGAGTGGTTTGCATTCCGTATACAGGATAGACCATTGTCTATTGAGTACCCAATACTGTTATTAGCCCGTAGACTCTTTCAGCAGTTCTTAGTTGATGGATATACAACGGTTGAAGCTCATAGACTATTGTTTGTACGCTTCAAGCAAGATCTACTTCGCGTGGAAAATTACAATACTCTTTCACGAGCTGCTCAACAAGGGGACGTTGAGCCATCTTCCGCCGGCAGTCGTTTTATTGCTCCCCCTTCTTTCGTGGGAGGTGGGCCTTATATGAGAGTGAATTACCTTGATACAATGACCATTTGTAGGTGGTTCGGTTATCCAGATCTATTTATCACTTTTACGTGTAATCCCAAGTGGCCAAAAATCACCCGATTTGTTAGTAAGAGGGGTCTTAATCCCGAGCATCGTCCAGATATTTTGTGTCGCGTATTCAAGATTAAGCTCGATGAATTGATGATTGATTTCAATGAGCGTCATATATTTGGTAGGGTTAGAGCAGGTACGCACTAATTCATCAGTCGTGTTTAATATTTTTTTACATATTCTATCATGGCGTATTATATATTATAAATTGTTTACGTAATTCTATCACAGCGGTTTATACTATTAAATTTCAGAAGCGTGGTCTTTCCCATGCTCATATCCTATTGTTCCTACATCGAGAAGACAAGTTCTTCGAGGCTGCAGATATCAATAAAATCATTTCTGCGGAGATCCCCGATCATGTTTCAAATCCTGTTCTACATGCTGTCGTTGCTACACACATGATGCATGGACCCTGTGGGACTGCAAGACTGCAATCACCGTGTATGGTTGGGTCTAAATGCTCAAAAAAAAATTCCCAAAAAGTGTACCAAAAGAACAACTATCGACAAAGACGATTATCCTGTATATAAGAGAAGTAAAGAAGGACCAACAATAGTTAAGGACGACATGGCACTTGGCAATGGATTCGTTGTTCCATATAATCCACAATTACTGTTGAAGTATCGTGCGCATATCAACGTGGAGTGGTGTAACCAGTCGCAAGCGATCAAATATCTTTTCAAGTACATAAATAAAGGATCCAATCGAGTGACAATGCAGTCGTCTTATAGACGCCGCAATGAGGAAGATCCTTCACAGGTAGATGAAATTAAACGGTTCTATGATTGTAGGTACCTTTCAGCATATGAGGCTACATGGAGAATATTCGCATTTGACATTCATCATAGGACTCCCACCGTCGAAAGGCTATAGTTTCATCTTCCTGGCGAACAAAGAGTTTTTTTTAATGATGAAGATCCTATTGACGAGGTCGTAGGTAAATCATCAATGGGAGTGTCAAAGTTTCTATCTTGGATGAAGATTAATAATAGTGACAAGGAAGAGTTGCAGATAGCTAAAGAACTATTGTACTGTCAATTCCCGACTAAATTTGTGTGGCATAAAGACAAGCGAGAGTGGTGCCTTCGAAAAAAAAAATTTAAGATAGGCAAGTTGCAACATGTGCCACCGACTTGCGGTGAATTATATTATATGAGAATGACGTTGAACCATGTAAAGAGACCTAAAAGCTATGAGGACATAAGAACGGTGAACGACGTTCCCTATCCCACATATAGAGAAGCGTGTTATGCTTTTGGCTTAATCGGTGACGACAAAGAGTACATTGATGCGATAAACCAAGCAGCGAATGGGGGTCCGAATTTTATCTTAGAAACCTTTTTGCGACTTTATTGTTAAGTGGGACGTTGGCCATACCAATTAGAGTCTGGGAGAAAACATGGCCCCTTCTATCAGATGATTGATGTGACCAATATTTGAGCATATTTAGTCTCCGAATTAGCCTCGTTCCTATGCTTTTTAGTGCATAATTGGGTCATTTACTATCTTTAGTCATTCGTTTTGCATATTCTTTGAGGTATTGTTTCCTTGGTAGGAGAGGACTGCAAACCTTAGATTTTAATGGCAAAATGGAGCTAAATTGATCGAATCTAATGACCAAGCATCAAAGTGAAGACAAGACTAAAAGGCCTATGTAAATAATGTAGTAGATGGGCAATGATGAGAAGATCCTTGCATCCCCAACAAAATCCTTGAGGATTGTTGGAAGAAGAAAAGAAGAAATGAAGAAGAAACTTGCTGAGCCACAATCCGCTCGTCGCAGCCTCGGGACGCTCGTCCCAGCCCTCCAGAATCCGAGCGTCCCACCACCCAATCCGCTCGTCCTGAACCTCCACAATCCGCTCGTCCCGACCATCTGGCCGCTCGGATTCCTTCACAGTGCAAAATATCCTCTCCCTCAGTCCACTCAGGATGCGCATATTCCTTGAAGACTAGTGAAGCGGAGATGAGCATCTCCTTCGAGAGGAGCACTTCCTCAACTTTTCTCAAGGGTCTTAATCGCCATTTAAGCCCTTAGTAACCCTAATTTATGAACCTAATCCTTAGTATAAATACCCCTTTGTACTAATTAGATTAGCATGTCCTTCTTATGCAATCTTAATCTCATTTTAATCTTATAATCAACTTTTAAATAAGCATTAATACAAATCGCATTTCCTTAATTTCTCTATTGTTCATCATTTATTTTGGGTAATTGAAGATTATTTGGGTATTATTGGGAGATTGACAACCTTCCATCAATCATCAAGTACTTCTATTATTCTTTGCTTATTATTTTGGAATCATCATTAGGTATAATTCTCTTAACCCTTGTTTTAATTATTGTTAATCATTTCCATTCATTCATCATGTTTTGCTTTGTTAATATGATTGACAACCTTGTTAGCATGTTAAACTTGATAATGAGTGAGTAGTTTCCTTAGCTAGGGTTAATGGGGAATTAGGGGAAACCAACATGGGGGACGATTCATGCTTAATCTAATATGTTCACATAATTTATTTGCTTGCTTGTTGTGATCTCAACTTATGCACATGTTATGTTTGATGAAATGCGAGCCTATGAATCCTTGCATTTTTTACCCATCACTTACCTTTTCAATGAGACTTGTAAGACATAAACCAACTCGAGTCTCATTAGACCATGCATATAGTTGAGTAGGGAGGATTAAGTCGACTTGTAGGTGTTGTACAATCTAATCGATTCGGCTCTGGGACCCAAACCTTCCTAGGATTGTAAGATATAAACCAACTCGATCCTATCACAATAATAATTGCTTGCTTATAATTTGAGAATATGTTTCTATGATCAATTCCCATGAATCCCCTATGAACCCATGACACCCTAGTGCTTTTAATCAATTATTTACATCTCTTTTTAATTATCTTGCTTGTTTATTTACATTGTCATTTAGTTTAGTGATCTTCTTATCTCAACCCAAATTGTGACACCCTTAGACACCACTACTTGCAATCGAAAATCCTACATCAATACCCGTACCTTGGGATCCGACCTTTACTTACCTCTTTATTAATAGTAGAGTAGTTTATGAAGTTATAAATATTGTTTTGGTCTATGTGCTCCTAACGACAAGTAACCGAAAACGATAGTCCGACCAAAAATGGCGCCGTGTCGGGGACGGTGTTAACTTGATTTGATTTTCTTTGATTGTTCTTAGTTGTGCCTTTCTTTGCCTTGGGGAAGTAAAACTCCTCAAGGTTTGTTCTAATTGTTTTCAAGTTGTTTGATATTTTGCATGTCTAGAAGATCACAAGGTAACTTGTTACCCATTGATCACGAACTTGAAAGAACTTTGACAACTAATATAAGACTTGCTAGAAATACTTTAAGAGGTATTGGTGAGATTGTGGATATTCAACCAAACAATATTGAGTTCTTCAACCCTTTTGTAAGAGAAGGAGAGGAGAACCCAACACAAAACCCACCACAAAATCAACCCACAATGCCTAAATTTTCGTCACATTCTGTACCAACCGAGGAGAACCTACCCAATGGTACTCCCACACCACAACACTTGACCGGTAATTTCATTGCAAAATCCGCATTTATCCAATTAGTCGCAAGAAGTCAATTTGGGGGGATGCCTAGTGAAGACCCTCATTCTCATATGGAGACTTTTTGTGACTATTGGGATGCGATTTCACAAACTGGAGTTACTCAAGACCAAATTCGATGGGTCTTATTTCCTTTTTCTTTGATAGGTACCGCGAAACAAAGGTTAAAGAGCCTTGATAAGGCTACTCTTGGTATTGACTCTTGGAAAAAATTGCCTCTTGCTTTCTACAAAAAGTTCTACCCTCTGGAAAAGACTAACATGTTAAGAGCCCAAATCACGGGGTTTAAACAAAGGGACGAAGAATCTTTGTATGAAGCTTGGGAGCGACTCAAAGGAACTTGTCGCTCATTTCCTCATCATGGACTTAGCGAGTGGTTCTTGGTACAACAATTTTGGAATGGTCTTTATGAAGACTCCTGAAATATTCTCAACATGGGATCAAATGGTATGTTCACCGAAGTTGACGATAATCAAACATGGAACAAGATTGAGGAAATGGCAGTCCATAACTCACAATATAGTAGACCTCGGAAGGCTACTAGAGGAGGAAAGCATGAAGTGGACTCTATTACTCAATTGGGTGCTCAACTTAGTGCTCATATTGATACCATTAATTTGAAGTTTGAGAAGGCTATGGCTAAACTTGAAGAAGCCTCCAAATCATCTAAGCAACATGTTAATGCCATGGTGGCATCTTCATCAATTCCAAGTGGAATATGTGAGAATTGTGGATGACCAAAGTGATTGTAGAGGAACAAGTGAGCAAGTGAATGCTTTTCAAGCATACAAGAGTGGTACCCCTTATTCCAACTATTACAATGAAAACACCAAATTCCATCCAAATCTCTCATATAAAAGCCAAAATGTTCAAAACCCCCAACAAACATACACCCCACCTCCAATGAGAAACCAAAATCAAAGACCCTTTTACAACCAAAACCAAGGTTTCCAAAATCAAACTCCATACACTCAATCAAATGACCAAGGTTTTGACATTCAAAAAGCGGTCCTCCAAATGCAAAAGAATCAACAAGAGTTTTTCACTCAAATGAGAAAGGATAGCCAAGTAAAAGACATCACCATTAACAACATACTAGCTCGCACAAAGATGTTGGAGACCCAAATGTCTCAATTAGCGTCTTCTAGTTCACAAAGACAAAAGGGGCAGTTACCACCTCAAGGTAATCCCCCAAGACAAGAATCGGTGAGTGCCATCCATTTGAGGAGTGGTACAAGGTATGAAGGGCCGAAGAAGCCCGTTAATGAAGATGTTGTGAATGCTAGTGACAAGGAAAGAGTTGTTGAAAACTCTAAAGAAGAAGAACCCACCATTCAAGAAGTTTCAAAGAAGGATGAAGAGAAGGCCAAAGAAAAGGAGCCTATTGTGATTAGACTTCCATTCCCGAGTCGTCAAGCTAAGCCTAAGTTTGATGACCAACTTGGAAAATTCATGGAGATTGTTAAGAATTTAGAAGTCTCAATTCCATTTACGGAATTAATCAATCATGTTCCGGCCTACGCAAAGTATATGAAAGATATCCTTACAAAGAAGAAATAAATCCGGAAGCTTGAGACTATTGCTTTCACTAAAGTGAGTAGTGATATTCTTCAAGGAAGTTCACCTCCAAAGCTCAAGGATCCGGGAAGTTTCTCCATTCCATGCACTATTGGTGACACTACGAGCAACAAAGCTTTATGTGACCTTGGGGCAAGTGTTAGTGTCATGCCATATTCGGTAAGCAAGAGGCTAGGAATGGGAGAACTCAAATGCACCAACATCAAGCTTCAAATGGCGGATAGATCAACAAAAACACCTTTAGGGGTATTGGAAGATGTTCCCGTAAGAATTGGCAAATTCTTCATCCCGGTGAATGTTGTTATTGTCGACATGGCCTTTGGGATGATGAGTTTGAAGGGATATTCAATCCCTATATTGGTAATGTTATGGCCCAATACCATCATAGAGAATAACAAGTGCAAAGGTCTATTGAAGATCTTTATCATGACAATGAACAAGCTTTCGATTACTTCTTCAAGGTGTTGAGTAACATCAACAACACCTTGAACATTCCTCCTTGACATCTCATTATTGGATGAGAGTTTGGTGGAGTCCTCCCTAAACCACCACTTATAAATATCTAACTCCCTAACTTGCATTTTAATTATCGTATTGCATTTTTGTCATTTTTTGATTTACATTTCTATGCCTTGATCAAAATTTTCATCATTTTGAGAGAAGTGAGGGAGGGACTTATGAGTTTATTGATGTGTAGTGTTTTGCCTTAGTGTGGGGATAGCAATTGCCTAGGCTATCCATGCCTTTGTAGTGCCCCCACAATGAAGAACACAAGAATTGAAGAATGAAATGATACGGGTTACGAAGCACCCACGGATGGACCTGAATTCGTGTGGAAACGGCAGACTCCGAGCGACCCGATAGGAATCCGCTCGTCTTGAAATGAACCCGAGCGTCCAATGCATTACTAGAAATAGAAGATTTCAAGCTTTCATTGGTGTTCTTGAGCAAACAAAGACCTTTTTCGAGTCTATGGGATTGAGTAAATTGTTTGAAATGCAAGAATTGACCTACTCCTCCCTCACCTTAGAGTTTTTGAGCTCTTTGAAAGTCACCAAGGTGGAGACCCTAACCAATATTGAGTTTCGTCTCAAGAATGTTGATCGAAAATTGTCTTGTGACGAAATTGGTAAGATATTTGGCCTTAGTGATAGCCCGAAATACACAAAGAAGCCTACCAAGTATGACCCCGCTCCTCTATGGAAGGCCATTTCCGGAAAAGAATTTACATCTTATCATGATTGTCGTGCTCTCTTAGTCCATCATCCGGGCATAAGAGTATGGCATAAGGTTGTTGGGAATACCTTGATAGTTAGAAAAGGCACAAATCATCTTACCGAACTTGATTTTGTTCTTCTTGAGTCGGCTTTGAACATTGGAAGAGAGTTCACAAAGCCATACAATACTTTACGACTTTTAATTGATAGATGGCTTAATGTTGATTGTGGCAAAGAAGGCACATCCTTTATTGTCAACGGAGGATTACTGACTTATTTGGCTAAGCACTTTAACCAGGATTTCAACAAGAATGACACTTATACACCGGTAAAGGGAGGCCCTACCATTGATCTAGCCACCATGATTCTAAAGTTCAAAAGGGTCAAGAATGATACTGTGACACCCCCATACTCCAAGTGCCTTACCAGGACCACTTAAGCTATAAGAACGTCACCATCTCGGTTACCCGAGGCAATGATAATAAAATGACAATGAAGAAACATAATTTTAATAACAATATAGTTTAAAGTGATTACATGATCAAAACCAAAACTCTTAAACTGAAATACAAGATTCTCAGACGGTCTACTTCTAAAACTATCAAAGCTATAAAACATCGTCTGACACAGCGGAAGACTTCTAAGTGCCACGTGATGACTCATCCCATCTATCCC
Organism: Silene latifolia; assembly: GCF_048544455.1. NCBI lineage: Eukaryota > Viridiplantae > Streptophyta > Magnoliopsida > Caryophyllales > Caryophyllaceae > Silene > Silene latifolia. Next base: position 178,286,043 of record NC_133538.1, read on the forward strand.
ATACGCATCATATCATACCTGCTCAATAACTGCTCACCACCCCTGAATGGATCACCACAGTTTTTAAAACATTTAAACAGGGTCGGTACTAATTACACGATATAAACCAACATGAAGCAAATACCAAGCAGCTCAATCAACACATCAATCCCCAGTCTCCATCATCAATCTCCACACAACTGACTACACACTAAAGTGTGTAGCCCCCGCAGTACCCATCGCAACAGGTACTCCACACCGCCAGTGGGGGACCGCAGCCGTTCCCACCTAAGCCCCGCTCATCTCATCGAGCGATAAACCCATGTTCCTTAATGTGCACATCCCTCCTGTGGCGGGTTTCATAGGAGGCGAATCAAGGGCGTGAAGCCACTCCCGCAAGTGAATCCACTCAGCCATGGACACACCCCGAAGAACACAGACAGATACAACAACAGTCAACGACAATAAACAACAACCATCACAACACCAACAATTACCAACAAGCAATTCCAGTACGATAATTACTCAATAACAATAACAATCACCACACAATCATGTAACTAATACTGGGTAGGGAAACCCTACCTGGAATGCAACACAAACAGCAGACGATCTAGCAACTGTCTTAAAACCTTTCCTCTACGAACCCTCCTCCTATACACATAATCATACAATCACTACCACATCAACATAAACATAGAAAACCCCCAATCCCAAAATTAGAGTTTAAACAACCTTAACCAAATGCTATAAAAATGGTACGTAGGACTTACCCTTAACGCAAGGATCACAATCATACAAAGAACGATGAAATCCGACCTCTCTAGCTCCGGGATTTGCCAATAATGCGAATAGGAAGAACAACGTAGTTTGCAATCTCTTTTGAGTGTATTAGGTTTATAAAAAGTGTTTATGAAAGATGACGGCGTAATATAGATACTAATTCACATTATTAACAAAACCCGTTGAGATATAACCCGTTAACCGACTTATTCGATCGAGTAACTACACACTCGATCGAGTGCCACCTACTCGATCGAGTACCAAGGCTACTCGATCGAGTACTCTACAGGCAGAACACTGATTCGTAAATCAAAACATGCTTACTCGACAGAGTAAGCCCCACTCGATAGAGTACCCAGAGACTCATAAAACCGTAGTATTACAGTCTTCCCTCCTTAAAAAGAACTTCGTCCCCGAAGTTCAACCCATACTCAAAACAAACACACAAACTCGACCAAGACACAACAACATAGCTAAGAACTCAAACAAAAACCCAACCTATAAAACATGAACTCTCAACACCAACTACGTCTACCTCCACAACATAACTCACGGTATCGTATCCACCACATTATAGTCTCTCTCGACACTAACTCCATACACTAGCAACTACCATCCTCAAACGCTGCTAGCTCCGTTTCACTAACATATTATCCACCAGCAAATCCAAAACCAAGACACCCATAAACATCAAACGGAATGTTACATTCTACCACCCTTAAAAGGAACTTCGTCCTCGAAGTTTACTCACACTCATAACATCATCATCCAACTGTCAACACTATTGAAATATTCTCCAATTCCTAAACATCGAACTACTACAAGCACGGTCATGACCTTTAATAAAATCAATCAAAACAAATATCCATCCTTTATGCTACACCAACACTCTACTTCCAATTATACTACCATATGCACAACCATCAAAATCTCTTTTATCGCATCCTCCTCCTCTTAAGATAAATGTTACGTCCTCGTAACTCACTAATACTAAATTCTAGCTATTTCTTCTCATTATCCCCATCACCACCGCATGTCAAAGATAAGCACTTATAATCTAAACACTCGCCATGCATATATCTAAGGCTCTCTTACTAAAAACAATTCTCATACTTCAATTCACTCGTCACACCACCTAACCTCTACCTCAAAATCTTTAGCTTAACCAAAACTTCAATTGTTCCCTATTACTGCCAAAACGACATAATCCTCTATACCTGCACCTATCTCCATACTCATAACTCACGATCCACAATTATTACATACACTTACACTAGATCCTCAAGTTCTTTTCTTCCTTTACCGCAAAACTCATACATAACTTAACATGACACTAATTCCCAACACCCTACACTCACTGTCTCAACGAAAGATTATGAACCACCTGCAGCTTTCAGATCATTACCACACATGTTCTATGAATCACTTGCCATGACTATGTGCACCGATGCCTCATCTACAACAAGATCAAATGTACTGTAACAACTTCTGACAACTATGTCCCATCAACAAAATATCCCGATGCCATAACAACCACGGAAACAAATACACTCTCTTTCATATCATACTCTACCCTCATTCCAAAACTTAACTGGTAAGAAACATCAATAAACAAAACAACTGTCTATCTGTACAAACTGAAACTCACAGGAAGCAACATCAAACAAAACAACAATTTATGTATAACTGGTATGTACTTTCGAAACTCGGATCATAATCATCCAGCATACTCCACCACAAATGGTGACGGCATCGCAACACCGTCACCAACAGCCACACCGCAGAGCGAAAATACCCGCATCACAACACTAAGTACCATGCTTGGATCACCACCCGAGGCACCACAACCACACAGATAGACATCGCAACATACACAATCCCATAAACACGGACTCAGAAATAACTTCTCGGACAAGAAAACTTACTCAAATCCACTTTACTAAATCACAACGCAACATATTATATGAATAAACGGATAAGCACCTCATGACCATCATCCCTACCATTTCACGGAATACACATACGATTATAACTAACCATGCCAGATCAATCAAACTATTACCTTTTTTTTTTTATCATTCAATCAGGTTACCGTACTCAACATATAGAAAATTCAGACAACAACTTTATAGTTATCACACAATACCACTTCTTGTGAGGTCAAAACCTCACACAAACATTCATACACATCATAGACCCGTAATCACATCCAACTAGTCAATCCTGATCACGTAAGTTACCACCTGGCAAAGGTTACCTCTCACCCGAGCTTAACTCGTATGCCCCTTATAACACATTCTCCCATTCGCATAACCAGCACTTTCTGCCATACATAACCATACAGCTAACCCTCATTACAAGGAATCACCTCCTAAGACTACGTCTTATACTTCCTCATAACCATACATCTCAATTCGGTCTACACAAAATCAACCTCTTTAGAATTGTCATCTTTCCTATTTATCATCACCCTTAACCACTAGTGACAACACCTCCACACTACCACCGTTCGTACATCAAAAAATTACAGTTTCTTTCCTAACTTTGGTTATCCTCCCAAATAACGAACATCAAATACATCAACAAAAATCATCTCAACACTATTTTCAATTCCATCCTTAATTGTATCGTCACCCGACTCACCACCAAGATCTCATATCGTGCAAATTCTCTACCCAACTTTTACTTTACTTAATTCCTCGAAACTCCTGACTAATCATGTTGTTCTAAAACTCCTATATAACCATTAACTCAAATCCTCATGATAGTATCATACATCTCGACGATTCCTTACTTTTATATCACATAACTCCGGTGAACATTTTCTTAGTTTTACTCCCCTCATTCTTTTCTTTTTACACTCGACAAAACCAATTAACCATTCAACTCCTTATTACCTCTTACCTAACTCTTTAATGCTCCGGTTACCTTCTCATTGCTCCAAAACTCACATCTCATTATTTAATATCGATATCATCTAACTCTTTCTTACTATAAATATTCTCTTATTATGCTATCACTCACCCTTGCCACCAATCCATCTATAGAATCAACGTTTACTTGTTCAAACAATTGCATCTCCCTTTTTACGTCTCTAGAAATCAAAATTCATTTTATACCGTTAATTGCCCAAGGAAATCACACGTTAGTTTCACCTCTTGATAACACAAATTCCCAAACTCAGTCACTATTTGCAAATCCACGTCGCGACATGTCTCCATTAAGTTCACTATATACCACTCTTCTCAATCCCTCTAAAACGACCTTTCATTATATATATTCTTAACCAACACAATTCCTAACCATCTCCCTCCATAATTCTTTACACATTTCAAGTTGCTACTATCCACATTCTTCCTTTCAATCTATTCTTTCTCACGTACCTTAGACTCACATCATCCCTTGCCCATATTTACTTACTTTTACATTACTCAACACAAAATCATATCACTCATATCTTCTCACAAAACATGCTCCATGCCTTAATAAACCTTACCAATCCTTCTTTGCTTTTTCCACTATCCATCACAACCACACATAACTCATGTCCTCCCACCGAATTCATACTCACCACAGGTGCCACTCACGACACCATAAGATTGGGTAACTTACGCATCAAAACCAACATACATGTAAAACAATGCATAAAGAAGTAAAATAACACCTTTGAATTAAACATAATATGCAACAAAGTCAAAAGATAAGCATATGACCCAAAACAGGGGTCACTAGATCGAGTACAGGCCACTCGATCGAGTGAGTGACTTACTCGATCGAGTGGGTGAAGCTCAGAAGCAAGTAAAACAAATTACCAGGGATACTCGATCGAGTAAGGGGTACTCGATCGAGTACCAAGGTGCACTCGATCGAGTGAGGGCCACTCGATCGAGTACCCTACGCATTTCTCAAAGACTGGCCCGGATTTTCGAAACGGTCATAACTCACTCGTTTCTTGGTCGTTTTGGGCGTGTGACCTATCGTTAGAATCGTAAAAGAACAAGCTATCACCTCCAATTAGAATCATATTAAAATCATTTATGCATCTCAAGTTATAATAGTTTAAAGAGAACCTCTCTATAATCGAAAGCACAACTACTTGATTTTACTTCCAAACAACTTAAACGACAACAAGGTAAACAAAAACAACTCGATGCTCATAAAACTAGTATCCCTAACCACATGTTACTATGTTCAAAAGCCAAGCAACAACATCCATTATGCACATGCATCATTCAATTTACCAAGCATGTATTACCTACATGTTTTTCTTCTATAACTTTACGTAAACAAAATCACAAATATATAACATCAAGTCTCCTATTCACGTGTTACTAGCATAACAACATTATAAAATCTCTTCCATCATACAACATGCTTTATCAAAAATCATATTATCATGCAACAATTATCATCTTTTTCCACCAATTATTCATGCTCTTACTCAAACTTTCAACTATATAAACTCGTACAACACTACCAATAACATATATGTATACGTAACTCTATGTATAACTCAAATCAAACAAATTTTCTTTGCGTGTTTCTATAATGCCATATCGTAAAACAACTATCATGCTTTCAATCAATAATGTAAAACATCACCTCATTATCATCTTTCTCTACACATTTCCCTTTCTCCACATACATACATCAACCGATTCATACCACACTTTGCTACAAAGATGCACAATTCACAAGATAAACATATAGCGATCCCGACTCATATCCCATGGTGACCGGTTCAAAATTGTAGGGCGAGTTCGCGACTTTAGGACGTCTACCAAGCCTTTGCATTAGCTCCTACAACTTCTACCCCGGGTTCATTTTAATTGACTCCCTATGTTCATTAGATTCATTGGTTACAGGTTTCAGGATCGTCGCTCTGATACCACTTTGTGACACCCTCATACTCCAAGTGCCTTACCAGGACCACTTAAGCTATAAGAACGTCACCATCTCGGTTACCCGAGGCAATGATAATAAAATGACAATGAAGAAACATAATTTTAATAACAATATAGTTTAAAGTGATTACATGATCAAAACCAAAACTCTTAAACTGAAATACAAGATTCTCAGACGGTCTACTTCTAAAACTATCAAAGCTATAAAACATCGTCTGACACAGCGGAAGACTTCTAAGTGCCACGTGATGACTCATCCCATCTATCCTATACGCATCATATCATACCTGCTCAATAACTGCTCACCACCCCTGAATGGATCACCACAGTTTTTAAAACATTTAAATAGGGTCGGTACTAATTACACGATACAAACCAACATGAAGCAAATACCAAGCAGCTCAATCAACACATCAATCCCCAGTCTCCATCATCAATCTCCACACAACTGACTACACACTAAAGTGTGTAGCCCTGCCAGAGTACCCATCGCAGCAGGTACTCCACACCGCCAGTGGGGGACCGCAGCCGTTCCCACCTAAGCCCCGCTCATCTCATCGAGCGATAAACCCATGTTCCTTAATGTGCACATCCCTCCTGTGGCGGGTTTCATAGGAGGCGAATCAAGGGCGTGAAGCCACTCCCGCAAGTGAATCCACTCAGCCATGGACACACCCCGAAGAACACAGACAGATACAACAACAGTCAACGACAATAAACAACAACCATCACAACACCAACAATTACCAACAAGCAATTCCAGTACGATAATTACTCAATAACAATAACAATCACCACACAATCATGTAACTAATACTGGGTAGGGAAACCCTACCTGGAATGCAACACAAACAGCAGACGATCTAGCAACTGTCTTAAAACCTTTCCTCTACGAACCCTCCTCCTATACACATAATCATACAATCACTACCACATCAACATAAACATAGAAAACCCCCAATCCCAAAATTAGAGTTTAAACAACCTTAACCAAATGCTATAAAAATGGTACGTAGGACTTACCCTTGACGCAAGGATCACAATGATACAAAGAACGATGAAATCCGACCTCTCTAGCTCCGGGATTTGCCAATAATGCGAATAGGAAGAACAACGTAGTTTGCAATCTCTTTTGAGTGTATTAGGTTTATAAAAAGTGTTTATGAAAGATGACGGCGTAATATAGATACTAATTCACATTATTAACAAAACCCGTTGAGATATAACCCGTTAACCGACTTATTCGATCGAGTAACTACACACTCGATCGAGTACCCTACAGGCAGAACACTGATTCGTAAATCAAAACATACTTACATGACAGAGTAAGCCCCACTCGATAGAGTACCCATAGACTCATAAAACCGTAGTATTACAGATACTCTTGATAACAAATTTGAGTGGTTGACAAATGAAGCTAAATCCTTCACATTGCCTAGCAAGATTTGCCGCTTGAATGTTCATAGACCGAATTACCTTCTCTCACTCTCCGAAGAAGCCGAATACATCATTCAACACCAAGGGGAAGAAGTTGCCAAGCCCTCCTCGCTCCTCCATTATTGTAACACCCCCTCATACCAAGGTACCTTACCAAGGACTACCCTAACATGAAAGGCTGTTACCATCTCGGTTTCCCGAGGTTAGTATATCAAAGTTACAATTTCCAAACAACATTTATTAAAGTATAAAGAGTTAGCGAATACATTATCTCAAATTAACTCAAATTAAAAGTGTAAGAACTTCAATACAACTGAAATCATTGACGGCTAAACTCGTAACGGCGGAAACTAGACTCGAAGTGATGTCTCCCCATGTCTGTCCCATAACTAAACATCTCGCATTACACCGTCATATCTGCTCACCATCCCCGAATGGATCACCGCAGTTTTACAAAACAACAACACGGGGTCGATTCACGCATAATTCAAATAAGACAAACAAATAATGTAACCGACTGATCATCCTCCATCCCCGGTCTCCCAATTTCACACATTAACCGACTACAAACCGAAGTGTGTAGCCCCGCCGCATTACCCATCGCAACAGTAATCCTTGCCGCCGATGGGTGACCGCACCCATCCCCACCTAGTCCAAATTTCATCAACGCGACTAACAATCCCCGTCCCTTAATGTGCACATCCCCTCCCGTGACGGGTTCCACGGAGGGCGAACTAGGGTGTGAAGCCACTCCCGCAAGTGACTCCACCACAATCACACATACCACAAAGATCACAAATTTGTCACAACACCACTTCCGTCACAACACAACCACATCACCACCGTCACCACAACACCAACACTCCGATGATCAGCAGACAACAATCATACACAATACAACAAATATCTCAATTCAATTACACAAGAACTGAGTAGGGAAACCCTACCTTTTCGCAATCCTCTTACGCTGCAATCAACCATACAAATGCATAACAATTACCACATCGTCACCTACAACAACAATCATATAGTTCCAATCACTAACTGCAAAACCCCATTTCCCCCAATTCATGAATAAAGACAAACCCTATAATTAATCATCAACAACATAGGGATAAAGACTTACCTAAAAGAAACAAAGGATGAATGCACTTGCTATGATCACACACACACACAAGGGGAGATTTAGAGAGGATTAGAGCGTCGTTTGAGTGATTAGGTTTTATAAAATGTAATAGGAAACTGTTTTGCGTTTATAAATAACTCTAATCCTTTCTAAATCAATCGCGAAAAAAATATAACCCGTCAGACTGGATACTCGGTCAAGTAAAATTTATACTAGGCCGAGTATCCTCTACTCGGTCGAGTATTCACCATACTCGGCCGAGTATTCCTCGGCAGAACCCAAACAAACTACACTCTTGGCACTACTCGGCCGAGAAGGCTCTACTCGGTCGAGTACTTAGCTTATAAAATCCGTAGTATTACAGTCTTCCCCCCTTAAAAAGAACTTCGTCCCCGAAGTTCCAACCCAACCTATAAAACATGGACACTTAACACTAACTCCACAAACCACTCTTCCTTCCACAACATGGCTCATGATATCGTCTCAACTATAGCATAGGCTCCCAATACTGACTCCATAACATTACCAAATAACCACAATATATTGTTGCCAACCTTGTCTCACTTCCATAACACTCAATAGCACTCAATCCACAAAAGAAGATCAACCATCAAAACGGAATTTTATATTCTACCATCCTTAAAACGAACTTCGTCCTCGAAGTTTACTCAAACACATAAATATCATCTTCCAACTGTCAAAACTATCGGACTCATAATCATCATCATTCAACTGTCAACACTATTGAAATATTCTCTCATTCCTAAACATCGAACTACTACAAGCACGGTCATGACCTTTAATAAAAATTAAAACAAATATCCGTCCTTTATGCTACACCAACACTCTACTTCCAATTATAGTACCATATGCACAACCATCAAAATCTCTTTTATCGCATCCTACTCCTCTTAAGATAAATGTTACGTCCTCGTAACTCAATAATACTAAATCCTAGCTATATCTTCTCATTATCCCCATCACCACCGCATGTCAAAGATAACCACTTATAATCTGAACAGTCGCCATGCATATATCTTAGGCTCTCTTACTTAAACAACTCTCATCCTTCAATTCACTCGTCACACCCCCTAACCTATACCTCAAAATCATTAACTTAACCCAAAACTTCAAATCTTCCACATTACCGCAACATGACACACCTCTCTATATAAACTATATAAAACTCATATCACCAAAAGCATAACTCACACTCCACACTTGTTACGTACACTCACACTAGATCCTCAAGTTCTTTTCTTTCATTACCGCAAAACTCATACATAACTTAACATGACACCAATTCCCAATATCCTGGACTTACTATCTCAACAAAAGATTATGAACCACCTGCCACTTTCAGATCATTACAACACATATTCCACGAATCACTTGCCATGACTATGACTACCGATGCCTCATCTTAAAATAAGATCAAAATTATCAGAACAACTTCTCACAACCGTGTCCCATCAATAGAATATCACTATACCATGACAACAACGAAAACATATACAACTCTCTTTCATATCCTACTCTACCCTCATTCCCAAACCGAAACCGGTAAGAAACATCAACAAACAAAACAACAAATACATGTTCAACCAAAACTCACAAGGAACAGCAGCAAATAAAACAACAATCTATGTTTAACTGGTATGCACTTTCGAAACTCGTATCATAATAACCTCACCTACTCCACCACAACCGGTGACGGCATCGCAACACCGCCACCAACAGCCGCACCGCAGTGCGAAAATACCCGCATCACAATACTAAATACCGTGTCTTGATCACCACCCGAGGCACCACAACCACACCGATAGACATCACAACATACACAATCCCATAAACACTGACTCAATATAACATCTCGGACAAGAAAAACTTACTCAAGACTGCTTTACCAGATCACAACACCATATATCATACGGAATAAATAGACAAGAATCTCATGCATACCATCCATACTTTTTCATGGAATAAACATATATCATGAATACACATGCAAGTATAACCAGTCTTGTCAGACCACCCAAACTATGACTTTTGATCATCATTCAATTAAGTTACCGTATCCAACATATCTTCTGACGAACATTCGATAACAACATTATAACTATCACACCATACCTCTTCTCGTGAGGTCACAACCTCACACAAACATTTATATATTTCTTAGACCCATAATCACATCCAACTAGTCAATCTTGATCACGTAAGTTACCACTTGACAATGAATATCTCTTATCCGGACTTAACTCAGGTGCCCTTCCTAACATATCTTCTCTTACACACAATTATCACCCCTCCGGCAAATGTAGCCATAACATCAGTACCCAACTTCCAGCGAACACATCGTATATCCACATATTATACTTCCTCACAACCAAACATACTAACCACCTCCACAAAATCAATCTCATTAGAATAACTAACTTCCCTAAAGTAACATCACCCTCAGCCACTAGTGACACTACTATTGTAGGTTATTATCCGTATAATACCCTTTAATTGTAGGATTATAACGCAAAATTCATATGTAGTTTATAGTCATAAAACGAAAAACAAGATGAAAACGATAAAGATGTAGAAGTAACCTTCGGTCCTAGTGCAATAAGGCAATGAGAGATTAAAGCAAATCTCCTCCTAAACGATGCACCCAAGATGTCCGAGTAATGCCCTTGTGCTAGAGACAATCCCCTAATTGACTTGCAATATCGAGGGGATTAGTTTTTGTGAATTTGTGTTGGATGAGAGATCCGGAATTTTGGAGGCACAATTCCCAAAAACCCTAATTATTTTGCAAAAATGAATTAGGTTAGACAAAGAGGAGAAGCTCTCCTTTTGTCCTTGTGTGTCTCGGCCAAACCGAGTGAGAGGAGCCCATTTGGGCTTTTCATTTTCTCTTCACTTAAACTTGCGGTCCGGTCCATAGCTTACTAAATGTATACGACGCGTTTCATTATAAACTCACATCGGTTATCGGAAATTAAGGCATCAACTAATAATACGGGTTAGTTGAATTATTAATACATGTCCGACAAAAACAGTATTGTATAATTATATTCAATATACATTTAATTTAAATATAAAACGCTTATATTTAAATTTACGAATTAACTGGTTAATTCGCCTCTAGCTCATGATATTTAATCCGTATTAAATATAATATCTCACCATCACATTTTGACTAATTATTAGTCAAATAACTCGGACTAACTGGTTAGTCAAATTTGGCATCTACATGACCGTATTTTCATACCGTCACATCACTCAAGACGTATCCTATAGGTGTGACTTTTAGGGACCAGTTGATCACCGCCATCCGTATGACAATAACGTCAAACTTATCTAGCAAGCCAACCGTTATTGATAAACGTGGATCAATTGATTATGATACAAAGTATACCCTTTGATCCTTTGTAGAGGTTTATAAGTCCTTGCACTAATCAAGGACACTAACCCCAACAAGCTCCCACTTGTCCGTACAAGTGTATGTGCAATGACGTTATCCGCACTAACTGGAGGACACTACCTCCAACAAACTCCCACTTGTCCGAACAAGTGTATGTGCGATAACCGATTCTCATATTCATTTAAAATTTCTCCCACACAATGTAAAACAATTTGCAGATCCGGATCCACAAAGGTCGTATTTTACAATCGATCCGTATCTAGAGTGGTTTCCCCGACTAGAGAGTAACTCAACTGATAAAACGAATCCGTGTCCGAGCATGGCCATGCATTTCGATTCTGACTCCTCGAGTGGCCCCGAAAAATATCGAGTACTGATAAAGGCTGAATATTTCCTTCAACTCGAACTCCTTCCGATCTAAGCACAGCATGAAATGACCCAGAAACAATCTACTTGGCCCCCTGTTACGGATGACCGTGAGAAAGAAACCAAAGTCACCCAAAATCTGCCTTAGTCTCAAGAGACAGTCGATAGTCAAAAGAATCGACTCTTAGGATCACCATGGAGGTCCTATCCACGACCGGGCATCGAATGTGATAAAACATTTAGGACTCCACGTCGATGTCACAATTGTGTCCTACGAAATATCCGTATAATTCGCCTCTCTGTGATTGGTCACCAACCCTTTGTTGACTTATGGCTAGTTGAACCCACCATCAACCAACGTCACAAAATAATTGCCAGAGTTATCAGCTCATGTGGGCAATTAAGGACTAAAAAATATAATGTTTTTGCAGTTCACTTTGTGGTGTTCAAAATTTGTCGTACAAATCCACATGAAAAACAAAATATATAAATATCAAAACGATGATGTTGTATAGAGTACAAAAGGGAATGAATCTGATCCATAAAAGAGTACTACAACTTAGGAACACGTTTAATTCCCATGGAATTAATGTGTCCTTCATGCTTATCTTGTCGTAATGCTTTAGTGAGAGGATCTGCTATGTTGTCATCTGTAGCAATCTTTTCTATCACTACTGTCTTTTGCTCCACGTAATCCCGGATTAGATGAGCTTTCCGTTGTACATGTCTAGACTTGTTGCTAGACTTTGGCTCCTTAGCTTGGAAGATGGCACCACTATTGTCGCAATAGATGGTGATCGGGTCATTCGAACTAGGCACTACAGATAGCCCATGTAAGAATTGACGCATCCATATCGCTTCCTTTGTAGCTTCGTACGCAAAGATAGTACTCGGACTCGGTCGTAGAATCTGTTTAGTAGATTTGTTTCGAACTCTTCCACCGATGCAGCGCCATTAAGAGTAAAAACGAATCTGGACCGAGATTTCGAGTCATCACGATCCGTTTGGAAGCTAGCATCTCACAGAATCGGTTGCGCATAGCTTTTGTTCGCCTCCATAAGTCAAAGCCCAATCTTTAGTCCTCCGTAGGTACTTAAGAATGTTCTTGACAGCCAACCAATGTGATTCACCGGATGCTTTGTTGGAATCGACTTGTCATACTCAATGCATATGCCACGTCGGGACGTGTGCATATCATGGCATACATGATAGATCCTATTGCCGAGGCATAAGGTATCCGTGCCATGCGCTCTTTCTCTTCCGGTGTCTCTGGTGCCCGAGACTTGCTCAAATGCACCCCTGGAGACATAGGAAGGAACCCCTTCTTGGAGTTAGTCATGCTTGAATCTCTCTAGGACTTTGTCTATGTAAGACTCCCCGATCGAGAGATAGCATCCGTCGTGATCTATCTCGATAGATACGGATGCCTAGAATTCTTTGTGCCTCTCCCAGATCTTTCATCCGGAAATGGTTTTTCAACCATACTTTCACCGAAGTTAAGAGAGGTATGTCATTCCCAATCGGGAGTATGTCGTCAACATACAATATTAGGAAGACAATCTTGCTCCCACTCGACTTGATATATAAACATGGTTCCTCGACCGATCGAGTGAATCCATTTTCTTTTATCACTTGGTCGAAACGATGATTCCAACTCCTTGATGCTTGCTTAAGTCCATAAATGGAACGCTTAAGCTTGCACACTTTCTTAGGATGTCTTTGGATCGATAAAACCTTCGGGTTGTACCATGTACAACTCTTCCTCCAAAAAGCCGTTTAAGAAGGCGGTTTTCACGTCCATTTGCCAAATTTCATAGTCATGAAAAGCGGCAATCGCTAAGATAATCCGGATGGAACGCAGCATGACTACGGGTGCAAAAATCTCATCGTAGTGCAAACCTGGCACTTGGGTGAAACCTTTAGCAACTAGGCGTGCTTTGTAGATATCTTGTTGACCTTCCACAGAATGCTTTATCTTGTAAAGCCATTTGCATTGAAGGGGACGAACCTTAGCAGGTAAGTCAACAAGATCCCATACGTTGTTCTCATACATGGAGTCCATCTCGGATTGCATGGCCTCAAGCCATAGCTTTGAGTCAGAACTAGTCATGGCACCTTTATAGGTTGCGGGTTCACTACTCGTTAAGAGTAGAACGACGTCTATATCATGTTCCTCGACCATACCAATGTATCTGTCTGGAGGAATAGAGACTCTTCCCGACCTCCTAGGTTCCTCAGGAATATTCACCGCAGCCGGGATTGAAGGAATAGGTTCCTCCAATGGTTGCTCGGTGTTTGGTTCTGGAATCTCCGACAGGTCGAAGGTTCTATCACTCTTTGCATTCTCGAGAAATTCCTTCTCTAAGAATGTCGCACTAGCCGCAACAAAAACACGTTGTTCGGTTGGCGAATAGAAGTAATGACCACGTGATCCTTTAGGATAACCTATAAAGTATGTCTTGACCGATCGCGGGCCGAGCTTATCTTCAGGTCTCCACTTGACATAAGCCTCGCAGCCCCAAACCCGTATAAAGGACAAGTTAGGGACCGTTCCCTTCCATAGTTCATATGGAGTTTTGTCAACAGACTTTAGACGGACTTGGTTAAGTATTAGAGCGGTGACAAAGAGCATAACCCCATAATGAATCAGGTAAAACCGAGTGACTCATCATGGATCGAACCATATCAAGTAGTGTTCGATTTCTCCGTTCGGACACACCATTCAGCTGAGGTGTTCCAGGTGGAGTTAACTGTAGGGCGATCCCACAGTCTTTAAGGTGTTGATCAAACTCGTGAGAAAGATACTCGCCACCACGATCTGAACGTAGTGTTTTTATCTTTCTACCAAGTAGGTTTTGTACCCTATTTTGGTATTCTTTGAATTTCTCAAAGGATTCACTTTTGTGCTTCATTAAGTAGACATAACCATATCTACTTAAATCATCCGTGAAAGTGATGAAATACCTATAGCCTTCTCGTGCGGTGATTGACATAGGACCACATACATCCGTGTGTATGAGCCCTAATAGGTCAGCAGCGCGCATTCCAACACCTTTGAAGGAAATACGAGTCATTTTACCGATGAGACATGATTCACACGTGCCAAATGATTGAAAATCAAAGGCCGAGATAGCTCCATGTTTGATGAGCTGTTTTACGCGTTTCTCATTAATGTGTCCCATACAGCGGTGCCATAGATACGTTTGATCTTTGTCACCAACCTTTAACTTTTTATTCATTACGTGTAATATTTCCGTGGTCTGATCTAAAACATAAATTCCGTTCATGGAGACTGCCTTGCCGTAAATCATATCGTGTAATGAGAAAATGCAAGTATTATTTTCTATTACAAATGAAAAACCAAGTTTGTCAAGTGCGGCCGAAATAATGTTTTTCGAAAGACTAGGAACATAATAGCAATCATATAATGATAACTCAAATCCGCTAGGAAGCCGGATCACATATGTCCCCTTTGAGATGGCAAAATACTCTTGCTCCATTCCCAACACGCAAGTCCACCTCACCCTTTACGAGGGGTTCGATGTTTCGGAGCCCCTGCACATGATTACACAGATGAGAACCACAACCGGTATCAAGTACCCAAGTTCCGTAACTTGCGTGGTTAATCTCAATCATATGAATAAAAGTAGAAGAGAGAGAAGACATACCAACAAAGTTTAACACGACCGCCTTTAAGTCCTCATGATAAACAGGACATGTACGCCTCCAATGCCCGGTCATGTGGCGGTGATGGCATTCCATGTTATCTTTCTTGCTCTTTGTCGCGCCTGATGAGTTACTCGACTCACCAGGACCACTCTTACCCGAGCCCGACTTCTTGAACTTCGCCTTACCTACTGCTAGGTTTGCCCGAGCTTTGCCCTTACCCTTTCCTTTATTTGACACAACGAGAACATCCTGTTTCATGCTCCCACCGAACTTCATGTCCTTCTCGGTGCATACGAGGAGGGAGTGCGGTTCATGGGGAGTCTTCTTCAAATCATTCATATAGTAATTCGCTCTAAATTGCGAATAACCATCGTGGAGTGAGTGAAGAATGCGGTCGATAACAATGTTCTCGCTGATGTTACGATTAAAGGTCTCCGAGTTTCGACATTCTCAATCATGCTGAGAATGTGTGGGCTAACCGGTTGGCCCTTATGGAGTCTCGCATCAAAGAAGCGAGTGGTATGCTCATAAGTCACGATTCTCGGTGCTTTCGAGAATTCCTTAGTGAGCGTGGTGAAAATCTTGTTTGCACCATGGGCTATGAAGCGTTTCCGCAAATTGGATTCCATTGCAAAAATGAGTACGTTTTTAATCGCACCCGCTTCCATACAGAAATCATTAAACTTGGTGATTTCAAAGACTCTAGCCGTGGGACCTGGGTTTGCCGGAGTGGCTCTAATAGATATTTGAGCTTCCCGTCGGCCAGGCGAGATTCCGTAATGCCGCCTCCCGGTCCGCGAAGTTGGATCCATCATTCTTGATTGAGTAGACCGATTCATCTGATTCATGAAGATCCGAAGCCAGGACTCACGGTCCAATGTGGCACTTGGCATTGGGTTATCACTTGAACCGACCATTTGTTGTTTAGCGATTTAAAATCGTGATCTACACCGAAAAAGAAAGAAAAACAAAACGAAATAAGCAACTCATCGAGGTGATTTAAGTCTATTTTAAAATTCATTTTAAACATGTAGACTCTCGCACTTGCATAATTGATCTCCCTCAAGAAAGATACAAGTGATCCCAAGACTCAATTTCTGTAAATTGATAAGCCAACTGTTTAGCTAATTCTTCCGGAAGAACTCTTGGTCGATAGATTTCTGTAAATCCTATCTATTAGTCCACCATAGTCACAGGATCGTACGAGTGACCATAGTGTTGAGATAAAATAGGTCAATCGGTTCCAACTTACCCGACGTAGAAGGGGTCATAGTATGCCTACCGACGAAGAAGGGAGTCATTGGAGTTTGACCTATAAAGACCGTTCTCAATTTTGGTTTATACGAGGAAGATCCCATCAACTTAATTATGATTCATTTTAAGTGAACGAAAAACTAGCGTCTGCGTGAATGAATCAATTTAGGTGATGGCTTAGCATGATCGTGTGACATACGAATGTCAATGAAAACTAACTCGTGACCTCTATATGTGTCAGTTTTCATGCAATAATTAGGTGGTTTGGTTTTTAGGCGGAAAATGATGCATTCTATCGTTACATAAAAATAAATAAATGAATGCGATACGTAAATAAAAAAATCCTAGTGTGGCCTATCCTAGTAAAAGAACAAAATACAACTTTGGAATCCACCGTTGGACCCGAAAAGCTTGTCTTGATGTTCCATCTTGATCCATGTAGCGGGAGTGAGCATCTGGTCTCCATCTTTAGTCTTCTCAAAAATTACAATTTAAAATTTACAAATATAAACCTATTTACATTCTAAATAAAACTGTAATTAAAAGAAATAAAAATGGAGATACGAGATCTCAAAATACAACCAAGACCGTGTTCCATCATTACGGTAACACGTTCTACTAAGGCCACACTAAGTTACAACCGCTTGCAAAATAATTAAATACGTAATTAAAAGGCATTCAAAACATTCAAAATATATATAAGAACGATAAAACTAAATGCATCAACTAAAAATTAAATTTATTCGTGACATAATTCCGTAATTATGTTAAATTTTTATCCAAACCACCAAAGATAATTAAAATTATGTGACAAAACCGCTTCATCAACTTAATTTTAATTCGATATAATCCGTTACTTTAAATTTTAAAGTAACTTTAATTTACGTGGGTGAACCGTTTCACTAACAAGCGAGAGCATAAAAAACCGCTTTATGCATTAAAAAGGCCGAAAGAAAGAAAAAACAGAAATTTTTTTTTTTTTTTTTCTTCTGTACTGTTGACGTGAACAGTACCAGGGGCCAAAAAAAAATTTTTTTTTTTTTTTAAAACACGGCAGAAATGCCGAGAGCTTCAAGTGGCAAAAAAAAATTTTACGCGGCTCAAAACGTGAGCATAAAGGATCAAAACAAAACGGTTTGATTAAAACACAATTGCAATTTACTCTAATCCGGATTAAAATAAAAATACAATTGACATGTTCTTCACATTTTGTTGTAATTATCGATTAAAACAACAAATCGCTAAGAACAACACGAAAACAAGAGATCGAACGATCTAATAAAATTGTGTGGCACGCAAATCAATGCAAAATATAGGAAAAACAGGCCGTGACACTAGAAGCACGGTTTTCCAGAATTTTCGAGATAAAAAAAAAAAATTTGCCACACGAAAATTTGATGCAATCATTTTGACGGATCTTCTTTATATCGCAATGAATATCGATTACAATGCAATATGCAAAGATTAAAATGAAAAACAAGACAAAATCACAACCGTGTAAACTAGACACGGATCCCAACACAAAGAAAAACGCAGCAATAAAAATTATTGCCGAAAAAATTTTTTGTGCCGTGACAAAACAAGAACAGCCGAGACAAATTTTAAGACAAAATTCATCGATTTCAAAATCGTTCAATGAAAAACACATATAAAAATTTGCGTGGCCTCGCTCTGATACCACTTGTAGGTTATTATCCGTATAATACCCTTTAATTGTAGGATTATAACACAAAATTCATATGTAGTTTATAGTCATAAAACGAAAAACAAGATGAAAACGATAAAGATGTAGAAGTAACCTTCGGTCCTAGTGCAATAAGGCAATGAGAGATTAAAGCAAATCTCCTCCTAAACGATGCACCCAAGATGTCCGAGTAATGCCCTTGTGCTAGAGACAATCCCCTAATTGACTTGCAATATCGAGGGGATTAGTTTTTGTGAATTTGTGTTGGATGAGAGATCCGGAATTTTGGAGGCACAATTCCCAAAAACCCTAATTATTTTGCAAAAATGAATTAGGTTAGACAAAGAGGAGAAGCTCTCCTTTTGTCCTTGTGTGTCTCGGCCAAACCGAGTGAGAGGAGCCCATTTGGGCTTTTCATTTTCTCTTCACTTAAACTTGCGGTCCGGTCCATAGCTTACTAAATGTATACGACGCGGTTTCATTATAAATCATTATCGGTTATCGGAAATTAAGGCATCAACTAATAATACGGGTTAGTTGAATTATTAATACATGTCCGACAAAACAGTATTGTATAATTATATTCAATATACATTTAATTTAAATATAAAACGCTTATATTTAAATTTACGAATTAACTGGTTAATTCGCCTCTAGCTCATGATATTTAATCCGTATTAAATATAATATCTCACCATCACATTTTGACTAATTATTAGTCAAATAACTCAGACTAACTGGTTAGTCAAATTTGGCATCTACATGACTGTATTTTCATACCGTCACGTCACTCAAGACGTATCCTATAGGTGTGACTTTTAGGGACCAGTTGATCACCGCCATCTGTATGACAATAACGTCAAACTTATCTAGCAAGCCAACCGTTATTGATAAACGTGGATCAACTGATTATGATACAAAGTATACCCTTTGATCCTTTGTAGAGGTTTATAAGTCCTTGCACTAACTGTTAAGGACACTAACCCCAACAAGCTCCCACTTGTCCGTACAAGTGTATGTGCAATGACGTTATCCGCACTAACTGGAGGACACTACCTCCAACAACTATGACACCAACATCCTTCATGTGACTACTCTCTTACTATCACTTCTTAATATAACAATCTGTTTCCTCTCTTTGGTTATCATCCCAAATACGAACATCCAATCCATCAACAAAACATACCTCAACATTATTCCCAATTCTATCCTTATCATATCGCTACCTAACTCCCCACCAAAATCTCAGATCTTGCAACACTCCACAAGCTTCTTATTCCCTTAATACCTCGAAACTCACGGCTAACACGTCGTCCTGATCTCCTATATAACCATTAACTCATACCCTCTAGTGGGGATATCGTACATTTCATAATTTCCTACCTTCATGCTCCTTAACTCCGGTCAACGTTCTCTCAAGTTACTTCCATCCCTCTTTCCCTCCTTTTACTCAATAATGCCAATTAATAAGTCATCTCCTTTCTCTTTCTACCTAACCCTTTAGTCATTTGTTTATTTTCCATAGCTCTACAACTCTAATTCCATTAATTCATATCAATATCTTATCATTCTTCTTATCTTTTATCATCTCTCATCTTGCTTCACACTCACCTTTGTCACAATCAAGTCCACGCACTAACAGTTACTCTTCAATTAGTCGTATCTCCCTTTCGCATCTCTAGAAACCAAAATTCACTTCATACCGTTTGTCCAAAGAATTACACACTAGGCTCACCCCTTGATATTCCAACTTCCCAAACTTAGCCACTTTCTACAAATCCACATCGCGACATAAGTTCCTTTAAGTTCACTATATACCTCTCTTTCCTATCTTCTTACAAAAACCTTCCATTACATATATCCTTAAGCAACTCTATCCTAGCTGTCTTCCTCCATAAATCCTTACACATCCAAATATGCCACTATTCGTATCCCTTATCTCAGTCTTTTATTCTCATGCTTCTTTACACTTACATCACCCTTGCCCATATACACTTACTTTTATACTACTCAACACACGACTATATCACTCATCATATCTCACAAAACATGCTATTTACCTCGATTAGCTCATCATTCTTCCCTTTTCTTTTTCCACTATCCTTCACAACCACATTAACACATGTCTTCCTTACCCAACACATATCCCTCATAAGCCGTCATTCTCCATGTCATAACTTCCGGTAACTTACGTATCAAGACCGTCTCACATATAAAAGAATGCGTTAAGACTCAAAACATACATGTGTATATACCCTACGACTCAAAACAATGTAAAAACATAGCCACCGGCTCAAAACAAAAGTAAGAACATAGCCACCGACTCAAAACAAAAGTAAGAACATAGCCACCGACTCAAAGTGGCCGCCCAATGAGGTACTCGGTCGAGTACATAACATACTAGGTCGAGTACAAGGTACTCGGTCGAGTAACTATAATACTCGATCGAGTTTTCGACTCCAGAAGCAAACTCAATTGTCGCATAAGGATTACTCGGTCGAGTATTGGGAATACTCGGCCGAGTAGACCTTACTCGGTCGAGTATGAGACTACTCGGCCGAGTTCACGACTCCAGACGCTAAACAGTATTATCACAAAGAGATTACTCGGCCGAATATGGAATACTCGGTCGAGTATAAAAGATACTCGGCCGAGTAGGGACTACTCGGTCGAGTATCGGCAGCTTCAAAGACAGACCAGTTTTTCGTAAAACAGTCATATCTCACTCGTTACTTGGTTATTTTGGGCGTGTGACCTATCGTTAGAATCGTAAGAGGACAAGTTATCACCTCAACTTAGAATCACAACAATATCATTTCCAGAACTCGACTTATGACAGTTTTAAGACAATCCTTCCCTAATCATTCTTTATACAAATCAAGTTTCCTAAGCCAAAACAACTTGAACATACATAAGGCAACAATAATAATTCAATACCTCTAAAAACCAGTACATAGTTTAACATTTATCATACTCACATTAAAATTAAACACGATATTTACATATATAGACGCATGACCTTAATCACATGCTTCTACCAACAATCAAGCATTAAAATCATCATGTTCATATGCGTCATTTGAGTGATTAGGTTTTATGAAATGTAATAGGAAACTGTTTTGCGTTTATAAATAACTCTAATCCTTTCTAAATCAATCGCGGAAAAAATATAACCCGTCAGACCGGATACTCGGTCGAGTAAAATGTATACTCGGCCGAGTATCCTCTACTCGGTCGAGTATTCACCATACTCGGCCGAGTATTCCTCGGCATGACCCAAATAAACTACACTCTTGGCACTACTCGGCCGAGTAGGCTCTACTCGGTCAAGTACTTAGCTTATAAAATCCGTAGTATTACAATTATCACCCAACCTTATCCATTTGACTACCACAAGTTCAACCCTGAAAATGCCAAGGCGGGAAACGATTACTTGACTCTATTGATGAGGGAAATGCATAAACAAGCTTATAATGATAGAGTTGTAGAAGGCACAATATCCGCCCCTCCTACATCTTTCTAGGCAAGGACTTCTTGATCCATCTTGTCCGTTGCCTAGTTGGGCGGATAAGGAGGTATTCTTTCCTAACACTTCTAAAAGTGGTAGACCGGGTGAAGAGGAGATGGTTGTTGATGAGAGTGATGAGCAAGAAGGTGAAGATGAAGAAGTTCAAGAAGAAGAGAAAAGTGAGGATGAACAAGAAAGTGCAAGTGAGAGTGGAAATGATTCCACATCCATAGAGGTTGATGATGCCTCAAGTGAGGAAGTTGATGATGATGATGATGATGATGATGATGATGATGATGACACGATGGGTGAGGATTAGCAAACACTTGGAGGATCCTACATGCTTACACCTCCTTTATGGTTTGTCTACTTCTCTTGTTCTTATTTTATCTTGATCATTCTGTGGTGTCCTAGCAACATTGGAGAACTAACACCTTGGTTCCATTAAGGTGTTCATTTTATTGTTCCCAACTTTCAAAATCCAAAATGACAAATTTTAGTTTCATGCATTGCATTTTTATGCATGAACTCACCCAATTTTTGACATTAGAAATAGTGTCTATTTTGGCTTGGGGAAGTTTATGCATATGCATTGGGAGCTAATCTAAATTATGCTCTCCACCATAACAAAAACCATGCATCATATAGCATAGCTTAGTTTGCATTCACTCTTGTTTATATATCATTTGCATTTAGCTTAGAAATCATGCATATTCATGTAAATTGCATAATTTCCTATCGTATTGGCCATTGAGGACAATGGCCATACTAGTGTGCGGATGGGAAATTCTAACTTCACCTTTTTAAAACAAAAATGATAAAAATCGAAAAATTTTGAAAAATACAAAAATATGTCCTTTAATTTCATTAAAACAAAATACAAAAAAATTGAAAAATTGAAAAATCCAAAAACATGTTCATTTCCTTTGTAGTGTAGTCTTGTATATATTGTGTTTGTTCATCCTTTTTCACATTGATCGACTATGTCACATTCGAGACATGAGGATATATAAGACCGCATGGTATGATCTTTCCAATCTCCTTTTTCCTCTTTATGTTAATGACTATGTGGCTTTATTTTGATTGATGCAGTATAAACAATGTGAATTTAGGATTGCATTTAGATTATTTGGCATACTAGTTGGTAGAAGCATATGCACTAGAGATGTATATATGTTAGTTGCATCATGGCATGTAGTTGTATGTTAGGAAAAAATTTGTGAAACCGTCTATTTGGGAAGCTTGACAAGTGTATGTAAGGCCCTTGTAGATACTTTTTTTCTTAAGACTTTGCTTGTTAGAATGCTTGTAAAATACCCTAGGATGTGTCATGCTAGTATTGTAATACCCCGTAAACTGATAATTATTTATAGGAATAATTTATGTAATTCGAATAATTAATTAATTAAAAAGGTATTTATATTAATAATTGCAAATAAGACGATAATTAATGATAAAAGTAATGAATGATTCGAGATTTGTTAATTGGACCGTGTGCTAGTTACTCGTGTAGTCAAATAAAGATAATAATAGTATATGTATGTAATTGTATAATAATAATAATAATAATAATAATAATAATAATAATAATAATAATAATAATAATAATAATAATAATAATAATAATAATAATAATAATAATAATAATAATAATAATAATAATAATAATAATAATAATAATAATAATAATAAGAGTAATTGAATAATATTAATAATATGGCAAATTACATATTTCCTAATTAATTTCTTATAAGCTTAACCTACCAATATAAATAGATGAAACCTCAAACAATGGTCCTTATTATTCATCAAATCTGAAAAAAAAATATAAAGAGAGAGAGGGAGAATAAGAAGGGGAATAGCAGGAGTTTATCGTCTTTTATCGTCTCAGGTAATATTCTCAGACCGTCTCATGTATACATGTTTGCTTTGTTATAACTTGTAAACTAGACCACCATAGGATGAGCCGTGACCGTGACCATGACCATGGACCACTAGAGATTGACTAGGACCAACCGCTGACCACCAGGGACCTCGGGAAAGGGGAGTTTCAAGCGAGTTTCGAGGGGTGGTTTTGTTGTGGGTTTTGTGTCGTTTTGAACCCGTTCTTAAGCGTGACTGACCTGGGTTGTTTAGGGAAGATGCCTAGGGTGTATTCGACCACCGTGGGTGGTATGGGTCGTTTTATGGTGGTGGTTTGTGCGGTGGTTGGCCGGAGTTACGAGTTAGGGCAAGGGTGTTGTTTTCCACGCTAAAAACCCGTTTTATACCCCCTACCCGTGGCTTTCTTGACTCAAACCTGGGTTGGCTGGGTTGTGGTGGTTGGGTCGATCTCAGGGGAGGTGATGTGGTGGTTTCAGGTGGTGGCTTACGTAGGTGGTGGCTGGTAATACGCGAAAACAGGGGAAGTGTGTTTATGTTGTTGCTGCTGGTGTTGGGTTCTTGCTGGGGTGTTGTTAATGGGTCGGGTTTGTGCTGGTGGTTAGTGGCGTGCCAGGGTCGTGATGGGTGGTGGCCATAGTTGGCTACTGGTGGTGATAAAAGGGTGAATAACAAAAAGGGAAGTGTTGTTGTTGTTGTGAGGGTGTCGTGGTAGTGTTGTTAGGGCACGGTGGTGTTGGACCATGACTAGGGTGATGGTGCTGGTGGCACTCGGCGGGGCTTGGTGGCTGGGCTTGGTGGCTGTGGAGGTTGGGCATACACGAGAGTTGTGGTGGGTGTTTGAGGGGCGCGCGTGAGTTGAGGAGGTTAAAGAGTATGCTTATGGTGTGGTGGCGTCGTATGGAGATTTTACACGTGATTCTCAATTTCTCATATTAGAATATTGTTAGTGTATTAGTGATACGAGTTTTGGAGACGGGATTTAACTAGCCATTGACATAATAATCCAATTATTATAATTAGTTAATTATTTATATGATTAAGTTAGTTAGTAATTATTATTATAATATTTTGATTAGGTGACGATTGTGAAGAAATTATAATCGGGTTTGGATTGCTTTATTATTCGGAACGCTTTGAGTTGCTTGATTTGGATTTGCTTGCCAGGTAGGATAGCTACTCAATCACTTTAATGTTTACTTGAATGATATTATCTGATTGTATTGGTTGAATTATTTGGAATTGTGATGGGATGATATATGATTGTTGGTTGTATTGAGATGATTTGATTATTGACTACCTCAGCTCGTGACTGGGATGATTTGATTATTGACTACCTCAGCTCGTGACTGAGATGATTATATTGATTATTGGATTCCTCAGCTTCGTGTCTGAGATGGTAAGAAATTGTGTTGCTCAATTGTTTGCATTTTCATATCATGAGCACTTGCATTGGATACCTCAGAACTGGTTCTGCAGGACCTGTTATGGGATGATGAGACTACCTCAACTTCGGTTGGGATGATGAGACTACCCCGGCCAGGGATTGGCGGGATGAACGGGAGTGTCGGAGGATTGATCATGAGCATACATTGCGTTTGCATTTAATATTGTTCTTGTATCCATTTATTGTGGTTGTTTGGCTATTCCTACTCAACCTCGTGGTTGACAGTGTATTCATGAACACCTGTGGTGAACCTTAATGGGGAGCAGATTTGACAGGTACTAAAGATTAGCTGACTTGGGAGCTTATGGGAATGCGTGAGGACTTGGCCAATCTATCTAGAAGTCTAGACCACATAGAATATTTAATCACTTTATTTATTTCCGCTGCGAGTTGTAATTATTTTACATTAAGTTTTATTTTGGTTAAGTTGTAATAAACATGTAATTGTTAAGTTTTAATTTAAAGTACTTTGGTTTGTTGTACGTTGTTATTCACTACCTCGGGAAACCGAGATGGTAACGCTCTCATTTACTTAGGATGTCTAGCTAAAGGCTCCTGAATAAATGAGGGTGTTACAAGTATCCTTTGACTCATGGATTAAGGCCTAGTCAAGAGTACCTTGTGGTGTGATAACTCCTTGGCTACCATTTATTCCAAGGTGACCCTTGAAACCATGCATCCATCATCCTTGTTCTACCACATTTTGTCATCAAAGGGAATGGGCACAGAAATTGTTCAAAAATTTGAGTTCAAGAAATGAAATAAAAAGTGAAAAAAGTTTGCAAATTGCATCAAAAGAAAAGAGGAGTGACAAAAAAAAAATGAAAACTCCTATGTTTCAAAAATAAGCACCCTCACTACAAATGAGGTGACTTTGAAAATGTTCAAAAGAAAATGCAAAAAGTTGAAAATTGTCAAGTATTGAAATGCCAAACATCAAAAGAAATGGCAAAGGAAATGTTCTCAAAATGTCAAATGCCACAAGAAATTGGGGGGGAAAAACAACAACAAAAAGCAAACTCCCATATGAAACTCAAGTTTTATGGATCCCTTTTCCATCGTATCCACTTTTGTGCATGGTAAAGAGAGGACGACCCTTCTTCTTGTCTAAGCAAGAAGGGGAATTCTGCGATCCTCCAATGTTTCTAACACCATAGGGAGTCTCCTCTTGACGAAAGCATTTAACGATTGAGGACAAAGGTACCCTAACTTGACACAACTTGGAGGTGATTTATTGGTATCCTTCTAGGCTTCGTAGTTTGAAGAAACCATATATATAATGGAATGTGTACCCTTGAATTGCTTTCCTTTTAGATAATTTCCGCCACTTAGATGAGGAAAGTGGCTATTCTTTTGTAGATGCATCCATTACTTGATTTTGTGTGTTTTAATGCTTGGATGTGTTGCCATTTTGGCAAGCCTCACCTTGCCTTGCAAGAAGGCCTCCTACCTCATGGTTGTCTTGTTGTGAGTTGAAGGGGCGGAGTGAGACCCGCTAATTGTCTCATATCGGTTATATTAGTAGGTTAGTTTAAATAAGGGTCCTAGTTTTGTCACCTCTTTACTCGGGACGAGCAAAGGTTCGGTTTGGGGATATTTGATGTGACCAATATTTGAGCATATTTAGTCCTCGAATTAGCCTCGTTCCTATGCTTTTTAGTGCATAATTGGGTCATTTACTATCTTTAATCTTTCGTTTTGCATATTCTTTGAGGTATTGTTTCCTTGGTAGGAGAGGAGGTGCAAACCTTGCATTTTCATGGTAAAATGGAGCTAAATTGATCGAATCTAATGACCAAGCATCAAAGTGAAGACAAGACTAGAAGGCCTATGTAAATAATGTAGTAGATGGGCAATGATGAGAAGATCCTTGCATCCCCAACAAAATCCTTGAGGATTGTTGGAAAAAGAAAAGAAGAAATGAAGATGAAACTTGCTGAGCCACAATCCGCTCGTCCCAGCCCTCCAGAATCCGAGCGTCCCACCACCCAATCCGCTCGTCCTGGACCTCCACAATCCGCTCGTCCCGACCATATGGCCGCTCGGATTCCTTCACAGTGCAAGACGTCCTCTCCCTCAGTCCACTCGGGATGCGCATATTCCTTGAAGACTAGCGAAGCGGAGATGAGCATCTCCTTCGAGAGGAGCACTTCCTCAACTTTTCTTAAGGGTCTTAATCATCATTGCCCATCTACTACATTATTTACATAGCCCTTAGTAACCCTAATTTATGTACCTAATCCTTAGTATAAATACCCCTTTGTACTAATTACATTAGCATGTCCTTCACTCCTTCTTATGCAATCTTAATCTCATTTTAATCTTGTAATCAACTTTTAATTAAGCATTAATACAAATCTCATTTCCTTAATTTCTCTATTGTTCATCATTTATTTTGGGTAATTGAAGATTATTTGGGTATTATTGGGAGATTGACAACCTTCCATCAATCATCAAGTACTTCTATTATTCTTTGCTTATTATTTTGGAATCATCATTAGGTATAATTCTCTTAACCCTTGTTTTAATTATTGTTAATCATTTCCATTCATTCATCATGTTTTGCTTTATTAATATGATTAACAACCTTGTTAGCATGTTAAACTTGATAATGAGTGAGTAGTTTCCTTAGCTAGGGTTGATGGGGAATTAGGGGAAACCAACATGGGGGACGATTCATGTTTAATCTAATATGTTCACATAATTTATTTGCTTACTTGTTGTGATCTCAACTTATGTACATGTTATGTTTGATGAAATGCGAGCCTATGAATCCTTGCATTTTTTACCCATCACTTATCTTTTCAATGAGACTTGTAAGACATAAACCAACTCGAGTCTCATTAGACCATGCATATAGTTGAGTAGGGAGGATTAAGTCGACTTGTAGGTGTTGTACAATCTAATCGATTCGGCTCCGGGACCCAAACCTTCCTAGGATTGTAAGATATAAACCAACTCGATCCTATCACAACAATAATTGCTTGCTTATAATTTAAGAATATGTTTGTATGATCAATTCCCATGAATCCCCTATGAACCCATGACACCCTAGTGCTTTTAATCCATTGTTTACATCTCTTTTTAATCATCTTGCTTGTTTATTTACATTGTTATTTAGTTTAGTGATCTTCTTATCTCAACTCAAATTATGACACCCTTAGACGCCACTACTTGCAATCGAAAATTCTACATCAATACCCGTCCCTTGGGATCCGACCTTTACTTACCTCTTTACTAATAGTAGAGTAATTTGTGAAGTTATAATTATTGTTTTGGTCTAGGTGCCCCTAACGACAAGTAACCGAAAACGATAGTCCGACCAATGATATCATTCGCAGGCAACGCAGTATTTTTCATAACCCAGGTATCCTTAAATCTAACGATTTGTCTTTTATTCGTTTAATTTATATTCGTTGTACATGATGTTAGTTATTATAATTATTACGTATGTATATTAAAAATATAACATAATAGTTATCAATACGTTATAATGACACTACAAAAATCATTACAGGTTTAGAACTAACCGAGGAGGAATTGAAAAATTATGCGTTGATCGACATCGAAGAATCACTCCAGTTAAATGGGAGTAGTTTAGCAAGATTTGAAGGAATGCCCCTACCGGATACATCGACAACGTCACATCACGGGAACACGCTGGTCATGGATGAGTTGTCTTATGACAGAGAATCGTTGTAGGCAGAACACGCGTCTCAACTCTCTTCAATGACTGATGAACAGAGGTCGGTCTATAACCATATTAGGGAAGTTGTTGCATCTAATCAAGGAGGGATGTTCTTTATGTATGGCTATGGGGGGACCGGTAAAACATTCATATGGCGAACTTTGTGTGCTGCCCTGAGAAGTCGGGGTGAAATTGTTTTGCCCGTTGCATCTAGCGGAATTGCAGCAACGTTGATACCTAGTGGTTGAACAGCGCACTCGAGACTTGGCATTCCGTTAAACGTGACCGAGAACTCCACTTGCCCCAGAATTAAACTTGGTAGTGATTTAGCAGAACTGTTGCTCAGATCGAAGCTCATTATATGGGATGAAGCACCGATGACTCATAAACATAGCTTCGAGGCTGTTGATAAAAGTTTAAAAGACGTGATGTGTGTTGTAGAAGCGCGTAATGCAACACTACCATTTGGCAGTAAAGTGGTAGTTTTTGGTGGCGATTTTCGACAAACACTACCAGTTGTTCAAAAAGGTAGTAGAGCTGACATTGTGCATGTGTCTCTTTGTTCGTCATATTTGTGGAGTTCATGTAAGGTATGTTCAAAACTTTATTACAAATGGGAATTAAAACGCTATTCAATAACATTCTATCTTCTTTCACTTTTTAAAGACGTGTCATAAATTTCAGGTGCTTAAATTGACTAGAAATATGCGCTTAGAAGTCGGAAGTGTAGAAACTAATGTAGATGAGATAAGGAAATTCTCGGAGTGGATTCTGGAAATTGGAGATGGGTTGGACGGGGGTCCAAATGATGGTGAAGTTGACATAGAGTTCCCCGACGATGTACTTATTCAACACGTGACAAATCCAATTGCCTCCATAGTAGGTATCACTTATCCCGCTCTTCAAAATCGGTTATGAGACCTTGATTATCTTCAGGAAAGGGCAATACTCGCACCGACTCATGAAATAGTTGAAGATGTAAATGATTATGTGTTATTACTTATTGATGGGCAAGCGAGACTTTACTTAAGCTTTGATGAGGTCAGTAAAGATGATGCAACTATAGGTGAGCGTGACCTTTTCTCCACAGTATTTTTGAACAGTATTAAATGCCCTGGGCTCCCTACAACCGTGAATTGAGATTGAAAAGAGGTGCTATGGTTACGTTGCTTAGAAATATTGATCAATCACGTGGCTTATGCAATGGCACCAGATTAATAGTGACAAATTTAGGGGCTCGCGTAATTAGATGTACAGTTTTAACTGGTAGTCATAAAGGTGATCAAGCGCATATTGCCCGCATTACACTTACGCCTTCAGATTCCAGTAAATTTCCAATTCGCTTCAATAGAAGGCAATTTCCCAGTGCTGTTTGTTTTGCAATGACGATAAACAAAAGTCAAGGCCAGTCCTTATCTCAAGTGAGCATTTATCTGCCAAGACCGGTCTTCAGCCATGGACAGCTTCATGTCGCGATATCCAGGGTTACAAGCAAACAAGGCCTGAAACTTTTGATTTGCGACAATAACAAGCGTACATCTAATACGACAACCAACGTAGTTTACACATAAATTTTTGAATATTTGTAAAGTTTCATATTACTATAACATTTGTAGCATATTTTTTTTTCCCGCTTGGTAGTAATTAGTAACTTCAATTATATTAAGTCGAATATCAAATCATGGACTATTTACATTTTCACCGCATTGCACATTTAACCACGTTCACTTATATGCTCCCCTATCCATTGATAGCGCCTGCAGTTACGACCCATGCATTTTTTGCACGTGTTTAAAACTAGTGATGAACTGAAGTTGGAGAATGATCTTAGAGCAATAGCAATAGTAGTTCTTAGCATTGGAATTGTTACCAAGAACCTTATTTTAAAAGTTCTTCTATTGCATTTAAAAGTTGTTCTTATTTTTAAGAACCAAGTTCTAAAATAAGAACCAAGTTTATAAATATTGGAAAATGTACAATCAATAAATATAGCTTTGTAAAATGTGTTGAACCATTTAACATTATTCATTTAATAAATTTTTTCATCTAAGAACTTTATATAAAGTTCTTCTATTGTGAACAAAAATTATTAAAAATTGGGGTTGATGTATTATGACATGGCATGTGAAAAACTTTATATAAAGTTCTACTATTGGTATTGCTCTTAGTGGGTAGTTTTTTTTCTAAGGTGTATTGTATTCCGTATCGTAGAGTATTGTAAGTGCGCGTATATTATACGGTCGATTATTAACAGGTTGACACAAAAACATTCTTAAGTATAGTGGATGATGCTGATGAAGTGATGATGCTGATGATGAATGTATGAATGAATGAATGACGGGAAACAGAATAGAAAGAGGCGAAAACTGGAGAGCAAAACCTTAGTCAAAACTCAATAGACCGAAAACCACACTGTCAACCTGAAGACGAACAGCAGCATAATTTCAGGCTTTCAGCTGCTTCGATTTTTCCATGGGTATCAAGGTTCCAATTTTTTCCCCTCTTTCTTCTATTTCAATTTCATTTTATATTATTTTTCATTTGTTGACTTTGTTTGTCGGAAAACTAGGGTTTAACCAAGTTATTGGCGGATAATGCGCCAAAATGCATGAAAGAGCAGAAATTCGAGAGTTATTTCGGCCGCAAAATCGCTGTCGATGCTAGCATGAGCATTTATCAATTTCTTGTACGTTTTCTTGTCATTTTAATTATTTGTTGTTTTCTACCGTGTCGCCAGTCGTAAAATATCACTATAGACCGTCTTAAGCTTAAGATAACTTCTTTCATGTTATGTGATTTATTTAGTGATAGCTATAGTGACTATGTTGTAAGCCTAAGACGGTCATTGATTAATTTAATTTTGAAGTGTGATTAATTAGTGATTGATTGGTTGTAGATTGTAGTGGGGAGAACTGGAACTGAGATGCTTACAAACGAGGCTGGTGAAGTTACTAGGTATTCCACATTTGTTGAATTGATTGTCTTTCGTCTTTTTTGTTGATATGTTTATCTTGATTAGTGTAATTGACTTTTGTATATATATAATAACGCTTATGTGAAGAGAAAGCGTAGTATTGAATACTCTTAGGTGATATTCCTGATATGAAACTGACAATTGACATATAATTTGAGCCAAAAACATGTAAAATACTTCGATTAAAATCAATTTTGGCTCTTTTGACATTTTCCGTGTGGAGAGTCTTGAGTTATAGTTAATGCATGCCTAGCGCCTGATTACTCAAGATTAGTGATTTATCTTGAAAATGGATTAGACAAAACCAACGATGTACAAATTTTGCCATGGGAATCAATGCACATGGTGGTGCCTTTGACTAACGGTGGTTTTAAGCTTGAAGATGCGCAACCTTAGCCTTATCTTGAGTTATAGCAACGGTTTCAACTTGTTTAGTGCAACAGGAGGAGGGGAACGTTTTTTTGGACTTTTAATTTAATACTCCCTCCGTGCCATTCATTTATTTACCTTTGGTTTTGGCACAAAGACCAAGGAAAGAAGAGGGGGCCAATTATTAGATGACTAGTGGACCAAATTAAGTGTGGAGGGTCAAATTGCCTATCAAAGGCATTCCTAAAATAGAAAGTTAAACAATTGAATGAGACACCTCAAAATGGAATAGGTAAACAAATGACCGGGACGGAGGGAGTATTTTGATTTAGTCGCTGAGTTTATGGCAGTATTACTTGATTGTCTATGGAGTTTGTTTTCAGTTTTCATAGTTCTTCTTTTTAATTTTTTTTTTAACATCTGTCACTTTGTTTGTTTGTCTAGTCATTTGCAGGGGATGTTCTCACGAACCATTAGGCTTCTTGAAGCAGGTATAAAACCCGTGTAAGTTTCTTTTCCGTCTTTACTTATTATCATTTGCTTTCTTACCATTTAAATTATCTGTCTTTTTCATTTTTTTAGCCGTCTTAGTACCTTTTCCCTGGTACTTGAT
The DNA here is from genome assembly GCF_048544455.1 of Silene latifolia. Taxonomy (NCBI): domain Eukaryota; kingdom Viridiplantae; phylum Streptophyta; class Magnoliopsida; order Caryophyllales; family Caryophyllaceae; genus Silene; species Silene latifolia. The sequence goes on from NC_133538.1 coordinate 178,319,143, forward strand.
AGGAAAAGTTTGGTCTTCGATGGATTCTACTCTACTTTTGTAGTCAACTTTCTGACGTGCCAAATGGTTAATTAATTAACTCTATGTTTTCTCTTCCAATACTATAATAATATTTGCGCTATACAGCTACGTGTTTGATGGAAAGCCTCCTGATCTGAAGAAACAAGAACTTGCAAAACGGTATTGACGCCCGTTTACTTGTCATTCAAACTTACTAAAACTAGTGATTCAGTTGATTTGACTATGACCATTCGTGTAGGTACTCCAAACGAGCTGATGCAACTGAGGATTTATCTGCAGCGATAGAGGTGGATTTTGCCAATGAATATTGCTGAAAATGCTGCTTCTGTTTTGTTTTGCAGCATGTTACAGGTTCACGGTTTTCTATATGCATTATGCTTATCCTATTATTAACTTTCTTCAATGATAAATGCAGGAAGGAGATAAAGAAGGAATCGAAAAATTCAGTAAAAGAACCGTAAAAGTATGTTATCTTTATAGGTTGAGAATTTGATTTTTTTAGGAGCAGCTTAAACTTCTTCTGGGGGTATGCAACTTTGTGATTTAGTGACCTGTCGCTTAAGGAAATAAACCCTCACCAACTCCATTTTTTTCTGTTAAGAAGTCCACCCTTTTGTTTGAGGGGAACAGATGTAGGCTTAGATGGTAATTATTCGCAATATTTGAGGTTGGTACTTGAATGTGTAATTTGCAGCTAATAGAGCAAAGGTCCTAACAAAAGTTTGGTTGTGACATTGCCCTGAGACCTTTCCTAGCGCAGTGGTCTTACTGGTCACTTTCTAATCTTGCAGGTGACAAAACAGCACAACGAAGACTGTAAAAAACTACTGGGATTAATGGGAGTGCCTGTGGTTGAGGTGATTTTTCATTATCTTTTGTGAATTTTGTTCCGTCAATTATTTTTTGATAAATACGAGTTTTCCTGTGCTGCAGGCTCCTTCTGAAGCTGAGGCACAATGTGCTGCACTTTGCAAGAATGGAAAAGTATGTACTATCGCCATATCATGGACCATATTCCTTCACTTTTGGTTGTTATGCGTGAATAAACGTTCTGGTAAATATAGAGTGGAATTGTGTTGCAAGGACACCTGAAGCATAATTGTTTCTTATCTACCATGATTATCCACAATATGTAAATATAATGTCATGGGAATCACATTATGGATGTCAACATGTTCTGCTCAGTTAACATCACTTATTTTTTTCTTTCAGGTTTTTGCGGTGGCTTCCGAAGATATGGATTCTCTGACCTTTGGGGCTTGTAGGTTGCTTCGTCATTTGATGGATCCTAGCTCAAAGAAAATTCCAGTTATGGAATTTGAAATGGCTAAGGTGTGAGAGCAGTATTGTATTTGTCTCCACTTTGAACCGTAGCCTGATTACTTATAGTGATTGTTCTATTTTTAGGTCTTGGAGGAGCTGAACCTCACAATGGATCAATTCATCGACTTGTGCATTCTTTCTGGCTGTGATTACTGTGACAACATTAAAGGTACCGAGAAGTGGTCATAACTTATAACTATAACTCATAATTGATTATTATGATTGAATCCCTTTTTAAATTGGTGGACTAAGGTAAATATGCGAACATCTCCCATTTTAGCTTCAAGAAAAGCTTAATTTTTTCAGAGTTGGGATGGACCCTCAAGTTTTTATTTTTAAATTATGTGTGTAGTAAAACAAGTGTTATGTACTTATGCATTACGTGTTTGAGTAGCAAGTTGCTTTCTTGATCCAAAGGAAATGATGAAGTTTTTAATGTGCCCTAAAGTTTCTGAGCGTAAGTTATCATTTGGCAGTGTGTGTGACTATTGTCTACACTCTACAGTTGCAAGTATGATTGGTCATCCTTCATGTGTAGTGTGTCATTCTTTAAATATTTGTAGTTCTTTTGCTGTGGATTCCTTCTTATGGTTTTTTAAATTTGTATTCTATTCCCTAGTTTCAGTTTGTAAAGTAGAGCCTTGTAAGCCCTTCCTGGGTTATTCGATATAAAAGAACACAGTGATTTGAGTTTTATGATAGGGATTAGCTGCTCTCTCATCATGATAATGATACCCATGATGGGAATGACTAGTGCAGTAGTGCTTCAATTTCTTACCAGGTTGTGTGAACTAATGTCTCATGATTTACATTGAAGGTTCATAAACTCGGACCTCATACATCTGGCTGTGATGAACTGATTTTTCTGCTTTTGTCCCTTGGATGGCTCTACCTTTTCTGAAACCTTACAAAAAAAAGTCTGTTTATCAAGTGTCAGAACAAGTTAGCAATGTTATGAAGGCTTCACTTGAGGGCTGCTCTAAATTTTTACAAAAGCCAAACGTGTTTAATGAAGAAGTATTACATCTAAAATTTAAATAAACTGTTTAATCTGACACTTACCTTTTTATATACTTTAAATCCATTTGCAGGAATTGGTGGAATGACTGCATTGAAGCTCATTCGACAACATGGCTCTATAGAAACTATATTAGAGAACTTAAAAAAAGAGAGGTACTGACAGTTCTTTACTTAAGAGCTTCCAATGTGTCCTCTTATCTTGTTTTCACCTTAAATTGCTAAACAAAAAAAAAAAAATCAAGCTTCTTTTCGTGGGATGTGATCTTCCTGATTCTTTTGATGCTTGATATAAAGGCCTTCCAAGTCAATTTGTCTTCAGGTCTAGTAGTGTGATTTTGTAAGTACTCAACTTCTCAATCATTGGAAAGCAACATTTTTCCTTTTTTCCTTTTTGGTCTTTTTATCTTTTACTGTTTACTTATAAGCGCTCATGGGAGAAATAAAAGGGAATCCTACAGGTGCATTTATAACAAAAGGACCAATCTACGTTAACGTTATTTCAACATAGCAACTGATTGTTCTTATCCTTTTTACATTTGTATAGATTTTTTTCAGCAACGAACAATTCTTCTTACCGTTGTTTTTCGTGTAATTATGTTGAGAGTTTGTTCAGCTTTATGGCGTTGTGTAATCACTTACTTTCTTGGGTCACCCAGTATTAGTTTATTAATCTGGTAACTGGCTGGATATTAATTTTTGTTTGGAGGAGGTTGGAACTATCCTTATTTTACCATCCAAACACAATCCTAATGGCTCTGAGCAGGCTCTTGTCTAGGCGGGGCAGGGGTGGGGGTCAATCAGCCTATCGGTCATATCAGAGAGGCTGTTTCTGATCGATATTGATGAGAGACTCGATAAAAGAGAGTTTTTCAGTGTGTGCAAGCAAGTTGGTTTACCTTTTTTTTTCTGTTTGACTTGCGCTGACTAAAATCTTTTGTCAGATACCAAATAGCTGATGACTGGCCTTATCTAGAGGCCAGGCGCTTATTCAAAGAGCCTCATGTCTTTCCTGAAAATGAGGAACCTGAGCTGAAGTGGAGCCCTCCTGATGAAGAGGTGTGGGTATTTTTATTATATCAAGTCTAGATTATAAACTAATGTCTAATAATGTGGTTAATCAAATTTTGTCATGATTAGGGTCTGGTGAACTTTCTTGTCAAGGAAAATGGCTTCAATATTGATAGAGTGACAAAGGTATCTGGGGTTGTATTATGCAGCTGATTCAATTGTTATTTTTGTAAAATAAATACGAGTGTTAAATATAAATTATGTGGACGTTTCATTTCTTTCCTTGTCAGGCGATAGAAAAAATTAAAGCAGCAAAAAATAAATCCCCACAGGGACGGTACGTTATACTCTTTTCACTCCAAGTTTATAAGACATGTCAGGTGATCTCTCATATTCATTTGTATCACCTTATTTTGTTTGGTTGTAGGATGGAATCGTTCTTCAAGCCCGTTGCTACAGATTCTGTTCCTGTTAAAAGAAAGGTATGTCCACATTAACCCTTCGTTTCTTTGGAATAGGAACTTCAGGTTCCATGAAAATTGGTCATTTCCCACTATTGTTTAAATCGACGTTCTTTGGACTACTGATTTAACAGTTTTGTTTGGATAAGCAAATAGGAAGAAAAAGGAGGGAAGTGATGATGGAAGGGGAAGGAAAGGAAAAGGAGGAATGTAGGATATAGGAGAGGGAATTCTTTTAGATGGAGGCTGGGGGGAGGTGAGATTTTCCGTGGAATATGAATGAAAGGGGGATGAGAGTGGAAAAAGTAGAGGAACATTTTCCCCAAATATGTCCAACTTTGGAGGACTTTGATTTTTAGGAGGGACTTGAGGGAAGGAAAATGGATCCTCTATCCTCCCCTCTTATCAACCCAAATGCTGTACAAATAAAGGAATCTCCACTCATTTTCCTTTCATTCATATTCAAATAAAGGAGCAATCATGGTTACCTGATTTGCTATGAATACGCCCTTACTGATTCCCGATTCGCTCTTAGAGAATGTATGTTATATGTATTTTCTGTAAGCGACAAGATAGAATTCGCTTTTAACGATTCACGATTCGTAGTGAGCGTATCCGGTAACCCAAGGAGCAATGTACTTTACATACCAGGTAACACATCCTCTCAGGAACACCTGAACAAAAAACCATTTATGCTTCTAGCTCCAGTGATCGATGTATAAAGGGAAGTGAGTGCTGGTGATAATATACAGGTCTGATACTTTGATAAAGATTGCTAGTTTAGTCTTCTAAGGCTTAATAACTATAACTTATACAAGCTAATAAGTCTGCGAAGGTACAAAGAGCACTTTGATGTTTTGCATTTTGCAGATGATGCATTCTCTTTGCTCTCTCTATAGTCTATCCTTATAGTGTAGGAACTATAAAGTATATTCTTTGGGAAGTGTCTCTTTAATAGGTAGATTATGTAAAATACTGATCTGATCTGCATTAATATTCTCGGTGAGAGGCTGTTGCTGACCTGGAAGAAGCATTCGCTTTGGGAACTTCCAGGGAGTAGGTTGCATTTTAGTTTGAGAGCATAGTCTGCCAGCTCCTTTCTTCAATGTAAGAAAATGATACTTGGGATTTCCTTTGATTTCTTGGACCATAGTTTGATCTTTGTATATTCGATGGGGATAAGTATTCTGGTTCTGAATTTTGGTACGGTCCTGGTTGGATTGCTATACAAAAAATTTTGGGTAATGTAAACGTATGGAGGGACTGTGGTAAGGTATCTTTTGGTGTGATCCAGGATTTCTATGTAATTGGTGGCTTTGTGACTTGGTATGATTTTTGTTAAGGTATTTGCTTCTTGAGAGGTTTAATATCTTAATGCTCTACAACTCTAAGGGCGTGTTTGGATTGAAAGATTTGGAGGGAAAAGTAAGGGAGGGAGAGTAAGGAATTTAAAATCCCTTGTTTGGATAGCAAATGAGGGTGGAGAGAAATGGAGGGGGAGAGATTTGGAGGGATCCAATTTCCCTCTTCCAAGCCTAATCAAAATCTCTCCACAATAGGCTAGATTTAGAGGGAAATTGTATCCAAACACCCGCACCCCATTCCCCCTCCCCTTCCCTTCTCTCCCCCTTCCCTCCTTCCCCCTCCTCTCCCCTCCCCTTCCCTTCACTTTTGCTATCCAAACACACCCTAAGGGTCCGTTTGGATACAATTTTAGGAGGGAAGGGGAGGGGAGGGGGAGTGAGGGGAGGTGAAGGGAGGGGAGAGAAGGGGAGGGCAAATGGGATGTGGGTGTTTGGATAACAAAAATTATGAAGGGAAATGGAAGGGGAGGAAGGAGGGAGATGAAGAATGGATGGAGGATTGAAGGATGCTGGTGGTATAATTAGAGTCCAAATAATGTTTTCTTTCCAAATCTTGCCACCCTTGAAAAGATTATAGTTTGTTCTGTAGGAGGGAAAATAAGTCATCTCATTTCTCTCCCCTTCCATTTCCTTTCTCCTATATTTTTTATCCAAACAAAGGAAATTAAATCCCTCCCTTTCCCTCCCCTCCCATTCTCTCCAATTCCTTCAATCCAAACGGACCCTAAAAGAAATGGTGAAGGAAAATGTAACGTGCTGAAGAACATGACGGAGTTGGGGTTGAATAACTGATTTGTTGTTAAGGCAGAACACTAAAAATATCTCTCTGTGTTGGTGACACGATTTCGAAGGACTAATCATCAGACTTTTATGAAATAGTCGAGCTCTAGTGGTGCCATTATTATTTCATTTGATGTTGGTTCTTTTTAATGGCTAAAAGACTGAACTGAAGTTAGTGCTATTGCTGTGGAAGCTTGCCTTCGATTTCATGGAGCTAAGTGTGCAATTAATGGAGTTTATGCTGGGTCTGAAAGGGTTGCTCTAGATGCCCTAGAAGTTATATTTTTGGAAAGGAAATATGGAAACACCCACTAGCAGCTAGGAGCAAGAGTTGTGACAATGATAAGATCCCGTCTTGAAATGTGTACCTTAAAAATTTGACAAAATTTTATGTTCTATAATTAGAAACCGTAGTCTCTCTGTATTCTGGATTTGCAGTTGAATTTTGCCGCTCTCTTTCATTTGTAAATGCCTAAATGAGACTCTAGCAGTCTAATGCTGATTATAAATTAATGCTGATTCCTTTTAGCTATCACTGTATGTACCATTCATATTTTAGTTTTTTCCGTGTCAGGATGCAAAGGATGCTTCGAAGGAAACAGCTAACAAAAAACTGAAGGCCAGTGGTAGGAAAAAGAAGTGATTTATTGATCTTGGAGCATAAGGTTTGAGACTGTCTTAGGTAACTTCAATAATCATATTGAGCAATCCCTCTGTCCACAATGTTATTTGTGGTTACCTATTTGGAGCGTCCATGGATAAGCTTCCCATTATAGTTTGGCTCAACTTTCGTCAACTTGCATTTACAATTTTTTCACACATTAACTATGTTACTGTAAATTTTATGCAAAGCAGACTAGGAAGTTCAACAATGGACAGAGCGCGTATAAGAGTAAGACGACTCATCTTATTCCCTTTCCTATGATCAAGTTTTTGCTTCTTTAAAAAAAAATGTATTTCAGTATCTTAGTTTGCAGGCAAGTCTTTCTGATTGAGTGTATCTTCAGCTTTCAAATCAACATTCCCTGAATTTTCGGTTTAGACTTTTTAGTTCTGTTTGTTTTTGCAAACTTTGAGTAAAAATGATATCTGTTGATAAATTTGTACAATAACCTGTAGCTATTACAGAGCTTCTTGACATAATCATCATATGATCATTTATCATATATCATATATAATCATATCATATCACATCATTATATATATTAAAGAAGACCCTTAAAAAGTTGACGTGGCACTATGAGCATTCAGAAAAAACATTTTGGAGGTCTCTCATAAATTGGGCAAAAATGTCCAAAAACTCCTATAGTTCGCTAAGTAGGAAATGAAGGGCAAAACTGTAATTCTATTTTCATCCTCTACACCAAGTCCCATAAAGCCTTTCCACCAAATAAGACAACACTTTTACCAAGTATTTTCACTATTATTATTAAGTCACAAATTCTCATTATAGACGGACACTATCCGTCTATACGTATAGACGGATACCATTTCCCCTCACAAAATACCCATTTGCCATAAAGTGGGAAGCACATGGAGGTGCCCCACCTTGTCCCCCCTACCCATTTTATTAGAGGTCTTTACCCGTCTGTTCGCCCCACCCGTCTATACCAAGACCTATTGTTATTAAGTAGGTGTGCCAAATAAGACAACACTTTTACCAAGTATTTTCACTATTATTATTAAGTAGGTGAGCAGTGCATTCATCTATCATAAAAGTTCAATTTCATCATCAAATCACCATTTCAACACAGCCTTCGAATCAATTTATATTTCTTGAGACATTTTATTTTAGTTTTGAACAATTTGATTCTATTAATCATCTTCAAATCTGCCCAACTTCACCATCTCAACACAACAAAGGTAGAAGGGGACGATTCAGCGCGTTCTCGCAGATGTGACGGCCACCATCGACGTGGGGATTAGTGTTTTCTGGGTTTTGAGGCATTTTGGTCTTGAATAGTGGTCAACATTAGAGGATTAGAGAGATGGATTAATGAATTACGAGGGATGAACTATTGGAAATTAATTTGATAAAATGGAAGATGAAGGCAAGGATTTGATTTTTTCGGTTGTTCGTTTCACAAGTTTTACTTGGCTGAAAAGTTAGTCCAATAATTATGGCCCATTGTTGTTCATTTCAAAAGTTTTATTTTTCTTCTAATAAAATAAAAAGAAAGTCTATCTTTCAAATTGAGCATTTTCTCTTAAAAAAAATACACAATTACAAATTAATGTAAAAATAATACAAAAAGTAATAAAATAAGTAAGTATATTATAAAATGAGAAAATTGTCATAATATATGATAAACAAGGTACTATTGTTACGAAAAAATATACCAAATGAAAGAGGGATTTTGAAACACAAAAATACACAAGTTTTAAAAAAAAAAATTGTGCAAGGCACCTTATACAAGTACTTGTTGAAAAAAATATCTAAGTTGAGACGTTTTCATTTTAGTGTATGTCTTGGACAATGAACACGACAAATCATTTTTTATATGTTTTATATTCACTATTAACACATTTAACCTCTATTTCAAACTCAAAATTTTTACAATTTGAAATTAGCTCATTATTGAACATACGTCATGAAATAATTATAATCAACAATGCGAGTAATAAAGTAAAAATATATCAACGATGGTAGCGAAAGTGACAATATTCACAACATGAGTAGTGAAATTAATATTAATAACAATGATAATAAAATTAACAGCAGTAGAGAGTAACAATATTAATTGAATGAGTAGTGAGGTAACAATAGTACACACAACGGGAGCATGGAATGCGTTTTATAATCAAGTTTGTAAATTTTAATTTAATCATAATTTAAACAAGATTGAAATGGTAAATCTAAAAATTAGTCAAGTCAATGTAATTCTGTTTCGTATAAAAAAAAAGTAAGTCAATCGAGATTGGGGTACCAACCAAAATTATATATAGGCGTATTAATTATTTACTTATAATGATTAAATTCGTCTTCCTATATTCATTTCTCATATTAAGTAAATAAATTTTAATTTCTAAAAATTTTAAATAACCCCGTGAATTTCACGGGTCTTACACTAGTATTATATTAAAGTAACAACCGACTATCCCTTTAATCGTCACGTGTCACACCCCAATTTCTTGCCATGTGTCATCCAATTATTTAAATGCCCAATAAAGTTTACAACACATTTGACAAAAAAAAAAGGTGTGAAAAAGTCTAAGAGATATTTAGGAGGTATTTATGGAGTCATTTTAAGCTAATCATAGAAACAATTTTGACGTGATTTTAGGAGATATTTTTGGAGTCATTTTATATTTTAGGAGAAATTTATGGAATCAATTTATATTTTTTAATTTATTAAAACCGTTTTATCATTTAACGCTAATCAAATATAATCATATCTTTACCGTATTATTGATTGATAATAATAAAAGGAGATTAACTCAGTAAGTCAATAGCTAAAAAACATGTACGCTCAAATTTCATTGATAGGCGTGACAAACTAATGTCGTTAATAGTCATTGTTATATTTATGTCTTTAGAAACTACGAACGAACACCATCTACCACCACCAAGTAGCCATCATTCACGGACAATACCATATGAGCATTTTTTTTTTCAAATTTGGAAATATAAATTGATTTGCTAGTGATTAAATAAAATAAATTTGTTTCTAAGAAATGATCGAAGTTAATCGCGAAAACAAGTTAATTATGGAATTTTTAGGGTAATATCATCCGTCCAAATACTAAATTATTATACCATTATACTAAATTGGCATAGCATCCGTCCAAATAAATCGTAGAAACTAAAAAGAGACAATTATAAAACATAATCAATTAACAAAATGGAATCCTAAAATCTCGCTTAGCATAATTGAATCAACTAATATAAGACGTTATAAATTACAAAAGATAACGCCCCAAAATTAAATCCTATATTCTTGCCTAAAATAAAACATTATCAATTAACAAAGACGTTCAGTTGAATCCTTGATTACGTAAATTAGCCTCCAGATGTAACAATCCATAACAAAATAACAACAAAAGCAATTTAACATTTTGTTATTCAACCTCTTTACAATTGAAATACCATGCAATTTTTTTCATTTTATATCAAATTGACATTCAAGTGTCGATCAACTAGAGATGAGACGGTAACAAACGTACTCCCATGGGTATAGGTCATTATTGGTCGTTATACTTGAATTAGTGATTAAAATGGTTTGAGGCCTTTTATTATGTGTGATAAGTTGTAGTATAGATTACGATAGATGAATGAAATGATTTTTTGGTACAATTTTGGCTGGAAATAAAAAAATGGATTTAATTTCTTTAAGTCAAAGTTACGAGGCCCAATTCACTATATTTGAAACTTAAGAGGGTTAATGTCACAACTGGCCAAAGTAATGGGGTCTAATTGTTACTTTTGCGCTATCCTAATATACACAACTCTTTTTTCTTACAAAATATTTAAATTTTATAAAATATTTTTTTCAAAAAGAATCTATATATTTATAAGTTTCGTCTTTCAAAGTTCATGTTTTTAGCAATATTTATGGTCAAATTTTTGAATTTTGGTTGTCGAAAAGTGAATGTAACCTTTAATTTGGATAGAAGTGAGTAATAGTCATTACAAATTCTTAAGAGATACGGTCTTTCATTAATGATAGTGAATAGTCATAATGCGTTCAAGCAAGCGAAATCCAATAAGAGTAAGAGTTGTCACAAAATCAAAATTCAAAGTTCGCGAGAAATATATATATTTCACCCAATGATCATTTAAACCAAGTTAATCAATATAAAAATTAAAAATTTTCAATTTTACGTCTTTTGTAATAATGTACAAATAAAAAAGGGTTTTAATAATGTTGACAATTTGTAGACCATTTATCATCAATGTAAGAGTTTTCATGAAAATTAATCAAATTTTTATTTTGTCTATTATAGAAGGATGTAAATTGTTCTCAGATGAATAATATTGTATAGTAATCAATAATGTTGAAATAATTACAAAAAAAAAAAAATTGCAACAAGTCGTATAATATCAATATGAAATAAGTTTTTGCGATAGTTTAATGAGAAAAAAAAAAATTGGGTTTCATTTTACTCTTAGTTAAATTTATAGGCGTTAATTGCAATAAATGAAACTTACAAAGCCTAATTTCACAATTGTTCAAAGTTAAGGGGTAACTGTCACTTTTAAGAATTTAAAAGAAAACCATAATGACTCAAACTCGACTCACGACATGGTGACTTGGTGAATGGTGGGTCGTGAATCGTGACGGGTGACTGGTGGGAGGTGGACATGGTTCATGATTGGATGGTCATTTGTGGGTCACAGACGCATTGGGGTTGGAAGTTGGTCGGTCATTGTTAGGTAATTATGGGGTCTGTTGAGAAAGTTGGAGGAGGAGAAAATCCGATTTGGGTCCTGAGTAGTTGACTGTTAGAGTTTGCAAATTTAAGGAATTAGAAGGGGTGTAATGGTCAGTTAGGCCCGGTCTTTTGGATTTAATTTAAATTCTTAGTAATTTAATTTAGTTCAATTCAGGTCGATTCAGCTCAATTATAATATAGTAAATATTATCTATCATCTGATGTTTGATATACAAATAGTTATTTGTATGTACTCGATTAAATGCACATAAATGAGTTCATATATATAAATTATGACAATTATAATTACAATTACAATTACAATTTAAATATTATTTATAACGCAATTTGAAGATTGGTCGTGCGGGCACGGATTCAAAAGCTAGTATTATATTAAAGCTGAAGTCGATGCCTTATATGTCTGCCACGTGTCAATCCAGGAAAAATGACTAAATTATTTAAATTATGAATTGTAAATTAAATTAGTATTAACATTGATTGATCACAAATTCTTGTTTGTGACGGCACATATCCGTCACTCTTGAGTGACGGATACCATTTTACCTCACAAAGTACCCACTTTTTCTCTCTCTGCAACACTATTTATGTGGTCTCCTTTCTCCACTAACCCATTTTGTTACCATTTTAACTCAGAAAATATCCGCCACAAATGGTAACCCGTCACAAGGGAGACCAATTGTTGATTGATATTAAAATTGATAATAATCATAACTGCCTAAATTAGTTCATGAGATTAGGACATTTTCTAAGTTGTGGGCCCGGTGCAATTACAATGGTTAGGCGTTAAAAATTGCATTTAAATAAGGAGATGATTTTCTCTTATAATATGTAGCTATATTTATTAGGGGTGTTCATTCGCGGTTCGGTTCACCGAACCTCTAATTTAATTCGGTTCGCACACGGTTCGGTTCGGCAAAACTCCGAACCTAAACTGTACTGTTAGAAACGGTTTGGTTAACCTCTTTAAACGGTTATTATCGATTCGGTTACCGGTTAATCGATAATCGTACTATATTACTTTTTTTTCCAGTTTTCGTTAATTTTTTCTAATAGTTTAATTAAATTTTCATTGTATACTATACCCAACAATAAAGTTAATAAGCTAAACTTTAGCATTAATCAATTTAAGAAATTTTAAATTTGGATACACTAAGAAAATTAAACGAAAGAACAGTTTTTTATATAATATTTTAATTTTTTGCTTACTTTTTTGTGAAACGGTTCGGTTCGCGGTTAATCGGTTATCTAAAATCGCGAACCTTAACCGAACCTTTTCCATAATAAAGTTAACGGTTCGGTTCAATGAACCGCTTTGTCGAAACGGTTCGGTTAATCGAACCTTAAAAATGGACGGTTTTTCGATTATTGCGGTTCGGTTATTGCGGTTCGGTTTATTCTGAACACCCCTAATATTTATGCCATTTTCCATATTCAAAGATTCCGAATCTCAAGCAATTGATGATTTATTTTATTATACGAAGTATTATTATTAACAAATCAAAATGTTAGTTTGGTTACACTCTCAATTCATGGGAATTCTAAACTCCCAGGAATTGAGTTTTTAATAACATGTTTCGTTACCCCCCATATTACAAAATGGGAGATTTTACAATTCCAAAGGAGTTTTCAACTCCTACATGATGTAGGAGTTTGATTACCAACCCCTACCTAGGTAATTGGAAACTCCCCCATCTTATTTCCTTAAAATTACCCATTGCCCATTTGTATAAATTAGTTGTTAGTAATATTAAGGAGGGGTATATTGGTAATTAGAAACTAAAATCATGTAAATTGACACGGTTCAACCAAACATTGCATGGGAGTTTAATTCCTGGGAAAAACAAAGTCCCCCCAGACAACCAAACATATTTTTATCATTTCATGGGAATTGGATGTAGGAGTTGGATTCTAGTGAATTTCAAACTACCACAGGAATTCTATTCCCGCATGAACCAAACGAGGCCAAATACACTTTTACCATAAGAAACGTAACTTAAGCCTCCTCAAGAATTGAATATGGCTGATGCGTGCATTTTATATAGGGTTTTTATCCTATATTTACACGCATTTCTACATTATTTTTGTAGTATATAGCTACAATTTCCCCCGAATAGTCTACTTTGTTTTGTTTGGCGTTATTTGTAGGGTTGGACCTGAAGTAAGCTAAATCAAGCCTGAACCTGTCCCGTTTGCATGCATTTTGGAGATAGGAGAATTTGAGCCTGGAATTTGTCACCTAGGGATACGTGAAGTGATTTCGGAAGGTGTTTTGAGTTCATCCATGCTGACACGGTGGTAGTTGACTCGATCGACTAAGTTGACTGACTAAAACTGGTCGATCGAGTACCTTTTTGTGCTGAGAACTCTCGATCGAGAGGATGTTGATGCTCGATTGAGAGGGGTGTATGATGAGTTCCTCGATCGAGTACCTGCTTTGCTCGATCGAGGGGTTTGACCTTTATTATGCTCGATCGAGTAGTTCGCTTTTACTCGATCGAGAGGTTTTGACGCTAGAGTATTTCGATGCAATCTTTAAGATTTACCTATTTTGTATTTTAATTTTATCTTGGAATAAAATAGAGTAGGGTAGGGAGGATTGAGGAGGTTTTTTTTAGATATTTTTGAACGGACGGCAGGAAGAGAACTCTCCTCTCTCTGGCTCTTGACTTCTTAGATCTAAAACTCTAGTTTTTCGAATTCATGGTATTGGGTATTTTCCATCCTTAATTTCAATTATTAATTATTGCAATCGTTCTTATTTTCCCTCTCTTTCCTCTATTACTTTAGTTCTTGTCTTCTTTAGTAATTAATTTCTAGTATTAGGGTTCATAATTTATCACTTTATTAACATGTTCAATTTAAATGTTTCATTTGTTATTGTTAATTTCTCAATTTTCATTATGCATAGCTAATCTCCTAATGCTAGGACTTAGGGGAGCCATGGTAATTAAGAAGGTTAAAATTAGGTGATTAGGCTTGGCCAGAATTAGGTTTGTGTTGTTAATCACTGTAATTAATAGCAATTAGCTGCTTGAGTCGACGCATTTAGCTAGTTGATTTGGTACACCTTGACCTAAATCGGAAGATTGGAAAGGGTAAGACCTGAAGTGAACATTAGGGCATTCTAATGAGGGCGAAAGCTAAGTTAGTAGTGTTTTAGGGCGAATAGCGGATCGGAAGGACCTTTTCATTACCCTGCAGACTGAGTTTATGCCGACCTTTGACCCTAGGTTAGATCTCTAGAAAAACCATGGTGAACCGACTGTCCTAGCTGTATCTCTTTATCTGGTAATTTCATTAGAACTTATTGCTTTTCTTTACTGTTCCTTTTCTCTAGATCTCTGTAGTTTAGAATCCAACAATCAACCCCCAAGAAACGGGTACCTAGGCAGACTTAGTTTAGAATACATAATTCCCATCTCCCTATGGATACGATACCCGACTGCCTCTACTACATTTTATAGAGACCGGTTGATTTTATTTTTGATAGGGTTGCGACAGCCGTGTCAAATTTTGTCGCCGTTGCGGGGGAGACGGTGTTATTTTATTTTCTTTATAGTAAGTTTGTCTCAAGTCTCAAGGAATTTATTCCTTGAGACAGTTCTCATATTTCTCTCTAGTGCTATAGTTGTTTTGTAGGTGATCCGTCCTAGAAGAGGGCATTGAAAGATCTGCTATTCTTACAATTTCATTTGCTAGAATACCTAACATTGCCAGTTACTCGCAACCTACCGTAGATTCTTTATCCAAGGGTTTCCTACTTCCTACTACAGATGCTGGTACCTTTGGAATTCAACCATCTTACATTCAGTTGGTTGAGAATAATCTCTTCAGGGGAGTAGCTGGTGAGGATCCGGGCTAGCATATGGAGTTGTTCACCGATTACTGCTCCGCCATTCCTTTAGTTATTGGGGTGACACAAGATAGGGTCAAAGAAATTCTTTTTCCTTTTTCTCTAACTGATGACACCCGGGATTGGTTGAGAGATCTGGATAGGGAAGCTACTGGTGTGACTAACTGGAATTCTCTGGCATT